>NC_141013.1:30054416-32454416 GCF_052327205.1 Somniosus microcephalus
CGCTAATGAGCGGTAGGATTGGTCAACCGCTAATGAGCGGATTTTTTTACGTTTTTTGAAAGTTTTTTGTCTACTGTCCGAACAATTTTTGTCTGACCAAAAAGTAAATATGCCTATGACACTCCCCTGATCATAACCTTTCTTTTGATATAACATATGTGTAGGTACGCTCTATAACTTTTGAGTGTATAGCGGACACAGAGACAGAGACACCAACTGCTGAAAGTTGTAGATTTATTCATAAGTAAGCTGATTATACAGAAGCAGAAATACCCAGCATGCTGGTCATCAGTACATAAAAGGGGTAAAATCCAAACTTCGGCAGGGCCACAAAATGGATGGTCATGAATCGCCCGCCTGTTATACACCCTTTCCAATCTTCCTTTCTTTGACTTTAAGCGGGGTGTATCACATGTGGCCGATCTGCTACCACGGCCGGAATTTTCTGGGGTCTGTGTGGGCGCGATCAGAGGCAGGTCGGGTGGGAAATTTGAAATAAGTTGGAGCAGGTCGGGAACCTGCTGTCATCCCACCCCCACGCGCCTTTCCCTCAGGTGCGTTTGCCGGCACGGCAGCGACCCGAACGGCAGAGGCGGGCGACCAAATTCAAATCATTATCAGCTTGTTGGCAGACCCTTAAGCGTCTTTTTTAGCCTACCTTTCAAATGTCCCTGTATGCCCACGGGATTCATGCAGCTCAGGAACCATGTCTGTCGGCCTGAGGTGGGAGTTGAGTGGCCATTGATCCAGCTGATTAGTTGACAGCATGAAATGTACTATAAAAATTACCAGCCTACAGCTGATCACGTTCCTCAGGCAGAAGCTGTTGCATTCCCAGCACAGATTTAGCTTTCTAGACGCTGCAAGTATTTACAGCAAAGTCGCCATCCAGTCTCACCTCATTGGTAGAACATGGCACACCATTGACAGATTGCTTCTGTCATCTCTACTTGACCTGCCATCTATTCCATCAGCATGGGTGCCATCTATACTGTCTCACCTTGGTCCTCAGAATTGGACCACGATGAGCCCAAATGCCAGCATCACCAGATAAACCAGCAGCACCAACAACAACACCACCAACCTTCTCCTCAACCACCTGATGCTGCACAGCACAGAGGGCATCAGTGCAGGGCTGCACTGTGCCAGAGGCGATACCCCCAACACAGGGTATACAGGCAGAGGATGAACTTCCTCAACATGACTGAGCAGCAATGCCAAAGGAGGCTCAGGCTATCGTGCCAGATCGTCGCAGACATTTGCACATTGCTGGAGGAAGACCTGCAGCCCAGAGGAGCGGGTGGACAAGTTTAGTCACCAGTCAAAGTCACCACCGCCCTCAACTTCTTCACCTCAGGCTCCTTCCAGGAATCTGCAGCAGACATTTGTGGCATCTCACAGTTGGCCACCCACAGATGCATCAGCCAGGTCACCGATGCCCTGTTTGACAAGTCAGTCAATTATATCAATTTTACCACTGATGACGCCAGTGTTACTAAGTGGGCGCTGGGCTTTGCTGCTCTGGCTGGCTTCCCACGGGTGCAGGGCATCATCGACTGCACACATGTGACCATCAGGGCACTCCATCATAACCCAGGAGGCTTTGTCAACTGTGAGGGCTTCCACTCCCTCAATTTGCAGCTGGTCTGCAACCTTAGGAAGATCATCATGCATGTTTGTGCCAAATTTCCTGGCAGCAGCCATGACTCTTTCATCATGCGCCAGTCCACCCTCCCACAGCTCTTCACTCCTCCAAACAGACTTTCCTGCTGGCTGCTTGGAGGCAAGGGCTATCCACTGAAGACGTGGCTCATGACACCCTTGAGGAGGCCAAGTACTGAGGCCGAGGAGAGATACAATGAAAGCCACATGTCCACCAGATGTGTCATAGAGCAAACAATAGGCATGCTGAAAATGCGCTTCAGATGCCTTGACAGATCTGGAGGAGCCCTTCAGTATGCACTAGCCAGGGTCTCCAGAATAGTCGTGATCTGCTGCGCCCTGCACAATACAGCGCAGCAGCGAGGATTAGCGCTGCATGAGGAGCAAGGCACTGAGCACATGGCCTCTTCAGAGGAGGAGGAGGAGAAGGAGCATCAGCTGGAAGATGAGGAGTAGCAGGAGCTGGAGGAACCGGTGGGCCAGATACCACCAGCACCCGAGCACATTGCTGCCCGGGAGGCCAGGGATCATGGCCAGATTTGCTTAACTATATGCATTACACCCATATGGCTGCCATATGCTGTGCCAGGTTCCCACCACCCCACAGCAACACCAAAAAAGCATCCCTACAATGACCAAGCCATTCCTTTCACACTGCCCACCATTGCTGGAGGTAACGTTATGTCTCACCATTCATTGTAACTCACTAAGCCACTTCCAAAGGTGCACACAAATTTGTCCAAGACCGGAAAGTGGTGAAAATAAAGATTTTTATGTTTGACAGCACATTTACGGAAACTTTACATAAACATTGAATAAAACACTCAAGTGGCTACCCTTGTGAATCTACTTGTGCGTCATTTTTCTCTTCTGCGTGCGTCTATGAGGTGCTACCCCTGTGGCTTCAGCAGAGGCAGAGGCAGCCTGCTCACTTCCCTGCTGCGACTACTTAGACACTCTTGGCGGACATCCTCAGGGTTTTGGAGCCTGTGATGGCCCCGCCAAAGTCTGCTCCTCCTGTGATTGTGCAGGGGCAGACTCGGCCATCGCTGTCGGAGAAGGCATCTAGGGCTCTGACTGAGGGGGTAGCAATGGGGGAGAAGTGTAAGTGCTTTGAGAGGAGCCCACACTTCCATGTCCCCTCTCACCATCATCCCTCTCATGGATCACCTGCACTTCCCTGCTAGCAAGAAGTTGGTGAGCACCTTGTTGCACATCAGTGGGGCCATGAGGACCCACATCTACACTGACATCCCTCCTAGAGAGAAGGTCTATGAGCCTCTGCCATCTATTCTCCATAGAGACCATGTGTTCCTGTGAGCGGCACATTAGCTGCTCCACGTGGGTAGCCATCCTTTCCATGGATGAGACTACAGTCACCATCGCCTGTGACATGGTGGTGCTCATGTTGGAGATGGACCCCTCCATTCTCTGCACATTTGCAGATATCACACTCGCAAAACCTGTCAGAGCCTCCTGCACTTCTTGCTGCACCCCCAGGATCGCCCTCTTTCTGGATGGCTCCCGAGGCTCAGCATCTTCATGCAGCTGAGCAGAGCTTGGAGCATCCTACGCCCTCCACTGAGTAGTCTCCACTGCTGTCCCTGTCTCCACCATCTGCTCTTGCTAACTTGTGACTTGTGAGACACCAGGTGACAACACTACTCTATCTTGCATGGGACCCACCCAGGTGTGCGTCTCTGCACTGGTGCTGGGTGTGCTTATATCTGGTGACGGTGCGCCCTCAGGAGAGGCTGGAGGCTCCTCTGACGAGTCGTCTCCCTCTTCCTCCTGGACAGTGGTGGGGGGGTGGCGGGGGGGGGGCTCTTGATGGACCCGTGGGAGAGTAAAGGGATGAGTTAGATATGCCACATCAAGAATGGGTACAGGTACCATTATGCACATGATGACAATTCACTGGCTGCTGACATCAGTCCCCATATGAGCGACTGCTGTATGCCATGTAGCTATATGAGATGTAATTCTGTCACCAGGTTGCTGAGGTGTCCCCCTCTCGGCCTCCCACCTCCAGCTGCTCGGCCACTCCCGATATTTCTAAAGCAGCCTCCTCTGCTGCTGTAAGGTTTGTAAATGATGCAGGGCCACCGCCGGTTCTTCCCCTCTCCCTCTTATTTTGGGCTCTCTTTTCCTGCAAGGAGGGAAAGAAGAGAGGGTTGAGTGAAAGTGATGGAATGAGTGTCAGGAATGGATGGGTTACATCTTTAGAGGGTGACTATGATGGAGTGGGGTGGCAATGCCAAGTGGCCTCCTTGTGTGTTGTTAATTACTATGATTGCATTAGGATGAGGGTGAGTGTGAGGCGTGGCTAGTCAGATGGGGATGTGATAATGTAGATAGAGAGAAAGGGATGGGTGGGCGTGCAAGGTATGTTGGTGTAAGTAAGGATGTGCAGGAGCAGGGTTGGGAAGGCAGAGTGATGGAGATGTGATGAGAGGCGCAACAGGATGAAGTTGAGTGTGGCTTTGCACTCACCTTTCCTGATCCAATGAAATCATTGAAACATTTTCGGCACTGCACCCAGGTCCTCCTGACCACATCCCTGCTGTTCACCTCCTCGGCTATTTGGCGCCAGGCTCCCTTTGTTTCCTGGGGAGGTCTCTTCCACCCATTAGAAGGGAAGAGGACCTCCTTGTGTGCTCTCGCTTCCTCCACAAACATATGGAGGGAGTCATCGGAGAACCTGGGTGCAGCCCGTTGTCTCAGTGTACTCATGTTTGGCACTCTTTCCAGCAGTCCAATTGTGCAGTGTGTTGCCTGCACTCTCCTGGATGAACCTTCAAATGCAATGCGGCCATGGCCCCTTTAAATATCCCAGCTAAAAACGCATCATCGCTGACGCCATCAGATCTGCACCATGTAACATGAAGGGTGGGCTTAATAGGCCCCATTAACACAAAGTCGATTTCTGCAGTGGAATGGAAGCAACAACGCGGTCACGACCGGCCACGGTGAGCACCCACACCCGGCCCACCCAGGTAAAGAAAATTCCAGCGCACATGTTTTGCAGCCCCTCAAAAAAACAATAAAGATTAAAACAGTCTCCTAGAGCTTAAAATATTTTTCTGCAGAATATATTTTTTACACCGTCCAATAATCAGCAAGATTTATGGAGAAACCAGGCTTTTATAGACTTTCCAACATGATATTTGTGCTTGGGTGAGCCACACAAAGTTTAGTCATCACTATAGCTTTAACAGTAATTGAACGCAAGATGTTGAAGAAAGACTACAATATATATTCCCATCTCAACTGGTCACTAAATAAAGAACTGTCATATAATCAAGTTCCAAGACACAATATTGCATTCTTTTCATAGAATCATTTGACGAGACACTTTACCAGCTCTGACATATCTATTAATAGTTTGTCTATGTATAATCTGATTTGCACTTGGATACAACTTCTTATTCCTGGCCCTTCTGCACATCAGAGAAGCTGCCCATGCTTTGCAGAGAGCTGAACCGTAGCCACCTTCTTATAGTTTACTACAAAAGACAGGTTACATCTCAACTCTAGTTATTTCAACATCCCCAGCATCAAAGCTTTGACCCCGCTCGATCTGCTCCGATGGACGGGTCACATTGTCCGCAAGCCCGATATGAGACTCCCAAAACAAGCGCTCTACTCGGAGCTCCGGCACGGCAAGAGAGCCCCAGGTGGGCAGAGGAAATGCTTCAAGGACACCCTCAAAGCCTCCTTGAAAAAGTGTAATATCCCCACCGACACCTGGGAATCCCTGGCCCAAGACCGCACAAAGTGGAGGAGAAGCATTCGGGAAGGCGCCGAACACCGGGAGCAAGTGGAAGCCAAGCGCAGGCAGCACAAGGAGCGCACGTCAACCCAAGCACCCCACCCACCCGCCCCTTCAACCACCGTCTGCCCCACTTGTGACAGAGACTGTAGGTCCCACATTGGACTCATCAGTCACCTGAGAACTCATTTTTAACGTGGAAGCAAGTCATCCTCGGTTCCGAGGGACTGCCTAAGAAGGAAGAAGAAGAGTTATTTCAAAAACACACCCTGTCTGTCTATGGTCAAATAACAAAAAATATAACACAGACTTTTTCCCAATCTGACATAGGACAGAAGTCCCATGTCAGCTTCCTGTCCTGTGATGAGCCAGGGCAGCAGTCAAGCACTAAAACAGGCCTCTGCATCCCTAAACCTCTCCGCCTCTTTACCTCTCTCTCCTCCTTTAAGAAGCTCCTTAAAACCTATCGCGTCATCTGTCCTGATATCTCCTTCTGTGGCTCAGTGTCACAAATGTTTTTATTGATGTCGCTCTAATTAAGCGCCTTGTGATGTTTTGCTACATTGACTGCGCTATATAAATGTAAGTTGTTGTTGTTGTGTTTGGGAACAGTAGCTCGAGTTTCTGCTCCTGATTGTAGTTCAGTGATCCACTGCTGAAAATTAAGGAATCAAGTGAGGGCAGTATCATTCCTGTCCCCATCCCAATAAATGCTGGCCTTGCCAGTGACGCCCACATTCCATAAACAAATAAAAAGCCCACAATCCACAGTTAACATCCACTGTTTAGGCTCACACATGAAGAGCAGCAACTTAAGTTGAATAAAAGAAAGACTTGCATTTCTACAGCGCCTCTCATGACCTCAGGATGTCCCAAAGTGCTTTACAGCCAATTAAATACTTTTTTGAAGTGTAGTCACTGTTGTAATGTAGGAAACACGGCAGTCAATTTGCACACAGCAAGGTTCCACAAACAGCAGTGAAATAAATGACCATATCATCTGTTTTAGGCATTGGTTCAAGGATAAATGTTAGTCAGGACACCTTACATGAGATAATTCTCTTCTCAGAGGATTTATTGTAAAGGTCCTTCCACTGTTTAGAGGCACTAAGTAAGACTAGTCCCCAGTGTATGTAGATATCAGTTGTTAAAGAGAAATAAAAATTGCATCTTTTGGTACACAGTGTCAGCTGTGGCTCATTGGGTAGCACCCTTACCTCTGAGTCAGAAGGTTGTGGGTTCACAATCCCATTCCAGAGGCTTGAGCACATAAATCTAGGCTGACACTCCAGTGCAGTACTAAGGGAGTGCTGCACTGTTGGAGGTGCCGTCTTTTGGATGAGACGTTAAACCGAGGCTCCGTCTGCTCTCTCAGGTGGACGTAAAAGATCCCATGGCGCTATTTTGAAGAAGAGCAGGGGAATTTATCCCCGGTGTCCTGGCCAATATTTGTCCCTCAACCAACATAACAAAAAACAGTTTATCTGGTCATTATCACATTGCTGTTTGTGGGACTTTGCTGTGCGCATATTGGCTGCAGCGTTTCCCACATTGCAACAGTGACTACACTCCAAAAAGTACTTCATTGGCTGTAAAACGCTTTGAGACGTCTGGTGGTCGTGAAAGGTGCTATATAAATGCAAGTCTTTCTTTACTACCTTCCTCTCCACATGGCAGAAAACAAACTTTGTCCAAATAAAACACAGACTAGGAATAAACTGCACTACCATTAATCCTGTGAATATCCTTGATTATTGAGTATAAAGATTTACCACAATTCAGTCTCTGGATTGTGACTCACACAGGTCAAATTCTTCAAATCTGAATTTGAATTCAGAACAGAAAGACAACAAATTTAAAAATTGACACATATGTCTGAAACATCAGCTGCAAATACTCACCGGACCAGAAGGAATATGTGACACACACATACACATCCAACTCAGCCCATAACTGGCTCACCATTACAGGATTCAGAATTTTTTGAGGAGGTAACTAAAGTGGTAGATATGGGAGTCGCTATGGATGTTATTTATATGGACTTCCAGAAGGCATTAAGTAAGGTTCCACACAAGAAACTGGTAACAAAAATGAGAGCACATGGAATTGGAGGTAACCTATTGACATAGGCAGGGAATTGGTTAGGAGGTAGGAGGTAGGAGGCAAAGAGTAGGGATAATGGGTATGTACTCAAATTGGCAGGATATAACTAGTGGTGTCCCTCTGGGATCTGTACTGGGGCCTTAGCTTTTCACTATATTAATAAATGATTTAGACAAAGGAATAGAGAGCCGTATATCCAAGTTTTCTGATGACATTCAGTTAGGTGGCACAGTAAATAGTGTAGATAGGAGCAGAAAGTTGCAAAGGGACATTGAGAGATTAAGTGAGTGGGCAAAACTGTGGCAGATAGAGTTTAACGTGGGAAATGTGAGGTCATCTACCTTGGATCTAAGAAAGATAGATCAGAGTATTTTCTAAATGGTGAGAAGGTAGGAACAATGGAGGGGCAGAGAGATTTAGGGGTCTAAGTACAGAAATCATTAAAAGCTAGAGGACAGGTACAAAAAATAATTAAAAGGCTAATGGAATGTTGGCCTTCATCTCAGTTATATAAAGCTCTGGCTTAAAAAAAATCAATTTAAAAAGAGCTGTAGAATTAATTCCTTTCCAGATGACTGGAAGCCCACAGTTTGATATGGAAGCACATGTGGTGTATCAGCTGGTAATTCATTGTAGCAAATAGGCAGATTGAGATAATATGACATCTCACATATCTAACAAAATGGCACCAGGCCTGCAGAATAGAACATTTTTCTTAACCAACGGGCTATCTGAATTGAATCCAAATGCTTAAAATTAACTTGATTTGTCCAATGCAGATTAATTTGCATTTTAAATTGAGCCCTTATCCTTTCATTAATTTTTCTATACTTTAATTCATTCAAATCTGTTTGCAACGTTTCTGCAATCCTTTAGCTTTCTCACATCTTTATTTTACCTCCTGTATAGTACATCTGTTGTTTGTTTTCATTGATTTCCTTTTGTAGTTCATTTTCAGTTCCCTGACTACATTTTCAGTTGTTATTATTGCACCACTGAATATTATAAATTTGGCAGGCAAATGGGAATGATGATAGGAGGGCTCCACGGCAATCCATTTTGATTAATCTATTCGGTTCACCCTAACACTGGTAAACGCGCATTAATGTCGTGAAGATGCTCGTGCCTATTTGTTGGATTTGCAAACACAAATTCAAGGATTTATTGGAGGTTTTAAGATTCACGCAAGTGTAGTTATTACTCATTAATGTCAGTTCAGGTAGGATCGGGCAGACAATGTTTAAGCCACATGATGATTCAGCAGTCTGCAAATATGTTTGAGGTTTTTGAAAAGTGTTCAGTGAACCTGAGGAAATCAATATTTCTGCTGCAAGTTATCCTGCACGGAGTGGATACTGTAATGTACAGATTAATGAACTAATGATTCTATTAACACCCTCAAACTTCTTCATTCTCATTCAGTAGTTACTGTAATATTGGCAAGAGAAGATTGTGGCTTTTCTCACTCTTCTCGCCAATTGATATATTTACTTCCGCTGCTAGCTTGCTACCCTCTGCTGTCAGGTGGGACAGAATGAAGACCAGAGGCTGAATTTCTCCTTCATTGTCACAGGTGCACACTAGCTGCAGAAACATGTAGATGGACACCCGAAGTGCAACTTGGCAAAGAAATCCAGTTTTGCTTTGTGGGCATTTTTGTCTATTCATGACGTGATTTTAATACTCAGATATATTCTGTTTCAGATATTGATGTGATTTGTATTCAAGGTGGCTGCTGTCCCCAACAGGTTTGAATCCTACTTCCAATTAACTGTGTTTTTTTAAATAAAGCTTTTTGTATCATTGCGTGTTGTCATCAGGTGCCAATGAATGGACAGTGATATGGAAAGCTGCCAATTAGTTCTACAAATTTCCTCTTTATTTAAATATTGCCCTCTCGCCTTCTAAAAATCTTGGGGATTAAATTCGGGAGGCTATGCCGGTGCAGCATTATTCCCCCGCGCGCTCGCTGCAGGTGTTCCTCAGGGCAGTGTCCTAGGCCCAACCATCTTCAGCTGCTCCATCAATGACCTTCCCCCCATCATAAGGTCAGAAGTGGGGATATTCGCTGATGACTGCAGTGTTCAGTTCCATTCGTAATTCCTCAGATAATGAAGTAGTCCGTGCTTGCATGCAGCAAGACCTGGACAACATTCAGGCTTGGGCTGATAAGTGGCAGGTAACATTCGCGTCACACAAGTGCCAGGCAATGACCATCTCCAACAAGAAAGAGTCTAACCACCACCTATTGAAATTCAATGGCATTACTATCGCCGAATCCCCCACCATTAATATCCTGGGGGTCACCATTGACCAGAAACTTAACTGGACCAGCCACATAAATACTGCGGCTACAAGAGTAGGTCAGAGGCTGGGTATTCTGTGGTGAATGACTCACCATCTGACTCTCCAAAACTTTTCCACCATCTACAAGGCACAAGTCAGGAGTGAGATGGGATACTCTCCACTTGCCTGGATGAGTGCAGCTTCAACAACACTTAAGAAGCTCGACACCATCCAGGACAAAACAGGACACTTGATTGGCACCCCATCCACCACCTTAAGCATTCACTCCCTCGACCATGGCTGCAGTGTTTACCATCTACAAGGTGCACTGCGGCAACTCGCCAAGGTTTCTTCGACATCACCTCCAAAACCCGTGACCGCTACCACCGAAAAGGACAAGAGCAGCAGGTGCATGGGAACTCTATCACCTGCAAGTTCCCTGCCAAGTTATACACTTGGAAGTATGTCGCCGTTCCTTCATTGTCGCTGAGTCAAAATCCTGGAACTCCCTCCCTAACAGCATCTTCAGCTCATGGACTGCAGTGGTTCAAGAAGGCGGCTCACCAGCACCTTCTCAAGGGCAATTAGGGATGGGCAATAAATGCTGGCCTTGCCAGAGACGCCCACATCCCATAAATGAATAAAAAAAATACAAGTAGTGATGTCCAAGGAGCCCTGGATATTGGGCCTTGGACCTTATCATAATGAAGCCAGCACTGCGGGAGGAGGCAGCATCAGGTAAGTGGTCCGAGTTTGGGCTGCGGCCAGCCCTGCCAGCCAATTTGGGGCCTTAGGAGGCCACTTAGCAGCTGAAAAGCTGGTGCTACACAGCCCAATTTAAACCCTCTTGCGGGCTGTTTCCTCCAGATCTGGACTGGGCACAATGAATACATCCTGGTTGATGTCAAACAACAGCAACAGACACTTAGCACCTTAAACCCTGTAGAACATTCTCAGATTTGCGGGGGGGAGGGATTTGGACACTGACCAGGAATTGAGATAAAAGGTTAAGTTAAAGTGCTAGGTTTTGAAAAGGTTTTTGAAAGGGGGCAGAGATGAAGCAAGGAGAAAAGATTATGGGTGAGAGTTCCGGAGCACAAGCCGAGCTGCCTGATGGCTGTGCCACTGTTGGTGGAACAGAGAGGAGAGGTGTGCTGGCCCAGATTCAGAAAATTGGAGGATGCGAGCTGGGTGTAGATTTGGAGGAGGTAGCAGGAGGTGGGGTGGAGTGAGGCTATCGAGGGATCCTCAGATAAGGATGAGGATTTTTGACATCAGTCAATTGGGAGATTTGAATGGAAGTCAGCATGAACTGGAGTGACAGGTCAGCAAGACTTAGTACAGGAGATGACACAGAAAGCAGAGTTCATGTATGGTGGAGCTCGGGAGATCATTGAAGAGACTTGGAAAAAAACATGCCCTTTTGCGTATTTTAACAAACATCTTTTATTTGTATTATTTATTTGTATATGTGAACGGTCTTAAACAAGATCAACTGCAGGTTGTACTAATATGTTTATGCAAAATGTGGCCACAAAAAATGTCCATGAATGAGTAGGTGTACTGATTGGGATTGCAGTGCATAGGAAGAAGTGTCCAACCTGAGGCCAGAGGGCTACAGATGGCCCCCGAGACCTGGCGAACTCTCTCCTGTTACTGGATAAGCATAATCTAGGCTGACACTCCCAGTACAGTGCTGAGGGAGTGCTGCAGTGTCGGAGGTCCTGTTTTTCAGATGGGATGTTAAACCGCCTTTCAATATATGGACATAAAAGATCCCATGGCACTATTCGAAAAAGAGCAGGGAGAATTCTCCTGGTCAATATTTATCGCTCAACCAACATTACCAAAACAGATTATTTGGTTGTTATCTCAGAAATCACAGAAACCCCACAGTGCAGATAGAGGCCATTTCGGCCCATCGAGCCTGCACCGACACATATCCCACCCGATCCCCATAACCCCTACACCAACACATATCCCACCCTATCCCCACATATTGAATCCCCCTAACACTAAGGGTCAATTTATCATAGCCAATCAACCTAACCTGCACATCTTTGGACTGTGGGAGGAAACCGGAGCACCCGGAGAAAACCCACGCAAACACGGGGAGAATGTGCAAACTCCACACAGACAGTCACCTGAGGCTGGATTCGAACCCGGGTCCCTGGCGCTGTGAGGCAACGGTGCTAACCACTATGCCACCATGCTGCTTGTGGGAGCTTGCTGTCCAGAAATTGGCTACCACGTTTTCTACATTACAACAGTGACTACACTTCAAAAATGTACTTCATTGACTGTGAAGCACTTTGGGACATCCTGAGGTCATGCAAGGCGCTGTAGAAATGCAAGTTGTTTCTTCTTTCTTTCTTTGTTACTGGATAAGTACAGACCTTGGTGTCTTGATTTAGGATTTAAGCTCCAGGCCCACAAACTTCAAACACGGACAAACCAGCGAATAAGAAATATAAGGGCAATTATGGACTGAATTGCTTGGGCTTCGAGGGAGAGTTCGCCAGGTCTCGGGGGCCATCTGTAGCCCTCTGGCCGCAGATTGGACACTTCTTCCTATGCACTGCAATCCCAATCAGTACAACTACTCATTCATGGACATTTTTTGCGGCCACATTTTGCATAAACATATTAGTACAACCTGCAGTTGATCTTGTTTAAGACCATTCACATATACAAGTAAAATAATACAAATAAAAAATGTTTGTTAAAATACGCAAAAGGGCATGTTTTTTTCCAAGTCTCTTCAATGATCTCCCGAGCTCCACCATACGTGAACACTGCTTTCCGTATCCTCTCCCGTACTAAGTCTTGCTCACCTGTCACTCCAGTTCATGCTGACTTCCATTCAAATCTCCCAATTGATTGATGTCAAAAATCCTCATCCTTATCTGAGGATCCCTTGATAGCCTCACTCCACCCCACCTCCTTGCTACCTCCTCCAAATCTACATCCACCTCATGTCTCTGGACCGGGACTTGAACCCACGACCTTCTGACTCAGAAGCGAGAGTGCCACCCACTGAGCCACAGCTGACACTGTAATTTGAAATATATGCAAATTAAGAGGAGCATGGATTAAAACTTTACACGTGGCTATCACGACTCCATGGTACGCACCTATGGGGCCTACCTTGAGCATCCATGTTGTAGGGCAGCATCCCCATAAAAAGGTGTTAAAACATGCACTGCTGATGTAAGCTGTGTTGAAACGAGCCATGTGCATGTGACACCATCGTGATGAAGTAATGCTTACCTGTTCTGGCTCCTCGTCATCCCAAAGCTATGCCAGATAGGTTCTTTCTGAGTGAGGTGGGTCCCCCTATTAAATCTATAATTACCATTATTACCCTCAAAGTTCTCTTTAAGATATTACCCACCCACAATGCAGTAAAACGAGCGTTTTACCGACCTATTAAAAGAAAAGATCTGCCATTCAGGCCTCCAGTCCCTTTAGAGGTGTGGTACTGTGTATTTTCCTGTGCTGATCCTGGGTATTTATGATGGTATACATTGTAATTACCTGCCTTGGTCCATCCTCTTCTCAAACCCTCCCTATGGCAGCGTATTTAGTAACAAGCGTTTGATCATCCCTTCCTCCCTCTGAGAACTATTGGGCAGGGTGAAATTGACAGTATATATATTTAAATCATAACCTCACAGAGCCCCTTTTTAAAGTAGATATTATGCAAATTATTCAAATTGGCCTGCTAACAAAGCATGCCTTTGTTGTTTTAGTTGTAATGCTTATGTGATCTGTGCAGACAGCCGTTAAGCAAATGAAGAGGGAGCTAACAACGTCAGAAAAGGGATCAGACTGTTCCAGCTGACACTACCCTAATCTTCCAGGACCCATTAAAATGCAGTTTGAAAGCATTACCTACAATAACATCCTTGAATATCACTGGTTTTATTTGCAGTATCAAGCATTTCATTTCATGCACCATTAATGACGAGATCAGAGTTTCAAAGCAGCTAAACATTTCAACAACTACCTGGACTAAATAGACAATTAACTTCTTAGACAAAACGGCCAATTAACCGCAAAGGTAAGGCTGTCACCCTCCACTTAAATTAAATTTCTTTGCTAACGGCAGTTTGTCTCAGCCCAACCATTAAGGGTATTTAGACAACCACAAGAGTGTACTGAGCAGAATTAGAAGGAAAATGGAATTAAAAGGAAAAAAGGGTAGAGTGAAATTTGCCAATGCACGCGGTTCTGGATTCTTTTCCTGTAGTCGGCAGTTTCAGGGCTCGGTGGATGGCAAAAGACTTTGATCCATACGCGGAGCCCTCGTCATTATTCGAATTAATGAGCTGTTCACAAAGAAATGACAAAACCATTTTTGTCATCTGTTTTCATAAATGCACATAGCTACCAAGGAACACTTATTTTAAAAAATGTCGGTAAGTGAAACGAAGGAACCGTTTGTCACCGTCAGCCTCTGACACGAGGATTTTGTTTTGATTTTGCCTCCTGCTTCCTCCAAGTAGAAAATAAATGTGTGATCCCAACAATCCAGCCATTTAACTGGAGTATCGCAACTTGCCTTTTTTTTCACCGCGAACCCAGCTAAAACAAATAGCTACAGGAAATACTAACAAGAACCATGTTAAGTCAATATTTGCTGAAACTTTTGTCCCTGTAAATGTAATAACCACCCAGAGTGCTTGCTTTTTCCACTTCTCAGGATGGAAGCGATCTCCCATTTACAATGTTCGCCAACCGTTCCTAGGAAATTACCCAAAAATGAAGAAAAAATGGCGAAATGCACAAGGTGCATCTTTAATGTTCAGCGAGGTTAAAACCAGCAGTAATTTAATTAATCGATAGCTCGTTGAGTAAAATCTTTTAAATGGGACAAAGCTGGGATTCCTGTTATAAGCTCAACTCAAACATACCACATAGGTGAGACAAGAGGCATTCAAATTGCAGTTTATTGCTAGAATGAGAGAGTTAGGATGATAGAAGAAAGAACTTTAATGGGCCAAATGGCCTTTTTTAAGCCTTCATTTTTCTTCTGCTCTTATAAACAACAGCCTAGAAGAACAGCTTATTTTATTGTTTTAGTATTAAAGGATTCACTGTACAGGTGAAAGTAGTAGAGTCAACAGATACTGTTTTAATTCAATATAGGTGTCGTTAGCAGGGCCAGCATTTATTGCCTATCCCTAGTTGCCCTCGAGAAGGTGGTGGTGAGCCGCCTTCTTGAGTCCGTGTGGTGAAGGTGCTCCCACAGTGCTGCTAGGAAGGGAGTTCCAAGATTTTGACCCAGCGACGATGAAGGAACGGCAATATTTGTCCAACTCAAGATGGTGTGTGACATGGAGGGTAACTTGGAGGTGGTGGTGCTCCCATGCACCTGCTGCCCTTGACCTTCTAGGGAGTGGAGGTTGTGGGTTTGGGAGGTGCTGCCGAAGAAGCCTTGCAGCATTGTGGATCCCTGTCACAGGGGCTCATTGGCTGTGGCATCACTTTACTGTGAGAGGTGGCTTTTAAAGTATTGGTGATTAATAGTTTGAAGAAACTGAAACAGCAACAAGTTCAAGTACAGTTACGTTAAGCAGTCAGCTCAGTTTGAAAATGCTGCATTCTTAACTGATTCAAAGAGTGACTAACTAATCCAAAGAAGATCCTGCATTTTCTGTTTCTTCAAGTTGAGGAACTGGATAATTCTTCCCTTTTATAGTCAGTGCCAGAGTCAAGCATCCCCAGGTATAACATGGATTAGATGAAAAGTAAAAGTTTTTTAATAATGGCTACAGAATGGCCATAAGTCTTAGAAAATGCCCCTGCCATTGCGTTAGTGCAATATTTCTGTTACCTACCGAATCCATTCTTAATTACCTTCAGCAAAACAACCAATTTTGTGACAATTAATACCAAAATATGAATAGTCCTACTGTCTGGAGTCATAACTACTAAGAACTGATTTGAGACTGCCTAGATTCACTTCGCTTACGATTACTACAGTCACCACCCCGTCAGAATGTGCTGGATTTGTAGCCAAGTCTTCGGAGTGAATGGCCAGTGTTTTGACACAGTGCATCATTTCAGTTTCCTGAGAACATTTCTTTACCTTCACTTATAACTTGATCATAAATACATATATTGTAGAATTATATAATGTTAGTTGTTATTTCAGAGTATGGTATCCAGGCTACTCAAGCGTTATTGTATTATTTTGGATTTTATTTACGTGTACAACAAGCTGCAAAAAAAAGCCCTGAATTTCCTCATTGTCCATTGCGCCACTGTTGCATTGTTATTGCGCCGGAAAGTTACGCCGTTCACCAGCAGAGGGAGATGGTTGCAAGTTTCTTGGCTAAGTTAAGTTAAATATGAAGTGGTGTAAGTTCTGGTGTACTTGCATTCTAAAAGCACAGTAAACAGCTTAGGCCCCAGGAAACTTCAGTGCAAATCAGTACAGCCTCTGTAAAGACTGCCGTCCTCATTAGAGCATTTGGGGACAGCAAGGGTAGGGTGGAGCTCAATCCCTTTTCGTTTTATCCGCTCAGGGTATCTCCCATCCTCTTCTGAAGTGTCTCTTGCCAGAAACATGAATAGCCACAAGCCAGCTGTGCCCACGGGGCACCACGAAAGGGCAGCATCTCACCAATGGATCTTTCCACGGGAAAACCTGCATGCCCTCCTGGAACAGGTGGAAGACAGGAGGAACTGACTCCTGGGTGCGCCAGGCAGCAAGCCTTCCACGAATGTTAGCCTTGCCACCTGGAAGGAGGTGGCCCTGGCACTCACTGCCAACGTCTTCTGCCATGCTGCCTTATTCTCTTCGCCTCCATGCACTGCTGTTCATCCCCCTCTCCCATTAAGGGTGGCATAGAGAGATATGCCCATGGGGAATGGCATGCCTGCTTCAGAGTTCTGATTATTTTGGGCGGGGGGGGAATGGGCAGTTGAAAAATGTAGGGGTTGAATAATGTTGTAGTACTGTGCGGTGGGGGGGGGGTCAAATGCAAGTCTCACTGAGCAAAACTGTGAAAATAAAGGGTTGAAAAAACATTTATGAAGCTAGAAATCAGCAAAGCGAAAGGTCGGGGACATTTCAAATCACAAACTCTTCACTTCCGCCCGAACCAGGTGAACGGGGGAGAAGCTGTTTTATATGGGCCCACCTTGCCCCGAGTGCCGCAGTATTGTAAAGGCATTTTTGGGCACAGCAGCGCCAGGTGAGTGGCGCTCCTATGCAAGACTTGGGCGGGCGGAGTGTCAAAGATCGAGGAAACACACATCTGCCACATAAGTCATGGAATAAGCTGAACACGCACTTCCTCAATCTTCTTTAGTGCAATAATGGCGTAATATAGGCATAAGTGCTGAAGGTAGTGAGGAAATTCAAATATTTATACCATAATAAAGGAACTCAGAGTAACACTTCCAACAAAATCATGATCTCTTCCAAGAACTATAATTATTTCACATTTTATTCCAGATAATTTCATGCCATAAACTGATCAATAAAATGCACATCGGGAGCTGAAGTTTCCGCTGGGTTAGGCGGGTTCGCCCGAAATCGGCCAAACCAGCGCAAAAGATTGCAGAATTTTAAGTGCAAATGACATTCAACGCAAATCGAGTTTCCGTGAACTCTTGCGCTGGTTTAAAAGACATTGCGCTAAAATCTGGCCCCGCCCACAAAACTGGCCATGCCCCCCGGTCGAATTAATCACCATTGCGAGTTTCCGCTAATTGCGCTTGTTTGCACGCCTTCGAGGAGGCTCTTAAAATAAAGCTGGGGAGTTAGGTGCAAGAACACTAACAGGCATGCTTTAAAAGCTTTTAAATGTATGCCAATGTAACCAGCCATTTCAGTTAGTTAAAATCGAGTTACTCACAGGTGGTGGACTAGTCACTCTAACTAAAAATGCTTATTTTTTGTGATAAACCCATTTTCAGTTGTATTACTAAAGCTGTACCAAATTACCACTCTTAAATATATCAAGGAATATGTTACAATGCTAAATTTTTTTTTTAAAAAGTTACCATCTAAAACGCTGTCCGATTGTATTGGTTCACGGCAGATTTTACGTTCGGTGATATGCAAATGAGTTTGCCCAGAAACTTGAGAAAAAACCCCACTTCTCAGTACGAGTGCAATTTTAAGCGCAATTTGCTCATGGATCGCTGATTGTGTCCAAAACGGAAACTCCTGCCCAATATATGCTTGCTTTGCTGAAATCAATTAGTTGTTGTTGAATGCAGAAAGGTTAAGTGTGAGCTTCAAATGAGAGGCAATGGCCAAGAGCAGCTATTTCTGCATGTGCTCCGGCCACGTCAAAAATGTGGCAAGAAATTTAACCAACGATCAGTTTCATCTCCCAAACAGATGAACAGCTCTATGTCTCCACCTCACTCTCCTCCTTTACGGCCCTCCTTAAAACCCAGCTTGTTGACTAAAGATCACTCCTCCCAATACCTCCTTCTTTGGCTCAGTACCCATCTTTGTCTGATTACATAAGAACATAAGAACATAAGAAATAGGAGCAGGAATAGGCCACTTGGCCCCTCGAGCCTGCTCCACCATTCAATAAGATCATGGCTGATCTTGGGCTCAAAGCCACTTCCCTGCCCGCTCCCCATAACCCTTCACTCCCTTATCTTGCAAAAATCTATCTCCACCTTAAATGTATTTAATGACCCAGCCTCCACGGCTCTCTGGGGCAGAGAATTCCACAGATTTGCGACCCTCTGAGAGAAGAAATTCCTCCTCATCTCAGTTCTAAAAGGGCGACCCTTTATTCTGAAACTATGCCCCCGAGTTCTAGATTTCCCCACAAGGGGAAACATCCTCTCTGCATCTACCTTGTCATGCCCCCTCAGTATCTTATATGTTTCAATAAGATCACCTCTTATTCTTCTAAATTCCAATGAGTATAGGCCCAACCTGCTCAACCTTTCTTCATAAGTCAACCCCCTCATCTCTGGAATTAACCTAGTGAATCGTCTCTGAACTGCCTCCAATGCAAGTGTATTCTTCCTTAAATAAGGAGACCAAAACTGTACGCAGTACTCCAGGTGTGGTCTCGCCAATACCCTGTACAGTTGTAGCAGGACTTCCCTCCTTTTATACTCCAACCCCCTTGCAATAAAGGCCAACATTCCATTTGCCTTTTTGATTACTTGCTGTGCCTGCATGATAACCTGCATTACGCCTCTGTGAAGCACCTTGGGACATTCTTCTACCTTAAAGGTCCTATATAACTGTAAGTTGCTCTTATCATTTTAACTATCAAGCAATGCCACATGAAGGCAAACCTATCCCAACATGAGTGATAATAACCAACCCCTGTCCTGACCAGAGGTGATTGACGATAGCACCATTCAAATAAACACAAACTGAGAGAGTGAGTATTCTCTCGAGTTTAGAAGAATGAGAGGTGTTCTCATTGAAATGTATAATATTCTTAAGGGGCTTGACAAGGTAAATGCTGGGAGGATGTTTCCCCTGGCTGGGGAGTCTAGAACTAAGGGCCACAGTCTCAGAATAAGGAGTCGGCCATTTAGGACTGAGATAAGGAGAAATTTCGTCACTCAAAAAGTTTTGAGTCTTTGGAATTCTCCACCCCAGAGGTGCTGTGGATGCTCAGTCATTGAGTATATTCAAGACAGAGATCAATAGATTCTCAGATGCTAAGGGAACCAAGGGATATGGGGATAGTATGGGAAGGTGGAGTTGAGATAGAAGATCAGTCATGTTCTTATTGAATGGCGGAGCAGGCTTGTAGGGCTAAATGGCCTACTCCTGCTCCTATTTCTTATGTTCTAAACTGCCAACTCTCCATGAAAAATGGACACATGGGGGTAGATTTCCTTTGTGCGCTTTGGGTAGCAAATGATTTTATTACAACTAATAAACAGCAAATCCTCCATTGTGCTAAACCACAACTTTAGCAAATGCAAGGTACAGAAAATCTACTTAAACCTCTGTTTATTAAAAAAAAAAATTGTAACCACAATCAACATTTTCTACTATAGGCAATGCTGTTATTCCTCTGAAGCTAATTATTGTTCATTTTCAAGTGAAGTGATTTCTAATTCAAACAAGTATACATTGGCCACATTTTGGTTTTTGGAGCTGAATCCCAAATCAGCACAACAGGGATGAGCTGCTGATTTGATGTTCTTCCCTAGCTTTCATTTTATAAATATGACGATGGCATTTTGTATCCAGTCCTCAAAGATGAGAGACATCAGTTTTCATCTGGCGATGAGCCATCATCAAACATTAGAATTCTTCTATATTTGTCCAAGATGTCATTTTCTTAATCTTAACAAAATCTATTGTAAAAGATAATGGAATGAAATTCATTCAATTCACTCCTACTCCTGATCCCTTGGCCATAATCCACATCAGTGATTCAATAGACATCTACAAAAATCACCACTCCATGCAGTAATTTTATTCTATTGCCTGAAATTGTCACTACCCTTCACAACACTTAATTAATTAAAAAAAATCTCCTCTAGTTTGAGTGATGAAGAATTCTGCAGTAGTTACATTGAACTTGACCTGTAATGCAGTTATAGCCACCAGCTACTCTGTGTGGAAGGATGATGTGTTAGTGCTGTAGCTGGTGGAATATGGGTGACAGTTTTAAATTGACCTCTTAGGGAGCTGATATGTGACCTCCAGAAGGACTGGCCACTTGACAGGACAATTCCTGCTGTGCACTTGACTTATGCAGTACTGTAAGCATCATAATCTTGCTCACGTCCTTTTTTGCCATTATGAATGTCAGTTTTGTTTCAATAAGGGGGAACAGTTTGAATAAAACACTGTGCCTGAGATTCCCCCCTCACACAGGCGCACGTATGAAACTGGGGGGCAAGCTTTCCCTACTTTGTGTTAACGCACAGATTGGTGCTTGTGCTCTGTGCGTTGTGGAGTCAGAAATCATTATGTAAAATCTCTGCAAGAGGGAAATGGTACAAACACTTAACCTTTACAGCCATTTACACAGTCACATGGGAGAAATAGACATAAGTGGCCAGTCCTCCCATTAAATATTTTTTTTTGTGCTGTTTTTACCCTTTCCCCGAAATGACAATTCCTACTTCACTTACTGGAAATGTTCCTAATGCAACATGCTGGCACCCGTTGACTAAACGCGGACTGGGCATTTCTGGATAAAATGTGATGGTGTCAGCCATGGCTCAGTGGGTAACACTCTCGCTAAGTCAGAAGGTTGTGGGTTCGAGTCCCACTCCAGAGACTTGAGCACAAAATCTAGGCTGACACTCCAGTGCAGAGCTGAGGCAGCGCTGCATCAATGACACTAAAACTTGGCTGCACTGTTGGTGGTGCTGTCTTTCAAATGAGACATTAAGCTCTCAGGTGGACGTATAAGATCCCACGGCACTATTTTGAAGAAAAGCAGGGGACTTCGCCCCGGTGTCCTGGCCAATATTTATCCCTGAACCAACATTGCTTAAACAGATTATCTGGTCATTAACTCATCGCTGTTTGTGGGAGCTTGCTGTGCGCAAACTGGCTGCCGCGTTTCCTACATTACAACAGTGACTGAAAAGTCATTTCCAAGGTACTTCATTGGCTTTGGGACGTTCTGAGGCCATGAAAGATGCTATATGAATGCAAATCTTTCAGATCTTTTTATTTTTTGACTGAACTTTAGGAACCTGGACAAACAACAATAGGACAAGCAGCTAGAACTTTTTTCAGCTTCATGTTTGGATTTGTGTGCATCCAAATGAATTAAAATGTATGATTTAGCATGGGAAGCTTTTTTTCTTTAATCATGCATTTCCATCCAGTTGCTGATAAAAAGAGGCAAAAAAATTACGCTGGCCGAGTATGAACCCCTGAAGCAATCATATACAATTCCGCTTTTTAAAAAATTTGTTTATGGGATGTGGGCATCGCTGGCAAGGCCAGCATTTATTGCCCATTCCTAATTGCCCTTGAGTAGGTGGTGGTGAGTCACCTTCTTGAACCGCTGCAGTCCGTGTGATGAAGGTACTCCCACAGTGCTGGTAGGTAGGAAGTTCCAGGATTTTGACCCAGCGATGATGAAGGAATGGCCGATATACTTCCAATTCAGGATGGTGTGTGACTTGGAGGGGAACTTGGAGGTGGTGGAGTTCCCATGCGCCTGCTGCCCTTGTCCTTCTAGGTGGAAGAGGTCGCAGGTTTGGGAGCTGCTGCCGAAGAAGACTTGGAAAGTTTCTGCAGTGCATCTTGTAGATGGTACACACTGCAGCCACGGTACGCCAGTGGTGGAGGGAGTGAATGTTTAAGGTAATGGATGGGGTGACAATCAAGCGGGCTGCTTTGTCCTGGATGGTGTCGAGCTTCTTGAGTGTTGTTGAAGCTGCACTCATCCAGGCAAGTGGAGAGTATTCCATCACACTTCTTACTTGTGCCTTGTAGATGGTGGAAAGGCTTTGGGGAGTCAGTAAGTGAGACTTTTGCCATTGTAAGTAAACAGGTTCACACCTCTGTTAAAATAGCAGGGAAATTTTATTCCAACTGGCACCAGCTTGGACCTGTACCCACTGCTCAAGGAAATGCCGTTGTCTACTCCTCAGTTTTGATAACCATGGACTACTGACAGGGGTTCGATTTCTCCTTAACACTGAAAGCCATCCGTAGAGCTTTGGGCAAACTCAGAGAAAGGGGTGCATCACTGACAAGGGCCAAATCAGCAATCCTGCTGTGGCATGGCCTTTCCGTTCTACATAGAATTTTACAGCAGAGAAACAGGCCATTCAGCTCCACTCGAGCCTCCTCCCATCTTACTTCATCTCACCCTATCAACATATCCTTCTCTTCCTTTCTCCCTCATGTACTTATCTAGCTTCCCCTTAAATGCATCTGTGCATTTGTTTACTGCTACTGGAGGTAAGTCAGGCAGAAGAACATAAGAACATAAGAAATAGGAGCAGGAGTCGGCCATTCGGCCCCTCGAGCCTGCTCCACCATTCAATAAGATCACGGCTGATCTGATCTTGGCCTCAACTCCACTTTTCTGCCTGTTCCCCATAACCCTCGACTCCCCTGTAGTTCAAAAATCTGTTTATTTCAGCCTTGAATATATTCACTGGCCTAGAAATTGAGTGGGGTTAGTGCCCAATTAGAGGCGCTAGAGGGCCTTGCGCCGGAATTATAGCCGCTTCGGAAATTGATTTGGGCCCTACCATCGGCGTTAGCCGGTAGCGCTGCGCCGGCACCGATGACGTCATCGGTGTGCGCAGCGTCCCGGTTGCCGTGGTAACGCGGCCGGACGCCGAAATTCAGTTGCAGCCGCCTCGCCCGTGGCAGCCGCAACCAACGATTTTTCAAAAGTTTCTTGCTGGACTTAGCGCCGGCGCATTAAGGTGGCGCGGCGGCCGGCCGCTTTCCCGGCAGCCGCCTGCCCGCACCTCCCTCCCCGGACTCCTCCACCACCCCCCCGCGGCACAGATGTGTGTGGGCCTCGAGCCCGGCACTTCTCCGAGGTGCCGGGCTCATTTTTCATGCGATTCCACCGGCCAGCGGTCGGCTGCAGGCAGCTCCTCATTAACAGAAGGAGGAGGCCTGCAGTACCCCAGCCTGCCGCACCGCATCGGGTGCCGCAGCGGGGGATTAGCACCGCAATCCTGCATTCAGCGCCCATTGCGAGGCGCTGACACCCTCCATTAGCGCCCGCAGCCGTCTGGGCGCGGCGCAGCTGAATTTTTGGCGGGCGCAGCGGCAATTAACGCTGGCGCTAAATTTCGGGCGCTACAGCCCTGGCGGAGGCAAACTCAATTTCTAGGCCACTGACTCCACCTCCACAGCTCTCTGGGGTAGAGAATTCCAAAGATTCACGACCTTCTGAGAGAAGAAATTCCTCCTCATTTCTGTCACAAATGGGCGACCCCTTATTCTGAAACTATGCCCCCTAGTTCTAGATTCCCCCACGAGGGGAAACATCCTCTCAGCATCTACCCTGTCAAGCCCCCTCAGAATCTTATATGTTTCAATAAGATCACCTCTTATTCTTCTAAACTCCAATGAGTATAGGCCCAACCTGCTCAACCTTTCCTCGTCCTTTCATCCCAGGAATCAACCTCGTGAACCTTCTCTGAACTGCCTTGCATGTAAGCTTTGCATACCTCTGTAATGATTCTACATTGATGAAGCCGTGGTTAAACTCCAGCCTCATTGTAACGCACTCAGTGTGTGCTGTAAATAGCTTCTTTAAGTATTAAATACTTAAAAAAAAAGAAATCCTCCAACCTCACTTCAGCAAACCTTGGCCTTTTGTGTCATGTAGGATAAAGATAGTGGTGTCTTGCAATGTAGACATTTGCATATTAAACTGTATGCATACAGGGAAGAAATGTTTGGGGAAAATATTGATATTTTATATTGGAAATTCCCTAGTAGAGACTGTTAGCATCATGAACAAATACAAAGGGAAATGGAGCCCTAGCTCTGGTCCTAATGGCCTACAGAATCTCGATCAATTACCCAAATTAAATCTTCATAATGGTCGGCTTAATAGAACCAGCCCAAGCACTTATGTCATTTCTTAAAATAAGTAAAATGACACTTCTGAGATAATTCTTTTGAGGCTGCTATCAGAAATTAAGGTTGGTCATTATAATTCAATTACCCAATAAAGACATGGTTAAATGTAATAAAAAGGCAGCATGTAAAGGTTTGACAAACAGCATCTGCAGGCTTTCAAACCCTGTCGCACCCCCCGCCAGCCACCCCCCCCACAATATTTCCTTCTAATGTCTGAGTGTATAAATGGATTATCCAAAGTGCTATTCCTGGATTCAGATGGCCGCATCGCTTACATACTGCTGCACATGCCTTTGCACCTAGCTGTAGCAGGCATCGGACACCGTGCTCACGTATCAGTGCGAGGGCACTTGCCCCGATGCCAGCTTCATTTCGGAAAGGCAAAAACGAAACAAACAAAACAAAACAAAACCCCAATATTAATAAAATGACATGGTAAAAGAAAGGCTATCGATTTCTCGGTATTTTCAAGGCAGACTTTGCACGGTGAGCTATTTAGAGACAGAACGGAACGATACAACACGCCGAGACCGCAGCGCTTAACTACTAATCGTACGTTGTTTTGAACGTCTCATATTCCCCTTGCAAACTTTTGATGGGATTTCTTCAGTCGGCAAAGATTTTTGGAGTTCGGTAATGATATAATTAAGTGGGTGCATGACCCTGCGCAAACCGAGCCCTGAGTATGTCCCGTTTGCATCCAAAAAATTGAATGTAAAGGGCACCGAGACTGTATTGTATCTCTCCATTCTGTCTCTAAATAGCTCACGGTGCAAGTCTGCCTTGAAAATACTGAGAAGTCAATAGCCTTTCTTTTACCATGTCATTTTATTAATATTGATTTTTTTTTTTTTGTTTCTTTTCGCCTTTCCGAAATGAAGATGATAGAGTGACAGCGCCCACAAATTCTCTACAGCACTAATGAATCAGATAATAGTAAACAAAAAAGGAGCATAAAATACAATTATTACTGCCCTTTCTCACAAGGCAGCTGATTGCATATTATTGAAGATTCAACGACCCGCTGTCTCCGGCATAATAAGTGAAATGAGACTGGGACACAAAGAGATAAATTATTTCTGGAGATGTTTTTTTTATATCATGTTGACCTTTAGAATGAAGATGAAGTCAGACTTGGTTAAAACAAATAGCCACATTTCATCTTTGGTTAGCCTTAGAACCGTACTGTTCAACCTTTGAACTTAATTTTCCATCTGAACCCATTTCCATGCACCATTTCCCCTCAGTGCTGATAAGTGCCTGGTGCTGAGTGAGGCTGATTAGAAACATATTTTATTTAGTGTGATAAGAAAGCATTACTTAATATGCCATAATATTCCTTTCTAACATGTCCCTATTACAAGACACCAAGGGCTGATAGATAGCTGGGAATGAGATCAAAAAAAAGCCACATACAGTGCTTCAACTTCCCACTCCCTTCATATTATTATCGTATCATCAACCCCACTATCTCTAACACAAGAGTCAAGGGGTTGGAAGCAAAGATATTTATAAGAGAGCGCGAGATTGGGCTCGGGTCAGACGAAAGGGTAATTATTGTAAAATGTCAGGTTAACACTGAGAGTCTCAGTTCATCCAACTGAGAGGAGATTAGTCCAGATGGAGACATTTTCTACACTACCAGTCAGCCAATAGGAGACGTTCAGGATTAGCTGTGCACCTTCTCTCATCTCCACTCACAAAAGGTCATTCTCTGCTCATTGCTTCTCTCCTAAGATGTGCCTTTTTATTTGTGCAGCTCAGACAGGAAATAGGCCCTTTTTATCAGTAAATTAAATATTCAGAGTTTAAAAGCTGGTATTTTTGTGGCCATTTTCTCCCTCTCAAGGCCACTTTCATCTCAGTTAACAGAAGGAAATGTTATAGAAAAGTGTCAGTCGTGCAGTATTTATGACGTTTCTTAGCTCTATGAATTTAATCGTTTCAAATGCTTTGGACATATTTTTTCCAAGCTTACAGTTAGCAATTTAACCCATTTAATACCACCTTGATATAAATTGTGTAAGTTTTCCATATGTCTGCGGAACTGTCTCACTGTTTGGTTCACATATCTGGTTTGGTGACACTAAGTGAATTTTACTGAGATGAGAATTGAACCTGATGATATAAAAACAGCATATTGTTGTTCTTATTCTTTTCCATGTGGTTAGTGCTGGAGTTTATCAATTGCCCTCAACATACAGTATGTAGATGAAGTGAGACTGATGTTGCTGCATCTGCCTTAAGGTCAGTACTTTCACGAGGAGATCGTGCCAGTTTAACCCTTTGATATATTTGGTAGCTTTTTGTACAAAATAACACGTATAATAAGATTAGAGAATTTTGGCTCCCAAAATGTTCTGTCATTCCAAGCCTGTCTCTTATCCTACGTGCTATAAGATTGGTGTATAATTCGAAAGCTGCAAAGGAGATTCCGTCCACGAAGTGATACCGATCAGTCTGCCACTTGATTGATTAAACTAAACAAATGTGTTTAACCTTAATGAGATGACTTAGTTTCAGATGTATCTCACTTTCCTGTGTTTCTTGATAATAACATAATCATTTGAAGAAGCTTTCATTTGCAGCGTATTTACAGAATATCTTTTCCCCCAAAAATGCCACAAAGCCATGTCCTGTCAAGTGTCCGAATCCATTTTATTCAATCCACATTGTAAAAGCAAAACAAAAACTCCCAATTAGCATTGCTGAATGCCTCGTTTAAGGAAAATTGCCATGTACTCTAGTAATAATACTATTCTGGCAGAGCTGATGAATTGCTTCTTTGAAATTATTGCCCAAATTTTGCATATTGTAAATTTTAACCTTATATTGCTACTTCACAAATTGAGACTGGAGATCCATAAAAGAACAGGCGTCAGGAGTAAAACGTGGAAGCGAAAATAAGGCAAGCATTATAAAACACAATTTTGGACCATAAAGTTCTTCCCTTTGGAACATAGATACGAGCAACAACTCATTAACCCCCAGTTTTAACACTCCCAAACCAACTAAGAGTAGATGATGCAGGGAATATAAATGTCAAGCTCGTGCGCCTCTGTGCTCGCTGTTTAGGCACCTTGTTGGGGTATGCAGTGGTGGAGAATTTTGCATTAAGACAAACCTGCGCAGCATCGTACCTGGTCTGAGAGGGTTTGGTATGGTTGCTGGTTTGCAAAGTGGGAAGAATGTCCCTGAGAAATAATTAAGTCTCACCTTGATAGCAACAACAATACTGTGTCAAATTATTTGCTACGTCCCAAAATGGCAGACAAAAAACTGCTACTGAATGCTGATTTTAAAATCTGACTTGCACAGTAAATATTTTTGTCTTTTAAAATGATGAATTCATGTCTTCAGAAGTCTTTGTTTTAATCAAGATATTGAATGAGTGCCATATACAAAGTTTGCCCTTTTATACCGTAATAGTGTTGGCATTCCGTAAACGATACATTTGAATGACTATTAAATTTGAACGGTTGTGAAAATAAAAGGCAAAAGAAATTCTTCTGCTATAAAGTATATATGCCAACAATAACTTAAAGCTGAAAGACTGTGTAAGACAAGTTTTACTAATGTATTGCCAATTTAATTTATTAAATGAAAATATAAAAAGATGACCTTCAGTTTTTAGAAATATAAATTTATGATGTTCATCGTGCAAGACATGGGAACTAATTCTCTTCAGGGCCATATGAAAGGGAAAGATAACATGAACCAAAGTATGCAACATATTTTATATCATCTGTCACAGAAACTTTGACATAAATTTGTCAGCCCATTAAATTAATGCAACAATATCTGTTTGCTTGCCAATTTAGGCATACAATTAATTAAAAATAAATACTCTCCTAATGGCACAAGCGGACTATACATCAGAACTATAGCATTAACTTTCAAAATCTATGGAATATCCAGTTTTCATCCTGTAACTTTCTCATAGTTTAAGGGGTTTTTATCTTACAAGGGGAGGGGTGCAATGTAAAAGTGATGTGATGGTAACAAGCTTGTCCGAAAGGCTTTCCAAGTTATTCCAAATTTGAAGTGAGTCGGAATAGATTAAAACAGTTAGGGTCATAATATCATGAATAGAAATGTAATAAATATGAAAGAAGATTTATGTGCGTTCTCACTGTGTTGAAATGAGCTAGACTAACTGAAAGAGACTTCAGGGTCAATTTTAACTCTGCCTGGCCAGCAGAAACTGGACTGGTGGGTTGTTAAAGTGGCCCATGGGACTTACCCACACCGATGCCGTTCTCTTCCCATGGGTTCCGATCATAATCTGCTCTTCTGAGCGGGTGACAGGGATGCCCCATGGAAGCCAGCTGGATCCTTCTTTAAATATGATGCCCTTGGTTTCTGACTGCCCTTTTATCTGAGGCCTGCACGGGACAGCTGTTGTGGTTTCCCCGCTCAGCCAACCTGCTAGGAAGAAGAGCCAGGGCCAGAAGATGGCCCAAAAATTAAGTGTTGTTTTTAAACCGTTCTTGTGGGGCCAGGAGAAGCTGGTGTACTCCTCCGGGCCCCATAAGCAAAGTTTAGGCCTCGCTTGCCTTGGGTTACCCCACCCTTCCCTGGCTGTGATGCCCTTCCAACCCCTTACCTGCGTGCCGAGGATCATTCCTTCCCATCTTCGGCAGTGGCCTCCTTCTGTTCGACATCCCACTCCTCCTGCTGGCCAGGTGCCGCTCGCCGTTTGGAGACTGACTTGAGTTAAACTCTCCCAGGCCTCACGTTGAGGAGGTCCAGACCGTTTGCCACCTGCCTTGGCCCCCGATTGCACGACACCCATCCCAAGTTATGATTGGCCCTTTATTGACTGAAACACTCCTGTTCAACGTACTACGTATATCAAGCGAATGAAGAAATTGGAACTCCAGCAGAGGTGTACTCTGAATATCAGAAAGAGAACATAAGTTACATTGATGCTTTATGTTGGGTTTAGACTTGAATCAACGGGTCCATTTTTAAAAATAACGTCAATATACCCTCTATTGCCTTGCATGATTTTAAGTGATCCTACATGGATGCTATTTTCAGTGCCAGTAGTGAAATTCTATCTTCCATGTTCCTGTGGAATTCTATCAGTGCATGCTGTCCATCTTGTGCTCACTAGCCACCTGGGATGTGGCAAATGGCTGGTAAAGTGGCCAAAGTTGTAACTTGCTGACCTCAAACACTATAGGTGAACCCTGCCTGTCCCAAAGAAAAAGCAACCAATGAACATGGATGCTGCCCATTGGGAATAGACAAGATGAGGCCTCTAATCTGAATCAGTGTCTTACCACATTTTTGTATAACAGTATGAAGCTAGAATCTGGAAAATATATGTCCCTCACAGGAACCCGTTCAATTAGTTGAGGTTTGTACTTGCTCCCTAACAAAACACGTTCAAACTATTCATTTGAAATTCTACAGTCCCATCTTAGTTCAGTTTGGTTCGGATCAGTTTGGTTTGGCTTTGCGTCAACTTCGCTCATCCTTGGTAACCTGGTTCTTGTAAAGCTGGGGGGTCTAGAACGAGGGGTCACAGTCTCAGGATACGGGGTAGGACATTTAGGACTGAGATGAGGAGAAATTTCTTCACTCAGAGGGTGGTGAACCTGTGGAATTCTCTACCACAGAAGGCTGTGGAGGCCAAGTCACTGAATATATTTAAGAAGGAGATAGATAGATTTCTAGACACAAAAGGCATCAAGGGGTATGGGGAGAGAGCGGGAATATGGTATTGAGATAGAGGATCAGCCATGATCATATTGAATGGCGGAGCAGGCTCGAAGGGCCGAATGGCCTACTCCTGCTCCTATTTTTCTATGTTTTCTATGTTTCTATGAATTGAAAACACCTCATCAGGAATAGTCACCCGCTGCTTAATCAGATCTCAGTCAAAACTCTCTACAGTGATCACCAATAAACTGCAGCCACCACAGCTAATTCTGGAACACTGGGCTGAATGTACACTCTACAAATGGCATGGATATTTTGCAATCACCGCCTCTCAAACAACAGAATTATTTAGCTAATTAACATATCATGCAATAACAAAATTCTCCAATCTATAAAATGATTCAGCTGATTAGCATATTGTGCATTCTCTAACTGCTGTTTACAGAGAGAAACTAGTAGAAACTTATTGCAAATTACTCTGCGAATATTTCTCAGAACGAGAGAGTATACAACATGCACAGCAAAGGATGAGCTTTGTTACACAGAACAGGAGAAATGATCATAGGCAATTATCATTGCTCAGGTCCCATTGCCTACCTGAGAAATTGACTGTATAATGCTGCAGCATTTACAGCTGGGGCCAACCCCTATTCTTCAGAACTGAGACACATGTTTGGACCAATTGTACTTGCCTCTCCTTTGTCCTGTCAGATTACAGAGTGACACTGGAAGGCAATGCAGGGCTGCAAACTGACAGTATCTGTTTATACCTCCCAATCCAAGCACTGGCGAGAGTCCAATGGAATTGCGGTAGGTACAATCACTTCTGAAATAAATTAATCATGGAAGTAAATCAAAAAGGCCGAATGCAAAATTATTCATTTTCTTTGTTCCCATGCCCTTTTTTAGTTACTCCCATGCTGTAATTTAATTCCCCAGACAATGGAGGAAAGCCTGCTCCCAGAGCTAATGGCGCCCTGCAAGCAGCCGCTAGGAGGCGCACAAGCACGATTCCCTGTGGGGAAGCACCGGTCTCGTGTTTGGCCCCTCCTTTTCTCTCTCAGAGTCAAGTTGAGAGCAGGAACTTACCGAATGAGGGATCATTGTAGACCGTCAGACAATACTTGTTGCTTCCTAAAGTTTGATTTAGAGGAAAATCAAAATGATTTCCCTTAGTAAGACTCACTCTTGAGCATGTTCTCCCCCATATTAATAAAAGTGATTGTGCTCAAAAATGCTATTGGTAATGAGGGGTGATAACGAGATTGAGATGAACTGGCCGAGATTGACTGAGATTATAAGTAGAAATCATAAACTGAGTGCGTCATTTCGTTGACATCATTGCAAGTGATTTACGACTTTCTTTTACTATTCTAAAAGCTGATTGCTTTCCCTCTTTAGTAAAACAAAACTGTGTGCTGTGCTAAATCTAGGTGCTCCAAGCCAATGATATAGATGCTGCCATAGGTCCCAATGCCCCTGAGGTGAGGAAGAGAAAGTCGGCCATGGTCCCAGCTCCTGATTGCTCTTCAGCGACCCCTGCTGGAAGTGGATGCCAGGTGAGGAAAGGAAGTGGCTTTATTGTGATGCTTCCCACAGTTAAATAGCCCCTGTCAATGCCCAGTGTCAAGGTTAACATGGGTGTAAAGGCATGGATGAGGTACCAGAGAGCAATGGCAGCCTGTTCCCCAGCAAGGCGTCTAACACACTTCAGGAGAGGTAGATCTTTGACTTTGTGCGATAAGTAGTGAGTGATCGCGAATCGGCCGCCTGTTTTACATCTTTCCCAATTTTTATTTTCATTTGACTGCAATGGAAATAAAAATCTGGAGAGATGTAAAATGGCGGCCGACTCGCTGTCACCCATTTTACACCATCGCACAAAGTCAAAGATCTACCCCGAGGAGAGTGAAGGAAATTGCAGAGAGAATTGTGAGCGGTAAACAAATACAATAAGGTATTAACCATTGTTAGATTCAATATTTATTAGCAAACAGCATTCTTTCAAGACATTATTGGTAGCATGTTACAATACTTTAAGCCTAAAGTACATAAATAGTATTTAAAGTAAGATTTCACTAACGCATTTTAATGAGATTGCGTATTTTATATAATATAAATAAAAATTTCATTGCGCGCGGTAAAGTGCCGGTGATTCATTTATCTGGTGCTAAATAATGTGCTGTCGTAGGTGTTATGCCCAACTGCATTTGAACATAATTGCCTGTAGTAAGATTGACTGTTTAAACTTTATTCTCAGTTTCAATTAATCAACCGCAGGTTTAAAAAAAATTTTAATTAAAAAATGGATTTTAAAAGGGGGCTATTTGCAGAATGGTAAAATGGAAAATTCGAAAAGTGCGCAAATAAACAATCGTGGAAAATTAAATCTTTGCATTTCATGCTCTCGGTATTCAATAACATGAGCCATCGGTCGGCAGGATGGCAGCTCCCTGAATTTGCACTGGATCTTAAACAGACATTTCAAAGACAGTGTTAATTATTCATCTGCTTCAGTGGCTCTGTGTTTGTATTTTAGCCCTGTATTCTCCTCGGTCATTGCTAACTCCGTTGCAAACTTCATTTCAGTGCTTGTCGATCCTTAAACTGATGGGCTCTGCTGGTAACGTGCGAGTAAAGAGAATAATCTGATCACTATCTTTGCAGCTGAGATCTGCATCGTAAACCTTATGATTTTCTGCTGTCTTGCACAGCCGCTTTCATCACATTTAAATTAGTTTTGAAGGACTATTATAATTTCACTTCATAGCTGCCGTAATTGTTGTAAGGCATAATTATCTTTTTTCAAAATCATTTTGTCTCTCTTTTTTAATCCACCCTCTGTTGTCTCATTCTATAGGGGTAGTGGCCCTTTTATCCAGCTGCTTTCTTTTATTTTTTTTTCATTGAAATGTCTTTAATCCTGGCTGGAGACAGACAACCTTTCCCTCCCCTCCGTTGTCCATTTCATTTCCCCCACCCCCTCCCCCTTGCCCCTTATTACTTCTGGCAGCCTGATCTGCATCTTTAACCCCTTCTGATCCTCTCCAGAGTATTCTTACGCACCATTTCAATTCACAGGGAAGCCCACCGTCGGTAGAGGCTATGGCAGAATGCGGAATCTGCTTGGCGTCTGATAGCTTGCATGCCTGCAGCTTTGAAAGGTAGCAGCGTTTGCGCGGGGTGGGGGGGGGGGGAAACGATTAGCGCTAAATCCCAACCTCTCTAAGTATGACTTTTCTGGAATTTGGGAATATCCAGCTCCCAAATTATCCACCCGTTGGACGAAATGCGTGGTAGACAATCCGCGTTCACTGAACCTGTAGAGCTCGATGCAGGGCGAGCATATTTAAAAAAAAATAATAAGGCAAGCAAGCTGGGAAGGAAGCAAAGCGCTGAAAGGGTTACTGTCATACTGGCAGGGCCACTGACGCAGACCCCCCCAGCTCTCCCTCTGCACAATTGGGACCAGCCGACCATCGCCTCATTGTTAGCACCTTTGGCTCCACAATAGGAGCCAATTTGTTAGAATTTTTTACAGGTCAGGGGCTGTTTGAAGATGCTGAAGCGGCTGGGGCTGAGAGAAAATGAAGCTGTATTTGCTCGGCAAATTACACGTCTCCCGCACTTTATGGGCATGCCGCTGCAGTTTTTTCTTTGCATGCGCGCGTGTGTGCGCGATATCGCCACAGATCCAGTTAACGGAGGTTAATAGATTGATTTCAGTGACACGGATCATAATGAACAGTAAATTGTTTTATCTCTTAAGTCTTATTTGGTCAGCCAGGAAAACATATGAGGTAATATGGTTCAGAGTAAATGGACCATATAATAGATCTCCTGCTAAACCATAAGGACAGGGGTGACAGCACTGCAATGATTAATGAAAATAATAAAGTTCCTGAAATTGAAATTTTTCTAATTTTTTTCCACCAAAACATCAGCAGAGATGATTTGTGGCAAGTGAAGAAGGACTTTTGCAATAACTGGGTTGGAATTTGTTCACAGGTCCCATAATCAATTCCTTACTGATTTGAACCGAGCAAAAATATTTTCCTACAAACACGTTCATCACTTACTGTCCAGCTGACGTACAGGGGTTGCGGCCTAAAGTTTTTTTTTTCCCTCTTCAGAACATCTCAGTGGACGTCCTTGAATTTTAGGCCTCTTTGTTTGCTTTGGGTGGGGGATTTGCTTACACTGGCACACACCACTGAGGCTGGTCAAGGCTTTTATATTGTGTTTATTAGGTTTTATCATTGTAGCGCTATCTTCTTCTTGAAGCCGTGTCAGGGTGTTACGAGCCCGCAGGGATTTGATGCTGTTATTTTTGTCTGCAAACCAAAGGTAAATTAAAGGGTGACAGGATCCGCATATGTTAAAGGAATTTGGTTTCCAACTTTATAGTTGGACATTAATAACTCTCAAAGAGATGTTATCTTTTTTTTAAATGACACAGATGGACAATGATAGAAAATGCTTAAACTCTGGCATTGAATCCATGCACTTTATTTCTTATAATAAACCCCAGCTTGGCAAAAAAATAAAACTGCAATACATTTTGGGAAAAAGATCTCCTAACCTCTGTGAGTCAGTATGGGAGGTGGAATTTTGCAAGTTAAAGAGCAGATTATAAAGATACCATTTTGTGTATTTTAATCCCCTGTTTGCAGTCACAGTTGTTAAATAAACCTCATTCTGCAGATTGAACTCATTTTGACCACCACAAGCACAAGGAAGAAGTTAATGGTCGAACCAGACCTCGTTTCTAGGCCCACTGATGATTTAGAATGTCTTGAGATCCTTGTAGTGAATCTAATGTAACATATTGATTTACCTAACCTAACCAACAGGTTGTAGTACAGAATATTTCCTTTAATTCACCTACCTTTAGACCCCTGGCTCCAAGTTCACTGCTTCCTGTTCCATCTTCTATTCTCGCTGCTTGGCAGTATATGACTGAAGGTGCTTCAGTTCATGGTGATAACAATTTTACTCCACCATGGATCTTAATATTGTCCCCATTTTGTTCTGACATTATAAGCTACTTAGTTGAGGCAGTTGTAACCAGTAGGGTTTGAGGCAACATCACCAAAACGACAACTCTTTAATCATGTTATTTAATTTTATTTCCACATAGCAACTAACTGGGTCAATCCACCTCCACAGTGCCACCTTCAGTCACCAAGCTTTGTCACCCATGGTATGGACTCTTGTCATTCCTGTTCCCATTTTTCACTATGCCCACAGTGAAAATGTCCACTTCTACAAAATGATTTACCTCATGGTCTATCCAAAAACTCCAATTTATTTAGGGTATACTTTCTTTCACTGTCCTTTTTTCCAAAATGTACTACTTCAAAGTTCTTTGAATTGAACTGTGTCGGCCACCTATCTGCCCACTCTGCCAAACAGCCTAGTCCTGCAATTTTCTACATTCTTTCTGATAGTTAGGCATTCCCCTTAATTTCTCTTGTGCCTATGCTCAAATAATTTAAATAAATTAGAAACAAAACAGGTCCAAGAATAGAATATGCCTTTGTGGAAAATAAAAAGGTTTTAAAACCTGTATTTTAGCAGCATATTTGTTCAGTATAACTTATTTGGAGGTCAAACACTAAATCAACTGTGACTCAGAAATCATTAGCTCATATGAATTTTTCTTTCTCAAATTCATGCACAACCAACAGTGGGTGAAAATGACATCTAATACTAATGGCCTTCTCTCCCAATTCACAGCTTCTCTGATTGGTTCTCAAAGCCACCAGTCTCGCCCTCCAGCCATTTTGATGGGTTCTGACAAACTCCAGTCCCACCCGCCATCCAATCTGACAATTAATATTGACAATTAATGTTGACAATCATCGATCGCACTGGATAAAAATCAATTTCCTTTTGTGTGAAATGCTAACAAGCTGATAGATTAGGTTGAAACACTGAGGGCTGGATTTTACCAATCTTGGCGGGTCCATGGTGGGCGACATCGATGGCAGGTCCAGCCCGCTGTCCAAAATGATTCTCCCCTGATTGGGCTTGTTAAGCTCGCCCAGCGAGTTTGCTGGCCAATTGAAGGAAGCTGGTCTGATGACATCATTTGATGAAGCGTCATCAGCCGGTTTCCTTAAAGGGACCATGCGCAAATTTAGTTTGACATTTGTGCTGTCAGTGTTCTACAGCATTGAGGTGCTGCAAAAACTGACAATCACTGCACAGAGGTGCACAGCTGCACCCAGGCTCTCACATGATTCCCTCCATATGCTTATGGAGGAAGTCACAGCATGCAGAGAGGTTATCTTCACTTCCAATGGGTGGAAGAGACCTCCCCAGGAGACCAACGCAGCCTGGTTGCACATTGCACAGGAGGACACAAGCAGGGATGTCGTCAGGAGGACCAGGCTGCAGTGGTGCAAACCTTTCAATGATCTCAGTAGATCACGAAATATTACTGCAAAGCCACACTCAACCTCACCCTGCTGTGCCACTCATCACATCCCCATTACTCTGCCTTCCCTACCCTACTCCTGCACATCCTTATTCACACCAACTTACCTTGCACCTCCACCCATCCCTCTCTATCTACATTATAACTTCCCCATCTCACTAACCTCCCCTCACACTCACCCTCATCCTCGTCCAAGGGTAGGCACTTGTGTGTTTTAGCCAATGTTCATGTGAAGTTTCTGTTAATGTGGTGTCAAACATTGAAACCTTTATTTTCAACACTTTCCATTCTTGGACAGATCTGTGTGGACCTTTGGAAGTGGCTTAGTGAGTTGCAGTGAATGGTGAGACATAACGATACCCCAGGCAATGGAGATGAGTGTGAAAGGAATGGCTTGGGCATTGTAGGGATGCTTTATAGTGTAGATGTGGGGTGGTGTTAACCTGGCACATCATGTGGCAGCCAGGGTTCACAGTGTCAAGTGAAGTAAATCTGGCCATGGTGAGGCTATCCCTGGTCTCGCAGGCAGCAATGTGCTCAGGTGCTGATGCCCTCTGTCCTGTGCAGCACCAGTTGATTTTGGAGAAGGATGATGTTGTTGTTGGTGCTGCTGGTGTTGGGGCTGATCGTGGTTAGATTCTGAGGACCATGGTGAGATAGTTTCAAGGGCACCAATGCTGATGTAATAGATGGCAGGTGAGGTTGAGATGACAGAAACAATCTTGCAATGGTGAGAGAGGTTGTTCCAATGAGGTGACACTGGATAGAGAGTTTGCTCCAAACACTTGCAACCTGCATTAAGCTCAAACTGTCTTCCAAATGCAGTAAGCAACAGCTTCTGAGCTTGGAAGGTGAACAGCTGTGAGATGGAGCTTTTATAGCACATTTGCAGCTGTCAAGTAATGAGATGATTCCATAGCCATTCAACTCCTGCCCTGCTTACCTGACGTGATCCCCGAGCAGTGTGGACCCCGTGGGTGACCTGGTAAACTCTGAAGATGAGCTCAAAATAGTTCTTAATGCTCTGGTAACAACTTCATAATGACCTGAATTGCCTCCCCCGCTGCTCTGCTGCATGTCGGGTCTGCTCAGTGTTGGCAGAGCTGACATTTGAGAAAGGTGTGTGGCGGGTTGACAGTGGGGTCCCAACACGCTGTCAAAAAAAGAACACTTTCCTACCCGACCCACCACCGATCACGCCCGCTGACCCCCCGAAAAATTCCCCCCTGACTGTTAATTTTAATCTCTGATGGCTGGCAGGTATGAGTAAGTCGGCACCTTTGGTAGCAATGAATGAAAGTTTGTTTGTTCAAAAATGACGGGGGTCTAACAACTGGGGGAATTATTTTACCATGACAACAAATATAAAGGATATCTTCTTGGTACTTGGTAATTCATAGAATTCTTGTTTTGTGTAGATAATGAAGTGATCACTGAAGACGTACCCATAGGGTTGAATGCAATTAACATACCATGTTACCTTATGAATGGTGCAACAGGCTCGAGGGGCTGAATGGCCTACTCCTGTTCCTGTATCCCTAAGTTCCTATATACTCCCAATGCAAGGAAATTAACTGTTTTGTACACAGGCACAAACACCTAAGGGCCCTTGCTGTGGATGCTGGATTGGGCCTCATGCTCCGGATATTCTCACTCTAACAACATAAGAAATAGGAGCAGGAGTAGGCCATTTGGCCCCTCGAGCCTGCTCCGCCATTTAATGAGATCGTGGCTGATCTGATCTTGGGCTCAGCTCCATTTGCCTGCCCGCTCCCCATAACCCTTCACTCCCTTATTGTTCAAAAATCTGTCTATCTCCGCCTTAAATATATTCAATGACCCAGCCTCCACAGCTCTCTGGGGCAGAGAATTCCACAGATTTATGACCCTCTGAGAGAAGAAATTCCTCCTCATCTCAGTTTTAAATGGGTGACCCCTTATTCTGAAACTATGCCCCCGAGTTCTGGCAGTTATTGTCCTCTCTTTCTTTTCGGACCAGTCAGTGTTCCAATGCTGGCACAGTGATGAGTTGTGCCTTTACAGCTGTTGACCAGAACAATGTTTAAATTTAGATAGCTAGATCAAAGTTAATTTGCTTTACAATTGTATTCCTGTTAATTGCACGGGTCATTTAGCAAATAAAAGCATACAGGGCTTGGTATAATTTACTGATTATCAACCAGGTCTAAAACAAGTCTGGATGTATGGATTGTGCAATGTTTCTCAGTTGAACATATGAATTCTGAAACATGTTATTTGGCACTATCCAATTAAGATAAATATTTTCAATGATTAAAAAAGGTGGTTTGAGGCATAGAAAATTGCAATTATTAGGAAAATGATTATCTGGGAATAATGTTATTTGCAGATCTGTATGGTTGTAGTTGATTGCAAATTGAATAATTATTGCCCAAGTAATTTTTAACTGAACACATAACATTGTCACTTCTCACATTAATGTGTTTCTATTGAAAATAGTTTCTGTGGGGAAGAGTAGTGTTGGCAAGGGGAATAAAGTGCTTTTTACAAAGCAGTTGGTTGACAGGATAATTTCACTAGTTTGAAGATCCATAACTTATGAATAATGAAGGCCTAATATGAGTTTGTTATAAGGATCTACCTATTAGATGATAATCTCTACAATTAACTATTAGCTGTCCCACATTTTGTTTACTGTATTTCATATTCATTTAGTCTGAAAAAAATATTGGGCGTGAAATCACAGCCCGGGACCGTCTTTTCCACTGTTAATAAGAACATAAGCACATAAGAAATAGGAGCAGGAATAGGCCACTTGGCCCCTCGAGCCTGCTCCGCCATTCAATAAGATCATGGCTGATCTTGGGCTCAAAGCCACTTCCCTGCCCGCTCCCCATAACCCTTCACTCCCTTATCTTGTAAAAATCTGTCTATCTCCACCTTCAATGTATTTAATGACCCAGCCTCCACGGCTCTCTGGGGCAGAGAATTCCACAGATTTATGACCCTCTGAGAGAAGAAATTCCTCCTCATCTCAGTTCTAAAAGGGCGACCCTTTATTCTGAAACTATGCCCCTGAGTTCTAGGTTTCCCCACGAGGGGAAACATCCTCTCTGTAACTACCTTGTCGAGCCCCCTCAGTATCTTATATGTTTCAATAAGACCACCTCTCATTCTTCTAAATTCCAATGAGTATAGGCCCAACCTGCTCAACCTTTCTTCATAAGCCAATCCCCTCATCTCAGGAATCTCGCGCACGCACAGCGAATGGGCCACGCAGCCCCTTAAACTGGCCGCGCACCCCCAAAAAATGAGGGGGATTATTGCTCCCGAGGTTTCTGATCTTCCTACCCGACCCCCAACAGTACTCCAGAGGTCTGCGATCCTCCTACCCGAACCTCGACAACACTCCTGACCCCCCCCCAACGGTACTCCTTAGGTCTGTGAGCTTCCTACCCAACCCTCCACCGAACCCCGATCACAGAATCCGAGGCCCACCCATTCCTCCTCCAGACCCCCCAGATCCAACCCAACCACTTTCTTGGTAATTGGAGCACTAACCTGTGCGGGCTCCTTACCGCAGCGCCATCTACACTATGATGAGGTCCGAGGCCCAAAATCCGGGGCTCCTTGGACCTTCCCATTTGACACTCGGCGGGTAAGGTGCCCAGAAATAGGCACGCCTGAATTTCTAGGTAATTAGCATTTGAACAGTGCAGTGGCAGTTTAGCCAAAGAACATAGGGAATTATTTTTAAAGGTCATACTTGTTTAGGCAGTTAAAATATTTTTAGCGTCACTTCTCTGTCAGCAACTTTTTAAATTATTGTATATAGGGATAAAAGGATGTGGGATGAAAAAATGTGGGAATTCACAATTACTACGGGAACATTATAGGCTTAGCATACTATAAGGAGTAAATGCCCTCCACTTACAATATAAGTGTGCTACAGACCCATGCACGTGGGAATACTTAGATCAGTAATGTACTTATCATGCTTACAAGGCCCAAAGCCTATTCTTTCTAAACAGCACAGCAATTTCCTCTTTTTGTTTTAAACTTAATACAAAAGGCAATTGAGAGGAAAGTGCGTCAAGCTCTAACTTGGAATTGTTCAAAGGTTGCACATACCAAGGAGATCAGAAAGTAAAAAAAAAATCAGATTACAACGTGTGATTTTGATTTAATAAATTGTTGCTCAATTCAATAAAAAATGAAATTTAATTTGAAGTCTGTCAGCTCTGACCTGCTTAACTGAAGCAAATCTTTTGTAGCTGCAAAACAGATCAATAGGACTGTTGGAATGTTACATTCACTTACTTAATCCTTCAAGAATTTACAAATTTCAGTATTGACCTGTAGGAATGGGTGTTTGGAGCCTCAGCGCGTCTAAATAATATGCTTTATGGATTACTACTAGATGTTGAATGTAGGTTTCTCAACTCCACCAGACAGTTAGCTGAAAATTCTTAAAATATGGGAAGCGGAAATGGACAGCTGAACCTATCCAAGGCAAACTGCAGCATCTCTCACGACGTACAGTGCTAGCCAAATATGATCAGCAGAGGGCAAGATCATTCAGTTTTCAGATATTGGTATCACAGCGATGATAAATATCAACAAAGCCTTTTTAAGAGTGGTTCTTAAGTTTGCCGAGTGTTGCAAGCCTTGCGAGGTGGCATTTCCCCACCCAACAGTCATTCTTTGTCAAATAAAAATGTTACCGTCGAATTAACTGCCGTATTCTGCAAAATCTTAACTTCTTCACTTACATGCACCAGGTGGCACTGGACTGAGGTTTAAAATGATAAAAGAATATTGCTGATGCATTGTTTTGCTTCCTGTAACATAGGCTTACAGGGCTTAAAGGAGAAATGCCCAGACATATTTTCTTGCAAAAAAATTTACCAGGTTAGTAAATGGAAGAGAATGCAACTCAAGAGATAGATAAGGCCAGGCTTTGGGCAAGCTAAATAAGCTTAACATAGACATAGCTTTGAAACAGGAAAAACAGCTTATCCTTGCGGAGGCCTGTAAGTTTGAAAAAGGCAATGTGGGATTTCTGTTATGGTCCCACTGTAACTCAAAGTGCTGTCAGTTAGTAATGCCACACAAAAGATTATTGCTCAAGATAAAAAATCACGGGATTGGGGGTAATATTCTGGCGTGGGTGGAGGATTGGCTCTCTAACAGAAAGCAGAGAGTTGGGATAAATGGTTCGTTCTCAGATTGGCAACCAGTAACTAGTGGTGTTCCGCAGGGGTCAGTGCTGGGTCCCCAACTCTTTACAATCTATATTAACGATTTGGAGGAGGGGACCGAGTGTAACATATCAAAGTTTGCAGATGATACAAAGATGGGACGGAAAGTAGTGAGTGAGGAGGACATAAAAAACCTGCAAAGGGACATAGACAGGCTAAGTAAGTGGGCAGAGATTTGGCAGATGGAATACAATACTGGAAAGTGTGAGGTTATGCACTTTGGCAGGAAAAATCATAGAGCAAGTTATTATCTTAATGGCAAGAAACTGGAAAGTACTGTAGTACAAAGGGATCTGGGGGTCCTGGTGCACGAAACTCAAAAAGTTAGTATGCAGGTGCAGCAAGTGATTAAGAAGGTCAATGGAATGTTGGCTTTTATTGCTAGGGGGTTGGAATATAAAAACAGGGAGGTATTGCTGCAGTTGTACAAGGTATTGGTGAGGCCGCACCTGGAATACTGCATACAGTTTTGGTGTCCATACTTAAGAAAAGACATACTTGCTCTCGAGTCAGTACAAAGAAGGTTCACTCGGTTAATCCCGGGGATGAGGGGGTGGTCATATGAGGAGAGGTTGAGTAGATTGGGACTCTACTCATTGGAGTTCAGAAGAATGAGAGGCGATCTTATTGAAACATATAAGATTGTGAAGGGGCTTGATCGGGTGGTTGCGGTGAGGATGTTCCCAATGATGGGTGAAACTAGAACTAGGGGGCATAATCTTAAAATAAGGGGCTGCTCATTCAAAACTGAGATGAGGAGAAACTTCTTCACTCAGAGGGTGGTAGGTCTGTGGAATTTGCTGCCCCAGAAAGCTGTGGAAGCTACATCATTAAATAAATTTAAAACAGAAATAGATAGTTTCCTAGAAGTAAAGGGAATTAAGGGTTACGGGGAGCGGGCAGGAAATTGGACATGAGTCTAGGTTCGGAATGGTCATGGCCCTGTGGGTAGTGGAGTGGGCCCAGGGGCCGTGTAGCCTTGTTCTGCTCCTACTGTGTTCTAATTCTGTTAGATTTCAGGAGATGGTTTTATTCCTGTTCCTGGCTGGGGTGGAGATCGCCTTTTCAGAAGGTAAGTACTGTAGAAAATATAGGGACAGAGTGATCTCCTGGAAGAATTTCGATCGCCTAGATGGGTCGGAGAGGAATTTCCCAGATTTTTTTCTCACAAATTGGCCATTGGGTCTTTATCTGGTTTTTCGCCTCTCCCGGGAGATCACATGGGTTCGGGTGGATGCAGAGTGATAGAAGATTTGAGGTTAGGATCAGATCAGCCATGATCTTATTGAATGGTGGAGCAGGCTCGACGGGCCGATTGGCCTACTCCTGCTCCTATTTCTTATGTTCTTATGTTCTTATGTTCTTATCCTTGTAGGCAAGGTTATGACAATTTGTCAGTGATACTGAGATGACTGTGGTATTGGTGGTGGTTCAGGTTTAAGTGAATCTAGTTAACTTTACAGAAGAACAGAAGAGAAAGTCAAAAGCCATTCAACTCAATGCTCTAATATTGCAATTCGCCAAGTCTAGTATCCAACTGCATTTAATAAACACTACTAATGCTTTTGACTCTATTATCTTTCCTTACACATTTTTTCAAATGCTTATCATTCTATGGGTCAAGAATCTTTATTCTAACAGCATTGCTTGTGTTCATGCACCCATTCCTTATAAGGAGTTAGGTCGCAGATCAGCCATGATCTCATTGAATGGAGGAACAGGCTCGAGGGGCTGAATGGCCTCCTTCTGTTCCAATGCAAGCTCCTTTGCCCATCATCCTTCTAGAATATGCATCTGAGAGTTAGAAAGCAAACTTAAGGCTAAGTGGGAATATGTTCCTTCAGGTAAGGACCTTGTGGCCTCTTCTAATATTGTTTGGTGCTGGCCTTACTGCCAGAACAATACACTTAGATAAGCTATACAGCTTTGAGATAATTGAGAAATATGGACACGAAGAACTGTCCATTGTCATACAGGCATTCCTCACACAGCATCGGAACTTGTCCCTTGATTGGGTTTGTTAAGCCCGCCCAGCACGTTTGCCGGTCAATTAGTGGAAGTGGGTCTGGTGATGTCATTTGATGACGCGTTATCAGCCGGTTTCCTTAAAGGGACCATGGCCAACTTTATTTTGACATTTCTGCTGTCAGTGTCCTACAGCACTGAGGTGCTGCAAACACTGACAATGACTGCACAAAGGCACAGGGCTGCACCCAAGCTCTCCCATGACTCCCTCCATAAGCATATGAAGGGAGTCACAGCACAAAAGGAGGTCCTCTTCCCTTCCCATGGGCGAAAGAGACCTTCCCAGGAGATCAACACAGCCTGGTTGCACATTGCAGAGGAGGGCACAAGCAAGGATGTGGTCAGGAGGACCTGGGTGCAGTGCCGCAAATGTTTCAATGATCTCAGTAGATCACGAAACATTAGTACAAAGCCACACTCAACCTCATCCTGCTGTGCCTCTCATCACATTCCCATCACTCTGCCTTCCCTACCCTACTCCTGCACATCCTTACTCACATCTACTTATCTTGCACCTCCGCCCATCCCTCTCTATCTATATTATCACACCCCCATCTCACGAGCCACCCCTCACACTCACCCTCATCCTAGTGCAATTATACTAACTAACAACACACAAGGGTAGGCACTTGGGTGTTTTATGCGATGTCCATGTAAAGTTTCTGCTAATGTGGTATCAAACATTGAAACCTTTATTTTCAATACTTTCTAGTCTTGGACAGATTTGTGTGCACCTTTGGAAGTGGCTTAGTGAGTTGCAGTGAATGGTGAGATATAATGGTACACCCCGCAATGGTGATGAGTGTGAAAGGAATGGCTTGGACATTGTAGGGATGCTTTATGGTGTTGATGTGAGGTGGTGCCAACCTGGCACATCATGTGGCAGCCAGGGTGTACATTGTCAAGTGAAGTAATTCTGACCATGGTGAGGCCATCCTTGGCCTCCCGGGCAGCAATATGCTTGGGTGCTGATGCCCTCTATCCTGTGCTGCATCAGTTGATTGCGGAGATGGTTGGTGATGTTGTTGGTGCTGCTGGTGCGCCTGATGCTGCTGGTGTTGGGGCTGATCATGGTGAGATTCTGAGAGAGTATAAAGGGCACCCATGCTGATGGAATAGATGGCAGGTGAAGTGGAGATGACAGAAGCGATCTGTCAATGTTGAGAGAGGTAATGAGTTCAGACTGGATGGAGACTTGTGCAAAGACTTGCAGCATGGTGAATCTGTTGTGGAAATGCAGTGAGGAAGAGTTTGTGCCTGAGGGATGATATCTCTGTAAGGTCGGAGCTTTTACTCTACATTTGAAGCTGTCAACTCAACAGCTGATTCAATGGCCCCTGAACTCCCGCCTCAGCTTGACAGACGTGGTCTAGCAATAGCATGGACCCCATGGGCGAGCTGTCAAATGCAAAAGGTAAGCTGAAAATCTGTCTTAAATGGCTCTAAACAAACCTGAATTGGGTCCCAGCCGCTGTGCATTGGGTCTGCTCAGCGCTGACAGACCCGACATTGGGAAAGGCGCGTGGCGACGAGTTCACAGCGGGGACCCGACCCACAGTGAAAAAAAAACACGTTCCCACCCGACCCACCACCAATCGCGCCCGCTGATCCCCTGCAAAATCCTGGCCGTGGTTTTTATACGACCTCATAGGTACTGCCCCTAATGTGGCCTTCCCAGCTCCTGTCCTATATAAAGGCCCAGGACCTGTGACATAGCTCAGTTCTTTTTTACGTGAGTTTTGAGAAGGTTCTCTATGCTCCCAGGATTATTTTTATTCGGCTGCGAGAAACAAGTCCTGCAGTTTATAGCACGTTTTTAGAAGGATAAGTATTGTTTTTAGCTTTTTTATGTGCTTACTTGTTATACTTTTATATGTTTCACTTTCAGTTGATACCTTGTGTGCAAGCTCAGCAGGGGCTGATTCCTCCTTGCCAGAACTCCAAGACGTTAGTCTTTTTAGCTATTCTGGCAAAGCCCTCTTTGGGCACAGAATCTACTGTTCTCACAGTCTGCTTCGATGCACTATCTCCTTGTGAGTACAGCAGACTTAATACGTAAAGCAATGAATGTCTGATATTCTGGGGAAAACCATGGTGTGGGTTGGGGGTGCTCTATAGCCAGCTCAGTGATGGATGTCTACCTCATAATAAAGCTTCATTGCCTGGACTTAAGACATATAAAAAAACCTAAAGCTTGATACTCAGGTTTTGAGCAGAGACCCAGGCTGCGATTTTTCCTCTCGATGCGGCTTGGGAGGAGGGACAGCTGCTTTCCAGGTTCCAATCCTGCCCCCAATGATGTCCGACGCACAGACGCGATTTTGCGTCAATTGGCCTTGTTAAGCCCGCCCTGCGGGTTTGCCGGCCAATTAAGAGAAAGCCGGTGTCAGATGACGTCAGTTGATGACGCGTCATCTGCCGGTTTTCTTAAAAGGGCTACAGACAATTTTTTTTGACAACAGATTTTTCAGTGTTTGACAGCATTGAGGTGAGGTGCTGCAAACACTGACAATCACTTTACAAAGGTGAGCCCTTGCACCCAGGATCTCCAGTGACTCCTCCTTAGGCTAGAACAGATGGCAGCTGCAAGTAAGGTTACAGAAGCAATCAGTCACTGGTGAGAGAGGTTCCCCCAATGAGGTGGGACTACACACACAATCCAAAACTTGTCACCTACAGAAAAGTCTAAATACATTAAAAATGATTTTCCCAACATTTTCTTACCTCTGAAACTCACCAGTGCACCATTGGATCCTTCACACCGCTTCTGCAGCTGACATCAATGTGCAAACATAACAGTAGACCCACAGCACACCACACTTACCTGGCATGGTGTCCGGACATCGGGAAGCCCGCAGTAGACCTGTCAAATTTGCAAAAATCCTCTTAACTGCCTGTTAACAAACATTTAAGTGCCTATAATCTTCTTCCCGCCACTAGGTGTCGGGTCCATGCGCAAATCGGGGACCCGACACCTGGGAAGATTGAATGGAGGTGGGTTGACAACGGGTTTCCGACCCGCGGTCAATCTTTGCAATTTTGCCGGATGTCGCGCCTCCAAACCCGTCCCGTGAGTGCCAGCAAAATCCTCCCCCCCCCGCCCCCCCAGTCTTTTATACAAGGGAACAATATAATTTCCATTCAGATGAAATTGTATTTTTTTTAAATTCAGATGAGATATTCCCTTTAATATTCAGACCCAGACACACTAAGCAATGTATTCTGTTCCCTGCTAAAGATAGAAATTTACTAATAGCCTTGCAACTCCGACTACAGAGGTCGGGGTGGGTGGGTACACATGAGATCTTTCATCCCCATGTTTCGGTTGCCAATTGGGTGATGAAAGATAATTGTCAATAACGTTGCATAGAGGCTGAGAGCACCAAGCAATTATCAATATTACATTTCTTGGCGCTTTGAGTCTTTATGCAAGCTTGTTAACTATTAAGAGAAGTGGTGGACTGGGATCGATTGCTATTCAGATCCATTCCAAGTGCTCGTGTTCTCAAACAGAAAGTGCTGGAAACACTCAGTAAATCAGGCAGCATCTGTAAAGAAATGTTGATGTTTCAAGCATAACATAGAAACATAGAAACATAGAAGATAGGAGCAGGAGTAGGCCATTCGGCCCCTCGAGTCTGCTCCACCATTCAATGAGATAATGGCTGATCATCCAAATTCAGTACCCTGTCGCTGCCTTCTCCCCATATCCCTTGATCCCTTTAGCCTTAAGAAATATGTCCAACTCCTTCTTGAATATATTTAATGAATTGGCCTCCACAGCCTTCTGTGGTAGAGAATTCCACAGGTTCACCACTCTCTGGGTGAAGAAATTCCTCCTCATCTCTGTCCTAAATGGCTTACCCCTTATCCTTAGACTGTGACCCCTGGTTCTGGACTCCCTGGTCATCGGGAACATCCTTCCTGCATCCAGTCTGTCCAGTCCTGTTAGAATTTTATAAGTTTCAATGAGATCCCCTCTCATTCTTCTAAACTCCAGCGAGTATAAGCCCAATCGACCCAATCTCTCCTCATACGTCATTCCTGCCATCCCAAGTATCAGTCTGCTGAATCTCCGCTGCACTCCCTCCATGGCAAGAACATCCTTCCTCAGATAAGACGACCAAAACTGCACACAATACTCAAGGTGTGGTCTCACCAAATCCCTGTACAACTGCAGCAAGACATCCTTGTTCTTGTACTCGAATCCTCTTGCTACGAAGGCCAACATACCATTTGCCTTCTTAACCGCCTGCTGCACCTGCATGCTTACCTTCAGCGACTGGTGCACAAGGACACCCAGGTCTCGTTGCACTTCCCCTTCTCCCAATCTATTGCCGTTCAGATAATAATCTGCCTTCCTGTTTTTGCCACCAAAGTGGATAACCTCGCATTTATCCACATTATACTGCATCTGCCATGCTTCTGCCCTATCACCCAACCTGTCCAAATCATACTGGAGTTTCTCGGCATCCTCCTCACAGCACACACACCCACCCAGCTTTGTGTCGTCTGCAAACTTGGAGATATTACATCTAGTTCCCTCGTCTAGATCATTTATATATATTGTGAATAGCTGTTTATTTCATTAGTTCATGGTTAATTCAAAGGATATAACACAGTGCAAGATGGATATGAGAATTGTTGAAATTGTGTCTTCTTGGCTCACGTTCCATCCAATTGATAATTTATATTGGCTTTGACAGTCAGAGTTGGCAGCCCAGAATTGACAACACTATATTAGGAGAACACACCTGAGGGGGATTTAAATGGGGAGAGATTTATAAAGCGCATTGAAAACTGCTTTCTGAGCCAGAAACAAGCTCTTGGTGATTTAGTTAAATCCCACCTGAAGATTCTCTCTGCATTTGGGAAGCTCTTGGTCTATAAGTTAATTAATTTATGGTGTCAGCCATAGCTCAGTGGGTAGCACTTTCACCTCTGAGTCAAAAGTTGTGGGTTCACTTCCCATTCCAGAGACTTGAGCACATAATCCAAGCTGACATTCCCAGTGCTGCACTGTAGAAAGTGCGTTCTTTCAGAGGAAACCGAGGCCCCATCTGCTCTCTCAGGTGAACGTAAAAGATCCCATGGTACTATTTCGAAGAAAAGCATGGCAGCTCTCCCCAGTGTCTTAGCCAATATTGATCCCTCAACCAACATTTCTGAGAAACAGATTATATGGTCATTGGCCCAGAAATTCGGGTCGGAGGCTTCCCGCGGGTACAAGCCTCCGACCTGCACTTACCTAGCGCGCCGGCCGTTGTGCTGTGGACCCGCGTGGGATTCCGATCCTGGGCCTGCTCCAACTGCCGGCGCGCAGTGCTTGCGTATCCCAGGGGCGCAGTTAGTTCGAAGCATCCCCTCGGATCACGTGGGCCATGGAGAGCCAATGGTAGCAGGGAATCTCTATTCATAGATTTGACAGGAAGAACTGTCAAATCCACGAATACAATTCAGCCCCAAAACATAACTAAAACTTCAAATACATTTTTTTTTAAATCACATTTTTATAATAACTATAAATTACATAAAATAACTATTTTAAACAATAATTTAAATTTTTGAAAACATTAATTACAGTTTCTAACGGGGCTAAAAATAAACTTACCTTTCTTTAAAGTATTTAAAAATAATAAACCTGTGGAAAAAATGTTTTAATTTTACTTAATTCACCACTTACCTTGTTGAAAGGAGGCCTTGCGACTGCTTTTTAAAAGCATAGCTCCTGGAGACTTACCCTCCCGGAGAAACCTGCAAAAAAACCGGAAGTTCCAGGCGTACGCGCTGCCTCTCCGGTGCACGCGTTCAACCTGTGAACCCCTTCCTTTAAGGGAACGGAAGTTCCGGTTTCCCACGCATGCGCAGTGCATGCATGAAACCGGCACTTTCGTTGGGCCTACGCGTGAGTACCCAGCGCGTACTCACCCGTGGTGACCCGAAGTTCTGGCCCTATATAATAATATTAAAATCACTGTGCGCATTGGCTGCAGCATTTCCTGCATTACAACAGTGACTACACTTCATTGCCTGTGAAGCACTTTGGGATGTCCTCAGGTCATGAAAGGCACAGTGGTAGGCCAGGATGAAGATTGTGGCAACCACAGCGATGGCGAGAACCAGGCAGTAAGTCATTCCCCACCATTCTCGGGGGGCTATGGCCTTGTTTCCACCAGACGAGAGGCTTCAAAATGCCCCGGCCCCTGATGTGCCTAGATCCATCACCCACTCTGCCCCCCACCCCCGTTGACATAACGGGCCAGACATTTCTGGAAAAATAACGGCACGTTTAATGCACACGCCGTTATTAATATATAAACTGTCTAACAAACGGGGCACGCCGCGAGACGCCCCGCTCCAGAAAATTTGGGACATTTGTGAATTCAATGGAAGACACGTTCACACAAGATTGCTGGAATCATCTTTTGATTTCATGGTGGAGTAAAACTGATCATCCCTGCCATACTGAGTTAGCGATGATGGCAAACTTGACCTTATATCTTAGAAAAAGGGATAAATGTCGGTAAAATTGGAGTTGGAAGTGGAATACGGTATTAGGATTAATCTTAAACTAATGGGGAGAGCTGCTTCCTTCAACATGGCTTTGCAATTTCAAACTCAGTCCTTTTTGTGATTCAATATAAACCACATTGGCAGGAGCACGGGTAGAGAGCAGGTATCTCAAAGCTTCATGACCTAAATCCTTCCAATTGATTCCTTTCTTTTGACCTATTTAAACACAGTTACGGTTCAGAAAATGACCAATTTTTGCAAATCAAAGCTGTAATATACCATAATGACGGTCTCCATCTGTTGAAAACTGCTCCTTCTGAATCTGAGCTCTTTCTCAATAGTAATGTAACTGGGAGAAAATTTGGTCATATTTTATTACTTTGTAATTGATCAGTAAGATTACATCTGTAAAAGGGCTCAGCAGATATTTGCTCAGTATGTGGATTCAGTGAAAGAGAGATCTATCTACAGTAGCCTGCGGCAAACTACCTGCAGAGTCAGGTTATTCATTTTAAAGTCTTGAATAAGTTTTATACGATTGCTGGCGGATTGACGGTGGGAGTGCATTTGCCCTATGGTTGGTGGTATACCACCTTCTTAAGGAATGTCTTTAATTAAAGTTTGAGTTCAGTATGTTCCCCTGATTTTCAGTGAGTTTATTCAAGTGCAACTGAGCCATACAGGTCAGGAAGGTCCTCAGTTTGATTCCCTGTTTATACCGATTTCGGTGATCTCAGTCAGGGTGACAGTAGGGAGCACTACAGTTGGCCTCCTTGGTTAGGGCATAGAAAAACAACTAGGGTTCCCACTCCTAATCACTACCTGATAACAAATTTGTGGATATTGGGCGCGGGCAAGTTGAAGCTTGGCTGTGATGCCCACCCAATTCAAAAAGCCTCTGTCAATCACTCATGAATAATAACCAGTTGGGTCAGATACTGAAGGCCCAATGGTGCCCATGGAACTTTACCTCAGCAACACCTTCAGAAGAGGACAGTTGACAAGGCAAACAAAAAATTCTATTGCCCCGATTTTAAAAGTGGGCGGGAACGGTGCGCATGATCCCCAAAGTGGACGGCGCACCTGGAGATGTCACTCTTCTTTGAGGAGTATCATGTTAAGTGTGCGTTAGTGTAATGGTTATGTTACTGGACTAGTAACCTAAAGGCCTGGACTACAGGAAACTTTGGTTTATCCGGAGGTTAACTGTCCGGAATGCTCGATCCACCGGCAAAATTCAGGAGTCGGTTCAGTAAGTTTTTTTTCTTTTTGTTGCTTTTTTTCACCAGTCAGGCTCTGCAAGGTCTAGCTAAAGCTGTTGCTTAGCTACAGAGACGCTTGCAAGCTACGGCCGACTGTTTAGAAGCTGTTGCTAAGCAACAGGGTTTGTTGCTAGATACGGAGCTCAAAAGCTTCTGTATGTTTTAACATTAGCGCTGGTTTGTCCGGCAGTTTTGATGGGATGGCAACAGCTCGGTCCCGCCGGTGCCGGATATCAAAAAGTTTCCTGTAATAATCCAGAGCAGAACGTGAGTTCAGAATCCCACCATGGCAGTTTGAGAATTTGAATTCAGTTTTTTATAAAAGCCAGTAAAAGCTGTTGGTTTGTTGTATAAACCCGACTGGTTCACTAATGTCCTTTAGGGAAGGACACCTGCCATCCTTACCCAGCCTGGCCTGTATGTGACTGCAGCTCCACACCAAAGACTCTTAACTGCCCTCTGATGTGACCGAGCAAGCATTCAGCTGCATTAAACAACAACAGCAACCGCTACCACTACCGCTACCAGCGGTTCAAGAAGAGGGTCCTCCACCACCTTCTCAGGGCAACTAGGGATGGGCAATAAATGCCGGCCTTGCCAGTGACGCCCACATCCTAAGAATGAATAAAAAAAAGTATCATGAAATCTTTTACATCCACCTGAACAGATAGAGGAAGCCCTTGAAAGATGAAACTTCTAATAGGGCAGCACTCCCTCAGTACTTCACTGAAATGACAGCCTAGATTATATGCTCATGTCTATGGAGTGGGATTTGAATCCATGTCCCTCTAACTCAGAGGTGCGAGTGTACGACTGAACCAAGCTCATAATTGACTGAATTTGAGACTAGGTGAGCAAGGAAAGGGATTTGCATCTAAAATGGTGGTCACTATTTCAACAACCATTGATCATCAAGAACTGACTGGGGGCAACTTCATCTGATTAATCATTCATGAAAAGAGGTGATGTATTGATGGTTACTTATGTCGCTGTAGAGTATGGTTCTTGAGATGCAGCATTCTAGTTCCTTTTGTGTCATCAAACTGTGTTGCATGCTCATAGTGTTTACTATCTTATTGCATTGTCCTTGAATATTTTTCAATGAACAAAAGAGGGAGAGATAGTGCAGTGATGCGATGCATGATGTGTCGAGGTAATAACTTCACCATTGCACCTGCCAATAAAAAAATGAATTGGCTGAAAATGGATACAGGAGGCAATAAAATAATCCATGTATAGGATCATGGAGGATGTTAGGTGCAATAACTGCATATTTTACAATAAGTTTGAGCTGGATTGACCCTGAATATATGGCGGGGAAAGTCTCTATCGGGGAGGTCAGTCAGAGAAAGCAGGAAGATCACTTTAAAGATCAAGGCCCACAATGTTCCTTAGTGAGTCTAGCCTTCTCAGAAGAGCGCATAGCTTCTTTAGGCTGACCCACTAATGGCAAGTTGACCCAATTGATAGAAAGGTGCTCAAATATCAAAGCGTTTTCTGCCAAATTCAACAGCTGATTAGCCAAATCAGGAGTTATGATGAAAGGCAGGAGTGCACATTTAAAAGTGTTGATGTTAGAATAAAAAAGGGAGAATTCATCTTTTATAATTCTCACATTCACTTTTGTGACTGGTAATTGAAACATCGTGTACGACACTTGCATCCCTCTCACAAGGCAGAACCCAAGCCTAAAACATATATCTTACATGATGGTCATTCATCACTGAGTCATAAAATAAAGATGTGTTAATATCTGCCAGAATGTGAAGTAGTATTTTCAAATGAGATACACTTCTAAAGATAATAAAACAGAACATTGCGTTGTTCATATTTTAACTCTTGTCAGACCATTTCTCGTGCATTTTTCTTCTGTCATTTTCTCCTCTTGCAGGTGATCTGCAACTCCTCCGAGCTGTTCCGTTCGGAGAGGCTCAAAGTTACCTTTCACGGGTCAAGATTCAGACCCTCTCAAGCTGAATCAAAAGCTAACATTGAATGTTATCAGGGACGTGCAATTCAAAATGGCGAGGGTTTTCCCTCTGTTTCTTGGTGCAGGTAGATAAGAAGCATTGGTAAGAGCACCTTGCCTTGTGTCCTCAGGGTAGATGACACTGCTCTATCAGCCTGGTTCCTGCTACATGAAAATTCTTGACTAGGCTATGACAGATACTCCACACCAAACTACCAGGGGATTGGGATTGAAGAAGCATGTCCTCTGTGATCCTCGGATTGTCTCTTCCCAATAGAATCGAAGGATTTTTTTTTTAACAAAATTGGGAAAAAAAAGGCATTCTTTGCCAGCACTGTGAGGATTCAAATATTTCCCACTGGACTAGCGGATGTCAAACAAACTAAATAAAGTAAATATCTTTATAATACAGTAGAGTCTATTTATATATTGAAATTGAAAGGACTGCCAAAAACTTCAATGTATCAAGATTTTGATATATTAAGGTTTCTGCTGTTGGCTTTCCAGCTGGTCAACTCTCCTCCCAGACTGCTACAGATGTACCAGCACTATGAGCACTGGCCTATTGTCCCAATTTAAGTGGTATAGTAAGTCCCCTCCAGCTGCATTATTGTCCAGTGGCAGTGTGCCGCTCTCCCACTCTCCTCACTCCGACCCCCAGTCAGAACATGGAATATTGGTTGATAAGTAGGTGGCAGCATTAAGACCTGAAACTTCCTCAAACACAGAGCCTCTTAAATTCTGGCTGGCACATCCTGGAGATCATGCTGACTGGGAGTTGGTGGGAGGAAAGCTGGGCAGCAGCAGGCTGACATGAATGTAATGGTCTAATGCAGGTGAAGACAGTTAAATGGAGCCCTCAAAATCATGGCACTGCACCATAGAGACCCTACATAGCATCACTACACTTCAAAGTAATTCATTACAAGGGAAATGTTTTGCGATCTTTCTGAAAGACTTGATGAGGTGCCGTATAAATCCAAGCCTTTCCATTTCTCTCATTTATTTTGAGTTATTGAGGATGTACTCAACCAAAATAGTTTTACTCAGAGGGCCAGGATGAGACAGAAACTTTTGGCGCAATCTTGCCAGCCCTGGGGAGGCAGGTTTGGAGGCGGGACTGCCAGGAAAATGGCAGAATTTGGGGGCCAACCTGCCCCCAACCCGCCTCTGTGTCATTTTGCCAGGAAGCGGGTAGCTGACCTGCGCCAGGTCCCGTCTCCTTGGAGGCAGGAAGGGGATTAGTGCCACTTATCTGCCTGTTAACAGGTAGTTAACAGGCAGATGAGAGGATTATCCCCATTTTGCCCACACAAGTGCAGGCTTCCCAAAGGCTGTGAACCCCGCCAGGGTCACCGAGGCGAGCAGTGGGTCTGCGGGGGTCAGAGAGGTGCAAAAGTGCACCGTGAAGGTAAGTGATGGGTGCAAGTGTGGAGAGGTGGGTGTGTGAGGTAAGTGGAAAGTGTTAGAAAAAGTTTACTTACCTTCATTTCTTCCTGCAGGCTTCAATCGGTGGGTATGCGAAGAGTCTCGCACCTCCATGGTAGGGATGACAGATGGCCGTTGCATTCTCCAATGCAACAGCCATCTAATTTCTGCTAAAGAAAGAGGTTTGATGAGTCTTGAATTCAAGATCTCATCAAGCTACAGAGAATGTCAGTGTTTGACAGCTTCACAGAGCTGTCAAACGATGACAATTCATCTGTCAAAAATTTTTGACAGATGAAACGTCATACGCTGACATTCTCTGTAACCGGCTTTTCCTTAATTGGCCTGCTAAGCCCGCTGGGCAGGCTTAACAAGGTCAATCAAGGGAAAATAGCGTGGGTTGGCCACAAATCGATGGAGGTGGGTCTAAAACCCGACAAGCAGCAGTCCTGCCTCCAACACGCCCCCTTTGGCAAAATCACCCCCTTTGCTATTTTGGGATATTTGAGCTATCAACATTGGATATATTGAGATTCCACTACAAAATAGTCCAAATTCTGACCATTGAGTTACCAGTGGATTTTTTCCATCTTGCCACAGGTGCTTGCACATGTGTGTGTATGTGAGACAGCGAGAGAGCCTGGGACTTCCTGAGGCTCCCCTGATGGCTCAGTGAATTTATCCAGTCAGAAGCTGAGCCATCGGGGGCAGGAAAATTCCAGATTTGATGCTAAATTTGTGCTTATTTCAGCTTGGGCAGTTGAACAGTTGATTCAATTGGCCATAATGTCCTGGGTTAGGGAGAGAGAAACTGCTCCTGATTCCTACATCCAATCTAAATCCAAAGAACTCTGCTGGAAGTGCACATTGATGCTCATCAAAGGAGGGAGGGATTACTATTGTGGTTGAGTAGCCTACCCTTAGAGTACTGTGCACAGTTCTGATCACCATATTATAAAAAGGATATAGAAGCACTGGAGAAAGTGCAAAAAAGGTTTACAAGGATGTAACTAGAACTGGGTGGGTGCAACTATCAGGAAAGAATGAACAGGTTAGGTCTCTTTTCTCTAGAATAGAAAAGACAGAGGTGACCTAATAGAGGCCTTTAAAATTATGAAGGGGTTCGATAGGGTAATCGTAGAGAAGGTAGAGAAGCTGTTTTCACTTCTGGCGAGTCCAATACTAAGTGCCATAAGTATAAGATAGTCACTAATAAATCCAATAAAGAATTTAGGAAAAACATCTTGGGCTCGATTTTGCCAGTATGGGCGGGCTGGGGCATGTCAGTTGGCATTTGTGTCAGGTGGCATTCTGACGTGAAGTGGGGAAAAATTGCGATTTTTCCCTAATTGGGCAATTGATTTCCAGCGTGTGGGAACCCCTGGCCCAATAAGTCTTTTCATATAGAAAGTCACCTCCAATGACATCATCAATGCTGCTGGATTTAAGGCCTGCAAGCAGTCTTGCTTCTTCTGGAGACTGCAAACTTTATGGTGATTGCAGTAAGGAATTCATTGATCGACTATGTCCACCAGCAGGCAAAAGTGTGCTCCATGCTTCGATGAGCCCTCCCTCCAAGCTCTGGTGGAGGGAGCAAGATCGAATCTTCCCTTCCTCAGGGAGAAAAAAGCCACCCCAGCAGACTAAAGCTGTGTGGCTGCAAGTGGCCCAGGAGGTCAACTCTATCTCAATGAGCCACAGAACCTGGCTGCAATGCAGGAAGAGGTTTCATGACCTTCTCCGCACAGGAAAAGTGAGTATGACTTTCCCATCTCCCTCAATCTGATCCCCATCGCCTCTCCTCACCAGCACTCTGCTTTGCTAACCTCTTCCTCCACAACCCACTTGACACTTACATCCCTGCACCCTTACCCATTGCCTCTCTCTCCATGGTCACATTCACTTAACTATTCAACCATGTAGCCCTCACACTCCCTATCACTGTGATGCAACAACAACTTACATCACACAGGGAGGGCCTTTGTCTCCTTCTAAGCATCTATGCTATGCATTCTCTGCACTCACTCCTTCATTCTCACTCAAACTCCACTTGTGTCTCTCATTGCAGGAAAAGAGAGCCCACAATAAGAGGGAAAGAGCCATGACAGGAGGAGGGCCATCCTCAGTAGCCCAGCTCACCGCCTGGGAGGAGGCGGCCCTGGAAATCATTGGGATCGAGGAGGATTCCCAAGTGGGGGATGGACAGACGGGCGCATCACAGCGAGCTGGTGACGGAATAGTTTGGCATCTCTCTCATTGACATTGCATGAGTCACTGATAATGAATCTGATGCTCTAACAGATTGACTTATGATCATCTGCACTATTCAATGTGCATGTAACCTTGATCTCACATCTCTAACTCTTTCCTTTACTCCCCCACAGGACTATCGAAAGCCCCCATCCCCACTGTCCAGGAGGAAGAGCCTGAGCTTCCAGACTCCTCAGAGGAAGCTGCAACCTCTGAGGGTGCAGCGTCAGCAGAATTCAGCGCACCCAGACACTAAAACCTCGGTGGGACCTTTGCGAGGTAGAGTAGTGTTGGCACCTGGTGTATCACAGCTCACAAGTGAGCATCAGCAGATGGTGGAGACAGGGACAGCAGTGGAGAGTCCTCGTCGGAGGGCGCAGGACTCTGCCAGCTCAGCTCAGCTGCATGTCAACCCTGTGCCTTCGGGTCCATCCAGAAGGAGAGCGGTGCTGGAACGTCAGGAACAGGTGGCAGGTTTTGTCTCCAGGGTCGCTGCGAGTGTAGAGCGAATGGAGGAGTACATCGCGAACATGAGCAGAGCCTTTGTGGAGGCATTGGCGCATGAACGCATCACTGTGGAAAGAATGGCAACCTCCGTGGAAAAGATGGCTAACTCCGTGTTAAGGCTAGCTACCATAGAGGAGAGGATGGCTACGGTAGAGGAGAGGATCCTACGGCCATGGAGGAGCTTAGTCACCAGGGCCTTGAAAACATGGTCATTGTTCAGAATAGAATGACATCTCTTGAGGAGCGATGGTCAGCTATTGAGCAAACAAACCAGACCTTCATGGAAGTCCTCTGGAGTAGGACTTCCAGTGCAGAAATGGGTCCTCATGGCCCCCCTGAAGTGCAGCAAGGTGCTGACAAGCCACTTGCTAGCTCTGACATGGGGCTGACCCATGAGAGGGATGTTGGTGGCATACAACAAGGAAGTGGGGGCTCCTCTCCAAGCGCTCACACAACCATGCCATTGCAGAGCACTCGGTCAGAGCCCCACCAGAGTCCTCACCCAACTGAGATGGGCATCTGAGCCCGGGCACAGCCGCAGGAGCAGCAGACTGTTGCCGAGCCCTCACAGGTTCGAAACCCCAGGGGACGCCCGCCAAAGGCGTCGAGACAGGAGCAGCAAGAAAGTGAGCAAGGGGCCTCCACATCTGCTGAAGCCACAGGGGAAGCACCACGTAGGAGCATGTGTAAGAGGAAGATTATGCACAAGTAGTCACAAGATAGTCACTTGGGTGCTGTGATGTATTGCATTTGGACCAGCAATGCTTGTCATGGTATCATAAACAGATTTGATGGCAAAATGTTAAAGTTGTGGCCGTGTCATTTCGCAAATGGGACTTCCACATTGGGGGCTTAGGGCGACTTGCAATTGTCAGTATGGTGGTCAGAGTGATAGGAATCTGCAGGTTCTTGTCCATTGTCGATGCTCTGGTAAGAAGGTGCGAGACAAAAGTGTTTGATTGTGCAGGCTAAGCAAATCTGGCCAACATGAGTGCGTCCCTTGCATCCCGGGCAGCAATGTGGTCGCGCTCTGGCGCCTTCTGGCCTGTGCAGTTTCAGGTGGCTGAGCAGCAGGTTGGCGCTCCTGTTGTTGCTCCTGCTGTTGGTGCTGCTGTTGTTCAGGGTTCTGCTGCTGCCGCGGCTGGTCTCCGTCCGAATCCGATGTCCAGGAGGAAAGGAAATAAATGGTTCCCATGCTTCTGCTATATACCTCAGTTAAGGAAGCGCTCAGTCAAGGTGGGGAGAGGGGTTTCCCAGGAGGTCACACTGGAGATGGGTGTCAGGCTCCAAACTTCCACAACAATGAGTAGGCCGCTAAAAGTTCCCCCAGACCTGAAACAACAAAGTTCTGCCACCTGCAAATGATGATTGCTGATACTAAACAATCCACTTGTGAAGCCGCCAGGATTGCCTGCCGTGTTCCAGAGGAGGCGTGTAGGATGGGGAAATGTCTAAAAATCAGAAAGATCTTTCAAAATTGGATTATAGAGGCAATTAAGTGGTTGTTAAGGGCCTTAAGGGCCTATCCCGAGGGATGGAAATGGGGTCTGAAACCCCGATTCTGGGAAAATCGCTCGGAGGCGGGATGGAGGCAGGATCGGGCCCACACGCCATTTTTTACGATTTTAACACCTCACACGCCTCCAATCCCGCCTCCTCGGGCCTGGCAAAATCGAGCCCCTTTACTCAGAAAGTGGTGAGAATGTGGAACTTGCTGCTGCATGAAGTCGTTGAGGTGAATAGCATAGATGCATTTAAGGGGAAACTAGATAAGCACATGAGGGAGAAAGGAGTAGAAGGCTATGTTGATAGGGTGAGATGAAGTAAATAGAGTGGGAGGAGGCTCATGTGGAGCATAAACGCTGGCATAGACCGAATTGGGCCGAATGGTCTGATTCTGTGCTGTAGTGTGCACATAGCAGATGAACATTCATGACATACAGATAAGGCATGTGTAGTATACGTATAACAGCGAGACACTTGTAAGGAGTACACACATAACATGATTGTGTGAGCACAGTACAGGTAATAGTTTCCTTTGGATGGTATTTTTAATAACTGATGAGGGAACAGGTTTGTATTGTTTATTTTTAGGAACAAATGCCACTGTGAATTTTTAAAGGCCTCATTATGTTCAGTTCAATCACAATGTTATCAGGTTTTATAGACAAGAGGGAGACATAGAAGTTATGTGAAAATACTCTGAGTAAACAGCTTTTGGTGTGCTATTGTTACTGTTTGAACTTGTCGACTCCAGGGCATCAACTAAAAATCAACAGAAGTATATCGCAGTACTTTAAACACTAGAGGGAGAACTAGATTTAACTGAACCTAATCATTCTCACTGCAATATTAACAAAAACAAAAACTGAACTAGTATGGTTACAGAAAAAAAAATTGCCAATTACCTATGACAATTTGAGTTTGAACCCAGTCTGGTGATAGTTGATTCCAAGAGGACACCCTGGTAAGGGTCAAAGTGTCATGACTTTTTTTTGGCTTACTATGGCCCTGATTGATAACCAGCTGTGGTCCAGGTGGTAGATATTGAAAGTGTCTGTTATCCACAGTAATGAAGCAATTTCTATCAGCAGAACAAGGCCTAGAAATTGGGTTGTGGGTTCGCCAGGGCTGTAGCGCCAGAAATTTTGCGCCAGCGTTAATGCGGCAGCGCCCGACGAAAATTCGGTTGCGCCGGGCCTAGACGGCGGCGGGCGCTAAAGGAGGGTTTTAGCGCCTCAAAACGGGCGTTCAATTGGGTTTTCCGGCGCTAATCCCCCGCTGCGGCACCCGATGCGGTGTGGCAGGCTGGGGAACTGCAGGCCTCCTCCTTCTGCTAAGGAGAAGCTGCCTGCAGCCGACAACTGACCGGCGGATTCCCCCGACATCTGAGCCCGGCACCTCGGGGAAGTGCCGGGCTCGCAGCACACACACATCAGGGCCGCAGGGGGGGTGATGCAGGAGTCCGGGAAGGGAGGTGCGGGCAGGCGGCCGCCGGGAACGCGGCCGGCCACCGCTCCACCTTTATGCGCCGGCGCAAAGGCGTGTAAGAACCCTTTCCACAATCGTTGGTTGCGCCTGCCACGGGCGAGGCGGGCGCAACTGAATTTGGGCTTGGGGCCGGGTTACCACGGCAACCGGGACGCTGCGCACACCGATGACGTCATCGGTGCCGGCGCAGCGCTACCGGCTAACGCCGATGGTAAGGCCCAAGTCAATTTCAGAAACGGCTATAATTCCAGCGCAATGCCCTCCAGCGCCGCTAATTGGGCGCTAACCCCACTCAATTTCTAGGCCCAAGTCTCTTATCAACCATAACCCATATTGTTATTCTTTGTTCTGAATGGATTAGCCTGCTCATGTTTAATAATTAAACCTACTTGCAGTAATCAACTTGTGAAGAACATGTGGGATGCCCAACATGTTCTGCTGTCACCTCAGAAGGTGGGAAATAAAACACGACCAGACCAACGTGTACAGGTTAAGCCACTTGTTCTAATTTATTGTTCATATGAAGTAATATATAAAGGCCAAAAGGCAAAGCAAGATACTAATGCCAACCTTACATGATACCTGAGCTGGTCTGTTTAAAAATAATGAGAGTCTGAAATTCTTGCAGCTAGACTCAAATTCATGCTTGTCCTTGGGGATTCTATGTGACAATTGTTGATAGAGTTTCTATCCCATGGTGCTCATAAAGGTTAAGCAAATCAAAAGACTAAGATCATGAGCCAGTTTTAAGGGTATCTTTTCTTCCATGTTTAAGCAGACCCTTTGAAGGTTCGTCCTTCATAAACACGCATCACAGCAGAGATGCCATTATTGGTTCAGGAAATGAATCTCTATTCGGTTGTATTCTCCTTCCTAATTGCATTAATTCTCATAAGCTGGTAAAAGAAGAAATTACCTGGCCAATTTGGCAATCAAGGCTGAAAAGCCACCAGGACCACTGTGCAAGACTCAAGGTGTGGGGCAACAGAATAATGAGCTGGCCTCCTCGGAAGCTGCAGGGCTCACTTAGAAATATCACTTAAATCTGCTCCCTGCCCATCTTGAGCTTTGTGCAGTGAGATGAAGGAGGCTCTGAAGGACTGCTGCTCAAAATCAGTGATATGGCTCATAATTAAAGGCCACTTAAAGATAATTGGTGGCATATGGGGATTAAAAAAACGCTGCAGATTCGTAAAGGCTCAAAATGCTTGCAATTCAAGCCTGCAAAGGCTGAATAAGGAGAAAGAATGGACTGCTGAGAATGGAAGGAAGGAAGACTTGCATTTTGCATTTATATAGCACCTTTCATGACCACCGGACGTCCCAAAGGGCTTTACAGCCAATGAAGTACTTTTTTTTGAAGTATAGTCACTGTTGTGATGTAGGAAATGCGGCAGCCAATTCGCGCACAGCAAGCTCCCACAAACAGCAATGTAATAATGAGCAGATAATCTGTTTTTGTTACATTGATTGAGGAACAAATATTGGCCCCAGGACACCAGGGATAACTCCCCTGCTCTTCTTTGAAATAGTGCCATGGGATCTTTTATGTCCACCTGAGAGAGCAGACGGGGCCTCAGTTTAACGCCTCAGTTGAAAGACCTCCGACAATGCAGCACTCCGTCAGTACTGCACTAGAGTGTCAGTCTAGATTTCTTGTGCTCAAGTCTCTGGAGTGGGACTTGAACCTTCTGACTCAGAGGCGAGAGTGCTACCCACTGAGCCACAGCTGACACCATAAGAACAAAAAACCCGACAGAGACATGGGCTCGATTTTCATTGTGCCGTGGAGTCAGGATTGGAGGCGTGCGGGGGGTTAAAATCCCGAAATCGGGGGTCCCGACCCCATCCCGCCCCCAACCTGCCTCCATGCCAGTTTCAAAGGAGGCAGGTACCCGCCCCACACTGGGACCCGCCTACCCGAGGTGGGAAGGGATTCATGCCAATTAACTTGCTGTTAACAGGTAGTTAACAAGCAGTTTTTAGCCTAATCCCTATTTTTAAGGTTGAAGTACATAAGAACATAAGAAATAGGAGCAGGAGTAGGCCAATCGGCCCCTCGAGCCTGCTCCACCATTCAATAAGATCATGGCTGATCTGATCCTAACCTCAAATCTTCTATCACTCTCCATCCCACCCGAACCCATGTGATCTCCTGGGAGAGGCGAAAAACCAGATAAAAAACCCAATGGCCAATTTGGGAGTAAAAATCTGGGAAATTCCTCTCCGACCCATCTAGGCGATCGAAACTCTTCCAGGAGATCACTCTGCCTCTATATTTTCTACAGTACTTACCTTCTGTAAAGGCGATCTCCACCCCAGCCAGGAACAGGATTAAAACCATCTCCTGAAATCTAACACAGAATTAGAACACAAGAAGTAGGAGCAGAACCAGGCTACACGGCCCCTGGGCCCGCTCCACTACCCACAGGGCCATGACCATTCCGAACCTAGACTCATGTCCAATTTCCTGCCCGCTCCCCGTAACCCTTAATTACCTTTACTTCTAGGAAACTATCTATTTCTGTTTTAAATTTATTTAATGATGTAGCTTCCACAGCTTTCTGGGGCAGCAAATTCCACAAACCTACCACCCTCTGAGTGAAGAAGTTTCTCCTCATCTCAGTTTTGAAAGAGCAGTCCCTTATTTTAAGATTATGCCCCCTAGTTCTAGTTTCACCCATCATTGGGAACATCCTCACCGCATCCACCCAATCAAGCCCCTTCACAATCTTATGTTTCAATAAGATCGCCTCTCATTCTTCTGAACTCCAATGAGTAGAGTCCCAATCTACTCAACCTCTCCTCATATGACCACATCCCCGGGATTAACCGAGTGAACCTTCTTTATACTGACTCGAGAGCAAGTATGTCTTTTCTTAAGTATGGACACCAAAACTGTATGCAGTATTCCAGGTGCGGTCTCACCAATACCTTGTACAACTGCAGCAATACCTCCCTGTTTTTATATTCTATCCCCCTAGCAACAAAAGCCAACATTCCATTGGCCTTCTTGATCACTTGCTGCACCTGCATACTAACTTTTTGAGTTTCGTGCACCAGGACCCCCAGATCCCTTTGTACTACAGTACTTTCCAGTTTCTTGCCATTAAGATAATAACTTGCTCTATGATTTTTCCTGCCAAAGTGCATAACCTCACACTTTCCAGTATTGTATTCCATCTGCCAAATCTCTGCCCACTTACTTAGCCTGTCTATGTCACTTTGCAGGTTTTTTATGTCCTCCTCACTCATTACGTTCCCTCCCATCTTTGTATCATCTGCAAACTTTGATATGTTACACTCGGTCCCCTCCTCCAAATCGTTAATATAGATTGTAAAGAGTTGGGGACCCAGCACTGACCCCTGCGGAACACCACTAGTTACTGATTGCCAGTCTGAGAATGAACCATTTATCCCAACTCTCTGCTTTCTGTTAGAGAGCCAATTCTCCACCCACGCCAGAATATTACCCCCAATCCCGTGATATTTATCTTGAGCAATAATCTTTTGTGTGGCACCTTGTCAAATGCCTTTTGGAAGTCTAAATACACTACGTCCACTGGTTCTCCTTTATCCACCCTGTATGTTACTTCCTCAAAGAACTCAAGCAAATTTGTCAAACATGACTTACCCTTCATGAAACCATGCTGAGTTTGTCCTATTAAATTATGTTTATCCAAATGTCCCATTACTGTCTCCTTAATAATGGACTCTAACATTTTACCAACCACAGATGTTAGGCTAACAGGTCTATAGTTTCCAGCCTTCTGCCTACTACCCTTTTTAAATAAGGGTGTTACATTAGCAGTTTTCCAATCTGCCGGGACCTTTGCTGAGTCCAGGGACTTTTGGAAAATTATTACCAATGCATCCACAATCCCTACCGCCACTTCCCTCAAGACCCTAGGATGTAAGCCATCAGGTCCAGGGGATTTATTCGGCTTAAGTCCCATTATTTTACCAAGTACCACTTCCTTAGTGATTTTAATCGTATTTAGCTCCTCTCCCCCTAGAGCCCCCTGTTTGTCCAGTGTTGGGATATTCTTAGTGTCCTCTACCGTAAAGACTGATACAAAATATTTGTTCAGCGTTTTTGCCATCTCCATGTTTCCCACCATTAATTTCCCAGTCTCATCCTCTAAGGGACCAACATTTACTTTAGCCACCCTTTTTCTTTTTATATAACTATAGAAACTTTTGCTATCTGTTTTTATATTTTTTGCTAATTTACTTTCATAATCTATCTTCCCTTTCTTAATCAATCTTTTAGTTATTTTTTGCTTTCTTTTAAAGACTTCCCAATCTTCTATCCTCCCACTAGATTTGGCTACCTTATATGCCCTTGTTTTTAGTCGGATACTATCCTTAATTACTTTACTTAGCCATGGATGGCTATCTTTTCTTTTACACCCTTTTTTCCTCAGTGGAATATATATTTTTTGGAAGTTGTAAAATAACTCCTTAAATGTACACCACTGATCATGTACCGTCTTACCCTTTAATCTATTTTCCCAGTCCACTCTAATCAATTCCGCTCTCATACCTTCATAGTCTCCTTTATTCAAGCTCAGCACGCTTGTTTGAGATCCAACCTTCTCATCCTCTACTTGAATATGGAATTCTACCATGTTATGGTCACTCATTCCAAGGGGATCCTTTACTAGGACATTTTTAATTAATCCTGTCTCATTACACAGGACCAAATCTAAGGTTGCTTGCCCCCTGGTCGGTTCAGTTACATACTGCTCAAGAAACCCATCCCTAATACACTCAATGAACTCATCCTCAAGGCTGCTCTGCCCAATTTGATTTGTCCAGTTAATATGATAGTTAAAATCCCCCATAATTATAGCTGTTCCCTTATTGCAAGCCTCAACTATTTCCTGATTAATACTCCGTCCAACAGGCCTATAGACTACGCCCACTAGTGTTTTTTTCCCCTTATTATTCCTTATCTCCACCCAAACTGTTTCACTATCCTGCTCCTTTGACCCAATATCATTTCTCTGTATTATAGTGATTCCTTCCTTTATTAACATAGCCACCCCACCTCCCCTCCCTTCCTGCCTGTCCTTCCTGATTGTTAAATAACCTGGTATGTTTAATTCCCAGTCATGGTCACCCTGCAGCCATGTTTCTGTAATGGCCACAAGATCATACCCATATGTAGTTATTTGTGCCGTTAACTCATTCATGTTGTTACGAATGCTACGTGCCTTCAGATAAAGAACTTTCAAATATGTTTTGTGACACTTAGTTCCTGTTTTTCCCCTTTTACTACTTTACCTTTTACTCCATACCTTCTGTCCCTTCCTGACACGTTCTGTTTTTTAATTTCCCCACTGCTACCTAAGTCTATGACCTTCTCTGTTGTCATTTCTGTTATTTGCTCTCTAGAAACCTCCCCCCCCCCACTAATTAGTTTAAAGCCCTCTCTACAGCCCTAGTTATATGATTCGCCAGGACTCTAGTCCCAGCACTGGCCAAGTGGAGTCTGTCCCAACGGAACAGCTCCCTCCTGTCCCAGTACTGGTGCCAGTGTCCCAAGAAGCAAAACCCATTTCTGCCACACCAGTCTTTGAGCCATGCATTTAACTCTTTAATTTTATTTATCCTAGCCTAATTCACTCGTGGCTCAGATAATAATCCAGAGATTATTACCCTTGAGGGTCTGTTTTTTAATTTGACCCCTAGCTGTTCATACTCCTTTAACAGAACCTTCTTCCTTGTCCTATCTACGTCGTTTGTACCAACATGGACCATGACAACTGGATCCTCCCCCTCCCACTCCAAGTTTCTTTCCAGCCCAGAAGAGATGTCCTTAACCCTGGCACCGGGCAGGCACACAGCCTTCGGGACTCCCGCTCTCGACTGCAGCGAACCCTATCTATCCCCCTAATGATACTATCCCCTACCACTACAACATTTCTTTTTACTCCCCCTGCTTGAATGGCCCCCTGTTCCACGGTGCTGTGGCCAGGTTGCTCATCCTCCCTGCAGTCCCCACTCCCGCCCTCACAGGGAGTAAGAATCTCGAACTTGTTTGACAAGAGCAAGGGCTGCGGCTCCTTCAACACTACCTCCTGGATCCCTGTACCTGCCTCACTCATAGTCACACCGTCCTTTCCCTGACCACGGACTACATTTGAATTAATTAATTTCATAGGTGTGAGTGTGACTACCTCCTGAAACATAGAGTCCAGGTACTTCTCCCCCTCCCTGATGTGTCACAGTGTCTGTAGCTCAGTCTCAAGCACCTCAATACGGAGCCGGAGTTCCTCTAGCAGCAAACACTTGTTGCAAATGTAATCACCGTGAGCCTCAATGGGGTCCACTGGCTCCCACATCTCGCAACAGTAACACATCACCTGCTCCATTCTATGTAATTAATTAAATTTCTTATTATTAGTTATGAAACCCTCTGCCCGGATATAGATGATAATATCACACCACTATTTAACAGGACTTACCAACTTAAAGGTTTAAAAGAGAAGGAAGAGAACCTACCAACCAGCTGATCACCAACCTCCCTTTTGAATGCTGTCTGTGGGGCCTGTTAGGTTGATTCGGCTCGCTGCTCCGATTCCGCAGTGCTGTCTAAGGCTGGGAGTAGGGAACAAAACAGAGCAAAAACACCCTCTTGTAATGATATCAGCAAATAGTGATGATATTTGTCTGTGTTTGATTACTTATGCCTTACAGCATATTTGTCTGTGTTTTTGATTACTTGTGCCTGACCAGCAGAGGTCATGTAAGAGACAAGCAGTCCAGAGGCGTTTTACTTTCAGTTTCATTCTAGATGCATCACAGTATAGTGTGTTCTGTAAAAAGCTGTAGAAAGTCTTGAACAAGACTTTAGATTAAACAACATTCTCTTTCAGAAATGAGTCTTTATTGAACCCAAAAAGAAATCAATACATGATGTCAGAAGTGGCTGAAAGAGAAAAAATCTGAAGTTAGCAACTTGATGGGACAGTGAAAGCAGTTGTGGCAAGTAAGCGAAATCAGCTCTCCACATATTAGCAAGCCAGAAGAGAACATCGTTGCTTACCATTAGAGAATAGCTAACGAAGTGAAAAAATGGAAGGTTTACTCCCACCGGCGACGCTTCAATTAACAGGTAATGTGGCTGAAAATTGGAGAAGGTTCAAACAACGTTTAGAGTTGTATTTAGCGGCAATCGGAGCTGACAAGAAAAGTAATAAACAGAAATCGTCACTGTTCTTGCATGTCGTGGGTGATGAAGCGCTGGAGGTGTATAATAACTTCACATTCGCTGTTGATGGAGACAAAATGAAGCTAGATAAAATAATGGAACAGTTTGAGGCCTACTGCATACCTAAACGCAACGTGACCTTTGAGAGGCACAAATTTTTCACATGTGTACAGAAAATCGGTGAGACTATTGATCAGTATGTGACTGAACTGAGAAACTGGAGCAAATCGTGTGAATTTGGGGGACTCACAGACTCGCTGATAAAAGACAGACTGGTGTGTGGTATTCGAGATAATGGTCTAAGGGAAAGACTGCTAAGAGAGCAAGATCTAGACCTGGGAAAAGCCATAGCACTGTGTAGGGTTACAGAGACTGTGAAGTTGCAGGCAAAGGAGCTGTTCAGTGACAGTAGCTGCAACGTGGATGCAGTGAGAAAGAACGGATACAAACCGTTTAACAAAGAGAGCGCCAATGTGAAAAAAGAGACGTGGCCAGCAAACGAAAATGAAAGAGACAATCGGAAGTCATGTAGTCGATGCGGCACACAGCATCCACCAAGAAAGTGTCCAGCATATGGTAAAACATGCAATAGATGCAACAAAAACAACCATTATGCCCGTTGCTGTAAGAACCAAGCGCAACAAAGCAAGGTCCATACAGTAGATGAATGCGAGATAGAGGAATTCAATGTAGATGTTGTGTCTGAAAACAAAAAAGAAAGAGACTGGATGTTGACACTAAAAGTGAATGACATACACATTCCATTTAAATTGGATACTGGAGCACAAGTTAATGTGATATCAGAGACCGATTTTAAGAGAATTAGACCCAGACCAAAGTTACATGGAATACAAGTGAAAGTGACCGGATACTCAGGTACTGATATACCAGTGAAAGGAAAATGCATTGTCAAAGTAACACACAAGGACAGAGAGCACACGCTAGCATTAATCGTGGTGCCAAAGGATGTGCAAGCCATACTAGGTTTAAAAGCCTGTGAGAGACTGAACCTGGTAAAGAGAGTCCTCATTGTGGAAAGCAAAGGAGAGACAGTCTATGATGAACTCATGAAAGAGTACAAAGACCTATTTAAGGGTCTAGGCTGCATTCCAGGAGAACACACGATCAGAGTAGATAAAAGTATGACACCGGTCATACATCCATGCAGAAAAGTTCCGTTTGCTCTTCAAAAGCAACTGAAGGCAGAGTTGGACAGGATGGAAAGCCTGAACGTGATTCAGAAGATAGATGAGCCAACTGAGTGGGTGAGTTCCCTCATCGTAGTGGACAAAAAGAATGGAAAGCTCAGAATTTGCCTGGATCCAAGAGATCTAAACAGAGCAATAAAGAGAGAGCACTTCAAGCTTCCTACATGTGAGGAAATCATGGCACAGTTTGCAAATGCAAAATATTTCAGCAAGTTAGATGCGTCCTCAGGATTTTGGCAGATGAAGCTGGACGAAGCAAGTTCAAGACTGTGCACGTTCAACACTCCATTTGGCAGATACAGATTCCTAAGGTTACCATTTGGCATTGCCTCAGCTCCTGAAGTGTATCACAAGACTATCCATATGATCTATGAGCACCTGGAGGGAGTTGATACATCAATGGTGACATCATAGTATGGGGAACCACGAGAACTGAGCATGACGAGAGACTGAAAAAAGTGCTGGAAGCAACAAGGAAAACAAACCTGAAGCTGAATAGAGAGAAATGCCAGCTCGGGGTGACAGAACTGACATTCGTGGGAGATATCCTTAGCAGTGAGGGCATCAGACCAGATCCCAGAAAGGTGTCCGCCATTGAGAATATGCCAAGGCCACAATGCAAAAAGGACGTGCAGAGGTTTAATGGAATGATCAACTACATGGGTAAATTCATATCCAACCTCTCAGAAGAAATAGCGCCACTGAGAAGACTAACTGAAAAGAACATAGAATGGGAATGGAATCATGAGCATGAGAAGTCATGGAGCGATCTAAAGAAACTGCTCACAGAGGAACCAGTTCTGAGGTTTTATGACCCAGCGAGACCCATCAAGATATCATCAGATGCATCACAGAGTGGGCTCGGTGCCGTTCTTCTGCAACAATATGACTACTGGCAACCTATTGCATATGCATCGCGCTCAATGACAGACGCGGAGATGCGATATGCTCAAATAGAAAAGGAGCTGCTCAGCATCACATACGCCTGTGAAAGATTTCACCAGTTTGTGGCAGGACAAGCAATCAGTGTAGAGACTGACCATAAGCCCTTGATTGCATTGTTCCAAAAGCCACTGAATAGCTGTCCGCTTAGAATACAAAGAATGATGATCAGGCTGCAACACTATACACTGAATGTTGCGTACACACCGGGCAAGCTGATGTATACAGCAGACACGTTGTCCAGAGCTGTTGACCCAAGTGAGCCCGCAAACACCACAATGGATGAAAAAGTGAACGCCTACGTGGACATGATCACAAGTGCACTGCCCATAGCAGATGCAAAAATGGAGCTCATAAAGACTGAGACAAACAAAGATGAAACAATGAGACGACTGAGAAAAAGCATCTTGGATGGATGGCCCAACATGAAGCAAGACTGCTCACCTGATATAGCAGAGTACTGGAACTGCAGGGCGGAACTATCAGTGGTCGAAGACATCATCTACAAAGGAAGTAAAATAGTTATCCCAAAGAGTCTGAGAAGAGAGATGCTAAAAAAGATCCATGGAGGACATCTGGGAATCGAAAAGTGTAAGAAAAGAGCACGAGAGGTGATGTACTGGCCACGAATCAACCAAGATGTGACAAATGAGGTGTCAAACTGCACAATATGCCTGAAATATCGAGCAAGCAATCCGGTAGAACCACTAAAGCCACACCCAGCACCAGACAGACCTTACCAGAAGGTAGGCGCTGACCTATTCGTATGTCAAGGGAAGGACTATCTTGTCGTCACAGACTATTACTCCCTGTATCCAGAGGTTTGTAGACTGTACACCACCACTGCAGAAGCTGTGATAAGAAGTATGAAAGCCATATTCTCCAGACATGGCGTGGCAAGCGAGGTCTTCACAGACAACGGACCCCAGTTTAACAATGCAAATTTCCGACACTTTGCCAAAGAGTGGGACTTTGTCCACACAACGTCAAGTCCTCACTATCCACAGTCCAATGGACTAGTGGAAAAATCGGTCCAGACAGTGAAAAGATTGATGTACAAGGCAAAAGACAGTGGAACTGACTTCTACCAAAGCATGCTTGTATACCGCACAACGCCGCTCGAGTGTGGTATGTCACCAGCCCAACTCCTGATGGCACGTCGGCTAAGGTCAAACCTACCCATCCCGGAGAACCTCCTGAAAACAAAAGAGGGGGAGAAAGTGAGGAAGTTCAAACAGCAACAGAAAGAAAAGCAAAAGTACTACTATGACAGAGGAACACAAAACCTACCTGAACTCCACACTGGTGACCAAGTAAGGTTGAAAGACAAAACAAACACATGGACTCAGAAGGGAACTGTCCTGAGTGAAGTTCAACCAAGATCATACACCATTCAGACAGATGAGGGTGCTGTTCTGAGAAGAAATCGTCGAGATCTTCTCATGGGACCAGCCACAGCAGGTCAAGAGACTGATACTGGTGAACAACCTGATCACACAGCTGAGAACCAATCATCTGAGGCAACAACTCAGATTCAAGGACAATCAATCAGAAAATCCTCAAGACACGTGAAGCCTCCTGAGAGACTCATTGAGCAAATTTAAGGACTATTGTTAAAGAAGGAAGTAATGTTATCTTATTCTTTCTTCAAGTTCTAGTGTATTGACATATTTCATGTGAACACACAAAGCAAGGGTAAAAAAAAACCTTGATCATGATAATGATAATGTAAGTTCATTAAATGTTGTTAGTTAAAAGTAAAATACTTTTGTTTTAAGAAAGGGAGATGTAATGATATCAGCAAATACTGATGATATTTGTCTGTGTTTGATTACTTATGCCTTACAGCATATTTGTCTGTGTTTTTGATTACTTGTGCCTGACCAGCAGAGGTCATGTGAGAGACAAGCAGTCCAGAGGAGTTTTACTTTCAGTTTCATTCTAGATGCATCACAGCATAGTGTGTTCTGTAAAAAGCTGTAGAAAGTCTTGAACAAGACTTTAGATTAAACAACATTCTCTTTCAGAAATGAGTCTTTATTGAACCCAAAAAGAAATCAATACACCTCTCACCTCCCACTTGCCCGAACTCTCCCACTTACCAAACTCTCGCTCCACTCAATGCCTCCGCACTCAGCACTGATCTGCATGCCTTCTTTCCTCTTGCGCTATCTCTATCATAATGCAGTTGAAATGCTTTAAAACCAAACTTATCTTAAGAAATTAAAATACGTTGATGCCCAAATTTAATAAGAATTGCTAGGCGAGAAAAGACCCTGTGGTAAAAAGGTCTAAAGAGATTCCAACCATCCTGGTATCACATTATATGACAATAATGAAGTTGTTGACTAGTCACAGCAATCAATCCCGATCAATGAGTCTACATGAGGCGAGGGAAACCCCAGTGATGGAGAGCTTTGGGAACCAGAGGTCCACAGTCACCTGTTCCTCCCAAGCACGCTCCACTCACCACACGTCGTGTCTCAATTTACTCATATACTGTATCCTAAAATGTAGAAATATGTCTAATGAAAACAGTATTTTATTAAACAGGCACTGTAAACATTGCAAAGAAACTGTAACAGGCAACTTAAGGGCCCCTTTCCATGGAGCTTCCCTTACACTCATTCAAAATGAGCCCACAAGAAAAGGAAAGCCAGCACAAATACAGCTCACTTATGTTAGGCATTCATTTCAATATTTTTGCATAAAATCTGGCATCTTATTAAAGCTAAAGCATCAAATGGGTCCCAGTAGCACTTCAGCTACTAAATGCAGAAAAGCACTGAACTGCAGCCCTGAAAGAAAGCCCTGCTCTGCTAATTCCATGTTTCCTCTGTGCTCATTGTGCATCTGCTTTCCTGCTGCACAAGACCATTGAATTGGCCCTTCTAACCTCCTTCTGTCAAACTACTCACTTGCACATTTAGACCTGTTCCAAGGCATCAAAAGGCACTTCTGAGGCGTTGCATGGTCACCAGCTCTTGTGTGGCTCCCCCGCAGCCAATGGCCACATCAAGGTACGCCTGCCGGAATTTCTTGAGACCATTTTACCACTGGGTCTTTCTGACTGTCTCCTCATCACCTCCTCCCCGCTCCCCCCCACCACCCCTTCAGTGTCCAAACTGTTAAGCCAACCTGTGCATGTGCTTCCCCTTGGCCACTGACTCACAGGAGGATTGGTGACGCAATTTAAAGAGTGCACTTATATTTATCACTCAATCAACATCACTAAAGCAGTTTTAATTTTGAAATTTTAATTCACCGCCCCATTCCCACTCAGACCTCACCGTACTCGGGCTCTTGCATTGTTCCACGGAAGCTCAGCGTAAGCTCGAGAAACAGCACCTCATCTTCCGATTAGGCACTTTACAGCCTTCTGGACTCAATATCGAGTTCAGCAATTTCAGATCATAACCTCGGCCCCCATTACATTTTTACTTATATTTTTTATCCACACTTTTGTTTTGGCCCCTCCCCCTTTTTTTTTCTCCCCCACATGGCAGCTGTCTCTCATTCTGCCAACGCATTTCACACCTAATCTAGAGCCGTCTTTTGTCTCTCCACTAGTCCTATCACCATCTCGTCTCGTTTTGAATACCTCTTAATGTCTCTTCACTTCTCTTTTGTTCTTTCCCAGCCCCCAAACTGGCCTTTTAATCTGTTTCATTTCCTGTGCTTCTTCAGTCTTGACAAAGGGTTTTGACTCTATTTCTCTCTCCACGGATGTTGCCTGGCCTGCTGAGTTTTTCCAGCATTTTCTGTTGTTATTTCGGATTTCCAGCATCTGCAATATTTTGCTATCTCACTAAAGCAGATTATCTGATCATTATCACATAGTTTGCGGGAGCTTGCTGTGCACAAATTGGCTGCTGAGTTTCCCACATTACAACAGTGGCTACACTTTAAAAGTACTTCATTGGCTGTAAAGCGCTTTGAAACGTCCTGAAATTGTGAAAGGCGCTATATGAATGCAAGTCTTTCTTTGTGCTGCTCTCCTAAGACCTGGCCTTAAGTAGAAAAGACTCTAAAGTAACTTTTAATTGTTTGTCAAACACAAGACATTCCCCCCTCCCCACCACTAGCATTGTTTGACATACCAGTCAGCTCTGTGGCAGGTTACGAAATTAGCTCATAAAACGTTCCTTGTCCTTCAAAGAGCCTATAATTTAACTAAGCTGAGATCAAACGCTTACTGGGGCTCAGACTTCAACATACTGTCTCCCAGCAGTCATTATAGTCTACCCAGGCAGTGCGAGGATAAACGAAAAGGATGTAGAATATGGCATGAAAGCTTTATTTTTCCACCAGGGCGTTCCTGTGTAGCACTGTGCAGGGTGCATTGTACTGTTGTGCTCCTTTTCTGTTTTGACTTGGAATAGCAAATGTCCACACGGGCTAGCACTGCGAATGGGTTCTGTCAACATTCTGATACAGAATTATGCCGCAGCCCAAACTGGTCAGAAAGCAATTTTGCCGAACATTGAAATTCAAATGGAAAAAAGCTGAGTTAGCAGGAAGCTGACAGAAGCGTCAGTTTTATCATAACTTTAAAAATGTTGCCAGCAGTGTTTGTGTTTGTGTGCACGTGTGCAGATCTTTGCTTTCTCCTAACTGCAGAGCTGCACTGGCAAGGCAGTATAACTTAGTGCTGTCAGTTCACATCATATTCATTGCAGTATGAGTCTTAAATAGGATTAAATGGCTCAACAACAACAACTTATATTTATATAGTGCCTTTATTGTAATATAAAATGTTCCAAGGCGCTTCACAGGAGTGTTATAAAAAAAAAATTGACACATATAAGGAGATGTTAGGACAGGTGACCAAAAGCTTGGTGGAAGAGGTAGGTTTTTAGGAACGTCTTAAAGGAGGAAAGAGAAGTGCAGAGGCAGAGAGGTTTAGGCAGGGAATTCCAGAGCTTAGGACCTAGGCAGCTGAAGGCACGGCCGCCAATGGTGGAGCATTTAAAATCGGGGATGTTCAAAAGGTCAGAATAGGCGGAGCGCAGAGATCTCGGAGGGGATTATAGGGCTGGAGGAGATTACAGAGATAAGGAAGGACGAGGCCATGGAGGGATTTGAAAACAAGGATGAGAATTTTAAAACCGAGGCATTGCTTAACTGGGAGCCAATGTAGGTCAGCGAGCACAGGGGAAATGGATAAGCGGGACGTGGTGCGACTTAGCACACAGGTGGCAGAGTTTTGAATGACCTCAAGTTTATGGAGGATAGAACTAGGGAGGCTGGCCAGGAATGTATTCTAATAGTCAAGTCTAGAGGTGATAAAGGCATGAATGAGGTTCTTGATAGTTGTGGAATTCCATTTCCACTTGAATGTTATTAAGTGATGTGGTACTGTCTTATTTTCTGATGTCCAATAGTCCTAAATAACAGAAAATTAAGGATCGGTGATACTGAAAACTAAACTACTAATTGACATTGAGTTGCACAAACCTACAAACCTGCTGACTCCCCTGCGAGCTGTTTGGGCCAATTTGTTGCCTATTTATTTTTTAGCAACCCACCAAGTCCAGGCCCCTTGAATATGTTTTATTCCACAGATATTTGTTATTGTTCAGTTTTTTGGTCGATGGCAGTTTGTTTCACTCATTAACGGGTCTTTATTCTGAGACTTGCTGTCTTAACGACGGAGGTGGTTGTTGGCTTAAGTGGGGCTTTGCTGTTTGACACCTGCTGCACTTTCCCACCTCTGCAGAGGCCTGGTTGGAATTTATCTTGTAAGCTATCACCTTGTGGAGGGCCCGCCGAGATCCTGACCATGCCGGCCAGCAATGAGTCTTCATCCATATAGGTAACAGATCCGAATCAGTATTGATCTGTTCTCGGCCTTTCTTGGCGCTTTTGACGGCAGCGCGGTTTCCACTTTAAATTTAGCCCGTCGACTGCATTCAGACATAGTTATCTGCGGCGTGAGTGATTACGGGTAGGTGATGAATCGAACGGATACGGGTGGGTGGTAGGAAAGTAGTCCCAGTGGAGAAATAACCTATCAGGAATAAAGCATTGCCCTATTGTCCATATCAGAATTACTCATCAATGAAGAATGTATTTCATCTTTAATATTTTTGATATGGGAAAAGACTTGCAAAAGGGGCATAGTAGTATGATCTTAAAATTATGATTTAAATATCTGTATTGAATAGCTTTATTAACAAGAGAATTTATTCAGATTACTGAGTGCACCTTGAGACTTGCACCTGAAAAAATACGTGCTTATAAGTTGTTAGTGTTTCACGTTGTAGGTGGTACTGTTATTAGCTGGAGTAAATAAGGAGCTTGTAATACTAGCTGCCAAAATAGTTGTAATAGAAATGCTGACATACATATTTGGATTTAATTGTCTACTTTATTTAAAGGAAACTTCTTAAAGTGAGATTTGATAACTGTATTTGGTACTGTCACAATGAAATAAACTGGATCTTTGATGGCAGATGTGAATAGTGCTGTATTAATTCTCCAGCTCAACGGGAGATCGCTGTTTCCACTAGAGACACATTCACAGCAATAACAGCTGAGGTAAACGTTTTTTTGTTGGAGGATACTGTTTGTTTGTTGTGAAGAACAGTTATTAAATTGCATTTTAAAATTTAAGCTGCAGTTTAAAAGAGAGTGGCTATAATTTCTAAAACTGTATTCTTTGTGAAATGATACTTTTTAGAGATAATTCTGTAAAGCACATTGGTATAAAAATCAGTGCAGAGATGACACTGAACTCAACAGATATATTTAAATTCATTTTTACAACTTATGACAGAACTGAACTAAAAGTAGTTCTTTTCCCACTTTAATTGTCCACTGGTATATAAGAGACCCAATTGTCCAATAGTTCTTCATGGTTTATCTTTTCATCTTGTACCTCAGAGGAACTACTGGAGAGACATATGTGTAAAATGACCTGAACCCAATACAGGGGCTTCCTATTTTATAAGAATCAACAAGTGAAATGGTTTGACAGGAACATTGAGATCTATAGCACCCAAATTAAAATAGGTCTTAAATGACAACTTTTATTGGAATTCATTCATTTAAATGTTTTTTGCTTTTCATTTGTTTAAGTGCAGTGACAATCTTCTGCAGGTCATGTGTGAATATGGGATCTACGTCACAACTCCACCTTCTCACAACTCAGTCCTTCAGTTACAACCGAATGCTCTTCAAGACCCCTGCCTCCACCAAGAATGAATTACAGTGTCAACAAAAGCAAAATCCTGCGGATGTAAGATCACCGACCTGGAAGGTTAATGTTCTTTCTCTCTCCACGGATGTTGCTTGACCTGCTGAGTGTCTCCAGCATTTTCTGTGATTATAGTGCCAGTTTGGTTCAAAGGTAGCACTCTCACCTCTGAGTCATCAAATTGTGGCTTCAAGCCCAACTCCAGGAGCTGAACACGTAACAACAACAACAACACACATAAGATGGGCTCTCACTTCAGTGCAGTACTAAGGGAGTGCTGCATTGTTAGAGGTGTAAGTTTCATGGAACAGTTTGGCCCCAGCACTGAAGGACATGAAACGGTTAAACTTCGAGGCACAGAAAAGGTGCCAGTCATCTAAAGTTTGCAGTTCTTGGGCAGCACGGTGGCATAGTGGTTAGCACTGTTGCCTCACAGCACCAGGGACCCGGGTTCGAATCCGGCCTCGGGCGACTGTCTGTGTGGAGTTTGCACATTCTCCCCGTGTTTGCGTGGGTTTCCTCCGGGTGCTCCGGTTTCCTCCCACAGTCCAAAGATGTGCGGGTTAGGTTGATTGGCTATGATAAATTGACCCTTAGTGTTAGGGGGATTAAATACGTGGAGTTACGGGGATAGGGTGGGATATGCGTTGGTGTAGGGGTTACGGGGATCGGGTGGGATATGCGTCGGTGCAGGCTCGATGGGCCGAAATGGCCTCTATCTGCACTGTGGGGTTTCTGTGATTCTGTGATTCTGTGAACACATTGATATTGGACAATGAAAGCTTTGACTCATGATTAACTCTGAAAAGGGCATTGACATTGAGCTGTGAGGCCTTGAATCATGATTGGTTTCGATGGGAAAAATTAACATCTGGACAATGCTCTGAGTTTAACTGAAACAATGGGGGTCACGATCGACCTCCTGAAATGAATGGAAGACACTCTAGTCCTGAGCAGGCAATCAGCTAACCGCCCATCAACAGTAATAGAAATCACATTGTATATGCGTTACAGAGAGCGGGAAAGTAGGTAAGGAGTTATCTTCGATCTCACAGCTCTGTACATCTCCGGTGATTGAATTACAGGTTGACGAGGTGTGAATGTCGGGCAGTTCAGCAAACCGACAACCGAAACTGGTTGGGGGAGGCCCAGCTATGGGGCCAGGTGACTGAAGAACTATAAGAAGGAGCAACATCGACCTGTGGATACTGCTACAGTCAGGTGAAGAAGGGCGGGGACTGGTCACTTCCAGATCCAGGCCTACAATCCACAACGGTAATGACCAGCCGCATGGGTGATTGTAAGTTTCAGCCAAATCTCAAAGGGGTTTTTGTCTGTGGTTTGTTGGTTTTAATAGGTTGAGCCTAAACCTGTGTCTGTATATTTTGTTCTTGTAAATCCAGAGTCCAAGAGTAAGACACAAGGGAACTGAACATCTTACAGAGGTGGCATCTTTCAGAGCAGACATTAAACTATGGCCTCGTCTGCCTGTTCAGTTGGATGTAAAAGATCTTATGGCACTATCTGAAGAAGAGCAGGATGTGCCAGGATTCTGGTGCGCTGATCAATATTCATCCCTCAACCAACATCACCAAACTGGTCATTTATCTCCTTGTTATTTGTGGAACTTTGCTGTGCACAAATTGGCAGTCTTGTTTGCCTACAGAACAACAGAGATTACATTTCAATAGTAATGCATTAGCTCTGAAGCACTATGGGATGCCTTAAGGATGTGAAAGCTGCTATATAAATGCATCTTTTTTTAAAACAACCCAGTTATACCTTGTGGTCTCATCAGCTATTCTAGTATGATGTAGCATAACAGACTTGAGTAAAAGCTAGGATGTAAATAGCTAGCAGTTGTTATTTCACAGTGAAGGGGTTTAAATTGAAGACCAAATTCCTAGAGTCAACTGAAACAAGTAGAACAAAAGTGCAACATTCATGAATAAATTCCAAACTGTAAACACACTGAAAGAAAATGTATTTTTTTTTAAACTTAGCTTTCAAGAGAAAGAAAATAATATGCATCTAAAATAAAAGCAATAAGATCTCGCCCTGAACAATACCATTAATGAGAGTAGCAGGTTTTGTGTTGAAATATGATATTATGAGCTAATTAAATTTATTATGTCTCTATTCCAGCATGATTATCGATGGATCATTCATGGTGGTGATTATAAATCTGAGCAAGATCCCACCTTAACCCTGTTGATCCTAAGAATTTCAGGATTTTCTTTCATTTTTAATGGGAATTGTCCAGCTCCTTTTGATCTGAATGGGTTAAAGTGAGTCACTGAGGACCATGGTACAGTAAATTTGCTCTATGCATTCTCAAAGGTCAAGGGTCACAAGTGAAATGTGTTCTTGTCAGGCCCAATGGAGTCCTGGGGATACATGTCCACCACACAGACCTCTCCACAGATCAAGGAAATATTGGTTAGCTGCCTGCAAAGGGTTGTGCAAAATTGTCAAGGATACAAATTGTTATCAGGAGGGGGCCATGTTTAAGCACCTAGCATGTCTTTGACTGCTGTAGTTATCAAAGCTGAATGTTACTGGAAATGTTATGTTGATATATCGCTGTCTTGATATTGAATTCTTTCTGTCTGCAAAGTAATGACTGTGCAAAAGTGCTCATGTCAATGAAAGATTTGATTGTTTTTTGTTAAATCATTTTGTGATATGTAAAATATTTTATTCATTATGTGTTGGTGTTCACTATTTCCACACAAAAAAAATGTAAGGTCATGTGAAATATCAGTTGTCAAAATATTGATTGTCCCAGCTCTTTGATTATCCAGGCAGCCTAATGCGAATTCTCTTTTCAGTTGAGAATGACACTGTGGTGCAGGCTGTATTAATGTGGTATATTACACAATAAAAGGGAAATCTGCTCTCTATATTTTTCCTGATTTGATTTTTGATTATTCATGAATAATTGATTACCTGAGCACCAGGTCCCAGTTATTGTGGGTAATTGATCCTGCATTTGGGAAAGCCTTGATTTCAGCGGCTCAACCAGTGTTCATCTGATAAGTCAATATCAAGTATAACAGACCGAGATCATGACATATAAGTGACACAATTATACGAGTTTACCAATCCCATGATAAAGCTGTCTCTTGAGTTTAGAGCTGGAGTTTAGAGCTGAAAAGCCAGTGAGTGACTGGTTTTCTTATACTGTTTTATTTCTCTGGTCACTAAAGATGTAGCCCTGGAGTTTCCGTTTTGGGTGCAATCAGCGACCCGAGCGCAAATTGCACCCCAAGTTGCGCCAGTTTTGAGAAGTGTTTTTCTCTTCTCAAGTTTCCACTCAAACTCATTAGCATATCGCTGAACGCAAACTCCACCATGAGCCAGCGCAATCTGTCATTTTTTAAAAATTTGCTTTAAAAAATATTCCTTGTTATATTTAAGAGTGGTAACTTGGTAAAGTTGATTAATACAGCTGAAAATGGGCTTATCACAAAAAGTGTCTCGTCCACCATCTGTGAGTAACCCGATTTGAAATAACTGAAAATGACTTTTAAAAAAATACAGAACCACTTACTAGTTACATTGGTGTACAATAGTCAGCTTCTTAGTAAATTAAAAAGAAATTGTTGAAAAACTTTTAAAACATTTAAGTAAGTGTAGGAAGTCACACAACACCAGGTTATAGTCCAACAGCTTTATTTGAAATCACAAGCTTTCGGAGCGCTGCTCCTTCGTCAGGTGAAGTGAAGAGAAGCATACAGGCACAGCATATATAGTCAGAGAAAACTGCCAGATGATTACAGGTAATCTTTCTAACTGCCTGTTGTGTATGTACCTTTAAGGGAATAACTGGTCTCAGACTGCAGTATCGGCAGTGACCACCCCTGTATAAAAGGCCCTAGCAGGCTTCTGTAGTTTCAGTTTCCAGGTTGTAAAGTCTGTGGGTTGTGCAGTTAATAAATACACAGACTTCAGAAGTAACAAACAAAACAGGTCTTTACTATTCGAAGGTCCGGGCGAATCTGCCCCAGCAATCCTGCTACAACACTTATATACTGGTGTGGTCACTATCGGTATTACAGTATACAGAAGCCAAACAAATAGTGCCACACCTAAAGTAGTTCCCTTAAAGGTGAACGGTTACATTCAATAGTTCCCTTAAAGATAGACGGGTACATACACTACAATCCTCCCTTTTTAGCTTATTACTTACAGAGTCCCCGTTAAACATACATATCTTCAACTTCCTATAAAACAAATTACAGATATAATCTCGGTGGAGTCAATGTCATATAAAACAATTTACAAATATAATCTCGGTGGAAACAGTTCACAGGTTCAGTCTCTGCAGAAACAGTTCATAGATTCAGTCTCTGATCTTGACTCGTTCCGAACAACATTTCTTTGGTGTAGCCGGATTACCTGGCTAGCGTGACTCCTCCATAGCCTTTTTCTTGACGTAACAGCTTAAACCTTCGCCCTGTTGAACCAGCAGTGCGGACTTTTACAACCAACTGGCTGTCTTGACATTTTCCAGTTTTTCAACTAATTTAGCTCCTTTCGTAATGTCCCGCCTGGAATGGTAGAAGTGCTAATATTTTAGACAGTTATTATCTTCTGCTTCTTCTTTTTCTTTTCTGCCTTTTTGAAACTCTCGGAGCTCCTTTCTCGGCTGCCAGCTGTAGCGCCACCAACTCTCTATGTTCCTTAGACCTTAAGTGCTTCCTCCGGATTTCAGCACTTTGAGAGTTTTCATCACAAGCTGGGCAGACCACATCCTCGTAATATTCAGTGTCACTCAACAGGTCATGGTAATATTCGGGTTCGTCCTGAGTTAGGCCAGCGAGAGAGACTTCTTCTTCCTCCTCACCCGTCTGGACGTTAGCTGACGGTGGTTCCTTCCCTAAACATCTTTCTTGAAAAGCCTTCTTCATGCATTCATATTCATCCCACTCTTCCTGGGTTATCTGCCATTCCTTCACGACGGACCTCATTTGTGAGTTCAATACCTTCCTTTCCATCGGTAATTGCGTTATCAGGCTATTTAACCCTTCTACTGAAGTAACGGTTTCCACATTCTTCTGTTCACCTTGACGTGATTCAACGTACTTTTGGCATCCTTGTAAAATTTGTGTTGCCACCTCAGCTATCTCCGTGACTTTTGAGAGCTCCGAACTCGTTCCCCCTGAAGATTGAAGCTCGTGTTCAGATTGTTCCCCTTGCAGAGTCTTGCCCTTCAGCATATGAAGGAGTTGGCTGACCATTAACTCTTCCCTGGGAACACGGTGGATCAGAGTCTTCTCCATTTCCTCCACCTCTTTCTCCAATACTTCCACCTTACGTTCCTCTTGAACTTTGGCTTTCAGCGCTCGGAAAAGTTGCGCCCTGATGCTCTCTAGTTCATGTTCAGGGACCATTCTTACAGTGTCCTGTTCTTCCACTGAAAGGATTCCCAGTTGAATCTGTTCTTCAAGTTGTTGAACCTCGGTCATTGCCGCCTCATATTTGTCTTGGGTGTCCTTCAATGTTTTTATAAGTTCTTGGACATCCTGTCTTTCATGCTCTGCCATGATTTTCACCTCTAATTTCTCATCTATGGATGGAGCTCCTACCGATGAGTCTGTCTTGGCCTTGAGCTCATCAAGAATTTCCTGCAGCTTTTGGACTTCTTGCTCATGTTCAACCTTTAGTTGTTCATATGCTTCTACTGAAACTAGCTTTTCGGAGGCTGCCGAGTTAACCCCCTCCAGAATTGTAGCCTGGGCCTGTTCATACTGTTCTTTCAACTTCTCACACTCTGCTTGTAAGGAGTCGTAGAGAAGAACTGGAATAAAATCCTGGCTCCCTGAAGATTCCTCTTCCTTTGGTTCATTCTGTAAATATTCTAGTTCCTGAACAGCATCAGGGGAATGTGATTGGTATTTGACCACGATGGCTCTATGGTCGCTCTTTGCTTGAGCTAGCTGTCTCTGTAGTCTTTCCAGGTTCTCCCATTCGGTGTCCCAGAACCTTTCCATATTTTTCATCTCTTGTATGAGACGGTCACTCAACTGTTCTAATTGTTGTCGTACTTTGACATAAGTTTGCGTCCGAGCTCGGTGTTCTTCCGTCATGGATGAATCCTTTGCTTGAACAGGCTCAGAATTCTCTGTCAACCTGGAGTTCTGCTCTGCAGCTTTATTCTTCTTGGTACCATAAGTCCTTCTGCATGTCTTCGTTTTCTTTCCCATCGTCGGCAAGTCCCTTTTAGCCTTGTCTTCCATATTCGACTTGGTCTTATCATCATTCATTTCAGAATCTGAGCTAATAGCTTGCACCGAGTCCTCCCTCATTATGGCTTTTAGGTAATGCCATTCCATGTCTATTTTCTTAATCCACTCCCGTCCTAGAAGTGGTGGTCCTCCCTCAGGTAATACGTACAAGTTCATTCTTGGGTGTTCTTTACCCCTATCTCTCACCTTGACTCTTATTTTCCCCACGGGGTATACGTTATGCCCCGTGTATGTCTGTAATACGAACTTGGTATTTCTTAAAGGAATGTGAGAGAATAGCCGATGGTAGTCCCTTCGGTTGATGACTGATAGAGCTGATCCAGTGTCCAGCTCCATTCTTACTTGGACTCCAGCTATTTTTAGTATGACCCAGATGGCCTGTAGATCCGTTTCTTTACCCACATTGTGGATTCTCAGCCTACCCAGCTCCTGGTTGTTTGGGTCTGAGTCTGAATTCTGTTCGTCTGAACTCTTCTCAGCCACCTTGTGTACCTTGTTGTACTTTTCTTGTGGTGGCTTCCTTTGATTATTGGTCTTTTTCCCGGACCGGCATACCTTCGCGATGTGACCCAGTTTGCCACATTTCCTACACTCTTGATTCTTAAACCAGCATTGATTCTGGTCATGCGTTGTCTTCCCACAACGGTAGCATTTTGTTGTGCTTGAAGTAATTTGGTCCACCCCGAGTGCCGCCGCCTTTAGTTGCATTTCCGCCGTTCCTTTCGCTGCGGCTTCGTGCGATGCAGCTATAAGGACAGCCCTGTCCAGTGTGAGGTCGTTCTCTTCCAGTAGTCGCTTCTGCGTCCCTTCTTTGGACAATCCGCATACGAACTTGTCCCGCAGCGCTTCTGTCAGATTCCCTCCGAACTGGCAGTATTTCGCTAGCCTACGCAGTTCGACCAAGTATTCCGCATTGCTTTCGTCTTTCTTCTGCGTTCTTGCGTAGAATTTGAATCGTTCAGCCAGCATCAGCGGTGTGGGGTTCAAGTGGTCCTTCAGCACAGCCACAATCTCTTCGAAGGTCTGATCCGCTGGTTTATTTGGTGCTATTAGATGCTTCAAGAGCCCGTATGTTTTTGCCCCCATCGAGTTTAGCAATGTTATCGCCTTGTCGTCTTCCTCTATTTTGTTGGCTTCGCAATAGATCTCTTTTCCTTTCATGTACGTGGCCCAGTCTTCTATTTCAGAATTAAAGTCGTTAATATTCCCTCGCTTAGGCATTTTTCTTCCCTTGGGAGCAGCACCAGTATTTCTTTAAGTATTCTTATTTATTTGTTTGTTTCTAAGATGGCGGTTTTCCCGCGAAAATGGCGGTTTCCCGCTCTTCCTTTCTCGCCCCGCCCACTTCAATGGCGGTTTCCCGCTTCTGGCGTCTTCTCCGCCTAATGGCGGCTTCCCGCGTTTCTTCCCGGTGGAAGGGGTACGCTTCCCCCACAGCGGACAGGTTCAGCCGCTGGCTGGCTTCCGCATAGCTCCCCTTACTCGGCTATGTCTTTTCCTCCCGCCCGCACGGCTCTACCGGCGCTGGCTACACCCCGTTAACGGAGGACAGTTCAGCCGCTGGACTGGCTCTCGCGCAGTCTCTCTCTCCGCACCCGGCTCCGTCGCTCTCTCACCCGCACGTTCGGTGCTACCGGCCCTGGGTACCCCGTTGGTGGAGAACAGTTCAGCCGCTGGACTGGCTCTCGCGCAGTCTCTCACCCCGTTTTCAGCTGTGTCTCTCACCCACTCCCGCACGTTCGGTTTTGCCGGCTCTGAGTACCCCGTTGGTGGAGAACAGCTCAGCCGCTGGACTGGCTCCTCTCAGTCTCTCTCTCCGCACCCGGCTCTCACCCGCACGGTTCCCGTTCGCCTCCCCAGCCCTCTCGCAGACCGGTGTTTCCCTCTCCGGCTGCGGCTGGGTTTCTCTTCCCGCGCCTACTCGCAGGCTCAGCGCTTCGTGGCTGCGGTCGCTGCCCGGATTTTTCCCGCCGATCGCGGTCCGGCTGTCACCCGACGCCGTTGGACCCGACTTTTGGCCGGCACAGCTCCCCCTCGACCGAGGTCGAGTGCTCTGCCCTTATCCTCCGGATACTTCTACACCTTCCCCTACTCACAGTCTCTTCGGCCGCCTTGTTCCCTGCTGATCGGCTCACTCCGCACCGTGGTAGAAGGGTAGTCAGTGCCTGTTGCTAATGGAAGCTTTTGTTGCTAAAGTCTTCCACCTTTCTCCTGCTGCAGCCTTGTGTTTTCTTCCAGCAGCACGACGAGGGCGGTTGCCTCTCTTCGACGCTCTTCTTGCTTTGGTAATCTTGCCGCAGGGTACGATCGGACTCGTCGCCACTGTAAAGTCTGTGGGTTGTGCAGTTAATAAATACACAGACTACAGAAGTAACAAACAAAACAGGTCTTTACTGTTCAAAGGTCCGGGCGAATCTGCCCCAGCAATCCTGCTACAACACTTATATACTGGTGTGGTCACTATCGGTATTACAGTATACAGAAGCCAAACAAATAGTGCCACACCTAAAGTAGTTCCCTTAAAGGTGAACGGTTACATTCAATAGTTCCCTTAAAGATAGACGGGTACATACACTACACAGGTTGTCTCCATTCAGTAAAGACTTGTTATAATCAACTCCTGCAGTCCGTGTCTCAATTATACACGGACATAATACTGGCGACGAGTAAGAAACAAACTTACCTGCAACTCGGCACCAACTCAGACGACGTTATTGAAGGTCGAAGCCAGAAGAAAGAAAAAAAAAATAGTCCAAAGAAACTCAAGAAACGGGCGTCGACCGTGGGCAACCGCCCTCCAAATCATCGAATTGAAAAGTGCAGGAGAGACTGTCGAGGGCCAGGCTTGGTTCTCCAGTCTGTGGTTTCCCAGCTAATCGGTCTGGTGGCAGGTAGTGCACTGATCCTTCCTGGGCTGCGGCGGGCTAGAGCTCGATCGGGTGGCTCTGCAACGGGGCCGGGCAGCGAGTCGGGAAGCAAACAGAGAGAGAGAGGGTGGAGCACACAGGGCGCGGCCGGTGCTTCGAAGCCGGGCAGCGTTCAGACCTAAGAAGAGGGAGGGAAGTGTCCCAGAGGGTCCGCTCCACAACAGGAACGGTTCTTCAATTAACGGAGCAAATATTGAAGCGCGATAGAAAAATAAAAAATACCGCGGAGAGCAGCGTTGGCAGCAGCGGCAGCAGCGGGAAAGCGTGGGAGGCGCCATCTTAACTCGGCGGGGAAGAAGGAAAAGCGCGGGAGGCGCCATTTTGATCCATCGGGGACGAAGGCAAAGCGCGGGAGGCGCCATCTTAGATTTTCAAGATGCCAAAGACTGGCGATATCACTGCCTTCGATAATGCAATAGAAGACTGGACCACGTATGTGGAAAGAGTCGAGGTATATTGCGAGGCAAACGAAATAGCCGATGAGAAAAAGGCATCGGTATTACTAAATTTAATGGGCGCAAGAACGTATGGCCTATTGCGGGGCTTGATTACTTCAGCCAAACCGAAGGCGAAGAGTTTTAATGAAATTGTTGCTATCCTACAGGAACACCTAAATCCTACACCGCTGCTGATAGCAGAAAGATTTAAATTCCACAGGAGAAATCAGCATAAAAATGAGAGCAATGCTGATTACCTTACGGAACTACACAAGCTATCAAAGCACTGCCAGTTCGGAGCAGGACTGGCAGATACCTTACGGGACAAATTTGTTTGTGGACTCCTGAGTGAAGGAACCCAGAAGAGGTTACTCTCAGAGAAAGAGCTGACGCTAGATAAGGTTTTCAGCGTGGCAGTATCGTACGAAGCAGCATCAAGGGGAGCTGCGGAAATACAACAAAAGCCACAGGAATACGGCACCCACGAAATGACACGGGGATTTGCAAAATGTTATCGCTGCGGCAGAACAAACCATGACCAGAAGGACTGCTGGTCCAAGGACAAAATATGCAGGCAATGCAGAAAGATGGGACACATTGCACGAGTTTGCAGGTCTGGGAAGAAGACCAACAACAACAAAACGGCTACTAAGGAACCGTACAGGAAAGTACAAAAGATGACGGACAGTCATTCCAAAGACCAGATGAACGATAGTGAATCCGGGAACAAGAGACTAAGCTGTCTCAAACTTCACAACGTAATCGCAAAAGAGGATCACCGAACCATTTGGGTCACCCTCACGATAGCAGGGTCCCAAGTCAAAATGGAATTGAATACAGGATCAGTTCTAACCGTCATGAATCGACGAGACTGCGAGCGGCTATTCTCACACATACCCTTGAGAGAGACATCCATTGTCTTGAGGATGTATACGGGGCAAAAAGTATACCCCAGAGGAAAAATAAGGGTGCCTGTCGAATACAACGGCAAGAAAATACGGAAATTGTATCTCTACATTCTGCAAGATGGTGGACCACCGTTATTGGGACGTGAATGGATCAGAAAGATAAGTTTAGACTGGCACTCCATTCAGGCACTGACAGTGGCTGGTAAAAAGGATGACGACGTCACTCCTGGACGATTGTCAACAATCTTAGCTGACGCCAAAGAGGTATTTCAACAAGAACTGGGCACTCTTAAAGGCGTAACCGCCTCGATAAAAATAGAGCAGAATGCAATTCCCAAGTTTTTCAAAGCAAGACCGGTACCATATGCAATTCGCCCAGCCATCGAGGCAGAGCTGGAGAATCTGGAGAATGCAGGCATGTTATCTAAGGTAGACTGGAGCGAGTGGGCGACACCCATCGTTCCTGTCATGAAGAAAACGTTAAACAATAAGTCTGAGGAGCCAAGGAAGGTTCGCATCTGTGGGGACTTCAAGGTGACGGTGAACCCAATCCTTCACACAGTACAATATCCTCTTCCAAGGATAGAAGATATCTTCGTCTCACTATCTGGAGGGAAGCGTTTTACAAAAATTGACCTAGCACAAGCATATTTGCAGATGGAGGTTGAAGAATCCTCTAGGAAGTATCTCACGATAAACACTCACAAAGGTCTTTACCAGTATAATCGACTGGTATTCGGAGTAGCATCAGCTCCGGCGACATGGCAAAGAGCGATGGAACAAGTCCTGCAAGGGATTCCGGGGACTCAGTGTTACTTGGACGACGTCCTAGTGACAGGTGAAGATGACAGTGAACACCTTGCCAACCTAGAGCAGGTGCTCACTAGACTACGTGAACATGGGCTACGAGCCAATCGCCCCAAGTGCGAGTTTTTTAAGAAACAGATATCGTATTGTGGCCATGTGATTGATGAAGAGGGGTTGCATAAGTCCCCAGACAAAATTGAAGCGGTAGTTAAGGCTCCAGCGCCTGAAAATGTGTCGCAACTGACGTCATTCCTCGGATTGGTGAATTACTACCATAAGTTTTTGCCGAATTTGTCCACAATTCTGCATTCACTGAACGTCCTACTATGAACGGGAGTAGCATGGAAATGGAACGATGAATGTAAGCGGGCCTTTCAGAAGAGTAAGGACCTAATCACTTCAAGAGAAGTATTGGCTCACTACAACCCATCACTACTGATAAGACTGGCGTGTGATGCGTCTCCCTACGGCATTGGGGCGGTACTGTCACATAAATTCCTTGATGGTTCAGAGAGGCCGATAGATTTTGCGTCACGCTCGTTAACTTCAGCCGAGCGTAACTACACCCAGATTGACAGAGAGGCCCTCAGCCTGGTGTGCGGGGTGAAGAAGTTCAATCACTACCTGCACGGTCAGAAATTTACTCTACTAACTGATCACCAGCCTCTCGTCTCCATTTTCAACCCTCAGAAGGGCGTACCGATAATGACGGCACAACAGCTACAGAGGTGGTCCCTTTTCCTAGGGGCACACCAATATGACATCGAGTACAAAGGAACTAAACAGCATGGGAATGCTGATGGATTGTCGCGCCTACCGTTGCCGACGGTGGAAGAAGAACTGGCAGTGGATCCAGTGGAGCTATTCCACTCGACTATAGTCGAATGTCTCCCTGTGATGAATGCAAACATAGAAAAGGAAACACGAAATGACCCGACACTCTCCTGGGTCTATGATTTAACGGTGAAGGGATGGCCAGCACATGGCGAACCACTGCTGCCAGCATTCTCGCCGAGAAGAGAACAGCTGTCAGTGTGCAGAGGAACCTTGATGTGTGGATCCAGAGTAGTAATTCCACCCAAATTGAAGGATAGAGTGCTCAATGAGCTTCATGAGGGTCATCTGGGAGGGGTAAAAATGAAGAACTTAGCCAAAGCGTTTTTGTGGTGGCCGGGAATCGATAGAGAAATCGAAGAGATGACCAAGAGCTGTACAGGATGCCAGAAGGTCCAAAACGCCCCACCACAAGCCCCTCTACATCCATGGGAGTGGCCCTCATCTCCATGGCAAAGGGTGCACATTGATTTTGCTGGTCCCTTTATGGACTCGATGTTTTTAATTGTGGTGGATGCACATTCAAAGTGGCCAGAGGTAATAAAAATGTCCTCAACCACCACAGAAAAAACTATCACAGTCTTACGAACCATATTCGCCAGGAATGGGCTGCCTGAACAGATTTGCTCTGACAATGGACAACAGTTTGTGTCTGAAGAGTTCCGGAGGTTCTTAAAGAACAATGGTGTTAAGCATTACACATCCGCCCCATATCATCCAGCCACTAATGGATTGGCCAAGAGGTTTGTTCAAACATTCAAGAAGGCTATCAAGGCAATGTGTAATGAAGATATACCCCTACAACACAAGGTGGATAACTTCTTGTTTGCCTACCGGAATGCGACACATGCGGTTACCAACCAAACTCCAGCCATGATGTTCTTCAATCGAAGACTACGATGCCGCTTGGATTTGGTTAAGCCAAACGTCAGAAGAGATGTGGAGAACAGGCAGTTTCAGAATATGAATGAAAGGCCGACCAGGAGTTTTAAGATAGGTCAACCAGTTTTGGCCCGGGACTACCGCACAGAGAAATGGCAGCCAGAAACGATCTGTACACGGCAAGGACCTCTAATGTATACCGTGGACATTGGAGAGAGCATTGTAAGACGCCATGCTGACCAGATTCTAGAGTCACTGGAAAACGTCAAGTCCACACCACGATCTGATACACCTGGCGATGAAACCGAAGTACCAATTGCATCTACCGCAGAATCGATGATATTGGAAGCAGACGAACCAAACAATGACGTTGATCCCAACTCAACCTTACCAGAAGAACCTGATATCCCAAAGAGGCATTATCCAGACAGAATCAGGAAGCCTCCTCAAAGACTGAACTTATAATTGCTTAACTTCAACCAATGTATCTAGCAACCATAATTGTAATTGTAATTAGTTATTATTTAGTTGTTAAATGAATGTTATGTACTGTTTATCTAAAATGGGAGGAATTGTTGTGTATGTACCTTTAAGGGAATAACTGGTCTCAGACTGCAGTACCGGCAGTGACCACCCCTGTATAAAAGGCCCTAGCAGGCTTCTGTAGTTTCAGTTTCCAGGTTGTCTCCATTCAGTAAAGACTTGTTATAATCAACTCCTGCAGTCCGTGTCTCAATTATACACGGACATAATACTGCCCTTTATCACACCTCGGCAGAGAGATAATCACAGCAATCAAAGGTGTGAATGGTGTCCAAACAGGTCAGTCAGGAAAACATTACATCAAAGAACAATGAGGTGGGGTCACAAGGGGTCAAATGTTGCAGATGCTGGGGTCTGTATGAAAAACAGAAAAAAAACTTTGCTGGAAATCACAGCAGGTCCGGCCACATCTGTGCAGAGAGAACAAGCCAATAACGACTCGAGTTTGGATGACTCTACGTCAGGTGGGGTTACATGTAGCGTGACATGAACCCAAGATCCCGGTTGAGGCCGTCCTCATGAGTGCGGAACTTGGTTATCAGTTTCTGCTCGACGATTTTGCGTTGTCGTGTGTCTCGAAGGCCACCTTGGAGAATGCTTACCCGAAGGTCAAAACATAGAAACATAGAGATAGGAACAGGAGTAGGCCATTCGGCCCTTCGAGCCTGCTCCGCCATTCAATGAGATCATGGCTGATCTTCGTCTGAGATCATAGCTGATCTTACCAGTTCAGTACCCCGTCCCCGCCTTTTCTCCGTAACCCTTAATCCCCTTAGCCTTCAGAAATATATCCAATTCCCTCTTGAAAATATTTATTGAATTAGCCTTCGCAGCCCTCTGTGGCAGGGAATTCCACAGGCTCACCACTCTTTGAGTGAAGAAATTCTTCCTCATCTCTGTTTTAAATGATTTGCCCGCTATTTTTAGACTGTGGCCCCTGGTTCTGTGCTCCCCGGCCATTGGAAACATTCTCTCTGAATTCAGCCTGTCCAGGCCTGCCATAATTTTATATGTTTCGATGAGATCCCCTCTCAATCTTCTAAACTCCAGTGAGTACAAGCCCAAACTATTTAATCTCTCTTCGTAGGTCATTCCCGCCATTCCAGGTATCAGCCTGGTGAATCGCCGTTGCATTCTTTCCATGGCAAGAACATCCTTCCACAGATGGGGCGACCAAAACTGTACACAATACTCCAGATGCGGTCTCACCAGCACCTTGTACAGCTGTAGTAAGGTATCCCTATTCCTATACTCGAACCCCCTTGATATGAAGGCCAACATACCATTTGCCTTCTTAATCGCCTGTTGCACCTGCATGCTCTCCTTCAGTGACTGGTGCACAAGAACACCCAGGTCCCTCTGCACTTCCCCATCTCCCAATCTATTGCCGTTTAGATAATAATCTACCCTCCTGTTTTTACCCCCAAAGTGGATAACCTCGCATTTATCCACATTATAGTGCATCTGCCACGTATCCGCCCATTCCCCCAACCTGTCCAAATCGCACTGTAGCCTCCTGACATCCTCATCAGAGCCCACCCCTCCTCCTAGTTTAGTGTCGTCAGCGAATTTGGAAATATTGCATCCAATTCCCTGATCCAGATCATTTATATATATTGTGAACAGCTGGGGTCCCAGGACAGATCCTTGCGGCACCCCGCTGGTCACTGCCTGCCACTCCGAAAACGAGCCGTTTATTCCAACTCTCTGTTTTCTATCCGCCAGCCAGTTCTCTATCCACGTTAATACTTTGCCCCCAATCCCATGAGCCTTAATTTTGCATGATAATCTTTTGTGTGGAACCTTATCGAAGGCTTTCTGGAAGTCAAGGTACACCACATCCACTGGCTCTCCCCCATCTATTTTACCAGTTACTTCCTCAAAAAATTCCAGCAGATTAGTCAAACACGATTTACCCTTTGTAAATCCATGTTGACTCTGTCCGATCCTTTCCCCATTTGTCAAGTGCTCCGCTATTTTATCCTTAATAATGGACTCTAGCATTCTGCCCACAACCGATGTAAGGCTTACTGGTCTATAATTCCCTGCTTTCTCTCTACCCCCCTTTTTAAATATTGGGGTAACATTAGCTACCCTCCAATCCACGGGTACTGTTCCCGAGTCAATGGAGTTCCGGAAGATGATCCTTAGAGCATCTGCTATCTCCAGGGCCACCTCCTTAAGTACCCTAGGATGTAGTTTATCAGGCCCCGGGGATTTGTCGGCCTTCAGTCCCCTCAACTTACCCAGCACCATATCCCTAGAGATACTAATTTCTGTCAGCTCCTCCCTCTCATTAGTCCCTATGTTTGCCGATATTCCTGGGAGGTTATTTGTGTCCTCCTTTGTGAATACAGAACCAAAGTATGAGTTTAATTGGTCTGCCATTTCCTTATTCTCCATTATATATTCTCCCGAATCGGACTGCAAGGGACCGACTTGGGATTTTACCAGTCTTTTCCTCCTGATATACCGATAAAAGCTTTTGCAGTCTGTCTTTATGTTTGCTGCAAGTTTACTTTCGTATTCTATTTTCCCCTTCCTGATTAATCCCTTTGTCCTCTTTTGCTGTATCTTGTACTGCCCCCAATCTTCCGGTCTGGTGCTTTTTTTTGCCAGTTGATATGCCCTTTTTTTTGATTTTATGCTGTCCCTAATTTCCCTCGTTATCCACGGTTGAGTCACCTTTTTAGGTTTATTTTTGTGCCAAACCGGTATAAACATGTTCTGGAATTCTTCCATTCTATCTTTGAATGCTTGCCATTGTCTATCCACTGTCAATCCCCCCAGAAACACCACCCAATCAATCTTACCCAATTCCCGTCTCATACCCTCGTAATTCCCTTTATTTAAGTTCTGGACCTTAGTCTCTGATTCAATTTCCTCACTCTCCATCTCGACTGAGAGCTCGATCATATTATGATCGCTCTGACCCAAGGGGCCTCGTACAAGAAGATTGCTGATAAGTCCCTTCTCATTGCACAATACCCAGTCTAAAATGGCCTGATCTCGAGTCGGCTCCTCGACATATTGGTCCAGATAACCGTCCCGAAAACATTCCAGGAATTCCTCCTCCTCAGAATTTTTACTAGTTTGGGTAGTCCAATCAATATGTAAATTAAAGTCACCCATGATGACAGCTGTGCTCTTATCGCACGCTTCTCTAATTTCCCTTTTTATGCCTTCCCTCACCTCCATATTACTATTTGGAGGCCTATATATCACACCCACTAACGTTTTCCTCCCCTTGCTATTTCTCATTTCTACCCATACAGATTCCGTTTCATCCGAGTTAATATCCTTCCTTTCCATTGCATTAATCCCCTCCTTTACCAGCAATGCTACCCCACCTCCCCTACCTTTTTGCCGATCCTTCCTAAATATTGTATATCCCTGGATGTTAAGTTCCCAGCCTTGCCCACCCTGCAGCCACGTTTCTGTAATCCCAATCAAATCATACTTGTTTACCTCTATTTCCACAACTAATTCATCCACCTTGTTCCTAATGCTTCTAGCATTAAGATACAAAGCCTTCAGGCTTGCTTTTTTCACACTCTCATTATGAATTAGTTTGGCCCTTTGTGTTTCTCTCCTTTGCTTATTGCTTCTCACCTTTCTACCATCTATTTCTGACTTCATATGACTTCCCTCTTTTCCACTACCTAGGTTCCCATCCCCCTGCCAAATTAGTTTAAATCCTCCCGAACCGCCCTAGAAAATATTACCCCGAGGACATCGGCTCCCTCACAGTTCAGGTGTAGACCGTCCCCTTGGTACAGGTCACTCCTCCCCAAGAACTGGTTCCAATGCCTCAAGAATTTAAATCCCTCTCCCTTGCACCACTGCTCAAGCCACGTATTTAGCTTATCTATCTTACTCTCTCTAAACTTATTAGCTCGTGGCACTGGTAGCAATCCAGAGATTACTACCTTTGAGGTCCTACTTTTCAATTTAGCTCCTAACTCCCTAAATTCAGCTTGTAGGACCTCCTCCCTCTTTTTACCTACATCGTTGGTACCTACATGTACCACGACAACTGGCTGATCCCCCTCCCCCTTCAGAATGCTCTGCATTGGGTCGAAGGCTGAATGTCCTTGACTGCTGAAGTGTTCCCCAACTGGGAGGGAACACTCCTGCCTGGCGATTGTTGTGCGGTGTCCGTTCATCCGTTGTCGCAGTGTCTGCATGGTCTCACCGATGTACCATGCTCCGGGGCATCCTTTCCTGCAACGTATGAGGTAGACAACGTTGGCCGAGTCACATGAGTATGATTTCAAATAAAGCTGTTGGACTATAACCTGGTGTTGTGTGACTTGCTACATTTGTCCACCCCAGTCCAACACCGGCATCTCCACATCATTTAAATAAGCGTTCTTGCACCTAAAAAAAGTTAAATTTTTAGAGCCTCCTCGAAGGCCCGTTCTTCTTCTTCTCCTCCACGGGCACAGTTAGCAGAAACTCACCATGGTGATTAATTTGATCTGGGGGGCATTGGCCAGTTTTGTAGCGGATGTTTTTTTAAACTAGCGCAACAGATCGCGGACACTCGAGTTGTGCGGGATGTAATTTGTGCTTGAAATTCCATGATGCTTTGCGCTGGTTCGGACGTAAATTTTATTTTGTAGAATCAGAATGCTGACAACATGAAGAAACCATTTCTGTTTTTTGTGTCAGATCCAGACCCATTAAAATTGATTAAAAACGATTATTAGCATCACCCACTTCCTATGCCCCATAGCGAATTCACCTTTTCGAGGATGACTACCATCATGATTTCTTTCCAGTCCAATTCAGAATTTTTTGAAGGACTGTTTTTTTCACAGTAATTGCGGTTTTCATTTTTTAATATTACTGTGTACAGAAAGCGGCAAATATTCCTTTAACATATGGGAGAGGATCCTAGCCCTCAGTATATAAAGATATCAGATGAGAGGCATGCCTTTCTATAAATCAGAGAGCCATATCATTATACAACTTGTCTCACTGCCAAAACTGAAGGGCAAACTAGGCCAAGGCTAGGAAAGCAGATACTCAAAGTATTACAGTTAAATGTGGCAGCCTGACCTTACTCTGATATGCTTGATTGTCTGATGCCATGGTCATGACTGACTCATTCCATATTTTATCTGCTGGGAAATATTCTGGCTCGTATCCATTTCCACAGGGTGTTCTGTGTGCAAAGTGCAATAGCCATCTTCAGGAAGCTTCCACATTAGCATTCTGCTAAATTTATCATCGTATTAATGGGCATTGCCTGTCAGCACCAACATCTATGGTTTGTATACCTATAAAGGTGTAGTTTATTTTTAAGCCACATAGTAGAATCTTTTGTCAGTATAATACATAGTATCTGGGGACCCGAATCAACATGATATAGAAAGGGTGGACTTTTCTGAAATGGGATTTTTGATTCTTTTATTTCCTAGCCACTCATTCAGTCACCCTGTGAGCCTTCAAACAAGAGAACACACCTCTTTATAGCTCTAGGAATTCTACCATTATTAGTAGGACAAAGGCCCCAACCTGCCCTGCCACTTGTGGCACTGTTGTGTAGCTTAGAAATGGCTTTATAATGTATACAGTACAGTGAGAGTAAACAACGAATCCTTATATAGCACCTTTCATATAATAAAACATAAAGATTGAGTAGATTGGGCCTATACTCTCTGGAGTTTAGAAGAATGAGAGGTGATCTCATTGAAACATATAAGATTCTGAGGGGGATTGACAGGGTAGATGCTGAGAGGTTGTTTCCCCTGGCTGGAGAGTCTAGGACTAGGGTTCATAATCTCAGGATAAGGGGTTGGCTTTTTAAATGAGATGAGGAGGAATTTCTTCACTCAGAGGGTTGTGAATCTTTGGAATTCTCTGCCCCAAACAGCTGTGGATGCTCAGTCATTGAGTATATTCAAAGCTGAGGTAAATATATTTTTGGACTCTAGAGGAATCAAGGGATATGGGGATCGGGCGGGAAAGTGGAGTTGAGGTTGAAGATCAGCCATGATCTTATTGAATGGCAGAGCAGGCTCGAGGGGCTGTATGGCCTACTCCTGCTCCTAATTCTTATGTTCTTATCCCAAAGTGCTTTACAAGAAGGTGCCAATGGATACCAGGCAGGAGGTAGAAAATAATTTAGGAAAAACGTGGTCAAAAAAGGTCACTTCTGAGCACAATTTTGAAGGTGGGAATAGCAAGGCAAAGAGATTTAAGAAGACTATTCGAGATTACAGGGTAACAGTCGTTGAAATTTCTGCCACTGATGACAGAGAACGGTGATGTACGGTTGAGCATAGAAGTGCAAAGGTCGCAGGAATAGATGGAGGCCATGGTGATGAGGACAAGGATTTTGAATGGAGTACACTGAGGGACAGAGATGGATAAGAGTGATGGTTATTGAGGACCTGGTGTGGGATAGGGTATAGCCCATGGAGTTTTGGATGAGTTGTTTGTAGAGTGAAGCCGGGGATACCCTAAATACGCCGCAAGAAACTGTCCTTTTCCTCCTTTTTCTGCTTTTCCTTCATTATTTTCTTGCTGAGAAGTGGGCGGGACACTTGCTCCCAAACCTCGGGCAACCCAACAACTTGCTTTTATATAATGCCTTTAATGTAGAAAAACCTCCAGAGATGCTTCATAGAGGCATGAGGAAAAAATGTTGGGCCAACAAAGGAAAGGATAGGAAGAGTGTCCAATAGCTTGGTTGAAGAAGTGGGTTTTAAGGAGAGTCTTAAAGAAGGAGAGGCAGATGGAAGGAATTGCCGAGAAAGGGACCTAGGCATCTGAAGGCATGGCCACCAATGGAGGGGCAAAGTGGGCGAGGAACAAAAGGCTGGAGTCATAGGAGTAGAGAATTGGAATGAGGAGTTGTAGGGCAGGGAGAGAATATGGAAGTTTATGACTTTATTGAAGATTACTACTTTCTAACCTGCTGCATGAAAGTAACCTGTTTTAGCTTGCCCCCTGATTTTTTTAACTCCTTCCTTCATGTGGCAAATCATTTTCCCTGAATGTGGTGCCTCCCAAAATGACCAAGCAGAACCTGGCCAGAACCTGAGGAATCACAGGAGCCAAATATCCTTCCTCTGCTGCTATGACCCCAGCCTTTTGTTGCTCCTCCACTTTGCCTCTCCATAGGTGGCCATGCCTTCAGATGCCTAGGTCTCTATCTCTGTAATGTTTTCCGCCTCCCTCTCTTTCTTTAGTCGTTGACTATATGGCACAAAGGATTAGCACATCAACGATCTGCTCTGCAATTAACACACCAATAACAAACCTCTGCGAAAACTAACCTTACAACATCTACGTTTGTGCTGAAGCTCTAGCCACAGACAGTAACTGCTCCTGCATCACCCTTCATGATAACAAGAAACTATTGCAGGCAAAGAAAATGGTACCATCGATACATAGAAGAATTTTGATATCTCTACATTTCAATGCTTGCATTTAGTTAAGCATTGGATTCAAACCAAAATGATTTGTAGTAGGCTGAAACTCACAGAAATACACAACTTAATTTTCTTGGTGCTATCATATTACGGGTACATCTAGCTTATATATTTTTTTGAATACAATGTTTGTGTACTGGCTGTTTTCCTATTCAGTCCTTTTGCTTTGACAGTATATAGAATAATTAACAATTTTCTCTGTGCGCTTATATCTTTATAAACATGTTTCTGATTTCACTACATTTGCTCCATTGAGGAGCTGGTCCCCTGCAGGCCCAAATCAAACTTAGAGTATACATTTCCCGTTTACACCACTTCTCAGCCAATCAGAAGGCTGCTTTTTCATCACCCATAATCCTCTGGCGCCTTGTTGATTTATTTGTAAGGATGAATTAGGAATTTCTGAGAATGCAGACGAGCTCTTAAAAATTTGCGGCACTTAAAGGAATTGTGTGTGACAGGTTACAGGCATAAATAGTTATCCATTTATCTACATCAATCACTGACAATTAGAACATCCATTTGGCTACAAATTGTTATCTGTCATTGCACATATTATTTTTGTAATTATGCCAGGTAGCATTTCTTCGAAATGCAGCCTTGGGGTACTGTAACTTTTTTATATAATTGTTTCATATTAAACCTGCAAAAATAAAAGGATTTCAATTGCTCGTGTATATTAAATGGAGTAAGATAAACACTTTTCGTGTTCCTTAGTACCAACACGTTTACTTGAGTAATACAGAATGACTAAATTAAAAGTGATTTGTTCTAAAAGGACATTGTCCACAGCTCCCTTATTATTTTTGGACTCTAGAGGAATCAAGGGATATGGGGATCGGGCAGGAAATTGGAGTTGAGGTCAAAGATCAGCCATGACCTTATTGAATGATGGAGCAGGCTTGAGGGGTCTTATGGCCTACTCCTACTCCTAATTCTTATGTTCTTATGTCCATTACAGCCTATAAGCCATGGTTAGTGGCTAAAACCTCATGCATTCAAGTGACCTTACTCTGCTTAAAAGTTTAACAAAGATGTCAAAATGGTTGTTTTAAATGGGTTAACGCTGCTGCAGAAATAGCAGAGGAATCTTATGAAGTCATTGGGTGTTTGCCATTAAAGTCGCCAAAGGTAGTTTCTAGCCTTGGATGGTGAGGGGTGCAGTACTGTAAACATGTAGCTAGAGCTGTGCATGTATAATGCTGATATGGAGCTTGGGAAGGTGAGGAGTTGATTTTCATTTGCATTCCCATGACCACCCGCTCCCCCCCCCCGCCCTTCCAGATTTGTGACCTTACTGCATTTTAGCCTTAACCACCTCAGTCCCCGTCTAAGCTTTCCCAGCCTTTGAATCTTTCCAGCTGCATTTCTCGATCGCTACCATGTAATGGGTTATGTTGACGGAGATGAGAAGAACTTTGCTGCTTTTCAAATGTCAAATCAGATTAGGAGAAGATAGCTGTGGACTGATCATTTGAAAGAGCACTGGAGCACTTCAGAGGAAGAAAAGGACTAATTTTCAAAAGTTTTGTTGAATTCCAGTTGATTTTTAGGAAGATTGTACCACAGCAGATTGGTAAACAACATCAAAACTTTAAAAAGGACACAATCAGAGAGACACTGAAAACAAAAGTTACTTTTTAACTTTGAAGTTAATCAACAATGCCTCAAATTTAAAATTCTCATCCTTGTGTTCAAATCTCTCCATGGCCTTGCCGCTTCCTATCTCTGTAACTTCCTCCAGCCCTACAACCCTCCGAGATCCCTGCGCTTCTCCAATTCTGGCCTTTTGCGCCTCCCCGGTTTTGATTGCTCCACCATTGGTGGCCATGCCTTCAGCTGTCTAGGCCATAAGCTTTGGAATTCTCTCCCTAAACCTTTCCTCTTCTCTACCCGTTGCTCCTCCTTTAGGATGCTCCTTAAAACCTACCTCCGTGGCCAACTGGAAAACTGCTAATGTAACACCCTTATTTAAAAAGGGCAGTAGACAGAAGGCTGGAAACTATAGACCGGTTAGCCTAACATCTGTGGTAGGTAAAATTTTGGAGTCCATTATTAAGGAGACAGTAACAGGACATTTGGATAATCATAATTTAATAGGACAAAGTCAGCATGGTTTTATGAAGGGGAAGTCATGTTTGACAAATTTGCTGGAGTTCTTTGAGAAAGTAACATATAGGGTGGATAAAGGGGAACCAGTGGACGTAGTGTATTTAGACTTCCAAAAGGCATTTGACAAGGTGCCACACAAAATATTATTGCTCAAGATAAAAAATCACAGGATTGGGGGTAATATTCTGGCATGGATAGAGGATTGGCTATCTAACAGAAGGCAGAGAGTTGGGATAAATGGTTCATTCTCAGACTGGCAATCAGTAACTAGTGGTGTTCCGCAGGGGTCAGTGCTGGGTCCCCAACTCTTTACAATCTATATTAACGATTTGGAGGAGGGGACCGAGTGTAACATATCAAAGTTTGCAGATGATACTAAGATGGGAGGGAAAGTAGTGAGTGAGGAGGACATAAAAAACCTGCAAGGGGACATAGACAGGCTAAGTAAGTGGGCAGAGATTTGGCAGATGGAATACAATACTGGAAAGTGTGAGGTTATGCACTTTGGCAGGAAAAATCGTAGAGCAAGTTATTATCTTAATGGCAAGAAACTGAAAAGTACTGAATGTGGTAAACCACTGTTATTGTTGTTCACCGTTGTTGTTGTTGTTGCACACTGTTGTATCTATGCATGCCTCAGCTGGCTCCGCCCCTGGCTCCACCCACATGCCCAGGTATAAAGGTGACTGCTCTGCAGCCCCCCTGCCTTCTTGGAAACCAGTCAACCACGAGAGGCATGCTCTGTTCTTTGTTAATAAAAGCCTTTTAGTTACTCTCCTAACTCTCCGTCTTTTATGAGTAATTGATAGTGCATCAATTTTATTAACAAAAACAAAATGTCGGCACCAAACGCTGAGCAGCAGGCGCTGCAGCAAATGACGGCACCAAACGCTGAGCAGCAGGCGCTGCTGCATGCCCTCAGACCAACATGCCTGGACCTAGACCCTCAAGAGGCGGGTTCGTCTACCAAGTCCGCACAATGGCTGCGTTGCTTTGAAGCTTACCTGGAAGCCTCAGCCGTGACACTAGATGGAAACAAACTAAAAATCCTGGCCTCCAAGGTGGGCCACCAAGTCTACACGCTCATCCAGGACGCGACTACCTACGCGGCGGCTATCGATCTGCTAAAAGGACAATACACACGCCCGGTAAATACGGTTTATGCCAGACACCTCCTGAGATCCCGCAAACAGCAGTCCGGGGAATCGGTGGAGGCATTCCTATGGGCACTACAGATACTCGGCCGAGCCTGCGATTGTAAAGAGGTATCGGCCGCGACACACACGGAGGGACTTATCCGAGATGCTTTCGTTGCGGGCCTCAAGTCCGACTACTCCCGGCAGAGGCTGCTGGAGAAGGGCGAAATCGACCTGAAGAAGGCAGTGTCCCTCGCGCTCTCGCTAGACGCGGCCCACCGGAATATGGACGCATTCTCCCCTAACCGCTCCGCACCGTGGACGCTGCAACCTTGGGTCATGGGACCGCCACCCCCGGCACCAACTGCTGCAGCGATGTCCAAGGGCCCGAAATGTTACTTTTGTGGCCAGGCAAAACACCCCAGAGCACGCTGCCCGGCGAAAAACGCTACCTGCTCTGGCTGCGGGAAGAAAGGACACTACATCAGCGCCTGCAAAGGTAAAACCGCTAACGCCAGCAGCGCCGCGTGTGAACCGTGGGGGCAGCCATCTTTTCCGCCATCTTGGACACCTCCAGCCGCGTGGGGATCGGGATCATGGGCGCAGCCATTTTGTCCGCCATCTTGGACGCCTCCAACTCCAATCGCGGGTGACCCGGACTCAACCACCGCCTCGTCTGATGACCACAGCGACTCGCTCGACCATACGCTGGCCTCCGTGACGCTGGACCAATCTCTCCCTCACCAACTGTCCAGGTCCATGACGGACATTACGGTAAATGGCCGCGCCACTACCTGCCTTTTCGACAGCGGGAGCACGGAGAGCTTTATCCACCCCGACACGGTGCGCAGTTACTCTCTCCCGGTCCTGCAACGCGCCATCGGATCTCTATGGCTTCCAAATCCCATTCAGCAGACGTCGGTGGCTACTGTGTAGTGACCCTTTCAGTAAGGGGCACAGAATACAAAAATTTTAAACTTCTTGTCCTGCCCCATCTCTGCGCTGCCGTTCTACTGGGGTTGGATTTTCAGTGCCACCTTAAAAGTGTCACATTAGCGTACGGCGGACCCCTCCCCCCACTCACAGTCTGCAGCCAGCAGCTTTTAAATCGCCCGCCGCGCACCATTTGCAGCCTCTCCACGCTTAAAGTCTCCCCCCCCCCCTTGTTCGCTAACCTCACCCGCGACTGTAAGCCCATCGCTACCAAAAGCAGGCGGTACAGTGCCGGGGATAGGAGCTTCATTAAATCCGAAGTAGCAAGACTCCTGAAGGAAGGGATTATTGAGGGTAGCACTAGCCCATGGCGAGCACAAGTGGTGGTAGTGAAGACTGGCGAAAAACAGCGCCTAGTTATTGACTGCAGCCAGACGATCAATCGCTACACCCAGTTAGATGCATACCCACTCCCCCGCATATCTGACATGGTCAATCAGATAGCACAATACCGAGTGTTCTCGACGATTGATCTGAAGTCGGCGTACCACCAGCTCCCCATCAGGGCTGAGGACCGCCAGTACACAGCTTTTGAAGCTGACAGTCATCTCTACCACTTCCTCCGAGTCCCCTTCGGCGTCACCAACGGGGTTTCGGTCTTCCAAAGGGAGATGGGCCGAATGGTTGACCAGAACGCGCTGCAGGCCACCTTCCCCTATCTAGACAATGTCACCATCTGCGGCCACGACCAGCAGGACCATGACGTTAACCTAGAGAAATTCCTCCGTACGGCCCAGCGGCTGAATCTAACATACAACAAGGACAAATGTATGTTTCGCACCACGCGCCTCGCCATTCTTGGCTGCGTAGTGGAGAACGGAGTCATCGGCCCCGACCCCGACAGAATGCGCCCCCTTATGGAGCTCCCCCTCCCCCACTGCCAAAAAGCACTGAAAAGATGCCTAGGGTTTTTCTCTTACTATGCTCAGTGGGTGCCCAACTATGCGGACAAAGCCAGACCCCTCATCAAGTCCACCTCCTTCCCCCTGACAGCAGAGGCATGTGCAGCCTTCACTCTCATAAAAAGAGATATTGTGAAGGCCACAATGCACGCAGTGGATGAGTCCATCCCTTTCCAAGTGGAGAGCGACACATCCGACTTCGCCCTAGCTGCAACCCTTAACCAGGCGGGGAGACCCGTGGCCTTTTTCTCAAGGACCCTCCAGGGCCCCGAGATTCGACACTCCTCTGTCGAAAAGGAGGCCCAGGCCATTGTGGAAGCTGTGCGACATTGGAGGCATTACCTGGCCGGAAAACGATTTACCCTGCTCACTGACCAGCGTTCAGTAGCTTTTATGTTTAACAATAAGCAGAGGGGCAAAATCAAGAGCGACAAGATCTTGAGGTGGAGAATTGAACTCTCCACCTACAATTACGATATCTTGTACCGGCCCGGGAAACTCAATGAGCCCCCAGATGCCCTATCACGTGGTACATGCGCCAACGCGCAGGTTGATAGACTGCAGACCCTCCACAATGACCTCTGCCGCCCGGGGGTCACCAGGTTCTTCCATTTCATCAAATCCCATAACCTGCCCTACTCCATCGAGGAGGTCAGGACCATGACCAGGAACTGCCAAATCTGTGCCGAGTGCAAACCGCATTTTTATAGGCCAGACAGAGCAAGCCTGATCAAGGCCACTCGCCCCTTCGAGCGCCTGAGCGTCGATTTTAAAGGGCCCCTCCCCTCCTCTGACCGCAATGTGTACTTCCTCAACATAATTGATGAGTACTCCTGTTTCCCGTTTGCCATCCCTTGCCCAGACATGACCAGTACCACGGTCATTAAAGGTCTGAACGACCTTTTCGCCTTGTTCGGCTTCCCTAGCTATATCCATAGCGACCGGGGCTCATCCTTTATGAGCGACGAACTCCGTCAGTACCTGCTCACGAGAGGTATTGCTACAAGCAGAACCACCAGCTACAACCCCCGGGGGAACGGCCAGGTGGAAAGAGAGAACGCGACGGTTTGGAAGGCCATCCTCTTAAACTTAAAATCTAAGGGCCTTCCGACCTCTCGCTGGCAGGAGGTCCTCCCTGCGGCTCTCCACTCCATTCGGTCACTGCTTTGTACGGCCACCAATGCCACCCCCCATGAAAAAATGTTCACTTTCCCCAGGAAGTCCACATCGGGGACCTCGCTACCGACATGGCTGACGTCTCCAGGACCTGTCCTAATGCGGAAGCACGTGAGGTCCCATAAAACGGACCCCTGGTCGAGAGGGTGAGCCTCCTCCACGCCAACCCCCAGTATGCTTACGTGGCGTACCCGGACGGGCGGGAGGACACATTCTCCATACGAGAGCTCGCAGCTTCGGGTGCCCCTGAAACACTACCATTGCCATCCACCACTACCCACAACCCAACCCCTGTAGATGGCATGCCGCAGCCCCAGGACCCGCCATTGACCACCCAACCACTCAATGAGACGCCAGATTCAACGTTGGATGCTGCACCATCACCGCCGCCACCATGACGATCAGGACGGCATACAAGGCCACCTGATAGACTTACTTACACTAACCTTTAGTACACTTCACCCCGCCGGACTCAATTTTAAACAAGGGGTGAATGTGGTAAACCACTGTTATTGTTGTTCACCGTTGTTGTTGTTGTTGCACACTGTTGTATCTATGCATGCCTCAGCTGGCTCCACCCCTGGCTCCACCCACATGCCCAGGTATAAAGGTGACTGCTCTGCAGCCCCCCTGCCTTCTTGGAAACCAGTCAACCACGAGAGGCATGCTCTGTTCTTTGTTAATAAAAGCCTTTTAGTTACTCTCCTAACTCTCCGTCTTTTATGAGTAATTGATAGTGCATCACTGAAGTACAAAGGGATCTGGGGGTCCTGGTGCATGAAGCTCAAAAGGTTAGTATGCAGGTGCAGCAAGTGATTAAGAAGGCCAATGGAATGTTGGCTTTCATTGCTAGGGGGATAGAATATAAAAATAGGGAGGTATTGCTTCAGTTGTACAAGGTATTGGTGAGACCGCACCTGGAATACGGCATACAGTTTTGGTGTCCATACTTAAGAAAAGACATACTTGCTCTCGAGTCAGTACAAAGAAGGTTCACTCGGTTAATCCCGGGGATGAGGGGATGGACATATGAGGAGAGGTTGAGTAGATTGGGACTCTACTCATTGGAGTTCAGAAGAATGAGAGGCGATCTTATTGAAACATATAAGATTGTGAAGGGGTTGGATCGGGTGGATGCGGGGAGGATGTTCCCGATGATGGGTGAAACTAGAACTAGGGGGCATAGTCTTAGAATAAGGGGCTGCTCTTTCAAAACTGAGATGAGGAGGAACTACTTCACTCAGAGGGTGGTAGGCCCATGGAATATGCTGCCCCAAAAAGCTGTAGAAGCTACATCATTACATAAATTTAAAACAGAAATAGACAGTTTCCTAGAAGTAAAGGGAATTAAGGTTTACGGGGAGCGGGCAGGAATTTGGACATGAGTCTAGGTTCGGATCAGACATCGCCCTGTGGGTAGCGGAGCAGGCCCAGGGGCCGTGTAGCCTGATCCTGCTCCTATTTCGTGTGTCTAATTCTGTTAGATTCAGGAGATGGTTCTGTGATAGTAGATTGGCGGTTAGGATCAGATCAGCCATGCTCTTATTGAATGGCGGAGCAGGCTCGAGGGGCCGATTGGTCTACTCCTGCTCCTATTTCTTATGTTCTTATGTTCTTATAAGCTTTTGGTCACCTGTCCTAAAATATCCTTATGTGGCTCGGTGTCAAATTTTGTCTGATGGCCTACTCCTGCTCCTATCTTCTATGTTTCTATAACCCTCCTGTGAAGCAGCCTTGGGACGTTTTGCTACATTAAAGGGGCTATATAAATGCAAGTTGTTATTGATAATAGCGGTGATATTGGAAATCAATGGCTGGTACAGGGGAAATGGAGTAAAGGGACTCCAAGAGAAAATGAAGAACTAAAAGGATATAAAGAAGGAAAAGATTAAATGGCTAAGGCACAGTGGGATAGATTTTCATCTGTCCCACCTCTGTGTAAAGAATCACCCGGGAGGAACACAGAGAGGAAATTTGGGTGGGGAGTGTCACAAAGCCTGCCAAATTTGTCTTCCATTTAAACAAATGGAATAAAAATCAGGTGGGCTTTCTCCCCATGAGATATTCCTCTCTGTGCTGTGCCCAACCCGTACAGACAAAAATCTACCCCAATATAACTGGGACACTTGGCAAACAATTCACTCGAAACTTGTTGGTCTCCACTGACAATACAAAACCAACAAAAATGCAAATGTTCTACAGGGGTAATAAAATCAGGATTTTGTGGCATCTCCATCATCTAGCTATGCAATAAAAATCTTACATCTTTCTATCAACTTTATCCATTAAAAATTCCTATGTCAATATTTATATTGGATTCTGTGGAGAAGATTTTCCTTCTGTGCAGTTTCCGGGTGCCCAATTGGCATAGCGTGCCAGCCAAATGCCCAATTGTTTCAGCAGGAGGACCGGTCCATTTTCAGAGGGTATGAGAATTCTCAGCTTAGGTTCGTGCCAAGTTTGATTGGTCCCACAAGTAAGGTGTCCAAAATTGAAAAGCACGTTTCCCTCTGTCTTACTTCTGATACCAGCCAACATCTGGCTCATTTGCAACCTGGGTGTCTGTATTGATTCAGTTGCAACATCTCTTCATGCAGCTTGCACCTCTGCTTTTAGTGGAGAGCGTCTTTTGGCCCAAATATGTCCACCCTCATTAGGTGTAAGTCCTGACATAACAGGACCTTTGACTCCACAGCATCAAAGGGAACAGTGTTGCCCACATGATTCTCTTGTCCTGTTGCAAACAATTGATGCACTTTTCTGCCACCACCACAACTTCTCCTCTTATGCCGAGCTGCAGCCCTTTAAGATTTTGCGTTCTCCATGCGTGCTACAGGCCAAGCTCCCTGAGCAAGCTTTTCCTGTCCCAATAGCCTATTCAAATTATGGAGGGAGGGTGGGAGAACTCCTATGGCAAAAAATCAGAATGACCAGCACAGACAGGCTTTGATAGGCTAGAACAACCCAAATTTTACCTGATTTGCAAAATCAGAGGTTACAACGTTAATTTCTATGCACTCGTGCTGAAGGTGGGAAGGAACCGAGGAAACTCATTCATACTCAGAACAATTGTTGGTGCAATTGGAAAAATGCTTCTCATCATCTTTCCAACAAAGGCAATAATTCTGCCAGTCAGGTAGTGGTTAATGAAATACACAGCTCCTTTACTTCAAAAATATCCCGAGTACCAACATCATAATTTTACTCCCTTAAAACGTGAATGGTAAAAACTGAAATCATTTTCATATATGATCAGCACCTTTATTGGTGTCTATCAGTGCAACATTTTAAACATTATCCACTCTTATTTTAGTGCTGCACAAACTGTAGAGGAAATTCCCATGGTTCAGGCTGTGCAAAGTAATAAACTTTTATTTTTATACGATGCACCATCCAGTAGTACAGAAACGCTTGCACTTTTTTACCCTCTCAAGGGTGGCTCATTGATGCCTCGGTTTACAGCCATAGTAACTTAAACTTTCAACTTGCCTGGCATTTATGCAGAGACACAGTCCTTACACAGCAATAAAAGGTGGCAAGGTGATAAATTACCACTCTCCGCTTACATTGATCACTTTATGTTCCTTGCACTTGATGCGACAATTGTACAGTCACTCAGAATAGACTTTAATGGGACAAGAGCTGAAAACCATCAGGTTGCACTGCTTGTGATAATTAAAATGCACAGAGTTGGAGGAATCAAAGAGGTGAGCCGAGTTACTCTGTGGACTAATTGCTCATCTGTCATCAAGCCACAGTTACAAGACCTTCTTTCTCCAACTTCTTCCAAACGAAGACGGCAATAATACATTGATTGTGCGTAGAGCCACCATCAAATTGACCCTGAAGTCTTAGTTGGTATATTCTGCACAGATGATATACTCGGAGAATAGTTGCTTCTGCCACAAAGAATAATGCCACTTTATGGCACAATGGAGAAAGAGAGTCACCTGCACTGGGGCCTGCACTTGGAAGTGTTTCTTTAAAGAGACAGCATTTCTTTTTGTTGCCTTAAATAGATAGCATGGGGCTTGGCCATAGAAAAATAGCAGTGCTGCTAGCAGGTGTCAGGCTTTGAAATGCTCTGTATTGCTTTAAACTGAGTTTAATTTGTTGTACTATTTCTGAGGAGCCCACAGATAAAGGAAATGCTATAGCGTAGTATTTTCAGGCTCTTACATTATACATAAACAGTGTGTGTGTGTGTGTGTGTGTGTGCGCGTTTTGAAAGCATAAGCTCCGATTCATTTGTGGAGCTGTGACATACTGTTTTTGTGCAATTTTCTGCTATTTTACCACATGCAGAATTTTTTGTAGGCTTGTGCTCTTTTCAAAATACAGTTTCGCAGACTGATTCCCCAGCCGCAGCTGCAGATTTTTTTCCGGATTGCTGCTTTAGCGTTCACTTGGGAGTGTCAGGGATTAGCAGCCAGGTGGTGTTCAGAGGCTCCGTGGACTCACAGATCAGCAAATTGCAGCAACTAGAATTCCACCCGATTGCTTCAGGCTCCTGATAACTATCTGGAAAAACGATGAAAACCACAGAGCACTGACGCTGATTACATTTCAGACAACACGGCTCTGTATAGTTAACATGCACACGAAAGCAAGGTTGGACACCCTGTGAAGCCCCGAAGAGAAGATGTTGCACCTCAAATCCATGCCCTGGGGCAGGCAATCACCTGTGTGATCTGGAGATATCAGCTTAATAGACAGACAGTGTTGGACCTTCATAACAAGTGCAAGGGAGTCTGTGAGTTCAGGCCTGCCTGCAGTCAGACTCTGCTGGTGCATATAAAATTCACATGAGGATTTGATATCGTAACCCTGGCTTCCCTCAGAGATCTGCTGGCATCATTGAGGAGTCCCTGGCATGATATATGTCTGAAGGAACTGCTGTTCTTATCATTAACAAGTCTGATTCCTACGGACAAGCAATAGCAAAAGCAAGTCAAACATGAGTTACAACAGCGTCAGGATTGGCCTTTGGTGAGGGATGAGCACCAGCTCAAAGTTGTCTCCAAGAAGCTAGTTTCCTCTTTCATTCCAAGCACTGCTTTCCCCCATAGCAATTCTTAATTGACTATTAAGCCCAAATCTGTCCAAACTCAAATATTGTTCATAGACTGGGACAATTTTGTTCTATCGCCAATAAAATCATGTTGTCTGATAAGCGATCTTTTTTCTCAGCTCTGGCCTCTAACCCTTTCTCTCTGTTGCAACCTTTCTTGTCTCTCTCTGTCAACTTTCCTCTTTTGTTCTTTTTGGGTTCTGATTATGAAACATCCCAAGGAGCATTTCTAGAAGGAGCAATGGCAGGAGATAGGAGAACATTCAGAAGAAGTCACTAGTAGCACAGTCAAAGGGGTACCTTCTGAGAATACATTTTAAGGTGGGAAGAGCAAAGCAAGGAGGTTTAGGAAGGATATTTGAGATTACGGGGGAACAGTGGCTGACAACTCTACCATTGAAGGCTGAGTGGAAGGAGCTTTTGTATGGTAGTTTTTTGTCAGAAGAGCAAAGATCACAAATGATAGTGGAGGCCATGGAGGGATTTGAAGATGAGGATGAGGATTTTGAACTCACTACTCTGACTGACAGAAAGGCAGTAGCAGTCAGCAAGGGTATGGATGACTTTGTGCAGAATAGAATTCAGGATGAGTTAGTTGTGTAGAATAAAGTTGAGGATATCTGATTACATTTCAGAACAACAACAATAACAACTTGCATGTATATAGCACCCTGCAACATCCCAAGGTGCTTCACGGAGGCATGAGGAAAATGGACGCTGAGGCAAGGAAGGAAAGATTAGGAGAGGCGAACAAAAGCTGGGTTGAAGTTATGGGTTTTAAGAAGTGTCTTAAAGAAGGAGAGGTAGGCAGAGGTGGAGATGTAGTTTTGTGCAGGGAGGTCCAGAGTGGAACCTAAGCAGCTGAATGGATGGCTCCCAATGGGGCGGGGCGGCAGGTGGTGGCTTATCTTTATTGCCTATAATGTCCAAATCTGTTCAAACTGCTTGTTGACCTGGGGAATTTCATTCTATCACCAATCAGAATAAGATAGCATAACAACCTCTCACCTCTGGCCTCCGCTTCTCTATTGCAACCTTTCCTGTCTCTCTCTGCGAACTTTCCTCTTTTGTTTTTTTTCAGGAGGAGTATGCCATCCTGTCTGTTCTTCCTCCTCACTGCATCCACATTAGCTCTTTCAAAGAGCTGGCACAGACACAATGGACTCCTTCTGTGCTGTTTGATTCTATGAGATCAGGGGAGTGGGATTAATTGGATAGTTCTTATCAAAGAGCAGGCACAGACACAATGAGCCAATTGGAGGGCGGACGGGGCTTCGGTTTAATGTCTCATCCGAAAGACAGCACCTCCGACAGTGCAGCATTCTCTCAGCACTGCATTGGAGTGTCAACCTAGATTTTTGTGCTCAAGTCTCTGGAGTGGGACTTGAACCCACAGCCTTCTGACTCAGAGGTGAAAGTGCTACCCACTGAGACACAGCTGACACTATCTTGCCAGCTATTATGAGGTGGTAAGTGTGACTAGCTCAGCTCACTCTGGAGCCACCCATACACTAGTCCGTCCAGTGTAAGCAGCCTTTGCTTTTCTCTCTCCAAATGTTTTTGACGATACAATCCATTGCATTCTACTTTTCATTCAACTGACTTTTCCAATTTTGCAGTAATTGAATCAAAGGCAGTAAACTAAACAGGGCATCGAGAAGAAACCTGTTGAACAGAAGTTTATTCAACGGACTGGCCTGACCCAATAATGTGATGCCACCCACCTGTTGGATGGATATACCATAAGTGAATCATAATGTGTCACGAATGAATTTACTTGTCAAGGTTGGCTCTTGCTCTGTAGGTGCTGTTACTTATTCTCCTTCATTGGCTGCCCTTTCTGTTTTTACGCAGTTTTACAATTATAAATGTAACCATGTCAATTTTCATTCTTCTGGTCTTCAGTTGGTTGAGCAAATAACCTTTGGAGAAAGATTATAGCCAATCAAAACCCAGTGTTTTTGACATTGCTTCCATCCCCAAAATGGTTGGTGGGAAGCAGGAGGATGCAGAATGATGTAAATAAAATGTTTAAAGTTTAGTCTTTCCATGGCAGATATGCTTTCATCTCAAATTAAGTATAACAGGGGCATGGTGGTGTAATAGTTATGTTACTGGACTGTTGATCAATTTTGGAATTCTCATCCTTGTTTTTAGGGCCCTCCATGGCCTCGCCCCTCCCAGGCTCTGTAACCTCCTCTGGCCCTGTGGCCCTCCGGGATCTCTCCACTCCTCCAATTCTGGTGCCTTGCGCATCCCCAATTTTAATCGCTCCACCGTTGGCAGCCGTGCCTTCAGCTGCCTAGGCCCTAAACTCTGGAATTCCCTCCCTAAACCTCTCCGCCTCTCTACCTCTCTCTCCTTAAAACCTACCTCTTTGACTAAGCTTTTGGTCACCTGTCCTAATATCTCCTGAAAGGGAAAAAAATCACAGGGCTACGGGGAAAGAACAGAGGAGTGGGTCTAATTGGATAGCTCTACCACGATGGGCCGAATGGCCTCCTTCTGTGCTGTATGATTCTATCATTGTGTTGAAATCAAGACATATTATCCTGTTCCAGTTCACTTTTTATCTTCATTCTATGATTAACTAAACAACAATGCTTCCATAGTTGTTGTCATGGCTGTGACCAGAGGGAATATTTTGATTGGTGAGTTTAGGCGTTTCATTCATTGTTGGTAGGGCTGTTGTTAAGCTAGCGTTTGAAATTCAGCACAGAGCTTTCTGTAACATGTGCATAAAGGGAAAACAATTGTCGGAGTTTAAAGATTCAGCACATTCGGTTGTGGACGTATAAGAAAAGGAAACAGTTCAGTAAAAATACTTCACAACAGGTGTTATCTCATAAACTGAACTGTGCAGCTCCTAATATAAAAAATGCTTAGACATTTAATGGAAAATAGAATGGGCTTCACGTCAAAAGTGCAACTACTTACGGATAACATACACTGCCGGAGTTTGTCCACAGGCTCAATTGCTAAAGTAAGCATGCAGTTAAAGCATACGAACCAGGATGTAACAGATGTGATTCCTGCTCTCTGCAGAGTTAGCTGATCTCAGTCACAGCGTGACACTAGGAATGTTGCATTTGGTGTCAACTCCTTTGAGGTAAGGAGAGGAAAATTAAGCAGGGTTCCTGCTCTGGTCCATATCTAGTTGCCCAAATGAAAATGTGAATATTGGCTGAGGATAGGATTGGGCCTGGTTGTGAATTCTGAGCAGTGAGATACCAGTGGAGTGATAGGGGAACATCCAGGAAACCATGACCATTGCATAATTTGGTTCAATATAAAAATTGAAAGGGTGAGGGAGCAGACAAAGATATAAACAGCTATTTGGCTAGAAAAGAAGAACATTTCAATGATATAAAAAGGAAACTGGCCCAGATAAATTGGAAAATAAAAAAATGACAGATAAGGCAATAGACAAACAATGGGAAACTTTCAAACAGATGATTGGGGGGCAATCTAAACATATTTCCATTAGAAGTAAAGGGAGTGCAGCAAAAGCTAGAGTTCATTGGATGAATAATGAAATTAAAATGAGACTTCAAAAAGGTCTCTTGCCAATAACACAAAATAAATTCAAGCAGAGTTCAGAAAATATAAAACCAAATTTTGTATTTTAAAATTGACACAAGCTGCAGATTCAAACCAAACCCATTTCACTCATCAAATCAATGGCTGCAATGAATTGCACAGGTGTCCTTCTCAGATTACCTGTCTATTAAGAAGACCTCTATCACAAAACAGTCTCCGATGGTAGAGCTCTTTCAACTTCACTTACCGCTTCAGGATGCTGACTTGCCTCTTTATAAACACCAACACCATTGGTTGAGCACCTTCTGGATGGCTGGTCCTTCACCATTTACCTTTGTCGTTCTGAAACGGTGAGACAGCCTTAGGTGGGCACAGAGACGAAATGTGTTTGTGTGACAGGCAATTGGAGAAATGAAAGAGTCCGAGCATTTCATTGAAAAATGCGTTGTGCCACTTTTGCACTCAGCAAGAGCATCAGTAATTTGCTGATTTCAGCAAAGTAAGTGCATCGCTTGGCATTAAATCCCAGCAATTATAGCATATGCATTTTCTTCCACCTCCATTAATATTCTTGTTCCGTGCAATTGTGAATTTGCAGAATGTTCACTGAATACTTTGTGAACGGAAAAAGAGCAACTCTTAAAAAATTGTCCACAAGGCTGCATGTTTATGAAAAATTACTGTACTGAACACATGCAACAATCTCAAGTGTGTTTTTGATCATTTTAAGTGGCAAAAATTTAAAAAAAGTAAAAGATCAACCCAATATTAGTTTCCAAACAATGTTTTCTTTAAATCTGTGTTCTAATGTAACCTAAATGGATGGAAGTCGGATGTTCTCCATCCAATATCTTTTAAGGCTTTTCAATAAAATAAATGTGGTCACTGTCTTTGAATAGGATTTTGCAGCTTGAAGCCATCCTTTCCACACTATAGGGATGATTTTTTTGTCTTTGTTACAACCCATGAGCAGGTTATGGGGTACAGAAAATTTCAGCAACAATGTCATTGTCACAACTACCTGGAATGGACCACAGGGTCTTCAGAGGTTCTGGGTCAGTATAGATAGGTGTGCCATCTGCCAGAGAGACAGCTACACCTACCCTACAGCATGTGGCCAGTGACGATAGCAGGCCTGAACTCTGCCCCCATGCTGGCTGACGTAAGAAAACTACTAGGCCCTTGGTCTGAGTATTAAACAAGGCTTTAATCAACTGTTTTTCAACATGCAGATCCAGTTGTGTCCTTCACTAGTTCCTGTTAAAGAATGTCCTGAGCAAGCTGGGCCCTTGCCCGAGTATTTATACTCTCCCTGGACAGCGCCACCAGCAGGCCGCCCAGTATTATTTCATAAGTCATTTCCCATGAATGACAAGATTCATGTCACTGGCCTTTGAGGGTTGCGTTGTAAAAAGAAAGACTTTCATTTCTATAGCACCGTTCATGACCACCGGACATCCCAAAGCGCTTTACAGCCAATGAAGTACTTTTTGAAGTGTAGTCACTGTTGTAATGTAGGAAACCCGGCAATCAATTTGCACACAGCAAGCTCCCACAAACAGCAATGTGAAAATGACCAGATAATCTGTTTTAGTGATGTTGAGTGAGGGATAAATAGTGGCCGAGGACACCGGGGAGAACTCCCCTGCTCTTCTTCAAAATAGTGCCATGGGATTTTTTATGTCCACCTGAGAGAGCAGACGGAGCTTTGGTTTAACGTCTCATCCAAAAGATGACATCGCCGACAGTGCAGTACTCCCTCAGCACTGCACTGGAGTGTCAGCCTAGATTTTTGTGTTCAAGTCTCTGGAGTAGGACTTGAACCCACAACCTTTTGACTCAGAGGCAAGAGTGCTGCCCACTGAGCCACAGCTGACACTCATGGGGTGTCATGGATTGGCAAACAGGTCCGACCTCCTCTCAACACCTTATGCAGCACCAGTTCCACATCAGCAGCTGCGAAACAGAGGTCAGGTGCTGGGTTGCCGCATTATTTGCATGCAGACACAATCCTCCACATTGACTTTCTTTTTCCTTCATTTTTACCTGTCCCTTCTTGGCCCTCTCCCCCCTCATCCTTGGCAAAGGCTACAAATAGGTTGAAATGTCTTTTGAACCTTTCCAAAGGCTTCAAAGAATTTTGCCCTGCTCTACCACTTCCTTCTAACTATCTGCATCCCTTTCAATTCCACCCTTGTGCAATTGTCTCACCCCACCACTGAGCTAACTCCCAGCACCTGTCCAAATGTACACTTGGAGTTGTAAATAATCGTGATAATCAGCTGACCCTGGAAAATTGTGTGCTATTAGCATGTTTCCATTCAGACCAGTTTTACTCCAATTCTTAGCCATTCAGGCCTGAATTCTACCATTAGGCAAAAACCGGTCCTAGAAGTCATAACAATAGGGGATACCCGGAGGCAAATGTAGCCTCTTTTATATTGGTCTTCAGCTGCTGGTTGCCAAAGCTTGAATCTCCTTCACTTGGTAGCCAGATGAACACAAACATATCAGATTTTGTTAGCCTGGAAGGTGTTTTTTTTCACTGGGTGTTTGCAGCTGCTACAAGTATAACTCTGGCCAACAGTGTGATCTGCAAGGGCTTTCAGAATGTTCCCTGATGACGTCATGACATTACGTGATGACGAAAGCACGGGAGGTTTTATGGGGCATGATGTCATCCGTTGGGGACCTTGTGACATAATTATGTTGTGTGAGAGTAGTGGCCGATCTATCATTGCCTAATGGCATACGTTCACCCCCTAGATTGCTTTGCCAGTTCAGAAAGAGACCAGTGGCGTTACTGCCATCTAAATCTGGTACAGCAGTGCCCCTATGTAAAAACCCACTCTGCAGTATAAAAGGGTCTTCCAACAAGCGCAGAACTCATAAATTTGACCCTGATTGTTGTTCAGAATACAGGACAAGATTCAGGAAGATTTTAATCGAATTCCATTGGGCAGATCATGGATTTCTAATAATGTAACCCATGCTCTAACACATGTGGGCACATCCTTTTAATTGTGTATTATTGGCATTTGAATTCTTGCTGAGAAAGGCCAGGAGGGTAGTGTGGAAAATGAAAAAGTAACACTAGTGCAGTCGGAGTACTCCTCTGAGCTTGTGATTGAGTTACATTGAGCTAAAGTAACATAGACTGGATCTCTATATTCCACCTGGTCCATGCTATGCATGACAAAACAGTATCTGATCCTGTTAGCCAATTCCATTTGCCAGCAGTCCCACCGTGATGATAAAGTTCAAACGACTTCAAGATTGAAGATGTAACAAATGAAAATATTTTAAGGTAAATAAAAGACTGTGAAAAGTTTGGGAGGTATAATGCGCAGTAGTATTCCCTTCTCATGACATTCCTCACGTAGAGAAGCATGATTACGGGTAATGGGGACGACACAGGTTCTCAAACAAATGGATAAATTGAAATCTCTTGTATTTCAACACTTAAAGAGCCTAAAGTCTCTACTGCCAAATCCATCAAAGACAAGAGGGAACTGTGCAAAAGAGCAAGTTTTGGACTGCACTGATCGGGTTACCCTCTGGCACATGATTCAAATGAATATGTTGGGTTTGTCGAACCTCGGCGACAGATCTTCAGTGGCTCAGAAACTGATTCAGTTCAATTGTTTTTTATTGTCTGCTTCTCAAACTACATCTAATATCAAAAAGGATGCTGGGTTCAGTGGAATTTGGTCTTGGATCCAACATCTGGATTCCTGTGTACTCCAACAGCTGCCCATTTAGTCGAGGAGTGTACTCTGGAGTTGGCAGGTAACAGAATTTTTTTTTTTAACTACTTTGGCCTGATGGTAGCAATCTTGCCTTTGAGTCCAAGTGTTGTGGGTACAAGTTCCAGTCCAAGACTTGAAAACATAACCTAGTCTGATATCTCAGTGCACGATTGAGGGACTGCTGCATTGTTGAAGGTGCCACCTTTCACATGAGATGTTAAACCAAAAGCCCTTCTGGTTGTTCAGCTCGATATAAAAGGTCCCATGGCACTATTAGAAGAAGAGCAGGGTGTTCTCTTGATGCCATTTGCTGTTTACGAGACTTTGCAGTGCACAAATTGGCTGCTGCATTTTCCTACAAAACAATCGCGACTAGACTTCAAAAGCAATTCATTTGCTATGAAGTGTCAGCATTGGCTCAGTTGTAGCACTCTTGTTTCTGAGTCAAAAGGTTGTGAGTTGAAGTCCCGCGCCAGAAACTTGAGCACATAATCCAGGCTGACAAAAGAACCACAGAGGAGATGAGGAGAAATATTTTTATTCAGCAAGTAGTTGTGATCTGCAATCCATTGCATAAAAAGGGTGGTACATGCAGTGCAGTGGTAACTTTCAAAAAGGATTTGGATATATATCTGAAAAGGGAAACATTTTCAGGCTATGGAGTAAGAGCAGGGGAGTGGGACTAATTGGATAGCTCTTTCAAAGAGCCAGCACTGGCACGATGGGCTGAATGGCCTGCTGTGCTGTATGATTCTATGATACTTCAGTGCAATATTGAGAGGTCAGAGGTGCTGTATTCCGGATGAGACATTAAACCAAGTCTGTGAGACATCCCATTATACTATTCGATGAAGAGCAGGGGAGTTATCCCCGGTGTCCTGGGCCAATATTTATCCCTCAACCAATATCACTAAAGCAGATTATCTTGTCATTATCTCATTGCTGTTTGTGGGACCTTGCAGAATGCAAATTGGCTGCTGCGTTTCCTACATTACAACAGTGACTGCACTTCAAAAGTACTTCATTGATTGTAAAGTGTTTTGAGACATCCTGAGATCATGAAAGGCACTATATAAATGCAAGTCTTCCTTTTATTTCTTTCATTTTAGGATGTCCTGAGGATGTGACAGGTGCTATATAAATGTAAGTTCTTTCTTTATCTACCTGCTCCTGGCCTCCCATCACAGGCTCACACTCAGTATTTCTCTCTGCTCCCTATTTACTTTTGGCTGCTTCATGGGGACCATATAGTGAAACAAGATGATCGGAAAAGCCTGTGCACGGATAAGCAGTATGGTGTTCATCTGTTCATTGACCTGGACTGGTGCTGGTATAGATCTTGGCCAAGCAAGGCAGGGTTGCTAGGTTTGGGATGATTAGCATTCCAAACGGACATCAGACTCACCAGAATTAGCATGCGATTTTGCTGTCCATTTGGAATACTAAGCGGGGCATTAGTCCCACAGGTGAGAGCAGGGAATATTACCAGCAGAGATGGCGCTGGTAGCATCATCCTCACTAACAGCTGAGCCTATTTGCACATGATTAATAAAGAAAGTGCACCAATGAGGTTCTTACAAAAGGCCCTTAATCACATTTTACCACACTACCACTTGTGTTAATAAAAGGAGAATAAGGGTCCATTATAATGTAAGGATGAGACTGGATTTGAAATGTTTGATATGTATTTATATATAGAATTAAAATGCATAGAGTATATTAAGGGAGTATGATCTGTAGGATAGTAATCAGATTCTGTTGAATATTAATTATTCAATCAACTAACACAGATTAAAGCAAAATCAGATTATTGTGCATCATTTATGTCATCTATTCCCAACAATATTCTTAAGAGTGTCGAAATCCCGGAGATTACAGTAAAATCTATAATTGACTAAAGGCATATGATTTCTTACCTGGTAAACTTTACTGGTAAGGAGTCTTATTTGATCCAAACTGCTAGAACTGCCTTCAAGGCTAATTAAACAAGAGGCATTCTAATCAAAGCACACCTTAAGCGCAGCAGTCATTATTCCTTTTGAATGATTGTCTTTTGAATGATTGCCTGATGTTTCAACACTTAATTTTTGAAGATGATGGCAGCGTAAAGAAATGTAAGTATGTTGAAGAAATTGCATTTCTAGAAATAATGGAGACATGTTTGACAAGATTAGCGTATGACAATGAATTGCATAAAATAATACATGTGGGTCAACAAAACAAGACAGGGAAAAATCTATTGTGTTTCTTCCCTTAAACTCATAATAATGACTTTAATCTTGGATCACTTAGCAAAATAAAAACCTCACGCTTTACAGCAAAAATGAATTTAATTATTGATGATCTGCTTATTATTGGACAATTATTTTAAAATTCAACCTCATAACTGAAATGTTCACTTAATATGAAGTATCTGCTCAATTGTAAAATTGTTGCTCATGAACTAGATTTCACCATGTACTGTAGACCTTGTCTGTGATACATAAGTATTAATCCTCGCAATTCATTAAATATCAGAAGTCAGTTATGATCGGATGATTCTTTAAATGATGCTGCTTCTTGTAAGCTGTTGTGTTCAATGTGCTATACCATTCAAAATCATAAAACTAACACGTCAGGCTAAATCTAATAAGAGACAAATAGTAATCTAATATTAGTTGTTCACTGTGGAAAATGTGTTGCTTCTCTCGTGGCATTCATTTGACACTTTTGCTTAGCCCTGTACCAGCTGAACATGATACCGCTCAATTGTTTCCTTTGTCATGGCCTGTAGTGAACATGATCACAGTAAACAAAATGCAGATCGTATAAACCATGCTTTTTGGTAGGAGGTTTTGGTGTTACAGAGACAGCCCCCCATTGCAAAATACACTTAAGCCTCTTGTTGTGCTAAGGTTGTTCTCATCCTCTGGTGTCAAGCAATGGAGAGTGAGACAGGACACAGCAAGAGCAGTGGATTTTGTTTTACAAACTGTTGGATAGAATTAACAGCTCCGCCATCTGAGGGATCAATGTTACAGTGTTTGGTTACTTGATAATGAATGCTTATGAAGGTCACTACGACAGGTGAAATAACAAAACACATACAACTTTACAAGGTTTTTTTTAGGAAACAATATTGAATTGTGATCTGATTATTATTTGACGGAATGGTCCCTAAAGATGTTAAGATTGCTTTACAGCAGAAGTTGGACATTAAAACCGTGTCTGATGGTCAAGCATCAGCAACCACCGGGGCATCAGTATGACAAGATTTACCTTGTGCAGGACAGACTGGTGGGATAGTGTAAAAAGAATTCTGAAACAACACCGGGCGTTGGCACCAACACACAAAGTGATAAATTGCTCTGACAATCCTGTTAACTGGTCGCTCTGCTTCAGTTCAGATATACCAATTTTAGTTCTTCAAAAGGCTTGTTAATATGCTGCAAAAGAGCCAGGGCAATTGTTAAGTGGGCAAAGGTCAAGAGTCTTTAATTCAAAGTGGGGACTTCTATGAAGCAATGGGTTATTAAGTCATGTGGTGTCAGCACTAAGCTGTCCTTTAGGAGATTACGTGAAGTTGAAACTCCTGAAAATTGCCGTGTTTTATTCTGTTCTCACTTTGTCAACGAATGTGTGTGTGTTTTTTTTCTTATAAAGTCCTTCTTCCTTTTTCCCAAAACGCCCACACACTGCTTGTTGCTGTAGCTGATATGCAGGCTGTCATAACAATGAAGCTGGAATTTGGCGGAGCTGTTAGCTCACAGCACTCACCCCCGGAGCCTGTCTGGCAGGTTCTGGCTTCTTCTGCACTGGAGAAAGAAAGAGAGAGAGAGAGAAAGAAAGAAAGAGAGAAAGAAAGAGAGAGAAAGAAAGAGAGAGAGAAAGAAAGAGTGAAAGAAAAGTGATATAGAATGTGAAACGAAATCAATCTGTGCTTCAGCCCGATCACTTGCACGGTTCTATCTGCACAAGAAACTTACAGGTTCTGCTTCATCTTGACAGATATCAAGCATGTTTTTTGAAAGTGGCAACAGGCATCCATACTCCAAGTGTTAATTTCTGAAAATGCTCTCAAACTATTTTTCTATCCTATTAGTATTCAGTACTGATTTCCTCATGATTGTGATAAATTCCTAGCAGTGTTTTTGAGAATGAAGGAATCAGCCCTTTGAGTCTAATGCTTAAATTCTTAATTTTTAACTTGTGTATGTGTATCTCTCCTGTTGCTGAAGGAACATAAACTCCCCTATAGTTAGCAGAACAGCCACAAATGCTTTTTGAAAGGGTTACTCACACTTTTTAATCTATTAAGCAGAACGCAGGACAGATTAATCAATCGATAATGGTTATGAATACCTGGACGCAATCACTGAATCTTTGATGCCCTCTCTGGACATGTGTGACCTATGACCCTGGTTACCTTCAAGGGCTGCCAGTATTGACCAGGTGGGGGAGATGCTCCCCTTCAGTAGGGCAAATCTGTACTGCTCTGCTGAAGGCCTTCGCTTTCCTCGGGGGGCCCCTCGAGTGTGTTTGCCAACAAACACATGAAAAAATGCAGCATTTCTGCCGCATCCTAGGTTATCAGAATCCACAGCTGTTTCAGTCAGAGACCTCGCTGAACAGCTAATCTTATCTTCAAAACCGTGCTACATACCTGTGCATCGCTCGGAGCCACCGTGTGTCGAGTTCACCGTAATGCCAAGGCTATATGGCAGATAATGTGCACCCAATACAAATAGAAACATGTTTCTGAAAGTAGACACTGGCAGCTATATGTTTAACTCCTGGTGAATGGAGAGAGACAAGCCACTAAGCAATTCCAGAGATTTCATTCAGATCTCATATCTTGCTTAAAGGCAAAAAAAAATTAGATTATCCAGCTTTTCTGTGGCTCTTTATGAATTTGCCTGTGTGTCGGTACAAAAATGCTTTGACACTAAATTTCACTAACTTGATGAGACTTGTTAAAAGCCGCAGTATCCTCTTTCTAGCAGACAAGCTGTCAACTTCAGGTTAATTTCATTGACCGAGCAACCGGTGACCTCTGGGGCTCTTGGATCCGGTCACCTGTGTATTTGGTATGGGTCCAACTCCAGTGAGAGTTTGACAGTGTGAACTCTTAACATCGGTGTTTACAGGTTCGAAACCTCACCTCTCAAAACCCCGAGTTTCATACCAGTATGATACTGACACTGGCAGAGTACACGCAGCTCTCGTGTCATACTACCATCATCTTTTAATCTGTATTGCTTGACTCCAAGCAACAGGGAATAGCCATTGTGGTGTTGCTGGATGTTTTTTCCTCCCAGGTACTTGCCTGGTTCTATGATAAATATTTGTAAAGGCTACCAACATTTTTGTTACCATACATTGCTACTTACCTTTAAGTTACCACATCCCTTAAATTTTTCCCATTACCTCTTGCAAGCAGTTTAATTGGAAAATCATAGAATTATAGAATGATACAGCACAGAAGGAGGCCATTCGGCCCATCATGCCTGTGTTGGCTCTTTGAAAGAGCTATCCGATTAATCCCACTCCCTTGCTCTTTCCACATAGCCTTACAAAACTTTCCCCCTCAAGTATTTATCCAATTCCCTTTTGAAAGCCACTATTGAATCTGCTTCCACCGCCCTTTCAGGCAGTGCATTCCAGGTCATAACAAATGGCTGCATAAAAGTAATTCTCCTCATCTCAACTCTGTTTTTTTTGCCAATTATCTTAAATCGGTGTCCTCTGGTTACCGACCCTTCTGTCACTGGAAACAGTTTCTCCTTAGTCACTCTATCAAAATCCTTCAAGATTTCGAACACCTCCATTAAATCTCCCCTTAACCTTTCCTGCTCTAAGGAGAACAACCCCAGCTTCTCCAGTCTCTCCATGTAACCGAAGACCCTCATCCCTGGCACCATTCTGGTAAATCTCCTCCACGCCCTCTCTAAGGCCTTGACATCCTTCCTAAAGTGTGGTGCCCAGGATTGAACACAATACTCCAGCTGTGGCCTAACTAGTGATTTATAAAGGTTTAGCATATCCTTTATGCTATAAAATCTACCCTCAGACAACAATAACCACTGAGAATTTCCTCAGGGCGTCTCCCACTCCACCGTCGTAACTTTGGTGGTAACTTCACTTTGGCATGTCAAAGGGATTTGGCCAAAGTTACTGCAGCAGAGCTGGAGAAGCCCCGAGAAATTTCCCCTTGCCATTGTGCCATAGGAAACAGTTAAAATAGATACAAGATTTATTTTCTAAACTAACCCCCTTTTTTTTTTAGCTGTTGCACAGCACTGACTCTCAGTTGGGTGTGTTTCACAGCTAGTACAGGCCGCACAAAGTGGAGGAGAAGCACCCGGGCAGGCGCCGAACACCTCGAGTCTCTTCGGCGGGAGCAAGCGGAAGCCAAGCGCAGGCAGCGCAAGTCAACCCAAGCACCCCACCCACCCGCCCCCTTCAACCACCGTCTGCCCCACCTGTGACAGAGACTGTAGGTCCCGCATTGGACTCATCAGTCACCTGCGAGCTCATTTTTAATGTGGAAGCAAGTCATCCTCGGTTCCCGAGGGACTGCCTAAGAAGAGTAAGACAGATCAATTAGTGAAACACTTGCTCAAACCTCCACTGATTTCTCCTTTTGTTCCTTTTATCTTCACCTATTCTCGGTGTGCTTCATACCCAATGTAGATCAATTGAAAGAATATTTGCATTTGACCTTTCAGATAATGTATTTTATCATCGTTACACATATAACATCTAAGCACCAATCGTGTGACAACTGTGTCAGTAGATTTTATCTACATGTCAGGTAGGTCAAACTGACAAGAGTCCTACTTGGCCAAGCAGTGACCAGTTAATTTGTTTTTGGTGGTGTTTTTAGAGGGAAGAATGTTTGGCCAGGACATTGGGAGAACGCCCTGCTCTTTGCATAGTGCTAAGCGATCATTTATTTCCAACTGAGCAGGGAGATAGGGCCTCTGTTTGGTGTCTTATCCCACGCTCCAGCGGTAAACTAGAAATTTGCCCGCAGTTGTGGATCTGTATCTCAGGAGGAGGAGAGTGGGATTTGCCTTCCTATTGATTTTGTTCCCTGCTCAATTCTTCTCAGCAGCATGTTCACTCTTTTCCCACTTTCTTGTACCTCATCCAGAAGAATTCTGAAGTCCAACAAGTTAACTTGGGCACCAAGTAGCATTTAGCATGGGGACTGACTAAAACTCACAAGAGCGATGGTTTCCATTGGCTGATCTACAGACACAAACTGAATTTCTATTGAGGATCACTTATTTTAAAATATATGTCTGAAGGTGCTTCTCTGTTGTCACGCCCTGGTGATGTCCTGTAAACAATTGAATTAGACTGCATAATCATTCCAAATTTATGATGACAACAGATATATGTAATGCACATTAAGCTTCACAATTTGAACCTTTGTAAGGATCTAATTAAGGATTTGGAACAGCTTAAAAAATTGTTGCCTTTCCGCGATGTTCTTTCACTTCAAAACTGTAAGTTCTTGAAGGTCAAGTTGTCATGGGTGATGATAGTGAAGAATTATGCCATTGCAATAAATTATGACCTCTACAGTCAACTGGTCTTTTTTTAATCTTTCGTTACTGATAGTAGAGTTCTGCTCAACAGTGAAGAGCAAAAAGTTAAAAATAAAATGTGATCTCCTGCCTCCCCTGGCGCTTACGCTCCCAATTCTGTCATTTTACCACTTATTCTGGAAACAAATGTCTAGCAAATCTCTCTTTGTCTCCGGTTTCAAAAGAAGATAATTTACCTGTCATGTTTAAAATCCTTTCAGTTCTGAAGTGACCCAAGCATCCTACATCATGATGATATCATCACTCTGTGGCTCATACTGCAGAAATGCACAATACATGGGGCCTGAAAAGATAATCTGATCACATTTTATTTAATGGTTTATTTCAAATTCTGGCGGACTGGAATTTCCTGAATTGGCACAGCTGGCAAATTCCGGTGAAATTTACGTTGATCGTCCCCCTCAGCCGGCTATGCCGAAAGTTGCTGAGAATCTCATTAGCATAGGCCCGAACGTAAAAAAAATGCCGTTGGATAACAGCGTAAACAATCGGGACCCGAGGAAAGTGTTGATCCTCCGTCATATTCCGTCTTCAAGTCCCACTTTGCACAGGAAAACTAAAGCTTGAAGCCATCAAACCATCACTTATGAGAATTAGACACAGGGATAGAGTTTCCACTTCGGGCGCAATCGGCGCTGACGGCAGCTGAAGGCATCACCGCCAATGGTAGAGCGAAGGAAATTAGGGATATGCAAGAGGCCAGAATTGGAGGGGTGAAGAGATCTCGGAGGGCCGGGGACTAGAGGAGGTTACTGAGATAGGCAGACACGTAGCAATACACAGGCATTCACCCTCCTGGAAATTCAACCCTCGAGTAGACAAGTAAATATTGTAGAATCCCATCCCCCGTCACTTTGCTGCTGTGCTTCCAGGCAGTAGTCACCTGTTGCTACTTTGATATCCGCAAAACTAAATGCAAAACTCTGAGATAACGCTGGTCTGCAAAGCACCTTTGGATATGTGTGCTTTCTTAAGTAATGGTCAATCCAAAACTGGAATTACCAAATTGAGCCAAATTTAGGTAGCCACGAATTACTCTCAATTGCAAATCACATCTTGCTTTGGGTTATGGATTCAATTGTGCCATCATTAATGTTATAAAACACTTGATACAAATCTCCTGTAGATTAAAAATGTAAATTAAACATCAGCACTCAGCATCGGGCAGGTCACTTTATATACATAAGAACATAGGAAATAGGAGCAGGAGTCGGCCATTTGGCCCCTCGAGCCTGCTCCGCCATTCAATAAGATCATGGCTGATCTTCTACCTCATCTCCACTTTCCTGCCCAATCCTCATATCCCTCGATTCCCTTGTTACCCAAAAATCTATCGATCTCTGTCTTGAATATACTCAACAACTGAGCCTGCACAGACCTCTGGGGTAGAGAATTCCAAAGATTCACCTCCCTCTGAGTGAAGAAATTTCTCCTCATCTCAGTCCTAAATGGCCAGCCCCTTATTCTGAGACTGTGGCCCCTGGTTCCAGACTCCCCAGCCAGGGGAAACATCCTCCCTGCATCGACCCTGTCAAGTCCTGTAAGAATTTTGTATGTTTCAATGAGATCACCTCTCATTACATAGGATTACATAGGATATTCTGCACAGAAACAGGCTATTCAGCCCAACCAGTCCTTGCTGGCGTTTATGCTCCACTCCACTCCACTCCACTCCACTCCACTCCTCCTCCTCCCATTCTTCAAACTTTACATAATGTAGGCCTAGTCTGCTCAATCTCTCCTCATAGGACAATCCCCCAATCCCAGGAATCAGTCTGGTGAACCTTTGTTGCACTCCCTCAATGGCAAGTATATCCTTCCTTAGGTAAGGAGACCAAAACTGTACACAATACTCCAAGTGTGGTTTCACCGGAGCCCTATATAATTGCAGTAAGATGTCTTTACTCTTATACTCAAATCCTCTTGTAATAAAGGCCAACATACCATTTGCTTTCCTAATTGTTTGCTGCACCTGCATGTTAACTTTCAGTGATTCGTGTACAAGGACATCCAGGTCCCTCTGAACACCAACATTTCCCAATCTCTCACCATTTAAAAAATACTCTGCTTTACTATTTTTCCTACCAAAGTGGATAACTTCACATTTCTCCACATTATATTCCATTTGCCATGTTCTTGCCCACTCACTTAACTTGTCTATATCCCCTTGAGTCCGTAAGGGTGACCCCGAGCTTCCGGTCGCCTGTCATTTCAATTCACCGCTCCATTCCCACTCGGACCTCACCGTCCTTGGCCTCTTGTACTGTTCCACGGAAGCTCAATGTAAACTCGAGGAACAGCACCTCATCTTCCGATTAGGCACTCTGCAGCCTTCCGGTCTCAATATCGAGTTCAACAATTTCAGATCATAACCTCGGCCCCTATTTCATTTTTACTTATATTTTTCCACTCCTTTCCTTCCCCCCCCCTTTCCTTTTGTTTCTCTCTCACACCTGGCAGCTATCTTTTGCCCTGCCAGCACACTTTACACCTAATCCCAGCCTATTACCATCTCGTCTAGCTTCTAATCTCTTTTACTTCTTTTGGTTCTTTTATTCTTTTGTCCGATCGCAGCCCTGCCTTCGATCTAGTTCCTTTTCTCTCCAGTTTTGAAGAAGGGTCAAACCCGAAACGTCAACTCAAATTTCTCTCCACAGATGTTGCCTGACCTGCTGAGTTTTTCCAGCATTTTCTGTTGTTATTTCGGATTTCCAACATCTGCAGTATTTTGCTATCCCCTTGAAGCCTGTTTGCATCCTCCTCACAACTTACATCCCCACCCAGCTTTGTATCATCAGCAAACTTGGATATAATACATTTGGTCCTCTCATCCAAATCATTGATATAGATTGTGAATAGCTGAGGCCCAAGCACTGATCCTTGTGGTACTCCACTAGTTACAGCCTGCCAACCTGAAAATGACACGTTTATTCCTACTCTCTGTTTTCTGTCCATTAACCAATCCTCAATCCATGCTAGTATATTACCCCCAATCCCATGAGCCCTAATTTTGTTTAATAACCTCTTGTGTGGCACCTTATCAAATGCCTTCTGAAAATCCAAATACACCACATCCACTGGTTCCCCCTTATCTATTCTGCTAATTACACCCCCAATAAACTCTAACAGATTTGTCAAACATGATTTCCCTTTCATAAATCCGTGTTGACTCTGCCCAATCCTATTATTATTTTCTAAGTGCCCTGATACCACGTCCTTAATAATAGATTCTAGCGTTTTCCCTACTACTGATGTCAGGCTAACTGGTCTGCAGTTCCCCGTTTTCTCCCTTCCCATGGTGAATGAACTGGCATGGGATAGTCTTATTACGAACTGAAGGTGGGAGGATGGAACATTACCATTCACTTCAGGTCATCAAGACCTAAATGTGATTTCACGACTCTAACAGATAGACTATACAAAATCATTCACTCAATTGCTGAGTTATTGCCAACGCTACTTGTACAGAAGATCCTCTTTGCTAAATCCATTTGGAATGTCTTTTCTTCAAATTACTTATATACACTTACAGAGAAAAAGAGGCAGAACATCATTTATACAATGAAGAGAGGTTTAATCCGTACCAGCATATAATGCATCTCCTCCAACAGCACAGCCAAGATTGAGGATTTCTTGTGACATGAGGACATGAGGTCGTACCTGAGGTCCTTACACAGCAAATTTTTGATATTGAATCTACTGTTGGGGGAGATGTTAAACAGAATCAGGTATTTCCCTACAAAGGTTCCACCCATTTGTCTTTGGACAACAGTCTATTTTTTGGGCAGACTACAAGAAACTTTCTTTTATCCGGCACTGACGGGACCGACGTGGTGCCAGTTCATCAAAAATTCCGGATAACTGAAAGCTATAGTAAAAGATACGGAGCTGAGAGCTCCGTATAAAGCAACAAACCCTGTTGCTTAGCTTCAGAACAATTGGCACAAGTTGCAAACGTCTCTGTAGCTTAGCAACAGCTACACCCTTGCACAGCAACAAATGGAGTAAAAAAAGTAATAAAAGTTACCTGAACCTACTCCTGAATTTTGCCAGTTAACCGACATTTCTGGTTATTTAGGGGCCGGTTAATCGAAAGTTTCCTGTATCCTGAACTATCTCAAATATAAATTGGACGAGTTTTTATAATAAATCTATTTTTCCACTTACATCTGTGTCTCATCATTTGGAGGCATGAGTTCTTGGGGTTTTTAATCGATTTTCTACATCGGCAAAGACAGCTTCAGAACGCAAGCTATTATGTCAATGCCTGAGCCGTTTTAGACTTGGCTAAAAGTGAGGACCGTATTCCCCACGGAGAGACAGGGTAAATCAGAGGTAGGACATGCCAGGATCTTTCATGTGGCTCCCACCAACTAGCCCAGGAACAACACTGGCAGAGGCCTAGAGCAGGTCACCTGTTTGCTCTGATGGGTAAGGAATGGTGTAGGGAGGTCTAAAGAGGGGAGCAAACTGAATTTTAAATGGGGGGAAAATATCCAAGAGGCTAACTTACATTTTGTATGGAAATAAGAAATGTACAAACATCACCAGTGCATTTTGCAGCTGCTGTATGTACAAGCTACAGAATGCACTGCATCAACTCACCAAGATCGCTTTGATAGCACCTCCTGACTCTGCGACCTCTACCACCGAGGGCTGCATGCCTGTGCATAGGAACATGCAGGGTTACATGTGTGCAATCGATGATGCCTTGTACTTTGGCGAATCTAAGCAAATCCCAGGGTCCTCTCTTGCTGTTTTTTGGTTGTCCATTGGGATAGTGATGGATTTGTTTGCTCTACTAAATGTGGCATTCACCTGCTTTTATTAGTGTGGACTGTAGATTCCCTGATATCGCTGGAATGAGCACCTGGCAAAAGGTTTCAGGGCCACAGTGACCTTTATTGCAATAGGCAGTGCCATGTCTGCATTGGAAGTTGGCTGCCGGTCATTTTGCTTCAAGTGACATTGCCTCACGCAGCCTCTGCACGCATTGCTTTTCTGACATGTCCAAGAATGTCCACCTTTGCCTGTATATTTGATCGGGAGGGGAAAGCTAAGTAGGAGCAGATCTTCGACAATTTAGTGGGGCTTGACCAACCTCTTCTTTGCTTCTTTGTCCAAATAAAAGTAGATGCCTGTAGGGGAAGCCATTAGATAGCTTACAAAACTTGAGTCACCAAAACCCCTCTCAATACACAGAATGAGGAACAACCAGAAAAGAAATTGCAAAGAACCAAAAAAAAGTGATTCGAAACACATCTGCAAATAGCTGTTTGCCTTTTAAATTACTTTTGCACTGAAGCATAACGCTTTTGAATCTCTGGATGCCGATTTATCTGAATGTGATGAGGAACAAGTCTGTTTCTGCATAAAAGTGTCGAAATGGTACCCCAGTGACATTTTTGTGCCTCTTCTACCTTGGTTTACTCAGCTTCCATATTTCAGATCACTCTCATACTTGAGTCTAAACTCCCTATGGCTTTGCAAGTACCTTCACTAGCCTTGTAAGCTTACTTTGCCCAGGATAATGAACAGAAGGACCTTTCTATGAGTTATTTTTTGCTGTTCCATGGCCACCATCGGATCTCTCCCCCATCTTCAATAAGTAGTAGAGCATCAGGCACATTTTTGGTTTAAACTATTAAGACAATTTATTTAACAAAAGAAAAAAAACAGCAAATAATACAATACGTTTGCAGTAGAAATCCTTTTTTTAAGCTCCAGAAAAAGAAATAAACAGTCACAATCTAACAGGTGAGTTATTCTTTTATAGAACTTTTATACATGCAGCATTTATTTTCTTGTATCTCTTACCACTGCCAGAGCTGCGCTAATCTAGACTACATCTCCTGGGATTTCCAAACTGAATCCCTCAGATTCAAACAGCTACAGCTTAAATATCCCAATCAGCAGTTACTGGGACTTCCTGGATTTGAATAACTGACCACCACTGTTGAAACTAACTGGGTGTCAGCGGGTCAGGCAGCATCCGTGGAGAGAGAAACAGAGTTAACGTTTCAGGTCGATGATCCTTCGTCAGAACTGGAAAAAGCTGGAGATGGAGCAGGTTTTTAAGCTGTTTTTTAGCCTGCTGATTATTTCCAGCATTTTCTGCTAGCTTAAAAAACCTGTTCCATCTCCAGCTTTTTCCAGTTCTGACGAAGGGTCATCGACCTGAAACGTTAACTCTGTTTCTCTCTCCACCGATGCTGCCTGACCCACTGAGTATTTCCAGCGTTTCCTGTTTTTATTTCAGATCTCCAGCATCCACAGTATTTTATTGTAGTTGTCATCAGTCTTTACTCAGAAGTAGCTTGGCCCCTCCCTCAAACCTTGCAGACAATCGACAAAGCTAGGATTGAGACAAGATTCAGATTGTAGCTAAATCTCCTTATGGCTGGTGACTGAAATATAAGAACATTTACAAAGCAAAAGCAAGATCGAACAGTTTCAATTTTTATCACAGTCACTCTCTCTTCATTTTAATATAATTATGAAGCTGGGACATATAAGTCTGTCAGCTCCAGTTAAAATGTGCATTCCACCAGCTCTGGTCTACACATGACTCCTCTCCAAGGCCATATAGTTGAGTCTTAATAACTCTTTGCTGTGGCCTATAAAGCCAGTCAGATGTAAAAGTCAAGGCCCGATATCACCTTTGCCGAGGCAACCACAACAACAACAGCTTGTATTTATATAGCGCCTTTAACATAGTAAAACGTCCCAAGGCGCTGCACAGGAATATTATAAGACAAAACATTTGAGGATGGGCACTGAAGTGGCCTTGCCAGTGTTGCCCACATCCCCAGAACAAATAATTAAAAAAAATACAGTTAGAAATGCCAGTCCACCAGCGTCAGTTAAAATATGCATTCTTTGCTTTAAAGGACAGTAGCTTTATGTGCTTCAGCTTTATATCACCAAAGATCTGTGTGTCCAGATACTGCCTAAGAAGAGGACTACTTAGCATTATGGGTTCTATTCCATGGAGTAGTTGTTTTCTAATCTAGTACACAAAAAATATAAGAACTGAACAACATACTGAAAATCCCTCTATTCTGAAACTGTAGCAGCTTTTCATTTTTTGGGGTACAATTATCAACTTAAATTGTGTATTATGGATGAAAATAATGAAACAGTGATAACTGCTTCTTCCTGCCTTTCTTGCTTATCTATATATATAAATCGGTCATTCTGTCTGTCCTTCTGTCTGTCTGTCCTTCTGTCTGTCCTTCTGTCTGTCTGCATGTGTGCGTCTGGGCGGCTATCCGCTCGAAAGTTACAGGGCGTACCTACGCGTGCGTTACGTCGAAAGAAAGCTTACCTTTCCAAAACGGTTTTAAGCGTATTTACGTTTTGGCCGGGCTAAAATCGCGCCCGCGGTATCCGAAAAAGCTTAACATTCCGCTCATTAGCATCTCATTATCCGCTCATTAGCGACAGAGTGACCTCGAGCTCGACCAATCGTACGCTGGGTTGCTGGCGTATGCTGCCGGGCCAATCGGTGCATGTGTGGGCGGGCCTTATCGTTCTGAACCGAGGTGAGTCGCCGCCATCTTGATTCCAAACTTTTCCTTTCTTTTTCCCGCTTTCTGCGTCTTTAAAAAAAACGTTGCTTTTAAAACACATATTGTTTTAAAAAAAAATGATTTCAAAAGTCATTAACTTATCTAATCTCATTAATTTTCCTACCTTTCCCCGTTTTTCCAGGTAGGCCTCGAAGCCTCGGCCTCTCCTCCGCACCCACGCCCGAGCTAGGCAACTCCCGGCCCCACTCAAAGGCTGGAGGGGCGGGCCTCAGCCCAGCGCCGCTACCTTACTAAAGGGTGCGCGCGCAGCAGGAGCAGCTGAGATGCGGCGTCTCTCTCTCTGGCTCGGCCGGGGGGCGGGGCTTGGTGAGCGTCAAGGGTTACCCTGGCAACCGGGCCCGCTGGCCGTCTCGCACAGCCGCAATCTTGAAGCCAGCTCGGGAGGCCGGTGCTCGGAAGATCGCGCCTCCGGAGTTCGGTGCTTGGTTGGTGGGGGGGGGGCGAGCCTCGGGGGTGGGTGGGGGGCGAGTCTCGGGGGGGCCAACCTCGGGAGTTCGGGGGGTGGGGATCAGGGGGCTCGGGAGTTTGGGGGGACGGGGATCAGGGGGATCTGCGACCTCTCCTCCTCCCTCCTCCCCCCCTCCTCCCCTCCCTCCACCCCCCTCTCTCCTCCTCCCTCCTTCCCCCCCTCCTCCCCTCCCTCCCCCGCCCCTTCCTTCCCTCCCCCGCCCTCCCCTCCCCCCCGCCCTCCCCCTCCCCTCCCCTCCCCCCCCGCCCTCCCCTCCCCTCCACCCTCCTCCCCTCCCCTCCCCCCGCCCTCCCCTCCCCCCCTCCCCTCCCCTCCCCTCCCCCCTCCCCTCCCCTCCCCCCTCCCCTCCCCTCCTCCCCTCCTCCCCTCCCCTCCCCTCCCTCTCTTCCCCCCAGTCGCTCTCTCTCTTCCCCCCAGTCGCTCTCTCTCTTCCCCCCAGTCGTTCTCTCTCTTCCCCCCAGTCGCTCTCTCTCTTCCCCCCAGTCGCTCTCTCTCTTCCCCCCAGTCGCTCTCTCTCTCTCTTCCAACAACAACATGCCCTCGAAAAAGCCTCGGCACCGCCGGGCACTCCAGCTAGTAAGGTATATATGGAAATACTGGGAGCCCAGAACCAGGGGTCACAGTCTAAAGATAAGGGGTAAGCCATTTAGGACAGAGATGAGGAGGAATTTCTTCACCCAGAGAGCGGTGAACCTGTGGAATTCTCCACCACAGAAGACAGTTGAGGCCAATTCATTAAATATATTCAAGAAGGAGTTAGATATATTTCTTAAGGCTAAAGGGATCAAGGGATATGGGGAGAAGGCAGGGACAGGGGACTGAGTTTGGATGATCAGCCATGATCTCATTAAATGGCGGAGCAGGCTCGAGGGGCCGAATGGCCTACTCCTGCTCCTATCTTCTATGTTTCTATGTTTCTACTACGGTTATTGTTGGGATTATGAGTGATTTTGATCAATATTCAGGCTTTATGTAAAATATTATGTACCATAAACAAATTTTCTTGTAATTAACTATGAAATATAAATTGAGAATACTTCAAACCCTGTCATTTGATCCACTGAAACTCAGGTTTAGACGACAACTGCTGGAAGTGGTTACCCGGAGGCTGGGTATGCGAACAGGTGTTCAGGTATCCAAGGTTTGTTGTCTATCACGATTGGATTGCAGTTGCTAGTGAAGCTCTGCCCCTCCAACAGGTAGAACCATGGGATGGCAGGGGTGTCCTTACTGTGCTCAGGAGGCCTGTGGCACTGCAGCTGTGCTCCTCAACCTGCTCCTCGAGAGGGGTTCTTCATCACTGCTGTCCACCTAATCTCAGTTCAGACCTACGCTTGTCAGTTGCCTCATGATCAACTTGTGACTATTCTTACCAGGAGGAGGCAAGCAGCTCTTTTTGGGATGGAATACAGCTGGCTTCAAGGTGACACATCTGATGATGGAAGATTCAAATGCAGTAGAATCTTTGTGGCAGAGGATCCAATACCTGAACGGGGCATGTCTGCAATATTCCAGATGCTTTTAACAATTGACCAGACAACATGACTCTTTGATGGGACCTGCAGGTGTAGGCCTATCACTGGGAGGGGGGGTGAGGTCCTTCCCAATCAGCTCCATGTAACACTGCAAGCTAATGTCCTAACAGGCAGGGTAGTCCAACCCAGATGAACAGCAGAAAGCACTCTGTGTTGGTTAATCTCCAGTGGTAATCCAGAGCACACTTGGGAGTTCCTGAGCCTTGGCTTTTTCTTTATTTGTTTACAGGATAGGGATGATGGTGGCACGGCTGCACTTATTGCCCATCCCAAGTTGCCCCACAAAGATAATGGTGGGTCTTCTTCTGGAACCATTGCAGTGCTTGTGATGATGGTGGTCCCATGACTATGTTAGGTAGGAAATTCCAGAATATTGATCCAATGACGATGAGGCACTGCAATATATGTCCACGTCAAGGATGGTGTGTGACGTGGAGGTGTTGGTGTTCCCATGATATTGGCGCTCCTATCCCTCTTGGTGGTAAATGTCGAAGTAATCTTGAGCTGTTGCAGTGCATCTTACAGACAGCACATGCTGCTGCCACCGTAGACAGTGGCGAATATTGAGAATATCTTGCCAACCTGTACCTAGGTTCTCTGGGCTTAGGTAAGTGGGATGTGTCCCCCACCCCCGATCTGGGGAGAATTTGCAATCCATATCAGGCAAATGGAAACCATATTTAAGCGGGTATCTCAGTAGTTTGCTCTGGAGGCTTTGAGCACAGCGATGGGTGTTCATGTCTCAAAACAATCTATCAACATCAAAAGCACCCTCATATCAAACCAATCCACCAACATACTGGTACAAAGAACTATTCATGCTGTATATTTGCTAACCTAACTTTTCCAAGTACACGCTGGCAGTGGGAGACTTGGACATTCACCAGAGAACATCGGAAAATGACCAGCCTGACTCTTAAGGTTTTTGACCCCATTTGAACCCCTCAGTTGAATTGTTACTTTTTAATTCACTTTCAGAAGTCTGTCGTCACCCAATTCATCAACAATTTCTTGTGACAAAATAATAAGATAAAACCAAAGTGTTACATAAAAACTAAGGACAGAACGTATGACTTTTAAAAGGGGATTGAATTACATCTGTGCCACCTGGTCTAATTATTTTGCCTGATTTCAATATTTTACCCTGAAAGAGAACCACAATCAGTCTGGGGATTTCTAATTAATGCTACTAATGTTAATCAACACCTGAGTAATAATGTTACCTTTATTTTCAATAGTGTAGCGCAAGTATTTTTAATGTTCAGCTCCCCCATTGCCATTGTAGCTCAGCTCCACACCCACATTGCCGCCAATCACACTGTACAACAGGTAAGCAGATCGCTCCATTCTTCCATACCCCTGATGCAAATGTTGGTTCTCTCAACGATGAAAGCCTCTATTTGGTGAGACAGATTAAGCAATAATAAAAACAGAAACTGCTGGAGATACTCAGCAGGTCAGGCAGCATCTGTGGAGAGAGAAACAGAGTTAACGTTTCAGGGCGATGACCCTTCGTCAGAACTCAGTTCTCCACAGATGCTGCCTGACCTGCTGAGTATTTCCAGCATTTTCTGTTTTTATTTCAGATTTCCAGCATCCGCAGTATTTTGCTTTTGTAATTAAGCAATAATGGCCGTGCAGGACCAGACTACAGTAAGGTGCCACTCAGGATAGGATGCTTGATTGAAGGATAAGCTGTCAGGTTTTAGACCTTTATCTATTCTCATTTACTGTATTTTGATGCTTTGGCAACATAAGATGTAACTTATCATGCCAATAAAGCGATTTAAATTGTAAAAAAAAAAAATTGTACTGTATTGTTATTATTTGATTATATTTTGATAGAAAAAAACTGTAATAGTAATTAGATTTGCTTCTGCAGTCTCCATCTCGGGCCTAAGCACTAGGAGTGGCTCAGCGTGCTTTGTGAGCTAGCTGAGCAAGGTCAAAGCTGTCATGTGAAATATTACATTTATTAAAACTGCCAGTACCTGATCTGCTGGATGCTTTTTTACCCAAATGCTTACTTATTTCCCAGTAAAGAGTAAAGGTGCCAAAATACCCCCAACATGCATTTTCCTAGTGCTCCTCTGTGATTTGAATGCTTCCAGCGCTGTTGGAGGTAGCTTGGCGAGTTTGGAGACAGCTGTGTGAGGTTACACGAGTCAATTTTTCAAATTGTCCTTCAGTTGATAATTGAGGACACCTGGCAACCAATCAATGCAGGAATGGCTGAATATTTAATCAAATCTATCTAGTGGCAGACTCTGCTTAGATGCCCGTATGAGAACTGTTGAAACTCATGATACATGGCATGTATGATACGATGGTACTGCCATTCTTCAATCCCCCACCATCAACATCCTGGTGGTTACCATTGACCAGAAACTTAACTGGACCAGCCACATAAATACTGCAGCTACAAGAGCAGGTCAGAGGCTGGGTATTCTGCAGTGAGTGACTCACCTCCTGACTCCCCAAAGCCTTTCCACCATCTGCAAGGCACACGTCAGAAGTGTGATGGAATATTCTCCACTTGCCTGGATGAGTGCAGTTCCAACAACACTCAAGAACCACAGCAACATCCAGGACAAAGCAGCCTGCTTGATCAGCACCCCATCCACCACCTTAAACACTGACTCCCTCCATCACCGGCGTACCGTGGCTGCAGGGTGAACCATCTACAAGTTACACTGCAGGAACTGGCCAAGGATTCTTCGGCAGCACCTTCCAAACCTACAATGTCTACCACCTGTGTTAGCTGTGGCTCAGTGGGTAGCATCTCACCTCTGAATCAGTAGGTCCCTCACCAGAGACTTGAGCACAAAAATCTAGGCTGACACTCCAGTGCAGTGCTGAGGGAGTGCTGCACTGTTGGAGGTGCTGTCTTTTGGATGAGATGTTAAACTGAGGCCCCTTCTGCTCTCTCAGGTAGACGTAAAAGATTCCATGGCGCTAATTCAAAGAAGAGTGGGGGAGTTATCCCCGGTGTCCTGGCCAACATTTATCCCTACATTATCCCCACATTTCCCTACATTATACTCCATCTGCCACCTTACTGCCCACGCACTCAGTCTATATATGTCCCTTTGCAGACTCTTTGGCCCTGATTTTATAAATAGATGCGGGTTGGGAGCGGGTCAGGTGGTTTCTGGCTTCCAGTCCCGCCCCCAACTACATCCGGCCCACGGATGTGATTTTACGCTGATTGACCTTGTTAAACCTGCCCAGCGGGCTTCCCGGCCAATTAAGAGGAAGCCGGTCAGATGACGTCATTTGATAACGCGTCATCTGCTGGTTTTCTTAAAGGGACCATGCACAATGTTTCTTTGACAGCTCATTTCTCAGTGTTTGACAGCATTGAGATACTGCAAACTTTGACAATCACTGTACAAAGGTAAGCTCTTGCACCCAGGCTCTCCAGTGACTCCCTCCATAGGCTGGAACAGGTGGTAGCTGCAAGCGAGGTTACAGAAGCGATCTGTCACTAGTGAGAGAGGTTCTCCCAATAAGGTGGGACTAGACACCAATTTCAAAACTTTTTACCTGCAGAAAAATGTAAATGCATTAAAAAGGAATTTCCCAACATTTTCTTACCTCTGAAACTCACCTGTGCACCATTGGATCCTTCACCCCACTTCTGCAGCTGTCATCAATGCAGAAACACTAAAGCAGACTCATAGCATGCCGCACTTACCTGGCGTGGTGTCCGGACGTCGGGAACCCCGAGGCAGAAGCGGCAAAATTGAAAAGAAGCCTGTTAACTACTATCAACTACCTGTTAACAGGCAGGTAAGTGGCTTTAATCGTCTTTCCGCCGCTAGGTGTCGGGTCCATGCGCAAATCAAAACGATTTTGACCCTTGACCCGCCTCCAAACCCGTCCTCTCAGTGCCGATAAAATCGCGGCATTTGTGTTCTCCTCACAGCTTACTGACCCGCCAAAACTTGAATACATTACTCTAGGTCCCTTCATCTAGGTCATTAATACAGATTGTAAATAGCTGAGGCCCCAACACTGATCCTTGCAGCATCCCACTTCTTACAGCCTGCCAACCTGAAAAAGATCCGTTTATCCCTATTCTCTGTTTTCTGTCCATTAACCAATCCTCTATCCATGCTACTATATTACCCCCAACCTCATGAGCCCTAATCTTGTGCAATAACCTTTTATGTGGCACATTATCGAATGCCTTTTGGAAATCCAAATATGCTACAGCCACTGGTTCCCCTTTATCTACCCTGTTAGTTACATCCTCAAAACACTCTAATAAATTTGTCAAACACGATTTTCCTTTCATAAAACCATGTTGACTCTGCCTAATCATTTTATGATTTTCTAAGTGACTTGATACCACTTCCTTAACAATGGATTCCAGCATTTTCCCGACAACTGATGTCAGGTTATCTGGCCTGTAGTTCCCCATTTTTTCTCTCCCTCTTTTCTTGAATAGCGGCATTACATTTGCGACCTTCCAATCCGCTGGGACTATTCCAGAATCTAGGGAATTTTGGAAGATCAAAATCAATACATCCACTATCTCTTCAGTCACCTCTTATGGAACCCTAGAATGTAGGCCATCAGGTCCAGGGAATTTGTCGGCTTTTAGTCCCATTAGTTTCTCTAGTACTTTTTCTCTGTTTATATTAATTATGTTAAGTTCCCCACCATTTTTGGTATGCTTTTTGTGTCTTCTACTGTGAAGACAGATGCAAAATATTTGCTTAACGCTTCTGCCATTTCCTTATTCCCCATAATAATTTGTATTGTCTCAGCCTCTAAGGGACCAACATTTACTATTGCTACTCTTTTCCTTTTTACTCACTGACAGCAGCAGCGAGAGCGGCCCTGGGTGGAGACTGAGTGCAGAGACTGAGGATTTAAGGAGCGGGGAGAGAGATAGTGGCCCAGACTCAACGGCGGCAGCAGCGAGAGCGGCCCTGGATGGAGACTGAGTGCAGAGACCGAGGATTTAAAGAGCGGGGAGAGAGAGAGAGCGGCCCAGACTCACCGGCGGCAGCAGTGAGAGCGGCCCTGGGTGGCGACTGAGCGCAGAGACCGAGAAGTTAAGGAGCGGGGAGAGAGAGAAGTCAAAAGTAACTGAAGTGTGACGTCACCAGAAAGCAGGTAAGTGATTGATTGGTGAGTATTTCTCTCTTTCTCGCTTTTTTCCAAACTTAATTTCTTTGGTTTATAGTTTCTAGGGTTTCTGTTGTGTAGCGGGGAGTGCTGGTAAACAAGGGCCCTTGAGTATATCATTTAATTGTAGTGTAATTAGTGGTATTGATTTGATTTAATTTAATTTAAATTAATTAAAGGGTAAGTCATGGCAGCACAGCTCGGCCCCGTGGCATGCTCCTCCTGCACTATGTGGGAAATCAGTGTCCCTGACGACCATGTGTGCAGGAAGTGTATCCAGCTGCAGCTACTGGCAGACTGCATTGCGGCGCTGGAGCTGCGAGTGGATACATACTGGAGCATTTGCGATGCAGAGGACATCGTGGATAGCACGTTTAGGGAGTTGGTCACACCACAGGTAAAGGCTGCACAGGCAGGAAGGGAATGGGTGACCGCCAGGCAGAGTAGTAGGCGTAGGCAGGTAGTGCAGGGGTCCCCTGTGGCCATCCCCCTCTCTAACAGATATACCACTTTGGATATTGTTGGGGAAGATGGCTTATCGGGGGAAGGCAGCAGTAGCCAACTTCTGGGCACCATGGGTGGTTCTGCGGCACAGGACGGGAGCAGAAAGAGCAGGAGAGCTATAGTGATAGGGGATTCTATTGTAAGGGGAATAGATAGGCGTTTCTGCGGCTGCAAATGAGACTCCAGGATGGTATGTTGCCTCCCTGGTGCAAGGGTCAAGGATGTCTCGGAGCAGCTGCAGGGCATTCTGGAGGGGGAGGGTGAACAGTCAGCTGTCGTGGTGCATATAGGTATCAACGATATAGGTAAAAAACAGGATGAGGTCCTAAAAGTTGAATATAGGGAGTTGGGAGGTAAATTAAAAAATAGGACCTCAAAGGTAGTAATCTCAGGATTGCTACCAGTGCCACGTGCTAGTCAGAGTAGAAATAGAAGGATATTTCAGATGAATACGTGGCTAGAGGAATGGTGCAAGGGGAAGGGATTGGGCAGGGCTGCCTTGAGGATGAGTTCATTGAGTGTATTAGGGATGGGTTTCTTGAGCAGTATGTAACTGAACCAACCAGGGGGCAAGCAACCTTAGATCTGGTCCTGTGTAACGAGACAGGATTAATTAAAAATGTCCTAGTAAAGGATCCCCTTGGAATGAGTGACCATAACATGGTTGAATTCCATATTCAGTTAGAGGGTGAGGAGGCTGTATCTCAAACAAATGTGCTAAGCTTGAATAAAGGAGACTATGAAGGTATGAGAGCGGAATTGAGTAAAGTGGATTGGGAAAATAGGTTAAAGGATAAGACGATACATGATCAGTGGTGTACATTTAAGGAGTTATTTTACAAATTCCAAAAAAAGTATATTCCACTGAGAAAAAAAGGGTGTAAAAGAAAAGACAGCCATCCGTGGCTAAGTAAAGAAATTAAGGATAGTATTCGACTAAAAACAAGGGCATATAAGGTAGCCAAATCTAGTGGGAGGATAGAGGATTGGGAAAACTTTAAAAGACAGCAAAAAATAACAAAAAGATTGATTAAGAAAGGGAAGATACATTATGAAAGTAAATTAGCAAAAAATATAAAGACAGATAGTAAGAGTTTTTATAGTTATATAAAAAGAAAAAGGGTGGCTAAAGTAAATGTTGGTCCCTTAGAGGATGAGACCGGGAAATTAATGGTGGGAAATATGGAGATGGCAAAAACACTGAATGAATATTTTACATCAGTCTTTACAGTAGAGGACACCAAGAATATCCCAACACTTGACAAGCAGGGGGCTATAGGGGGGGAGGAGCTAAATACGATTAAAATCACTAAGGAAGTAGTACTTGGTAAAATAATGGGACTCAAGGCGGATAAATCACCTGGACCTGATGGCTTACATCCCAGGGTTTTGAGGGAAGTGGCGGTAGGGATTGTGGATGCATTGGTAATAATCTTCCAAAACTCCCTGGACTCAGCAAAGGTCCCGGCAGACTGGAAAACTGCTAATGTAACACCCTTATTTAAAAAGGGCAGTAGACAGAAGGCTGGAAACTATAGACCGGTTAGCCTAACATCTGTGGTAGGTAAAATTTTGGAGTCCATTATTAAGGAGACAGTAACAGGACATTTGGATAATCATAATTTAATAAGACAAAGTCAGCATGGTTTTATGAAGGGGAAGTCATGTTTGACAAATTTGCTGGAGTTCTTTGAGGAAGTAACATATAGGGTGGATAAAGGTGAACCAGTGGACGTAGTGTATTTAGACTTCCAAAAGGCATTTGACAAGGTGCCACACAAAAGATTATTGCTTAAGATAAAAAATCACGGGATTGGGGGTAATATTCTGGCATGGATAGAGGATTGGCTATCTAACAGAAGGCAGAGAGTTGGGATAAATGGTTCATATTCAGACTGGCAATCAGTAACCAGTGGTGTTCCGCAGGGGTCAGTGCTGGGTCCCCAACTCTTTACAATCTATATTAACGATTTGGAGGAGGGGACCGAGTGTAACACGTCAAAGTTTGCAGATGATACTAAGATGGGAGGGAAAGTAGTGAGTGAGGAGGACATAAAAAACCTGCAAGGGGACATAGACAGGCTAAGTAAGTGGGCAGAGATTTGGCAGATGGAATACAATACTGGAAAGTATGAGGTTATGCACTTTGGCAGGAAAAATCGTAGAGCAAGTTATTATCTTAATGGCAAGAAACTTGAAAGTACTGAAGTACAAAGGGATCTGGGGGTCCTGGTGCACGAAACTCAAAAGGTTAGTATGCAGGTGCAGCAAGTGATTAAGAAGGCCAATGGAATGTTGGCTTTCATTGCTAGGGGGATAGAATATAAAAATAGGGAGGTATTGCTTCAGTTGTACAAGGTATTGGTGAGACCGCACCTGGAATACTGCATACAGTTTTGGTGTCCATACTTAAGAAAGGACATACTTGCTCTCGAGTCAGTACAAAGAAGGTTCACTCGATTAATCCCGGGGATGAGGGGATGGACATATGAGGAGAGGTTGAGTAGATTGGGACTCTACTCATTGGAGTTCAGAAGAATGAGAGGCGATCTTATTGAAACATATAAGATTATGAAGGGGTTGGATTGGGTGGATGCAGGGAGGATGTTCCAGATGATGGGTGAAACTAGAACTAGGGGGCATAGTCTTAGAATAAGGGGCTGCTCTTTCAAAACTGAGATGAGGAGGAACTACTTCACTCAGAGGGTGGTAGGTCCATGGAATATGCTGCCCCAAAAAGCTGTCGAAGCTACATCATTACATAAATTTAAAACAGAAATAGACAGTTTCCTAGTAGAAAAGGGAATTAAGGGTTACGGGGAGCGGGCAGGAATTTGGACATGAGTCTAGGTTCGGATAGGTCATGGCCCTGTGGGTAGCGGAGCGGGCCCAGGGGCCGTGTAACCTGATCCTGCTCCTGTTTTCGTGTGTCTAATGCTGTTAGATTCAGGAGATAGTCCTGTCATAGTGGATTGGCGGTTAGGATCAGATCTGCCATGGTCTTATTGAATGGCGGAGCAGGCTCGAGGGGCCAATTGGCCTACTCCTGCTCCTATTTCTTATGTTCTTATGTTCTTATGATTCAAATTCCTGGGACATTGGAACCGGTTCTGGGGGAGGAGGGACCAGTAAAAACTGGATGGTTTGCACGTGGGCAGGGCCGGGACCGATGTCCTAGGGGGAGTGTTTGCTAGTGCTGTTGGAGAGGGTTTAAACTAAAATAGCAGGTGGTTGGGAACCTGGGTGGTTGGGAACCTGTGCAGGGAGACAGAGGAAAGGGAAGCAAGGATAGAAGCAAAAGACAGGAAGGAGAAAAGCAAAAGTGGAAGGTAGAGAATTCAAGTGTGTAAATCAAACAGGGCCACGGTAAATAATCATTCTAAAAGGACAAGAGTGTTAAAGAAAACAAGCCTGAAGGCTTTGGCCTAGAAATTCAGTATCGCCACGTTTGGGGCACTACAGCTGGGCATTCGCTCAATTTAGCGCCCGGCGCAACGTAGCACCACCTTCGCCGAAATTGAGTTGCATCGCTCCAAGAGGTTGCTGCTGCGCTAAAGCAGGCGATGCACGACTATCATAAGGCACTAAGCCGGCGAGCCGAGGCGCTAACACTGAGGGCGGGCGCAGCGCAGGTGCGGCGAGTTGCTGATTGAAGGCAGACACGCTGGCAGCCGTCAGCTCTTAAAGGGGGAGGGTGGACTTGTTTGGCCGCCACGCCCTGCACACTGCAACCCTGAAGCAAGGCCTGACCATTGCTGGATCATCATTTCTACGCCCAGGACCATGCAGAAGGCTAGGGAGCGAGCGGAGCGCTTCAGCGAGGGTGCCCTGAAGCTACTGGTTGGCGCAGTAGAGCGCAGGCGACCTGTCCTCTTCCCTGACAGTGGGAAGAGGCCGCTTCCCAGCGAATACCGAAAAGCCTGGAGGGAGGTGGCAAACAGGGTGACCACCAACAGCATGGTTGCCAGGACTGCACTTCAATGCAGGAAAAAGTTCAACGACCTCACTCGGGTTGTCAGGGTGAGTACCCTTTCCACTATCCTGTTCATCCCTGCATGTGCACCTCAGTTTCTGGCCAAAGGGACCTGAAAGCCCCAATGCCCAGCCCTCATCCAAGAGCTATGGGACTCTCATGAAAACCACTTGCACATTCAGCACTTTACACACTGTCAGGGCGATTCCACCATGGGAGGCAGCACAGGCAAGATGAGGGTTTGACACTGTCAGGGCTATTCCACCATGGGAGGCAGTGCAGGCAAGCTGAGGGCTTAACACTGTCAGGGCTATTCCACCATGGGAGGCAGTGCAGGCAAGATCAGGGCTTGACACTGTCAGGGCTATTCCACCATGGGAGGCAGTGCAGGCAAGATGAGGGTTTGACACTGTCAGGGCTATTCCACCATGGGAGGCAGTGCAGGCAAGATGAGAGCTTGACACTGTCAGGGCTATTCCACCATGGGAGGCAGTGCAGGCAAGATGAGGGCTTGATACTCTCAGGGCTATTCCACCATGGGAGGCAGTACAGGCAAGATGAGGGCTTGACACTGTCAGGGCTATTCCACCATGGGAGGCAGTGCAGGCAAGATCAGGGCTTGAAACTGTACTTAGAGGCCATCCTTTCTCTTGCAGGGCAAGCTGGCCCACAATCGCAGGCAGCAGCTACGGACCAGGGGAGGCCGTCCTGACCTCAAAGAGCTCAACGACCTGGAGCAGCGTGTGGATCGCATTATGGCAGGCCGGCTGATTGGCGCCGTCACCAGTGGAGATGCCGACCCTGTTCTGGACAGCAATGGTAAGGTCATCACCTTTTTGACCTCTCTCTTTCCACTTGTGCCTCACACCAGCATCCTTTGCCACTATCGAACAAATGCAGTGCATAGCAGCACTCATGCCTCCCTCGCTGCTACCCTGTCCTCACTCTAAAGCAATTCTTGTGCCTCCCTGCTTTCAGATGCTGATTCGCCAGGTGAGGAGGCGGGCCCTCAAGCTGCCACTGTCAGTGATTCTGAATTCGAGGAGGAGGAAGAGGAAGCCGGCCCATCAGTGCCACCCTCAGCCAAGGCAGCCCATGGCCATGATGGGGACACGTCTTCCCTAGAGGGGAGCAGGGGGGAAGGGTCTGAGGAGAGTGAAGCTCCGGCACCCAGCGGGTTGCAGCAACGCGGGACGGGTGGGGAAGCTCGGCAGCCTTCTCCCCAGAGGGTGAGTGCGGCCTCCAGTCCTGCTATGGTGAGCGCAGAGGAGGTGCGGCTCCTTGGTGAAATGGGCGCCCAGGCTGAGCGCAGGCACACTGAGCTCATGGCTGCAGTGGCAAGGATGCCTGACTCCATAGAGTCACTGGCAAGGAGTGCTCAGGAATTCGGGGCAGCACAGGCCAGGAGTCTGCAAGAATTCAGTGCAGCACAGGCAAGGAGTCTGCAAGAATTCAGTGCAGCACAGGCAAGGAGTCTGCAGGACTTCGCAGCAGCACAGGCTAGGAGTCAGCAGGGCTTCGCTGCATCACAGGCGGCTTCCAGCCAAATGCTCAGTCGTGCTGTGCATTCACTGGCTGGTCTGATGCAGACACAGATCAGAGCCACACGGGCACTAACTGCTGCCCCCCTCGCTGGATTGGCCAGGCATCGCCAGGGCCCTCACCGCGCTGCAGCAGCCCAGCAGTCTGTGCTTCAGCAGATTGCTGCGCATGCTGCAGTGCTGGCCTGTGCTCTGTCAGGTTGGCAGCATTCCTGCAGCCAACACTGTCACTCCTCCACTGCAGCTGCCACCACCCGTAGGACAGACTGCTGCCGCCCAAGCAGAGTTGGAGCAGTCAGCAGCTGGGCCCTCCAGGCCCAGAGCTGGTCCAGGCCGTCCCCCAAGGGCATCTGCCGTCTCACCATCTGACGCTCAGCAGCCTTCCCCCAGCCTTGCTGCAGCCACTGGGGTCCCATTGAGGAGGAGCTGCAGGGCGGGAAGGGGCCATTCACGGAAGCGAGGCAGATCACCCTCACAGGGTAAAAAAGTAGAAGGTGTGGCCAAATGTTGTGTTTATATATGAAGGCCGAGAATGTTTTGTTTATATATGAAGGCCAAGACTGTTGTGTTTGTTTTTTATGAAGGCCGAGACTGTTGTGTTTGTTTTTTATATGAAGGCCGAGGATCATGGTCATTTTTGTATAACCGTTTTTTTTCATTTTCTGAAGGTTGTGAGAGCCAGTTATGTGTCTGACTGTTTTTTGGGGGGTTTATCTGAATTAGTTTGTCATGCTGAAAGGGCACAGAGTTTGCATAGTAAAAATTTTTCTTTAATCTCATTGTCCATGTTTGCACTTTGAACTATTTGTTGCCTTGACCGGCTGAGGGCTTGTGGAGTGGCTCCATTCATGCTCTTTCATTGGCACAAGCCATTCCCTGAGAGGGGGCCTAGAACCGAGTTGCAATAAGCCGCCGACGGACGGCCCTTGCACTTTGTGCCTCCCTCCCGTCTTGGTGCTCCTCCTCCTCCTCCTCCTCCTCCTCCTCCTCTGGTGGTCCTCCAATGTCTGCTGGCAGTGGCTGAGTCCTGAGGATAGCCAGGTTGTGCAGCATGCAGCACACTACAACAAAATGGGAGACTCGCTCAGGCGAATACTGTAGGGCTCCTCCGGAACGGTCCAGACAGCGGAACCGTTGCTTGAGCACACCGATTGTGTGCTCAATGATGTTCCTGGTAACTTGATGGCTGTCATTATATCACTCTTCAGGGATGCTGGGCGCACGGAGCGGGGTCATCAGCCAGGTGCACAAAGGATAGCCTTTGTCCCCGAGAAGCCATCCTCGTGGGTGAGCCTGGGCTTCGAAAATGTCTGCCACAGAAGTCTGGCGCAGGATGAAGGCATCATGGCTGCTGCCTGGAAAGCGGGCATTGACAGCTAGTATGAGCTGCCTGTGGTCACACACCAACTGGACATTGAGCGAATGGTAGCCCTTCCGGTTGCGGTAATCCTCGGCATTCTCTAGAGGTGCCCGCAAAGCCACATGCGTGCAGTCAATGGCGCCCTGGACCATGGGGAAGCCTGCTATTCCTCCAAACCCCATTGCACGCTCTTGCTGCTTGTCCAGGGTCATGGGGAAGATGTACTGACGTCTCCTTCTAAAAAGGGCATTGGTCACCTGGCAGATGCAGCAATGTACCGCGAACTGGGAGATGTTGGCAATGTCCCCAGTAGTGGATTGGAAGGGGCCGGTGGCATAGAAGTTGAGAGCCACCATCACCTTCACTGCCACCGACAGAGATGTCCTGCTCCTCAGCTGTGGCTGCAGATCACTGCGAAGCAGGTGGCAGATCTCAGTGACCACCTCCCTTCTGAATCGCAGCCTCCGAACACACTGCTCCTCAGACATGTTCAGATATGAGAACTGCTGGCGGTATACCCTGGGTAGGTAAAGCCTCCTGTACCAATGCCTGTTGGCCCTTCTCCGTCTGGCCATGACTGGCACTCTCTCACGGCGTCTCTGAACCCTTTGAATACAATGCAGTAAGCCAACGTTTCCACCCATTGCAGCCCCCATTATATGTGGCAACTCAAGGCTATGGCACTGAAAGTGAAATCCAAGTGCAAAGCTCTGGCCTGAAGCCAGAAGTACCTGTGCGAGCACTGAGTCAAAACAGAAAGCTCTCTCCCTTTGTTTCTCTCCAAATATCCGTCTCTCACATAGAAGGATTGCCACAAAATGACTGCCACTTATAATGCAGGAGGAGTCCCCTTTAAATAGCGTCCCCCGCGCCCCGCAGCGACTGGGAACCGTTCCCCTCTACCAGTCGTTGGGGGCGCCAGGCGCACAGAAGGGCGGCGCCACTGAAGTTCCGGTTCGGCGCGCACCAAGGGCGTTGCACCATGAAATGACGTCAGGATCTGCACGTGCAGCTGAGCGGGCGCTGCGGTTTTGCGCCGCCGCTAAATCTTGAGTGAAGTTCGCGAGAGGCGCGGATCGTGCCGCGCCCGGGCGCTAGCCACTTAGCGCTCCACTTCTCCTCCTCCTAAGGCGCTAGCGGCTGGCGCTAACAACTGAATTTCTAGGCCTTTGTGTCTTAATGAGAGGAGCATTCATAATAAGGTGGATGAATTAGCTGTGCAAATAGATGTAAACGGATATGATATTATTGGGATTACAGGGACATGGCTCCAGGGTGACCATGGCTGGGAATTCAACATCCAGGGGTATTCAATATTCAGGAAGGACAGGCAAAAATGAAAAGGAGGTGGGGTAGTATTGCTGGTTAAAGAGGAGATTAACACAACAGTAAGAAAGGATATTAGCTCTGATGAAGTGGAATCTGTATGGGTAGAGCTGAGAAATACCAAGGGGCAGAAAACATTAGTGGGAGTTGTATACAGGCCCCCAAACAGTAATGCTGAGGTTGGGAATGGCATTAAAGAGGAAATTAGAGATGCGTGCAATAAGGGCACAGCAGTTATCATGGGTGACTTTAATCTACATATACATTGGGCTAACCAAATTAGGAACAATGCTGTGGAGGAGGAATTCCTAGAGTGTATACGGGATGGATTCCTGGACCAATATGTTAAGAAACCAACTAGAGATCAGGCCATCTTAGACTGGGTATTATGTAATGAGAAAGGATTGATTAGCAATCTTGTTGTACGAGGCCCCTTGGGGAGGAGCGATCATATTGGCCCAGAAATTCGGGTCCCAACGCGTGAATGCGGATGGAGTACTCACGCGTGGACCCGATGGAAGTGCCAGTTTCTTGCATGCACTACGCATGCGCGGGAAACCGGCATTTCCGATCCTCTGAACCAAGGGGTTCAGAGGTCGAACGTGTGCGCGCAGGTGTAGGGGGTTTCTCTTGCTTGCTCTGGTCTCCTGCCAGGCTTCTTGCAATAATTACCCGTGAGTGGTTCGACCCACTCGCCCCTACGGTTCTCGACCTTGGACTTAGGTGCAGGGAGCTGTAGTGCAGAAAAACTCAATAGACCAGGTCGAACAGCACGAAATGGATGCTTTTATTAAACAGTTTGCAGCATTATAAAATACATGTCATATGCACAGATTAAAGCAACTACAAGCATGCACACATCTATAAACTTAACTCTATAGAAATGGGGAACACACGGCACATCGAAAAAGGGGCAACACATTACAACTACCCTTAACCCCCTCCCCTAGACCTAACTAAGTTTCGATTTGAAGAACTCGGGATCATGCTCACCACTTTAAGAATTTTGAAAAGGAGTTTGCAGCCTTTTGACACAGCTTTCCGTCGTCACGTGGGTTTGGAAGGTTCTGGCGCAGCTTATTTTTCCTCTTGGTTCTCCTGTGATGAGCGCTCGCCGATGTGATGTTGAGACACTGGAGTGCTGGGCCCTGAGTGTCTTCTTCTCCAGCCTGGGTCGTCGATCTCCCGATGGTCTTCCCCGGGGCGGTACGCTGGTCCCAAATGGCTTTCTCTATACAGTCATAATATCCTTCTGATTTGGAGCAGAGCTGGAGTACAGGGTGTCTTCTTCTTCGGCCTGGGTCGTCGATGATCTCCCGACAAAAGTACCCGGGCCACCCTCGTCGTCTTCCCGTCGTGGCCGGGCCTTGCCTGCCCGAACACCGAACACGTTCCGAACCGAAGTGCTGTGTGAAGGTCTCTGATGGTCTTGAAGCGTCTCACCAAAGAAGTTTAAGAAGCAGTACCGTAGGAGTTCCAAAGCTACTCCGAAGCGTTCTGATGGACTTTTTCAATCCACAGTTATACACTTTTGGAACATTCTTATTTCCACCAAATCATAGTCCTGTCTTTGTAATAATTTTGGCGGGCAGAACTCTCTGCAGGGGTGTTTTGTCTTCATAACGGGAGTCGGTGATAGCTTAACTGGCCTTCCTGGGCTGATAATGTCTTTGCTTTGTCACCGTAACTCGGTTTGTATATTGATCGGTCTGGAGATTGCCCTTGATGGCTGTTAAACGGCTTTTCTTTGTACAGTAAATGGGTTAAAGTGTTTGTTCAATTGTCCGCCCATTTCTTGATGGGTCTCATCCTGCTACCCAAATCTGTCCTGTACTTATAATCTAATCAATATGTATACTCAGTTCCATGAGTTTCGGCTTCCCGAAACTGGTTTTCGCGGGCTTTAATGTCCTCAATCCACAAGCCTGTCTGGCTTGCAGTAACAGAAATTCAAATGGTCCCAGAAGCTGGTCACGAGGTCTGGCGGCCATTTTGTGTGCCCTTTTATCAAAGGTTTCTCTGTACAAGCTTCTTTTGGTCAATAAAGCTGTTTTATCAACCCTAAGTTCCTGCGTGATTATTTAATGAAAATTTTGCGAATCTTACAGTCCCTCCTGTGATACTGATAGCTTGCTTAAAGTATCAATAACCCTTGGTGAGCAAATTTTCCCTGATTCCCCACATCCAAACATTCCTGGTAATTAACTATATATGGCCCCCACGACACATGCAGTTCCCATTTCAGAAAATTACCTTGTGTACAGTTGGACAATCATAGGCAGTACTACCTCAAACTATAACACATTCATCTTTCAGATGTGAAGGGGCCGATACCCCTTACACCACCTGCATACACATTTTGTTAATCAAAAATAGAAAAACCAATCATCGGTTATAACACAACAGTATTCATACACTTAAATCATATAGTAACCAAAACCAAGAGTGGAGGGACGCTTTATCCTTTGATACATAGCAGCCTAAGCGGGGGTCTCTTCACCCACTCGTACATAGCGTTCTCTCCATTCTCCTGTGTTCTCGTGCCTCTGGAGGCATTTGCCTCTCTTGCAATGCACGAACAGTAAAAATATTACAATCAAAACCTGACACACTACTAGGATGTGGGATGCTATTCTAATCCAGGGCGGGATCTCTATATTAGTGAACAAGTCCCACCATGGTGGGGTGACTATGTCCAATATGTCTTTCCCTATCTCCAATGTCTTCTGCTCTAGTGTGTAAAAATGCTTCTGTGAGACTATTACGGCTTTTAAAATCTTGGTGAGGTGTTCGGGGAGAGGGGGAAGGACATTACCAAAATGCGCAACGAATCGCTGCAAATCCGTGAAATTCACTTTTACAGTGAGGTGAACAGTGGAAGGTACAGGAATGGGGACAATTCGCTGTTGTGCCACTTGAACTTCAGCCCTGGGTTTGAAACAGAAACTGCTGTCACTGACCGGACACCACCCGTGCTGTCCGTGATGGTAGTGAGGCGCTGCAGTGGTAACACAGTATGTACCACCTCCGATATATGCCACCTGCGGGGGCACATGGTCTTTTGCCATTGCCTCCATGGTCCAATTTACCGGCTTCGCGCTAGCGGCTCTGAACCCGCACTGTAGTTTTAAAATGGCATTCAAGTGCTGGGGACACAGGATGATGTGTGCTCCCCGGCTTCGACACCCCGAGAGGTCGGTGCCTGTCATCGTACACTCCCATCTGATGACATAAGGCGGGACCACTGCGTAACGAATGTGCGCACCCCCCTGAATGACTCCAATGTTCTCCACCCTGTATACCGGGGCGGGTTTTGCTGTGGGACCCAACACCGGCATCCTCACCACTATTCCCATGATAGTGTGATTCGAGTGTCCACAGTCCACTGGGACTGGGTATGCCTCTGCAGCTAGTCTGAGCTGGCACGGACTTAATGCGTTCTCAAAAGGGTGGAGCGCTTGCAAGTGCTTGTTGCTGATCCAGGACGGGACCAAACCTTGTTTTAAATCCTCCAGATTACTGCAGCCCTCGCCCAGTAACCACGCCCTGTATAGCACACAAGCTTCGTTCTGCGCAGCCTGATCGGACGCATTCCGATCCTCCCTAATGAGTGCATTTACCGTTCTAACGTGTTTCTCCAGCTCAGCGATTATTTCTTTTAAGTGTAGTGTCATGGCCTGGTCCTCATGTAGCTCAGAACCCACTACCTTATTTTCATTTGTCAGTATGTTCCTTAACTGGGCCTTTAGACCATTAACCGGTGTCTGCAGCTCCATGTTGTCTAGAGCGTTAACAACAGATGTCCCGGTACTAAAAGCAGTGAAGACGTCATTTACAGTACCCCTCCTTTGCCTCCCTACCCGATCCAAAACTTCCTGTGGTGTGGTGTACAATTTGGCTTTGTCGATGTCGGCAAAGTCAAATTCATAAAATTGTCTGAACATCCTGGTTAACAGGACCTGGTACAATTGCTCCGTTTCCTTGGGACACCACTCCGGCAATCGTACCTCAGTGAGGTTTAAAATCACTGAGGCCACCGCGTAGTGTACCCCTTGGTACAGCATCTGACCGGTGGGTACCAATACTAAACCGTTCCCGGGTCCCTTTGTGGTGGTGGGGCACCCTTCCTTCTGGGCTAGTGCTACCGGAATCGTGGGCAGGGGTTTGCGTGGGCGGGTGATGAGTTCAGTGGCGTTTACCGGAATCGGGGAGAATGGGACTCCGCACGCCCGGGTGCTGACGTCCCACCTCATCCCCTTCCCTTCATCCTGCCACTGCCTCTGGAAAAAGATGGATATGCCTTTGGGGCAAACGTGCTTCGAACCCCACATGCAGACATATATCCCTTCATCTGGTTCCCATCACTTGTCCCAACACACACGTAATTGTCCGTGAGTCCCCGTAATTGTCCGATGGGTATTGTTACCCAGTCGCTCCCACTCGATTGTAGAGTTCTTCATATTCTTTCCCAGCTTTCGAAGCCACCACCATCTACTTAGCGGTACGTTCCCATTACACACCAAACAGATCCTCTTTCCCACGTTAACGCTGACTCTGGGTGCAATGATCCTCACCCGAGGGCACAGTAACGAAGTCTCTTGGTAGGCAAACCCGGATTTGCTGGAGTATTCTGTAGAATTCGACCCCAGCCATCCTGGCCATCTCCCTTGGTGGAAGTAGGTGGCGGTTTCCTCAACCTCTCGCTTCCCCGTCCCATCCGTCGCGATGGGGGCTGTGTCCCCGGAGCATCCGAACACGACGACGTCCTTGGTGCGGCCTCGGTAGGCCAACCCGCACCCGATCGCCGCGAGCACCACGAGAATCCTCTCCATTGTATCCTTGGTTTCTGTAACCGATAAGATGATGTAGCCAGGCTCCCAATAGGCGCTGGCCTAATTAAACGGATGCTCGGGTCCCCTGACCCCGCTTCCAAACAAACACACATACTGGGCAGACTTCGAAAACTACCTTTTAAAACATCCCCATCATCTTAAACTTTACATGCCTTAAACTAACATTAAAATTACTTAACTTAACTTATCATTACCTAAACTTATGTACAGCGCCGCCCTCCTTCGGGCGGCCTACGTAATCCCTGATCGGACTGCAGCTCACCGCTCCCTGTGGCGGGGCTGCAGTGACCTGTATCTCTGGTTCCCCGCAGCCTTTTGCTGCTAAACGGGGACTGTGCTTTCTTAATGAATTTCTGAAGTCGGTGTCTACTGGGAGTGGGTGACTCGGGCCAAGACTTTACCGGCTGAGGCGTTCGGGCCGACCTGCGAGAAGATACTTTGGGCGTGGCTCCCTTGGCGAGTGGACCTTTGGGTGGGACTTTGGCTCTCACAGCCCGTGGCTCTTCCACGACTGTGGGCTTCGGCTCCCTCCCCTCAGGCTCCGCCCCTTCGGGAATTGGGTCTGTGGCAGACGGCTCCTCCCCACCTGTCCTTACAGGTGGAGGATCTCTGCCCCCAATTTCTACCTCCCCCACGCTCGAGTCGAGGGCGGAACCTCCGTCCTCCGGCTCCTCCTCCTCCAGAATCGTGTCGAGGGCGGGACCTTGCTGTTCGGGTCCCTCCTCGTCCGAGTCCCAGGCCATCGGGGAAGCCTCCCAGGTGGGCGGGATGGCTCCTCCCCTCAAGCAGGCTGCAACACCAGCTTGTGTGGTCTGTGACTCTTTACTTGCCTCAGGCTTATTGCTTTTACTCTCAGACCTGGCTTTCCCTGCTGGTTCTTTTGCACCTGGCTTAAACAGTTTACACTGGTCATGAACCATTTTAAAAACCCTTAGCTGACCCTCTAAACTGCCAGCCCTCGCTGTTAACCTGGCGTTCTCCTCCCTTAAAACCTGCTCAACTAACTTAGCCTCCGCAACCTGGCACCGCAGGTATTCCTCCATTTTACAGGAGGTCTCTTCCTGTGCATGTCTTTCTAGAGGACACAGGTCGACAGGCTGCACTGGCTCTAGTCAATTGGGCACAACTGTCAGGGTTACGGGAACGACAAGGCCGGTGGTGACGGCTATTTTCCCCTGCGAAATCATCAGAGACCGCATTGTCTCTAAAATCGATTCAATCGCAGCGGGATCCACAACTGCACCAGCTCCTGGTGCTGGGGCAGGAGCTACGGTTTGGTTTTGGGCTGGTGCTGAGGCGGCGGTCTGGGCTTGGGCTTGGACTGCGGGAAATTTCCCTCTATTATCCTTCCACGGATTTCTACAGTCCTTGCGCCAATGTCCATCCTTCCCACACCCGTAACAACTACTCTTGGCTTGGGGAGGGCGATTCCCCTCCTGATGCCATTCCTTTTTAACAGGAGCTGCAGGCCTCACCTCATGCACCTTTCCCTTCGGGGGAGGCACTTCCTTACTCCTGCTATTCCTGTAACCTATCGTGAGCTGATCAAGTACTATCTCTTCCGTGGAGCGGGGGTTATTGGGGTCAAACCATGTTTTGGACTGCTCCCTCACCTGTGGCAAGCAATTAGTGACCAGGCACCGGAGCCAATGAGCCCTTTGACCAGCGTCCAGCCCATCTCGGGTCGGCCCGCCCGGGCACCTGCGCCGATACACTGACCACAACCTTCCGGCGAAAACCCGTGGGGGCTCTCCCTCTAGCTGTACCGTCCTACCCAATCGGAGGAATGGATTTCCGTCATCTTCCCCCATAACCTGCAGGACCTCATCCTGTAAAACCTCATACTCCCCGTGTCCTCTCTTGCTCTCATCAGAGAGACACTGGAGGATCGAGCTGTCCAGGGAGAACAGCAGCATTCTGGACTGCTCTCTCCCGTCGCAGTCATTAACTGCTGCGGTCTGCTCCACGTCCCTAAAATGGACGAAGGGATCTCCTGACTCGGAGAGTTTTGGGATGTGGCTTATCATTGCCCTTAGCTGTTGTGCGCTGTGGGGCATTATGATCTGATTCACGAGGGGTCCGTCCTCGCCATCGTCGTTGTCCGGACCGAGCCTCCGGTGTCGAGCGGGACACATCGGTGCCGGCTTCGACCCTACTACCTGGGGTTGCTCCACCTCCGGAATCTCTTCGTCTAACTTCACCATTTCCTCCCCCGCATCCCAAGACTCATCATAGCTTGGAGGTGCCGAGGGCACGGTGGTTAGTACCACAACTGCCTCTTGCGGAATCGGTCTTTTGGATTCCCTGGCTAACTGTAGCTGGCTCGCTGGTGGGTTTATGAGACACACCAAGCCGTTTGCCTTCGCTAGGGCCGTTCTCAGGTCCTCTAGCTCCCTTTGGCAAGCGCTATGGTCGGCGTTCTCAGACCTATCCTCGATGGCCATCTTGTATGCTGCCCTAGCTCACAGAATACTTTCCTCCTGTGCCTCTACCTGCTGAGCTAGGCGGACACACCTGTCTCTTATTCTACCTTCACTGGCCTTGGCCTCAATGACCTGACACTCCAAGTAATCTATCTTGGTCTCATGGCGATGGGTTATGGATTGGCGTTCCTGATTCAGCGCGTTGAGCGATGCAATCAGTCTCTTTCCTCCTGCAACCTTTTCCTCTACTTCTGCTAGTAACCCTTTGATCGGGGCCGTCTGTGCTACAACGACTTGGTCCAAAGGCTGGACTTGCTTCTTGTAGCACATCAGCCAGACTGCTTTTTCTACAGATCTTTTGTGCTCTTTGCTTTCTGTCCACTTGATGGCTGCGTCTAGCGGGCGCCTATCTCTTAATAGGTCGGATATCCACTGTTTTGTAAGGTTCACCTTCCCAAAAACATAATCTGCTATTCTCTCATCCATCACATTTTGTTTATTCAGACCTTGATCTAAAACACTACGGCCTAGAAATTCAGTGCCCTTAGCGCCGATTTTGCGGCGCTAGAGGGCCGAGCGCTGCAATTGGCGCCGGCGCCGAAATTGCCTGGGGCCCTTCCGCCGCGGTAGACCGGTAGCGCTGCGCCGGCACCGATGACGTCATCGGTGTGCGCAGCGTCCCGGTTGCCATGCCGACGGGCCCCAGCGCCGAAATTCAGTTGCGGCCGCCTCGCCCGTGGCAGCCGCAACTAAGACTCTGGCAACAGAGTCTTACATGACTTTGCGCCGGCGCATTAAAGGCACCGCGGCGGCCGGCCGCTTTCCCGCCAGCCGCCTGGCCGCAGCTCCCTCCCCGGACTTCCCCCCCACCACCCCCCGGAACAGAAGCAAGCCCGGCACTTGTCCGAGGTGCCGGGCTCATTTTTAAAAAGATTTTCGCGGGCCGCGGCCGGGTGCAGGCAGCTCCTCCTTAAGGGAAGGAGGAGGCCTGCACTTCCTGAACCTGCCGCACCGCAGCGGGCGCCGCAGCGCCGGAATAGCGCCGATATTCAGCGCGTAGCGCCAGTTTTCAGGCGCAAACAGCTCTCAGCAGCGCCGGCAGCCATTTGGGCGCAGAATTGGTGAATTTTGGGCCCGACCAGCGCGACTTAGCTCCGGCACTAACTTCCGGCGCTAAAGCCCTGGCTGCGCCAAAACTCAATTTCTAGGCCTACATTCCTGCTGCCAAGGTCCTGCCGCGGTCGCCATCTCTGTAGGGGTTTTCTCTTGCTTGCTCTGGTCTCCTGCCAGGCTTCTTGCAATAATTACCCGTGAGTGGTTCGACCCACTCGCCCCTACGGTTCTCGACCTTGGACTTAGGTGCAGGGAGCTGTAGTGCAGAAAAACTCAATAGACCAGGTCGAATAGCACGAAATGGATGCTTTTATTAAACAGTTTGCAGCATGATAAAATACATGTCATATGCACAGATTAAAGCAACTACAAGCATGCACACATCTATAAACTTAACTCTATAGAAATGGGGAACACACAGCACATCGAAAAAGGGGTAACACATTACAACTACCCTTAACCCCCTCCCCTAGACCTAACTAAGTTTCGATTTGAAGAACTCGGGATCATGCTCACCACTTTAAGAATTTCAAAAAGGGGTTTGCAGCCTTTCGACACAGCTTTCCGTCGTCACGTGGATTTGGAAGGTTCTGGCGCAGCTTGTTTTTCCTCTTGGTTCTCCTGCGATGAGCGCTCGCTGATGTGATGTTGAGACACTGGAGTGCTGGGCCCTGAGTGTCTTCTTCTCCGGCCTGGGTTGTCGATCTCCCGATGGTCTTCCCCGGGGCGGTACGCTGGTCCCAAATGGCTTTCTTTATACAGTCATAATATCCTTCTGATTTGGAGCAGAGCTGGAGTACAGGGTGTCTTCTTCTTCGGCCTGGGTCGTCGATGATCTCCCGACAAAAGTACCCGGGCCACCCTCGTCGTCTTCCTGTCGTGGCCGGGCCTTGCCTGCCCGAACACAGAACACATTCCGAACTGAAGTGCTGTGTGAAGGTCTCTGATGGTCTTGAAGCGTCTCAACGAAGAAGTTTAAGAAGCAGTACCGTAGGAGTTCCGAAGCTACTCCAAAGCGTTCTGATGGACTTTTTCAATCCACAGTTATACCCTTTTGGAACATTCTTATCTCCTGCCAAATCATCGTCCTGTCTTTGTAATAATTTTGGCGGGCAGAACTCTCTGCAGGGGTGTTTTGTCTTCATAACGGGAGTCGGTGATAGCTTAACTGGCCTTCCTAGGCCGATAATGTCTTTGCTTTCTCACCATAACTCGGTTTGTATATTGATCGGTCTGGAGATTGCCCTTGATGGCTGTTAAACGGCTTTTCTTTGTACAGTAAATGGGTTAAAGTGTTCGTTCAATTGTCCACCCATTTCTTGATGGGTCTCATCCTGCTACCCAAATCTGTCCTGTACTTATAATCTAATCAATATGTATACTCAGTTCCATGAGTTTCGGCTTCCCGAAACTGGTTTTCGCAAGCTTTAATGTCCTCAATCCACAAGCCTGTCTGGCTTGCAGTAACAGAAATTCAAATGGTCCCAGAAGCTGGTCACGAGGTCTGGCGGCCATTTTGTGTGCCCTTTTATCAAAGGTTTCTCTGTACAAGCTTCTTTTGGTCAATAAAGCTGTTTTATCAACCCTAAATTCCTGCGTGATTATTTAATGAAAATTTCGCGAATCTTACGCAGGAGTCTGCGCGGCGCGTTGAACTTTCTCTTTTTTTACAGGTTGGCTCGTGCGTGAAGGCCTCTACTTTTTGCACATTAAAAAACCAGACGTAAGGACTTCATTTTAAAAGGTAAGTGGTCAATTAATTAAAATTAGAACATTTTTTCCACAGCTTTATTATTTTTAAATATTTTACATTAAGGTAAGTGTATTTTTAGCCCCGATTTTTTATAAAATTATTTTTTTCAAAAATTTAAATTATTGTTTAAAATAGTTATTTAATATTATTTATAGTTGATTTAAATAGTGTGATTTTTTTTCAAATTTATTTTAAGGTTAGGTACTGTTTTGGGCGCCCAGAGTTTTCATGAGTTTGACAGTTCTTTCTGTCAAACTCATGAATGGACTTTTCCCTCCTCCGATTGGTTGACCAGTGCTCACGTGATTCCAGCCGACGCATCGCACTAAGTACGCCGCTGGATCACGCAAGCACAGCGCGCCAGAAGCTGGACTGGGCCACAGACAGGAAATCCACACAGGCCCAGGCCTCAACTGCCGGCGCGCTAGGTAAGTGTAGGTCGGGGGCTTACACCCACGGGAAGCCCCCAACACGAATTTCTGGGCCAATATGATAGAATTCTTCATTAAGATGGAGAGTGAAGTAGTTGACTCAGAGACTAGGGTCCTGAATTTAAATATAGGAAACAACGATGGCATGAGGCGTGAGTTGGCTAATATGGATTGGGGAATGTTACTTAAAGGGTTGACAGTGGATAGGCAATGGCAAACATTTAAAGATCGCATGGATGAACGATAGAATTTGTTCATCCCTGTCTGGCATAAAAATAAAACAAAAAAGGTGGCGCAACCGTTGCTAACAAGGGAAATTAGGGATAGCATAAGATCCAAGGAGAAGACATATAAATTGGCCAGAAAAAGCAGCAAACCTGAGGATTGGGAGCAGTTTAGGATTCAGCAAAGGAGGACAGAAGGGATTAATTAAGAGGGTGAAAATAGAATATGAGAGTAAGCTTTCAGGGAACATAAAAACTGACTGTAAAAGCTTCTATAGATAGGCGAAGAGAAAAAGATTGGTGAAGTCAAGCGTAGGTCCCTTGCAGTCAGAATCAGGGGAATTTATAATGGGGAACAAAGAAATGGCTGACCAATTAAATACATACTTTGGCCCTGTCTTCACAAAGGAGGACACAAATAACCTCCCAGAAATGTCGGGGAACATAGGGTCTAATGAGAGGGAGGAACTGAATGAAATCAGTATTTGTAGGGATATGGTGTTAGGGAAATTGACGGGGTTGAAGGCTGATAAATCCCCAGGGCCTGATAATCTACATCCTAGGGTACTTAAGGAAGTGGCCCTAGAAATAGTAGATGCATTGCTGGTCATCTTCCAAAATTCTATAAACTCTGGCACAGTTCCCATGGATTGGAGGATAGCTAATGTAGCCTCACAGCACCAGGGACCCGGGTTCAAATCTGGCCTCGGGTGACTGTCTGTGTGGAGTTTGCACATTCTCCCTGTGTCTGCGTGGGTTTCCTCCGGGTGCTCTGGTTTCCTCCCACAGTCCAAAGATGTGCGGGTTAGGTTGATTTGGCTATGATAAATTGACCCTTAGTGTTAGGGGATTAAATACGTGGGGTTACGGGGATAGGGTGGGATATGTGTCGGTGTAGGCTCGATGGGCCGAAATGGCCTCTATCTGCACTGTGGGGATTCTGTGATTCTGTGATTCTGTGGTATTTTTAAAGGTGGTAGAGAGAAAACGGGGAATTATAGACCGGTATGCCTGACATCGGTAGTGAGTCCATCATAAAAGATGTAATAGCAGAGCACTTGGAAAACAGTGACAGGATCGGACAAAGGCAACATGGATTTACAAAAGGTAAATCATGCTTGACTAATCTACTGGTATTTTTTGAGGATGTAACTGGTAAAATAGATAAGGGAGAACCAGTGGATGTGGTGTATTTGGGCTTTCAGAAGGCTTTCGATATGGTCCCACATAAGAGATTAGCATGTAAAGTTAAAGCACATGGGATTGGGGGTAAGGCACTGACTTGGATAGAGAACTGGTTGGCAGACAGGAAGCAAAGAGTTGGAATAAACGGGTCTTTTTCCGAGTGGCAGGCAGTGACTAATGGGATACCGCAGGGATCGGTGCTAGGACCCCAGCTGTTCACAATATATATTAATGATCTAGATGAGGGAACTAGATGTAATATCTCCAAGTTTGCAGACGACACAAAGCTGGGTGGGCATGTGTGCTGTGAGGACGATGCTGAGAAACTCCAGTATGATTTTGACAGGTTGGATGATTGGGCAGATGCATGGCAGATGCAGTGTAATGTGGATAAATGCAAGGTTATCCACTTTGGTGCAAAAACAGGAAGGCAGATTATTATCTGAATGGCAATAGATTGAGAGAAGGGGAAGTGCAACGAGACCTGGGTGTCCTTGTGCAGGTAAGCATGCAGGTGCAGCAGGCGGTTAAGAATGTTGGCCTTCATAGCGAGAGGATTCGAGTACAGGAGCAAGGATGTCTTGCTGCAGTTGTACAGGGCCTTGGTGAGGCCACACCTTGAGTATTGTGTGCAGTTTTGGTCACCTTATCTGAGGAAGGATGTTCTTGCCATGGAGGGAGTGCAGCGAAGATTCACCAGACTGATGGTAGGAATGACATATGATGAGAGAGTTTAGAAGATAGGGGATCTCATTGAAACTTATAAAATTCTAACAGGGCTAGACAGACTAGTTGCAGGAAGGATGTTCCCAATGGCGGGGGCATCCAGAACCAGGGGTCACAGTCTAAAGTTAAGGGGTAAGCCATTTAGGACTGAGATGAGGAGGAATTTCTTCACCAAGAGAGTGGTGAACCTATGGCATTCTCTACCACAAAAGGCGGTAGAGGCCAATTCATTAAATATATTCAAGAAGGAGTTAGATATATTTCTTAAGGCTAAAGGGATCAAGGGACATGGGGAGAAAGCAGGGCAGGGTACACTACTGAATTTGGATGATCAGCCATGATCTCATTAAATGGCTGAGCAGGCTCGAGGGGCCGAATGGCCTACTCCTGCTCCTATCTTCTATGTTTCTATGTTACATACTTGTAGAAACTCTTACAATCTGCATTTATATTTCTTGCTAGTTTTCTCTCATCCTATTTTTTCCCTTTTTATCAATTTTTTGGTCAATCTTTGCTGGTTTCTGAAATTCTCCCAATCCTCAGGTTTACTATTATTCTTTGCAACATTATAAGCTTCTTCTTTCAATCTAATGCCATCCTTAACTTCTTTAGTTAGCCACGGTTGGATCAATTTACTCGTGGAGTTTTTGTTTCTCAATGGAATGTATTTTTGTTGAGAATTATGAAATATTGCTTTAAATGCTCGTCACTGCTACACCTTTTAATTTATTTTTCCAATCTACCTTAGCCAACTCACCCCTCATACCTATGTAATTGGTTTTATTTAACTTTATTTAACTTTAAGGGGGAAAAATTCGATTGATTTGCTCCTCCCATTAGTGCCCTAAGGGTGCTAATGGGGCGCAAAGCAACTAGTGATTGGGCGCGGTGCTGCTAACACCACCCGCGAAATTCAGTGGGAGGTTAGCGATGACTGTAACCGTTTGCGCCCCATGGTGCTGCGCCTCCGGCAATGACATCATCACCATGCGCAGTGCCCTGCTCACACCCCAGCTGCGATCTTCGGTAGCGCCCCATGACTTACTGCCGGACGATATGTCCAACAGGGTCAGGGGGTCCTACCTGCAGCCAGGGCAGCGCAAATTAAAGGGGAGGTGCCGGGCGGCCATTTCTGTTGCTGGCTGCCTGCCAGCACCTGCCAGCACCTGCCCCCGTTGCCGTCTCCGGTCTCCTGTGCAGCCCCCCCACGGGGAGCCGGCTACGCTCCATGAGCCTGGCACTTCTCTTGAGTGCCGGGCTCTTTTGCCGGCACTCTGATCCCTGGTGGCCCAGCTGGGCCCCGGGTCGCGCTGCACTCGGCCCCTCCTGTTTAATAAGGGGAGGAAGGCCTGCATTACCACGGCACGACATGCTGCAGAGCTTGGCGCTGCTGCACGTAGCACCGCGATATTCACTCGCAGTGCCACAAGAGGGAGGTGGGGCGCTTCCAGTAGCACCCCGCCTCCATCTTGGGGTGCTACCAGTGAATTTCGGGCACGGGGACGCTAACTTTTTTGGGGCACTAAAAGTAGCGAAGTTAGTGCCCCAAAGGGGGCACAACCCAATTTTGCCCCCTAAGACTCTAGTTTCGGACGTAGGCAAGTCACTCTCAAAACGAATGTGAAATTATGATCACTCTGCCCCAGGGGATCCTTTATTATGAGATTGCTAATTAACCCTGTCTCATTACACAATTCAAGACCTAAAATAGCCTGTTGCCTGGTTGGTTCCTGATAGGTATAACCTCGCAGTTCTGGTATCATCCTTGTAAATCTTTTTTGCACCCTCTCCAGCGTCTCTATATATACATTTTTGTAATATGGTGACCACAACTTTAAGTGCGTTCTAACCAAGGTACAATACAAGTTTAGCATAACTTCTCTCCTTTTGAATTGTATTGCACTAGAACTTAACCCTAGTGCTTGGTTTGCTTATGTTATGGCCTTATTGACCTGTGTCGCAACTTTTAGTGATTTGTGTATTCGCACTCACAGATCCCTTTGCTCCTCTACCCCATTTAGATTCTTGTTTTCCAAGTAATATGTGACTGCCTTATTTTTCTTACCAAAATGTAATACTTCACACTTATCTCTGTTGAAATTCATCTTGAGGCTTGCAGAAGTGATTATTGCCATGACCCTTTATTTTTCAATTGAATGCAAGCCTAAGTGGAAGTACAGCTGAGTGTGACTTGTGCTCCCCCGACGTCATGGGCACTGACTTCACTGTAGCTTCCGGGGCTGGCCATTTTGACTGAGCTCCCAACATTTAAATCACCTCTAACTGGGAACTTGCCTGTTAGGTGTGGGAAATAGCGTGCTGCTGCAGCCTTGAAAGGCCTGCAGCAGCATAATGAGGCAGATATCACCATTATTTTTATTGCATGGAACATAGAAACAGGAGGAGGCCATTCAGCCCTTTGAGCCTGCTCCACCATTCAATTAGATCATGGCTGACCTCTGCCTCAACTCCATTTACCCGCCTTAGCTCCGTATGCCTTGATAAACTTACCTGACAAAAAATCTATCGATCCCAGTCTTGAAAGCTCCAATTGTCCCAGCATCCTTAAGGAAGCAAGTTCCTGAAGCAGCTAAAGTCTGAGGCCCCGATTTTCTGGCCGCCGTCGGGCGGCTTTCCATGCGGCCGGGGGTCGAAAATCGGCAAAAAAGCGGGTCGGGACCCCCCCGCCTGATTCCCCGCCCCGTCCAACTTTCGGACTGCCATTTCCCCGTGCCCCGCTTCAGTCCCGGCCGTCGCTGGCGGGACTGGTCGTCGGAGCACTCACACGCAATTATCTGCTTGTTGAAGTTGATTTTCCCGTGCCGTTGCGACTTTGGGGCTTTCCCCACCTGAAACCCGCCTGTGGGTAACCCCGCTGCTGAGAGCTGGCGTGAAGCTTGCTAGCTGTCAGCTGCAGGTAAGGAGAAGCTGCGATTTAAAGGGCCAGCACTTGTATGTTGAAGGACCTTGTTGTTGCAGGTTTGGGGCTACTTCTTCAAGGCTTAGGCACAGATGTGGAAGGTTGGAGCCTCACACACTTCTCCAATGCGATCTCCTGGGAAGCCCCTCTCGCCACCCTCACTCAGCGCTTCCTCAGCAGAGGCACCTACGAGAAGCGTGGGACGCCTTTTTTTCCTTCCCTTCTTGCCATTAGAGGATCTCCAGCAGCAGAGGCGGCAGCAGCAGAACCAGGAACAGCATGATGAGCACCAGGAGCACCAGGCTCACCTGAAGCTGCACAGGCCAGAAGGGGCCAGCGCTTCGAAGTGGCTTGAGAGCACCTTGCTGCGCTTTAGGGGGCCATGGGGACCTGTATCTGCACTGGCAGTCCTACTCAGAAGGACTTTCATGAGGATCTGGTTTCTCTGTTCAACAGATGGCCAACGCTCCTCAAGAGATGTCATTCTCTTTTGTGCACTCACCATGTTTTCCGTACCCTGGCGAGTTATCTCCTCCATGGAGGTTGCCAACCTTTCCATGGTGATGCGTTCATGCGCCAATGACTCCACAAAGGCTCTGCTCATGGTCGCTTGGGACTCCTCCATTCGCTCCACACTCGCAGCGACCCTGGAGACAAAACCTGCCAGAGACTCCTGCATCTGTGCATGGGGATCCATCACCTCTTCTCTTGCGGATGGACCCAGAGGCAGAGGGTTGACATGCAGCGCAGCTGAGCTGAGCTGGCAGAGTCCTGTGCCCTCCGACGAGGACTCTCCACTGCTGTCCCTGTCTCCAGAATCTGCTGAGGCTCACTTGTAAGCTGTGGAACACCAGGTGACAACACGACTCTATGTCCCGAAGGTCCCCCCGAGGTGTGAGTGTCTGCGCTGGTGCTGGGTGCGCTTGCTTCTGCTGACGCTGCGCCCTCAGAGGTTGGAGCTTCCTCTGAGGAGCCTAGCTGCACAGCCTCTTCCTCCTCCACAGTGACGACGGGGGCACTGGATGGTACTGTGGGGGAGTAAAGGAAGGAGATAGAGATGTAATGCCAAGGTTCTTCTGGTGACTCCCAGCGAGTTGGCATCTGCTGACACCTGCATCCATGCAGCATTGGTCTCAGTGGAAGGCTTCTTCCTCCCTGACCTAGGGAAGAGGACCTCCCTGTGGGCCCTAACCCCATCCAATAATGCCTGCAGTGAAGCCTCGTCGAATTTGGAGGCAGCTCGGGGTCTGGCACTGCCCACAGCTGCTGCAGGCTCCTCTGCCATCCTGTATGGTTTGTTTGGATGCCTTCAGAGGATGCAGTGCTTGCTATGGACCTTGAAAGCACCGCGAATTATGACATCATACTGTGGGGATTTCTGACACGAATTGGACAATTAGCAAGGCTTCCCACCTGCTGGGAATTAATTGGCCACTTGAGGGAAAATTGCGTGGAGCTGGCTGACACTTTCTTATGTGTGTCAGAAACCCCACATTCGGGGAAATCCGACCATTCCCCACACAAGCCGAAAATCGGGGCCTGAGAGTCTGAATGGTCAGTTGCAGGACAGGGACCACCCGCCAACACCCACCCCGCCCCCCCCACTCCCCCCCTCCGCACTGTAGGGGGTTTCTCTTGCTTGCTCTGGTCTCCTGCCAGGCTTCTTGCAATAATTACCCGTGAGTGGTTCGACCCACTCGCCCCTACGGTTCTCGACCTTGGACTTAGATGCAGGGAGCTGTAGTGCAGAAAAACTCAATAGACCAGGTCGAATAGCACGAAATGGATGCCTTTATTGAACAGTTTGCAGCATTATAAAATACATGTCATATGCACAGATTAGAGCAACTACAAGCATGCACACATCTATAAACTTAACTCTATGGAAATGGGGAACACACGGCACATCGTAAAAGGGGTAACACATTACAACTACCCTTAACACCCTCCCCTAGACCTAACTAAGTTTCGATTTGAGGAACTCGGGATCATGCTCACCACTATAAGAATTGCGAAAAGGGGTTTGCAGCCTTTCGACACAGCTTTCCGTCGTCACGTGGGTTGGAAAGTTCTGGCGCAGCTTGTTTTCCTCTTGGTTCTCCTGCGATGAAGGCAGCCGGTACAGCCTTGGTGAGCGCTCGCCACGGATGAATCCGTTACCGACGTGATTTTGAGAACTGGATGCACATGGGTGAATCTGTTACCGATGTGATGTTGAGACACTGGAGTGCCGGGCCCTGAGTGTCTTCTTCTCCGGCCTGGGTCGTCGATCTCCCGATGGTCTTACTCGGGGCGGGACGCTGGTCCCAAAAAGCTTTCTTTATACAGTCATAATTGTCCTTCTGATTTGAAGCAGAGCTGGAGTACAGGGTGTCTTCTTCTTCGGCCTGGGTCGTCGATGATCTCCCGACAAAAGTACCCGGGCCACCCTCATCGTCTTCTCGTCATGGCCGGGCCTTGCCTGCCCAAGCACTGAACACGGTCCGAACCGAAGTGCTGCTTGGTTCCGATGGAGTCTGTCCCGAAGCGTACCGATGGAGAACTCACTGATGGACTTTACTCAATCCACAGTTATACTTTTTGGAACCATTCTTATCTCCCGCCAAATCATAGTCCCGTCTTTGTAATAATTTTGGCGGGCAGAACTCTCTGCAGGGGTGTTTTGTCTTCATAACGGGAGTCAGTGATAGCTTAACTGGCCTTCCTGGGCCGATAATGTCTTTGCTTTGTCACCGTAACTCGGCTTGTATATTGATCGGTCTGGAGATTGCCCTTGATGGCTGTTAAACGGCTTTTCTTTGTACAGTAAATGGGTTAACGTGTTCGTTCAATTGTCCGCCCATTTCTTGATGGGTCTCATCCTGCTACCCAAATCTGTCCTGTACTTATAATCTAATCAATATGTATACTCAGTTCCATGAGTTTCGGTTTCCCGAAACTGGTTTTCGCGGGCTTTAATGTCCTCAATCCACAAGCCTGTCTGGCTTGCAGTAACAGAAATTCAAATGGTCCCAGAAGCTGGTCACGAGGTCTGGTGGCCATTTTGTGTGCCCTTTTATCAAAGGCTTCTCTGTACAAGCTTCTTTTGGTCAATAAAGCTGTTTTATTAACACTAATTTCCTGCGTGATTATTTATGAAAATTTTGTGAATCTTACAGTCCCTCCTGTGATACTGATAGCTTGCTTAAAGTATCAATAACCCTTGGTGCACAAATTTTCCCTGATTCCTCACATCCAAACATTCCTAGTAATTAACTACCTATAACCCCCACGACACATGCAGTTCCCATTTCAGAAAAATTACATTGTGTACAGTTGGGCAACCATAGGCAGTACTACCTCAAACTATAATACATTCATCTTTCAGATGTGAAAGGGGCCGATACCCTTTACACCACCTGCATACACATTTTGTTAAACAAAAATTGAAAAACCAATCAACGGTTATAACACAACAGTATTCATACACTTAAATCATATAGTAACCATAGCCAGGAGTGGAGGGACACTTTATCCTTTAATACATAGCAGCCCAAGCGGGGGTCTCTTCACCCACTCGTACATAGCGTTCTCTCCATTCTCCTGTGTTCTCGTGCCGCTGGAGGCGTTTGCCTCTCTTGCAATGCACGAACAGTAAATATATTACAATCAAAACCTGACACACTACTAGGATGTGGGATGCTATTCTAATCCAGGGCGGGATCTCTATATTAGTGAACAGGTCCCACCATGGTGGTGTGACTATGTCTAATATGTCTTTCCCTATCTCCAATGTCTTCTGCTCTAGTGTGTAAAAATGCTTCTGTGAGACTATTATGGCTTTTAAAATCTTGCTGAGGTGTTCGGGGAGAGGGGGAATGACACAGCCAAAATGCGCAACGAATCGCTGCAAATCCGTGAAATTCTCTTTTACAGTGAGGTGAACAGTGGAAGGTACAGGAATGGGGACAATTCGCTGTTGTGCCACTTGAACTTCAGCCCTGGGTTTGAAACAGAAACTGCTGTCACTGACCGGACACCACCCGTGCTGTCCGTGGTGGTAGTGAGGCACTGCAGTGGTAACGCAGTATGTTCCACCTCCGATATATGCCACCTGCGGGGGCACATTGTCTTTTGCCATTGCCTCCATGGTGCAATTTATCGGCTTCACGCTAGCGGCTCTGAACCCGCACTGTGGTTTTAAAAAGGCATTCAAGTGCTGGGGACACAGGATGATGTGTGCTCCCCAGCTTCGACACCCTGAGAGGTCAGTGCCTGTCATCGTATGCTCCCATCTGATGACATAAGGCGGGACCACTGCGTAACGAATGTGCGCACCCCCCTGAATGACTCCAATGTTCTCCACCCTGTATACCGGGGCGGGTTTTGCTGTGGGACCCAACACCGGCATCCTCACCACTATTCCCATGATAGTGTGATTCGAGCGTCCACAGTCCACTGGGACTGGGTACGCCTCTGCAGCTAGTTTGAGCTGGCATGGACTTAATGCGTTCTCAAAAGGGTGGAGTGCTTGCAAGTGCTTGTTGCTGATCCAGGACGGGACCAAACCTTGTTTTCAACCCTCCAGATTACTGCGGCCCTCACCCAGTAACCACGCCCCATATAGCACACAAGCCTCGTTCTGTGCTGCCTGATCGGACGCATTCCGATCCTCTCTAATGAGTGCATTTACCATTCTAGCGTGTTTCTCCAGCTCAGCGATTATTTCTTTTAAGTGTAGTGTCATGGCCTGGTCCTCATGTAGCTCAGAGCCCACTACCTTATTTTCGTTTGTCAGTATGTTCTTTAACTGGGCCTTTAGACCATTAACCTGTGTCTGCAGCTCCATGTTGTCTAGAGCGTTGACGACAGATGTCCCGGTACTAAAAGCAATGAATATGTCATTTACAGTACCCCTCCTTTGCCTCCCTACCCGATCCAAAACTTCCTGTGGTGTGGTGTACAATTTGGCTTTGTCGATGACGGCAAAGTCAAATTCATAAAATTGTCTGAACATCCTGGTTAACAGAACCTGGTACAATTGCTCCGTTTCCTTGGGACACCACTCCGGCAATCGTACCTCAGTGAGGTTTAAAATTACTGAGGCCACCGCGTAGTGTACCCCTTGGTACAGCATCTGACCGGTGGGTACCAATACTAAACCGTTCCCGGGTCCCTTTGTGGTGGTGGGGCACCCTTCCTTCTGGGCTAGTGCTACCGGAATTGTGGGCAGGGGCTTGCATGGGCAGGGGCTTGCGTGGGCGGGTGATGAGTTCAGTGGCGTTTACCAGAATCGGGGAGAATGGGGCTCCGCACGCCCGGGTGCTGACGTCCCACCTCATCCCTTTTCCTTCATCCTGCCACTGCCTCTGGAAAAAGATGGATATGCCTTTGGGGCAAACATACTTCGAACCCCACATGCAGACATATATCCCTTCATCTGGTTCCCACCACTTGTCCCAACACACACGTAATTGTCCGTGAGTCCCTGTAATTGTCCGATGGGTATTGTTACCCAGTCGCTCCCACTCGATTGTAGAGTTCTTCATATTCTTTCCCAGCTTTCGAAGCCACCACCATCTACTTAGCGGTACGTTCCCATTACACACCAAACAGATCCTCTTTCCCACGGTAACGCTGACTCTGGGTGCAATGATTCTCACCCGAGGGCACAGTAACGAAGTCTCTTGGTAGGCAAACCCGGATTTGCTGGAGTATTCTGTAGAATTCGACCCCAGCCATCCTGGCCATCTCCCTTGGTGGAAGTAGGTGGCGGTTTCCTCAACCTCTCGCTTCCCCGTCCCATCCGTCGCGATGGGGGCTGTGTCCCCGGAGCATCCGAACACGACGACGTCCTTGGTGCGGCCTCGGTAGGCCAACCCGCACCCGATCGCCGCGAGCACCACGAGAATCCTCTCCATTGTATCCCTGGTTTCTGTAACCAATAAGATGATGTAGCCAGGCTCCCAATAGGCGCTGGCCTAATTAAACGGATGCTCGGGTCCCCTGACCCCGCTTCCAAACAAACACACATACTGGGTAGACTTCGAAAAAGTACCTTTTAAAACATCCCCATCATCTTAAACTTTACATGCCTTAAACTAACATTAAAAATTACTTAACTTATCATTACCTAAACTTAACATACCTAAACTTATGTACAGCGCCGCCCTCCTTCGGGCGGCCTACCTAATTCCTGTGAGGGCTGCAGCATGCCGCTCCCTGTGGCAGGGCTGCACTGACCTTCGGCTTTGATCCCCCGCAGCCTTTTGCTGTTAAACGGGGACTGTGCTTTCTTAATGATTTCTGAAGTCGGTGTCTACTGGGAGTGGGTGACTCGGGCCAAGACTTTACAGGCTGAGGCGTTCGGGCCGACCTGCGAAAAGGTACTTTGGGCGTGGCTCCCTTGGCGAGTGGACCTTTGGGTGGGACTTTGGCTCTCACAGCCCGTGGCTCTTCCACGACTGTGGGCTTCGGCTCCCTCCCCTCAGGCTCCGCCCCTTCGGGAATTGGGTCTGTGGCAGACGGCTCCTCCCCACCTGTCCTTACAGGTGGAGGATCTCTGCCCCCAATTTCTACCTCCCCCACGCTCGAGTCGAGGGCGGAACCTCCGTCCTCCGACTCCTCCTCCTCCAGAATCGTGTCGAGGGCGGGACCTTGCTGTTCGGGTCCCTCCTCGTCCGAGTCCCAGGCCATCGGGGAAGCCTCCCAGGTGGGCGGGATGGCTCCTCCCCTCAAGCAGGCTGCAACGCCAGCTTGTGTGGTCTGTGACTCTTTACTTGCCTCAGGCTTATTGCTTTTACTCTCAGACCTGGCTTTCCCTGCTGGTTCTTTTGCACCTGGCTTAAACAGTTTACACTGGTCATGAACCATTTTAAAAACCCTTAGCTGACCCTCTAAACTGCCAGCCCTCGCTGTTAACCTGGCGTTCTCCTCCCTTAAAACCTGCTCAACTAACTTAGCCTCTGCAACCTGGCACCGCAGGTATTCCTCCATTTTACAGGAGGTCTCTTCCTGTGCATGTCTTTCTAGAGGACACAGGTCGACAGTCAATTGGGCACAGCGGTTGGGGCTGGGGGAGCAACAGGGCCGTTGGCGACTGCCACCTTCCCCTGCGAGGTCATTAGAGACCGCATTGCCTCTAAAACTGACTCGATCGCATCGGGATGGATCGACACATCGGCTCCTTTCTCCCGGATGGGCGTTTGGGCTGGGGCTGAGGGAGCTTTTCCCTTTAAATCCTTCCAGGGATTTTTACAGTCCCGGCGCCAGTGACCTTCCTTCCCACACCCGTAACAACTACTTTTGGCTTGGGGAGGGCGATTCCCCTCCTGATGCCATTCCTTTTTAACAGGAGCTGCAGGCCTCACCTCATGCACCTTTCCCTTCGGGGGAGGCACTTCCTTACTCCTGCTGTTCCTGTAACCTATCGTGAGCTGATCAAGTACTATCTCTTCCGTGGAGCGGGGGTTATTGGGGTCAAACCATGTTTTGGCCTGCTCCCTCACCTGTGGTAAGCAATTGGTGACCAGGCACCGGAGCCAATGAGCCCTTTGACCAGCATCCAGCCCGTCCCGGGGCGGCCCGCCCGGGCCGCTGCGCCGATACACTGACCACAACCTTCTGGCGAAAACCCGTGGGGGCTCTCCCTCTAGCTGTACCGTCCTACCCAATCGGAGGAACGGATTTCCGTCATCTTCCCCTATAACCTGCAGGACCTCGTCCCGTAAATCCTCATACTCCCCGTGTCCTCTCTTGCTCTCGTCAGAGAGACACTGGAGGATCGAGCTGTCCAGGGAGAACAGCAGCATTCTGGACTGCTCTCTCCCGTCGCAGTCATTAACTGCTGCGGTCTGCTCCACGTCCCTAAAATGGACGAAGGGATCTCCTGACTCGGAGAATTTTGGGATGTGGCTTATCATTACCCTTAGCTGTTGTGCGCTGTGGGGCATTATGATCTGATTCACGAGGGGTCCGTCCTCGCCATCGTCGTTGTCCGGACCGAGCCTCCGGTGTCGAACGGGACACATCGGTACCGGCTTCGACCCTACTACCTGGGGTTGCTCTACCTCCGGAATCTCTTCGTCTAACTTCACCGTTTCCTTCCCCTCATCCCAAGACTCACTATAGCTGGGAGGTGCCGAGGGCATGGTGATTGGTACCACAACTGCCTCTTGCGGAATCGGTCTTTTGGATTCCCTGGCTAACTGTAGCTGGCTCACTGGTGGGTTTATGAGACACACCAAGCCATTTGCCTTCGCTAGGGCCATTCTCAGGTCCTCTAACTCCCTTTGGCAAGCGCTATGGTCGGCGTTCTCAGACCTATCCTCGATGGCCATCTTGTATGCTGCCCTAGCTCCCAGTATACTTTCCTCCTGTGCCTCTACCTGCTGAGCTAGGCGGAAACACCTGTCTCTTATTCTACCTTCACTGGCCATGGCCTCAATGACCTGACACTCCAAGTAATCTATCTTGGTCTCATGGCGATGGGTTACGGATTGGCGTTCCTGATTCAGCGCGTTGAGCGATGCAATCAGTCTCTTTCCTCCCGCAACCTTTTCCTCTACTTCTGCTAGTAACCCTTTTATCTGGGCCGTCTGTGCTACAACGACTTGGTCCAAAAGCTGGACTTGCTTCTTGTAGCACATCAGCCAGACCGCTTTTTCTACAGATCTTTTGTGCTCTTTGCTTTCTTTCCACTTGATGGCTGCGTCTAGCGGGCGCCTATCTCTTAATAGGTCGGATATCCACTGTTTTGTAAGGTTTACCTTCCCAAAAACATAATCCGCTATTCTCTCATCCATCACATTTCGTTTATTCAGACCTTGATCTAACACACTACATTCCTGCTGCCAAGGTCCTGCCGCGGTCGCAATCTCTGTAGGGGGTTTCTCTTGCTTGCTCTGGTCTCCTGCCAGGCTTCTTGCAATAATTACCCGTGAGTGGTTCGACCCACTCGCCCCTACGGTTCTCGACCTTGGACTTAGATGCAGGGAGCTGTAGTGCAGAAAAACTCAATCGACCAGGTCGAATACCACGAAATGGATGCCTTTATTGAACAGTTTGCAGCATTATAAAATACATGTCATATGCACAGATTAGAGCAACTACAAGCATGCACACATCTATAAACTTAACTCTATGGAAATGGGGAACACACGGCACATCGTAAAAGGGGTAACACATTACAACTACCCTTAACCCCCTCCCCTAGACCTAACTAAGTTTCGATTTGAGGAACTCGGGATCATGCTCACCACTTTAAGAATTGCGAAAAGGGGTTTGCAGCCTTTTGACACAGCTTTCCGTCGTCACGTGGGTTTGAAAAGTTCTGGCGCAGCATGTTTTCCTCTTGGTTCTCCTGCGATGAAGGCAGCCGGTACAGCCTTGGTGAGCGCTTGCCACGGATGAATCCGTTACCGACGTGATTTTGAGAACTGGATGCACATGGGTGAATCCGTTACCGATGTGATGTTGAGACACTGGAGTGCCGGGCCCTGAGTGTCTTCTTCTCCGGCCTGGGTCGTCAATCTCCTGATGGTCTTACTCGGGGCGGGACGCTGGTCCCAAAAAGCTTTCTTTATACAGTCATAATTGTCCTTCTGATTTGAAGCAGAGCTGGAGTACAGGGTGTCTTCTTCTTCGGCCTGGGTCGTCGATGATCTCCCGACAAAAGTACCCGGGCCACCCTCGTCGTCTTCGCGTCGTGGCCGGACCTTGCCTGCCCGAGCACCGAACACGGTCCGAACCGAAGTGCTGCTTGGTTCCGATGGAGTCTGTCCCGAAGCGTACCGATGGAGAACTCACTGATGGACTTTACTCAATCCACAGTTATACTTTTTGGAACCATTTTTATCTCTCGCCAAATCATAGTCCCGTCTTTGTAATAATTTTGGCGGGCAGAACTCTCTGCAGGGGTGTTTTGTCTTCATAACGGGAGTCGGTGATAGCTTAACTGGCCTTCCTGGGCCGATAATGTCTTTGCTTTGTCACCGTAACTCGGCTTGTATATTGATCGGTCTGGAGATTGCCCTTGAAGGCTGTTAAACGGCTTTTCTTTGTACAGTAAATGGGTTAAAGTGTTCGTTCAATTGTCCGCCCATTTCTTGATGGGTCTCATCCTGCTACCCAAATCTGTCCTGTACTTATAATCTAATCAATATGTATACTCAGTTCCATGAGTTTCGGTTTCCCGAAACTGGTTTTCGCGGGCTTTAATGTCCTCAATCCACAAGCCTGTCTGGCTTGCAGTAACAGAAATTCAAATGGTCCCAGAAGCTGGTCACGAGGTCTGGCGGCCATTTTGTGTGCCCTTTTATCAAAGGTTTCTCTGTACAAGCTTCTTTTGGTCAATAAAGCTGTTTTATTAACCCTAATTTCCTGCGTGATTATTTATGAAAATTTCGCGAATCTTACAGCACTTCTTAGGTACAGCTGAGGAAGTTCTGCTGCAGAAGTTCAGGCAGAGGATAGAGGCACTGTTTAGAGTGGAGCAACAAGGGTTGCTCGGGAGCACCGGATGGGTGAGGCAGTCAGTTCTAATTCCATCATCCCAAGTATGGCTACTCAGTGTTGGCAAAAAGCTTAATGAACTTACCAGATCAGGGACAGTTAGTGGAGCCAGCCACACCTTCCAGGAATGCACTGTACTAAGCATGTCTGCCACTTACAATGAGTTCCCCCTCGCACAGTTTGAAAGTCTTTGAATGGTTTACTACTAATGCCTTGGAGGTATATTAAATCTTTGAATGTTTGTTATTATTAATGCCTATGAGGTACATAGTAGGCTTTACAGCTCCAGCCATCAACTACAAGTGTTCCTTCAATCATATCCTCGTATGCTAACACCTCACAAAAAGCTGAGCTTGGTCTGTAACTGCCTGCTGCCTATGTATGCCTTCATACCCATTACAGGCTGCATTCTGCAAGCTGTTTCCCATGCCCATTAAACATTATGGCATAAAATGGAGCAGGGGCTAAATATTTTTCCTCTCCTTTTTTGATCAGGTCTGCCTGATTTACACTAGAGAAATGGACAGTCCTGATTGGAAACTCTAGATGGTGATCTATTTATTACCTACTTCTCAAAAGAAAACAACCAAAATGCTAAATCAAGTCAGCAAGAGCAATTGTTTGAACCTGAGAAACTATTTGTTAAGTCTGTGTGTTATAGTGATAATTACTACACAGACTACAAGAGTAAATTCAACAGGTCTTTACTGGTTGGAGGTCGGGACTATACTGAATACAATATTACTACACAGTGCTTATATACCGGCGTGGTCACCACCGGTATTACGTATACAGCAGCCAGAGAAAGTAGTACATCTCTTAAGGTGGAACAGGCTTAAGTTCTCTTAAGGTGGAACAGGTTACATACACCACAATCCTCCCTTTTTAGCTTAACAGTCATATCCCCATTTAACATAACATAATAACATATATACATATATAACTTCAGGTATAACAGTTCAAAGGTTCAGTCTCTCAGGAGGCTTTCTGATGCGGCTTGGATAACGCCTCTCAGTAGTCTCTGATTCTTGTTGTTGAGGTGCCTCCTCTATTTGGTTTCCAATGTATTGGGTGTCATCATCATCAAGTACATTCCCTGCCGAGGTAGATGCTTCAGGTTCATTAACGTCTTCCACAGTTGTCTCTGTCACAACCATGGGTTCAACCCTTGCTCTCGACTCTACCAGTTGATCCGCATGACGCCTTATCACATTATGACCAATATCTACTGTGTACATCAGAGGTCCTTGTCTGGCCCGAATTGTTCCGGACTGCCATTTTTTGTTTCCATAGCCCCTTGCCAACACTGGTTGTCCTACGTCGAAAGTTCGAGTGGTCTTGTTGTTAATATGCCGAAACTGTTTGTTTTCCACTTCCCTCCGCACATTTGGTTTTAACAAGTCCAACTTGGACCGCAACCTCCTGTTATAAAACATCATGGCAGGACTTTGGTTAGTCACTGCATGATCGGCGTTTCGATATGACATCAGGAACTTGTCGACCTTGTGTTGCAGCGGAATCTGATCATCGTTCATGGCCTTAATTGCCTTTTTGAATGTCTGGACAAATCTTTCAGCCAACCCGTTTGTCGCCGGATGATATGGGGCAGAGGTATAATGTTTTACTCCATTCTTCTTTAAGAATTGTCGGAGTTCTTCCGATACAAACTGTGGTCCGTTGTCCGAACAGATCTGTTCTGGCAATCCGTTCCTTGCGAATATTGTTCTTAACACCGCAATTGTCTTTTCTGAAGTAGTGGTATTCATCTTGATGACTTCTGGCCATTTGGAATGTGCGTCCACCGCGATTAGGAACATGGAGTCCATGAATGGACCAGCAAAGTCAATGTGTACGCATTGCCATGGGGCTGAAGGCCATTCCCATGGGTGTAGCGGTGCTATCGGAGGTGCATTTTGCACTTTTTGGCACCCAGCGCAGCTTTTCGTTAACTCCTCAATCTGTTGGTCAATACCCGGCCACCATACATAAGCCCTAGCAAGACTTTTCATTTTAACTCCCCCCAGATGATCTTCATGCAGTTCGTTTAAAACTCTTTCCCTTAACTTGGGAGGAATAATCACTCTTGTCCCGTACATCAAGGTACCATGGCAGACGGACAGCTGGTCTCGCCTTGCTGAAAATGCCGGTAACAGAGGATCACCCCGTGTTGGCCATTCTTTCACTGTCACCTCGTAGACTCTGGACAGTGTCGGGTCGTTCCTGGTTTCTCTTTCAATACTTGCATTGGTGACTGGTAAACACTCGATGATGGTCGAATGAAATAACTCAACAGGGTCAACTATCGTCGTGTCTTCTTCTTCAGGTAGTGGCAGGCGCGACAGCCCATCAGCATTGCCAAGCTGTTTCGTACCTTTGAATTCTATTTGATATTGATGTGCCCCTAGGAAAAGAGACCATCTCTGGAGACACTGCGCTGTCATCACCAAAACACCCTTCTTAGGGTTAAAAATGGATACCAACGGTTGATGGTCTGTCAGAAGTGTGAATTTTTGGCCCTGCAGGTAATGATTAAACTTCTTCACTCCCCATACAAGGCTAAGAGCCTCCCTATCGATCTGCGCATAGTTGCGCTCAGTGGAGGTCAATGATCTGGATGCAAACGCGACTGGCCTTTCCGTGCCATTTGGCAACTTGTGTGAGAGTACTGCCCCAATACCATATGGAGAAGCATCACAAGCCAACCGAATAGGCAGTGTCGGGTTGAAGTGAGCCAACACTTCCTCTGAGGTGATCAATTCTTTGCTTTTGCGAAATGCCTTCTTACAGTTTTCGCCCCATTCCCATGGTACCCCTTTCTGTAAAAGAGCGTTTAACGGGTGCAGTACCGTGGATAGATTTGGCAGAAATTTATGGTAATAGTTAATTAATCCTAGAAACGACCTCAACTGAGAGACATTCTCCGGAGCGGGAGCCTTTACAACTGCCTCAATCTTGTCAGGAGACTTATGAAGCCCCTCCCGGTCAATGACATGGCCACAGTACAAGATCCGCTTCTGGAAGAACTCACATTTCTGCCGATTTACTCTAAGTCCATACTCTTTCAGTCTGTTGAGCACCAGTTCCAAGTTTGCGAGATGTTGTTCATCACCATCACCTCTGATCAGAATATCGTCCAGGTAACATTGTGTGCCTGGAATTCCCTGCAATACCTGCTCCATGGCCCTCTGCCAAATTGCTGGAGCCGATGCCACTCCAAAAACCAGCCTATTGTACCGGTACAACCCTCGATGCGTGTTGATCGTGAGGTATTGGCGTGACTCTTCCTCAACCTCCATCTGCAAGTACGCCTGCGCCAGGTCTATCTTGGTGAAGTGTTTCCCGCCAGACAATGAAGCGAAAATATCCTCAATCCGTGGAAGCGGATACTGCACCGTGTGAAGCATTGGATTAATGGTGATTTTGAAATCTCCACAGATGCAAACCTTCCCTGGATCTCCTGGCTTGTTGCTCGCAGGACGTTTCATAACGGGAACAATGGGCGTAGCCCACTCACTCCAATCTACCTTAGACAGTACACCTGAACGTTCTAGTGCTTCCAGTTCCGCTTCAACAGTAGGTCGTATTGCATAGGGTACTGGTCTGGCTTTAAAAAATTTTGGTTGTGCATGTTCATCAATCTTGATGTTTGCCGTAATTCCTCTCAGTGTTCCCAGTCCCTGCTGGAACACCTCTTTAGCATCATCCAATATTCTGGACAATCGTTTAGGTTTGACATCTGTTTCCCCGGAATCTACCGTTAGTGCCTTCAAGGAGTGCCAGTCCATATTCATTTTCCTAATCCACTCCCGTCCTAGTAGTGGTGGACCTCCTTCAGGTAGCACATATAAGTCCATTACTTGGCTTTCTTCGCCCTTGTGGACCACTTCTACCTCTATTTTTCCGATGGGGTACACTCTTTGCCCCGTGTATGTTTTCAATATAATCTCCGTATCCTGTAGGGGAATATGTTGGAATAACCTTCTGTAATCTTTCTTATTCATGACCGTCAATGCCGATCCAGTGTCCAATTCCATTTTTACTTGGACTCCTGCTATCTGAAGAGTGACCCAAATTGTCTGGAGATCTGCATCCTTACCAACGTTGTGTACTCTTAAGCTATCCAGTTCATTACTGCTAGCGTCTGAATCTGACTTCTGTTCGGTCAAACTGTTCTTTGTCACCTTGTGTACCTTTGCGTATTTTCCTTGCGGTGACTTTTTGTTGCTGGTCTTCTTTCCTGACCGGCATACTTTAGCTATGTGGCCAAGCCTGCCACACGTTCTGCATTCTTGGTTTTTAAACCAACACTGGTTCTGATCGTGCGTTGTCTTTCCACAACGATAACATTTGACAGAACTCAAACCCAATTTGTTTGTACCGAGTTCCGGTGACCGTAGCTGCATTACTGCCGTGCCTCTCGCTGCAGCTTCGTGTGCTGCTGCCATAGTGACCGCCTTCTCAAGCGTCAGCTCATTCTCCTCGAGCAGTCGCTTTTGTGTATCCTGTTTAAATAAACCACACACAAATTTATCTCATAGTGCCTCTGTCAGTCCCGTTCCAAACTGACAATATTTTGCTAGCTTACGTAATTCCATCAAATATTCAGCATTGCTTTCATTCTGCAGCTGCCTTCTGTCGTAAAATTTAAATCGTTCCGCTAGCATCAGCGGCGTGGGGTTTAGATGATTTTTCAGGACAGTAACAATCTCATCGAACGTCTTATCCGCCGGTTCATCTGGTGATAACAGGTGTTTCAATTGCCCGTATGTCTTCGCACCCATTAAATTTAATAATGTTAGTGCTTTATCTGCATCAGGAATTTTATTTGCCTTACAATAATTTTGTATGCGTTATACATACATGGCCCAATCTTCGATGTCACTATCAAAGGTATTAATGTTCCCATGTTTAGGCATCGTTGCAATTTATTGTATTTTTATGTTATCCAAGATGGCGGCTTCCCGCTCTTGTCGTCATCCTCCGCCCACAAAATGGCGGTTTTCCCGTGCTTGGCAGTCTTCAACCATCCCCCGACGCTGTCTCCGCTTCACCGCGGCTCTCGCGCCTTCAGTTTCCCCAGACGCTGCGCCTTTTAGCCCGAATGTGGCCCTTATCTCCGGTCATGATCGATGTCCCTGCGCTGCGCCTCTCGCTCGAAAGCGGCCCGGCCCTTATCTCCGGTCGCGATCGATCTCACCGCCCTTATTCCTCCGTCTTCCCAGCCCCGTCTGTACAGCCAACGCGGTTGACTTTCTGTCGTGTCGCTGCCCGGCTTACCCACCACCAAGGTAGAAAGAAGAAAGCTGACAGTCGCTGATGGAGGCTTCGAGGTCAGGATGTCTTCTGCACTCCGGTTTCTCGATGCCTGCCGCTCGACGTGTCTTCCAGTAGGGTGATGAGGGTGGAAACCTCTCTTCGACGTCCTGTCTGTGGACGAAGCCGCCGTGGAAATAACTGCCGCAGGGTAAGAATCGGACTCGTCGCCACTGTTAAGTCTGTGTGTTATAGTGATAATTACTACACAGACTACAAGAGTAAATTCAACAGGTCTTTACTGGTTGGAGGTAGGGACTATACTGAATACAATATTACTACACAGTGCTTATATACCGGTGTGGTCACCACTGGTATTACGTATACAGCAGCCAGAGAAAGTAGTACATCTCTTAAGGTGAAACAGGCTTAAGTTCTCTTAAGGTGGAACAGGTTACATACACCACACTATTGCCTTCTATTCTGCAGGAAAATATCAATCATTGTTCCGTTGAAATGCATAAATTGTACTCACTGCCCCTAATAAGGAGCTAAGTCTTGCTGGCATCTGCCTTGTAACCAATCAGCCACGAGGTTCTATCTCTGTTATTGGTGCCAGTGGGCGAGATATTGAGGCCTCCTGCCCAGCAGAAATGGGGTGGTGGCGCCCCAAAGATCGCGGATACAAATTTACTGCCCCATTCCTCCATGGCTATGGTTGTTGCCATTTTGCTGGGGTCCTTGGAGTAGGCAGCCCAGGTGGCCACTTAGAGTAATCGGACCCCGATGCTATTTTAGGACTCAACTGGGCAGAGTCTGCGCCTTTCGCCCTCCGCCCGGTATCTGCTGGTGTTCCAGCAGGAGAGGAGCCCGCAGGTAAGTACTTCTTTAATTTTGTGGGGGCCAGGCTGGAGCAGGAGTGCTCCTCCGTGCTCCACAAAAGTAACCTGGGCCGCTGCCGCACCAGAACCCCCGGCCCCTCCCGAGAACAGAGATCCCCCCTCCCCTCGGCCTACCTTCTTTAGGGCCCGGAATCTAGCCGGGCTGCCCGATATTGTGACGTCCCAGAGCCCGTGAGCTGTCCCTGGGCATTTGGTTTCCGCCTGCAGCCTTCTGGTCATGTGTTAATGAGGTCCGGCTATCAAAATGGACCAGCCCACCCGAAAAACTGCACGGAGCGAAAATCTACCCCAATATATGATGTCACTCAATGCCACCCAAGGTTGCCAGAATGGAAATTGAATCACTAGAAATGTCCTTGTGTACAGGCGGGAATTTAAAGGACGGTCATTCCACTAACACAGAACACTACTTATCCTCAGCATAATATCAAAGATGCCATTAGTCTGTTAAGTGTGCCTATTTCAGGGTCCCTGATGTACAGTCCAACATCAGCAGAAAGCCATCTCTGAGATTGTTGTATTAGTAACATAGGCAAGTGGCACAAATGCTTGACCATTAAAAACATCATCATGGCACTACTGATAATAATGGAGGCAAAAATACAATGTATAGCTTGCATCACCATTGACTGTGGTGCTGATTCAAGTTAGCAACAATGCAATACTAATTAAAAAATGGCCTTGAAGTGAATAGCCAAGTATCCAAATATCACATTATCTGGTCTCAGGGGCTTGCTCTCTAAGGAATCTTTTAACAGGTAACAGTTGCTGATCTTGAATGGTACAACTCGATGTCAGCTTTCAAATCGCATGGTATCCATGCCTGATTGAGAATCTACAGCATTTTCTTACTGCTTATTTAACACTTTAGTTTCCTCAATCTATTACTTCACCAGACTGATTCCTGGGATGACCATAATTCGGTCAGATTTAAGGTAGGACCAACACACCCAGGGAACCTTGGATGTCAAGGGATATACGAGAATGGATTAGGAAAAAAAGGGGGGCTTTTGGCAGATACAAAGGACTAAAGACAGAGGAAGCCTGTGTCCAGTGGGGTACCGCAGGGATCGGTGCTGGGTCCCTTGCTGTTTGTGGTCTACATTAATCATTTGGATGTGAATGTAAAAGGTATGATCAGTAAGTTTGCAGGTGACACGAAAATTGGTGGGGTGGTAAATAGCGAGGAGGGAAGCCTCAGGCTACAGGACGATATAGATGGGTTGGTCAGATGGGCAGAACAGTGGCAAATGGAATTTAACCCTGAAAAGTGTGAGGTGATGCATTTTGGGAGGACTAACAAGGCAAGGGAATACACAATGAATGGTAAGACACTAGGAAAGACAGAGGATCAGAGGGACCTTGGTGTGCATGTACATAGATCCCTGAAGGTAGCAGAACAGGTGGATAAGGTGGTTAAAAAAGCATATGGGATACTTGCCTTCATTAGCCGAGGCATAGAATATAAGAGCAGGGAGGTTATGATGGAGCTGTACAAAACGCTGGTAAGGCCACAGCTGGAGTACAGTGTGCAGTTCTGGTCGCCACACTATAGGAAGGATGTGATTGCTTTGGAGAGGGTGCAGAGGAGATTTACCAGGATGTTACCTGGGCTGGAGCGCTTCAGCTATGAAGAAAGACTGGACAGGCTGGGGTTGTTTTCCTTGGAGCAGAGAAGGCTGAGGGGGGACCTGATTGAGGTGTACAAAATTATGAGGGGCATAGATAGGGTAGATAGAAAGGAACTTTTCCCCTTAGTAGAGGGGTCAATAACAAGGGGGCATAGATTCAAGGTAAGGGGCAGGAAGTTTAGAGGGGATTTGAGGAAAAACTTTTTCACCCAGAGGGTGGTTGGAATCTGGAACTCACTGCCTGAAAGGGTGGTAGAGGCAGGAACCCTCGCAACATTCAATAAGCATTTGGATGAGCACTTGAAAGGCCATAGCATACAAGGCTACGGACCAAATGCTGGAAAATGGGATTAGATTAGACAGGGCTTGATGGCCGGCGCGGACGCGATGGGCCGAAGGGCCTCTTTCTGTGCTGTATAACTCTATGGGGGAGAAATTCGGTTGGTTGCGCCACCGATTAGCGCCTAAAGAGGCCGAGAAGTGGGGCGTTAGCCAATTTCCGGGCGGGCGCAAGGTGCCTAGCGCCTCGCCCCATATTGAGCATGCATTTAGCGCCGGCACTAAATCTTAGTGCCCGCTCATGTGCGCAGGCTGATTATGATGTCATTTGAGTGTGCAACGCCTTTTGGGCGCCCCGGACTGGAAATTCAGTGGCGCCCCCCTCCGTAGTGCCTGGCGCTAATAGTGACAGCTTACCTGGGCCTTACCAAGTCGCTCTCGGGCTGGGGGAGCGTTATTTAAAGGGGATTGGTGTGGTTTAAAAGCGGCAGCCATTTTTGGATCACAACTTCCTCGAGAGCTACAAAGAGTTGCTGAGCTGCACACTGAGAGCCATTTGACCACTGAGCCAGCGCAGGCAGATGATCTTCAGCCTTCTGACCATCACCTTGCTGTCGGTGAGCCTTGACAACGGGGAGCCTTCCTGTGGGCACTTATTATGGGGGCTGCATTGGAGGGGAACGTCCTGCTGCTGAATCATCTGGAAAGGGCACTGAGACGCTGGGAGAGGGGGGCGGGCATGGCCAGACGGAGGAGGGCCAGCAGACGTCGCCACAGCAGACCTTACGCTGGCAGGGTTATCCGACAGCAGTTTTCCTACATGAACATGCCGGAGGAGCAGTGTGTCAGAAGGCTGCGATTTAGAAAGAAGGTGGTGACTGAGCTGTGCCAGCTGCTTCAGCCAGATCTGCAGCCTCAGATAAGGTGCAGGACATCTCTGTCGGCGGCTGAGAAGATGGCTGCTGGCCTGAACTTCTACGCGAGCGGCTCTTCTCAGGCTGCGCGTCAGAGGCTGATCAGAAGTAGCTTCTAGGCCTCTCTCACGGAATGCTTGCTGCCATTCCAAGAACAGGAATGGAACCGGTCTGATACCCCCAAGCCTGTGAAGGGCAAGATGCATGTAAATAGCAGGCATGGCCATTGTAAATGAAGAAAGTGTTTCATTACACAAAATGTGGTTCCTTCAAACATGAGAAAGCTATGGCAACAGAAAGCAAAACTAATACACTGACACATAACTGCCTCTCACACCCGGGAGACTGTCCAAAACATAAATCACATTCCGACCATCTTCCTTGGCCTTGATTCCACTGCGCCAACCAAAGCATCCAATGCCCCATCAGTGAGGCGTTCCGCCCTCTGCCTCACCCTTTCCATGTCTTGCTAGGCTGGTGCGCCACAGGTAGGCTCCCACCGCTTTGAAGGCCTACAAGGCAGTGAGTGTGTCTGGTGATGCCAATTGACCTGCCCCTTTAAGAGCTGTCCGGCGCCACTGTGTCTCAGGGAAAGTGATTATTGACAGCACCCTCGCTGCGCCCCGCCACCGCGAAATTGGGTTGCGCCGCCGGGTTAGCGCCTTAAGAGTAGCGTGCAGCGCCTGATTTAGCGCCGCAATCACCTTTAGGGGCACTGCAACCCAATATCGCGCTAGGTGGCGCTAAATTGTGCCTGGCGCTACACTTTGCACATCGCCAGGACTAGCGCCCCAAAAGCGGCTATACCGAATTTCTAGGCCTATGACTCTATGACTGTCATATGAGGAGAGATTGGGTCGACTTGGCCTGTATTCACTAGAGTTTAGAAGAATGAGAGGGGATCTCATTGAAACGTATAAAATTCTGACAGGGCTAGACAGACTGGATGCAGGGAGAATGTTTCCCCTGGCTGGGGAGTCTAGAACAAGGGGTCACAGTCTCAGGATATGGGGTAGGACATTTAGGACTGAGATAAGGAGAAATTTCTTCACTCAGAGGGTGGTGAACCTGTGGAATTCTCCACCACAGAAGGCTGTGGAGGCTCAGTCACTGAATATATTTAGAAGGAGATAGATAGATTTCTAGACACAAGGGGCATCAAGGGATATGGGGAGAGAGCGGGAATATGGTATTGAGGCAGAGGATCAGCCATGATCATATTGAATGGCGGAGCAGGCTTGAAGGGACGAATGGCCTACTCCTGCTCCTATTTTTCTATGTTTCTCTGTTTCTATATTATCCCAGCTAAAAGCACTGGTTATTTTCTTTAAACAAAATGGTTAAGTGCTATTGAAATAATGGCAGGCTTTGGCGAAGAGATGTGGCAGTGGGAGTGTGCAACATGATTAATGGTCCAACATAAGAACATAAGAAATAGGAGCAGGAGTAGGCCATTTGGCCCCTCGAGCCTGCTCCACCATTCAATAAGATCATGGCTGATCTTCTATCTCATCTCCACTTTCCTGCATATTCCCATATCCCTTGATTCCTTTAATATCCAAAAATCTATCGATCATGACGTGTATATGTGTGCACGTGTGCCTTGCCAGACTTGCTGAACTTCACGCATTAGTTTCAAATGGGTTTGCTGAAGATGACTGGAAGGCACAACATTCAAGAGGGAAATACCTCATCGGAGGACTAGTTTTTTTTCTCATCAATATTTCAAGACTGACCTACTTCTTTGGTTAAAATGTCTTACTTAATTAAAAAGAAACAACTTTGGCTTCATCTTTTACAAATTTGCAGACATAATTGCTGAATTAGGAATAATGCCATCACTTGCTTCCTGTCAAAGTGTTGCCAGCTGCCATTTTGTATGTTATTCTTCCCCCCACCCTCACCGTCATCTTTTTAAAAACAGTGATTAGTAGTAAGGCATGGATCCACAGGCACCAGACGCTGTCCGATACTTTGCCATAGCGGATATTCTTCATGTGCGAGCCCTGGCAGTGAGTATCAGCAGGCTATTTGACTGGAACAGGCATCACAACCAAACCTGATACACTCCCCACCCAATGCCCACATATGCGAACTTCTCAGCAGGAGTCACTGAACAGCAATCGGCTGAGGGAACTCAGACCAATTGTGGCACCCCTACCTCAGCTGAGATCGGCTACTTAGAAATAGATACTCAAGAGCTTTTCATCCAGAGATATTCAAAATGACAGCTTGCGCCCCACTAAGTTAGGCAATTTGGTTCCTGTTTGCGGATCTATTTCTCACTGACTGGTTTTTATCCTGTTTGAGTAACCTGGCCCTGGACATTTCCCAAAGGCTGTTCCTAGCACTTTTGCTTCTTTGGAGGATCGATCCTAAACCAAAATCTGTAAGTACCCGCAGCTTAAGATGTTTGCAAAGTGATCTGAGCAATCATTTAAACTTTATATGTAGCCTATGGAGTCCCAAGGTACGGAAAAATGTTTGGACACTCCTGTCATAGAAACTTAGAAAATTAGGATCATGGCTGATCCTCTATCTCAATACCATATTCCTGCTCTCTCCCCATACCCCATGCATTTTGTGTCTAGAAATGTATCTATCTCCTTCTTAAATATATTCAGTGACTTGGCCTCCACAGCCTTCTGTGGTAGAGAATTGCATGGGTTCACCACCCTCTGAGTGAAGAAATTTCTCCTTATCTCAGTCCTAAATGTCCTACCCCGTATCCTGAGACTGTGACCCCTCGTTCTAGACCCCCCAGCCAGGGGAAACGTCCTCCCTGCATCCAGTCTGTCTAGCCCTGTCAGAATTTTATACGTTTCAATGAGATCCCCTCTCATTCTTCTAAACTCTAGTGAATACAGGCCTAGTCGATCCAATCTCTCCTCATACGACAGTCCTGCCATCCCAAGAACCAGTCTGGTGAACCTTCGCTGCACTCCCTCTATGGCAAGTATATCCTTTCTTAGGTAAGGAGACCAAAACTGCACACATTACTCCAGGTGAGACCTCACCAAGGTCCTGGTCTGTATGGTGTGGAGATGCCGGTGTTGGACTGGGGTGGACAAATGTAAGAAGTCACACGACACCAGGTTATAGTCCAACAGTTTTATTTGAAATCACAAGCTTTCGGAGCGCTGCTCCTTCGTCAGGTGAAGTGGAGAGATGCCTATAGACACAGCTTATATAGTCAGAGAATAATGCCAGATGATTACAGGTAATCTTTCTAACTGCCATTTATCACACCTTGGCAGAGAGATAATCACAGCAATCAAAGGTGTGAATGGTGTCCAAACAGGTCAGTCAGGAAAACATTACATCAAAGAACAATGAGGTGGGGTCACAAGGGGTCAAATGTTGCAGATGCTGGGGTCTGTATAAAAAACAAAAAACAGACAAGTCGTTGGCTTGTTCTCTCTACACAGATGCGGCCGGACCGGCTGTGATTTCCAGCAAAAAAAATGTTTTTTTGTCTTTTTTTTGTTTATCATACAGACCCCAGCATCTGCAACATTTGACCCCTTGTGACCCCACCTCATTGTTCTTTGATGTAATGTTTTCCTGACTGACCTGTTTGGACACCACTCACACCTTTGATTGCTGTGATTATCTCTCTGCCGAGGTGTGATAAATGGCAGTTAGAAAGATTACCTGTAATCATCTGGCATTATTCTCTGACTATATAAGCTGTGTCTTTATGCATCTCTCCACTTCACCTGATGAAGGAGCAGCGCTCCGAAAGCTTGTGATTTCAAATAAAACTGTTGGACTATAACCTGGTGTCGTGTGACTTCTTACACTGGTCTGTATGGCACTGCCTACCTGCACTGAGATGTCAGGGGAGCATCACTTTACATAAAGTGCTGCCCATAAATGCCCTTTAAGGGACATTGAGGAACGAAACTTAAGTCTGTGCCGTCCTTCCATGGCAAATCAGTATTTACATAAAGCAAGAGGTAATTCAGCAGAATTACCTCACCCGTATCCCTGGGTGTATTGGATCACCTGAGCACAGCTCATGGAAGAACATCAAGCTGGAGGATCCGACGCCCATAAGGGAGGCCACCTAATTTTCCATCTATTTAAATTAAGGGCTCCCCTATGGGTCTGCAATCTTCCCCAACCAACCTTCCTCAATGCACTGCACCCAGGCGATCTAATCTACTTGGGTGCAGGAGTAAGAAAAATATGCCCCAACCTCTTTCCTCATTGCTAGACTTTGAAAATACTTCATTGGCTGTAAAGTGCTTTGGGACGTCCTGAGGCTGTGGAAGGTGCTGTATAAAATGCAAGCTCCTTCTTTCTTGCTTCCTTTGGCCACATGGTTAGATGCCAATCATGCCTCACAATTGTCCAACCAGCGCTCCCCAGTCTTCAGGTGTGTGAAGTTTATAGTCTTCAGAATCAGATTCGTCTATCTCGACCATGTCTCCCTGAGGGTCAGATGACAAACAAACTACAACCACTACCTTGTTTATCACCATTGTGATGAACAATAGAAGTTTGAAACATCGAACCACATTTTTTATGAGTCTTTTTTTATTGCGTTAAGCAATAAACTTTGGTTGTGTAAAGACTGTAAAAAGTGCTCCTTACGGCACAAAACTCAGTTGACAACATTGGTGCACCATGTTGATTTGTGAATTATCCACCCAATGCCCCAGGAGTTTTAAAACTCAACAGATCCTTTGAACAGTTTTTCTTCAACAATAGGCTCAACAGAGAAAACTTTGACATTTAAGAACCATGTAAACAGATTACGGTAGGGAATGGAAGAAGACAAGTTTGAATGTATGTGGAATAAAAACAGAAAATGCTGGAAATACACAGCAGGTCAGGCAGCATCTACGGACTGAACGGAGGTGTTCCGCAAAGCGGTCACCCAATCTGCGTTTGGTCTCCCCAGTGTAGAGGAGACCGCATCGTGTGCAGCGAATACAGTACACTAAATTGCAAGAAGTACAAGTAAATCGCTGTTTCACCTGGAAGGATGTGTTTGGAGCCCTGGACAGTGGGCAGGTGTTGCATCTCCTGCGCTTGCACGGGAAGGTGCCGTGGGAAGGTGAACACTTTTACGGAACACCTCCGTTCAGTCCGTAACCGTGACCCCAAACTTCCGGTTGCTTGTCACTTTAATTGTCCGCTCCACTCCCACTCTGACCTCCCTGTCCTCGGCCTCTTACACTGTTCCAATGAAGCTCAACAAAAGCTCAAGGAACAGCACCTCATCTTTCGATTAGGCACTTTACAACCTTCTGGACTCAACATCGAGTTCAACAATTGCTGACCATAACCTCTGCCTCTATTTTTTCAGACAGCAGCTGTTGAGGATTCTGCGATTCTCATTTGCAGCATTTAATCTCTCCTGCCTTTCACCCTAGCACAGGTCGTCCCTTTTATTCTTTCCTCCCCTCTCCCCTTTCCCTGCCCCGGCACCTGCTTAAAATCTGGTACATCTCTAACTTTTTCCAGTTCTGACGAAAGATCACAGACCTGAAAAGTCAACTCAGTTCCTCTCTCCACAGATGCTGCCTGACCTGCTGAGTATTTCCAGTCTTTTCTGTTTTTATTTCAGATTCCAGCATCTGCAGTATTTTGCTATTGTGTTGAATGTATGCGGGATAGAGGTGAACCTTCACTATTTGTGTAAGTCAGGTTGATATATATTTTTTTCTTTATTCGTTTATGAGATCTATGTGCCGCTGGCAAGGCCAGCATTTATTGCCCATCCCTAATTGCCCTTGAGAAGGTGATGTTGAACCACCTTCTTGAACCGCTGCAGTCCGTGTGGTGAAGGTACTCCCACAGCGCTGTTAGGGAGGAAGTTCCAGGATTTTGACCCAGCGACGATGAAGGATCGGCGATATACTTCCAAGTCAGGATGGTATGTGACTTAGAGGGGAACTTGGAGGTGGTGGTGTTCCCATGCGCCTGCTGCCCTTGTCCTTCTCGGTGGTAGAGGTCGCGGGTTTGGGAGATGCTGCCGAAGAAGCCTCGGTGAGTTGCTGCAGTGCATCTTGCAGATGGTACACACTGCAGCCACGGTGCGCCGGTGGTGGAGGGAGTGAATGTTTAAGGTGGCGGATGGGGTGCCAGTCAAATGGGCTGCTTTGTCTTGGATAGTGTCGAGCTTCTTGAGTGTTGTTGGAGCTGCACTCATCCAGGCAAGTGGAGAGAATTCCATCACACTCCTTACTTGTGCCTTGTAGATGGTGGAAAGGCTTTGGGAAGTCAGGAGGTGAGACACTTGCCGCAGAATACCTAGCCTCTGCCCTGCAGTATTTATGTGGCTGGTCCAGTTATGTTTCTGGTCAATGGTGACCCCCAGGATGTTGATGGGGAATTCGGTGATGGTAATGCCATTGAATGTCAAGGGGCGGTGGTTAGACTCTCACTTGTTGGAGATAGTCATTGCCTGGCACTTCTGTGGCGCGAATGTTACCTGCCACTTATCAGCCCAAGCCTGAATGTCGTCCAGGTCTTGTTGCATGCGGGCATGGACTGCTTCATTATCTGAGGAGTTGCGAATGGTACTGAACACTGTGCAGTCATCAGCGAACATCCCCATTTTTGACCTTATGTTGGAGGGAGGGTTATTGATGAAACAGCTGAAGATGGTTGGGCCTAGGACACTGCCCTGAGGAACACCTGCAGCGATGTCCTGGGGCTGTGATGATTGATCACCAACCACTACCACCATCTTCCTTTGTGTTAGGTGTGACTCCAGCCAGTGGAGAGTTTTCCCCCCGATTCCCAATGACTTCAGTTTTACTAGTGCTCCTTGATGCCACATTCAGTCAAATGCTGCCTTGATGTCAAGGGCAGTCACTCTCACCTCACCTCTGGAATTCAGCTCCTTTGTCCATGTTTGGACCAAGGCTGTAATGAGGTCTGGAGCCGTGTGGTCCTGGAGGAACCCAAACTGGGCATCAGTGAGCAGGTTATTGGTGAGTAAGTGGGTTGGCATAAATATGAAATACTGTGTCAGTAAAAGTGATCAGCCAAACCATTGGTTAATAGCATCGGAGGTATGTGATGCAGTACAAATACTGACAGTGCTTCACGTGCCTGGATCTCAGCATTGAGCAAAGTGCAAGGAGGTTGCATCTTTACAGGGATCCAAGCTCAGACCTGGATCCGCACCTGCAAACCACAGAGCAACACGTAGACACCCCTCCCAGAGGAAGTGACCTTACCCTCAGAAACCAACAGGAAACATCCCTCAGATCAGCCGGTATCCAGTTCACCACTGATGGAACCAAGTCTTCTTCGGCCATGCGTCGGCATATATCAGAGGGGTCATTTTAGCCCAATGGTGGTCAGATCGGCTGCCTGTTTTATACGTGACCCAATTTTACTTTCCATTCAAAGAGCCATATAGAGCAGACAGCCAATCTGATTGCGTCAGCTACCAGCCAGGCAGATTAGGTTCAAATAATTTCCTCCCTCTCCCCCCACAGATTCACGCTGGCTGGAGATAAAGACCCGATTTTGCCAGGCACATGCATTGCTCAAGTACAAGGCTCCACTCCTGCACCTGTAGGTGTTATCTCCCTTTTATCAGGAGAAAGCATTACTGCTTCCTCAACAGTCAGCTGGTAGGCGACTGCTGGCAAAAATTGACGCAGTTTACTGCTTTTCTAGGAAGTGCTCGCCATGCACATAACTTGAGCGAATTAAAGGCTCCTCAACCGTGCAAGGGGATAGGCTGAATGCAAGGCTGGCTTCTGGGAGACAAGGACCACCTATGCTCAAGGTGGGATCTGACACCTCTGTAGAGCCGCCACGTCCGCCCCCCCCACCCCCGCAACCCAGCACCAAATGCCCAAACACGAACTCACAACAACCCACATTTGTGAGGCACAAATACGACAAAGCAAATCTTTCACCTCCTAAACCAATGAGGGTAATGTTAACCCCCAAGAATAGGTGGGTTTAGGTTGGCTGAGAAATTTTAAAAAATTTAATTTCCAACCCGCCTCGAACCCGCCCAGAGGCGAGATGGGGACGGTGGGGGTGGTGGGGTGGCGTGGGCGACCAATCCGCTTTCAGGAGGTGGGTCGGTCGGTGACAGCTTTTTTGGAGGCTGTATGGCTCCATTTTTATAGGATTTTAATTTTTAATCCATTTCCACTGGGTTTCCCAGGCCTCGGGAAACCCGACTGGTAAAAGGAGGCAAGAAAGGTCAGATCCACAAGGTAAGTGCCTTTACAGCACTGCTGATGGGTCAGGAGGGGCAGGAATGTTTCCCCTTGGCCAAACAAGCTTACCCCTGTACCCACCCCATGATCACCAAATCCCCGCCGTGACCTCCCCCCACCCGACCACCATCTCTCCCTTGATCACCATCTGCTCTTGCATGATCTCTCCTACCACTGGCCACGAGGCCCCCGCCCCACAATGACTTCTCCCCCTCCCTCCCTCCCTGCGATCTCTCTCTGCCTCCCTACTTGCTGCCTGCTCCTCGGCCGCGGCCTTGTGTTGCAGGCTTTCCCGCCCGACAGCCAGTCAATCAGGCCAGCTGTCGGGCGGGAACCCTGCAGAGAAAACATAAACGGCGTCCTGAAGTTAATTTCTTCAGGACGTCTGGGAAGCCCTTACGTCCGGCTTTCCCGTCCACAACTCTTCCCCCTCGTTCCGAATATGCCTCCCCGCAAATATCGGGGACAATATTTCTGATGTACGGGGTACCCTGATTTTTTCAGTGTGATTTATAGTGAGTTGGCTGAATAATTGTATTCCGTTTCTTATATTTTATATGCTGTTCTTATATAATAGTATGTTCTTGTGTTATATTATGTTGCTTGCTGCAGAATATTATCACTGAAAGAAACATATGCATATTAGTTCAAGCAGCGCAGGTGTGATGGGAACTGATCATGCATTTTTCCCTTGGGGCCAGCACAACAGAAGGACAGGAAGCAGAACTTTGTAAATGCGTTTTACATTTTTCCTATTTTATGTACAAGAAAATGGTCTTGAAATGATTTTGTGGGGTAGCAAATGATGATGTATTTGTCTGAAATTCTTCTTTCTGCTGTTTAAGCAGTGGCCTTAACCCATAAAATAGATGGGTTACCACCTCAACTAAAGAGGGATCAGAAAGTAGTCAGTCCGTGTAATTTTCCCCTGCTGTTTTTATATTAAATGCCACCACCTGCTAACTTTACTGTGATCAGCATTTGCTTATTCCGACTGTCCCATTACCTCAGTCCTTCCTGACCTACATTGGCTCCCCATTCCCCCAATAAGTTTGAAATCCTCGCCATTCCCTATTTTCAAACCATTGCTGGCAGAGCCTTCAGGCACTTGGCTTTACTCCCTGGAATTCCATTGCTAAATCCCTCCACCTCTTCTCCTTTAACAACCTCTTGCTGCTCGTGTCTTAGTCCTAAGTGTCAGGGTGCAGTAAATCGGGCCCACTGAGCTCCACGCCAGGAGCAGAGTCTTGCCATTTCAGGCCTGTAATCGGCTAACACTGGGGTAGATATTAAGGCATCCCATTCCATGGAAATGGGGCTGTAGTCTCCTGAAAATGGTGGGGAATGACGTACTGCCCTGTTCTCTTCGTTGCTATGGATACCACAATCTTCACCCGGGCCTGTTGCTGGCCAGCCGGAGCGCTCACCTGAATCAGGGGGTAGGCCCATTTTAAATGTAAATCGGGGCCCAATGGTGTACATTGGACCCTGTTTGCCATATTAGGAGAGTGCTGGGCGGAGTGTGCACAGTGCACGCTCCATCGAGTATCGGCTGGTGGTCCAGCCAAAGAGGAGCTCATCGGTTTGTGTTTATTTTTGTGGATCCGGGAACAGCAGGAGTATTGCTAGTACAGTGTTTTGTTGCCCTTCTGAACTGTCAAGGGCATTTCTCCATTCCTTCACGCCTTACAGAATATTGTGAAGCATCTCATTGGTAAAATGAGCTTTCCTGCACTATCTCTCTTCCATTAGCACCTGAATTTGCACCCCACAGCTGGACTGACGCACTGATATTATATACGACATTCACATACCTGTTGATTGGGTGAACTGGTGATTCAACCCCACTATCACATTATCTGATTGGCTGCTCAGTTGTGTATTAGTTGTAACGCATCCAAAACGGCACAGTAAGTAAACCTAGGTGCTAAAGCAAAAGGAAGGCAAAATGACCTCTCCTTTAACACACATCAGTAAATTGAGAGCAAATTAATTCTTCCACGCCATATAAAGCACAGGGCAAATGCAAAGTAAAGCTTGCCCTATTCTGTCCCAACAAATTGATTTAACCCTGACTTGTTTGAGCTGTAATTACAGGAAACTTTCTGGTATCCGGCACGGATGGGACCGACGTGGTGCCAGTTCATCAACAATTCCGGATAACCGAACGCTATAGTAAAAGATACAGAGCTCAGAGCTCCGTATAAAGCAACAAACCCAACAGCTTCAAAACAATCGGCACAAGTTGCAAGCATCTCTGTAGCTTAGCAACAGCTTCAGCTACACCCTTGCACAGCAACAAATGGAGTAAAAAAAGTAATAAAAGTAATAAAAGTTATCTGAACCGACTCCTGAATTTTGCCGGTGGATAGAGCGTTCCGGTTATTTAGGGGCCGGTTAATCGAAAGTTTCCTGTACATTGAACACACCCGAAACAAAAGTTCCTTCCAAAGCTCAAAAAGAGTGGAAAGTATTTTTTTTGGAATCAGCTTTCTGCCTGGTGCTGATAAAATCCAGCTACTTGTGAACCTATGGTTCAATCCTAATTATCGCAGGCGAGTTTATGAGCCTACTTACACCGTCAGGGGACACGCACGTGTCTCCCCACTGCCACTGAGGACACTCTGATCTGTTGTTTGGCTGTCAGTGAACGGGACCCAAACCATCAAGTGTCTTGTCAGTGAGCTCATGAACTTGTCCACCCCACTATACCACTTGAAAATGCAGACTAGACCCACCAATAGATCACTAGGAATCCCACCCCTAAAGCACTAAAGAATCGTTTTTAACTTTTCAAACAACTTGCTCCAATGCTGTGATGCCAGCCTTACACTCAATAGGCAGTTGGTTAGGTAGCTAGTACAGCAGGGCACATACACAAAATGGCACCTCTTGCTTCACCACACAGATGCCACCATTTATTAAAAGCAGAAAGTACGTTTAAAGACGAGTCTGATCTGGAGTAATCTAGGGTTTAAACCAAAATAAAGCAAGAGCTCGTTCTGTCTGGTGATTACTGCTAGATCTAACTCAGTTGCTATTCGATCCTTCACCATTTGTGCGAATGCTAACATTTGTACAGGGAGTTGTGGGGTTAAAGCTGCCCTCCTGACTGAGTCCTTTAATAATTGTGGTTTTTATTTAATTCTAAAAGTTACCTGATATTTGTCAGTAATGAAAAGGGAAAAAGCATTATTGTTAAAAAAAAACTAAAACAATATTCCTTCCAATATTTAATCTTAGTGCATGATAAATTACTTCATTAAATGATTTGCATTTATGAAACCAATGCGCTGAGGGACTTGATTTGTTGGCCTGAGAAAAGAGATCAAGGCGTTCTCTTGTTACTTGACCCTTGGTCTTTGGCAGGAGTGCCAATGTTTTTGCCCTTAATTGCCCACCCAGTGGCAGAAGGCCAGCTGAGTTAAGCTGATGGTCAACAAATAATTTGTAGCTTAGAGAGTGGTCATCTGGGCTGGGAATTGGGGAGTTAACCCACCATGATTCATAAGCAGGCAACATTTGTGAAGCACGAAGGCCGTTGGCAGTCAGTGTCTGACTAAAGCTAAACAAATGTGATTAACAACTCCGCCAGCCTCTTGTGCTTGGGACTGATTAGCATTGTATTTGTACTTTGGCTAAAGGGACATCATTTCCCTGGTAGTCCCTTTCTGTTCTACTGTCTCCAGTAACATATTAGCTTTGGATCTGCTGGTTTTCATTATTCACTGTGCTCCAAGTGGTCACTGAAGCCTTTCCGGCTGATTTTTTTAGTTAAATCATTTTCTGTTCTGTCACTGATGGATGGTAGCAAGTCCCTCACTCAGTGTATCACATATGAATTATTAAGATACACAAGTACCTCTGATATGTCATCTCACTCATTTGCATGACACATTGCTATTATCATAGATCAGCATAGTGTACTCAGTCATTTTTTCCCCTCTTTGATGGTTGCAATAGTAAAGAATAAATGATAAATATCACCTTAAATGATACCGTGTCTCCTCTGTATTTTACATGATGATTAAACACCCTCCCAAAAATGAAATTTACACAGCCTGCCATTAAAGCATATTTAATGTTTCGTGTGGTATTATCATTTTTTTTAAACCTATAGGAGTTGATAGAAGGAGAAATGTTATGACCATCTTAAAGGCTATTAAAAAAAATTGGACCACAAACCCAGTTATCCATTTACAAATGACAACATTACAGGTGCTTCAGAATTTTTAATGGGCCTTGTCAGTAATTGTACAAACCTTTAAAACTGTCCGACCAGCAATTCCAAGAGTAATCCACCACAACAGCTAATGTACGGCAGAACTTCTGGCTGGTTAAATTTGCATTAGTAAAACTGATAATCCCCATTTGAAGAGATCGACTCCAACACTGAAGAAATGCAGCATTGAGAACGGGAGATCGCAGAGCGTGACTTGGACTGAAATTATAAAATGAATGCCTCTGTGACATTAACCCTGATAAAGGGTATCACGTGAAACATTATCAGATGCACTAGAGAGGGTGCAGAGGAGATTTACAAGGATGTTGCCAGGACTGGAGAATTTTCGCTATGAGGTAAGATTGGACAGGCTGGGGTTGTTTTCTTTGGAACAGAGGAGGCTGGGGGGAGACCTAATTGAGGTGTATAAAATTATGAGGGGCCTAGATAGAATGGATAGGAAGGACCTATTTCCCTTAGCAGAGAGGTCAATAACCAGGGGGCATAGATTTAAAGTAATTGATAAACGGATTAGAGGAGAGTTGAGGAGAATTTTTTTCACCCAGAATGTGGTGGGGGTCTGGAACTCTGCCTGAAAGGGTGGTTGATGCGCTATCAATTACTCATAAAAGACGGAGAGTTAGAAGAGTAACTAAAGGCTTTTATTAGCAAAGAACAGAGCATGTCTCTCGTGGTTGACTGGGTTCCAAGAAGGCAGGGGGCTGCCGAGCGGTCACCTTTATACCTGGGCCTGTGGGTGGAGCCAGGGGCGGAGCCAGCAGAGACATGCTGAGGCATGCATAGGTACAACAGTTTGCAACAACAACAACAACAATAACTGGCTTACCACAGTGGTAAAGAACATAAGAACATAAGAAATAGGAGCAGGAGTAGGCCATTTGACCCTTCGAGCCTGCTCCACCATTCAATAAGATTATGGTTGATCTTTTACCTCAACTTCACCTTCCCGCACTATCCCCATATCCCTTAATTCCCTTCGTTCCCAAAAATTTATCGACCCCCTCAACGACTGAGCTCTCTGGGGTAGAGAATTCCAAAGATCCACAACCCTTTGAGTGAAGAAATTTCTCCTCATCTCAATCCTAAATGGCCGACCCCTTATTCTGTGACTGTGACCCCGTGTTCTAGATTCCCCAGCCAGGGGAAACATTTTCCCAGCATTAACCCTATCAAGCCCCTTAAGAATTTTATATGTTTCAATTAGGTCATCTCTCATTCTTCTAAACTCTAAGGAATATAGGCCTAGTCTATTCAATCTCTCCTCATAGGGCAATCCCCCCATCCCAGGAACCAGTCTAGTGAACCTTCACTGCACTCCCTCTAAGGCAAGTATGTCTTTCCTTTGGTAAGGAGACCAGAACTGTACACAGCACACCAGGTGTGGCCTCGCCAATGCTCTGTATAAGGCAGAAAGACTCATCGCATTTAAAAATACTTGGATACGCACTTGAAGTGCCATAACCTACAAGGCTATGGACCAAGAGCTGGACAGTGGGATTAGGCTGGATAGCTCTATTTCGGCCGGCACAGATACAATGAGCTGAATGGCCTCCTTCTGTGCAGTGAATTTCAATGATTCGATGGTTCTAACCTAACCTAATTAGATTTCGAACATTCACAGCTTTGTATTTAATTGGGTCTGTAATATCATTGCGATATAGTTAAAGGATTTTCTAATGCTGCCACCACATTACTTTTGAAACAAGCTTGAAGGCGCAGTAGCTCAGGCAGTATCTGTGGAGAGAACAGACAAGTTAACACTTCATTTGTGGACCCTGAAGTTTTTGTATGCAAAACGTTAAGTTGTCTGCTCTCTTCATAGATGCTGCCTGATCCACTATTTGTTTCCAGCAATATCTGTGTCAGTGAAGACAGACCCCCAAAGCTCATGAACTTGTCCCCCCCACTATACCACTTGAAAATACAGTCTAGACCCACCAGTCGATCACTAGGAATCCCACCCCTAATGCACTAAAGAATCGTTTTTAACTTTTCAAGCAATTTGCTCCAAAGCTGTGATGCCAGCCTTACACTCAATAGGCAGTTGGTTAGGTAGGTAGTACAGCAGGGCACATACACAAAGGGCACCTCGTGCTTCACCACACAGATGCCACTATTTATTAAAAGCAGAAAGTAAGTTTAAAGACGAGTCTGATCTGGAGTAATCTAGGGTTTAAAACAAAATAAAGCAAGAGCTCATTCTGTCTGGTGATTACTGCTAGATCTAACTCCGTTGCTTTTTGATCCTTTAGCACTTGTGATAATGCTAACATTTGTACAGGGAGTTGTTGGGTTAAAGCTGCCCTCCTGACTGAGTCCTTTAATAATTGTGGTTTTTATATAATCTAAATGTTATCTGCAATTTGTTAATAATATAAAGGGATAAAGCATTACTATTAAAAACCATGTTAAAAAATAATAATATTCTTTCCGATATTTAATTATGGTGACATCTGTTTTGGTTTCAGATATCCAGCATCTGCAGTATTTCGCTTTTTACTTGAAAGGTGCAGTGAATAATCCCACCATTAGTAGGTATCCAACAGGGGTATAAACTTAAACGGAGCATAGCCGTACAGAGGAATGCGATGGAAGTGGAAGTAACTTTGATATCGGAATATGTTCTTGTATTTATTTAAAAGAGAGAGCGTCGTAGCTGGTGTGGAAATAATACATTTTTACACTGTGGAAGAGAAAACAGGCTTTGCTACTGATCGGCAACCATCAATGCCCGTTGCCACGTTCTCATTTTAAGTGTCAGCTTGGCTCAGTTGGTAGCATTCACACCGGAAAGCTGTGGGTTCAAACCGCACTCCAGGACTTCACTGCATTATCTAAACTGATACTATCATTGCAGTACTGAGGGACTGCTGCACGGTTAGAGCTGCTGTCTTTCAGATGGGATGCTAAACCAAAGCACTGTCCACCTGTGAACAGGGCAACGGAGATCCCATGGCGCTATTTGAAGAAGAGCAGGGAGTTCGTCTGGTATAACAACAGAAAATGCTGAAAAAACTCAGCAGGCCAGAAAACATCCGTGGAGAGAGAAATAGAGTCAATGTTTCGGGTCGAAGCTGTTGGATCCGTGGTTCAGTGGATATGCTGTTATTAAATAACCACACGGATGCTGTACATCAACAATAAACAGGTCTTTACTGGAGGAGGGTAGTCTCAAGACTGGGGGTACAGAGGCATGCGCAAAGCTTATATACCGGTGTGGTCACTGCCGGTACTACAGTATACAGGAGCTGTAAAAGTAGTTCTGACTTAAAGGCACATACACTACAATTCCTCCCCTTTTAGATTAGTAGTACCCCTAATATTCAAATAACAATTAACATTCCAACATGTACATTAAACAACAAAAGTCCATTTATAGATTCAGTCTTTGGGGCGGCTTCCTGACCCTGTCGGGATCGCGCCTTTCCGGAGGTTCTTGTTCTTGGTGCAGAGGCGATTCTGACCCCTTTTCATCGGGTAGTTCATCGGGTTCCACTGCTACTGGGTCTGAAGTAGATGCTACCGGAATGTCGGGTTCATCCCCAGGTACTCGAGACATGGGGTTGATGCGTTCCTGTGATGCTAAGATCTGATCGACATGGCGTCTCACAATGTTCTCCCCAACATCCACTGTGTACATTAATGGCCCCTGCCTTGTACATATCGTTCCGGGTTGCCATTTCTCTGTTCGATAGTCATGGGCCAAGACTGGTTGCCCTACATTGAAGCTCCTTGTCGGCTTCTCATTGATGTGCTGGAATTGTTTGTCCTCAACATTTCTTCGCACATTTGGTCTGAGCAAGTACAGACGAGATCTCAACCTTCGGTTAAAGAACATCATGGCCGGGGTCTGGTTGGTAACTGCGTTTCGGTAGGCTAATAAGAAATTGTCCATCTTATGCTGTAGTGGAATTTCATCGTTGCACATGGCCTTTATCGCCTTCTTCAAGGTTTGTACGAACCTCTCAGCCAATCCATTTGTGGCTGGATGATACGGGGCAGATGTGTAATGCTTTACCCCATTCCTTCTCATAAATTTTTGGAACTTGTCCACAAACTGTGGTCCATTATCAGAGCAAATCTGCTCTGGCAAACCGTTTCTGGCAAATATGGTCCATAGGACTGCAATCGTTTTCTCTATAGTGGTTGAAGACATTTTTATCACCTCAGGCCACTTTGAATGAGCATCCACTGCTATTAAGAACATTGAGTCCATGAATGGACCAGCGAAATCAATATGCACCCGTTGCCATGGAGATGAGGGCCACTCCCATGGGTGTAGAGGGGCATGTGGTGGTGCATTTTGGACCTTCTGGCATCCGAAGCAGCTCTTAGTTAGGTCTTTGATTTGTTGACCGATTCCCGGCCACCACACATAAGCCCTAGCAAGGCTTTTCATTTTCACTCCCCCCAGATGACCTTCATGTAGTTCATTTAGCACTCTCTCCCTTAACTTGGGTGGAATCATCACTCTGGATCCACACATCACTGTCCCCTGGCATACTGACAGCTGTTCTCTTCTGGATGAGAATGCTGGCAACAGTGAGTCGCCATGTGTTGGCCATCCCCTCACCGTCAATTCATATACCCGTGACAGCGTCGGATCATTACGGGTCTCCTTCTCTATATCCGCGTTTGTTACTGGCAATCGTTCAATTATTGACGAATAAAATATCTCGATAGGGTCCACTGCTGGTGCTTCCTCCACAGTAGGCAGTGGCAGGCGTGATAGCCCATCAGCGTTCCCATGCTGTTTCGTGCCTTTATATTCTATTTCATACTGATTCGCCCCTAGAAACAGGGACCATCTTTGTAACCGCTGTGCAGTCATCACTGGAACGCCCTTCTTAGGATGAAAGATGGAGACAAGTGGTTGGTGGTCAGTCAGCAAGGTGAACTTCTGCCCATGCAGATGGTGGTTGAATTTTTTTACTCCCCATACTAGGCTGAAGGCCTCCCTGTCAATCTGGGCGTAGTTGCGCTCGGCTGAGGTTAGTGACCGAGATGCAAAGGCTACTGGCCTCTCCACCCCATCTGGGTATTTGTGCGACAGCACCGCTCCAATACCATAGGTTGATGCATCACATGCCAAACGAATTGGTAGTGCTGGGTTGAAATGGGCCAACACCTCTTTTGATGTGATCAATTCTTTACACTTCTGGAAAGCTCGTCTACGTTCGTCATCCCACTTCCATGGTACCCCTGTTTGCAGTAGGGTGTTCAGTGGGTGTAATACCATAGACAAATTTGGTAAGAACTTGTGGTAGTAGTTTACCAGCCCGAGGAACGACCTCAGTTGTGACACATTTTCCGGTGCTGGAGCCTTAACTACTGCCTCAATCTTGTCAGGGGACTTATGTAACCCCTCTTCATCGATGACGTGGCCACAATGCGAGATCTGTTTCTGGAAAAACTCGCACTTGTGTCGATTAGCTCGTAGCCCATACTCCTTTAATCTGGTGAGCACCTTCTCCAAGTTGGCAAGGTGATCACCGTCATTTTCGCCCGTGACCAAGATGTCGTCCAAATAACACTGGGTCCCTGGAATCCCTTGCAGGACCTGATCCATCGCCCTTTGCCAGATAGCCGGAGCCGAGGCTACTCCAAACACCAGCCGGTTGTATTGATAGAGACCTTTATGAGTGTTGATCATAAGGTATTGTTTCGAAGCTTCTTCTACCTCCATTTGCAAGTACGCCTGGGCTAGATCAATTTTGGTGAAGCGTTTACCTCCAGATAGCGAGGCAAAAATATCATCAATTCGTGGAAGCGGATATTGTACCGTGTGAAGGACTGAGTTCACTGTCACCTTAAAATCCCCACAGATGCGGACCTTCTTTGGTTCCCCAGGCGTATTACTCAACAACCTCTTCATTACAGGAACGATGGGTGTAGCCCACTCGCTCCAGTCCACTTTGGACAGTACTCCTGAATGTTCCAACCCTTCCAGTTCTGCTTCAACAGCTGGTCTGATCGCATAAGGCACTGCTCTGGCCTTCAGAAACTTTGGGCTTGCATTTTCTTCTATTTTAATCATTGCTGTTATTCCTTTTAGTGTTCCTAGTCCCTCCTGGAACACTTCTTTTGCGTCAGTTAGCATTTTTGACAGTCATCCAGGTGTGACGTCGTCATCCTTTTTGGCTTCAACCTTCAGTGCCTGTATGGAAAGCCAATCTAATTGTATCTTCCGGATCCATTCACGTCCTAGCAGTGGTGGTCCTCCATCTGGCAATACATATATATCCATTTTAGGTATTTCCTGGCCTTTATATGTCACTTTCACCCTTATTTTTCCTTTAGGGTAGACTTTTTGCCCCATATACGTCTTCAAGACAATCCCTGTAGCTTTCAAGGGTATGTGTGAAAATAGCCGCTTGTAGTCTCTTTGATTTATGACTGTTAGAGCTGACCCTGTGTCCAATTCCATTTTCACTTGGACTCCGTCTATCTTGAGTGTAACCCAGATAGTCTGGTGATCCTCCATTTCTGTTACCTTATGTAGTTTCAGACAACCCAGCTCCTTGCTTCCGGAGTCTGTGTCACTTTTCTGTTCGTCTGAACCACTGTCCATCACCTGGTGTACCTTTTTGTACTTCTCCTGTGGAGATTTCTTACTGTTGGTTTTCTTCCCAGACCTGCAGACTCTTGCTATGTGTCCTGCTTTCACACACTGTCTGCACACTTGGTCCTTGAACCAACAATCTTTCTGGTCATGTGTTGTTCTGCCGCAGCAATAGCACTTCCCTGTTCCATAGGACATTTCATTGGTGCCATATTCTTGCGGTCTCCGTTGTATCTCTGCAGCGCCCCTTGCGGCTGCTTCGTGTGATACTGCCATACTGAAAGCTTTGTCCAGTGTAAGGTCCTTTTCTGATAGAAGCCGTTTCTGGGTTCCTTCACTTTGTAGCCCACACACAAACGTGTCCCTTAACGTATCTGCTAGTCCCGCTCCAAACTGGCAGTGTTTCAATAGCTTGCGCAGTTCCGTTAGGTACTCAGCATTGCTTTCGTCTTTGTGTTGGTTCCTTTTATGGAACTTAAATCGTTCTGCTATCAGCAGCGGTGTGGGGTTTAAGTGGTCCTGTAGGATTTCTACTATGCTTTCAAAATTCTTGGTGACCGGCTTCTCTGGGGTTATTAGATTTCGCAGTAACCCATAAGTTTTTGCACCCATGGAATTTAACAGAACCAGTGCTTTATTAGCATCTGGCACTTCATTCACCCTGCAGTACACCTCAATACGTTCCACATATGTCGCCCAATCTTCGACTTCATTGTCGAACGTAGAGATACTGCCACTCTTCGGCATCCTTGGGTGTGAGTTAACTGTCAAAAATGGCGCCTCCCGCGCTTCCCCGTCTTCTCCGCTGGCACAAAATGGCATCTCCCGTGCTTTCCTTCCTTCCCACGCTCCCTGTTCAGCCCGTGAGCCCTGGCTGTGCTCTGCGCGTTCTTCTTTTTATATTTTTCGACGCCGCTCAGTCTAGAACCCGGCTGTTTCTTTACCCTCTCTCTCTCCGGTTTGTTTTCTTTTTCTCGACGCCGCTCGGTGTTCAACCCCCAGCTGCGCCCTGCGCTCTTCACCCTCTGTCTTACCCCGTCGACGCTGCTTGGCTTTCTCTCCGCCGTCGGTCGGCTCCAGCCGCCGCTGCTCGGGAAGGGTCTGCGCTGGACCTGCCGTCGGTCTCTTGCTGCTCGTCGTGGCTGGGGAACCAAGCCTGGCTCTCCACAGCCTCCCCTGTGAAGTTCAATCTCTGCCTGACTGCTGGGTGGTTGCTCGTGGTCGACGCCCGTGTTCCTGGCCTCGACTATTTTTTTTTTATGTTGCATGTAGATTCGAATCGACACTCGTCGCCACTGTTGGATCCGTGGTTCAGTGGATATGCTGTTATTAAATAATCACACGGATGCTGTACATCAACAATAAACAGGTCTTTACTGGAGGAGGGTAGTCTCAAGACTGGGGGTACAGAGGCATGCGCAAAGCTTATATACCGGTGTGGTCACTGCCGGTACTACAGTATACAGGAGCTGTAAAAGTAGTTCTGACTTAAAGGCACATACACTACAGAAACCCTTTGTCAAGACATTTTTTCCAGCATTTTCAGTATTTCCAGCATCTGCAGTATTTTACTAGAGTTCTTCTGGTATTCTGCTCAACATTATTCCCTAAACCAACACCAGCAATAAAACAGAATCAGTAACAGAATTACTGATCATTCGTCACATTTGCTTGTATGTTTGACCATACTATGCACAAATTTGGTTTTGCCTATATAACAGTAGTGACTGCATATTACAAGTAATTCATTAGTGGTGTAGTGATTTGGGGCATCCTGAGGAAGTGATAAAGTGCTGCATAAATGCAGGTTCTTTTTTTTAATGTATTTTTAAACATTTACAATCAACGTCCCTGCTAAGTTGCGCTCCCTCCTGTGCGACCTTTATCCCCCACTTCGCGGCCCATTCAAATATTTGTGCTTGCGTGGTACCTACAATGGAAAAGCCAATGAGCGGCCTGCGCGGGACCGTGCCGATGACTCGGGATCATTGGTTGCAATAATAACTGAAGGTTCGTACTTACACTAGCTAAAATCCAGAACATTAGTGAACAAGAGCAAGACGAGCATTTGTAAAACGCTGAACTCAGGAAATTGCTATGTATTGTGTACTGAAATCAATCCTTAGTTTCTACACTAAATGACACAGCAGGCTTCTGTATCGATACAGAAATGAAACAGTAACAACTTGCATTTATATAGCGCCATTAACTTTGAACAACGCCCCAGGGCTTCACAGAAACATTATCAGACAAAAATGGATGCCAAACCAAAGGAGGAAATATTAGGAGGTGTGACTGAAAGCTTGATCAAGGAGGTGGGGTTTAAAGATATAGGGGAAAAATTTGAGTTGCGCCCCCTTTAGGGCGCTAACTTCGCCGGTAAAATTACCGCCCCCCACAGCCGATTTTCCCAGATAGAGCCCCAAGAGGGAGGAGGGGCACTACTGGAAGTGCCCTGTGTCCCTCTTGGGGCTCTGCGAGGCAATATCGCGGCACTATGTGCCGCAGCCCCATGCGCTGTGGCAGGTCGCGCTGCGGTACTGCAGGCCTTCCTCCCCTTATTAATGAGGAGGGGCCTGGCGCTGCGCATCCTGGCACACAGCTGGGCCACCAGGGATCAGGAGTGCCGGCAAACGAGCCGAGCAGCCGGCACTCCGCGGTGGGGGTGGGGTTTCACGGGGGCCGGGGACAGCAACGGTGGCTGGTGCCAGCAGGCGGCCACCAACAAAAATGGCGGCCTGCCACCTCCCCTTTAACTAGCGCCGCCCCGGCCGCAGGTAGGCCCCCTTGACCCCGTCAGACATAGCATCCGGCGGTAATTCAGGGGGGCGCTACCGAAGATCGCAGCCAGGGCGCGAGCGGAGCACTGCGCATGGCGATGATGTCATCGCCGGCGGTGCAGCGCCATGGGGCGCTAACGGTTACTGCCGCCACTAACCTCCCGCTGAATTTCGTGGGAGGCGTTGCGCCCAGGCGCTAGTTGCTTTGCGCCCTGTTAGCGCCCTCTTAAAGCAACCAAATTTTTCCCCCATAAAGCCATACTTTTAAATGGTATGGACTTGGTTGTTGATACGATAAAGCTTTATAACTAAAACTACATCTTAAGTTAATCTTTGATAACTCTTTACTATAGAGCTACAGTTAGGCAGAAGGTTAACAGAATGATATTAGGTTGTTGGTGTCTCCAGGGAATTCCAGGATCCAGGTTGAATCAATCAAACTAAATACTGTGGTGCGACCTGCTTATGCCATAGGAGTAACCATATGAAAGACTCACCCTGTTTTGGGACCAACATTCAAAGCACCAAATCAGCCCAAACACTTGCCCAGATAATTGGCAAAAGGAATTATCTCCTCAGCGGTATTTTCAAGATTGAACAAAAGCAATCTCATGCAGCACATACAAGTTCATCTGATTATTAAGTTGCATTTTCTGAAAGCAATCATTTAGCTGTGCATTCTAATTTCAGAGCGTGCAGATTATTTCACATGAAGTTCAGCTTCGGCGGTGAGCTAGCATCCTGACATCAGACAGCCAGCGCTCTTCATGACCAACCAGCTCCTCACCTGTCTCGGCAGCTTACTCTGACATAACAACTCACATTTTTCACCAAAGGTAGCCAAAGGGGACAAGTACCCTCTTGTGTACATTACTAAAGATAATTGTTGACCAGGGAATGAAGAAGAGAAGTGCTGGGGATTCCTGCTTCAGTTCTGATCTATTTTTTTTTAATTCATTGATGGGATGTGGGCATCGCTGGCTGGCTAGGCCTGCATTTAGTGCCCATCCCTAATTGCCCTTGAGAAGATGGTGGTGAGCCGCCTTCTTGAACCGCTGCAGTCCATATGGTGTAGGTACACCCACAATGCTGTTAGGAAGGGAGTTCCAGGATTTTGGCCCAGCGACAGTGAAGGAACGGTGATACAGGTCCAAGTCAGGATGGTGCGTGGCTTGGAGGGGAACTTGTAGGTGGTGATGTTCCCATGCGTCTGCTGCCCTTGTCCTTCTAAGTGGTAGAGGTCGCGGGTTTGGAAGGTGCTGTTGGAGCTTTGGCGAGTTGCTGCAGTGCATCTTGTAGATGGTACACACTGCAGCCACAGTGCGCCGGTTGTGGAGGGAGTGAACGTTGAAGGTGGTGGATGGAGTGCCAATCAAGCGGGCTGCTTTATCCTGAATGGTGTCGAGCTTCTTGAGTGTTGTTGGAGCTGTACTCATCCAGGCAAGTGGAGAGTATTCCATCACACTCCTGACTTGTGCCTTGTAGATGGTGGAAAGGCTTTGGGGAGTCAGGAGGTGAGACACTCACCACAGAATTCCCAGCCTCTGGCCTGCTCTTGTAGCCACAGTATTTATATGGCTGGTCCAGTTCAGTTTCTGATCAATGGTAACCCCCAGGATGTTGATAGTGGGGGATTCAGCGATGGTAATGCCATTGAATGTCAAGGGGAGATGGTTAGAGTCTCGCTTGTTGGAGATGGTCATTGCCTGGCACTTGTGTGGTGCGAATGTTACTTGCCACTTGCCAGCCCAAGTCTGAATGCTGTCCAGGTCTTGCTGCATATGGACACGGACTGCGTCAGTATCTGACGAGTCTCGAATGGTGCTGAACAGTGTGCAATCATCAGCGAACATCCCCACTTCTGACCTTATGATGGAGGGAAGGTCATTGATGAAACAGCTGAAGATGGTTGGGCCTAGGACACTGCCCTGAGGAACTCCTGCAGTGATGTCATGTGATTGAGATGAATGACCTCCAACAACCACAGCCAACTTCCTTTGTGCTAGGTATGATTCCAACCAATGGAGAGTTTTCCCCTTGATTCCCATTGACTTCAGTTTTGCTAGGGCTCCTTGATGCCACACTCGATCAAATGCTGCCTTGATGTCAAGTGCAGTCACTCTCACCTCACCTCTTGAGTTCAGCTCTTTTGTCCATGTTTGCACCAAGGCTGTAATGAGGTCAGGAGCTGAGTGGCCCTGGCGGAACCCAAACTGGGCATCAGTTAGCAGGTTATTGCTGAGTAAGTGCCGCTTGATAGCACTGTCGACGACACCTTCCATCACTATTCTGGATGTCTTCAGTTCATTCCCACCCATTCAGTTTTTCATGGACAACAGATAGGTCTTTTTAGAAACATAGAAACATAGAAAAATAGGAGCAGGAGTAGGCCATTCAGCCCATCGAGCCTACTCCACCATTCAATATGATCATGGCTGATCCTCTATCTCAATACCATATTCCTGCTCTCTCCCCATACCCTTTTTCTTTAAAACCTGTAGGGGTGACACTGAGTTGCCCCCGTGTCACTAGAAAGGAACAGAAAACATTAAGACACGTGTTCTAGGGCACCATAAGTATGAAACAGACAATAGTAACTATGTACAGTACAGCAACGTTACACAAATAATGATTAAATTATAATGCGGTGCGAATATCAATTATTGTCTCTATACCCTGCGGTGCCCACCGGTCACGGAAGGCATCAGACGGACACCGAATGCTCCCTTTCCCAGGCCATCTGGGCAAGGACAATGCCGCGGAAGATAGGCACGCAGCCAGTGTGACCCCCATCCCCCATGGGCCCCACCCATCCTGGACCGAGATTTGCTGTTTTAGCAAGGCCCAGGAGCAGGCCCAGGGGAAGATCCGCCGACTTACCCCTCTCCCCCCCACTCCCCCCGCCCCAAACATACAGGAGAACAAGGAAAGCCTGCAAATGAGTTAACATGGCAACTGTAGGACACAGGGCCTCAGCTTCTAATGAAAAGTGTGGAAATGAAATTTGTGACCCATACGATGAGCATCTCATATTGCGCGTATGTGGTAGGGTAATATATAAGCAGAGATTTGTTTTCACTCTTAACACATGAGTGTTTTTAATCTGTGGTTAAAATTGCAACAGCAGCTGGTTGCTGAGCAAACTGAATGTGTAAACCCAACACCCAGAACAGTGTGCAATGATTCTGTGCGCTCTCTGTCTTTTATACCTTTGAGGCTGCTGTTGTTGCAAACTGATGCCTGTGACCTCTGACCCAGGATCGTCCAGTGCGTGACACACTGCAACATTGTGGAGTTCAGTGTTCCATAGAGGCCAGTCAATGGAACAACCACGGCTAAAGATTCTTAATAACATCATCATGAGGGGCTTATAAAACAATTTTAATTATACCTTAAAACAGTGATTTATAAATTATGCTTCCAAACCCAATGCTCTTTTCATAGCTAGGTCTGCCCTGTACCTTGGCTGCATGTCTTTGTTAAACCATGAACGAGTCTGGGGATGATTTCTTTTTACTTCTTTTTTTTCGTTCGTATTGATCGTCATGTGTGTCGGAATTTAATTCCTGAAAGATTTAAGGACGTGTTGCTTTAAGGGTGTATTCTGGGAATATGCTGAGAAAGAAACTTGGATTAATGAGCAAATGCTTGTACAGTATATGGGTCACTCAGGATTAAGGTTTTCTGCTGTTTATTGTTGATGTTCTGCTGATTGGGAAATCTTGGATTTTTTTATGAGCTGCTCTCGACTGGAAAACTCCCAGCTTTTGAAAGCATCCTGAAATCCGGGCCAAGTAAGTGTGGGAATCTTTGGATGGGAAACGGCTAAATTTTTGCTACTCAGTGTATCATATTCCAAAAGATACAGAATGAGTCCCTAAATTATCAGTTTTCTGATACAGCTGCTTTTTAATGAAAAATGGTATGAAGTATGCACAATGGACCCATTGGTTCCCCAACTTAAAGCAGAGGATGAGGCTGATTTATTATGTACCAACTAAACGTTGATCATTTGAAAGTTATTACAACAGCGTGTTTTAAGATAGATAAAGCGGCTTGGCAAATGGATCTTCCTAAACCTGCCTTGCAGTGCCTATCAATATAAAATGAGTTTAGAAAATGTGTTTTATTAAATACCTAGGATGCACTACCTGAAAGGGCGGTGGAAGCAGCTTCAATAGTAAACTTCAAAAGGGAATTGGACATATACTTGAAAAGGAGCAATTTGCAGGGCTACGGGGAAAGAACAGGGGAGTGGGACTAATTGGTAGCTCATTCAGAGAGACAGCCACAGGCACGATGGGCCAAATGGCCCCCTTCTGTGCTGTATGATTCTATAAGCTTCACAAGTGGTGGTTGACATAAGAAAACTACTAGGCACTTGGTCTAAGCGTTAAACAAAGCTTTAATCAACTGTTTTACAACATGGAGGTCTAGTTGTGTCCTTCACTAGTTCCTGTTAAGAATGTCCTGCGCAAGCTGGGCCCCTGCCCGAGTATTTATACTCTCCCTGGACAGCACCACCCGCAGGCCACTCAGCATCACTTCACAAGTCTTTCTTTCATGAATGACCGATTCATGTCAGTGGTAATGGCTGATATTGTACATTTTTAGTTTTACAAAGAAAATGGCTCTAATTTGGGACTCAAAGCTGTTTGGGAAATATGTGGGTCGAGTTTTTCCTTACCCCAGCAGGTCTGGGACGGGCGACGTCGGACCCTACTGCTGGCTCCATCCACTCTAGAAAATGAATTTATGTTGATAGGGCTTGTTAAGCCCACCCAGCGCATTTCCCAGTCCAATTAGAGGAAGCGAGTCTGGTGACGTCAATCAAGACGCATCATCAGCCGGTTTCCTTAAAGGGACCATGGCCAACTTTCTTTTAACATTTGTGCTGTCAGTGTTCTACAGCATTGAAGCGCGGCAAACACTGACAAGCACTGCACAGAGGTGCAGGGCTGCACCCAAATTCTCCCATGACTCCCTCCATATGCTAATGGAGGGAGTCAGAGCATGAAAAGAGGTCCTCTTCCCTTCCGATGGGTGGAAGAGACCTCCCCAGGAGAACAAAACTGCCACTTGGGTGTTTTATCCAGTGGTCATGTAAAGTTTCTGTTAATGTGGTGTCAAACATTGAAACCTTTATTTTCAACACTTTGCATTCTTGGACAGATTTGTGCACCTTTGGAAGTAGCTTAGTTAGTTGTAGTGAATGGTGATAAGAACGGTACCCCATGCAATGGATGAGAGTAAAAGGAATGGCTTGGGCATTGTAGGGATGCTTTATGGTGCCGCCAACCTGGTGCATCATGTGGCAGCCAGGGTGTACAGCATCAAGTGAAGTAAATCTGGCCATGCTGAGGCCATCGCTGGCATCCCGGGCAGCAATGTGCTCGGGTGCTGATGCCTTGTGTCCTGTGCAGCATCAGTTGATTGCGGAGAAGGTTGGTGTTGTTGTTGGTGCTGCTGGTGTGCCTGGTGCTGCTGGTGTTGGGGCTGATCGTCGTGGGATTCTGAGGACCAAGGTGAGAGAGTATAAAGGGCACCCATGCTGATGGAATAGATGGCAGTTGAAGTAGAGATGACAGAAGCTATCTGTCAATGTTGGGAGAGGTAATGAGGTCAGACTGGATGGAGAATTGTGTAAAGACTTGCAGCTTCTGAAGCTGGTGGAAATGAAATTTAGAGAAGCTGGTGGCTAAGGGAAGATATCTGATTCAGTTGGGAGCTTTGAATTGACATGTGAAGCTGTCAACTCATCAGCTGATTCAATGGCCACTGACCTCCTGCCTCAGCTTCACAGACGAGGTCTAGGCACAGCGGGAAACCAGTGGGCGACTTGTCAAAATCAAAAAGCTGGGAAAAAAAACATTGATAAGTGTCTGTAAACAATCTATTAATGATTTCAATGGCCTCCCCCGTCGCTGCGTGCTGGGTATGGTCAGCGCTGGCAGACCCGACATTTGGGAAAAACGCATATCGGCGGGTTGACTGTGGGGTCCTGACCCGCTGGGGAAAAAAAATCAAATTTCCTACCCGATCTGCCACCGATCACGCCCGCTGACCCCCCCGGAAAATCCAGCCCGTGGCATGGCTGAAAAACTGTGAGGTGTGAGACTGTTCTATACTTCAACTACATGCTAGTTGTTAGGATGTTGCTGAGCTCCATCCATTATATTCAGTAGTTATTTAAATTCTGTTTGGTGGTCACAATTACACATGCACCAATATCGGGCACTACGGAAAAACTCACTTCCTGTAGCATCATTGAGTGCCATGGCTAAAGGTCCACTGTGCACTGTGGCTAGTTTAATATTAAAAAATTCAGTGGCTTTATTGACCTGTCAACGCTTTACAATAATAATGTTCTGAGGCAGTTTCAGTTCAATCTTAATTACAAAAAAAAACTTTCTTGTGAAGGTCAAATCATTAATATCATGTATAATACCTTACAATACATTTGCAATGTATGTCACAGATTCCTTAATTGGACGTCACCATGCTGTGACACACAGTCACACCTGCAGCTATACTCTGCTACCACTAAGTGGCGCTTCATGTGTTTCAGAAGCTGCCGATCGGGCTGGATTTTGCCATTGGGGCGGGCTGGGGGGGTGTCAGGTGGTCTTCGTGTCAGGAACCCGACTCCGATGTGAAGTGGAAAAAAGTGCGATTTTGCCCTAATTGGGCACTTGATTTCCAGCATGTGGGAACCCCTGGCCCAATGAGTCTTTTCATACAGAAAGTCGCCTCTGATGATGTCATCGATGCTGCTGAATTTAAGGCCTGCAAGCAGCCTTGCTTCTTCTGGAGACTTTAACCTTTATGCCCATTGTTGTGATTGCTTCATTCAACAACTATGACCAGCAGTAGGCCAAAGTGTGCTCCAAGGTTCGATGAGGCCTCCCTCCGAGCTCTGGTGGAGAGAGCAAGATCAAATAAGGAGGTGCTCTTCCCTTCCTCAGGGAGGAAAAAGCCTCCTCAGCAGACTAAAGCTGTGTGGATGCAAGTGGCTCAGGAGGTCAACTCAATCTCTATGTGCCGCAGAACCTGGCTGCAGTGCAGGAAGAGGTTTCATGACCTTCTCCACACAGGAAAAGTGAGTATGACTTTCCCATCACCCTCAATCTGATCCCCATCGCCTCTCCTCACCAGCACTCAGCTTTGCCAACCTCTTCCTCCACATCCCACTTGACACTGACATCCCTGCACCCTTACCCATTCCCTCTCTCTGTATGTTCATATTCACTTAACTATTCGAGTATGCAGCCCTCACACTCCCTATCGCTGTGATGCTATGAAAACAACTTACAACACACAGGGAGGGACCTTGGTCTTGCCACCTCACTCCATCGTTGTGTCCTTCTAAGCATCTATGCTATGGATTCTCTACACTCCCTCCTTCATTCTCACTCAAACTCCACTTGTGTCCCTCATTGCAGGAAAAGAGAGCCCACAATAAGAGGGAAAGAGCGAGGACAGGAGGAGGGCCACCCTCAGTAGCCCAGCTCACCACCTGGGAGGAGACAGCCCTGGAACTCGTCAGTGTCGAGGACGATTCCCAAGTGGGGGACGGACAGATGGGCGCATCACAGCAAGCTGGTGACAGAATAGTTTGGCATCTCTCTCATTGACATTGCATGAGTGACTGATAATGATTCTGATGATCTAACAGATTGACTTTATGATCATCTGCACAATTCAATGTGCATGCAAACTTTACCTCACATCTCCAACTCTTTCCTTTACTCCGCCACAGGACCATCGACAGCTCCTGTCCCCACTGTCCAGGAGGAACAGCCTGAGCTTCAAGACTCCTCAGAGGAAGCTGCAACCTTTGAAGTTACAGCATCAGCAGAATTCAGCGCACCCAGCACCAGCGCAGACACTCACACCTCGGTGGGAACTTTGCGAGATAGTGCAGTGTTGTCACCTGATGTAACACAGCTCACAAGTGAGCATCAGCAGATGGTGGAGACAGGGACAGCAGTGGAGAGTCCTCGTCGGAGGGTGCAGGACTCTACCAGCTCGGCTCAGCTGCATGTCGATCCTGTGCCTCCATCCAGAAGAAGAACAGTGCTGGAACTCCAGGAACAGGTGCAGGAGTCTCTGGCAGGTTTTGTCTCCAGGGTCGCTGCGAGTGTGGAGCGAATGGAGGAGTTCATCGCTAACATGAGCAGAGCCTTTGTGGAGACATTGGCGCATGAACGCATCACCACGGAAAGGATGGCAACCTCCGTGAAAAGGATGGCTACCGTAGAGGAGAGGATGGCTACGGCCATGAAGGAGCTTAGTCGCCAGTGTCGTGAAAACATGGTCATTGTTCAGAATAGACTGACATCTCTTGAGGAGCGATGGTCAGCTATTGAGCAGAGAAAACAGACCTTCATGCAAGTCCTCTGGAGTAGGCCTTCCAGTGTAGAAATGGGTCCTCATGGCCCCCCTGCAGTGCAGCAAGGTGCTGTCCAGCCATTTGCTAGCTCTGAAGTGGGGCTGACCCATGAGAGGGATGTTGGTGGCAGACAACAAGGAAGTGGGGGTTCCTCTCCAAGCGCTCACATGACCATGTCACTGCAGAGCCCTCGGTCAGAGCCCCACCAGAGTCCCCACCCAACTGAGAGCGGCGTCTCAACCCCTGCACAGCCGCAGGAGCAGCAGGCTGTTGCCGAGCCCTCACAGGCTCGCAATCCCAGAGGACACCCGCCAAAGGTGTCGAGGCAGGAGCAGCAAGAAAGTGAGCAAGGGGCCTCCACATCTGCTGAAGCCACAGGGGAAGCACCACGTAGGAGCACGCGTAAGAGGAAGATAATGCACAAGTAGTCACAAGGGTAGTCACTTGGGTGTAATGTTGTGTTTATTTTTGAAATGCCATCAATTGCTTGTTGTGATAAAAAATTCTGCTGGCAAACTGTTGAAGTTGTGACCTGTGTCATTTCGCAAATGGGACTTCCACATTGAGGGCTTAGGGTGACTTGCAATTGTCAGTATGGTGGTTAGAGTGATAGGAATCCGTAGGTTCTTGGCCATTGTTGATGCTCTGATAAGAAGCTGCAAGGCAAAAGTGCTTGAATGGCTAGGCTAAGCAAATCTGGCCAAGATGAGTGCATCACTTGCATACCGGGCAGCAATGTGCTTGCGTGCTGCTGCCACTGGTTGATGCGCCTCTGCAAGCTGTTCATTGTCACTTTCCTCCTCATCTGAGGAGGCTATGTGATGAGCCACTTGTTCCTCAGGCATCTGCAAGCCACGATGCTGTGTCATGTGAAGTGCACAGCAGACCACAACCATTCTGGAGACCCTGGCTGCTGAGTACTGCAGGGCTCCGCCTGATCTATCCAGGCACCTGAAGCACATCTTCAGCAAGCCGATGGATCTGGTGGAAATGTGGTTGGAGTTGTAGCTCTCCTCAGCTTCGTTGGATGGGCTCCTCAACGACATCATTAGCCACGTCTTCAGGGGATAGCCCTTGTCTCCAAGTAGCCATCCGAAAAGTTGGTCTGGTAGACTGAAGAGCAGAGGCACACTAGACTGGCGCAGGATGAAGGAGTCATGGCAACTGCCAGGGTACTTGGCGCAAGCATGCAAAATTTCCTTCTTGTGGTCACACACCAGCTGTACGTTGATGGAGTGGAAGCCCTTGCGATTGACAAAAATACCTGGATTGTGAAGGGGTGCCTTAAGGGCCACATGTGTGCAGTCAATGATGCCCTGCACCCTTGAAAAGCCTGCCAGATTGTCGATACCAACTGCATGTGCAGTTACACTGGCTTGATCCTTGGAGAAATTGATGTAATTGTGTGTGATGGGAAAGAGGGCATCGGTTACCTGCATGATGCAAGTGTGTGCAGCCGCCTGGGAGACGCCACTGATGTCTGCTGCTGATCCCTGGAATGAGCCTGAAGCCAAAAAGTTGAGTGCGGTGGTGACTTTGACGGCCACTGGTAAGGGGTGTCCACCTGCTCCTCTGGGCTCCAGGTCTTGCTACAGCATTGCGCAGATGTCACCCACTACCTCTCGCGAAAGTCAGAGTCTCCTTTGGCACTGCTGCTCAGACATGTTGAGGTAGCTGATACTCTGTCTGTAGACTCTGTTTTGGAGGTATCTCCTGCGCCAACGTGCTTCCATGCGCTGGCGCCTTCTGGCCTGCTCAGCTTCAGGTGGGTGAGCAGCAGCTTGGAACTCCTGCTGTTGCTCCTGCAGTTGGTGCTGCTGTTGCTCAGGGTTCTGCTGCTGCCGCGGCTGGTCTTCATCCGAATCTGATGTCCAGGAGGAAAGGAAATAAATAGTTCCCATTCGTCTGGTATATACCTCAGTTGAGGAAGCGCTCATTCAAGGTGGGGAGAGGGGTTTCCCAGGAGGTCACACTGGAGATGGGTGTCAGGCTCCAAACTTCCACAACAATGAGTAGACCTGCTAAAAGTTCCCCAGACCTGAGACAACAAAGTTCTGCCACCTGCAAATGAAGATTGTTGAAAACTCCTTTTTAATGGTGGAGCTGCAGCTGTTAGTAAGCAATCCACTTGTGATGCCACCAGGATTAACTGGCGTGTTCCAGAGGAGACGTGCAGCACGTAGGAAAAGTGTTAAAATCAGAAAGGCCTCTCAAAATGGGATTATAGAGGCAATTAAGTGGTTGTTAAGGGCCTATCCCACCTCTTGGAGGCGGGATGGAAACGGGGTCAGAAAACACGCATGTGGGAAAATTGCTCGGAGGCGGGATGGAGGCGGAATGGGGCCTGCCCGCCATTTTTTGCGATTTTACCACCTCACACGCCTCCAATCCCGCCTCCTCAGGCCTGGCAAAATCAAGCCCATGCATATCTTTACCTACAGCACCACAAATGCGCTCTGAAGGAAATTTGTTTTGACCTGACTTTCCATGGACAAAGCCACAGGAGATCCACTGGTCTGTAAAAGTTGTGCCAGACTTGTGTGTCCGTATCCATCTTTGAATGGCCAAACTCTGTATTCTTTTGCTAACACGGAATATTTGGCTATGCAATAACAACGGTGGTATTCAACGTCATTTTGTAATGGATGCAATGACAGTATGAGATACATCAGCCCCAGTATCTCAGACCTGATCCAGTAGTTCCATATGCAAAATAGTCCTTAGAGTTGATAAAGCTGTTAAAAAAGCATGCATGGTCCTTGGTTTTATAAATAGAGGCATAGAGACAATAGCAATGAAGTTATGTTAAATCCTTATAAATCACTGGTTAGACCTCAACTAGAGTATTGTATCCAATTCTGGGCGTCCCATATTAGAAAGGACATCAAGGTCTACGAGAGGATGCAGAGGAGATTTACTATTATGGTATGTGGAGAGACTAGAGAAGCTGGGATTGTTCTCCTTAGAGCAGAGAAGTTCAAGGAGAGATTTAATAGAGGTGTTCAAAATGGTGAGGGGTTTTGATAGAGTGGATAGGGAGAAACTGTTTCTATTGGCATAAGGGTCGGCAACCAGAGGACACAGATTTAAAAAAATTGGCAAAAAAGCCAGAGGGGAGATGAGGGAATTTTTTTTTACTCAGCGAGTTGTTAGGATCTGGAATGCACTGCCTGAAAGCGCGTTGGAATTGGATTCAGTAATGACTTTCAAAAGTGAATTGAATCTCTACTCAAAAAGGAAAAATTTGCAAGGTGGGTAAAGAGCGGGAGAGTGGGACTAATTGGACCGCTCTTTTAAAGAGCCGGCACAGGCCCGATGGACCGAATGGCCTCCTCCTGTGCTGTTTGATTCTATGATTTCATAAATAATGTTAGACAACATAACTTAACAATTTGGATACAAAGAAAATCCTGCAAATACAGGAATTCTGACATTAAAAAAAAGGCAACAAGCCCTTCATTATCTGACATGGCACATTTCTAATAAAGAAACCATTTAGAACTCAAGTTCTGTTGAAGACTCTATCACTAAAGTTGCTCCATCTTTCCTCTTTTCAGATATCGACCCATCTGCTGGGTACTCGAAAGCCTTGACGTCCTTTCTAGTATGGGATGCCCATTCTCTTTTTTTATAGCTCAGATAAGGTCAAAGGCCATGTGAATTATGTAACGTGTCGTAGGTCATGTTGCATATTCATAGTACCAAAGCTTGTGCTTCTGCAAGAAAAAAACAGATGACATTCATAATAACATTCACGTTTAAGAATTAAAGAGTAACATATATGTAACAGGCCATAACTTCTAAGTTTCTAAATGTGTTTTTAGCATTCTGCTTGTTGTGTGATAAGGTGTGAGGCCTGTTACATAGGACTACATAGAATATACAGCACAGAAACAGACCATTGGGCCCAACCAGTCCATGCCGGCGTTTATGCTCCACTCGAGCCTCCTCCCGTCTTTCCTCATCTAAATCTATCAGCATAACCCTCGATTCCCTTCTCCTTACATGCATCTATACTGTTCGCTTCAACCACTCCCTGTGGTAGCGAGTTCCACATTCTCACCACTCTTTGAGTAAAGAAGTTTCTTCTGAATTCCCTATTGGATTTCTTGGTGACTATCTTACATTGATGGCCTCTAGTTATGCTCTTCCCCACTATCTTATATTGATGGCCTCTAGTTATATAGAAACATTCTCTCTGTATCCACTCTATCAAAACCTTTCATAACTTTAAAGACCTCTATTAGGTCACCCCTCAGCCTTCTTTTTTCAAGAGAAAAGAGACCCAGCCTGTTCATCCTTTCCTGATATGTATATGTTGCTGCTATTGGCACGGTTACACAGTCATTCTGTGAATTGCTCAGATGCTGCAGTTATTGAAACACTGCTGATATCTGGAAGAACTTGCTGGCAGATATAACTCATTTTGTGCTGGTTACTTTATATGTCAACAAAACCCCTTTGATGGTCACAAGATCACAAGATACCTCTGGATGAGGAAGGCCATTAGGTCCATTTTTATTTATCCATCCAAAGCAGCCTACCTCCCCCACCGTTGCATCGAGTTATTTCTCGTTTTGGTTTGATGTTGAGTAAAAAATAATAATTCTGGCACCAATAAAAACAACCGCAAATAACTTACCTACTGACTTTCCACACAAAGGCAAAAATGACAAGTGGCACGTTTCCAGTCAATGGTCAGAAGCCCTTTTATTAAATAGTATTCGACCAAAGAATGATAGGAACATTCAACTTAAAATAATAGCTATTTGTGATAACACTAGTTTATAAGTGGGATTTTTAAAAAACCCGTCAACACAAAAAACTTTGACAAAACAAACTTGCAACTATATGAGGAGATCAGAAACCAGAATATACTGAACTCACAAATTGGCTGATTTTCTACAGATGCAAAGTTTAGTGCCAGCTTTCGAGTTTGGAGTAAGGCTTTGCGTTATATGTACCCAGAGTACGATGTGTGGCTTACTGCGGGCATTGGATATAACGTGCGTTAAAGGCGTGAGACCCCCCCTCTCAAGGGAAAGACCTAATCATTTCTGATGTTAATCAGGTTACTGTTTTCTAATAAAATCAGTACATATCATTAACAATGAACAGGGTTCTCAGATCCAAAGCAGTGTCAATGCGCATAAATCAAACTTGTCACACATTGCGCAAGTATCTCTTGCTGCGAATACCGCTATGATTGGGAAAAATAAATAAATGAACAGTGGGAAAGACTAAGTAAATAAAATGGTTATTCCACAGACAATTGATTAATAATTGACTGTAGGTCATTATGAGTCAGGATATCCTGTAATCACTGTACAAATTTTAGTTGAAATGAGGCAGAATTCAACTACCGGTATTGGAAACTAGCATTAACTGTTTACTCAGAGACTCAGGGTAGACGTGTGAGAGTTTCATCAATGTGGCTCATTTTGGATAAACATCAATCAGTTCCAATTCTAGAGAGCTTCAATGAAATTTGAATGCCGCCCTATAGTTCTAATAATGATTTCCTGTCATATCACTAATAGAATAACTTGAAAAGCAAAAGGTCTACTGCAGAATAACTAGTTTTTCTTTCTTGCGTTGGAATCCCTGGAGGGACGTAGGAAGCTATCTATCCTTCCTGGACTCTATCAGTAATTCCCAGTAATTCTGCTGATTTCAGTCTGTTTCCTATGACGGAATTCAAGGGTCGGTTGGATAATAAACTAAATGAAATTTGCATATGCATGCACCTTTTATTAGATGCCTCAGCATTTCACGTTTCAGAAATGTGTACAGCATTTTAAAACGTGCTATAATAACTATTCACTGTCGCTAGCTGCCCAAACTATATGATAGAAACACTTGTAACCTTGTTTTAAGCATTTTTCTTTTATATATTAAGACGGCTAATCAAACTTTTTGGAAGTGTTTTTACAATGTGTTATGCAAATCTAATCATTTTGATTAATTTTCTACTCACTTCTAATTAAATGAATTGACTAGTTAATTGAGTCTATCAATTTAAATTTGGAAGTAAAATTTCATTAGCTTCTGCGGAGCGCTAGAAGGGAGATGAGGTAAGGGATACAGAACCGTGTCAGCAGGGTTAGGGCTGCTGTAGTTAATATCTTGTTCAACAAGAGTGCCCATGTCACTTTCATGCCATCTGAGCTGTCAATCTTTTTCACTGTTTAAGTCTTTACTGATATTGTCCCTCCTGTACATAACTTTACAGTATCAATATGTTTGGAGGAGTTGAGCGGAGTGAATATCTTGACATTTTAGCCTAGAAATGAGACAGCATTGCAGGCGGAAAATGGGTGCCTAAAGTGTCCAATAGGGTGGGCAGCATGCACGTGCTCATTTGGCGCCAGAAGTGCACCAACCGCCATATTGGTAAAGGCTTCTGCGTAGACGTCGTAAACAGGCTTTAGGCCCTTTGCATATGCAAATAGGGGGCCGAAGGCCAGTTACAGCCTCCTCTACAATATTTGTCAGTGACTGACTACACTATGAGCTGTACATAATGCAATTAGTATTCACGGGTGCTTGGCAGCCAAACCAGGAGTCCATAAAGGGGTCACTGGAGGCTGCCTCCAGTTAGAATTTTTTTTTTACTAAACTTATTGAGGAGCTAGGAGGAACAGGGTTGCCCCTCCCAGCTACACATTAAATTTTCAGGCCGCTGATGGCCATGGCTCATCCCCCTCCTAATTAACACCCCCCCACCCCTCAATGCTTGAAATCTGCTTGCGACCTAGAACCATGTCGGGGAGCCAACGATCTTGGCCCCTCCTGGGTGAGCAATGAGCTGCCTCTGCCTCCTTGTAACAAGCAGATGAGCCTGGCGGATCAATTTGGTGTGGTCCTGCCACCAGCCCCGAGTGGAGCGCAATCCAATTTCTAGGTATTTTTAAACAAATTGGAGGCTGGGCGGTGTAGTGGGACTTTCACATCTGGAACCGAGTTTATAAATCCAGCTCAGAGATAGATGGAACGCCAGTCTATTCTTTCAGCTGACTATTAAGCGTTCTATTTGAGTCAAGTTTTGGGCAGTCTTAATCCAGTTCCCAGCGTGTGTGAGGCCACAACACGAAATGCCCCCGCAATACAATACAATTGGAACTAATTGGGCAATCTTACTCACAGGGGTCATAAGGTTATAGAGTGTGGGAATGGCAAAGTCATATTGGTGGAGGTGGCCGGAGGGGTGGTGGGGGGGGGGGAAGGCTTTTCAAATGGTCCAGCAGCATCTGCACTCTTGTCATTCCATGCTTCTTTCCTCAGGCTGATAGGCAAACATTGAATTTCCGAGCACTGCAAAACATCAGGTTTGACAACTCAAGCCGGCAGGCCGCAGTTATACTGTTGGTGCTGCACCGCCCACTCGTCAGGGAAGTAATTACTGGCCTCCCAAATTGTTGGTTAAATCTTATGAGCAGCAGCAAACTGAACAATAGGACGGTCTGCTAACTTTAAAAGGTTTTAAACATAATAGTCTGTAAAGTTCCCTGGCAGTCCCTTGCACCTCCCAGAAATCTAAGCTGTGCAGTGGTTGAGTTCGCCTGTGGTTGGTGCAAAGTTGAAACAGTATGAGACTAACTCTTGGAGGCAGTCTTACATTACCCGACTTATACCACACGTTGAAAGTTCCCTAAAACTAATTGAGGGATTAGCTCAGGCATGCATTACTCATGAAAATATATTTGCAGCAGCCACAAAAATGAAATTGTTACGTCGTTAATAGCAGCAAGATTTCAGTTAATGATTTTCTTTCCCTTTTATCCGTGCACTGCCTTTAATATAGGATTGAGCCAATTATCAGGACAACACAGGGGGAGCTCTATACTGCATCTGGCCTGCGCCAACCAGGACAATCTTGATGCTGTCATTGAGTACAAAGTAATAAAAAATTAATTCCACAGCTCTATTATCCCTCACTCCATCAGTCACATATCTCGACCAACACTAACACATGCATGCACACACTCGAATACAAACACACTCACACACACACACACACACTTTTCACGCATAAGCAAGTTAAAAAGACAGAAAATTGTTCTTACTAATTACTTTTCCACAAAGCTCCTGCAAGTATGGTGTGCAATTAACTATTCGAGCCCACAAGTTAGCAGAAGGCATGTACAGGAAGAAGTTTAAACTGTACCATATCTAGCATTTGAATTCTTTTGAAGGCTGATATATGATACTCCCTGATGGCCCTTGTAACTACCAGATATAATTTGATGCACCATGTCTAAAAGCCACAAAACATGATTGCTTTGAAAGTGTGCATTCATTTATTTAGCTGTAAACTTGTGAGACCAGCTGCTGAATTTCCAACACCATGATTGTCTGGATTGGGAAGGGAGCAAGAGAATTAACTCTTAAAGCGCTGGTCACCGCAATTGCTGTATTCATCTTTAGGGATTTATGGCGTGTTCGGCAGAATGACTGTTCAACAACAGCAACTTGCATTTATATAGTGTCTTTAATGCAAAACTAAAAATGTCCCAAGATAGGAAACAGATGACTAAGCCATGGGAGGAGCGGTTAGGAGGGCTAACCAAAAGCTTAGTCGAAGAGATGGGAATGAAAGAAGCTTTTAAGAGAAGACAGCGAGATGGGGAGGGGTAGGTGGTTAGGCAAGGAATTCCAAAGAGTAGGACCAGAGCAGCTGAAGGATTTGCCTCCAGGGGTGGGGTAAAGAGAGAGGGAGGCTGATAGACAAGAGGCCATAGTCAGGGAACGGAGATTTTGCTGGCTGGCTATAGAGAGGAGAAAATTGGAACGGAAGAAGATCGCAGAGAAAGATCCATTATCATGTTGTGGTGTTTCAGCTAGAGAAGAAAGCATATCATTCATCCAATCTTTAAAAAAAAGCTCAAAATTGCACCATGTTATCTTATTAATAGATTGGTCACAGATTGCAAGCCTCCCCCTGTTTAACATTCCTCTTGTACTATTATTTTCAGTTCAATTATTTAACGCAGGGGTCCTATTGGAGAGCAATACATTTTGAAAGTGAAAAATGCAGCACAGGATAAGATTAAGGATACCTCTGACATGCCTTATTCATCTATGATACACATCTTTGTGTTGATTATTGATTACCTTGTTCCCTATTGTTGAATTAATTACTACGGATGATGCACTATTCAAAGTGTTGGAATTAGAGCTCTGCTGAAATTTATTGCTGATGAGGGCCGCAAGAGACATCAAGGATATCTCAGCAATGACGGTGAGTTATGGGGTTCTTTCACAAGTGTGAATGACACAGGCACTCGTGAGTTATGATGCTCCTTCTGCACAAGTGAAAGAACGTCTGGACCTCCCTGTTACCGGTGAGATAATCTGTTTATTCTGGGAGGGGGGGGGGGGTGGTGCGGGGGAAGGGTTTGATGAGACGATCTCAAGGGAAGACAGTTAAATGGTGATTCACACATGTGGAATAAATACCATTCTTGTTCCATACATAAAGCAGGATTCTCACTTACCCTCAAAATAAATTATGCTTCCTAATTTGTGAGATTAATCTATTTCTTTTTCTATTTTTAGGAAAAAAATGGGATTTCGAACTGATTAATATCCAGCCGCAAACTATATCGTTGAGTGCGTTCTGTGGCCTATCAGCCAAGTAGTAAACTAATTAAAAAGCTTTGCATTTTATAATAATTGACTTTCCACTATTTATGACATTTTGAATACAGACCTTTTTTTTTTGCTTTTCCTCTTTAACTAGATGACAGCTTCAACATCTGATAAATTACAATAACTTTCCTTGACATTAGCTGCTGGGCTATTCGCGCACATTAATCAGCAATGTTTTGTTTTCACATTTTTAAAATCTTTTCTGTCACGATATTAAAAAAAAAAAAAATTCCCAGCCAAACACCGGCTATCAGAGAAGTGATTGAAGGTGTTGATAAGAGGATTGTGAGCGACAGTTTTTTTTCTCTCTCCTTGCATTCTTCGCTCGGTTTTATGGCGGGGACAGAGTGTCCACCGAGACCTTATCCTGGAGCAGATTTCAAGAAAAGAAAAGGGCAAAGATATTCTCTCGGCCTGAGGACAGGCCAAAAAGGTCAGGATATCTCACAAACCCTCTTTAGCCTCTTTGTCCAGCACTAGACTGAGGTGCCCTTTATGTTTGGAGGGCACAGTGGGGTCTTTTTCAAGTTATAAGCAGCCAGAAGAGCTCCACAGCGTGATTGTGGATAAGGCTTGATCCCAGCATTGCTCTTTAGAAAGCCTGCATTTACTTTGCATGCGATATCCAATTATATTGTGTTTTATATACAAGACATTTAGATCAAATGTTTAAAAGGAGATATTAGTAGCGAGTTTACAAGACACGTGTTGCAAAATCTTCTATACTCTTCATTTGTACCCTGCCGAAATGTGCATATAATGAATGACAATTAGAAATAAACATGTCAGAAATATTAAATAAGTCAACATTTGAGTCAGTGAAGACAGTGCTATTCATATTATTTGATGTTTTCAATTTCCTGATATTATTCTCCGCACAGAATTTGAACACTCACCTACTATGCAGTTCATGCTGAAAGGTTTACACTGCAGTTACGTGAACCACTCCTTTGGCTGTTTAGTTTCTGTTTAACTACAGGAAACTCTTTTTTATCCGGCACCGACGGGACCGGCATGGTGCCGGTTGATCAAAAAGTCCGGATTACAGAGAGGTATACTTACCAAGGTACGAGAGCCCCGTACACGGCCAGAGGTGCAGGAGCCCCGGTTACACGGCACTTGTGCAGGAGTCCCAGTTACACGGCCACAGATCCAGGCGTCCCTGTTGCACGGCCACAGGTGCAGGAACCCCGGTTACACGGCACTTGTGCAGGAGTCCTGGTTACACGGCCACAGATCCAGGAGTCCCTGTTGCACGGCCAGAGGTGCAGGAGCCCCGGTTACACGGCACTTGTGCAGGAGTCCTGGTTGCACGGCCACAGATCCAGGAACCCCGGTTACACGGCCACAGATCCAGGAACCCCGGTTACACGGCCACAGATTCAGGAACCCCGGTTACACGGCCGCAGATCCAGGAACCCCGGTTACACGGCCACAGATCCAAGAACCCCGGTTACACGGCCACAGATCCAGGAACCATGGTTACACGGCCACTAATATAAAGTAAAACTTACCTGAACCTACTCCTGAATTTTGCTGGTTAAAAGAAAGTTTCCTGTTATTAGCATAAATGCCAAGTGAAAATTATGGATATTATTAAATTTAATGACTGTTTTTAAAGTAAGAGGCTTTTTCAGGTTTTTAAAACTGTCTTTCACCGTAATATAGTGTTGCTGCAAATCTCCCAAACATTTTGGTCAATAAAATTTTCTAATGAGTGAGGCACGTCCAATGCCAATATGGGTAACGTTATTGTCTAGTGTCACTCTGGGTAAAGGTATCGTCCAGTGTCACTCTGGGTAAAGGTATCGTCCAGTGTCACTCTGGGTAAAGGTATCGCCCAGTGTCACTCTGGGTAAAGGTATCGCCCAGTGTCACTCTGGGTAAAGGTATCGCCCAGTGTCACTCTGGGTAAAGGTATCGCCCAGTGTCACTCTGGGTAAAGGTATTGCCCAGTGTCACTCTGGGTAAAGGTGTCGCCCAGTGTCACTCTGGGTAAAGGTGTCGCCCAGTGTCACTCTGGGTAAAGGTGTCGCCCAGTGTCACTCTGGGTAAAGGTGTCGCCCAGTGTCACTCTGGGTAAAGGTAACGCCCAGTGTCACTCTGGGTAAAGGTATCGCCCAGTGTCACTCTGGGTAAAGGTATCGCCCAGTGTCACTCTGGGTAAAGGTATCGCCCAGTGTCACTCTGGGTAAAGGTATCGCCCAGTGTCATTCTGGGTAAAGGTATCGCCCAGTGTCACTCTGGGTAAAGGCATCGCCCAGTGTCACTCTGGGTAAAGGTATCGCCCAGTGTTATTCTGGGTAAAGGTATCGCCCACTGTCACTCTGGGTAAAGGTATTGTCCAGTTTCACTCTGGGTAAAGGTATTGTCCAGTGTCACTCTGGGTAAAGGTATCATCCAGTGTCACTTTGGGTAAAGGTATCGCCCAGTGTCACTCTGTGTTAAGGTATTGTGCAGTGTCACTCTGGGTAAAGGTATTGCCAGTGTCACTCTGTGAAAAGGTATCGCCCAGTGTCACTCTGGATAAAGGTATCGCCCAGTGACACTCTAGAAAAAGGTATCGCCGAGTGTCACTCTGGGTAAAGATAGTGTCCAGTGTCACTCTGGGTAAAGGTATTGCCCAGTGTCACTCTGGGTAAAGGTATTATCCAGTGTTACTCTGGGTAAAGGTATTGTCCAGTGTCACTCTGGGTAAAGGTATCGCCCAGTGTCACTCTGGGTAAACGTATCACCCAGTGTCACTCTGGTTAAAGGTATCGCGCAGTGTCACTCTGGGTAAACATCACGTCCAGTGTCACTCTGGGTAACGGTATTGTCCAGTGTCACTCTGGGTAAAGGTATCGCACAGTGTCACTCTGGTAAAGTTATCGCCCCGTGTCACTCTGGGTAAAGGTATGGCCCAGTGTCACTCTGGGTAAAGGTATCGTCCTGTCTCACTCTGGGGAAAGGTATCACTCCGTGCCACTCTGGATATAGGCATTGACAAGCATCAAACGGGGTAAAGGTTTTGCGCAATGTCACTCTGGGTAAAGGTTATGTACAGTGTCACTCTGTGTAAAGGTATCACCCAGTGTCACTCTGGGTAAAGGTATCGTCCAGTGTCACTCTAGGTACAGGTATAGCCCAGTGTCACTCTGGTAAAGCTTTTGCGCAGTGTCACTCTGGGTAAAGGTATTGTCCAGTGTCACTCTGGGTAAAGGTATCGCCCAGTGTCACTCTGTGTTAAGGTATTGTGCAGTGTCACTCTGGGTAAAGGTATTGCCAGTGTCACTCTGTGTAAAGGTATCGCCCAGTGTCACTCTGGATAAAGTTATCGCCCAGTGTCACACTAGAAAAAGGTATCGCCGAGTGTCACTCTGGGTAAAGATAGTGTCCAGTGTCACTCTGGGTAAAGGTATTGCCCAGTGTCACTCTGGGTAAAGGTATTGTCCAGTGTTACTCTGGGTAAAGGTATTGTCCAGTGTCACTCTGGGTAAAGTTATCGCCCAGTGTCACTCTGGGTAAACGTATCGCCCAGTGTCACTCTGGTTAAAGGTATCGCGCAGTGTCACTCTGGGTAAACATAACGTCCAGTGTCACTCTGGGTAACGGTATTGTCCAGTGTCACTCTGGGTAAAGGTATCGCCCAGTGTCACTCTGGTAAAGTTATCGCCCAGTGTCACTCTGGGTAAAGGTATGGCCCAGTGTCACTCTGGGTAAAGGTATCGTCCTGTCTCACTCTGGGGAAAGGTATCACTCCGTGTCACTCTGGATATAGGCATTGACAAGCGTCAAACGGGGTTAAGGTTTTGCGCAATGTCACTCTGGGTAAAGGTTATGTACAGTGTCACTCTGGGTAAAGGTATCGCCCAGTGTCACTCTGGGTTAAGGTATCGCCCAGTGTCACTCTAGGTACAGGTATCGCCCAGTGTCACTCTAGGTACAGGTATCGCCCAGTGTCACTCTGGTAAAGCTTTTGCCCAGTGTCACTCTGTGTAAAGGTATGGCCCAGTGTCACTCTGGGTAAAGATATCGCCCAGTGTCACTCTGGGTAAAGGTATTGTCCAGTGTCACTCTGGGTAAAGTTATCGTCCAGCGACACTCTGGGTAATGGTATCATGCAGTGTCACTCTGGGTAAAGGTATTGTCCAGTGTCACTCTGGGTAAAGGTATCGTCCAGCAACCCTCTGGGTAAAGTTATCGTCCAGTGTTACTCTGGAAAAAGGTATCACCCAGTGTCACTCTGGGTAAAGGTATTGTCCAGTGTCACTCTGCATAAAGGTATTGTCCAGTGTCACTCTGGGTAAGGTATTGTCCAGTGTCACTCTGGGTAAAGGTATCATCCAGTGTCATTCTGAGTAAAGGTATCACCCAGTGTCACTGTGGGTGAAGGTATTTTCCAGTGTTCCTCTGGGTAAAGGTATCGTCCAGTGTCATTCTCGGTAAAGGTATCGCCCAGTGTCACTCTGTGTTAAGGTATTGTGCAGTGTCACTCTGAGTAAAGGTATCGCCAGTGTCACTCTGTGTAAAGGTATCGCCCAGTGTCACTCTGGATAAAGGTATGGCCCAGTGTCACTCTAGAAAAAGGTATCGCCGAGTGTCACTCTGGGTAAAGATAGTGTCCAGTGTCACTCTGGGTAAAGGTATTGCCCAGTGTCACTCTGGGTAAAGGTATTGTCCAGTGTCACTCTGGGTAAACGTATCGCCCAGTGTCACTCTGGTTAAAGGTATCGGGCAGTGTCACTCTGGGAAATGGTATTGTCCAGTGTCACTCTGGGTAAATGTATCGCCCAGTGTCACTCTGGTAAAGTTATCGCCCAGTGTCACTCTGGGTAAAGGTATGGCCCAGTGTCACTCTGGGTAAAGGTATCGTCCTGTCTCACTCTGGGGAAAGGTATCACTCCGTGTCACTCTGGATATAGGCATTGACAAGCGTCAAACGGGGTAAAGGTTTTGCGCAATGTCACTCTGGATAAAGGTTATGTACAGTGTCACTCTGGGTAAACGTATCGCCCAGTGTCACTCTGGTAAAAGGTATCGGGCAGTGTCACTCTGGGTAAACATAACGTCCAGTGTCACTCTGGGAAATGGTATTGTCCAGTGTCACTCTGGGTAAATGTATCGCCCAGTGTCACTCTGGTAAAGTTATCGCCCAGTGTCACTCTGGGTAAAGGTATGGCCCAGTGTCACTCTGGGTAAAGGTATCATCCTGTCTCACTCTGGGGAAAGGTATAACTCCGTGTCACTCTGGATATAGGCATTGACAAGCATCAAACGGGGTAAAGGTTTTGCGCAATGTCACTCTGGGTAAAGATTATGTACAGTGTGATAATAATAACTTCCGGGAAGTTATGTCATCACTTCCTGTGAACTGTGAACTATGAACTATGAACTGTGTACATACCTCACTTCCTGTCATATGTCACTTCCTGTTGGACTGGTATAAATACTGGTCTGTTCAGTATTGCAAGAGGCTTCTACCAGAGGCATGGTAAAGACCTCTCTTGTATATAGTGTGTTTATAAGTCACTTAAAGCTTACTTTAAAGTTACTTGATGGTAAGACCCCTTTTTCTTACATCATACACTGTCACTCTGGGTAAAGGTATCGCCCAGTGTCACTCTGGGTAAAGGTATCGCCAAGTGTCACTCTAGGTACAGCTTTCGCCCAGTTTCACTCTGGTAAAGTTATTGCCCAGTGTCACTCTGGGTAAAGGTATGGCCCAGTGTCACTCTGGGTAAAGATATCGCCCAGTGTCACTCTGGGTAATGGTATTGTCCAGTGTCACTCTGGGTAAAGGTATCGTCCAGCGACACTCTGGGTAAAGGTATCGTCCAGTGTCATTCTGGGTAAAGGTATCGTCCAGTGTCACTCTGGGTAAAGGTATTGTCCAGTGTCACTCTGGGTAAAGGTATCGTCCAGCGACACTCTGGGTAAAGTTATCGTCCAGTGTTACTCTGGAAAAAGGTATCACCCAGTGTCACTCTGGGTAAAGGTATTGTCCAGTGTCACTCTGCATAAAGGTATTGTCCAGTGTCACTCTGGGCAAGGTATTGTCCAGTGTCACTCTCGGTAAAGGTATTGTCCAGTGTCACTCTGGGTAAAGGTATCGTCCAGTGTCACTCTGGCTAAAGGTATCACCCAGTGTCACTTTGGGTGAAGGTATTGTGCAGTGTCACTCTGGGTAAAGGTATTGCCAGTGTCACTCTGTGAAAAGGTATCGCCCAGTGTCACTCTATAAAGGTATCGCCCAGTGTCACTCTAGAAAAAGGTATCGCCGAGTGTCACTCTGGGTAAAGATAGTGTCCAGTGTCACTCTGGGTAAAGGTATTGCCCAGTGTCACTCTGGGTAAAGGTATTGTCCAGTGTTTCTCAGGGTAAAGGTATTGTCCAGTGTCACTCTGGGTAAAGGTATCGTCCAGAGTTACTCTGGGTAAAGGTATCACCCAGTGTCACTTTGGGTGAAGGTATTGTCCAGTGTCACTCTGGGTAAAGGTATCGTCCAGTGTCACTCTGGGTAAAGGTATTGCCAGTGTCACTCTGTGTTAAGGTATTGTGCAGTGTCACTCTGGGTAAAGGTATTGCCAGTATCACTCTGTGTAAAGGTATCGCCCAGTGTCACTCTGGATAAAGGTATCGCCCAGTGTCACTCTAGAAAAAGGTATCGCCGAGTGTCACTCTGGGTAAAGATAGTGTCCAGTGTCACTCTGGGTAAAGGTATTGCTCAGTGTCACTCTGGGTAAAGGTATTGTCCATTGTTACTCTGGGCAAAGGTATTGTCCAGTGTCACTCTGGGTAAAGGTATGGCCCAGTGTCACTCTGGGTAAACGTATCGCCCAGTGTCACTCTGGTTAAAGGTATCGCGCAGTGTCACTCTGGGTAAACATAATGTCCAATGTCACTCTGGGTAAAGGTATGGCCCAGTGTCACTCTGGGTAAAGGTATCGTCCTGTGTCACTCTGGGTAAAGGTATCGCTCCGTGTCACTCTGGATATAGGCATTGACAAGCGTCAAACGGGGTAAAGGTTATGCGCAATGTCACTCTGGGTAAAGGTTATGTCCAGTGTTACTCTGGGTAAAGGTATCGCCCAGTGTCACTCTGGGTAAATGTATCGCCCAGTGTCACTCTGGGTAAAGATATCGCCCAGTGTCACTCTGGGTAAAGGTATCGTCCAGTGTCACTCTGGGTAAAGGTATCGCCCAGTGTCACTCTGTGTTAAGGTATTGTGCAGTGCCACTCTGGGTAAAGGTATTGCCAGTGTCACTCTGTGTAAAGGTATCGCCCAATCTCACTCTGGATAAAGGTATCGCCCAGTGTCACTCTAGAAAAAGGTATCGCCGAGTGTCACTCTGGTTAAAGATAGTCTCCAGTGTCACTCTGGGTAAAGGTATTGCCCAGTGTCACTCTGGGTAAAGGTATTATCCAGTGTTACTCTGGGTAAAGGTATTGTCAAGTGTCACTCTGGGTAAAGGTATCGCCCAGTGTCACTCTGGGTAAACCTATCGCCCAGTGTCACTCTGGTTAAAGGTATCGCGCAGTGTCACTCTGGGTAAACATAACGTCCAGTGTCACTCTGGGTAATGGTATTGTCCAGTGTTACTCTGGAAAAAGGTATCACCCAGTGTCACTCTGGGTAAAGGTATTGTCCAGTGTCACTCTGCATAAAGGTATTGTCCAGTGTCACTCTGGGTAAGGTATCGTCCAGTGTCACTCTAGGTAAAGGTATTGTCCAGTGTCACTCTGGGTAAAGGTATCCTCCAGTGTCTTTCTGGGAAAAGGTATCACCCAGTGTCACTTTGGGTGAAGGTATTGTGCAATGTCACTCTGGGTAAAGGTATTGCCAGTGTCACTCTGGGTAAAGGTATCGCCCAGTGTCACTCTGGGTAAACCTATCGCCCAGTGTCACTCTGGTTAAAGGTATCGCGCAGTGTCACTCTGGGTAAACATAACGTCCAGTGTCATTCTCGGTAAAGGTATCGCCCAGTGTCACTCTGTGTTAAGGTATTGTGCAGTGTCACTCTGAGTAAAGGTATCGCCAGTGTCACTCTGTGTAAAGGTATCGCCCAGTGTCACTCTGGATAAAGGTATGGCCCAGTGTCACTCTAGAAAAAGGTATCGCCGAGTGTCACTCTGGGTAAAGATAGTGTCCAGTGTCACTCTGGGTAAAGGTATTGCCCAGTGTCACTCTGGGTAAAGGTATTGCCCAGTGTCACTCTGGGTAAAGGTATTATCCAGTGTTACTCTGGGTAAAGGTATTGTCGAGTGTCACTCTGCATAAAGGTATTGTCCAGTGTCACTCTGGGTAAGGTATTGTCCAGTGTCACTCTCGGTAAATGTATTGTCCAGTGTCACTCTGGGTAAAGGTATCGTCCAGTGTCTTTCTGGGAAAAGGTATCACCCAGTGTCGCTTTGGGTGAAGGTATTGTGCAGTGTCACTCTGGGTAAAGGTATCGCCAGTGTCACTCTGGGTAAAGGTATCGCCCAGTGTCACTCTAGGTACAGGTATCGCTCAGTGTCACTCTGGTAAAGTTATTGCCCAGTGTCACTCTGGGTAAAGGTATGGCCCAGTGTCACTCTGGGTAAAGATATCGCCCAGTGTCACTCTGGGTAAAGGTATTGTCCAGTGTCACTCTGGGTAAAGGTATCGTCCAGCGACACTCTGGGTAAAGGTATCGTCCAGTGTCACTCTGGGTAAAGGTATTGCCCAGTGTCACTCTGGATAAAGGTATTGTGCAGTGTCACTCTGGGTAAAGGCATCGCCCAGTGTCACTCTGGGTAAAGGTATCATCCAGTGTCACTCTGGGTAAAGGTATTGTCCAGTGTCACTCTGGGTAAAGGTATCGTCCAGCGACACTCTGGGTAAAGTTATCGTCGAGTGTTACTTTGGAAAAAGGTATCACCCAATGTCACTCTGGGTAAAGGTATTGTCGAGTGTCACTCTGCATAAAGGTATTGTCCAGTGTCACTCTGGGTAAGGTATTGTCCAGTGTCACTCTCGGTAAAGGTATTGTCCAGTGTCACTCTGGGTAAAGGTATCGTCCAGTGTCACTCTGGGTAAAGGTATTGCCAGTGTCACTCTGTGAAAAGGTATCGCCCAGTGTCACTCTAGAAAAAGGTATCGCCGAGTGTCACTCTGGTAAAGATAGTGTCCAGTGTCACTCTGGGTAAAGGTATTGCCCATTGTCACTCTGGGTAAAGGTATTGTCCAGTGTTACTCTGGGTAAAGGTATTGTCCAGTGTCACTCTGGGTAAAGGTATCGTCCAGAGTCACTCTGGGTAAAGGTATCACCCAGTGTCACTTTGGGTGAAGGTATTGTCCAGTGTCACTCTGGGTAAAGGTATCGTCCAGTGTCACTCTGGGTAAAGGTATTGCCCAGTGTCACTCTGTGTTAAGGTATTGTGCAGTGTCACTCTGGGTAAAGGTATCGCCCAGTGTCACTCTGGGTAAAGGTATTATCCAGTGTTACTCTGGGCAAAGGTATTGTCCCGTGTCACTCTGGGTAAAGGCATCACCCAGTGTCCCTCTGGGTAAACGTATCGCCCAGTGTCACTCTGGTTAATGGTATCGCGCAGTGTCACTCTGGGTAAACATAATGTCCAATATCACTCTGGGTAACGGTATTGTCCAGTGTCACTCTGGGTAAAGGTATCGTCCAGCGACACTCTGGGAAAAGGTATGGCCCAGTGTCACTCTGGGTAAAGGTATCGTCCTGTGTCAATCTGGGGAAAGGTATCGCTCCGTGTCACTCTGGATATAGGCATTGACAAGCGTCAAACGGGGTAAAGGTTTTGCGCAATGTCACTCTGGGTAAAGGTTATGTCCAGTGTCATTCTGGGTAAAGGTATCGGCCAGTGTCACTCTGGGTAAATGTATCGCCCAGTGTCAGTCGAGGTAAAGGTATCGCCCAGTGTCACTCTGGTAAAGTTATTGCCCAGTGTCACTCTGGGTAAAGGTATGGCCCAGTGTCACTCTGGGTAAAGGTATCGCCCAGTGTCACTCTGGGTAAATGTATTGCCCAGTGTCACTCTGTGTTAAGGTATTGTGCAGTGCCACTCTGGGTAAAGGTATTGCCAGTGTCACTCTGTGTAAAGGTATCGCCCAATCTCACTCTGGATAAAGGTATAGCCCAGTGTCACTCTAGAAAAAGGTATCGCCGAGTGTCACTCTGGGTAAAGATAGTCTCCAGTGTCACTCTGGGTAAAGGTATTGCCCAGTGTCACTCTGGGTAAAGTTATTATACAGTGTCACTCTGGGTAAAGCTATTGTCCAGTGTCATTCTGGGTAAAGGTATCGCCCAGTGTCACTCTGGGTAAACGTATCGCCCAGTGTCACTCTGGTTAAAGGTATCGCGCAGTGTCACTCTGGGTAAACTTAACGTCCAGTGTCACTCTGGGTAACGGTATTGTCCAGTGTTACTCTGGAAAAAGGTATCACCCAGTGTCACTCTGGGTAAAGGTATTGTCCAGTGTCACTCTGCATAAAGGTATTGTCCTGTGTCACTCGGCGTAAGGTATCGTGCAGTGTCACTCTAGGTAAAGGTATTGTCCAGTGTCACTCTGGGTAAAGGTATCGTCCAGTGTCACTCTGGGTAAAGGTATCACCCAGTGTCACTTAGGGTGAAGGTATTGTCCAGTGTCACTCTGTGTAAAGGTATCGCCCAGTGTCACTCTGGATAAAGGTATCGCCCAGTGTCACTCTAGAAAAAGGTATCGCCGAGTGTCACTCTGGGTATAGATAGTGTCCAGTTTCACTCTGGGTAAAGTATTTGCCCAGTGTCACTCTGGGTAAAGGTATTGTCCAGTGTTACTCTGGGTAAAGGCATTGTCCAGTGTCACTCTGGGTGAAGGTATTGTCCAGTGTCACTCTGGGTAAAGGTATCGTCCAGTGTCACTCTGGATATAGGCATTGACAAGCCTCAAACGGGGTAAAGGTTTTGCGCAATGTCACTCTGGGTAAAGGTTATGTCCAGTGTCACTCTGGGTAAAGGTATCGTCCAGTGTCACTCTGGGTAAAGGTATCGCCCAGTGTCACTCTGTGTTAAGGTATTGTGCAGTGTCACTCTGGGTAAAGGTATTGCCAGTGTCACTCTGGGTAAAGATAGTGTCCAATGTCACTCTGGGTAAACGTATTGCCCAGTGTCACTCTGGGTAAAGGTATTATCCAGTGTTACTCTGGGTAAAGGTATTGTCCAGTGTCACTCTGGGTAAACGTATCGCCCAGTGTCACTCTGGTTAATGGTATCGCGCAGTGTCACTCTGGGTAAACATAACGTCCAGTGTCACTCTGGGTAACGGTATTGTCCAGTGTCACTCTGGGTAAAATAATCGGCCAGTGTCACTCTGGTAAAGTTATCGCCCAGTGTCACTCTGGGTAAAGATATGGCCCAGTGTCACTCTGGATAAAGGTATTGTCCAGTGTCACTCTGGATAAAGGTATCGCCCAGTGTCACTCTGGGTAAAGGTATCGTCCAGTGTCACTCTGGGTAAAGGTATTGTCCAGTGTCACTCTGGGTAAGGGTATCGTCCAGCGACACTCTGGGTAAAGTTATCGTCCAGTGTTACTCTGGAAAAAGGTATCACCCAGTGTCACTCTGGATAATGGTATTGTCCAGTGTCACTCTGCATAAAGGTATTGTCCAGTGTCACTCTGGGTAAGGTATTGTCCAGTGTCACACTAGGTAAAGGTATTGTCCAGTGTCACTCTGGGTAAAGGTATCGTCCAGTGTCACTCTGGGTAAAGATATCACCCAGTGTCACTTTGGATGAAGGTATTTTCCAGTGTCACTCTGGGTAAAGGTAACGTCCAGTGTCATTCTTGGTAATGGTATCACCCAGTGTCACTTTGTGTTAAGGTATCGCCCAGTGTCACTCTGGATAAAGGGATCGCCCAGTGTCACTCTGGATAAAGGTATTGTCCAGTGTCACTCTGGGTAAAGGCATCGCCCAGTGTCACTCTGGGTAAAGGTATCGTCCAGTGTCACTCTGGGTAAAGGTATTGTCCAGTGTCACTCTGGGTAAAGGTATCGTCCAGTGACACTCTGGGTAAAGTTATCGTCCAGTGTTACTCTGGAAAAAGGTATCACCCAGTGTCACTCTGGATAATGGTATTGTCCAGTGTCACTCTGCATAAAGGTATTGTCCAGTGTCACTCTGGGTAAGGTATTGTCCAGTGTCACACTAGGTAAAGGTATTGTCCAGTGTCACTCTGGGTAAAGGTATCGTCCAGTGTCACTCTGGGTAAAGATATCACCCAGTGTCACTTTGGATGAAGGTATTTTCCAGTGTCACTCTGGGTAAAGGTAACGTCCAGTGTCATTCTTGGTAATGGTATCACCCAGTGTCACTCTGTGTTAAGGTATCGCCCAGTGTCACTCTGGATAAAGGGATCGCCCAGTGTCACTCTAGAAAAAGGTATCGCCGAGTGTCACTCTGGGTAAAGATAGTTTCCAGTGTCACTCTGGGTAAAGGTATTGCCAAGTGTCACTCTGGGTAAAGGTATTGTCCAGTGTTACTCTGGGTAAAGGTCTTGTCCAGTGTCACTCTGGGTAAAGGTATCGCCCAGTGTCACTCTGGGCAAACGTATCGCCCAGTGTCACTCTGGTTAAAGGTATCGCGCAGTGTCACTCTGGGTAAACCTAACGTCCAGTGTCACTTTGGGTAACGGTATTGTCCAGTGTCACTCTGGGTAAAGGTATCGCCCAGAGTCACTCTGGTAAAGTTATCGCCCAGTGTCACTCTGGGTAAAGGTATGGCCCAGTGTCACTCTGGGTAAAGGTATCGTCCTGTCTCACTCTGGGGAAAGGTATCACTCTGTGTCACTCTAGATATAGGCATTGACAAGCGACAAACGGGGTAAAGGTTTTGCGCAATGTCACTCTGGGTAAAGGTTATGTACAGTGTCACTCTGGGTAAAGGTATCGCACAGTTTCACACTGCATAAAGTTATTGTCCAGTGTCACTCTGGGCAAAGGTATCGTCCAGTGTCACTCTGTGTAAAGGTATCGGCCAGCGACACTCTGGGTAAAGGTATTGCCCAGTTTCACTGTGGGTAAAGTTATTGTCCAGTGTCACTCTGGAAAAAGGTATCACCCAGTGTCACTCTGGATAAAGGTATCGCCCAGTGTCACTTTGGAAAAAGTTACCGCCCAGTGTCACTCTGGGTAAAGGTATCGCACAGTGCCACTCTGGGTAAAGGTATCACCCAGTGTCATTCTGGTAAAGTTATCTCCCAGTGTCACTCTGGGTAAAGGTATCGCACAGTGACACTCTGGGTAAAGGTATCGTCCACTGCCACTCTGGGTAACGGTATCGCTCAGTGTCACACTGGATAAAGGTATTGCCCAGTGTCTCACTGAGTAAAGGTATCGCCCAGTGTCACTCTGGAAAAAGGTATCAGGCAGTGTCACTCTGCATAAAGGTATCACCCAGTGTCACTCTGGGTAAAGGTATCGCACAGTGTCCCTCTGTGTAAAGGTATCACCCAGTGTTGTTCTGGGTAAAGGTATCACCCAGTGTCACTCTGGGTAAAGGTATCACCCAGTGTCAATCTGGGTAAAGTTATCGCCCAGTGTCAATCTGGGTAAAGGTATCGCCCAGTGACACTCTGGGTAAAGGTATCGTCCACTGTCACTCTGGGTAACGGTATCGCTCAGTGTCACACTGGATAAAGGTATTGCCCAGTGTCTCACTGAGTAAAGGTATCGCCCAGTGTCACTCTGGAAAAAGGTATCACGCAGTGTCACTCTGCATAAAGGTATCACCCAGTGTCACTTTGGGTAAAGGTAGCGCACAGTGTCCCTCTGTGTAAAGGTATCACCCAGTGTCATTCTGGGTACAGGTATCACCCAGTGTCACTCTGGGTAAAGGTATCACCCAGTGTCACTCTGGGTAAAGGTATCACCCAGTGTCACTCTGGGTAAAGGTATTGCTCAGTGTCACTCTGGGTAAAGGTATCGCCCAGTGTCACTCTGGGTAGAGGTATCGCCCAGTTTCACGCTCGGTAAAGGTATTGCCCAGTGTCACTCTGGATAAAGGTGTCGTCCAGTGTCACTCTGGGTAAAGGTATCACCCAGTGTCACTCTGGGTAAAGGTATATTCCAGTGTCACTCTGGGTAAAGGTATTGTCCAGTGTCACTCTGGGTAAAGGTATTGTCCAGTGTCACTCTGGGTAAAGGGATTGCCCAGAGTCACTCTGAGTAAAGGTATCGCCCAGAGTCACTCTGGGTAAAGGTATCGCCCAGTGTCGCTCTGGGTAAAGGTATTGCACAGTGCCACTCTGGGTAAAGGTATCACCCAGTGTCATTCTGGTAAAGTTATCTCCCAGTGTCACTCTGGGTAAAGGTATCGCACAGTGTCTCTCTGCATAAAGTTATTGTCCAGTGTCACTCTGGGTAAAGGTATCGCCCAGTGTCACTCTGGGTAAAGGTATTTTCCAGTGTCACTCTGGGTAAAGGTATTGTCCAGTATCACTCTGGGTCAAGGTATTGTCCAGTGACACTCTGGGTAAAGATATTGTCCAGTGTCACTCTGGGTAAAGGTATCGTCCAGTGTCACTCTGGCTAAAGGTATTGTCCAGTGTCACTCTGGGTAATGTATTGTCCAGGGTCACACTAGGTAAAGGTATTGTCCAGTGTCACTCTGGGTAAAGGTATCGTCCAGTGTCATTCTCGGTAATGGTATCGCGCAGTATCACTCTGTGTTAAGGTATTGTGCAATGTCACTCTGGGTAAAGGTATCGCCCAGTGTCACTCTGGATAAAGGTATCGCCCAGTGTCACTCTAGAAAAAAGTATCGCCGAGTGTCACTCTGGGTAAAGATAGTGTCCAGTGTCACTCTGGGTAAAGGTATTGCCAAGTGTCACTCTGGGTAAAGGTATTGTCCAGTGTTACTCTGGGTAAAGTTATCGCCCAGTGTCACTCTGGGTAAAGGTATGGCCCAGTGTCACTCTGGGTAAAGGTATCGTCCTGTCTCACTCTGGGGAAAGGTATCACTCCGTGTCACTCTAGATATAGGCATTGACAAGCGACAAACGGGGTAAAGGTTTTGCGCAATGTCACTCTGGGTAAAGTTTATGTACAGTGTCACTCTGGGTAAAGGTATCGCCCAGTGTCACTCTGGGTAAAGGTATCGCCCAGTGTCACTCTAGGTACAGGTATCGCCCAGTGTTACTCTGGTAAAGTTATCGCCCAGTGTCACTCTGGATAAAGGTATTGTCCAGTGTCACTCTGGGTAAAGGCATCGCCCAGTGTCACTCTGGGTAAAGGTATCGTCCAGTGTCACTCTGGGTAAAGGTATTGTCCAGTGTCACTCTGGGTAAAGGTATCGTCCAGTGACACTCTGGGTAAAGTTATCGTCCAGTGTTACTCTGGAAAAAGGTATCACCCAGTGTCACTCTGGATAATGGTATTGTCCAGTGTCACTCTGCATAAAGGTATTGTCCAGTGTCACTCTGGGTAAGGTATTGTCCAGTGTCACACTAGGTAAAGGTATTGTCCAGTGTCACTCTGGGTAAAGGTATCGTCCAGTGTCACTCTGGGTAAAGATATCACCCAGTGTCACTTTGGATGAAGGTATTTTCCAGTGTCACTCTGGGTAAAGGTAACGTCCAGTGTCATTCTTGGTAATGGTATCACCCAGTGTCACTCTGTGTTAAGGTATCGCCCAGTGTCACTCTGGATAAAGGTATCGCCCAGTGTCACTCTAGAAAAAGGTATCGCCGAGTGTCACTCTGGGTAAAGATAGTTTCCAGTGTCACTCTGGGTAAAGGTATTGCCAAGTGTCACTCTGGGTAAAGGTATTGTCCAGTGTTACTCTGGGTAAAGGTCTTGTCCAGTGTCACTCTGGGTAAAGGTATCGCCCAGTGTCACTCTGGGCAAACGTATCGCCCAGTGTCACTCTGGTTAAAGGTATCGCGCAGTGTCACTCTGGGTAAACCTAACGTCCAGTGTCACTTTGGGTAACGGTATTGTCCAGTGTCACTCTGGGTAAAGGTATCGCCCAGAGTCACTCTGGTAAAGTTATCGCCCAGTGTCACTCTGGGTAAAGGTATGGCCCAGTGTCACTCTGGGTAAAGGTATCGTCCTGTCTCACTCTGGGGAAAGGTATCACTCTGTGTCACTCTAGATATAGGCATTGACAAGCGACAAACGGGGTAAAGGTTTTGCGCAATGTCACTCTGGGTAAAGGTTATGTATAGTGTCACTCTGGGTAAAGGTATCGCACAGTTTCACACTGCATAAAGTTATTGTCCAGTGTCACTCTGGGCAAAGGTATCGTCCAGTGTCACTCTGTGTAAAGGTATCGGCCAGCGACACTCTGGGTAAAGGTATTGCCCAGTTTCACTGTGGGTAAAGTTATTGTCCAGTGTCACTCTGGAAAAAGGTATCACCCAGTGTCACTCTGGATAAAGGTATCGCCCAGTGTCACTCTGGATAAAGGTATCGCCCAGTGTCACTTTGGAAAAAGTTACCGCCCAGTGTCACTCTGGGTAAAGGTATCGCACAGTGCCACTCTGGGTAAAGGTATCACCCAGTGTCATTCTGGTAAAGTTATCTCCCAGTGTCACTCTGGGTAAAGGTATCGCACAGTGTCACTCTGCATAAAGTTATGTCCAGTGTCAATCTGGGTAAAGTTATCGCCCAGTGTCAATCTGGGTAAAGGTATCGCCCAGTGACACTCTGGGTAAAGGTATCGTCCACTGCCACTCTGGGTAACGGTATCGCTCAGTGTCACACTGGATAAAGGTATTGCCCAGTGTCTCACTGAGTAAAGGTATCGCCCAGTGTCACTCTGGAAAAAGGTATCAGGCAGTGTCACTCTGCATAAAGGTATCACCCAGTGTCACTCTGGGTAAAGGTATCGCACAGTGTCCCTCTGTGTAAAGGTATCACCCAGTGTTGTTCTGGGTAAAGGTATCACCCAGTGTCACTCTGGGTAAAGGTATCACCCAGTGTCACTCTGGGTAAAGGTATCACCCAGTGTCAATCTGGGTAAAGTTATCGCCCAGTGTCAATCTGGGTAAAGGTATCGCCCAGTGACACTCTGGGTAAAGGTATCGTCCACTGTCACTCTGGGGAACGGTATCGCTCAGTGTCACTCTGGGTAAAGGTATCGCCCAGTGTCACTCTGGGTAAAGGTATTTTCCAGTGTCACTCTGGGTAAAGGTATTGTCCAGTATCACTCTGGGTCAAGGTATTGTCCAGTGACACTCTGGGTAAAGATATTGTCCAGTGTCACTCTGGGTAAAGGTATCGTCCAGTGTCACTCTGGCTAAAGGTATTGTCCAGTGTCACTCTGGGTAATGTATTGTCCAGGGTCACACTAGGTAAAGGTATTGTCCAGTGTCACTCTGGGTAAAGGTATCGTCCAGTGTCATTCTCGGTAATGGTATCGCGCAGTGTCACTCTGTGTTAAGGTATTGTGCAATGTCACTCTGGGTAAAGGTATTGCCAGTGTCACTCTGTGTAAAGGTATCGCCCAGTGTCACTCTGGATAAAGGTATCGCCCAGTGTCACTCTAGAAAAAAGTATCGCCGAGTGTCACTCTGGGTAAAGATAGTGTCCAGTGTCACTCTGGGTAAAGGTATTGCCAAGTGTCACTCTGGGTAAAGGTATTGTCCAGTGTTACTCTGGGTAAAGTTATCGCCCAGTGTCACTCTGGGTAAAGGTATGGCCCAGTGTCACTCTGGGTAAAGGTATCGTCCTGTCTCACTCTGGGGAAAGGTATCACTCCGTGTCACTCTAGATATAGGCATTGACAAGCGACAAACGGGGTAAAGGTTTTGCGCAATGTCACTCTGGGTAAAGTTTATGTACAGTGTCACTCTGGGTAAAGGTATCGCCCAGTGTCACTCTGGGTAAAGGTATCGCCCAGTGTCACTCTAGGTACAGGTATCGCCCAGTGTTACTCTGGTAAAGTTATTGCCCAGTGTCACTCTGGGTAAAGGTATGGCCCAGTGTCACTCTGGGTAAAGATATTGCCTAGTGTCACTCTGGGTAAAGGTATTGTCCAGTGTCACTCTGGGTAAAGGTATCATCCAGCGACACTCTGGGTAAAGGTATCGTCCAGTGTCACTCTGGGTAAAGTTATCGCCCAGTGTCACTCTGGGTAAAGGTATTGTCCAGTGTCACTCTGGGTAAAGGTATCGTCCAGTGACACTCTGGGTAAATTTATCGTCCAGTGTTACTCTGGAAAAAGGTATCACCCAGTGTCACTCTGGGTAAAGGTATTGTCCAGTGTCACTCTGCATAAAGGTATTGTCCAGTGTCACCCTCGGTAAGGTATTGTCCAGTGTCACTCTAGGTAAAGGTATTGTCCAGTGTCACACTGGGTAAAGGTATCGTCCAGTGTCACTCTGGGTAAAGTTATCACCCAGTGTCACTTTGTGTGAAGGTATTGTCCAGTGTCACTCAGTGTTAAGGTATTGTGCAGTGTCACTCTGGGTAAAGGTATTGCCAGTGTCAATCTGGGTAAAGTTATCGCCCAGTGTCAATCTGGGTAAAGGTATCGCCCAGTGACACTCTGGGTAAAGGTATCACCCAGTGTCAATCTGGGTAAAGTTATCGCCCAGTGTCAATCTGGGTAAAGGTATCGCCCAGTGACACTCTGGGTAAAGGTATCGTCCACTGTCACTCTGGGTAACGGTATCGCTCAGTGTCACACTGGATAAAGGTATTGCCCAGTGTCTCACTGAGTAAAGGTATCGCCCAGTGTCACTCTGGAAAAAGGTATCACGCAGTGTCACTCTGCATAAAGGTATCACCCAGTGTCACTCTGGGTAAAGGTAGCGCACAGTGTCCCTCTGTGTAAAGGTATCACCCAGTGTCATTCTGGGTACAGGTATCACCCAGTGTCACTCTGGGTAAAGGTATCACCCAGTGTCACTCTGGGTAAAGGTATCACCCAGTGTCACTCTGGGTAAAGGTATTGCTCAGTGTCACTCTGGGTAAAGGTATCGCCCAGTGTCACTCTGGGTAGAGGTATCGCCCAGTTTCACGCTCGGTAAAGGTATTGTCCAGTGTCACTCTGGATAAAGGTGTCGTCCAGTGTCACTCTGGGTAAAGGTATCGCCCAGTGTCACTCTGGGTAAAGGTATATTCCAGTGTCACTCTGGGTAATGGTATTGTCCAGTGTCACTCTGGGTAAAGGTATTGTCCAGTGTCACTCTGGGTAAAGGTATCGCCCAGTGACACTCTGGGTAAAGGTATCACCCAGTGTCAATCTGGGTAAAGTTATCGCCCAGTGTCAATCTGGGTAAAGGTATCGCCCAGTGACACTCTGGGTAAAGGTATCGTCCACTGTCACTCTGGGTAACGGTATCGCTCAGTGTCACACTGGATAAAGGTATTGCCCAGTGTCTCACTGAGTAAAGGTATCGTCCACTGTCACTCTGGGTAACGGTATCGCTCAGTGTCACACTGGATAAAGGTATCGCCCAGTGACACTCTGGGTAAAGGTATCGTCCACTGTCACTCTGGGTAACGGTATCGCCCAGTGTCTCTCTGGGTAAAGGTATATTCCAGTGTCACTCTGGGTAATGGTATTGTCCAGTGTCACTCTGGGTAAAGGTATTGTCCAGTGTCACTCTGGGTAAAGGGATTGCCCAGAGTCACTCTGAGTAAAGGTATCGCCCAGAGTCACTCTGGGTAAAGGTATCGCCCAGTGTCGCTCTGGGTAAAGGTATTGCCCAGTGTCATTCTGGAAAAAGCTATCGCCCAGTGTCACTCTGGGTAAAGGTATCGCACAGTGCCACTCTGGGTAAAGGTATCACCCAGTGTCATTCTGGTAAAGTTATCTCCCAGTGTCACTCTGGGTAAAGGTATCGCACAGTGTCTCTCTGCATAAAGTTATTGTCCAGTGTCAATCTGGGTAAAGTTATTGCCCAGTGTCAATCTGGGTAAAGGTATCGCCCAGTGACACTCTGGGTAAAGGTATCGTCCACTGCCACTCTGGGTAACGGTATCGCTCAGTGTCACACTGGATAAAGGTATTGCCCAGTGTCTCACTGAGTAAAGGTATCGCCCAGTGTCACTCTGGAAAAAGGTATCACCCAGTGTCACTCTGGATAAAGGTATCGCCCAGTGTCACTCTGGATAAAGGTATCGCCCAGTGTCACTTTGGAAAAAGTTACCGCCCAGTGTCACTCTGGGTAAAGGTATCGCACAGTGCCACTCTGGGTAAAGGTATCACCCAGTGTCATTCTGGTAAAGTTATCTCCCAGTGTCACTCTGGGTAAAGGTATCGCACAGTGTCACTCTGCATAAAGTTATGTCCAGTGTCAATCTGGGTAAAGTTATCGCCCAGTGTCAATCTGGGTAAAGGTATCGCCCAGTGACACTCTGGGTAAAGGTATCGTCCACTGCCACTCTGGGTAACGGTATCGCTCAGTGTCACACTGGATAAAGGTATTGCCCAGTGTCTCACTGAGTAAAGGTATCGCCCAGTGTCACTCTGGAAAAAGGTATCAGGCAGTGTCACTCTGCATAAAGGTATCACCCAGTGTCACTCTGGGTAAAGGTATCGCACAGTGTCCCTCTGTGTAAAGGTATCACCCAGTGTTGTTCTGGGTAAAGGTATCACCCAGTGTCACTCTGGGTAAAGGTATCACCCAGTGTCACTCTGGGTAAAGGTATCACCCAGTGTCAATCTGGGTAAAGTTATCGCCCAGTGTCAATCTGGGTAAAGGTATCGCCCAGTGACACTCTGGGTAAAGGTATCGTCCACTGTCACTCTGGGGAACGGTATCGCTCAGTGTCACTCTGGGTAAAGGTATCGCCCAGTGTCACTCTGGGTAAAGGTATTTTCCAGTGTCACTCTGGGTAAAGGTATTGTCCAGTATCACTCTGGGTCAAGGTATTGTCCAGTGACACTCTGGGTAAAGATATTGTCCAGTGTCACTCTGGGTAAAGGTATCGTCCAGTGTCACTCTGGCTAAAGGTATTGTCCAGTGTCACTCTGGGTAATGTATTGTCCAGGGTCACACTAGGTAAAGGTATTGTCCAGTGTCACTCTGGGTAAAGGTATCGTCCAGTGTCATTCTCGGTAATGGTATCGCGCAGTGTCACTCTGTGTTAAGGTATTGTGCAATGTCACTCTGGGTAAAGGTATTGCCAGTGTCACTCTGTGTAAAGGTATCGCCCAGTGTCACTCTGGATAAAGGTATCGCCCAGTGTCACTCTAGAAAAAAGTATCGCCGAGTGTCACTCTGGGTAAAGATAGTGTCCAGTGTCACTCTGGGTAAAGGTATTGCCAAGTGTCACTCTGGGTAAAGGTATTGTCCAGTGTTACTCTGGGTAAAGTTATCGCCCAGTGTCACTCTGGGTAAAGGTATGGCCCAGTGTCACTCTGGGTAAAGGTATCGTCCTGTCTCACTCTGGGGAAAGGTATCACTCCGTGTCACTCTAGATATAGGCATTGACAAGCGACAAACGGGGTAAAGGTTTTGCGCAATGTCACTCTGGGTAAAGTTTATGTACAGTGTCACTCTGGGTAAAGGTATCGCCCAGTGTCACTCTGGGTAAAGGTATCGCCCAGTGTCACTCTAGGTACAGGTATCGCCCAGTGTTACTCTGGTAAAGTTATTGCCCAGTGTCACTCTGGGTAAAGGTATGGCCCAGTGTCACTCTGGGTAAAGATATTGCCTAGTGTCACTCTGGGTAAAGGTATTGTCCAGTGTCACTCTGGGTAAAGGTATCATCCAGCGACACTCTGGGTAAAGGTATCGTCCAGTGTCACTCTGGGTAAAGTTATCGCCCAGTGTCACTCTGGGTAAAGGTATTGTCCAGTGTCACTCTGGGTAAAGGTATCGTCCAGTGACACTCTGGGTAAAGTTATCGTCCAGTGTTACTCTGGAAAAAGGTATCACCCAGTGTCACTCTGGGTAAAGGTATTGTCCAGTGTCACTCTGCATAAAGGTATTGTCCAGTGTCACCCTCGGTAAGGTATTGTCCAGTGTCACTCTAGGTAAAGGTATTGTCCAGTGTCACACTGGGTAAAGGTATCGTCCAGTGTCACTCTGGGTAAAGTTATCACCCAGTGTCACTTTGTGTGAAGGTATTGTCCAGTGTCACTCAGTGTTAAGGTATTGTGCAGTGTCACTCTGGGTAAAGGTATTGCCAGTGTCAATCTGGGTAAAGTTATCGCCCAGTGTCAATCTGGGTAAAGGTATCGCCCAGTGACACTCTGGGTAAAGGTATCACCCAGTGTCAATCTGGGTAAAGTTATCGCCCAGTGTCAATCTGGGTAAAGGTATCGCCCAGTGACACTCTGGGTAAAGGTATCGTCCACTGTCACTCTGGGTAACGGTATCGCTCAGTGTCACACTGGATAAAGGTATTGCCCAGTGTCTCACTGAGTAAAGGTATCGCCCAGTGTCACTCTGGAAAAAGGTATCACGCAGTGTCACTCTGCATAAAGGTATCACCCAGTGTCACTCTGGGTAAAGGTAGCGCACAGTGTCCCTCTGTGTAAAGGTATCACCCAGTGTCATTCTGGGGACAGGTATCACCCAGTGTCACTCTGGGTAAAGGTATCACCCAGTGTCACTCTGGGTAAAGGTATCACCCAGTGTCACTCTGGGTAAAGGTATTGCTCAGTGTCACTCTGGGTAAAGGTATCGCCCAGTGTCACTCTGGGTAGAGGTATCGCCCAGTTTCACGCTCGGTAAAGGTATTGTCCAGTGTCACTCTGGATAAAGGTGTCGTCCAGTGTCACTCTGGGTAAAGGTATCGCCCAGTGTCACTCTGGGTAAAGGTATATTCCAGTGTCACTCTGGGTAATGGTATTGTCCAGTGTCACTCTGGGTAAAGGTATTGTCCAGTGTCACTCTGGGTAAAGGGATTGCCCAGAGTCACTCTGAGTAAAGGTATCGCCCAGAGTCACTCTGGGTAAAGGTATCGCCCAGTGTCGCTCTGGGTAAAGGTATTGCCCAGTGTCATTCTGGAAAAAGCTATCGCCCAGTGTCACTCTGGGTAAAGGTATCGCACAGTGCCACTCTGGGTAAAGGTATCACCCAGTGTCATTCTGGTAAAGTTATCTCCCAGTGTCACTCTGGGTAAAGGTATCGCACAGTGTCTCTCTGCATAAAGTTATTGTCCAGTGTCAATCTGGGTAAAGTTATCGCCCAGTGTCAATCTGGGTAAAGGTATCGCCCAGTGACACTCTGGGTAAAGGTATCGTCCACTGTCACTGTGGGTAACGGTATCGCTCAGTGTCACACTGGATAAAGGTATTGCCCAGTGTCTCACTGAGTAAAGGTATCGCCCAGTGTCACTCTGGAAAAAGGTATCACGCAGTGTCACTCTGCATAAAGGTATCACCCAGTGTCACTCTGGGTAAAGGTATCGCACAGTGTCCCTCTGTGTAAAGGTATCACCCAGTGTCATTCTGGGTAAAGGTATCACCCAGTGTCACTCTGGGTAAAGGTATCACCCAGTGTCACTCTGGGTAAAGGTATTGCTCAGTGTCACTCTGGGTAAAGGTATCGCCCAGTGTCACTCTGGGTAGAGGTATCGCCCAGTTTCATGCTCGGTAAAGGTATTGTCCAGTGTCACTCTGGATAAAGGTGTCGTCCAGTGTCACTCTGGGTAAAGGTATCGCCCAGTGTCACTCTGGGTAAAGGTATTTTCCAGTGTCACTCTGGCTAAAGGTATTGTCCAGTGTCACTCTGGGTAATGTATTGTCCAGGGTCACACTAGGTAAAGGTATTGTCCAGTGTCACTCTGGGTAAAGGTATCGTCCAGTGTCATTCTCGGTAATGGTATCGCGCAGTGTCACTCTGTGTTAAGGTATTGTGCAATGTCACTCTGGGTAAAGGTATTGCCAGTGTCACTCTGTGTAAAGGTATCGCCCAGTGTCACTCTGGATAAAGGTATCGCCCAGTGTCACTCTAGAAAAAAGTATTGCCGAGTGTCACTCTGGGTAAAGATAGTGTCCAGTGTCACTCTGGGTAAAGGTATTGCCAAGTGTCACTCTGGGTAAAGGTATTGTCCAGTGTTACTCTGGGTAAAGGTCTTGTCCAGTGTCACTCTGGGTAAAGGTATCGCCCAGAGTCACTCTAGTAAAGTTATCGCCCAGTGTCACTCTGGGTAAAGGTATGGCCCAGTGTCACTCTGGGTAAAGGTATCGTCCTGTCTCACTCTGGGGAAAGGTATCACTCCGTGTCACTCTAGATATAGGCATTGACAAGCGACAAACGGGGTAAAGGTTTTGCGCAATGTCACTCTGGGTAAAGTTTATGTACAGTGTCACTCTGGGTAAAGGTATCGCCCAGTGTCACTCTGGGTAAAGGTATCGCCCAGTGTCACTCTAGGTACAGGTATCGCCCAGTGTCACTCTGGTAAAGTTATTGCCCAGTGTCACTCTGGGTAAAGGTATGGCCCAGTGTCACTCTGGGTAAAGATATTGCCTAGTGTCACTCTGGGTAAAGGTATTGTCCAGTGTCACTCTGGGTAAAGGTATCATCCAGCGACACTCTGGGTAAAGGTATCGTCCAGTGTCACTCTGGGTAAAGTTATCGCCCAGTGTCACTCTGGATAAAGGTATTGTCCAGTGTCACTCTGGGTAAAGGCATCGCCCAGTGTCACTCTGGGTAAAGGTATCGTCCAGTGTCACTCTGGGTAAAGGTATTGTCCAGTGTCACTCTGGGTAAAGGTATCGTCCAGTGTTACTCTGGAAAAAGGTATCACCCAGTGTCACTCTGGGTAAAGGTATTGTCCAGTGTCACTCTGCATAAATGTATTGTCCAGTGTCACCCTCGGTAAGGTATTGTCCAGTGTCACTCTAGGTAAAGGTATTGTCCAGTGTCACACTGGGTAAAGGTATCGTCCAGTGTCACTCTGGGTGAAGGTATTGTCCAGTGTCACTCAGTGTTAAGGTATTGTGCAGTGTCACTCTGGGTAAAGGTATTGCCAGTGTCACTCTGTGTAAAGGTATCGCCCAGTGTCACTCTGGATAAAGGTATCGCCCAGTGTCACTCTAGAAAAAGGTATCGCCGAGTGTCACTCTGGGTAAAGATAGTGTCCAGTGTCACTCTGGGTAAAGGTATTGCCCAGTGTCACTCTGGGTAAAGGTATTGTCCAGTGTTACTCTGGGTAAAGGTATTGTCCAGTGTCACTCTGGGTAAAGGTATCGTCCCGAGTCACTCTGGGTAAAGGTATCACCCAGTGTCACTTTGGGTGAAGGTATTGTCCAGTGTCGCTCTGGTTAAAGGTATCGTCCAGTGTCACTCTGGGTAAAGGTATCGCCCAGTGTCACTCTGTGTTAAGGTATCGCCCAGTGAAACTCTGGATAAAGGTATCGCCCAGTGTCGCTCTAGAAAAAGGTATCGCCGTGTGTCACTCTGGGTAAAGATAGTGTCCAGTGTCACTCTGGGTAAAGGTATTGCCCAGTGTCACTCTGGGTAAAGGTATTGTCCAGTGTTACTCTGTGCAAAGGTATTGTCCAGTGTCACTCTGGGTAAAGGTATCGCGCAGTGTCACTCTGGGTAAACATAACGTCCAGTGTCACTCTGGGTAACGGTATTGTCCAGTGTCACTCTGGGTAAAGGTATCGTCCAGCGACACTCTGGGTAAAGGTATCGTCCAGTGTCAATCTGGGTAAAGTTATCGCCCAGTGTCACTCTGGATAAAGGTATTGTATAGTGTCACTCTGGGTAAAGGTATTGCCCAGTGTCACACTGGGTAAAGGTATCGTCCAGTGTCACTCTGGGTAAAGGTATCACCCAGTGTCATTCTGGGTAAAGGTATCACCCAGTGTCACTCTGGGTAAAGGTATCACCCAGTGTCACTCTGGGTAAAGGTATCACCCAGTGTCACTCTGGGTAAAGGTATTGCTCAGTGTCACTCTGGGTAAAGGTATCGCCCAGTGACATTCTGGGTAGAGGTATCGCCCAGTTTCACGCTCGGCAAAGGTATTGTCCAGTGTCACTCTGGATAAAGGTGTCGTCCAGTGTCACTCTGGGTAAAGGTATCGCCCAGTGTCACTCTGGGTAAAGGTATTTTCCATTGTCAATCTGGGTAAAGTTTTCGCCCAGTGTCACTCTGGGTAAAGGTATTGTCCAGTGACACTCTGGGTAAAGGTATTGTCCTGTGTCACTCTGGGTAAAGGTATCGTCCAGTGTCACTCTGGGTAAAGGTATTGTCCAGTGTCACTCTGGGTAATGTATTGTCCAGTGTCGCACTAGGTAAAGGTATTGTCCAGTGTCACTCTGGGTAAAGGTATCGTCCAGTGTCACTCTGGATGAAGGTATTTTCCAGTGTCACTCTGTGTAAAGGTATTGTGCAGTGTCATTCTCGGTAATGGTATTGCCAGTGTCACTCTGTGTAAAGGTATCGCCCAGTGTCACTCTGGATAAAGGTATCGCCCAGTGTCACTCTAGAAAAAAGTATCGCCGAGTGTCACTCTGGGTAAAGATCGTGTCCAGTGTCACTCTGTCTAAACGTATCGCCCAGTGTCACTCTGGTTAAAGGTATCGCGCAGTGTCACTCTGGGTAAACATAACGTCCAGTGTCACTTTGGGTAACGGTATTGTCCAGTGTCACTCTGGGTAAAGGTATCGCCCAGAGTCACTCTGGTAAAGTTATCGCCCAGTGTCACTCTGGGTAAAGGTATGGCCCAGTGTCACTCTGGGTAAAGGTATCGTCCTGTCTCATTCTGGGGAAAGGTATCACTCCGTGTCACTCTAGATATAGGCATTGACAAGCGACAAACGGGGTAAAGGTTTTGCGCAATGTCACTCTGGGTAAAGTTTATGTACAGTGTCACTCTGGGTAAAGGTATCGCCCAATGTCACTCTGGGTAAAGGTATCGCCCAGTGTCACTCTTGGCACAGGTATCGCCCAGTGTCACTCTTGTAAAGTTATTGCCCAGTGTCACTCTGGGTAAAGGTATGGCCCAGTGTCACTCTGGGTAAAGATATTGCCTAGTGTCACTCTGGGTAAAGGTATTGTCCAGTGTCACTCTGGGTAAAGGTATCATCCAGCGACACTCTGGGTAAAGGTATCGTCCAGTGTCACTCTGGGTAAAGGTATCGCCCAGTGTCACTCTGGATAAAGGTATTGTCCAGTGTCACTCTGGGTAAAGGCATCGCCCAGTGTCACTCTGGTTAAAGGTATCGTCCAGTGTCACTCTGGGTAAAGGTATTGTCCAGTGTCACTCTGGGTAAAGGTATCATCCAGCGACACTCTGGGTAAAGTTATCGTCCAGTGTTACTCTGGAAAAAGGTATCACCCAGTGTCACTCTGGGTAAAGGTATTGTCGAGTGTCACTCTGCATAAAGGTATTCTCCAGTGTCACTCTGGGTAAGGTATTGTCCAGTGTCACTCTCGGTAAAGGTATTGTCCAGTGTCACTCTAGGTAAAGGTATTGTCCAGTGTCACACTGGGTAAACGTATCGTCCAGTGTCACTCTGGGTAAAGTTATCACCCAGTGTCACTTTGGGTGAAGGTATTGTCCAGTGTCACTCTGTGTTAAGGTATTGTGCAGTGTCACTCTGGGTAAAGGTATTGCCAGTGTCACTCTGTGTAAAGGTATCGCCCAGTGTCACTCTGGATAAATGTTTCGCCCAGTGTCTCTCTAGAAAAAGGTATCGCCGAGTGTCACTCTGGGTAAAGATAGTGTCCAGTGTCATTCTCGTTAAAGGTATCGCCCAGTGTCACTCAGTGTTAAGGTATTGTGCAGTGTCACTCTGGGTAAAGGTATTGCCAGTGTCACTCTGTGTAAAGGTATCGCCCAGTGTCACTCTGGATAAAGGTATCGCCCAGTGTCACTCTAGAAAAAGGTATCGCCGAGTGTCACTCTGGGTAAAGATAGTGTCCAGTGTCACTCTGGGTAAAGGTATTGCCCAGTGTCACTCTGGGTAAAGGTATTGCCCAGTGTCACTCTGGGTAAAGGTATTGTCCAGTGTTACTCTGGGTAAAGGTATTGTCCACTGTCACTCTGGGTAAAGGTATCGTCCCGTGTCACTCTGGGTAAAGGTATCACCCAGTGTCACTTTGGGTAAAGGTATCGCCCAGTGTCACTCTGTGTTAAGGTATTGTGCAGTGTCACTCTGGGTAAAGGTTTTGCCAGTGTCACTCTGTGTAAAGGTATCGCCCAGTGTCACTCTGGATAAAGGTATCGCCCAGTGTCACTCTAGAAAAAGGTATCGCCGAGTGTCACTCTGGGTAAAGATAGTGTCCAGTGTCACTCTGGGTAAAGGTATTGCCCAGTGTCACTCTGTGTAAAGGTATTGTCCAGTGTTACTCTGGGCAAATGTATTGTCCAGTGTCACTCTGGGTAAAGGTATCGCGCAGTGTCACTCTGGGTAAACATAACGTCCAGTGTCACTCTGGGTAACGGTATTGTCCAGTGTCACTCTGGGTAAAGGTATCGTCCAGCGACACTCTGGGTAAAGGTATGGCCCAGTGTCACTCTGGGTAAAGGTATCGTCCAGCGACACTCTGGGTAAAGGTATCGTCCAGTGTCACTCTGGGTAAAGGTATCGTCCAGCGACACTCTGGGTAAAGGTATCGTCCAGTGTCACTCTGGGTAAAGGTATCGCCCAGTGTCACTCTGGATAAAGGTATTGTATAGTGTCACTCTGGGTAAAGGTATCGTCCAGTGTCACTCTGGGAAAAGGTATCGCCCAGTGTCACTCTGGGTAAAGGTATCGTCTAGTGTCACTCTGGGTAAAGGTATTGCCCAGTGTCACTCTGGGTAAAGGTATCGCCCAGTGTCACTCTGGGTAAAGGTATCGCCCAGTGACATTCTGGGCAAAGGTATTGTCCAGTTTCATTCTGGGTAAAGGTATCGCCCAGTGTCACCCTAGGTAAAGGTATCACCCAGTGTCACTCTGGGTAAAGTTATCGTCCAGTGTCACTCTGGGTAAAGGTATTGTCCAGTGTCACTCTGGGTAAAGTTATTGTCCAGTGTCATTCTGGATAAAGGTATTGTCCAGTGTCACTCTGGGTAAAGTTATTGTCCAGTGTCATTCTGGATAAAGGTATCATCCAGTGTCACTCTGGGTAAAGGTATTGTCCAGTGTCACTCTGGGTAAAGGTATCTGTTAGACCCGTGGTTCAGTGGATAAATAATTACACGGATGCTGTACATAAACAAATAACAGGTCTTTACTGGAGGAGGGTAATCTCTAGACTGGGGTACAGAGGCATGCGCACAGCTTATATACCGGTGTGGTCACTGCCGGTACTACAGTATCCAGGAGCTGTAAAAAGTAGTTCTGACTTAAAGCACATACACTACAATTCCTCCCTTTTTAGATTAATAATACCCCCTTAATATTCAAATAACCATTACATTTTTACATGTACATTCAATAACAAAAGTCCATTTATAGATTCAGTCTTTGGGGCGGCTTCCTGACCCTTTCGGGATAGCGCCTTTCCGGAGGTTCTTGTTCTTGGTGCAGAGGTGATTCTGACCCCCTTTCATCGGGTAGTTCATCGGGTTCCACTGCTACTGGGTCTGAAGTAGATACTACCGGTATGTCGGGTTCATCCCCAGGTACTCGAGACATGGGTTTGACGCATTCCTTTGATGCTAAGATCTGATCGACGTGGCATCTCACAATGTTCTCCCCGACATCCACTGTGTACATTAATGGCCCCTGCCTTGTACATATCGTTCCGGGTTGCCACTTCTCTGTTCGATAGTCCCGGGCCAAGACTGGTTGCCCTACATTGAAGCTCCTTGTCGGCTTCTCGTTGATGTGCTGGAATTGTTTGTCCTCAACATTTCTTCGCACATTTGGTCTGAGCAAGTCCAGACGAGATCTCAACCTTTGGTTAAAGAACATCATGGCCGGGGTCTGGTTGGTAACTGCATGTGTCGCGTTTTTGGTAGGCTATTAAGAAATTGTCCATCTTATGCTGTAGTGGAATTTCCTCGTCGCACATGGCCTTTATCGCCTTCGTAAAGGTTTGTACGAACCTCTCAGCCAATCCATTGGTGGCTCGATGATACGGGGTGGATGTGTAATGCCTTACCCCATTCCTTTTCATGAATTTTTGGAACTTGTCAGACACAAACTGTGGTCCATTATCAGAGCAGATCTGCTCTGGCAACCCGTTTCTGGCAAATATGGTCCATAGGACTGCAATCGTTTTCTCTGTAGTGGTTGAAGACATCTTTATCACCTCAGGCCACTTTGAATGAGCATCCACTGCTTTTAAGAACATTGAGTCCATGAATGGACCAGCGACATCAATGTGCACCCGTTGCCATGGAGATGAGGGCCACTCCCATGGGTGTAGAGGGGCATGTGGTGGTGCATTTTGGACCTTCTGGCATCCTAAGCAGCTTTTAGTTAGGTCTTCGATTTGTTGATCGATTCCCGGCCACCACATATAAGCCCTAGCTAGGCTTTTCATTTTCACTCCCCCCAGATGACCTTCATGTAGCTCATTTAGCACTCTCTCCCTTAACTTGGGTGGAATCACCACTCTGGATCCACACATCACTGTCCCCTGGCATACTGACAGCTGTTCTCTTCTGGATGAGAATGCTGGCAACAGTGAGTCGCCATGTGTTGGCCATCCCCTCACCATCAATTCATATACCCGTGACAGCGTCGGATCATTGCGGGTCTCCTTCACTATATCTGCGTTTGTTACTGGCAATCGTTCAATTATTGACGAATAAAATATCTCGATAGGGTCCACTGCTGGTGCTTCCTCCACAGTTGGCAGTGGCAGGCGCAATAGCCCATCAGCGTTCCCATGCTGTCTCGTGCCTTTATATTCTATTTCATATTGATTCGCCCCTAGAAACAGGGACCATCTTTGTAACCGCTGTGCAGTCATTACTGGCACGCCCTTCTTAGGATTAAAGATGGAGACAAGTGGTTGGTGGTCAGTCAGCAAGGTGAACTTCTGTCCATGCAGATAGTGGTTGAATTTTTTTACTCCCCATACTAGGCTGAGGGCCTCCCTGTCAATCTGGACGTAGTTGCGCTCGGCTGAGGTTAGTGACCGAGACGCAAAGGCTACTGGCCTCTCCAACCCGTCTGGGAATTTGTGCAACAGCACCGCTCCAATGCCGTAGGGTGATGCATCACATGCCAAACGAATTGGTAGTGCTGGGTTGAAATGGGCCAACACCTCTTTTGATGTGATCAATTCTTTACACTCCTGGAAAGCTCGTCTACGTTCGTCATCCCACTTCCATGGTACCCCAGTTTGCAGTAGGGTGTTCAGCGGGTGTAATACCGTAGACAAATTTGGTAAGAACTTGTGGTAATAGTTTACCAGCCTGAGGAACGACCTCAGTTGTGACACATTTTCCGGTGCTGGAGCCTTGACTACTGCCTCTATCTTATCAGGGGACTTATGTAACCCCTCTTCATCGATGACGTGGCCGCAATACGAGATCTGTTTCTGGAAAAACTCGCACTTGTGGCGATTAGCTCGTAGCCCATATTCCTTTAATCTGGCGAGCACCTTCTCCAAGTTAGCGAGGTGATCACCATCATTTTCACCCGTGACCAGGATGTCGTCCAAATAACACTGGGTCCCTGGAATCCCTTGCAGGACCTGATCCATCGCCCTTTGCCTGATAGCCGGAGCTGAGGCTACTCCAAACATCAGCCGGTTGTATTGATGGAGACCTTTATGGGTGTTGATCGTAAGGTAATGTTTCGAAGCTTCTTCTACCTCCATTTGCAAGTACGCCTGGGCTAGATCAATTTTGGTGAAGCGTTTACCACCAGATAGCGAAGCGAAAATTTCCTCAATTCATGGAAGCGGATATTGCACCGTGTGAAGGACTGGGTTCACCGTCACCTTAAAATCCCCACAGATGCGGACCTTCTTTGGTTCCCCAGGCGTATTATTCAATGACCTCTTCATTACAGGAATGATGGATGTAGCCCACTCGCTCCAGTCCACTTTGGACAGTACTTCTGAACGTTCCAACCCTTCCAGCTCTGCTTCAACCGCTGGTCTGATCGCATAAGGCACTGGTCTGGCCTTCAGAAACTTTGGCTTGCATTATCCTCTATTTTAATTGTTGCTTTTATTCCTTTTAGTGTTCCTAGTCCCTCCTGGAACACTTCTTTTGCGTCAGTTAGCATTTTTGACAGTCGTCCAGGTGTGACGTCGTCATCCTTTTTGGCCTCCACCTTCAGCGCCTGTATGGAATGGCAATCTAAATGTATCTTCTGGATCCATTCACGTCCTAGCAGTGGTGGTCCTCCATTTGGCAATACATATATATCCATTTTAGGTATTTCCTGACCTTTATATGTCACTTTCACCCTTATTTTTCCTTTGGGGTAGACTTTTTGCCCCGTATACGTCTTCAAGACAATCTCTGTAGCTTTCAAGGGTATGTGTGAAAATAGCCGCTTGTAGTCTCTTTGATTTATGACTGTTAGAGCTGACCCTGTGTCCAATTCCATTTCCACTTGGACTCCGTCTATCTTGAGTGTAACCCAGGTAGTCTGGTGATCCTCCATTTCTGTTACCTTATGTAGTTTCAGACAACCCAGCTCCTTGCTTCCGGAGTCTGTGTCACTTTTCTGTTCATCTGAACCACTGTCCATCACCTGGTGTACCTTTTTGTACTTCTCCTGTGGAGATTTCTTACTGTTGGTTTTCTTCCCAGACCTGCAGACTCTTGCTATGTGTCCTGCTTTCCCACACTGTCTGCACACTTGGTCCTTGAACCAACAATCTTTTTGGTCATGTGTTGTTCTGCCGCAGCGATAGCACTTCCCTGTTCCATAGGTCATTTCGTTGGTGCCATATTCTTGCGGTCTCCGTTGTATCTCTGCAGCGCCCCTTGCGGCTGCTTCGTGTGATACTGCCATACTGAAAGCTTTGTCCAGCGTAAGGTCCTTTTCTGATAGAAGCCGTTTCTGGGTTCCTTCACTTTGTAGCCCACACACAAACTTGTCCCTTAACGTCTCTGCTAGTCCCGCTCCAAACTGGCAGTATTTCGATAGCTTGCGCAGTTCCGTTAGGTACTCAGCATTGCTTTCGTCTTTGTGTTGGTTCCTTTTATGGAACTTAAATCGTTCTGCTATCAGCAGCGGTGTGGGGTTTAAGTGGCCCTGTAGGATTTCTACTATGCTTTCAAAATTCTTGTTTACCGGCTACTCTGTGGTTATTAGATTTCGCAGTAACCCATAAGTTTTTGCACCCATGGAATTTAACAGAACCAGTGCTTTATTAGCATCTGGCACTTCATTCACCCTGCAGTACACCTCAATACGTTCCACATATGTCGCCCAATCTTCGACTTCATTGTCGAACGTAGAGATACTGCCACTCTTTGGCATCCTTGGTTGTGCGTTAACTATCACCAATGGCGCCTCCCGCGGTTCCCCTTCTTCTCCACTGGCACAAAATGGCATCTCCCGCGCTTTCCTTCCTTCCTGCGCTCGCCCGTCTTCTCCGCTGTGGCCTTGCAAAATTGCGTCTCCCGCGCTCTTCCTTCTTCTCTGCGGCTCAATGGCACCTCCCGCGCTCTCCCTGCTTCTCCGCGGCTCAATGGCGTCTCCCCTTGCTTCGCCCCGTGGACCCTGATCAGCCCGTGATCCCTGGCTGTGCTCTGCGCGTTCTTCTCTTGATATTTGTCGACGCCGCTCAGTCTAGAACCCGGCTGTTTCTTACCCTCCCACTCTCCGGTTTGCAGTATTTTTCCTCGACGCCGCTCGGTGATCAACCCCCGGCTGCGCCCTGCTCTCTTCACCCTCTTTCTTACCCCGTCGATGCTGCCCGGCTGTCTCTCTCTGCCGTCGGTCGGCTCCAGCCGCCGCTGCTTGGGTAGGGTCTGCTCTGGACCTGTCGTCGGTCTCTTACTGCTTGTTGTGGCTGGGGAACCAAGCCCGGCTCTCCACAGCCTCCCCAGCGAAGTTGGATCTCTGCCTGACTGCTGGGCGGTTGCTCGCAGTCGACGCCCGTGTTCCTGGACTTGACTATTTTTTTTATTTTTTATGTTGCAGGTAGATTCGCACCAACACTCGTCGCCACTGTTAGATCCGTGGTTCAGTGGATAAATAATTACACGGATGCTGTACATAAACAAATAACAGGTCTTTACTGGAGGAGGATAATCTCTAGACTGGGGTACAGAGGCATGCGCACAGCTTATATACAGGTGTGGTCACTGCCGGTACTACAGTATACAGGAGCTGTAAAAAGTAGTTCTGACTTAAAGCACATACACTACAGTATCCTCCAGTGTCACACTGGGTAAAGGTATTGTCCAGTGTCACTCTGCGTGAAGGAACCAGCCAATGTAATTTGAAGCCATACAGATCAGAAAGTGTCAGGTTCAGCTCGTGGCCTGTGCTGAATTACAGCACAGTACAGCACAAAAAGGTTAGATTAACATTAACAGCCAATATTGTTTTGTGGATGGACACAGTCTATTTGTGCTCGGCCAACAGTTGGGAATGCTAATTGGCCTCAGTGCCATGGACTAAAAAGAGAAAAAAAAATCAGACAAGGCTCATGGACCTGATGCTATGCATTGACTCCTGCTGTAAAGTGCATTAGTGTGGAAGTAAGGGTACGGTTTGGATGTCGTCTATTGGCAAGTCTACGGTCACTCATTGCCCAGGCGTACGGTGAAAGAATGCTCACTGCAGCAAGGTACTGGAGTTCAACTGGTGCCCATAGCATGGAACTCTTGCATCAGTAACTGTTTTCAAGAGAGATGAGAGTGAGGGACTTCAGTAATGTGGAGAGACTAGAGAAGCTGGGATTGTTCTCCTTAGAGCAGAGAAGATTAAGGGCAGATTTAATAGCAGTGTTGAAAATTATGATAGAGTAAATAAGGAGAAACTGTTTCCACTGGCAGGAGGGTCGGTAACCAGAGGACAGATTTAAGATATCTGGCAAAAAAAAAACAGAGAAGAGATGAGAAGAAATGTTTTTACGCATCGAGTTGTTATAAAAATTACGATACATTCTGCAATTTCAAAAATGCGTCTATATCCAATCCACAAAGCGGTATTGGCTGTTAAAGTTAATTTGACATTTGTTTTGCGCTGGGCTGAAGTCTGCATTTGACGTTTGCAGTTAAGTGAGTTATGTGTTTTATCAGTGTCCAAGGAATGTTTGGCATCAGAATGTGCTGACATTTGTCTTTCCTAATTTGACCATAATTGTGATGAAGACCCAGAAATGAGGAAAGAGGGTGTAGAAAGCACAGTTACATAAACGCTGAGAGGTGTCATATGCTCAAGTGTGGGGTTTGTTTTGACAAATCTGCACTTACAGGAAAGAAAAACACCAATCTGCCGTTGACTGAAACTGGGCAACATTTGTGTGTATTTGTCTATCTGCTGATTAATTGTAGGAGGGCCACACTCCTCAATGTAGCATGTATGTGTCAGTACCTCAAACGAAGTGTAAGCTTTTATTTTGGGAGCGGGCGGAGTGGGAATCAAGGGCCTTCACTGAATATCTACAAGAAGAAGATGCGTAAAAACTTATCGAAAGAACAACATCCAAAGGCACTTTGCAGGAGCGTCATCAAACAAAATTTGACACCAAGCCACATAAGGACGTATAGGCCATAATTTTAACTTTTTAATCCGCCGGGAGTGGGGGGACCTGTTAGAGCACGGGAAACCCAGGAATTTTAACTCCACAGCGTGCGGATAGGTTCCCCGCCCGGAGGTCAGCCTGATTGACAGGCTGGCTTCCAGTCGGGTGGGAACACTGGACTAGAGACCGCAAATCCGTGCAGCTGCGAGCCCCGACCCCGGGCGAGGGGTCCGATCCCCGATTCTGGGTGGGGGTCCGATCCATGACCTTTTGGGGGAGCGGGGGGTGGGGGGGAGTTTTGTATGGGGGGGGGCGGGGGCTGATGGTGGGGGTGCTTGGTCGTTGGAAGTTTAAATCTGAGACTTCCAGCCTCATTATCATATTTAAAGTGCCAAGCTGCCTCCTGGGAGCGGGCTGGTTGACCGCACCCCCGTCCTGCTTCTGTTAAAACCGGAAGTGGATGGGTTGGAAGTGGGTTGGGGGTCAGGATTCACATTTTTAACACTTTGTCCTCCCATTCGACCCCAACCCACCCATTTTTGGGGGTTAAAATCCCCCCCATCAGGACAGATTGGTCACAAAGGTAGGTTTTAAGGAGTGTCTTAAAGGAGGAGAGGGGCAGAAAGGTTTAGGGAGGGAATTCCAGAGTTTAGGGCCTAGGCTACCTAATTCTGCCCTCTTGTTGTTCACTCACTGCCCTGTAGGTACCTTCTCCAACCATATAGGGGCAATTTTAACCTTACCCTCCCCATCGAGAGAATAAAGAGTTTGGGTGCAACGTTGGTTTAACACCCGCCCAGTCAACGGGAGGGTAATATTGGACGGAAAATCACAGACTGGGGGTACGATATTTCCCGATATGCACTCCCAGCGTGCGCCAAGAGAGGGCGCAGTGAAAACTTTGCCCTCCGATGACCAATGTTCTATTGTGAGTGAATAAGCCAAATTCAGTTTATAGCACGTGGGATTTTTACGCCGTGTTTTAGCCATTTCATCCATCGTCCTATGTAAACGGCAAATCAGAGTTCTTGGCTGAAGAGTTAAAGCCGTCCAGAAATTGGCGACACCCGTGAATCCAAGAAATCTACGCAGCAAGGCAGTGCGGCCTGTTTTCATGTTGCCCTAGGAGGCTGGTGCTGTGGCGTTTGTCCTGGTTAAACTGTGGGGTGGATTCCGCAGCAGAAGAACAAAATAAAAATCGCAGTTTCACAAATTTGAACCTAACTCGCCGGGTACGAAACCCACGGGATCGGGCGTCACGCCAGTTTTACACCCCGCCCAATATTACCCTCCCGTTGACTGGGCGGGTGTTAAACCAACGTTGCACCCAAACTCTTTATTCTCTCGATGGGGAGGGTAAGGTTAAAATTGCCCCTATATGGTTGGAGAAGGTACCTACAGGGCAGTGAGTGAACAACAACCAGAGGACTCAGCAAAAGCCTCCTCTTTAGGTGGGTCTCAGTACCCCTGGAGTCAGCAGCTCCACCTTGCTGATATGATCACGTGACCACCGTAAGCTGAAGCTGCCGAGTGCCCGCAGTGGAGCTACAGTAAATAACTGCCACCTTTTTCAGGATGCACCGAAACTATAAAGCTCCTATTCTGCACTGCCTTGCCTATCAAGGGTGTGTATTGCACTGCGTGCACTTTTGGAACCATTACAATGGGCAGAAAATCAAGGGCGGTGTGGGCCTCAATGCCCGCCCTGTGCTTTCAGCATGCAAGGTACCCCCACCAGCAACGCAAAGTCGTAAAATTACCACTTGGAATATTTGTTTTAGAGTGATTGACTCTGGATTGCTCACTCCAATGGCACTGGAAGCTAGCTGTTCCATTCCTGGTGCTGTGGTAGCAGGATAAGATTCGAGCATGTGTTGCGCCGGTCCATTTTAAGAGAGGCCAAACTCATGTGTTCTCTCGGGGTCGAACTATTTAAATAGCTACAGTGGGCTCTCAGCCCAGATTGGCCCTCCACACTGGTAGCTGATTGGAGGGATGGGATTTGCTGCATTGCAGCAGCACTTAAAGAGCTGCTGTTACTACTTGAAGGGCAGTCACTTATCGTTTGGCCTGACACAGAGGACGTGATCTTGCCAGCCCTGGGGAGGCGGGTATGGAGGCGGGACTGCCGGGAAAATGGCAGAATTTGGGGGCGGGTGCCCAACCGGGCCCCAACCTGCCTCCGTGCCATCTTGCCAGGAGGCGGGTAGCCGACACGCGTCGGGTCCTGTCTCCTGGAGGTGGGAAGGGGATTACAGCCACTGAACTGCCTGTTAACAGGTAGTTAACAGGCAGATAAGAGGATTATCCCCATTTTGCCCACACAAGTGCGGGCTTCCCGAAGGCTGCGAACCCACCAGGGTCACCGAGGCGAGCAGTGGGTCTGCGGGGGTCTGCGGGGTGCAAAAGTGCGCTGTGAAGGTAAGTGATGGGTGCAAGTGTGGAGAGGTGAGTATCTGAGGTAAGTGGAAAGTGTTAGAAAAAGTTTACTTACCTTTGTTTCTTCCTGCAGGCTTCAATCGTTGGGGATGCGGAGAGTCTCGCACCTCCGCGGTAGAGATGACAGATGGCCATTGCATTCTCCAATGCAACAACCATCTAATTTCTGCTAAAGAAAGAGATTTGATGAGTCTTGAATTCAAGAACTCATCAATTACAGAGAATGTCAGTGATTGACAGCTTCACAGAGCTGTCAAATGATGACAATTCCTCTGTCATAGATTTTTGACAGATGAAATGTCATACGCTGACTTTCTCTGTATCCAGCTTTCCCCTAATTGGCCTGCTAAGCCCGCCGGGCAGGCGTAACAAGGTCAATAAAGGGAAAATTGCATGGGCTGGCCACAAATCGATGGAGGCGGGACATCGACCCGACAAGCAGCAGTCCCGCCCCCAACACGCCCCCATTGACAAAATCGCCCCCAAAGTCTATTTGCAAACCGTTCCAATGTAATTGAGCTCCATGGAAGAAATAAGAGGAGTAAAACCGTTCCTTTTTCTGGTACAGCACTAGAAGGGCAGCAGGAGCAAATGCAAGAAAGAAGGGTTAGTCTTTTTGGGGGCAAAGGAACACTCTCCTCTCAGAAGACCTCATCCAATACACTCACATAGACACTACACCACAGCTGCGTGACAAACAATATATTAACACGTAAGCCCTGTTTAAAACGATGTCTTGTAGTCAGGATTCCAGCATATGGTCCTCTTCTTTCTGTAGAGATTTTCTACAAGAAGCAGGCTCAGTGGCGAGTGCTGCAGATGAAGCTAGCGTCTAACCTTGTGTCACTCACTCCACCAGCACCAGCATGTGTACCTCTACTTGAGGCTTTTTGCTAGCTGGTTTGAGAAGGAAGCAGTGGATGAAGCAGCAAGCATAAGTGAAGAGGAACAAGTGGCTGTGGCAGTAGGGGAACATGAACCTGTGGACCAACCAGCCAGCTGGAGTCATTCCTCACCTCCCACACCCTGGGACTGCTACCTCACAGAGGCTCTGCATAAAATGAATGGTGTCACTTGAGCATTAACATTTTGTACAGACATTGGAGAGTGAGGAAAACACCCTGAAAGATCTGGCAACAACTCTGGGGGAGTCCACTTGCTGATTGTGTGCAGTCACTTCATGGAACGTAGAGCAACTCCAGGCTACCTGCAGCATAGAAACATAGAAGATAGGAGCAGGAGTAGGCCATTCGGCCCCTCGAACCTGCTCCGCCATTTAATGAGATCATGGCTGATCATCCAAACTCAGTACCCTGTCCCTGCCTTCTCCCCCTATCCCTTGATCCCTTTAGCCTTAAGAAATATATCTAACTCCTTCTTGAATATATTTAATGAATTGGCCTCAACTGCCTTCTGTGGTAGAGAATTCCACAGGTTCACCACTCTCTGGATGAAGAAATTCCTCCTCATCTCTGTCCTAAATGGCTTACCCCTTATCCTTAGACTGTGACCCCTGGCTCTGGACTCCCCCGCCATCGGGAACATCCTTCCTGTATCTAGCCTGTCTAGTCCTGTTAGAATTTTATAAGTTTCAATGAGATCCCCTCTCATTCTTCTAAACTCCAGCGAATTCAAGCCCAATCGACCCAATCTCTCCTCATATGTCATTCCTGCAGAGCACCACTGTGACTGTTGGAGGATACCACGTGAATGCAGTATGCAACAGACTACCCAGCTTCATAATACTGGGTGATCAACTATTACCCAGGGCTGCACTGCCCAGATCTCTATCTCCACACAGATCAGTGCACGTGCTGAGGGAGTGCTTGCTTATCTAGGAGTCGTCTTCCTTCAAATACTGTTTGCATGGTGGTTTCGACTAACAATAAAGGCAGCATGACTATTGTCAGGGTAGCGGCGATTCACTTATATGTAAGAAACCGGAGCGATTGCACCTTCAACATATTCAGTCGCATATTTTTGGGCAGTCAGGGAGGCTTTCTACAGATTTCATGAGAGGTCACAGACATTTCTCCCAATTGATTTCAGTGCAGTGAATGAGAAGCAGGCCGAAGGCTTTCTCACCTATTTCCTCACCCACACTCACTTGATCCAGGCCTGCACCGTCAGCAGTGCAGAGCAGAAAATCAGCCCTGCTACACAATCAGTGGCACATAATCCAAAATCCAAACTGGCTTGAAGTTATTCTCCAGCTGGATGCTGGTCAAACCAGACAGAAACCTGGCACAAATATTTTGCTGGATTTATTTAGTCAAATATTAGACATTTTGGGAGCAATCCAGGATAGTTATACTACACACTTTTGGAACAGCATTTCAACTGAATACAACAACAACAACTTGCAATTATATAGCCCCTTTAGCATAGCAAAATGTCCCAAGGCGCTTCACAGGAGCGTTACAAAACAACATTTGATATCAAGCCACATAAGGAGATATTAGGACAGCTGGATCAAAGAGGTAGGTTTTAAGGAGCATCTTAAAAGGAGGAGAAAGAGTTAGAGAATTGGAGAGGTTTGGGAGGGAATTCCAGAGCCAAGGGCTTAGGCAACTGAATGCATGGCCGCCAATGGTGGAGCAATGAAAATCAGGAATGCACAAGAGGCCAGAATTAGAGGAGCGCCGAGATCTTCGAGGGTTGTAGGGCTGGAGGAGATTACAGAGATGGGGGGGGGGGGGGGGAAGAGGCCGTGGATGAGAATTTTTAAATGGGGGTGATGCCAGACCAGGAGCCAATGTAGGTCAAGGAGCACAAGGTCGATGGACGAATGGGACTTGTTGTGGGTTAGGTGAGCAGCAGAGTGTTCGATGAGCTGAAGATTATGGAGGATGCAAGGTGAGAAGACAGCCATGAGAGCATTGGAATAGTCGTGTCTAGAGGTAACAAAGACGTGGATGAGCATTTCAGCAGCAGGATGGAGACGGGCGATGTTATGGAGATGGAGGTGGAAGTAGGCAGTCTTGGTGATGGAGAGGATATGGGGTCAGAAGCTCAGCTCAGGGTCAAATAGAATACAGTTCTATACCAGGTCTAAAGTTGCAGTATAACTGACATCTAAAACACAGCAATTCTAAACCCTTATTAAAAGTTTATTTTTATCCACTTTTAGTTCTTCAACCCAGTCCCTGCTTCTAACAAGCTGACAGGGATCAAAATTTCAGCAGGTGGGAAATCCTAGACACAAACCCCATAACATACTTATTCTCTGTGGAACAGTGTGTTAGCTTACAGTGTCACCAAGTTATCCTGAGGACTTAACACTTTGAAACTAACCGAGGAGTCTGCCTGTGACACTTGGGACCTAGAGTAGATATCAAGAAATTAATATTCCCCATTCTCCTTAACAGATAAAACAAACTAATTCAAACCCCTTTTAAAAAAAAGCGATTGAATTTCCTGTGGCATCTGAAGCTACGTTGCGATGCTTAGCTGTTAATCTGCTCTCTGCATTTAAGGCCGCTGCTCTTAATAGGCAAATCCAAGTGATTGCAGCTACTTATTGAGGTCATTCAGAGCGTAGCTTCAACTGTTTGGAAATTTCAGGGCTTTGCGTCAATGATTGGCCTTCCTTTTTTTTTAACTATTTTGTGTCTGTAACAAAGTGTGACACATGGTGACGTAAGAAAACTACTAGGCACTTGGTCTAAGCATTAAACAAAGCTTTAATCAACTGTTTTACAACATGGAGGTCTAGTTGTGTCCTTCACTAGTTCCTGTTAAGAATGTCCTGCACAAGCTGGGCCCGTGCCCGAGTATTTATACTCTCCCTGGACAGCGCCACCCGTAGGCCGCTCAGTATTATTTCATAAAGTCTTTCTTTCATGAATGACTGATTCATGTCACATGGAACTGTGACACCCGTGTATGATGGGTGTGCACTAGATGCAATATAAGAGGGGCTGGAGCCACAAGGAGAGGGATTAATATGGCCCAAAGGTAACTTGTAATTAGTACTTAAAATAAATAATGAACTGTTATATATTCTGGATATCCAGAGGCTGGGTTAAACCAAGGTCCTGTCTGGTTTCTCAGGTGGACAGAAAAGATCCTATGTACTATTCAAAGAAGCCTATATTCTCTGGAGTTTAGAAGAATGAGAGGTGATCTCTTGGAAACATACACAATTCTTACAGGGCTTGACAGGGTAGATGCAGGGAGGATGTTTCCCCTGGCTGGGGAGTCTAGAACCAGGGGTCATAGTCTCAGAATAAGGGGTCGGCCATTTAGGACTGAGATGAGGAGAAATTTCTTCACTCCAAGGGTGGTGAATCTTTGGAATTCTCTACCCCAGAGGGCTGTGGAGGCTCAGTCGTTGAGTATATTCAAAACAGAGATCGATAGATTTTTGGATGTTAAGGGAATCAAGGGATGTGGCGATAGTACAGGAAAGTGGAGTTGAGGTAGAAGGTCAGCCATGATCTTATTGAATGGCGGAGCAGGCTCAAGGGGCCAAATGGCCTACTCCTGCTCTTATTTCTTCTGTTCTTATGTAAGAGCAGGGAAGTTCTCCTTACCATCTCCTTTTGCTTTGTACTATCATACCATTCATCATTTAATCTCTCCTGCCTTCCACCCTATCACAGACCGTCCCTTTTGTTCTTTCCTCCCCTCCTCCTTTCCCTGCCCCTGCACTTGCTTAAAATCTGTTACCTCTCTAACTTTTTCCAGTTCTAACAAAACGTCACAGACCTGAAACGTTAACTCTGTTTCTCTCTCCACAGATGCTGCCTGACCTGCTGAGTATTTCCAACATTCTCTGTTTTTATTTCAGATTTCCAGCATCTGCAGTATTTTGCTTTTGTATTAGAGTTCTCCTGGTGTCCTCGCCAATATTATCCCTCAACCTACTTCACTTTAAAAAAAAACTGGATTACCCAGTCAGTTATCTCATTGGTATTTGTGGGAGCTTTTTGAGTGTAAATTGGCTGCCACATTTGACTACATTACAGCAGTGATCACACTTCAAAAGTATTGGATGTGAAGTGCTTTAGAACATCCAGAGGTCATGAAAGGGACTATATAAATGCCAGCTTTTGCTTGAATTGAAAAATTTGTTCCATGCCCTCTTTTTAATGATGTTCTGAATTTAATCAATGAACTAATGCAATCTTCATGGAACTTAGTTTTTGTTTGTTTTGAAAAGCAAATAATAATGAATTTTCATTAAATTTAAATGCCTGTGGTTAACACAACTGATTTTTGTTGAGTTAAGCAAAAAATCTTTTCAACTCCTCACCCCAAACTCTCCATTCCTCTGAATTCAGCACCTTGTGCATGCCTTTCTCCTTTCGCCCCACCATTGTCGGCCATGTCTTCAGCTACCTAGGTCCCACACTCTACAATCCCCCTCCACACCTTGCTCTCCTCTATTAAGATCCCCCTTAAAGCCAACCTCTTTGGCCAAGCTTTTAGTCGCCCCTCTTAATATCTCCTTTTTTGGCTCAGGATCCATTTTTGCTCATAGAATCAAACTGCACTGAAGGAGGCCATTTGGCCCACCGTACCTGTGCCGGCTCTTTGAAAGAGCTGTCCAATTAGTCCCACTTCCCTGATCTTTTCCCGTGGCCTTGCAATTTTTTCCTATTCAAGTTATATTTCCAATTCCATTTTGAAAGTTACTATTGAATCTGCTTCCAACCCCCTTTCAGGCAGGGCATTCCGGATCAGACCAGCTCGGTGTGAAAAATAACATTCTTCTCATCTCCCCTCTAGTTCTTTTGCCAATTACCTTAAATCTGTGTCCTCTGGTTACCGACCATCCTGCCAGTGGAAATGGTTTATTTTTATTTACTCTATCTAAACCTTTCAAAATGTTGAACGCCTCTATTAAATCTCCCCTTAACCTTCCCTGCTCGAAGGAGAACAATCCCAGCTTCTCCAGTCTCTCCACATAACTGAAGTCCCTCATCCCTGGTACCATTCTAATAAATCGCCTCAGCACCCTCTTCATGACCTGAATAGCCTTCCTAAAGTGTAGTGCCCAGAATTGGACACCATACTCCAACTGAGGCCCAACCAGTGACTTATAAAGATTTGGCATAATTTCCTTGCTTTTGTAATCTTTGCCTCTATTTATAAAGCCCAGGATCCTGTACTTTTTTGTAACAGCCTTTTCAACTTGTCCTGTCACCTTCAAAGACTTGTGTATGTGAACCCCCAGGTCTCTCTATTCCTGCACCCACCATAAAATCATATCATTTAGCTTATATTGTCTCTCCTCAGTCTGCCAAAAAGCTTCACTTCATAATCTTCGCTGAAGCACCTTGGGAGGGTATTCTACGTTAAAAGTGCTATATAATACAAGGTGTTGTTACTTAGATGGATTCTTAAAATAGAGTGCTTTAGAATTCACTTTTAATTTTATTTTTACTTTTAAATTACTTCTTTGTATTGCTGAACAGCTGTAGAACAGGATTGAAAAGGTTTCATACCATAACAATTTGAGTCATCACGACCAGTAATTGACGATTAGTCACATACTAAATGTCTTACTGCTTTTTTCTGTGATCTGATCTTACGCTGTCAGGTATTTACGTCTTCTCATTTCTATCACAAGTTACAGTAATTAGCTTATTATAAAGCACCGAAAAGAGCAGGCGGTACAAGGTAAGGAAATAATAACATCGACTTAAAATAACACCCACTTGTTAATCAGCTACTAATTGATACATTTTGTAATGCTACCAGTTTGTAATTAAGAAGGATTGGGAGAATTTAGTTAAATTGTTATAAATAGTGCTGCAGGCTGAGTGGTGACATAGCATATTGCTAATTCCCACAATCTGTGCTACAGAATGCTAAATCATGGGTTAAAAATATAAACAGAATGAGCAACGGTGCTTAAAAACCTCAAAGGGTTTGTTTTCCCATTAACTTTCCCATATACTTTGTAATTTAAGAGGAAATCGCAAACTTTTAAGTTACTGAGTAGGCAGCTCGCTTTCTGTTCATTATATTCAGCCAAATGCCTTATATGGGAATCTTTAAACGTGTGAGAAAAAAGGCCCAGGAATATCGGGTTACAGGAAATAGCTGCTCGTGTTCATTGCAACTGACTCTTAAAAAGAGCTGTGGCTGGGAGTTTAGGCTCGGTACAAGATGAATTCCTCTCAGTTCTAATAGAACAGTTGACTTGATTGGTACCTGCTCGGCACACAAAGACAGGCCAAGCACTGGTCAGCGCTGATGGTTCCTTGGGGGGGATATAAGCTTGCAGCAGTCTGAGGCTCTGAGAGCCAGATTGTTTCACAAGAAGAACCTGGGGACAGATTGAGAGGAACGGTTCACACTCGCTGTAGCTGCACGCAGCCATAACAATGATCGTCTCGGGGGCTGGCATCCCAAGTTAATCCCTCTGAATCACGCCAGGTTACTCAGGTGACACATACCTCCACGCTCTTCATATGAGTTCCCCTTTTCAGCAGGAAGGAAATGAAAAAAGGAGAATAACTGAGGGGTCAGTTAATGTGGTCCCACATTTTATTTAGCCACTATATTAAAGAAAGAAGGAACTTGCATTTATATAGCACCTTTCATGACCTCAATACTAGGAAATACTTTTCTTAACTTGTCCCATTACCATTTCCTTTTGCCTTGCACCATCTCTTAATCTCTCTTAAATACCTCTTAATCTCTCCTGCCTTCCACCCAATCACAGACCTTCCCTTTTGATCTTTCCTCCCCTCCCCCCTTTCCCTGCCCCTGCACTTGCTTAAAACCTGTTCGATCTCCAACTTTGTCCAGTTCTGACGAAGGGTCATCGACCTGAAACGTTAACTCTGTTTCTCTCTCCACGGATGCTGCCTGACCTGCTGAGTATTTCCAGCATTTTCTGTTTTTATTTCAGATTTCCAGCATCCGCAGTATTTTGCTTTTGAAATACTTTTGAAGTTAGTCGCTGTTGTTATACAGCAGCCAATTTGCGCACAGCAAGCTCCCACGTACAGCAATGAGATGATGACCAGATAGTCTGTTTTAGTGAAGTTGGTTGAAGGATAAATATTAGCCAGGACACCGGAGAGAACTCACCTGCTCATATTTTAGCAAAATATGCTTTATGAAACCTATTAAGTTCTCATTTAAAAAAAAAGACATAAGTAATATTAAAATGTCTCCAAACCAATATAAAATATATTTTTTCTATTATTTAATTGCAATGAAACTTTAAACTGACATCTTTTGCATCCATTAGGGTATTTAATTTATAATTAAAATTTTACCCATATTGAAAGTGCAGCTCTTGAAGTGCTGAACTTTTAATTTTCAAATGATGTGCACCTCTTTGTAAAATAATATCTGCAAACCATTCTTTTTTTTACATTTTATGGAATCATAAAAAAAGGCAGAGAATCAAACATTTTTCAATTCACGAACTTGCATTTGTAATCATACTTTTACGTAGAAAAATGTCCCCAAAGCAATTCACAGAGAAGAAAATGGATGCTGAGCAGCAATGGGAAAGAGTTGTTAATGTTTTAAAAAGAATTTTAAAGACAGAGAGGTAGCAGAATGGAGGTTTTACAATGGGAGTGCCAGAAAGTAGGGCCAGTTGGCCACTTATAATGGTACACAGAGAGGATGGGATGCACAGGAGGCCATTCTATAAACTTTTACGATTTTTGACATATACCAGAATATGTTCCTCTGAAGGTGATGTGGAGTGCTTCAAATAAGGAAGTAAGGCCTTTATTGCAAAGGGGTTGGAGTATAAGAGTAAGGAAGTCTTGCTACAATTGTGCAGGGCCTTGGTGAGACCACACCTGGAGTACGGTGCACAGTTTTGGTCTCCTTATCTAAGGAAGGATATACTTGCCTTGGAGGCGGTGCAACAAAGGTTCACTAGATTGGTTCCTGGGATGAGAGGGCTGTCCTATGATGAGAGATTGTGTAGAATGGGCCGATACTCTCTGGAGTTTAGAAGAATGAGAGGTGATCTCATTTAAATATACAAAATTCTGAAGGGGATTGACAGGGTAGATGCTGAGAGGTTGTTTCCCTTGGCTGGAGTGTCTAGAACTAGGGGGCATAGTCTCAGGATAAGGGGTAGGCCATTTAAGACCAAGATGAGGAAGAATTCCTTCACTCAGAGGGTTGTGAATCTTTGGAATTCTCTGCCCCAGAGGGCTGTGCATGCTGAGTCTTTGAGTATATTCAAGGCTGAGATCGATAGATTTTTGGACTCATGGGGAATCAAGGGATATGGAGATCGGGCGAGAAAGTGGAGTTGAGGTCGATGATCAGCCATGATCTTATTGAATGGTGGAGCAAGCTCGAGGAGCCGTATGATCTACTCCTGCTCCTATTTCTTATGTTCTTATGTTCTTAAATCTTAGCCTTGGCTGTTATACCTACATGAGCTGCAGAATTGAATTCTAAATCTTGCCAAGGTAGTTGTGTTCCTGCATGCAGGAAGTACCAAGTTTCATCTTGTGCAACACTATTCATTCATCCTCTTGGCCAGAGTCTGAGGTGCTTGGACAATGAAGTCACAAAGGGTCGAAGTGGGGAGCAGAATTCAATAGGACGAGTCCTTTGATGATCGAGTGGTTACAGGCTTGTAATACAGAGCCGAATTGACAAGGAAGATTCTTTATTCTCTGATTAGTGCTGAGTTAGCCAAGCTCAGCAGGGAAATTATGGGCTGATATAATTGGCCTCAGCGCTCTGCCCTAGAAAAAGGAAAAATCAGCTAGTGGGTGAAGACAGGATCATGCTTGGCTGTTAAGACACCCACAATTGAGTGACCCACTCAGTGTCCAGACTCACACATGACCAATGGTCACTTGGGTAAGGTATAGAATACGGACAGTATTCCTAGAACCAGCCTGAGTTCCCATCTCCAGAGAAGGGAGTGTGAGACGTAGAGACAATTGAAAGGATAGCATGAATAAGACATTGTAAATTGAACCTGTTGGGGAACGTAGCTACAACTTTAAATTTAAAGTTTTCTGACTTGCGGATAAAATTCTTCCTAAAACTCTATGGGGGAGAAATTCGGTTGGTTGCACCACCAATTAACGCCTAAAGAGGCCGAGAAGTGGGGCGCTAGCCAATTTCCGGGTGGGCGCAGGGCGCCTAGCGCCTCACCCCATATTGAGCATGCATTTAGCGCCGACGCTAAATCTTAGCGCCCGCTCACGGGCGCAGGCTGATTATGACGTAATTTGAGTGTGCAACGCCTTTTGGGCGCCCCGGACCGGAAATTCAGTGGCGCCCCCCTCCGTAGCGCCTGGCGCTAATAGTGACAGCTTACCTGCAACCTTACCAAGTCGCTCTCGGGCTGGAGGAGCGTTATTTAAAGGGGACTGGTGTGCCTTAAAAGCGGCAGCCATTTTTGGAGCACAACTTCCTCGAGAGCTACAAAGAGTTGCTGAGCTGCACATTGAGAGCCATTTGACCACTGAGCCAGCGCAGGTAGATGATCTTCAGCCTTCTGACCATCACCTTGCTGTCGGTGAGCCTTGACAACGGGGAACCTTCCTGTGGGCACTTATTATGGGGGCTGCATTGGAGGGGAACACCCTGCTGCTGAATCATCTGGAAAGGGCACTGAGACGCTGGGAGAGGGGGGCGGGCATGGCCAGATGGAGGAGGGCCAACAGACATCGCCACAGCAGACCTTACGCTGGTAGGGTTTTCCGACAGCAGTTTTCCTACATGAACATGCCAGAGGAGCAGTGTGTCAGAAGGCTGCGATTTAGAAAGGAGGTGGTGACTGAGCTGTGCCAGCTGCTTCAACCAGATCTGCAGCCTCAGATAAGGTGCAGGACATCTCTGTCGGTGGCTGAGAAGAAACCTGCTGGCCTGAACTTCTACGCGAGCGGCTCTTCTCAGGCTGCGCGTCAGAGGCTGATCAGAAGTAGCTTCTAGGCCCCTCTCATGGAATGCTTGCTGCCATTCCAAGAACAGGAATGGAACCGGTCTGATACCCCCAAGCCTGTGAAGGGCAAGATGCATGTAAATAGCAGGCATGGCCATTGTAAATGAAGAAAGTGTTTCATTACACAAAATGTGGTTCCTTCAAACATGAGAAAGCTATGGCAACAGAAAGCAAAACTAATACACTGACACATAACTGCCTCTCACACCCGGGAGACTGTCCAAAACATAAATCACATTCCGACCATCTTCCTTGGCCTTGATTCCACTGCGCCAACCAAAGCATCCAATGCCCCATTAGTGAGGTGTTCCACCCTCTGCCTCACCCTTTCCATTTCTTGCTAGGCTGGTGCGCCACAGGTAGGTTCCCACCGCTTTGAAGGCCTACATAGGCTCTGTACTCATTTATAACCAGTACCTACTGTATCTGTATTGCACCGCATATCTGGGGATGGATTTTCAGAGACCAAATACAGGCCTTTTAAACCTTGCAGTCTGACACCTACCAGCAAAACATACAGGACCGTTGCCGAGGCGTTAGCCCCTGGAGTTTAGATGCATGGGGGCAGTAAGGATGGCAGAAAATAAGTCCACTTTTTTGAACAATTTTGGGGTACAAGCAGCGAGCTATAGAAAAAAAATGGAAATACAATGATATTCTTTTTCCATATATGGTGCTGAAATGTTACTGCAGGCCTCAAAGAGCTTAGGCATAGAATTACATAGAATTTACAGCACAGAAACAGGCCATTCAGCCCACATTCGGTCTATGCCGGTGATTTTGCGCCACACGAGCCACATCCCACTCTGTTTACTTCATCTCATAAGAACATAAGAAATAGGAGCAGGGGGCGGCCATTCGGCCCCTCGAGTCTGCTCCACCATTCAATAAGATCATGGCTGGTCTTTTACCTCATCTCCACTTTCCTGCACTATCCCCATATCCCTTGATTCCCTTAATATTCAAAAATCTATCGATCTCTGTCTTAAATATACTCAACGACTGAGCCTCCACAGCCCACTGGGGTAGAGAATTCCAAAGATTCACCACCCTCTGAGTGAAGAAATTTCTCCTCATCTCAGTCCTAAATGGCCGACCCCTTATTCTGAGACTGTGACCCCTGGTTCTAGACTCCCCAGTCAGGGGAAACATCCTCCCTGCATCTACCCTGTCAAGCCCTGTAAGAATTTTGTATGTTTCAATGAGATCACCTCTCATTCTTCTAAACTCCAGAGAATATCGGCCTAGTCTACTCAATCTCTCCTCATAGGACAATCCCCCCATCCCAGGAACCAGTCTGGTGAACCTTCGTTGCACTCCCTCTGTGGCAAGTATATCCTTCCTTAGGTAAGGAGACCAAAACTGTACACAATGGCCCAGAAATTCGGGTCGGAGGCTTCCCGCGGGTGCAAGCCTCCGACCTGCACTTACCTAGCACGCCGGACGTTGAGCTGTGGGCCCGCGTGGGATTCCGATCCTGGGCCTCCTCCAACTGCCGGCGCGCAGTGCTTGCGTATCCCAGGGGCGCAGTTAGTTCGATGCGTCCCCTGGGATCACGTGGGCCATGGAGAGCCAATGGTAGCAGGGAAATGCCCATTCATAAAATTGACAGGAAGAGTTGTCAAAACTATAAATACTATAAGCCCCAAAACATCACTAAAACTTCAAATAAATTTTAAAAAAACATCACATTTTTAAAATAACTATAAATGACATAAAATAACTATTTTAAACAATAATTTAAATTTTTTAAAAAATTAATTACATTTTCTAACGGGGCTAAAAATAAACTTACAAGTATTTAAAAATAATAAACCTGTGGAAAAAATGTTTTAATTTTAATTATTTCACCACTTACCTTGTTAAAGGCAGGCCTTGCACCTGCTTTTTACATGTGTAACTTCTGGAGGCTTACCCTCCCGGAGAACCCTTCAAAAAAAACGTAAGTTCCAGGCGTACGCGCTGCCTCTCCGGCGCACACGTTCGACCTCTGAACCCCTTCCTTTAAGGGAACGGAAGTTCCGGTTTTCCATGCATGCGCAGTGCATGCACGAAACTGGCACTTCCGTTGGGCCTACGGGTAAGTACCCCGTGCGTACTCACCCGTGGAGACCCGAATTTCTGGGCCAATACTCCAGGTGTGGTCTCAGCAGGGCCCTATATAATTGCAGTCTCACCCTGTCAACACAGTTAAAGGTGAAGAAAATAAAACTTTTAAAGGCTAAGGTGGAAAAGCAAAAGAGAGTTCTACGAGTGAAATAAGGGGACCATTACTATGAACATTATTATTGAAAATAATTGAATATTAATCACTGTGCAAAGGTCACACTTCTTCCCAAACTACTGTTTTTGTTGTCACGTGTGAGTGATGTAAAGAATGAAAGAACTCACATTTATATAATGCCTTTTATGGCCTCCGGCTGCCCCAAAACACTTCATAGCCAATAAAATAATTTTGAAGTGTAGTCACTGTTATTATGTAGGAAACGCGGCACACAGCTAAGCCCCACAAGCTGCAGATAATGGCCTAGAAATTCAGTATAGCCACTTTTGGGGTGCTAAAGTCGGGCGGCCGCTAAAGTTTGCGCCCGGCGCAAAGTCGCGCCCCCTTCGCCGATATTCAGTCGCATCGCCCCAAGAGGTTGCTGCTGCGCTAAAACAGGCGATGCACGACTATCTTTAGGCACTAAGCCGGCGGTGCTGAGCGATACCCCCGAGGCCGGGCGCAGCGCCGGTGCAGCGAATTCTTGATTGACGGCAGACACTCTGGCGCCGGTCAGCTCTTAAAGGGGGAGGGTCGATTTGTTTGCCTGCCACGCCCTGCACACTGCAGCCCTCAACCTAGGCCTGACCACTTCAGCTTCACCTGCACAACGCCCAGGGCTATGGAGAAGGCCAGGGAGAGAGCGCAGCGCTTCAGCGACGGTGACCTGAGGCTGCTGGTTGGCGGAGTGGAGCGCAGGCGCCATGTTCTGTTCCCAGAAGGTGGCAAGAGGCCGCTGCCCAGCACCTACCGGAAAGCCTGAAGGGAGGTCTCCAACAGGGTGTCTTCCAACAGCGTGGTTGCCAGGACTCCTGTGCAATGCCGGAAGAAGTTCAACGACCTCACTCGGGTTGTCAGGGTGAGTACCCTTTCCAGTGTCCTCCTCATCCTTGCATGTGCACCTCACTTTATGGGCAAAGGGACCTGAAAGCCCTAATGGCCAGCCCTCATCCAGCAGCTATGGGACTGGCATGAAAATCACTTGCACATTCAGCACTTTACACACTGTACAAGCTCTTCGACCATGGGAGGCATTGTAGACAAGATCAGGGCTACACACTGTACAAGCTATTCGACCATGGGAGGCAGTGCAGACAAGATCAGGGCTTCACACTGTACTTAGAGGCCGTCCTTTCTCTTGCAGGCCAAGGTGGCGCACAACCGGCGCAACCGAACTGAGACCGGGGGAGGCTGTCCTGACCTCAAAGAGCTCTCCGACCTCGACCAGCGTGTGGAGCGCATTATGGCAGGCCGCTGATTGGCCCCGTCGCCAGTGGAGATGCCGACCCTGTTCTGGGCACCAATGGTAAGGGCATCACCTTTTGGACCTCTCTCGTTCCACTTGCGCATGAGATCAGCATCCTTTGCCACTGTCCGACCAATGCGGTGAATGGCAGCACTCATGCCTCCCTCGCTGCCGCCCTGTCCTCACTCTAAAGCTACTCTTGTGCCTTCCTGCTTTCAGATGGTGAATCGCCAGGTGAGGAGGCGGGCCCTCAAGCTGCCACTGTCAGCGCTTCGGAATACGAGGAGGAGGAAGAGGAAGCCGGTCCATCAGTGCCACCCTCAGCCGCGCCAGCCCATGGCGATGTAGGGGACACGTCTTCCCTGGAGGGGAGCCGGGGGGAAGGGTCGGAGGAGAGTGAAGCTCCGGGGCCCAGCGGCCTGCAGCAACGCGGGAGGGGTGGGGAAGCTCGGCGGACTTCTCCCCAGAGGGTGAGTGCGGCCTCCAGTCCTGCGACGGTGAGCGCAGAGGAGGTGCGCCTCCTAGAGGAAATGGCCGTCCAGGCTGAGCGCAGGCACACTGAGCTCATGGCTGCAGTGGCAAGGATGCCTGACTCCATAGAGTCTCTGTCAAGGAGTGTGCAGCAATTCGGAGCAGCACAGGCCAGGAGTCTGCAACAATTCAGTGCAGCACAGGCCAGGAGTCTGGAACAATTCAGTGCAGCACAGGCCAGGAGTCTGCAGGACTTCGCGGCAGCACAATCGGCTTCTAGCCAAGTGCTCAGTCGTGCCGTCCATTCACTGGCTGGTGTCATGCGGACACAGACCAGGGCCACACGGGCACTAACTGCTGCCACCCTCACTGGATCAGCCAGGCATCGCCAGGGCACTCGCCGCGCAGCAGCAGCCCAGCAGTCTGTTCTTCAGCTGTTTGCTGCGCATGCTGCAGTGCTGGCCCGTGCGAGTGCCAATGTCTCAGGCGACCAGCGAGCACCTGCGATCTGCCAGGTTGCCACCATTCCTGCAGCCGACACTGCCACTCCGCCATTACAGCTGCCACGAGCCGCTGGACAGACTGCTGCCGCCCAGCCAGAGTTGGAGCAGTCAGCAGCCGGCCACTCCAAGGCCAGAGCTGGTGCTGGCCGACCCCCAAGGGCATCTGCCGTCTCGCCATCTGCCCCTTAGCAGCCTTCCCCCAGCCTTGCTGCAGCCACTGGGCTCCCATTGAGGAGGAGCTGCAGGGCGGGCAGGGGCCAGGCAAGGATGCGCAAGGCATTGCCCTCGCAGGGCAAAAAGTAGAGGTATGCACAAATGCCTGGTGCTTTTTGTAAGGCCGAGACTGGTGCAGTTGTGTTTGTGTAAGGCCGAGACTGGTGTCTTTCTTTCTTTTTGTAAGGCCGAGACTGGTAGTTTTGTGTTTTTGGAGGGGGCTTCTCCACATGAGGATGTAATGTGGGAAGGGCAGAGGTTTGCAATAAATTATGGTTGTTAAATTGCAGTGTGCATGGTTTTTTTGTTAAGTCCTGGTTGCCCTGCTCGGCTGAGGGCTTGTGGAGCGGCTACATTCATCTGCTGACATTGGCACAAACCATTCCCTGACAGGGGGCCTAGAACTGACGTTCAATAAGCCGGCGACGGGCGGCCCTTGCACTTTGTGCCTCCCTCCTGTGCTGGTCCTCCTCCTCCTCCTCCTCCTCCTGAGGTGGTCCTCCAATCTCTGGTGGCAGTGCCTGAGTCCTGCGGATAGCCAGGTTGTGCAGCATGCAGCAAACGACCACGAAATGGGAGACTCGCTCTGGCGAATACTGTAGGGCTCCACCGGAACGATCCAGACAGCGGAACCGTTGCTTCAGGACGCCGATTGTTTGTTCGATGATGTTCCTGGTCGCTTGATGGCTCTCGTTGTATCCCTCTTCAGCAGGGGTGCTGGGCGCACGGAGCGGGGTCATCAGCCAGGTACACAAAGGATAGCCTTTGTCCCCGATAAGCCATCCTCGTGGGTGAGGCTGTGCCTGGAACATGTCTGCCACAGAAGTCTGTCGCAGGATGAAGGCATCGTGGCTGCTGCCTGGAAAGCGGGCATTGACAGCTAGGATGAGCTGCCTGTGGTCACACACCAGCTGGACGTTCAGCGAACGGTAGCCCTTCCGGTTGCGGTAATCCTCGGCATTCTCCAGAGGTGCCCGCAAAGCCACATGCGTGCAGTCAACGGCGCCCTGCACCATGGGGAAGCACGCGAATGCTGCAAAGCCCATTGCACGCTGTTGCTGCTTGGCAAGGGCCATGGAGAAGGAGATGAACTGACGTCTCCTTTTGAAAAGGGCATTGGTCACCTGGCGGATGCAGCAATGCACGGCGAACTGGGAGATGTTGGCAATGTCCCCAGTAGCGGATTGGAAGGAGCCGGTGGCATAGAAGTTGAGAGCCACCGTCACCTTCACTTCCACTGACAGAGACGTCCTGCTCCTCAGCTGTGGCTGCAGATCACCGCCAAGCAGGTGGCAGATCTCTGTGACCATGTCCCTTCTGAATCGCAGCCTCCGAACACACTGCTCGTCAGACATGTTGAGATAGGAGAACTGCTGGCGGTATACCCTGGGTGGGTAAGGCCTCCTTTCCCGACGCCTGTTGCCCCCTCTCCGTCTAGCCAGGGCTGCCACTCTCTCACGGCGTCTGTGAGCCCTTTGGATGTAATTGAGAAAGCCAGCGTTGACACCCATTGCAGCCCCCATAATATGCTGGCAAACAATGAGATGTCAATGAAGGCAAAGACTAGTGGAAAGCTGTGGCCTGAAGCCAGAAGTATCTGTCCGAGTGTTGGGCCAAAGCAGAAAGCTATCTACCTTGGTCTCTCTCCAAAGATCCGTTTCTCAAGAAGGAGTGCTGCGAAATGGCAGCCTTTTATAGTGCAGGAGGAGTGCCCTTTAATTTGCGCCCCCCGCGCCCCGCATCGGCTGAGCACCGTTCCACTCTAACAGTCGCTAGGGGCGCCAGGCACACAATGGGGCGTCGCCACTGAAGTTCCGGTTGGGGGCGTACAATGGGCGTTGCACGAGGAAATGACGTCATGATCTGCGCGCGCAGCTGAGCACGCGCAAAGACTTTGCGCCGCCGCTAAATCTCTAATGAAGTTGGGGCGAGGCGCAGATCGTGCTGCGCCCGGGCGCTAGCCGCCTAGCGCCCGACATCTACTCCTCCTAAGGCGCTAATGGCTGGCGCAACCAACTGAATTTCTAGGCCAATCTGTTTCAGTGATGTCAGTTGAGGGGTAAATATAGGCCAGGACACCGGGGAGAAATCCACGGCTCGTCTTCGAAATAGCCCTACATTACAACAGTGACTACACTTCAAAAAAATACTTCATTGGCTGTAAAGCGCTTTGGGACATCAGGTGGTCATGAAAGGTGCTACAGAAATGCAAGTCGTTCTTTTTTTTCTTTATTGTGCCATGGGATCATTTATGTCCATCTTGGGTAGACGGGGCCTTGGTTTAAAATTTCACCTGAAAGACGGCACCTCTGACATTGCAGCATTCCCTCAGCGCTGCACTGGAGTGTCAGCCTAGATTTTGTTCTCAAGTCTCTGGAGTGGGACTTGAACCCACAACCTGCTGACTTAGAGGCGAGTGTGCTACCCACTGTGCCATGCCTGCTACCTGCAGGTGTTGTAACATGTGGGTTACATGTTCTTCAGGTGATTAACTAAAAAGACACTGCGGTTTTTATCTTTTATCATACTCACAGCTGAATAAAGTACACCAGACTTCTTATTGCTGAGTTTTATGTGCCAATAAAGCTTGGTAAATACATGGTTAAATAGCTCACTATGTGTTACCTTTGCCATTGATCTCATAAACAAGACTAGACTTTACAATATTAGTTGCAGTTCAGAGTATGTTAACTTTTGAGTGCATGTCAGTGGAATGGCTTTGATCTCATGCACTTTACAATACATTTCAGAAGTGGTGCTCCCATACTATAGAAAAAAAATCAGTCTGTAGTTTTATAAGGATTTGAAGTATCGAATGGTTTCAAGTCTGGAAAACAGATTTGCGCCAGTTTGCTTTTAAGTAGCAAAAAATAAAGAAATAGCATTGCACCTAATGTGTTAAAGGGACACTTTCAACAATGATTTCAGGCTATGGCTGGGAAATTACATTGCATGGTCAGGACTAGTTTGGTAGCCCAGCATTGCTGCTAAGTTGTCGAACACCTCACAGAGTAACCTCTTTACATTGTCAACTGGACCGTCAGTTCATGCTAATCCACCTTATTAGTGTAACACAAACTCTGACTTCACTGTTCTCGATTGTGATAAAGTAACCTCAACTCAGGTGGATTTTACATCAGGATCATTTCGAAGACAGTACAACATAAACTGTCAGTAGATTGCAATCCCATTCTGTATCCCAGCAGCCTCTCCCCTTTACATTCGTTCTGTAGGAATATACTGATGTAGTCAGCATCTGTGCATGGGCTCGGGTCACGGAGGGCATGTGTTTGTGAAGGATGCATGGAGCCCAGCAGTGGAGGATCCCACTGAGAGCCTATCAATCTAAATGGAACCAGCTCTACTGACACTGCATTCAGGAATGTGTTTTTGACACCAGACTGGGAATTAGGGCTTGGTGCTTTGTACACGATTTCAGACCAAAACAGTGCAGACTGAATTCTATTCCATTTACATTGCCATTAAATAGAAATGGTTCAGCTGTGTGAGTCACATTTGAGACATGCATGTTTTGCTGTTTTGTTTTGGGTGCATTGTGTTGGTACACATGCGACCGTCAACTGGGTAGGACGTGTAAATGGAGCACACATGAGATTGCAATGTATGCCAGTAACATATGTAATACAATAATGGGGTGAAGCCTGCTATGCGAGCTCTGAACCACAGCACGATGTCACTGGTAATGCTAATGGCAGGAGAAGGAGTATTGCCTCCTTTAATGATTGCAATTTATTTTTATATTATAAATGCAAGACAAAGTTGTTGTTGTCGTTGTTGCCATCATCAACCACTGGTCACCTCTTCTGTAAACATACCATTGATTGAATCTAGAGTTCTCAAGATTAAATTATGTCGATGTGGCTAGGGAGTCTGGCATTCCATATTCCTGACGCTAGGTACTATTTGTCTACCACCTGCCATGCATACTCTCAGCAATTGTGTTGAGATCTGCAGGAGAATTTGAGCACCCCAGACGCAATTGGAAAGAAACAAGGGCAAAGGATGCCTTTTTTTGTTGTTGATGCTGTATGAATGTTCGAAGCTTCTCTGGTGAAGCATTCGTAAGAACAAAGCAAGGTGGCTTGAGGAATAACAATAGACATTGCTGACCTGTGCCCACAGTTGTTCCAATGGGAATCTGCAAAATGCCTGTCAACTAGAAGTTAATTTATCATCTATTTACTTATTGCATCTAAACTTCCTGAAACCATCACAACACCTACCCATCCCTCCTTTCCACAACATGCCCATACTGGCACCATTGCTACCCATTACATTTTGTAAAATCAGTGACATGAACGACCAATGGCAGCTATTTATACACTGCACCATTATTCAAGCTGCTTCAGAATATTAACATTTTAAGCCATGTTTATTCCAAATGCAGAATAGTATTTTCGATTGCCATGTGGCAAAGTGATTTCTTTACAGGTTTAGTGATGTAGTGGTGATGGTACTGGACTAGCAACCCAGAGGTCATGGGTTCAAATCCAACCATATCAAATTGTGCGATTGAATTCAATCAATCTGGCAATTTCTGGACTGATGTACAAAATAATGATAATTAAAGCTGCCATATTGTCATAAAAACCCAACTGGCTCATTAATGTCCTTCAGGGAAGGGACAGGGACCTGCCACCCTTACCCGGTGACAACACGTGACTCCAGTCCCACACTACATGGCACTTAATGCCATTCTAACATCACTCATATCCCAAGAACAAAAAGAAAATACAGCTACAATGTGACTATATGAACAGCGTATATGGTGGCAGTATCAAATATGGTACATGCCAATCAAATGTGGCACAAGCCAAAAACGAACGCAATTGGCATAAGGCACAGCACAGCTCATAAAATGTGCCCGTGCACAGTGGAGTAGAATTTATCTCCGTTTTTAATTGTGTGAAGGGTGTTTTGTGAATTGAATTACCTGGTTCATGCACTGCTGTAAAGACTGAAGTGCATTCCAGTTATGTATAAATAGAACATATAATGAGCAGAAACAACTAACACATCTGTCATTAATATGCAATCATAGTGCCACAAGTCCTGGCAAGCAAGCCTCCACTATAATATTATCCATAATTATTTACTCCACATCAACCCAGTGCAGCTCAGGCTTTCTTGCATGTATTTGTGCAAAACTCGAGAATGATTAAATAAACCGTTCTCGAGGCATGACTTAATTCAATCATGCCATTACATTTTCCTGTTGTATTGTCACAAAGGTGTTCTGTTTCAAATGAAGTCTGATCAAATCTATTAAAGCAACATTTTTTTTTTTACATTTACTTTATTCAAATACTGCTATCGCTCCTTGCGTATTACCTGAAGGTACATTCTACATGGAGAGTTTGTGGAAACCTGACGGAGAACACAAGGGAAAGAGGAGAGAAAAAAAACCCTGTTTCCCAGTGCACCTTTGGACAGGACTGGGCATCCATTTGTAATGTTTAAAGACTCTTTGATGCCCTATGTTATCCAATCAATCAGCCTTCTCTGAGCTGGGATAATACACCGTGCCACATGTTTTTGTAACAAATTACATTTAGACACTTTAAGACACTTTCATTATTTTAAAGCAGGTTATAATTAGTCATTGTCAAGACATGGGCACAGGTTGTGCAAATCAGAATAAATTTGGCTTGCTCTATCAGCAGTCACAAATGAAGCAATAAATTAGGAATAGTGGCTCACGAGGTCTCTGATCAAAAGCCTTACCTGAAATCCTGAGACTTTGTTTTTTTCAAATGAGAAAAACAAACAGAAACCAAAAGTATGAAAAAAAAATGATAACAACTGCAGGGTATTATGTGCAATAATGAGTATGAAGGGGAAACACTGTTTAATAAAATTAACACACTTGTGCTTTCAGTGGGTAAAACTGCAGTCAGATTTTGTGTCGATCTCTTTGTGTTTGCTGAGCTAACTTTCCTTTCTGGACAAGCATTACCCTTCGAGCTTGGTGAGAGCTGATGGGAGATATACTTGTTGGGGGGGATGTTGAAACATAGGAACAGGAGGAGGCCATTCAGCCCCTCAAGCCTGATCCGCCATTCAGTTAGATCATGGCTGATCTGTACCTCAACCCCATTTACCCGCCTTAGCTCCATATCCCTTAATACCCTTATCCAACAAAAATGAGAGTGTTCCCTGCCCCTCCACCTTGCCCAGCCTGGGGCCACAATTTACAAATACTCTTGCATTTAACACAGCAGACAAGAACTGACTCAACAGATTCTGGTTAATTGCTTAGGGTGTATAACCCTGTCTATATAAACTAGGGTCACATTCGCATGTGGTGTCAAACTGAGGTTCTGACTATTCTGCTACTTTGGGTCGGTGTTACAGATCCTATGATACTAGTTGAAGAAGAACTAGGAGTTCTCCTGGTGTCTTGGCCAATGTTCAAACATCACCAAAGATGGATTAACTAGTCATTCACCTTATTGCTGTTTGTGGGAGTTTGATGTGCAACTTAACTGTTACATTTGCCTTCGTAACAGTCAGGGTACTTGAAAGTACGGTACTTTTATGAGTGACATAATAAGACACTAGATCAACATGGTAGTATAGTGGCTCAAGTTGCCCTTGAGAAGGTGGTGGTGGGCCTTCTTCTAAAACCGCTGAAGTGCGTGTGGCGAAGGTGCTCTCACAATGCTGTTAGGTCAGGGGATCCAAGAGTGCTTCGACATTGGACTTTACTGCCAAAGGCAACAGTGCTGTCAGCAGAAATCTCCTAATGTAAATGATGTATTAAATACTGTATAATTCTAGTTCCAGGGGTTCTCTTTGTGGTCTGTGGTTTTAACCCTTTGAATAACCAAGTCAGCTTCACTGAAGCAGGCACAGCCAGGATCTGGAGTTCCTGACCACACTGGTTTCACACTTAAAAGGTGTCAAAAATTGAATTGGTCACATCTATGATGCAGCTATGTCAATCGTTCAAGTCCCTTGTGTGAGCTGAAAGCTTAAAGAAAAAGTCAGCCCAGGGAGGCAGCAATTTCCTCATTTTTCCAGCAGACAGTACTAATACCGTGTGATAATAAATTTAGGCTTGTCTCTGTGACGAGTTCTGAATCATTTTACTTCTTCTTTTCATCAAGCGATCTCTTTAATGTGGGATCAGTTATTTTAAAAGATTCATACTTTTTACAACTGCCGGATTCTGGCTGCATTTTTCCACATACATAAAATATTTTCCACTTCAGGGAGAAAGTTTAAACTATGACAAAAAGAATCCAGTGGCGATGTAGCCATTTCATGCATCTGCTGGAAATAATTTCCCCGATATTTTAGGAATACTAAGGGGTTTAATTTGCTCGGAGTATTTGACTTGGAGTGCACAGCTGTGCGCCTGGGTGCAGTGAATTTGTTAATTAGTGTTAACAGAATGGGTGCTAACTCTTGTCCACACTTCTAAATTATTCCTGGGAGAAACAGGTCTAACCTGGCATTAATATATTTTTAGTTTGTTAAGCATAACTCATAGAATCAAACAATTTTGCAGCGCAGAAGGAAGCCATTGCACTTATCCCAGCTCTCCCAAACAACTATCCACTTAATCCTATTGCCCTGCCCTCACCCCACCCTCCTTTAACTTTTTCTTTTTCAGCAATCTTTCTACTTCGGTTTTAAAATATATCACGCATGTTGCTTCTACTACTGTTTCTGGTCCTAATAGCCATCTCTCTTAAAAAAGCAATGTTTCCTAATTTCCCACTTTGTTCTTTTGGTGGCAATCCCAGATTAGTTACCAAGTCACTGATTAGTGGAATAATTTATCCCATTTTACCGTATCTGGGAATGTGCAAATGTACTCGGGATTTATTTGATTCAAACACTTGACGCTGGCATGAAAGTAACAGTGGGAAGTAACAAGAGTGTGAGGGGTGAACGGAGGAAGAGATAACATGGAACAGGTCAAAGAGGAGTCTTGCTGAACTCTGGGTGTTACCTCAACTTTTTTCTTTGCTAGGCACTGTCTACCCCAGAACATACAGGACAGAAACTGGCCGTTTGGCCCAAATGCTCTATGCCATTGTTTATACTCTACATGAGTCTCCTCCCACTCTAGTTAAATCTTCCCACCCTGCCCCTGTATCTCTCTATTCCTTTCTCCCTCGTGTATATATCAAGCTGCCCCTTAAATGTATCAATGCGTGATGGATAGGTGGAGCTGGTGCAGGAACACTGGGGCTGAGCAAAATGTCAGACAGGGTTTTGTCCCTATTTTTCACCACCCTCCTCTATTTAGAGGAGTTTTCTTTCACACATTGGGTGCCATCTTGCCAGCCCTGGGGAGGTGGGTTTGGAGGCGGGACTGCCAGGAAAATGGCAGAATTTGGGGGCGGGTGCCTCCATGCCATCTTGCCAGGAGGCGGGAAGCCGTCCCGTGCCGGGTCCAGTCTCCTTGGAGGCAGGAAGGGATTACAGCCACTTAACTGCCTGTTAACAGGTAGTTAACAGGCAGAAAATAGGATTATCTCCTTTTTGCCCACACAAGTGCGGGCTTCCCGAAGGCTCCGAAACCCGCCAGGGTCACCGAGGCGAGTAGTGGTTCTGCGGGGGTCGGAGGGGTCCAAAGGTGTGCTGTGGAGGTGATTGATGGGTGCAAGTGTGGAGTGGTGAATATCTGAGGTAAGTGCAAAGTGTTAGAAGAAGTGTACTTACCTTTGTTTCTTCCTGCAGGCTTCAGTCGGTGGGTATGCGGAGAGTCTCGCACCTCCGCGGTAGAGATGACAGATGGCCATTGCATTCTCCAATTCCTGCAAAAGAAAGAGATTTGATGAGTTTTTGTATTCAAGAACTCAGCAAACTACAGAGAATGTCACTGTTTGACAGCTTCACAGAGCTGTCAAACGATGACAATTCACCTGTCAAAAATTTTGACATTCTCTGTAACCGGCTTTCCCTTAATTGGCCTGCTAAGTCCGCTGGGCGGGTTTAACAAGGTTAATCAAGGGAAAATAGCGTGGGTTGGCCAGAAGTTGATGGAGGCGGGACTGAAACCCGACAAGTGGGAGTCCCGCCTCCAAAAGCTCCCCATTGACAAAATCACCCCTTGTGTTTCCCTACCTGTGTAGTATTTACATTAAGTTACTTTACCCCATAGTGTTCTGGAAAGTCATGTTTCCCTGGGGAAAAAGTTTTCTATGGGAGCAAAACTCAAAGGCAGAGTGATCTGCTGAAGTCTGCTAACTGAAGTGGAATTATTTAGGTTGTGGTCAGGGGCAGGAAGTCCTTCACACCCTTTCTAGTGACTTGAACTCTTACTATGTTAAGTGGTGTCACGCACTCCAAGAGGTTCAATTGCATTTACTTTTGTCATATTATTTAGCTGCACTTGCACTTAATTTAGTAATCTGCAGAAAATGCTGTACTTGTACCAGTCAGCCTGTGTGTGCTCTTGGGAAACAGTTTTGTGTTGTCTTTTTATTGTGGGAAAGGAGAGAATTGCTTTCAAGCAATTCTAAAGTGACGGTATGGCAGTTATTTTTCACATGCAAGTGTTCCCGCCAGTAGTGTACATCAGAAAATCTCGGCCTAACTTCCCATGATTTTCCATACATTTACATCAGTAGTGCTCCTCCACAATTATCTGATCTGGCCAAGGTTCTTTGCTGCCTTAACGTAGTCAGAAAATTATCTTCTATAATTCCAGACCTGACTCCAGAGAGAAGCAATATGAAGCTCTCTGGACAAGGCAGTGTCTTATAGTTTGGGTTTGACAACACTTGCAGTATAACTCCTGTAAGTTTTTAAAAATTTCATTCTTGGGATATGGGTGTTGCTGGCATTTATTGCCCAATCCTAGTTACCCTTGAGAAGGTGGTGGTGAGCCCCGGCTTCTTGAACCGCTGCAGTCCAAGTGGTGAAGGTACTCCCACAGTGCTGTTAGGGAGGGAGTTCCAGGATTTTGACCCAGCGACGATGAAGGAACAGCGATATATGTCCAAGTCAGGATGGCATGTGGTTTGGAGGGGAACTTGGAGGTGAAGGTGTTCCCATGCAGCTACTGCCCTTGTCCATTTTAGCTGATAGAAATTTGTGAGGTGCTGTCGAAGAAGCCTTGGGGAGTTGTTGCGGTGCATCCTGTAGACAGTACACACTGCAGCCACGGTGCACCGGTGGTGGAGGGAATGGATGTTTAAAGTGGTGGATGGGCTACTGATCAAGTGAACTGCTTTGTCCTGGATGGTGTCAAACATTGGACCTCATGAATACTTTCTGAGCTTACCTGGAGTTTATTTGAATGCTTAAAGAGTGCAAACACTCTTCCTGATGATGCCTACTCATTTAGATTTAAACCATAGGCAAGGAAGTTCTGCACATGGCTGTAAGTAGACATGTGTTTAGCTCCCTCCAGAGCAGGAGAAAACCAAGAACAACAACTTGCATTTATATAGCACCTTTAACCTAGTAAAATGTCCCAAGGTGCTTCACAGGAGTGTATTCAGACAAAAGTTGATATTGAGCCAAAGAAGGAGACATTAGGACAGGTGACCAAAAGCTTGGTCAAAAAGGTAGGTTTTAAGGAGCATCGTAAAGGAGGAGAGGGAAGGCACACACTTTGGGCTGAATTTTGCCGTCGCTCAGAGGACAGGTTCAGAGGCGGGTCCGCTGTCAAAATAGTAGTGATTGACAGCGGATAATCCGCTCTGAACCCACCTCATTGTTAATTTCCTAAGTGTTGGCTCTGCCTGCAGTTTGCAGACCTGGCACTAAGCAGCGGGTCAGACAATTGAGATACTTAAGAAGCTGCTTAAAGGTATTTAAGCAGCATTTTACCAGGTCCTAATGATTTTTCCATGTTATTTATGAGGTTCCCGGTGCTCGGGGATCACGTCAGTTAAGTGTGTCGGGTTCTCAATGACTCTGCATTGCTGTGAATGGTTGACAGCTGCAAAACTGGTATAAAAGCAACCATTTCACAGCTGTTCACTTTCCAATCTTAGAGGCTGGAGCCTTCAGGATTTGGAATACACTTTTCAGCTTTATAGAGGTTTGAAGGGTTTGGAGCAAACTCTCTATCCAGTGTCACCTCCTTGGAGCAACCTCTCTCACCATTGACAGATCGCTTCTGTCATCTCAACTTCAGCTGCCATCTATTCCATCAGCATTGGTGCCCTTGAAAAAATCTCACCTTGGTCCTCAGAATCCCACCACGATCAGCCCCAGCACCAGCATCACCAGGCACACCAGCATCACCAGGCACACCAGCAGCACCAACCTTCTCCACAATCACCTGCTGCTGCACAGGACACAGAGCATCAGCACCTGAGCACATTGCTGCCCAGGAGGCCAGGGATGGCCTTAGCATGGCCAGATTTACTTCAGTTGACACTGTGCACCCTGGCTGCCATATGATGCGCCAGGTTGGCACCAGGCCAGACCAACACCATCAAGCATCCCTACAATGCCCAAACCATTCCTTTCACACTCATCACCATTGTGGGGTGGGGGGTGGGGGTGGTACCATTATGTCTCACCATTCATTGCAACTCACTAAGTCACTTCCAAAGGTGCACACAGATCTGTCCAAGAAGGCAAAGTGTTGAAAATAAAGATTTCAATGTTTGACAGCACATTAACAGAAACTTTACATGAACATTGGCAAAAACACCCAGCTGCCTACCCTTGTGTGTTGTTAGTTGGTATGATTGAACTAGGCTGAGGGTGACTGTGAGGGGTGGCTAGTGAGATGGGGAAGTGATAATGTAGATAGAGAGGGATGAGTGGAGGTGCAAGGTAAGTTGGTGTGAATAAGGATGTGCAGGAGTAGGGTAGGGAAGGCAGAGTGATGAGTGGCACAGCAGGGTGAGGTTGAGTGTGGCTTTGCAGTAACGTTTTGAAATCTACTGAGATCATTGAAAGATTTGCACCAGTGCAGCCTGGTCCTCCTGATGACATCCCTGCTTGTGTCCTCCTGTGCAATGTGCAACCAGGCTGCATTGGTCTCCTGGGGAGGTCTCTTCCACCCACTGGAAGGGAAGAGAACCTCCCTGCATGTTGTGACTCCCTCCATAAGCATATGGAGGGAGTAATGGGACAGACTGGGTGCAGCAGTGCACCTTTGTGCAGTGCTTGTCAGTGTTTGCAGCACCTCAATGCTGCAGAACACTGACAGCACAACTGTCAAAATGATTGTGGACATGGTCCCTTTAAGGAAACCAGTTGATGATGTGTTATCAAATGATGTCATCAGACCTGCTTCCTATTATTTGGCTGGGAACCTTTCAGGGTGGCTTTAACAAGCCCCATCAATGGAAAATCTTGTTGGAGGCCGGGTTCGAGAAAGATGCGGGATCCCCACACACCATGGACGTCGCCCGCCCCGGACCCACCGAGATTGGAAAAATCCAGCCCACTGTGTGGGACTGATGGGCACCCCAACCTCCCAGAAACAGCGAGTGTAGCAGGCATGGGAGGAAGTGGCAAAAGAATGAAAGTAGTGTCCAGAACCTGCAGGAGTTGGCAAGGCATCAGAGAAGTCAGCCAAACAGGCTCCACAGACAGTATTCAAGGAGGAGGTTGGTGATCAGCTGGTTGGTTGGTTTTCTTCCTTCTCTTCTCTTTCATACCTTTAAGTTGGTAAGTCCTATTGAATAGTGGTGTGATATTATCATATATATCCGGGCAGGGTCTTCATAACTAATAATAAGAAATTTAATTAATTATATAGAATGGAGCAGGTGATGTGTTACTGTTGCGAGATGTGGGAGCCAGTGAACCCCATTGAGGCTAACGGTGATTACATCTGCGACAAGTGTTTGCTGCTAGAGGAACTCAAGTTCCATGTTATGGAGCTTGAGACCGAGCTTCGGACACTGCGACACATCAGGGAGGGGGAGAAGTTCCTGGACTCTATGTTTCAGGAGATGGTCACACCTATGAAGTTAATTACTGCAGATGTAGTCCGTGGTCAGGGACAGGACGGTGTGACTACGAGTGAGGAAGGTACAGGGATCCAGGATGTAGTGTTGAAGGAGACGCAGCCCTTGCTCTTGTCCAGCAGGATCGAGGTTCTTACTCCCTGTGAGGGCGGGAGCGGGGACTGCAGGGAGGATGAGCAACCTGGCCACAGCACCGTGGTACAGGGGGCCATTCAAGTGGAGGGAGTAAAAAGAAATGTTGTAGTGGTAGGGGATAGTATCATTAGGGGGATAGATAGGGTTCTCTGCAGTCAAGAGCGGGAGTCCCGAAGGCTGTGTTGCCTGCCTGGTGCCAGGGTTAAGGACATCTCTTCTGGGCTGGAAAGAAACTTGCAGTGGGAGGGGGAGGATCCAGTTGTCGTGGTCCATGTTGGTACAAACGACGTAGATAGGACAAGGAAGACGGTTCTGTTAAAGGAGTATGAGCAGCTAGGGGTCAAATTAAAAAACAGAACCTCAAGGGTAATAATCTCTGGGTTATTACCTGAGCCACGAGCGAATTTGGCTAGGATAAATAAAATTAAAGAGTTAAATGCGTGGCTCAAAGACTGGTGTGGGAGAAATGGGTTTTGCTTCTTGGGACACTGGCACCAGTACTGGGACAGGAGGGAGCTGTTCTGTTGGGATGGACTCCACTTGGCCAGTGCTGGGACTAGAGTCCTGGCGAATCATATAACTAGGGCTGTAGAGAGGGCTTTAAACTAATTAGTGGGGGGGAGGTTTCTAGAGAGCAAATCATAGAAATGACAACAGAGAAGGTCATAGACTTAGGTAGCAGTGGGGGAATTAAAAAACAGAATGTGTCAGGAAGGGACAGAAGGTATGGAGTAAAAAGTAAAGTACTAAAAAGGGAAAAAACAGGAACTAAGTGTTACAAAACATATTTGAAAGTTCTTTATCTGAATGCACGTAGCATTCGTAACAAAATGAATGAGTTAACGGCACAAATAATGACATATGGGTATGATCTTGTGGCCATTACAGAAACATGGCTGCAGGGTGACCATGACTGGGAATTAAACATACCAGGTTATTTAACAATCAGGAAGGACAGGCAGGAAGGGAGAGGAGGTGGGGTGGCTATGTTAATAAAGGAAGGAATCACTATAATACAGAGAAATGATATTGGGTCAAAGGAGCACGATAGTGAAACAGTTTGGGTGGAGGTAAGGAATAATAAGGGGAAAAAAACACTAGTGGGTGTAGTCTATAGGCCTCCGAACAGTTGCAACTCTGTTGGACGGAGTATTAATCAGGAAATAGTTGAGGCTTGTAATAAGGGAACAGCTATAATTATGGGGGATTTTAATTATCATATTAACTGGACAAATCAAATTGGGCAGAGCAGCCTTGAGGAAGAGTTCATTGAGTGTATTAGGGATGGGTTTCTTGAGCAGTATGTAACTGAACCGACCAGGGGGCAAGCAACCTTAGATTTGGTCCTGTGTAATGAGACAGGATTAATTAAAAATGTCCTAGTAAAGGATCCCCTTGGAATGAGTGACCATAACATGGTTGAGTTCCATATTCAATTAGAGGGTGAGAAGGTTGGATCTCAAACAAGCGTGCTGAGCTTGAATAAAGGAGACTATGAAGGTATGAGAGCGGGATTAATGAGAGTGGACTGGGAAAATAGATTAAAGGGTAAGACGGTACATGACCAGTGGTGTACATTTAAGGAGTTATTTTACAACTTCCAAAAAAAATATATTCCACTGAGGAAAAAAGGGTGTAAAAGAAAAGATAGCCATCCGTGGCTAAGTAAAGTAATTAAGGATAGTATCCGACTAAAAACAAGGGCATATAAGGTAGCCAAATCTAGTGGGAGGATGGAAGATTGGGAAGTCTTTAAAAGACAGCAAAAAATAACAAAAAGATTGATTAAGAAAGGGAAGATAGATTATGAAAGTAAATTAGCAAAAAATATAAAAACAGACAGTAAAAGTTTCTATAGTTATATAAAAAGAAAAAGGGTGGCTAAAGTAAATGTTGGTCCCTTAGAGGATGAGACCGGGAAATTAATGGTGGGAAACATGGAGATGGCAAAAACACTGAACAATTATTTTGTATCAGTCTTTACAGTAGAGGACACTAAGAATATCCCAACACTGGACAAACAGGGGGCTCTAGGGGGGGAGGAACTAAATACAATTAAAATCACTAAGGAAGTGGTACTTGGTAAAATAATGGGACTCAAGGCGGATAAATCCCCTGGACCTGATGGCTTGCATCCCAGGGTCTTGAGGGAAGTAGCGGTAGGGATTGTGGATGCATTGGTAATAATTTTCCAAAACTCACTGGACTCAGCAAAGGTCCCGGCAGATTGGAAAACTGCTAATGTAACACCATTATTTAAAAAGGGTAGTAGGCAGAAGGCTGGAAACTATAGACCTGTTAGCCTAACATCTGTGGTTGGTAAAATGTTAGAGTCCATTATTAAGGAGACAGTAACGGGACATTTGGATAAACACAATTTAATAGGGCAAACTCAGCATGGTTTCATGAAGGGGAAGTCATGTTTAACAAATTTGCTTGAGTTTTTTGAGGAAGTAACATACAGGGTGGATAAAGGGGAACCAGTGGACGTAGTGTATTTAGACTTCCAAAAGGCATTTGACAAGGTGCCACACAAAAGATTATTGCTCAAGATAAAAAATCACGGGATTGGGGGTAATATTCTGGCATGGGTGGAGGATTGGCTCTCTAACAGAAAGCAGAGAGTTGGGATAAATGGTTCGTTCTCAGATTGGCAACCAGTAACTAGTGGTGTTCCGCAGGGGTCAGTGCTGGGTCCCCAACTCTTTACAATCTATATTAACGATTTGGAGGAGGGGACCGAGTGTAACATATCAAAGTTTGCAGATGATACAAAGATGGGACGGAAAGTAGTGAGTGAGGAGGACATAAAAAACCTGCAAAGGGACATAGACAGGCTAAGTAAGTGGGCAAAGATTTGGCAGATGGAATACAATACTGGAAAGTGTGAAGTTATGCACTTTGGCAGGAAAAATCATAGAGCAAGTTATTATCTTAATGGCAAGAAACTGGAAAGTACTGTAGTACAAAGGGATCTGGGGGTCCTGGTGCACGAAACTCAAAAAGTTAGTATGCAGGTGCAGCAAGTGATCAAGAAGGCCAATGGAATGTTGGCTTTTATTGCTAGGGGGTTGGAATATAAAAACAGGGAGGTATTGCTGCAGTTGTACAAGGTATTGGTGAGGCCGCACCTGGAATACTGCATACAGTTTTGGTGTCCATACTTAAGAAAAGACATACTTGCTCTCGAGTCAGTACAAAGAAGGTTCACTCGGTTAATCCCGGGGATGAGGGGGTGGTCATATGAGGAGAGGTTGAGTAGATTGGGACTCTACTCATTGGAGTTCAGAAGAATGAGAGGCGATCTTATTGAAACATATAAGATTGTGAAGGGGCTTGATCGGGTGGATGCGGTGAGGATGTTCCCAATGATGGGTGAAACTAGAACTAGTGGGCATAACCTTAAAATAAGGGGCTGCTCATTCAAAACTGAGATGAGGAGAAACTTCTTCACTCAGAGGGTGGTAGGTTTGTGGAATTTGCTGCCCCAGAAAGCTGTGGAAGCTACATCATTAAATAAATTTAAAACAGAAATAGATAGTTTCCTAGAAGTAAAGGGAATAAAGGGTTACGGGGAGCGGGCAGGAAATTGGACATGAGTCTGGGTTCGGAATGGTCATGGCCCTGTGGGTAGTGGAGCGCGCCCAGGGGCCGTGTAGCCTTGTTCTGCTCCTACTGTGTTCTAATTCTGTTAGATTTCAGGAGATGGTTTTATCCCTGTTCCTGGCTGGGGTGGAGATCGCCTTTACAGAAGGTAAGTACTGTAGAAAATATAGGGACAGGGTGATCTCCTGGAAGAATTTCGATCGCCTAGATGGGTCGGAGAGGAATTTCCCAGATTTTTTTCTCCCAAATTGGCCATTGGGTCTTTATCTGGTTTTTCGCCTCTCCCGGGAGATCACATGGGTTCGGGTGGATGCAGAGTGATAGAAGATTTGAGGCTAGGATCAGATCAGCCATGATCTTATTGAATGGTGGAGCAGGCTCGAGGGGCCGATTGGCCTACTCCTGCTCCTATTTCTTATGTTCTTATGTTCTTATGTTCTTAAAAGATGTCAACTCTTAATAAATTTGCTAAACTAAATCGACTTACTGTTGTGAATGAGAGCGCCTACCCCAAGTACATATGCAGGAATTTTTTTTCTCTGCTAACAGTTTATGCTGGAAGTTACTAAATAGTAAGAGGAGGTTTCCTGGATTCAGAGTTACCATGGCAAACAATGCTTTGTTTCAATGGCGACACTTAAGATGTATACTACAGTTACAATTAGGACGTGCCTATGGATTCACCCAACTACTGTACTATGCATCCGCAATATGTTGCATGCCTCCAAAGCTGTGCAGTTGCTTGATATTGTTCGTGCACTATATACTTTCAGTACCTCTCCACTATTCTTCTGCTGGAAAGACAAGGGCCCAGAAATTCGTGTCGGGGGCTTCCCGCGGGTGCAAGTCCCCGACCTACACTTACCTAGCGCGCCGACAGTTGAGGCCTGGGCCTGCATGGATTTCCTTTCTGTGGCCCGTTCCAGCTCCCGGCGCGCTGTTCTTGCGTGACCCAGCGGCGTACTTAGTGCGATGCGTCGGCTGGGATCACGTGAGCACTGGGCAACCAATCGGAGGAGGGAGAAGTCCATTCATGAGTTTGACATAAGACCTGTCAAACTCATGAAAACTCCGGGCGCCCAAAACAGTACATAACCTTAAAATAATTTTTTTTTAAATCACACTATTTAAATCAACTATAAATAACATAAAATAACCATTTTAAACAATAATTTAAATTTTTGAAAAAAATAATTTTATAAAAAATCGGAGCTAAAAATACACTTACCTTACTGTAAAGTATTTAAAAATAATAAACCTGTGGAAAAAATGTTCTAATTTTAATTAATTGACCACTTACCTTTTAAAATGAAGTCCTTACGTCTGCTTTTTTAATGTGTAAAAAGTGGTGGCCTTCACGCACGAGCCAACCTGTCAAAAAAAAGAAAGTTCAACGCGCACGCGCAGACTCATACGTCGCACGCGTTTCACCTCTTAACCCCTGCTTTCAGGGGACCGGAAGTGCCGTTTTCCCGCGCATGCGCTGTGTATGCAAGAAACCGGCACTTCCATCGGGTCCACGCGTGGGTACCCCGTGCGTACTCACGCGTTGGGACCCGAATTACTGGGCCATTATGTCCTGTAATCACAGCAAACTGCATGTAGTATGTGGCCTAAAGCACTTGGCTGTTGGAGGAGTGAGGGAATGGGTGATGGTGAAGTTTGAAGCTTCCTCCAGGGTCAAAGCCTAATGCTTATGTCATATAATGTTGTCCGACTGAGAATCACAAATGCACTCACCTGGACTGGCGTCACAGAGACTCATGCAATGTGAGTAGTGCTTAAAGGTGATTTGTTTTTGACACCGCAGTTTGACACCACCTTCTCTTCTGCGCTCTCAGGAATGGGAGAACAGACTTCTGCCACAGCTGCTATCTCCATGCAAGCCGGCACCTTGCACCACCTTCTCCACCTCTGTTAAGCACCAGCACAGCTGCATAAACTCCAAAGTATGTAGATAGGAAAGAACAACTTGCATTTTATTTAGAGCTTTTCATGACCTCAGGACGTCCCAAAATGCTTTATAGCCAATCAAGTACTTTTGAAGGGTAGGCAAATGCATAAGGAGGTTTGATGTAGGGTAAGGTTAGTCACTGTGCATGGCTGAGGAGAAGCAAGTGATCTTTGCTGAAGGTTACTGTCTTTGCTATAGTGCCCAGAGATTCAGACCAGAGACTGATGTCTGAGCAGGATCATCCATAACAGGCACTTTCTATGTGGAAATTACATGGCAACATCTGAGGGAGTATGGGGCGGGGAGGGTGGAGTCTAGCATCCAGATCCATGCTGTCATGGATGAACTGCTATCTGCTTTGCAGGCTGCCATACAGCAGTGGCAACTGCTACGGCTCTGAAGCTGAACCCTCAGTGGCACAGGTCATCGGCACAAGAGAGCATCCTTCGCCAACGCCACAAGGGAATCCCTTAGAAGAAGTGACTGAGTCGGTGTCGCATGCCTGCAACAAAGCACGGGCTCTGTGGCAAACCGCGCTAACATAGAACTAAAGAATCATAAGAGCCATTCACACCCCACACAATGGATGAAATAAATGCACCTCACACAATTTGAACATTGCCCTGTGTATTTATGTGTCGTTGGTTAGAATAAAGCAGGAGTCCAGCAAAAGATGGGACTAGATGAAGTTTAAGCAACTGCTCGCAAAAGTGTAGGAGAAACAGGAATGGGGACAGTTACTTTGAGAATGTGGATTGCAGTTTTTAGATCTAGCATAGAGTTGGCACTGAAAGGTAAGCTGAATTAATACCTGGATAACCTGTCTTCCTAACTTAGTTGCTAATTTTTTGTTTGTCGTTTAACCTTTCTCTAACAGGTTCACCATCAAATTCTTCGGCCTCTCTGATGAGACCTCTTTGCAAGACAAGGATATGGAGCATCTACCAGATGAATTCCTGGTTTGTTTGATTATCGTTCCGGTTATAGCATCAGCTTCAACTGTGGTCCGTGCTTGGCACAAGGATGACATGAGATATAGCTGCAGAGAGTAGCTGTAGCTTTCCAAGAGCCATCCTTGCATTCTTCCTTTTCATTTAAGTAAGGGTGGCACAGCTGATTTGCCTTAAAATAAAGGCATCATGAGATTCCTCAAGGAAGCAGGCATTAACCTCTATGTTTGTGTAGCCACGCACTTGTTGAACCCTTTGGTTCATGTTGGGCACAGCCTTGTGCACAGGGGCTCAATATGGCGACATGGGTGTAATCAGTGGCCCCCTTTTGGACTCTGGAAAAGCCAGCAGACCTGTAGGACTCTGTTGCCATGCCACATTTCCCCTGTTGATCAATGGCAAAAGTATTGAAGTCATTGACCCTCGTGAATAATGCATCTATGACTTCCTTGATACATCTGTTGACAATAACTGGTTGATAGTGCTGATGTCCTCAGTACTAGCCTGGAAGAAGCTGAATGCATAAAAATTGAGGGCATGGTGACTTTGACGGCCACTGGTAATAATGTATGGATGTTAGACCTGGTCTGCAAAAGGAAGTGGCACAATTTTGTCACAGTTTTCCATTAACATGTAGCTATAGCATACCTGTATATAGCAAGAGATGGGGCGTTCTCCCTGGTGTCCTGAACAATAGTTATCCCTCAATCAATATCACTAAATCTGGTTATTATCAGATCACTGCTGTGTGCAAATAGGCTGCCGCATTTCCTAGATTATAACAGAGAAAGCACTTCAAAAGTACTTCATTGGCTGTAAAGTGCTTTGAAACGTCCTGAGGTCATGAAAGGTGCTATATAAATGCAAGTCTTTCTTTTCTATTATGTTTTGTGTTGGTAGGACATAATGGTATGGCTTGCATGCCATCTGGCATCATGGCAGTTCTTTCGTGCTCTTACTGGTCCTTGCCTGTCAGTTGCAGAGCTAGTGGAGTACGGAATGCAATCACCATAGGATCCCAAAAGTTCCTGGTTTCAGCTCCCGTATGCAGCAGCTCACTTTCCATTCAACAGTCAGGTAAACAGACTACAGTCTTCGCTGCAATGCACTGCTGTTAGCAATGTGTTAGCAATAGAATATGGTGCACTTTCTACTTAGTACTGCATCGGAAACAACAGGATTGATTATCCTAATGCCGCCTTCAACATTGTACTGCACAGAGCCTGTAATGATATCAGCAAATAGTGATGGTATTTGCCTGTTTGATTATGATGCCTTACCAGCATATTTGCCTATTTGATTATTTATGCCTTACCAGCAGAGGGCATGTGAGACAGACAGTTTTAGTTTCGTTTTTAGATGGATCTCTAAGATGGTGTCTCCTGTAATGCTGTTAACTTAGTTAAACAAACTTTAGATAAAAAGACATTCTCTTTCATCAATGTGTCGTCATTGAACCCACAAAGAAATCAATACATTGTATCAGAAGTGATTGAAAGAGATTAAGAGGAAAAATCTGAAGTGAAATCAGCTCTCCACATATTAGCAAGCCAAAAGAGAACACCGTTACTTACCTTTGGAGAATAGCTAACGAAGTAAAAAATGGAAGGTTTACACCCACCGGCGAAGCTTCAGTTGACATGTAATGTGGCTGAAAATTGGAGGAGGTTCAAACAACGTTTGGAGTTGTATATAGCGGCAATCGGAGCTGACGAGAAAAGTGATAAAATGAAAGCGTCAGTGTTCTTACATGTTGTGGGTGATGAAGCGCTGGAGGTATACAATAACTTCACATTCGCTGCTGATGGAGACAAAATGAAGCTGGATAAAATAATGGAACAGTTTGAGGCCTACTGCATACCTAAACGTAATGTGACGTTTGAGAGGCACAGATTTTTCACATGTGTACAGAAAACGGGAGAGACTATTGATCAGTATGTGACTGAACTGAGAAACAGAAGCAAAACGTGTGAATTTGGGGGACTTACAGACTCGCTGATAAAAGACAGACTGGTGTGTGGTATTCCAGATAATGGTCTAAGGGAAAGACTGCTAAGAGAGCAAAATCTAGACCTGGGAAAAGCCATAGCACTGTGTAGGGCTACAGAGACTGTGAAGTCGCAGGCAAAGGAGCTGTTCAGTGACAGTAGCTGCAACGTGGATGCAGTGAGAAAGAACGGGCACAAACCGTTTAACAAAAAGAGCGCCAATGTGAAAAAAGAGGCGTGGCCAGCGAACAAAAATGAAAGGGGCAATCGAAAGTCATGTAGTCGATGCGGTACACAGCATCCACCAAAAAAGTGTCCAGCATATGGTAAAACATGCAATAGTTGCAACAAAAACAACCATTATGCCCGTTGCTGTAAGAACCAAGCGCAACAAAGCAAGGTCCATGCAGTAGATGAAAGCGAGAAAGAGGAGTTCAATGTGGATGTTGTGTCTGAAAACAAAAAACAAAAAAGAGACTGGATGTTGACACTAAAAGTGAATGACATACACATTCCATTTAAATTGGACACTGGAGCACAAGTTAATGTGATATCAGAGACTGATTTTAAGAAAATTAGACCCAGACCAAAGATACATGGAGCAAAAGTGAAAGTGACAGGATACTCAGGTACTGATATACCAGTGAAAGGAAGATGCATTGTCAAAGTGACACACAAGGACAGAGAGCACACGCTAGCATTAATCGTGGTGCCAAAGGATGTGCAGGCCATACTAGGTTTAAAAGCCTGTGAGAGACTGAACCTGGTAAAGAGAGTCCTCGTTGTGGAAAGCGAAGGAGAGACAGTCTATGATGAACTCATGAAAGAGTACAATAACCTATTTCAGGGTCTAGGCTGCCTTCAGGAGAACACACGATCAGAGTAGATAAAAGTATGCCAACGGTCCTACATCCATGCAGAAAAGTTCCATTTGCTCTTCAAAAGCAACTGAAGGCAGAGTTGGACAGGATGGAAAGCCTGAACGTGATTCAGAAGATAGATGAGCCAACTGAGTGGGTGAGTTCCCTCGTCGTTGTGGACAAAAAGAATGGAAAGCTCAGAATTTGCCTGGATCCAAGAGATCTAAACAGAGCAATAAAGAGAGAGCACTTCAAGCTTCCTACACGTGAGGAAATCATGTCACAGTTTGCAAATGCAAAGTATTTCAGCAAGTTAGATGCATCATCAGGATTTTGGCAGATGAAACTGGACGAAGCAAGTTCAAGACTGTGCACGTTCAACAGTCCATTTGGCAGATACAGATTCCTAAGGTTACCATTTGGCATTGCCTCAGCTCCTGAAGTGTATCACAAAACTATCCATATGATCTATGAGCACCTGGAGGGAGTTGATACCTCAATGGATGACATCATAGTATGGGGAACCACGAGAACTGAGCATGACGAGAGACTGAAAAAAGTGCTGGAAGCAACAAGGAAAACAAACCTGAAGCTGAATAGAGAGAAATGCCAGCTCGGGGTGACAGAACTGACATTCGTGGGAGATATCCTTAGCAGTGAGGGCATCAGACCAGATCCCAGAAAGGTGTCCGCCATTGAGAATATGCCAAAGCCACAATGCAAAAAGGACGTGCAGAGGTTTAATGGAATGATCAATTACATGGGTAAATTCATATCCAACCTCTCAGAAAAGATGGCGCCACTGAGACGACTAACTGAAAAGAACATAGAATGGGAATGGAATCATGAGCATGAGAAGTCATGGAGCGATCTAAAGAAACTGCTCACAGAGGAACCAGTTCTGAGGTTTTATGACCCAGCGAGACCCATCAAGATATCATCAGATGCATCACAGAGTGGGCTCGGTGCCGTTCTTCTGCAAAAATATGACTACTGGCAACCTATTGCATATGCATCGCACTCAATGACAGACGCGGAGACGCGATATGCTCAAATAGAAAAGGATCTGCTCAGCATCACATACGCCTGTGAAAGATTTCACCAGTTTGTGTCAGGACAAGCAATCAGTGTAGAGACTGACCATAAGCCCTTGATTGCATTGTTCCAAAAGCCGCTAAATGGGTGTCCGCTTAGAATACAAAGAATGATGATCAGGCTGCAACGCTATACACTGAATGTTGCGTACACACCGGGTAAGCTGATGTATACAGCAGACACGTTGTCCAGAGCTGTTGACCCAAGTGAGCCCGCAAACACCAAAATGGATGAAAAAGTGAACGCCTACGTGGACATGATCACAAGTGCACTGCCCATAGCAGATGCAAAAATGGAGCTCATAAAGATGGAGACAAACAAAGATGAAACAATGAGACGACTGAGGAAAAGCATCTTGGATGGATGGCCCAACATGAAGCAAGACTGCTCACCTGACATGGCAGAGTACTGGAACTGCAGGGCGGAACTACCAGTGGTCGAAGACATCATCTACAAAGGAAGTAAAATAGTTATCCCAAAGAGTCTGAGAAAAGAGATGCTAAAAAGGATCCATGGAGAACATCTGGGAATCGAAAAGTGTAAGAAAAGAGCACGAGAGGTGATGTACTGGCCACAAATCAACCAAGATGTGACAAATGAGGTGTCAAACTGCACAATATGCCTGAAATATCGAGCAAGCAATCCGGTAGAACCACTAAAGCCACACCCAGCGCCAGACAGACCTTACCAGAAGGTAGGCGCTGACCTATTCGTATGTCAAGGGAAGGACTATCTTGTAGTCACAGACTATTACTCCCTGTATCCAGAGGTTTGTAGACTGTACACAACCACTGCAGATGCTGTGATAACATGTATGAAAGCCATATTCTCCAGACATGGCGTGGCAAGCGAGGTCTTCACAGACAACGGACCCCAGTTTTACAATGCAAGTTTCCGACACTTTGCCAAAGAGTGGGACTTTGTCCACACAACGTCAAGTCCTCACTTTCCACAGTCCAATGGACTAGTGGAAAAATCGGTCCAGACAGTGAAAAGACTGATGTACAAGGCAAAAGACAGTGGAACTGACTTCTACCAGAGCATGCTTGTATACTGCACAACGCCGCTCGAGTGTGGTATGTCACCAGCCCAACTCCTTATGGGACGTCTGCTAAGGTCAAACCTACCCATCCCGGAGAACCTCCTGAAAACAAAAGAGGGGGAGAAAGTGAGGAAGTTCAAAGAACAACAGAAAGAAAAGCAAAAGTACTACTATGACAGAGGAACACAAAACCTATCTGAACTCCACACTGGTGACCAAGTAATGTTCAAAGACAAAACAAACATATGGGCCTAGAAATTCAGTTGTGCGCGCCAGCCGTTAGCGCCATAGGGGGAGTAGATCTCGAGCGCTAGGCGCTTATCGCACGGGCGCAGCGCGATCTGCGCCTCTCCCCAACTTCAGGACACATTTAGCGCCGGCGCAAAGTCTTAGCGCGCGCCCTGCTGCGCGCGCAGATCATGACGTCATTTAATAGCGCAACGCCCTTTGTGCGCCCCAAACCGGAACTTCACTCGCGCCGGCCCATTGTGCGCCGGGCGTCCCGAGCGACTGTGAAGTGGAACGGTACACAGGCCATCCGGGCCGGGGGGAGCGCAAATTAAAGGGCACTTACCCAGCAGTATAAAGGCCAGCCATTTTGCAGCATTCACTCTTGTGCAACGGTTTTTTGGACAGAGACCAAGGAGGAGAGTTTACTGGTTTGGACCAACACTTGGACAGGTATTTTTGGCTCAGGTCAGAGCTTACCAATTATCTTAGCCTTCACTCAGAGCTCAGTGTTTGCCAGCATATAATGGGGGCTGCATTGGGTGGCAACGCTGAATTTCAGCCTTATGCCAGAAGGGCTTACAGACGCCGTGAGAGAGTGGCAGCCCTGGCTAGACGCAGAGGGAGCAACAGGCGTCGCCAACTGAGGCCTTACCCACGCAGGGTATACCGCCAGCAGACCTCCTATCTGACCATGTCTGCCGCGACGTGTGTTAGGAGGCTGCGATTCCGAAGGGAGGTGGTTGCAGACATCTGCCGGCTGCTTCAGAGAGATCTGCAGCCACAGCTGATGCGCAGGACGTCTCTGTCGGTGGCAGTGAAGGTGACGGTGGCTCTCAACTTCTATGCCTCCGGCTCCTTCCAATCCGCTACTGGGGACATCGCTAACATCTCCCAGTTCGCCGTGCATTGCTGCATCCGCCAGGTGACCGAAGCCCTTTTCAGAAGGAGACATCAATTCATCTCCTTCCCCGTGACCCTGGACAAGCAGCAGCAGCGTGCAGTGGGGTTTGCAAGAATAGCGGGCTTCCCCATGGTGCAGGGTGCCATTGACTGCACGCATGTGGCTTTGCAGGCACCTCTTGAGCATGCCGAGGATTACCGCAACCGGAAGGGCTACCATTCCCTCAATGTACAGCTGGTGTGTGACCACAGGCAGCGCATCCTAGCTGTCAATGCCCGCTTTCCAGGCAGCAGCCATGATGCCTTTATCCTGCGACAGACAACTGTGGCTGACATGTTCCAGGCACAGCCTCCCCCAAGAGGATGGCTTATCGGGGACAAAGGCTATCCTTTGTGTACCTGGCTCATGACCCCGCTCCGCGCGCCCACGACCCCTGCTGAAGAGGCATACAACGAGAGCCATCAAGCGATGAGGAACCTGATAGAACAAACAATCGGCGTGCTCAAGCAATGGTTCCGCTGTCTCGATCGCTCCGGGGGAGCCCTCCAGTATTCGCAGGATCGAGTCTCCCAATTCGTCGTCGTTTGCTGCATGCTGCACAACCTGGCTATCCGCAGGACTCAGGCACTGCCACCTCACGTTGGACTACCACCTCAGGAGGAGGAGCAGGAGGAGCATGAGAACGACGAGGACGAGGAGTACCAGCCCAGGAGGGACGCACAAGGTCCAAGGGCCGCCCGTCGTCGGCTTATTGAACGTCACTTCTAGGCCCCCTGTCAGGGAATGGCTTGTGCCAATGATAGAACATGATTGCAGCCGCTCCGCAAGCCCTCAGCCGGTTAAGGCAACAAACACTTCAAAGATCAAACATGGACAATGTGAAGAAATAAAATGCTTTATTGTACAAACTCTGGGCCCTTCCCACATGAAAACCAAAAACAGAGGAAACCCCCAAAAAACACTCCAACACATTACTCGCTCCCACAACCTGGGGAGGATTAACAAAATAGGGCAACTAAAATGGCCGTCATTGTCGGCCTTCGTCCAAAACAAACATCACATCATCGGCCTTCAAAAAACTAACATCCAATTCTCGGCCTCAAGAAACAAACACAAATGGCCACACATTCGAATATTTGGCCCGCTAGGGCGATGCCTTGGCCATCTTTGGGTGGCCCCTGCCCGCCCTGCTGCTCCACCTCAAAGTAAGGCCATTGGCTGCTGCAAGGCTGGGGGCAGGCTCCTGAGGGGCACATGTCGTGACGGCAGATGCCCTTGGGGGTCGGCCTAGTCGAGATCTGGTCGTCGAGCGGCCGGCTGTTGATTGCTGCAGCTGTGGCTGGCCAGCATCAGTCGCTGCAGCAGCTCCTGGCAGCTCCACTGGGGGAGTGGCAGTGGCTGCTGGAGGAATGGCGGCAAGCTGGCGGATGGCAGGCGCTCGCTGGTTGCCTGAGACACTGGCACTCGCCCGGGCCAGCACTGCAGCATGCGCACCAATCTGCCGAGGGACAGACCGATGTGCTGCTGCAGCGCGCCGTGTGCCCTGGCGATGCCTGGCTGACACAGCGAGTGTGGCAGCAGTGAGTGCCCGTGTTGACCTGTTCACTGCCCGCAGCAGAGCAGCCAGTGACTGGACGGCACCACTAATCACCTGGCCAGTCGCTGCAAGATCTGCCCGGTATTCCGCCCGACTGGTGGCCTCTAAGGGCCCGAACTCGGCCACACTCCGAGAGAGGGAATCGATGGACTCAGGCAACCGTGACACTGCCGCCATGAGCTCCGTGTGCCGGCGCTCCGAGTCCACGGACAAGTCTTCGAGGCCTTCCATCTCCTCGGCGAACAGCATCTCCTGACTGGAGGCCGGACTCTCCCTCTGGGGAGAAGGCCGCCGAGCTGGCCGACCCTTCCTGCGTTGCTGGAGGCCGCTGGGCCCAGCAATTGGACTCCCCTCCGATGCACCCCCGCTCTGTGGAGAAGGCCGCCGAGCTTCCACCCCTCTCCCGCCTTTCTGCAGCACACAGGTCCCAGGAGCTCCCCTCCCCTTCGACACTTCCGCCACGCTGCCCTCCAGGGAAGACGTGTCCCCTACATTGGCCTGGGTGGCCGTGGCTGAGGGTTCCCCTGATGGGCCGCCTTCCTCTTGCTCCTCCTCCTGCTCCTCCTCGGAGGGTCTGTCACTAGCAAGTTGAGGGACCTCCTCTTGACCATCTGAAAGCAGGAAGGCACAAGAGTAGCTTTAGAGTGAGGAGAGGGCGTCAGTGCGGGATGCATGAGTGGTGGCATTCAGCGCATTGGTCGGACAGTGGCAAGGGATGTAGATCTGATGCGCAAGTGGGACGAGAGAGGTGCAAAAGGTGATGTCCTTACCATTGCTTCCCAGAACAGGGTTGGCATCTCCACATGCCACGGGCCCAATCACCCGGCGACCCGTGAGGCGCTCCACGCGATGTTGCAGGTTGGTGAGTGGCTGGATATGGGGTCGTCCTCCCCCGGTCGCAGTCCGGCTCCTGCAATTATTCGCCAGCTTGGCCTGCAAGAGAAAGGACGGCCTCTAAGTACAGTGTGTCGCCGTGATCTTGTGTGCACTGCCTCCCATGGTGGAATAGCCTGGCCAGTGTGTCGCCATGATCTGGTGTGCACTGCCTCCCATGGTGGAATAGCCTGGCCAGTGTGTCGCCATGATCTGGTGTGCACTGCCTCCCATGGTGGAATAGCTTGGCCAGTGTGTTCAGTGCAGAATGTGCAATTGATGCTCATGCCTGTGCCATAGCTGCTGGATGAAGGCTGGCCATTAGAGCTTTCAGGTCCCTTTGCCCATAATGTGAGGTGCACATGCAAGGATGAGGAGGTCATTGGAAAGGGTACTCACCCTGACAATGCGTGTGAGGTCATTTATCTTTTTGCGGCATTGGGCACCGGTCCTGGGGACGTCGCTGTTGGCTGACAGCTTGCTGGCGACATGCCTCCAGGCTCTCCTGTAGACGCGGACCGTCGCCTTCTTGCCATTGTCCGGGTACAAAACATGGCGCCTCTTCTCCACAGCAGCAAGCAGCACACTCAGATCACGCTCTGAGAAGCGCTGCGCACGTTCACGGGCCTTCTCCATGTCTTCAGGCGCTATTTGGGTCCAGCAGCAGTGTTAAGGCCTAGCTGGAGGGCTCCACTATCCAGGGCGTGGCAGCAGACACAGTCGACCCTTCCCCCTTAAGAGCTGGCCGGCGCCAGGGTGTCTGCTGTCAGTCACGAGATGGCCGCACCTGCGCTGCGCCTGGCCTCGGCGCTATCGATCACCACCTCCGGCTTAGCGCCCAAAGAGAGGCGTCCAACAGCAGTTTTAGCGCTCGCCCGAACTAGTAGGGCGAAGCTAATGAATATCGGAGAAGTGGCCTATATTTGGCGGCGGCCGCTAACTTTAGCGGACGCCCCACTTTAGCGCCCCAAAAGTGGCGTCAATGAATTTCTAGGCCATGGACTCAGAAGGGAACTGTCCTGAGTGAAGTTCAACCAAGATCATACACCATTCAGACAGATGAGGGTGCTGTTCTGAGAAGAAATCGTCGGGATCTTCTCATGGGACCAGCCACAGCAGGTCAAAAGACTGATACTGTTGAACAACCTGATCACACAGCAGGTCAAAAGACTGACACTGTTGAACAACCTGATCACACAGCTGAAAAACCATCATCTGAGGCAACAACTCAGATTCAAGGACAATCAATCAGAAAATCCTCAAGACACGTGAAGCCTCCTGAGAGACTCATTGAGCAAATTTAAGGACTCTTGTTATAGAAGGAAGTAATGTTATCTTATTCTCTCTTCAAGTTCTAGTGTATTTACATATTTCATGTGAACACACAAAACAAGGTTAAAAAACCTTGATAATGATAATGATAATGTAAGTTCATTAAGTGTTAAAGTTAAAATGCAGAGTAATACAAAGAAAACATGTTGTTAGATAAAAGTAAAATACTTTTGTTTTAAGAAAGGGAGATGTAATGATATCAGCAAATAGTGATGGTATTTGCCTGTTTGATTATGATGCCTTACCAGCATATTTGCCCATTTGATTATTTATGCCTTACCAGCAGAGGGCATGTGAGACAGACAGTTTTAGTTTCGTTTTTAGATGGATCTCTAAGATGGTGTCTCCTGTAATGCTGTTAACTTAGTTAAACAAACTTTAGATAAAAAGACATTCTCTTTCATCAATGTGTCGTCATTGAACCCACAAAGAAATCAATACAGAGTCTACTTCTGAAATATGGCAAGCATGCGAGAAACGAGAAGGAAATGTACTCTGCACACGAGACTACAACTCAGTAATCTTCCGATAGTGCAGGCTTTAGGGTTCCCATTGATTTGTAATTCTCAGGCTTGTTTGTGCTCTTGTAGCACATTTATTTGTGTTGGATCTAACCTTAGTCCCCAGTTCATTATTCAAGGTTGAAACAAGACACTGGGAGGAGCTTCTGAAATGCACTGTAGTCTTGTCAAACCACAGGTGTATATGGATATAAAGCATAAAATGAAAATGTGCATTCCACAGTGCAAGTTGCATTGATTCTTTGCGAGGTCACAATAACAGCTGTGATGCTATTATGGCTTCCTTCTCACACGATATACAATGGGTAACAGTGGAATACGCCACTTATCTCATTGTGACTGGGACTTTCATGACACACTCATGGCTGCACCATTCGTGGAAGGATCTGCGTCATCCTGTTCTCTATTGTGTGGCCTCTTTTATTTCCACCAAGGCTCTTGGAGTTTACAGTCTTTTGATAAGCATGTACACTGATTATAGGTAATTATGCAAATTCAATCCATATGTGGGCCAATAGAAGTGACAATTAAACCATTTTATCCCTTTTTTTTTAAACCAAGCACTTTAAATTCTCACTTTAGTTTTTATTAACAGATGTTTAAGTGACTGTTTGAGGAAACAAGCTGTTCTGAGGGATTTTTTTAAACTCCCTGTCACATGTCAAAAATAATTTGAGGGAGTTGGACAATAGTCTAACCGTGACAAACTTTGTCATAATATCATGGCTGTGTGCGTCCTTCAACTGATAATACTTCATATCAACTGATAGTCACACAGTTTGATGTTACTTGTGAACCAGGGATGAAATTCTCACTTTTGCGCAATGCACAGAGCAATGTTCTCCACGTTGCAAGGTCAGGAAATAATGGAAACCTACTTAAAGTGAAAAAAGCAAAGTACAACGTGCAGCTGTCGTAGGATGTGCTGGAAACGCATTAAGGTATTGTTCAGAATTTGCTTAACCTTGGAGGATGAGCGGCACCTTTTTTTTCCCGTGAGGCTCACAATCTTCTGGGAGCAGGTGGTCTCTGTCCTCTCAAATAACAACTTTTACTGTGTGGCTGTCGCCTAGTCCTGAGCCCTAGACCTACGCTAGCCTATCCATTGAGTTACATCAAGTTACATTGGCCTATCCAGGTTTATCATTTAATCTTGAATCGGGTCCAGTAATTAAATTAAAGGAACAATAAGGAAATTATATTTTATTGTAAGCTGTGTTGTATATAATTTAACAGGTCAGTTCTTCCCACCTTCATGCACCTCCTTGCGAACAGGTCGAGAAAGGCATTGTCAGAGGCCCAGCAGTAGATTGCTTCTCAACACGCTGAGCCAGAAAGCATAGCCTTGCCACCTATGAATAATAGGCTTTTCTCATGCAATAATGCACCAGTACTGGTGTAATATTTTGTATTAAATTGCTGTTTCCTGCCTGTCAGATTAAAGACTGTCACCCCAGTGTTCCATCTGGCTTAATAATGTATTAATGTCGCTGATACAGTATAATGGACAGTAACCTGACTGAACTTTACTTCCACTGATAGTCAAGGCATTGGGACTCATGATATACAGCAATATTTCAGCATTCTGCCCAAACATTGGGGGCAAAATATACGACCAGGATAAGCCACGTTAGAAGCTCAAATTATCACAACAATAAGGAAAAACAAATTAACGAGCTACTGTCGATGCAAAGTCAGGAACCCGGCAAAGCTCAAGCACAGCTTTAGTGAGAAAACAAAACCCACAGAGAAAGCACAAAAAAAAAATATTAAAGTGTCTATCTCTGGAGCACACCAACTGCACACAAAAATCCCAAGTTGACCACAGAGGTGGGCAGAGCCCACTGGAGGATGTTGATGAGATATTAATATTTAGGCAGATGCAGTGCCAGCAGGAGAAAGTCGCACTTTTACCTCCTCGCAGAAGTTACTGTCAGATTTACCTGCGGAATCTGCATTAGCACCAGTGGAGAGGAAAATTGGGGTTTACCCCGACACACAGTTTGACATGTTTATAGCTTAAAGTTTCTTCAGGAAGCAATAGGTTGACTTCGTGATGCTCTGTTGGATTAATAATTTAATTCCTTTCTGTGACTCGGGTTCAGCACTGGAGCACTACCTTCTTAGTCTTCTTGCACAATTAATCTGAGTTGTGGCATGTTCCGACATGGCATCTACATGGACAATATAACTTCAAATAACATAGCTGCAGTTAGGTCATAAAGTGTGATCATTTTATTATCCTACAGACAAACATCAGTGTTTTATTTTTGCTATCAAACTCCTTAAAAATATTTCATTAAAAAAACGCTTTCAGAGCTCCATTTCAATCTTTTTTAAATGTCTTTATGTGTTTTTTTTCCCTCTTTAATCAGTCCTGGAAGATCCATTCAGACATGCACCATTACTGGGTCTTAGTAGTCAGTAATTTTAATCAGTGGATGTTATTCAGTGGCTTAATGGCCACTCTTGCGCTATAAAGCATCATGCACACACTTCAAGAAATAGCTGTTGAATCTTATCAAGGTCTATTTAGTCTGTAGTGCAAAATTGTGTCAGGTTCAGCTGAAAAGACACTGGCGAGATGATAGATCTGCAAACTGCTGGGCTTTAACTTCCCTCATCTTAAATTTATGAATGTGAGTCCTGACCCTAGGTTCTTAGATTTTTATTTTTTTAACTCCTTACTATCACTTGATGTTCTGGGCTGGTGTTGTTGGTCCAGTTGCATGGAGCTCACTATGTTAATCTGTGAGCTTGTCCACAGCCTGTTCCAGGTCATTACTGTCTCCGCCCAGCAGCACTTCATAACTTCCAGTCTGTCTGTTGTTGCTTACCTATGTGCTTTACCTTTTGCTTCATCCTCAACAGCGCACTGGTTCAGCCATAGCCACTGCAGTTAGCCTCAGTGCCCTTGGTTTAGGGGAAGGAGGCACTGGCCAGGATTCCCGTGTGTGGATGTCGAGCGAGGATCAGGTCAGGACCCGCTGTGATGCACCGCATAGTCGAATGTCTTGTCTACAATCACGGCTGAGGCTCACATCCGTGAAACTATACTCCAGCATGGAGTACATACTATCAGGAGGGGAGGCACAAGAAAATTGCCAAAAATAACCAAAGATTGGACAGATGACTAAAAATACTTCCTAAGCAAAATACTACACAGTATGAAAATGGGACTCCAATCCACCATAGTCACATATATAAACACGTCTGTCTGATTTCCATTGCTAGCCTTAATACCGAGATATTGTTCAACTATGAAGCCCAAAGGTCACATGAAGGTTCTCTTGTCAATCAGAGAAGGAAACCATATAAAAAGCTATTCAATTATTTCTTATTGCTTATTTCTTTTGGCATTCCTACATACAATCTTCCCGTCACTGGATCCCCACTTTGCGTTCCAGCAACTCCATGGTTTAAGATTTATTGAATGAATAATGTATCAGCAGAAGTTCACATGGCTGGAGTGATAGTGAATGAGTATTAATGGTACCTGAGGGATAGAGCAAGGCCGTCTTAAAGGTACAAGCTTATGTGCATAGTATTACCTCTTTTGAATTTTGTTTCTGGATGTTGCCTTGGCTGTGGATGTCATAGAGTCATAGAAGGAGGCCATTTGGCCCATTGAGTCCATGCCAGCTCTCTGTAGAGCAATCCAGTCAGTCCCATTGCCTCGCTCTATCCCCGTAGCCCTGCAAGTTTATTTCCCTCAAGTGCCTATCCAATTTCCTTTTGAAATCATTGATAGTCACCGCTTCCAGCACCCTTGTCGGCAGCAAGTTCCAGGTCATCACCACTCGCTGCGTAAAAAAGTTCTTCCCCACATCCCCCCTGTATCTCTTGCCCAGAACCTTAAATCTGTGTCCCCTAGTCCTTGTACCATCAGCTAATGGGAACAGACTTTCACGGTCTACCTTATCCAAACCCGTCATAATCTTGTACACCTCTATCAAATCTCCGCTCAACCTCCTTTGCTCCAAGGTGAACAACCCTAGCTTTGTCTGACATTTTTATCCTTCAACCTGAGGAAGTGATTTGTGAATTCATAAAATGACAACAACAACTTACATTGATATAGTGCCTGTAACGTCCATAAGACACCATTAAGTTCGAAATATGGCACCAGGTAAGCAATTTTTCTGCCTCTCTTGTGTGGTTTCCCTCAAACGTATGGTCTGTCAGCGTGGTGTTTTTCTGTCTATCAAGCTGATTGGGAGGCACGGTGATATCCCATATTATTTCTGGTGCAAATGGGAATGGTATAAGGTTAGATTGTTCACTCTGCAGAGCACTATGCCAGATATTTCACGTATCAGATCAACTTTCTACGTTAAGGGACTTGAGCACAAAATCTAGGCTGACACTCCAGTGCAGTACTGAGGGAGTGCTTCACTGTCGGAGGTGCTGTCTTTCGGATGAGACGTTAAACCGAGGCCCCGTCTGCCTTCTCAGGTGGATGTAAAAGATCCCATGGCACTATTTCGAAGAAGAGCAAGGGAGTTCTCCCAGTGTCCAGGCCAATATTACATTATCACATTTCTGTTTATGGGACCTTGCTGTGTGCAAATTGACTGCTGCATTTCCTATATTGCAACAGTGACTACACTTCAAAAAAGTACTTAATTGGCTGTAAAGTGCTTTGGGATGTCCTGAGGTCATGAAAGGTGCTATATAAATGCAAGTCTTTCTGTTTGAAGGCTGACTTATGTGGTGAACGCAAGTAAAAAGTATTGGGAAGTAGGTGGAATTGTAACCTGACCAAAAGACTGCCAGGGGAACTAAATCTTGACCTTAAGAAAGCTGTAGATGTGATAAGAGCAGCTGAAGCTGCACAGTGCCCCATGGAAGGAGTGAGATACTATGGCCCGGAATCTGCAGTTGTAATGACAGCGAAACTGTCAGCATTTGCCATCATTACTCTGTGAAACTGACAGCAACTTCTGGCGTCTGCACATGCATAGTTAAACGCAGAAATCTAGAAGTTGCGGTCAGTGATTCCCCGCTTCTCCACAGGGTGCGCTGTTGAATTCCTTGTAGATGGAAATCTTAACTCACTCGAATTGACACAAACTTTTTACAGTCTAATCTCGCTGTAAAAACCCTCAAAAAAGCTAAGCCTTTTTGAATGAGGTGTAACTGGGGTTTTAACAGCATACTAAGTCATAATTAAGTCATAATTACTGCTGAACAACCTCTCCAGTATGATATAAATTCCCATAGATGTTTAAAATATATATATATTTTTTTTAAAGTTTGTTTGATATTTCAACTTATACCTTAATCCCATGCGTGTGTCCCAATTTTTATTTTGCTCATTGTAAAATGATTAAAAAGTGAAGGATAACTAGTGTTTTTTACTTCCTGGTTTGCTGTCTGTGAGAATTCTTCAATATGATTGGCTGTTCAGTCTGCTTGCTGACATCACTGTTGCTGGATGCCGGAGACCCCCTATACATGGCACCAGAATGAAATTAACATCAGGAAAGGTGAAAGCGATGCCACAGAGATCATTAAATCTTTGTGGGCAGCTTTCTTTGAGGTCACCGGCGGGGGCTGTCACTTCATCGCTGACCGCAAAATCTGGGCCAATGTTGAGTTCCAAATTGTAGACGGGGCATTGTGGACTGGGAAAATGTGTCAAAAATGAAACTTCCTGAAGATGCTGGCAGCACATCATTATATAAATACTGTTAATAATAAGATAGTTGACTATTTGAAGCAAATTAAGAATGTGCATGGCGATGTGTTTGAAGCCCTTGGTTGCTTACAATGAATGTCCTACATCAAAGTAGACTGAGGTGTCTGGGTTGCCTACAAGGAACATCTTACATCAGAGTAGACAGAGATGGGAAACAAGTAGTGCACCCTCCTTGCAAAGTTCTTGTGTTAAAGGAGCCTGTGAAGGAAGCAGTTAATGAACTAATTGCAATTAGAGGTGCTCAGTTCTGTGAGTCAACCATATACTGGGTATTAAATAATGGTACGTGTTGTAAAGCTGAACATGCTGAGAATCGGCTTTGATTCCATGGATTTAAATTGAGCAATTAAGAGGTCTCATTATCCAATCAAAACAATTGAAGATTGCCAGAAAAACTCAACAAAGCCAAGATTTTCTTTGTAACAGATGCCAAAAAATGGGTTCTGGCAAGTTAACTTGGGCAGACATTCAAGGGGGATGATTTCCTCTGTTTTGTGTAACACATACTTTATAAACAGTTTATGATTTAGTTACAGATAACACACAGTCACCTTACCCCCAAGTCTGTTCATGGACTTCCATACACCTTTTGGAAGGTAACTCTGATTGCACGTGCTATTTGTCATTGCCTCAGCTCCAGAGAGAGATGGATCATGAAACCCTTGAGAGATTTTTAGGAGCAGCATCACTGCAGACCTCAACAAGAATCTCCAAAGCCTACTTAAAAGAGCATGCGAGAGAAGTTTAAACAGGAACATACTTAATTTGTGACTTACAAAAGTGCCGTATGTAAATCATTTGTTAATTGCTGATGGGTTGTAACCAGATCCAAAGAACATTGATGGTGGCCTGCAGATGTCTAAACCAAATAATACCCATTCGCTCAAGCGTTTCTTGGGTATGGCAAACTATTTTTTCAATGTGTCTGTCACGTTGTCAAGTTCAGAAGGAACTTGCATTTACATAGCACCTTACCACATCCTCAGGACATCCCAGAGCGCTTCACAGTTAACATATTACTTCTGAAATGCAGTCACTGTTGATAATGCAAGATGAACCAGTGAGAGGTCTAGACGGTAAAGGTATGGACAAGCATTGAGACTCATAGCCAAACTGTGATTGAAGTTTAAAAACTCATCTCAGAAAATCTAGTTCTTGGGTAGGAATATGGGAGCAAGAGTAGGCCATTCAGCCCCTCGTGCCTGTTCTGCCATTCAATTAGATCATGGCTGATCTGTATCTTAACTCCATTTACTCGCCTTTGTTCCATATTCCATAATACCGTTGAATACCAAAAATCTATCCCTCTCAGTTTTGAAATTTTCAATTGTCCTAGCCTCAACTACTCTTTGGGGGAGAGAGGTCCAGATTTCCACTACCCTACATGTGAAGAACCGCTTCCTGAAATCACCCCTGAACTGCCTAGCTCTCATTTTAAGGTTACGCCCCCTTGTTCTGCATTCACCCACCAGAAGAAATAGTTTCTCTCTATCTCCCCTATCAAATCCTTTATTCATCTTAAACACTTCAATTAGGTTACCCCTTAATCTTCTATACTAAAGGGAACACAAGCCTAGTCTATAGTGTACTATAGTGCAATGGGGTAACAATGAATCAGCCTCTTTAAATAGTAGCTGCTACGTTTAGGAGCTGCAGGTGAATGGTATTTGCCTATCCCACTGACAGTGAACTCTGACTGGAAGGTGCAGGCACTTCAGTGCCAGGAACAGAAAATCAGATTTAAACTCCAGAGACTGCATCAACATCGAAGTGATCCAAAAAAATAAATGTCACATCATATAACCATTCCTTATTTCTTCCATTCGCCGTGCCTCTATATGGGAAGTTGATGGTTAGAGATCCATAGGGAAGCTTATGTCCATACCACCAGAGGCTGTATCTTTCTAAGAGTTTGATGAGAGAAACTGTAAAGACTATGGACTCACTAAAATCATTCAACCTACTTTGTATGTAGAGTGAGTGTGAATAGTGAACTGTATAATGGCTGTCTCTGTTGCTTCTGTGTATCATTTTATCTGTAAATAAATCTGGAGAGTAGTTTTAGTAGTGGTTAACAACATGATATTGCCCTTCATCTGAGGTGACAAGAGAATGTGGTGGGCATTCTATATATTGTCATAAACCATTTACCATGATGTGGGGGTTAATTATTAGACCTGGTGTATAAATCCATACTTGACAGGGAATAAAGATTTAAGTTTCAGTTCAAAGGAAAGTCTGCTTATGGAAATTACTGTGACCAACCTGACGTCCTTGGAGCACACTGTTAAGAAACCTCTCCTATCTACACCTGAACAATTCCAAGGAATGAGGTTACACCTGAGGAAGTAAATGAAAATGAACTCCAAGAAAGGACATACTCCTTGCTGACACTTTGAATAGATCTTACTTGCCAAGGAAACTCAGTTTTTATGATTGGGAAACATCAACATACTGGGAGAATTTTAACTTAACCTTCCTGGTAGGAATGGGGAAAGCATTTAAAATAGCTGTCCAAAGATATGGGGTGCGATCTTGCCAGCCCTGTGGAGGCGGGCTTGGAGGCGGGACTGCTGGGAAAATGGCAGAATCTGGGGGCGGGTGCCCATAACGCCCCCAACCAGCCTCCGTGCCATCTTGCCAGGAGGCGGCTAGCCGACCCACGCCGGGTCCCATCTCCTGGAGGCGGGAAGGGGATTACAGCCACTTAACTGCCTGTTAACAGGTAGTTAACAGGCAGATAAGAGGATTATCCCCATTTTACCCACACAAGTGCGGGCTTCCCGAAGGCTCCGAAACCCGCCGGGGTCACCGAGGCGAGCAGTGGGTCTGTGGGGGTCGGAGAGGTGCAAAAGGGCACTGTGAAGGTAAGTGATGGGTGCAAGTGTGGAGAGGTGAGTATGTGAGGCAAGTGGAAAGTGTTAGAAAAAGTTTACTTACCTTTGTTTCTTCCTGCAGGCTTCAATCGTTTGGGGATGCGGAGAGTCTCGCATCTCTGTGGCAGAGATGACAGATGACTGCTGCATTCTCCAATGCAACAACCATCTAATTTCTGCTAAAGAAAGAGGTTTGATGAGTCTTGAATTCAAGAACTCATCAAACTACAGAGAATGTCAGTGTTTGACAGCTTCACAGAGCTGTCAAATGATGACAATTCAGCTGTCAAAAATGAAATGTTATACGCTGACATTCTCTGCAACCGGCTTCCCCTTAATTGGCCTGCTAAGCCCGCTGGGCAGGCTTAACAAGGTCAATCAAGGGAAAATAGCGTGGGCTGGCCAGAAGTTGATGGAGGCTGGACTAAAACCCTTACAAGTGGGAATTCCACCTACAAAAGCTCCCCATTGGCAAAATCCAGCCCTTACTGTCCCTTTCCCGCTCGATTCCCGCCTACCGCTATCATAACTGGGATTTTCTTTTAGGCGGCAAGAGCCTCATTAATGGGATGAAAGGACTCTCCTATGAGGAGAGATGGAGGAGAATGGGCCTATATTCCCTGGAGTTTAAAATAACATGAGGTGATTTCTATGAACCAGATACACCATTTGGGGCACTAACTTCGCCGGGTTTAGCGCCCCGGAAACATTTGTGCCCCACGTGCCGGAAATTGAGTGGTTGTGCCCCAAGAGGGAAGCAGGGCGCTACTGGAAGCACCCCGCATCCCTCTTGGGGTGCTGCGAGTCAATATCGCAACGCTACGTGCCGCAGCACCATGCGGTATTGCAGGCCTTCCTCCCCTTCTTAAAGGGGAGGGGCCTTGCGCAACACAACCCGGGGCCCAGCTGAGCCCCCGCGGATCGGGACTGCCGGCAAAAGAGCCCGGCACTCAAGAGAAATGCTGAGCTTTTGGAGTCCTGCTGGCACTCCGGGAGGGGGGGGGGGGGCGTTCAGGAGGCTGGGGACGGGAGCGCAGGAAGGTGCTGACAGGCGGTCAGCAACAGAAATGGCCGACCCACACCTCGCCTTTAAATTGCGCCTCCCCGGCCGCAGGTAGGCCCCCCTGACCCCGTCGGACATAGCGTCCGGTGGTAAGTGAGGGGGCGCTCCTGAAGCTCATGGCCGGGACGCTGCGCACGGTGATGACATCATCGCCCACGGCGCAGCGCCGCGGGGCACTACCGGTTAGCGCCACCGCTAACCTCCCGCTGAATTTTGCGGTAGGCGTGGGTGGCGTCGCGCCCGGGCGCTAGTTGCTTTGCGCCCCGTTAACGCCCTCTTAGGGATACCCATGGCAGATGCCCTGCTCAACATAACCTGACGGAGAAGAAAAGGAAGCCCTCTAAGTATTCCTTTAGTGGGTCCAGGAGTAGCAGGAGTGCTGTCCCGGTCTCCCCTTCCCGTTTTCCAAGAAGGGTGTCCTCGGGGCTCCCCGATTTTGGCCTGCCCAAAGGCCGGCTAAGTGCTTCTTTCCACCCAGTAGGCAGCTGGCTTGGGAGATGCAGATGAGGCTCGGCAATTAAAATAGTCTGGGCCTCAGACTGAAGACTTTGGGTGGGTTTAGCACCCTCCCAACCCCCTCATTCCGCCCCCCACCGCTCAGCCAAAATCCACTCTCAAACTGTCAAATGTCACAACAGAGTTTAGTTGAAATCATGTTGAAAACACTGAAAAATCAAGCCCGACAAAAGTTGAAAGTCACTGTTCTGAGTGGATGAACATAATGCAAAAATGATGCCCCTCCTCAAATTAAAAAGTAATATCGTTATCAAGATGACCTGCTCAAATGAAACAGGCTCATCATCCCCAGAGAGACGAGGGCAGAGAGTCACAGAGGGAACAATGATTTAAGTCTTGAATTTGAGAAAATGTCAGCCGCAAAGCTTAAACACCGTATCCCATAGGACAGAGGTAGACCAATCCATCCTCCACTAAAGTTGAAGTGGTATATTTTGTAGAATCAGATTTACAGTAAATTAATCATTACTGAAAAAGTCTAAATGGGCAATTATTTCAAAGAAAAGGTTTCAATTAAAAAAAAACTGAGTAGTTTAAAACAGAATGTTAACTTTTTTTCATTTTATTTGGAAAGGAAAGGGAATATATAACAAAATTGGATATACTTAGAGGGGGTGCAATGAAGGTTCACTAGATTGATTCCTGGGATGAAAGGGCTGTCCTATGAGGAGAGATTGTGTAGAATGGGCCGATACTCTCTGGAGTTTAAAAGAATATGTGGGGTGATCTCTATGAAACATATAAAATTCTTAGCGGGCTTGACAGGGCAGATGCAGGGAGGATGTTTCCCCTGGCTGGGGAGTTTAGAACCAGGGGTCATAGGCCTAGAAATTGAGTTTTGGCGCAGCCAGGGCTTTAGCGCCAGAAGTTAGTGCCGGTGCTAAGTCCCCCTGCGCGCGCCAAAAATTCAGTAGCGCCGCGCCCAAACGGCTGCCGGCGCTACTGGAGGGTTTCAGCGCCTCCCAATGGGCGCTAACTGCCCCATTGCGGCGCTGTTCCGGCGCTGCGGCACCCGATGCGGTGCGGCAGGCTGGGGACGTGCAGGCCTCCTCCTCCCGTTAAGGAGGAGCTGCCTGCACCCGGCCGCGGCCCGCGCAAATCAGCTTAAAAATGAGCCCGGCACCTCGGACAAGTGCCGGGCTTGCATCTGTTCCGGGGGGGGGGCGGGGAGAAGTCCGGGGAGGGAGCTGCGGGCAGGCGGCCGGCGGGAAAGTGGCCGGCCGCCGCGGGGCCTTTAATGCGCCGGCGCAAACTGGAGAAAGGCACCTCTGACAGAACGTTGCTTGCGGCTGCCACGGGCGAGGCGGCCGCAACTCAATTTCGGAGTTCGGGCGGGTTACCACGGCAACCGGGACGCTGCGCACACCGATGACGTCATCGGTGCCGGCGCAGCGCTACCGGTGCAACGCCGATTTAGGGCCCCAGGGAATTTTTTAACTGGCCATAACTCTGGCGCTAGTCCCTCTAGCGCCTCAAAAGCGGCGCTAAGGCAACTGAATTTCTAGGCCAGAGTCTCAGAATAAGGGGTCGGCCATTTAGGACTGAGAGTAGGAGAAATTTCTTCACCCTGACAGTGGTGAATCTTTGGAATTCTCTACCCCAGATGGCTGTGGATGCTCAATCGTTAAGTATATTCAAGGCTGCGATCCATAGATTCTTGGGCACTCAGGTAATCAAGGGATATGGGGACAGGGCGGGAAAGTGGAGTTGATGTATAAGTTCAGCCCTGATCTTATTGAATGGCGGAGCAGGCTCCAGGGGCTGTATGGCCAACTCCTGCTCATATTTCCTATGTTCTTAAAATGTATATATTTAGAGGTAGACCTGACGCTCACCTGGGGGACATTAGGTCCTCTTGTAGCTGCTGGTGTTAAGCAGCTGGAATGTAAGGAAGTTAGCTAAACACTGTTTAATTACATTGTTGGATAGAAGCACTTCTACAGACAAAGGGCTGGATTTTCATTCAGAAGTCGGCAAGGAGGCGGGGCTACAACTTTCGGGTTGTAGTCCCACCTCCATCGAGATGCAGCCAATCCACACGATTTTCACTTGATTGACCTTGTTCAGCCTGCCCAGCGGGCTCAGCAGGCTAATTAAGGGCCACCCGGCAACAGGTGACGTCACAGACTGAAATTTCATCTGTCAAGACGTGTTGACAGATGAAATATCAGCGTTTCACAGCTGTTTGAAGCTGTCAAACACTGACAGTCTTACTTCTAACCTGAGTCCTTCTACGCAGACTCAGTTAGAAATCTCGCCGGCACTGAAAGCTGCAGGCTGTCACTTTTGACAGCTCGCGGCCATTCTGCTTTCTGTGCCGGCTGAATGATGGACTCCCGGGACCTGGAGGAAGGAAGGCTGTAAAGGTAAGTACAGGTAATTTAAACTTCTTTACACACTTTACACACACCAAACACACTTACCTTTGCACTCATGCACCCATCACTCACCTGAACACCGACATCTCGACCCCTCCAAGTCCTTCAACCCGACGGCCCATTCCTCTAACTTGGCGTGGTTTGGAGCCGTCGGGAATCCCACATGACAACCTTCAAAATGTGGGTTTGGCCTAAAAACTGCCTGTTAACTACCTGTTAACAGGCAGTTAATTGGCACTAATCCCTTCCCGCCTCGGGTGGGCGGGTTCCAGTGCGGGGCGGGTACCCGCCTCCTTTGAAACTTACGTGGAGGCGGGTTGGGGGCGGGATGGTGTCAGGACCCCCGAATTCGGGATTTTAGCCCCCCGCACGCCTAAAAGCCCGCCTTACGGCACACTGAAAATCGACCCCAAAGTGTCCTGGGTTTGCATTTTGCAAAGCTTCATTCAGAAATAAAGAAGCACCAAGCAGCACAGGGCCCACTGGATATGCTGCCAATAAGTGACTTCATTGCAAATGCTAATTTGAGAATGCAACCTGGCACAAGAAGCTCTCCAGAATTATCTGTCTCACGTATCTAAGTGGTTCTATTATTATTTACATATTAGTTGAGAATATCATTTGGACTGTCCTACGTCAAACACAAATATAAATTATTTCTGATGACTATTTTCAAGATTGCATTTTGCAAAGTTTTATTAACATGCGATAAGGTGGCACAATTGTACTGGCTGGGTTTATGTCATAAAATTGTAGGACTCAGCAATGTATGCAATGGTCAAATAAATATAGGTACAAATATGGATTGGTTGAAATTTGTCCAAAACCCAGTTTTAAGCCAACTTCCTCACTGGTGGAAAATGGGTGAGAATTTTTTCAACACTTGGGAGATCCCTGTGGATCATCTGATACTGGACCATATGCTATTAAATCGCTGATACAATTAGGCAGGAGGAGGTTGAAGCGTTTGGGGATTTTTCATTTTTTTTTAATAATATAAATATATTTTCTCTTAAGAGGTCAGAACAAAGCTCAGGTTTCCTCTTCCTACCAACCGTACAAAAAATTATCTTTAATATCTAGGCTAGGTACATGAAATGAAATACTTTGTGTTGCTGGTAATTATAAATTCTACACATGTCCGCACAAAATAAACACCATTCCTTAAAAGAAAGGGATATCTTTGTAAGCGATATATTTTTGTAAGCTAAATTGGCCTGTACCTTTTAAGATGCTACATATTGCACTGAACACATTCAGTCAATGATAATTAGATTTGTGCGTAAGATAAAGGTTCGTCACTGTTAAATGTATTTTTATGGAACAAGTGTTTATTGGAGATTATGTTACGAAGCATTAGACAAATTAATGTGATTACTTTATGGAAACCTGGTGATTTCTCCTGTGTTGTCGAGGGTTCTTAGAGCATAAATCTCCATAGGCTGTTTTCACAAAGAGCATTCACAATGGACTGATAGGCATCAAGTCTGGTCTGGCAGACATTAAGCAATTTTTTGTGGTCTCCATATATAGTTTGAAATAGATAATATTCAACAAAAGGGTGGACTATAATTATAGATTCATGAACTGATAACACAAACATTGGTAGACCAACAGCTCTTTAATTCAAGCCTTTAACAGGGTTCAGATTCAAAACTATGCAAGCATTTATGGTCTAATCTAATTAAATATGTCTTTCTCCATTATTTTATACTTAAGTTATAATATGGATGACAGTTATGGACATTCCTGTGTTCTTCTGATATTTCATAATATATTTTTGTATGTTTGCAATCATGCATGCATGGGATGGGGATAATTAAGATACCATAGAATCATAGAAGTTTATGGCACAGAAGGAGGCCGTTTGGCCATTGTGTCTGTGCCAGCCAAAAAATGTTATCCAGCCTAATCCCACTTTCCAGCTCTTGGTCCGTAGCCTTGTAGGTTACTGTACTTCAAGTGCATATCCAAGTACTTTTTAAATGCAGTGAGGGTTTCTGCCTCTACTACCCTTTTAGGTAGTTCCAGAGCCCCACCACCTTCTGGGTGAAAAAAAATTCTCCTCAACTCCCCTCTAATCCTTCTACCAATTACTTTAAATCTATGCCCCCTGGTTATTGACCTCTCTGCGAAGAAAAATAGGTCCTTCCTATCCACTCTATCTAGGCCCCTCATAATTTTATACATCTCAATTAAATCTCCCCCCAGCCTCTTCTATTCCAAAGAAAACAACCCCAGCCTATTTAATCTTTCCTTATAGCTAAACTTCTCCAGTCCTGGCAACATTCTCGTAAATCTCCTCTGTACTCTCTCTAGAGCAATCACATCTTTCCTGTAAAGTGGTGACCAGAACTCTACCCAGCACTCTAACTGTGGCCTAACTAGTGTTTTATACAGTTCTAGCATAACCTCCCTGCTCTTATACTCTATGCCTCGGCTAATAAAGGAAAGTATCCCGTATGCCTTCTTAACCACCTTATCTATCTGACCTGCTACCTTCAGGGATCTGTGGACATGCACTCCAAGGTCCCTCTGTTCCTCTACACTTCTCAGTATCCTACCACTTATTGTGTATTTCATTGTCTTGTTAGTCCTCCCAAAATGAATTACCTCACACTTCTCTGGATTGAATTCCATTTGCCACTTTTCTGTCCACCTGACCAGTCCATTGATCTCTTCCTGCAGTCTACAGCTTTCTTCCTCACTATCAACCACATGGTCAATTTCTGTATCATCTGCAAACGTCTTAATCATGCCCCCTACATTGAAGTCTAAATCATTGATAGATACCATGAAAAACAAGGGACCTAGTACTGAGCCTTGCGGAACCCCACAAAAACACCCGTTGACCATTACCCTTTGCTTCCTGCCACTGAGCCGATTTTGGATCCAACTTGACACTTTTCCTTTGATCCCATGGGCTTTTACTTTTCTGATCAGTCTGCCATGTGGGACTTTGTCAAAAGCCTTGCCAAATCTATGCAGACTACATCAAGCACGCTACCCTCATCGACTCTCCTTGTTACCACCTCAAAAAATGCTATCAAGTTAGTGAGACATGACCTTCCCTTAACAAATCCATGCTGACTTGCCATGCTGACTTGCCTTGATTAATCCGTGCCTTTCTAAATGACGATTAATAAGGTCCCTCAGAATTTTTTCCAATAATGTGCCCACCACCGAGGTTAGGCTGACTGGCTTGTGATTACTCGGTCTATCCCTTTCTCCCTTCTTAAGCAACAGTACAACTTTAGCAGTCCTCCGGCACCACACCTGTAGCCAGAGAGGATTGGAAAATGATGGTCAGAGCCTCCGCTATTTGCTCCCTTACTACTCTTAACTGTGATATCTTTCATCTAGGCCTGGTGATTTATCTATTTTCAAAGACGCTAAACCCCTTAATATTTACTCTCTCACAATAGAAACAGATGAACATTCAAAGTTAGTCACCTCGGAAATGGGGAGGAACAAATATCAAGGGGGAAAATTTTGGTTGCTTTGCGCCTCCTGTTAGCACCCTAAGAGGGCGCTAATGGGGCACAAAGCAATTAGCACCGGGGCGCGGCGCCGTCAACACCTCCCGTGAAATTCAGCGGGAGGTTAGTGGAGGTGGTAACCAGTAGCGCCCCGCGGCACTGCGCCACCGGCGATGATGGCATCAGCGTGCGCAGTGCCCCGCTCGCGCCCCGGCCTCGATCTTCAGGATCGCTCCCTGACTTACCGCCGGACGCTATTTTAAAGGTGAGATCCAGGGCGGCCATTTTTGTTGCTGGCCGCCAGTCAGCACCTGCCTCCGCTGCCGTCCCCAGCCTCCTTACCTGCCCCCCCACGGAGTGCCGGATGCGCTTCTTGAGCCCGGCACTTCTTGAGTGCCGTGCTCTTTTGCCGGCACTCCCGATCCCCAGGGGGCCCAGATAGGCCCCGGGTCGCGCTGCGCAAGGCCCCTTCCCTTTAAGAAGGGGAGGAAGGCCTGCAATACCGTGGCGCAACGTGCCGCAGTGCGTGGTGCTGCAGCACGTAGCGCCGCGATATTCCCTCACAGCGCCCCAAGAGGGAGGCGGGGTGCTTCCAGTAGCGCCCTGCTTCCCTCTTGGGGCGCTACCACTCAATTTCCATCGTGGGGGCATTGTTTTTCCGGGGCGCTACTCAATTTTTAGCCCATAATGTTTTGGCCACTAAGAATGAACAAATAAAGAAACATGATTGTCACATTTCAGAATTTCAAATTCTGCCACTACGGGACAACCTTGGTGTAGTATATGTTGAAAATTCTACTATTGAGTCAAATTTATCTCTCAGGGAATTAAGTTCACAGGATCACATGGCTGGTAGATATATATAAGATTTCAGGTGGGGCAGCCAAATCAGCATCCTTCAGACAATGAACGATAACCTGACAGTCCAACAATCATTCACATTCACTGGCATTACGGCGATCCTATTCATTTGAACTGAGCAGGAATCATTGCTGAGTTGGGATGGTGGATTTTGCTCTTGGAAGTGAGAAGTCAGTTTTAACTAAAAGCTGGCATTTGAGTCCGGCTTTTAAAAATAAGATAGTGAGAGAAAGGCTTTTGGACAGTGAGGTAGGCTGTGAGGGCATTGGTTTGTTAGATGGAAAGCTGTGAGGGCCTTAGCTGAAGTGCAGAGTTAAGAATGTGCAATTTAGGAAAACCTTACTTGACTTGTTTAAGTCAAGTAAGACAACGGACTGAATTGGAAAATTGTGTCTAGTTCTTAATTTTGTATCATTACACGGCGATAAGTTGTACTGATTGAACTCAATGATTCTAAGCATAACTATTGCTCTGTACATTCCTACTGTGGAATAAAGCAGCTTAATAATTCAAACCAAGCCTCAATTACCCAGTGTTAACTGGGTCCATATCAGAGAGCCTGAAGATACACATGTGAAAGACATGAGTGCCTGGTCCAGATCACAATGGGATGTTATTGTTACATCCCTGGGTTATGCCATCATAAAATTAGGAAAAAGGCAATATGAGTCAAGTTCCATAAAAGTAAAGTGCCCAGAATGATTAAGGGAGCGACTGCTGCCACTGAACTCGAGACGGCATATACAGCAGACCCAAATTCATAACAATGGGTATGTTGACTAGTACTATGTTAATGTTGGTCCCATTTCTGCCCACTTCAGATTTGTTATACAGATAGGTGGTATGCTGTCAAATGACATAATTTAAAAGATGACAAATGCTTTCAAACAGCTTTTCCATCTTAACTGCTTAAAGCACAACAAAGCATACTGTGGAGCTGAATAAACAACCTTGTTGAGTGTGTATTCCATTACTTGGGAAGATCCATTTGTCTGAGTCAGTTCAAGGACATCCTGTTACTTAGTTGACCTATCCAAAGTATGTTGTTATCACCGTGTAATATGTAATCTTGTGCCCAAACACTTACTTGGCCGTACAATACATAAAAGAAAATGGAGAAAGAAGTTGAAAGGGAAATTAAGAAATCAACCTTGAGCAGAATATTGTGCAAAATTGAAATGGTTTTGAGGATGCAGCAGAAAGATTACAAATGAGATGGATACCACATAAAGATAGGAAGAAAGTTTCAAAAACTGGACCAAGCATAGAGCTTAGAGAATGCAAAAGAAAACATAAGAAGAAAGGTTAACAAATTAATTCCTGACTAACTCAGTAAAGTTAGGATGCTGTCTTTCACTTCTAGGTCCCAGATTTAAATTCAGTACATGGGAGGAAAGTTTTTCTCTGTTGGCTGTTAAGAGTCTTTGGTCAGTTGGGTTTTAGCCGTCATGTGTGAGCGTGTGTGAGCGTGTTTGTGCATGTGTGTGAATGCGTGTGTGTCAACAGCACAAATCTGCTAATAATTTGGAACACACTAGCACTAAAGTGTCTTCAGAAGGGTCATAAGGATAGCTGGCATGAAAAGTGAAAAGATTAACCTTTTGTGTAGTAGATGTTCTTTTGGAATCAGGTTTTCGGCACATTGTTAAAGCAGATTAGAGGGCATGTTACTCTGCAGTTGGTCTGCACTATACTTGGTGCATCGATACTTGATTCTAATGCTCTGTGCCAAAGTCTCAATTCGCCAGTACTGATATCCCTCACCACAAAGGCGCACATAAATTCATCCCAAAACACTCCATCTTCTATTAGGTTAATGACTCTCACGTAGTCTTTCTCTCCTACCTTCAGGGAACAAAAACAAAATTCCATCTTACTGCATAAAGTGACTGGAACTCTGCAATGTCTTGTGTGTTTATTGAGTGTGAATTTGGAATGGCACGTGGCTTACTGGACTGACTGCTAAACTCAAGGCCGTGTCTCAGTAAACTTTAACTAGACCCATTGTTATATCCAAGCTTGGTAGCAGGGTGATCACCGTGTTGTATGAGAGCCAGTGTGTAATGCTAAAGGATCCTCATTACTTGTGGTCCATGTAAGAAAAGAATTCTGTGCAGCTATAATAATTAGGTAAAATAATGGTTGCAAAGGACTGTAATGTCAGTACACACAATGTGTAGGAGAGAAGAAAATCAATGTCAATTATGCATGTAAACGCAGAGCAACAATTGCAATAATTTATAGGGCACGGCAGTGTAGTGGTTATAGTACTGAACTAGCAACTCAGAGATTAAGGGCATCATTTTCAACTTCGATTCCTGGGCAGTGGAGAGGATTTCCTGCCCATTATAGAACTTGCCTGATGTTCATTCCAATTACTTCAGTGGAACAAAAATCGAGCTGGTTCTACAAGGAGGTGGGCCATCTGCTTTGCCAGGCTACCACCCAGGTAACAAGCTTGAAAATTGCCCCCCCGTGAGTTCAGATCCCAATTGGATACAGCAAGTTGGGAAACTGAATTCAATAAATCTGGCTGTTTGTGGGCTAGCGTCAGAAACAAAACGACCAAGAAGGCTGCTACAGATGGTCATAAAAACCCAACTGGTTCACTAATGTCCACGCTATGTGGTTGACTCTTGGTACTCACTCAAGTTGCTTAGTAAGCCACTCAATTGCAGAAACAACAATCCCTAAAAAGGTCCACCAACACCTTCTCAGGGCATCTAGGGGTGGGCAATAAATGCTGCCTAGCCCATGTCTCGAGAACAACTAAATAAATACAGAATTGGTGAGTCGCTTGCCCACCTGAGAAACATTTTTTCAAGTAGATGAGGAATGGGCAGAATGACTGCCTAGTTACTGCCGCAACAAGCAACTCCCCGCAAAGGATACCCATAAGCCTGTGATTTTCTATGAATGCCCCCAAGCGGGAGCTAGTAAAAGGTGGGAGTTCCCAGTGGCTGCCCAATTTTCTGCTGTCATTACCAGCGTATTTAAATGAGGTGGTAGTGGTGCGCTGCTGTCATGTGTTTCATTTTCTATCATCGCCGCTTTGCTTACACCCAACACCTATCACGTCCTCACTCTCCGTCTTCCTCCTGAGCTCCTTTGGCCAACCTGTGCACTAGTCACCCTGTGCACTCCCCTCTGGCTCATTATCAAATACCCGACAGGTGGATGCTTCTTAGCTGGTGCTTGGGAGGGAAGGAGTGGTTTCCAGGGCACGTGATTAAGAAGCAGAGGAAATGATTCCCCGATGCCTACGGGTGTGTACGCGCTGTGTACATCGGAAATGCCGGTTTCAGGCATGCAAAGTGCACTTGGGGGAGTGTTTGCTAGTGCTGTGGGGGAGGGTTTAAACTAAAATGGCAGGAGGCTGGGAACCTGAGCAGGGAGACAAAGGAAAGGGAAACAAGGATAGAAGCAAAAGACAGGAAGGAGAAAAACAAAGGTGGCAATCAGGGAAATCAAGGGTTTAAAACAAACATGGCCACAGTAAATAATAATTCTAAAAGGTCTAAGAGCGTTAAAAAAACAAGCCTGAAGGCTTTGTGTCTTAATGCAAGGAGCATTCGTAATAAGCTGGATGAATTTGCAGCACAAATAGAGGTAAATGAATATGATATGATTGGAATAACGGAAACATGGCTCCAGGGGGACCAAGGCTGGGAACTCAACATCCAGGGGTATTCAATATTCAGGAAAGATAGGCAAAAAGGAAAGGGAGGTGGGGTAGCATTGCTGGTTAAAGAGGGGATTAACACAATTGTAAGGAAAGATATTGGCTCTGATGATGTGGAATCTGTATGGGTAGAACTAAGAAATACCAAAGGGCAGAAAACATTAATGGGAGTGGTGTATAGACCCCCAAACAGTAATGCAGAGGTTGGGGATGGCATTAAAAGGGAAATTAGAGAAGCGTGCAATAAGGGCACAGCAGTCATCATGGGTGACTTTAATCTACATATAGATTGAGCTAACCAAATTAGTAACAATACTGTGGAGGAGGAATTCCTGGAGTGTATACGGGATGGTTTCCTGGACCAATATGTTGAGGAACCAACTAGGGATCAGGCCATCTTAGACTGGGTATTATGCAATGAGAAAGGATTAATTAGCAATCTTGTTGTGCGAGGCCCCTTGGGTCGGAGCGATCATAATATGATAGAATTCTTCATTGAGATGGAGAATGAAGTAGTTGACTCAGAGACTAAGGTCCTAAATTTAAATAAAGGGAACTATGAGGGTATGAGATGCGAGTTGGGTAGGATTGATTGGGGAATGTCACTCAAAGGGTTGACGGTGGATAGGCAATGGCAAACATTCAAAGATCGCATGGATGAACTGCAGAATTTGTTTATCCTAGTTTGACATAAAAATAAATCAAAAAAGGTGACTCAACCGTGGCTAACAAGGGAAATTAGGGATAACATAAGATCAAAAGAGAGGACATATAAATTGGCCAAAAATGCAGCAAACCTGAGGATTGGGAGCAGTTTAGGATTCAACAAAGGAGGACAAAGGGATTAATTAAGAGGGGGAAAACAGATTATGAAAGTAAGCTTGCTGGGAACATAAAAACTGACTGTAAAAGCTTTTATAGATATGTGAAGAGAAACAGATTGGTGAAGTCAAGCGTAGGTCCCTTACAGTCAGAATCAGGGGAACAAAAAAATGGCAGACCAATTAAATACATATTTTGGTTCTGTCTTCACAAAGGACACAAATAACCTCCCAGAGATGTCGGGGAATATAGGGACTAATGAGAGGGAGGAAATGAAAGAAATCAGTATTTGTAGGGAAATGGTGTTGGGGAAGTTGACGGGACTGAAAGCCGATAAATCCCCAGGGCCTGATAATCTACATCCTAGGGTACTTAAGGAAGTGGCCCTGGAGATAGTAGATGCATTGCTGGTCATCTTCCAGAACTTGATAGACTCTGGAACAGTACCCATGGATTGGAGGGTAGCTAATGTTACCCCACTATTCAAAAAAGGTGGTAGAGAAAAAGCGGGGAATTATAGACCGGTAAGCCTGACATCGGTAGTGGGGAAAATGCTAGAGTCCATTATAAAAGATGTAATAGCAGAGTACTTGGAGAGCAGTGACGGGATCGGACAAAGTCAACATGGATTTACAAAGGGTAAATCGTGCTTGACTAATCTACTGGAATTTTTTGAGGATGTAACTGGTAAAATAGATAAGGGAGAACCAGTGGATGTGGTGTATTTGAACTTTCAGAAGGCTTTCGATAAGGTCCCGCAGAAGAGACTAGCTTGCAAAATGAAGGCACATGGGATTGGGGGCAAGGTATTGACTTGGATAGAGAACTGGTTGGCAGACAGAAAGCAAAGAGTTGGAATAAACGGGTCATTTTCCGAGTGGCAGGCAGTGACTAGTGGGGTACCGCAAGGATCGGTCCTAGGACCCCAGCTGTTCACAATATATATTAATGATCTGGACGAGGGAATTGGATGTAGTATCTCCAAATTTGCAGACGACACAAAGCTGGGTGGGAGGGTATGCTGTGAGGAGGATGTCGTGAAACTCCAGTACAATTTGGACAGGTTGGGTGATTGGGCAGAAACATGGTAAATGCACTATAATGTGGATAAATGTGAGGTTATCCACTTTGGTGGCAAAAACAGGAAGGCAGATTATTATTTGAATGGCAATAGATTGGGAGAAGGGGAAGTGCAAAGAGACCTGGGTGTTCTTGTGCACCAGTCGCTGAAGGTAAGCATGCAGGTGCAGCAGGCGGTTAAGAAGGCAAATGGTATGTTGGCCTTTGTAGCAAGAGAGTTCGAGTACAGGAACAAGGATGTCTTGCTGCAGTTGTACAGGGCCTTGGTGAGACCGCACCTTGAGTATTGTGTGCAGTTTTGGTCGCCTTATCTGAGGAAAGATGTTCTTGCCATGGAAGGAGTGCAGCGAAGATTCACCAGGCTGATACCTAGGATGGCAGGAATGACATATGAGGAGAGATTGTGTCGATTGGGCTTGTACTCACGGGAGTTTAGAAGATTGAGAGGGGATCTCATCGAAACCTATAAAATTCTGTCAGGCCTGGACAGACTAGATGCAGGAAGGATGTTCCCGATGGCTGGGGAGTCCAGAACTAGGGGTCATAGTCTAAGGATAAGGGGTAAGCCATTTAGGACAGAGATGAGGAGGAATTTCTTCACCCAGAGAGTGGTGAACCTGTGGAATTCTCTGCCACAGAGGGCGGTGGAGGCCAGTTCATTAAATATATTCAAGAAGGAGTTGGACATATTTCTTAAGGCTAGAGGGATCAAGGGATATAGGGAGAAGGCAGGGACAGGGTACTGAATTTGGATGATCAGTCATGATCTCATTGAATGGCGGAGCAGGCTCGAGGGGCCGAATGGCCTACTCCTGCTCCTATCTTCTATGTTTCTATACGCTGAAAACCGGCATTTTCAATCTGTCAAGAATCCACTTGACAGATCGGACGCCTGCCCTGGAGAAGGGCCTCTGCAGCGGGGGGAGGGGGAGAGTTCTGCTTTCTGCAGAACCTTCGCCCGCTGAAATCCCTTAAAAATCTTACGCCTGGTATAAGCAGCATAAGAGTTTTAAAAAGTTTTTTAAAAATTTCACTCATTTATAATTTTAAAATACTTTTAAAAAAGGTAAGTTTATTTTTAGCCCCGTAAAAAACTTTAATTATTTTTTTCAAAAAATTACATTTTTGTTTAAAATATTTAATTTAATGTAATTTTAACTCATTTTAAAAACATGATGGTTTTTTAAAAAATATATTTAATGTTTTAGTTTCTTTTTGGGGTGATCTCCATTCATATATTTGACAGGTCTGTCTGTCAAAAGTATGAAGGGAGATTCCTCTTCTCCCATTGGCTGGCCTGACCCACGTGATCCCAGGGACGCTTGCGAACCGCCTGCGCCCCTGGGATATCTGGGCCCTGCGCATTTCGACTGTGGAGAGGCCCAGCATCGGAAATGTCCGGACCTCGGGAGCCCTCAGTTAAGGGCGTAGATGTTTTTTCTGATAGGAGGCCTCCGCACGCATGAAATTACGGGCCCTTGTTGAAGAAAAGAAAAGCTTTCTCCTCAATACCGTCCGGTTTAGAATACAGGGGGTTAGATCTTGACTTTGTGCTATAGTGTAAAACAGGTGAGTCGGCAGCCCGTATTACAGCTCTCCCCGTTTTTTTACTTCCACTGACTTTCAACGAGGAGAGATGTAAAACAGGCTGCCAACTCACTGTCACCCGTTTTGCACTATTGCGCAAAGTTTACTCCAGGGACTTAAAAATTCCAGTCTGTTCCTACCACTCTCAGCCATCTGCGTTTTTGTCACATGACTTAAATTCACAATGTCTTGGTCAATTTCCTGAAGAGCAGTTAACTGTAAGGTGAGAAGGGCTGGAAAACCGATACAGCCCCTCATAAAACAATTTTCATTCCGATTAATAACGTTTCTTTTACCCATTTCTGTAATTGGACGATTTAACCAGAACAGAAGGAAGTTTTCAGATACCATTACTGCATAAATATTTGAGGTACTTTTGGTTTTAACAAGCATTTACGGTGTAACAGCGCAGCTAAATCATTTAGCCTGCCAGCTTCACTTTGTTTTAAACGCATTTTCGAATTCAGAAACTACAGCCGTGCTTTTGTCGCATGTGAAACCTGATCAAAATTCCACCTTAATAAACAGAAACAGTTCAGAGTAAGAGGATCCAGCATGACGGAAGCAGAAGTGAAAGAAAATGCAGGTGCTCAGGATTCCGTGTCAGAGGAATATTTTTTCAGTGTCCCAGGAGAGGAAAGGCGGGGCTACAAGGGTGTTTGACCCACTGAGTAGAAAGCCATAGGTTAGCAACAGCAAGCTCTTAATTCTTGTACAGGGAGTTTGAGAAATGTGTTATTGTACTCCAAGTTTAATTTACATGACAGCCAGACTTGCCTCAGCAGCTGCTTGTAGGAACTGAAACAGTTGCTGAATTTGTCCTCAAGGTACTTACTGAGGGTTTTAATATAGAATTGAATTGCGCTTATCTGAAATCTTTTTCGTTTGCTATTTCTATTGAATTGTATTATCTAGATGATGTTTGCATGTACTATGAAGTTCTTTAACCACTTTCATAATTAGCTGCTTCACTAAACTCTAACTCGTGGCCTGCCTGTATAAAGGCCGCATGTCCATTTTGAGCACTGACTCCAGGGCCAGTTCACTTGTGTCAGCTGTGGCTCATTAGGAGCGCTCTTGCCTCTGAGTCAGAAGGTTGTGGGTTTAAGTCCCACTCCAGAGACTTCAGCACAAAATCTCAGCAAGTACTGAGGGCGTGCTGCGTTGTTGGAGGGTCCGTCTTTCGGTTGAGATGTTAAACGGAAGCCCCGTCTGGCGGACATAAAAGATCCCATGGCACTATTCATAGAAGGCACAAGTAAGGAGTGTGAGGGAATACTCTCCACTTGCCTGGACAAGTGCAGCTGCAACAACACTCAAGAAGCTCGACACCATCCAGGACAAAGCAGCCCGCTTGATTTGCACTCCATTCACCACCTTCAACATTCTCTCCCTCCACCACCGATGTACCGTGGCTGCAGTGTGTACCATCTACAAGATGCACTGCAGCAACTCGCCAAGGCTTCTTCGGCAGCACCTCCCAAACCCGCTACTACTTCCACCTGGAAGGACAAGGGCAGCAGGTGCAAGGGAACACCACCACCTCCAAGTTCCCCTCCAAGTCACACTCCATCCTGACTGAGAAGTATATCGCCCATCCTGACTGAGAAGTATATCGCCGATCCTTCGTCGCTGAGTCAAAATCCAGGAACTCCCTATCTAACAGCACTGTGGGAGCACCTTTACCACATCGACTGCAGCAGTTCAAGGCGACGGCTCACCACCGCCTTCTCAAGGGCAACTAGGGATGGGCAATAAATGCTGGCCTTGCCAGCGACACCCAGATCCCATAAGCGAATAAAAAAAACTATTCATAGAAGAGCAGAGGAGTTCTCCCCAGTGTCCAAGACAATATTTATCCCTCAATCAACACCATTAAAACAGATTAACCGGTCGTTATCGCATTGCTGTTTGTGGGGCGTTGCTGTGCGCAAATTGGCTGCTGTGTTTCCTACATTACAACAGTGACTACACTTCAAAAAGTACTTAATTGGCTGTAAAGTGCTTTGGACATTCTGAGGTTGTGAAAGGCACTATATAAATGCAAGCCTTTCTTTTTCAAAAGCACAATACTATGGATGCTGGAAATCTGAAATAAAAACAGAAAATGCTGGGAACAGTCAGCAGGTCAGGCAGCATCTGTGGAAACAGAAACAGAGTTAATGGGCAGGATTTTCATTGGGCCGTGGAGGCGGGATTGGAGGCGTGTGGGGGGTTAAAATCCCAAAATCGGGGGGCACGAATCCATTCCGCCCCCAACCTGCCTCCATGCCAGTTTCAAAGGAGGTGGGTACCCGACCCGCACTAAGACCCACCTCTCCGATGCGGGAAGGGGATTAGTGCCAATTAACTGCCTGTTAACAGGTAGTTAATAGGCAGTTTTTAGCCTAATCCCTGTTTTCATTCTTGAAGTGTGGGATTCCCGACAGCTCCAAACCACGCCAAGTTAGCGAGGCGGGCCGTCAGGCTGAAGGGCTTGAAGGGGTCGACATGTCCGGTGTTCAGGTGAGTGCAGAGTGCAGAGTGCATGAGTGCAGAGGTAAGTGTGTTTGGTGTGTTCAAAGCGTTTAAAGTTTTACTTACCTTTACAGCCTTCCTTCCTTCTGGTCTCGGGAGCCCCTCATCTCACCGGCACAGAAAGCAAAATGGCTGCGATCTGACAAAAATTGCAGCATTCAGCTTTCTGTTCCGGAGAGATCTCTAAATCATCCTGAGAGGAAGGAATTAACTTAGAGTACAGATTGTCCGTGTTTGACAGCTTCAAACAGCTGTCAAACACTGATATTTCATCTGTCAAAAGGTCTTGACAGATGAAATATCAATCTGTGACGTCACCTGTTGCCGGGTGGCCCTTAATTGGCCTGCTGAGCCCGCTGGGCGGGCTCAACAAGGTCAATCAAGTCAAAATCGCGTGGGTTGGCTACAACTCGATGGAGGCGTGACTACAACCCCGAAAGTTGTAGTCCCGCCTCAATGAAAATCCAGCCCAATGTTTCAGGTCAATGAACTTTCATCAGAACTCGAAAAAGTTAGAGATGTAACAGGTTTTAAGCAAGTACAGAGGCAGGGAAAGGAGGGAGGGGAGGAAAGAACAAAAAGGCAGGTCTGTGATAGGATGGAAGGCAGGAGAGATTAAATGACAAAATGGATGATGTGCAAGGTGAAAGGAGATGGTAATGGGACAAGTAATGAAGCAAGAGATGGGTCTAGAGGAGGAGAAAATGGGAATGGCAGAATCATCAGCAACAGCTGGCGTCCGAAAAAATGGGGGTAGAGGTCATGATCTGAAATTGTTGAACTCAGAGTTGAGTCTGGAAGGCTGTAAAGTGCCAAATAGAAAGATGGGGTGCTGTTCCTCGAGCTTACATTGAGCTTCATTGGAACAGTGTAGGAGTCAAGGACAGAGAGGTCAGAGTGGGAGTGGGACAGAGAATTTAAATGACAGGTGGCCGGAATCTCAGCAGACAGAACCGAGGTGTTCTGCAAAGCTGCGCAACAATCTCCACTCCGACGATCCCCATCCTTCCGACCCCCTTGGATGATCCCTGGCCCCCGATCGCTCCAGCCTCTCCATCTGGCTGGCTGCGGGCAGGTGGGAAACAGCGAAGGAAAATGTTAATCAGGCCATGCCGTTAAATTTGCCTGAGGGAAACCCATTCTCCCGACTGCATTCCAGACCCCCGGCTTCCTACCTGTCTCCAAGTTAAAATTCCGGCCATTATTTCAGTACCACAACAGCAAGACATGCCAGAGAAGAGGTGAGAACATTAAAAGATGCAAATGGGCTTGAAACTGCACAAAATAATAAATATAAGCTGAATGATTACTCCCTCCGAGTATTCAGAAGGGAAGACATGAATAACATGTCCTCCCCGCAAGAAAGAATACAAAGGCATAATTCAAGGCTTTGATATAAATTAAATTGAATTCCTAAACAAGCTGAAAGGGCGTAAAAGAAATAAATCCACAGGGCTAGCTAAATGATATCCTAGAGTGTAGAAAGGCATGAACATGGATAAAGGCATCGATAGTCATCATGAAGGAGTGAATGGACACTGGTAAAGTACCAGTGGATTGGAAAACAGGCTAATGTGGTCCCCATATTCAAAAAAGGTAGCAAAACAGACAAGGGCAACTACAGATCCATTAATCTTACTTTAATTCCATGTTCAATCATGATCTTATGGAGGTATATAAGATAGTAAATGGCATGGAAAACATTAGCCTGGAATACTACTTTAAATTAATCAGTAGGAGAAGAACAGGGGCCTGCAGGTTCAAACTAGTATAAGGTAACTTTCAGAACGTTCTTGTTCATGCAGAGAGTGATCAACACTTGGCATGGATGCCCGAACAGAATGGTGGAGGCAAAAACCTTGGAATCATTTAAGAAACAACCAGATACAGCAACCGGGGAGAGCGTAGGCTTGTTCTGGACGGACGCAGAAAGATGGGCCGAATGCCCTTACTCATCCACAAGTATCTTGCGAGCTTGTGACTCGGCCCTTAAGCAAGAGGTGCTGTCAGTCACGTGTGTGTGTACCAGTTTGAAAAGTCAGGGTTAAGGATCAGCAATCGTCTAAGCTGATTAAAATCGCAATCCTTCATTTGATTATTTTGTTTGGGATGTGTGAGCCCAAACACAGAAGTTTTTTTGTGTGACTTACATATTTACCACAAAATTGCAGATGTCAGGTAGCCTGTAAGCTGGGACCAAAAGTGTACATTCTGACCTTTATGTATTGAGGATGAGCAATTGAATTCATTCTCATTTTTAATTTGAGTTTAAGACATTTAAAAATCAGATGGTCTGAATTTGAATTCAATAAGAGACCATTGTAAGTACACAGTGAGCAGGAATACACTTCCTGCATTGTCAGTGAACTTCTCCCATTAGATTTCAAGCAAAATCAGATGTATTCTCACCACGAGACCACCAGGGGTTTTCGACACACTCCCTCCCACTAGGCCACCAGCAACATCAGATGTATCCCTCTGCACATAACCACCTGAGAACTCTGAAAGTTCCCTTTCTGGACCACCAGCAAAACTAAAAGCCTTCCCCCACATTAAATCACCAGCCAAAATCAGATGTGCTCCTCTGTGTCAGACCGCAAGGGAACTCAGACTCTGGACCACCAGTATAATGGATGCAACTCTCTCCAATTAGGCTGCTGAAGGATTCAGAGAAAAATATGCGAGATTACAAGGGTAAATTTTATGGTTGCCAGATCAAAACATGCATTTGAATTTAGGGAAGCTGGGTGGAGATCCAACTCCCAAGATCCCCGACCATTGTGCATGCATTACACGTCGATAAAGCCGGCAATGAGGGGCAGGCACTAAATGCACTTCCAGGAAGTCAGCATTTACATGGGAATCGGCTATTGTTTGAATTCCAGTAAATGTGAAAGTGAACTTTTTTTTAATCTTTCACATTTGCTTGTTTTTTTTTTACTTTTCTGTCAGAGGTTTGAAAGTTTTCAGCTTACTCCAATTAAAATTTTAGAAATTTGGAGAAGGAAGAAAGGGATGAGGGAAAGGACGTGAGGCAGGTTAGTATGTTCTTATCAAGGGATATAGGAATCGGGCAGGAAGGTGGAGTTGAGGTTGAAGATCAGCCATGATCTTATTGAATGGCAGAACAGGCTTGAAGTGCCATATGGCCTACTCCTGCTCCTATTTCTTATGTTCTTAGTTCAGGTACACCTACCTGGGAATGTCTAAGGAAAACTCTCTTTGCAGGCTCCATATTGTCATGGAGGCAGTGACAGAGCTATGTCACCTGTTTGATTTTGACCTGTAGACCACCGCAGGGACTGCCAATGGTAGGGAAAGTCCCTTCGATCTTGAACTTTCCAAGCTAGCCTCATTCTGAGTTACCAATGGGGACATTGGCTATATCAGTCAACCGGCAGGTCACAGATATGTCAAGCAGGTGACTGATGCATTGTTTGGCTGGGCAAAAAAAAGGCAATCACTTTCCCCCACGGGAAGCTGACACGCGAATGATGCACCACCTGATTTTCTTCCCTTTGTAGGATTTTCCAATGCCCAGGGTATCATTGGCCAAGTGTCTGCCTATATCCTAAGTTGTGTGTGAGTTAGTGAATATGCATCATACAGGTAGGCTGTATTTTGAGCCTGCTTTGTGGGCTCATCTTTCCAGGTGGCTCTCTTCCAGTTTGAAGCGGCAGTAACGTGTACCCTGCTGCAGTATGAGCACGGATGTGAGGCTGGGAAACGGCTGATTTCTGAAGGCATGGTTCGCAACTTCAGGCTGAGTCTAGCAGGACGACCGGAAACTCTTAACAGCAAACTTAGTTTGCCATTTACTTGGTATAGTGAAATACTGTTCAACCTAACCTTGGCAGGCATCCTAAAGCTACTAAATTTCTTCTTGTATGTCGACACTTCCTCTGTACGTTTGAAACTGCATTTGCTCTGTGAGTCTTCTCTTGTCAAGCTGCACGGGCTAGATTTTACAAATTACTTATAATCAACAGAAAATCGTGCAACTCTGACAGCCCTCATTCATAAAATCTACCCCCAAATTTTTTCGATAGAGCGGTGCCCTGCGATTCTTCGGAGGGCAACTTTTCTTTGAAGCACCTCCTCCATCAGCACCTCCAAAAACACACTCTGAACAGGGAGCTGCTCTGCCTCTTTGTCCGGCCTAGGTCCTGTGCCCAGCAACAATGAAGCGGCTCCTTTAAATAGCAGCTGCAGTCTGTAAGTGGTTGCTTTACAAAACCCCTTAAGGTTGGCCCAGCGTTGATAATGGCTAAGCTCATTGCTCCATGGTCTTGCCGTTTCAGTGCCCATTATTGCAAAATTCACCCCAATTTCCTAAAATGTGTTTTTTTTTAAACTGATCTCCACACACTTAATTCCAGCTGGAGTCTCCTGATACCACACCCACGGCAGGAGGGAAACTCGGCAGTCTGGCTGCAAGCAATATTTTTGTTTGGCTGACTTGCCACGCAACACAGGATTCCATCTCGGCATCAATATTTTTTTATTGCTTTGGGGAAACTGCACGCCTTGAATATTAGTAGCACAGCAATATCATTGTAGGTGACCCCCCCCTTCTGACAACTGAAATCCAGGACACAAAGTTCACCTCACCAGTGCCCCGACTTTTCCAACGCTCAGAATACAGAATACTAATGCGTTTGTAGTTACTGCACACAAAGCACTTCTGGCTGAATCAGTGTAAGGCAGCAGAGGTGATGACAGTTTTAATACTATAAGCTGCTTTTATATTACACTAATGCCCATCGTGATTTTCATTCATTCTCGGGATATGGGCATTGCTGACAAGGCTGGTGTTTATTGCCCATCCCTAGTTGCCCTGAGAAGGTGGTGGTCCTGAACCTCTGACAGTAGTCTGATACAACTGGTGGCTTGCTAGACCACTTCAGAGGGCAGGTAAGAGTCAACCACGTTGGTGTGGGGCTGGAGTCACATATAGGCCAGACCGAGTACGGGCAGCAAGTTTCCTTCGCTGAGGGACACTAGTGAACCAGTTGGGACTTTTCCGACAATCCGACAGCTTCATGATCACTTTTACTGATGCCAGCTTTTTATTTCCAGATTATTACTTTTTGAAACTGAGTTCACATTCTCAAACTGTCGTGGTGGGATTTGAACTCACCTTCTCTGGATTACATAAGAATTAGGAGCAGGAGTAGGCCATACTGCTTCTCGAGCCTGCTCCGCCATTCAATAAGATCATGACTGATCTTCAACCTCAACTCCACTTTCCCGCCCGATCCCCATATCCCTTGATTCCCGAAGGGGGCAATTTTGTTAATGGGGGCGCGTTGGAGGCGGGGCTGCTGCTTATCGGGTCGATGTCCCGCCTCCATCGATTTGTGGCCAACCCACGCTATTTTCCCTTGATTGACATTGTTAAGCCTGCCCAGCGGGCTCAGCAGGCCAATTAAGGGAAAGCTGGTTGCAGAGAACGTCAACGTATGACGTTTCATCTGTCAAAAATATTTGACAGATGAATTGTCATCTTTTGACAGCTCTGTGAAGCTGTCAAACAGTGACATTCTCTGCAGTTTGATGAAGTCTTGAATTCAAGACCTCATCAAACTTCTTTCTTTTACAGAAATGAGATAGTTGTTGCATTGGAGAATGCAACGTCCATCTGTCATCTGCAACACGGAGGTCCGAGGCCTTCGGGCAGCCTGCACTTGTGAGGGCAAAAAGGGGATAATCCTATTTTCTGCCTGTTAACTGCCTGTTAACTACCTGTTAACAGGCAGTTAATAGGCTTTAATCCCTTCCCGCCTCCTGGCAAGATGGCATGGAGGCGGGTTGGGGGCGGAATTCTGCCATTTTCCCGCCTCCCCAGGGCTGGCAAAATCGCCCCCTTAGAGTTCAAAAAATCTATCTAAGGAGACAATTTAAGGAAATCTGTTCTTAGTCCAGGCTGCTGGATTACTAGCCCAGTAACATAACCAATATCAGCTGCAATCCAAAGGTAAACTTGATGAGATTTTCCAGGGTGGTAGCCAAGAGCTCCCAGTTTTCCACCAGCCTTGGCAAAACCTGGCCAGTTTATTTTCAGGTTGTAGCCGGTTACACAAGGAGTGGTGTCAGGAACCGGTGTCACTGGCGCAGGCCTTGCACAAGATTGAAGCAGCTATATTTGCGATGAGTCTTGAACATGGATGCTTTTTAGTATTCTTAAAATTTGCTCTCAGGATGTGGGCAACACTGGTGTTTTTTTTGCCTATCCCTACATGTGAGAAGGTGGGGTAATAAAAGTAGTGCTGGAGTCACGTGTAAAATATTAATGAACCAGGTAGAATTTAACATCAAACCAAGAACATTCTTTTTTTTGTCCCAACCCATAACGGGGTAATTTTAACCTAAGTCGGTGGCGGGAATCCCATGGGATCGGGTGGAACGCTGGTTTCAGAATCTGCCCAATATCATCTCTCTTGACTTCAGTGGAGAGTAAAATTGGGTGGTGTATAAAATCAGCATTGCACCCGATCTCGACAGTTTCCCGATGGGTGGGTGAGGTTAAAATTGCCCCCTTTAGTTCAATTTCACAACTTGTTATGATGAGATTTAAACTTAAGATCGAAACTTAAGATCGAAACTTATAAAATTCTAACAGGACTAGACAGACTAGATGCTGGAAGGATGTTCCCGATGGTCGGGGAGTCCAGAACCAGGGGTCACAGTCTAAGGATAAGGGTTAAGCCATTTAGGACTGAAATGAGGAGGAATTTCTTCACCCAGAGAGTGGTGAACCTGTGGAATTCTCTACCAAAGAAGGCAGTGGAGGCCAATTCATTAAATATGTTCAAGAAGGAGTTGGATATATTTCTTAAGGCTAAAGGGATCAAGGGATATGGGGAGAAGGCAGGGACAGGGTACTGAATTTGGATGATCAGCCATGATCTTATTGAATGGCGGAGCGGACTCGAGGGGCCGAATGGCCTACTCCTGCTCCTATCTTCTATGTTTCTATGTAACTCGCAACCTTTAAGCTGCTGGTCTGGCACCATCAACCACCACACTGCCAAACCTGCCAATGATCACTGATAATCTGCTTTAATTTAAAATGAGGGAGGATAGGTTCGGTGGCTGTTATGGTTTTATGTATTAGACCAATGCAATGTCAGCAGTGTCTCCTCTTCTTCTTAGGCAGTCCCTCGGAACCAAGGATGACTTGCTTCCACATTACAAATGAGTTCTCAGGTGACTGATGAGTCCAATGCGGGACCTACAGTCTCTGTCACAGGTGAGGCAGATGGTGGTTGAAGGGGCGGGTGGGTGGGGTACTTGGGTTAATGTGCGCTCCTTGCGCTGCCTGCGCTTGACTTCCGCTTGCTCCCGGCGAAGAGACTCGAGGTGTTCGGCGCCTTCCCGGATGCTTCTCCTCCACTTTGTGCGGTCTTGGGCCAGGGATTCACAGCTGTCGGTGAAGATGTTGCACTTTTTCAAGGAGGCTTTGAGGGTGTCCTTGAAGCGTTTTCTCTGCCCACCTGGGGCTCTCTTGCCCCAGCAGTGTGATGTTACATTCACGCATGGCAATAAAAGAAATGTTCTTTAACACTGGAATTTCGGACCATATGTTGGGACTCTGGTGTGTATACCCGCATCAAACATTACAATACACTATGGACAATTATATTCAGACAATGATCGTGGAAGTTTTCCTTAACATTTTCACTGTGCAGAACATTAGAAGACAAAGCTCTTTATGTCATTTGCTGGATTGTGTTGGCTATCACCCTGACTCCATTGAATAATCTACCTACACTAAAGTTTTAAATTTAAAAAATCACTACGCTGATGGGAAGGTTCTGCCATTTCTCAGAACTTTCATTGCTTAATCCCCCTGTGATAAATTTATATAAGTTTAAACCGGATGAAAGATGAATGACTAAGCCATGAGTAAATTAAGTCTGGTACAACAGAGTATAGGCCCAATTTTCTGGTTGGCATGCCGACTCCTGCCGGCAGGATTTGGGCATGTTGGGACCAGAAAATTGCGCGTCTGGCAATAACACGCAAACCGCTCACCCCCTTCGGCCCCCAAGAACTTTTGATGGGGTTTTATGTCCTTGTAATTCTGCATGAGACCTTTATTCGGCTTGTGTCCTCCGTGCAGATAAGGGGCTTTTAGTGTCCCAGAGCATTTTCCAATCATCGGGTGGAATTGCCACTCAGCAGTACTTCTACCCATTCACAGCAGGCCTTAAAGTTAAACTCCAAGTGGCAGGCAGCTGTTAATGGGACACAGACTATTTGATGTACATTTTTTTTACTTGGATTTTTGTCCTTTTTTTTGAAGCAAAACATGATGGATTTGGGGGGTTTTTTGTAGGCAAGCTGCCCAGTCATTGTTTCCAATGCCGCAGAGAAACCAATTGTGAAGAAACCCTTTCCAAGAATTCAGCAGAACAAGAACATCCTTAAAGAAGAAGGGATCTGCAAAGGTGTCTCATAAATTACCAATGTGCATACCACCTCAGAGAGCCCCAGGGCATCTAGCAGAAAGTTTCAGTCCTGTTCAGCAAGTAAATATGAAATTAATGCTGGGAATTGCTTTGATTGAGGCTATGGTTGCCAAAGCTCTCTATCACTGGGTTTTTTCTCATGTAATTTCATGGGTCTGTTGTAGGCTAATTGATAGAGATTGATTGCTGTGATTAGTCAACAGCTCCATTATCATTGTATCCAGGATGCTGGAAGGCGAACAAGATGGACGTTGGTCTTTTTTCGTCTAGCCATTCCTATGCTCCTGTGTTCCAGTGTCAGTATTTCACGCTTTATGTGGTAGAAGATGAAAGATATCAGTTACTGGCACCTTGCTCTGCACTGCGAGAAAAAACCTCTCTGGTATAAATGGAAATAAATTAAATCCAATGTATTGCCACAAGTGGTCAGTGTATGTTGTACTCGGTGTTTTTTACACATGTGTTTCCTTAGTAATAATAGGTGTTTGGCACGTTCTATATCCTAACCTTGTGCTTCTTCTAGGTTCTTCCCAAGTGACAGGAGTAAGTGAGGTGAGCCTTTTATGACTCAGGAGACTTTGTACTTTTTTATACTCGATCATGAGATGGTGTTGTGACTGGTGGCGCCATGTCTAATTCTAGGATGGTCGGCTGGCCGTGGCTGCTTTCTGGCATACTTGAAGGAGACGAGGAGGCTGGAGGGACCAGATGTGACATTGCTCCAAAGGCAGGAGCCTCACCTATCTCTCTATACCACCCCTGCCTAGGCTGCTGGACACCCCATCAGCATATCCTCTGATCTGCATGGCAGCAGACCTCAGGCGGCTGTGAGGTCAGTGAGACCGTGCACAATGGCTCTCTGTATCTGATCCCTCCAGCGTGTTGAAACTAGGCACGGCATTCCGTCTTCGACTGAAGCTCGGCAGTTCTACAGCAGCAGTCTGAGCATTTCTGAGCTTAGTATGTCAGGGTCATTTGCCTATGGGGCAGCCGAAGAGGACAGTGTCAACTTTTTTTGGAAACTGCATTTCATGGAGTGGGAGAGTTGAATCGATCACTCTACAATCGGTTCAATTTCCAGCGGACCTTACAGCCCATTCCCATAGCAACGTCGGATGTCGGGTACACAGGCGTTCCTGAAACCCAGTGCTGTTAGGGGACAAAATACCAGAAAGTATGTTGGAAGACATGTTCCCATCAGTTGCATGCTCGTTAAATACCCACGCCCATATTTGGACATCCATATTCGCCACCCCCATTACTTCTCTCGGGAAATTCTGGAGAGCAGCACCGAAGAATTTCCTGCCTGCTGTTTCACAATACATAATTCTGGGCTTAGTCAATGCAAGGCAGAGGATGTGGAGACTCCTACTCAGAGATTGCAAATCCCTACTGCACTACACCCCTCCCCAAAATATGCACTCCACAGATGATCATTTTCTCTTCATTCTGAGAACTTCATAATTGATACTGCCAAATTAGGTGCTGAATTTGGAATAGTTTGTACTCCAGACTCATACTTACAGGAAGCTGGTCTAATATTGGCAGAGCCTGTCTTGCTTGTAACTCTTCATAGCCACCAGCACTCGCCTTGAGTTAAACTCTTCAGGACAGGCCTGCAGAGATGGGGCAGAGTGACTGGACGAATTGTTATTCCTTCCTCTCATGATTTGTTACTTTCTATATTTTGATGAAGTACCCATGGCATTTACTTCAAGGTGAAAAATCTTGGAAGGGAATGTGTAGTCTAACAAAATTGGAAAAGGAGGAAAATTGAATTCATGACAGTTATAGACAATGTTCCTGCGAATCGTTTTTGGGTGCACGGCCCCTTTAAGGGGCGTTTTTGTCCTTAGAACACCGTTGAGCGGCCTGCGCGGGAGCTGCGTCCGCGCAGCTAAAGGGCAACATTGGTTATAGAGCAATTCTGGAATTCTGCAACACATTCTTATTAGAGCCAAGGGGGGAAAAAATTGAGTCGCACCCCCTTTGGGATGCTAACTTCGCCGGGGCGCTAACCCGCGGACGAAATTGAATGGTAGCACCCCAAGAGGGAAGCGGGGTGAGGGAATGTCGTGCCACAGTACTGCAGGCCTTCCTCCCCTTCTTAAAGGGGAACGGCCTTGTGCAGTGTGACCCGGGCCCCAGCTCGGCCACCAGGAATCGGAAAGCCGGCAAAAGAGCCCAGCCTGAAGAGAAGTGCCGGGCTCACATGAAGCGCAGCTGACACCCCGCGGTGGCGGCGGGGGGGGGGTGCTGCAGAGGAGGCCAGGGACAGCAGAGGGGGCAGGTGCTGGCAGGCGGCCAGCAACAAAAATGGCCACCTGGCATCTCGCCTTTAATTAGCGCCGCCCCAGCCACAGGTAGGCCCCCCTGACCCTGTCGGACATAACGTCCGGCGGTATGTCGGGGCGCTACCGAAGATCGTGGTCGGGGTGTGAGCGGAGCACTGCGCAGTGGCGCAGCGCCACAGGGCGCTAACGGTTACCGCTGTCGCTAACCTCCAGCTGAATTTTGCGGGAGGCATTGGCGCTAATGGGAGGCGCAAAGCAACCAAATTTTTCCCCCAAGGTCTTTCTCACTTATGATTCCAGGTACGGCAGGGTGAGGGAGGAGGGTGGGTTGGAAGTCGCACTTGTAAGGTACAACACTGTACCCCAATTCTGCAAACTATGCCCCCTTCTACTGGGAATGCAGTATAGTGGAGTCAGCTCTATAGTCATCACTGCTCCTGTTCACAGGTACAATCAATGGCTTCTGATAAAATTCCTATATTCTGAGATTGAAGGGGCAGATTTTTCTGTGTCATGGTGTAGCGACCGCTACGCAGTGCTTGCGCAATAGCACTGGGCCAAACTCCCATGATTCCCCAAGGCTGGCCTCGTTAAGTATTCACAGTGATTTCCTGGTTCAGAATAGGCCTGCCAGTGGGAGCTTACTATCAACGGTGACTGGAAAATTGCTTGCAGTTGTAATGATATCAGCAAATAGAGATGGTATTTGCCTGTTCGATTATGATGCCTTAACAGCATGTTTGCATGTATTGATTACTTATGCCTGACCAGCAGAGGTCATGTGAGAGACAAGCAGTTTAGTTTCAGTTTCATTCTAGATGCATCACTAGCATCGTGTCTCCTGTAAATGCTGTATAAAGAGTTGAACAGACTTAGATTAAAAGACATCTTCTTTCATAAATGTCTCGTCATTGAACCCACAAAGAAATCAATACAGCATTCGCAGCTCTTCAAGGGTTGCAGCTGCTATTTGATTGTTGCTGGGCAGAAATTTGAAAATGGCTGACCAATAGCATAAAAGTATCTCGATTTTCAGATACGGCTTCTGCAAGAAATGCAAAAAATTGTTGAGGCTGGGGGTCAATGGAAAATTTCAAAACTGAGATTGATAGATTTTTGTTCGGCAAGTGTTAGGGAACCCAGGCGGGTAGATGGAGTTACGATACAGATCAGCCATGATCTGATTGAATGGCGGAACAGGCTCGAGGGGCTGAATGACCTACTCCTGTTCCTATGTTCCTAAGGGTTACTCGGTTTTGGGGACCACGGCCCTTCTCCTAACAGGAAAACTCGGTTTTCCTTGGCAGGAGGTGGGAGACAGAGTTAATATGTGTGTCAGAGGTTATGGGAGTAGATGGGGATAAAAGGTTAATAGCCTTAAGAAGTATAGTCAGGTGAGGCTGGCCAATATTTCACAATACCAAATGACCCCCCTACCTCTCTTCTTGTAGGACAAGGTGGTGCATAACAAGTGAGTGAACCTTCAATTTGAACAAGCCTTGATCAACATCCTTGGGCTTAAATACTTTGAGGGAGTGTTTCAGGATAAAGCTGGAGATGTCCTTGAATCTCAGAGTTAATGCCATCCTTCCCTGTTGTTCGTCCACTCACTCACTCACAAACACATATATGTTCCATAGCACTGCCATGAGACACATTATTAGCTGTGTAAGCTCTGTTTGAAGGTTGTTTTGCTGTCCGTATTCAAACACACGTTTCTTTTTCACTTCTGTAGATGAAGCTCAAGAACCAGGTGCAGGTGTCAATGGCACCCAAGAAACCAACATATTATGGCACTCTGGGTCACTCACTCCTTCCGTAGCAAGCACCAGCACAGGTACACACATTCCAGGGTATTTAGAAAGTTTGTATACACTGCACTGGGTGATACAGGGCGCAGCAGCAGGTAGTGGTGGCAGAGCAAGAGAAGGAACCTGTTGGCCCAATGCCAACTCACCTCTTTGCTCGCCGTGGAGATTTAGACCTCATGGAGACAGCATTAGAAAGTGTGCCAAGCTGCCTGCAAGGTCTGGTGCTGACTGTGGAGGAGCTCACTACCCACGTGTTCAGTCGTGCATAACCACTTAACAACTGCAGTCCAGAATGGAGCACTGAGGCATTTGCAGCACAGTACCCGGTAACTGTGGTCCCAAGGTCAGTTGAGTATTTTTCATGAATGCGCAGGTCTGCTGCCACAGAGGTCTTGTGCTCCGATCTACAACAGAGTTACATATCTGGTTTGATTAGATGGCTTTACTGTCCTGATAGCAAATCAGTAGATAAGTTGAGGGTGTGCTCAGCAGTAAGGACAAGGATGGAGTAAATGTGAATGAGGCTGCTGTCTCTCAGGACAATGACAGATGTGGCCCACCCAATGATGAAAGATATGCCAGAAAGTGGGCAGACCAGTCAGCCACCACAATAGATATGATGGCTTCAGTTGCAGAACCACCTCATGACCCAGCACAAGAATGCACAGGACCACCTCAACCCAAGAGGCTCCCACCCACACCCAACAACTAGCTATCTCACTTACTCCTGACGTCAGAGAAGCACCTAAAAGGAGAACGAGGTTAGAATATAGATCAAACATACGCTATCACTGAGAGGAAATATTGGAGGAAAAAATACCAGCTACATATATGCTCCAAATAAAAGCTACTTCCTCTTTAAACACTGACCCTCATCATCTGTTTTTACAGGGCCTATCTGACCTCACAGTACATGCCCACTGCAAAATGGAATAATCACGCCTGCACTGATTGCCATCTCATTACCATTGAGTGTAATGTTAAGAGGAAGTGGGCCCATGTTTTATGCTTGAGCGCTTTATACTAGTCCAAAAGTGCAACTATAAGTTTGTGCACAATGGTTAGAGATCTGGCATGAAAAATCCCCACCTAATTCCCCTCCTCCACCCCCCCACCACCCTCCACCCCGCCCCCCCCACGACAGCCCATTCTATTCTAGTACTGCCAGCCACAACGATTAGAAAATCAACCTAAAATCTTTCTAATGCCGTTTGTCTTTAACATGTGTCATGACGAGCGTGCAACTTGATATCGTTCTTGGCAAGCACCACATGTAAACAGATTGTACAGTCAGCACATCCACTTAAAATAAAGGCATTCTGCATGCACCATAATTGAAATACTGTACGCAGCACGTAGTGCCAGGCAACCACTGCAAATATCACCGCTGAGCAATGTTAAGATTTATTCCATGTGATTTCTGTTATTGAGATAGTTTAATTCTCTTTGAAGCATCAGATTGTCATATTTACCTCGCGTTTCTCAAAGCTCTTCTACCATTAAGTACAACCAAAACATTGAAGCTTAAACTGAATACCCATCATTCTTGAATTTAAACACCCTCCAAATGACACCTAAAGTAAGAGCAGAGGAATTCGCTATGTTTTCTTCAGTCCGGTCAAATCGAGCTGCTCTGCAACTTTCGGGCCGGAATTTTCACCTTTGCGTCGGATTGCGTGCGTGCGGGGCGGCGTAGCGGGTCGGGAACGCGATGCTCTGAGCAACGGCTGCTCTGAGCGACTTTTTCTGAATGGCCCCAATTGAAAGAGTCACGTGCGTTTCCCGGCCCTATTAAATGGTGCGGGTCTGATGACATCATCGATGACTCGTTTCATATTTAAAGCAGCCTTGCACTGAACTCACTTGAAGGTTTCCAGAGGAGGTTGGAAGGTGTGAAAGAAAGGCCACAGTACAGCTAAAACTTTTCAAACATGGATAGCCTAAGGCAGAGGGCTGCACCCCGGTTCTCTGATTCTTCGCTGCATACTCTTGTGGAGGCTGTCAGAGCACGCAGGGAGGTCCTCTTGCCTGCTGACAGGCAAAGGAGACCTCCACAAGGAACAAAGAGAGTCTGGCTGGATATTGCTGAGGAGATCAGCAGCAGGGCTGTGGTGAGGAGGACCTGGATACAATGCAGGAAGGGCTTCAATGATCTCAAGAGGTCAGGAAAGGTGAGTGCAATGCCACACTCATCCTCATCCTGAAGTGCCTGTCAACACATTCCCATCACTCTGCCTTCCCAAGCCTACTCCTGCACACCATTTCTCACACCAACATACCTTGCACATCCACCCACCCCTCTCTATGTACATACTCACATCCCCCTCTGATATACCACCCTCATTGTATTGCAGTCATAGCAAGTAACACCACAGAAGGGGGCCATTTGGCATTGGCACCCCACTCCCTCATGGTCTCCCTCTACATATGTAACCCATCCATTCCTTGCACTCATTCCATCATGCTCACTCAAACTTCTCTTCTTTCCCTCCTTGCAGAAGAGAGCCCACAACAACTGGGAGAGGCAGAAAACCGGAAGTGGCCCTCCGGTGACTGTGCATCTCACAGCAGCAGAGGAGGCGACTCTGGAAATTTCAGGAGCTCGAGAGATGCTGGCGGTGGGATATGGAGAGAGGGGCACATCCCAGCAACGTGGTGACAGAATCACATCTCATAAAGCCACATGGCATACAACAGTCACTCATATTGTGACTGATGTCAGCAGCCAGTGAAATTTCATCATGTGCATAATGGTAACATTACCCATTCTTATTATAACACTTCTAATTCATCTCTTTACTCTCCCACAGGTCCATCAACTGCCCCCTACCACTGTCTAGCCGGAGAAGGAAGACTATTCCTCAGAGGAACCTGCACCGACTGAGGGTACAGTGTCAGCAGACCCAAGCGCATCCAGCACCAGCATAGATACTCACATCTTTGCCCCAAAGAGTAGAGTTATCACCTGGTGTCTTACAATTCACAAGTGAGCAAGGGCAGGTGGTGTTGACAGGGACAGCAGTGGAGACTCGCCAGTGGGCGCATGACGCTCCAAGCTCTGCTGAACTGCATGCAGAAGCTGAGCCTCGGGGGCTATCGAGCACAAGGGTAACCTTGGAGGGGCAGCAACAATTGCATGAGGCTCTGGCAGCTTTTGCAGCCGCGATGTCTCCAGATGTGCAGAGAATGGAGGAGTCCATCTCTAACATGAGCACCACCATGTCGCAGGTGATGACGACGATGTGCTCTTCTATGGAAAGGATGGCCACCTGCATGGAGCAGCAAATGCGCCAGTCCAACGAGAACGTGCTAGCTGTGGACAACAGATGGCAGGTGCTCGTAGACTTCCTCTCAAGGAGGGATGTAAACATTGACTTGGGCCTTCATCGCCCCACTGCTGTGCAGCAAGTTGCTCGCCAGCTCCTTGCTAGCAGGGAGGTGTGGGTGGCCCATGAGAGGGATGATGGTCAGAGGGGACATGGAAGTGGGGGCTCTTCTCAAAGTGCTCCCACTTCTCTCCCATTGCCTCCCACTCAGTCAGAGCCCCAGATGCTTCCTCGGATCGCGATGGCTGAATCTGCCCTTGCACAGTCACAGGAGGAGCAGACTTTAGCAGGACCATGACAGGCTCCAAAACCCAGAGGATATCTGCCAAGTGTCTAACCAGTCGCAGCAGGGAAGTGAGCAGCCTGCAACTAACTCTGCTGAAGCCACAGGGGTTGCACCTCGTAGAAGCGCTCGCAAAAGAAAAATGACACAAAAGTAGATGCACAAGGCTATGCACATGGGTGTATCAACAAATGTTAGTGCTAAGTTTCAGTTGTTTTGACTGAAACATAGAAACATAGGAGATAGGAGCAGGAGTAGGCCATTCGGCCCCTCGAGCCTGCTCCGCCATTCAATGAGATCATGGCTGATCATCCAAATTCAGTACTCTGTTCCTGCCTTCTCTCCAGATCCCTTGATCCCTTTAGCCTTAAGAAATATATCCAACTCCTTCTTGAATATATTTAATGAATTGGCCTCTACTGCCTTCTTTGGCAGAGAATTCCACAGGTTCACCACTCTCTGGGTGAAGAAATTCCTCCTCATCTCTGTCCTAAATGGCTTACCCCTTATCCTTAGACTGTGACCCCTGGTTCTGGACTCCCCGACCATCGGGAACATCCTTCCAGCATCTAGTCTGTCTAGTCCTGTTAGAATTTTATAAGTTTCGATGAGATCCCCTCTCATTCTTCTAAACTCCAGCGAGTACAAGCCTAATTGACCCAATTTCTCCTCATACGTCATTCCTGCCATCCCAGGTATCAGCCTGGTGAATCTTCGCTGCACTCCTTCCATGGCAAGAACATCCTTCCTCAGATAAGGCGACCAAAACTGCACACAATACTCAAAATGTGGCCTCACCAAGGCCCTGTACAACTGCAGCAAGACATCCTTGTTCCTGTACTCAAACCCTCTCACTACAAAGGCCAACATACCATTTGCCTTCTTAACAGCCTGCTGCACCTGCATGCTTACTTTCAGCGACTGGTGCACAAGGACGCCCAGGTCTTGTTGCACTTCCCCTTCTCCCAATCTATTGCCATTTAGATAATAATCTGCCTTCCTGTTTTTGACACCAAAGTGGATAACCTCACATTTATCCACGTTATATTGCATCTGCCATGCTTCTGCCCAATCACCCAACCTGTCCAAATGTACACATAAATGTTTTCTTTGCATCACTTTCGGGTCTTGTCCATTTTTACCTTAAATCATGGAAGTGGCTTTGTCACTTGGAGTGAATGGTGTCACATTATTTAACCTCGAGTATTGGGGCTTTGGGTGAGAGCAATGGATTGGTCATTGTAGAGTTGCTTTATGGTGTTGTTGGCGGAGGGAGCTCAGTAGGGAGCTGAATTGGAGCAAGTTAAGTAAATCTGGCCATGATCAGGCCATCCCAGTCCTCCCGGGCAGCAATGTGCGCCACTGCTAGTGGCATCAGCATCTCAGCTTCCTCTTCCTCCTCCTCCTCCTCCTCGTCTTCTACCTGCTCGTCCTCCTCCTCCTCTGAAGAGTCTGTGTGATGTGCGCCACGTTCCTCCTGCAGCTCCAATCCTCGCTGCTGTGCTATGTTGTGCAGCGCACAGCAGATGACTATGATTCTGGAGACCCTGGCTGGTGCTTACTCCAGATCTGTCAAGGTATCTGAAGTGCATCTTCAGCTTGCCTATTGCTTGCTCTATGACACATCTGGTGGAGATGTGGCTTTTATTATAACGCTCCTTGGCTTCAGAACTTGGCCTCCTCAGGGGTGTCATGAACCACGTCTTCAGTGGATAGCCCTTGTCTCCAAGCAGCCAGCCGGAAAGTCTGTTTGGAGGTGCGAAGAGCTGAGGGAGGATGGACTGGTGCAGCACGGAAGAATCATGACAGCTGCCAGGGAATCTGGTGCACACATGCATGATCATCTTTTTATGGTTGCAGACAAGCTGCACATTGAGTGGAAGCTTTTGTGGTTGACAAACACTCCTGGGTGATGATGGGGTGCCTTCATGGCCACATGTGTGCAGTTGATGATGCCCTGCACCTGTGAGAAGCCAACCAGAGCCGCAAAACTGAGCTCCTGCTCAGTAACACTGGCATCATCAGTGGCAAAGTTGATATAATTGGCTGACTTGTCAAACAGGGCATCGGTCACCTCGATGATGCATCTGTGGGTGGCCGACTGCGAGATCCTGCAAATGTCTGCTGCAGATCCCTGGAAGGAGCCTGCAGCGAAGAAGTTGAGAGCGGTGGTGACTTTGACAGCCATTGGCAAGAAGAGTCCACCAGGGCCTCTGGGCAGCAGGTCTTGTTCCAGCAAGCTACAAATGTCTGCAATGACTTGGTGCAATAGCCTGAGTCTCCTGAAGTACTGCTGTTTAGTCATGTTGAGGAAGCTTATCCTCTGCCTGTATACCCTGTGTTAGGGGTATTGCCTCCAGCGTGCTGCAGCCTTGTGGTGCCCCCCTCTCCCCTGTAGAGCATCAGGTCATTGAGGAGAAGGCTGCTGTTGTGGTTGCTGGTGCTGCTGCTGGTGTGGTTGGTGGTGGAGCTCATCTTGGTCCGATTCTGAGGACCAAGGTGAGACAGTATAAGTGGTACCCATGCTGATGTTGTAGATGGCAGGTCAAATAGCGATCAGAGGGCTAATCCCTCAATGTTGTGATAGTGACTAGCAATGTGCTGAGAGTGGCTTCCGAGGCTGCAGAAATGACCTGCAAACTCCAGAAACCTAAATCTGTGCACAAAATGGAGTCAGCAATAGTCTTTCCCTTAGGCAACTAATGAGGTGTAAGGTGTGTGTATTTATCTGCTATTTCCAGCTGTCAATTAATGCCCTCGCACAATGGCCACTGAACTTCCGCCTCCACTTCACAGGCGAGGTTCCTGAGCTGCGTGCTTCCCGTGCTCATGCCGTTAAAAACCCTGTTAAGGGTGTGATAACTCGCATTTAATGAGCTTAATTAGGGTGCCCACCTCTCCCGATTGGGTCCGTGGCACTCTGGGAAACGCGCCCGAGTTAAAGGCGCAAGAAGGTGGGATGACAGCAGGTTCCCGACACGCTGCCTATTTTCGCAACTTTTACAGCCAGCCCGCCTCCATTGAGGGGGCAAAGCCCATGATATCCCATCCATTAAAATTAACGGACGGAAAATTGCAGACTGTGCTACTGCATTGCCCTGCCCTTGGGAACTGCTCCTCACTAGGAGTGCGGGATTAGCCCTAGAGTCTCCTCATCAAGGCGTCCGAGTGTCTTTTAAGTGACTCCAAGGCTTTTGCCTCCTCTTACCCACCTGGAAGTCCATTCCAAGTGCTCATTATTCTTTGCATCAAGGACTTCCTGACATTAGGCCTAAATTTCCCTTTCACCAGTTTGTAGAGTTCAACGGTAATTGAAACATTGGTGATAATCCTCAATGAAATGAGGCACAAGGAGTCAGTCACTAAGCCACAAAAAGCCAAGGCTCAGGGGGGTTAGGACAAGGTAATGACTCACTATAAAAGATATTTCTCAGCTGATTAAGCTTATTCAGAGTCAGATGTCTGGAACACCAGTGGAGAAAGTATTCTTTCAAATACTTGCTTGTTTTGTCCTCATTAAACTGTAGCATCTTTATTTTAAATATTATTATAGTTGGTTGTCTGATGTTCGATACTGTCTTAGGCAGGATTAGGTATTACTGTTAATGCTGTTGGGAGTTAAGATGATAAATTTAGTTGGTATTAGTTTGAGAGCTGAGTTAGATTTGGGGCTAATGTTTCAGGTTCTGTTTTTAATTTTCGGAGGTAATATTTATGGAGAATTGTTAGAGTGCAGTTATAACTTTAAATAAACCATGGGGTAAATTCACTGATTCGACACATGCTCAAAGGGAGCACAGGTCAAAGTTAGGAATACAACACTCCCTTCAAGTGTAGCTCCCCGCTGGGAGTCTGGGATTGGTGAATTCACCCTTATATTTCAATAGGATTACATTTATAACTGAGAATGTACGCATATATTAAAATGTGAATGTGATTCACTGAATGACTTCTGTTGCAATTCACTTTGCTAAGAATTTTGAATAATGAAAATACAACAATGCAATGTTGAAATTACTGCAAGGGAGTTGGGGAAAAATTTGATAATTACTTCTTTTTTGTACTTGCGTCTCTAACTAAATACTGGGGCCATGCCAAAGGTCAAATGCAAACGAGGGTTAGTGAAGGGAAGGAAAAAGAACAATGAGCAAGTAACTGGGTCAAGAGGCAATATCCCTAATAATTCAAGTCTAGACAGTAATGAATAGTCTTATAATTTGCGTTTGATGACTTTATAATGTCTAACCTTTGCTACCACAATAAAAGCACCTGGTCCGTGCTGGACTTCCCATTTCCTCATGAGCAGAAGCAGCAGCAGCAGCTCTGTCCATTGTTCACGTAGGCTGACAATGTTTGCCTGTGGAACGAGAGCCAAATGCCTCACAATGCTCACATACAAAAAACTAATCCCCAGACAGCATTTCAAACAAGTGTTATTTTATTTACTCAGATTCATCTCTACAGGAAAGTAATGGTGGTTAATCCATACTCTAACACAATATTGATCTACATGCATGCCAGTATTAATCTGAGTGCATTTTATTCATACTAAGGTTATCAATAATTGTATTGTGCCTTTTAGAGGGCAGGGGGGTTGCTTTGGGAATGTTTACACACTAAGATGTGTTTCTTTAATGCAAATCTTTTCACTATGGTCCATTTAAGTGAAGCTTAATTTCTTTTCATTGCCAGTCACTTTTTTACCTAGATTTATTTAGTGTCAGAATTTAAAACATTTTAAGCATATAGGCCCCACATTTAGAGTTTGTGGTAGTGCCTACCCATTTATTTTAAGTAGATTAAATGCTTTCACAAATTATTCACCTAATTGCTAAAGGGAAGTCAGTGTAAACACTGCTCCAGAATCTTGTGTAGTTCTTAGGTGTCCTACGATTTAAATTCTGATTTAAAAGAAAAATAAATTGAGTTCTTATACTTCGGCATACTTGATATGCCCTCCTCTTAACTGCATATTCCAGATAAGCGTATATGACATTATGGGAGATTGGGCTTGCGTATAACAAAAGGGAACCTTCTAGAAGTACATAAGCTACTAAGTGCAATAGAAAAAATTAATCCTGAGCACTATTTCAAGTTAAACCAAGGCTGCAGAGCAAGTGGACATGGGTAAAAGCTGGCAAAAGGCAAGTTCAGGGCTGATGTCAGGAGGCACTTCACATGAAGCGAGCTTAATACCTGGAACAGTCCTGTGGGTAACAAAGACGGCTCATTGGGTGAGGCAAGTAAGGCAACTGACTCACCTGGGATCCTGCACAGACTGCCAGATGGAAAGTTGCAGGTATTTCAATCTAGATATATTTAAATTTATCGGCCACCCGCTTTTCTTTTCCCGACTTACCGTGGCAATGTGAAGGCGGATGTCCCGCTGGAAAGTTCCCGGCCCTGCTATTAAATTAAAGCCTGCTGGCCCGCCTGATTTTCTTTTCCTGACTAAAGGACAATGTGATGGAGGACTCCCCGCAGGAAAGTTCCCAGGATGGATTTATTGGTCACTGTACATTAGACAACCCTGAGCCTCATTTAGTTTACAAGGTTGGTGGTGGGATTCCACAGGAAGGGCCCGTTGCCATGGTAATGCACTGGCTTGGTTAGGCTATCAAAAAGGTCACCAGTCGCCACAGTTGGGGAAGGTAGTGGAGGGAAAAGCTCAGAAGTCATCCAAGAGGCAGTTGGATAATGTGATGGGGTAATTTATATTTCTATGGAACAATGAATCTTTGTTAGTTCACTGCTTACAACATTCACTACGATTGTGTGGTTTATCAGTATGCTGTTTCCTGTATGTGCTTCCCTCCATAAAACAATCTGATGTGAAAATATAATCCTTCAGTAAAAATTACATAAACTCCCATTCTTAGAAGTTAGAGAAAAAGATTGCAAAACGCAACAGAAGAAAGAAAGACTTGCATTTAGACAGCACCTTTCACAACCACCGGACGTCACAAAGCACTTTACAGCCAATGAAATACTTTTTGATGTGTAGTCACTGTTGCAATGTAGGAAACACGGCAGCCAATTTGCGCACAGCAAGCTCCCACAAACAGCAATGTGATAATGACCAGATAATCTGTTCTGGTGTTGTTGATTGAGGGATAAATATTGGCCAGGACACCAGGGATAACTCCCCTGCTCTTCTTCAAAATAGCGCCATGGAATCTTTTACGTCCACCTGAGAGAGCAGACGGGGCCTCAGTTTAACGTCTCATCCAAAAGGCAGCACCTCTGACTGTTCAGCAATCCCTTAGTGTGGCACTGGACTGTCAGCCTAAATTTTTGTGCTCAAATCTCCTGGAGTGGGACTTGAACCCACAACCTTCTGACGCAGAGGCGTGGCCACCCACTGAGCCACAGCTGACACTGTCAGCTAACTTCTTCAAGGTAAGTACAGATAAATTTTGCTTCTGCATTTTCCAGCCTGCAATCTCCCACTGCTTCACTTTTTAATTAATTAACAATAATTACCTTACAAGCATCACAAGTAACAGTTGGGTCTAGTCTTGTAGGCAGGCAAGTAGGATTCAGTTTGGAGTGAAGTAATGGGCATGGTAGCCTCCTGGTTATGGTGCTGGACTAGTAAACCAGAAGTTGTGTGTTTAAATCAAACCATAGGAAATTGTGAAATCAAATTGAATAAATCTGGTAATCTGTAGGTTAGCACCAGAAAAATAATCATGAAAAATTCTGGATTGTCATAAAAACTCATTATTGGCTTTCACGGAAGGAGCCTGCCACTCCCACCTGAGCTAGCCTACATGGGATTCCAGTCCCACACTAGGTAGTTGACTCTCAATGCCCTCAGGCAAATTGGGATGGCCAATAATTGCTGCGATGCCAGTGTTGCCCGCATTCCAAGAACAAATTCAAAAATAAATAAATAGAAGTCAAAATGTTAGATAAAACGAGTGGCAAAAAAATAGAAAGCAGGGAGTTAGGGGTAAAGGGTAGTTATTCAGATTACAGGACGGTAGAAAGTGGTGTTCCACAAGGATCAGTGCTGGGACCACTATTATTCATAACTTACATTAATGATTTGGACTTAGTAATAAATAATTCAAAATCAAAATTTGCAGATGATACCAAACTGGGAGGTACAACTAAAACTGAGGAAGAATGCAACATTATACAATAAGACATTAGGGCCTAGAAATTGGCCTGAGGCGCCCAAACGGCGCAAAGTTCGCCTGGATGCTGGAATTTGCGCCACGATCGCCGCATTAGTGATCGCCGCAAATTCAGTTGAAGTGCCCCTAGAGGGAGACGGGGCGCGGCTCGAGGCGCTCTGCGTCCCTCTTAGGGCGCTGAAAGTGAATTTCGCAGCACTACGTGCCGCAGCGCCACATGCTGCGGCACGGCACGCTGCGGTACTGCAGGCCTTCCTCCCATTGTTAAGGGGGAGGGGCCTGCAACAGCGCGAGCCCCGATCGCGAGTGCCGGCAAAAGAGCCCGGCACCAAGGAGAAGTGCCGGGCTCTTGGGAAACAGTCGGCAATGCCACGGGGGGGGGTCGGAGACCAGGAGGCCGGGGACGGAGGTGCTGGCAGGCGGCCGCCCCGTACCTCCACCTTAACTTGCGCCTCTGCCGGCGCAGCAAGGCCCCGTGAACCGGGCGCGGGTAGCGAACAGCGCTACAGCAGCGTTCGCTACCAAATATCGCGATCGGGGCGCGAATGGGGCGCTACGCACACCGATGACGTCATTGGTGGCGGCGCAGCGCAAAAGGCTAATGCCACCATTAGCGCCCCTGCTGAATATTGCGGGAGGCGCAGCCAGTGGCGCTACAGCCACTGACTGCCTCTTTAGGTGCTAACAGGTGGCGCTACTCACCCAATTTTTCCCCCTAGAAAACTTGCAGACTGGGCCGTTAGGTGGCAAATGAACTTTAACATAGATAATTGTGAGCTGATGCACTTTGGTAGGAAAAACAGAAACATCACCTACACCTTAGAAAATAAGAAACTGAATGGGGTAGAAGTGCAAAGGGATCGAGGGATACAGTTGAGCAAATCATTAAAAGCAGCATCGCAAGTCAGCAAAGCACTGGGATTTATTTCTAGGGGTATAGAAATCAAGAGTAGTGAAGTTACGTTAAACCTATATAGGACCCTGGTTCTGGTCTGCATACTATAAAAAGGTCATAGAAGCACTGGAGAAAGTGCAAAAAAGATTTACAAGGGTGGTACTAGAATTGAGAGATTACAGCTATCGGGAAAGATTGAACAGATTGGGGCTTTTTCCTTTAGAAAAGAGAAGACTTAAAGGAGACCTGATAGAGTTCTTTAAAATTATGAATGGGTTGGATGGGGTAGATGTGAAGAGAATGTTTCCATTTGTGGGATATCCAAAGCTAGGGGCCATAAATACAAGATAATTAATAATAAATCCAATAGGGAAATAAGGAGAAATGTCTTTACTCAGAGAGTGGTTAGAATGTGGAAGTGGTTGAGACAAATAGCTTAGATGCTTTCAAAAGGAAATTAGATGAGTATGTGAGAGAAAAGGGACTAGAAAGATCTGCTGAATGGCTGAGATGAGGTAGATGGAATGGGAGGAGACCCGTGTGGAGTATAACCACCAGCACAGACTGGTTGGGCCGTATGACCTGTTACTGTGCTGTATATTCTATGTAATATACAGTACTCTCACGTATTTGGAGGTATAGGTAGTATCCCAATGAGTTTCATCCACACTAGTATGCATAACAATATTTCATAATGCACTTATTAAACATATGGAGAACAATATATACTTTTGTAGCAACTGGAGTTAAGAAATTGCTTAAGTAGTCCAGCCACACATTTTACGTATGTAAACAGGTTTGAACCATTTCCACAAAGGTTGCATTTCAGATTGTGAGCTTTGTGGAGAAATCGAGACACAAGCGGTGAGTTTAACTTTGCCTGCATGGCGGAAACTGGGCGGGCAGGTGAAATGGCTGTACTGAGTGACCCACCCTTATCAATCCCGCTGCCTTCTCGCAGATTGCAATTTTAAATGCCTCTCCCCTGCTATTCTTCAAAATAATGCCATGGAATCTTTTACATACAACTAAGAGGGCAGATGGGGCCTCGGATTAACGTCACATCTAAAAGACGGCACCTCTGACAGTGCAGCACTCCTCTGGAATGTCAGCCGAGATTATGTGCTCAGGTCCCTGAAGTGGGACTTGAACCCACAACCTTCTGACTCAGAGGCAAGAGTGCTACTTCAGTAAGGCTTTTGACAAAGTCCCGCATGGGAGACTGGTCAAGAAGGTAAGAGCCCATGGGATCCAGGGCAATTTGGCACATTGGATCCAAAATTGGCTTAGTGGCAGGAGGCAGAGGGTGATGGTCGAAGGTTGTTTTTGTGGCTGGAAGCCTGTGTCCAGTGGTGTGCTGCAGGGATCGTTGCTGGGTCCCTTGCTGTTTGTAGTGTACATTAATGATTTAGATATGAATGTAGGGGGTATGATCAGTAAGTTCGCAGATGACACAAAAATTGGTGGAGTGGTAAATAGCAAGGAGGGAAGCCTCAGGCTAGAGGACGATATAGATGGGTTGGTCAGATGGGCAGAACAGTGGCAAATGGAATTTAACCCTGAAAAGTGTGAGGTGATGCATTTTGGGAGGACTAACAAGGCAAGGGAATACACAATGAATGGTATGATCCTAGGAAGGACAGAGGATCAGAGGGACTTTGCTGTGCATGTACATAGATCCCTAAAGGCAGCAGGACAGGTAGATAAGGTGGTTAAGAAGGCATATGGGATACTTGCCTTCATTAGCCAAGGCATAGAATATAAGAGCAGGGAGGTTATGATGGAGCTGTACAAAACGCTGGTTAGGCCACAGCTGGAATACTGTGTGCAGCTCTGGTCGGCACTCTATAGGAAGGATGTGATTGCATTAGAGAGGGTGCCGAGGAGATTCACCAGGATGTTACCTGGGCTGGAGCACTTCAGCTATGAAGAAAGACTGGACAGGCTGGGGTTGATTTCCTTAGAGCAGAGAAGGCTGAGGGGGGACCTGATTGAGGTGTACAAAATTATGAGGGGCATAGATAGGGTAGATAGAAAGGAACTTTTCCCCTTAGTAAAGGGGCCAATAACCAGGGGGCATAGCTTCAAGGTAAGGGGCAGGAGGTTTAGAGGGTATTTGAGGAAAAACTTTTTCACCCAGAGTGTGGTTGGAATCTGGAACTCACTGCCTGAAAGGAACCCTCACAACATTCGAGAATCATTTAGATGAGCACTTGAAATGCAATAGCATACAAGGCTACGGACCAAGTGCTGGAAAATGGGATTAGAATAGATAGGGCTTGATGGCCGGCGCGGACACGATGTGCCGAAGGGCCTCTTTCTGCACTCGATAACTCTATGGGGGAGAAATTCAGTATCGCCCCATTTGGGGCGCAATTATCGGGCGGGCGCAAAGATTAGCGCCTGTCGCTAATTATCGCCTCTGACAGCAAACTTGGCTTTTATCACCCCTGGAGGTGATTGGAGCGCTAAATCGGGTGCTACACACCTCTCTTAAGGCGCAAAGGCCGAGGAACAAGGCGCTACCTCACAGCGCTGGCGAAGCTCTTGTGATGTCAGTCAGCAATGGAACACCGACACAGTGGCACCAGCCAGTTCTTAAAGGGGAGTTCTGACGAAAGGTCATCGACTTGAAACGTTAACTCTGTTTCTCTCTTCTCAGATGCTGCTTGACCTGCTGAGTTTCTCCAGCATTTTTCAGTTTTTATCTTAAAGGGGAGGATTGATTTTGCACTCCATCCACATCCTGCTCATTGCAGCCTTGAATCTCGGCCTGAATCTCAGCCTGGAGAGACCTGTACATCAAATCTGCTGGAAAGAACAATGGAGAGAACCAGGGAAAGAGCTCAGAGTGCAGCCCCCACAGTCTCTTCTAAATCGATACAAGGAAGGGCAAATCAAAATCAACCTGCAAAGTGCTGCTCAGTACCCAAAACTCCTTCACACAGCGTTGAATCTCTCCAGAAGTTTCTCTCTCTCTCTCAGAATGCGTAGTGGTAAAATGTCACCGACAAAAAAAGGCAGGAAGCGGTCGCCTTTAAATAGCGCTCCCCTAGTCCCTTTCTGACAGCATAATGCTCCCCTCAACCTGTCGTTGCTAGTGGCAGGCGGTAAGGCAGGGGGCGCCACTCAATTTCCGGTCCGGGGCGCTAACAGGGTGTTGCGCACTCGACTGACATCACAATCTGCCGGCGCAGGAGATCGTGGCGGTAGTGTTTAGCGCCGCTGCAAAATATCTAGTTAATTTCGCGAGCGGTGCAAACATCGCAGCGCCCTCTTAAGGCGCTAACGGGAGGCGCAAACAACTGAATTTTTCCCCATGACTCTATGGGCAGGATTTTCATTGGGCCATGGAGGCAGGATTGGAGGCGTGTGGGGGGTTAAAATCGTGAAATCGGGGGGTAGTTAACAGGCAGTTTTTAGCCTAATCCCTATTTTTATTGCTGAAGTGTGGGACTCCCGACGGCTCCAAACCACGCCAAGAGGCGGACTGTCGGGCTGAAGGGCTTGGAGGGTTTGAGATGTCCGGTGTTCAGGTGAGTGATGTGTGCATGAGTGGAGAAGTAAGTGTGTTTGGTGTGTGTAAAGTGTTTAAAGAAGTTTAATTACCTTTACTTACCTTTACAGCCTTCCTTCCTTCAGGTCTCGGGAGTCCCTCATCTCACTGGCACAGAAAGCAGAATGGCCGCGAGCTGTCAAAAGTTGCAGCATTCAGCTTTCTGTTCTGGAGAGATCTCTAAAGCAGCCTGAGAGGAAAGAATTAACTTAGTGTACAGATTGTTTGTGTTTGACAGCTTCAAAGAGCTGTCAAACGCTGATATTTAATCTGCCAAAAGCTCTTGACAGATGAAATGTCAATCTGTGACATCACCTGTTGCCAGGTGGCCCTTAATTGGCCTGCTGAGCCTGCTGGGTGGGCTCAACAAGATCAATCAAGTGAAAATCGCATGGGTTGACCACAACTCGATGGAGACGGGACTACAACCCCAAAAGTTGTAGTCCCGCCTCCTACACGCCTCCAGTATCAAAATCCAGCCCTATGACTCTACCCACTGAAGGTTAAGGGGTGATCTGATCGAAGTTTTCAAGATATTAAGGAGAAGTGATAGGGTAGATAGAGAGAAACTATTTCTGCTGGTTGGGGATTCTAGGACTAGGGAACATAGTCTAAAAATTAGAGCCAGGCCTTTCAGGAGTGAAATTAGGAAACACTTCTACACACAAAGGGTGGTAGAAGTTTGGAACTCCCTTCAGCAACCAGCAATTGATGCTAGATCAATTCTTAATTTTAAATCTGAGATTGATTGCTTTTTGCTAAGAGATATAGGCCAAAGGCGGGTATAGGGAGTTGGGTCGCAGATCAGCCATGATCTCATTGAATGGCAGAACAGGCTCGAGGGGCTGAATGGCCTACTCCTGTTCCTATGAGCCAAAGAAACAGATCGGGGTCGATTTTCCTGGAGCTGTCAGGTGGGGTTTCAGGCATGTGGGGGTGAAAATCCCGAATTCGGGGGTCCCGACACCATCCCGCCCAAAACCCCGCTCCACGCAAGTTTCAGAGGCGGCGGGTACCCGCCCCGCACTGGGACCCGCCAACCCCAGGCGGGAAGGGATTAGTGCCAATTAACTGCCTGTTAACAGGTAGTTAACAGGCAGTTTTTAGCCTAATCCCTATTTTGAGGGGTGTCGTGTGGGATTCCCGACGGCTCCACACCACGCCAGGTTAGAGCAGGCGGGCCGTCGGGTTGAAGGAGTTGGAGGGGTCACGATGTCGGTGTTCAGGTGAGTGATGGGTGCAGGAGTGCAAAGGTAAGTGTGTTTGGTGTGTCTAAAGTGTGTAAAGAACTTTTACTTACCTGTATTTACCTTAACGGCCTTTCTTCCTGTAGGCGTCGGGAGCGTGTCACTCAGCCGGCACTTAAAGCTGAATGGCTGCGATCTGTGAAAAGTGACAGCCTTCAGCTTGAGTGCTGCTGAGAGTTCTAACTGAGTCTGCGTTGAAGGACTCATGTTAGAACTCAGACTGTCAGTGTTTGGCAGCTTCAAACAGCTGTGAAACACTGATATTTCATCTGTCAAGAACTCTTGACAGATGAAATTGCAGTCTGCGACGTCACCTGTTGCCGAGTGGCCCTTAATTGGCCTGCTGAGCCCGCTGGGCGGGCTCAACAAGGTCAATCAAGTTAAAATCGCGTGGGTTGGCCACAACTCGATGGAGGCGGGACTACAACCCGAAAGCTGTAGTCCCCTCTTCTTCCTGACAGCTTCGGGAAAATCGACCCCATCATCTCTGCAGTCCACTTTTTTGTGTATTCTTCTGAAAATACATGTTAAAAATATAAGAAAATACAACATTTAAGTGGTGGAAATAATTTTTCCAATGCAACTGGCAGACGATAAGATACCCTCTACTTGGATATCTAGATGACAGCAGGAGCAGCAGGTTTAAAGAGCATGACATGTGATGGAACATTGCAGAAATCATTACAGTAACACCCAGGAGAGTGAACATGCTGAAAGCTTTGTAGTACATAAAAACAGGAATTGAAAACTTATATGGTGAGGTAAAACAAACAGTGCTGGAACCATAAGTGAGAAGAATAAATAAATGTAACGTTGAACATGGAGACCTTTGCACTGTCTAGATCGCTGTGTTTTTATATTTTTTTCTGCTACCAGTGTACAACTGAGCTAAAGCAGCTTGTTACTACTCACCAAGGTGGTATGTTCATGCTAACTCCTGATTTAAGGAGGTTTTATTTCCTCTGGTAGTACCGGTTAAATCTGCCCATGTAAAATTCTGCTGTGCGCTATTTTAACACAGCTATTAAACCTGTTGCACGCAGTATTGGGGGGGAAGTTAAACCCCTCGTTGTCTTAGTTTCTTACCAACAGTTGAAAATAATATAGCAGAACCTCAGTTGTCTTCTCTGCAGAGTCTGGGGCACTTCATCGTACTGGCCACCACATGAACTTTACAAACAAAAAGGGATTCTTGAAGGTGCGCTAGAATGGGCTCTCGCAACATTCAGCTTTGGGACAGATATGTGGTGAGTGAATGTCTGTCGGGTTGCTAAGCCTGAGCTCTGTGTGAATTTTATTGCTGGCTACAATGAGCCAAAAAACTGAGGTGGACTTCCGTCACATTTATCCTGTTTAATATGGCAGCGTCTCAAAAGTCAGGAGATGGAACAAGAAGGAAAGGTCGGGATAATAATGCCCCGCACCTCACTAGCCTTTGATCATAACACCACGACCATTTGATGGACTGGGTTAATACAGTACCTGTCATTTATTCTATGGTGCTTAAGCACCGTCTAACGTGTCCCACACTGTCTGACCCAGCACAGGCTTTCAAATAAACTCACTCATGGATGGAGTTCCAAACAATTTGCCTTCATTTATTTCTCTCACAAGTGTCCGTGGATAATATGTCTTCAATATTAGTTGTAAAAATAAATGGGAGACCCAGAGAAAGTTTGTTATCTCAACAGATTGTAACTTTATCCTATGCTCTTGCAGTTATCACAATATTTCATTCAGTTTGAAATTTGTGCTAACTTTAGGCTGACTTTATTATTAGGCACAAGGTTTTAAACCTAAGTGGTTTATGGAGGATAACGTACAATACAGTACCGTCTTAAAGTTACAGACAGTGCAGTTTAATGAACACCATCTTCTGTCATCATGTTTTCAAGTTTTTCATCTATAATGCTCGATTACCCCGTCTCCAACCTCTTTCCTCTCCAAAGTCCTTTGAATGTGCTGTCACCTCCTAAATCCGCGCCCATCTTTTCCGCAACTTCATGTTTGACCCTTCCAATCAAGCTTCCGCCCCTGCCACAACACTGAAACGACCCGTATCAAAGTCACAAATGACATCCTGTGTGATTGTGGCCATGGTACACTATCCCTCCTCGACCTGTCTGCAGCCTTTGACCTGGTTGACCACCTTTCTCCTCCAATGCCTCTCCCCCGTTGTCCAGCTGGGTGGGACTGCCCTCGCCTGGTTCCATTCCTATCTACCCAATCGTAGCCAGAGAATCACCTACAAGGGTTTCTCTTCCTGCTCCCGCACCATTACCTCTGGAGTTCCCCAAGGATCTATCCTTGGCCCCCTCCTATTTCTCATCTACATGCTGCCCCTCGGTGACATCATCCGAAAACACAATGTCAGGTTCCACATGTACGCTGATGACACCCAGCTCTACCTCACCACCACCTCTCTCGGCCCCTCCACTGCCTCTGATTTGTCATGCTGCTTTGGTGACGTTCAGTACTGAAATTTCTCCAACTAAATATTGGAAAGACCGAAGCCATTTCCGTTGGTCCCCAACGCAAGGTAATTTCCCTAGCCACCAACTCCATCCCTCTGACTGGCCACTGTCTGAGGTTGAACCTGATTGTTCGCAGCCTTGGCATCCTATTTGACCCCAAGATGTGCTTCTGGCCACATACCTGTGGCATAACTAAGACGCCTGTTTCCACCTCCATAACATTGCCCATCTCCGCCCCGCCTCGGTTCATCGGTTGCTGAAACCCTCATCCATGCCTTTGTTACCTCTAGACTTGACAATGCTCACCTGTCTCACCGCCCATCTTCCACCCTCCATAAACTTGAGCTCATCCAAACCTCTGCTGCCCGTGTCCTAACTCGCACCAAGTTCCGTTCACCCATCACCCCCTGTGCTCGCTGGCCTACTTTGGCTCCCAGTCCAGCAACGCCTCAAATTTAAAATTCTCATCCTTGTTTACAAATCCCTCCATGGCCTCCCCCCTCCCTATCTCTGTAACCACCTCCAGTCCCACAACCCTCCGAAATCTCTGCACTCCTCCTATTCTGGCCTCTTGTGCATCCTTGATTTTAGATATCTCCACCATTGGCGGCCATGCCTTCAGATGCCCATGTCCTAAGCTCTGGAATTCCCTCCTTAAACATCCTGCCTCTCTGCTTCTCTCTTCTCCTTGAAGACACTCCTTAAAACCTACCTTTTTGACCAAGCATTTTGTCACCTGTCCTAATATCACCTATGTGGTTTAGTGTCAAATTTTGTTTGATAATGCTCCGGTGAAGCACCTTGGGATGTTTTATTACGTTAAAGGCGCTATATAAATATAAGTTGTTATTGATTTCAGTGCTTCTTGCAGTGGGCTATATTTTCTCTTTCCTTTGTTAAGTTTGGACGTATCTAAAAATGTTGTGCTTTACAGAAATAAAATGGTATCATATTGATTTTCTTCAAATCTACCCTGGGGTTGACATTCCCCTGCTCAATACCCTTACATCAGAGCCAATGACCTACCACCCCACTAAGCACAATGTAAAAGCAGCTAACGTGTGATCTTAAACCTGCCCACCTAAATACAGTGCCCTATATCATTTTAACCTTCATCAATGAATATTCTTCTAAAAACCTATTACCCATTGACGGAATTGAATTCCTTCTTGAGCCAATTCTACTGCTTTAAACTATGTTAATTTGGCACTAATTGGACCTAATTTGACAATCTTACTCCGAAAGCCAATAACTATTGATGGTCTGAGAAGTAGTAATGTTGCAGGGCTGGAGGAGGGGATGTTCCGAGGTTGAGTGCGAGTATATTGGATTCAATTTCTATCCTTCCCCTGTACTAACATTAATCTTGGTATAATGTTAATGGTATTATGAATGAATTTGTGTGATGAAGCTAAGGATTCCCCTTCTTCCCCCCCTCCCCGCTCCCCCCACCCCCCACCACAGTTTGGAAATAATAACCCTCGTGTTATTTTATGCAAATTTACACGTATGAAAATGACAAAAAGGTAGATTTTTCAATTGGAGTTCTTTAACGCCATGGCCGATTGGAAAATCTAGGCTTGAGTGTTTCAGGTCTGCTCGCTGTAGCAGAAATACATTTTCAAAACTGCAGATTCTGCAATGACAACACATGGTACAAATGACATATAGGGGGAAAAATTCAGTTGTTTGCGCCTCCTGTTAGTGCCTTAAGAGGGCGCTAATGGGGCGCTAAGCAATTAGTGCCTGGGCGTGGCGATGTTTGCGCCACTCGCGAAATTAACTAGACATTTTGCGGCGGCGCTAAACACTACCGCCACGATCTCCTGCGCCGGCAGATCGTGACGTCAGTCGAGTGCGCAATGCCCCGGTAGCGCCCCGGACCGGATGTTGAGTGGCGCCCCCTGCCTTACCGCCTGCTGGTAGCAACGACAGGTTGAGGGTTTTGCAGTCAGGAAGGGACTGGGGGAGCGCTATTTAAAGGCGACCACTTCCTGCCTTTTTTTGTTGGTGACATTTTCGCACCACGCATTCAGAGAGAGAGAAAGAGAGACTTCTGGAGAGATTCAACACTGTGTGAAGGAGTTTTGCATACTGAGCAGCACTTTGCAGGTTCATTTTGATTTGCCCTTCCTTGTATCTATTTAGAAGAGACTGTGGGGGCTGCACTCTGAGCTCTTTCCCTGGGTCTCTCCATTGTTCTTTTCAGCAGATTTGATGTACAGGTCTCTCCAGGCCGAGATTCAAGGCTGCAATGAGCAGGATGTGGATGGAGAGCAAGATCGACCCTCCCCTTTAAGATAAAAACAGAAAAATGCTGGTCAAGCAGCATCTGTGAAGAGAGAAACAGAGTTAATGTTTCAGGTCGATGACCTTTCGTCAGAACTCCCCTTTAAGAACTGGCCGGCGCCAGTGTGTCTGTGTTCCATTGCCGACTGACATCACATGAGCTTCGCCAGCGTTCTGAGGTAGCGCCTCGCTCCTCGGCCTTTGCGCCTTAAGACAGGTGTGAAGCGCCTGATTTAGCGCTCCAATTACCTCCAGGGGCGATAAAAGCCAAGTTTGCCGTCGGAGGTGATAATTAGCGCCAGGCGCTAAACTTTGCGCATGGCCGCTAATAGCGCCCCAAACGGGGCGATACTGAATTTTTCCCCCATAGTATGTAATGTAGTAGAAATGACTTTTTAAGAATTCTGGTCAGTTTATTAACTGAAGTACATCACTACAAAAGGAAATGATTCACACTCACCATTCCCACAAGCCTCCAAGCACTCGCAAACTAATGCCATATTTTAGCTCCAGAGGGACAAAGAGGACTCTCAAATGAACTTTGGTGCTAATTGTAAGTGTATCGATGTAAAACAACTATTACCAAGCACTGCATAAATGGTGGGCCTAGTTGAACAAAGAACCAAATTGCCATCGAATGGACAGAGCTGAACTGGGGCAATGGATCCTTTAGAAAAATGGTCCAGTAGTACATAATTGACTTTAGTATTTCTATCTTTAAAACAAAGACAATTGTTGTGTTTGCTACCAATTTTGATTTTAAATTGTACAAACATGAATTATCTAGAAGAATTAAAACTTTTTTTGGAGAGGAGAATTAACACCCTTAAAATGGAATGTGGTAGATTTGTTCCTGTGAAGTTGTAAATTGGTCAGAGTGTAATTGAACAATGCCAGATCATCATTTCTGAGTCATTTTCTCTGTTTATATTAACAGTTGGCAAAGGTTACACTTCAGTTAAGAGACTGCGTCCTATTGTTTAGTAATTCTAGTGTGGAAGAATTACTTGATTTTTCCCTAAGAGGGATTGATTTAATTAGGATTTCACCAGATGGCCTATTCTCTGCACTGCCAGTGACTCATTTTAGTAATGCCCCCTCCTTCCAATAACACTGTCTAAATAGGGTTAGTTGCCTAAACACATTCAACCTGCAGGCAAAGATGAGGAGGAAGATTGTGGAGAAGTCTGCTTGTGGGATACTGGGGGGAATTTAAACATGAAAGAGTGCGTGGGTTTGGGAGGTGGTGGGTGATTAAATGCGCTGAAATTGACGGCGCGTCAGGAAGCTGGCTCCATCCCGCTGACTTCCGCATTTCACTCAAGCGCGTTTGGCTGTGTGTGAGAAACCCCCTTGGGAGAGGCGGGTTACCAATTTAAAGCTATTAAGAGGTATTTAAGAGATAATTAACAGCTTTTTTAACAGGGGTTTAAACTTTCACTGTGGGCGCACGGGTTTCCCGGGCTTTCTGGATCTTGTCAGTGAAAGCAAGGCGAGAGCACTGTGGTAGTTGACAGGGCGGAAGAAATGGCAGGCAAAAAAACGTATAAGCACTGAGACCTCACACCTGCTTCCTTGTTCAGAGAGTTTGCTTTCAGTACTTTGCAGGTGATTTCTACAACTTTGGAGGTGGGTTCCAATAATTCGGCGGTGACTTTCACTACATTCCTATGGCCCTGTTCCTGGGACTAGGGACAGGGTCACTGGCAAGGCTTGGAAGCTAAGACAGAGCCAGGCCTGGTTAGTACCTGGAGGGGTGACCATCAGGGAAGACCAGGTGCAGAAGGTCACGGGAGGGGTGGTTGGTGAGAAGGTCACGGAAGGAGCCACGGGAGGAGCGGCTGGTGAGCAGGCCCGGGCGGTGGGCTGAAGATTGTCGGACAGGAGGAATGGTGGAAATGGAATGGCGGCGCGCACTGACGCAGCGGCTTCGCTTCTCCCAGTCATGAGAGCTTGCAAGATCACATTTCGTTGTTCATGTACTTGTGCAATGACATTAATTATTATTATTGGAGGTCACTCTCACTACTTTGGAGCTTTGTGCGTCTGATCTCCACTTTACATCTGTCGTATGTCAGATCAGCATGGGTGCCGCTTATGCCGTTTCACCTTGGACCTCAGATGAGCACCAGCAGCAACACCACCAGCAGCAACAGACCTGCCACTGCACAGGAGAGAGGGGATGAACACAGAGATGCAGCTTGCAGGAGGCGATACCCACAACACAGGGTATGCAGGCAGAGGATCAGCTTACTTGACGAGTCCGAACACCAGTGCCTCAGGAGGCTCAGGGTATGGCGCCAGGTCATGGCAGACATTTGCATCCTGCTGGAATAAGACCTGCTGCCAACTGGACCTGATGGTCACGCTTTACCAGTGGCTGTCAAAGTGTCCACCGCCCTCAACCTCTTCGCCTCCGGCTCCTTCCAGGAATCTGCAGGAGACATTTGCAGGATTTCACGGTCGGCCTGCCCACAAATGCATTGCACAGGTGACCAATGCCATCTTTGCCAGGGCAGGCTATTATGTACACTTTGCCACCGATTAAGCCAATCAGAGTGAGCGTGCGCTTGGGTTTTCAGCTCTGGCTGGCTTCTCACAGGTACAGGGCATCATCGACTGCACACATGTGACAATCACGGCATCCCTAGATCACCCAGGAGTGTTTGTGAACCGCTTCCACTCCATCAATGTGCAGCTCGTCAGTAATCACAAAAAGATCGTTATGCAGGTGTGTGCAAGATTCCCAGGAAGCTGCCATGATGCATTCGTCCTGCGCCAGTCCACTCTCCCTGATCTCTTCGCACCTCCGAGTAGACTTACTGGCTGGCTGCTTGGAGACAAAGGCTATCCACTTAAGACATGGCTGATGACACCAGTGAGGAGCCCAAGCAATGAGGCCCAAGAGCACTACAATCAAAGCCATATGATGATGAGATGTGTCACTGAGCAAGCAATCAGCATGCTGAAGATGCGCTTCAGGTGCCTCGACAGATCTGAAGGTGCCCTTCAGTACGCATCAGCCAGGGTCTCCAGAATGATCACGGTTTGCTGAGCTCTGCACAACAGCACAGTAACGAGGATTGGAGCTGCAGGACGAGCAAGGCACAGAGCATATTGCCTCTTCAGAGTAGGAAGATGAGGAGGAGGAGGAGGTGGAACAACATCATGTGGCCATGGCACTAGCAGCGGCGCACGTTGCTGTCCGGGATGGATCATCATGGCAAGATTTAGTTAGGTTGCACCACTGTACCCATCTGGCAGCCACATGCTGAACCCACTTGCGCACTCCCCTCCCCTCACTCCCCCAGCACAAAGCAGTCCTGCAATCAACAAAGCATCCCTTTCACAGACACCCATTGCTCAGTTTTAAGTCTTGTCTTACCTTTCATCAGAACTGAGAAGGCCAGCTGCCAGGCTGCAGACAAACATGGGCAAGACTTGAAAGTGGTGCAAAGAAATAATTTTATATGTGCCTCAAAACTTATACATTAATTTATCATTGTAGCATGTCTAACAAACCCATGTGAATACCCTTGTGCAACTACTAATCTTTCATCTTTTTTCTACAACTCCTACATTGTGCAACCCATGTGGCTTCAGCAACGGTAGAGGCAGGCTGCTCACGTCCCTCATCTGACTGCTGAGATGCTCTTGGCCGACGTTCTCTGGATTTTGGAGCCTGTGAGGGTCCCGCCAAAGACTGCTCCATCTGCACCTGTGCAGGGGCAGACTCGGCCATTGGGACACAAGGCAGTATGTGGGGCACTGACTGGGGGGTGGGGGGGCAACGGGTGAGAAGTGGAAGCGCTTTGAGCAGAGTGCCCCACTTCTGTGTCCCCCATCTCCGTGTTCCCCCTCATGGCCCACCCGCACTTCCCTGCTAGCAATCAGCCGGAGAGCACTTTGCTGCACATCAGTGAGGTGCTGAACGGCCAAGGCTAGGTTTTTATCTATCCTAGTTAAGGTGGCATTCAGCGTGTGCAAGCCATTGGCGAGAGCAAGCATGCACTTATTTGACTGCCACATTTGATGCTCCGTGCAGGTGGCCATGAATGAAACCTTCATAGCGAAGGCCTGTGACATCACGCCACTCATGATTGAGATGGACTCCTCCATTATCTCTGCAAGTGTGCACATTGCGGCTGGAAATCCTGCCAGAGCCTCAGACATTTTTTGCTGCTGCTCCAGAATTATCCTCTTTGTCGATGGCCCCCGGGGTCCAGCCTCTGCCTCCAGCTGAGCAGAGCTGGGAGCATCCTGTGCCCTCCAACGAGGACTCTCCACTGCTGTCCCTGTCTCCACCATCTGCTTCTGCTCACATGTGATGTCATGGTGTGGAGATGCCGGTGTTGGACTGGGGTGGACAAATGTAAGAAGTCACACAACACCAGGTTATAGTCCAACAGCTTTATTTGAAATCACAAGCTTTCGGAGCGCTCCTGACGAAGGAGCAGCGCTCCGAAAGCTTGTGATTTCAAACAAAGCTGTTGGACTATAACCTGGTGTGTGACTTCTTACATTTGTCCACATGTGATGTGTGAGATACCAGGTAACAACACAACTATCTGTCTTGCTGCTTCGACCGATGTGTGTGTATCTGTGCTGGTGCATGGTGTGCATGAGTCCTGTGACGGTGCTCCCTCAGAGTTAACTACCTCTTCTGAGGAGACATCTTCCTCCCTCTGGCTCCACCGCCTGTTGGACACTTGATGGGCCTGTGGGAGATTAAAGACATGAATTAGAACTGTCATGGTAAGAGTGTTTTAAGTTAACATTATGCACATGATCATATTTCACTGGCTGCTGACATCAAATCAACATGTGTGACAGTTGTATCCAATGTGGCTGTGTGATATTTAATTCTGTCACCAGTTAGCTGGGAGGTCTCCATCTCCCACCGCCAGGCATGCTGACACTTAGCTTATCTCAAGTGCATCCTTCTCTGCAGCTGTTAGCGTGGCGATGACTAGAGGGCCACCTCCGGTTCTCTGCCTGTCCCCGGTGTTCTGTGCTCTCTTCTCCTGCAAGGAAGGAAATAAGAGACCTTTGAGTGAGAGTCGTGCAATGAGTGGAACAAATGGATGGACAACATCTGTTGAGGGTGCAAATGCAGTGGCTGGGTTAAAATGCAACTGATAGATGTGCTGCTGCTATTGCTGGTTTCCCGCGTGCAACTGGACCTGCCCCTCCGCCCCCCACCCCACCCACTCCCAACAGCCACTCCCAACACATCGCCCAGTAAATATTCCAGACACTGTGTTATGTTTAAACTCATGGCAAACTCTGCAGGGTCGAATTTGTGAGGTAGACAATCTGAGCACGTTATACTGGGACAGCTGCTCATTTCCATTTCCCATTCCCATTCCAGGAAAAGGGGATTGAGTGCAGCTGTATTCAGATTAAATGGGGCTGTGAAATTCTATCCAGTTTACAGTGGAGGGAACTTGGATCCTAGATCTCTTTCCAAGCTGAATTTAATCTTCCACGGGGCTCCAACCAGACACCATCTGAGCACCTTCTGGCTTCAGTCCAGCCAGGATTTGCAGAACTATGCAGGCATGTGGCCGGATTGAGTCAGCACTTTGCTACTTTTGTTAATGTGTTGTCTCCGATCCAAGCACACGTTCTGCTAATTCTGCCCAAGCCATCGAAAAATCTTGCCAAACCTTGCCCAAGGACATCCAACGACCACAAAATGAAAGGGATTGTCCACCCAGCCTGGAGATGTTTTACAGCTGCCTGCAATGCCAAGTTGCCAGTAAGTATGTTATCAATTTTGAGTCTATTCCAAGTCTAAAGCACCCACTCTGAGCTGACCAATTGAGCATGTTACCAAGAAGGAGGTTAGAGCTCCTTAATTGAAGGATCTGCATATAGAATAAAAGGCAAAACTGAAGCCTTCCAATTACATTGTGTCGATCTTGGCATCCAAACACATAATGCATTCGCATGAGATTCCTTTGTTATTTTAGCAAAGGCATTAACCTATTTGAAATAAATTTTTAATACGTCTGTTAAAGAAAGAACTTGCATTTATATAGCAGCTTTCACAACCTCAGGGCGTCGCAAAGCGCTTTCAGCCAATGACGTACGTTTGAAGTGCTTTCACTGTTAAGATAGTGAACAAAGGCATTTCATACAAACTTGTTCAACATTCATATGCTTCTGTTTGTGCAGCATTATTTCAAGGCCTAAGTACATGAGGCAATATTTTGAAATGCAAATATTAAAAGTTTTCAACTACATTCCCGTATCACTTTGCATAAAATTAAGGAGTCAATAAGCGTATTGTAAAATAAAATAAGTGTGATTTACCAACTAGGCGAAACAAACATTTTCTAAGGTCCCATTGATTCCCAGAGGAAGCCAAGCATTATTCAAATCTGAAGCTAACATTGAGCCAAAAGAACATATCCATGAATGTTTTACCCGCGACATTGGTTGTAGACTGGCTTAAACATTTGTTCCTTCGGTCCTTTGCAACAGCTGTCCTGCATGAGTCAAGCATCTCCAAGAGTTTATTTGGCTGTTCACTGAAGTTACTGTGGAAATTTCTGTGTATTGTGGACAATGTTCCCTGTAAGCTGCACTTTGTTCCGGGTGGCCTGTTTCTTTTAATGCGCCGTCCCTTTAAATTTCTGCGCATGCACCGTGTTTACAATGGAAAAGCCGGTGAGCGGCTTGCGCGGGACCTTTGAGATTACTGCGCGGCCACGCACCTTAGCAGGAACATTGATTACAGATATCTCTGATGGAACCTAATGAGCAGTACGCACTGAAACTCTGATAACATCGGGTGAGCACAATTAGTGTATGCATGGCTATATCGAGAACAAAGTTTCATCCTACGGTTCGAATTGCTTCTTGCAATGATGCTAAATACAAATGCTATTATAATGTAGTTTGCTCAGTGTTGGTACCAACACCTGTCAGAACCATGAATGGTTCATGGTTCACAGTCTCAGGATAAGGGGTCGGCCATTGAGGACTGAGATGAGGAGAAATTTCTTCACTCAGAGTGTTGTGAATCTTTGGAATTCTCTACCCCAGATAGCTGTGAATGCTCAGTCGTTGAGTGTTTTCAAGACAGAGATCGATAGATTTTTGGATATTAAGGGAATAAAGGGATATGGGAATAGTGCGGGAAGGTGGAGTTGATGTAGAGATCTTATTGAACGGCAGAGCAGTCTCGAAGGGCTGAAAGGCCTACTCCTGCTGCTATTTCTTATATTCTTATTAGGGTAGAATAGCTGACAATGATCAATGTAATTAAGGAGTTAAATCTTTCCCTATTTTACTTGTTACATTTCTATTGCAGCAGAGGGCTTTTACTAATCTAATATTTAAAATCCTGGAAATGATTATTCAATGTTATCATGTAATTATTTTACACAGGCTTAATTAGTAATAACGATTTGTAGTATCTTTATATCATGACCCTTCAATTCTACTACAGGTGCAATTGACAGTATTGGTGCTAAAACTAAATAACATAACAGGTATATAAATATTCTCATAGAATATTTTTTTGTCTGTAACCAGTACAGAGTACAATTGGAGTAGGGTCCTTGTTGTGGTATTCTAGAGGGAATCTGGAACTGCATCTAACTTATGTTGTACCTGATTTGGGAGTGCTTGATCGTAGCAAAGAAGCAAATGTTTCACTTCCTCCAGCACTTTCTCTTATCTTAATGAGCATGAAATTCAAAAACCCAAAGAGGAACGGTTGACTTGTTTGGGCCTCTTTGTTTGGATGCCAGCCACGGCTCAGTAGTAGCACCTCCGTTTCTGAGTCAGAATGGGCGTGGGTTCAAGTCCCGCTCCAGAGACCTAAGCACATAATCTAGGTTGACTCTCCAGTGCGAATGCTGCACTATAGGAGGAGGTGTGCCACCTTTTGGATGAGACATTAAATTGAGGCCCTGTCTGCCCTTTCAGGTGGACGATAACGATCCCGTGGCATTATTTCGAAGATCAGCAGTGAAATTTCTCCTGGCGTCCTGGACAATGTGGCACTTTCTCTTACTACTGTTCGGACCTCGAGAAATACGAATTAGCTTAACAATGACAGACAAGGATGTGATCAATAAAATTGGTCTTTTAATCAGACTATAGTTCAAAATTCAAGTGTACATAGAAGCACCTTTGGCAATAAATTCAAAGAACTCCTGGCAATAAATATGCCGGCAACTTATCAATTCAAAGTATATAAACATGTCCCTTTAATGATTCAATTGTACATAAAAGTACCCCCTTTAACAATATCTAAGCCCATGTCCAATTTTCACACATACTCCTTCATTTCTGGGTGATCGGTCAAAGGAAACTATAAGTCGAAACATAAACTGGCTGGCCACTTTTCTCAATTCAATCTTCCTCCTGCTTTTTCTTCTCTGTTCTTCTTCTTATCTCTGAAAACTCCCGCCACTGGGTTATAAGGCCTCGTTGATCATAAATTACTCTCTGTCTCCCTTGGATAGGTCTGTCCCACTCCAAATCTTCCCTAATTGGAGTTCCATCCGCATGACAAATTCCTGTTCCTGTGAGCTGTATGTTCTCCCCTTCTTGTCCATGTGGCCTCTCAAACAAAGAACACATACTGACCGCCATTTTGTGTCTTCACTGTAAAGTCTGTGTGTTCTAATTGTAATTAATAACACACAGACTACAAGATTAAAGTTCAACAGGTCTTTACTGGTTGGAGGTCAGGACTATACTAAATACAATCTTACTACATACACAGTGCTTATATACCGGTGGTCACCACCAGTATTACGTATACAGCAGCCAGAGAAAGTAGTACATCTCTTAAGGTGGAACAGGCTTAAGTTCTCTTAAGGTGGAACAGGTTACATACACCACATTCACAAACAAAGAACACATACTGACCACCATTTTGTGTCTTCACAAACAAAGAACACACACTGACCACCATTTTGTGTCTTCACAAACAAAGAACACACACTGACCACCATTTTGTGTCTTCACAAACAAAGAACACGTACTGACCACCATTTTGTGTCTTCACAAATAAAGAACACACACTGACCACCATTTTGTGTCTTCACAAACAAAGAACACGTACTGACCACCATTTTGTGTCTTCACAAACAAAGAACACATACTGACCACCATTTTGTGTCTTCACAAACAAAGAACACATGCTGATTTCTTACATTTTAAATCCGTCTGTTATCATCTTACAATTCGTTCGCAATTTCGATCTCGGTTTTATTACACTTTTCAGAACCTTACAACAATATTTATCCCACAACCAACATTGCCAAAACAGATTATCCGATCATTATCGCATTGCTGTTTACCGCAAATTAGCTGCCGCGTTTCCTACGTTACAGCAGTGACGACACTTCACAAAGTACTTCATTGGCTGTAAAGCTCTTTAGGATGTCCTGAGGTTGTGAAAGGTGCTATATAAATGCTTTCTTTCAACCTCTGAAGCAGGTATTATAATATATATAGTTGGATACCAGCAAAACAAAATCCCAATCACCCGGAGGAAAATGAACAGTTTTGATTTCTGTGCCTGCTTCAACAACAGTGAAGATACAATGAGAATGGTGTGTTGCCTGAAGATAGTGAAAATTCAGTAGGATTTACTACTTACTGAAAATTTAGTAGGGTAAACTAATGAAAGGATTACCTCAGGATTTGTTAAATATTTAATGATGAGTTATCGCTATATTAAATGTCATTGTATTAATGAGACAAATCTTTGTGCTTGAATCCACCAACTTTGCAGTTGCTATCTGTTTTATTCTGCCTATGTGCTAAAGCCACTTATCTATACCTGAACCCTTGAAATACCGACTCCCCTGGACATTCTAAGTCTTGTTAATATTGCTTGTTAAATGGTTTTTTTTCTTGTTAGGATTGTGTTTGGGGTTATTACAATGGCCACTGCTGTGACCACCTCAGAGAGCTTTAGTCAGAGCTGTCTGATGCCAGAAATCAATAACCTTGTGATTTACGCCCTTTGACACCACTCAGTAAGGGCCATTGTCCACTGGAGGTGAAATGGCAATCAACAGTGAAAATTGTTTTAAATGACACGAGCACTTTTGAGCCAGTCATGTCCAATATCGTAGCCCAAGGGTCTCAGTCAGCCTGCAGCTTACAAGCAAGCTTGTCACCTGATTTGCATGCCTGCACTAAACTGTAGAAGAGAAACACAAAACAATTCGTGAATGAATCTGAAACATTATCCTGCGGGGCAAGGCCAGACTTATTATACTAAAACAATCAGTGCAGCGAAGGTAGGTCTTGACAGATGTACACTTTTGTGGTGCAGATCTATTACACTGGAAGCTGTCCTTTCAAAAATTGTAATGTAATGTACATGGGAAATCCCACGGAGCACTGAAAGTTAAGGCCCTGTCATCTACTGTATTACTTCGCTGACTTTACATCACAAATGCCATTCTCATTGCTTTTGTTCAAATTCTGGCTTACTTAATTTATCTAGATGGATTGAATGGCATTTTCTCAATCCCGCTTTCTTATGCTCTCCTTGTTCTAAAAGAATGAAGAGCGTCCCAGCCCTATTTCAAGCTTCCTGATACTTACTGACCCAGATCTCTTAAAATAGCTGAGCTGTTTTTAAGGTAGTGGAAAACTAGACATGATTATACCCATTTAAAGATACTTAATCATAAAATTACAGCATCTTACAGCACAGAAGGAGGCCATTCGGCCCGTCGTGCCTGTGCCCGTTCTTTGAAAGAGCTCTCCAATTATTCCCACTCCTGCTCTTTTCCCCAATGGCCCTGCAATTTTCTCCCCTTCAAGTGTTTATCCAATTCCCTTTAGAAAGTTACTATTGAATCTGCTTCCACCGCTCTTTCAGGCAGCGCATTCCAGATCAAAACAACTCGCTGGGTAAAAATAAATTCTCCTCATCTCGCCTCTGGCTCTTTTGCCGATTACCATAAATCGGTGCCCTCTGGTTACCAACCCTTCTGCCACTGGAAACAGTTTCTCCTTATTTACTCGAGCAAAACCCTTTATGATTTTGAACGCCTCTCTTTACATGTAAAATTTCTCTTTAAATATTATCAGTTAAACTTGGTTAACATTCAACAATAAGATCCGCTTCAATAAACACAGTTACGGTGGAGAACATGTGTGGACTGCAGCCCATACAGCAGCTGTTATTTTAATTCTAGTACTAGCCCCACCATCCCTTGTTAGCAAGAGCATTACATTTCTGTGGATTGCATATTTCAGTGCCCCAGAGTCGGAGCATGCAGAACCAGGATAATTTGACACATTCCATTAAGCTGGGCAACTCTTCAAAACTGACACTAAACCTCATATTTGGATTTACCAAACACAACTCATTTTGGTCAGGTAATTTCCACCAGTAGCTCGATTCGATCTGAGAGCACACGGTCAATTTAGTAAAAATCCAAACTACCGCTGCGGAATTAACACCGGAAATCCTACAGTTTACGCCGGCTCTTGCTGTATACAGACAGTGGCACTTATCATCTTGAGCCTGAATATGATTTTTTGCATACAGGCCGAGTTTGGAACCTGGCAAAAAGCTGACCAATGGCTTCAAAAAGGCTAATAGAGTCTCCACAAACTGACAACACAAAAACAGCCCTGTTTATAGGCCTTAAGACATGCGAAAACAAAGGGGGGAATTTTCCCAGCCCTGGGGAGGCGGGTATGGAGGCTGGACTGTCAGGAAAATGGCAGAAACTGGGAGCGGGTACCGAACTCGCTCCCAACCCACCTCTGTGCCATCTTCTCGGGAGGTGGGTCCCCAACTTGCGCAGGGCGGGCTTAACAAGGTCAATCAAGGGAAAATAGCATAGGTTGGCCGGACGTCATTGGGGGCGAGTAGTCCCGCCCCCAACGCGTCCCCATTGACAAAATCCAGCCCAAAGAGACTGAAAGTGCCTTCAGTGTCTAGGTCCTAAAATTTGGAAGTTCCTCCCTAAACTGCTTGCCCTCTCTCCCCTCCTTTAAGAGGTTCCTTGAAACCTACCTCTTTGACCGAGCTTTTGGTCACCTGTCCTAATATCTTCTTATGTGGCTCAGTGTCAAATTTTGTCTGCTAACGCTCCTGTGAAGTGCTTTGGGATGTTTTACTGTGCTAAAGGTGCTATATAAATGCAGGTTCTTGTTGTTGAAAGTGCACTGGGGCACTGAGTTGTCAGAACTTAACCTGCAGGTGTACTCAACGTTCCATCAACTTTACTGCAGGGGAAAGCCTAAAAACCTAAAAAGTGCCGTGTGCAGCAGTGGTGTATTTAGACATTACTGAAGGGGGAGGCGAGTCGTGAAAGCTTGAGGTTTATTTTCAATCAGCTCTGGGGACACGTCCTCCCCGAAAAGTTTGATTTTTAACTCTTTATCCGGTGCATTTCTGGCTGCAATTCTGCCTTTCAAGCCAATATATAATTTCTCCTGGAAGGAGTTGAGATATTTTAAGTATCAAAAGAAAATTAGCCGTAGGGATCTCAATACAAATTTACGGGGTCCCATTCCTTTCATTGCCAACCTAACCCGCAAACACATGATGTTAACCTACGAACTAGAACCTCTTGCAGCGCAATGGTCTCACCTGGCAGTGTATGCTACGTCCGCAAGATGAATAAAATAGCTGGATATTGCATTTGTCCCTGTTTTAAACCCGACTGCAGCCCAGAGGCAGTTGAGGGATTACCTGGGCTGAAGGTATACCGTTTAAACTCTTTCAAATCATTTTTGCTGAGCTTCAGAAGGGATGAGGGTGAGTCAGTAGCACCAAAATGAAACTTTAGAACAGGAATCTGTCTTTCCCTCTTTTTAGATGCTGATGGACTTGGCTTTAAAACCTTAAAACACGCAAGACTAGAAACTACTGCTGACAGTGGATGAATGCTTAACATTTATGGCATTCCATTCACCGCTATTATTATGAAGACATTTACTTATTTAAAATAAACAGCGTAATGCCTCAGTTAAAATAGCAAACAGCGTAATGCCATACTAACATATTAAATGTTTATCCGCCCCTATTGCTCTTTTGACCCTGTCTAAAAGGTTTATTTTCTTGTACTGGAAATAAACAGTCTTGCACATCGCAGTCATTAAACAAATAACTGAAGTGCAGGAACCGCCAAAGGGTGCTGAATTTTGCATTCTTAAGTAGGGCTGACTGCTTTTGACTCCAGATTGGAGTTTGCAATCTTATACTCTTATTGATTATTAATGTCACTCATCACATTTCCCCGTTGATGTTAACTACTCCAATACAGATGGTGTAGGGCTCCCTGCATGGTAACAAAGGGACCTCCACTACCAGCTCGTAAACAGACTGAAAACAGCTTTCAAAGTTACCAATCATCACTGGGCATTGGACTCACACATAGCAGACCAATGGTCCACATCGCACACCACAATAATATTGAGTGCAACGACAAGAATGTTCAAATCAAGCCAGTTAATACATTCACATGGTACGCATGGGGGTTAGAAAACAGGTTTACTCCCAATAGTAGCCCCGTTTGTTTTTTGATATGCAAAGCCCCAGAATATAGACACTGAGGCAAGTTCCCCTCTGGTTCCTGCCAGTGTAACTCCGACATGTTGAGGAGCAATTCAAACAGGGAGCTGTTCCACCAGGTTCATGTGACCTGTCTCCACTTGCAGAATCTGCCACTGGACATAATGTCAGTGTTGAATATGTCCATCAAAATATGCATGGCAGTATTAAATTAATGCCTTAATGATGGAACATAGGCAATTGAGCCACTCGAGCCTGTTCCACCATTCAATTAGATCACTGCTGATCTGTTCCTCAACTCCATTCACCCACCTTTCTCAGTCTTGAAAGCTCCAATTGTCCCAGTATCCACTGTTTTTTGGGGGAGGGAATTCCAGATTACCACTACCCTTGGTGTGAAAAAACGCTTCCTGATTGCATTCCTGAATGGCCTATCTCAAATTTTAAGTTTGTTCCCCCTTTTTCTGGATTTCCCCACCTGAAGAAATAGCTTCTCTGCGTCCTATTCTAGCGAATCCTTTTTACATTTCAAACACTTCAATAGATCGCCTCTCAACCTTCTAAACTCCAGGGAATACAAGCCAAGTTTATGCAACTGTCCTCATAACTTAACCCTTTAAGTCCTGGTCTAATTCTGATGACTCTGCGCTATAACCCCATCAAGGCTAATATATCTTTCCTGAGGTGTGATGCCCAAAACGGAACACAACACTCCAGACAGGGTCTGACCAAAGCTCAATACAGCTGAAACATAAGTTCCTTTCCTTTATATTCCAATCCCCTTGAGATAAAGACCAACATTCCAGTAGCCTTTTTGATTACTTTTGTACCTGTGTATTAGCTTTTATTGATGTTTGTACCTGGACATCCAAATCCCTTTGCTCCTTCACAGTTCTTAGTCTCTCTCCATTAAGAGGATAGTGTGATTTGTCTTTCTTGGATCGTGAAGTGAATGGCCTCACACCGTCCCACACTGTACACCATCTACCATTGTTTTGCCCCCTCACTTAATCTGTTGATGTCCCTTTATGACTTCCTGCTCACATTTATACAACTTACTGTGCTTCCTAACTTATTGTCATCTGCAAACTTGAATATACAACTCTCTATTTCTTGATCCAAATCATTGATAAATATGGTGACAAGCTCAGGCCCCAGTATAGATCCCTAGGGAAGACCACTTGTCACATCACACCAATTAAAGTACACTCCCTTTAGCCCGATTCTCTGTCTCCTACCTACCAACCAATTATTAACCCTTGTCACAAGGTTACCTCCAATTCCATGTTCTTTTATTTTTGCTAATAATTTCTTGTGCAGAACCTTATGGAATGCCTTCTGGAAGTCCAAATAGACAAGATCCATAGACCCTTCCCTTTCCACCATGTTAGTGACCTTAAAAAATTCAGCTGAATTAGGCAGGCATGGTCTACCCTTCATAAATCCAAAAGCAAAATACTACAGATGCTGGAAATCTGAAATGAAAACAGAAAATGCTGGAAACACTCAGCAGGTCAGGCAGCATCTGTGGAGAGAGAAACAGCGTTAACGGGTTGGATTTTTCAAACCTCGGCAGGTCCGTGGCGGGTTCCGACCCCACTGCTGGCTCCATCCCAGCCTCTGAAGTGAATATCCCGAGATTGGGCTTGTTAAGTCCGCCCAGCACGTTTCCCGGCCAATTAGAGGAAGCGGGTCTGGTGACATCATTTGATGACGCGTCATCAGCTGGTTTCCTTAAAGGGACCATGGCCAACTTTCTTTTGACATTTGTGCTGTCAGTGCAAACACTGACGAGCACTGCACAGAGATGCAGGACTGCACCCAGGCTCTTCCATTACTTCCTCCATATCCTCTTGAGCGTCAGGCTGTTTTCCAGGCACCCCGCTCCTCGGTGGTCGAGCAGGGCCCTGGTGTGCGCTGTGCTAGGCCCCTCCCCTTTACTCAGGGGAGGGAGGCCTGTAATACCGTGGCGCTGCTGCACGTAGCACCGTGATATTGAATGGTAGCGCCCCAGGAAGGTGGGGGAGCGCTTCCAGTAGTGCCCCGCCTCCTGCTTGGAGCGCTACTACTCAATTTACGGTGCAGGGGCGCTAACTTTTTCATTAGTGCCCCGGCTAAGTTATCGCCCCGAAGGGGGCGCGACCGAATTTTTCCCCCATTGTCTTTACTTGAACTTCTCCTAGTCTATGTGAAAATTTAAATCTCCCATTCTAACCACGTTGTTTCTGATACATGCTTTCCTGATCTCAGTATTTATCGATCACTCCACTACATCACTACTGTCAGGAGGTCTGTAGATAACTGCCACCAGAGTCTTGCCTCCTTTACTGTTCCTTAGTTCAGCTCATACTGAATTTCTTTCTTTCCACTGCTGTGATTTTGTCTTTTATCAATATTGCTAATCCTTCTCCTTTTGGAAGATTCTGTTGCCTGGAATATTTAGCTCCTAGTTATGCCCAGTTTGTAGCTAGGTCTCTAATGGCGAGTACATCATATCCTTTAAGCTGAATCTATGCTTCGATCTCATTTGTTTCCTTTCTTATGCTACGTGCACTTATATACGTAACTCTTATTTGAGTACAGTCCCCACTCTGCCCTGATGATGTATTTTCTCCACTTTTTGAGCTATCATATCTTTGGCTGCTGATGCACTTTACATTGCTATACAGGAAATGTAATGGCACAGAAATTTGGGTCGGAGGCTTCCCGCGGGTGCAAGCCCCCGACCTGCACTTACCTAGCGCGCCGGCCGTTGTGCTGTGGGCCCGCGTGGGATTCCGATCCTGGGCCTGCTCGAACTGCCGGCGCGCAGTGCTCGCATATCCCAGGGGCGCAGTTAGTTCGATGCGTCCCCTAGGATCACGTGGGCCATGGAGAGCCAATGGTAGCAGGGAATGCTTCATTCATAAGTTTGACAGGAAGAGCTGTCAAACCTATAAATACTATAAGCCCCAAAACATCACTAAAACCTCAAATAATTTTTTTTTAAAGTCACATTTTTAAAATAATAAACTATAAATTACATGAAATAACTATTTTAAACAATAATTTAAATTTTTGAAAAAATTAATTACATTTTCTAACAGGGCTAAAATAAACGTACCTTTCTTTAAAGTATTTAAAAATAATAAACCTGTGGAAAAAATGTTTTAATTTTAATTAATTCAGCACTTACCTTGTTAAAAGCAGGCCTTGCGACTGCTTTTTACATGTGTAACTCCTGGAGACTTACCCTACCGGGAAAACCTGGAAAAAAAACGTAAGTTCCATGCGCACACGCTGCCCCTCCGGCGCACGCATTCGACCTCTGAACCCCTTCTTTCAGGGGAACGGAAGTGCCGGTTTCCCGCGCATGCGCAGTGCATGCACGAAACCGGCACTTTTGTTGGGCCTACGCGTGAGTACCCCATGCGTACTCACGTGTTGGGACCCGAATTCCTGGGCCATTATGTTTTATTTTTCATAATTCCTGCTATATTTTTAACAGGTATATTTTATTACATCCTGTAACTTTTCCGTTCACTGAGTATTTATGTTATCTTTATCTCCTTTTGCACTCTGACCTTTGCTCTTATTCTCTCTTTTTCTTCTATTTAGATTATTATTTTTTAACCCAAACCCAACCCTTCCCTTTATTGGTTTAAATCCTTTCTACAGTCCTATTTACCCCTTCTTTAGGACCTTAGACCCAGCCTGGTTTAGGTGCAGTCCGTCCCAGATGTAAAGCTCCTTACTGTCCCAGTAGTGGTGCCAGCACCCCATGAAATGGAACCCCTCCTTACCACGCATTGACTTTTCTGATCCGTTTATCCCTATGACAATTAACACATAGCTCAGGTATTACCCTGGAGATTATCACCCCTGAGGTTCTGCTTTTTAATTTGGCACCTAGCTCCTTATACTCCCACAGCAGGACCTCCTCCCTATTCTTTCCTATGGCATTGGTTCCAACATGGATCACAGCAGCTGGCTCTTCCCCCTCTCCTTCCAAGTTCCTTTCCAGTCGATTCGAGATATCCCTTTCCGTGGCACTGGATAAGCATTGATCGCGACTACAGGGGTTACAATCTCTTGCCCTAATTATCGAATCCCCTATAACTACAACCTTTCTATTCTGCTGCTCTCCCACACCGCCCCCCCACCCCCCCCCTCAACCGCCCTTGGACTGCTTCCTGCTCCACGGTGCCTTGGTTAGCATTCTGGCCATTCTCCCCGCAGCCTTCTTCCTTATCCCCACAGGTAGCGAGTACATTGTACCTGTTGGACAGGACCAGTTTCTCCGATTCCGCCTTCCCTGCCTCCACTAGGCTCCCCTTACCCTGCTGACTGTGAGTCACAAACTCCTCTTCCTGCTCCTGTATCTCTGTTTGTGGTGTGAATGTACTCTGGAATAAACTATCCAGATGTTTCTCCCCCTCTCTCATGTGTCGGAGCGTCTCTAACTTGCTCTCCAAGTCAATGCCTCTAAGATGGAGTGACTCAAGACGTAAACGTTTCCTACAGGTGTGATCATCTGGGACAGTCTCACTGATCACAAATTCCCACATTCTGCAGTCCGGATGCACTGCCATTATCTACTCTATATCTATTTATTTATTTACAACAGTTATTTCTTTATCTCGAGCTGATTTGACTTTAATAGTAAATTATGATTATCAGATTAATGTAATTTGGTTTCTGTTAGTTACTGCTATTTTTCAGTTTAGTATATTTAGCCAATAACTGATAGCTTGATTTTTTCCCCCTTGCTTCTTATGTATTATGACAGACTCCAATCCTGCATTCTAACATATAAGATTCTGAGGGGGATTGACAGGGTAGATGCTGAGAGATTGTTTCCCCTGGCTGGAGAGTCTAGAACTAGGGAGCATAATCTCAGGATAAGGGGCCGGCATTTTAAGGCTGAGATGAGGAGGACACTGGATACTGCAAAGGCTATGGGCCCTGACAACATTCCGGCAATAGTACTGAAGACTTGTGCTCCAGAACTAGCTGCGCCCCTAGCCAAGCTGTTCCAGTACAGCTACAACACTGGCATCTACCCGGCAATGTGGAAAATTGCCCAAGTATGTCCTGTCTACAAAAAGCAGGACAAATCCGACCCGGCCAATTACCGTCCCATCAGTCTACTCTCAATCATCAGCAAAGTGATGGAAGGTGTCGTCGACAGTGCTATCAAGCGGCACTTACTCAGCAATAACCTGCTAACTGACGCCCAGTTCGGGTACCGCTAGGGCCACTCAGCTCCTGACCTCATTACAGCCTTGGTCCAAACATGGACAAAAGAGCTGAACTCAAGAGGTGAGGTGAGAGTGACTGCCCTTGACATCAAGGCAGCATTTGATCGAGTGTGGCATCAAGGAGCCCTAGCAAAACTGAAGTCAATGGGAATCAAGGGGAAAACTCTCCATTGGTTGGAATCATACCTAGCACAAAGGAAGTTGGCTGTGGTTGTTGGAGGTCATTCATCTCAATCACATGACATCACTGCAGGAGTTCCTCAGGGCAGTGTCCTAGGCCCAACCATCTTCAGCTGTTTCATCAATGACCTTCCCTCCATCATAAGGTCAGAAGTGGGGATGTTCGCTGATGATTGCACACTGTTCAGCACCATTCGAGACTCGTCAGATACTGACGCAGTCCGTGTCCATATGCAGCAAGACCTGGACAACATTCAGACTTGGGCTGACAAGTGGCAAGTAACATTCGCACCACACAAGTGGCAGGCAATGACCATCTCCAAAAAGCGAGACTCTAACCATCTCCCCTTGACATTCAATGGCATTACCATCGCTGAATCCCCCACTATCAACATCCTGGGGGTTACCATTGATCAGAAACTGAACTGGACCAGCCATATAAATACTATGGCTACAAGAGCAGGCCAGAGGCTGGGAATTCTGCGGCGAGTGTCTCGCCTCCTGACTCCCCAAAGCCTTTCCACCATCTACAAGGCACAAGTCAGGAGTGTGATGGAATACTCTCCACTTGCCTGGATGAGTGCAGCTCCAACAACACTCAAGAAGCTCGACACCATTCAGGATAAAGCAGCCCGCTTGATTGGCACTCCATCCACCACCTTCAACATTCACTCCCTCCACCACCGGCGCACTGTGGCTGCAGTGTGTACCATCTACAAGACGCACTGCAGCAACTCGCCAAAGCTCCTTCAACAGCACCTTCCAAACCCGCGACCTCTACCACTTAGAAGGACAAGGGCAGCAGACGCATGGGAACATCACCACCTCCAAGTTCCCCTCCAAGCCACACACCATCCTGACTTGGACCTGTATCGCCGTTCCTTCACTGTCGCTGGGCCAAAATCCTGGAACTCCCTTCCTAACAGCATTGTGGGTGTACCTACACCATATGGACTGCAGCGGTTCAAGAAGGCGGCTCACCACCATCTTCTTAAGGGCAATTATGGATGGGCACTAAATGCAGGCCTAGCCAGCCAGCGACGCCCACATCCCATCAATGAAAAAAAAAATTCTTCACTCAGAGGGTTGTGCATCTTTGGAATTCTCTGCCCCAAGGTGTTGTGGATGCTGAGTCGTTGAGTATATTCAAGGCTGAGATAGATAGACTTTTGGGCCTAGAAATTCAGTGGGCTGCGCCACCCGTTAGCGCCTTAAGAGGGCACTTAGTGGGTTTTACGCCACTGGCCACGCATCCCGCTAAATTTAGCGGGACGCTAATGGCGGCGCTAGCCGTTAGCGCTGCGCCGCTACCGATGACGTCATCGGTGTGCGCAGCGCCCCACTACCACCCCAATCGCGAAATTTAGTAGCGCCCCCTGCTTTAACGCCGGTCGCAATTTGCGACCGGCTCAGGGGGGCCTACCTGCAGCGGTAGAGGTGCTGAGGTGCGGGGCGGCCATTTTTTTTGCTGGCCGCCTGCCAACACCTCTCCGCACCGCCGTCCCCGGCCTCCTAAGCCCCCCCCCCCCCCCGCCGCCCCGCTGTGGAGTGCCGGCTTTGTCCCAAGAGCCCAGCACTTCTCCTTGGTGCCGAGCTCTTTTGCTGGCACTCGCGCTCTTTGAGTGAGCTGCAGCAGGCCCCTCCCATTTTAAGAAGGGAGGAAGGCCTGCAGTACCGCAGCGCGCGGTGCCGCAGCGTGTGGCGCTGCGGCACATTGCGCTGCGAACTTCAGTTGCAGCGCCCCAAGAGGGATGCGGGGCGCCTCGAGTAGCGCCGCGCTTCCCTCTGGGGTGCGCAAACTGAATTTGCGGCGGGCGGCCGCGACTTCTTCCGGGGCACTTCTTTTGGCGAGGCTGGCGCCAGTGAATTTCTAGCCCTTGGACTCCAGAGGAAGTGAGAGATATGGGGATAGGGCAGGAAAGTGCAGATGAGGTAGACGATCAGCCATGATCTTATTGACTGGCGGAGCGGGGCCGAATGGCCTACTCCTGCTCCTATTTCTTATGTTCTTATACAGACAACCTCCAGTCCCAATTAAAAGAGCCGAGTTTTCTTGTGAAACACTAACAAGCTGACACATGGGTTGAAAGACTAATATCATCTTAACATGCTGACACTTTGCATACATTTTGGTGAACAAATTTGAACAAAATTAAGAAAATGGAAACTCAGTGACAACCTACAGACTTGAGAGGTCTCACTATATAGTTAAATGTGTCCCCCAGCACTGGCATCACTTCTAGCTGCCAAATAATGAAAATATCTGGCAGAAATGCCTGGGAACCCAATCTGTGTGACATGAAGTGGCATGAAATCTCTGGCTCTGTTTTAAGAGTGATATTCATTCCTGTACACTGTGCATTTTATGATGTTCTGAATAACCAGGTTGCTGTGGTGACCTTTAGGAGGAGCTCAGAGCAATGGCACTAATTTTTCTCTTTGCCACCTTGCAGAGCATTGTTTCATTCCAAGAGATTCCCAGTGAATCTTAGTGTAAAAATTATTTGTTAGCTAACCAATTTAAGCCAGCTCCTTTATTTCCAATGAATTTTAGTTGTCCTTCTGTCATTCGCAGCCACAGTGGGATTGCACATTTTCATCTTGCCAAGCAACCTTTCTCATCTCGGAGCACAGCAGGAGATTTGTACAACCAGGTCCCACAGTGTAAGTCCATGCTGAAATAAAGATTATTGCTATGTTGCAAAGCCAGGTTATTGTTGAATGCCTGCAGGCTTGTTGATTTGCTGTTAAATTCTCATTGTTCCCCCAGGTCTACATTCCACTCATGTTACAAGTTTTTTTTTCTTACTGACTGGAGCTTTTTTAAACTGCCATGATTGCAGACTTCATCTTTTAAAATGTCAATTTTGCATCGACCGTTCAGTTTTCCAGCTACCTGATATGCTGAGTATCTCGGACTGTACAGTTTTAATTGCACAATAAACGTTTATTTACTAATGTGTTTTATACACTTACGTCTTACGGTTTCACAGAGAGGAAAAACTAAACTTTGCAAGCTGCAATGCCTCATTTTTATTTTTGATTGCACGACAACTCAAAAACCAATGGGTGCTCGAGAAAGATCAGGTTTACTTTGAAAGTGTAAGATTAGCAAATGCTGCAAATGCATTTAATTAGGAATCAATTGATTTATGCCATTCTTGGCCAAGGGCATGGTAACGCAGTGGACAGCAAATAGAAGATTATGTTGATTGTAAAGAACACGTTCAAATGTCTCCACCATCTGAAAAAGTGCTGTGAGAATAACCAATCTTACTTATCTTACTTATATAAAGTATGGGCAGTTCTATTAGCCATGGTTTCTCTATGTAATATATAATTGCACTATACAGTGCAGATATTTCAGTGCATGATGCATGCATTTCATTATATAGCGTGTGTGCTTTCACTGTATGATGCATGTGTGTGTACACTTTGAATTATAGAGGTCCCAAATAGTCCCTCATGTTGCTCCTAGTTGCCAGCCTCTATCTAGCCCTTGCGGATGTATTAGAATGAGTTAAAAGAGTCATGGACAATTTTTGCTCAAGTCAGTGATTTAGAAGTGTAAGGATTGTTGAAAATAGCACATGGGGGAAGGAGCTGCGACTGCTTTGTGATGCAATCCCTCCGGACTTCGAACACAACTGCAAATCTTTTCCCCCAACCCGCAGAATTCTTCTGTGACTCCCTAACTGAAAATAAGTCACAGTTGGAAAAACTCTGCAGCAACATTAAAGTCACAAACAGCTTGGCACAATCGTAACTCTTTTGAAAATTGGCTGCACTGTGATGTCATTAAAATAAAACTCTTTTTGGTGGGGGCTGGGGGGGTTTCAGGTTGACGGGTGACTTATTGCCATCGGAAATCATTTAATTTCCGCCACAGCTATTTTCTAAACCTGGTGGCTAGCTGCAAATTAAAATATGTAAATTAGACTAGATAATGTAGACCATGACAAGCTGTTTCACCTTGTCCAGAACAGTAGAACCAGAGGCCACGGCCTGCGCTTGAAGGGAGTAAATTCAAAACAAATCTGCGGAAACAATGGGCTGGATTTTCATTCAGAAGTCGGGAAGGAGACGGGACTACAACTTTCGGGTTTTAGTCCCGCCTCCATCGAGATGCGGCAAATCCACGCGATTTTCACTTGATTGACCTTGTTGAACCCACCCAGCGGGCTCAGCAGGCCAATTAAGGGCCACCTGGCAACAGGTGACGTCACAGACTGAAATTTCATCTGTCAAGACGTGTTGACAGATGAAATATCAGTGTTTCACAGCTGTTTAAAGCTGTCAAACACTGACAGTCTTACTTCTAACCTGAGTCCTTCAACGCAGACTCAGTTAGAAATCTCACCGGCACTGAAAGCTGCAGGCTGTCACTTTTGACAGCTCGCGGCCATTCTGCTTTCTGTGCCGGCTGAATGATGGACTCCCGAAGCCTAGAGGAAGGAAGGCTGTAAAGGTAATTTAAACTTCTTTACACACTTTAGACACACCAAACACACTTACCTTTGCACTCATGCACCCATCACTCACCTGAACACTGACATCTCGACCCCTCCAAGTCCTTCAACCCAACGGCCCGCCTCCTCTAACCTGGCGTGGTTTGGAGCCGTCGGGAATCCCACACGACACCCCTCAAAATAGGGATTAGGCTAAAAACTGCCTGTTAACAGGCAGTTAATTGGCACTAATCCCTTCCCGCCTCGGGTCAGCGGGTCCCAGTGCGGGGCCGGTACCCGCCTCCTTTGAAACTTACATGGAGGCAGGTTTTGGGCGGGATGGTGTCAGGACCCCCGAATTCGGGATTTTAACCCCCCGCAAGCCTAAAAGCCTGCCTCACGGCACACTGTAAATCAATCCCAATATTTGGAACAGGCTCCCCAGGGAGGTGGTGGAAGCAGATTGCATCGATTCATTCAAATGCAAATTAAATAGATTTCTTTCAGAAAATCACATTTTGAGATACAGTATACGAGTAGTTTGAGACACGACATATGGTAGGCGTAGCATGCTTGGGAGGAGCAGGTGACTTTGGACCTATGGTTCCCAAAGCTTTCGAACACTGGGATTTTCCTCACCTCATGCCTGGGTCTGTTGTAGACTAATTGATTGCCATGATTAGTCAACAACTCTATTATCGTTGCATCATGCAACTACCAGGATGGTAGAAGGTAAATTAGATGGACCTTGGCCTTTCTTCGTCCAGCAATTCCTATGTTCCTAAATGTTCTGCTAGAGAGATTGAGGTTTCTTAAGCACTAAATGTAGGCAGGAAGGGAACAAAAAAGACCATCTAGTTCCAACAATGGAGAAAAGTATTTTAAAAACTCTAAATTGGTGCCCCTCCTAATCCTAATTGCCTGGGTTCCTGGTGGCTTGTTTCACTGAAGACAAAACTGCAGCTGTGTCCAATGAAGTAAATCATGGACAGAAGGCTAGCTTGCATCAAGGACAGAAGGAAGTTTTTACTGTTGGGGAGAACTGTTGACTGCAGATGCACAATTCTCCTGCCGTTGATGGGACTCGCAAATGTCAAGGGTGCACCCGCTGGAATTCCAGTGTTATCAGGGACACACATTTTGTGGGTCTCGCAAGCTACTGTCGAATCAGCTGGTCTCCGCGCTGTGCTACTAAATACTCAAAGCCAGCTTCAAAGTTCTTGTGCTTTTCCTCATTGGCCTCCAACTGACCCAAGAGAAGTGGTGCCAACTAACAAATATAAATTAAGGAGAACAGTGGGTGGAGGTGTGTCCCAGCATTGCTCTATCAAAATTGGATGTGTAAGATAAAAGGAATATAGCACTAATCTGATTTGAGCATCATCAAATCACGGCTAGCTAGCAATTACCACTAGACTGGTAAACCATTACTGCCCTTGGGGGCAGCCATCAGTTATAGATGGTAAGGATGCTGATAGCCAAAATTAGGTCCCTTGATTTTTAAATTACTATGTTGAAATTCAGATCAACCAAATTGATTTTAAGCAGGTTTTACTGATACATAATCACTGTTAATCATACAGCAGTGAATCAAAATGGGTTTTTTTCAGGGAAAGAATTGATCTTAAGTTGGACTTTACATTAATGATCTTAATTGGGCTCCACAGAGTGCTTGCTGCAAATGATTAGCAATGGAACCACATTCTTTTCTAAAAACCCGACTTTAAAATATTGTCTGCAACGTTATATATAACTTACACAGCCAAGTCACTCCTGTTCCACATAACCACTTATCACTGGGTTCTCATGTGGGCAAAGGAGGAACAAAGCATTCCGTTTTGTATTTATTCATCTTTCCTAGTCCTGAAGTTACTGGGTTGATTTTTTTAATTTACTGGCTGGGAGTTAAGCATCACCCGGGTGGATTGCAGAGAGGGAAATCGTGTGAAGAGGATCACACGCATGCACCAGAATCCCCCTGATTTTCCTTCCATTAATTTAAATGGAAGGACAGTCAGACTGGTTCTGTAGTGTGTGTGATACTTTCCGCCGATTTACCTCATTCCTTAATGCCCAGCCGCCAATGACAAAAGTCTACCCCATTGTTCCAATAGTATTTATTAAGCTAAGCACATGTCTCATAGGTGACAATGTAAATGTGGACTCCATAGCTAAAGCCTTTATAGAAATTCAAATGTGAATGTCAAGCCCCCTTACAAGCTATAAAGCTCTCATTTCAAGCTCACACAGAGGGCAGAATTTTGCCAGCGCTCAGAGTGGGGGTTTGGAGGCGGATCAACTGTCAAAATCGAAATGATTGACAGCGGGTTGGGAACCCGCTGTGAACCCGCCTCCATGTAAGTTTCCAGAGTGTTGGGTCTGCGATTTCAGAACAGACCCGATACCAAGCGGCGGGAGAGGCATTTAAGATACTTAACCACTTGTTAACTGCGTGTTTACTACTATTTTGCTAGCCTTTTTCTATTTTACCACATTTTTAACGGAATTCACGTCGTTCGGAGATCACGTCAGGTAAGTAGGTTGGATTCTCTGGGCTGGATTTTCATTAGGCCGTGGAGGTGGGATTGGAGGCGTGTGGGGGTTTAAAATCCTGAAATCGGGGGTCCCTGGTGTAACCTGCCTCCTCAATGAAAATCCAGCCCTCTATGTCTCCCCATTGCTGTTAATAGGTGACAGCTGCAAAAGTGGCATGAAAGCTTCCATTTCACAGCTGTTCACTTTCCAATGTCAGAAGCTAGAGCCTTCATGACTTGGAAGAGACCTTTTAGCTGTATGCAGTCTGGAAGTGCAGGAGTAAATGCTCTATCCACTATCACCTCCTTGGAGCAAGCTCTCTCACCATTGACAGCTCGCTTCTGTCATCTCACCTTCAGCTGCCATCTATTCCAACAACATCGGGGCCCTTGAAAAAATCTCACCTTGGTCCTCAGAATCCCAACACAATCATCCCCAACACCAACATTACCAAGCACACCAACATCACCAACATCCACACCAACCTTCTCCGCAATCAACTGATGCTGCACTGGACACAGGGCATCAGCACCCGATAACATTGCTGCCCGGGATGCCAGCGATGGCCTCACCATGTCCAGATTTGCTTCACTTAACATTGTACACCCTGGCTGCCACATGATGCACCAGGTTGGCACTACCCCATACCAACACCATAAAGCAGCTCTACAATGCCCACGCTATTCCGTTCACACTCATCACCATTGCGGGGGTACCGTTATGTCTCACCATTCACTGCAACTCACTAAGCTACTTCCAAAGTGGACACAAATCTGTCCAAGAACGCAAAGTGTTCAAAATAAAGATTTCAATGTTTGACAGCACATTACCAGAAACTTCACAAGACCATTGGATAAACCACCCAAGTGCCTACCCTTGTGTGTTGTTAGTTGGTATGCTTGCATTAGAATGAGAGTGAGTGTGAGGGGTGGTTAGTGAGATGGGGAAGTGATAATGTAGATAGAGAGGGTGGGTGTGAGTAAGGCTGTGCAGGAGTAGGGTAGGAAAGGCAGAGTTATGGGGATGTGATGATTGACACAGCAGGACGAGATTGAGTGTGGCTTTGCAGTAACATTTCGTGATCTACTGAGATCATTGAAAGGTTTGCGCCACTGCAGCCTGGTCCTCCTGACGACATCCCTGCTTGTGCCCCCCTGCATATTGTGTAATCAGGCTGCGTTGTGTCCTGGGGAGGTCTCTTCCACCCATTGGAAGGAAGTGAACCTCCCTGTGTGCTGTGACTCCCTCCATAAGCATATGGAGGGAGTCATGGGAGAGCCTGGGTGCAGCTATGCACCTCTGTGCAGCTGTGCAGTGCTTGTCGGTGTTTGCAGCACCTCAATGCTGTAGAACACTGACAGCACAACTGTCAAAATGAATGTGACCATTATCCCTTTAAAGAAACTGGCTAATGACGTGTCATCAAATTTCGTGATCAGACCCGCTTCCTTTTAATTGGCCGGCAACCCCAAAGGGCGGGCTTAACAAGCCCAATTAACGGAAAATCCTTTTGACAGAGCGGCTGCAGCCGGGCGGGGACCAGAACCCACCAACCAGCTCTCCTGCCGTGAACCCGCCTCCGCTGGGAAAACCCAGCCCAGAGTTTTAACTTTTGGCAATGGTGTAAAACGGGCAACATCGGATTGACAGCCTGTCATTGTTGATGTTATACACCCCGCCCAATTTTCCTTTTCATTGACTTCAATGGGAAGAAAAATCAAGAAAGGTGTATTAGAGGCGACCGAGCTGATATCGCCCGTTTTAAACTATCTCCAAAGGTTAAAATTACCCCGAGTTTTGCACTGAAACACTTTCTGACCCTTTCAATTCTACCTTTCTCGACTCATGTCAAATCTGCCACAGTCCTTTTTCGAGCTTAAAGTTCCTCTCGGCAACAAAAATAGCACACATCATGCGTCTTAAGCATCACGCTAAAAGGTTGTTGTAAAAAAATACTGACAGGAATTTAATGCAGATGAGCTCACTACAAATAATATACAATAGATATTGAACCCTTTAAAAAGGCATTGTTCTCATGGCAAAGCATTTGGCAAGCTAATGTTTTGGTTTAGGAAGGGAAAGGAGCCAAAAGAGGCATATCTCATGATGATGTCGCATGCTAGTGTTCCAGCATCAGAACATAATAAATAGGAGCAGGGGCAGGAGTAGGCCATACGGCCCCTTGAACCTGCTCCGCCATTCAATAAGATCACGGCTGATCTTCTACATCAACGCCACTTTCCCGCCCGATCCCCATATCCCTTGATTACCTTAGTGCCCAAATTCTATCGATCTCATTCTTGAATATAGTCATCGACTGAGCATCCACAGCCCTCTGGGGTAGAGAATGCCAACGATTCACAACCCTCTGAGTGAAGAAATTTCTCCTCATCGTTCTAAATGGCCAACCCCTTATCCTGAGACTATGACCCCTAGTTCTAGCCTAGTTCTAGACTCTCCAGCCAGGGGAAACAGCCTCTCAGCGTCTACCCTGTCAAGCCCTTTAAGCATAATTAGTGTCACTGCGTTAGTTGTCTGTAAGCAGAAAAAATAATAATAATTTCTCAACTTTTTGTTCTTGACACCTTTTAATATCTGGGTTCCATAACCAAGCAAGGCATTGTCTTGCTTTAAAGTCTAGTTGCAATAAATCTGAAGCAATTATTTTGGAAGCCTCCTCAAACTTTGGTATGAAGACTACGGACGCAATGTTGTGATCCTGCATTGCCAGTGGGGAGCTTCGCCCGCCGGCAGTGTAGATGGAAATTTGGACTGCAAACTGCCCACGATCTGACCATTACCAGAAAATCAGCGGTACTGCCCCAAAAAATTCTGATTAAGTCCAGTTAGCTCAGGCAGCAAGGATCAGGAGGCTCAATTTCGGGGTCATGGGTTTGAACCTACAGCTGGGTGGTTGAGTTTTTGGATAGGTGCTCGATGAAGAGGAAGGTACAAGGCTATGGGGAAGGGAGTGGACTGCCCCGACAGAGAGCTGGCAGAATGGACTCCTTTTTGTGCTGTAAGCTTCTATAAAGACCATTGCATTTTTGACGGGAAAACTGGATTAATTTGAACTTGCCAGTGGGCATAACATGACCCTGTATAACTGAACGAAGTATGAATACATCTGACACAGTCATCACCAGCAAACCTTGCAGAGCTAAGCGTGGATAGTCTGACCCCTCATCATTTTTTTTCCCCAGGTTATCCCAGTCTCTAATAGCAGATTGAATTCATTCTCACACCTCCACTGGCTGAAGCCCATTTCCTGTGACATGTGACAAATACAGGTCACCTCACTTAGGAACAAGTCAGATAAGAGCTAGCTCCACTTAACAGCAAATTTGATCCACGAGTGAATTTATTTTGTTGCTAAATTAATTTCTTTGCTGGTAAACTCCTGTTAAGAGCAAGCAATTTCACTTATAAACATGTTTCTTTTTCATCTACTGCTCACTTCTCTAAAACAGGTGACCTTGCACCCTTTTTTCCCCTGCAGCGCACACCATTAATCACCCATTAATGACCCAGCCATATAAAAAGCCACAAAATGTATTAATTACTTATTCTTAAAAGGCAAGAAGAGGCTATTGTGTTATCTTAAATCTTTGGTGCTGACACATGCCGAGGCTTTTTCCAATGGCATGTCTGGTCGCTCATGCATTTTGTTTCACCTTTTAAAAGAAAAATTGCCGTGCTGCGTTTTCACGGGTTAAAAGCAAGTGATTTAGCTCCAATTTCACCGCCTACCAAATCGTGGAAAGTTAAGAGATGCTGAAAGTGGGAGTTCATGTTTGGAACAATTTTGAAAGCAAGTATTGTTGGAGAGTTCAACGTCCCCTTAAGAGTTTTAGGCTTCAAATCCGATGTGTAAAATAATACTTGTTTTTCTTGAAAGGTGGAAAAACCTTTCCTACACTACCACAGTGACTACACTTCAAGAAACAAAGTACATCATTGTCTGTAAAGTGCGTTGCGACGGCCTGAGGTCGTGAAAGGCTCTATAGAAATGTAAGTTCTTTTCTTTCTTTTGCTTTGTATCCTATTGGAGCCTGACTATGTCATGTATCTTCTGCTCTTGAGATTCTGGATGATCTGCTCTGGGCTTTCTGCCAGTGCCGTCCTTCAGGTAGCTGCTAGGAGGCGCATCTCAACGGTCTCATCATGAATTTACCTCGAATGTTGGGGGGCAAGCAGAGAAGGGAGGCCAGGTACCTCCCCAGAAAGGGACTGGTCAGGTCAAGGACACAGTGGCGGGGGATTGAAGTTACGACCCTGCATTCCCTAGTCCTTCACGTAGCAATCCCACACTCCCGCACCGTTCTGATCATTATCTTCCTGTTGCTGAATAAGCAGGGTTAATGGCAGAGAACCTGTTGCCAGCAGATCTCCGCATCAACGAGTAAGGGTGCATTACAGTCTGAGATCGGGCTCCAGCCAGGCAGATTTTACATTGCCTGGCTGGAATTCTAACCATCCCACCAGGAGGGAGCACGGTGTGTGCCTTGACACACAAATGTATAGAACTCTCTCCCGAAACCCAGAAATGTAAATGTTTAGAGAACGTCGAGGGGAGAATCCCCGCTTCCTGAACATTTAAACTGAGGGGGAGGTAGGTTTAAGTAGTGTGCAGGAGGTCGAACAAACCCTCTGAGCACTTTTTAAACCAGGTTTAAAGCCGCGCTGAATTTATAATGCGTTCACACCACAAGCTTGACATCAGTGCAATGCAGTTCTGGCTTTGCACCAATGCTAAACTAATGGGGCGTGAATCAGGAGTGCAAGCCCAAACTGACCCTGATTCCCTCCTCTGATCTGGAGTGAGATCAGACCCTGACTTCGCCAGCTTAGACTTGGTGTGAAGGGGAAATCACTTTACCCCAGTGTTAACACCTCTTAAAGTGACTGTATAAGCACATTTGTACAATCTTACTGTACCACTGATGTGCCTTCAATAACTCAAAGACAAGGAGTTTAAAGGATTCAACTAAGGCTTTTAATCACTAAGAACATTGCAGCATTACAGGTCTTCCCACATCGGGTTCGTCTGGTAGGAATGACTCATACAGCTCTTGAGACCTTTATATGGCAAAAGACAGGGGCGTAGCCAATACACACAATAGGAACAAAAGGGGGCAGTTCACACAATACAAGCAGGTAAAACACATGGGCTGATGAAGGCATATATTTCATCACAGTTAACACCTCTTAAAGTGACTGTATAAGCACATTTGTACAATCTTACTGTACCACATATGATGGAATTTCCACAGGATATAATGTCATTTCATGATCTCCCGTCCTCTCGGATATCATTGGAATTGATACAAGCACAACACTGATATCAGGCTGTGCTCTAACAGTATAAAGCAGTTTAACTGTCAGCTGTGTTTAAAAATTTCAAAACCAAAAGTAAATATTGATACAAATTTATTTTGCCTCGAAGACTTTAACTTATGGAATCAAAGACTACTGGGAAGATATTGAGACGTGTTCAATATTCAATGGGTAAAAATGACCTTCATACCTTCACTCAGAACTTCATTACTCATGAGTTACCAGGTCATGTGTAGAATATAAATGGTATTTCATGATTCTCCAGGAAGTATCCTCTATTATGTATTTCCTGAAGTTTAAAGTCAGATCAGGATTTTTTCAATGATCAAACTGAAGTCTTTATACACTGGGAGAAATTGAATTTCCACATAGGTTAGTGTCTTATTAATCAAAGGTACAAGTGCAAGTTGTAATCTATCACAATTTATTTTTTACTTATCCACAGTTACTTTCCCACAGTCTTTAATGCACAGTTTATACAAACTGCCCTTAAGATATTGAAAAGATCGGCATAATTGGATATTAGTACAATATATCAATAATATTGACAGTCTTTCATGTGACTGCGACATAATGACTGACAACTTGAGTGGCATAATTAGCCAACAGTGCATTCTAGGTCTAACGTCCTTAGATTACGTACTCAACTTCGAGTCCTGGAGTTGTGCTTGAACCCACAACCTTCTGGATCAGAGCCGGCGCTGGTGCCTCCCAAGGACAAGGAGTGCCATCACGAGAAATGGTGCTACCAGAGGTACAGTCTCCACCAGCAAATGGAAACAGTTGCCTCTGGCGACTATGTTTTCTTGGGGACTGTTAAGCTGAGCACTCAATATGCACTTAGAGGCTAGCAATGTGCTTTTCAAATTACTGCTGGCCCGTTTAGACACTTCTTGGGCTGTCCCCCCTCCCCCATATCAGGTAAGACCTATAGCCAGGATCTTAAAGTTACAATTTTGACCATTAATGGTGAGCGCAGTTGTTTGTGTGTTTCCCTGATGCTCTGCAACCTGCCCTGGACTTCAAACAGAGCAGACTACCAGGAGCCACAATGCATTGCAGAACTGCTTTGATATATAAAGTGACCATGAAACTGTTTATTGTGACTATTGCAATCAATAGTGGTCTTTATCTTACACCACATTAGAAAAGAAAGAAGATAGAAAGAACTTGCATTTTATAGCACCTTTCATGACCTCAGGGCATCCCAAAATGCTTTACAGGCATTGAAGTACTTTTGAAGTATAGTCACTGCTGTAACATAGGAAACACGGCAGCTAATTTGCGCACAGCAAGGTCCCACAAACAGCAATGAGATAATAACCAGATAATCTGTTTTAATGATGTTGTTTGAGAAATAAACATTGTCCAGGGAGAACTCCCCTGCTCTTCGTCAAAATAGTGCCCTGGGATCTTTTATGTCTACCTGAGCGAGCAGACGGGGCCTCAGTTTAACGTCTCATCCGAAAGACAGCACCTCCGACAGTGCAGCACTCCCTCAGCACTGCACTGGAGTAGTGTCAGCCTAGATTTTTGTGCTCAAGTCTCTGGAGCAGGATGTTGAACCTACAACCTTCTGACTCCGAGGCGAGAGTGCGCCCCACTGAGCCACGGCTGACACACTAGCTTCCGAATACTTCCATCCGAAAGAATAGATATCGGAAAATAGGATCCACATCCATCTTTGTGGACATTATGAAGCCTTAGCTTTGCTGGTACAATTAGTGGAATTGGAAAGGAAGAGGTTGTGCATGTTCTACATTTTAGAAACAGCTTAAAAATAAAGTTATGCCTAATATTTATAAAATGTACCACATCTGTGCTAATACTGATTGGGGGAAAAATTCAGTATTGCCCCATTTGGGGCGCAATTATCGGCCGGGCGCAAAGATTAGCGCCTGGCGCTAATTATCGCCTCCGACTGCAAACTTGGCTTTTATCGCCCCTGGAGTTGATTGGAGCGCTAAATCAGGCACTACACAACTGTCTTAAGGCGCAAAGGCCGAGGAGCGAGGCGCTACCTCAGTGCGCTGGCGAAGCTCATGTGATGTCAGTCAGCAATGGAACACAGACACAATGGCGCCGGCCAGTTCTTAAAGGGGAGGGTTGATCTTGCTCTTCATCCACATCCTGCTCATTGCAGCCTTGAATCTTGGCCTGGAGAGACCTGTACATCAAATCTGCTGGAAAGCACAATGGAGAGACCCAGGGAAAGAGCTCAGAGCGCAGTCCCCACAGTCTCTTCTAAATCGATACAAGGAAGGGCAAATCAAAATGAACCTGCAAAGTGCTGCTCAGTACCCAAAACTCCTTCACATAACGTTGAATCTCTCCAGAAGCCTCTCTCTCTCTCTCTCTCAGAATGCGTGGTGCAAAAATGTCACCAACAAAAAAAGGCAGGAAGCGGTCACCTTTAAATGGTGCTCCCCAGTCCCTTCCTGACTGCAAAACGTTCCCCTCAACCTGTCATTGCTAGCGGCAGGCGGTAAGGCAGGGGGCGCCACTCAATACCCGGTCTGGGGCACTACCGGGGCGTTGCGCACTCGATTGACGTCACGATCTGCCGGCGCAGGAGATTGTGGCAGTAGTGTTTAGCGCCGCCGCAAAATGTCTAGTTAATTCGTGAGTGGCTCAAACATCGCCGCGCCCGGGCGCTAGTTGCTTTGCGCCCTCTTAAGGTGCTAACGGGAGGTGCAAACCAACCAAATTTCCCCCCCATTATGTATTAAATGATAGTTGTATGTAATTTACATACATAAATAAAAACTTGTATTTATAGAGCACCTTATGTCTCTCAAGTGCTTCACATACAAGGAATTATTTTGAAGTGCAGTGACCATTATGTAGGCAATTGCAGCAGCCATTTTGAACTCAGCAGAGTGCTGCAGAGAGCATTGAGTCAACTTACTGGTTTTTGTGGTGATGTTGGTTGAGGGAAGAATGTTGGCCTAGACACTCGGGGTACGCCCTGCTCTTATTTGAATAGCCCCCTTGGATCATTAACATCCACCCAAACCACTGAAACAGGCTGACAGGTGTTTTAAGGTCTTATTTGAATGCCCGCACCTCCGATAACACAGTGCTTCCTCAGTACCTCACTGAAACGTTGGGTTATATGTTCAAGTCCTGGAATGAGGGTTGAACACACAACCTTTAGACTCAGTGGTAAGAAGACTGAGCCAAGCTGATGAAGTAAATGAAATTGCAAAGAAAGTTTTCCCTATAACTCAATAACGTACAACACTACATTCTAAAGATGAGTGACGTTAAAACTTATTGGGGGTCATTTTCCAAATGAATATCGGGAGAGATGTATAACAGGCGGCTGATCCGATATTGTCCATTTTACACTATCAGCCAAAGTCAATATTACGCCCACTGTCTGAAATTTTCAGTGATCGCTTTGCTAATCTGAGTATTTTTGAATGTACATTAAGAGTGATTGGGTGGGTCTATTCAGACCTGGTATCAAAAAGAGACAAATCTAGTTCCTTAGAATTAGTGTTAGAAGTTTAAATGGCTGACTGAGCAAGAGCAGTCTTCAAGAGGTCACCAGGGACCTGGGTGCATAAATACCACTAGACTGCTGAGGACTAGGAGATATTTTGTTACCATTAGACAAAGAGGGATCAAATGTTCCTCACACTGAAAAATCATAAGTTGTGTGTATTGCCACTCCCCCTCCCACCAGACTGTCAGGGACCTAGATTGCGTCCAACTAGATCACCAGTGTTTGGATGCAGATCTCACTTCCCACAGTCTTTGGGAGTTTATTCCTTCTGTTAGAACAACTGGGAACAAATGCAAACTATCTCAAAACCAAGAGGGATCAAATCAATACCCGCCACTAGCCCACCAGAAAAACCCCACCCACCATCGAAAAAGCACCAGCCAAGATATTGTTGGATCCAATGGAGAGCTGGAGACAGATACTTTCTGACCTAGCATGTAAGTCAAAATTTCAGAACCATAGCCACTCAATCACCATGGAAATTAGAAATGCAGACATTCATGCATGCATTTAATTCAGACCAGTTTAGAGTCTGAAAATCCTTTGGAGCTCATTTCTAGAACCAGTAGATGCTATTAAATAAAAGGTCTTGTGCCTCTTTCATGCTCAGCACATTTCAAAGAGCAACATTTTGTTATGGATGCAAAGCAATGTTTTTTTTAAGTAAACAAAGAGAAAGAAATCTGGTCATTTCCTGCTGGTTTTCTGGCCTTGGGGGAGAAGCCAGGCATTTAAAAGTAGCAGGCAATTGCCCCCACCCCCAATTGACTTCAGGTCGTGCCTATTTATACAAATGAGACCTTGAGGCTTTAAAGGGGCAGGCTGGATTACACACAGCTCCACTTAAGTGGCAGAATAAATGCATTGCGCATTAAATAGTGCAGCACTCTTGTGAAACAGCATATCCTCCAATTTAGCATAATGGGAGATCAGCTAGTATTTAACAAAGGCCTGAATCAAGAAGGACATCTCTCAAGAGGGGAAATCTTAAAGGAACACCTTTAATGTGCTTAGTTAACGTACTGCAGGTGTTAATACATTTTGAATTCCGTTCCACTTTTATGTTCCTCTTTGAATAGTTCGCTCATATGGGGAATTTGGAATGTGACTGGATTGATGGGAAAATCCTGACCATTTTGTTGTTTTTTTTTTAATCACCAGCACCATTTACGTTATTAGGGCAGCCTGAATTTTCATCCATGGTTTAAAAAAAACAAAACGGTTGTACTTTATCAGTCACAAGACATAAAACGGAATGGGAAACAGAGTTAACGTTTCAGGTCTGTGACCCTTCTCCCAGACCTGAAACGTTAACTCTGTTTCTCTCTCCACGGATGCTGCCTGGCCTGCTGAGTGTTGCCAGCACTTTCTGTTATTTCAGATTTCCAGCATCTGCAGTATTTTGCTGTTGTATAAAACGGAATGGTGCAGAGGAAAAGAAAAGCTCATTAGAAACATGAAATCAAATTTACATCTAATAAATAGAAATGCATTATTGACTGTACTTCATTCGGGAGGTTAAGATGGGCTCCTTTTTATTGATCCCTGAAATATAAGATTCTAATTCAAAGTACATATTCCGTTGCTGTTAGACTAGAAATGTCGGCGTTATTTTCATATGTTCGGGCTGCAATAAATATGAATTTCTAATTTGAATATTCATTCACAGATGTTTGAACATTGTTTATAAATATTCACAAACAAGTTCACTGCCATTCGCAGAGTCCACAATATCCACTGTACACTAATCAGAAGTGATGTTTCAATCTCTGCCTGCATAGAAACATCACAGATGGCCATGAGGAAATCTCCAGAATTGTTTCCACTATGATTAAACTGATCCCAAAATATACAACTATATTATTCTTATTAATACAGGGGAGCTAGTGGTTCATTTGGAATAATGTTATGTTTGAACATTATTTTAAAATGCTACTATCAGATGTACACTGAAAGCATATTACTAAAATCTTTCATCTGGTGAATGCCTTCTTTAATCCAGCTCTATTGTACTCCATTCACATACATCCCTTGTGTGTCCTTTTGTTTATTATCTTCTGTTGTGTGCATAGCTCACAGACTCAGCAATCAGTTTTAGAGGAAGTCCAATATCACTAGGTATACAGATTATGAAAAAAAAAACCTTATCAAATGAAGAATTGTGGAGAGGTCAGGAGCAGATAAACAAGAACATAGCACTTCTGAAGGTCAGGACCCCTGTAAGGTGCCTCTTGTTATGCCTGACCTTCAGATTTTCATCATCACTGCTCCTGACAACTTAATAATGTTGAGGTGCAGGATTCATTTTTCCCGTCGGAGAGCTGGTTTTGGCCGCCCTTTCCTGATTATTTCCCTGCACTCCCAGCTGCCCTTTACAGGCCAACCATAACTCCATCAATCTTGCTCTTCTCACCCTGCCCGTTCTCGGCTTCATGCTCTGCAGATAGATTTGACTTTTTTTTTTGTTGCATGAAGCAGCTGTCAGTATTTGCTGAGAAAATGGCCTCCCACTGTCTTAACATCATGCTGAGATTAGCTGGTTCAGTAGTGGAGCTTATGGCAGGCTGTTATCTGTCTGACTTCCTTAGTACCCTATCGGCAGGGCGAAAATCTATGGAGTTTCAGCTGTGGAGTTTATACATACAAGCGGTGACTGAGGGAGGGAGGGAAGGAGAAAGAAATAAAAGGGAGGAAAGAGAAATAGAAATGCGAACACAGATATTCACAAAGAGACAGAGAGAGAAAAGGAAAGGTGAGACTGACAGTGAGAGTTTGATTTTAATACTTATTGAGATCTAGCAACTAGAAGCATATTATTCTCACCGCAAAAAAACCCAGAAATGCACAGTGACCAAACAAATACAGATTTGTTGGGAGGGCAATTAGCAGGAATAAAGTGGGATGAGTTTGATTCACAGAGTTGATGATCTTTTGCGCCAGTGTTCTTGGCAGGACGCGTGCGAATGCAGTTTGCCCACTGAATGAGCACAATTTGTTACAAAGATTGCTGAAGTCACTGGAGAGGATAATGCGACTGGCACGTAACGACTAGAACCCCCCCCCCTCCACCCCCCACCCAATTAAGTCACTTTCGACTAATAAGATGATGCGCTGCCCTTTAGACATAGCCTTCACTGTTCCCGGCCTCCCACTTTATTATTAAACACAAGATCAGCCAGCTTAAAAATTAACCATATGGCACTGCTTGTAGTTCGTTGATTTAAGTCCAAACCAGGACATGATCTAATGGATGTGTCTGCAGAGGTGCTTGTACTGATGACACAAAATGTGCACAGCATTTCCCTCGCAGAGAGACATTTACCTTCAAAGAGTAACCGCACCAGATAAACATATCAAAATTTCACAGTTTTTTTTTCTACATTTCTCATCTTGCGCATTCTTTAAATTACTAAACAATTTCGGTATATTTAAACATAAAAGAGAATTGTAACAAACAGCCTAAATCCAGTCAAATGCTATTTGTTTAATCTATTGGGCCAGAATTTGCTGGGAATTAGCGTATAAATAAACCGGCAATTTGCGGCCAGGAAGAGATATGCCGTCAGTTGCGAATCGCTGCAAATTGTTGGATGGTTTGCTCCGCCATTAGCCTCGCGGAAACGGTAGCTCACTGTCAGCCTCCCCGTGTGTTTCAAGAAATTGCTGCAATTGCACTGTTAAAACAAATTAAACTCACCGCAGAAAGTTAGGGCTGGTACTTAACAATGTAAGGACCCTTTTAATGATGAGATTTATATTCCTGCAATGCCACTCAACCTCTCCAGCCCAGGAAGGGAACAATTGAAACTGTTGGAGTCTCATTCTTGCAAGTAGTACATTTTTAGAATTGTTTTCTTACTTTTAATTTCTGTCTCCTTTTTCTCTCAATTCACCCTATTGCCATCATTCCTCTGTTTCTTTCTCAATCCTTCAATATCATTGGCTAAGTCGATAGACTGAATTGAACTGAAAGTTAATTTAATGTTAGTGTTTTCACAGGTTGCAGATGAATGCAGAAGCTTTCCTTTTCCTCATTGTATTTTTTCCCCGTTATTTAAATGGCCCAGTATGATGTCTCATTCTCCTGCTAACTGCACAACCCAGCCTCTATCAAATATTTCCCCCAGCCTCGATCAAATACGAGTTTATACCAGCCCCTTTGAAGAGTTAACTTGTTCACTACTTTTGCTCCTTATCTGCAGGAAACCATCTTTCTCCACTCCTCACTTCACCCAATGACCTGACCAAGATTGTGAACTCATGGTGTGACGAATTGTAGGAATGAACGCTGTCCTATGTCACAGTGGATTCAACAGGCTAATATAGCATGGATTCTTATTGAACAATCAAAAGAACACTTAAGGGCCAAAACTCCGATCATGTGCTCCCTGCAAGGAATGGTCCTCATAGGGAATTTTGGTGCAGAAATCGCAGACCCACAGCTCCTGATTTTCCATCTATTCAAAAGGAGGGAAAATCAGGGGCTGTGGGACTGAAATGTCCTGACTAGTGCTCTCTGCCTGGGGCAATCAATTAGGGAATCAACCTCAAAATATGACTCTTGGGATCCAATCTATCCTATGCTCCAAGTAAACCATTGTATAATCACTCACCTGCCACGATTAGTCCAAATGCGTTATTTTGTGCCTAAATCTTTGGCCAATGGGAAAAACAAGCCCACCTGGAAAATCTATGGGGGTTCTCTGGCGGGAGATTGACTGAACCTGCAATGAAACAGCAAAAATGGCTGATTACACCCTTCTCCAAGGGTTCCATTGATCTCCTGCTGATGTTATGGCAGGAGATAGGGAGAACCCCACAAAAATTTAGGGTCCCTGCCCTACCTCTTGATCCTAGTCAGTCGGGCCATTTTTTCAGAAAAATAATATAAAACTGAAATTAACTACAAACTACATCAGCATCAATAAAAGTCAGAAATTCTTCTTCATCAACTTCATCGCCAACATCATCATTATGGTCTAACAACTCTCTGGTGTCCTAATCTGCTGCCTACAAATTCTGAACATCATGTTTAAACAGGCAAAGTTATATTACTGGAATGACAATTTGACGGTTTTATTGCTTTGACAAAAATGGCCACCAACGTTGCCTTGCACCCAAACAGAAATGGGGGATTTTTTTTCTTATTTCTGTGAGTTGGAGTTTAAAAAATATTATGGTCGCACAAAAATCTCTTCTTGTAAAAGATAAACAACTGGCTTTCTGAAAATTGAATTACAGATCCACAGACATTTTAAGAATTGGCCCAAGATGTCCGTTTCTTTAAAATAAAATACTTTCTTCCCCCTCAGTTTTACAGTCATTTTCTTTCTTTTAAGGTCCACTACTTCTCCACCATTTCCCACCGGAGAACCTCGGCAGGTAATTTGTTTTTGAGCCTCTAATCCATGTTACTATGTAGCAAATGCAAGGAGATTCCATGGCACCAACAGTCCTCTGATGCCATGCCCCTGTGGCCAATTTTCGTGTGTAAGCCTGGATAGTCAGTGCCTGTGGAATATTCAGCTGATGAATGGGCCACATCGTCCGCATGCCCGATACGAGACTCCCAAAGCAAGCGCTCTACTCGGAGCTCCGACACGGCAAGAGAGCTCCAGGTGGGCAGAGGAAATGCTTCAAGGACACCTCCCAATGTAACTAGGTAGCGACCAGGAGTGAAGCCCCAGTATATTTTATTTTTCCCTCCTTGGGATTCTGAGACTAATTTCAACGCCCCTAACTGAACCGACCATGACTGAGATCAGCTAGCTCAGTGCAGACCTGAGAATGAATGTGGAACTTTCCAAGTCAGCATGGCTCAGCACTCAACTGGGGAATTTACACAAGTCATCAAGGGAGCCCTTATCTTATTTTTTATTTGAGTAGAAGTATTCTTGAAGTCCTCAAGACATTAAAAAAACATTTTGGCATATTTCAGTTCACTGATGAAAAAAATGTTACATTAGATCTTCAGGGAACTGAAGGATATTGAGACACACACTTTCCGCTTATTGTACTGAGGCGTGAAGTATCGCGTGAGCACATAGAGGAAAATTGGGTAGGAAAGATTACACCTGCGTAACGGAGCCTGGCTGCTTTTCCATCCATTTAAGCGATGGACAGAATATCTGACAGGCTCTGTTATGGATATTTAATTCCACCACCCAATTTCCCTCATTACAACAGTGACTACACTCCAAAAGTACTTCATTGACTGTACAGCGCTTTGAGACGTCCGGTGGTCGTGAAAGGCGCTATATAAATACAAGTCTTTCTTTTCTTGTTTTTTCCATACGCTGTACCCAGGCAATGCCTTACAGCCAAGCGCAGTAAGAGTAAATCTCTGCTGCACAGTTGCTGAAAAGGGGCTCGCACACTAAAGTGATATTGTAAGGAAAATGTAATGCTGACGGTTCTAGTAAACAGTGAGTCTAGTTTTTGTCAGTGGGAAGGCACAAGTTCTCATTAAACCCCGGCATAAAACCTACTAGAGTAGAAATGATTGTCTTAGTGTACTTCGCTGTTAATACTCTTGTATTGCTATTCTAAGTGAGCGTGCATTAAAATAACAGAGGAATCTTGTATGAGCACATTAAGCTTTAGTATGATAATATTAGTGGTAATGGGAGTGAGTCTTTGGCGCAGTGATAGCATTCTCACCTCCGGGCTGAAAGGTGCAGGGTTTAAGCCCCACTCCAGACAGTCCTGGCGAGTGGAGTCGGAGCTCCGGCTTTGAATTCTGGGTTGACATCTAGCGGGGTACTTGTGTCCGGTGGGTGTGGGTGGCCCCCTCTCATCATATCATATAGTATGGGAGCCCATAAAACCCTCCTGCTGTATAGGACTAACCACCCTATCTGCTGGTATAAAGATGGTTACAGCCATGGAAGGAGCGTTAACACAGCCACTCAGACTGTTATTCAGCCTGCAAATCCTTCCCCAAAGGGAACAGTGAGAAGACACATAAAAGACTGACAATAATTTCTACCCCAGGGCACTCCACACTTGCACAGGGGCCATTCAGACTATCAACTGCTGAAACTAGTGTCACTGTACTGAATAGTTGCATAGGGTTAAAAAGAGCAGGTGGGACTAAATCATTCAGTAGTGCTATTTTCTTATTGAAGTTTGTCCCTCAAAAAAACATTTGTGAAACCATCAATACACAGGATGTCGTCCTAGCTCTCTCGTGTACAATTGAAACAGAAATACAGGTTTTGAAAAAAATCATTTTATGTGGGGCTGGGCACTTAGGTTAGCTCACTGCAGTTGTTGAACGTGGTCAGCCAAACAACACAGAGCGGCACTTACTACATTAACGCTCCATTTAAGAAGAGGGGAGTCCTCCTCGGTGTCCTGGACAATTATTTATCCCTCATTCAACATAACCAGAACAGATTATCTGGTCATTATCACACTGCTGTTTGTGGGATCTTGCTGTGCGTGAATTGGCTGCCGCGTTGCCCGCCTTACAACAGTGGCTCCACTTCAAAAATACGTCATTGGCTGTAAAGCCCTGTGGGTCATCCAGAGGTGGTGAAAGACGCTGTAGAAAAGCAATTCCTTTCTTTTCTTTTTTTCATATACCGTTTACAGGTACTTGTTCAAGGAACATTTTAGAAATCATACAATTCTACACAATTAGAATGCTTGCAATCCTGAAAGCAAACAAGTCCTTCAGTGCTGAATAAATGGAAATGTGTGTCTGGCTTAACCCAACGCTTTGCAAGCTACTAGTGTGGTAGGAGTGACGTTTACACACAGCGTCATTGTTACTCAAGTCTCAAAGTAATAGCAAAGAAAGCCTGTGGCTATATTAACTTGTGGTACAATTATCTTTTACGGCTCTGGTTGCACCTATTTCATGTCAGATTATTTGAAGGTCCCTTGATGTCTATTCAGGCCTGATTGAACCATGCTTTTCTTGTTAAGGAACATTGATTTATAGCAAACATATTGGCAGATTGATCAAGCACACTGTGATTTAGTGCCAAGTATATTTGAAACGGATCAAAAGTCGGATCTTTTTATGAGGTTGCCCCTATTGAATCCATTTGAAATTATATTTATTGTAAAATCACAAGAGGTCCCAACGACTGTCCTGTTATTATTGTTGTGGTGCGCAACACACTTGGTTCGATATCGGGAGCCAGCACCTGCAAGGAGCAACTGCAAAAGACCATACATAGCATAGGTTTTTTTTGGACTAATTTAGCTTAGTATGGGTTGATTTGGAGTTTCTCTATGGGTTTGCATCATTTCCTTAGCGACTAACTTTTGATGACCTACCTCCTTCTACCTTCTACCACATGTTGTCCCTGGGGCCATGCTATAACTCTTGTGAGACCATATCCCCTTGTGGCTTACACCCACCCATTTCAAGATTGCTCTGCCTTCCAAATAACTAAATGATATCAAAGGCAAATGTGTTAAAACACTCTAAAATCAACATTACATTAAGGATTGCCAGGGATTGCAGATCTGTCACTATCATTGATGGCACTGAGCTGCTTCCATGGTAGTGGCTTAGCTCCATCCCTGCAGGATAACAAAGATCTTTAATTAGGTTTGAATGTGAATTACAGTAACTGTTGATCCAAACTAACTACACCAACCAATATTATCTTATAGTTGATTCAATCTGAATTTAAAATACCTGCATCCTGTAGCGGACTTCAGTTTAGAAGGCAATGGTTTTTTTGGATTGAGTCTGCAATCCATTCATTTGACTCACAGTCTATCGTTACAACCAAATGGACACTAAACAAAGAAAGCTTTCAGCATATCATTCTATAAAACACAGTTACACTGAAAGAGACGCAATCATCCCTTGGTTAGGGCGCTGTTTTTTAATGACTTTACTCTATGAAGGGTAGAGTGGATTAATGTAGAAATGTCTTGGGGTCCTTTGCCATCCCAGGATCGATTTCGTTATTGGAAAATTTAAGAAAAAGGGACAAGCAGCTCAGTATTATGACATCACCACCAAGAGTTGCTATCACCGTCAAGCTCACCTGACTCGTGGTGTTGTGGATAGGTGCGAGTCTGTCAACGTCTTTAGGTGTCATTCCTGTAATTCTAATATTTGGGAAGCTAAAGACAAGGACAAATCGTGCTAATTGAAAGCAAGTGTCTATGTTTTACTCGACTGCAAGGTCATCTGGATATATCTTCTCCAAGGATTGGATTCTCATTGACCACAATCATCATCAGTAACCTTTTCCCCTCCCACCACCCTCCAACCAATCAACTGGACCACCAAGGTGGGCAGAGAGTAAGGCCACATACCCTGCCACTAGACCACCAGGACATGGACTAAAAATAGAGCAAAGAAACAAAAACTACATAAAAAGACACAAACAACTCCCAGTCCTGCAACTGCCATACCAGTGGGGAATGATGTGGCAGGACATGAAAAATAGCTACACATGCACAGAGGAACACAAGGGAAAGAGGAACACGAAAATGGTGTCATGCGTTTATTTTTAAAGTAACGGACATATTTCAGAGGAAATATTGTCTAAACTGGGTCAAATTCAGGTAAATTGGGAATAATCCAGGGGTAACCCAAATCAGCTTTGGGTTTGCAGTTTGATTCAGTTCTCACTCACTACAGGTAGTAATATTTTTTACATTGTGTCTATTGGAAGCAGCCTGCGCTGTATCAGGCATGCTATACTCATCTGGAATGGCTGCTGTGATAACAGACGACCTTAAATTTCAGTTGAGGTTTACTTTAATATTCAAATGTGTGATTATTTAATAAACAGAGGGACAAGGACTTGGTGAAAGTTAGTACCTCACAAATCGCTCCTTTGTAAATCACAGAAGAGCAATCCAAATACAATCTGCTTCCCTGCTCTCCCCACACCTCCCCAACCATGTGAGAAAGACTTGTAACAGAAAGCTTCATTTGTGTCAGCTGTGGCTCAGTTGATAGCACTCTTGCCTCTGAGTCATGAAGGTTGTGGGTTCAAGTCCCACTCCAGAGACTTGAGCATAAAATCCAGGCTGACACTCCAGTGCAGTACCGAGGGAACTGCACTGTCGGAGGTGCCGTCTTTCGGATGAGACGTTAAACTGAGGCCCCGTCTGCTCTCTCAGGTGGATGTAAAAGACCCCATTGCGCTATTTTGAAGAAGAGCAGGGGAGTTATCCCCGGTGTCCTGGCCAATATTTATCCCTCAACCAACAACACCAGAACAGATTATCTGGTCATTATCACATTGCTGTTTGTGGGAGCTTGCTGTGCGTAAATTGGCTGCCACGTTTCCTACATTACAACAGTGACTACACTTCAAAAGTACTTCATTGGCTATAAAGCACTTTGGGATGTCCGGTGGTCGTGAAAGCTGCTATATAAATGCAAGTCTTTCTTTCTTATGTTTGAGCTTTTAGTTATCTTGCACATTTAGTTTTGAAGAAATAGGTGGAATTTTTCATTGCTGGCTGAATTGATTGGAGTTGGGGAAGGAAAACGGTAAAGACCCAATTTTAACCTAACCCACCCGATGGGAAGAGGATTGGTTCGGGTTGGACGCCAGTTTTACACCCGACCGATTTTACGTTCATTGACTCCCACTGGACGAGACTTTAGGTTAAAATCGAGGTTTAACGAAGTGAATTTGCGTTACATCAGTTAGTGCAACCACTGGAGTTAGCAAGCAAAAGGGGACTAACCCTAAGTCCAGATTTAAATTGATCTTCATTGTTGAAACAATCAAATTCAGATCATTTCAACACTTTTGTCCATTTCTAAAAGGTGTATTTTCTTTAAGATAAGTGGGTCACAATCACAGTGGGACTGACTGCAGCACCATATATGTGTTTAAAGTGTGTGTTTTCAGTGCAGGATGGCAAGTTGTGATATTAAATGAGGTTTGTCCATACAGTGTCCAATGTTCCCGTACAGTAAGTGCCTGAGCTGAAGCCAGGCAATTCCCCACAGCAAAGAATAGCTGATCACCCTGGGTCACTCCCCTGGACCTTCTAGGGTACCTAAGGATGGCACGGGCAGAAGCCGATGGTTCTGTTTACAGCTCTTCTCTTCCTCTCTGCCAGGGGCCATACATAATGGGTGGGGGTGGCGGGGCGGGGTGGGCGGGGGTGGAGGAGCACACAGGCGAGGGGAAAAGGAAGAAGCAATAATAAAACGAATTACAGAAATAAATGCAAAATGTTGCCAATTACAGTTTGACAAGGGGCATATTTTTGAGGTGTAAATGCATTTTTTTATTGTGTTATGTATTTGACTCCTAATAGTCCATGGGCTGGATTTTCTCAGTGGAGACGTGCTGGAGGCGGAACTTCTGGTTTCCGGGTTTCTGTCCCGCCCCCAGCAATGTCTGACCTACCCACGCTATTTTCCCTTGATTGGCCTTGCTAAGCCCGCCCTGATAAATGACGTCAGCTTTTTTGACAGATGAATTGTCAGCGTTTGACAGCTTTGAGAAGCTGCCAAACACTGACAATCGTTGTTCTAAGGCGAGCCCTTGCACAAAGGCTCACCAAGGCCTCTCTCCTCAGCAGAAAGCAGATGGCTGCTGCATCTGAGAATGCAGCAGCCATTCTGTCATCTCTGTCGTTGAGATGAGGCACCTCTGGATCCTCAAAGGTTGAAGGCTGCAGAAAGAAACAAAGGTAAGGAAACTTTTTCCAACACTTTACACTCACCTCTCATACTTACCTCTCCACACTTGCACCCATTACTCACCTCTACAGCTGACATTTCGACCCCTCTCACCTCCGCAGACCCATTGCTCGCCTCGCTGACCCTGACGAGGTTCGCAGCCATCGGGAAGCCCGCAATTGCAGGCGTAAAATGGGGAAAAGCCTCAAAACTGCCTGTTAACTATCTGTTAACAGGCAGTTAATTGGCTCTAATCCCCTTCCCGCCTCGAGGAGACGGGTCCCTGTGCGACTCGGGGACTCGCCTCCCGGGAAGATGGCATGGAGGCGGGTTGGGAGCGGAGTCGGCATCCGCTCCCAATTTCTGCCATTTTCCCGGCAGTCCCGCCTCCATACCCGCCTCCCCAGGGCTGGCAAAATCCCCCATGGGTTTAAATGTCCAATAACTAGCAGTGTGATACTGGATTTGTATCAGATCCCAAGTGATCTAGCGAAAATGTATGTTTCAAAGACAATTTATTGGGAGTATAATGCTGATTAATCAGGTGCTTCCAGCAAGGTATGGTGCTCAAATGCAGCAATGGTTGGAATATCATAAGGTTAAACTATCTGGATTTACCGCCTATTAAATTGGAAATCATGTATTGTGGGCCTACAATTTCCAGACCAGTAATCGCTATGAGTACCACTCCTTGCTGGAAGCATCTGAATCAGCCCTTGTGTTAGCTCCTCAACAATCTAAAATAACAATGCCTCACAGTAGTATATCACCTTTAACATAATAAAACATCCCAAAACATTTTACAGAAGCAGAAATAACTATGAAATGGAGGAAGAAAATTTGAGGTGGGTGGAGATTGAAAACCAGATCAAAGATATGGGTTTTGGGGAGCCTTTTGGAGGAAGAGAGAGAAGTGGCTTTGGGAGAGTGTTCTGGAGTACATCGTCAAAATGGTTGACGGCAGTGCAGTTGAATGAGCGATGAATAGAAGAGAGGGGTGGGGGTTGCAAAGAAAGTCAGAATCAATAGATCGGTGGACATGTTCCGGAACATAGGGCTGAATGAGGTTGCAGGAGTAGGAAGGGGTGAAACGATGAAGGATTTGTAAATGAGGACAAAGATTTTGAAATTCATGTATAGACACCTGGCCTAGAAATTGGGTATAGCCCCGCCAGCACGTTTGCGCCGAAAATTTTGCGCCCGCCGCGGAGCCAGTTGTGCCCGCCCCATATTTACTTTCAGCGCCCCAAAGCGGAACCGGGCGCTGGTACAGGGTGTGTCCGCCCCGCTTGGGGCGCTGAAAGTGAATTTCAGCGCTCCCAGTCCCGCTGCGCCACCCGATGCGGTGCGGCAGGCTGCTGTACTGCAGGCCTCCCCCTTCTCTTAAGGGGGAGGTGCCTGCAACGGCCGGAGCCCCGATTGCAAGTGCCGGCAAAAGAGCCCGGCACAACGGAGAAGTGCCGGGCTCCACGGAAACCAGCCAGCAATGCCGCGGGGGGGGGGTGGGTGGAGGAGGCCGGGGAAGGAGGTGCGGGCAGGCGGCCGCCGAAAAAGCGGCCGCCCCGCACCTCCACCTTAACTTGCGCCACTAAGGCTGCAGTAAGGACCCGGTCTCCCGATGTTGTTAGCGCCCGCCACGGAAGAGGCGGCCGCTACTGAAGATGGGGATCGGCGTGGTTTCAGGCGGTACCGGGGCACTGCGCACACTGATGACGTCATCGGTGCCGGCGCAGCGCTACCGGCTAACGCCGATGTTAGGGCCCACCTAATTTCGGGCGCGACGCAACTTCCGGCGCAACCCACTCTTTTGCCCCTAATTGGGCGCAAACGCAACTGAATTTCTAGGCCAGGGAGCCATTGAGGGTTGGCAAGCCCAGAGGAATTGGGAAACAGAATGGGATTTTGGTGGCAGATTTTGGACAAGTTGAAAGTTGTAAAAGATAGAACTCAAGCGACCACTAAGGAGAGCAATAGTGTTAAACAGACAATAACAGATCGACCGACCATTGTACATCTCTCCAGATTTTCATTTCCATTGAACTCAATTGAAGGTGCATAATGGGCAACAGATCCGATATCACCCATTTTATACTACCACCAAACGTTGAAATTACCCCCAGTGAGTCCTGGATAAGCATGACAGTGGAAGTGGGGAGGAGGCAGGGCAGAGATGTGTGTCATTGCAGAGGTGCAAATAGGTGGTCTTATTGGTAGTGAAGATGTCACTTTTGAAGTTCAGCTTAGAGCCAAAGAGGACACTGAAGTCACACACCATTGATCTTAGTATGAGAGAGAGGGAGTTAGGTACAAAGTGCGGAGTTTGTTAACAATCAGCGCACTTCAAAAATAAATTGCAAAGTGATTTTGGATGTCTTGATGTAAAGGTGCTATGCAAATACAATTATTATTATAAGAAAAATATGATTAAGTACCACCATAGATAGCATATTTATATTTAAAGTGGGCTGTTGATGTTCAGGGAGGGACAATGAGATGAGCATGTGTTTGTGATATGTTTCATGCTGACATCACATATAAGGGCTTTTCTATGACATAATTACATTCTATGCAAATTACATCGTTGTGATGCAAATTAGGCAGTTACACAAAATAAGATTTTCCTTCTCATTTTTATGCCAATGATGCTCTTTTACATATATAAAAAAATCACAATCATATGCCTGGGGACATCATTTTGGGTTTGCACGCTCCATTAAAACTTCCATTATTTATTTTGTTTGCCATCATTCACAAATTTATTAGTAGTGTATTTTAATTTCATATAAAGATAAACCTCTGTGACCAATCCTGTTAGAAATATTACAAACTGATTTCATTTAATAAATACAAAAGGTTTCTTCCAGTGCCTGCAGGAGTAAAGTTGCGAAGGATATGTATAAACATTTTTATTTTATAGTAACCATATCTCTTTGACTCAATATATATTTACACAGTTTGTGTCTCCTTGCAATCTGATTGAGAACTGAAAAGACAATACATATGGGAAGACTAGCTGGCCTCTGAAAGGTTCTAAACCCTTGATTGCTGTCGTGGATGCAAGTTAGGAACTGTTCCGTGGTCACGGTATTTAGTTAAACGCCACAGAACAGTAAGTATTCTAACATATGTCATCATCAGTATATATTACGTAGCTTCTTTATTAGAATGAAACAAATTCATCTTGGTTAAAATCCTAATTAGATCTGAAATGAATAGAACAAACATATACATTAATAACAGAAGGCTTTCAGTTTGCACATCACCTTTAAGGATCCTGGTTTCAGTTACACAGACTGTAAGCACGCTGTCCTATGTGTCCGGGTGACGAGATGTATCTCTGTCACTGTAGGGTTTTAGTATGCAGGGAGCAAGTGTAAGGAGATAAAAGGAGAAATGTCTATCTTTCAGTCCCAGGCAATGCAGAATAAGTTATCAACGAACTAACATACAAGTCTGAATAGACCCTTTTGCCAGCAGTAAGATGTTATCCGTCTCGACATGTGAATTCCTCCCCGATGTCAATCCGTGAAAGTGCTGAAGAAAAATCTCTAATAAAATCAACCAGACATACCACTGGGCTATGGACAGCCCTCTCTCTTTCTATTTCTCTCTCTGTGTCTCACTATCTTACTTGATGTAAGGCCATTGAGATGTGTTAATTGTTAAGCCCCTGCTTAAAAACTTTGCACCGGTTCTCTTTTGTGCTTGGCTCCTCTCTTCATTGAAGCATGCAAATTCTTCAACTTACACCAGAATATTAAAAAGGGGGATATCACTTGTCATTGTGAAACCAGCAAATGCACTGGATAGTGGTGTCACGCTGAGAGAGTCCCCCTATTCTCTGCTTCTACCATACACAGTTCCACATGAATCTAATTATACTTTCCCTTAGAATTCAGGATGGTTACCATACAGTTTTAGATTTCAAATGCCGTTGTGGTTTATGCTTAGTTTGAGGAGGCATTTTCTTCTTATTTTAATAGTTTGCTATGTACATTCCCTTTTTTTTCCCCAAACTCCCTGGGCCCCAGTTGGGTCTGCTCCTGAGGTCTCAGTGTCAAATGTCAGGCCTTGTACTAAGCTGTCAAAGAGGAGAATAGGCTTAGATGATGGATGACTAGAGAGGCTGTAACCCAAACCTCTGTGCAACTGCTACCTACGAAAGCAGGCTACCCACAGTCCCTCCTCAAGGTCAGTGCACATACCATTACACCCACTGCTTTCTGCTTTGCAACAAGCCTCTACATTCATTGCTGCTTTCTTCTTATATCGGAAAATCCAGCCAAATTTTCAGCCACTTAATCTCAGTGAAAACATGGCTCTTTTTTTTCTCTTCTCCTGCACTTGTCACTTGGAGAATGAACGCATCAGAGGCAAGGAGCTGAAACTTTGCACAAGTCAGATGACAAGATTATTAATGGACTGAGCAATGTCATATCTAATTTCATGCATATTCATGCTGTAGCTGTGCAGATGGGACAGTGATTGTGAAAGTTTCATTCTGCGCAGTAAAAAATGAATTACATATATGTATATAGTATATTAATATTTAATTGAATTTATAACAGTGGTATGTTCAATGGACCATTTACATTGTTTCATTGAGCTACCTTATTTTTGGTCTCGTCTGTGACTATTCATATTGTATTATACATGATTACAGTTTGCATGTGCAGTCCATAATTCTATTATTGATAAAAACTTAACAATGTAATCAACTTATAAATAGATGAGCTTATAAATAGAGTGCAATTGGAGCCACAATGCTGGTGGTAAGTGACTTCATCTCCATTATTAGGGAACTCAAGCAATCAAAAATCGTTGAGCAAAAGCTATTCATATTTTTAATTGACTATATTGTGTTTTATTCTGTGAATCTGATACCTGTTTCAAACTGTAATGATATATACAGCACAATTCTTTAAGAATCATTGATAGACTCCAGAAGTTCATGAGACGACATTTAAAGCTGATTTTTGTTTTTATAAAACAAAGCTTGACGCATCATGAAGCCTTGTTTCAGGCATAGATTTCTTTCTCTTTTAGTCTATAATGGAGTCTAAATACCACTTATTTAATTTAATTAACGTTAATCACCAGTGTAAGGGTTTGGGGTTTTCTTTGATCTCATGTACAGGCAGTGATTTTTAAGCCCTGATAACATCTCTGCCTGTAACTTCTGGCAAGCATGCCCTTTCTTCCAAGGATCTTGGGTCAAATTAAAGGTTAATTAATTCAAATGGAACTTGTGATTAACAGATCAGCTGGCAACAGGTTTGAATCTGTGGCTGTGAGTATAAAATACAGCTCTTGTGTAATTCAAATGCCCTGTGTTCCAGCAGAGGCTCGATAAAGACCTTTAAAGGTCTGAAGGATTAACAAGGAGCAAGACTGGGGGGCACCAGAGGGCAGTAGAGGCCAAATCAGTTTAGGCGAGCAAAGGCTGGTCAGCTTATCACGAACTGCAGCTAAGGAGCCACCAAGTTGGACCTGAAAGTTTTCTATAGATGTGGAAATGTATGAATGCACAAGGGTCAAGGACTTACAAATAGCCAACTATTTGTAGAACGTTCCTTCCTTTTGATGGGGCGGAATGGGACGGGGTGGGGGTGGGGGGAGATAAAGAATGGTGTATGTATGTTATTCTCTTTACTGGTGTATGTAACGTACTTTTCAAAATTGACGCACTTCTTTTTCTTTTCTGAACAAGTGGGTCAAGATATATCATCCGATACGACTTACTGTATTGGAAATCCTGATTCGCAGTCACAGCAAGATTTTTTTTTCTGAAACCATAAGAACAAGTAATTTGTCCATTTTGAATGGACTGCTAAAAGAGACACTTTTGCACCATGCAAAATTGAGAAAGTTGATGTATTTTAAGGTACTTCTGTAAATGCAGTCAAAGCCTGCACAATATCGTGTTACAGTCACTGCTTCATTATGCATTGGGTTGGAGCAGTGCTTGGGAGGTCGGGGAGGGTGGGGTGCAGTGGAGAACGGAAATCTGCCCCTTCAAATGTGGAGACTTGGTGGGGGGGGAGGATTGTGCCGGCGCTCAGGGGGCGGGTTTGGAGGCGGGACTGCTGGCAAAATTGCAAAGATTGGCAGCGGATCCCGAACCTGCTGACAACCTGCCTCCATACAATCTTCCCAAGTGTCGGGTCCCCGATTTGCGCAGAGACCCGACACCTAGCAGCGGGAAGAGGATTATAGCCACTTAACTGCCTGTTAACAGATAGTTAATAGGCAGTTAAGAGGCTTTTTTCAATTTTGCCAGGTCGACTGCGGGCTGCCCGACGTCCAGACACCACACCAGGGTAAGTGTGGCGTGCTGTGGGTCGACTGTAATGTTTCTTCATTGATGACAGCTGCAGAAGTGGCATGAAGGATCCAATGGTGCACTGGTGAGTTTCAGAGTTAAGAAAATGTTGGGAAAATAATTTTTAATATATTGAGACTTTTCTGCAGGTAATGGCCCTGAAATTAGGATCGGGAGCTTGCCGCGCATGCAAGCCCCCGATGTGCACTTACCCGGCGCACTGACATTTCAATCCTGGCCCGCATTGCATTTCCTCTCACTGGCCCGCTTGAGGTCCTGCCGCGCTGTGCGTGCGTGACCCAGTGGCGTACTTAGTGCGATGAGCCGGCTGGGACCACGTGAGCACAGGGCAACCAATGGGAGGTTGCAAAAGTTCATTCATGAGTTTGATAGTGAGAGCTTTCAAACTCATGAAAACTCCTGGCCCCAAAACACTACTTAAATTTGAAAGAAAATTTAAAAAAACATTGCACTACTTAAATGAACCATAAATAACTGTAAAAACTATTATAAACAATAATTTTAAAATTTGAAAAAAATTATATAAAAAATCGGGGCTAAAACTAAACTTACCTTACTGTAAATTCTTTAAAAATAATAAACCTGTGGAAATTTTTTTTATAAATTGTATTAATAGACCACTTACCTGTAAAACTAAGTACTTATGTGTGGTTTTTCAATGCGTAAAAACCGGAGGCCTTTACACATGCGCAACTCTCTAAAAATAAAGGAAATCCAAGTCACACGCGCTGCCTGTGTAGTCGCACGCGTTCAGCCTCTTAACCCCTTGGGCCAGAGGAGAGGAAATGCCGGTTTTCCCCGCATGCGCTGTGCATGCTGAAAACCGGCAATTCCTCCGGGCACACGCGTGAGTACCCCGTCCGTACTCACGCGTTGGGAGAGGAATTACTGGACCATTAAGGTTTGAAGTGTATGTGTAGTCCACCTCATTGGGAGAACCTCTCTCACCAGTGGATTGAAGGTGGGCCTACAGCAGGGGTCACATACATCAATTTACCAGAGTATTTTTTTGCCTTATTGGCCCTGTTTTTTTTTGCCTTTCCCAGGATATTACATGGCTGCAGGAGTGGATGGGTGGGAGTTGTGTGGGAGGGAGAGGGAGATGGGGAGAGGGAGGGGGGGGCGGTTGGGGAAAGAGAAGAAGTGTTTCATTATGATGCTCTGGCCATCATGGCGTGGGCATGCTTAATGGACCAGCTGGTCTTTTCCTGTCCATCAATTTCGTATGTTACATATTACAGAAACACAAGCAGATTTCCATGCAGCTGAAACTAACTTTGGAAGAAAGGTAACTGTGGAGATTTCCAACTACTTTGTGCAACTGATTCCAGATAAACATATACTTGGCCCTAACATTATTCTAACTCAAGCTCCTATTGTCAGAGTTCACGTCCCAACCATGACACTTAAATGCAAAATCACAATCTGAGTACAAAATCTTGCACAATAATCTAGTTTTTAATGCTCAGCACACTAAATGCACTTAATCCACCAAGACAGGAGCAGATTCAGAACTCAAATTACTTTTGTGTAAAATGTATGGGGGTGAAATTGGGTGCCTTTGCGCCTCCCATTAGTGCCCCCAGGGGATGTTAACGGGGCACCAATGGCTTTGCGACCGGACGCGGCGCTGACAATGACTCCCGCCATATTCGGTGGGAGTTTTGCGGCGGCGCTACGGCATTGTGCCCCGATCTCCTTCACCCGGAGATCGTGACGTCATCGGAGTGCACATCAGCCCGAACCCGAAATTGACTTCCGCCCCCTGCAGCAGTGCCGGTCGAAAACACCGACAGCTGCAGGAGGCATGCATCGGGCGGCCGGCCGCTTCGGGGGAGATGATTGAAGGCGAGGTGGCCGAGGTAAGCGAGAAAAAAAACTTACCTTTGTCGTTCCAAGTTTTTTCGTGGGTTCCGGCCTGCGATCGCTCAGTCCAGCACTCTGCTTGAGACAGCCCAATAACATAGAAACATAGAAGATAGGAGCAGGAGTAGGCCATTCGACCCCTCGAGCCTGTTCCGCCATTTAATGAGATCATGGCTGATCATCCAAATTCAGTACCCTGTCCCTGCTTTCTCCCCATATCCCTTGATCCCTTTAGCATTAAGAAATATATCTAACTCCTTCTTGAATATATTTAATAAGGTGGCCTCAACTGCCTTCTGTGGTAGAGAATTCCACAGGTTCACCACTCTCTGGGTGAAGAAATTCCTCCTCATCTCTGTCCTAAATGGCTTACCCCTTATCCTTAGACTGTGACCCCTGGTTCTGGACTCCCCCGCCATCGGGAACATCCTTCCTGCATCTAGTCTGTCTAGTCCTGTTAGAATTTTATAAGTTTCAAAGAGATCCCCTCTCATTCTTCTAAACTCAAGTGAGTATAAGCCCAATCGACCCAATCTCTCCTCATACGTCATTCCTGCCATCCCAAGTATCAGTCTGGTGAATTTTTGCTGCACTCCCTCCATGGCAAGAACATCCTTCCTCAGAAAAGATGACCAAAACTGCACACAATACACAAGGTGTGGTCTCACCATGGCCCTGTACAACTGCAGCAAGACATCCTTACTCCTGTACTCAAATCCTCTCGCTATGAAGGCCAACATACCATTTGCCTTCTTAACCGCCTGCTGCACCTGCATGCTTACCTTCAGCGACTGGTGCACAAGGACACCCAGGTCTCATTGCACTTCCCCTTCTCCCAATCTATTGCCATTCAGATAATAATCTGTCTTCCTGTTTTTGCCACCAAAGTGGATAACCTTGCATTTATCCACATTATACTGCATCTGCCATGCATCTGCCCAATCACCCAATCTGTCCAAATCATACTGGAGTTTCTCTGCGTCCTCCTCACAGCACACACGCCCACCCAGCTTTGTGTCACCTGCAAACTTGGAGATATTACATCTAATTCCCTTGTCTAGATCATTAATATATATTGTGAATAGCTGGGGTCCTAGCACCAATCCCTGTGGTACCCCACTAGTCACTGCCTGCCACTCGGAAAAAGACCTGTTTATTCCAACTCTTTGCTTCCTGTCTGCCAACCAGTTCTCTATCCAAGTCAGTACCTTACCCCCAATCCCATGTGCTTTACCTTTGCACACCAATCTCTTGTGCGGGACCTTATCGAAAGCCTTCTGAAAGTCCAAATACACCACATCCACTGGTTCTCCTTTATCTATTCTACCAGTTACATCCTCAAAAAATTCCAGTAGATTAGTCAAGCATGATTTACCTTTTGTAAATCCATGTTGACTTTGTCCGACCCTGTCACTGTTTTCCAAGTGCTCTGCTATTACAACTTTTATAATGGACTCTAGCATTTTCCCCACTACCGATGTCAGGCTTACTTCCCCGTTTTCTCTCTACCACCTTTTTTAAATAGTGGGATTACATTAGCTACCCTCCAATCCATGGGAACTATTCCAGAGTCTATAGAATTTTGGAAGATGACCAGTAATGCATCTATTATTTCTAGGGCCACTTCCTTAAGTACCCTCGGATGTAGATTATCAGGCCCTGGGGATTTATCGGCCTTCAATGTCGTCAATTTCCCTAACACCATTTCCCTACGAATACTGATTTCATTCAATTCCTCCCTCTCATTAGACCCTATGTTCCCCAACATCTCTGGAAGGTTATTTGTGTCCTCCTTTTTGGAGACAGAACCAAAGTATGTATTTAATTGGTCTGCCATTTCTTTGTTCCCCATTATAAATTCCCCTGATTCTGACTGCAAGGTACTAATGCTTGACTTCACCAATCTTTTTCTCTTCATATATCTATAGAAGCTTTTACAGTCAGTTTTTATGTTCCCTGCAAGCTTACTTCCTATTCTATTTTCCCCTTCTTAATTAATCCCTTTGTCCTCCTTTGCTGAATCCTAAACTGCTCCCAGTCCTCAGGTTTGCTGCTTTTTCTGGCCAATTTATATGTCCTCTCCTTGGATCTTATGCTATCCCTAATTTCCCTTGTTAGCCACGGTTGAGTCACCTTTTTTGTTTTATTTTTATGCCAAATTCTGTAGTTCATCCATGCGATCTTTAAATGTTTGCCATTGCCTACCCACTGTCAACCCTTTAAGTAACATTCCCCAATCTATCCTAGCCAACTCGCGCCTCATACCATCGTAGTTTCCTTTATTTAAATTCAGGACCCGAGTCTCTGAGTCAACTACTTCACTCTCCATCTTAACAAGAGGAAATGCTGTACATCATGGATAGGGAGGCCATAGAGTGTGCCAGATATTAGGAAGTAGAATGCATGTGATATCTGTGGGTTTGTGATAACATTTTACTTCTGCTGCCATTTTACCCTGTATGAACTGTCGCTGAATCCTATCATGAAGCCCTCATGTCTCTGAAAGTCCCGCCTGAGCTCCACTCTTCAGGAAATCATTGTAACTTCTCTTCCTCGTTTCTCCTTCCAGATGTTCAACAGGTAGAATATACGGACCCGTGCACATCTGGAGGGGATCAGAGCGAGCCAGAGGAGAATGCGCTGGTGGCACAGAGCATAGTTGAGCAGGCGCGCCTGATGGGGGCACATGAGGAAGAATGTTTTGCTGGCTGGAGAGTCCGAAAATAGTCAGCTCGCATCTGAAAAGCCTGGGAAGCTACCGCTCATGGGTCTTGCATTTCAAAGATCGGTAAGCAATGGTGCAAGCATTGACCCGGGTTATCAGATAATGTGCTGCAGGTGGTGGCTTGGGTGGAGGATTCCAGTAGCGGCATGTGCAGTACATCGGAGAAAGGTTTAACAACTTTGCAGCTCCTGGGATATCTACAGCGAGGCCCCCATGACAGGGACCCCAAGGGCAGTCTGCGCTTCCTCCGTGAATGCTCAGACCGCTGGCAGGTCAGTGACCATTCAGAGCCAGTACTCGTGGCATGGCTGGAATGTACATGGATGATGGTGCTACATCTTAGGATAGCAGCACCTGCATGCCCTCTTGCCACCCCCTCCGGGTGGCAAGAGAGACAAAATGTACACAAGGCCAGGCTATCCATGAAACCGCACACACATAGACAGAGACGCACGCACATGCATGCACGCACACACAAATGGGACCCTGACGTCGTGTGTGTAGACATTGTTCTTGAAAGTTGATTACTTGGGAACTTCGTGAGTTGTTGAGTACAGAGAAAGCTCTGTGGATAAAATCACATTTATGGAAGGAATGGGGAAAATGCCTTTGACTCCTTGAATCTTCGGGAATCCTGCCATTCTGTGAAACTGCAGTGCCTTGGCATGGTGCCGCTGACTGCCCTTGGGGAGTGAGATAAAATGACTTGCTCTAGTAAGCAATGCACCCATGACTTGTTTAGTGCATCTGTGTGTAGCTGATTGGCTGAATTTTACACTGGCCCCTGTGGAATGACCTCCAGTATAAAAGTTAAAGGTGGTTGTAACCTTTACAAATGCTGGCAGTGGGGTGGCTGTGGCAAAGGTGGGATGTAGGTTAGATATGACATAACTCTGAGGTAGCTTCCTTTGTAACGTGGACCCTCCTCAAACACTGATTCTGGAGCAACTGGAGATAGGAGAGTCTATGGGCTGGATTTTCATTGGGCCGTGGAGGTGGGATTGGAGGCATGCGGGAGGTTTAAAATCCCGAAATCGGGGGTCCCGACCCCATCCCGCCCCCAACCCACCTCCATGCCAGTTTGAAAGGAGGCGGGTACCCGCCCCGCACTGGGACCCGCCTCCCTGAGGCGGGAAGGGGATTAGTGCCAATTAACTGCCTGTTAACAGGCAGTTTTTAGCCTAATCCCTATTTTCATTGTTGAAATGTGGGATTCCTGACGGCTCCAAACCACGGCAAGTTAGCGAGGCGGGCCGTCGGGATGAAGGGCTTGGAGGGGTCGAGATGTCCGGTGTTCAGGTGAGTGATGGGTGCATGAGTGCAGAGGTAAGTGTGTTTGGTCTGTGTAAAGTGTTTAAAGAAGTTCTACTAACCTTTACTTACCTTTACAGCCTTCCTTCCTTCAGGTCTCGGGAGTCCCTCATCTCACCGGCACAGAAAGCAGAATGGCCGCGAGCTGTCAAAATCTGCAGCCTCTGCTTTCTGTTCCAGGGAGATCTCTAAATCATCCTGAGAGGAAGGAATTAACCTGGAGTACAGATTGTCAGTGTTTAACAGCTTCAAACAGCTGTGAAACGCTGATATTTTATCTTTCAAAAGGTTTTGACAGGTGAAATTTCAATCTGTGACATCACCTGTTGCCGGGTGGCCCTTAATTGGCCTGCTGAGCCCGCTGGGCGGGCTCAACAAGGTCAATCAAGTTTAAATCACGTGGGTTGGCTAGAACTCAATGGAGACGGGACTACAACCCCAAAAGTTGTAATCCCGCCTCCTACTCGACTCCTCAATGAAAATCCAGCCCACTATCTGTATATTGTGATGTGGGTGTACTGGCAGGTGAGTGCTATAAACTTCCAGTGGTGCCTAGCCCCAATCTGGCATTCCTCTACTGCCCTTCATCCTCTTCTTCCAAAAAAATGCAATATACAGGAGAATTCCCAATAGGAAGCCCATTGTGCCCTGTATGAATTGTGATGAGGGGAAAGGATGGCAGCCTCAAAGCAAATGGCATAAAAATGACAAATAGGAAAATCAATGGCAGCAGGAAACAAATTAAAAATATGAATCATAAAATGGAGTCAGAAATAAGAGTCGATTTTTAGAAACATAGAAATTTAGGAGCAGGAGTCGGCCATTCAGCCCTTCGAGCCTGCTCCGCCATTCAATATGATCATGGCTGATCCTCTGGCCCCGATTTTCTGCCAGCCGTCGGGCGGCTTTTCAGGCAGCCGGGGGCCGAAAATTGCAAAAAAAAAGGGGTCGCGACCCCACACGCCTGATTCCCCGCCCCGTCCGACTTTCGGACCGCCATTTCTCTGCGATCCGCTTCAGCCCCGCCCGCCGTCGGAACACTAATGAGCAATTATTACCTTGTTTAAGTCGGTTTTCAGGGGCCGTTGCGATTTTGGGGCTTTCCCCACATCAAACACGCCTGCGGGGAACCCCGCTGATGAAACCTGGCGTGAAGCTTGCCGGCTTGCTTGCTCTCAGCTGCAGGTCATTCGGGAAAGCTGCGATTTAAAGGGACAGCATTTGTATGGTGAAGGACCTTGTTGCTGCAGGCTTGGGGCTACTTCTTCAAGGCTTAGGCACAGCTGTGGAAGGTTGGAACCTCACACACTTCTCCAATGTGATCTCCTGGGAAGCCCCTCTCGCCACCCTCACTCAGCGCTTCCTCAGCGGAGGCATCTACCAGAAGCAGGGGACGCCTTTTTTCCTTCCCTTCTTGCCATTAGACGATCTCCAGCAGCAGAGGCGGCAGCAGCAGAACCAGGAACAGCAGGATGAGCACCAGGAGCACCAGGCTGCTGCTCACTCACCTGAAGCTGCACAGGCCAGAAGGGGCCAGCGCTTGGAAGTGGCTTGAGAGCAACTTGCTGCGTTTTAGGGGGCCATGGGGACCCGTTTCTGCACTGGCAGTCCTACTCAGAAGGACTTCCATGAAGGTCTGGTTTCTCTGTTCAATAGATGGCCAACGCTCCTCAAGAGATGCCATTCTCTTATGAGCACTCACCATGTTTTTCGTACCCTGGCGAGTTATCTCCACCATGGAGGTTGCCAACCTTTCCATGGTGATGCGTTCATGCGCCAATGACTCCACAAAGGCGCTGCTCATGGTCGCTATGGACTCCTCCATTCGCTCCACACTCACATCGACCCTGGAGACAAAACCTGCCAGAGACTCCTGCATCTGTGCATGGAGATCCATCACCTCTTCCCTTGCGGATGGACCCAGAGGCAGAGGGTCGACATGCAGCGCAGCTGAGCTGAGTTGGTAGAGTCCTGCGCCCTCCGACGAGGACTCTCCACTACTGTCCCTGTCTCCAGAATCTGCTGAGGCTCACTTGTGAGCTGTGATACACCAGGTGACAACACTACTCTATGTCCCGAAGGTCCCCCCGAGGTGTGAGTGTCTGCGCTGGTGCTGGGTGCGCTTACTTCTGCTGACGCTGCGCCCTCAGAGGTTGGAGCTTCCTCTGAGGAGTCTGGCTGCACAGCCTCTTCCTCCTCCACAGTGAGGACGGGGGCTCTGGATGGTACTGTGGGGGAGTAAAGGAAGGAGTTAGAGATGTAATGCCAAGGTTCTTCTGGTGACTCCCAGCGAGTTGGCATCTACTGACACCTGCATCCATGCAGCATTGGTCTCAGTGGGAGGCCTCTTCCTCCCTGACCTAGGGAAGAGGACCTCCCTGTGGGCCCTAACCCCATCCAATAATGCCTGCAGTGAAGCCTTGTTGAATTTGGAGGCAGCTCGGGGTCTGGCACTGCCCACAGCTGCTGCAGGCTCCTCTGCCATCCTGTATGGTTCATTTGGAAGCCTTCAGAGGATGCAGTGCTTGCTATGGACCATGAAAGCACCACGAATGATGACATCATACTGTGGGGCTTTCTGACTAGAAATGGACAATTAGCAAGGCTGCCCACATGCTGGAAATTAATTGACCACTTGAGGGAAAATTGCGTGGAGCTGGCTGACACGTTTTTTTGTGTGTCAGAACCCCACATTCAGGGAAACCCGACCATTTCCCACACAATCCACAAAATCGGGCCCAGATCTCAATACCATATTCCTGCTCTCTCCCCATACCTCTTGATGCCTTTTGTGTCTAGAAATCTACCTATCTCCTTCTTAAGTAGTGACTTGGCCTCCACAGCCTTCTGTGGTAGAGAATTCCCAGGTTCACCTCTGAGTGAAGAAATTTCTCCTCACCTCCGTCCTAAATGTCCTACCCCATATCCTGAGACTGTGACCCCTCGTTCTAGACCCCCCAGCCAGGGGAAACATCCTCCCTGAATCCAGTCTGTCTAGCCCTGTCAGTATTTTATATATTTCAATGAGATACGGGGGGTGGGCGGGGGAGGGGGTGACGGTGGAACACGAGCCCAGTAGCAATGTAGGTGAACATTAGCCCCGTGTATGCTCTGATTCGACACGAGCAATGGCATAGGAGATCATTTCGTTTCTGGTAAAATCATACGCCCACTCTTTGCAAATTGCTTTACCCCTTCCGTCAAAATAATGAGCAGAGCAAATAGTGCTGCTCTGTTTCCAGTGTCGCTCACAGACAGTGATCAGATGATGCCTGGTGTAGGGTTGTATTCGTGTATCAATTTGCTGCTGATTCTGTTTTTGCAGCGATTGAAGTTGCTGCAATTTGAATTTCCGTAACGTGTCACTTTAGAAATGGACACAAGTTGGTATAACCAGCAAAGGAATGGTTCGTTTTATGAATCAGCCCACTTTGTGCACCTCTGGCTTAATTTGCAATTTGTATCGTTAGCGTCGGTATTCAGTCCAATAAACAGATCCACACATTCACTGGAATGCATTATGTCAGTACTCAGCAAACTCAGTGTGAAAGAATACCATGATGCGGTAGCATTTCTGCTGAATGTCTCAGCAATGGACGCATTTGAGCAAAATCCGATTGCAATTGCTTTGCTGAAATTTCAGAGCAAAATATTTTCAGGCCTGTCACAGCTTAGTGAGTAGAAAGGCTTTAGGTTTCAAATCACATAGAGGAGAATAGTTGAAGTGAAATACAAGGTGGTAACTGTTATCATATAAAACAAACATGAGAGAGGGATTTTTTGTGTGGCACTCAGCTTGCTTGCTGTAGTGGCTCTAAAATTCCTTTTAAAGATGAAGGTAGTGGTGTGTGACATTAAACAAAGAACATTATTGATTTTATCATCTTGGATCTTGAGTTATATCACATTTCGTGACAGGACTTGTGGTATCATGAACTTTTTTTTTTAGCAGTGTATTAGAAAAAAACTCACTGTTTTATACTTACTGTAAAGATTTGGTGGGTGTGCATTTAGTAGGTTTTCAAAAGGCTTTTTGTCATTAACAGAACTACTCTACAAAAGTGCAGAAAACCTCTGTGAATGTCATAGAACTTACAGCCATTTGGCCCAACAGTTCTATACAGTGTTTATGCTCCAAATGAGCCTCTTCCCACCCTACTTCATCTAACTCTATCAGTATATCCTTCTATTCCTTTCTCCCTCATATACCTATATAGCTTCCCCTTAAATGCATCTATGCTATTTGCCTGAACCACTCCATGTGGTGGCAAGTTTCACATTCTAACCACTCTCTGGGTAAAGAAGTTTCTCCTGAATTACTTCTTGGATTTATTAGTGACTATTTTATATTTATGACCCCTAGTTTTGGACTCCCCTCAAGTGGAAACTTCTTCTCTATGCCTACCCTATCGAACCCCATCATAATTGTTTTTTTAAAACTCTTATTCGGCCATCCCCTCAGCTTTCCCCTTTCTGGTATAGAATAGAATAGAATAGGCACCTTCCTGCATTGTGGTACGACGGTTCCAGTTCTGAGCAACTTTTATGTTGATTTTTCAGTTATTATCATTGTGCTTGATAGTTCTAAAAGTGCAGACAAGATAGGCAAACAAAAGGGCAGTTTGTTTTACTGCTCCTTCAGTTCTGAAGGTGTCAGGTCACTGGAGCCTAGAAATTACCGTTGGCGATATCAGCAGCTGAATGCATAACAGGTTCATGTGAAATTCCTTCCTCCGCTCATTTAAAGAGGCATTAACCCATTTTAAATAAATGGATTAAGTGGCATCCACTAATATCACTGACAGTAATATCTCGGCCTGTATGGCTGAAATATAGTTGCTCCAAACGCACAATTAAGATTTACTTCAATATGCAGCCTGACATATTAAATGTGTTATTGGTAGGAACCAAAGAATTACCTTGAAATTACAAATATGATTTAGGAACATCCTAATGACTTAATTGTGCTTTTAACAGCTATTAAGGATATTATTTGAATTTATTATATTCAAATATGTTGTCCCCTGACTTTCAGACGTTCTGTCTTGATAGCTCTAAGCAATATGATACAAATTAAACTCTCTGTTTAGGAAACGTGATTTTTTTTGTTCTAATTAAGCCAATGATTTCTAATCAATTGCAGATCCCAATTAATGGAAAGTTTTATTAATACCTTCACTTCTGTTGTAGCATTTTAATGGCCCTGGTAAGCTCTTTAAAGCGACACTAAAACAGTCAAACGCTGTTAATTTCTTTTTTCCCTGGATATTGAAAATAAACAGTAAGGTTCCAATGTGTTCAGCATCTGCTGGATTTGTGTACCATAGGGAGGCATCACTTTGCCGGCCAGATGCATGTTGATAATAATCTCAACAGGAAAGAATGGGAAGAGTGTTTTTACCCCTTTACTTAACTTATTTATGAGTGACCCAGTAATGTGCTGGTGACCTTGAGAACTTTAGTTGAAGCTGGAATTATGTGCTGCCACTTGCAGTCTTATTTGCAATGACTGACGAACACTTGCTGTTGGAAAGCTGAGGGAGTGTGTGTGTGTGTGTGTGTGAAAGAGGGGGGCTGTTATATCACAATCGGTTGGGGGTTGGGCAGCTACACTCCACTTACTGTTTATCATCTTTTTATCTTAACCTTTGAGCGTGATGTTGTGAACCAGAAATGCCTCTCCCTATTTTTATTTTTCATGCAGGAATACAGCAAAAACCTTTCAAGATGGCCACACCGAAAAAAAAAAACACAGCTTAAGGGAAAGAGGACTATTAAAATGTGCTAAAATACTGCAGGGTTAAAGTGACACTGTCCTCGTTCAACAATATCTGGCATTGATATAAATTGCATCTGTAGACATTATTGTGTCACTTGGACTGAACTTCACAGTACTGAAAACGTACTCATATTCTGGCTCTTCTTTACCCCTCCCCCCACCCTAACTCAAACAATAAAAGATTTTCCTGCAAAACAGAGCCCTTTTAAAGCAAAAACATTTGAAGGGCGTTAAAACTTTAGGAAACCCAGAGGGGTGCTTCACGTTGGTGCTGTGGGCACTCAGGAGGTAGTTAGATTTTAACATCTGTGCCCTGACTACACACACTGTCGAATTTATGATACAGAAACCATAGGAAAGGTTTAACGTGTGATTTGTGGGAGTATTAGCTGGGTGAAATCTGACATTAATACATTTGCTGTACGAGACATTTCACTATAGGCAAGCTTCTTTGAGATATTGATTCCGATCTAGCCCAGGAGTGTTATTTCTAATTGCTAATACAGGTCCTAAGTGAATTTAACTCTAACAGTATCAATCTGTCTTTCATTGGGTTAAAGTACGTGGCAGAAATCTGATCTAAACTTGACTAACTTGACAGTGATCCAGCAATCTTGTTGTGTTGCCCCATTTATAGTGTGCATAACACACTATGTATGAAACCCCACAGCTGTGTGCTGTAAACTGATATAAAATCTTACATTAGCCATGCACTTCATACCAAAACAAATTCACCAGTGTGGTCATTCAATATTACCGCACTACTCTCTGGCACGAATGTGGGTGACATTTTTTTCTCCACCCTCCTGTCACATGGGAGTCTGGCCGTTAAGCCTACATTGATGATATTAACACCAGTTAACCAATGCCAATATAGTCTTACAAGTGTATTTTTAAACCAGTTAAGTAAAAATACCAATTGAATCTTTTTTTTTGCGGCGCTAATCTACATTGCTCTGTAAATTCCAAAAGATTCTGCGACATACTCCATCAGCATGCTAAGCGCCTTGAGATATTTTACTACGTTAAAGGCGCTATATAAATCTAAAATAACAACAGAAAACACGCTGGAAAAACTTAGCAGGCCAGGCAACATCCGTGGAGAGAGAAACAGAGTCAACGTTTCAGGTCTGGGACCCTTCATCAGAACTCAGGCCTGCTGAGTTTTTCCAGCATTTTCTGTTGTTATTTCGGATTTCCAGCATCCGCAGTATTTTGCTATCGTATAAATCCAAGTTGTTGTTGTCACAGTCCAATCAGGACTCAATACAATTGAGGTTGCATATAATATGAGTATGTGTATCATTCTGATATATTTGAAGGCACTAATATTAACAAGTTTCACTCATGTTATGCCAAATGCAGTATGTACAACAAGTGCCATTTGTTTTCCATTATATAAGTGCCTTATTCTGAATAGACACATTGGGCCAGTATTTGCGATCGGAGGCTTCCCCCGGGCCGCCGACCTGCAAAACCTCTACGAAAGTACCTGGTGGCCCGGGAGGAATGGCGGCGTGCGCTCCTGGGCCTCTCTGGGTCCGCGCGGGCAGAGCCCCACGTATCCCAGGGACACCTGCGGTCCGTAGGCGCTCCTGGGATCACATGGGCCGGCTCAACCAATAAGAGAATCCCCATTCATACTTTTGGCAGGTCGGTACGTACAGAACTGTCAAAGTATGAATGGGGATCACTTAAAAATACGCCAACACATGAAATACATTTTTTAAAACATTACGGCCTAGAAATTGGGTTTTGGCTTAGCCAGGGCTTTAGCGCCGGAAGTTAGTGCTGGCGCTAAGTCCCCCTGCGCGCGCCAAAAATTCAGTAGCGCCGCGCCCAAACGGCTGCCGGCGCTACTGAAGGGTCTTAGCGCCTGGAAAAGGGCGCTAACTGCCGTTTAGCGCCGCAATTCCGGCGCTGCGGCACCCGATGCGGTGCAGCAGGCTGGGGAAGTGCAGGCCTCCTCCTTCCGTTAAGGAGGAGCTGCCTGCACCCGGCCGCGGCCCGCGCAAATCTGTTTAAAAATGAGCCCGGCACCTCGGACAAGTGCCGGGCTTGCATCTGTTCCGCGGGGGGGGAGAAGTCCGGGGAGGGAGCTGCGGGCAGGCGGCCGGCGGGAAAGCGGCCGGCCGCCGCGGGGCCTTTAATGCGCCGGCGCAAACACATGTTGGACTCTGTTGCCAGAGTCTTAGTTGCGGCTGCCACGGGCGAGGCGGCTGCAACTGAATTTCGGCGCTGGGGCCCGTCGGCATGGCAACCGGGACGCTGCGCACACCGATGATGTCATCGGTGCCGGCGCAGCGCTACCGGTGCAACGCCGCTTTAGGGCCCCAGGGAATTTTTCAACTGGCCATAACTCTGGCGCTAGTCCCTCTAGCGCCTCAAAAGCGGCGCTAAGGCTAGTGAATTTCTAGGCCTTAGTTGCGGCTGCCACGGGCGAGGCGGCCGCAACTGAATTTCGGCGCTGGGGCCCGTCGGCATGGCAACCGGGACGCTGCACACACCGATGACGTCATCGGTGCCGGCGCAGCGCTACCGGTGCAACGCCGCTTTAGGGCCCCAGGGAATTTTTCAACTGGCCATAACTCTGGCGCTAGTCCCTCTAGCGCCTCAAAAGCGGCGCTAAGGCTAGTGAATTTCTAGGCCTACATATTTTAAATTAATAAAAATTGCATTTAATTAAATATTTTAAACAATAGTAAAAATAAACTTACCTTTTAGAAGAATATTTTTCATTTATAAATGAGTGACAAAATTTTATTTTCCTATTTTTTTAAACTATGCTGGTAAAAGCAGGCCTTACGCCTGCTTTTACCAGGCGTATGAATCTGACATGCTTTCAGTGGGTGGAAGTTGTGCAAATATCGCAACTCTCCACCCGCAGAGGCCCATCTCCCGGGAATGCGGGGGATCTGTCAAGGAAATTCTTGACAGATCGCAAGTGCCGGGTTTCAGCGCCTGCGCTTCGCATGCCTAAGCTCGGAACTTGCGCGGCCGCTACGGGTGCCTGCGCACCTCGTACGCACCTCTGGGGGTCGCAAAATACGGCCCATTGTTTTCATATCTTCACACTCTTCCTTTGGAGAATACCATGAAGTGGTGTAAGGATTCACAATCCGATTAACAGTCTGACAAGCCGTGGCATGAACATTCTATCCATGGCCGTAATCATCTTTATATCAGCTGATAGGGTGGTTAGTCCTGTTCTGCAGGATGTTCCCACAATCCATATAATGAGTCATAGAGTCATAGAGTTTTACAGCACAGAAAGAGGCCCTTCGGCCCATCGTGTCCGCGCCGCCCATCCATCCCTGTCCAGTCTAATCCCATTTTCCAGCATTTGGTCCATAGCCTTGTATGCAATGGCATTTCAAGTGCTCATCCAAATGCTTCTTGAATGTTGTGAGGGTTCCTGCCTCTACCATCCTTTCAGGCATTGAGTTCCACATTCCAACCACCCTCTGGGTGAAAAAGTTCCTCCTCAAATCCCCTCTAAATCTCCTGCCCCTTACCCTGAATCTATGCCCCCTTGTTATTGACCCCCCTACTAAGGGGAAAAGTTCCTCTTTATCTACCCTATCTATGCCCCTCATCATTTTGTACACCTCAATCAGGTCCCCCCTCAGCCTTCTTTGCTCCAAGGAAAACAACCCCAACCTGTCCAGCCTCTCTTCATAGCTGAGGCGCTCCATCCCAGGTAACATCCTGGTGAATCTTCTCTGCACCCTCTCCAAAGCAATCACATCCTTCCTATAGTGAGGCGACCAGAACTGCACACAGTACTCCAGCTGTGGCCTCACCAGCGTTTTGTACAGCTCCATCATAACCTCCCTGCTCTTATATTCCATGCCTCGGCTAATGAAGGCAAGTATCCCATATGCCTTTTTAACCACCTTATCTACCTGTTCCGCTGCCTTCAGGGATCTATGTACATGTACACCAAGGTCCCTCTGACCCTCTGTACTTCCTAGGGTCCTACCACTCATTGTGTATTCCCTTACCTTATTTGTCCGTCCAAAATGCATCACCTCGCACTTTTCAGGGTTAAATTCCATTTGCCACTTTTCCGCCCATCTGACCAACCCGTTTATATCGTCCTGTAGCCTGAGGCTTTCCTCCTCGCAATTTACCACCCCACCAATTTTCGTGTCATCTGCGAACTTACTGATCATACCTTTTACATTCTCATCCAAGTCATTTATGTAGATCACAAACAACAAGGGACCCAGCACCGATCCCTGAGGTACCTCACTGGACACAGGCTTCCAGTCACAAAAGCAACCTTCGACCATCACCCTCTGCCTCCTGCCACTCAGCCAGTTTAGGATCCAACGCGCCAAGGTACCCTGGATCCCATGGGCTCTTACCTTCTTGACCAGTCTCCTATGTGGGACTTTGTCAAAAGCTTTACTGAAGTCCATGTAAACCACATCCACAGCATTTCCCTCATCCACCCCCCTAGTCACCCCCTCGAAAAATTCAATCAGATTTGTCAGACATGATTTACCCTTGACAAAGCCATGCTGACTATCCCCGATTAATCCTTGCCTCTCCAAGTGGAGACTAATTTTGTCCCTCAGAATTTTTTCCAATAATTTCCCTACCACAGATGTTAGGCTCACTGGCCTGTAATTCCCTGGTTTATCCCTGCTACCCTTCTTGAATAATGGTACTACGTTAGCTGTTCTCCAGTCCTCTGGTACATCCCCTGTGGCCAGAGAGGTTCTGAAAATTTGTGTCAGAGCCCCTGCAATCTCCTCCTTTGCCTCCCACAGCAGCCTGGGATACATCTCGTCCGGGCCTGGGGATTTATCCACTTTTTGGCCTGCTAAAACCGCTAGCACCTCCTCCCTCTCGATGCTAATATGTTCAAGTATGTCACAGTCCCCTTGCCCGATTTCTATGTCTGCATCGTCTTTCTCCATAGTGAACACAGATGCAAAAAATTCATTTAAAACCCCGCCTACATCATCTGGCTCTACACACAGATTGCCACTTTGGTCCCTAATGGGCCCTACCCTTTCCCTGGTTATCCTCTTGCCCTTAATATACTTATAAAACATCTTAGGATTTTCCTTTATTTTGCTCGCCAGTGTTATTTCATGGCCCCTCCTCGCCCTCCTAATTTCTTTTTTAAGTATGCCCCTGCACTTTTTATACTCCTCTAGGGCTTCTTCCGTCTTTAGTCTTTTGTAACTGCCAAAAGCCCCCCTTTTATTTCTAATGCATTTTTGTATATCCCTTGTCATCCAAGGTTCCCTTTGCTTGTTGGTCCCACCCTTGACCTTTACAGGAACATGTTGGCGTTGTACTCTCTCTATTTCCCTTCTGAAAGTCTCCCACTGTTTTGATGTGGATTTTCCTATAAGTAGCTGCTCCCAGTCCACTTTGGCCAGATCCTGCCTTATCATATTAAAATCGGCCCTCCCCCAATTTAGAACCCTTATTTCCGGGCCGTCTTTGTCTTTTTCCATGACCACCTTAAATCTCACCAAATTATGGTCACTGTCGCCAAAATGCTCTCCTACTGACGCTTCCACCACTTGCCCGGCTACATTCCCCAGAATTAGGTCCAGTACCGCCCCCTCTCTTGTAGGACTTTCTACATGTTGGCTCAAAAAGCTCTCCTGGATGCACTTTAAGAATTCTGCACCCTCTAAGCCTTTCACACTCTGACTATCCCAATTTATATTGGGGAAGTTGAAATCCCCCACTATTATTACCCTATTATTTTCACACTTTTCTGAGATTTGCCTACATATCTGTTCCTCTATCTCCCCCTGACTGTTTGGGGGCCTATAGTACACTCCCAGCAAAGTGCTTGCCCCCTTTTTGTTTTTAAGTTCTACCCATATGGCCTCATTAGAGGAACCCGCTAATATATCATCCCTCCTTACAGCAGTAATTGACTCCTTAATTAATATTGCAACACCCCCTCCCCTTTTACACCCCCCTCTGTCTCGCCTGAAGATTCTATACCCCGGAATATTGAGCTGCCAGTCCTGACCCTCCCTCAACCATGTCTCCGTGATAGCAACAATATCGTACTCCCATGTGTTCAACAACAACTTCAGTTCATCCACCTTATTTGCAAGACTCCTTGCATTAAAATAAATGCCTTCCAGCCCTGCCATATTCTCTTTTGCCTTCACATATTTGCTCTGCCTTCCCAGCTGACTTGTTTTTCCCTCTGTATTTGGCTGTAAATCACCCCCTACTATAGCTCCACTCTGTACCCCATCCCCCTGCCAAGTTAGTTTAAACCCCCCCCCAGCAGTGCTAGCAAACCTCCCCGCAAGGATATTGGGGGTGGGTGGTGGGAGACACCGGACGTGAGTATCCCATCAGAGCTCTGGTTTCCACTTGCCCAAGACTCTCTGGCGTGGAATACGAACCCACACTCTCTGACTTCGAGGCAGGAATTCTACCACTAAGACAAAAGCTGGCTCCATTAAACTTGGATGGAAAAAGCACAACCTGCGACTAAACAATACAGGAACCACGAACAGTTACAACCCAAGCAGATACAGGCCAGATGCTGAAAATGTCCGTTTGATTCTACACATGAGCAGGGATTGTAAAACAAGCATGGAGGAGAAAAGGTGACACCTGAGACATAATTTAAGGTCTTTTACTTGCAGAAGGGAAAAGATTTTACTGGTAAAGTAACATTTGATTTGCACCGTAAAAAGCAACTCTTTTCCACTCCAGTTGCCATGGTTGTTGTTGCGTTCCTATTTTCACACTCTTCTCTTACTTTGTTGAGCCCACATACACAAGCATTAACCATAGCGTTGGGACTGCTTAAAACAAATAACCCTAAATGAAAAACTAAATTTTTAAATATGCAGCAAAATGTGAGATATAATGATTAGATACCCAGGAACTGCAGTTATGTGGAGAGACTGGAGAAGCTGGGATTCTTCTCCTTAGGGCAGAGAAGGTTAAAAGGAGATTTAATAGAGGCATTCAAAATTATGAAGAGTTTTGATAGAGTAAATAGGGAGAAACTGTTTCCACTGGCAGAAGGGGCACAGATTTAAGGTAATTGGCAAAAGTTCCAGAGGCGACATGAGGAAAAATAAAAAAGATGCAGCGAGTTGTTATGATCTGGAACGCGCTGCCTGAAAGGGCGGTGGAAGCAGATTCAATAGTAGCTTTCTAAAGGGAATTGGATAAATACTTGAAGGGGAAAGATTTGCAGAGCTATGGGGAAAGGGCAGGGGTGAGGCTACTTGGATCGCTCTTTCAAAGAGCCAGCACAGGATGGGCCGAATGGCCTCCTTCTGTGCTGTATCATTCTATGATTCTACATGGTAAATAAATCACATTTCCCAAAATCCAACTCAATGGTCCTCGTCTTGATGTACTACAGTGAGGGGCAGGGTCTGTACCAGACATATGGGGGTCGATTTTAACTCAGCCGTGAGGCGGACTTTGAGGTGTGTGGGGGGTTAAAAATCACAAAAACTGGGGGTCGGGCCCACCCCCGCCTGGTTCCTGACCCCAAGCCATTTTAACCCAGGCGTGTCTGATGGTCCCGAATCAATCCCGCCTCCAACAGGTGGGACTGGTCTTAAGGCCCTTAATCAGCAATAATTGGCCTTCATAATCCCATTTTAACAGGCCCTTGCATTTTTAATCCTTTTCCCACGTAAAATACGCCTAGTGAGGATTACGCCTGTGAAACCTGGCGCGAGCACTATTGGCTTGCTGACTATCAGCTGCAGGTCAACCATTAAGGGGAGATTTGATCAGTCATCATTTGCAGGTGGCAGGACTTTGTTGTTTTAGGCCTGGGGCAACTTTTACCAGGCTTAACCACACCTGTGGAAGGTTGGAGCCTCACACACATCTCCAGTGTGAACCCCTGGGAAACCCCGCTTGCCACCTTCACTCAGCGCTTCCTCAGCGTAGGCATATACCAGAAGCATGGGAGCCATTTATTTCCTTCCCTTCTGGGCATTAGATGAGCTTGAACACCAGCCGCGGCACCAGCAGAACCAAGAACAACAGCAGCAGCAACAGGAGTGCCAGGCTGCTGCTCACCCACCTGAAGCTGCACAGGCCAGAAGGGGCCAGCGCTTGGAAGTGGCTTGAGAGCACATTGCTGCACATCATGGGGACCCGTATCTGCACTGGCAGTCCTACTCAGAAGGACTTTCATGAAGGTCTGGTTTCTCTGTTCAATAGATGCCCTTCGCTCCTCAAGAGATGTCATTCTATTATGAACACTCACCATGTTTTCCATACCCTGGCGACTTATCTCCTCCATGGAGGTTGCCATCCTTTCCATGGTGATGCGTTCATGCGCCAATGACTCCACAAAGGCTCTGCTCATGTTCACTATGGACTCCTCCATTCGCTCCACACTCACATCGACCCTGGAGACAAAACCTGCCAGAGACTCTTGCATCTGTTCCTGGAGTTCCAGCCCTGCTGATCTTATGGATGGACCCAGAGGCAGAGAGTCGACATGCAGCTGAGCCGAGCTGGCAGAGTCCTGCGCCCTCCAACTAGCACTCTCCACTGCTGTCCCTGTCTCCACAATCTGCTGATGCTCACTTGTGAGCTGTGATACACCAGGTGACAACACTACTCTATGTCCCGAAGGTCCCACCGAGGTGTGAGTGTCTGTGCTGGTGCTGGGTGCGCTGAATTCTGCTGATGCTGTGCCCTCAGAGGTTGCAGATTCCTCTGAGGAGTCTGGAAGCTCAGGCTCTTCCTCCTGGACAGTGGGGACGGGGGCTCTCGATGGTCCTGTGGGGGAGTAAAGGAAAAAGTTAGAGATGTGAGGTCAAGGTTACATGCACATTGCATATTGCAGGTGATCATAGGTCCATCTGTTATAGCTTCAGAATCATTATCAGCGACTCATGCAATGTCAATGAGAGAGATGGAAAACTATTCTGTCACCAGCTTGCTGTGATGCACCCGTTTGTCCGTCCCCCACTTGCGCCTCATCCTCCAGTCCTACGATCTCCAGGGCCGCCTCCTCCCAGGGGGTGAGGTGGGCTACTGATGGTGGCCCTCCTCCTGTCCTCGCTCATTCTCTTTCATTGTGAGCTCTCTTTTCCTGTAATGAGGGATGTAGTGTATGTACCTTTAAGGGGAGCACTACTTTTTACAGCTCCTGTATACTGTAGTACCGGCAGTGACCACACCTGTATATAAACCCTGAGTAGGGATCTGTACTTTAGTTTTAGAGTAACCTTCATCCAGCAAACACCTGTTGATTGTTCCTCTGCAGTCTCTGTCAATTTATTGAAGGACACCATACATCAAAATTCACGGATTTAACAGTGGCGACGAGTCGATTCGAACCTACCTGCAACTCTGTAGAATAAGGCTGATTCCACCAGTGCGGGCGTCGACCATCTGCAGAGGACTTGAACATCGCAGAGGAGGCTGTGGAGAGCTGGGCTTGGTTCCCCAGTCACGACGATCCAGCGCAGCGGTCTGGCAGCAGGTACAGCGCAGACCCTTCCCGGACGGCGGCGGCTGGAGCCGACCGATGGCACAGAAAAAGGCCGAGCAGCATCGACGGGGTAAGAGAGAGGGTAAAGCGCACAGGGCGCAGCCAGGGTTGAAGATCAAGTGGCGTCAACGAGAGAGGGGAAAACGCGCAGAGCGCGGCCGGGGTTTCAAGGGCTGAGCAGCGTCCACGGGGGAAGAAAGGAAGCATGGGAGACGCCATTTTGAGCCAGCGGAGAAGAAGGGAGAGCGCAGGAGATGCCATTTTTAGCCAGTCTAACCACACCCAGGGATGCCGAAGAGTGGCAGTGTCACAGCGTTCGACAATGAAGTCGAAGATTGGGCAACATATATAGAACGCGTAGAAGTGTACTGCAAGGTGAACGAAGTGCCAGATGCTAGGAAAGCACTGGTATTGTTGAATTCCATGGGTGCAAAACCATACGGCTTACTGCGAAACCTAGTAACCCCAGAGAAGCCAGTGGAAAAGGAGTTTGAAAGCATAGTGGCAGTCCTACAGGACCACTTAAACCCCACACCGCTGCTGATAGCAGAAAGATTTAAGTTCCACAAAAGGAACCAGCATAAAGACGAAAGTAATGCTGAGTATTTAACGGAACTGTGCAAACTATCGAAACACTGCCAGCTTGGAACGGGACTAGCAGATACTTTAAGGGACAAGTTTGTGTGTGGGCTTCAAAGTGAAGGAACCCAGAAATGGCTTCTATCAGAAAAGGATCTTACGCTGGACAAGGCTTTTTGCATAGCAGTATCACATGAAGCAGCCGCACGGGGCGCTGCAGAGATACAACGGAGACCGCAAGAATATGGCACAAATGAAATGTCATATGGAGCAGTGAAGTGTTATCGCTGCGGCAGAACAACACACAACCATAAGGATTGTTGGTTCGAGGACCAAGTGTGCAGACAGTGTGGAAAAGTAGGACACATAGCAAGTGTCTGCAGGTCGGGAAAGAAAACCAGCAGCAAGAAATCGCCACAGGAGAGGTACAAAAAGGTACATAAGGTGACGGAGAGTAGTTCAGACGAACAGAAAAGTGATACAGACTCTGGAAGCAAGGACCTGGGTTGTCTGAAACTACATCATGTAATCAAAATGGAGGATCACCAAACTATCTGGGTCACGCTCAAGATAGACGGAGTCCAAGTGAAAATGGAATTGGACACAGGATCAGCCCTTCAGCCCTAACAGTCATAAACCGGAGGGACTACAAACGGCTATTCTCACATATACCCTTGAGAGATACAGAGACGTACACGGGGCAAAAAGTCTACCCCAAAGGAAAAATAAGGGTGAACGTGAAATACAACGGCAAGGAAACACCAAAAATGGACCTATATGTATTGCCAGATGGAGGACCACCACTACTAGGGTGTGAATGGATCCGGAAGATACAGCTAGATTGGCATTCCATACAAGCACTGACTGTAGATGCCAAAGAGGATGACGACGTCACACCTGGACGACTGTCAAAAATGCTAACTGACGCACAAGAAGTGTTCCAGGAGGGACTCGGAACACTAAAAGGCATAACAGCAACGATCAAAATAGAGGAAAATGGAAGCCCAAAGTTTTTAAGGCCAGACCGGTACCTTATGCGATCCGCCCAGCCGTCAAAGCAGAGCTGGAAGGTTTGGAACGTTCAGGAATACTATCCAAAGTGGACTGGAGCGAGTGGGCTACACCCATCGTTCCTGTAATGAAGAGGTCATTGAGTAATACGCCTGGGGAACCAAAGAAGGTTCGCATCTGTGGGGACTTTAAGGTGACAGTGAACCCAGTCCTTCACACTGTACAATATCCGTTTCCGCGGATTGAAGATATTTTCGCCTCGCTATCTGGAGGGAAACGCTTCACTAAGATTGATCTGGCCCAGGCGTACCTGCAAATGGAGGTAGAAGAAGCCTCGAAACAGTACTTCACGATCAACACTCATAAAGGTCTCTACCAATACAACCGGCTGGTGTTCGGGGTAGCATCAGCTCCGGCTATTTGGCAAAGGGCAATGGATCAAGTCCTGCAAGGGATTCCAGGGACCCAGTGTTATTTGGACGACATCCTGGTCACGGACGAAAATGACAGTGATCACCTCGCCAACCTGGAGCAGGTGCTCACTAGATTGAAGGATTATGGGCTCCGAGCTAATCACCACAAATGCGAGTTTTTCCAGAAGCAGATCTCGTATTGTGGCCACATTATTGATGAAGAGGGGTTACATAAGTCCCCTGAAAAGATTGAGGCAGTAGTCAAGGCTCCAGCAGCGGAAAATGTGTCACAACTGAGGTCGTTCCTCGGGTTGGTGAACTACTACCATAAGTTCTTGCCGAATTTGTCTACAGTACGACACCCACTGAACACCCTACTGCAAACGGGGGTACCATGGAAGTGGAATGACGAATGTAAACGAGCTTTCCAGAAGTGCAAAGAATTGATCACATCAAAAGAGGTGTTGGCTCATTTCAACCCAGCACTACCAATTCGGCTGGTGTGTGATGCATCACCCTATGGTATTGGAGCGGTGCCGTCGCACAAATTCCCGGATGGCTTGGAGAGGCCAGTAGCCTTTGCGTCTCGGTCACTAACCTCAGCCGAGCGTAACTACGCCCAGATTGACAGGGAGGCCCTCAGCCTAGTGCGGGGAGTAAAAAAGTTCAACCACTATCTGCACGGGCAGATGTTCACCTTGCTGACTGACCACCAACCACTTGTCTCCATCTTTAATCCAAAGAAGGGCGTTCCGGTGATGACTGCGCAACGGCTACAAAGATGGTCCCTTTTTCTAGGGGTGCACCAATATGAAATCGAGTATAAGGGCACGAAACAGCATGGAAACGCTGATGGGCTATCACACCTGCCACTGCCTGCTGCGGAGGATGCACCAGCAGTGGATCCTGTCGAAATATTTCATTCGAGTATAATTGAATGCTTGCCAGTAACTAACGCTGGTATAGAGGAGACCCGAAATGACCCGACACTGTCTCGGGTATATGATTTGACGGTGAAGGGATGGCCAGCACATGGCGACTCACTGTTGCCAGCATTCTCATCCAGAAGAGAACAGCTGTCAGTATGTCAGGGGACCTTGATGTGTGGATCCCGAGTGGTAATTCCACCCAAGTTAAGGGAGAGAGTGCGCAATGAGCTTCACGAAGGCCATCTGGGAGGGGTGAAAATGAAAAGCCTTGCAAGGGCTTATGTGTGGTGGCCGGGGATCGATCAGCAAATCGAGGACCTGACAAAGAGCTGCTCAGGATGCCAGAAGGTCCAAAATGCACCACCACATGCCCCTCTACACCCATGGGAGTGGCCCTCATCTCCATGGCAACGGGTGCATATTGATTTTGCTGGTCCATTCATGGACTCAATGTTTTTAATAGCCGTGGATGCGCACTCGAAATGGCCTGAGGTGATCAAAATGTCCTCCACCACCACGGAGAAAACTATTGCAGTCCTACGGACCATATTTGCCAGGAACGGCTTGCCAGAGCAGATTTGCTCTGATAACGGACCACAGTTTGTGTCCGAAGAGTTTCGAAGATTTATGAGAAGGAATGGGGTAAGGCATTACACATCCGCCCCGTATCATCCAGCCACAAATGGATTGGCTGAGAGGTTCGTACAAACCTTTAAAAAAGCAGTAAGGGCCATGTGCGATGACGACATTCCACTGCAGCATAAGGTGGACAATTTCCTGTTAGCCTACAGAAATGCGACACATGCAGTCACCAACCAGACCCCGGCCATGATGTTCTTTAACCGAAGGTTGAGATCTTGTCTGGATTTGCTCAGACCAAATGTACGAAGAGATGTTGAGAATAAGCAATTCCAGCACATCAATGAGAAGCCGACAAGGAGCTTCAATGTAGGGCAACCAGTCTTGGCCCGCGACTACCGAACAGAGAAATGGCAACCAGGAACGATATGCACACGGCAGGGGCCACTAATGTACACAGTGGATGTTGGGGAGAACATTGTGAGACGCCATGTCGACCAGATCCTAGAGTCACAGGAACGAGTCAACCCCAGATCTCGCGTACCTGGTGATGAACCCGACATACAGGTAACATCTACCCCAGAAGCAGTAGCATCGGAAGCTGATGAACCAACCGACGACAGGGGGGCAGAATCGCCTCCGCACCAAGAGCAAGACACTCAGGAAAGGCGCTATCCAGAAATGATCAGGAAGCCGCCCAAAGACTGAATTTATAAATGGACTATTTGCAGTTAATGTTGCATGTTAAAAGTGTTAATTGCTAAATGAATGTTATGGTACTGTTAATCTAAAAGGGGAGGAATTGTAGTGTATGTACCTTTAAGGGGAGAACTACTTTTTACAGCTCCTGTATACTGTAGTACCGGCAGTGACCACACCTGTATATAAACCCTGAGTAGGGATCTGTACTTTAGTTTTAGAGTAGCCTTCATCCAGTAAACACCTGTTGGTTGTTCCTCTGCAGTCTCTGTCGATTTATTGAAGGACACCATACATCAAAATTCACGGATTTAACAAGGGAGACAAGTGGAGTTTGAGTGAGAATGAAGGAGTGTAGAGAATCCATATCATAGATGCTTAGAAGGAGACAAAGATGGAGTGAGGTGGCAAGACCAAGGGCCCTCCCTGTGTGTTGTCAGTTGTTTTCATAGCATCAGAGTGATAGGGAGTGTGAGGGCTGCATAGTCGAATAGTCAGGTGAATGTGAGCATAGAGAGAGAGGGAATGGGTAAGGGTGCATGAATGTCAGTGTCAAGTGGGATGTGGAGGAAGAGATTGCTAAAGCTGAGTGCTGGTGAGGAGAGGCAATGGAGATCAGATTGAGAGTGATGGGAACTTCATACTCACTTTTCCAGTGTGCTGAAGGTCATGAAATCTCTTCCTGCACTGAATCCAGGTTCTGCGGGTAGCCGATAAGGAGTTGACCTCCTCTGCCACTTGCAGCCACGCAGCCTTTGTCTGCTGGGGAGGCATCTTCCTCCCTGATGAAGGGAAGAGCACCTCCTTGTGAGCTCTTGCTCCCTCCACTAAAGCCTGCAGGGCAACGTTGTCAAAACGGGGTGCAGACCTCGGTCTTTCTCTTGCCATTCTGCTTCCAGCTCAGTGTATCAGCAAATGCCAAAAGGTTGGCAGCCTGCAGAAGAAGCTAGGCTTGTTGCAAACCCTAAATGCAGCAGCAATAATGACGTCATATTATGCGACTTTCTGACTGGAAATACTCATTTGCCAAGGGTTCCCACACGTTGGAAATCAATTGGCCAATTGAGTTAAAGTTGCATCAATCTCACACACCCATTTAGATTCGTGTGGGAAACACCAAATTGGGGGAACCCGACAATTCCCTGCACCTGAGTTAAAATCGGCCCCTTGGTACCCAGGTCAACATGCATTTTTAGGAAATAGTACAATTCAGATTCACTTGAAAAGTATCAGGAATGAGAGAACACCAAATGCTTTATACTATAAGTGGTTAGTAAGGCAGAGACTATAAATAATTTAAAAGGGACTTGGATAAGCATTTGAAAAGGGAGAATATTATAGGATACAGGGAACTGAAATTACAGTAGATAGCAGTTGAAGAGTTAGCAACGGTACAAGCACAATGGGCTGAATGGCCTCCTCTGTGCAGTAATTTATATGATTCTATATCTACTCATTTACCTAAAGTTGTTCTCCAGGCATGCGATTTTACTAAAAGCTGTTTTTGTTGCCCAAAAACATAACTGCCTAAAGATTACCAACTGTTCACTTATTAATTAATATTGGTATCATTTTTGTTTTCTTTTCATATATTTTCGCTTTTGTATTATATTCTGCACTCCTAACCTTCTCTGAGCACCTTTTAGACTTGTACGGCACCAACCTCTCTGTACCCGGCACCAACCTCTCTGTGATGGGGAGGCCATGTGCCCAGCAAGACAAAGCGATTGTTGGTGGTGGTGGTGGTGGTGATGGTGGTGGTGGCTAATAAAGAAAGGTCATATTTCGCTAGCTTTACCCCGAGCGTGTTCTCGCGACTTGGTTGGTCTTCCGTCCTGACGGTGGTTCCGCGCGCGTGCGCGAGCTCAGCCTGATGCAAAAACACCAAAAAACCCTTCTGTGCCTCACACAAAGTGGTGTGCCAATGGTCCGAGTTGTGTCGTTTGCATCGTATTGGACGGTCGGCCTGGTCGCGTGCCCGGCAAGGTGGGCTTTCGTTGTGTCGGCTTTTTTTGTACTGTTACACACGCGCACACACACCCGCGTCTGTTCCGAAGAGTCGTTCCCTGTCTTCGCTGACTTTGTTGGCTTGAGTTTCAGTCAGCCCTGTTCCTGGGACTAGGGACAGGGTCACTGGCAAGAGCTTGGAAGCTAAGCAGAGCCAGGCCTGGTTAGTACCTGGAGGGGTGACCACCAGGGAAAACCAGGTGCAGAAGGTCACGGAAGGAGCCCCGAGAAGGGGCGGTTAGTGAGAAGGTCACAGAAGGAGGAGCGGCTGGTGAGTAGGCCCGGGTGTTGGGCTGAAGATTGTCAGACAGGAGGAATGGTGGAAATGGAATGGCGGCGCGCACCGACGCAGCGGCTTTGCTTCTCCCAGTCATGGGAGCTTGCAAGATCACATTTTGTTGTTCATGTACTTGTGCAATGACAATAAAGTTGAATTATATTATTATTATTGTGTATACTTTCATCTTTGTGTTGTTTGAAAATACACCCCTGTAGTTTAACTGCATCTTAATATCACAATATTATAAGGTGTGCACTATACTTCTTATAGTACTTGTCTAAGACAATTGTATTGGATATTATGTAGTTGTCATTTCTGCTGTATCTCTCCAGATGTTAACACAGTCAGGACAAGTTTTATTTCAAAATACGATTAATTGACAGAGATCGACACCTACAACAACAAATGTGTCTCAAAACTTTATCGTATATTGAAGCATTAAAACCCTAGAGTCTTCTGTCCTGAAGGCTTTTTACCTTGATGGATAGCTGAAGACACGCAGGATTAAGTATTAGAGAACCATGTCGGGTCCTGTGAGAGGACTACATTTACCTGTAAATTCTGATCAAGCTCTGGCCTTGGTAGCGGATTTTTAAAAAAACATTTCATTCCTGGTGCAGAATTTAAACAGTCTGGACAGTTTGACAAACTGCTTCCTTCTTCTTGCCTTAACACCATTCTAGATCTCCTCCGAGTCCGTAACTTGTTGTAGGTTTTGATTAAAGCTGCTACTTACTGTAAAGTGTTAATTTTTTTTTAATGAATTCCGCATTGCAAACTGTTTCAGTTTGATCTTGTGGGTGCAGCTTCCACAAGATGTTGCTACAAGCACTCAAAAAAAAAACAGCCAATGCTCATTCTGCAAAAAATAACATTTCAAATAAGGTGAGCAGCGAGTCATCTGTCATCATAAATGCCAGTCTTATTAAATATTAGCTGAGAGATTGAGAATCATCAGTTTGGGAGCACCATATCCTTCGCATTCCACTGCCAGTTCATGAGTAAAACAAAACAAAGTGCGCAACATTTCATAAAATCTAACATGAGACTAGTGAAAGAAAAAAAAAGACTTGCATTTATATAGCGCCTTTCATGATCTCAGGACGCCCCAAAGCTCTTTCCAGAAATTGAAGTACTGTTGAAGCGGAGTCACTGTTGTAATGTAGGAAACACGGCAGCCAATTTGCGCACAGCAAGGTCCCACAAACAGCAATGAGATAATGACCAGTGAATCTGTTTTAGCTATGTTGGTTGAGGGATAAATATTGGCCAGGACACCGGGGATAACTCCCCTGCTCATCTTCGAAATAGTGCCATGGGATCTTTTACATCCACCTGAGAGAGCAGACGGGGCCTCGGTTTAACGTCTCATCCGAAAGGCGGCACCTCTGACAGTGCAGCATTCCCTCAGTATTGCACTGGAGTGTCAGCCTACATGCCAGAAAGGTGCCAGATCATCAGGGACTGAATTCTTTTCATCATTAAGGGTGGAGACGTCCCTTTCCATAAATTGATGTGTCAAGTTCGGGTTAGTTGCATCATATGCACGGCTGTCTTCAGTGAATTTTACTGTAAGTTTCAGATTGACTTAAAAGCTGAAGGCATTAGGAAATGGCCCATTACATTTAATGTAAAAGAGGATGGATGCAGCAGCTTTACTGGTCTATAGAGGCTGAACTGACAGGCAGTCATGTTAAGCCAACGGTTTGTTTTTTCTTACTGATCACAAATAGTGGCAACATGGTGGCATAGTGGTTAGCACTGTTGCCTCACAGCGCCAGGGACCCGGGTTCGAATCCGGCCTCAGGTGACTGTCTGTGTGGAGTTTGCACATTCTCCCCGTGTTTGCGTGGATTTCCTCCGGGTGCTCCGGTTTCCTCCCACAGTCCAAAGATGTGCGGGTTAGGATGATTGGCTATGATAAATTGACCCTTAGTGTTAGGGGGATTAAATACGTGGGGTTACGGGGATAGGGTGGGATATGTGTTGGTGTAGGGGTTACGGGGATCGGATGGGATATGTGTCGGTGCAGGCTCGATGGGCCGAAATGGCCTCTATCTGCACTGTGGGGTTTCTGTGAATCTGTGATTTCTGTGAAATAACAGGATGCTATTAAGATGATTATTAATATCAATGGCCCGTAATTTCCAATCAGAGGCTTCCTGCGTGCGGAGGCCTCCTATCGGAAAAAAATCTACGCCCTTACCTGAGGGCTCCCGAGGTGCGGCCATTTCCACTCCTGGGCCTCTCCACAGTCGAAATGCGCAGGGCCCAGGTATCCCAGGGGCGCAGGTGGTGCGCAAGCGTCCCTGGGATCACGTGGGCCAGGCGAGCCAATGAAAGAAGGGAATCCCCCTTCATACTTTTGAGAGATAGACCTGTCACAAGTATGAATGGAGAACCACTGAAAAAAGACACTAAAAATTTAAGTAAATTTTTTTTTTTAATCACATTTTTAAAATGAGTTAAAATTACATTAAATTAAATATTTTAAACAAAATGTAATTTTTGGAAAAAACTAAAGTTTTTACGGGGCTAAAAATAAACTTACCTTTTTTAAAAGTATTTTTAAATTATAAATGAGTGAAAACATTTTTTTTTTTACTTTTTTAAACTCTTATGCTGGTAAAAGCAGAGGATTCTTGACAGATTGGAAATTTTCAGTGCATCCGCTGTGCATGCCTGAAACCAGCATTTCCGATGGCCCTATGGGTGTACACACAGCTCGTACACACCCGTGGGCATTGGAATATCTGGCCCATTATGATTCTGACTTCAAGCAGACCATTTCGACCACTGGAGCTGAGCTTCCAACCTGCCACCCTACATTTACAGTGATTCTGGGGTCTGGAATAAGGGGACATTGATACAACAACAACATGTATTGACATAACACCTTTAATGTCGAGAAATGTCCCAAGGTGCTTCACAGGGGTGTGCATACAAGATTTAGGACAGTGATCACAGCAAGTTGTGTGGCGACATCATCCGAAAACACATCAGTTTCCACATGTACGCTGATGACACCCAGCTCTACCTCACCATCACCTCGCTCGACCCTTCCACTGTCTCTAAATTGTCAGACTGCTTGTCCGACATCCAGTACTGGATGAGCAGAAATTTCCTCCAACTAAATATCGGGAAGACTGTAGCCATTGTCTACGGTCCCCACCACAAACTCCGTTCCCGAGCCACCGGCTCCAACCTTCTCCCTGGCAACTGCCTGAGGCTGAACCAGCCTGTTCGCAACCTTGGTGTCGTATTTTGACCCTGAGATGAGCTTCCGACCACATATCTGCACCATCACTAAGGCCGCCTGCTTCAACCTCCATAACATGGCCCGACTCTGTCCCTGCCTCACCTCATCCGCTGCTGAAACCCTCGTCCATGCCTTTGTTACCTCTAGACTTCACTATTCCAATGCACTCCTGGCTGGCCTCGCACATTCTACCCTCCGTAAACTTGAGGTTATCCAAAACTTTGCTGCCTGTGTCCTAACTCGCACCAAGTCCCGTTCACCCATCACCCCTGTATATGGAAACAGAGCAGGCACACGGAATTAGGACTAAGGCTAATATGGATGATAAACACCAACACAGCCAAACAGCCTGTTTCTATTTTGTAATTTCTAAGTAATTCTATACAACTCAGTATTAACTGTCATTGAAACTGAGTTTTGCTAATCGTCAGCTTGGCTACTAGATTCCGCATACTGAAGTAAATAAGCACTCCATCTACGGCAGCCCCTCTGGCCATTGATTACAGATTCTCATTGGCTGTTGCTGTGGAGAAGCCCATGATCCAGACTAACTTGCCCTCCTGTCCACTGGCAGGTGAAAGCAGATTTAACAAGAAAAAGACATTTCCCCCCCAAAAAATTGCGCTCTTAAAAATGGACTAAAATTGGTGTCCAATCAGAATGATAGGCTACAATTACTTCATCAATTTTCCACCATTCGTAACTCTCCACTCACAATGCTCGTAAAATCAAATGAATTGAGAGAGTTTCGATAGTGGGTTTCCCAACACTAGTGTCCTGCAGTTATTTCAGGCAGTCCATAGGGCAATATAGTTAAGTTGAAATATTCTCCAGCTTGTGCACTAGAACCACTGGGGTATGAAGGTCACCCAGAAAGTCCAACAAGTCATGTGTGTTTGCTGGTAATAATTATTTCACCTTTGAAACCGACCCTGCGTTAAGCAGTGTGAGGTCATTCATGTCACAAGTAATAAATTGGACTCTGTTTTTCTAACAAATTTTCTTGCCTGATTTCTCCCTTCCCTTTCTCTCCTGAAGGCATTGACTGCTTGCTGGTGTCTGGCCACCCTTCAATAGTTTGTCCAAGTGGCCTATCTTCATGTGTGAACCAGGACTATGCATGTCTGCAGGCTAAGCCCATGCCATGCGTGAGCCTGTCGTCCAACATCCACACCCATCAACTTCATTTGATAGTGATCAGGACTGGGGAATCTTACTTTCCCTCTGCTTATCTCCGGATGCTCACTCCATATAGTAACCTGGGATGTTATGATTAAGGTTATCCACCAGGTGGTGCTGTAGCCAATGCTGCTACTAAGGTCAGAGGTTTGCGTCCTGTTAAGGTCAGAGGTTTGCTTCCTGCATAGGTCAGCACAAGGTGGAATGCCAGGATGCTGATGCAGGCTGTCTGTAAATGTGTTTCCCAGTAGTTAATAAAGTACTCGTGTTAATTCTAACATCTAGCCTCTTTGAGTTCCTTGTTCCACTTTCTGGATTTATCACATTTGGCGACGAGGCAACTAAAGGACCCTGCATAAAGAAGAAAAGTCTGCCGGGACGTTTAAACAACAAAATCACGAGCTAAAGTTAGCTACAAGCTGGAAGAGAGCATGGCTGCCACGGTAGGAACGGTTTCCGCTTTTGATATTCAAGCACAAACCTGGGAAGAATACTGTGACGTGTTGGGTTATTTTTTCGAAGCAAATGAAATAAATGATGCCGGAAAAAGGAAAGCCATTCTGCTTAGTTCAGTGGGAAGCCAAACCTACAGTTTGATGAAAAATCTGCTCAGTCCTGAAAAGCCTGGAGATAAATCATTTGTTGAATTAGTGGCTTTGCTAAAAGAACATTTCAACCCAAAGCCTAGTGAGATTGTACAGCGGTTCAAGTTTAATTCAAGGAACAGGAAAGAGGAAGAGAGCATAATGGACTATGTAGCGGTTTTGCGTAAATTAGCACAAGATTGCAATTATGGGAACAACTTGAAGGAAATGCTGCAAGATAGGCTAGTTTGTGGAATTATGGACAACCAAATGCAGCATAGATTATTATCCGAGACTGGGCTTACTTATGAAAAAGCATTGGAACTTGCTCAAGCCATAGAGACAGCGAACAGAGACGTAAAAGAAATACAGGGTTCAGACAGGGCTAATGCTATGCAAGTTGCAGGTCAGGTTGTTGTGCACAAGTTGAACATGCGTCAGAAACCACAATGTGAGCATGTGAAGGCATGTTATAGATGCAAGGGCGATCACCTGGCGAGTGAATGCCTGTTTCTGGAGGAAAAGTGCTACAAGTGTGGGAAACAAGGACACATAAAACGAGCTTGCAGGGCAAAATCACCTGTGGAGGAATCCAAACCAAAAGGGGGAGGACAGCAAAACCAAGGGAGAAAAGTGAAAAAACATGGAGCACACCACATCAGCGGGGAAGCTGAGGAAGAAGAGGACATGTTCATAATGTATGGCATGTTAGAGAACATTCCAAAAGTGGCTCCTATCACATTGCAACTGACAGTAAATGACTCTAAGGTGAACTTTGAAGTGGATACAGGGTGCGGCGTGACCATAATGAACAAGGCAGAGTACTCAAAATTGTGGAACCGTGCAAAAGTTCCAGAGTTAAAGCCTTGCTCCCTGCATCTTAAAACATATACAGGTGAACGAGTAGCGACATTAGGTACAGCTAAGGCAACTGTGCAACACAGGGACACAGTGGAACAGCTACCTGTAGTTATAGTATCGGGTACCGGACCAAACCTGTTAGGTCGGGGCTGGATAAAAGAACTTAAATTAGACTGGGGAGCAGTACATCAAATAGATGCCTTATGCCATGAAGCCAAAGGTAGAAGCTGAGCTTGACCGTCTATTGAGAGAGAACATACTGGAGCCGGTGAAATGTTCGGAATGGGCAGCTCCCATAGTACCTGTTTTAAAACCGGACAATTCGGTAAGACTCTGTGGAGACTATAAATTGACTGTCAATCGGGTGTCCAAGCTAGAGCAGTATCCTATTCCCAAAACAGAGGATCTCTTTGCAAACCTGGCTGGAGGAAAGAAATTCACAAAGTTGGATATGAGCCATGCCTACTTGCAGATTACACTGGATGATGAATCAAAGAAGTATGTCACCATAAATACACACAAGGGCTTGTTTACATATAACCGCTTACCGTTTGGTGTCTCATCTAGTCCAGCTATCTTCCAGAGGACAATCGAAGGTGTACTGCAAGGGATTCCACATGTTTCCATCTATCTGGATGACATTCTGGTGATGGGAAGAACCGACCAGGAGCATCTGAGCACTCTGAGAGAGGTACTACAGAGATTGGAGTGGGCAGGGTTACTGCTCAAGAGGAGTAAGTGCACTTTCCTGGGGAATGAGGCAGTGTTCCTGGGACACAGAGTGGACACCACCGGGCTCCATCCACTCAAGAAGAAGGTACAAGCACTGCAGGACGCCCCTGCTCCTACAAATGTGGCTGAGTTAAAAGCTTACCTGGGACTGCTGAACTATTATAACAAGTTTTTACCAAACTTGTCAACTGTGTCAGCACCTCTTCACAAACTACTGCGTAAGGAGACACAGTGGCAGTGGGGAGAGGAGCAGGGGGTTTCATTTGAACAGTCCAAGAAACTGATGCTGTCGTTGGATGTGCTGGTTCACTACAATGCAGAGAAAGACATCATTCTCTCTTGTGACGCTTCACCTTACGGGGTGGGGGCAGTTCTTTCACACTGCATGGAAGATGGAACTGAAAGACCAATAGGGTTTATGTCCCGAACTCTAACACCAGCGGAAAAAAACAAATCCCAGTTAGACAAAGAGGGGTTAGCAGTAATGTTTGGGTTACAGAGGTTCCACAAGTACATATATGGCAGGAAGTTCACCATATGCACTGATCATAAACCTCTTCTCTCTCTTTTCAACGAAATGAAAGCAGTTCCACAGATGGTGTCACCTCAGATCCAGAGGTGGGCCGTGACATTGAGGGCATATGAGTATGTCATCGTCTACAAGGCGCGCAAGTACCATGGGAACGCAGATGCCTTGAGCTGTCTTCCACTGCCAGGCACACCTATCTGTGCAGTTCCAGAGGACAGAGTTTTGATGTTGGAGGACACTGACACAGCACTTGTGACTGCAGAGCAAGTAAGAACATGAACAGGTAAAGATCCAGTACTGTCTAGAGTTCTGAGAATATGTGGTGAGGGGATGGCCACAGCATCTGGAAGGGGCTGACTTCACACCCTACAGTGTCAGGAAAACAGAGCTGAGTGTGCAGGATGGTTGCGTATTGTGGGGAGTACGAGTGATTATTCCACAGCCAGCACGACAGTCTATCCTAGAGCAACTACATCAGTGTCATCCTGGGGTCTCGCATATGAAAGCCTTGGCTAGGAGTTACTTGTGGTGGCCAAAGCTAGATGAGGAGATAGAAAATCTAGTCAAGACATGCAGCACTTGTCAGAAACACCGGAAGGCACCAGCAGCGGCTCCTCTCCACCCCTGGGAGTGGCCGGATAAACCATGGAGAAGATTGCACTTAGATTATGCGGGTCCATTCATGGGGAAGATGTTCCTCATAATCATTGATGCACATTCCAAATGGATGGATGTTTATCCTGTAAATTCTGCTTCCGCCACTACTACTATAGACTGCCTGCGTCGGAGCTTCAGTAATCAAGGGCTACCGGAGATCGTGGTGAGTGACAATGCCACTTGTTTTGTGAGTACAGAGACAAAAGAGTTCTTGAGAAAAAATGGCATAGTGCAGGTGACCTTGGCCCCATATCATCCGTCCTCAAATGGACTTGCGGAGAGAGCCGTACAAACATTTAAGGAGATGATGAAAAAAAGTGCAGACGGGAGTTTAGCAGCCAAAGTGTCACGGGTTCTGTTCAGCTACAGAATAACACCTCAATCCACCACAGGACTCTCTCCTGCTGAGATGTTATTAGGTCACAGACTACGCTCCACTCTTGACCTTGTCCACCCAGACCTAAAAAGGAAAATGGAAAACAGACAAAACAAACAAAAAGAGAACCATGACAAAAGAACAAAGAGCCGAAGTTTTGGAGAAGGAGATGCGATCCTTACCAGGAATTTCAGTTATGGACCAAAGTGGATTCCTGGCTTCATAGACTCAATGACAGGTCTCGTATCATACAAGGTCATGTTGGGAGATGGTAGGGTAGTACGCAGACATGTAGATCAGATACTTCCCAGACAAGGGGAAATTGAAATGAAGGTTCCAGATGCAATGACTGAAGACAGGGTTGCCCCCAGTTATCCAAGTGCATCGGTGGTGCCACCACCAGGGACAGAGATAATTCCACAGGAACCTATCCGTCAAGAGGAAACCATCGTTGCAGAGTCAGATACTCTGAGCACTGCTCAGGAGCAGCTGGTGGCTTCACCACAAACAAGCAGGGACTTTACTGTTAGACATTCACAAAGGGCTTGCAAGCCACCAGAGAGATTGATACTGAACTGTTAGATTCGTCAAGTATGGAACATGATGAATGGAGACTCCTTATGTGACCCTCAGGAATGTTTGTTTGTTAAGAAATTCATACTGAAATCTTAAGGGGGGAGGGATATAGTAATCTGGGATGTTATGATTAAGGTTATCCACCAGGTGGTACTGTAGCCAATGCTGCTACTAAGGTCAGAGGTTTGCTTCCTGTTAAGGTCAGAGGTTTGCTTCCTGCATAGGTCAGCACAAGGTGGAATGCCAGGATGCTGATGCAGGCTGTCTGTAAACGTGTTTCCCAGTTGTTAATAAAGTACTCGTGTTAATTCTAACATCTAGCCTCTTTGAGTTCCTTGTTCCACTTTCTGGATTTATCACACTCCATTTGCAGCTCCCTTGCCTGGGTGCCCAAGATAAGATCACCTCACTCGGCACAGATCAGACATCGAACCTGGGACCTTCCTGACTGTAGTGCTCACCTAGACATTGGATAAAGGCAATGAACCATTAGGAGGTGCCTTCTGGTCCTCGTTCTATTACTGCATGTAAATTGAACAAAGGCTGCTGACTCCATTAGTTATCTGTGCATCTTCAAGCCTTTGAAAACTAATGTGTGTAGAATTCAGAGGCAAAGAGGCGGAGATTAAAGCAATGAAAAACACTGCAGGTTACTTAATGATTTTTACCCCTGCCCTTATTTGAGATACAGGGATCACATTATGTACTTTCGTCTTTTTGGCATTGACTTCTTCCAGTCTCTGCAAGGAGCATCCTGTGATTAAGTGTCATCGGTATAATGTTGGCAACAGCAATTCCAGCGTGGATGATTTCGAAGATAGAAGTATAGGGTTCTTATTGCTATATTTCATTAAGAAACCACTATCTCTTCCAGTGCCGTTAACATTGATTAGCAGATTCTGCTCGTTCTACGCCAGGCTCGCTAGCATGACCGCTTGGCATAAAACATATTCAGAGGCTGTAAAGGAAACTCGGCATGTGAGGGGTTAATATGCATACAATAAAAATGCCCTGCCCTTACATAAACGTTCACTCCCAGCTGGAAACCTCAATACAACAATAGAAAAGCTTGGAGGAAATAATAAAAAATGTATCTTCATTCAACCCAGATGTTCCCGTTCTTTTTCCAAGAAATCCTTTTTATTTTGTGCCATTTTCTATAAGGAAATAAAGTATCGCACTATTTTTCTTCGCATTCAGACTAAGTCATTCAATTATATAATGAAGTAAAAATGGACTTCAATACTTATCTTATCGGCTTTCAAACAAATTACCTTCAAAGGTCAGGACAACTTAAACTGTTTTAGTACGATAGCAAAATACTGCAGATGCTGGAAATCCGAAATAACAACAGAAAATGCTGGAGAAACTCAGCAGGCCAGGCAACATCTGTGGAGAGAAATTATAGTCGGCGTTTTGGGTGAACCCTTTTTTTTTTTTAAAAAGTTTTTTTTTTTTTTAAAAAGGGTTCACCCGAAACGTCGACTATAGTTTCTCTCCACGGATGTTGCCTGACCTGCTGAGTTTTTCCAGCATTTTCTGTTGTTAAACTGTTTTATGTTTTCTTGAGGCAATTAGAAAATAAGGGCCCAGTAATTCCCGTCCCAACGTGTGAGTACGGACGGGGTACTCACGCGTGGGCCCGTTGGAAGTGCCGGATTTCAGCATGCGCAGCGCATGCGTGGGAAACCGGCATTTCCTCCAAGGGGTTCAGAGGTCCAACGCATGCGCGCAGGACTCTGCGCGCACGCGTTGAACTTCCTTCTTTTTGACAGGTTTGCCCGTGTGTAAGGGCCTGAACTTTTTAGAAATGAAAAAAGGAGACGTAAGGACCTGATTCTTTAAGGTAAGTGGTCTATTATTTAAAATTATAACAATTTTTCCACAGCTTTATTGTTTTTAAGGACTTTACAGTAAGGTAAGTTTATTTTTAGACCCGATTTCTTAAAAAATTATTTTTTTCAAAAATGTGATTAATTGTTTAAAATAGTTTTTTAAAGTTATTTATAGTTCATTTAATTAGTGGGATGTTTTTTAAAATTTTATTTAAAGTTTAAGTAGTGTTTTGGGCGCCCGTAGTTTTCATGAGTTTGACAGTTCTTACTATCAAACTCATGAATGAAGTTTTCCCTCCCCTGATTGGCTGCCCAGTGCTCACCTGATCCCAGCCGGCACATCGAACTAACTACGCTGCTGGATCAGGCAAGCACAGTGTGCCGACAGCTGAACCGGGCCAGTGACAGGAATTCCAAGCAGGCCCAGGCTTCAGCTGTCGGCGCGCCGGGTAAGTGCACATCGGGGGCTTGCATGCGCAGCAAGCCCCCGAACCTAATTTCTGGGCCATTATATGTTGGTATGCGGTTTCCTCTATTTTGACAAAGTTTAATTATCTTCTTTCAAACTAGCTCTCCATCTCTTTGCTTTAGAACAATTCTTTCTCACACTGTCCATGTGGGATCCTTTATCTTTGTAACCGAAACTTTACAAACAGCTTCAACTTACAGCAGCAACCGAACAACAAGGCACACCATGTCAAAACACCAAAAGGTCCTCAAAAGCTCACCTGATGGAACATATCTGGACAATGTCTTTGGGTTGGGCTTGTCAGAGATGGCAGCTAGGAGATGTTTACTTGGAAAATTTGGGTAGATGGATTCTAAACGGTGAGGAAATTATCTGGTCTGGTGAGAGACGGATTGAAGATCCCACAAACTTCGATTTTATTTCTGTGTACATTGAAACAAAAAACGATTTTTAGCTTCTTTCTCAATAATTTTCGTCATGACTGTGGCCCCTATTTTAACTCCAGGTGGATTCCCCGCTCAGGCCTGAGTTAAAATTACAGTCAGATCCCAATGATGTCATTGGGCCACAACATGCATATGTAGAGAAGGACCCTGTTGGCTCCGGACGTGTGTCCTTGCCGCCTGCTCAGGAGAGCAGGTTAAAATTGCCGATGTTGCGATCAAGACCAGTTTCTGACCGGTAAGAGCCAGGGCAATTTTAACTGCCCATCCGCCAGGTTTCTACTGAGCGAATAGGGTTAAAATCGCCCGTGTGAATTGTTCACAGTTCATTTTGAAATGATTATATAGTAATAAATAAATGATATTTGGTTCCATGCCAAACCTACTGACAACATGAAGCACTGTCAGGCACACAGATGCAATACCGAGGTCCTCTACATCGCCCTGACAACATCTCAAGCCCTGTGTGTGACTGGCAAATTACTACATTTAGTGCTGAAGTTGAGTGTAGCTTTATGCTTTAGGAATATGCCTGCTAGAAACTGTACTGCAAGTACTGGAAGCCTTGGAGCAGTCAGAGAGAGGAGTCAAATTTGAGGCATTTTAATAGGATGTCTTATTGACATCACTTGGTTACTAGAAGTTTCAAATTACAATCTAGCATGCTCGGAACATGAGGGGATATACATTTTTTTGTTAAGCTGCTTCAGTAGGGCATAGTGCCCAGCTTTTTCTTTCCATGTTCCCTGCCCTGTATAAACAGTTGCCGACAAGGAAATATGTGCGCTCCTTACAGCTGTGCACATGAACTGTGATACACAGATGCCATTAGATACTTCAGCGACACTCAGCCCATCTCTTGGTCTGGCCTTCTCCATCTCCGCTGCCTACCTTCATTGCCTCTCCTTATTAGCGATACAAAATAGGTTTCTGAGCCCAGATCAACAGAAGTGAGCCACATATAGACGGGCAAGGCCAGTGACCACAACCAAAGAGACCACTTGTTGGCAAGAGCCCTTCACTCACCTGACAAAGACAAAAGACATTGGTTCAATCCTTGCATCTACATTGCTTCCAGCACAAGCACAGCCCATGCCAAGAAACCTTAATGTATTCCGTTAGCACAAAGCCTGTAAGTAAAATGTATCCGGGCTTCATAAATCATAAATGTGAATGTGAACTCTGGTAAAAAGGGCAATTTTCTTCCATATTCCATGTTTTGCCATCAGAGGGCTTAAAATGCAGGTAGATACAAACAACACCTTGAGATAATTGGCTTAGTGGCAGGAGGCAGAGGGTGATGGTCGAAGGTTGTTTTTGTGACTGAAAGCCTGTGTCCAGTGGTGTACCGCAGTGATCGGTGCTGGGTCCCTTGCTGTTTGTAGTGTACATTAATGATTTAGATATGAATGTAGGAGGTATGATCAGTAAGTTTGCAGATGAAAAAATTGGTGGAGTGGTAAATGGCGAGGAGGGAAGCTACAGGACGATATAGACGGGTTGGTCAGATGGGCAGAACAGTGGCAAATGGAATTTAACCCTGAAAAGTGTGAGGTGATGCATTTTGGGAGGACTAACAAGGCAAGGGAATACACAATGAATGGTAGGACCCTAGGAAGGACAGAGGATCAGAGGGACCTAGGTGTGCATGTACATAGATCCCTGAAAGCAGCAGAACAGGTAGATAAGGTGGTTAAGAAGGCATATGGGATACTTGCCTTCATTAGCCGAGGCATAGAATATAAGAGCAGGGAAGTTATGATGGAGCTGTACAAAATGCTAGTTAGGCCACAGCTGGAATACTGTGTGCAGTTCTGGTCGCCACACTATAGGAAGGATGTGATTGCATTGGAGAGGGTGCAGAGGAGATTCACCAGGATGTTACCTGGGCTGGAGTACTTCAGCTATGAAGAGAGACTGGACAGGCTGGGGTTGTTTTCCTTAGAGCAGAGAAGGCTGAGGGGGGACCTGATTGAGGTGTACAAAATTATGAGGGGCATAGATAGGGTAGATAGAAAGGAACTTTTCCCCTTAGTAGAGGGGTCAATAACCAGGGGGCATAGTTTCAAGGTAAGGGGCAGGAGGTTTAGAGGGGATTTGAGGAAAAACTTTTTCACCCAGAGGGTAGTTGGAATCTGGAACTCACTGCCTGAAAGGGTGGTAGAGGCAGGAACCCTCACAACATTCAAGAAGCATTTAGATGAGCACTTGAAACGCCATAGCATACAAGGCTATGGACCAAGTGCTGGAAAATGGGATTAGAATAGACGGGGCTTGATGGCCGGCGCGGACACGATGGGCCGAAGGGCTTCTTTCTGTGCTGTATAACTCTATGACTCTATGGGCAGGAATTTAACTCAGGAGTCGGGTTGGAGGCGGGACTACAACTTTCGGGATTGTAGTCCCGCCTCCATCGAGATGCGGCCAATCCACGCGATTTTAACTTGATTGACCTTGTTGAGCCCGCCCAGCAGGCTCAGCAGGCCAATTAAGGGCCACCCGGCAACAGGTGACGTCACAGACTGAAATTTCATCTGTCAAGAGCTTTTGACAGATGAAATATCAGTGTTTCACAGCTGTTTGAAGCTGTCAAACACTGACAGTCTTACTTCTAACCTGAGTCTTTCTCCACAGACTCAGTTAGAAATCTCTCCTGCACAGTAAGCTGAAGGCTGTCACTTTTGACAGTTCGCAGCCATTCTGCTTTCTGTGCCGGTGAGATGAGGGACTCCTGGAACCTAAAGGAAGGAAGGCTGAAAAGGTATGTAAAACTTATTTAATCACCTTAGACACACCAAACGCACTTACCTTTGCACTCATGCACACATCACTCACCTGAACACCGACATCTCGACCCCTCCAAGTCCTTCAACCCGACGGCCCACCTCCTCTAACTTGGCGTGGTTTGGAGCCGTTGGGAATCCCACACTTCAACATCAAAAATAGTGATTAGGCTAAAAACTGCCTGTTAACAGGCAATTAAATGGCACTAATCCTTTCCCGCCTCGGATAGGCGGGTCCCAGTGCGGGGCGGGTACCCGCCTCCTTTGAAACTGGCATGGAGGCGGGTTTGGGTGCGGGAAGGGGTCGGGACCCCTGATTTCGGGATTTTAACCCCCCCCGCACGCTTCCAATCCTGACTCCACGGCACAATGAAAATCCTGCCCCATGACTCTATAATATAACACTTTTAACACAGAGAAATGTCCCAAGGTGCTTCACAAAGGTGTGAGAAAAATGGATGCTTAGTTAAAGGAGGAGAGATGAGAAGAGGTGACTGAAGATCTGATCCTGATCCCATCACTTCCTTGTGAGATTCCCTATATTAATGGGGGTCATTGAGACATTCTCCTCCTCCCCTTCCATGTTAACATGGGGGAAACAGTTATCCACCCAGCTGTATACCACAAGCGATTAAAATGAAAAGAATAACAATTAGGAAAATCCCCTCTGTTGCTGTAGCTTTGCCCAGAGATAGCTATCACTCCCTTTACACTTACTGTAATCGTAGGAAAGTAATAGCAGGATTTGTGTAATGATGTGCACAGTATGCCACTCTGCACAGATGCTGCACCTTATGTTAAAGGATCAAAATGGTATAAAATCTGTGTCATTGTAAGTTAACTCAAAGGATCCCATTTGGTCAGTTCAGCATCAGCTTGGCTCTGTTGGTAGCACTCTTGCCTGTGAGCCAGATGTTTATGGGTTTAAACTCCAGCATGGACTACAGCACATAATCTAGCTGACTCTTCAGTGCAGTACTGAGAGAGAGCTGCATTGTTGGAGTAATCATCTGTCGGATGAGACATTAAAGCAAGCACAGGCAGCCTGCTCAGATGCATGTAAGAGATCCCAAGATGTTATTTAAAGAGGAGAAAGGAAAATTGCTCTCTGGCCCCTTTAGGTAATCAAAACCAGGAGGTCACATTGACCTTGATTCATATTACACTCTTAGAACATAAGAACATAAGAAATAGGAGCAGGAGTCGGCCATTCAGCCCCTCGAGCCTGCTCCGCCATTCAGTAAGATCACGGCTGATCTGACCTTGGCCTCAACTCCACTTTTCTGCCTGTTCCCCATAACCCTCGACTCCCCTGTAGTTCAAAAATCTGTCAATCTCCGCCTTGAATACATTCACTGATTCAGCCTCCACAGCTCTCTGGGGTAGAGAATTCCAAAGATTCACGATCCTCTGAGAGAAGAAATTATTCCTCGCCTCCATCTTAAATGGGCGACCCCTTATTCGGAAACTATGCCCCCTAGTTCTAGATTCCCCCACGAGGGGAAACATCCTCCCTGCATCTACCCTGTCACGCCCCCTCATGTTTCAATAAGATCAACTCTCATTCTTCTAAGCTCCAATGATTATAGGCCCAACCTGCTCAACCTTTCCTCATAAGACAACCCCTTCATCTCCGGAATCAACCTCGTGAACCTTCTCTGAACTGCCTCCAATGCAAGTATATCGCTCTTTAAATAAGGAGACCAAAACTGTACACAGTACTCTAGGTGTGGTCTCGCCAACGCCCTGTACAGTTGTAGCAAGACTTCCCTACTTTTATATTCCATCCCCCTTGAAATAAAGGCCAACATTCCATTTACCTTCCTAATTACTTGCTGTACCTGCATGCTAACTTCTTGTGTTTCATGTACGAGGACCCCCAGATCCCTCTGTACCGCACCATTTTGTAGTCTCTCTCCATTTAAATAATATTTTGCTTTTCTATTCTTCCTACCAAAGTGGATAACCTCACATTTTCCCAGAAATGAGGTGATCTCTGCCCCAGCCTGAAACATCTCTCTTGAAAGAATTCAGTGAATCAGCATTCACCGCACGAGTTGGCAACCTGTTAGAATCGTAGGGCTGGATTTTAATTCAGGGGCGGGCTGGGGTCGTGTGATCCGCATTTCGTGTTATCCACCTGTAATGATATCAGCAAATAGAGATGGTATTTGCCTGTTCGATTATGATGCCTTAACAGCATGTTTGCAGGTATTGATTACTTATGCCTGACCAGCAGAGGTCATGTGAGAGAAGAGCAGTTTGGGTTTAGTTTCAGTTTCGTTCTAGATGCATCACAAGCATCGTGTCTCCTGTAAAAGCTGTATAAAAGAGTTGAACAAGCTTTAGATTAAAAGTCATTCTCTTTCATAAATGTCTCGTCATTGAACCCACAAAGAAATCAATACACCACCCGAATCTAAATCGATGTGGGAGATTGATGCGATTTTAACTTAATTGGCCAATTGAGTTCCAATGTGTGGGAACCCATGGCCAATGAGTTTTTCCAGTCGGAAATTCGCCCCTGATGACGTCATCATTGCTGCTGCATTTAAGATCTGCAACAAGCCTTGCTTCTTCTGCAGACTGCCAACCTTTTGGCCTTTCATGCTACAGGGACCTGGAGGCAGAATGACCAGCGAGAGACATAGGGCTGCTCCGAGGTTTGATGACGTTGCCTTGCAGGCTTTAGTTGAGGGAGCAAGAGCTCATAAAGAGGTGCTCTTCCCTAGGTCAGGGATCAAGACACCTCCCCAGCAGACCAAGGCTGTGTGGATCCAGGTGGCAGAGGAGGTCAACTCATTATCAGTAACCCGCAGAACCTGGATTCAGTGCAGGAAGAGATTTCATGACCTTCTGCGCACTGGAAAAGTGAGTATGAATTTCCCAAAACCCTCAATCTGATCCCCATCGCCTCTCCTCATCAGCACTCTGCTTTAGCAATCTCTTCCTCCACATCCCACTTGACACTGACATCCATGCACCCTTACCCATTCCCTCTCTCTCTATGGTCACATTCACCTAACTATTCAACTATACAGCCCTCACACTCCCTATCACTGTGATGCTATGAAAACAACTGACAACACACAGGGAGGGCCCTTGGTCTTGCCACCTCATTCCATCTTTGTCTCCTTCTAAGTATCTATGCTATGGAATCTCTACACTCACTCCTTCATTCTCACTCAACCTCCACTTGCCTCCCTCATTGCAGGAAAAGAGAGCTCACAATAAGCGAGAAAGAGCGAGGACAGCAGGAGGGCCACCCTCAGTAGCCCACCTCACCCCCTGGGAGGAGGCGGTCCTGGAGATCGTAGGAGTGGAGGACGATGCGCAAGTGGGGGATGGACAGAGGGGTGCATCACAGCAAGCTGGTGACAGAATAGTTTTCCATCTCTCTCATTGACATTGCATGAGTTGCTGATAATGATTCTGAAGCTCTAACAGATAGACTAATGATCATCTGCAATATGCAATGTGCATTTAACCTTGGCATCACATCTCTGACTCTTTTTCCTTTACTCCCTCACAGGACCATCGCAAGCTCCCATCCCCACTAGCCAGGAGGAACAGCATGAGCCTCAAGACTCCTCAGAGAAAGCTGCAACCTCTGAGGGCGCAGCGTCAGCAGAATTCAACGCACCCAGCACCAGCGCAGACACTCACACCTCGGGGGGACCTTCGGGACATAGAGTAGTGTTGTCACCTGGTGTATCACAGCTCACAAGTGAGCATCAGCAGATTGTGGAGACAGGGAAAGCAGTGGAGAGTCCTAGTCGGAGGGCGCAGGACTCTGCCAGCTCGGCTCAGCTGCATGTCGAACCTCTGCCTCTGGGTCCATCCATAAGATCAGCGGTGCTGGAACTCCAGGAACAGATGCAGGAGTCTCTGGCAGGTTTTGTCTCCAGGGTCGATGTGAGTATGGAGCAAATGGAAGAGTCCATTGCATACATGAGCAGAGCATTTGTGGAGTCATTGTGAACGCATCACCACGGAAAGGATGGCAACCTCCATGGAGGTGCTAAGTCGCCAGAGTGCAGAAAACATGGTGAGTGTTCAGAATAGAATGACATTTCTGGAGGAGCCAAGGTCATCTATTGAACAGAGAAACCAGATCTTCATGGAAGTCCTTCTGAGTAGGACTGACAGTGCAGATATGGGTCCCCATGGCCCCCCTGATGTGCAGCAAGGTGCTCTCAAGACACTTGCAAGTGCTGGGGGGGACCTGACCCATGAGAGGGAAGTTGGTGGCAGACATCAAGGAAGTGGGGGCTCCTCTCCAAGTGCTCACACTTCCATGCCACTGCAGAGCCCTTGGTCAGAGCCCCACCAGAGTCTACAGCCATCTGATATCAGCGTCTCAACCCCTGCACAGCCGCAGGAGCAGCAGACTGTTGCTGAGCCCTCACAGGTTCGCAACCCCAGAGGACACCCGCCAAAGGTGTCGAGACAGGAGCAGCAGGAAAGTGAGCAAGGGGCCTCCACATCTGCTGAAGCCACAGGGGAAGCACCACATAGGAGCACGCGTAAGAGAAAGATACTGCACAAATAGTCACAAGGGTAGTCACTTGGGTGAAATTTGATGTTTTCTGTGAAAAAGCCATCAGATGAATAATGTAAATAAAAAATCTGATAACTACTGCCGTAGTTGTGGCATGTGTCATTTCGCGAATGGGACTTTCACATTGAGGGCTTAGGGTTACTTGCAATTGTCAGTATGTTGGTCAAATTGCTAGGAATCCGCTGGTCCTTGGCCATTGTCGATGCTCAGGTAAGAAGCTACGAGGCAAAAGTGCTTGATTGGCAAGACTAAGCAAATCTGGCCAAGATGAGTGCATTCTTTGCATCCCGGGCAGCAATGTTCTCGCGTACTGCTGCCGCTGGTTGATGGGCCTCTGCAAGATGTTCGTTTTCGCTCTCCTCCTCCTCATCTGAGGAGGATATGTGAGGAGCCACTTGGTCCTCAGGAATCTGCAAGCCACGACGCTGTGCCATGTTGTGAAGTGCACAGCAAACCACGACGATTCTGGAGACCCTGGCTGCTGAGTACTGCAGGGCTCCACCTGATCCATCCAGGCATTTGAAGCGCATCTTCAGCATGCCGATGGTTTGCTCGATTATGGCTCTGGTGGACATGTGGCTGGAGTTGTAGCTCTCCTCAGCTTCGTTGGATGGTCTCCTCAACGGCGTCATTAGCCACGTCTTCAGGGGATAGCCCTTGTCTCCAAGTAGCCATCCGATAAGTTGGTCTGGCAGACTGACTAGCGGAGGCACACTAGACTGGCACAGTATGAAGGATTCATGGCAACTGCCAGGGTACTTGGCACAAACATGCAAAATTTCCCTCTTGTGGTCACACACCAGTTGAACGTTAAGGGAGTGGAAGCCCTTGCGGTTGACAAAAATACTTGGATTGCGATGGGGTGCCTTAAGGGCCACATGTGTGCAGTCAACGACACCCTGCACCCTTGGAAAGCCTGCCAGATGAGCTAATCCAACCGCACATGCCGTGATACTTGCTTGATCCTTGGTGAAATGGATGTGATTGTGTGTGATGGCAAAGAGGGCATCAGTTACCTGCGTGATGTAAGTGTGTGTGGCCGCCTGGGAGAGGCCGCTTGTTATGAATCTTATGATCCATGAAGAAAGACTCATGAAATAACACTGGACAGCCAGATGGTGGCGCCGTCCAAGGAGTATACATACTCGGGCGTGGGCCCAGCTATCCCAGGACATTTTGTAAACAGGAACTAGTGAAGTACAACTAGACCTCCATGTTTTGAAACAAGTTGATTAAAGCCTTGCTTTATACTCAAACCAAGTGTGTAGTGAGTCTTATTACGTCACCGCTGATGTCTGCTGCTGATCCCTGGAATGAGCCTGAGGCAAAAAAGTTGAGTGCGGTGGTGACTTTGACGGCCACTGGTAAGGGTTGTCCACCTGGTCCTCTGGGCTGCAGGTCTTGCTGCAGCATTGCGCAGATGTCACCCACCACCTCTCGCGAAAGTTGGAGCCGCCTTTGGCACTGCTGCTCAGACATGTTGACGTAGCTGACCCTGTGTCTGTAGACCCTGTTTGGAGGGTATCTCTTGTGCTGACGGGCTTCCATGCGCTGGCCCCTTCTGGCCTGTGCAGCTTCAGGTGGGTGAGCAGCAGCTTGGCGCTCCTGTTGTTGCTACTGCTGTTGGTGCTGCTGCTGTTGTTCTTGGTTCTGCTGGTGCTGCGGCTGGTCTTCATCCTCATCTAATATCCAGAAGGGAAGGAAATAAATGGCTCCCATGCTTCTGGTAGATGCCTCAGTTGAGGAAGTGCTCAGTGAAGGTGGCGAGAGGGGTTTCCCAGGAGGTCACACTGGAGATGTGTGTCAGGCTCCAAACTTCCACAGCTGTGGTTATGCCTTCTAAAAGTTCCCCCAGACCTGAGACTACAAAGTCCTGCCATCTGCAAATGATGGCTGATCAAATCTCCTCTTTAATGGTTGAGCTGCAGCTGATAGTCAGCAATCCAATTGTGCTCCCGCCAGGTTTCACCGTCGTGTTTCAGAACAGGTGTGTTTCATGTAGGAAAAGGGTTAATATCGCAAAGGCCTTTCAAAATGGCATTATAGAGGCAATTTACTGCTTGTTAAGGGCCTTAATGGCCTATCCCGCCTCTTGGAGGCGGAACGGAGATGGGACCATTCGACACGAATTAATGAAAATTGCTTGGAGGTGGGATGGAGGTGGGGTTGGGCCCACCTGCCAGTTTTTGCAATTTTAACCCCCCCCCACACACGCCTACAATCCCGCCTCCACGGCCCAATGAAAATCCTGCCCGCAGAGTGGAAAATTTGTCCTGTTAGTGTCAGCAGATGGCGCTAATGGGGTGCTAGAGCATTATCGCTGGGGCGAGGCAAATCAAGCGCCACACGGCAAATCCCGCCCCCCTCCCTGTAGCGCTGCCGGTAACAGTTGCCACCGGGAGCTTCAATGCCAGGTGGATCATCACGTCAGTGAGTGTGCAATGCTCACTGAGCGCCCGATCGGCGAAATTAATTGTCGCCACCTACCTTAATTCCTGGAGTAAACAGCGACAGGGAGAGTTGGCGTGAAGCAACAGGAAACCAGCTCCAGTGATAATGGGCCATATTTTCGATCCTTACCGGTACATACGAGGTGTGTACGCACCCATAGGGGCCACGCAAGTTCCGGGTTTAGGCCTGCAAAGCGCATGCGCTAAAACCCGGAACTTGCAGATCCTCCGCATCCCTGGGAGATGGGCCTCTGTGGGTGGAGAGTTGTGCTATTTGCCCAACTTCTGCCCGCTGAATACCTGTGAAATTCTTACACCTGGTAAAAGCACCACATCCCTATTATTCCGTCCCTGTCACAGGCCATATCACAGCACAAAGCTGAAATGAGACACACCACAAAAGAAGCCAAATTGAATTAATAAATTTATGAAAAATCAGTGAACACATATTTACAACTAAAATTTTAACTATTCACTCTTGTGCAATCCCTTAGTGCCTCTCGTTACTGTGCCTTTACCTACTCTAGTGCTCCTACGAAGTGTTGGCCCAGTGGCTGCAGCACGGCGGGTGGAAGGCTGCTGAGTGTCTGTGCGGGAGACTTCAGATGGCCTTGCAGGACGCCCTCGACCAGGTCTGGGCCTGGAAGGCCTGGCTGTAGACGGCACCACCTCAGCATGGGTGGAAGCAGTCTGGGCTGGCTGGATGACAGGCAGCAACAAGGGCAATGGTGGAGTGGCAGTGATGGGAGTAGGAATGCTGTCATCCTGAGAGAGGACAGCAGGTTCCTGCTCCACTGACCCACTGCCACTCCCCCGGGCCAGCACCTCAGCATCCCTAGAAATCTGTTGGAGCACAGATTACTGACCTGCTGCGACTCCGTGAAAGCCCCGGTAGACCCAGCCGTGATGGCAGCAGTCAGAGTTGCGTGGCATGAAGCTGAGACTGCATGAGAGCAGTCTGAGATTGAATGTCACCAAGCATAGACTGCATTACAGCACTAAGACATTGCGTCGCTTCCACCTGTGCTGCAATGGAAGCTGCCAGATCGGCCATCACACGCGGCATCAGGTCTGGCTTCGCCACAGTCTCTCTCGGAGTCTACCATACTTTGCAGACTGGAAATGATGGGCTCCATGGTGTGTGCAGAGCCTTGTGCAATGTTGGAGGCGGACTCCCCCATGCTCCTTACCATTGCCGATAATCTCTCGGGTACCCATGCCATTGCACCTATCATCTCCATGTGCATGCCCATCACCCTTCTTCCAAAAGCCTCCCCATCGAGGTCCTTATCTGAGTCCTGTGCAGCAGAAGTCATGCACGAACTCGCCCTCCAGGGAGCTGGCCCCCAAGCTACCCTTTCCCCCAGTACTTGCTGCAGCCCACTCGTCCCCGGTGCCTCACCCTGTGCAGATCCTGCCACTATACTAGCCTCTAAAGAACGTGTAGTGCCAGTATCTGAGCTGGTGCCTGCGGGTGAGACATGCAGTGACGCGGTGTGTTCTTCCTCCTCCTCTTCTCCTGCCTTGCTCTCTGTGGTGCCCTCAGGGACAGACTGCTCAGGCGCTTGCTCATTATCTTAAAGCATAAAGGCACAATAGTCGGGATAAGGTGAGGGGAGGGGGCAGGGAGGGAGAAATGCATGCATACAGCATGATTAGCTGGAAAATGCGAAACGTTTGTGGGGTGAGGGGAAAGTGGGATGTGAGAAGAAGGAGTAGGGATGAACATATCGTTGTTTTCCCCAAGGGGGCCAACGTCACCGGTGGCCACGGCACCCACCACCTGGTGCCCAATAATCTACAGCACTCTATTCTCCAGCGCAGAGTGTATTTGGGTGTCAGCTTGTCCTCTGCCTGTGTGCTCCTGCTCCCTCCTGTTGTGAGCCACCTTGGGCTGCAAGAGAAAGGAAAATGTGTGAGTGAGTGTGGAGCAATGTGTTTGGGTGATGTGCCTGCCATAGTTGAATAGCTGTCATTGTGTGCAAGGTGTGAGATGTGGGTGTGAATTTTGGTGGGTGAGTGCTGGGGGTGTGGTGCTTTGGGATTGTGTTAAGATTGTGGTACAGATGATGGTACGTAGCATTTGTTGAAGTATTCACTCACCCTGACCACCCAAATGAGGTCGTTAAATTTCTCCCTGCACTGTGTGTGGGTCCTGGGGACCAAAGTGCTGCCCAAGACCTGCTGGGCTACCTCCCTACACATGGTTCAGAAGACCTGCGGTGAGGGCCTCCTGCCCCTTGTCAGGTGGAGCACCGCCCTCTGTCTCTCCACAGCGAACACCAACGCTTCCAATGCTTGATCGCCGAATCTGCGGACTCTCTCCCTGGGGCGTGGATCTGCCATGAGTACAGCTGCTTCAGTCCTCCAGCTCCTTCGCCTTGACCCGCTGCTGCTTGCTGAGGCAGCTGCACAGCCAGCAATGCTGAGAATGAGGCTCTGCAGCATCAATGAACCTCCCCTTTAAGTACTGAAAAAAGCCTGTGACAATCATGACTTGTGATTAGACTGCATCTGATATTAGTCCACCCTTTGAGTGTAACACCAATGAGCTTGGGCTTTAAGACTTGAATTAGGACTCCAATCATTTTTCTGAGCATTGAGCACGAATTTTGCATGCAGTCTAAAACATTAGCGCCTGCCGCTAACTTTTCTACTGATACCGCCCATTCTTGGGCTGCAATGAATTTCTAGTCCATAGAATCATTGAAACCTCCAGCACAGAAGAAGGCCATTTGGCCCATCGTGCCTTTGCTGGCTCTTTCAAAGAGCAGTCATGCTTCGTCACACCCCCCGCTTTTTGTCCATAACCCTGCAACTTCCTCATCCTCAAGTAATTGTCCAACTCCCTTTTAAAATTATATATGGAATCAGCTTCCACCACCTTTTCAGGTAGAGCATTCTAGATCCCAACAATTAGTGGAAAAATTTCTCCTCAGCTCCCCTCTATATCTTTTCCAGTGATTTTAAATCTATGACCTTTGGTTATTGACCCACTCACCAGAGGGAACAGACTTATTCTATCAAAACCCCTCATCATCTTGGAAACTGCAGGTCCGCTATTCTCTGGGAAAAAGAAAAACCACGTAACATCTAACCTTGTCCTGCCCTGCAATTATGTGCAGTCCTCCACATTATTCGCTACAACCCCCAATTTAATGCCATCTGAAAATTTTGACACCAATTCCCTGAGTCCAAGGCCCCGATCTTGAGAGGGGTGGGTTGCGTTGCGGGGGGTGCAGGGGGTTTCTGGTGGGTAATCCCGGAAGTTCGGGTTTTCCTGCATGTGTAGTTTTTTTTTCTGTAGCTTCCCCGCCCGGAAGTCAGCCTGATTGACAGGCTTGGCTTCCGGTCAGGCGGAGAGCACTCTGGAGCGGACCACAGGAACAGGTAGGGAGTCTGCAGCTGCTACTGGGAGCATGAGGGTGTCTGATCCTTGATCCCAGGGAGGGAGTCCGATCCCGGGGGTGGGGGGTACGTTTCCAGTGGGGGGGGGGAGGGATCCGATCACCAATCCTGGCGGGTCCTTGTATGGGGTGGGGGGTCTTATGAGGGAGTGCTTGAGGGGCTGGGGGGAAGCACTCTTGCTCCTCCTGGTTCACAAGTAAAGGCACTAACATCTCCCCGAAGCTGCCGGATTTCCCGAGGCCTGGGAAACCCAGCCAGCCAGGATTAAACTTGCAAAGCAGGATAAAGCAAAGGCTGCCAGCCTCATTCAAATATTTAATTGGCCAATCTGCCTTCTGGGAGCGGGGTGGCTGCCTGTCCCTGTCCCACCTCCGTTAAACCGAGAAGTGGGCAGGTTGGAGGCGGTTTGGGGTCAGGTTTTGGATTTTTAAAGTTTTAACATCTCACCCAGCCCCAACCCACCCATTTTTAGGGGTTAAGATTCAGCCCCAACTCATTTATGTATATGGTAAACAACACTGGTTCCAGCACAGAGAGCTGCAGGACACCACTTCCCACTTTCTGCCAATCTGAGAAACTTCTCTTAACACCTTGGCTCTGTTTGCTCATTTGTAGCCATCTTTCAATCCAGACTGCGACCTGGGCCCTGACTCCACCTGCCCCGTCCTTTGTCATGAGTTTCTTATGTGGCACCTTATCGAAGACAGGAGCAACATGCAACTCTAACATCGATTTGAAATGCTAGCAGCCCTGATTTTAGCTCCAGGTTGATTCCCCTCTCCTGCCGGTGTTAAAATTACAGTTGGGTCTCAATGATGTCATCAAGCCGCAACATGCATATGTAAAGAAGGACCCTGCTGGCTCCGGGCACGAGACCTTGCTGCCTGCTCAGGAGAGCAGGTTAAAATTGCAGATGTTGCAATCATGGTGGCTTTCGGACAGGCAAGAGCCAGAGTGATTTTAACTGCCCACTGCCAGGTTTCTACTGAGCGAGTAGGGTTAAAATTGCCCCCAATTTGCTCCCACTTATTTTCAGCTATCTCCTCCCACTCACTTCCAACATTTGTGGTTACTTCACTCCCAGATTTCCTCCGAGTATTAATTGAATGTGCAATGTGAAATGATGGGATAGCTACAAAAACAATGTACAGTGTGACACCAGGATGACAAAATCCACAGGTTCAGTTAGTTTTGCTTAGCTCATCTCTGCTACAACAATTATTTTAGCTATTTTATTTTGACACAGCAATAAAATATATGATAATAAGTATAAAATGCTAGTGACAGTTATGACCTGTGGAGATTAGAGGACATGCAATGTCATCAACATTACTTCCAGGTCACAAAATAACTCACCAGATATTACTCATCATACATCTGGTATAACGGCCTCTCAAAGTGCTTTGCTCCATTGCTACTGCTGACTCCAAGCCCCTCTCACCGCAATCCCATGCTGTCTCTGCTGACTCAGGACATCTTTATCTGTGTTTCTAGCGTTCTGCATTTCTCCACTCCATCTTGATCTGCTTTTTACTGCTTTGTCTTCTGGGTCATGACCTCTTGTCTCTTGACTTCCCTGCAGCCTTTCTCTCTCTCTCGCTCTCTCTCGCTTTGGTTTTGCAAGCGAATGAAAAAAATGAGGGAATACGCAAATGAATGGGAGAAACATGACAATTTTTAGCAACAAAAAAAAACTAAATCTTAAGGACAAGAGTAACAAAAACAAAGAAAATGAAGAAAGATGTTAAATAAAAAGGTTTACAAACCAAGTAAAACAGTGAAAGCAGAGAAATAGAGAAGAAAGGAAACAAGAATAAACCCAAAAGGAATGAATAGTCTGAAGAAAAACTGAATAAATTGGAATAAATGTGACAGAAAAATATTGCCAAAACACTGAACAAAATATAAAACAGAAAATGGAAGGCAAAATAAAATGAAAGATGTAAAATGACAGTTGCAAAAAATTTAAGGAGAACTAAAGGTGACAGGAAAAAGAAAACATGAGAAACTTTGAAAAAAGCTGAGCAGACATCATCAGGACCCGATCTGCATATTTAAAGAAGGACCCCACTGCCTTCCTGCGGGTGTCCTGCTCGCCTGAAGGTTAATATCGGAACACGGCGGGAGTTAAAATCGGGCCTTCTAGTATCAGCAACTAATTCCAATGGTGGGAGAAAATGTTAAAAAAGTAAATGGGAAAGGTAAAAAGCATTGGAGCTGTGCTTGAATTAATGCAAGAAGTCTAACAAATAAGATGTGTGACCTGGAAGGTCTTGCAGGGGTTGATAGATTGGATGTAATTCGTATCACAGGGACTTGGTGGAATGATTCCAATCAATGGGATACATATCTGGAAGGATATACATTTTTTAGAAGAGATTGTATCAGGAGAAAAGGAGGTGGTGTGGCAGTATATATAAACTCCAGTATTGAGGCACATGTGAGAGAGGACATAAAAAAGGAAAGGGCAGACACAATCACTTTGGGTAGAATTAATAGATGGCCACAGAGGTAAACTATTGGCGGTATGCTATATACCCCAAGGCCAGGCTGAAATCCTTGATCTGGAACTGTGGGATGAGATACAGGTGACTGATAACGGATGGTTAAGAAGGCAAATGGCATGTTGGCCTTTGTAGCGAGAGGGTTCGAGTACAGGAACAAGGATGTCTTGCTGCAGTTGTACAGGGCCTTGGTGAGGCCACATCTTGAGTATTGTGTGCAGTTTTGGTCGCCTTATCTGAGGAAGGATGTTCTTGCCATGGAAGGAGTTCAGCGAAGATTCACCAGGCTGATACCTGGGATGGCAGGAATGACGTAGGAGGAGAGATTGGGTCGATTGGGCTTGTACTTGCTGGAGTTTAGAAGAATGAGAGGGGATCTCGTTGAAACTTATAGAAGTCTGACAGGACTGGACAGACTAGATGCAGGAAGGATGTTCCCAATGGTCGGGGAGTCCAGAACCAGGGGTCACAGTCTAAGGATAAGGGGTAGGCCATTTAGGACAGCAATGAGGAGGAATTTCTTCACCCAGAGAGTGGTGGACCTGTGGAATTCTCTACCACATAAGGCAGTAGAGGCCAATTCATTAAATATATTCAAGAAGGAGTTGGATATATTTCTTAAGGCTAAAGGGTTCAAGGGGTATGGGGAGAAGGCAGGGACAGGGTACTGAATTTGGATGATCAGCCATGATCGCATTGAATGGCGGAGCAGGCTTGAGGGGCCGAATGGCCTACTCCTGCTCCTATCTTCTATGTTTCTATGTTTCTATGACCAACTATAGTAGTTGGAAATTGCAACTTACCAGAAATTGACTGGGACAATAATGTCTCTGCTGGTAAGGAATGGAAGGGATTTCTAGAGTTAATGGAAAAATGTTTAATGCGTCTGTTTGTAAAAGAACAAACAAGGGGAGAAACATCCTTGTGACCAATAGGGATGATCAAATCTCCAACACAAAGGTGTTTGAGGCTTTAAGTGCCAGTGATCATAATGTGATCACATTTGACAATATAGTAAATGTGGAGGTTACTAAAACCCAAACAAAGTTGCCACATTTTAAGAGAACCAACTTTATGTGCTTGAGAAGTCTTGTCAGAGTGGTCCTGGAAGGTTTTGAATATGGCTAGAAGGCTGGAGGAACTTTTGCAGTTTCTTAGAGGAGGTGATTCTGAATGCAATGGACCAATGTGTATCCATGCAAAGCAAAGGTATTAAGCTTAAAAGACACTCCCAGCTGATTGAACAGGACTACCAAGCAACTCATAAGGAAGGGAAAAAAAGCAATTATGGCCATGAAGGAAAATGGTACGGAATTAAAACGGATTCAATACCAAAAGGCATGCCTAGTGCATAAAATGGGCATCAAAATGGCAAAGAAATGTTTCCATTAAACATGGCAAAAGAAGTGAAGGATAATAATGAGTTTTATTTTTAATTATATTAAGAGAAAATTAAAAATGAAAGATGGAGTGGGGCCACTGAAACTAAGATTGGATGAGGACGTGACAACTGATGTTACACAGGCTGCAAAAGTGATAAATAAGTTTTTTGCCTCCGTTTTTACCAAGGAAGAGGCAGGTAACTTATTTGATCAGAAAAAGGAACTAGAGAGTGTTCCAGAGGTAAGTTGCAACATTACTACCATGGTTGCCAAAGAGCTGTGCAACTTAAGGTAAATAAATCTCAGGTGCCAGATAAGATGCAACCAAGGGTTCTTAAGGAAATTTGGGAGAGATTGCAGGAACCCTGGCACAAATCTTCTAAAAATCATTGAATACTGGAAAGGTGCCTGGGGACTGGAGAAAGGCAGAAGTTACTCCTATTTTTAAAAAAGCTGGCAAAAGTGACCCAGAAAACTACAAGCCAGTGAGTTTGACATCCATTGTGGGTAAAGTTATGGAAACCCTTATTAAAGATAAGGTCCTGGAGCATCTGAATAGAAATAAAATCATAAAAGATAGCCAATATAGGTTTGTGAAGGGGAGGTCTTGCCAATCTAATTTGCTGGTATCTGTTGACAAAGGAACTTTTTAGAGGTAAGGCAGTGGATGTAATGTACTTGGATTTTAGTATAAGAATATAAGAACGTAAGAAATATGAGCAGGAGTAGGCCATACAGCCCCTCGGAACTGCTCCGCCATTCAGTAATGGCTGAACTTAACTGGACCAGCCACATACATACTGTGGCAACAAGAGCAGGTCAGAGGCTAGGTATTCTGCAGTGAGTATCTCACCTCCTGTTTCCCCAAAGCCATTCCACCATCTACAAGGCACAAGTAAGGAGTGTGATGGAATACTCTCCAATTGCCTAGATGAGTGCAGCTCCAATAACACTGAAGAAGCTCGACACCATCCAGGACAAAGCAGCCCGCTTCATTGGCACCCCATCCACCACCTTAAACATTCACTCCCTCCACCACCGGCGTGCCATGGCTGCAGTGTGTACCATCTACAAGATGTACAGCAGCAACTCGCCAAGGCTTCTTCGGCAGCACCTCCCAAACCTGCGACCTCTACCACCTAGAAGGACAAGGGCAGCAGGCACATGGGAACACCACCACCTCCAAGCTCCCCTCCAAGTCACACACCATCCTGACTTGGAAGTATATTACCGATCCTTCATCGTCGCTGGGTCAAAATCCTGGAACTCCCTACCTAACAGCACTGTGGGAGTACCATCACCACACGGACTGCAGCGGTTCAAGAAGGCGGCTCACCACCACCTTCTCAAGGGCAACTAGGGAAGGGCAATAAACGCTGGCCTTGCCAGCGACATCCTGATCCCATAAACGAAAAAAAAATCTTTGACCTCAACTCCACTTTCCCGCCCGATCTCCATACCTTGATTCTCTTAGAGTCCAAACATCTATCAATCTCAACCTTGAATATACTCAACGATTGAGCACCCACAGTCCTCTGGGATAGAGAATTCCAAAGATTCACAACCCTCTGAGTGAAGAAATTCCTCCTCATCTCAGTCCTAAATGGCCGAACCTTATCCTGAGACTATGCCCCCTAGTTCTAGACTCTCCAGCCAGGGTAAACAGCCTCTCAGCACGTACCCTGTCAAGCCCTCTCAGAATCTTATATGTAAGGCCTTTGATGCAGTTCCTCTGGAAAGGCTGGTACAGAAAATAAAGAAAGCGGATATCATTGGAAATGTTTTGTAATAGATACGTAATTGGTTGTCTGATAGAATCCAGAGGGTAGTGGTACAGGGACCATTATCAGCCAAGGGACATGTTACCAGTGGGGTCCCACAGGGGTCTGTTTTAGGACCTCTTTTGTTTAATATCTTCATAAATGATCTGGAGCTAGGAGTCACAAGCACACTGTCTAAAGCTAAAGATGATGCAAAGCTAATGAAGGTGGTAGTCTCCAAAACTGAACAGGATAAGCTACAGGAGGAATTAAATATACTTCAGAATTTGGCAGTTGAGAAATGCAAAGTGCTTCAAATTGGGACAAAAAATCCAGGAAGAGATTGTTACATAAATGGAAAGAAAATAACGTGCATGGAAAATGAAAGTGATCTAGGGGTCTTCATTGTCAACAAAATTGAACCTATCGCAACAATGCTCGGTGGCATTGAGTAAAGCAAATCAGATGTTGGGATGTACTAATCGTTCAATATTCAACCGAAATAGTGCCACTTTATAAATCATTGGTGCGACTGCACTTAGAATACTGTGTACATTTCTGGTCTCCACAGTGCAAAAAGGAATTTGCAGCTATCGAAAGTATATAGAAGACAGCAACCAGAATGATTGAGGAGATGGAGGGATTGGATTATGTAGAGCGATTATGTAAATTGGACATGCTCTCAACAACAACAACAACTTACATTTATATAGTGCATTTAACGTAGCAAAACGTCCCAAAGCGCTTAACAAGAGCGACATCCATAAAAACATTTTTGATACCGAGCCACAGAAGGAGATATCAGGACAGGTGACCAAAAGCTTGCTCAAAGAGGTAGGTTTTAAGGAGCATCTTAAAGGAGAAGAGAGAGGTAGAGAGGTTTAGGGAGGGAATTCCAGAGCTTAGGGCCAAGGCAGCTAAAACACGGATGCCAATGGTGGTGTGTTTAAAATCGGGGATACGCAAGAGGTCAGAATTGGAGGAGCGCAGAGATCTCGAAGGGTTGTAGGGCTGAAAAAGAGAAGGTTGAGAGGTGATATGATTGCTGTTTTTAGGATTCTAAAGAGACGAGATAATGTAGACCATGACAAGCTGTTTCACTTTGTCCAGAACAGTAGAAGCAGAGGACCTGGCCTGCGCTTGAAGCGGGGGTAAATTCAAAACGAATCTGCGGAAACAATATTTCAGTGAGCGAGTGATCAATCTATGCAACCGGATCTCTAGGGAAGCAGATTTGTATTGGTTTATTCAAATGCAAATTTGAAAGATTTCTTTCAGAAAATAATAATTTGGGATACAGTATATGAGTAATTTGAGACATGACATGTGGTAAGTGTAGCGTTCTTGGGAGGAACAGGTGACTTTGGAGCTATGGTTGGCCAAAACCCTCCACCACTGGGGTTTTCCTCGCCTCATGTCTGGGTCTGTCGTAGACCAATTGACAGAGATTGATTGCAATGATTAGTCAACAACTCCATTATTGTTGTATCATGCAACTGCTAGAATGTTAGAAGACAAACTAGATGGACCTTGGTCTTTTTTCGTCCAGCAATTCCTAAGTTCCTAACGTGTGAGCTACCTATTCCTTTATTGGAATGGAATTCAATTCAGTTCTTCTGACGTGTTTTTGAAGAAATGAGTTGAGCCTGTTTAAGGAGGCAATTTATATGTTACTAAAGGATCTCCTGCTCGTGGTAAATCAGAGGATACTCTGATGCTGTAAGGGAAGGAGCATTGTACCATGTGATGCACAATGTATTTTTCTGCTAGTACATGCTGTTGGGTATAATGCTGTCTTGACATCTGATCAAAATACCCAGGTCAATTAGAGGCCACACTGGATTTTTAAAAATACTTTACTTTAAGCGTGACACAGAAATTTGCAAGTGTAATAGTTTGATTCCTGAAGTGTGACAGCATGTCTCACAATGTTTAAATTTAAATCAAATCAGCCATCAGACTCTCAGTTGATTCTTAGGAGACTTATCTGATCAACGTACCCCACCATACTGCATTCCCTGTGTCTGAATTGAAGTTTTGCCCATCCATCCTTCTGTTTATTTATTTGAAAATATATATTGTGGATGCCTCTGTTTATTTCGAGAGACAAATGACCGTAACACTCCTTCATGGTCAAATCCTCGTCCCTCTGAAGTGAGTCTTGAGTCAGTACATAGCCAAGGGTGACCAGCCCTGCCTGTACTTCCTCAGACAATGCAAACATTGGGCCAGGATAAATAGATGTTCATTTTCTTATCACAACCTCCATGTGGGAATCCTTCATGAAGCAATTCTGTTTCTCGTCTTCATTATTGACCTGATGGATGTCATCACAAATGACATTGTTTGCTTTGCTGATGACATCACCCGCTACAAAGCAGTTAATTCTGCATCTGAAAGATGAGTGGTAGCTGAATCATTACAGGGAGATATGAACAGAATTGGACAGAAAGCAGACTAACGGTGTGTTATCTTCTGCACTGAGAGGAGTAAGTCATTAACCCTGTTATAAAGCTAGACTATGATGTTTCCCATCTACTTCCAATGGTTGAAAAGTCTCCACACTTGCAAAGATTCACCTCCTTCGCCATCTATGCTGTGGCAAAAAAATAAGAATGGAAAAACCTTCACAAAACTGAGAATAAAGAGGGTTTACTCACAAGCAGCAACCTTCATGCGCTACGAAGTCTATGCCTGCTCGGCTCTGCATATTGTAGCCCTGTTTGGAAGCATGCTTGATTCCAGGAACACAAGAGCTGTTGTAACTGTACCTCCATATTCTGCATCAATGCAACACATTTGCACAGAATACCAACAGTGAGTCTTCATGCTCCACTTGCCCCACTTGTGGAACACTCCACCAGATAGTGTCATTTCATGCAGCATTTTTCGTGGAAGGTTAAACACAGAGCTAGTCACCACTTGCTAAAGTAGGGCTGATGGAGTATCCAGTCAATTATGGAAAATCTGTCACTTGATTGTTGATATCGCTGTTCAAGTTCTCAAGTGCTTGTTTGTTCCCACGACCACCGGTGTACGTTTGGTGAGATGCCTGGCCATTTGTTTCCAGCTACACCCTGCTTTCTGCCAGCATAATTATCCACAAAACGAGCCACCAAGGTGGATCAACAGAGCAAGAAGTAGACTGTTTCCACACATGGCTTATCAGTTAATACACGTAATTCACCTTGGAGATCCAATACATTGAAATGTCTGGATCTCACACAATATCATGTTAGTCAAAACCCAAATGAATGAAAGAAAAATAAAGGGCAGAAATTCAGCTTGGGTGGTAATGCAAAATGAGCGGGATCGCTTTGATCGTCCATTATACTCCCTATCCGATATTTAATTCTATTGATGCCAATGGAACTGAATATCCAGTGGGAAGTATAACAGACGGTCAATGCAACACCGCCAATTCACCGCTACCATCCAAGACTAAGTTCTACCCCCAAAATCTTATAAATCACCCCTGCCACGTTGAAGATTGTAGGAATGTTAGCATCTACCCTTATTAGGTAAGAGTATCAAGGGCTATGGAGCAAAGTGGGGTAAATGGAGTTGAGGTACAGATCAGCCATGATCTAATTGAATGGCGGAATAGGCTCGAGGGGCTGAATGGCCTCCTCCTGTTCCTATGTTTGAGGTGTTGACTTTTGGATGAGATGTTACAGCAAGGCCAAATCTGCCCTCTCAGCTGGATGTACCCAGTAAAAGCTGCTTGAGTAGCACCATGCATTTTAACTCAGTTTTAGTCCCACTGATTTGACTAAAACATTCCAAACACAAGCATGCCAAAGAGAGCCAATCCAATCCTAAGACTCCATATCCTGTAGCTGAAGGGTCACGGGTTCAGAGTGCATGGAAACCACTTGCTGGTGGTAGTGGTAAATAACCTTCAGCTGCATTTCTTTGTGGCACAGTGCCTGATCATGTGTTCAACAGTTCAACTATACATACCTCCCATTCCCCTCCTCCATTCTATCTCCAGCAACAAAACTGGCCCCCAAGGGTAAATGAGATGAGTTATAAGGAAAGATGGGTGAAAAATCAACTTAAAACATAGGGGCCTGGAGTTTTCCCTAGGTTAAGAAGAACTCCTTTTGATAAACAATTTAAATAATCTGCCAGAAAGGGTAGCTGAGCCAAAACATTATTGTGCTTTCAAAGTACCGCTGGATGCGATAATGGGAGAGCGAGGGTAGAGGCATGAGATTAGTGGGGCCGACTTGCCTTTTTTCATCCTTTTTTCTGATGTTCTAATGTTTACCTCACTTTCAGCACCTTTCCCCTTATGATTTTAAGTTTATGAAAAAGGTGTTTCTTTTAAGAAAAAAAACTTGCTTGCATTTCTATAGCGCCTTTTGCAACCTCAGGATATCCCAAAGCGCTTTACAGCCAATGAAGTACTTTTGACGTGTAGTCACTGTTGTAGTGTGGGAAATGCGGCGTGTGGGAAATGCGGCAGCCAATTTTAGATCAGCTTTTTTTGCTCATCGGGCAGAGTAAGTCTAACACTGTCATCAGTTGCCTACTTAAATAAAATTATTCTCAAAAATTTCAACAGAAAGATAGAAAGAAGCAAAAGACTGCTAAAGCTAATGAGAGTTCTTTATGACTTTGATTTTTAAAAGGGGTACCGAGAGCAACAATAAGTCTTTAATTTGCTGGTATGTACTCAATAGATTTTTCTTAATCATTGGAATAACTCAGTGAAATTGCTCCAATATCACTACATTCACACGACAAAATAGCTACTGAGAGAAAAAATGACAGCGTCTGAGATAGGTAGATCTTTACAGTGGTGTTTTATTGAGTATTACAGAGATGCTGATTGTTTTTCACATATTATATAATGCTAGGAGTGTTGCTTTACTGATACTCCAGGAAATACTTGTAAATTAGCCAGTGATTTAATTGTGATCTAGTTGCCAAAACATTTTCCTTTCTGACATTTCTGAGGAATATTCTATTCGCATTGCCCCTGAACTATAAACACTGCTTCCAGCACTCGTCATCTGTCTTAATTCCATCTTACTCCAAATCAACATCCGGCCTGATAGAGTTTCAGGAAAAATGCACTGATGTGGCGTCTTAAAATTGTGCAAACATTTTATATGCGGAATAATCTGGCAGGTTGAGAACAGTAATGATGATTGCCCTATTCTTCATTTCAACTTTTTCTCCCTTTTTCTTGAAGGTAACAACTGACGATGCTAGGATGAGACTCTCTGATATTTTATCACAGTGACCATTTTCCACGTGAAAGCTGCACTAGACTGCATTGCTGGGCTGAGCGACCATGAGGAAAAAAAATGTCCAGTGTTAATTTGTGTGATACGTCTTTCAACAAAAGCAACAGAACATTGCAACGCTAGAGATTTGGAGTGTATCCATTTACTAAAGAATACTCATATATATCTGGAAATTCATGCTGCAAGAAGTTCATTTTTATGATTTATTAATGGAACATAACAAGGGGAAAACATTTCTTGGTCGCTATGTGTAGTAACATTGTAAATGCATTTGTGAAGCTATTTCCTCTTCATTATATCTAACAAAATTATAAACAGTTCCAATTTTGCCCAAAGTACTGAACAGCAAAAATCTTCACAAACAAGAGAAAGAAAGACTTGCATTTATGAGGGCTTTTATGATCTCAGGGTGTCCCATGGCACTTTACAACCAATGAAGTACTTTTGAAGCGCAATCACTGTTGTAATGTAGGAAACACAGCAGCCAATTTTGTGCACAGCAAGGTCCCACAAACAGCAATGTGATAATTACCAGACAATCTGTTGTCGGTGTTAGTTGAGGGATAAATGTTGGCCAGGACACTGGGAGAACCCCGCTGCTCCTCTTGCTTGTTCCTGCTCAGTGCTGTGGGATCTTTTACGTCCACCTGAAGGAGCAGGTTTAACCTTTCATCCAAAAGACGGCACCACCGACAGTGCAGCACTCCCTCAGTACTGCAGCGGAGTGTCAGCTAGATTATGTGCTCAAGTCTCATGGAGTGGGGCTTGAAGCCACCACCTTCTGACTCAGACCTGAGAATGTTACCCATTGAGCGACAGCGAATACATTTACAATATCGATACAGATTGGCCCATATTTTCCGATCCCTACGGGTGTGTATGGGCTGTGTACGCTCCCGTAGGGTCCTCGCAGGTGCCAGTTTCAGGCGTGCGAAGCGCATGTGCTGAAAACCGGCACTTCCGATCCTCTTGACAGATCGCACGCCTGCCCTGGAGAAGGGCCTTTGCGGGAGGAGAGTTCCGCTTTCTGCAGAACCTCCGCCCGCTGAAATCCCTTAAAAATCTTACGCCTGGTAAAAGCAGGCGTAAGGCCTGCTTTTACCAGCATAAGAGTTAAAAAAATACTTTTAAAAAAGGTTAAGTTTATTTTTAGCCCCGTAAAAAACTTTAATTATTTTTTTCAAAAAATTACATTTTTGTTTAAAATATTTAATTTCATGTAATTTTAACTCATTTTAAAAACGTGATTTAAAAAAAATGTATTTAATGTTGTAGTGTCTTTTTTCAGTGATCCCCATTCATACTTTTGACAGATCTAACTATCAAAAGTATGAATGGGGACTCCCTTTTCCCATTGGCTCGCCTGGCCCATGTGATCCCAGGGACGCTTGCAAACCGCCTGCGCCTCTGGGATACCTGGGCCCAGGAGAGGCCCAGGAGCGGAAGAGTCCGGACCTCAGGAGCCCTCAGGTAAGGGCGTAGATTTTTTCCCAATAGGAGGCCTCCGCACGCAGGAAGCCTCCGATCGGAAATTACGGGCCACAGTGACCAGGAAGATTCTAATCCCATTATCTGATATTGGTCTGTCACTACAGGGGAGATTCTGTGACCCAGCACTCCCTGAAAGTGGTAGCGCATGCTGTAAGGCATGAGCTTGCACCCTATGATTTCCAGCCTTTATATTTTCTGCTGTTTAATGTCTGTTTTACCTTCTTCAATGGGCAATTTAAGATCTTGCAAAATAATCTTCATGCGACTGAATTAATCTAATCCTGAAGACCTGCATGAACAGCTTCTTTACTTGGCCAAGCAGCTTCTAATAACATCAATTATAATCAGCTAAAACAATGTTAAAAGCAAGTGTATACTCACTTCATAACACCCCATTAAAATCACTGACATCCTCTCCATGTCAATACTACTTACTGCAGCTGTAGAGTTTCACAGTCTGTGCAGCGTTACACTGCTGACTTCCCCTAAGTGAGTTAGGTTGCGATTACAACTGTAGCATTGGAGCAAAGCAGTTTCACTTTGCATCATTACTACACTTACAGTATTTTATTAATTCATCCTCTGGATGTGGGCGTCGCTGGCAAGGCCAGCATTTATTGCCCATCCCTAGTTGCCCTCGAGAAGGTGGTGGTGGTCCTTCTTGAACCGCTGCAGTCCATGTGGTTAACGTATTCCCACAATGCTGTTAGGGGATTTTGACTCAGACACAACGAATGAACGGCAATATATGTCCAAGTCGGGATGGTGTGTGAATTGGAGGTGATGGTGAAAATGCAGCCTGAATCGTTCCTTCCCACTGGCCTCCACATCATTGCCACCGGGACTGAGCAGGAGTCAGCTTTGACAAATTTAAATGAAGCCTGGGAGTTAAAATGGCCCAGGCCTCATGATGGTTCACAGGCGAGCCTGTGGCTCACTGCAGCTCCACACGCCATGAATAGGCCGGCAGTCAAGATCTTGGCCTATAGTGTAAACGCGCCCTAAAATGCACCACGTGGTGTGAATCTGAGCTGTATACAGCAGGAAGCTCTCGGATGCAATTACTGCTCTGAGTACACCTCAGCCATTGGAGCAGAAGGCACGCTACACTTGGCTCCAGTGCCCCCAAACTAGGGAGTGGGGGGTGTAATGATATCAGCAAATAGAGATAGTATTTGCCTGTTCGATTATGATGCCTTAATTGCATGTATTGATTGCTTGTGCCTGACCAGCAGAGGGCATGTGACCGAGAGAAGCAAGGCAGTTAGTTTGGTTTCAGTTTCGTTCTAGATGCATCACTAGCATAATGGTGTCTCCTGAATGCTGTATAAAGAGTTGAACAGACTTTAGATTAAAACTCATCTTCTTTCATAAATGTCTCATCATTGAACCCACAAAGAAATCAATACATGGTGTCAGAAGTGGCTGAAAGAGATGAAGAGAAAAAATCTGCAGTTAAATCAGCTCTCCACAGATTAGCAAGCCAAAAGAGAACATCGTTACTTACCATTAGAGAATAGCTAACAAAGTGAAAAATGGAAGGTTTACTCCCACCGGCGATGCTTCAGTTGACAGGTAATGTGGCTGAAAATTGGAGGAGGTTCAAACAACGTGTGGTGTTGTATTTATCAGCAATCGGAGCTGACGAGAAAAGTAATAATAAGAAATCGTCAGTGTTCTTACATGTCGTGGGTGATGAAGCGCTGGAGGTGTATAATAATTTCACATTCGCTGCTGATGGAGACAAAATGAAGTTAGATAAAATAATGGAACAGTTTGAGGCCTACTGCATACCCAAACGTAACGTGACGTTTGAGAGTCACAGATTTTTCACATGTGTACAGAAAACGGGTGAGACTATTGATCAGTATGTGACTGAACTGAGAAACAGAAGCAAATCATGTGAATTTGGGGGACTGACAGGCTCGCTGATAAAAGACAGACTGGTGTGTGGTATTCCAGATAATGGTCTAAGGGAAAGACTGCTAAGAGAGCAAGATCTAGACCTGGGAAAAGCCATAGCACTGTGTAGGGCTACAGAGATTGTGAAGTTGCAGGCAAAGGAGCTGTTCAGTGACAGTAGCTGCAACGTGGATGCAGTGAGTAAGAACGGACACAAACCGTTTAACAAAAAGAGCGCCAATGTGAAAAAGAGGTGTGGCCAGCGAACGAAAATGAAAGGGACAATCGTAAGCCATGTAGTCGATGCGGTACACAGCATCCACCAAGAAAGTGTCCAGCATATGGTAAAACATGCAATATTTGCAACAAAAACAACCATTATGCCCATTGCTGTAAGAACCAAATGCAACAAAGCAAGGTCCATGCAGTAGATGAAAGCGAGATAGAGGAGTTCAATGTAGATGTTGTGTCTGAAAACAAAGAAGAAAAAAGAGACTGGATGTTGACACTAAAAGTGAATGACATACACATTCCATTTAAATTGGATACTGGAGCACAAGTTAATGTGATATCAGAGACTGATTTTAAGAAAATTAGACCCAGACCAAACTTACATGGAATAAAAGTGAAAGTGACAGGATTCTCAGGTACTGATATACCAGTGAAAGGAAGACGCATTGTCAAAGTGACACACAAGGACAGAGAGCACATGTTAGCATTAATCGTGGTGCCAAAGGATGTGCAAGCCATACTAGGTTTAAAAGCCTGTGAGAGACTGAACCTGGTAAAGAGAGTCCTCGTTGTGGAAAGCGAAGGAGAGACAGTCTATGATGAACTGAATGTTGCGTACACACCGGGTAAGCTGATGTATACAGCAGACACGTTGTCCAGAGCTGTTGACCCAGGAGAGCCCGCAAACACAGTGAAAAGACTGAAGTACAAGGCAAAAGACAGTGGAACTGACTTCTACCAGAGCATGCTTGTATACTGCACAACGCCGCTCGAGTGTGGTATGTCACCAGCCCAACTCCTGATGGGACATCGGCTAAGGTCAAACCTACCCATCCCGGAGAACCTCCTGAAAACAAAAGAGGGGGAGAAAGTGAGGAAGTTCAAAGAACAACAGAAAGAAAAGCAAAAGTACTACTATGACAGAGGAACACAAAACCTACCTGAACTCCACACTGGTGACCAAGTAAGGTTGAAAGACAAAACAAACACATGGACTCAGAAGGGAACTGTCCTGAGTGAAGTTCAACCAAGATCATACACCATTCAGACAGATGAGGGTGCTGTTCTGAGAAGAAATCGTCGAGATCTTCTCATGGGAACAGCCACAGCAGGTCAAGAGACTGATACTGTTGAACAACCTGATCACACAGCTGAGAACCAATCATCTGAGGCAACAACTCAGATTCAAGGACAATCAATCAGAAAATCCTCAAGACACGTGAAGCCTCCTGAGAGACTCATTGAGCAAATTTAAGGACTATTGTTATAGAAGGAAGTAATGTTACCTTATTCTTTCTTCAAGTTCTAGTGTATTTACATATTTCATGTGAACACACCAAGCAAGGTTAAAAAACCTTGATCATGATAATGATAATATAAGTTCATTAAGTGTTACAGTTAAAATGCAGATTAATACAAAGAAAACATGTTGTTAGTTAAAAGTAAAATACTTTTGTTTTAAGAAAAGGAGATGTAATGATATCAGCAAATAGAGATAGTATTTGCCTGTTCGATTATGATGCCTTAATTGCATGTATTGATTGCTTGTGCCTGACCAGCAGAGGGCATGTGACCGAGAGAAGCAAGGCAGTTAGTTTGGTTTCAGTTTCGTTCTAGATGCATCACTAGCATAATGGTGTCTCCTGAATGCTGTATAAAGAGTTGAACAGACTTTAGATTAAAACTCATCTTCTTTCATAAATGTCTCATCATTGAACCCACAAAGAAATCAATACAGGGGGAATAAGTCAGCTCTGGTTGCAGTGACCCCTCATGGAAAGCGAACATGTGAGGATGTCAAAGAAATACATAACTGTGTTTGGTTGTAATAGTAGACTGTTGTCACTATCCAGGTTCATGAATGACCACTTAGAGGACTGTCAGTACCCCAGAACGATCGTCACCATCAAGACACATGAGGTAATGGAAGAAAATCATAAAAACATAAGAAATAGGAGCATGAGTAGGCCATTTGGTCCTTCGGGCCTGCTCCACCATTCAATAAGATCATGGCTGGTCTTCTACCTTAACTCCACTTTCCCGCGCTATTTCCATATCCCTTGATTTCCTTAATAGCCAAAAATCTATCAATCTCTGTCTTTAATATACTCAACGACTGAGCTGCCACAGCCCTCTGGGGTAGAGAATTCCAAAGATTCACAATCCTTTGAGTGAAGAAATTTCTCCTCCTCTCAGTCCTAAATGGCCAAAGCCTTTTTCTGAGACTGTGACCCCTGGTTCTAGACTCCCCAGTCAAGGGAAACATCCTCCCTGCATCTACCCTGTCAAGCCCTGTAAGATTTTTATATGTTTCAATGAGATTACCTCTCATTCTTCTGAATTCCAGAGAATATAGGCCTAGGCTCCTCAATCTCTCCTTATAGGACAATCTCCCCATCCCAGGAATCAGTCTGGTGAACCTTCATTGCACCCCATCTAAGGCAAGTGTATCCAAAATCAGGGAAAAGATATTAAAATTTTGATTGTGTTCAAAATTTAATAATGATTCAGTAATATTCAAGAACTGCCATCATAGTTAAAGGAAATAAACTGAGCACCACTTTATTGGTATCACTTAATTTAAAGAAAGGTTATCTGGTGAGAAAAATTAACTTTACAATGTATATTGAGACTTTTACCATACCAGCGATTGTTTTATCATTTGGCTTCAATCTCTGTCAAAACAATCCGTGATGAGATTGTTAGCAAACATACCAATGCCTTCTTTTGAAATGCTGCCCAACTTTATTGTCATTGGCCCAGAAATTCCAGAACGGGGCTTGCAGCGCGTGCAAGCCCCGTATTTACACTTACCCCGCGCTACTGACGATTAGCTCCAGGGACGCCTGGACTTGGTGAATGAAAAAGAAGAATCCCGGGCAGCGTATGACGTCACGCCGCCCAGGAGTGCAGCCAGCGCGAAGCCAGGAGCGTGCAGTGTAAGTGAGACACGCCCCTTGAGGTCTCAGTTTCACTGGACACGCCCCCAATGTTTCTGTCAAGCTGCTAGGCATTTTTACATGCAAAGCAGCAGTTTAAATAGGTTTTTGGAAGTTTTTTGAAGATTTTGGTAACTTTTATAAACTTTTTAAAATGTTTACATTATTTTGAGTAATCTGAAGTAGTTTTAAAGAGAATTAAAGCAATTTAAAGACTTTTAAAAGCCCTAAAAGAATGTTTTTAATTCCATTTATTTATTTAGCAATGTCGTCGTCATACGTGTCTTCACACTGTTCCCTTTGGGGAACTGTATGAAGTGGTGGAAGGATTTATGGCCGTGATTAACGCTCATTCCGTGACCGTAACCATCTTTGAACCAGCCATTAGGGCGGTTAGTCCTATGGCGGGAGGGTTTTACGGGCTCCCACAAGCTATACAAGGAGGGGGGGCCACCCACACCCACGGACGCAAATATCCCACTGGATGTCAACCCAGAATTTAGAGCTGGAGCTCCGACTCCACTTGCCCGGACTGTCTGGAGCGGGGTTCGAAACCCTACCCTGATCTGGCCCAGCGGCGGGGATCCTACCGCTATGACAAAGGCCCAATCCGATTAGCAACGTGAAATGGCAGCATAGGGCTCCAGTCACGGGGAGGGAAAAGGCGCAGGAAACGTATGGGTGTCACCTTTTGTGCGGAGTGGGCCTTTTGCATAGCAGTAAGCATCCCCGCCGCTGGGCCAGAAGGAGTAGGGTTTTGAACCCCACTCCAGACAGTCCCGGCAAGTGGAGTCGGAGCTCCAACTTTAAATTCTGGGTGGACATCCAGCGGGATACTTGCGTCCGTGGGTGTTGGTGGCCCCCCCCCTCAGATGGGTTGTGGGAGCCCGTAAAACCCTCCCGCCATAGGACTAACCACCCTAATGGCTGGTTCAAAGATGGTTACGGTCACGGAATGAGCGTTAATCACGGCCATAAATCCTTCCACCACTTCATACAGTTCCCCAAAGGGAACAGTGTGAGGATACGTACGATGATGACCTCTTGCGCAATGCACCTCCTTGGACCCTCAGTCGCAGATGCGAGGGGGCAAGTCGTGCAATTGTTAAATTTTTCATTTTATTGACATGTAAAATGTTGGCCCAGTAATTCCCTTCCAACTGCGCGAGTACGGTCGGGGTACTTACGCATCTGGCCGGATGAAATGCCGGTTTTCAGCATGCACAGTGCTTTTGGGGAAAACCGGCATTTCCTGTCCTCTGAACGAAGGGGTTCAGAGGCAGAACACGTGCGACTGCACAGGCAGCGCGTGCGCAGTATAATTCGCCGCTTTCATTACTGCTTTCAGTGAGGTCAAGTCCTTACAACTTACACATGAAAAAAGCATGGGTACAGTTGCTCCAGAGGCTGCGGAGGAAGATATTTCTTATCGTGGAGCTTCTGAAAGTATGTATGTCTGTATATATTCCTTTGCGTGTTTTGTATATATTCCTTTACTTATGTGTATGAATGTATTATTTAATTATGACTTTCAGAGAAAGTAACTTATTTGAAAATCATAATTAAAAACATACATTCATACACATTAGTAAAGGAATATAAAACATACATACATATACGTAAAGGAATATATGTGGACATACATACATAACTCATTCTCACATTCCATTCACACAGCCACAATTGCTCCTTCTACCTACCGTTCTGAAAACCCTTTTTAAAAAAAAAAAAATTTTAACTTTAAAACTTACTTAAAATTTCTTAAAATAGCTTCCCTCCCTTTCCCAAACAAAAATATTGCATTTCAGAAGCTCCACGATAAAATGTTTCTTCCTCCGCAGCCAATGAACCACTTTACACTTGCTTTTTTTAAGTGTAATTTCTGAGGACTTACCCTCACGGATTTCATGAATGAAATCTACGAAGTTCACTGCGCAAGCGCTGCCTGTGCAGTCGCACGCGCTCGAGGTCTGGAAATGCCGGCGTTCCCCGCATGCGCTGTTCATGCTGAACGCCGGCATTTCCAACGGCCAGATGCGTGAGTACCCCGAGCGCACTCACGCCTTTGGCCGCGAATTTCTGGCCCATTATTTCATGGATAAAGATTTTTCTGGGCACCTGGAGTTCAACAAGGATTCTATCCTGAGACTTCAGTGGAGGGGGCAGGGGTTCTTGCTTAATAACCAAAGCAGAGAATGGTAAAGAGCAACATAAGGCACTTTGTTAGAGCTGTGTTCTTCTTATGTTCTCTCTCGTGGGCCTGGGATGTCCCCTTCATGTTAAAAACAACACAGAGGCTGTGAGCTAAGAAGTGGCTGCTATTCCTCCAGTGCTGTCTGCAGCTCAGCAAATAGCCGATAGAAGCTTGTCACTGTGGTGACAGTAGGATGACGGTATACATGACTGTCATTCAGAGTGGACTTGTACAGGTTGACAGCTGTACTCTCTCACACAGGGTGGCACAATAAACTATTCAAGTGTTACCTGTCAGCGCAACATACGGGCGGGTGGGTGGTCTTGCGGGGATTGTAGGGGGTGGGGGGTGTTCACTTACAAGATAATACAATGCTTGCTTCTTCCCTCCACCCACCCTGCAAGTTAATATTACTGTTACTGTAGAAGTAAGTAGCATTGGTTCATTACTCCGATAACCAAATGTGCCACATGCTGGTGCAGAAGACTGTTTTCTATATCTTTTCATTAAAAGTAGGTCAGAGCGATTGTGAGTGAAACTAACTGGATGTTTAAAATGGTATTAATTTGTGCGTGACTCAATTGGTAGCACTCGTGCCTCTGAGTCAGAATGTCATGGGTTCACAAGTCCACCCCAGAGTCTTGAGTACATAATCCAGGCTGACACTCCCAGTGCAGTCCTGAGGGAGCGCTGCACTGTTGGAGGTGCCATCTTTCGGATAAGATGTTAAACCGAGGCCCCGTCTTCAGGTGGATGTAAAAGATCTCAAGGAAGTCCGCATTTAAAGGGGAGGTCACATTTTTTCACTTTGATGTCTGGAGCCAGAGGGAGAATAATATTGGAGGTGTTTTTTTAATACATATTTGCGTATTTATTTTGGCTGCACTTTATTTTCATACAGCGTGCTCAATAAAGAGTCTGCTAGCTGCATGTACCTTGTACCTCTGCTCATCAGTGTCAGCTGTGTCTCAGTTGGTAGCAGACTCGCCTCGGAGTCAGAAGGTTGTGGGTTCGAGTCCCACTCCAGAGACTTGAGCACATAAAGCTAGGCTGACACTCCAGTGCTGAGTGAGTGCTGCACTGTCGGAGGTGCCGTCTTTCGGATGAGACGTTAAACCGAGGCCCCGTCTGTTCTCTCAGGAGGATGTAAAAGATCCCATGACACTATTTGAAGAAGAGAAGGGGGGTTCTCCCTGGAGTCCTGGGGCCAATATTTATCCCTCAACTAACATCACTAAAACAGATTATCTGGTCATTATCACTGCTGTTTGTGGGAGCTTGCTGTGTGCAATTTGGCTGCCACGTTTCCTACTTTACAACAGTGACTACACTCCAAAAGTACTTCATAGGCTGTAAAGTGCTTTGGGACGTCCTGAGGTTGTGAATGGTGCTATAGAAATGCAAGTCTTTCATTGTGATGAGCAATATTAATACGGCCTTTATTTGCAAAAATGTTTCACCATCATTTTGAAATGTTATGAATTGCAGAGAATTGCTCTGGGCTTTAGCACAGACATGTCCTTCTCTGCTACAGACGGTAATGCTGTTAACGTTCGAACACTGGGAGTAAGTCTGGAGTTTCTAATCATCTTTCAGGGCACAGCTTAAGGAACTGAACATTCTGAACTTTTCTCAGATGATATTCACAAACACGTAATCCTTGATACACAAAATGAAGGATAATCACCCATTATACACAAAAAATATACTTCATTCCATCAAATGTTGCATTCTTGTCAGAAGTACTACTTCTGTGCGTGTAAAAGTATTTCTTCTTTGTGCCAGAGAGTTGGTTTCCTTCACTGTTCCATAGATCTGAGGAAATGTTGTTTATCTATGGCTTTTAACAACTTTGAAATAGGACTTGAGGGTTAACCAAACATCCTCTGGGATTTTCAAATTGTCCTGTGAAACCCTATTAAGTCCAGAAAGATGTAGCAAAAAGGGATTTAATAAAGCCTCACAGGTTGATTTCAAAATATCACAGGCTTTGTGTCGAATTCTCCGGCCTATCTCGCACGATCTTGCCAGCCCTGGGGAGGCGGGTTTGGAGGCGGCACTGCCGGAAAAATGGCAGAATCTGGGAGCGGGTGCCCATCCCGCCCCCAACCCGCCTCCGTGCCATCTTCCCAGGAGGCAGGTAGCCGACCCGCGCCGGGTCCCGTCTCCTGGAAGCGGGAAGGGGATTACATCCACTTAACTGCCTGTTAACAGGTAGTTAACAGAGAGTTCAGAGGATTATCCCCATTTTTCCAACAGAGGCGCGGGCTTCCCGACGTCGGGAAACCCCGCCAGGGTCACCGAGGCAAGCAGTGGGACTGCGGGGGTGAGGGGTGCAAAAGTGCGCTGTGGAGGTAAGTGATGGGTGCAAGTGTGGAGAGGTAATTATGTGAGGTGAGTGAAAATGATAGAAAATGTTTACTTACCTTTGTTTCTTCCTGCATGCTTCAACAGTTGGGGATACGAAGAGTCTCGCATCTCACCGGCGGAGATGACAGATGGCTGCTGCATTCTCCGATGCAACAACCATCTAAGTTCTGCCAAAGAAGGAGGTTTGATGAGCCTTGAATACAAGAACTCATCAAACAACCTAGAATGTCAGTGTTTGACAGCTTCACAAAGCTGTCAAATGATGACAATTCATCTGTCAAAAATTTTTGACAGATGAAACATCATACGCTGACGTTCTCTGTAACCGGCTTTCCTTTAATTGGCCTGCTAAACCCGCTGGGCGAGCTTAACAAGGTCAATCAAGGGAAAATAGCGTGGGTTGGCCACAAGTCGATGGAGACAGAACAACGACCCGACAAGCAGCAGTCCCGCCTCCAACGCGCCCCCATTGGCAAAATTGCCCCCACTACCCCTGTGCTCGCTGAATTACATTGGCTCCCAGTCAACCAACTATTTGATTTTAAAAGTATCATCCTCATGTTCAAATCCCCACATGGCCTCACCCTTCCCTTTCTCTGTACCCTCCTCCAGCCCTACAAACCTCTGAGAACTCTTCATTCCTCCAACTCTGGCCTCCTATGCATCCCTTATTTCCTTCGTCCCACCATTGGCACCTGTGCCATCAGTCCTCTAGGCCCTAAACTCTGGAATACCCTCTTTGGCTCTCCACCACTCTCTTCCTTTAAGATGCTCCTTAAAACCTGCCGGTTTGACCAAGCTTTTGGTCACCTGTCCTAATGAATCCTTCTTTGGCTCGGTGTCAATGGCCGTGATTTTGCAGGCACTCAGAGGGAAGGTTTGGAGGCGGGTCATAGGTTAAATTCGATTTGATTGACGGCGGGTTCCGATCCCACTGTCAACCCACCTCCAAACAGTTTTCCCAAGTGTCGGGTACCCGATTTGCGCATGGACCCGACACCTAACGGCGGGAAGCGGATTAAAGGCAATTACCTGCCTATTAACAGGTACTTGCCAGTAGTTGTCAGCCTATTTTGGGATTTTGCCGCTTCTGGCTCAGGTTTCCAGACGTCCGGACACCAAGCCAGGTAAGTGTGGCATGTTGTGAGTCTGCTGTAATGTTTCTGGATTGATGACAGCTGCAGAAGTGGTGTGAAGGATCCAATGTTGCACATGGCGAGTCTCAGAGGAAAGAAAATGTTGGGTACTGCATTTTTAATACATTTACAGATTTCTTTAGCTTACAAGTTTTTAAATCCATGTCCAGTGCCACCTCCTTAGGAGAACCTCTCTCACCAGTGACAGATCGCTTCTGCCACCTCACCTGCAGCTGCCATCTATTCCAGCCTATGGAGGGTGTCATTGGAGAGCCTGGGTGCAAGAGGTCACCTTTGTGCAGTGATTGTCAGTGTTTGCAGCACCTCAATGCTGTCAAACACTGAGAAATCAACTGTCAAAATAAAATTGTATGTGGTCCCTTTAAGGAAACCGGCAGATGACGTGTCATCAAATGACGTCATCTAACCCACTTCCTGTTAATCGGCCGGCAAGCCCGCAGGGCGGGCTTAACAAGGTCAATCAAGGCAAAATCCCGTCTGTGGAGCAGAAGCAGCTGGGGGCGGGACTGGAAGCTGGACACCACCTGACCCGTACCCAACCCGCCTCCATTAATACAATCACGGCCAATGTTTTGTCTGATTACATTCCTGTGAAGCACCTTGGGATGTTTTACTATGTCGAAGGCGCTATTTAAAGGCAAGCTGTTGTTATTATTCTGGGCCACACCTTCTGTTAGATCCGTGGTTCAGTGGATAAATAATCACACGGATGCTGTACATTAACAAATAACAGGTCTTTACTGGAGGAGGATAATCGCTAGACTGGAGTACAGAGGCATGCGCACAGCTTATATACCGGCGTGGTCACTGCCGGTACTACAGTATACAGGAGCTGTAAAAAGTAGTTCTGACTTAAAGGCACATACACTACTATTCCTCCCTCTTTAGATTAATAATACCCCCTTAATATTCAAATAACAATTACATTTTACATGTACATTCAATAACAAAAGTCCATTTATAGATTCAGTCTTTGAGGCGGCTTCCTGACCCTTTCGGGATAGCGCCTTTCCAGAGGTTCTTGTTCTTGGTGCAGAGGCGATTCTGACCCCTTTTCATCGCGAAGTCCATCGGGTTCCACTGCTACTGGGTCTGAAGTAAGTGCTACCAGTATGTCGGTGTAGTGTATGTACCCGTCTACCTTTAAGAGAACTATTGTATGTAACCGTTCACCTTTAAGAGAACTACTTTAGGTGTGGCACTACTTTGTTTGGCTTCTGTATACTGTAATACCGACGGTGACCACACCAGTATATAAGTGTTGTGTCAGGATTTATTGGGCAGATTCGCCCTGACCTTCGAATAGTAAAGTCCTGTTTAAAGTTACTCTGGTAGTCTGTGTATTAATTAACTAAACAACCCATAGACTTTACAGTGGCGACGAGTCCGATCGTACCCTGCGGCAACAATACTTCCGAAGCAGTTAACGAGCGTCGAGAAGAGGCAACCGCCCTCGTCGTTCTGCTGGGAGAAAGCTCGAGGCTGCAGAACTAGAAAGGAGGAAGAATTTAGAGACAAAGACTTCCATCAGCAATAGGCACTGACTGCCCCTTCTGCCACGGTGAGGAGTGAGCCGATCAGCACGAGAAGCAAGGCGGCCACGGTGACTGTGAGTAAGGGAAAGTAAAAAGAATAACCGGAGGATAAGGGCGGTGCACTCGACCACGGTCGAGGGGGAAAGGAGCCGGACAGAAGTCGGGTCCAGAGGCGCTGAGACTGGGGCAGCGTGGAGCAAGGAAGCCGCGGTACAGACAGGCTGGGGGACGCAACGGCGTCGTGAGACAGCTAGACCGCGACCGGCGAAAAAGGCCGGGCAGCGACCGAAGCCACGAAGCGCTGCGACCGGGAACGTAGGCGCGGGAAGAGATAAACTCAGCCGCAGCCGGGGAGGGAAGCACCGGACTGCAAGAGGGCTGGGAGGCACGATTGGGAGCCGAGCAAGCGGGAGAGGCAGAGCCGACCAAGGGAGACTGAGCGAGAGCCAGTCCAGTGGCTGAAACTGTTCTCCGTCAACGGGGTGTACCCAGCGCCGGTAGAGCCGAGCGAGCGGGAGAGAGACAGAGCCCGAGCAAGGGAGACTGAGCGAGAGCCAGTCCAGCGGCTGAAACTGTTCTCCGTCAACGGGGTGTACCCAGCGCCGGTAGAGCCGAGCGAGCGTGAGAGAGACAGAGCCCGAGCAAGGGGAACTGAGCGAGAGCCAGCCCAGCGGCTGAAACTGTTCGCCGTCAACGGGGTGTACCCGTTGCCCTGCCGAGAAAAGGGAAAGCATTGAAGCTGACGCGCAGGCTGTGGACCTGAAAGCCAGCAGCCGTCGCCCGTGGGGAAAGTGTACCCCTCCCGCCAGGGAAGAAACGCGGGAAGCCGCCATTTTCGCGGGAACCGCCATCTTGGAAAAAAAAAAAAATTTTAAAGAAATAATTCGTGGTATTTATCAGGAAGAGAGGAAGATGCCTAAGCGTGGTAACATCAACGATTTTAATTCTGAGGTAGAAGACTGGGCCACGTATGTGGAACGCATTGAGATCTATTGTGAGGCCAATAAAATAGAAGAAGATGACAAAGCTATAACCTTGCTAAACTCGATGGGCGCGAAGACATACGGGCTCTTGAAGCATCTACTATCACCGGCTAAACCGGTGGATCAGACTTTCGATGATATTGTGGCTGTTCTGAAGGATCACTTGAAACCCACACCGTTGATGTTGGCGGAACGATTCAAATTCTATGCGAGAACGCAACGGAAAGACGAAAGCAACGCAGAATACTTGGTCGAACTGCGTAGACTAGCGAAATACTGCCAGTTTGGAGGGAATCTGACAGAGGCATTGCGAGACAAGTTCGTGTGCGGATTGGCAAAGGAAGGAACGCAAAAGCGACTACTCGAAGAGAACGACCTTACACTTGACAGGGCTGTCCTTATTGCAGCATCGCACGAAGCCGCAGCGAAGGGAACTGCGGAAATGCAGCTAAAGACAGCGGCACTCAGTGTGGATCAAATTACCTCGACAACAACAAAATGCTATCGTTGTGGGAAGACAACACACGACCAGAACCAATGCTGGTTTAAGAACCAGGAATGTAGAAAATGTGGCAAACTGGGTCACATAGCTAAGGTATGCCGGTCAGGGAAGAAGACCACCAACCAAAGGACCAACAACCAAAGGAAGCCATCACAGGAAAAGTACAACAAGGTACACAAGGTGGCTGAGAAGAGTTCAGACGAACGGAATTCGGACTCAGACCCAAACGGCCAGGAGCTGGGTAGTCTGAGAATTCACAATGTGAGTAAGGAAGCTGACCTACAAACTATCTGGGTCATGCTAAAAATAGCTGGAGTCCGAGTGAAAATGGAGTTGGACACTGGATCAGCTCTATCAGTCATAAATCGAAGGGATTACCACCAGCTATTCTCACATATACCCTTAAGAGATACCAAGTTCGTATTGCAGACATACATGGGGCATAAAGTATACCCCATGGGAAAGATAAGAGTCAAGGTGAGAGATAGGGGTAAAGAACACCCAAGAATGAACTTATACGTACTACCTGAGGGAGGACCACCACTTCTAGGACGGGAGTGGATCAAGAAAATAGACATGGAATGGCACTATCTAAAAGCCATAACGAGTGAGGACTCGGTGCAGACAATCAGCTCAGATTCTGAATCGGTTGACGATAAGACCAACCCAAATGTGAAAGACAAGGCTAAAATGGACTTGCCGACTAAGGTTGGAAAAACGAAGGCATGCAGAAAGGCTTATGCTCCAGAGAAGAACAAAGTTTCAGAACAGATCTCCACCGAACAACGACAACATAGTTTGACAGAGAATTCTGAGTCTGTTCAGTTTAAGGACATATCCATGACGGAAGAACACCGAGCTCGGACTCAACTTTATTTCAAATTACGACAACAATTAGAACAATTGAGTTACCGTCTCGTACAAGAGATGAAAACAATGAAAAAGTTCTATGACACCGAATGGGAGAATCTGGAAAGACAACAGAAGCAGCTAGCTCAAGCAGAGAGCGACCATAGAGCCATCGTGACCAATCACCGATCACATCTCCCTTATGATGTTCAGGAGTTAGAATATTTGCAGAAAGAAGCAAATGAAGAGGAATCTTCAGGAAGCCAGGATTTTATTCCAGTTCTTCTCTACGACTCCTTACAAGCAGAGTTTGAGAAGTTGAAGGAACAGTATGAACAGGCCCAGGCTACAATCCTGGAGGGGGTTAACTCGGCAACCTCCGAAAAGCTAGTTTCAGTGGAAGCATATGAGCAACTAAAGGTTGAACATGAGCAAGAAGTCCAAAGGCTGCAGGAAATTCTTGATGAGCTCAAGGCCAAGACAGACTCATCGGTAGAAGTTCCATCCATAGATGAGAAATTAGAGGTGAAAGACATGGCAGAACATGAAAGTCAAGATGTCCAAGAACTCATAAAAATATTGAAGGAAACCCAAGACAAATATGAGGCGGCAATGACCAAGGTTCAACAACTTGAAGAACAGATTCAACTGGGAATTCTTTCAGTGAAAGAAAAGGCAACTGTAAGAAACACAGAGACTGTAAGAATGGCCCCTGAACATGAGCTAGAGAGCATCAAGGCGCAACTTCTCCGAGCGCTTAAAGCCAAAGTACAAGAGGAAAAAAAGGTGAAAGCATTGGAGGAAAAGGTGGATGAAATGGAGAAGACTCTGATCCACAGGGTCCCCGTGGAAGAGTTAACGGTCAGCCAACTCCTTCATATGCTGAGAGACAAGACTCTGCAATGGGAACCATTTGAACACGAGCTTCAATCTTCAAAGGGAAGGGGTTCGGAGCTCTCAAAAGTTTGGGGAATAGTTGAGGTTGCAACACAGATTTTACGGGGCTGCCGAAAGTACGCTGAATCACGTCAATGTGAACTACAGAATGTTGAAACAGCTGCTCCAGTAGAAGGATTGAATAGCCCGATCAATCAATCCCCGATGGAAGGGGAAGTATTGGAATCACAAATGAGGTCATTAGTGAAGGATTGGCAGGAAACCCAGGAAGAGCGGGATGAATATGAACGCATGAAGAAGTCTCTTCAGGAAAGATGTCTAGGGAGGGAACAACAGTCGGCTAACGTCCAGTTGGGTAAGGAAGAAGTAGCAGGCCCTCTCGCTAGACTAGCTCAGGACGACACCGAATATTACCATGACCTGTTGAGTGACACGGAATATTACGATGACTTGGTCTGCCCAGCTTGTGATGAAAACTCCCAAAGTGCAGAAATCAGGATGAAACACTTAAAGTCTAAGGAACATAGGGAGATGGTGGCGCTACAGCTGGCAGCGGATAAGGGAGCCCCGAGAGTCTCCAAGAAGCAGAAAAGAAAAAGACGAAGCAGAAGACGATAACCATCTAAATCATTATCACTTCTATCAGATCATGCACGTGGGCCCTACGAAGGGGGCCAAATCAGTTGGAAAGTAGGAAAAATTACCAAGGCAGTCCAGCTGTTTGTAAAAGTCAGCACTGCTGGTTCAGCAGGACGGAAGTTCAAGCTGTTAAGCCAAGGGAAAGACTATTGGATGAGTCACGCTAGAAATGTGAACCGGCTACACCACAGAGATGTTGTTCGGACCGAGTCAAGACCAGAGACTGAATCTGTGAACTGTTCCCGCAGAGACTGAATCTGTGAACTGTTTCCTGCAGAGACTATATCTGTGAATTGTTTTACATGAAGTTGATTATATGTTATGTTTAATGGGGAATAAGTATGTTGTAAGCTAAAAAGGGAGGATTGTAGTGTATGTACCCGTCTACCTTTAAGAGAACTATTGTATGTAACCGTTCACCTTTAAGAGAACTATTTTAGGTGTGGCACTACTTTGTTTGGCTTCTGTATACTGTAATACCGACGGTGACCACACCAGTATATAAGTGTTGTGTCAGGATTTATTGGGCAGATTCGCCCTGACCTTCGAATAGTAAAGTCCTGTTTAAAGTTACTCTGGTAGTCTGTGTATTAATTAACTAAACAACCCACAGACTTTACAGTCGGGATCATCCCCAGGTCCTCGAGACATGGGGTTGGCGCATTCCTGTGATGCTAAGATCTGATCGATGTGGCGTCTCACAATGTTCTCCCCGACATCCACGGTGTACATTAATGGCCCCTGCCTTGTATATACCGTTCCGGGTTGCCACTTCTCTGTTCGATAGTCCCGGGCCAAGGCTGGTTGCCCTACATTGAAGCTCCTAGTCGGCTTCTCGTTGATGTGCTGGAATTATTTGTCCACAACATTTCTTCGCACATTTGGTCTGAGCAAGTCCAGACGAGATCTCAACCTTCGGTTAAAGAACATCATGGCCGGGGTTTGGTTGGTAACTGCATGTGTCGCGTTTCGGTAGGCGAATAAGAAATTGTCCAGCTTATGCTGTAGTGGAATTTCCTCATCGCACATGGCCTTTATCGCCTTCTTAAAGGTTTGTACGAACCTCTCAGCCAATCCATTGGTGGCTGGATGATACGGGGCGGATGTGTAATGCCTTACCCCATTCCTTTTCATGAATTTTTGGAACTCGTCGGACACAAACTGTGGTCCATTATCAGAGCAGATCTGCTCTGGCAAACCGTTTCTGGCAAATATGGTCCGTAGGACTGCAATCGTTTTCTCTGTAGTGGTTGAAGACATCTTTATCACCTCAGGCCACTTTGAATGAGCATCCACTGCTATTAAGAACATTGAGTCCCTGAATGGACCAGCGAAATCAATGTGCACCCGTTGCCATGGAGAGGAGGGCCACTCCCATGGGTGTAGAGGGGCATGTGGTGGTGCATTTTGGACCTTCTGGCATCCTAAGCAGCTCTTCGTTAGGTCTTCGATTTGTTGATCGATTCCCGGCCACCACACATAAGCCCTAGCAAGGCTTTTCATTTTCACTCCCCCCAGATGACCTTCATTTAGCACTCTCTCCCTTAACTTGGGTGGAATCACCACTCTGGCTCCACACATCACTGTCCCCTGGCATACTGACAGCTGTTCTCTTCTGGATGAGAATGCTCGCAACAGTGAGTCGCCATGTGTTGGCCATCCCCTCACCGTCAATTCATATACCCGTGACAGTGTCGGATCATTGCGGGTCTCCTCTATATCCGTGTTTGTTACTGGCAATCGTTCAATTATCGACGAATAAAATATCTCGATCGGGTCCACTGCTGGTGCTTCCTCCACCGTAGGCAGTGGCAGGCGCGATAGCCCATCAGTGTTCCCATGCTGTTTCGTGCCTTTATATTCTATTTCATATTGATTCGCCCCTAGAAACAGGGACCATCTTTGTAACCGCTGTGCAGTCATTACTGGCACGCCCTTCTTAGGATTAAAGATGGAGACAAGTGGTTGGTGGTCAGTCAGCAAGGTGAACTTCTGCCCATGCAGATAGTGGTTGAATTTTTTTACTCCCCATACTAGGCTGAGGGCCTCCCTGTCAATCTGGGCGTAGTTGCGCTCAGCTGAGGTTAGTGGCCGAGACGCAAAGGCTACTGGCCTCTCCAACCCGTCTGGGAATTTGTGCGACAGCCCCGCTCCAATGCCGTAGGGTGATGCATCACATGCCAAACGAATTGGTAGTGCTGGGTTGAAATGGGCCAACACCTCTTTTGATGTGATCAATTCTTTACCCTTCTGGAAAGCTCGTCTACGTTCGTCATCCCACTTCCATGGTACCCCTGTTTGCAGTAGGGTGTTCAGCGGGTGTAATACCGTAGACAAATTTGGTAAGAACTTGTGGTAATAGTTTACCAGCCCGAGGAACGACCTCAGTTGTGACACATTTTCCGGTGCTGGAGCCTTGACTACTGCCACAATCTTGTCAGGGGACTTGTGTAACCCCTCTTCATCGATGACGTGGCCGCAATACGAGATCTGTTTCTGGAAAAACTCGCACTTGTGGCGATTAGCTCGTAGCCCATATTCCTTTAATCTGGCGAGCACCTTCTCCAAGTTAGCGAGGTGATCACCGTCATTTTCGCCCGTGACCAAGATGTCGTCCAAATAACACTGGGTCCCTGGAATCCCTTGCAGGACCTGATCCATCGCCCTTTGCCAGATAGCTGGAGCCGAGGCTACTCCAAACACCAGCCGGTTGTATTGATAGAGACCTTTATGGGTGTTGATCGTAAGGTCATGTTTCGAAGCTTCTTCTACCTCCATTTGCAAGTACGCCTGGGCTAGATCAATTTTGGTGAAGCGTTTACCACCAGATAGCGAGGCGAAAATATCCTCAATTCGTGGAAGCGGACATTGCACCGTGTGAAGGACTGGGTTCACTGTCACCTTAAAATCCCCACAGATGCGGACCTTCTTTGGTTCCCCAGGCGTATTACTCAACGACCTCTTCATTACAGGAACGATGGGTGTAGCCCACTCGCTCCAGTCCACTTTGGACAGTACTCCTGAATGTTCCAACCCTTCCAGCTCTGCTTCAACCGCTGGTCTGATCGCATAAGGCGCTGGTCTGGCCTTCAGAAACTTTGGGCTTGCATTTTCCTCTATTTTAATTGTAGCTGTTATTCCTTTTAGTGTTCCTAGTCCCTCCTGGAACACTTCTTTTGCGTCAGTTAGCATTTTTGACAGTCGTCCAGGTGTGACGTCGTCATCCTTTTTGGCCTCAACCTTCAGTGCCTGTATGGAATGCCAATCTAATTGTATCTTTCGGATCCATTCACATCCTAGCAGTGGTGGTCCTCCATTTGGTAATACATATATATCCATTTTAGGTATTTCCTGACCTTTATATGTCACTTTCACCCTTATTTTCCCTTTGGGGTAGACTTTTTGCCCCGTATATGTCTTCAAGACAATCTCTGTAGCTTTCAAGGGTATGTGTGAAAATGGCCGCTTGTAGTCTCTTTGATTTATGACTGTTAGAGCTGACCCTGTGTCCAATTCCATTTCCACTTGGACTCTGTCTATCTTGAGTGTAACCCAGATAGTCTGGTGATCCTCCATTTTGGTTACATTATGTAGTTTCAGACAACCCAGCTCCTTGCTTCCAGAGTCTGTGTCACTTTTTTGTTCATCTGAACCACTGTCCATGACCTGGTGTACCTTTTTGTACTTCTCCTGTGGAGATTTCTTACTGTTGCTTTTCTTCCCAGACCTGCAGACTCTAGCTATGTGTCCTGCTTTCCCACACTGTCTGCACACTTGGTCCTTGAACCAACAATCTTTCTGGTCATGTGTTGTTCTGCCGCAGCGATAGCACTTCCCTGTTCCATAGGTCATTTCGTTGGTGCCATATTCTTGCGGTCTCCGTTGTATCTCTGCAGTGCCCCTTGCGGCTGCTTCGTGTGATACTGCCATACTGAAAGCTTTGTCCAGCGTAAGGTCCTTTTCTGATAGAAGCCATTTCTGGGTTCCTTCACTTTGTAGCCCACACACAAACTTGTCCCTTAACGTGTCTGCTAGTCCCGCTCCAAACTGGCAGTATTTCGATAGCTTGCGCAGTTCCGTTAGGTACTCAGCATTGCTTTCGCCTTTGTGTTGGTTCCTTTTATGGAACTTAAATCGTTCTGCTATCAGCAGCGGTGTGGGGTTTAAGTGGTCCTGTAGGATTTCTACTATGCTTTCAAAATTCTTGTTTACCGGCTTCTCTGGGGTTATTAGATTTCACAGTAACCCATAAGTTTTTGCACCCATGGAATTTAACAGAACCAGTGCTTTATTAGCATCTGGCACTTCATTCGCCCTGCAGTACACCTCAATACGTTCTACATATGTCGCCCAATCTTCGACTTCATTGTCGAACGTAGAGATACTGCCACTCTTCGGCATCCTTGGTTGTGCGTTAACTATCACCAATGGCGCCTCCCACGCTTCCCCTTCTTCTCCGCTGGCATAAAATGGCGTCTCCCGTGCTTTCCTTCCTTCCCGCGCTCGCCCGTCTTCTCCGCTGCGGCTTCGCAAAATGGCGTCTCCCGCGCTCTTCATTCTTCTCCGCGGCTCAATGGTGCCTCCCGCGCTCTCCCTGCTTCTCCGCAGCTCAATGGCGTCTCCCGCGCTCTCCCTGCTTCTCCGCGGCTCAATGGCGTCTCCCCTTGCTTCGCCCCGCGGACCCTGCTCAGCCCGTGATCCCTGGCTGTGCTCTGCGCGTTCTTCTCCTGATATTTGTCGACGCCGCTCAGTCTAGAACCCGGCTGTTTCTTACCCTCTCTCTCTCCGGTTTGCAGTATTTTCCCTCGGCGCCGCTCGGTGATCAACCCCCGGCTGCACCCTGCTCTCTTCACCCTCTTTCTTACCCCGTCGACACTGCTCGGCTCTCTCTCTCTGCCGTCGGTCGGCTCCAGCCGCCGCTGCTCAGGAAGGGTCTGCTCTGGACCTGTCGTCGGTCTCTTACTGCTCGTTGTGGCTGGGGAACCAAGCCCGGCTCTCCACAGCCACCCCAGCGAAGTTGGATCTCTGCCTGACTGCTGGGCGGTTGCTCGCGGTCGACGCCCGTGTTCCTGGACTCGACTATTTTTTTTTATGTTGCAGGTAGATTCGCATCGACACTCGTCACCACTGTTAGATCCGCGTTTCAGTCGATAAATAATCACACGGATGCTGTACATTAACAAATAACAGGTCTTTACTGGAGGAGGGTAATCGCTAGACTTGGGTACAGAGGCATGCGCACAGCTTATATACCGGTGTGGTCACTGCCGGTACCACAGTATACAGGAGCTGTAAAAAGTAGTTCTGACTTAAAGGCACATACACTACACCTTCCAGTCAGGTGTACAAGCCAGAGAGTTGCCTGTCATGCAGATCTACCAGTAACTGTTGGAAAGAAAGTTCCTCAGTTTGGGTGAACTGAGGAACTTCTAAATCGATGAAGTTTGACTATTTGTGAACTCAAACCAGATATCGATTACAGGTAGTCCAGTTTGTGAGTCTCTCTAGGTGAGCAGGGATCATATGTACAACCCCCTTCCTATCTAAAGTGCTAAGAAACACAGATACAGACTGGCACTTATATTTGTTTTATTTGCCTATGGGATCTGACCATCACTGGTAAGGCCAGCATTTATTGCCCATCCCTAGAGAAGGTGATGAACCACCTTCTTGAACCTCTGCAGTCCGTGTGGTGAAGGTACTCCCACAGTGCTGTTAGTTAGGGAGTTCACAAGTCCCCAGATGTTGGTGAGGAGGACTTTGCAGGGTTGACTGGGCTGGGTGTGCCGTTGCCGTGTCCGTCGCCGGTGCCGAGGTCGATGCCGGGTGGTCCGTCCGGTTTCATTCTTATTATTTTGTTTCGTAGTGGTTAGTTACAACTGAGTGACTTGCTAGGCCATTTCAGAGGGCAGTTAAGAGTCAACCACATTGCAGTGGGTCTGGAGTCACATATAGGCCAGACCAGGTAAGGACGGCAGATTTCCTTCCCTAAAGGGCATTAATGAACCAGGTGGGCTTTTACGACAATCCGATAGTTTCATGGTTACCATTACTGATACTGTAGGAATGGTCTAATTCCTATCAAGAGGCTGAGGTCGAATCAGGCGATCAATCAAAAGAAGTTTAATGTAAAACTAACTGAGTTTAACAGACAAATGCAAGAGAACTACAGATACAGGTCTTTACAGTTCGAAGGCTCCACGAGGACTGCTAGGGCGGTGCCGTGGACGGCGTCATGACGTCATCACGTTTTTCCCACCGTTGGAGGATCACGTGATTAACGGTATGACGTCATCGCGTTTGCCCGCGCTCTTAAAGGGACCGCGCTCTGTACATGCAAACAGTATATACAAAGATACAGGTTCAGGCTGTAGCTAACAGATTGTTAAAGGGAATTATGTACGGTTGTTCAGAGTCCCTTAGTGGCTCTGCCACAATACTAGCGTTTTATTCCAGATTTATTTAATTAACTGAATTTAAATTCCCCAGCTGCTGTGGTGGGATTTGAAATCACGTCTCTGGATCATTAGTCTAGGCCTCTGGATTACTCCTCTGGATTACTAGCCGAATTACATTACCACTATGCTACCGTTCCTATATTAGTAGATATTTCAATGTAGGAGTCTCTACTGCGACGATTAGCCCTAGAATATGCCAGTAAACATATGGCTGCATTCCTCAACCTATTGCTGGGAAAGGTGAGCAGATGTGTTTTAACAGCAAGGATCACATGCAGACAAAAATACACCAAAGACCCTATGCAGATATCTGTCATTGGATCAATTAGTCCAATTGGATGTGGATGGCAACTCTGAATTTAGGGTATCAAGGATTGTCCTCCACTCTCCTCCATTGACCTGCTGAAGCAAACTGAGCATATATCTCATCACTTGCAATAAATCCTCACCCACAATGATAGCAGGCAGCTATGCTGGGACACACAAAAGGCCTATGTGCTTAGAGAAATTTTTGTCCCTCTCTTTATGCCGAATGAGATTTTTAAAAGGAGAGGCCATCTGAATTTGAGTAGCTCCAACCTGGCTCAAGTTCAGGTCTTCTGAATACAAGCAAAATGACCAATTTTAGGTCGCCAAGTAAATCGGCAAGATGCACCAAGAATGCGCTGGACAGTGCGTCAGTTTTACTGAGGTGAAGATACACTCAAGTTTATGTGCCAACTCATTAGCTTAAGCCCGTAAAGTAAAATCTCCGATGAATCAGCACAATCAAGCAGCGTAATCGTGACTGGAATAAGACATCCTCCAGCATCACAAAGAGGAGTGGGAATGCCAGGAACTGAGCCATTCTTCAACTGACTGATATAATGCTCTCTGTCTTACTTTATAATTGGCTTCAATTGACTGCTTTGATCTGCCCTTGGTACATAAGACCAGCAGTCAATTGGAGCCGCACAGGTGTGTCCTGCTCTGCTGCAATTGACTGAAGTTAGACTAATTTAAAGTGAATTTGAAGACATTGAAAGTGATTACAGCGACAGCAGGAGAAACAGAACAGGGTCAGGCTTCAGTTGATTGCTGGTCACTGCAGGTACAGGTGATTAATGCTGGATTGATGTGACCATGGGTGCCTGTGCGCCCGAGTGCCTGGGCACAATGTGATGAAGACACCCAAACTCCCCCGAATGGGCACAATTGGTGGAACCTCGCCATGCCCACCTGGGGGCATGGCCAGTTTTGTGGGCGGGGTCTGCTTTGGGCGAATGGGCTTTTGAACCAGGGTAAAAGATCGCGGATACTTGGGCGTAAAGTATTTAAATCTTCTGCTAACTTTTGTCCTAATTAATGGCTTTTGTAGCGGTGAGAGATGTGTTACTAGGCCGCTGCCAATGTCACTCTATACTAGGAAGTGCTCAAAAGTGGCCTGGCCTGGAGTGACGTCTTCAGATTCGCTCTTCTGCCGTGAGGTAGATGATCTTTGCTGGTCAACCAGTCATGATGTGGTTGAGATCAGGTACTTGGCAAATGGGACAATACAGATACAAAAATACATGATACCATTTTGTATCCAACATGGTGGACATGCAAGATGACTACTTTTAATGATTCGTTTTAAGTTACAGCACCTTACTAAACATCATGTAAAACACACCTTTATTTACTTAAAAAACTTGCATTAAGAAACTGTAGGACAGCTCAAAACAGGCTACAGTCATTTGAAATTGTTTTGAGTTGGTAATAATTCAAGTTTGATCGGTATTAGTTCTTTGTAGGTACTATTCTTTGCCTCGTTCATGTTTTTAGTGAGCATTCTGCATTGGAAAATTAATCACTGATAAATCCATTAATCATTGATAAAACTGTTTGGCTTGTGACTGTAAGTACATGGACGTAGAGCAATTCTGATTAACATCGAACACTTTAACAGCTGTCAAAGTGACTCTGAGCATCAGAGCTCGGGACTGGCCTTAAACTGGCATTTTAAATATTAAAGAGGAATCGGAGTGTCCTTCAGTACAATACCCTGAAGGATGTCTTGCTGAGGGAGTGAACTCAAGCAGATTAATGTTTTTTCGATAGCTCAGAGTGAAGGGTTAAAATTGTTTACTCCAAGCTCCTTGGGTCAAGGACGTTTATTGTGTTTACGTGGGTGATGGTGCAAGCTAGAAGCACAGGTGCAGCTGATAACAGTGAGTGGCAACACAGAGAGGGAGATAAAGGAACAGGTGCAGGGAGGGCAGGGCTGTGCAGGGTATATAAGAGAGAGAGAACAAAATGTACTCGCACAACTGAAGGAATTGCAATTGGCACGAGCAGCTTTATTAAAAAGATAGTAGCCATGGTGTGGAGATGCCGGTGTTGGACTGGGGTGGACAAATGTAAGAAGTCACACAACACCAGGTTATAGTCCAACAGCTTTATTTGAAATCACAAGCTTTCGGAGCGCTGCTCCTTCACCTGACGAAGGAGCAGCGCTCCGAAAGCTTGTGATTTCAAATAAAGCTGTTGGACTATAACCTGGTGTTGTGTGACTGCTTACATTTATTAAAAAGAAGCATTGTTTGAATAGTTTCGGATAGAACAGCTGTAATGTATATACCTTTAAGGGAGGAACTACTTTTTACAGCTCATGTATACTGTAGTACCGGCAGTGACCACACCTGTATATAGCACTGAGTAGTAATCTGTACACGCAGTTCCACTGTGAGCCACGTTGAGTAAACACCTGTTGTACCCTTTCTCCTGCAGTCTGTGTCTAATTATACACAGACACGACATTGGCAACGAGGCAAGTTCGAACCTACCTGCAACTCTGCATCACCTCCCGGGGATTCATTCCTGGAGATCAGTGGATTGGAGGTCAAGGCCAGAGACTCAGGCGTCGACCACGGGCAACCACCCAGTCATCCAGCAGAGACTCGAGAATTGCGGGGGAGGCTGTCGAGAGCCAGGCTTGGCTTTCCAGTCAAGGTGGTCCAGCGAAACGGGCTGGCAACAGGTAGTGCGCAGACCCTTCCTGGACAGCGGTGGGCTAGAGCCGACCGAGCGGCACAGCAAAGGGCCGAGCAGCGTCGACGGGGGAGAGAGAGAGAGGGCAGAGCGCACAGGGTGCAGCTGGTGTTCAGGGGCCAAGCAGCGTCAAAGAGAGGGAGAGAGAGACGCGCAGAAACCCGCGAGGCGCCGCCATTGCCATGTGGACCGCCGAGAGTGGCGTTGGCAGCAGCGGGGGAGGAAGGAAAGCGCGGGAGACGCCATTTTAAGCCATTGGGAGACGCCATTTTAAACCACACCCAAAATGCCGAAGAGTGGCAATATCACCGCATTTGACAATGAAGTCGAAGATTGGATGACATATGTTGAACGAATAGAGGTGTACTGCAAGCCAAATGAGGTGTCAGATGACAAGAAAGTGTCGGTATTGTTAAATTTAATGGGTGCAAAGACGTATGGTTTATTACGAAATCTAGTAACCCCAACGAAGCCAATGGAAAAGAGTTTTGAAGACATAGGGCCAGAAATTCGTGACCAAATGCGTGAGTACGGTCTGGGTACTCACGCATCTGGCCGTTGGAAATGCCGGCGTTCAGCATGCACAGCGCATGCGGGGAACGCCGGCATTTCCAGTCCTCGGAACGAAGGGGTTCATAGGCACAGCGCGTGCGACTGCACAGGCAGCGCTTGCGCAGTGAACTTCGTCGATTTCATTCATGGATTCAGTGAGGGTAAGTCCTTACAAGTTACACTTGAAAAAAGCATGTGTAAAGTTGTTCCAAGGCTGCGGAGGAAGATATATTTTATCGTGGAGCTTCTGAAAGGCAATATTTTTGTTTGGGAAAGGGAGGGAAGTTATTTTAAGAAATTTTAAGTAAGTTTTAAAGTTTAAAATTTTTTTTTTTAAACGGGCTTTCAGAATGGTAGGTAGAAGGAGCAATTGTGGCTGTGTGAATTGAATGTGAAAATGAGTGTTCTAAAATGAGTAATGTAACATTTCCAGCACTTTTAAGAAAGAAACTTTTCATCAGTAATAAGTAATTATGTATGTATGTCCGCATATATTCCTTTACGTATATGTATGTATGTTTTATATTCCTTTACTTATGTGTATGAATGTATGTTTTTAATTATGATTTTCCAATAAGTTACTTTCTCTGAAAGTCATAATTAAATAATACATTCATACACAAAAGTAAAGGAATATATACATAACACGCAAAGGAATATATACAGACATACATACTTTCAGAAGCTCCACGATAAGAAATATCTTCCTCCGCAGCCTCTGGAGCAACTGTACCCATGCTTTTTTCATGTGTAAGTTGTAAGGACTTGACCTCACTGAAAGCATGAATGAAAGCGGCGAATTTTACTGCGCACGCGCTCTGCCTCTGAACCCCTTCGTTCAGAGGACAGGAAATGCCGGTTTTCCCCGCATGCGCTGTGCATGCTGAAAACCGGCATTTCCTCCAGCCAGACGCGTAAGTACCCTGACCGTACTCGCGCATTTGGAAGGGAATTACTGGGCCAACATTTTACATGTCAATAAAATGAAAAATTTAACAATTGCACGATTTGCCCCCTCGCATCTGCGACTGAGGGTCCAAGGAGGTGCATTGCGCAAGAGGTCATCGTCGTACGTATCCTCACACTGTTCCCTTTCGGGAACTGTATGAAGTGGTGGAAGGATTTATGGCCGTGATTAATGCTCATTCCGTGACCGTAACCATCTTTGAACCAGCCATTAGGGTGGTTAGTCCTATGGCGTGAGGGTTTTACGGGCTCCCACAACCCATCTGAGGGGGGGGCCACCCACACCCGCGGACGCAAGTATCCCGCTGGATGTCCACCCAGAATTTATAGTTGGAGCTCCGACTCCACTTGCCGGGACTGTCTGGAGTGGGGTTCGAAACCCTACTCCTTCTGGCCCAGCGGCGGGGATGCTTACTGCTACGCAAAAGGCCCACTCCGCACAAAAGGTGACGCCCATACGTTTCCTGCGCCTTTTCCCTCCCCGTGACTGGAGCCCTATGCTGCCACTTGAAAGACCAAGCTATCATCTGCCCTTTTTGCGGTGCCTTTGACTTCTCATTACCAATGATGAGCAGGCGCTGCGCCTCCACCTCCTTGAGGAGATTGCTGAGGTCATCATCAGTTCAATTGTGAGTTCTTTTAATGCCGTGAATTGTGCTCATTCCAGCCATTTCACGTTGCTAATTGGATTGGGCCTTTGGCATAGCGGTAGGATCCCCGCCGCTGGGCCAGATCAGGGTAGGGTTTCGAACCCCGCTCCAGACAGTCCCGGCAAGTGGAGTTGGAGCTCCGGCTCTAAATTCTGGGTTGACATCCAGTGGGATATTTGCGTCCGTGGGTGTGGGTGGCCTCCCCTCCTTGTATAGCTTGTGGGAGCCCGTAAAACCCTCCCGCCATAGGACTAACCGCCCTAATGGCTGGTTCAAAGATGGTTACGGTCACGGAATGAGCGTTAATCATGGCCATAAATCCTTCCACCACTTCATACAGTTCCCCAAAGGGAACAGTGTGAAGACACGTGTGACGACGACATTGCTAAATAAATAAATGGAATTAAAAAAATTCTTTTAGGGCTTTTAAAAGTCTTTAAGTTGCTTTAATTCTGTTTAAAACTACTTCAGGTTCTTCAAAATAATGTAAACGTTTTTAAAAGTTTATAAAAGTTACCAAAAGCTTCAAAAAACTTCCAAAAACCTATTTAAACTGCTGCTTTGCATGTAAAAATGCTTAGCAGCTTGGCAGAAACATTGGGGGCGTGTCCTGTTAAACTGAGACCTCAAGGGGCGTGTCTCAGTTGCACAGCGCGCTACAGGCTTCGCGCTGGCTGCACTCCTGGGCAGCGTGACGTCAGACGCTGCCCGGGAGTCAACATTTTAAAACAGCAATTCCAGGCGTCCCTGAAGCTCAACGGCCGGCGCGTCAGTTAAGTGCAGATCGGGGGCTTACACGCGCGGCAAGCCCCCGACTCGAATTTCTGGGCCATAGTAACGATACTACAGGAACATTTAAACCCCACACCGCTGCTGATAGCAGAAAGATTCAAGTTTCACAAACGGAACCAGCATAAGGATGAAAGCAATGCTGATTATTTAACAGAACTGCACAAACTATTGAAACACTGCCAGTTTGGAGCGGGACTGGCAGATACCTTAAGGGACAAGTTTGTGTGTGGGCTTCAAAGTGAAGGAACCCAGATACGGCTTTTATCTGAAAAGGACCTTATGCTGGAAAAGGCTTTCAGCATTGCGGTATCATATGAAGCAGCAGCACGGGGCGCTGCAGAGGTACAACAGAGACCGCAAGAATATGGCACAAACGAAATGTCATATGGAATAGAGAAGTGCTATCGCTGCGGCAGAACAACACACGACCAGAATGATTGCTGGTTCAAAGACAAAGTGTGCAGACAGTGTGGAAAAGTAGGACACATAGCATGAGTCTGCAGGTCGGAAAAGAAAGCCAGCAATAAGAAACCTACCAAAGAAAAGTACAAGAAGGTACATAAGATGACGGAGAATAGTTCAGATGAACAAAAGAGTGATAACGACTCCGAAAGCAGGGAACTGAGTTGTCTGAAACTACATAATGTGGTCACAACGGAGGATCACCGAACCATTTGGGTCACTCTCAAGAGAGCAGGAGTCCAGGTAAAGATGGAATTGGACACAGGATCAGCCCTAACAGTCATAAACCGACGGGACTATGAGCGGCTATTCTCACACATACCCTTGAGAGACATAAAAATTATTTTGAAGACGTACACGGGGCAAAAAGTCTACCCCAAAGGAAAAATAAGGGTGACCGTTATATATAACGGTAAGGAAACACCAAAACTAGACCTGTATGTATTGCAAGATGGAGGACCACCATTACTGGGACGTGAATGGATCCGGAAAATACAACTGGATTGGCATTCCATACAGGCACTGACTGTGGCTGACAAAAAGGATGACGACGTCACACCTGGGCGACTGTCAAAGATCCTAACTGACATGAAAGAAGTGTTCCAGCAAGGACTCAGAACACTAAAAGGCATGACAGCGATGATTAAAATTGAAGAAAACGCAAGCCCAAAATTTTTTAAGGCCAGACCGGTACCTTATGCGATCCGCCCAGCCGTCAAAGCAGAGCTGCAGAGTCTGGAACGTTCAGGTGTAATGTCCAAGGTAGACTGGAGCGAGTGGGCTACACCCATCATCCCTGTGACGAAAAAGTCATTGAGCAGCACGCCTGGGGAACCAAGGAAGGTTCGCATCTGTGGGGACTTTAAGGTAACAGTGAACCCGGTCCTTCACACCGTACAATATCCACTTCCGCGGATTGAAGATATTTTCGCCTCGCTATCTGGAGGGAAACGCTTCACTAAGATTGATCTGGCCCAGGCGTATCTGCAAATGGAGGTAGAAGAAGCATCAAAAAAATACCTCACAATCAACACCCATAAAGGTCTCTACCAATACAACCGGCTGGTATTCGGGGTAGCATCAGCTCCGGCTATTTGGCAGAGGGCAATGGAACAAGTCCTGCAAGGGATCCCAGGGACCCAGTGTTATTTGGACGACATCCTGGTCACGGGCGAAAATGACAGTGATCACCTTGCCAACCTGGAGCAGGTACTCACTAGATTGCAGGAATATGGGCTCCGAGCTAACCGCCCCAAATGCGAGTTTTTTAGAAAACAGATCTCGTATTGTGGCCACGTTATCGATAAAGAGGGGTTACATAAGTCCCCAGAGAAGATTGAGTCAGTAGTCAAGGCTCCAGCACCGGAACATGTGTCACAACTGAGGTCATTCCTTGGGCTGGTAAACTACTACCATAAGTTCTTGCCAAATTTGTCGACAATACTACACCCACTGAACACCCTACTGCAAACTGGCGTGCCATGGAAGTGGAGTGACGAATGTAGACGAGCTTTCCAGAAGAGCAAAACACTAATCACATCGAAAGAGGTATTGGCCCATTACAACCCGGCATTACCAATTCGGTTGGCATGTGATGCGTCACCCTACGGCATTGGAGCGATGCTGTCGCACAAATTCTCGGACGGCTCAGAGAGGCCAATAGCCTTTGCGTCACGATCACTAACCTCAGCCGAGCGTAACTACCCCCAGATTGACAGGGAGGCCCTCAGCCTTGTGTGGGGAGTGAAAAAGTTCAATCACTATCTGCACGGGCAGAAATTCACCTTGCTGACTGATCACCAGCCTCTTGTCTCCATTTTTAATCCGAAGAAGGGCGTTCCGGTGATGACTGCGCAATGACTACAAAGATGGTCACTTTTTCTAGGGGCGCACCACTATGAGATTGAATATAAGGGCACGAAACAGCATGGAAATGCTGATGGGCTATCACGCCTGCCACTGCCTACTGCGGAGGAAGCACCAGCAGTGGATCCTGTCGAAATATTCCATTCGACTATAGTTGAATACCTACCGGTAACTAACGCTTGTATCGAAAAGGAAACCCGAAATGACCCGACACTGTCTCGGGTATATGATTTGACAGTGAAGGGATGGCCAGCACATGGCGACTCACTGTTGCCAGCATTCTCGACAAGGAGAGAACAGCTGTCAGTGTGCCGGGGGACCTTGATGTGTGGATCCCGAGTGGTAATTCCACCCAAGTTATGTGATAGAGTGCTCAATGAGCTTCATGAGGGTCATCTGGGAGGGGTAAAAATGAAAAGCCTAGCCAGGGCTTATGTGTGGTGGCCGGGAATCGATAAACAAATCGAGGACCTGACCAAGAGCTGCTCAGGATGCCAGAGAGTCCAAAATGCACCACCACAGGCCCCTCTACACCCATGGGAGTGGCCCTCATCTCCGTGGCAACGGGTGCATATTGATTTTGCTGGTCCATTCATGGACTCAATGTTTTTAATAGCCGTGGATGCGCACTCGAAATGGCCTGAGGTCATCAAAATGTCCTCCACCACCACGGAGAAAACTATTGCAGTCCTATGGACCATTTTTGCCAGGAATGGCTTGCCAGAACAGATTTGCTCCGACAACGGACCACAGTTTGTGTCCGAAGAGTTCCGGAGGTTCTTGAAAAAGAATGAGGTAAGGCATTACACATCCACAAATGGATGGCTGAGAGGTTCGTACGAACCTTTAAGAAAGCAATAAAGGCTATGTACAATGACAACATTCCGCTGCAGCACAAGGTGGACAATTTCCTGTTCGCCTACCGGAATGCGACACATGCAGTCACCAACCAGGCCCCAGCCATGAAGTTCTTTAACCGAAGGTTAAGATCTCGCCTGGATTTGCTCAGACCAAACGTACGAAGAGATGTTGAGAGTAAGCAATTCCAGCACATCCATGAGAAGCCAACAAGGAGCTTCAATGTAGGGCAACCAGTCTTGGCCCGCGACTACCGAACAGAAAAATGGCAGCCAGGAACGATATGCACACGGCAGGGCCCACTAATGTACACAGTGGACGTTGGGGAGAGCATCGTGAGACGCCATGCTGACCAGATCCTAGAGTCACAGGAACAAGTCAACCCCATGCCTCGCCCATACGTACCTGGTGATGAACCCGACGTACAGGTCGCATCTACCCCAGAAACAGTAGCATCGGAAGCTGATGAACCAACCGACGACAGCGGGCCAGAATCGCCTCCGCACCAAGATCAAGACACTCGGGAAAGGCGCTATCCAGAAAGGATCAGGAAGCCTCCCCAAAGACTGAATATATAAATAGACTATTTTCAGCTAATGTTGCATGTTAAAAGTGTTAATTGTAATTAGTTTGATATTTAATTGTTAAATGAGTGTTATGGTACTGTTAATCTAAAAGGGGAGGAATTGTAATGTATATACCTTTAAGGGAGGAACTACTTTTTACAGCTCATGTATACTGTAGTACTGGCAGTGACCACACCTGTATATAGTACTGAGTAATAATCTGTACAGGCAGTTCCATTGTGAGCCACATTGAGTAAACACCTGTTGTACCGTTTCTCCTGCAGTCTGTGTCTTATTATACACAGACACTACAACAGCCATTTTGTTTTTAAAGTGAATTTGGAGCAAACAATTCGATTTAGTTTGCAGCTCTTGCTCAGCAGTGCTGTCTCCATGATTATTACTATTCTCTTTTTAAAACACTTGCCCCGTCAAAACTGTTTGGACTGCTGAAGTGCCACAAAATGATTTTGGAGTTTGGTATGGTTGAGAAAGGATCCTGGATAGCTTCTACAGTATGATTGTCACCTTGTTTGATTAAAATGTATGCACATAACCTTGAACTTTAGACTTGAGCTGAGGGAGGAAGAGAGAGAACAGGTTTTTTTTAGACGATCAAAGACAGCGACTGAACACTGTTGATGTTTTGCAAATATAAAATGCAAAATCAACAGATAAACATAGGTTGCAATATTATGCAGTGTGTTAACTTCGGGGCTGAAGATTCATTTCAATCAGACCCTAATCTAGAACTCAAATCAAAACCATAGACTTTTAATTAAAAAATTATGGATGAAAGCATGTTCTGTCACATCCCCATATAACTAGTCAATGCAAAGTGAAGTTTAAAACTCATTAATCTTCATTTTTAATGTTAAAATTTAACCAGCATTCAGACACAGCTGAGAAAAGCTGGCTGTGAAAAGTGAACATATGAACAAAGTTCCTGCAAAGTGAATATCACAGAATCATAGCATCATACAGCACAGAAGGAGGCCATTCAGCCCATTGTGCATGTGCCGGCTCTTTGAAAGAGCTCTCCAATCAGTCCCACTCTCCTGCTCTTCCCCCGGAGCCCTGCAACTTTTTCCACTTCAAATATTTATCCAATTCCCTTTTGAAAATTATTATTGAATCTGCTTCCACCGCCCTGTCTGGCAGTGCAATCCAGATCATAACAACTCGCTACACCATTTTTTTCCCCTCATGTCGCCTCTGGTTCTTTGGCCAATTACCTTAAGTAGGCTGATTGGAGGAAATGAAGAAATGAAAGACTTGCATTTATATAGCACCTTTCACGACCTCAGGACATCTCAAAACACTTTACAGCCATTGAAGTACTTTTGAAGTGTAGTCATTGTTGTAATGTGGGAAACGCGGCAGCCAATTTGTGCACAGCAAGGTCCCATAAACAACAATGTGATAATGACCAGATAATCTGTTTCATTGATGTTGGTTGAGGGATAAATATTGGCAAAGACACTGGGGGAGAACTCACCCGGCTCATCTTCAAAATAGTGCCGTGGCATCTTTTGCATCCACCTGAGTGAGCAGACAGGTCTTCAGGTTAACATCTCATCCAAAAGACGGCATCTCCATCAGTGCAGAACTCCCTCAGCGCTCCACTGGGAGCGCCAGCCTAGAATTTGTGCTCAAGTATCTGGCGTGGGACTTGAACCCACAACCTTCTGACTCTGAGGCGAGAGCGCTAAGTGAATAAGCCGATTGCTACAAAATGTTATTTTATCAGAATCTTCGCTCAAGGGGAATTCACGCAGTATCGACAGACTCATTTCATACTGGCACCTGGTGCTGCTTCAGGTAAGAGCCGGATGAAGTTGAAGATGACTATCTCCACGCACAACACACAGCCCAGCGGTGAGGGGCATCAGCTTCGGCGGAATGACACTTTTTGCACGTGCAGAAATGTTGAGAAAATCCTGCTTTGTGTCATGGCATTTAAAATAAGTGACCGAGGGGGGCAGAGACCTATCCCAATCCTACCATGACCTATTGCATTATGCATCGCAAATGCATCGAGTTGGTTTAGTTATTCATACAAGGCTCTGCGCAACCGGGCTGAGTAAACAGGAAACAAACAAAAGCGGAGAGTGGAATAATATTGCAGAAAAATACCACATTTTCATGAATGTTAAGTATGTAGAAAGTCAAGTCCCCTTCCGCCATGTCCAGTGCCGCAGACTTGGGACAGGTGTTGTCGGGAAGGGATTATCCATCATTAGCTCTTCACCCATTTTATGCCGCATGCAATCTTGCCTGTAAGGGGCTGAAGCACTTCCCCCCCAAAATGGGCGAGAGCCTTAACTTTAATGTGATTGATTAACGTAACATGTACAGGGGCACATGTGTTATTTCTTGGGTTTGCTTGTCAAGGATGTGTTGTGGGATCATTTCCCCCCCCACCCCCGCTATAAAACTGGCGATGAGAGTGAGGCGCATTCTGGTGTAGACCGACCTGCTTGGCAGCTCTCCGTTGATTAGGTTAAGAAGGCAAATGGTATGTTGGCCTTCGTAGCAAGAGGGTTCGAGTACAGGAGCAAGGATGTCTTGCTACAGTTGTACAGGGCCTTGGTGAGACCGCACCTTGAGTATTGTGTGCAGTTTTGGTCACCTTACCTGAGGAAGGACGTTCTTGCCATGGAGGGAGTGCAGCGAAGATTCACCAGGCTGATACCTGGGATGGCAGGAATGACGTATGAGGAGAGATTGTGTCGATTGGGCTTATACTCACTGGAGTTTAGAAGATTAAGAGGGGATCTCATCGAAACCTATAAAATTCTGTCAGGTCTGGACAGACTAGATGCAGGAAGGATGTTTCTGATGGCCGGGGAGTTCAGAACCAGGGGTCATAGTCTAAGGATAAGGGGTAAGCCATTTAGGACTGAAATGAGGAGGAATTTCTTCACCCAGAGAGTGGTGAACCTGTGGAATTCTCTGCCACAGAGGGCGGTGGAGGCTAGTTCATTAAATATATTCAAGAAAGAGTTGGATGTGTTTCTTGAGGCTAGAGGGATCAGGGGATATGGGGAGAAGGCAGGGACAGGGTACTGAATTTGGATGATCAGCCATGATCACATTGAATGGCGGAGCAGGCTCGAAGGGCCGAATGGCCTACCCCTGCTCCTATCTTCTATGTTTCTATGATCTGCCTCTTTCTCGCGTATTGGCATTCTGCCCCTAACGCAGCTGAAAAAAAAAACAAACACACACTTATGAAATCCTAAGTGACAGCAGAGAAAAAAAAATAGCAAAAAGGGAAGGGCTTCATTTAAGTATGATAATCACACTTCAATTTATTGTAACAGCTTCTCGTGCAATTTCTGTTAATTCATACTTTGTACGCAACATATGATCAGCAGAGATGTAATAAACAGGTCCTCCAAGTTGCTCGGAGGTGTGTTGGTAGGAAGTCAGCATTTAAAGGGGAGGTCACATTTTTTCACTTTGATGTCTGGAGCCAGAGGGAGAATAATATTGGAGGTGTTTTTTTAATACATATTGGCTGCACTTTACTTTCATACAGTGTGCTCAATAAAGATTCTGCTAGCTGCATGTACCTTGTTTCTGTGTTCATCAGTGTCAGCTGTGACTCAGTTAGTAGCATTTTCGCCTCGGAGTCAGAAGGTTGTGGGTTCAGGTCCCACTCCAGGAACTTGAACACATAAAGCTAAGCTGACACTCCAATGCAGTGCTGAGGGAGTGCTGCAGTGTCGGAGGTGCTGTCTTTCGGATGAGACGCTAAACCGAGGTCGCGTCTGCTCTGTCAGGAGGATGTAAAAGATCCCATGGCACTATTTCGAAGAAGAGCAGGGGAGTTATCCCCGGTGTCCTGGCCAATATTTATCCCTCAACCAGCAAAACAAAAATAGATTATCTGGTCATAGAAACATAGAAACATAGAAACATAGAAGATAGGAGCAGGAGTAGGCCATTCGGCCCCTCGAGCCTGCTCCGCCATTCAACGAGATCATGGCTGATCATCCAAACCCTAACACCCGGTCCCTACACCGACAGCCATCCCACCCAAGCCCTATCCCCGTAAACCCGTAACCCCACGTATTTAACCCCCCCTAACACTAAGGGCCAATTTTTATCATGGCCAATCAACCTAACCCGCACATCTTTGGACTGTGGGAGGAAACCGGAGCACCCGGAGGAAACCCACGCAAACACGGGGAGAATTATCATTATCACATAGCTGTTTGTGGGACCTTGCTGTGTGCAAATTGGCTGCCGCGTTTCCCACATTACAACAGTGACTCCACTTCAAAAGAACTTTATTGGCTGTAAAGCACTTTGAGACATTCGGTGGTCATGAAAGGCGCTATATAAATGCAAGTCTTTCTTTCATTTTTTCTTATCATTACTTTGTCTCCCTTGCTCAGTTGGCTCCTGGATACAGCAAATGTGGGTACAGTGGATTGCCTTGAAATAAAGTTATCAGGACTGCTGGCTGGGAAACAGGCAGTGACATGCACGATCCTGTGCGGATTTGCATAGGCAAGCCTGAAAGTGGTAGGCTTTCCAGTTCGTGAATGAGTAGCCATTGTGTGCAGTAGATCAGTGGGCTACACACGTGTCATCAATAATGTCCCCCTAACTTTACAGAATCCTGCCATTTGGAAAAAGTCCTATGCACTCTCAGAGTGTTGCGTTAGTCCATGTGAAAAGTGACATAATTGTTTGCTTTGGCAAACACGGCATCAGTCCCCCGCATCTGTGTTTTAAGGGTGTCACAGGTCTGCCCCACCTGTGACAGAGACTGTAGGTCCCGCATTGGACTCATCAGTCACCTGAGAACTCATTTTTAGTGTGGAAGCAAGTCATCCTCGGTTCCGAGGGACTGCCTAAGAACATCTGGGTACTCCAGCCTGATTCACCAATTGGATATCAGAGACCATGGCCCCGAACTTGACTGGGGCAGGTTTTCCGAGCTGGGGGGAGGAAATGTGGTCGGCAAACCCGGAAGTTCATGTTTTTTTTGCCTACATCAACAACAACTTGCATTTACAGTCATAAAACGTTCCAAGCCATGTTACAAGAATTCTAGCAGCCAAAATTAGACACATAGGGGGAAAAATTCAGTATCGCCCCATTTGGGGCGCCGTTATTGGCCATGTGCAAAGTTTAGCGCCTGGCGCTAATTATCGCCTCCGACAGCAAACTTGGCTTTTATCGCCCCTGGAGGTGATTGGAGCGCTAAATCAGGCACTTCACACCTGTCTTAAGGCACAAAGGCCGAGGAGCGAGGCGCTACCTCAGAGCGCTGGCGAAGCAAGGAAGGGAAAATCAAAATGAACCTGCAAAGTGCTGCTCAGTACCCAAAACTCCTTCACACAGCGTTGAATCTCTCCAGAAGTCTCTCTCTCTCTCTCAGAATGTGTGGCGCAAAAATGTCACCGACAAAAAAAGGCAGGAAGTGGTCACCTTTAAATAGCGCTCCCCTAGTCCCCTTCTGACAGCATAATGCTCCCCTCAACCTGTCATTGCTAGCGGCAGGCGGTAAGGCAGGGGGCGCCACTCAATATCCGGTCCGGGGCGCTAATGGGGCATTGCGCACTCGACTGACGTCGCAATCTGCTGGCGCAGGAGATCATGGCGGTAGTGTTTAGCACCGCCGAAAAATGTCTAGTTAATTTCGCGAGCGGCGCAAACATCGCTGCGCCCGGGCACTAGTTGCTTTGCGCCTCGTTAGTGCCCTCTTAAGGCACTAACGGGAGGCACAAACAACTGAATTTTTCCCCCATAATGAGATATTAGGACATGTGACCAAACATTTGGTCAAAGAGGTAGGTTTTAAGGAGCGACTTAAAGGGAGAGAGAGAGGTGGAGAAGCGGAGAGGTTTAGGGAGTGAATTCCAGAAAGTAGGGCCAGGTAGCTGAAAGCACGGCTGCCAATGGTGGAGCAAAGGAAATCGGGGACAGCCAAGATGTTAGATTAGGAGGAGCACAGAGATCTTGGTGGGCTGTAGGGCTGGAGGAGCTTACAGAGTCAGGGATGGGCGAGGCCATGGAGGGATTTGAAAACAAGAATGTTTCTTTCTCTTCCCAGCAGTTGGCCGGCCTCGCGTGATTTTTTGCAAGGAACTCCCACGGACCAGCCTAATCCAAGCTTGCTATGAAAAAGTCCCATGAGATCAGCAAAATGGGGTATTGGCAAGCACCAGGCTTTGTGGTGTCACCGTTAGAGACCCCCCACCATATCAAAAACTGTAACCTGAGGTTTTGGTTCTGATTTTGAACTTAGTAACATAATGGGAGGAAAAGGGAAAGGAATGAAAATAAATGGTTAATTAATTTAAATGTTGTTTTCAAATGCTTTCTTAGCCAATGTTTTTCAATGCGTTGTTAAACATCCTTTCCTGTGAGTAATGTGTCGATGTCATTCATCTAATTTCACAATATAATATGATGCTGAAACAAGTGGAAATGTTACATGGAAGTGACATTTATTTGAGTCCCAGTCTGTTTGCTAGTTTTTTGTTCCAGATATGCCATTGTCAAACTGGGGACTTTTATACCAGATTTATGCCAGTACAAAGTCGGTAGTGTAAATGGGGCAACTGTTTTATAAGCAAATGTCTGACATGTTATTGAACGCAGTTAAAAGATTTATAAAATACAAAGTGCAGCTGCCAAATAGGATGTAATGTAAAAGGTGATTATGAAATGTGGGCTGTAAACCTGATGAATGTGTAATCTGGACCAAGCGTGTTCACTTAACAAGAGTTTATTGTTAGACTTGTTATTAGTACAATGACTATGGATTGAATATGGTCTGGGGTTTTCAGAGTGATTGATTTAGATGTATACCTATCTGATGTTTGCAATAAATTAAAATGCTCATATTTCACTGGACTTAATATACTCATAATACATGACTGCATTATACTGGGTGATAGGTGCTGTCAGTGAAGTACAAGATAGTCATTTAAAGTTCAGAGGAAGTCATTAACCATGCACAAAAACTTGGGCAGTTTGTGAGTGTAAGAATGGCAAGATTGAATCATCTCAAACTCACTGCCACATATTTGCTCTTTATGATATGATGCTTACAGATTATAATTAAAAGCTTTGCGGATGGTATGCATCCGTGGGGCAAAAGATGTCCAGGTGGCAGAAAATGACTGACTGGCATAAAATGTTTATTAGTTCAAATGTCCCATTTACTCGAAGCCAACCATATTTAAAGACAGCCCCACCGACATCCAGTGGGTGTCCTTGCCGGCTACAATTTTAAATTGGTCAGTTTGCCAGATCAGGGCGGGAGCAGAGTGGGTAAGGCACCATTCCCTTTTAAGTTAAAATCAACCCCATTATTTCTTCCACAAGGGAACCTTGTGGGGCATGCCCATATTGCCCAGGACTGGGTACAGCCCCTTTTTTGAAATAGGTAAGATGTTCCCTGGTGTAAGTGCAGTAACTGGTTTTATTTCAGAATTCCCGTTGCTGTATTTGAAAGATTGCCAGGATTTACATATAAAATAAGTGAGGTTGGAGTGCTAATGAGCTTTGCTTTCTTTAAAATGAGATTCCCATATTTCAGATTTTGCTACAATGTACGACAGTGTGGATCGGGGGCTTATTTGTGGATGAGCTGCACCGCCTAGTTCAAAAAAAAGAAAGACTTGCATTTATATAACACCTTTCACGACCTCTGGACATCCCAACACGCTTTACAGCCAATAAAGTACTTTTGACGTGTAGTCACTGTTGTAATGTAGGAAACATGGCAGCCAATTTGCGCACAGCAAGCTCCCACAAACAGCAATGAGTTAATGACATTTTAGTGATGTTGATTGAGGGGCAAATATTGGTCAGAACACCAGGGAGAACTCCCCAGCTTGTCTTCGAAATAGTGACATGAGATCTTTTACGTCCACCTGAGAGGGCAGACGGGGCCTCGGTTTAACATCTCATCCAAAAGACGGAACTTCCAACAGTGCAGCACTCCCTCAGCACTGCACTGGAGTGTCAGCGTAGATTTTGTGCTCAAGTCCCTGAAGTAGACTTGAACCCACAACCTTCTGACTCAGAGGTGAGAGCGCTACCACTTAGCCACAGCTACCACGGTTATGCCCTGTAACTTGGAAAGCTGTTTTCAGTTTCTATGCGCATTCCTGGTAGAGGGCAGTGACCAGGGAGACAATGTACACGGTCCGCATCAGAGTGGTCAACATCTATTGGAAACATGAGAAGCGACATTAATAGGAAGCATATAATAGAGTGCAAACTCCAGACTGGAGGCCGAGGATCAGTTCTACTTCAAGGTATAGGTTTCAACCCCTCCCGCCTGATCTTACAAACCATGTCTTTCTTCACCTTAATTTTTTTTAATGATAGTTTTATTTCCAACACAAGGAAATAAACCCTTTGACAAAGTCAAAAGCGCAATAGAGGCTGGTAATTATAGTTGGCAATTTTGTAAATTAATTCTCAGGGTGTGGGCACTGCTGGCAAGGCTGGCATTTATTGCCCATCCCTAGGTGCCCTCAGAAGCCGGTGGTGGGCCTTCATGAACTGCCATTCTTTGTAGCAGTTTGATATAACTAAGTACTGTAGTATTTCAGAGGGCAGTGAAGAGTCAGCCATGTTGGTGTGGGACTGGAGTCGCATATAGACCAGACCATTTTTACGACATTCTGAGAGGTTCATAGTCACTTTATACTGAATTCAAATTGTCAACCTGCCCTGGTGGGATTTGAACTGACGGTTTTTGGATTATTAGTCCAGTAACACAACCATCACACTACCAATTTTGGGTCGGGCATTTTTCAGGCGTCCTCGGGGTGCCCGGCATTGCACCACAAAATTGCTCCTTTCTACCCAATTTCTACCCCGTAATGTTTGAAATGTTCACGCCGCATTGACGAGCATTTAAAACAGGGAAAGTACAGGTTAATGTTTCAGTGTTGTTCAGCGTTGTTCTTTAACAAATTCAGCTTTAAGATTTTGTCCCTGATGTCAATCCATTCATATATCTAAAAATAAAAACTGTTAATTTGAAATAGTTAAATCAGCAATGCCGAGTCGAAGTAATCCTTCCCCAACCTCTGGGGACTGGGATAGGAGCAGTTGCAATAGTCAGCCAGATTTATCTTGGGAATGTAGAATGCACTGCCAATTGTACTATAGGTAGGTGTTGTTAGAGGTTTCATTTCACAAATGAACATATGTATTTCGTGTTAGATTTGCAATTAAAGCAAATGGCTCCTGTAAAGTTGTATGGAAGTCTCTACAACTACTTTTATTTTGATATTTAAGCCAGCTGCAGCCCTACTGGTGAAATTATTCTTGACTTGAGAGGCAAATTTACAATGGACTCTAAAACGCCAGAGATACACCAAATGAAGACTCAAAAATTCGGTATGCCTCAAGTCCCGACTATCAAATAAATCTCAACCTTCAGACACAGATCCCCCTTCAGTCATTTCTAAAAGCTTCTCTGCTTCAAACTGTACTTTTGTTTCATTTAGTTCCCCCACCCCCTTGCAATAAAAGTGATCGACTGATGGTCTTAATTATCTTTCATTTCTGTCTCTGTTGCTCAATTCCGGTTACATTCCATAGAAAATATTCCCTTAGTTACAGCAGACTGGAGTCAGCCAGGATTCTGTAGAGTATTTGATCAGCTACGTGCAAACTTATTCCACTAACCTTCGATGCTCAGATGTTGGTTTGATAAGGTTGATATCTGCCATTCACTGTTTTAAAACAATAATACTTTCAAATTGCCTTTCCTTTAATATATTTAAGGGGAACTCTAAATGTTGCCCGTTGTTTGCTATTGTTAGTGATAAAGTAGATATGAGGATAAAATGGGCTATGTTTTGCTCTCCAATTCTTTTTTGCTAAAATCATGATCAAAGGGAAAAATAGCTCAACATTGCAATTCCATTCTATTAACGTTTAGTGGTGGTGTTGTGTCCAAGCAGTCAGGTTGCCACATGTGCAACATCACCTTGCCTTGTGTTGAGTGTAATTAACGGCCTGGGTAGGCCACACAGAGGAAATTTGGGCAGCTCTGTCACAGGCATGTGATTCTCCCTACCCAGTCTTCCTCTACGCATTCTGCCCAGGTGATTTGAGACATAGGTAGAGTCATACAGCACAGAAAGAGGCCCTGCGGCCCATCGTGTCCACGCCGGCCATCAAGCCCTGTCTATTCTAATCCCATTTTCCAGCACTTGGTCTGTAGCTTTGTATGCTATGGCGTTTTAAGTGCTCATCTAAATGCTTCTTGAATGTTGTGAGGGTTCCTGCCTCTACTACCCTTTCAGTCAGTGAGTTCCAGATTCCAACCACCCTCTGGGTGAGAAAGCTTTGCCTCAAATCCCCACTAAACCTCCTGCCCCTTACCTTGAAACTATGCCCCCTGGTTATTGACCCCTCTACTAAGGGGAAAAGTTCCTTTCTATCTACCCTATCTGTGCCCCTCATAATTTTGTACACCTCAATCAGGTCCCCCCTCATCCTTCTCTGCTCTAAGGAAAACAACCCCAGCCTGTCCAGTCTCTCTTCATAGCTGAAACGCTCCAGCCCAGGTAACATCCTGGTGAATCTCCTCTGCACCCTCTCCAATGCAATCACATCCTTCCTATAGTGTGGTGACTAGAACTGCACACGGTATTCCAGCTGTGGCCTAACTAGCGTTTTGTACAGCCCCATCATAACCTCCCTGCTCTTATATTCTATGCCTCGGATAATGAAGGCAAGTATCCCATATGCCTTTTTAACCACCTTATCTACCTGTCCTGCTGCCTTCAGGGATCTATGTACATGCACACCAAGGTCCCTCTGATCCTCTGTCCTCCCTAGGGTCCTACCATTCATTGTGTATTCCCTTGCCTTGTTAGTCCTCCCAAAATGCATCGCCTCACAATTTTCAGGGTTAAATTCCATTTGCCACTGTTCTGCCCATCTGACCAACCCGTTTATATCGTCCTGTAGCCTGAGGCTTCCCTCCTCGCTATTTACCACTCCACCAATTTTCATGTCATCTGCGAACTTACTGATCATACCTCCTACATTAAAATCTAAATCTCCTACATTTATATCTAAATATGTGTGTGTCCAAGCATTCAGGTTCTTCTTATTAGTCAGTCCCTCAGAACCAAAGATGACTTGCTTCCACATTAAAAATGAGTTCTCAGGTGACTGATGAGTCCAATGCGGGACCTACAGTCTCTGTCACAGGTGGGGCAGATGGTGGTTGAGGGGGCGAGGGGGCGGGGTGCTTGGGTTGACGTGCGCTCCTTCCGCTGTTTGCGCTTGGCTTCTGCTTGCTCCCGGTGAAGAGACTCGAGGTATTCGGCGCCTTCCCGGATGCTTCTCCTCCATTTTGTACGGTCTTGGGCCAGGGATTCCCAGGTGTCAGTGGGGATGTTGCACTTTTTCAAGGAGGCTTTGAGGGTGTCCTTGAAGCGGTTCCTCGGCCCACCTGGGGCTCTCTTGCCGTGTCGGAGCTCCGAGTAGAGTGCTTGTTTTGGGAGTCACGTATCGGGCATGCGGATGATGTGACCCATCCATCGGAGCTGACCGAGCATGGTCAAAGCTTCGATGCTGGGGATGTTGGCCTGAGCGAGAACACTGATGTTGGTGCGCCTATACTGCCAATGGATTTGCAGGATCTTGCGGAGGCAGCATTAATGGTACCTCTCCAGTACTTTGAGGTGTCTGTTGTACATGATCCATGTCTCTGAAGCATACAGGAGGGCGGGTATTACTACTGCTCTGTAGACCATGAGCTTGGTGCCGGGTTTGAGGTCCTCGTCTTCAAACACTTTCTTCCTCAGGCGACCGAAGGCTGCACTGGCACACTGAAGGCGGTGTTGGACTTCGTCATCGACGTCTGCCCTTGTTGTGTCCGAGCAGTCAGGTTGCCACATATGCAACATCACCTTGCCTTGTGTTGAGTGTAATTAATGGCCTGGGTAGGCCGCACAGAGGAAATTTGGGCGGCTCTGTCACGGGCATGTGATCCTCCCTACCCAATCTTCCTCTACGCATTCTGTCCAGGTGATTATTTACCATATCCCCAAGCGCAAAGAAGAGAAACCTGCTCCCAGATATCTTTTAATTTAGGTTTAGAAAGAAAGAAAGACTTGCATTTATATAGCGCCTTTCACGATCTCAGGACGTCCCAAAGCACTTTACAGCCAATGAAGTACTTTTTGAAGTGTAGTCGTTGAAATGTAAGAAATGCTGCAGCCAATTTACACACAGCAAGCTCCCACAAACAGCAATGAGATAGTGACCAGATAATCTGTATTTGGTGATGTTGGTTGAGGGATAAATATTGGCCAGGACACCGGGGTGAACTCCCCTGCTCTTCTTCAAAATCATGCCATGTGATCTATTACATCCACCTGAAAGGGCAGACTTGGTTTCATGTCTTATCCGAAAGACGACACCTCCGACAGTGCAGCACTCCCTCAGTACAGGACAATTCGAGTCCCTGCCTAACTTGAGACTGGCTGATGCCATTGCAATTTGCCTCGTCAACCCCATTTTAACAATTGGAGTGTGTTTCAGGTATTCGAACCACCTCTGATTGGGAGATCACCTAATTGGGGGCGAGGAAGTAGCATTTAAAGGCCTGCATCAGCTTAAAGGGCCAGTCATCATCTCAGTAGTTTTGCTGTACCATAGAAATGTCTCCATTTAAAATATCAGTGGGTATCAGCGACCAGGTGGCATCTGTGGAACCATATTTCAGTACAAGCAACTACCTTCAGGAGAGATGCGAACAAAATTGGGAATTTGAAAACAAAATCTGCTCTATTGTGAGGAAAATAAACATGTGCAGAGTTTGAAGATCAGAGCACTATGAGACCAATTGTAGCACCCGTATAGATGCCCTTGATGAGTTCAGTTAACTCAGCACAGACGAGCGATCAATTATAGGTCAAATATTACAATTGACTTGCGGCACTGCTGTTGTTGAAGTGCAAAATTGTTCTTATAAAAGCGTCTTCCCATGTCTTTTATCCCCACTTTTCCTACTTATAGGAAGGGGTAAGATGACATCTCGGGGGAGAAATTGGGTGAGTAGCGCCACTTGTTAGCGCCTAAAGAGGCAGGCAGTGGCTGTAGCGCCACTGGCTGCGCCTCCCGCGATATTGAGTTGGGGCGATAATGGTGGCGTTAGCCTTTTGCGCTGCGCAGCCACCGATGATGTCATTGGTGTGCGCAGCGCCCCATTCACGCCCCGTTCGCGATATTTGGTAGCGAATGGCGCAGTCGCGCCGTTCGCTACCCGCGCCCGGTTCACCCGCGCAAGTTAAGGTGGAGGTGCGGGACGGCCACCTTTTTCGGCAGCCGCCTGCCAGCACCTCCGTCCCCGGCCTCCTAAACCCCCCCCCTGCGGCATTGCCGGCTGTTTCCCGAGAGCCCGGCACTTCTCCTTGGTGCCGGGCTCGTTTGCCGGCACTCGCGAGCGGGGATCGCGCTGTTGCAGGCACCTCCCCCTTAACAGTGGGAGGAAGGCCTGCAGTACTGCAGCGTGCCGTGCTGCAGCGTGTGGCGCTGCGGCACGTTGCGCTGCACTATTCAGTTTCAGCGCCCTAAGAGGGCCTCGCCCCGTGTCCCTCGAGGGGCAATGAAACTGAATATCTGACGATCGCTGAAGCCTCAAACGCTGCGCTAAATCCTGCGCTCAGGCGATTTTTGCGCCACTTTGGCGCCCCAACCCAATTTCTAGGCCCTCATGCACTAACCATGTGACAGCCACTACTTTCAGCCATTGTGATAGGATAAACAATCTGCTATGAGGCACGGTTCAGTTTGGTGGGACTCATCCCTCATACTTGGACAAGGGGCAATTTTCAACGGCCGATCTTTTTGACTGCTCATTGGAAAATTTCCCCTCAGGATTCTGGTCCTTTATATAAATTGGTGGTGTGGTGCAAGAGCAACAGTGGTGAAGTTCTACAGCCTTTATGATGGCTTTTAATAGGTAAAGACAATGTGCTTCTGAAGCTCATGCAGTATATTTAGTAACCTGTTTTGCCCCCATGCTGAATCCAAGCATAAACATAACAATAAACTCTAATAAATAAAGCTTTACTTGCACTGCAAAACGATAACAGTGCTACAATGTGGTAAACCACTGTATTGTATATTGCCACCTCTGGGTGGCGCTGTGTATGGAGGCATGCCTCAGCTGACTCCACCCATCACTGTGTGGGTTTCGTTCAGACTTGTTCAGTCACTCACGAAGAAGCATGGTCTCTTCTTAGCTAATAAAAGCCTTATTCATCTCTTCTTTCGACTCATCATCTCTTCTTCGACTCATCACCTTTTATGAAGTAATTGATAAGCGTATCAATTTTATTAGCTAAAAGTTAAATGGCGACACCTGAGGAGCAACAACAGCAACGGATACAGCAGACATTGCTGAGAGCCCTCAGACCACCACGCCTGGACCTCGACCCTCAAGATGTGGGTGCATCAGCCAAGTTTGAACACTGGCTGAGCTGCTTTGAATCCTTCCTCGCAATCTCACAGGTTACAGAGGAGGATCACAAACTGAAAATTTTGACCGCCCAGGTGAGCCATCAAGTATATATGCTAATCCGGGACTCTAATACGTACGTGGCGGCCCTCGAGCTACTAAAAGGGCAATATACGCGCCCAGTGAACACAATTTACGCCCGACACCTCTTGGGATCCCGCAGGCAGCAACCGGGAGAATCGGTAGGGGCATTTGCACGGGCGCTACTGGCACTCTGCAGAGACTGCGATTGTAAAGCGGTAACGGCTGTGGAGCACACGCAGGGACTCGCCTGTGATGCCTTCGTCAGGGGCCTCCAGTCAGACCACACCCGGCAGAGACTGCTAGAAAGCAAGGAACCCGACCTGAAGACGGCCATTGCCCTTGCGCTCTCGTTAGAGGAGGCCCACCGAAACCTCGAGGCATACCCCCGTAACGGCGCCGAGACATGGCAATCGAAACCGTGGGACACGGGACCGCCGCCCCCGGCACCAACCGCTGCAGCGACCCAACCGAGACAGCAGCCTCCGGTAAGAACTGCTTCGATGCCCAGTAACCAGGCCCAAAAATGCTATTTCTGTGGCCAGTTAAAACATCCCAGAGCGCACTGCCCAGCTAAGACAGCTACCTGCTCGGGCTGCGGGAAGAAAGGCCATTACGCTAACGCCTGCAAGGGGAAGCCAGCCAGCAGCGCAGCGTGCGGGCCGTGGGAGCAGCCATCTTATCCGCCATTTTGTGTACCCCCGGCCGCATGGCATCCGCCGCCATCGTATCCAACGCACTCAACCGCCATTTCGTCACCGGAACCGACCACCGTCTCGGCGGATGACTATAGTGACTCACTAAGCCACATACTGGCCTCCGTGACGCTGGATCAAGGCCACCCTCACCATCTATCCAGCTCCATGATGGATATCGCGGTAAACGGCCGCGCCACCAGTTGCCTGATCGACAGCGGGAGCACAGAGAGTTTCGTCCACCCCGACACGGTACGTAGCCACTCCCTCACGATTCTGCCAACGCACCATCGCATTTCTATGGCGTCCAAGTCCCAGTCAATGGACATCAGCGGCTACTGTGTGGTGACCCTGTCAGTAGGGGGCACTGAATATCAAAAATTTAAACTGCTAGTCCTGCCCCGTCTTTGCGCTGCCGTCCTGCTAGGGTTGGATTTTCAGTGCCACCTTAAGAGTGTCACACTAGCATACGGTGGACCCCTCCCCCCACTCACAGTCTGCAACCAACAACTTTTAAATCGCCCGCTGCAAACCACCTGCAGCCTTTCCACATTAAAAGTCCCCCCCCCTCCCCTGTTCGCTAACCTCACCCGCGACTGTAAACCCATCGCTACCAAAAGCAGGCGGTACAGTGCCGGGGACAGAGCTTTTATCAGCTCTGAGGTGGAGCGGCTCTTGAAGGAGGGCATTATCGAAGGTAGCACTAGCCCCTGGCGAGCCCAGGTTGTAGTCGTTAAAACCACTGCAAAACGCCGCATGGTAATCGACTACAGCCAAACCATAAACCGGTACACCCAGCTGGACGCGTACCCCCTCCCTCGCATATCTGATATGGTCAATCAGATTGCGCAATACAAAGTATTCTCCACCATCGACCTTAAGTCAGCGTACCACCAGCTGCCCATCCGCCATGAGGACCGCCAGTATACTGCCTTCGAGGCAAACGGCCGCCTCTACCACTTCCTTAGGGTCCCCTTCGGCGTCACCAACGGGGTTTCGGTCTTCCAAAGGGAGATGGACCGAATGGTTGACCAGAACGCGCTGCGGGCAACCTTCCCCTATTTGGATAACGTCACCATCTGCGGCCACGACCAGCAGGACCACGACGTTAATCTAGCAAATTTCCTCCGTACGGCCCAACGGCTGAACCTAACGTACAATAAGGAAAAATGTATGTTTCACACCAAGCGCCTGGCCATCCTCGGCTGCGTGGTGGAGAACGGAGTCATCGGGCCCGACCCCGACAGAATGCGCCCCCTAATGGAGCTACCCCTTCCCCACTGCCAAAAAGCACTGAAGAGATGCCTGGGGTTTTTCTCCTACTACGCCCAGTGGGTGCCCCTCTATGCAGACAAAGCCAGGCCCCTCATCAAAGCCACCTCCTTCCCCCTGACACCAGAGGCGTGTGCAGCCTTCACTCTTATCAAGAACGATATCGCGAAGGCCGCAATGCACGCGGTGGATGAGTCCATCCCCTTCCAAGTGGAGAGCGATGCCTCCGACTTCGCCCTAGCCGCGACCCTTAACCAGGCGGGCAGACCCGTGGCCTTTTTCTCAAGGACCCTCCAGGGCCCCGAGACGAGACACTCCTCCGTCGAAAAGGAGGCCCAGGCTATTGTAGAAGCGGTGCGTCACTGGAGGCATTACCTGGCCGGGAAACGATTTACCCTGCTCACTGACCAGCGTTCAGTAGCTTTTATGTTTAATAATAAGCAGAGGGGTAAAATCAAGAACGACAAGATCTTGAGGTGGAGAATCGAACTCTCCACCTACAATTATGATATCTTGTATCGGCCAGGGAAACTCAATGAGCCCCCAGATGCCCTATCACGTGGTACATGCGCCAACGCGCAGAGTGATAGGCTGCAGTCCCTCCACAATGACCTCTGCCACCCGGGGGTCACCAGGTTTTTCCATTTTATCAAATCCCGTAACCTGCCCTACTCCATCGAGGAGGTCAGGACCATGACCAAGAGCTGCCAAATCTGCGCCGAGTGCAAACCGCACTTCTATAGGCCGGACAGAGCAAGCCTGATCAAGGCCACCCGCCCCTTCGAACGCCTGAGCGTCGATTTTAAAGGGCCCCTCCCCTCCGCTGACCGCAATGTGTACTTCCTCAACATAGTTGATGAGTACTCCCGTTTCCCCTTTGCCATCCCTTGCCCAGACATGACCAGTACCACGGTCATCAAGTGTCTGAATGACATCTTCGCTCTGTTCGGGTTCCCCAGCTATATACATAGCGACAGGGGCTCATCGTTCATGAGCGACGAACTTCGGCAGTACCTGCTAACAAGAGGTATCGCCACGAGCAGGACCACCAGTTACAACCCCCGGGGGAACGGCCAGGTGGAAAGGGAGAACGCGACGGTTTGGAAGGCAGTCCTCTTAGCACTAAAATCTAAGGGCCTTCCGACCTCCCGCTGGCAGGAGGTCCTCCCTGCAGCGCTTCACTCCATTCGGTCACTGCTTTGTACTGCCACTAATGCGACCCCTCATGAGAAAATGTTCGTTTTCCCCCGGAAGTCTACATCGGGAACCTCGCTACCGGCATGGTTGACTTCTCCTGGGCCCGTCCTACTGCGGAGGCACGTGAGGACGCATAAAACGGACCCCCTGGTCGAGCGGGTGCACCTCCTACACGCCAACCCCCAGTATGCCTGGGTGACATACCCAGACGGGCGGGAGGACACGGTCTCCATACGAGATCTCGCACCCTCGGGTACCCCTGAATTACCACCGTTATCCCCCTTACCACCGTTATCCCCCTTACCACTGTTATCCCCCACCACCCCTCCCAACCCAACCCCTGCAGACGGCATGCCAAAGCCCCAGGAATCTTCGCCAACCACCCAGACACCAGACCCGACGTCGGATGCTGCAACACCACCGCCGCCACCACGACGATCAGGACGTCAGACAAGGCCTCCTGATAGACTTAACTTGTAGTACCCTTCACCCCGCCGGACTTCACATTAAACAAGGGGTGAATGTGGTAAACCACTGTATTGTATATTGCCACCTCTGGGTGGCGCTGTGTATGGAGGCATGCCTCAGCTGACTCCACCCACCACTGTGTGGGTTTCGTTCAGACTTGTTCAGTCACTCACGAAGAAGCATGGTCTCTTCTTAGCTAATAAAAGCCTTATTCATCTCTTCTTTCGACTCATCATCTCTTCTTCGACTCATCACCTTTTATGAAGTAATTGATAAGCGTATCAGCTACATTAAATGGTTAAACTAGGTTTAGCTCGTCCACAGGTGCAAAATCAGATGCAATTTCTACCAAGGTGTTTTTCAGTGCAGTTCTGGTGCTGAATAATATTATGTAGAAGTAAAAATATTACACAACCATGCAATGGTTTTATCTTTTTCTGCAAATTGTTGAATATAAACCTAAAACATAGTTCTTAATATATTACAGATTTTGGTGCAATATCGATTTGATATTGACTCGGTGAGTTTCTTCAGTGAATACCTGAGGTATACAGACCAGGAAGGTTGTGCTAAGTTAGTTGATCTCACTTGGTGTCCCAGAATTGACTTCAGTGCCTGATTGAGGGAGGGAAAGATCAGCAAGGGTTTCCACTTCCCATCTCTGCTGCAAATGTATGTATGTGACATTGGATCATGTCGACTCAAGGCTCAGAGATGAATACTGACCATTTGGTCGAGGTAATTCAGGGTGGCCAGCACTTGAGGTACTGTACTTCAGCAAGGAGGGAATGCTTTCAGAAGAGGATGTGGGCAAAAAAACCAGTGGAGAAAATTGGTGAGAAGAGGGGGAAAAAACCTGACAAACTGTCCACAAAGGAGGAGACAAATAACCTCCCAGAGATGTCGGGAAACATAGGGTCTAATGAGAGGGAGGAACTGAAAGAAATCAGTATTTGTAGGGAAATGGTGTTAGGGACATTGATGGGATTGAAGGCCGATAAATCCCCAGGGCCTGATAATCTACATCCTAGGGTACTTAAGGAAGTGGCCCTAGAAATAGTAGATGCATTGCTGGTCATCTTCCAAAATTCGATAGACTCTGGAACAGTTCCCATGGATTGGAGGGTAGCTAATGTTACCCCTATTATGTCCATGTGTAATTGAGACACGGACTGCAGGAGTTGGTTACAACAGGTGTTTACTGAGTGGAGACAAAACTGGAACTACTATGCAACGTTACTACACAGGCTTATATACAGGGGTGGTCACTACTGGTACTGCAGTATATAGGGGCTGCAGAATATAGTTCCTTCTGCAAAGTACATACACTACAATTCCTCCCCTTTTAGCTAAACAGTGCATAACATTCGATTAATAATCAAATAACATATTTACAATTACAGTTGCTATATACATTAGCTGAAGTTAAGCAATTATAAGTTCAGTCTTTGAGGAGGCTTCCTGATTCTGTCTGGATAACGCCTCTTTGGGGTATCAGGTTCTTCTGGCAAAGTTGATTCGGGATCAACGTCGTTGTTTGGTTCGTCTGCTTCCAATATCACTGATTCTGAGGTAGATACAATTGGTACTTCGGTTTCATCACCAGGTGTATCGGATCGTGGTGTGGATTTGACGTTTTCCAGTGACTCTATAATCTGGTCAGCATGGCGTCTTACAATGCTCTCTCCAACATCCACGGTATACATTAGAGGTCCTTGCCGTGTGCAGATCGTTCCTGGCTGCCATTTCTCTGTGCAGTAGTCCCGGGCCAAAACTGGTTCACCTATCTTAAAACTCCTGGTCGGCCTTTCATTCATATTCTGAAACTGCCTGTTCTCCACATCTCTTCTGATGTTTGGCTTAACCAAATCCAAGCAGCATCGTAGTCTTCGATTGAAGAACATCATGGCTGGAGTTTGGTTGGTAACCGCATGTGTCGCATTCCGGTAGGCAAACAAGAAGTTATCCATCTTGTGTTGTAGGGGTGTGTCTTCATTACACATTGCCTTGATAGCCTTCTTAAATGTTTGAACGAACCTCTCAGCCAATCCATTGGTGGCTGGATGATATGGGGCGGATGTGCAAAGCTTAACACCATTGTTCTTTAAGAACCTCCGGAACTCTTCAGACACAAACTGCGGTCCATTGTCGGAGCAAATCTGTTCAGGCAGCCCATTTCTGGCGAATATGGTTCGTAAGACTGTGATAGTTTTTTCTGTGGTGGTTGAGGACATTTTTATTACCTCTGGCCACTTTGAATGTGCATCCACCGCAATTAAAAACATCGAGTCCATAAATGGACCAGCAAAATCAATGTGTACCCTTTGCCATGGAGATGAGGGCCACTCCCATGGATGTAGAGGGGCTTGTGGTGGGGCGTTTTGGACCTTCTGGCATCCTGTACAGCTCTTGGTCATCTCTTCGATTTCTCTATCGATTCCCAGCCACCACACAAACGCTCTGGCTAAGTTCTTCATTTTTACCCCTCCCAGATGACCCTCATGAAGCTCATTGAGCACTCTATCCTTCAATTTGGGTGGAATTACTACTCTGGATCCACACATCAAGGTTCCTCTGCACACTGACAGCTGTTCTCTTCTCGGCGAGAATGCTGGCAACAGTGGTTCGCCATGTGCTGGCCATCCCTTCACCGTTAAATCATAGACCCTGAAGAGTGTCGGGTCATTTCGTGTTTCCTTTTCTATGTTTGCATTCGTCACAGGTAGACATTCAACTATGGTCGAGTGGAATATCTCCACAGGATCCACTGCAGGTGCTTCTTCCGCCGTTGGCAACGGTAGGCGCGACAATCCATCAGCATTCCCATGCTGTTTAGTTCCTTTGTACTCGGTGTCATATTGGTGTGCCCCTAGGAAAAGGGACCACCTCTGTAGCCGTTGTGCTGTCATTATCGGGACGCCCTTCTGAGGGTTGAAAATGGAGACAAGAGGTTGATGATCCGTTAGTAGAGTAAATTTCTGACCGTGCAGGTAGTGATTGAACTTCTTCACCCCCCACACCAGGCTGAGGGCCTCTCTGTCAACCTGGACATAGTTACGCTCGGCTGAAGTTAACGAGCGTGACGCAAAAGCTATCGGCCTCTCTGAACCATCAAGGAATTTATGTGACAGTACCGCTCCAATGCCGTAGGGAGACGCATCACACGCCAGTCTTATCAGTAGTGATGGGTTGTAGTGAGCCAATACTTCTCTTGAAGTGATTAGGTCTTTACTCTTCTGAAAGGCCCGCTTACATTCATCACTCCATTTCCATGCTACTCCAGTTTGTAGTAGGGCATTCAGTGGGTGCAGAATTGTGGACAAATTCGGCAAAAACTTATGGTAGTAATTCACCAATCCGAGGAATGACCTCAGTTGCGACACATTTTCAGGTGCTGGAGCCTTAACTACCGTTTCAGTTTTGTCAGGGGACTTATCTAACCCCTCTTCATCAATCACGTGGCCATAATACGATATCTGTTTCTTTAAAAACTCACACTTCGGGCGATTGGCTCGTAGCCCATGTTCTCTTAGTCTAGTGAGCACCTGCTCTAGGTTGGCAAGGTGTTCACTGTCATTTTCACCTGTCACTAGGATGTCGTCCAAGTAACACTGAGTCCCCGGAATCCCTTGCAGGACTTGTTCCATCGCTCTTTGCCATATCGCCGGAGCTGATGCTACTCCGAATACCAGTCGATTATACTGGTAAAGACCTTTGTGAGTGTTTATCGTGAGATACTTCCTAGAGGATTCTTCAACCTCCATCTGCAAATATGCTTGTGCTAGATCAATTTTTGTAAAACGCTTCCCTCCAGATAGTGAGGCGAAAATATCTTCTATCCTCGGGAGAGGATACCGTACTGTGTGAAGGACTGGGTTCACCGTCACCTTGAAGTCCCCACAGATGCGAACCTTCCTTGGCTCCTCAGACTTATTGTTTAACGTTTTCTTCATGACAGGAACGATGGGTGTCGCCCACTCACTCCAGTCTACCTTAGATAACACGCCTGCATTCTCCAGGTTCTCCAGCTCTGCCTCGACGGCTGGGCGAATTGCATACGGTACCGGTCTTGCTTTGAAAAACTTGGGAATTGCATTCTCTTCTATTTTTATCGAGGCGGTTACGCCTTTAAGAGTTCCCAGTTCTTGTTGAAATACCTCTTTAGCGTTAGCCAAGATTTTTGACAATCGGCCAGGTGTGACATCGTCATCCTTTTTACCAGCCACAGTCAGTGCCTGAATGGAGTGCCAGTCTAAACTTATCTTTCTGATCCATTCACGTCCCAATAACGGTGGTCCACCATCTTGCAGTATGTACAGATACAATTTCTGTATTTCCTTGCCGTTGTATTCGACCGGCACCCTTATTTTCCCTCTGGGGTATACTTTCTGCCCCGTATATGTCTTCAAGACAATGGATGTCTCTTTCAAGGGTATGTGTGAGAATAGCCGCTCGTAGTCTCGTCGATTCATGACGGTCAGGGCTGATCCTGTATCCAATTCCATTTTGACTTGGGACCCTGCTATCGTGAGGGTGACCCAAATGGTTTGGTGATCCTCTATTGCGATTACGTTGTGAATTTTGAGACAGCTTAGTCTCTTGTTCCCGGATTCACTATCACTCTTCTGGTCTTCGGAACTACTGTCCGTCATCTTTTGTACTTTCCTGTACTGTTCCTTAGTAGCCTTTTTGTTGTCGTTAGTCTTCTTCCCAGACCTGGAAATTCGTGCAATGTGTCCCATCTTTCCGCATTGCCTGCATATTTTGTCCTTGGACCAGCAGTCCTTCTGGTCATGGGTTGTTCTGCCACAGCGATAACATTTTTCAAATCCCCGTGTCATTTCATGGGTGCCATATTCCTGTGGCTTTAGCTGTATTTCCGCAGCTCCCCTTGCTGCTGCTTCGTATGATACTGCCACGCTGAAAGCCTTACCTAGCGTCAGCTCTTTCTCTGAGAGTAACCTCTTCTGGGTTCCTTCACTCAGGAGTCCACAGACAAATTTGTCCTGTAGGGTATCTGCCAGTCCTGCTCCAAACTGGCAGTGCTTTGATAGCTTGCGTAGTTCCGTAAGGTAATCAGCATTGCTCTCATCTTTATGCTGATTTCTCTTGTGGAATTTAAATCTTTCTGCTATCAGCAGTGGTGTAGGATTTATGTGTTCTTGTAGGATATCAACAATTTCGTTAAAACTCTTCACCATCGGTTTGGCTGGAGTGATCAGGTTCCGCAATAGGCCGTACGTTCTTGCGCCCATTAAGTTTAGTAGTACCGATGCCTTTTTCTCATCGGCTACTTCATTTGCCTCACAATATACTTCGACTCTTTCCACATACGTGGTCCAGTCTTCTATTGCATTATCGAAGGCAGTGATATTGCCAGTCTTCGGCATCTTGGAAATCTAAGATGGCACCTCCCGCACTTTGCCTTCTTCCCCGATTGAACAAAATGGCGCCTCCCGCGCTTTGCCTTCTTCCCCGCTGGATTAAGATGGCGCCTCCCGCGCTTTCTGTCTTCTCCGCTGCTGCTAGCACTGTTGCTGGCATTTTTATGCCTTGATGGCGACGCCCTATGGTCTTCGCGCATTTCCCCCCCGCGCTGCTGCTAACGCCGCTCTCTGCGGTCCCTGTGGCAACTGCAGCTCCTCGCGGCTTTCTGCGCTTCTAATTTCCTTTATTTTCCCGTCGTCAGAGCAAACCCTACGGGACACTTTCCTCCCTCTTCTCGGGTCTGTACGCTGCCCGGCTTCGTAGCCCTGTGTGCTCCACCCTCTCTCTCTCTCTCTCTCCTCTTCCCGACAACGCTGCTCGGCCCCGTTGAAAAGCCACCCGATTGAGCTCTAGCCCGCCGCAGCCCAGGAAGGATCAGTGTACTACCTGCCACCAGCCCGATTAGCTGGAACACCATAGACAGGATAACCAAGCCCCGCTCTCGACAGCCTCTCCTGCAAATTTTCAACTCCGATGAATCAGAGGCGGTTGCCCACAGTCGACGCCCGTTTCTTCTGTTTGTTTTTTTCTTTTTTTTTCTTTCTTCCTTCTGCCTCGACCTCTAACAACTTCGCTTCAGGGATGGATCCCCATGAGGTGGTGCAGAACTGTAGGTAAGTTCGGATCTGCTCGTCGCCAGTATTATGTCCGTGTGTAATTGAGACACGGACTGCAGGAGTTGGTTACAACAGGTGTTTACTGAGTGGAGACAAAACTGGAACTACTATGCAAAGTTACTACACAGGCTTATATACAGGGGTGGTCACTACTGGTACTGCAGTATACAGGGGCTGCAGAATATAGTTCCTTCTGCAAAGTACATACACTACAACCCCACTATTCAAAAAAGGTGGTAGAGAGAAAACGGGGAATTACAGACCGGTAAGCCTGACATCAGTAGTGGGGAAAATGCTAGAGTCCATTATAAAAGATGTAATAGCAGAGCACTTGGAAAACAGTGACAGGATCGGACAAAGTCAACATGGATTTACAAAAGATAAATCGTGCTTGACTAATCTACTGGAATTTTTTGAGGCTGTAACTGGTAGAATAGATAAGGGAGAACCAGTGGATGTGGTGTATTTGGACTTTCAGAAGGCTTTCGATAAGGTCCCGCTTAAGAGATTAGTGTGTAAAGTTAAGGCACATGGGATTGGGGGCAAGGTACTGACTTGGATAGAGAACTGGTTGGCAGACAGGAAGCAAAGAGTTGGAATAAATGGCTCTTTTTCCAAGTGGCAGGCAGTGACTAGTGGGGTACCGCAGGGATCAGTCCTAGGACCCCAGCTATTCACAATGGGCCAGAAATTCGCGGCCAGAAGCGTGAGTACGGTTGGGGTACTCACGCATCTGGCCGTTGGAAATGCCGGCGTTCAGCAGGAACAGCGCATGCGGGGAACGCCGGCATTTCCAGACCCGAGGTCTATTCACAGCGCGTGCGACTGCACAGGCAGCGCTTGCGCAGTGAACTTTGTGGATTTCAATGATGGATTCAGTGAGGGTAAGTCCTTAGAAGTTACACTTGAAAAAAGCAAGTGTAAAGTTGTTCATTGGCTGCGGAGGAAGATATATTTTATCGTGGAGCTTCTGAAATGCAATATTTTTGTTTGGGAAAGGGAGGGAAGTTATTTTAAGAAATTTTAAGTAAGTTTTAAAGTTTAAATTTTTTTTTTTTTTAAAGGGTTTTCAGAACGGTAGGTAGAAGGAGCAATTGTGGCTGTGTGAATGGAATGTGAGAATGAGTTACGTATGTATGTCCACATATATTCCTTTACGTATATGTATGTATGTTTTATATTCCTTTACTAATGTGTATGAATGTATGTTTTTAATTATGACTTTCCAATAAGTTACTTTCTCTGAAAGTCATAATTAAATAATACATTCATACACATAAGTAAAGGAATATATACATAACACGCAAAGGAATATATACAGACATACACACTTTCAGAAGCTCCACGATAATAAATATCTTCCTCCGCAGCCTCTGGAGCAACTGTACCCATGCTTTTTTCATGTGTAAGTTGTAATGACTTGACCTCACTGAAAGCATTAATGAAAGCGGCGAATTATACTGCGCACGCGCTGCCTGTGCAGTCGCACGCGTTCTGCCTCTGAACCCCTTCGTTCAGAGGACAGGAAATGCCGGTTTTCCCCACATGCACTGTGCATGCTGAAAACCGGCATTTCATCCGGCCAGATGCTTAAGTACCCCGACCGTACTCGCGCATTTGGAAGGGAATTACTGGGCCAACATTTTACATGTCAATAAAATGAAAAATTTAACAATTGCACGACTTGCCCCCTCGCATCTGCGACTGAGGGTCCAAGGAGGTGCATTGCGCAAGAGGTCATCATCGTACGTATCCTCACACTGTTCCCTTTGGGGAACTGTATGAAGTGGTGGAAGGATTTATGGCCGTGATTAACGCTCATTTCGTGACCGTAACCATCTTTGAACCAGCCATTAGGGTGGTTAGTCCTATGGCGGGAGGGTTTTACGGGCTCCCACAACCCATCTGAGGGGGGGGGTGGCCACCAACACCCACGGACGCAAGTATCCCGCTGGATATCCACCCAGAATTTAAAGTTGGAGCTCCGACTCCACTTGCCAGGACTGTCTGGAGTGGGGTTCAAAACCCTACTCCTTCTGGCCCAGCGGCGGGGATGCTTACTGCTACGCAAAAGGCCCACTCCGCACAAAAGGTGACACCCATACGTTTCCTGCGCCTTTTCCCTCCCCGTGACTGGAGCCCTATGCTGCCATTTCACGTTGCTAATCGGATTGGGCCTTTGTCATAGCGGTAGGATCCCCGCCGCTGGGCCAGATCAGGGTAGGGTTTCGAACCCCGCTCCAGACAGTCCCGGCAAGTGGAGTCGGAGCTCCGGCTCTAAATTCTGGGTTGACATCCAGTGGGATATTTGCGTCCGTGGGTGTGGGTGGCCCCCCCTCCTTGTATAGCTTGTGGGAGCCCGTAAAACCCTCCCGCCATAGGACTAACCGCCCTAATGGCTGGTTCAAAGATGGTTACGGTCACGGAATGAGCGTTAATCATGGCCATAAATCCTTCCACCACTTCATACAGTTCCCCAAAGGGAACAGTGTGAAGACACGTATGACGACGACATTGCTAAATAAATAAATGGAATTAAAAAAATTCTTTTAGGGCTTTTAAAAGTCTTTAAATTGCTTTAATTCTCTTTACATTATTTTGAGTAATCTGAAGTAGTTTTAAACATTTTAAAAAGTTTATAAAAGTTACCAAAATCTTCAAAAAACTTCCAAAAACCTATTTAAACTGCTGCTTTGCATGTAAAAATGCTTAGCAGCTTGACAGAAACATTGGGGGCGTGTCCAGTGAAACTGAGACCTCAAGGGGCGTGTCTCACTTGCACTGCACGCTCCTGGCTTCGCGCTGGCTGCACTCCTGGGCGGCGTGACGTCATACGCTGCCCGGGATTCTTCTTTTTCAAACACCAAGTCCAGGTGTCCCTGGAGTTGATCGGCAGTAGCGCGGGGTAAGTGCATATACGGGGCTTGCACGCACGGCAAGCCCCGTTCACCAATTTCTGGCCCAATATATATAAATGATCTAGACGAGGGAACTAGATGTAATATCTCCAAGTTTGCAGACAACACAAAGCTGGGTGGGCGTGTGTGCTGTGAGGAGGATGCCGAGAAACTCCAGTATGATTTGGATAGGTTGGGTGATTGGGCAGAAGCATGGCAGATGCAGTATAATGTGGATAAATGCGAGGTTATCCACTTTGCTGGCAAAAACAGGAAGGCAGATTATTATCTGAACGGCAATAGATTGGGAGAAGGGGAAGTGCAACGAGACCTGGGTGTCCTTGTGCACCAGTTGCTGAAGGTAAGCATGCAGGTGCAGCAAGCAGTTAAGAAGGCAAATGGTATGTTGGCCTTCGTAGCGAGAGGGTTCGAGTACAGGAATAAGGATGTCTTGCTGCAGTTGTACAGGGCCTTGGTGAGACCACACCTTGAATATTGTGTGCAGTTTTGGTCACCTTATCTGAGGAAGGATGTTCTTGCCATGGAGGGAGTGCAGCGAAGATTCACCAGACTGATACCTGGGATGGCAGGAATGACGTATGAGGAGAGATTGGGTCGATTGGGCTTATACTCGCTGGAGTTTAGAAGAATGAGAGGTGATCTCATTGAAACTTATAAAATTCTAACGGGACTAGACAGACTAAATGCAGGAAGGATGTTCCCGATGGCCGGGGAGTCTAGTACCAGGGGTCACAGTCTAAGGATAAGGGGTAAGCTATTTAGGACAGAGATGAGGAGGAATTTCTTCACCCAGAGAGTGGTGAACCTGTGGAATTCTCTACCACAGAAGGCAGTGGAGGCCAATTCATTAAATATATTCAAGAAGGAGTTAGATATATTTCTTAAGGCTAAAGGAATCAAGGGATATGGGGAGAAGGCAGGGACAGGGTACTGAATTTGGATGATCAGCCATGATCTCATTGAATGGCGGAGCAGGCTCGAGGGGCCCAATTACCTACTCCTGTTCCTATCTTCTATGTTTCAATGTTACAGCAGTCCTCTAAAGAGTTAATGATAGTTGCTGATGTACACTGGAGAATATACAGAGACCCCTGTCTATAGTGATCACCTTGTGTCAATCCCAATAATAAATGAATGATGTAGGCTTCAAACTGTAATCTGGAGACCACCCTGTCTATAAAAACCAATTGAGGCCAGTCCCAAAGGTGGCCTTTATAGACAGGTTTCACTACTTATTGTATTGTGGCTATTTACCATCCAATGGACCAATACAATCAATGGTGAGCCATTGTCATTAACTTCTGGTTATTGTGTGGTATTTTTTCATTTTTATTTTGCAACATTTTGAAAAATGTGTGCAGTTTGAAGAAAAGCAATCCTTCCCTCTCAATTAGCAGGCCGTGCGTACGTATCTCGGTGATGCCTGTCACCACATCATGCTTTCCTTTATTGTCCGAGTTTCAGGAATTCGCAGACAGCCCACTGGACACTGTATCCCACATGAATTTTCTGTGCTGTCGGCTGGCCATGGAGCAGCAGTGATGCCATTCCACGTTCTGTCTGGAGAGGTCTGTGGAACAGCAGACAGGATCTGCAGCCAAGGCAGTCTCATCATGCCGGCTGGAGGGCAAAGTGTGGTCGGCAGCTTCACTGATAGCGAGAAATGGATGGGAAGGTATAAACAGGCAAAACTATTTTGTTTAATTGTAATGGATCTGCCTCTTGTAAACTTGGAAAGATGAATATAGTAGAACATTTTATCATATTAATATTATCATAATGCCTTCAGTTTTGAGCAGTGCACCTCAGGAAGGATATACAGGAAATTTTCAATTAACCGGCCCCTAAATAACCGGAAATGTCGGTTAACCGGCAAAATTCAGGAGTCGTTTTCAGGTAAGTTTTATAACTTTTATTACTTGCGCAGCAACAAATGGAGGAAGGCAAGGGTTTGGCTGCAGCTGTTGCTAAGCTACAGAGACGCTTGCAACTTGTGGACGTTGTTCTGAAGCTGTTGCTAAGCAATAGGGTTTGTTGCTTTATACGGAGCTCTGAGCTCCGTATCTTTTACTATAGCGTTCGGTTATCCGGAATTGTTGCTGAACCGGCACCACGTCGGTCCTGTCCATGCCGGATACCAGAAAGTTTCCTGTATTGGCCTGGGAGAGTGCACAGTGCAGATTCACCAGAATGATACCAGGGCTAAAAGGGCTAAATTATGAGGACAGGTTGCATAGACTAGGCGTGTATTCCTCAAGTATAGAAGATTAAGGGGTTTTCTAATTGAGGAGTTTAAGATGATTGAAGGTTTAGATAGGGTAGATAAAGGCATAGTGGTTAGCACTGTTGTCTCACAGCGCCAGGGACCCGGGTTCGAATCCGGCCTCGGGTGACTGTCTGTGTGGAGTTTGCACATTCTCCCCGTGTTTGCGTGGGTTTTCTCCGGGTGCTCCGGTTTCCTCCCACAGTCCAAAGATGTGCGGGTTAGGTTGATTGGCTATGATAAATTGACCCTTAGTGGTAGGGGGATTAAATACGTGGGGTTACGGGGATAGGGTGGGATATGTGTTGGTGTAGGGGTTACGGGGATCGGGTGGGATATGTGTCGGTGCAGGCTCGATGGGCCGAAATGGCCTCTATCTGCACTGGGGTTTCTGTGATCTGATCTGTGATCTGTGATCTGATTTCCTCTTGTGGGGAGTCTCAGAATTCGAGCTAGGCCATTCAGCGGTGATGTCAGGAAGCACTTCTTCATACAAAGGGTAGTGGAAATTTCTCCTCCCCAAAAGCTATTGAGGCTGGGTCAATTGAAAATTTTAAATTGAGCTTGATAGATTTTTGTTAGGTAAGGGTATCAAGGGATTCGGGAACCAAGGCAGGTAAATGGAGTTGAGATACAGATCAGCCATGACCTAATTAAATGGCAGAACAGGCTTGAGGGGCTGAATGGCCGACTCCTGTTCCTATGTTCCTATATAATATAGATTATGTAACTTGATTTATACTGCATAGGTAAGCTGAAAAAATGGGATCATAATGTGATTCCATGGTAGTCAAACAGCAATCATGGAATAAGAAAGAACTAGAATCAAAAAATCTTCAATCACCTCACTTGAGCTTTTCCAATGGGTCAGGCAGATCATTTTTAAACCAGAGAAACTGTTGTTTTCCAATTTTCACCTTTATCATAAGAAACATTAATGCAAACTGATCAGGTTTTCATGTGAAATTTTAGCGATTGAACTGAACTTCACCATAATAATCAAAAGTAATGGGATTACCACTAGCATACACAACATATACCCTCGAACTCAAGTGAACCTGCTTTCCTCAAACAATTCAGAATAAATTTGCTTGCGAACCTCCAACTGAGAACTGGACCCTTATTTATTTAATGGTGTTACCATAATATAAGTGTAACATTAAACCCACTCAACATTGGCCAACATTTAATATTCATGCCCCTTTCTTTATCTGGATCTGTGAGATATTTGTGTGTTAAATTGTGAACACGTGTGAACAAATGGATATGCACTATATAAAATACAAAAGCAAAATACTGCGGATGCTGGAAATCTGAAATAAAAACAGAAATTGCTGGAAATACTCAGCAGGTCAGGCAGCATCTGTGGAGAGAGAAACAGAGTCAATGTTTCAGGTCGATGACCCTTTGTCAGAACTGGAAAAAGCTGGAGATGGAACAGGTTTTTAAGCAAGTGTAGGGGCAGGGAAAGGGGGGAGGGGAGGAAAGAACAAAAGGGAAGGTCTGTGATTGGGTGGAAGGCAGGAGAGATTAAGAGACAAAAGGGATGATAATGCAAGGCAAAAGGAGATGGTAATGGGACAAGTTAAGAAACAAAAGATGACTCTAGATGAGGTGTAAATGGCAATGGCAGAATGATGGACAGCTGCCATGTGAGAGAGAGAAAAAAAACTATTGGACACCAATGCCCCTCCAGCATCTTCTTCCCCTTCACTTTCCTCTGCCCCCATCCCTTCTTCCAATCTCATCCCCTGCCGTATTTTCACTATCCCCGCTGACCTTTCCCTCTCCGATACCTCCCCCTGGACCATGACCCCACTAAATAGAAAAAAAATGGGGAAAAAAGACTGGGGCAGAGGTTATGGTCTGAAATTGTTGAACTCGATGTTGAGTCCAGAAGGCTGTAAAGTGCCTAATCGAAAGATGAGGTGCTGTTCCTCGAGCTTACGCTGAGCTTCATTGGAACAGTGTAAGAGGCTGAGGACAGAGAGGTCAGAGTGGGACAGGAGTGGAGAATTAAAGTGACAGGTGACTGGAAGCTCAAGGTCACCCATACGGACTGAACAGAGGTGTTCTGCAAAGCGGTCACCCAATCTGCGTTTGGTCTCACCAATGTAGAGGAGACCGCATCGTGAGCAGCGAATACAGTACATTAAATTGCAAGAAGTACAATTAAATCATTGTTTCACCTGAAAGGAGTGCACTATATATATTCCTGTTCTGTAAAAAAAAAACACGTATAAAGAATTGGATAAGGCATGATAGCTTATTACTCATGCTTAGCTAACAGGTTTCCCTTGAATATTTGCATTTGGGACATAAAACTTGTATCCTGGCACTTCCACGTAAAAAGGCCTTTTGTCAGCCACCAATTCCGACTTGGTAACAATTTGCTTATATGCAAATTTTAAATGCTGATTTTACAAATTATAAATGTACATAAATTTACATTTAGAACAAAAGAAAAGAAACGCCTTGCATTTATATAATGTCTTATCACAGCCCTGACACATCTCAAAGTGCAGCACTGCAACGCATTACTTTACAGTGCAGTGACTGTTGTTATGTAGCCAATCACTGGAGCCATTTTGTGCGCAGTATTTGTATTCAGAATACAGTATTCGTGGCAGGCAGGGCAATACTTCTGTTCTCTTTCTGTACCTTTAGTATTTGATGAACTTCAACACAACTCATCTCCTGACCTTGACCTATAAAGAAAAACAACAATAAGGGATTTGAAAGTAAAGTTATTTTTTTTACGCCCGGTTCACAGGGTTTTGCAGGCCCACTCGCAGTAGCTGACAATGCACTGACCTCAATACCCAACCCAATCTGTCTAAACACATATTGAATGCACATTGTCCCAGAGGTTAGCAATGTGATGCAGCTGTTTTCCACTACATGCAAATAGTCATGCATTCCAGCTGCTGCTGTCACCAGTGAAATCCATGCGGGGGTCTTTGCTACTTTCTTTTAAAACTGCCCTATTCTTTTTGATGACCCACACTGGCTACGTTTCAAACCTTTTTACCTCCTGGTGGTCAGATTTACATGTGTCTTCAAATGATGCCTGCATTTTCTACTGTAGGAAATCAAATGTTTTTTTGTCCTATAGCCTGAATTGGTAACCTCTTAATTGTGCCATAAAACTGTGAACCATTCAGCAAGACCCTTTGAATACATCAGCACATTGGGTTGCTTGGGGCCTAGCAACATGCCATAGCAACAGTGAGTGCACGTCTAACCTAGGGGCCTAATGATACACTGTAAAAATGACATTAGTTTGACTGCGTTTACTGGATATCATTCTGCCTTCTGCCTCTGTGGAAGTGAGTATTTGATTTTTTGAAAAGTTAGCTGTGCAATTAAAACATGTTAAAGGGTTCCAGTTTTCCAATGCTTGTATGCCATCAAAGGAATGCACGATGACTTAGCCATGACATAACCTGCCCATGACCTTGTTGATTGTAAGTTAAGCAATCAGGTTTTAATGCCGTGTATCCTTTATGGCTTTCAGTTACCTGCCTACTATAAATTGAACTTCATCCACAAGAGTGATAGTAAAGTTATTAAAGTGTACAGTCAGTGGAGTAGGTTTTGACTGTGCGACAGTGCAAAATGGGTGATAGTGAGCCGGCAGCCTGTTTTACATTTCTCCCCATTGCTATTTACGGTAACTTCAATGGAAATAAAAATCAGGAGAGATGTTAAACGGGCTGCTGACTTGTTAAAACCCATTTTACACTATGGCACAATGTCAAAATCATTGCTTTTCGGACAATAGCATATTTTTCAACTAATCAGATTTGATTAGACATTACAACCTAAATTTAATTAACGCAAACCACTATCTGTTAAAGTTCAAATGCAAGTATATAGGGCACAGAACAATTAAATTGTGCCATGCTATAATTTAACTACTACAATGCAAGCTCATGCAAGAGATAGGGGTGAATCAGCATTTACATATTACAAGCTTCTACAATCCAAATTGTCTCATCGTTCCCTTTCAATAAGTACAGTTCCATCTTTGTACCAAGTGATTCTGTAATAATAGTTCAAATGTAAATATTCTAAATTGAAATGATGGTAAAACTCACGCCTCCTTTCTGCTGGTCCAACACCAGCTGAACTCTGGGTTATTTTGAAAGTACTGTGATGCCAAATGATCCAAGTGAGCCTCTAAACTAAGCTGCAGGCCGTTGTTTTGGCCGTTACATACCGCGTATAGGAAGAAACTTCTTAGTGTGACATGGCAGGATGAATGCTGTGAAATTCTATACTGTACATAACACATATTGCTGCCCAAGTACTGCAATTTTGTATCTTAGAGGTAGTGAAATGCTGATACCTGAGCAGGTCTGAGTGATAACAAATCACCAGGCACCATGAATCCCTTACACTAATCATGTAACTTCAAACCGTCCTTCACAGGCATCCTGATGCGAAATACATGGGACTAACACCAGGGCAGGAATTCTAAAGTCCTCTTACATGGTTGAGCAGGTTTTCACCCCTTGGTCTGATGTAACTAAGTCTGCCGTGATTCCCAACCTGTGGGACAGAATTTAAGGTTGAGTTGGAGTAAGGAATTTCAAGTGTACATTTTTGCCACATAGATACATAACACTGCATTGTATTTAAATTCATCTTTTTTTTTAAAAAAAGCTTGCTCAGTGGTGCTGGCATAAATTGCTTTCTGTGCCTACACCAGGTGCAAAATGCATTCGCTTCAGTGCAGGCTTCCCTAGTGCCAATATCATGGGAATTAAACTGTGCCATAATGTATCTAAAACTGCTGCAAACTAAACATAGAAAAATAACTCTTTACACTGACCTGTTTTCTTCAATAATTTGTCATCATTATTAATTAACAACTTACTCTTGTTGACATATTTGGATGGTGCAGTTGGAAATGAATACTCACTACTTCCTCATCTTTGATGCAGTACAGATCTGACAATTAAAAAGTCTGCTCTGTCTTTCTCAGTATAAACAAGACAGGGCATAAATAAATAAGTACAGTATACACATTTCAGTCAGGAAAGGTAATTGTGTACTTGTATTTTTTTTTATGTGTTTAGAGTTCAAGTAGAGAAAGTAATTGAACCACATCATTCTTTTTATGGTCCTCTAATGCTTGTGTGCAAGCTATGCAAATCCACAGCAAGAAAGATTAGAGTTATGAAGAAAAGGAACTGAATGTCTGTGATGATTTAATACTTGGTTATTGACCGTAATGCATTAAGTGAACTATTTTGTGTATTGGTGTCAGAAATCTTAAACTACTACAACTGATGTTTTTATTTTGAAGTATTTTTTTTTAGATATCGGTTATTGGTTCCAGGTATGGATGGTGCAGAGTGGAGAATAATAGGAGGTGGTGAGTCAGGGCATGCAGCACAAGATTGGGAAATGAGCCAGAAGTCAATGGGGAATGAAAGAATGTGGAGGAAGACACTAAAGTCTGGTCCTACTAGGACAAGCTGTTTTTCTCTAGTTATAGCTGTGTGTGGACCTTTCATTATCAGAGGTTACAGTACAGTCCAAAATGATCAGCTCTCTCTCAATCTTACAAATAAATACAAAAAACGAACTTGTAACTGAGAAATCTGGACTCAGAATTTCTGATTTCTAACCTTTATGATATTAAAGAACAAAAAGCAACCCTTAAATCTAAGATGTCTCATTTTTATTTTTGCTTCCCCAGTACTCTCTCTGCCTTGTCACCTAAGTTTCACCACAATAGCAAAACGTGAAGTAAAATGAAAAGCATATGAGGAGATGTTATATGAAGGATCAGAAGATCATACAACTGCTCCAAGAAACCTAAATAATTTCAAAAATATTTTTTGTGGATGTGCTTCAGTTCTGGGGCTAGAGTGAGAGTACCAGCCGTATAAAGATTATCTAGATTATCAGCTCAAACAATGATTTGCTGTATTTGTATTTATTTAGAACCAATTCCCTCGGAATTCAGCACCCCTGAGAACGTTGTCTCAATTTGTGTTAATTCTGACCTAATTCAGTCTATCCAATTTAGTCTTCAATCTGAATCTAGCGTTAATTTGCAACTGTTCTGAATTCATCATCTTGGTGTGATAGAGTTTAACCCTTCGGCCTACTCGTTATTGTAGCATTTGTTATTAATCAGTCAGTGGCAAACTAGAAAGGACTTCAGAACTTGAAAACGAGCTTTTTATTGCTCAGTCACTTTGAACTAACCACGTGCAACTGTCAATCATATAAACACTCCCAGGTCAAAGGGAACAGTGAGAGAACTTCCTATGCTTTACCATGGATACAGTGTTACACCAATATCGATCCCGTTCTGATCCCATAAAAGCTCCGAAAAATAACATTGAAAGACAACACGAGTACAAAAATGGATTTCCCATTTTTTTTAATCACACTGATATTTTTTGCTAAATTGATCCACAGAATGAATTTCACCCCCCAAATTCTAGTTTTGATGAGGTTTTTTTTTCATGTTTTGGCTGCCTTTTTGTTTTTGCATTTCAAACCTATTCAGAAACGCTATCTATCAAGTCCCACTCCAGGGACTTGAGCACAAAAATCTAGGCTGTCACTCCAGTGCAGCGCTGAGGGAGTGTGGCACTGTCGGAGGTGCCGTCTTTTGAATGAGAAGTTAAACCGAGGCTCCGTCTGCTCTCTCAGGTGGATGTAAAAGATCCCATGGCACTATTTCAAAGAAGAGCAGGGGAGTTATCTCCAGTGTCCTGGCCAATATTTATCCCTCAGCCAAATATCACTAAAACCGATTATCTGGTAATTTTCACGTTGCTGTTTGTGGGAGCTTGCTATGCACAAATTGGCTGCTGCGTTTCCTACATTACAACGGTGGCTACACTTCAAAAGTACTTCATTGGCTGTAAAGTGCTTTGGGATGTCCTGAGGTCATGAAAGGCACTTTATAAATGCAAGTCTTTCTTTCTTTTCAATCATTCACAAAATGCCACACCATTCAGACCAAACATAAATATGCCAGTTCAGAACATAAGAAATAGGAGCATGAGTAGGCCATTTGGCCCCTCGAGCCTGCTCCGCTATTCAATAAGATCATGGCTGATCTGATCTTGGCCTCAACTCCACTTCCCTGCCCACTCCCCATAACCCTTGACTCCCCTATAGTTCAAGAACCTATCTCCACCTTAAATATATTCAATGGCCCAGCCTCCACAGCTCTCTGGGGTAGAGAATTCCAAAGATTCATGACTCTCTGAAAGAAGAAATTCCTCCTCATCTCTGTTTTAAATGGGCAACCACTTATCCGAATACTATGCCTCCTAGCTCTAGATTCCCCCACAAGGGGAAACATCCTCTCTGCATCTACCCTATCAAGCCCCCTCAGAATCTTATATGTTTCAATAAGATCACCTCTCATTCTTCTAAACTCCAGTGAGTATAGGCCCAACCTGCTCAACCTTTCTTCATAAGACAACCCCCTCATCTCAGGAATCAACCTAGTGAACCTTCTCTGAACTGCCTCCAATGCAAAAATATCCCTCCTTAAATAAGGAGACCAAAACTGTACGCAGTACTCCAGGTGTGGTCTCACCAACACCCTGTACAGTTGTAGCAAGACTTCCCTACTTTTATACTCCATCCCCCTTGCAATAAAGGCCAGCATTCCATTTGCCTTCCTAATTACGTGCTGTACCTGCATGCTAACTATTTGTGTTTCATGTACAAGGACCCCCAGATTCCTCTGTACTGCATATTTTGTTGTCTCTCTCCATTTAAATAATAATTTACTTTTTTATTCTTCCTACCAAAGTGGATAACCTCACATTTTCACACATTATACTCCATCTGCCAAATGTTTGCCCACTCACTTAACCTGTCTATATCCCTTTGCAGACTCTCTGGGCTCGATTTTCCAAGCCCCGAGGAGGCGGGTTTGGAGGTGGGAGTGGTGGGAAAATTGCAGAATCAGGGGGCAGGAACCCATCCCACCCCCAACCCACCTCCGTGCCAATGTCCCAGGAGGCGGGTACCCGACCTGTGCTGGGAGCTGCCTCCCCGAGGCGGGAAGGGGATTAGTGCCAATTAACTGCCTGTTAACAGGTAGTTAACAGGCAGTTTTATGCCTAATCCCTATTCTTAGCCCTGAAGTGTGGGCTGTCCGACGGCTCCGAACCACACCAAGTTAGCAAGGCGGACCGTCAGTCTGCAGGGGTTGGAGGGGGTCGAGATGTCCGTTGTGCAGGTGAGTGGTGGGTGCATGTGTGCAGAGGTAAGTGTGTGAGGTAAGTGTAAAGTGTTTTAATAAGTTACTTACCTTTACTTACATTTGGATAATCATAATTTAATAGAACAAAGGGGTTTATGAAGGGAAAGTCATGTTTGACAAATTTGCTGGAGTTCTTTGAGGAAGTAACATATAGGGTGGATAAAGGGGAACCAGTGGACGTAGTGTATTTAGACTTACAAAAGGCATTTGACAAGGTGCCACACAAAAGATTATTGCTTAAGATAAAAAATCACGGGATTGGGGGTAATATTCTGGCATGGATAGAGGATTGGCTATCTAACAGAAGGCAGAGAGTTGGGATAAATGGTTCATTCTCAGACTGGCAATCAGTAACTAGTGGTGTTCCGCAGGGGTCAGTGCTGGGTCCCCAACTCTTTACAATCTATATCAACGATTTGGAGGAGGGGACCGAGTGCAACATATCAAAGTTTGCAGATGATACTAAGATGGGAGGGAAAGTAGTGAGTGAGGAGGACATAAAAAACCTGCAAGGGGACATAGACAGGCTAAGTAAGTGGGCAGAGATTTGGCAGATGGAACACAATACTGGAAAGTGTGAGGTTATGCACTTCGGCAGGAAAAATCGTAGAGCAAGTTATTATCTTAATGGCAAGAAACTGGAAAGTACTGAAGTACAAAGGGATCTGGGGGTCCTGGTGCACAAAACTCAAAATGTTAGTATGCAAGTGCAGCAAGTGATTAAGAAGGCCAATGGAATGTTGGCTTTCATTGCTAGGGGGATAGAATATAAAAATAGGGAGGTATTGCTTCAGTTGTACAAGGTATTGGTGAGACCGCACCTGGAATACTGCGTACAGTTTTGGTGTCCATACTTAAGAAAGGACATACTTGCTCTCGAGTCAGTACAAAGAAGGTTCACTCGGTTAATCCCGGGGATGAGGGGATGGACATATGAGGAGAGGTTGAGTAGATTGGGACTCTACTCATTGGAGTTCAGAAGAATGAGAGGCGATCTTATTGAAACATATAAGATTGTGAAGGGGTTGGATCGGGTGGATGTGGGGAGGATGTTCCCGATGATGGGTGAAACTAGAACTAGGGGGCATAGTCTTAGAATAAGGGGCTGCTCTTTCAAAACTGAGATGAGGAGGAACTACTTCACTCAGAGGGTAGTAGGTCCATGGAATATGCTGCCCCAAAAAGCTGTAGAAGCTACATCATTACATAAATTTAAAACAGAAATAGACAGTTTCCTAGAAGTAAAGGGAATTAAGGGTTACGGGGAGCGGGCAGGAATTTGGACATGAGTCTAGGTTCGGATCGGTCATGGCCCTGTGGGTAGCGGAGCGGGCCCAGGGGCCGTGTAGCCTGATCCTGCTCCTATTTTGTGTGTCTAATTCTGTTAGATTCAGGAGATGGTTCTGTGATAGTAGATTGGCGGTTAGGATCAGATCAGCCATGATCTTATTGAATGGCGGAGCAGGCTCGAGGGGCCGATTGGCCTACTCCTGCTCCTATTTCTTATGTTCTTATGTTCTTATGTACTATGCCTCCTAGTTCTAGATTCCCCCACAAGGGGAAACATCCTCTCTGCATCTACCCTGTCGAGCCCCCTCAGAATCTTATATGTTTTAATAAGATCACCTCTCATTCTTCTAAACTCCAATGAGTATAGGCCCAACCTGCTCAACCTTTCTTCATAAGACAACCCCCTCATCTCAGGAATCAACCTCGTGAACCTTCTCTGAACTGCCTCTAATGCAAGAATATCCCTCCTTAAATAAGGAGACCAAAACTGTACGCAGTACTCCAGGTGTGGTCTCACCAACACCCTGTACAGTTGTAGCAAGACTTCCCTACTTTTATACTCCATCCCCCTAGCAATAAAGGCCAACATTCCATTTGCCTTCCTAATTACGTGCTGTACCTGCATGCTAACTTTTTGTGTTTCATGTACAAGGACCCCCAGATTCCTCTGTACTGCATATTTTGTTGTCTCTCTCCATTTAAATAATAATTTACTTTTTTATTCTTCCTACCAAAGTGGATAACCTCACATTTTCACACATTATACTCCATCTGCCAAATTTTTGCCCACTCACTTAACCTGTCTATATCCCTTTGCAGACTCTCTGGGCTCAATTTTCCAAGCCCCGAGGAGGCGGGTTTGGAGGTGGGAAAATTGCAGAATCAGGGGGCAGGAACCCATCCCGCCCCCAACCCGCCTCCGTGCCAATGTCCCAGGAGGCGGGTACCCGACCTGTGCTGGGAGCTGCCTCCCCGAGGCGGGAAGGGGATTAGTGCCAATTAACTGCCTGTTAACAGGTAGTTAACAGGCAGTTTTATGCCTAATCCCTATTCTTAGCCCTGAAGTGTGGGCTGTCCAACGGCTCCGAACCACGCCAAGTTAGCGAGGTGGACCGTCAGTCTGCAGGGGTTGGAGGGGGTCGAGATGTCCGTTGTGCAGGTGAGTGGTGGGTGCATGTGTGCAGAGGTAAGTGTGTAAGGTAAGTGTAAAGTGTTTTAATAAGTTACTTACCTTTACTTTCTCCTGCAGGCTTCCTTCCTTCAGTTCTCGGGAGTCCCTCAGCTCACCGGCACAGAAAGCAGAATGGCCGCTGAACTGTCAAAAGCTGCAGCCTCTGCTTTCTGGTCTGGAGAGATCTCTAACTGAGTCTGAGTAGACGGACTCAAGTTAGAAGACAGATTGTCAGTGATTGCCAGCTTCACAGAGCTGTCAAACGCTGATTTTTTATCTGTCAAAAGCTCTTGGCAGATGAAATGTCAATCGCTGACGTCACCAGTAACCAGGTGTCCCTTAATTGGCCTGCTGAGCCCGCTGGGCGGGCTTAACAAGGTCAATCAAGCAAAAATAGCGTGGGTTGGCCACAAGTCAATGGAGGCGGGACTACAACCCAAAAAGTGGGAGTCCCGCCTCCATCACGTCCCCATTGACAAAATCGAGCCCTTTGTGTCCTCCTCACAACTTGCTTTCCCACCTATCTTTGTATCATCAGCAAATTTGGCTACAGTACACTCGGTCCCTTCATCCATGTCATTAATATAGATTGTAAATAGTTGAGGCCCCAGCACTGATCCTTGTGGCACCCCACTAGTTACAGTTTGCCAACCTGAAAATGACCCATTTATCTCGACTCTTTGGGCTGGATTTTGTCAATGGGAACGCGTTGGGGGGCGGGACTGCAGGTTGTTGGGTTTCAGTCCCGTCCCCAACGATGTCCGACCAACCCGCGCTATTGTCTCTTGATTAACCTTGTTAAGCCTGCCCTGTGGGCAATTAAGGGAAAGCCGGTGAAAGAGGACGTCAGCGTATGACGTTTCATCTGTTGAAAATTTTTGACAGATGAATTGTCAGCATTTGACAGCTTTCAGAAGTGGTCAAACACTGACAATCTCTGGTCTATGGTGAGCCCTTGCACAAAGACTCACCAAGACCTCTCTCCTCAGCAGAAATCAGATGGCTGCTGCATCTGAGAATGCAGCAGCCATTCTGTCATCTCTGCCGTTGAGATCAGGCACCTCTGGATCCCCAAGGGTTGAAGCCTGCAGGAAGAAGCAAAGGTAAGTACATTTTTTCTAACACTTTACATTCACCTCTCATAATTACCTCTCCACACTTGCACCCATCACTCACCTCCACAGCGAACTTTTCGATCCCTCTCACCCCCGCAGACCCACTGCTTGCCTCACTGACCCTGGCGTGGTTCACAGCCATTGGGAAGCCCGCACTTGCAGGGGCAAAATGGGGATAAGCCTCAAAACTGCCTGTTAACTAGCTGTTTCAATAAGATCACCTCTCATTTTCTAAATTCCAATGAGTATAGGCCCAACCTGCTCAACCTTTCTTCATAAGTCAACTCATCTCAGGAATCAACCGAGTGAATTGTCTCAACTGCCTCCAATGCAAGTGTGGTATCTTGAGGTGGCCATAGATGGAGACAGACACAGGTTAACTCCTTAACATGGTTTAATCAACACTTGCACATAAAAGCTTCTGCCATGAGGCAGCAAAAACAAAGAGTACAACCAGTACAGATCAGACTTAACTCAGGAGAGCAATTGCCACAGCACCACCTGGTGGATCAGGTTACTCATAACCTCCCAGGTTACTACACTCCTCCCCCCTTAAGATTGCCGTATGCAATTCTTAAACAATAACCCTTACTGGGTACTACGTTTTAATTAACCAGTATGCTCTAACCATGGTTAACCCCTGACTAATTTAACAGGTTTGTATAAGTCTTTCTGGTTGCTTACGAATCCTTTGTGAACGTCTTAATTCCACTTGTGGTGGATTCTCAGATTCATTCACACTTGAGATTGGAGTAGTCTCTGATGTTGGTTTTACTCTGTCCCGCTGTGACCTGGCAGTACCAGTGTCCACTGGCACCTTATAAGCCGTGCTGGGTCCTGGAACAGCCTCCTCTACTGCCCTTTGTTCCATCTGAGGCAGTTCCCCCTGCTGCCGGCTGAAAAGCTGATCCACATGCCGACAAACCCCTCGACCATCCCCCTAGTAACACGGAGTATGACACAGGTCCTGTAATGTCCTGGATTAGTCCTGGTATCCATTTAGGTCCATAACTGAAATTCCGGGTGTACACAGAGTCCCCTATGGTGAAATGGCGAGCTTTAGTATGTTTGTCATGGTACGCTTTTTGGTTTGTTTGTTTTGTCTCAACCTTGCTTTTGAGATCTGGGTGTATCAGGTCTAACATGCACCGCAACTTTCTCCCCATCATCAACTCAGCCGGAGAAAGCCCCGTGGTAGCTTGGGGTGTTATACGATAACTAAACAAGGCTCTATTGAGCTTGGTCTCCAGGGTGTCACCTGAGCTCTTCCTCATGAGCTCCTTAAAAGTCTGTATGGCTTGCTCGGCTAACCCATTTGAGGCTGGGTGATATGGAGCCGAGGTAACATGTGTGATTCCATTCCTTACCATGAATTCTTTGCTCCCTTCACTAACAAAACACTGTGCATTGTCGGATACAGTTGGTAAATAAAGCGCCCTAGAGTATACCTGTAACTGGGGTATTGAATAAATTTTTAAATTAATTAAAGGAGTAAGTCATGGCAGGAGAGCTCAGACCCGTGTTCTGCTCCTCTTGCTCCATGTGGGAAATCAGGGACGCTGCCAGTGTCCCTGACGACCATGTGTGCAGGAAATGCATCCAGCTGCAGCTACTTGTAGACCGCATTGCGGCGCTCGAGCTGCGGGTGGATGAATTTTGGAGCATGCGCGATGCTGAGAGGGTCGTGGATAGCACGTTTAGTGAGTTGTTCACGCCTCAGGGTAGGGCTGCACAGGGGGTGACCATCAGGCGGAGCAACAGAGGCAGGCAGGAAGTGCAGGGAACCCCTGCGGACATCCCCCTTTCAAACAAGTATACCAAGTTGGATACTGTTGAGGGGGATGACTCACCAGGGGAAGGCAGCAGCAGCCAGCTTCCTGGCATCAGGGACGCTTCTGCTGCTCAGAAAGGGAGGAAAAAGAGTGGGAGAGCAATAGTGGTAGGGGATTCTATCGTAAGGGGAACAGATAGGCGTTTCTGTGGCCGCAAACGTGACTCCAGGATGGTTTGTTGCCTCCCTGGGGCCAGGGTCTGGGATGTCACTGAGCGGCTACAGGGCATTCTTAAGGGGGAGGGTGAGCAGGCAGAGGTCGTGGTCCACATTGGGACCAACGACATAGGAAGGAAGGGGGATGAGGTCCTGCATCAAGAATTTAGGGAGCTAGGTAACAGATTAAAGAGCAGGACCTCAAAGGTTGTAATCTCTGGATTACTCCCAGTGCCACGTGCTAGTGTGTATAGGAATGGGAGGATAGAGCAGATGAATGCGTGGCTAAAGAGTTGGTGTAGGGGGGAGGGTTTTACTTTCCTGGATCACTGGGCCTGCTTCTGGGAAAGGTGGGACTTGTACAAGTCGGACGGGTTGCACCTGAACCAGAGCGGGACAAATATCCTTGCGGGGAGGTTTGCTAGCACTGTTGGGGGGGGTTTAAACTAACTTGGCAGGGGGATGGGATACAGAGGGGAGCTGAAATAGGGGGGGATGTGCTGCCAATTATTGAGAAAAAAACAAGTCAGCTTGGTAGACAGGGCAAATATATAAGGGCAAGGCTGGATGGCATCTATTTTAATGCAAGGAGTCTTGCAAATAAGGTGGATGAACTGAAGGTGTTGATAAACACATGGGAGTATGATTTTGTTGCTATCACGGAGACATGGTTGAGGGAGGGGCAAGACTGGCAGCTCAATATTCCGGGGTACAGAATCTTCAGGCGAGACAGAGGGGGAGGTATAAGAGGAGGGGGTGTCGCAATATTAATTAAGGAGTCAATTACTGCAGTAAGGAGGGATGATATATTAGCAGCGTCCTCTAATGAGGCCATATGGGTGGAGCTTAAAAACAAAAAGGGGGCAAGCACTTTGCTGGGAGTGTACTATAGGCCTCCAAACAGTCAGGGGGAGATAGAGGAACAGATATGTAGGCAAATCTCAGAGAAATGTGCAAATAATAGGGTAATAATAATGGGGGATTTCAACTTCCCCAATATTAACTGGGATAGTCAGAGTGTGAAAGGCTCAGAGGGTGTAGAATTATTAAAGTGCATCCAGGAGAGCTTTTTGAGCCAGCATGTAGAAAGTCCTACAAGAGAGGGGGCGGTACTGGATCTAATTCTAGGGAATGTGGCCGGCCAAGTGGAAAAAGTGCTACAGGTAGACTATCCTTTATCCGAAAACCTCGGGACCAGCCGAGTTTCGGATAAAGGAGAATTTCAGATTTCGGAAGGTGGGTCGGCGGGGGTCCGTGGGGGGGTCGGCGGGGGTCTGCGGGGGGGGTCAGCGGGGGGGTCGTGCGCACGACTTACGCTGACGCTCAGCGTAAGTCAGTCGGGGTCAGCCGGGGTCGGGGCCGGCGGGGTACGCGGGGGGGTCGGCGGTTGTCGGTGCCGGCGGGGTCCGCGGGGGGGGTCGGCGGGGGGGATCGGCGGTTGTCGGGGCCGGGGGGGTCGGCGGTTGTCGGGGCTGGCGGGGTCGGCGGTTGTCGGGGCCGGCGGGGTCCGCGGGGGGGTCGGCGGGGGGGATCGGCGGTTGTCGGGGCCGGCGGGGTCCGCGGGGGGGTCGGCGGTTGTCGGGGCTGGCGGGGTCGGCGGTTGTCGGGGCCGGCGGGGTCCGCGGGGGGGTCGGCGGGGGGTCGTGCGCACGACTTACCCTTTATCCGAACTTCCGAAACCGGAACCCTCTAAAAACCGAAGGTTTTTTCGTTCGTACGCACGACTTACGCTGAACGAAAAAACCTTCGGTTTTTAGTGGGTTTCGGTTTTCGGAAGTCCGGATAAAGGGTAGTCTACCTGTAGTAGGTGAGCACTTTGGTGATAGTGACCATAATATGGTAAGATTTAAGGTGGTCATGGAAAAGGACAGGGATGGGCCGGAAATAAAGGTTCTAAATTGGGGGAAGGCCGATTTTAATAGGATAAGGCAGGATCTGGCCAAAATGGACTGGGATCAGCTACTTGTAGGAAAATCCGCATCGGAGCAATGGGAGGCTTTCAGAAGGGAGATTGAGATCATACAATGGCAACATGTTCCCGTAAAGGTCAAGAGTGGTTCCAAAAACCACAGGGAACCGTGGATGTCAGGGGATATACGAGAATGGATTAGGAAAAAAAGGAGGGCTTTTGGTAGATACAAAAGGCTAAAGACGGAGGAAGCCCTGGAGGAGTACAAAAAGTGCAGGGGGATACTTAAAAAAGAAATTAGGGGATCAAGGAGGGGCCATGAAATAACACTGGCGAGCAAAATAAAGGAAAATCCGAAGATGTTTTATAAGTATATTAAGGGTAAGAAGATAACTAGGGAAAAAATAGGGCCCATTAGGGACAAAAGTGGCAATCTGTGTGTGGAGCCGGAAGATGTAGGAGGGGTTCTAAATGAATTTTTTGCATCTGTTTTCACTATGGAGAAGGACGATGTAGACATAGAAATAGGGCGGGGGGACTGTGATATGCTCGAACATATTAACATCGAGAGGGAGGAGGTATTGGTGGTTTTAGCTGGCCTAAAAATGGATAAATCCCCAGGCCCAGATGAAATGTATCCCAGGCTGCTGTGTGAGGCAAAGGAGGAGATTGTGGGGGCTCTAACACATATATTCAGGACCTCTCTGGCCACAGGGGATGTGCCAGAGGACTGGAGAACCACTAATGTAGTACCATTATTCAAGAAGGGTAGTAGGGAAAAACCGGGGAACTACAGGCCAGTGAGCCTAACATCAGTGGTAGGAAAATTATTGGAAAAAATCCTGAGGGACAAAATTTGTCTCCACTTGGAGAGGCAAGGATTAATCAGGGATAGTCAACATGGCTTTGTCAAGGGAAGATCATGTCTGACTAATTTGATTGAATTTTTTGAGGAGGTGACTAGGTGTGTGGATGAGGGTAACGCAGTGGATGTGGTATACATGGATTTCAGTAAGGCCTTCGATAAAGTCCCGCACAGGAGACTGGTCAAGAAGGTAAGAGCCCATGGAATCCAGGGTGCCTTGGCACATTGGATACAAAACTGGCTTAGTGGCAGAAGGCAGAGGGTGATGGTCGAAGGTTGTTTTTGTGACTGGAAGCCTGTGGCCAGTGGGGTACCACAGGGATCGGTGCTGGGTCCCTTGCTGTTTGTGGTCTACATTAATGACTTGGATATGAATGTAAAGGGTATGATCAGTAAGTTCGCGGATGATACAAAAATTGGTAGGGTGGTAAATAGCGAGGAGGGTAGCCTCAGTCTGCAGGACGATATAGATGGGTTGGTCAGATGGGCGGAACAGTGGCAAATGGAATTTAACCCGGAAAAGTGCGAGGTGATGCACTTTGGGGGGACTAACAAGGCAAGGGAATACACAATGAATGGAAAGACCCTAGGCAAGACGGAGGGTCAGAGGGATCTGGGTGTGCAAGTACACAGATCCCTGAAGGCGGCGGAACAGGTGGATAAGGTGGTAAAAAAGGCATATGGGATACTTGCCTTCATTAGCCGAGGCATTGAATATAAGAGCAAGGAGGTTAGGATGGAGCTGTATAAAACACTGGTTAGGCCACAGCTGGAATACTGTGTGTAGTTCTGGTCGCCACACTACAGGAAGGATGTGATCGCGTTAGAGAGGGTGCAGAGGAGATTCACCAGGATGTTACCAGGGCTGGAGCGCTTCAGCTATGAAGAGAGACTGGGCAGATTGGGTTTGTTTTCCTTGGAGCAGAGGAGGCTGAGGGGGGACATGATTGAGGTGTACAAAATTATGAGGGGCATAGATAGGATGGATGCTGAGGAGCTTTTTCCCTTAGTAGAGGGGTCAATAACTAGGGGGCATAGATTCAAGGTAAAGGGCGGGAGGTTTAGAGGGGATTTGAGAAAGAACTTTTTCACCCAGAGGGTGGTTGGAGTCTGGAACTCACTGCCTGAAAGGGTTGTGGAGGCAGAAACCCTCACAACATTTAAGAAGCATTTGGATGAGCACTTGAAATGCCATAGCATACAAGGCTACGGGCCAAATGCTGGAATATGGGATTAGATTAGACAGGGCTTGATGGCCGGCGCGGACACGATGGGCCGAAGGGCCTCTATCCGTGCTGTATTACTCTATGACTCTATGACAATCATTTCTGGAATACCATGCGTGCTGAAGCTGTTCCTGAGACAATTCAGTGTGGCATCAGTCATTGCAGAGCTCACTGGATAAACGTCGATCCACTTTGACTGAGCGTCAACCAGCACCAAAAACATTTTGGCCATAAAAGGTCCCGCATAGTCTATGTGAATTCTCCTCCAGGGTTTGCTGGGCCACTCCCAGGGATGGAGTGGTGCCCCGGCAGGTGCTTTCCTCTGTTCCTGACATATAGTGCATGACTTTACCTTTGACTCAATTTCAGCATCCAAGTTAGGCCACCACAGGTAGCTCCTAGCCAGTCCTTTCATTCTAGTCATTCCTGGGTGCGATTGATGCAACTGTTCCATCAAAGTAGAGCGTCCCCACTCTGGGACTATGATGCGTGCTCCCCATATCACACATCCATCTTGGACACTGAGCTCGTGCTGTCTCTGTCTGTACGGCGCGAACTCCGGTCCCTCACGGTGATCTGGCCAGCCTTTCAACACATACTCACGGACCCTTGCCAGAACGGGGTCCTTGGCTGTCCAGCCCTGGATTTGTGCTGAAGTCATCAGGGGACTGATCTCCTGATCCAGCATCAGGACGTGCTCCTCAGGGGAAGTACTGTGAGGAGATTTTGAGAGGGGCAAGCGGCTGAGAGCATCCGCGTTCCCGTTTTCCTTGCCGGCTCTGTACGTGATCACATATTCATAGGCTCTTAGTATTACTGCCCATCTCATTATTCTCTGTGATGCCATTTGAGGCACCGCTTTCATCTCATTCAGTAAGCTAATAAGAGGCTTGTGGTCAGTACTGATTACAAACTTCCTCCCATATATGTACTTATGGAATTTCTTACTCCAAATATAATGGCCAACCCCTCTTTATCAAGCTGTGAATAGTTCTTTTCCGCAGCTGTGAGCGTGCGTGAAACAAACCCGATGGGCCTTTCCGCTCCATCTGGCATGCGGTGGGCCAACACTGCCCCCACTCCATAGGGTGATGCGTCGCAGGACATTATCAGCTCCTTCTTCTCGTCGTAATGCACTAACACCCTGCTGGACTGAAGTAGCTCCTTTGACTGCTGAAACGCTTTCGTTTGCTCTGGCCCCCAACGCCATGGCTCCTCCTTTCTCAGCAGTTTGTGCAGGGGTGCCAGCAGCATCGATAAGCTTGGAAGAAACCAGTTATAATAATTCAGGAGCCCTAGATAGGCTTTCAGTTCAGTCACTGAGGTGGGTGCCGGTGTATCCTGCACTGCCCGCACTTTCCCTGGTAATGGATGGAGGCCTGTGGCATCCACCCGATGTCCCAGGAATGTAACTTCCTTCTCCATGAAACTACACTTACTCCGTTTCAGGCATAGCCCCGCCTCTTCCAGCCGCTGTAGCACTTTGTCCAGTGTTTTTAAGTGATCCTGATCATCACTTCCTGTTAGCAGAATATCATCTAAGTACACGGCCACCTTTGGAATGCCCTGCAGAATGCCCTCCATAGTCCGTTGGAATATTGCTGAGCTAGAACTGACACCAAATGGTAACCTGGCATACGTGAACAGCCCCTTGTGCGTGTTCACCGTGACAAACGTTTTTGATTCTTCATCTAGCAATATCTGCTGATACGCATGACTCATGTCCAGTTTGCTGAATCTTTCTCCCCCAGCGAGCGATGTTAACATGTCCTCCATTCTCGGAATGGGGTACTGTTCCAGTGATGATACTCTGTTCACTGTTAACTTATAGTCACCACACACCCTTACGTTACTGCCAGGCTTCAATACCGGGACTATTCGTGCCGCCCAGTCTGAAAATTTCACTGGTTCTATTACTTTGTCCTTTAGCAGGCAATCTAGTTCCACCTCAACCTTGGTTTTCATTCCAAAAGGTACTGACCTTGGTTTAAAGAAACGAGGCGTGGCATCACTGGCTACATGAATCTTGGCTGTGGCTCCCCTTAAGGTGCCCAGTTCATCCTTGAACACTAACTCATGCTTCATCAGCACTTCTTGCAGTGCCTCTGTACTGTCCTCCATTTTATTCATTGCCTGCCAGTCCACACTCAACTCACTGATCCACCCTCGCCCTAACAGGTTTGGTCCTGACCCTGCTACCACTACCACCGTAAGCTCTTTGGTGACTCCTTTGTGTTCCATTTGTACTTCGGCCGCCCCCAAAATGTCCACCTTCTGTCCTGTGTAGGTTTTGAGACTAATGGGGCATGTACCTAGCTCTGGTACTTTTGCTTCCCCCCATAGCTTGGCGTACTCAGTCTGTGACATTATGGTTACACTACATCCGGTGTCAATCTCAAACTTTACTTGACCTCCGTTCACTATCAAATACTGAGTGAGAGGGGGTACGTTGGGCCTTGAAGTGTCTATACTGTATATAATGAAAACCTCCTCGCTAGACTCACGAGACTCTTCCTCTTGTATGTAATTTGCCCGCTTTGTGTACTTCTCCCTCCCCCCTTTAGCATGCTTTGCCCCTTTAGCACTGCTTCTCTCACTCACTGCCCTTTTACAGACTTTCTTTAAGTGCCCTATTTTTCCACAATTGTGGCACTTTGGCCTAGAAATTCAGTTTGGGCCCGCCTGCTCGCTTGCGCCCAGAAGTTACCGCTGCACGCGGAGCCACTTGCGCCCACCGGAAATTCAGTTTCAGCGCCCCACGTCGAAGCCGGCTGCTATTCAAGGGTTTCGGCGCCCCCGCTTGGGGTGCTGAAACTGAATATCGGCGCGCTAGGTGCCACAGCGCCACCCGCTGCGGAGCGGCAGGCTGCGGTACTGCAGGCCTTCCTCCCTCTCTTAAGGGGGAGGTGCCTGCAACAGCGAGATCGCCGCTCGCTAGTGCTGGCAAATGAGCCCGGCACCACGGAGAAGTGTCGGGCTCCCGGAAAACAGCCGGCAATGCCGCGGGGGGGGGGTGGAGGAGGCCGGGGAAGGAGGTGCGGGCAGGCGGCCGCCGAAAAAGCGGCCGGCCGCACCTCCGCTTTAACTCGCCCCACTAACGCTACAGTACGGCCCCGTTTTCTGATCGCTGTTTGCGGCCGCTGCGGAAGAGGCGGCCGCAACTCAATATGGCGGTCGGGCCGGTAGTGGGGCGGTAGCGGGGCACTGCGCACACCGATGACGTCATCGGTGGTGGCGCAGCGCTACTGGCTAACGCCGCCATTACCGCAGCGCTGAATATCGGCGAAAGCTCAGCAAGTGGCGCAAAAGCCCTCTTTGGGCGAAAACTGGGCGCAAAGCCTACTGAATTTCTAGCCCTTTGTCTTTGCAAACCTGCAGTCCTTTGCATAATGGCTCGTCCCGCCACATCGGTAGCAATCCCCAACCCCGACTAGTGGACTTTTCACGCCAGCTTCCATCTTGAAAACAGCTCCTCCCACTGGTTTACTCCATTTCTCCTTGCTCATACTGTTTAAGTCCTTAATGTCCTTGTTAGCCATCTCCATGGCTTGTGCTTTTTTAAGTGCCGTCTCAAACGTTAATCCTTCTTCTGACAGCAACCTTTGCTGTATACTGTCGTCGTTAACTCTGCATACTAGTCTGTCCCTTAACATGACTGTGAGCGCATTTCCAAAATTGCAGTCCTGTGCGAGCTTCCGAAGCTCCTCCACATACTCAGTAACGCTTTCTTCCGGCCTCCTAATCCTCGAATTGAATTTCCATCTCTGTACTATTTCACTAGGTTTCGGATTGAAAAGATTCTTTAGTAGACTCACCAACTCATCAAAAGATTTTTCTCCTGGCCGCTCCGGGCTCAGCAGATTCCTCATCCATGTATAGGTTTGCGCTCCCACACAACTCAGTAAAATGGCCCTTTTCTTTTCAGCACTGTCCACCTCGTTTGCCATAAAGAAATGGCCTAGTATTTCACAATACTCCTCCCAAGACTGCGACTTGCTGTCAAAAGGTGCCACGGAGCCTACCGTCCCTGCCATCCTTGGAGTCCGGTCACTTCAGCCAAAAAATCAAACTCCGTTTCGACTCCCGCGGCCTAGCCTCGTGCTTTTCCGACTAGTTTGCTAACCAACCCGAGCACCTCTTCCGAATACTCCAAAACTCTTCCGTCCTTTATTCTCGTCGCCATATGTGGCATCTTGAGGTGGCCATAGATGGAGACATACACAGGTTAACTCCTTAACATGGTTTAATCAACACTTGCACATAAAAGCTTCTGCCATGAGGCAGCAAAAACAAAGAGTACAACCAGTACAGATCAGACTTAACTCAGGAGTGCAATTGCCACAGCACCACCTGGTGGATCAGGTTACTCATAACCTCCCAGGTTACTACAGCAAGTATATCCTTCCTTAAATAAGGAGAGCAAAACTGTACGCAGTACTCAAGGTGTGGTCTCACCAATACCCTGTACATTTGTAGCAGGACTTCCCTGCTTTTATACTCCAACCCCCTTGCAATAAAGGCCAACATTCCATTTGCCTTTTTGATTACTTGCTGCACCTGCATGCTAACTTTTTGTGTTTCATGCACAAGGACCCCCAGATCCCTCTGAACTGTAGCATTTTGTAATCTCTCTCCATTTAAATTTATTTTTCCTGCCAAAGTGAATAACCTCACACTTTCCCACTTTCCCACATTATACTCCATCTGTCAAGTGTCTGCCTACTCACTTAGCCTGTCTATATCCCTTTGCAGATTAGTCCTCTGCACAACTTGCTTTCCCACCCATCTTTGTATCATCTGCAAACTTGGCTACATTACACTCGGTCCCTTCATCCAAGTCATTAATGTAGATTGTAAACAGTTGAGGCCCCAGCACCGATCCCTGTGGCACCCCACCGGAAAATTATCCATTTATCCCGACTCTGCGTTCTGTTAGTTAGCCAATTCTCTAACCATGCTAATATATTACCCCCAACTCCGTGAGCTCCTAGCTTATGCAGTAACCTTTTATGCGGCACCTTATCGAATGCCTTCTGGAAATCCAAATACACCACATCCACTGGCTCACCCTTATCCACCCGCTCGTTACATCCTCAAAGAACTCCAGCAAATTTGTTAAACATGATTTCCCTTTCATAAAACCATGCTGACTCTGCTTGACTGCACTCTGATCTTCCAAATGCCCTGCTACTGCTTCCTTAATGAAGGACTCCAGCATTTTCACAACAACAGATGTTAGGCTAACTGGTCTATAGTTTCCTGCAAAGGGATATAGACAGGTTAAGTGAGTGGGCAAAAATTTGGCAGATGGAGTATAATGTGTGAAAATGTGAGGTTATCCACTTTGGTAGGAAGAATAAAAAAGTAAATTATTATTTAAATGGAGAGAGACTACAAAATATGCAGTACAGAGGAATCTGGGGGTTCTTGTACATGAAACACAAAAAGTTAGCATGCAAGTACAGCAAGTAATTAGGAAGGCAAATGGAATGCTGGCCTTTATTGCTAGGGGGATGGAGTATAAAAGTAGGGAAGTCTTGCTACAATTGTACAGGGTGTTGGCGAGACCACACCTGGAGTACTGCGTACAGTTTTGGTCTCCTTATTTAAGGAGGGATATTCTTGCATTGGAGGCAGTTCAGGGAAGGTTCACGAGGTTGATTCCCGAGATGAGGGGGTTGTCTTATGAGGAAAGGTTGAGCAGGTTGGGCCTATACTCAATGGAGTTTAGAAGAATCAGAGGTGATCTTATTGAAACATAAGATACTGAGGGGGCTCGATAAGGTAGATGCAGGGAGGATGTTTCCCCTCATGGGGAAATCTAGAACTCGGGGGCATAGTTTCAGAATAAAGGGTCGAATTTTAGAACTGAGATGAGGAGGAATTTGTTCTCTCAGAGGGTTGTAAATCTGTGGAATTCTCTGCCGCAGAGAGCCGTGGAGGCTGGGTCATTAAATACATTTAAGGTGGAGATAGACAGATTTTTACAAGGTAAGGGAGTGAAGGATTATGGGGAGCGGGCAGGGAAGTGGCTTGGAGCCCAAGATCAGCCATGATCTTATTGAATGGCGGAGCAGGCTCGAGGGGCCAAGTGGCCTATTCCTGCTCCTATTTCTTATGTTCTTATGAAATATCTCCTTAAATGTCTGCCACTGCTTATCTACTGTCTTACCCTTTCACCTATTTTCCCAGTCAACTTTAGCTAACTTTGTCTTCATACCTTTGTAATTGCCTTTATTTAAGTTCAGAACTGAGGAAGGATCCCAACTAAAGCATTAAACTCTCTTTCTCTCTCAGAAACTGATTGACTTGCTGCGTATTTCCAGTATTCTTGGTTTCTATTTCAGCTTTCCTGCATTTGTGGCTCTTTCTGCCCCTGCACGTTAAGGGTAAATTTTGTTCAAGCCTAGATATCATTTAATTCCAGTTAAAGCTAAAACTGTAGCTGAAAGTCAGTGGTAAAACCAGGGCTATGTTCTATTACTAAGCTGAAGCAGAAACGGATCAAAAGCATTGCTTGTCTTCAGATTCATTTTTTTTTACTGTTAAATGTTTTTTTAAACACTATCCAATCAGAAATACACAACAAATGACTGGTGGCAGTAGACTAACTGAGCAATGTTTCATCAGAATTCTGATGAAACATGACGGCAATAAAATAATTGCATAAGTTATTTATTGTCCATTTCTGCCTGGCTTATTAAAGTATGGGAATTTTAATAAAGACATATAGTAAAAGTGATAGAAGGATATTTTAATAATGTGGCCAGAAGTCAAACATAAAATATTTCATTCTCCAGCACAGTCATCTCAACCCTAAAATGAGGGAAAAAATAAAATTTTAAACTCAAACTAATTGTACCATGTTCTTTTCCCTCCAGCATTTGTATTGATTGATCAACCCAAGCTGTTCACAAGGGTCCCCAGCATTTCTGTATGTTCAGTTGCTCTTACAATGCAGTTGCAAATTATCTTTAATTATAATTATTTATTGGCATTGTAAGAGAAACTGAAAATATAGAGAAACCTTGTTTAAACGTTTTAGACCATTCTGTATGAGGTGCACTTTTGTCAGGAAGGTACTTAAGTTTCTTAATCAGCAAAAAAGCAGAAGAGGAGACAATTAAAGTTGGAATTTCTATTTCCATTTTGTTTTGGTTTCCCTGATGATGATGTATATACCATTTTATTCACCTTGGGTCTATACCACCGGGAGTGTTCACTTAATGTTGGTCCCTACAAATAAAATGTCAGATTTGTAAATAAACTTGTTGCAGATTGAGACAAAATTGGTGCATTGTTTCTGTGTCACAATCCAGAAACCTAATGAGTTTGTCCTGAAGCTGGAGGTCTGTTCGCATTATCCTTCGTTTCACAGTACCATCCCACCTGGAGAGAACCTCCTGCTCGTAACATTGCTTCTGTGCATTTTACTAATGGGAATTTTTATCATTAGCAGGGTTATGGGTAAGACCATTACCATAACTCAACTCCACGTGAACTCCTCCTTTTTAAGCAGACCTTTTTCACTTGTCCTTTTTCTTCCATCCCTTGGCACTTTAGTCACTGAATTAAGTACCACATTCTCATTCATCAGTGCATCAGCACAGAGAATCCTCTTCTACTCTACTGGCCCGTGTTCAGGGGCCTGCCTAAGATCAGTCAGTTGCATCTGCAAGTAACCTTCTGGATTGGTCTGACAATACCATTCATACCCCCAAATATCAGTGACATAAATATATAGTGCTCTGCTGAGGCAGTCTAGTGGGCACATCTTGCTCTCTTGTCCACTCTGAATTCCTGTGGGATCCAGATGATGGCAGCCAATATACTTACTCCTGGTATCATGATTGTCTTTGCTTTGGATGCACTAAGCATGGATGATTTGACCTTATGCCTAACCTTATGCAGGTTTAGGAAATCAAGTATCAGGATTTGAACTCTCAGCAAACCAGTCATACTGTGCAGTCAAAGATTGTGGGCGTCTCCTCAGGCCTCAGAAGGGCAACATAGACACGCATGCATCTGTTCCTTTCTAGAAGGCCATTCTTGTTTGTAACAGGAGAATGTTATTGTAGGGGAGACCTGTGCTCTTCAGAATTAACCAGCTCATCAAAATGTGTAGTCTTGGCAAAGCCATATTTTAGCTCAGGAACTAAGCTAACTTAGGCATCACTCAGTTATTAGATTTAACTACACATAACTATTGCATACAAGTGGGGAAGCAGTCAGTTTGGGCTTTTCATTTGTCCTTTTAGGCATTTCAAATTTTTATTTTTAGCAATTTGCTTCACTATTTCCTCTCCTTGAATCTCTTTTTGTGCTGTGTTCCTCTGCCAGCTGTGAGCACAGCCCACAAGATAAAAATAAAAAGCTGCAAATGCTGGAAATATGAAATTAAAACCAACAGTGTTGGAAATACATTATAGGCCTGTCAGCATCTGTAAGGAGAAAAGACGTGTCAGTGTTTCAGGTGTAGCCGGCACAGACACAATGGGCCAAATGGCCTCCTTCTGTGCCCTAGATGTCTATGATTCTATGATCCGGACTCAGTTAATACTTGGACTATTGTCTGGTCTGCCTGTTTTGCTTCATGTAAGAAGTTGGGCTGTGGGCCCAGGTGGCTTCATAAGATAAATCAGTGGTGAGGAGCCAAGCTCAGAGGGAATGTGGGTCAAAGAATCAGAACAACAATATGGTAGTCTTCTGCCCAACACATGCTCCCTATGAGGAACATGGGATTACCTCAGGTTATGAATTAAATGGACTTGGTGACTCTATTGACAGCATTAATGGGCAGCACGGTGGCATAGTGGTTAGCACTGTTGCCTCACAGCACCAGGGACCCGGGTTCGAATCCGGCCTCGGGTGACTGTCTGTGTGGAGTTTGCACATTCTCCCCGTGTTTGCGTGGGTTTTCTCCGGGTGCTCCGGTTTCCTCCCACAGTCCAAAGATGTGTAGGTTAGGTTGATTGGCTATGATAAATTGACCCTTAGTGTTAGGGGGATTAAATACGCGGGGATAGGGTGGGATATGTGTTGGTGTAGGGGTTACGGGGAACGGGTGGGATATGTGTCGGTGCAGGCTCGATGGGCCGAAATGGCCTCTATCTGCACTGTGGGGTTTCTGTGATTAACAGATAGGTATCTATGTTCCCTAATATCTACCTTTTCAGGATTGATGACACTTTGATGTCTCTTGGATTATGAGATCCCACCTAGCTGGGAAGTAAAAACAAGTATCTAACGTTCCCCGTCCTATTGTTTCGCCTATCAACAGTCGAAGGTCCCACAGTCTAAGATGTGCATTTGCATTTCCGTACAAATTTATTTGGACAAGTCTTTCTCGATCAAGAAAATCAGTGTGCAATTTATTGCCTGTCCTGCAAATCTTAATCTTACATGATGTGGCTGGAATACAACGTGGATTAAATCTATTCTTATTAGTGTTGGTATCAATGGGCCTCACTCAGTTAAACGTACATCAGCTACTCGCATTGTCAGGTTGAGATTGTGGGGTAGAAATTCGTCTGGGCCCATTTTCAAACCCAGACAAGCAACCTGGGGGCTTCATCTAAATGTTCCGGGCAAGCTGCTGATGCCTGTTGCGTTCCATAGGCAGCTCACCCTTCAGGAGGATTGATCATTAAACTGTTTGCTTCACTTGCAGTGGCCTTAGGTATGTTGCGGGGGGGGGGGGGAAAGATAGCGGCAGGGGGTCGGGGGGGGGGCATTCATAGCCAGCAACAGCCTACAGGAGTGCTGTGAAGTCGGGAGGAATATTCCAATTCCTCATGGCTGCACATTAAAATTTGTAAGTATAATGTTACTTATCTTTTCAGGTGGCCACTTGCTGGACCATATCCACGCCAGCAAAATCCGAACAGATCAGGCCCTGTGTCTACTCCGCTCAGGGCAGCCCAGCTTCTCTGAGGGGTTCTAAAACAGGTGGGGGGCCCCTCACAAACATAGGTAAGGGGCTAATGTCTGTTTTAGACAGCCACCCGGATGCCTGAAAATTGCCCAAAACAAGATGGCATCAGACGTTTTTCAGGCTTCCTTTGGGCACAGGTCCTAGCACTCCGGCAAAATTGGTCAAATTCATTCCCCCCCCCACCAATCTTCCACCTGGAAAACAGTAGCAATGGTGATCGATTTCTACTCCTGTAACTCTGCACAGTTGGTCCACATTTCAAACTTTTCACAAGAAAGTCCAAACATTAGGAGGGACCTTGACTTGTAAAATTGCAGTAGTGCAAGCCATAAAATCCCAAAGTTTATCATTGCATTGTTAGGGAAGTCAGATTTATCACAACTTTGTGCCTATATTTCGCTTTAAAATTATAAATTACCTTTCCACGTTCCTCCAAGGCCTTTGATAGGGAGCATCTCTTTCTTTATTGTTAGCACTTATCCTTGCATTCTTGAGATCCTGTTTGACGTAAGAAAACTACTAGGCACTTGGTCTAAGCATTAAACAAAGTTTTAATCAACTGTTTTACAACATGGAGGTCTAGTTGTGTCCTTCACTAGTTCCTGTTAAGAATGTCCTGCACAAGCTGGGCCCGTGCCCGAGTATTTATACTCTCCCTGGACAGCACCACCCGCAGGCCGCTCAGTATTATTTCATAATTCTTTCTTTCATAAATGACTGATTCATGTCACTGTTTATCCTAGGATAGAAGTCCAACAGATGCAAGAAGCTTTGGGGGAAAAACTCGGTTGGTTTGCGCCTCCCATTAGCACCTTAAGAGGGTGCTAATGGGGTGCAAAGCAATTAGCGCCCGTGCGCAGCGATGTTTGCACCACTCACGACATTTTGCGGCAGCGCTAAACACTACCACCATGATCTCCTGCGCCCGCAGATTGTGACGTCAGTCGAGTGTGCAACATCCCGGTAGCACCCCAGACCGGATATTGAGTGGCGCCCCCTGTCTTACCGCCTGCCGCTAGCAACGACAGGTTGAGGGGAGCATTTTGCAGTCGGGAAGAGACTGGAGGAGCACTATTTAAAGGCGACCGCTTCCTGTCTTTTATTGTCAGCAAAATTTTTGCACCACGCATTCTGACTGAGAGAGAGAGAGAGAGAGACTTCTGGAGAGATTCAAAGCTGTGTTGAGGAGTTTTGGGTACTGAGCAGCACTTTGCAGGTTCTTTCTTATTTGATCTTCCTTGCATCGATTTAAAAGAGAATATGGGGGCTGCACTCTGAGCTCTTTCCCTGGGCCTCTCCTTTGTTCTTTCCAGCAGATTTGATGTACAGGTCTCGCCAGGCCGAGATTCAAGGCTGCAATGAGCAGGGTGTGGATGGAGAGAAGATCGACCCTGCACTTTAAGAACTGGCCTTCGCCAGTATGTCTGTGTTCCATTGCTGACTGACATGACATGAGCTTTGCCAGCGCTCTGAGGTAGCGCCTCGCTCCTCAGCGTTAGCGCCTTAAGAGGGGCGTGAAGTGCCTGATTTAGCGCTCCAATCACCTCCAGGGGTGATCTAGAAGCCAAGTTTGCAGTCGGAGGCGATAATTAGCGCCAGGCACTAAACTTTGCGCCCGGCCGATAACGGCGCCCCAAACGAGGCGATACCGAATTTCTCCCCTTTTTTCTTGAACAGAAAAAAAAACTTGGCACCAGGATATGCAACTCTGCCAGGATCTGGCTTGGAGATCTGCCTGTATGACAACTCTCCTTTCCGGTGATAAACTTATGTTTCGGTATCGCTGGAACATAATCCAATTTTTTGCAGAGGGGATGAATTTTGAACCCATTGTCAGTGCTGTAAAATAGGTCACTTTCCATGTCTGCCTCTTCAGTCAGCATCAGGTGCAGATATAGCTCCAAAGTAAAGTCCTCTTTACTCTGACTCAACAATGTGCTTTCACCTGAACCTCTGAAAAATAATCTGTATTTAGATATTTTCTCCTTACTAATAATGAGAATTCTTCCACTTCATATACCAGGTTATGAATTTTCTGAGATTGATTACCAGTTAGTGCTAAATTAGTATACTTTTCAGCTAAAGGCCTGTGCCTATAACCCAGAAACTGGGTTGCGACTGGCCGAGCTCATTTCACATAGAATCCTCATCATCATCAGTAGATGGAAGAGACTGCCATCCAGTTTTGGATGGATTTGAACTCAGCTCTCAGAGGTGAAAGTTTAGTGCCCAACCCATTGTATCATTCGGTCACCTAAAAACATTGCAGTTTCAATATTTTTGTCACACCTTTAAAATGGTTCATGTGAAAAGTTATCTTCAAACTTGGCTTTTAGATATTTCCTTTGTCTCTCCTGATGGACAAACCACTGTTATTAAGCAATTACTATTTTTTCTATTACGTGGTACATTCACCAACAAAACCAAAGTCCTTTTGTATTAATGCAACTTACTATTGCAAGCTGCCCATTCTGAAAAATCTAACGTACTCCATTTGTTGCACAGCTCTCAACTGCCCTGTTTTAATTGGGGTACCCATTAAGCAATGGTGCTGAGAATAAAGCAGGGACATGCAAGACTCCAAAAGATTTGCTGGTGTCACAGAACCTAGTGCTGATGTGAATTCTGATTAAAGGGTTTGATTGGGTAGCTAAAGAGAAACTCTTTCCTCTGGTGGGGGAGTCCAGAACAAGGGGCATAACCTCAAGCTTAGAGCTAGGCAGTTCAGGGATGATGTCAGGATGCACTTCTTCACATAAAGGGCAGTAGACATCTGGAACTCTCTCCCCCAAAAAGCTGTTGAGGCTAGGTCAATTGAAAATTAAAAAACTGAGATCGATAGATTTTTGTTAGGCATGGGTATTAAGGGTTACGGAACCAAGGCGGGTAAATGGACTTAAGATGCAGATCAGCCATGATCTAATTGAATAGTGGAACAGCCTATTCTCTGGAGTTTAGAAAAATGAGAGGTGATCTTATAGAAACGAATAAGATTCTGTGAAGGTTTGACAGGTGTGATAAATCCATGTAGTGAGGCAAGGAACTCGAAGAGGCGAGGTATGAGGATTAAGACGAGTACTTTATTGAACGACTGCGAGACAACCAGGCAGGCCTGCTTCCAGGCATTGCACCTTTGCTGACCTTAGAAGGAAGCTAACCCCTGACCTTAACAGGAAGCAACCCCTGACCTTAGCAGCAGCATTGACTACAGCACCACCTGGTGGATAACCTTAATCATAACATAGAAACATAGAAGATAGGAGCAGGAGTAGGCCATTCGGCCCTTCGAGCCTGCTCCGCCATTCAACGAGATCATGGCTGATCATCCAAACCCTAGCACCCGGTCCCTACACCGACAGCCATCCCACCCAAGCCCTATCCCCGTAACCCCATAACCCCACGTATTTAATCCCCCCTAACACTAAGGGCCAATTTTTATCATGGCCAATCAACCTAACCCGCACATCTTTGGACTGTGGGAGGAAACCGGAGCACCCGGAGGAAACCCACGCAAACACGGGGAGAATGTGCAAACTCCACACAGACAGTCACCCGAGGCCGGATTTGAACCCGGTCCCTGGTGCTGTGAGGCAACAGTGCTAACCACTATGCCACCGTGCTGCCAGATTACTATATCCCTCCCCCCTTAAGATTTCAGTATGAATTTCTTAACAAACAACCATTCCTAAGGGTCACATAAGAAGTCTCCATTCACCATGTTCCATACTTGATGAATCTAACAGGTCAGTATCAATCTCTCTGGTGGCTTGCGAGCCCTTTGTGAACGTCTGACGGTAAAGTCCCTGCTTGTTTGTGGTGAAGCCACCAGCTGCTCCTGAGCAGTGCTCGGAGTATCTGACTCTGCAATGATGGTTTCCTCTTGATGAATGGGTTCCTGTGGAATTGTCCCTGTCCCTGGTGGTGGCACCACAGAGGCACTTGGATAACTGGGGGCAACCCTGTCCTCAGCCATTGCATCTGGAACCTTCATTTCAATTTCCCCTTGTCTGGTAAGTATCTGATCTACATGTCTGCGTACTACCCTGCCATCACCCAACATGACCTTGTATGATACGGGACCGGTCATTGAGTCTATGAAGCCAGGAATCCACTTGGGTCCATAACTGAAATTCCTGGTAAGGACCGCATCTCCTTCTCCAAAACTTCGGCTCTTTGTTCTTTTGTCATGGTTCTCTTTTTGTTTGTTTTGTCTGTTTTCCATTTTCCTTTTTAGGTCTGGGTGGACAAGGTCAAGAGTGGAGCGTAGTCTATGACCAATAACATCTCAGCAGTAGAGAGTCCTGTGGTGGATTGAGGCGTTATTCTGTAGCTGAACAGAACCCGTGACACTTTGGCTGCTAAACTCCCTTCTGCACTTTTTTTCATCATCTCTTTAAATGTTTGTACAGCTCTCTCTGCAAGTCCATTTGAGGACGGATGATATGGGGCCGAGGTCACCTGCACTATGCCATTTTTTCTCAAGAACTCTTTTGTCTCTGTACTCACAAAACAAGTGGCATTGTCACTTACCACGAATTCCGGTAGCCCTTGATTACTGAAGCTCCGACGCAGGCAGTCTATAGTAGTAGTGGCGGAAGCAGAATTTACAGGATAAACATCCATCCATTTGGAATGTGCATCAATGATTATGAGGAACATCTTCCCCATGAATGGACCCGCATAATCTAAGTGCAATCTTCTCCATGGTTTATCTGGCCACTCCCAGGGGTGGAGAGGAGCTGCTGCTGGTGCCTTCCGGTGTTCCTGACAAGTGCTGCATGTCTTGACTAGATTTTCTATCTCCTCATCTAGCTTTGGCCACCACAAGTAACTCCTAGCCAAGGCTTTCATACGCGAAACCCCAGGATGACACTGATGTAGTTGCTCTAGGATAGACTGTCATGCTGGCTGTGGAATAATCACTCGTGCTCCCCACAACACGCAACCATCCTGCACACTCAGCTCTGTTTTCCTGACACTGTAGGGTGTGAAGTCAGCCCCTTCCGGATGCTGTGGCCATCCCCTCACCACATATTCTCGAACTCTAGACAGTACTGGATCTTTACCTGTCCATGTTCTTACTTGCTCTGCAATCACAAGTGCTGTGTCAGTGTCCTCCAACATCAACACTCTGTCCTCTGGAGCTGCACGGATAGGTGTGCCTGGCAGTGGAAGACGACTCAAGGCATCTGCGTTCCCATGGTACTTGCCCGCCTTGTAGATGATGACATAATCATATGCCCTCAACGTCACAGCCCACCTCTGGATCCGGGGTGACACCATCTGTGGAACTGCTTTCATTACATTGAAAAGAGAGATAAGAGGTTTATGATCGGTGCATATGGTGAACTTCCTGCCATATATTTACTTGTGGAACCTCTGTAACCCAAATATTACTGCCAACCCCTCTTTGTCTAACTGGGAATAGTTTTTTTCCGCTGGTGTTAGAGTTCGGGACATAAACCCTATTGGTCTTTCAGTTCCATCTTCCATGCAGTGTGAAAGAACTGCCCCCACCCCGTAAGGTGAAGCGTCACAAGAGAGAATGATGTCTTTCTCTGCATTGTAGTGAACCAGCACATCCGACGACAGCATCAGTTTCTTGGACTGTTCAGATGAAACCCCCTGCTCCTCTCCCCACTGCCACTGTGTCTCCTTGCACAGTAGTTTGTGAAGAGGTGTTAACACAGTTGACAAGTTTGGTAAAAACCTGTTATAATAGTTCAGCAGTCCCAGGTAAGCTTTTAACTCAGCCACATTTGTAGGAGCAGGGGCGTCCTGCAGTGCTTGTACCTTCTCCTTGAGTGGATGGAGCCCAGTGGCGTCCATTCTGTGTCCCAGGAACACTGCCTCATTCCCCAGGAAAGTGCACTTACTCCTCTTGAGCCGGAACCCTGCCCTCTCCAATCTCTGTAGTACCTCTCTCAGAGTGCTCAGATGCTCCTGGTCGGTTCTTCCCGTCACCAGAATGTCATCCAGATAGATGGAAACATGTGGAATCCCTTGCAGTACACCTTCGATTGTCCTCTGGAAGATAGCTGGACTAGATGAGACACCAAATGGTAAGTGGTTATATGTAAACAAGCCCTTGTGTGTATTTATGATGACATACTTCTTTGATTCGTCATCCAGTGTAATCTGCAAGTAGGAATGACTCATATCCAACTTTGTGAATTTCTTTCCTCCAGCCAGGGTTGCAAAGAGATCTTTTGTTTTGGGAATAGGATACTGCTCTAGTTTGGACACCCGATTGACTGTCAATTTATAGTCTCCACAGAGTCTTACCGAATTGTCCGGTTTTAAAACAGGTACTATGGGAGCTGCCCATTCCGAACATTTCACTGGCTCCAGTATGTTCTCTCTGAATAGACGGTCAAGCTCAGCCTCTACCTTTGGCTTCATGGCATAAGGCACAGGTCGTTGTTTATAAAACCTTGGCGGTGCCTCCTTGTCTACATAAATCTTAGCTGGGGGGCCATTAAATGTGCCAAGTTCCTCCTTGAACACATTCTCATGTTCACTCAACACTTCTTGCAAAGTCAACTGTTTGCCCGCATCTATTTGATGTACTGCTCCCCAGTCTAATTTAAGTTCTTTTATCCAGCCCCGACCTAACAGGTTTGGTCCGGTATCCGATACTATAACTACAGGTAGCTGTTCCACTGTGTCCCTTAGCTGTACCTAATGTCGCTACTCGTTCACCTGTATATGTTTTAAGATGCAGGGAGCAAGGCTTTAACTCTGGAACTTTTGCACGTTCCACAATTTTGAGTACTCTGCCTTGTTCATTATGGTCATGCCGCACCCTGTATCCACTTCAAAGTTCACCTTAGAGTCATTTACTGTCAGTTGCAATTTGATAGGAGCCACTTTTGGAATGTTCTCTAACATGCCATACATTATGAACATGTCCTCTTCTTCCTCAGCTTCCCCACTGATGTGGTGTGCTCCATGTTTTTTCACTTCTCTCCCTTGGTTTTGCTGTCCTCCCCCTTTTGGTTTGGATTCCTCCACAGGTGATTTTGCCCTGCAAGCTCATTTTATGTGTCCTTGTTTCCCACACTTGTAGCACTTTTCCTCCAGAAACCGGCATTCACTCGCCAGGTGATTGCCCTTGCATCTATAACATGCCTTCACATGCTCACGTTGTGGTTTCTGATGCATGTTCAACTTGTGCACAACATCCTGACCTGCAACTTGCGTAGCATTAGCCCTGTCTGAACCTTGTATTTCTTTTACATCTGGTTCACTGTCTCTATGGCTTGAGCAAGTTCCAATGCTTTTTCATAAGTAAGCCCAGTCTCGGATAATAATCTGCACTGCATTCGGTCGTCCATTATTCCACAAACTAGCCTATCTCTCAGCATTTCCTTCAGGTTGTTCCCATAATTGCAATCTTGTGCCAATTTACGCAACACCATTACATAGTCCATTACACTCTCTTCCTCTTTCCTGCTCCTTGAATTAAACTTGAACCGCTGTACAATCTCACTAGGCTTAGGGTTGAAATGTTCTTTTAGCAAAGCCACTAATTCAACAAATGATTTGTCTCCAGGCTTTTCAGGACTGAGCAGGTTCTTCATCAAACTTTAGGTTTGGCTTCCCACTGAACTAAGCAGAATGGCTTTCCTTTTTCCGGCATCATTTATTTCATTTGCTTTGAAAAAATAACCCAACACTTCACAGTATTCCTCCCAGGTTTGTGCTTGAATATCAAAAGTGGAGACCGTTCCTACCGTGGCAGCCATGCTCTCTTCCAACTGGTAGCTAACTGCAGCTTGTGATTTTGTTGTTTAAACATCCTGGCAGACTTCTCTTATTCAGGGTCCTGTTTTACCTCATCGCCAAATGTGATAAATCCATGTAGTGAGGCAAGGAACTCGAAGAGGCGAGGTATGAGGATTAAGATGAGTACTTTATTGAACGACTGCGAGACAACCAGGCAGGCCTGCTTCCAGGCATTGCACCTTTGCTGACCTTAGCAGGAAGCTAACCCCTGACCTTAACAGGAAGCAACCCCTGACCTTAGCAGCAGCATTGGCTACAGCACCACCTGGTGGATAACCTTAATCATAACATCCCAGATTACTATAACAGGGTAGATGCTGACAGGCTGTTTCCCTTGGCTGGAGAGTCTAGAACTAAAGAGCATAGCCTCAGGATAAGGGGTCGGCCATTTAGGACTGAGATGAGGAGAAATTTATTCACTCAGTGTGTTGGTAATCTTTGGAGTTCTCTACCTCAGAGGGCTGTGGATGCTCAATCATTGGGTATATTCAAGACTCAGATCAGTAGATTTTTGGGCCGCAATTTTGTCGGCACTCAGCGGACGGGCTGGGTGGCGGGTCAGCTGTGAAATTTTAAATGATTGACAGCGGGTCGGGAACCCGCTGTTAAAACGCACACACCTGCATTTCCAGATGTCAAGTCTGCCAGCGCTGAGCAGACCCGGGGGACCCAATTCAAATCATTAGTGGATTGTTTACAGCCACTTAACAATGCTTTTTTTTCCTAGTTTTTTGAATTTGACAGGTCGCCCATCGGTTTCCCGCTATGCCTAGACCTCGTCTGTGAAGCTGAGGTGGGAGGTCACTTGCCCTTGAATCAGCTGATGAGTTGACAGCTTCAAATGTCAAGTCAAAGCTCCAAGCTGATTGAGAAATCTTTCTTTAACCATTAGCATTTCGTGCATTTCCACTACAGATTCACCATGCTGCAAGTCTTTATACAAGTCTCCATCCAATCTGACCTCATTACCTCTCTCACCATTGACAGATCACTTCTGTCATCTCTACTTCACCTGCCATCTATTCCATCAGCATGGATGCATTTTATACACTCTCACTTTGGTCCTCAGAATCTGACCACGATCAGCCCCAACACCAGCATCACCAGGCACACCAGCAGCACCAACAACCACACCAACCTTCTCTGCAGTCACCTGATGCTGCACAGGACAGAGGGCATCAGCACCCGAGCACATTGCTGCCCGGCATGCCAGGGATGGCCTCACCATGGCAACATTTACTTCACTTGGCGCTGCACACCCTGGCTGCCAAATGATGCGCCAAGTTTGGCACCACCCCACACCAACAACATAAAGCATCCCTACAATGCCCAAGCCATTCCTTTCAAACTCATCACCATTGCAGGGGGGACCGCTATGCCTCACAATTCACTGCAACTCACTAAGCCACTTCCAAAGGTGCACACAAATCTGTCCAAGAATGCAAAGTGTTGAAAGTAAAGGTTTCGATGTTTGACAGCTCATTAACAGAAACTTCACATGAACATTGGCTAAAACACACAAGTGCCTACCCTTGTGTGTTGTTAGTTGGTATGATTGGTCTAGGATGAGGGTGAGTATGAATGGTGGCTAGTGAGGTGGGGAAGTGATAATGTAGATAGAGAGGGATGGGTGGAGGTGCAAGGTAAGTTGGTGTGAGTAAGGATGTGCAGGAGTAGGGTAGGGAAGGCAGAGTGATGGGGATGTGATGAGTGGCACAGCAGGATGAAGTTGAGTGTGGCTTTGCAGTAATGTTTTGTGATCTACTGAGATCATTGAAAGGTTTGTGCCACTGCAGCCTGGTCCTCCTGACGACATCCCTGCTTGTGCCCTCCTGTGCAATGTGCAACCAGGCTGCGTTGGTCTCCTGGGGAGGTCTCTTCCGCCCATTGGAAGGGAAGGGAACCTTCCTGCGTGCTGTGACTCCCTCCATAAGCTTATAGAGGGAGTCATGGGAGAGCCTGGGTGCAGCCGTGCACCTCTGTGCAGTGCTTGTCAGTGTTTGCAGCACCTCAATGCTGTAGAACACCGACAGCACAAATATCAAAGTAAATTTGCACATGGTCCCTTTAAGGAAACCGGCTGATGACGCTTCATCAAATGACGTCATCAGACCCGCATCCTTCAGTTTGCCAGGATACTCGCTGGGCGGGCTTAACAAGCCCAATCAGGGGAAAGTCATGTTGGAGGCTGGGATTGAGACAGGAGCAGGGCTGGGACCCGCCACTGATGTCGCCCACCACGGACCCGCCGGGGTAGGGAAAATCATGGCCTTGGACTCTAAAGGAATCAAGGGATATGGGGATCAGGCGGGAAAGTAGAGTTGAGGTCGAAGATCAGCCATGATCTTATTGAATGGCGGAGCAGGCTCGAGGAACCATATGGCCTACTCCTGCTATTATTTCTTATGTTCTTAACAGGCTTGAAGGGCTGAATGGCCTACTTCTGTTCCTTTGTTCCTGTTCAGTTAAGGTAGGATTTGTTAGCTTCCCAAGCTACCAACAGCTTGCCTTTAATACACTAAAACGTAGTCAAATTTATGACTGTGGGGGTCAGTATTTAAATGCCATTAATTTGCAGTTGCATTTCTTGGGCTGGAACTTGCCATCTTTATCGTCATTCGTCATTCATGTTGAACTGGGGCCCATAAAGCTTGGATCTGGTCCAATCTGTTGAACTGGCAAACAAACCTGATTCTTCTAAGTTTTGAGGCCCAGTTTACTGCATATCATCCAACATGGACAAACGAGCGGATTTGGATGTTTCAAATTATAGACAACAGCATAAAACACAGCCTAAATCCTGCCTGAATTCTCTAAATAGCAAACATCCCTGTTAAATATTTTCTGTGCCCAAGCCGTGAACAGGGAAGAGATTAAAGAGATCCTGTATGATCATGAAAGCTGCTATTACCTATAGAAATACCGATGTCATTTGCATAGCTTTCTTTCTTCCTTTGCAATGATTCACATTGGGAACCATGGATGCAGAATTGCAGATGTTCTTATGCGTAGTGACATTATAACACGTTCTCTTCAAATGCATTTACGATTGAGCAGTTCTTCCTATGACCCTCCTCCTTCCTGTTGATTGGCCATGTGTCAATAATGAAATAATTTATTTTAGAAACAGCATTATACACTTTTGAATTGATATTTTCATTTTTCCCAGTACTGTATAACTGCATTTTATTTTTCTTATTTTTCGTTCACGGGATGTGGGCATCTCTGGCTAGACCAGCATTTCTTGCCCATCCCTAATTGCCTTTGAGTGGCTTGCTGGGCCATTTCAGAGGGGCAGTTAAGAGTCAGCCACATTGCTGTGGGTCTGGAGTTACATATAGGCCAGACCGGGTAAGGACAGCAGATTTCCTTCCCTAAAGGACATTAGTGAACCAGCTGGGTTTTTATGTCAATCAGGTAGTGTCTTCGTGTCTTTATGTCTTCATTGTTGATCTAAACCTCAAAAAAAGGTTTTTTCCTAGTTATCGATGATTATTGTATCTGTGTGTTTTGACTCAAAGATGTTTTAGAAAGAACATTTAAATCTTGTGTGGGATGTAATTCCCTGATGCTTAAGGCCACCAGCAAGTATTGATCCCCTCAGTGTCTCAGCACTGACAACAAATCTACAGACCATTTGACTTAAGTACAGATGAATGAGTGGAACTTGAAAGACAAGGAGCTAAAGCTGCAAAGTTCTTACAAGCAACAAATCATTTTTTTTTCACTCCTTTGAGCCACACTTTGTAGACTGGCCTTCATTTTGCCTGCACTCAGCCCTTGGTGCTGAGAGGCATGGGTGAGCTGACAGCAATGGGATCAGAATTACTGGCACAGAATAAATCTGGTCTATGGATTACCGTGGAGGATTGGCCAGGAAGGCATTGAAGGACATAATCGCAGTCTTTGAAAGAGATATCACTGGGCGCCACCACTGAAGGGAATCGTTGACACCATCAAAGACAACAGACAGAATTATTTTGTCCTCAGAACTGCACCGTACCATGGATTCATGTTGGATTCATGTTTGAGCTAAAACTTTCCTCACGTTTCTCTTTGTGTCCTTAAGACTGGGCTAAAATAAATTCAATGGCCTCCACTTGTCACAGGCGATCAGAGTTTATCATCTGCTCTGATTAGTTAAAACAGAGCCTTTCGACCTGACAGTTTGTGTCGCGACCCAGCACATTTAATTAGTTGGAAGTTATGCTGCTGCATTAGGTCTGGCTGGAAAGTCAAAATTCCAAATCGGCGATCAAGCCAGCTTCAGATTTATTTCCGTGTCAGGACACAGTCTTGTACCACTTGGTTTGCAAACTGCAACCACGGAGCGAACCTATTAAACTTTCATTTTAAAGTTCAGAATGTTCCGATGGATCACCTTTAATTTTCATTAGCATTAAAAATTTAACTTGGATGCGTATTAAGTGTATAAGAGCAGTGCTCGGCATCTGACAGTGGTGCAGAGTTGGCAGTGCAACTCCGTGTTGCCAGCTTGTACCACTCTAATAGCGACAGCATTAGCACCAACTTCCTCTACTGAGGTTATTAGTTCAGTACAGAGAGTAAGTGATTTGCTGGCTCATAGATGGGCTGTTCATTTATGCAATTCCTTTTATCTGTTCCAGTTTCCCGACTTTCTTTTCCCAGATATTCTCAGACATTGAAACTTATAAAATTCTAACAGGACTAGACAGACTAGATGCAGGAAGGATGTTCCCGATGGCACGGGAGTCCAGAACCAGGGGTCACAGTCTAAGGATAAGGGGTAAACCATTTAGGACAGAGATGAGGAGGAATTTCTTCACCCAGAGAGTGGTGAACCTGTGGAATTCTCTACCACACAAGGCAGTTGAGGCCAATTCATTAAATATATTCAAGAAGGAGTTAGATATATTTCTTAAGGTTAAAGGGATCAAGGGATATGGGGAGAAGGCAGGGACAGGGTACTGAATTTGGATGATCAGCCATGATCTCATTGAATGGCGGAGCGGGCTCGAGGGGCCGAATGGCCTACTCCTGCTCCTATCTTCTATGTTTCTATGTTTCTACATCCACCTCCAAAAAAAATAAGAAACTGCTTTGCTCCCGTTTCTAAGGACAAAGAGGTATCCCCAAAGATCCTGGATAACTGAGGTTTTAAATGGTTTAATATTAACTTGCAGCGTTATAAAACAATCCTTCCCATTGAAATTACTCAAAATTTAAAATTGAGAGCAGCACATTTTCTAGCCAGCTCTGCTATTTTTTAATTATAGCTTCATATTTTATTTTATCTACGGTTTATTATATTCTCTAGGGAAGGACGCACTGAGTGTTGTACTGGTTACTGTATAGAAATATAAGGGCTAATTTTGTTAGCTGAACTTCTTAAATGCAAACGCCAGTGTTAACCTCAGTTTAGAAGGCTAGTTACCAAGATAATATGGCATATTATGCAGCATGCAGGTCTACAGGAGTGCATTACAATTATAGGCACCAGCTCCGAAACATCGCCCGTCTCCACCATTGCCTCAGCTCATCCGCTGCTGAAACCCTCATCCATGCCTTTGTTACCACTAGACTTGACTATTCCAATGCACTCCTGGCTGGCCTCCCACATTCCACCCTATGTAAACTTGAGGTCATCCAAAACTCGGCTGCCCGTGTCCTAACTCGCAACGAGTCCCGTTCGTCCATCGCCCCTGTGCTCGCTGACCTACATTGACACCTGGTTAAGCAGCGCCTCGATTTCAAAATTCTCATACTTGTTTTCAAATCCCTCCATGGCCTCGCCCCTCCCTATCTCTGTAATCTCCTTCAGCCCCACAACCCCCCAAGCTATCTGCACTCCTCTAATTCTGCCCTCTTGAGGTCACTCAACCTTTGGTGGCCGTGCCTTCTGTTGCCTAGATCCTAAGTCCTGGAATTCCCTCCCTAAACCTCTCCGCCTCGCTACCTCTCTTTCCTCCTTTAAGACGCTCCTTAAAGCCTACCTCTTTGACCAAGCTTTTGGCCACCTGCCCTAATTTATCCTTATGTGGATCGGTGTCAGTTTTTTGTCTTTAAATACTCCTGTGCAATGCCTTGGGACGTAACTACATTAAAGGCGCTATATAAATACAAGTTGTTGTTGTTGATGCAGAAGGCAAGTGTGTAAAATAACTGGAGGTTGCCTGAATTTCAGTAAACCTAAGCAAAGTAGACATTAAATTAACTTGCATCGTGTGTGTTATAAATCTCATCATCATGAAGAAACGACTCATGAAATAACACTGGACGGCCAGCTGGTGGCGTCGTCCAAGGAGTATAAATACTCGGGCGTGGGCCCAGCTTGCTCAGGGACATTTTGTAAGACAGGAACTAGTGAAGTACAACTAGACCTCCATGTTTTGAAACATGATTAAAGCCTTGCTTTATACTCAAACCAAGTGCGTAGTGAGTTTTATTACGTCAGTGTGCATGCGGCCATATATTCCTCTGCCTCAAATTGTTATCAAAGTTCACTTGCAAGTGTTTCAAGCACGCGTTTGCAGATGTGCATAGGCTGCCTGATGTGGTTTGTGAGGAAAGCGCATATGCCTGGCGTGCCCGGCAGTGAGCATCCATTCAGGACAAGGCTGCACTAACGAGCCTTCTTACACATCCAAGGCAGCTCGTGACCTGTGGAAATCTTTAATGCAGCTCTGGCCCTTTAACACAACGGGTGAGCATTGCAGATGGACTTCACTGAAGGAGATCTTGAAATGGTACTGGCTGGCATCTATCCAAGGCGAGAGCAGCTGTCCGGGGTTAGGAACTGGAGACGAAGGAAAGAAAGAAAGAAAGGTTGCTGTGTGGAAAGTGATCATGGAAAATATCAACACACAATTCATCACAAGAAAAAGTTGGCAAGAGATAAGGAAGAAGCTCTGTGACTTGGGGAAGGTCACAAAGGTCAGTGAATATTATAAGCAACTAACAGGCTAAATAAAGAAAAACCTACATTTATATTGGGCCTTTTACAACCTCAGGATTTCCCAAAGCTCTTTACAGTCAATGAAGCAATTTTGAAGTGTGGTCACCTTCTGTAATGTAGGAAACGTGGCAGCCAATTTGTGCACAGCAAAGCCCTCAAACAGCAATGTGATAATGACCAGATAATCTGTTTTAATGATGATGGCTGAGGGATAAATATTGGCCAGGACACCAAGGGGGAACTCCCCTGCTCTTCTTTGAATAGTGCCATGAGATCTTTTACATCCACCTGAGAGAGCAGATGGGGCCTCGGTTTAATGTCTCATCCCAAAGTTGGCACCTCGAACAGTCCAGCGCTCCCTCAGCACTGCACTGGAGTGTCAGCCTAGATTCTGTGTTCAAGTCTCTGCAATGTGATAATGAACAAAAAATCTGTTTTAGTGATGATGGCTGATGGATAAATATTGGCCAGGACACCAGGGGGGATCTCACCTGCTCGTCTTCCAAATAGCGCCATGGGATCCTTTACGTCCACCTGAGAGGGCAGCACGGTGGCATAGTGGTTAGCACTGTTGCCTCACAGCGCCAGGGACCCGGGTTCAAATCTGGCCTCGGGTGACTGTCTGTGTGGAGTTTGCACATTCTCCCCGTGTTTGTGTGGGTTTTCTCCGGGTGCTCCGGTTTCCTCCCACAGTCCAAAGATGTGCGGGTTAGGTTGATTGGCCATGATTAAAATTGACCCTTAGTGTTAGGGGGGATTAAATACGTGGGGTTACGGGGATAGGGCTTGGGTGGGATGGCTGTCGGTGTAGGGACCGGGTGCTAGGGTTTGGATGATCAGCCATGATCTCGTTGAATGGCGGAGCAGGCTCGAAGGGCCGAATGGCCTACTCCTGCTCCTATCTTCTATGTTTCTACGAGGCCTCGTTTTAACGTCTCATCTGGATGACAGCACCTCCGACAGTGCTACACTCCCTCAGTACTGGCACTGGAGTGTCAGCCTAGATTTTGTGCTCAAATTCCTGGAGTCGGACTTAAACCCACAACCTTCTGATTCAAGAGGCGAGAGTGCTACCACTGAGCCACAGCTAACACCTAAAGGATAACGAGTCGGCTGGCTTCACATGTGTAGTAGCGACACGTATTCAAATAAAACTTAAAGGCAAATATTGCTTACAGCTCACAATATTCATGAGGAATTCATAGAAGTCTTAGTGATGAAGAAAGAAAGATGATGTAGCAGCGAAATAACTGCAATTTTTTGTGCAATTTGTTCTCAGGAGACTTTGGCAAGGCTGCATTTATTGTCTATCCCGAGATTCCCTGAGAAATAACCTGAGTGAGCCGCTAGGCTACTTCAGAGGGTAGTCAGCATTAACCATGTAGTGTGGCACTGGAGTCACATGGTTGGGGGTGGTCAGATCCCCTCCTTGAAGGAGATTAGTGAACCAGTTGGGATTTTCCAAAAATCTAGAAGCTTCCGTGTCATTTTCTGCTGCTAGCCCACAGATTACCAGATTTATTGAATTCCCTTTGACAACTTGCCCTGGTGGAGTTTAGAATTCATGATTTCTGGGTTGCGAGGCTAGGACCACTTTGTTACGCTATTGTAACCATTCATGCTCTAAGAACATGAGAACGTAAAAACATAAGAAATAGGAGCAGTGTGGTGGTTGATGGTGCTAGACCAGCAGCTTAAAGGTTGCGAGTTACATATAGAAACATAGAAGGTAGGAGCAGGAGTAGGCCATTCGGCCCCTCGAGTCCGCTCCGCCATTCAATAAGATCATGGCTGATCTCAACTCCACTTTTCTGCCTGTTCCCCATAACCCTTGACTTCCCTGTAGTTCAAAAATCTGTCTAACTCAGCCTTGAATATATTCAATGACCCGGCCTCCACAGCTGCCTGGAGTAGAGAATTCGAAAGATTCATGACCCTCAGAGAAGAAATGAGTAAGGAGTCACAAGAGCAGCCAAATGACACTGAGGTCCGTGACTGCTGTGCAGCAGCACTAAAGTCTGTACAAATGGCTTTTCATGAGACCTTCAAAAGCACATGGACTTCAGCAACTCAGGCAAAAGACATGCCTGGTACTGATGAAGGCACATCAGGGATAGTCACTCAAGCATTCATTAGTAATATGGCAATGCCTCTCCTCCGTGGCCTTAACTGAGCCTTTGCTTCAGCAAACCAGATGTTTATTCAATAACAACACTACTTTTAGGAACCTCAATGTACTCTTACTCTGCTTCTATAGGGGGTTCATCAGTTCATCAAAGCAGTTTATTAGCAATGGCTTCACCACATATTTCGCATTCATACTTCAACTCTTCCTCCCCCTTCAAACCATTGATTCATGTACCTGAACAAATCGCACATACTGCCTGAAAACCTTGCATTCACGTGCATTTGTTTCATATTGCCACTGCATACCATTTGCACATACAGAGGAAGGTAGCTCTGATGATTGACATATGTGTTCTGGATTATTGCTTGGTGCTCGAATGGCTATATGTGTGCAGTCAATTATGTCCTGCACCTTAGGGAAGTTTGCAAGGCAATAAAAGTGCAGCTGTCTCTGTTGCTGATGTTAGGGTGGCTAATGAAGTTGATGTACCTCGTTGCATGGCAAAGCAGCACGTCAGTCACATCCTTAATGTAGCGATTGACCGCATAGCAAGTTACCTCTGATTTGTCTCCTGTGGGTGCCTGGAATGTACCAGTGGTATAAACATTTAAGGTAGTCCTGACCTTCGCTCCCACTGAAAAGGCAGTGTCAATACCTGAGTGCAGTTGCAGATCACTGTAAAGCAGGTGACAGAGTTGACTCACAGCATCCTTGCTAAGCCCGAGCCTCATGAGGCGTTGTTTCTCCATCAGCTCCTGACAGCTTCACCTTGAATGGTTACGCCTCATCCTTGTGTCGTTTTTAATGACTATACTGCACCTCCCATGCCCTGCGTGCTTCCTCTCTGTAGTCTACTCCATCTGCTGCAGTACAAATGATAACTGATTACCATACCCCACCACGTTTGCAAAAGAAATCAGCAGTTAAACAATGTTTGCAAGAGTGCTGTGCTCTCAACTGCAGAATTAGCACTTCTTGCTCCTACTGAACTCTAGGTTAGAACATACTTAACAACTCCATTTACTTTTAGATTGCACTCGGAGAAAGTGTGCATGTTTTTCTTGATAGTAACTCTTTGTAATGCTTAAGAAGCCATTAACAAGGTGTTTTTCTCTCTTGTGTGTCCATTAGCTCCGTGTCAGCACTTTAACACTCAGAGGAATGCGGGAGATCGCACTATAAATAATGGTTTCCATCAGGTCACTTGTAATGCCCACATCATTGTGTTTTTTAGCACACATCTAATGATTCTAGATATGTTACACCCAGAGTAAAATATCACTCCAGAAACCATTGTAAAGGAAATTGTACTACAGAGAAAAATGGATTGAATATTTATCAAACATAGGGAGAAGTTGAAATTTCCCACATTACATTTTTTATTCGTTCTCAGGATGTGGACAACTCTGGCAAGGCCGGCATTTATTGCTCATCCTTGGTTGCCCTGAGAAGGTGGTGGTGGGCCTTCTTGAACCGCTGCTGTCCTTGCTGTGAGGATATTCCCACAATGCTGTTAGGTAGGGAATTCCAGGATATTGACCCAACAATTCATGAAGGAACGGTGATATATGGCTAAGTCAAGATGTGTGACTTGGAGGGGAACCTGTAGGTAATGGTACTCGCAGAACATTTCACCTCTTGTTCTCCTCGATGGTGCAAGGAAGGGAGATGCTATCGAAGTAACCGTGGTGAACTGCTGCAGTGCATACTGTAGATCATACATACATAAACCACAGTGAGCTGGTGATGGAGGAGGTGGATAATTAGTCCAGTGAGAGGGACACCTGTTACGTCCGTGTAATAATAAGAAAAGGACTGCAGAGAACGATCAACAGGTGTTCACTCAACGTGGTTCAAACTGCAACTGACTGTACAGATCACTACTCAGGGTTTATATACAGGTGTGGTCACTGCCGGTACTACAGGATACAGGAGCTGTAAAAAGTAGTTCTCCCCCTTAAAGGTACATACATTACAATTCCTCCCCTTTTAGATTAACAGTACCATAACACTCATCTAACAATTAAATATCAAACTAAGTACAATTAACACTTTTAACATGCAACATTAACTGAAAATAGTCTATTTATAAATTCAGTCTTTGGGGAGGCTTCCTGATTCTTTCTGGATAACGCCTTTCCCGAGTGTCTCGCTCTTGGTGCGGAGGCGATTCTAACACCCTGTCGTCAGTTGATTCATCAGCTTCCAATGCTATTGTTTCTGAGGTAGATGCGACCTGTACATCGGGTTCCTCACCAGGTACGTATGGCCGAGACATGGGGTTGACTCGTTCCTGTGACTCTAGGATCTGGTCAGCATGGCGTCTCACAATGTTCTCCCCAACATCCACTGTGTACATTAGTGGCCCCTGCCGTGTGCATATTGTTTCTGGTTGCCATTTCTCTGTTCGGTAGTCACGAGCCAAGACTGGTTGCCCTATATTGAAGCTCCTTGCCGGCATCTCATTGATGTGCTGGAATTGCTTACTCTCAACATCTCTTCGTACATTTGGTCTGAGCAAATCCAGACGAGATCTCAACCTTAGGTTAAAGAACATCATGGCCGGGGCCTGGTTGGTGACTGCATGTGTCGCATTTCTGTAGGCTAACAGGAAATTGTCCACCTTATGCTGCAGTGGAATGTTGTCATCGCACATGGCCTTTACTGCTTTTGTAAAGGTTTGTACGAACCTCTCAGCCAATCCATTTGTGGCTGGATGATACGGGGCGGATGTGTAATGCCTTACCCCATTCCTTTTCATAAATCTTCGAAACTCTTCGGACACAAACTGTGGTCCGTTATCAGAGCAAATCTGCTCTAGCATGCCGTTCCTGGCAAAAATGGTCCGTAGGACTGCAATAGTTTTCTCCGTGGTGGTGGAGGACATTTTGATCACCTCAGGCCATTTTGAGTGCGCATCCACGGCTATTAAAAACATTGAGTCCATGAATGGACCAGCAAAATCAATATGCACCCGTTGCCATGGAGATGAGGGCCACTCCCATGGGTGTAGAGGGGCATGTGGTGGTGCATTTTGGACCTTCTGGCATCCTGAGCAGCTCTTTGTCAGGTCCTCGATTTGCTGATCGATCCCCAGCCACCACACATAAGCCCTAGCAAGGTTTTTCATTTTCACCCCATCCCAGATGACCTTCGTGAAGCTCATTGAGCACTCTCTCCCTTAACTTGGGTGGAATTACCACTCGGGATCCACACATCAAGGTCCCCTGGCATACTGACAGCTGTTCTCTTCTGGATGAAAATGCTGGCAACAGTGAGTCGCCATGTGCTGGCCATCCTTTCACCGTCAAATCATATACCCGAGACAGTGTCGGGTCATTTTGGGTCTCCTTCTCAATACCAGCGTTAGTTACTGGCAAGCATTCAATTATAGTCGAATGAAATATTTCAACAGGATCCACTGCTGGTGCTTCCTCCGCAGTAGGCAGTGGCAGGCGTGATAGCCCACCAGCGTTTCCATGCTGTTTCGTGCCCTTATACTCGATTTCATATTGGTGCGCCCCTAGAAAAAGGGACCATCTTTGTAGCCGTTGCGCAGTCATCACCGGAACGCCCTTCTTTGGATTAAAGATGGAGACAAATGGTTGGTGGTCAGTCAGCAAGGTGAACTTCTGCCCGTGCAGATAGTGATTGAACTTTTTCACTCCCCACACTAGGCTGATGGCCTCCCTGTCAATCTGGGCGTAGTTACACTCGGCTGAGGTTAGTGACCGAGACGCAAAGGCTACTGGCCTCTCCGAGCCATCTGGGAATTTGTGCGACAGCACCGCTCCAATGCCATAGGGTGTTGCATCACACACCAACCGAATTGGTAATGCTGGGTTGAAATGAGCCAACACCTCTTTTGATGTGATCAATGCTTTGCTCTTCTGGAAAGCTCGTTTACATTCGTCACTCCACTTCCATGGTACCCCCGTTTGCAGTAGGGTGTTCAGTGGGTGTAGTATGGTAGACAAATTCGGCAAGAACTTATGGTAGTAGTTCACCAGCCCGAGGAACGACCTCAGTTGTGACACATTTTCCGGTGCTGGAGCCTTGACTACTGCCTCAATCTTTTCAGGGGTCTTATGTAACCCCTCTTTATCAATAATGTGGCCACAATACGAGATCTGCTTCTGGAAAAACTCGCATTTGTGGCGATTAGCTCGGAGCCCATATTCCTTCAATCTAGTGAGCACTTGCTCCAGGTTGGCGAGGTGATCACTGTCATTTTTGCCCGTGACCAGGATGTCGTCCAAATAACACTGGGTCCCTGGAATCCCTTGCAGGACTTGTTCCATTGCCCTTTGCCAAATAGCCGGAGCTGATGCTACCCTGAACACCAGCCTGCTGTATTGGTGTTGATCGTGAGGTACTGTTTCGAGGCTTCTTCTACCTCCATTTGCAGGTACGCCTGGGCCAGATCAATCTTAGTGAAGTGTTTCCCTCCAGATAGCGAGGCGAAAATATCTTCAATCCGCGGAAGCGGATATTGTACAGTGTGAAGGACTGGGTTCACTGTCACCTTAAAGTCCCCACAGATGCGAACACTCTTTGGTTCCCCAGGCGTATTACTCAATGACCTCTTCATTACAGGAACGATGGGTGTAGCCCACTTGCTCCAGTCCACTTTGGACAGTACTCCTGAACATTCCAAACCTTCCAGCTCTGCTTCGACGGCTGGGCGGATCGCATAAGGTACCGGTCTGGCCTTAAAAACGTAGGGCTTGCATTTTCCTCTATTTTGATCATCGCTGTTATGCCTTTTAGTGTTCCGAGTCCCTGCTGGAACACTTCTTGTGCGTCAGTTAGCATTTTTGACATTCGTCCAGGTGTGACGTCATCATCCTTTTTGGTATCTACAGTCAGTGCTTGTATGGAATGCCAATCTAGCTGTATCTTCCGGATCCATTCACGTCCTAGTAGTGGTGGTCCTCCATCTGGCAATACATATAGGTCCATTTTTGGTGTTTCCTTGCCGTTATATATAACGTTCACCCTTATTTTTCCTTTGGGGTAGACTTTTTGCCCTGTGTACGTCTTCAAGACAATCTTTGTATCTCTCAAGGACATATGTGAGAATAGCTGCTTGTAGTCCCTTCGGTTTATGACTGTTAGGGCTGATCCTGTGTCCAATTCCATTTTCACTTGGACTCCTGCTATCTTGAGCGTGACCCAGATAGTTTGGTGATCCTCAGTTTTGATCACATTATGTAGTTTCAGACAACCCAGCTCCTTGCTTCCGGAGTCTGTATCACTCTTCTGTTTGTCTGAACTACTCTCCGTCACCTTATGTACCTTCTTGTACTTCTCCTGTGGCGATTTCTTGCTGCTGGTTTTCTTTCCCGACCTGCAGACTCTTGCTATGTGTCCTACTTTTCCACACTGTCTGCACACTTTGTCCTTGAACCAGCAATCATTATGGTCGTGTGTTGTTCTGCCGCAGCGATAGCACTTCACTGTTCCGTATGACATTTCATTTGTGCCATATTCTTGCGGTCTCCGTTGTATCTCTGCAGCGCCCCGTGCTGCTGGTTCGTGTGATACTGCAATGCTGAAAGCCTTGTCCAGCATAAGATCCTTTTCTGATAGAAGCCATTTCTGGGTTCCTTCACTTTGGATCCCACACACAAACTTGTCCCTTAAAGTATCTGCTAGTCCCGTTCCAAACTGGCAGTGTTTCGATAGCTTGCGCAGTTCCATTAAATACTCAGCATTACTTTCATCTTTATGCTGGTTCCTTTTTTGAAACTTAAATATTTCTGCTATCAGCAGCGGTGTGGGCTTTAAGTGGTCCTGTAGGATTGACACTATGTTTTCAAAATCCTTTTCTACTGACTTCTCTGGGGTTACTAGGTTTCGTAGTAAGTCATACGTTTTTGCACCCATTGAATTCAACAATACCAGCGCTTTCTTGTCATCTGGCACTTCATTCGCCTTGCAGTATACTTCTATGCGTTCGACATATGTCGCCCAATCTTCGACTTCATTGTCGAATGCTGTGATACTGCCACTCTTCGGCATTTTTGGGTGTGGTTAGACTGGCTTAAAATGGCGTCTCCCGCGCTTTCCTTTCTTCCCTGCTGCGGCTTAAAATGGCATCTCCCGCGCTGCTGCCAACGCCGCTCTCGGCGGTCCTCGTGGCAAATGGCGACGCCCTGTGGGTTTCGTGCGCTGCTCCTGAGCTGCTGCCAATGCCGCTCTCTGCAGTCCTCGTGGCAATGGCAGCGCCTCGCGTTTTCCTGCGCGCCTCTCTCCCCCATTGACGCTGCTCGGCCCTTGAACACCTGCTGCACTCTGCCCGTTTTCCTGCGCGCCTCTTTCCCCCATTGACCCTGCTCGGCCCTTGAACACCGGCTGCACTCTGTGCGTTTTCCTGCGCGCCTCTTTCCCCTGTTGACGCTGCTTGGCCCTTAAACACCAGCTGCGCTCTGCTCTCTCTCGCCTCTCTCCCCCGTCGATGCTGCTCGGCCTTTTTCTGTGCCGCTCGGTCGGCTCTAGCCACCGCTGTGCGGGAAGGGTCTGCGCAGTACCTGTTGCCAGCACGTTTCGCTGGACCACCGTGACTGGAAAGCCAAGCCTGGCTCTCGACAGCCTCCCCTGCGATGCTCAAATCTCCGCTGGATGACTGGGCGGTTGCCCGTGGTCGACGCCCGTGCTTCTGGACTCGACCTTCTTCCACTGTTCTCCAGGAGCGAATCCCTGGGAGGTGATGCAGAGTTGCAGGTAGGTTCGAATCTGCTCGTCGCCAATGTTACGTCCGTGTAATAATAAGAGAAGGACTGCAGAGAACGATCAACAGGTGTTTACTCAACGTGGTTCAAACTGCAACTGACTGTACAGATCACTACTCAGGGTTTATATACAGGTGTGGTCACTGCCGGTACTACAGGATATGGTGCCAAACCTCTTGAGTGTTGTTATGGCTGTATATGAGATCCTTGGCCTTATAAATACAGGTATAGAGTACAAAAGCAAGGCAGTTATGCTAAAGCTTTATAAATCACTGGTTAGGTCTCAGCTGGAGTAATTGTCCAAATCCGGGCACCAAACTTTAGGAAGGATGTCAAGGCCTTGGAGAGGGTGCTGAGGAGACTTGCCAGAATGAAGGACTTCAGTTATGTGGAGAGACTAGAGAAGCTGGGATTGTTCTCCTTAGAGCAAAGGTTAAGGGGAGATTTAATGAAAGTGTTTTAAATTATGAGGGGTTTTGGCAGAGTAGATAAGGAGAAACCCTTTCCACTGGCAGGTGGGTCAGTAACCAGAGGACAAGGATTTAAGATAATTGGCAAAAGAGCCAGAGGGGAGAAGAGATTTTTTTTATGCAGCGATTTGTTATGATCTGGAATGCACTGCTTGAAAGGGCGGTGGAAGCAGATTCAATAATGCCTTTCAAATGGGAATTGGATATAAACTTGAAAAGGAAAAATTTGCAGGGCCATGTGGTAAGAGCGGGGGAGCGGGACTAATTTGATTGCTCTTTCAAAGGGTCGGTACAGGCACAATGGGCCAAATGAACTCCTTATGTGCTATAAAATCCTAGGTTTCGATGATAGTCTCTTTCCTGTTCTTATAGCCATGGTGTTGATATGACTGGTCAAAGATGTTGATGGTAGTGGGCTTGGTGATGGTGGAGCCGTTGAAAGTCAAGGGCAGTTAGTTGAGGTTTCTTTTGTTTGAGATGGTCATTATCTGGCACTTCTGTGTTGTGAATGTTGCCTTTTCAGCCCAAGCTTGGATGTTATCCAGGTCCTGCTATAGGCTGTCATGAGCTGCTTCATTATCGACAAAGTTGTGAAGATAGCTGAACACAGTGGACTCTTCAGAGAACAGTTCCTCTCCTGACCTTATGATAGAGGAAAAATGAGGTATCTGAAAATGCTTGAGCCAAGGATGCTTCCCTGAGGAACTCCTAATATGATGTCCTGGGGCTGTGATAACTGGCCTCCGATAAGTACAACCATCTAACCTTGCATCAACAACAACTTTCATTTATATAGCACCTTTAATGTATTAAAATGTCCCAAGGCACTTCACAGGAACGTTATCAAACAAAATTTGACACCAAGCCACATAAGGAGCTATTAGGACAGGTGATCAAAAGTTTGGTCAAAGAGGTAGGTTTTAAGGAGTGTGTTAATGGCAGAAGAGAGGTAGAGAGGCGGAGAGGTTTAGGAAGGGAACTCCAGAGCTTAGGGCCTAGGTAGCTGAAAGCATGGCTGTCAATGGTGGAGCAATTAAAATCTGGAATGCGCAAGAGGCTGGAATTGGAGGAACATAGAGATTACGGAGTGTTGTGGAGCTGGAGGTGGTTACAGAGATAGAGATCAGGTATGATCTAGCCACAGGATGGCTTTCTCTTTGACTGCCATTGACTTCAGTTTTGCTCAGGCTCCTTGGTGCCAAACATGGTCGGATGATGCCTTGATTTCAAGGGGAGCTATTCTCACATCTCCGCTGATATTCAGCTCTTGCATCCGTGTCTGGTTCATTACGGATCCCAAACAGTATGTTGGTGAGCAGGTTATAGGTGAGTAGGTGTTGCTTGATAGCCCTACTAATAACTCCTTCCATTACTTTACTGATGTTTGGGAGGAGACTGGAAGGACAGTAATTGCCAGGTTAGATTTGTCCTTTTTTTTGTGGTTACAACATAGCAAGGCAATCTTCCTCATTGTCGGGTGGATGCCCATGTCATAGTTCTACTGGAACAACTTAGTTAGGGAGCAATTAGTTCTGGTGCAAAGATCTTCAGCACTACAGCCTGGATATTGTAAGGGCCCACGTCCTTTGCTGTGCCTTGTCCACTCAGCTAATTCTTGATGTCATGTGAGGTGAACCAAATTTGCTGGATGCCAGTATCTATGATGGTGGGCACCTTAGGAGGAGGTCAAGTAGAATCATTCACTCAGCACTCTTGCCTGAAGACACTTGCAAACACTTTTGCCTTGACTCATTTACTCATGTGCTGGGCTCCACCATGGTGGAGGATGGGGATGTTGATGGAGCTTCCTCCTCCTGTTAGTTGCCAGGTTGGCCGCCACCATTCTCGAGTGTTTTGGTCAATTTGCTCTGATCCATTTATTGTAGGGCTGCTGGGCTGTGCCTGTAGCCTGCTGTTATGGGTATTTACTATGCAGGTAGCCCTGTGTTGCAGCTTCACTAGATTCATACATAATTCGAAGGTATGCCTGGTGCTGCTCCTGGCATGCCCTCCTACACTCAGTATTGCACCAGGTTGGTCTCTTGGTTTGATAGTGATCAAGGAGTGAGAACGTGCTAAGCCATCATGTAACAGATTCTGTTGGTATACAATTCTACTACCGCTGTTGTCCCACAGCAATTCACGGATGCCCAGTTTTGGGCTGCTAGATCTGTCCTTAGTCTGTTCCACTTAGCACAGTGGAAGAGCCACTCTGCACGATGGAGGGTGTCATCATGGTGGTTAAAAGTGCTATTGTTGAGATACCGCGGCAAACGTGGGAGTCGAGACCAGAGTTGATGGAACACAACTGCTTTAATTCACATCATGGCAAAGAGAGAGCTTGAAAAGCCCGCGCAACCACTTAAATACTCCCCAGACAGGAAGTGCTCCCGGCAGCCTGTCCCTGCGGGAAACAAGTTGCCGGAGGAAAGGGCCCCCGGCTGGGGGCGGCTGCTGCCGGCAGTGCGCCTGCGTAAACTGTCCGTGCCGCCATGAGCGGATTATGTCCAATGGTGGCGTGTCGCCACACTATATAATTACAAGTTGTTACGACATATCATCAAACCTTCACATCAATAACACATGATCAGCTCTGATATCCTACTTAATAGCACAGTGACATCCTACTCAGTACATAATATAGTACAGTGATATCACACTAAACATCACACAACTTGGATGAAAATTATTTCTAATCTCTTCATTCCTTAGCGCTTAAGATCTTATAGCCATATGTTGTATTAATCATTATAAACCTTGTTATATTGCCAAAATTAAAACACTTTAACCTTCAAGTTGTTATTCTCTTCCAGGAAGACACAAAGTAGATAAAATATTGCAGATGATAAAGTATTGTGTTTGACTGTGCTATGAAAGGCCTGCGAGAAGCCACCTGGCATTCAGTTCTTCTACAAGAGCTAGAGACTAACATTGGATTCATTGCTTCACTATTTGTTCAAGTATTTGCAAAGTGTCTACTTGAAATAATCCTCATACCTGCACAAAACACTGCAATCCTAAATAGATCACTTCTAGCGACTTATCCTTCACTGAAGTAATCTTTTCCCTTTCACTCTAACCTTAGCTATACAGAAGTATTACTTTCCCTTATAATACAGCGAACACCATTTATGGGTATAACTATTCCCCCAGTTTCCTAACCCTTGAAAACTGAGAAAAGCAAGTACCATAGGGTATCATTCGTTTTAGTACTTTTTTTCTAATATTATACTTTCAGGTACAAAATTACCATTGCAACTTATAACACACAAACCAGAACATGGACACAAATGTAAAACTGGTGGAATTCACATTGTACTGTACAAGGACAGCAGACGTCCTGGTGCCCTAAATACTTAGAAGCATGGCTGCAAAGAAGGGGTAAAACAGAAGGCAGCATGAAGGCACAGAGGTAGGCTTTCTTATTAAAGAAATCGTTAGAATCAAATAGAATCATGAGGATGGAAACTCCATGGGTGATATCCAAAGGAGATGCAGCAGGTCTGGGAAGAAATTGCGAATGATAATCTATCCACTGTAATCAGACAGAATCAACAGGATTGCTTCCTTGGAGGAGTAAAGAAAAGGGTTAAAGGGAATCTGGACAAAATTAAAATAACACATCTTGTGGTATGGGCGTTGGACCAGACACATCAACGATGGATTTATTTGTCATTACAAACGTCACTGGAGTCAAAGACCCAATGTAGGAATTGTTGATTTAGAAACTGAGGATCATGTTAGTAACGTAAGTGGAAAAAGATAGGCAATTAATATTTTAACAAACAAGTACACTTAATAACATCTGTGAACACGTATATCAGTAAATAGATTACTAGAACTGTCACAAGGCAGCAAGATAATAGCAATGTTTAAGTTAATGCACCAATGCATCAACATGTGCCTTCATAGCAATTGTCTGTAAAAGCATGCACATTTCTACTAACATGCTTTGGGCTAGCAATTGGGCCGTGTTACACCTGTAAAAAGGCTGCAATGAGGCCCAATTTCAAGCACCAATGTCCTGCGCCCCAAGGAAGCCTGAAAAACCACCAACCTTTGCAGGCATCCCTTGTGGCCACCTGAAACAAGCGTTAGGTCCCTTGCTTATATAAATGAGGGGCTTCATGCCAGTTTTAGGTCCTGGCGCTGTCTTAGAAAACATTGTGGCCTGTAATGATTTATTTACCTCTTAAAGATACAAAACACTTTTGATTTGGACATTGATTGCAGTCAGTTCTAATAGATTATTGTAATGTGTAATTGTTCATTGTAATAAATATGGATTTTATTTTAGGCACAGCCTTTTTTTGGTAGTCTACCCTGTCACATTGAGCATGATCTTTTGGTCATGGGCAATGCAAATTTTACAGATGACAGCTTGACATTGATAGCAACACCGCTTGAAAAAGGTCCTCTGTGATGCGCTTTAGCTACAGTATAACCACCTGATCCAGTGAATTTTTTTTAAACTTAAAGTATAGAAATAACTCAGATAATCCCTCTGCTGCCTTGGGAGTTCTAAAGATAGGACAGAGTTGGCTATCCCATTAGTTTTCTATTACCAAACACTTACATGCAATGGGAGCTGGTGAGAAATGTCCGTGTATTAGTGTATAGATGACAGAGGTCTTGCTTTCCCCCACTAATCACCAATGGGCAGTATAACCCACAACTGTTAGCTTCCATCTCTCAAAAATCTGCCTGATACTGCATTGCTTCGTACAGTATGAGTAATGTTGAAAATTATCAGGTAAGGTGGAACCTATGAGGATGGGAAGCTTCTGTACACACAGCACTTTTTCATCCAATCTGAACCAACATCAGTGCACTTGCAAAATCATCCAGTCTAGAGCAGCATTATTAATTTTTTTAAACAAAATCTTGTTTCGAGACCGAAGGCAAATTCCGAGTGTACATTTTGATCCACTAAAGTTCTTTCAGGGTCTATACCAGTCCCAGACCTATACACCTCGATTAATAATGTTTACTAACACATCCTGTTGAATGTTTATGATGACATTAAGTGATTTGTCAGTTTTAGTTTACTTGTTGTAGTATTTTGGGGCTTTTTCGGGAGTATTTTACAATTGTGAGGCAATCCAAATGTGGAGCTAACTCTCATTGGTGCTTTTTCTCTCTCATTGATAACAACGGTCAGTGCGCATCCCAGATCTGCTCTGTCTAGGACGAGCGGTTCGATACTCTCTATGTAAAATGTGCGAGCTGCCTGTGGAGGCACGACAGGTGCCGATGGCTTGTGGAAAAATTATTAGTGAGGTCTGAGGCCCAATTTCGGGCCAGTTTCAGATCTGACGGTTGGGACGTGCGCTATCTTCGCAGCACCGATTCTGGGCCCATTTTTGGGCCCAGACAACTTTCCACCCTTTTGTGTTTCAGAAAGTGGTATTGAGTTCATGTCAGTGCAATGTTCAGTCTTGTATCCCTTATTCAGGAATGGGTTGAGTAGATCTGGTGCTGCCTCATTGTCTTAGTCAGAACCCGTGATGAATCTTTGTTAAACGTGATGTGATGACTTTTATCTTCATCCAATGTATATATAACACCATATAACCATGATCTGGCTGTCACATCAACTTCTTGTCCTTTCATTTCAGCTTTATCTTGTACTTTGTGGGATTTGGGTTATTATCTACCTGTAAAGAGGTCCTCTCTTGTTATTAGGTGCTGAATCTGATGATCCCTTTGTGCAGCAGTTTTTGAAGATTCGGAAGTAGGGAATTGCCATAATACCACAACATTCCTGTTTGCTGTTGCTGTTCAGGCAGGTGTTTCGAGGAAACTAAATATAATTACCTAATCCCTCGATCAATGCAAGAGTTACCTGTGAGGTCTCGATGAACATAAAGGACTCTGATAGCTGTGCTGTCTGAAATGAACTACAAGCACAGAAGCTGAACACAGCTGTCATGCTCATTCCTATTGGCAAGGCAAGATTGGAGGGAACTCAGCCTCTTCTAAATCCTGGCATAGATCCTAAGAGCATGGTGGCATAGTGGTTAGCACTGTTGCCTCACAGCGCCAGGGACCTGGGTTCGAATCCGGCCTCGGGTGACTGTCTGTGTGGAGTTTGCACATTCTCCCCGTGTTTGCGTGGGTTTTCTCCGGGTGCTCCGGTTTCCTCCCACAGTCCAAAGATGTGCGGGTTAGGTTGATTGGCTATGATAAATTGACCCTTAGTGTTAGGGGGATTAAATACGTGGGGTTACGGGGATAGGGTGGGATATGTGTTGGTGTTGGGGTTACGGGGATCGGGTGGGATATGTGTCGGTGCAGGCTCGATGGGCCGAATTGGCCTCTATCTGCACTGTGGGGTTTCTGTGATTCTGTGATATGTGCTTATCTAATCTATATCTCTGTTGTAAAAAGTGTGCCTGAAAATCACAGAAGGAAGCTGATAGAGCAAGGGTGAAGGATATAGCCAAGATTCACCTGCTCCTGCTTAATGTTCACACCCCATTAATTATTTTTTTTATTCGTTTGTGGGACATGGGTGTCACTGGCAAGGCCAGCATTTATTGCCCATCCCTAATTGCCCTTGAAAAGGTGGTGGTGAGCCGCCTTCTTGAACCGCTGCAGTCCATGTGGTGAAGGTACTCCCACATGTTAGATAGGGAGTTCCAGGATTTTGACCCAGTGATGATGAAGGAACGGCGATATATTTCTAAGTCAGGATGGTGTGTGACTTGGAGGGGAACTTGCAGGTGGTGGTGTTCCCATGCGCCTGCTGCCCTTGTCCTTCTAGGTGGAAGAGATCGCGGGTTTGGGAGATGCTGCTGAAGAAGCCTTGGCGAGTTGCTGCAGTGCATCTTGTAGATAGTACACACTGCAGCCGCAGTACGTCGGTGGTGGAGGGAGTGAATGTTTAAGGTGGTGGATGGAGTGCCAATCAAGTGGCCTGCTTTGTCCTGGATGGTGTCGAGCTTCTTGTTAGGTGAATCCCCGATTGACTGACGAACAGTTAGGCAGATTTGCGTAACAAAGTCACGAGTGAAGAAACTATGTCATTGTGCTTACAAATGAAGTGAGACAAGGCAATTGTGTTGCTAACCCTATAAGTGAAGATGAACTTAACAGCCTCAGTTATGGTGCAATTGTCAAACATGTTAAGAGCTGTTAAGGTTAAAAAAAACTCTTTAGTTATTTGTTTTTCTCCTTTATACAATGACCCTGAACTTCCTCATGGCAGTGGTTCCATCATAGGTACGTTGCGGGTGTGGGAGGGGGAGGGGGACCTTTTCCCTCTTTTGTGATACTATTTTCTTTTTTCAGGAACATAGGAATAATAGGAATAGGCCATTCAGCCCCTCGAGCTTAGATCATGACTGATCTGCACCTCAACTCCATATCCTTTGATACACTTACCATACAAAAATCTATCTATCTCAAGTCTTGAAAGCGCCAAATGACCCAGCATCCACAGCCATTTTGGGGGAGAGAGTTCGAGATCTCTACTACCCTTTGTGTGAAGGATACCCTTTTCCAGGTTCATTATCATATTCAAGGTGGGCTTCCCAGCACTATTATTGAGAGTTTGCCTTTTCTTCAGGTGGGAAACCAGTGCCACAGCAGCTTTTAACTGGCTTAAACAGCTTAAAGGGGCAGGTACTGATATAATAGCAGGAGTAAGGACTTTGAAGGAGGCAACAGTTATTTAGTACTGAATGAAGGAGGCCAACCAACGGAATGGTCCATGCACAATAAAAAGAGGTGGTCTTGGCACAAAGCCACCTCCACCAACTCCTGCTTAGCAACATCAAGGAGAAATAGGGGATTAGGACCGAAAGGGCACTTAAGGGGAAATATGGTGGCAAAAAAAACTGTCAGAAGGCACAGTAAACTCTATAAATTAAAAAGTTGTTAGCACAGATGTTATAAGCGCAGAGTGGTTTTTGGCAAGGTGGGAGAATGCCTTGGAGAATAGCTTGCAAATTGTTTTCAAAATGGTAGATATGGGAGTTGTGTGGGAGAGCCAAATGTTTTTATATGAATGAATTGTAGCTTCTTCATGGTGACTGGACTGTTTCTGCAGAGGCCACAGGTAGTACTTAAGAAAATGTTTCCCTTACGAGCTGTGCCCACAGATGTTTTGCAGCTGGCAAAGGGTTCTCCTGTGTAACCTCTTCCTGCCTCATCACCCAGCTGGTCTGTGCTTTCCTTCTTCCTCTGAGCAGAAATCAGGAGTCCCCTTTGAGCAGCAAAATAAGCAGCATTCAGCACACCAAATAATACAATATGCCTGGCTGGACTGGTCGGCAGAGCTCCTCAGGTCTATCAAGGCACCTGAAGCGTGACTACAGAATACCAACTGTGAACTCTATAATAATTGTGGTTACACCTCGAGCCTCATTACAGGAAACTCTTTTTTATCCGGCACCGACGGGACCGGCGTAGTGCCGGTTGATCAAAAAGTCCGGATTACAGAGAGGTATACTTACTAAGGTACGAGAGCCCCGTACATGGCCACAGATCCAGGCGTCCCTGTTGTATGGCAACAGGTGCAGGAACCCCGGTTACACGGCCACAGATCCAGGCGTCCCTGTTGCATGGCAACAGGTGCAGGAACCCCGGTTACACGGCCATAGATCCAGGAACCCCAGTTACACGGCCACAATATGAAGTAAAACTTACCTGAACCTACTCCTGAATTTTGCTGGTTAAGAGAGATTTACAGTTATTTAGGTGCCAGTAAAAAGAGAGTTTCCTGTATATAGGTGTTCACCTGGGGCCCGAGGCAACTGTACCAGGACCAAGAGCTGTTTCAGAGGGTAGTCCCAATCTCCAAGGAGCCATCAGAAACATGCCCATCAGTAGCAAACAGTGCTGGTATGGTGGACTGCCTCAAAATGAAAGAATCGTGGCTGGTTCCTTGATAGCGAGGATTTTCATCCTTTAATAGATATTTGCGATCCCTAACTAATTGAACATTCATTGGGTGAAACCCTTTCTTGTTGGACAAGTTACATTGCATTGTGGAAAGGGGGTATGTATAACCCCTGCCTCCATTTTTCATGCTGTATGATTTTGCCATTCCCATTTGCAACATTTTATCTTGCCTGCCTCTTACAAAAGCACAGTATATTCCTTCAATTCTTTCCTCCCCTCCCACCCCCACACCCCTGTCTCTGCACCTGCTTAATATCTGTTACATCTCCAGCTTTTTCCAGTTCTGATGAAGGGTCCCAGACCTGAAACGTTAACTCTGTTTCTCTCTCCACGGATGCTGCCTGGCCTGCTGAGTGTTTCCAGCGTTTTCTGTTGTTATTTCAGATTTCCAGCATCCGCAGTATTTTGCTATTGTATATGTATGACGATGTGTGTTCAGTCAATGACATCCTGCCATTCTATAAACGTGCACAGCCACTCATGCTGATGAACAATGTCCATAGGGAAGGGTATGTACTGGCCAACTAATGATACTCTGGCATAGAAGTTGAGGGCCATGGTGACTTTTATAGGCATTGGCAATGCCACCCTGAAAACGCCCAAAAGTGGCAGGTAAAATGCAAAAAATTCTAGGCCAATGTTTTAGAATGTGTTAAAACATTACTTATGATCCAGTTAGAAACTGAAGAATGTTATTGAAGATTTTTAGCGAAATTAGCAGAATCATACTTAGTTATAGCTCTGAGTTGTGAACTTTCAGGTTGCTATGCGGGTGTGATGCACTATGTTTCCACATAATTTATTAAATGGAAAATGAGACTGAATACTGTATCATTCATAAGTTACACTATATGTATATGTATTAAAAATAGTTTTATATATGCTGCCTAATGGAATAACTGGGCTGTTGGATCTTTCATGTGTTTAAAATAGCCACTTTGTTTTTAAAGTCATGTGGTACCAGGCTGGGACTTCCCTAAAGACCTCCAAAAATGGAATCACTTGTGGAAAAAATGTAAGCAATCGTGAAATAAATTGAACCTACAATACACCCTTAATGCTGAATCAAGAACAGCAACACAGTAGTCCCATAAATATTTATTAGCAACTGAAAGCCTAATGGAAAATGTAATCCCTCCCAAAACCAAAGTTTCACATTTAAGAACACATGGTTCATGAATTGTTTAAGTTCTTACTACTTTACGAAAGAGTCCGTCATTTACTTTTGATTTCATGACCCATATTCTAAAGTTTTAGCAAATATCTCTGATAGCCTGTCCTTTTGCAATCTTTTTGTGAGAAGTATCAATGTTGACTAAGTACCACAGAGCTAATTTTTGAAAGGTTTGCCATTTGCAACAGCATTGCAAGCTCAGTGCATTTTCAGCTAAATGTTTCTAAGCCTAGTGACAAACTTTTCTAAGGTGTTTTATTGCATCTCGAGTGATATTTTTGGCTTCATTCTCCCTCATATTCTTCCCTGCTTCACAATTTGCAATCTAATCTTTTCCTAGAAATTATTGTTTTACAAATAACGAATCCCAATCCATTTCAAATGATATCTCGGTTTGTGAAGGACACTTTATTTCAGGTCAACATAAGACAAGAAAACAAATTGGTCTAGTTGGACACAGAAATAGCCGCAGAGGTAGTGGCATTATAACACATTGAAGGAGAAAGATACTCCCCAGACATGCCACCCATGGAAGGCCCAGTCTGATATACATGTTATGCCATTGTACTGCTACAAAAACATAACTGTGGGGAGCTCCAACATTGAGAGGCCAGAAGCTATTTACGCCAATCACTGGAACTACTTCATGAACATTTTATATTATGGTCATCTTTTATGCAGATGATCAGCAGAATAGGTATGACTCAATCATCTATATCAAAGTATTGTATATTAACTTGCTCACCCAGGGATTGGTAAGGAAAGCTGCTCACTGCATTTCCTTCCCCTTGCATCACATGCATTACAATGAAGTTGAGATTTGCCAACATCCTGAAAGCACACATGTACACCTAGAGGGCAAACACACCAACCAAACCCATCAAAATGCTTTTCTATATGGAGAAAGAAAGCCTTACATTTACATGGTGCCTTTCACAACCTCAGGATGTCCTAAAGCGCTTTACAGCCAACTAAATACATTTTGAAGTGCAGCCACTGTTGTAATGTAGGAAACGTGGCAGTCAGTTTACCCACAGCAAGATCCCACAAAAAACAACGCGATTATGACTAGATAATCTGTTTTGGTGATGTTGGTTAAGGGATAAATATTAGCCAGGGCACCAGGAAGAGCTCCCCTGCTCTTTGAAATAGTGCCATGGGATTATTTACATCCATCTGAGAGGGCAGTTTAATGCTTATCTGAAACACAGCACCTCTGACAGTGCAGCACTCCTTCAATGCTGCACTGGAGCGTCAGCCTAGATTTTGTGCTCAAGTCTCTGGAGTGTGGACTTGAACCCACAACCTTCTGATTCGTGAGGCAAGCTTGCTGCCAACTGAGCCACGGCTGGCGCCAAGTGAACATCTAAGCGAGATTAAAAAGTACTTTGATGTATGTAATGATATCAGCAAATAGTGATGTTATTTGCCTGTTTGATTATCATGCCTTACCAGCATAGCTGCATGTATTGATTACTTATGCCTGACCAGCAGAGGTCATGTGACAGAGACAAGCAGTTTGGTTTAGTTTCAGTTTCTTTCAAGATGGATTTCTAACATGATGTCTCCTGTAAATGCTGTTGAACTGAGTTGAACAAACTTTGGATTAAAAGACATTCTCTTTCATAAATGTCTCATCATTGAACCCACAAAGAAATCAATACATGGTGTCAGAAGTGACTGAAAGAGATGAAGAGAAAAAATCTGAAGTTAAATCAGCTCTCCACAGATTAGCAAGCCAAAAGAGAACATCGTTACTTACCATTAGAGAATAGCTAACAAAGTGAAAAATGGAAGGTTTACTCCCACCGGCAAAGCTTCAGTTGACAGGTAATGTGGCTGAAAATTGGAGAAGGTTCAAGCAACATGTGGGGTTGTATTTATCAGCAATCGGAGCTGACGAGAAAAGTAATAAAAGGAAATCGTCACTGTTCTTACATGTCGTGGGTGATGAAGCGCTGGAGGTGTATAATAACTTCACATTCGCTGCTGATGGAGACAAAATGAAGCTAGATAAAATAATGGAACAGTTTGAGGCCTACTGCATACTTAAACGTAACGTGATGTTTGAGAGGCACAGATTTTTCACGTGTACAGAAAACGGGTGAGACTATTGATCAGTATGTGACTGAACTGAGAAACAGCAGTAAATCGTGTGAATTTGAGGGACTGACAGACTCGCTGATAAAAGACAGACTGGTGTGTGGTATTCCGGATAATGGTCTAAGGGAAAGACTGCTAAGAGAGCAAGATCTAGACCTGGGAAAAGCCATAGCACTGTGTAGGGCTACAGAGACTGTGAAGTTGCAGGCAAAGGAGCTGTTCAGTGACAGTAGCTGCAACGTGGATGCAGTGAGAAAGAACGGATACAAACCGTTTAACAAAAAGAGCGCCAATGCGAAAAAAGAGGCATGGCCAGCGAACAAAAATGAAAGGGGCAATCGAAAGTCATGTAGTCGATGCGGTACACAGCATACACCAAAAAAGTGTCCAGCATATGGTAAAACATGCAATAGTTGCAACACAAACAACCATTATGCCCGTTGCTGTAAGAACCAAGCGCAACAAAGCAAGGTCCATACAGTAGATGAAAGCGAGATAGAGGAGTTCAATGTAGATGTTGTGTCTGAAAACAAAGAAGAAAAAAGAGACTGGATGTTGACACTAAAAGTGAATGACATACACATTCCATTTAAATTGGATACTGGAGCACAAGTTAATGTGATATCAGAGACTGATTTTAAGAAAATTAGACCCAGACCAAAGATACATAGAATAAAAGTGAAAGTGACAGGATACTCAGGTACTGATATACCAGTGAAAGGAAGATGCATTGTCAAAGTAACACACAAGGACAGAGAGCACACGCTAGCATTAATCGTGGTGCCAAAGGATGTACAAGCCATACTAGGTTTAAAAGCCTGTGAGAGACTGAACCTGGTAAAGAGAGTCCTCGTTGTGGAAAGCGAAGGAGAGACAGTCTATGATGAACTGAATGTTGCGTACACACCGGGTAAGCTGATGTATACAGCAGACACGTTGTCCAGAGCTGTTGACCCAGGAGAGCCCGCAAACACAGTGAAAAGACGGATGTACAAGGCAAAAGACAGTGGAACTGACTTCTACCAGAGCATGCTTGTATACCGCACAACGCCGCTCGAGTGTGGTAAGTCACCAGCCCAACTCCTTATGGGACGTCGGCTAAGGTCAAACCTACCCATCCCAGAGAACCTCCTGAAAACAAAAGAGGGGGAGAAAGTGAGGAAGTTCAAAGAGCAACAGAAAGAAAAGCAAAAGTACTACTATGACAGAGGAACACAAAACCTACCTGAACTCCACACTGATGACCAAGTAAGGTTGAAAGACAAAACAAACACATGGACTCAGAAGGGAACTGTCCTGAGTGAAGTTCAACCAAGATCATACACCATTCAGACAGATGAGGGTGCTGTTCTGAGAAGAAATCGTCGAGATCTTCTCATGGGACCAGCCACAGCAGGTCAAGAGACTGATACTGGTGAACAACCTGATCACACAGCTGAGAACCAATCATCTGAGGCAACAACTCAGATTCAAGGACAATCAATCAGAAAATTCTCAAGACACGTGAAGCCTCCTGAGAGACTCATTGAGCAAATTTAAGGACTATTGTTATAGAAGGAAGTAATGTTATCTTATTCTTTCTTCAAGTTCTAGTGTATTTACATATTTCATGTGAACACACCAAGCAAGGTTAAAAAACCTTGATCATGATAATGATAATGTAAGTTCATTAAGTGTTACAGTTAAAATGCAGATTAATACAAAGAAAACATGTTGTTAGTTAAAAGTAAAATACTTTTGTTTTAAGAAAAGGAGATGTAATGATATCAGCAAATAGTGATGTTATTTGCCTGTTTGATTATCATGCCTTACCAGCATAGTTGCATGTATTGATTACTTATGCCTGACCAGCAGAGGGCATGTGACAGAGACAAGCAGTTTGGTTTAGTTTCAGTTTCTTTCAAGATGGATTTCTAACATGATGTCTCCTGTAAATGCTGTTGAACTGAGTTGAACAAACTTTGGATTAAAAGACATTCTCTTTCATAAATGTCTCATCATTGAACCCACAAAGAAATCAATACAATGTACACTTGAAGTGCTGTAAACTGCAAGGCTACGGACCAAGAGCTGGAAAGTGGGATTAGGCTGGATAGCTCTTTTTCAACCAGCGCAGACACGATGGGCCGAATGGCCTCCTTCTGTGCCATAAATTTCTATGATGCTAAATGGGGGTGGGTTTTTACGCCCGAGTGGGCTTACATGCAGCTGCTGGCAGAACGCGCCAACCGGCCGCCCATTACTCCCGATGGGAGGCCCGCTCCATTTTGAGGGCTAGGTGTCATTAGCATTGGGATGGCAGGCTGTAGCCGGAAATCTGTGGCCTGCGGCAGCCCACTGGGTCCGGTTTGCTGCAATTTTGAACGGCCTGGCCAGAAGAAGGTGGCTCCATGGGAGGGGGTGGGCCCTATGTCTGAGGGGCTGGGGTTGCCAGTGCGGCAGCGGCCTTTCCTGGTTTTGCAGAGCCTAGAGCAGCACTCTTGCTTATTCCGGCACCACATAAATAAAGAGGAACTCACCCTTATGATCCTTTTTGCTCAAGTCTGGTATGGTAGCGTCGTGGTTATGTTGCTGGACTATTAATTCATGAGGCCTGGACGAATGAGCTGGTGACACAAGTTCAGAATCCCACCATGGCAGCTGGGGAATTTAAATTCAATTAATTAAATAAATAATCTAGAATAAAAAGCTCATATCAGTAATGGTGACCATGAAACTACCGGATTGTCATTAAAAATCCATCTGGTTCACTAGTGTCCTTTAGGGAAGGAAATCTGCTGCCCTTACCTGGTCTGGCCTATATGTGATGCCAGACCCACAGGTTGACTCTTAACTACCCTCTGAAATGGCAGCACACCGCCACCTTCTCAAGGACAGTTAGGGATGGGCAACGAATGCTGGGCTTGCCAGCAATGCCTTGCCAGCAATGTTGGAGACCAATTATCCCAGCCCCAGGACATCGTTGCAGAAGTTTCTCAGGACAGTGTCCTCGGCCCAACTATCTTCAGCTGCTTTATCATTGATCTTTCCTCCATCAGAAGGTCAGAAGTGGGAATGCTTGCTGATGATTGCACAGTGTTCAGTTCGATTCGCAAATCCTCAGATAATGAAGCAGTCCATGCCCGCATGCAGCAAGACCTGGATAATATTCAGGCTTGGTCTAATAAATGGCAAGTAACATTTGCGCCACACAAGTGCTAGGCAATGACTATCACCAACAAGTGAGAGCCTAACCACAGCCCCTTGACATTCAATGGCATTACCATTGTCGAATCCCCCACCAACAATGTCCTGGAGTCACCAGTGACCAAAAACTTAACTGAACCAGCCACATAAATACTGTGGCAACAAGAGCAGGTCAGAGGCTAGGTATTCTGCGGCAAGTGTCTCACCTCCTGACTCCCCAAAGCCTTTCCACCACCTACAAAGCACAAGTCAGAAGTGTGATGGAATAGTCTCCACTTGCCTGGATGAGTGCAGCTCCAACAACACTCAAGAAGCTCGACACCATCCAGGACAAAGCAGCTCACTTAATTTGCATCCCATCCACCAACTTAAACATTCAATCCCTCCACCACTGGCGCTCCGTGTCTGCAGTGTGTACCATCTACAAGATGCATTGCAGCAATTCACCAAGGCTTCTTCGACAGCACCTCCCAAACCCACAACCTCTACCACCTAGAAGGACAAGGGCAGCAGACGCATGGGAACACCACCACCTCCAAGTTCCCCTCCAAATCACACATCATCCTGACTTGGAAATAGATCGCCGTTCCTTCATCGTCACTGGGTCAAAATCCTGGATCCCTCCCTAACAGCACTGTGGGAGTACCATCACCACACAGACTGCAGCGGTTCAAAAAGGCAGCTCACCACCACCTTCTCAAGGACAACTAGGGATGGGCAATAAATGCTGGCCTTGCCAGTGATGCCCATATCCCATGAATGAATAATAAAAAACAAATGTCATGAGTCTTGCACTCTACCAAGTATCAGCCTGGCTAAGAAATTTACAATATATTTCTCTTGTGTTGAATATCACACTATATTATCTTCATTAAAGATGGAACTTGTTTAGACCAGGGCACCCCCAACAACCTTATGTTTGGATAGTAGTCTGCATTTTTTGCAAATGATTAAAAAATAACTTCTTACATTACACAATATAATTTACCAAACCAAGCAAAGGGGACTAAAAACATCAGAGCACTCATAGTAAGTCTTTCCTACCAAAATGTTCAGTATCTACTTTTCTAAACAGCAGAGACTGATAGTCTAATGATGCCGCAGTTTGCACTGTGACATGAATCAACTGAGCGGCCTGCGGGTGGCGCTGTCCAGGGAGAGTATAAATACTCAGGCACGGGCCCAGCTTGCACAGCACATTCTTAACAGGAACTAGTGAAGGACACAACTAGACCTCCATGTTGTAAAACAGTTGATTAAAGCTTTGTTTAACGCTTAGACCAAGTGCCTAGTGATTTTCTTATGTCACACTGCATAAACAATCTCATAGATATCATTACATCTCCTCCTTCAAAATGAAGGACTACGGGGGAGAAATTCCCCATGAGGGCTGTTTGGGGCGCTAAGTGAAAAAAGTTTGGAAAGTTAGCGCCAGATGCTAACCTTTTCAAACATTTGTTAAATTCCCTCTTTTTGCTCCAAGAGGGAAGTGGAGCGCTAAATGAAACGCTCCATTTGCCTCTTGAAGTGCAAGAGGTGGGGAATGTCCCGATCCGGGGCGATGTGCTCAGTAGCGCCATGTGTGGCCACGTGCGGCACTGCCGCGTTGCAGGGGCTCCTCGCTGCATTAAAGGGAAGGGCCCCACGCTGCGAGCTCTGCAGGTTTCATTGTAGATTTCTGGGCCACTGGGGAGCAGCAGTGCCGCGCGATCAGCCCCGGTGCTCATGCAGAGTGCTGGGCTGAGCGATCGCGGCACGGATGGTGGCCTTTAAGTTGCACCCAACAAGCGGCCGGCCTCAGTGTTCACGACCCCTGCAGCAGTCAGTAACATCGCCTGGCGCTGCTGCGGGGGCGCGAGTGCGAATCTTTCTCCCGAGGCGCTACCGGGGCACTGCGCCCAGAGATGACGTCATGATCTCCGGGCGCAGGAGATCGGGACGATACCCAGTAGCACCACCACTAACCTCCCGCGGAATTTCGGTTATCGCCTCGGGGGGGGGGGGGAAGCCACTTACGCCCCGTTAGCGCTGCCTCCCAGCGGAGGTGCAAACAAGGGGAATTTCATCCCCTATAAGTGAAACTTTCATGTAGTTTTGAACTAAAGTTATTCAACATCTGAAGTAGTGCACTGTAAACTTTAAAGTTACAATCTTATAAAGTAATAATCTACCACAAACATTTCAAAGCTTTCCATTCACATTGGAAGATCCAGGCTAGCTTATCCCAACCCTCTCACCCCGCAACGGTGGGAAACAGAGGCTTCAGATGCAAATCAGGCCTTGCTATTAAAGTCGGCAGGGCCTGCAGGAAGCCCGTTCTCCTGGGTTTCCTGCCCGCTTCAGAGTCCTCCCGCCCCCAACCCGCCTTCCCCGTGAAAATCTAGCCCAAAGATCTTTACCTCTGCCTTAGTGAAGGTTGACTTCCCGTACCTGTGTCTTTGGAGGTACTGCAGAGATGGTTGTTAGAATGCCATATTTACTTCATCTACATGACCCACATAATCTGTTAACTGTATCCTTGTGAAATATCTGATTGGTTGTTAATTCACTTAGTTGTTGAATCACGGTGGCATTTTTCAAAATTAGCACCCAAGTGATTACCATCTAGCAATGAATCCTGAATCTTAAAATTCTCTTCACAACCATTGTGCTGAATTATGTTCAATCCAGTCTAAATAGCATGCTTCATAAACAATGCGATCTGAAAATAAATCAACTTAAAAATGCTTACATCTTACCGAGGCCCACTATCAAATGCATACAGGTAGAACGTTGTGCTTGCAAGCTAATGATCCAGAATGGAGCTTGTTCATGAATATCCTGACAAAAAATAAAATAAGCTCCAGAACTTGCTGACTGTGTTTTTGATGTGCTCGTTACTCAGAATGGGGAGAGATGTTTGTTTGAATTCATAACATCCTTTTCTCACATGCCTTTTATGTGCCTACATTGAAATTAGTAACAAACTAGAAACATTCCTGTTTGACGTCCTGTAATTATTTACTACCATTAATTTTCCTTTTGGAAGTTATTTACATTTTATTGCCACATGGATAATCCAGCTTGAAAATCAGGCTGAGTATTGCACAACAATAGAATTTGCGTTAATAAGAAGCCTTTATCATGTTGGCGATACATTAGAGTAAGAGGCGAATTAGCTTTGTCAAACCTTTAGCTTTGCATTTCAGGTTCAACATGATACTGGAGACATTAAGTATTGGTCTTTTTACTAAAATCACAGTCATTTACAATCAAATCCTTATTGTACCTATAGGATATTTAACACATTTTTCTATAGAACTGTGTGCTTCTTTTGAGTACTATGATGGATCTCAAGATCATTCAGGAGGTACATTTCCCTTTGGTTCCTATTTTCAGTGAGCAAGTAGATGTGAGTATGAAGTGGGGAAGAACACTCTTTTGAACTCATGGGGTAGATTTTCCCGAACCTGTCGGGAAGAAGGCGGGACTTCCCCTTTCGGGTTTTTGACCCGCCTACTTCGACGTCCGGCCAATCCGTGCGATTTTCCCTTGATTAACCTTGTTGAGCCCGCCCAGCGGGCTCAGCAGGCCAATTAAGGGCCACCCAGCAACAGGTGATGTCACAGACTGCAATTTCATCTGTCAAGAGTTTTTGACAGATGAAATATCAGTGTCTCACAGCTGTTTGAAGCTGTCAAACACTGACAGTCTGAGTTCTACCATGAGTCATTCTGCACAGACTCAGTTAGAACTCTCACCGGCACTCAAAGCTGAAGGCTGTCACTTTTGACAGATCGCAGCCGTTCAGCTTTCAGTTCCGGCTGAGTGATGGGCTCCCGACGGCTACAGGAAGAAAGGCTGTTAAGGTAAGTACAGGTAAGTAAAAGTTCTTTACACACTTTAGACACACCAAACACACTTACCTTTACACTCATGCACCCATCACTCACCTGAGCACTGACATCGCGACCCCTCCAGCTCCTTCAACCCGACGGCCCGCCTGCTCTAACCTGGCGTGGTTTGGAGCCGTCGGGAATCCCACACAAAACCCCTCAAAATAGGGATTAGGCTAAAAACTGCCTGTTAACTACCTGTTAACAGGCAGTTAATTGGCACTAATCCCTTCCCGCCTGGTTTCGGCGGGTCCCAGTGCGGGGCAGGTACCCGCCGCCCCTGAAACTTATGTGGGGCGGGGTTTTGGGCGGGATGGTGTCGGGACCCCCAAATTTGGGATTTCCCCCCCCCCCCCACATGCCTGAAACCCCGCCTGACAGCTCCACGAAAATCTAGCCCTAAGTCACAAACAAAGCTGTTTGGCATCTGCAGTGGTTCAAGTAGAATGTTAATGTATGTGGATAGACAGACTGTGGAATAGACAAATCTAATTCTTCTAATTGCTGAGCCGGTAAAGGAAGATGTTTCCAAGAAGATAGAAAATACATTGGCATTAGTACCCATCTCACAAGACTTAAGAGCTGACTTCAAAGACCTGGCTGTAACATGAGTAAGTGGCTATGAAATGACAGCATAGATAATTCAGGTGTTGAGTTTTGACTGAAGATGCGAACTCCACAGTCAACTTGGAATCGCACTACCCACATACATTGCACTGCGTAGTTTTACAAAAGGCTGTTCATCAAAAAGTCCTGACAATAATCAGGCTATCGGAAATACATTAATCCCTTGTGAACTGATTCTATCTATATTGTCCTTCTGTAACTTGCAGTGTCTCACTGTTTCTTTGTATTGTTGTGCCTGTAGGGAAATCTGAATACTGATCTTTGCCTGTAAACATTGGTCTGATGGTATGAAATAGGAGACAGGAGAACATGGTGAGCATCTCATGTGCTGTCCAGTGGTTGATACTACAATTGGGGGCTAATTGTTAGCCCTGTGGCATGCTTTTGCACTCAGGGCATGTATAAGAGTGCAGATTTTGAGTTGGTCTGCTTATAGAGACTGCCTTTTTGCTAGGAGCACAAGGCAAAAATATTGAGTGAAAACCTGAAATGTAACAATCCGGATGATATTGGCCTTCTGAAGCCTAGGATCCTGAGGTCAATTGTACCATGGCCACTGTCCTGGCTGTGATCAGCTAACTCAATACAGAGCAAAGATTGAACCTCGGGTCTTCCATGTGTCTATGGTTCAGTACCACAGTAGTGCGGCTTTACTTACCGAATAATCAGGAGAACTTCCTTTCATTATTTCCCTTTTTTCTTATTTCCTCACTATTTTTATATAAATTACACATGGAAACATAACAATGCTTACCCAATTATAACATGTAGTGATGTAGTGAGGGAACTGGCTGTCAGATAGAAAACAGAGAGTTGGAATAAACAGCTCATTTTCTGAATGGCAGGCAGTAACAAGTGGGGTACCACAGGGATCTGTCCTGGGCCCCCAGCTGTTCACAATTTACATTAATGACCTGGATCAGGGAGTCGGATGCAGCATTTCCAAATTTGCAGACGACACTAAACTAGGAGGGGGGGTGGGCTCAGAGGAAGAGACCAGGAAGCTCCAGAGCGATTTGGACAGACTGGGCGATTGGGCGGATAAATGGCAGATGCACTATAATGTGGACAAGTGCGAAGTTATCCACCTTGGGTGCAGGAACGGGAGGGCAAATTATTATTTAAATGGCAATAGATTGGGAGAGGGGGAAGTACAGAGAGACCTGGGTGTTCTTGTACACCAGTCACTGAAGGCGAGCATGCAGGTGCAACAGGCGGTCAAGAAGGCAAACGGTATGCTGGCCTTCATAGCAAAAGGGTTAGAATACAGGAACAGGGATACCTTGCTGCAGCTGTACAGGGCACTGGTGAGACCACACCTCGAGTACTGTGTACAGTTTTGGTCGCCTCATCTGAGGAAGGATGTTCTTGCCATGGAGGGGGTGCAGCGGCGATTCACCAGGCTGATACCAGGAATGGCGGGAATGACCTATGAGGAGAGACTATGTAGTTTAGGGATGTACACACTGGAGTTTAGAAGATTGAGAGGGGACCTCATAGAAGTGTATAAAATTCTGACAGGTCTAGACAGACTGGATGCAGAAGGAATGTTTCCCTTGGCGGGTGAGAACAGAACTAGAGGACATAATTTAAGGATAAGGGCTAAACCATTTAGGACAGAGATGAGGGGGAATTTCTTCACTCAGAGAGTGGTGAACCTGTGGAACTCATTGCCACAGAGGGCAGTGTACGCCAGCTCATTAAATATATTTAAGAGGGAATTAGATATATTTCTACGGGCAAAAGGGGTTAAGGGTTACGGAGAGAAGGCGGGGACGGGATACTGAATTAAAGGATCAGCCATGATCTCATTGAATGGCGGAGCAGGCACGAAGGGCCGAATGGCCTACTCCTGCTCCTATCTTCTATGTATCTATGTATCTATGTAAACCCTTGATACTGAAAAGTGACTCCTTACCCATATATCACTAATATTGGGTTATCTTGCTGAATGCCATTCAAAAATAATAGTGGTGACATCTTGAAGAACACAAGGGTGAGGAATCTATTCCACAACATTGACTTTTTATGTGATTATAACTGGTGATCTTTTCAAAAATAGTGCAATTATTAATTTAAAGTTTAGATTATAATCTTTTGAAATTTAAAAGTGAATCTTCCTACACGTGCAAATGCTGTTACATTATTGCAATATAGGAAATAATTCCTCACCATCAGTCTTTATTTCTGTGACTTGAATGAGAGTCTCTCGGTGTCATATTCCCCGTCTAGCATTGTTTGAGATAGCTCATCAGATAACCTGATACAGAGCCTGGCTGGATGGTCAATACAGGTTGTACAGTGACTGCCTCTTGCTTCCCTTGTCTCTTGTTAAAGTAATTGCATCATTTGTAATAGCTATTTGTTAATAGCTCCTGGAACCATTTTTAAAAATTGAAAAAATAAATCAAATAGCTATTTAAAACTGCAGTGCCCCATAATCGCTCTTTAATTATTTTTTCTTCCACCAACTGAAGAGGAGAGATATCGCATTGCTTTCTGAAGATGCTGAATCTTTTCTAGTGGGAATGAAGAACTGGAAGTAGCCACTTTGCTAAACTCAGGTGCTGACCTCCGCTCCAGATTCTTGGCTCCTACCTCTGTGCAAATCAGGAACTGGAGAACAGAGCACAAGGAAGTGGCAATGTGCACAAATCATCTGGGGGGGAAAATTGAGTCGTGCCCCCTGTGGGGCGCTAACTTTGCCAGGACGCTACTTTTAGCGCCCCGGAAAAATTAGCGCCCCCGTGGCCGAAATTGAGTAGTAGCACCCCAAGAGGGAAGCGGGCGCTACTGGAAGCGCCCCGCCTCCCTCTTGGGGCACTGCGAGGGAATATTGCGGCAGGTCGCGCCGCGGTATTGCAGGCCTTCCTCCCCTTCTTAAAGGGGAGGGGCCTTGTGCAGCGCGACCCGGGGCCCAGCTGGGCCACCAGGGATCAGAGTGCCGGCAAAAGAGCCCGGTATTCAAGAGAGAAGTGCCAGGCTCATGGAGCACAGCCGGCACCCCACGGGGGGGCGGGTCAGGAGTCCGGAACGGCAGCGGAGGCAGGTGCTGGCAGGCGGCCAGCAACAAAGGCACCTTGCCTTTAAATAACGCCATCCCGGCCGCAGTTAGGCCCCCCTGATCCCGTCGGACATAGCGTCCAGCGGTAAGTCAGGGGGCGCTACCGAAGATCGTGGCCGGGGCGCGAGCAGGGCGCCAACGGTTACCGCCGACGCTAACCTCCCACTGAATTTCACAGGAGGCATTGGTGGCTCCGTGCCTGGGCGCTAGTTGCTTTTAGGGCGCTAACAGGAGGCGCAAAGCAACCGAATTTTTCCACCTTGGTCTCCATAGGCACCAGAAATAAAAATACTAATCTCCAGCGTGACGATTTTCCAGCTTGTACATATAATATATATATATAAATTAATTAAAGAGCAGCTGCTGGGAATTGTGGCTTCATTGAAGGGCTACTAGATAGCCATGAAATCATGTCTATCAGTAAATCTGGCCTTTTCAAATAAAACATGGTGCCCACATTGAGTTCAATATGAGAGACAATGTATAATAAATAAGAGAGTTCAACACATGGCTAATTGCCTCTAATCTGGTGCAAATCATGATTGAATTCATCACTGTTAAATACAATGGGCTAGATTTTGTGAATGGAGGTGACTTGAAGGTGGGACAGCTGCTTGTCGTGTCAATGTCCCGCCTCCATCCTCGCCTGACCATTCAGAGGGATTTTCCCCTGATTGAGCTTGTTAAGCCCGCCCGGCGGGCTCAGCAAACCAATTAGGGAAGAAGTCACTGACAGATCACGTCAACGTCAGACGCGCTGTCTGTCAAGCTTCTTGAAAGAAGAAATGACAGCGTTTGACAGCTCTGTGAAGCTGTCAAACACTGACATTCTCTTGAGTTTGATTAGTTTTTGTGGTGAGGACTGAAAAAACATTGTAAAAAAGTAAATTTCAGATGTCTGATGGATCGGAGGGTCCATCAGCCATTACCTGAAATTGATAAGGTGGATGTCCGCTCTCCCGATCCAGCACGGCCAAAGGCTATAGAAGTAAAAAAAAGTAAGTGAACACCTTTTTAAACTTATCACTCACCTTGCACACTTACCACTCCACACTTGCACCCATCACTCACCTCTACACCTTACTTCCAGGTGCCTCCAACCGCCTCCGACCTCCTCCACATCTCCTCCAACCCGGCGGGATCCTCCGAGGTTGGGAAGCCTTCACCTGTGAAGGTAAAATGGCACCAATCCCTTTTTCTGCCTGTTAACTACCTGTTAACAGGCAGTTAAAAGGATTAAAAGCCTTTCCCGCCTCCAGGAGACGGGACCCGAAGCTGCACATCCTCCCGCCTCCTGGCAAAAGGGCACGGAGGCGGGATGGCCACCCGCCCCCAATTTCACGCGCTGTCCCGCCTCCATGCCCACCTCCTCGGGGCTTGGAAAATTGAGCCCAATGGGTTAGAAATTGGTATGCGTTGCACCCATTTTTCAGGTGTAAAATTGGCGCAGGGTATAGCAACTTAGCAGTGGGACAGCCTGCACCCAATGTACACAGGCAATGCTCCCACTGCTAACTTTGTGGGAGCCTTTCTTTAGGCCTCCCGGACACAATATTGGTTAAAGAAACAATTACAGCTGTGAGGAGGGATGATATGTTAGAAGGATCATCAAATGAGGCCATATGGGTTGAACTAAAGAATACTAAAGGGGCAATCACACTGTTGGGAGTGTTCTATAAACCCCCAAATAGTCAGGGGGAGATAGAAGAGCAAATATATAGGCAAATTTCTGAGAAGTGCAAAAATAGTAGGGCAGTAATAGTAGGGGAATTCAACTACCCAAATATTAACTGGGATGGAATCAGTGTAAAAGGTATAAAGGGCACAGAATTCTGAAATAAAAACAGAAAATGCTGGAAATACTCAGCAGGTCAGGCAGCATCTGTGGAGAGAGAAACAGAGTTAACGTTGCAGGTCGATGACCCTTCGTCAGAACTGGAAAAAGCTGGAGATGGAACAGGTTTTTAAGCAAGTGCAGGGGCAGGGGGAGGGGAGGAAAGAACAAAAGGGAAGGTCTGTGATAGGATGGAAGGCAGGAGAGATTAAGTGGGGAATGGTTCTTAATGAATAGTTTGCGTCTATCTTCACAAAAGAGAGGGACTATGCAGACATTGTAGTTAAGGGGGAGGGTGTGAAATATTAGATGAGATAAACATTGTGAGAGAGGAAATATTAAGAGGTTTAGCATCTTTGAAAGTAGATAAATCACCAGGCCCAGATGAAATGTACCCCAGGCTGTTAAGAGAAGCAAGGGAGGCCCTGACCATCATTTTCCAATCCTCTCTGGCTACAGGTGTGGTGCCAGAGGACTGGAGGACTGCTAATGTTGTACCATAGTTTAAAAAGGGAGAAAGGGATAGACATTGTAATTACAGGCCAGTCAGCCTAACCTCGGTGGTGGGCAAATTATTGGAAAAAATTCTGAGGGACTGTATTAATCGTCATTTAGAAAGGTACGGATTAATCAAGGACAGTCAGCATGGATTTTTTAAGGGAAGGTCGTGTCTCACTAACTTGATTGAATTTTTTGAGGCGGTAACAAGGAGGGTCGATGAGGGTAGCGTGTTTGATGTAGTCTACATGGATTTTAGCAAGGCTTTTGACAAGGTCCCACATGGAAGACTGGTCTGAAAATTAAAAGCCCATGGGATCCAAGGGAAAGAGGCAAGTTGGATCCAAAATTGGCTCAGTGGCAGGAAGCAAAGAGTAATGGTTGACGGGTGTTTTTGTGACTGGAAGACCATTTTCAGTGGGGTTCCGCAGTGCTCAGTACTAGGTCCCTTGTTTTTTGTGGTATATATCAATGATTTAGACTTCAATGTAGGGGGCATGATTAAGAAGTTTGCAGATGATACAAAAATTTGCCACGTGGTTGATAGTGAGGAAAAAAGCTGTAGACTGCAGGAAGATATTAATGGACACATCAGGTGGGCAGAAAAGTGGCAAATGGAATTCAATCTGGTGAAGTGTGAGATAATGCGTTTGGGGAGGGCTAACAAGGCAAGTGAATACACATTAAATGGTAGGATACTGAGAATTGTTGATGAACAGAAAGACCTTGGAGTGCATGTCCACAGATTGTATAAAACACTAGTTAGGCCAAAGCTAGAGTACTGCATACAGTTCTGGTCACCACATTACAGGAAAGATGTGATTACACTAGAGAGGGTACAGAGGAGATTCACAAGGATGTTGCCAGGACTAGAGAATTTTAGCAATGTGGAAAGATTGGATAGTCTGGGGTTGTTTTCTTTGGAATAGAGGAGCCTAGATAGAGTGGATAGATAGGACCTATTTCCCTTAGCAGAGAGGTCAATAACCAGGGGGCATAGATCTAAAGTAATAATAGAAGGGTTAGAGGGGAGTTGAGGAGAACTTTTTTCACCCAGAGTGTGGTGCGGGTCTGGAACTCACTGCCTGAAAGGGCGGTAGAGGCAGAAACCCTCATCGCATTTAAAAAGTACTTGGATATGCACTGGAAGTGCCGTAACCCACAGGGCTACAGACCAAGAGCTGGAAAGCGGGATTAGGACGGATAGCTCCTTTTCGGCCGGCACAGACACGATGGGCCGCATGGCCTCCTTCTGTGTCATAACTGTAGTGTATGTACCTTTAAGAGAGAACTACTTTTACAGCTCCTGTATACTGTAGTACCGGCAGTGACCACACCTGTATATAAGCCTTGAGCATGCCTCTGTACTGTTAGTCTTTAGACTACCCTCTTCCAGTAAACACCTGTTGATTGTTAAGTTACAGCCTCCGTCTAGTTATTGGAAAGCATCATACTTTAAGAATCACGGATTCAACAATAACTATCAATGATTCTAAAGCCTGTTGGAGGATCCCATCCAGAAATTAGTCAGCTATGTGCGGGGCAGACTTCGGGCCTACTCTGCTAAGGATTTTTCCGTGAGCCCCATGGCCACTAACCACGGGTAAGTTCATCATTTTATTTCTATAATAAACCCCTTTCTGAGGACTGTGGAGTTATGATTGCTCTCTTCTGCCCCCATCCCAGTAGCCTGTTCCAATCACCCCTCCCAGGACATAATTGCGGGCCACTGCCGGTGAGGCAGGCAGCCTGACGTTAGTGCCTTACTTCAGGCATGGCGCGACCAGTGGTGGCAGCTCCTGTTGAGAATGTTGATGAGGCCCGAGGACCGATTTCCATCGACCCTCCGGCCTCTTGGCTTAGGCGTGCACTGGTCGCGCAAATCTAGGCCCAAAAACTGGTTCGGACCAAAATCTACCCAGTTGGATTAAATTAAAGGTTATATCAAGGGTGCAAAGATGGCAGACAGATGTTGATATCTAAACCTTTACTTTTTTTTATTGGTCAAGACTTCAATACCTTCTGTTACAGGCTTTGATTTGCTTTTATATTTTAGTTACTTTGTACAAGTTGAAGCATTGGGAGAAGATCTTAAATTGCTGGGCTGAACAGCCCACTGCATTTAAAGAACTCACTGGTTGGCCTTTAGGAGGTGCTGTAATGTAGGATTGTAGCAGATTGTCTCATAAGCCTTGAAATTGCAGTTGGTGTTAACCTTGATCTCTCCAGCAAATGTGTCATAGTGGCTGGCCATTGGGGGGTCATAGTCTAGTGCGTGGTCATCATCTGGTCTGGAATCACCATAGAGATGCTTAGGGTGCTAAACTGTGCTTAATTAGTACATAAAAGAAAAAAGAGATAAAGACTTGCATTTATATATCGCCTTTCATGACCTCAGGACGTACCAAAGCACTTTACAGCCAATTAAATCCTTTTGAGGTGAGTCACTGTGACACAATGAATTTGTGCATAGCAAGGTCCCACAAACAATAATGTGATAATGACCAGATGATCTATTTTAGTGATGTTGGTTGAGAGATAAATATTGACCAGGACATTGGGGAGAACTTCCCTTCTGTTCTTCAAAACAGTGCCAAAGGATTTTTATGTCCACCTGAGAGGGCAGATGAATCTTTGGTTTAATGTCTCATCTGAAAGATGGCACCTCCGACAGTGCAGCACTCCCTCAGCTCTGCACTGGAGTGTCAGCCTGGATTTTGTGCTCAAGTCTCTGGAGTGGGATTTGACCCCACGATCTTCTGACTCAGAGGCAAGAGGGCTACCACTTTTTTTTTTATTATACTTTATTGAACATTAAGAACATTTACATCGTGATCATTACATTGTATGATACAAATCAATTCCACCGCCCTGCACAGCCATTCCGCCACCACATTTAGAGGGCTACCTCTAGAGCCACAGCTGACACCAAACTATCTATTTTCCTGCTTTGTGTGATGGGTGAGTGATGTCAGTGTGTTGGTGGATTGCGTGTGAGGTCTAACACCTGACCTATTGCTTCTTCTAATTAAGGACCCAGTAGAAGGAGTGTACCTACTGGCTGGCTGCAGGGTTGCAGTGAGAGCCAGTTGGAATTCGATGGCACTATACCTCCTTGGGCCGTTTCTGCTGTTCCATTGGCCAGCAGATTTGTAGCACACAATTTACTTCTGCTGGGGAAAACCAGCAAAATAGTCGGTAAACCAGCAGGAGTAAATTCTCCCAGGAACTTTTAGTAACACACAGTTAAACCTCAAATACTGCAGCAACAGCTCTTCACGGACAAGGCTGTATCAGATCCCACAGAAATGCTCTTGAGCAATTACCGGTGCGATAATTTAACACCAGGTACAGTACTGTCAAGTGGCTACTGTTATAACATGTGCCTCCTTTTCCTTTTATGGGAAAAAAAACTCAATAAAATGTTAATTGCAGATTCTCACGTTCATAGTTATACAGATGTCAGCACAAGGCTGCATTGAAAGGTTGCAGATCTTTTGTCCTGATCCGTTTTCCGCTCCCATTGTGCACTGAATGTTGACATTGCTGCCTTTGTGTTATCCTGGTGCAGATAGTGTCCTTTGTTTACTCGTCAGTGCCCTATGTTGGACGGGTAATGGGCCGACCATAAAAACACATCCATCACCAACTCCTGGTGAACTGTAAGTTAACAGCGGAAAGGTCACGACTGATGTGAGGTTGTACCTGTACAGTTCATTGAGACAGGTATGGCAACTTGCAGCTTTAATGGTCTATATCCAATTGGCATTAAAAAGAGAGAGCCTGAACAAACAAAATAAATCCAGTCAGGCTGCCTTGCCCAGATGCAGGCCTTTAAACAATGTTGCAATCAGCCTGAAATTAGCTTTGTGATGTATAGCTCCCTTTTAGTAACCGACTGAAAAGAAAACAAAACAGGCACATTATTAAAAAAACAGCTGTTCCTTCTGGGAAAGAGAGACAGAGACTCAGGAGCTTTTCCCTGACATACTTTCAGTCTGGAATCAATTCTTGAACAACATGCATAATTATATGTTATTACCAGAACTGGATATCGTCCAGAATATGTTCCATTAATATGCCAATGCCGGTCAGTGTTGTGTTACCATTTTCAGAAGGGTAGTTCCACTGGCTGAGGCAGAAATAGTGGCAGATAATTGTCCGTAAATACAGAATCTGGATTTGTTTTTTTTCCAAAGGAACCTAACCATTTGTCTAATAAATAATGCTCAGTTTAATATTTGGTTGCTTCGTATATGTAAAGGTTTGGAAAGATTTTTTCCAATTGATTTTGAATGGTGAAGATGGGGTTGTCATTCTATCTTGTATTCCTGTACTTGTGTATCTATAAACAATGTGTATACTTTCAGTTATCTAATCCATGACCTAGATAAACCTGTGAAATGGCATAGTTCGAGCACTTTGACATTGTTCCCGTATCTTCCCAGTGGGAGGATTTCTGACTCTCTTTGCCCATATGCTCATACACACATGTCCACTAATGTGCGAACAAGCTTGTTCTTTTTGCTGTCTAATTTGTTTCTTCTTTTTTTCTTATTCTAGTAGGAAGGATGCTCCGTAAAGGCAGCTTCTCATCTTTCAGCGGTGCCAACAAAATATCAGAGATAATGTGGTGAATATAAACATTGTGCGGTGATTTATAGTTTGTTTTAATCAGATGTCCATGGTCATTAGTCTCTACAGGGAATCCATATGGAGTGTCATTAGTGCCCTGGCACTTTACCACTGGACCACCCCATTTATAATTGAATGGAATATTATTGTAATTTTAACACAACCCTAATTGATAAACATTTCTGCTTTCATGCGCTAGGATTTAGGAAGGTGATCATCTAACATTTTAATTCTTTTTGTTTCCCTTTTCCGAGCAAGGTGAACACAAAAATTGCAATGTGCCACTGGGTACAAGAGTCTAATAAAAAAGTCTGTATTGCTTGGCATTTCTTCGTGTTAGCAAAGCTTAGCCTGCAAAATTTTTTGATCTGTTTTGGCAGCCTTTTGTGCACCTTGATAGTCTTGTTTAATGTAACTGCTCCCTAGTGTTTGCTTAAGTTTCAATAAGGGCCAACTGTTGGGTCACACCTTTAACAAATTCTTTGACTATTTTTTTTTGTGTTTCAACCACCTGGCTGTATTTGCTTAGTGGGGCTGCAGTAGCCAGTAGCTCGCTGCACCGGCTAGGCTTGAAAGGGCTAGGTCACTTGGCATTAAGTCGAAAGATCAAGTGGGCAGACAGTAGGGTTACACCAAACAAAGTGCAGCCTTATCTATGCCAGTTGTCACTCAGCGAAATCCTGCAAACACCAAGCAACTTGGCAGGCGCTTCTGATCAGCTACCAGTGCTCATATATTCTTTGGAGCAGCCGGAATCAGTGTTTCTCTTGCACTTATTAATACGTGCAGTTCTAACTTTAACCCTTTAAGATGGATGCATGACCAAAGGAGACTCCATTTTAGTTTGAAATTTTATTTCAGCAAGTTGTGCAGTCGGAAATATTTGGCAATTTGAAAAACAAAATATTTAGATTTCCGCCTCATCACATTCAGCATTAGAAAACCAATTATTCAGGTGATCTGTCATAACAGATGTACTTCGAAAGCTCTAAGCAATGTTTGATATTCTAAAGGATTAACTAGCCATTCAGTGATTCGTCGATATAATTTTAGTACGGCAAAATAAAGTGGAGGACTGCAAGTAGATGCACTTCCAGTAATTATAGACCATAATAATGTTCACTAATCATAACCAGCAGTCATTTATTGGTTGATCACCCACCACTTCATGTATCCAGTAAATCTTTGCTTTCCAACATTGCTGCTGTATTTTACCAAATGTAATAGGCAGACTGATGGAATCTGGAGTACCTTCGATAAATTTAACAGGTGGCTTCTTGAATTGATTATCTTGAATCATACAGAATCATACAGCATAGAAGAGGCCATTCGGCCCATCTTGCCCGTGCCGGCTATCTAATTAGTCCCACTCCCCAGCGCTTTCCCCATAGCCCTGCAAATAAGAACATAAGAACATAAGAAATAGGAGCAGGAGAAGGCCAATCGGCCCCTCGAGCCTGCTCCGCCATTCAATAAGAGCATGGCTGATCTGATCCTAACCGCCAATCCACTATCACAGAACCATCTCCTGAATCTAACAGAATTAGACACACGAAATAGGAGCAGGATCAGGCTACACGGCCCCTGGGCCCGCTCCGCTACCCACAGGGCCATGACCGATCCGAACCTAGACTCATGTCCAAATTCCTGCCCGCTCCCCGTAACCCTTAATTCCCTTTACTTCTAGTTTCCTAGTGAAAATGTTTCCTTTTCAAGTATTTATCCAATTCCCTTTTGAAAGTTACTATTGAATCTACTTCCACCGCCCTTTCAGGCAGTGCATTCCAGGTCACAACATCTCGTTGAGTTAAAAAAAAGACCCTCATGTCCCCTCTGGTTCTTTTTCCAAGAACTGGTTAAATAGCTTAAGTTGCAGTGACTCACCAGACAGGGCTGATTTTTCAATCTTTTATAATTTATCTGCCTGGCAAAAAGTGACAGACCAGCTTGATCACAATTAAAAGGTTTGTTTTAAACTCAAAAAAGTTAAAAACTTACGACAGGTCAATTACTAGTTGAATAATTGGAGTACCTTCAGCTCCTAATTTCAGTACTAATTCAGTAAGGAGCTGTAATCCTAAATTGCACACAGACTTTCCCTGGCAAAATACTAATTCAAGACTAATTTGACTGTCTTTTCTGTCTAGCTGTTCTCAAGGTTCCCATGAGAAAGAAAGAGTCCAAAACAAACAGAGAGGACAATAAAACAAGCTCACCTCGCTGTGAAAGGTACAAATGAAATTAGCCTCCCGCGAAAAAGGGAAGATGTTTCAACTCACTGCAATAATGTCATGCCAGTAAGGAAATGTTGTCTTTTGGGATGAAAAATTGTGCGTATGCATTCAACTTAGCTCTATTCATCTTAAGCTCTTGTCGAACCCAGTCACAAAAGGATGCAACTGTTGGGCCAGCCCCTTTAGACCTGCTGTATAGAGCTGGACAGTGCCTTGTACTTTGAGGTGTCAGACCTTTTGTACCCGGTACTAGTTTATGATGCTCATGTCAAGCATCCCAGTCAATGAGCACTTTGTCCAGGGCCCTGGCTGGGGCAGTGGGAAAACTGCCCACTCCTATCCCATCCTCATCCATCTTCCTCCAGCCTGTTGTCCACTTTTCCTCCCTTGGATATCGAGGGTCCCGGTTAATGTACTGGAAAATTGCTCAGCATGTTTATGGGAGCCTGATAAATGAAAGAAAAATAAAATTCACTCGGAGCAAAACCTTTTTTCCCACTGAACTCGCGGAGCAGCCCTTTGCTTGTCGGCTATGACCCCTATTAAAAGTGTTTGAATGGGATTCCAGAGGTGTGTGCTACAATCTGTCCGAGCTGCACTTTCCAATTGATTTTTTTTTACAATGGGAACTGTTTTGGAGACGTTACTTCTTAGCTGTAACATTCTGTTTCCACATCACAAAGGAGAACAGTGGGATAAATTCATTAATACAAATGATAAAATGGGAATAATAAAACATTTGTCTGATTTTTAAAGGGATACAAATTGCAAGCTCATTTTGTCCTTACTCAAAGTGAGCATTAAGCAGCCTTCTTATTGCTCAGAGTACATTTTATTATATTATACTCTCTCCAGTGACTGGTGTTATTGAACGTTTGATAGATTGTTATACCAAAAGCTTTGATTAAATGGCCAATCGCTGCTGATTTAATTAATAAGAAAAGCAGTAATTATTGCCAGACTGGGGAAAAAAAGCTTTGTACTGTGACCAAAACAAGTTACATATTATACCTAAAATCCTTCCTTCATCAAGATGACGTTTTTCCAAACTTAAAGCGCACCCGTGTAAGAATTTCCACAAAATTCCTTGTCTGTGTACACACACAGAGCGAATTCTTAGACTATCTGTCAGACATAAAATACAATGCAAGCCTTTAACTTCTTGAGGAGCGGAGTAGGATATCTGCACTAAAATAAATCGAGGCTACCTCACCAGTGACGCTGACTTATGGCAGTTCTTTTCTAAGCGTGAAAGAGCCATAACTCACAAGTAGTAAGATGGAATTGAGTTATGATGGTCTATTGAATGAGTAAACGGACACCAGTTACTCATCAGTGGTGAGATATTCCGTTTTAGACCATGGCCAAGGCTCACCTGTGGGAACTTTGTGTGTCCTTTTTTTTCAACTAATCTTGGTGAAAGGTGCGCACTTCCCATGTCTGCATGATCATTTTTTGATTTTTATATTTGTGAATGGTTGAGTCTGTGAATTTTCCAATCATGGAGAAAAAAAAAGGAAAGTTACAATTTCTCAAGTTAATTTGCAAAACGGAAGTGGGTGACCTAGTAACCAAAAGAGTTCAGCACTGAACTCCCAGCCAGAAAGCTTGGGGTCAGTGGCTGCCTGTCACTCAAATCCACTTTTCCTACTTGGGTGAGTTTATTCAATTCCTGACCATGCTCTGTGCCACGCGATAGTGGGGCATTTCTTCTCTAGGGGGCGGAGGGGTTAACCTGCCACTCTTCAGCTCGTGCCTCCTGCCAGCCAATGACAATAGAATTGATGGTGCTTGGGGTGGAGTTAGTAACTTGCCCATCCCCCCTGCAACCAGTTGGGCCAGGATGCTATGTAGTGCCAAATGTCTTGCAAGGAAGATGAAAGGAACACTTTATGGGACAGACAGAGAGTTAATTTTCCTCTAGACATGGAAAAAGATGCACATTCCCATACTCCTACATGTTTGTTTCAAAATTATTTCTAAGTTGCAGCATCAGTTGTGGCTCAGTTGGTAGCACTCCTGCCTCTGAATCAGAAGGTTAAGTACAAGTCTAGACTGACACTCCAGTGCAGTACTGAGGGACTGCTGCACTGTCGGAGGGGCCGGCTTTTGGATGAGATGTTAAACCGTAAACCCTGTCTACCCTCTCAGGTGAATGTAAATGATCCTATGGCACTATTCCGCAGAAGAACAGGTGAGTTATCCCTGGTGTCCTGGCCAATATTTATCCTGCAATCAACATCACTAAAAAAAACAGATTATCTGGTTATCATCACATTGCTGTTTGTGGGAGCTTGCTGTGCGCAAATTGGCTGCTGCGTTTCCTACATTACAACAGTGACTATGCTGAAAAAAAGTATTTCATTGGCTGTAAAGCACCTTAGGACGTCTGCTGGTTGTGAAAAGCACTGTATAAATGCAAGCCATTTTTTTTTGTAAGTACTTGAGAGAGAGATATGTATAGTGCACACTCATTTTTTGGGCTCATGCTGTGCATATAAATACACACAGTGAATCTCAAAATTTAAATGAACAACAGGGAAGGCGGTCCCACCATGGACTAGGCTTCCCACTGACCATGGGCATTATGGGTACGATAGCAAAATACTGCAGATGCTGGAAATCCGAAATAACAACAGAAAATGCTGGAAAAACTCAGCAGGCCAGGCAACATCTGTGGAGAGAGAAATAGAGTCGACGTTTCGGGTCAAAACCCTTTTTCAAAACTGGAAAGGAAATGAAATAGATCGAAAGGCAGGGCTGGGAGAGGACAAAAGAAGTGAAGAGACATTAAGAGGTATTGAAAACGAGACGAGATGGTGAGAGGACTAGTGGAGACAAAAGACGGCTCTAGATTAGGTGTGGAATGTTCTGGCAGAGTGAGAGACAGCTGCCATGTGGGTAGTTAGATTAGGTTTGTTGAAACTCAAGGCAAAAATGTATATCACAGAATCACAGAATCCCCACAGTGCAGATAGAGGCCATTTCGGCCCATCCAGCCTGCACCGACACATATCCCACCCTATCCCCGTAACCCCACGTATTTAATCCCCTAACACTAAGGGTCAATTTATCATAGCCAAATCAACCTAACCTGCACATCTTTGGACTGTGGGAGGAAACCGGAGCACCCGGAGGAAACCCACGCAGACACAGGGAGAATGTGCAAACTCCACACAGACAGTCGCCCGAGGCCAGATTTGAACCCGGGTCCCTGGCGCTGTGAGGCAACAGTGCTAACCACTATGCCACCGTGCCCCCCTTCATGTTGGGGATGAAGCTGAATGTATAACAAATGAATGCCCTTTGAGATAACTATGTTTTTTTTATATCAGGAAAAATGTGAAATTGAAATACTGATTTTTAAAATCAATACAACATTTCTGCAACAATCACAGGACAAGCACAGCGGGCCGAATGGCTTCCTTCTGCGCTGTAAGTTTCCATGGTTCTATGAATCAACTGGAGGAGACAACCTTAACTGCTGGGATATCTTCCGGAGTTTTTTGCACATGTCTGTGTTTGTTCATGATTGTGGTCAAACTGCACATAAGGGTGACGTAAGAAAATCACTAGGCACTTGGTCTGAGTATTAAACAAGGCTTTAATCAACTGTTTTTCAACATGGAGATCTAGTTGTGTCCTTCACTAGTTCCTGTTAAAGAATGTCCTGAGCAAGCTGGGCCCGTGCCCGAGTATTTATACTCTCCCTGGACAGCGCCACCAGCAGGCCACCCAGTATCATTACATAAGTCATTTTCACATGAATGACAAGATTCATGTCAAAGGGTACATAGGTAAGTTTTCTCATTAATAATGTGAAATTTGAATAATACTGGAATTAGACTTTTGTGTATGATGAACTCCTTCCCAGAGTTGAAGGGTTGAAGGAGACAGGGTCATTCCTTGAATGTAGTGGGGGGAGGTGTTAGAGCAAATGGATAGAGAGAGTCAAGGGACTCATCAGTTCAGGTGTGTAACTTTTCATCTCTGAGGGCAGTTGAGAGGTGGGGCATCTCCAGATATTCACTAACATTTTTGTCTGTGGGAAATAGGGTGGCTTTTGGAGGTAGGGTGGAATGTCCCTATAGAAAGAGGGCCCACAGCTTCTGCTGCTTCCCCAGTTCCAGGGGCAGCCTGGGCATCACTCATTGAGATTGGCAAATATCTCGCAGGTGCTTTGTGCAGAGTTTGCCATGGGTGGGGGGAGGGTTCAGGTTGTGCCATGTCTGGATGATTAATCTTTCCGCTGTTTTCCCTGTTGGCAACAGGCCAAATAGTTAAGGGACTGGATTGGAAAGATGACGAGACTGATCATAGTCCCATCCAGAGGAGCTGGAGGGCTTCTCGGCCTTTTGGCTAAGATCAAGTGTAGGCTTCTTTTAAGTTTTAAAAACATTAGTGCATTAGTGCTCAAAGGGTTACTGCCAGCCTTGATATGATCCTTCCCTCTTGGGACCAGCATTTCAGATGCTTCAATCTGTTACCGCTAACAGACTTTCACCTTTTCATTTACTTAAGATTAGCTTTTCCTTTGCCATAATTCATTAGAGTTTAGCAGGTAATGATTGGATAATAGGAAAACAGAGAGATTTTAGTCTCTGCTAAATATCCAGTACTAAGCCCACCAGGTGTCACATTTTCCATCATTGGCCATCCACATATTTAGTATTTTGTTGGAAAATATAAATAAATAATGTTATTTTCTCATGCACCGCCTTAAAGATGAATAGACTCATTATTATATTGAGGGGAGGGTAATAAATGGAGACACAGTTTTCTGGGGGAAAAAAATCAGTTTCTAGCCTGAATCTATTTAACAGTGAGGTGACTAACCGAAAACCCTGAGGTGGTTAAACTTAAGTCAAACAGTGGTTGCAGTTATAATCTCCCACTTTACCCTTTTTGTATGTCTTCGGGTCAGAACTTTGGTCTCGGCAGTCTCTTAACACACAGATGTTACAGTAACACGCTCAGGAAATCAAGGCTAACTGTGGCCTTTAACCTCTGCCGTCAGCTGATCCACTGTGGCACTGTGAAATATGTACTCGACTTCTATAAATTAGCATTTTTTCCCACCGACTCCTTTCTTCTTTGAGGCGCCTTTTCTTCTGTTTCAGTGGTCTGCAGTCCTATCACTGGCGCTTGCACAGTTGCTCACAGTCTGACCCATTGCTCCTCAGAGGTCAAAGGCCTCCAACCTCAGGGCATGACTTTTGCTGAGCGGTGCCTGACAGATCACCTCTGTCCCCACAAAAGGTCACGGAGACAAACAACTGCAGCCTATATATCAGCTTTTACACTTTCCTGACACTTTCCCAACTCACTTTCCTCTCTGAGAACAAAGAGGCTCAAAGGTCTCCCTGCCCAGATGATGATGAATAGAGACTAGTCTCTGATACCAATCTTCAGGCCTGCAACATGAATCTTTTTTTTTCGCTGGAACAAGCATACACATTATTTTGCACTTTTGACTGAAGTATGCATTGTAGAACTGCTGTCTTCCTAACAAAGGACTGAGAGCTTTTGTGCGGAACAGAACAGAGATGCAATGGTTATACGACTATCAACTCCCAATTAAAAGACTGTTATTTTTATATCTGTGCAGTAAGTATTTTGCAGAGGTACGCACTCACTACTTGGTCACCCTTCACTCATGATTAGTTTGAAGTGAAAGTGTAAAAGATACAGTGGCATGCAGGGACTCGCAATAAACGAGTTCATTAAGAGGAAAATCGTGATAGGACTTTTTAAAATTGGAACCAGTGTTTCGGTAGATCAGTGATCAAAATATTGTGAAAAAAAATGCTTTCCTATTTTGTTTTATTTTCCTGGGAAATTCCTTTTTTTTTGCGCAGGTAAAAAAGGCCTCACTATAGTTGTCTTAACTACTTGATTTATCACAATTATCTTGATTGCCTTGGTTTACAATTATCACGGTAGGGGAAAACAGATTATAATGATTACCATGGGTTTTACATGTCACTTTATATCAGTATGCCATAACATCATGGGATCCCTATTCATTAATGATGTTGGATTATGGGTTTATAGGTTTTGTTAATTGTTGTATTTATGCTACACATGTATTGGTGACTCCAGCAGTGGTTTAATTACCTGCACATGTCTCTGCTGGAGCCACTCTTTACAATGATCATGCAGTGAGGGCATGATGTTGGCTGCCAAGTATCACAGCCATATTACCCAGCCACACAATCTGAATTAATCTGCCTCAGCCAGCGTCTTTAGGGCTGTGGATCTCGTAAGCTGGCAAAAGCTTTTAAAAAGAAAAAGAAAGACTTGCATTTTTATAGCGCCTTTCACGACCACCAGACATTTCAAAGCACTTTACAGCAAATGAAGTATTTTTGGAGTGTAGTCACTGTTGTAATGTGGGAAACGCGGCAGCCAATTTGCGCTCAGCCAGCTCCCACAAACAGCAATGTGATAATGACCAGATAATCTGTTTTTGTTATGTTGATTGAGGGATAAATATTGGCCAGGACACCGGGGATAACTCCCTTGCTCTTCTTCGAAATAGTGCCATTGGGATCTTTTACGTCCACCTGAGAGAGCAGACGGGGTTTATTGTCTCATCCGAAAGACGGCTCCTCTGACAGTGCAGCACTCCCTCAGCGCTGCACTGGAGTGTCAGCCTAGCTTTATGTGCTCAAGTCCCTGGAGTGGGGCTGGAACCCACAACCATTCTGACTCAGAGGCGAGTGCGCTACCAACTTTTTTTTTTTAATTGTCCAGCAATTTATTCTCAGTAACTGAAATTTGTACTGTTCAAAATAAAGTTTTAAACAACACTAAAATTAAAAATTATAATTTATCCAATGAATTGTCTTTTTGCGTCTTTTAATGGCTAAAGTTTTTACTTCAAGGTCTTAGCCTCTGTCACAAGCTTGCACTTCCACTGGCTCTTTATTCCTTACAACAGTTGAAGAGAGTTTCCAACGTGTGCAATCTGAGCAGATGTAAAGAAGAAAGAAAGACTTGCATTTATATAGCGCCTTTCATGACCTCACAAAGCACTTTACAGCCAATGAAGTACTTTTGGAGTGTAGCCACTTTTGTAATATAGGAAACACAGCAGCCAATTTGTGCACAGCAAGCTCCCACAAACAGCAATGTGATAATGACCAGATCATTTGTTTTAGTGATGTTGATTGAGGGATAAATATTGGGCAGGACACCGGGGATAACTCCCCTGCTCTTCTTCGAAATAGTGCCATGGGATCTTTTACATCCACCTGAGAGAGCAGACGGGGCCTCGGTTTAACGCCTCATCAAAAGACAGCACCTCTGACAGTGCAGCACTCCCTCAGCGCTGCCCTGGATTGTCAGCCAAGAGTTTTGTGCTCAAGTCCCTGGAGTGGGACTTGAAACCCACAACTGTTCGGACTCAGAGGCGAGTGCGCTACCAACTGAGCCACAGCTGACACTGTGAATTAGAAATACCAGTAAATCCACACAGAAACTTATTCTGGTCCAGACTGGAATAGTTATAGAATCATAGAATCATAGAAATTTACAGCACGGCAGGAGGCCATTCGGCCCATCTTGTCCGTGCCGTCCAACAAAGAGCTATCCAGCCTAATCCCAGTTTCCAGCTTTTGGTCCATAGCCCTGCAGGTTATGGCACTTCAAGTGCACATCCAAGCCCTTTTTAAATGCGGTGAGGGTCTCTGCCTCTACCATCCTTTCAGGCAATGAGTTCCAGACCCCCACCACCCTCTGGGTGAAGAAATTTCTCCTCAACTCCCCTCTAAACCTCCTACCAACTACTTTAAATCTATGCCTCCTGGTTGTTGACACCTCTGCTAAGGGAAATAGGTCCTTCCTATCCACTTTATCTAGGCCCCTCATAATTTTATACACCTCAATAAGGTCTCCCCTCAGCCTCCTCTGTTCCAAAGAAAACAAACCCAGCCTATCCAATTGTTCACATTCAATCCCCACCGGCACAGGTCGAGTACGAGTCCCATACCAGTAATGTGTATTGTAAAGCTACGAGATACTGTGGGAGTTCGAATCTCCGGAGTTGGTTTGCAGTAAGTGTTTCATTGGAATTCTACCTGTAACCCTTCTGTTGCTGGGATAGATGAAGCTCCAGTATCAGGACCAGCTCCAGTCCAATATCAGCTATTCATAACGACATTCTGCATTTTTAAACCTACTGAGAAAATGCATTAAAGTTGTTCTATAAATATAATAAAACAGATTATGAAAAATAAATTACTTGAGGGAATTCATTTACTTGATAGTTTATTTTTCACATTCTACTATCCAATACTTATTGATTAAATAGAGTGTTATGGGACTGAGGCAGACTGTTTATTGTGGGTTTTAGCATCGTTCTCAGTCAATTAAACTTCATTTATATGAAGACCCATGATCTAGGATTAGAATAACTAGCTCTTATATTAGAAACAGGCTAATGACTTTGGCAGTACATCAGTAAAATCCATGAATAAGTGCCAACAGATGATGTGAAAAATTATTAATGGAGAAAAGTCACAAGCAATAGAATGCAGTTGTACCTTAGACATGGTTGGGTAACATTCAGTTATGTATTACATGAAGTTTAAATTACACTGAATACACCCAAAGATAGGTGTGCATGACCCACATGTTAGCTAGATGAATGTGTTAATGTGTGCCCAACCTTGATCTCTTGAGCTAATCCTTTAATCCATTCGTCCCTTCCCACTTGATTAGCAACATTTCTACTCTTTCAGTTCCTTACTGTATATTTGCCTTTTCTCCTTTGCAAACTGCTTTCTGTTTCTTACTATTCATTGCTTATGTTCCATTATAGCATCAATTTTGTCAGACTGCTCTCCCGGAATGGGACACCTGTCGGTGGAAGCACAATTTGGAGAATAGGAGGTGGAAGTTAGCGCCCCCGGTTCACGGCGCTCCTGATTTTCCATCACCATGAGCAACGTGAATTGAGTGTGCCAACCCGTACAGCTATTTCTCCAACCTGTGCTCCTGTTGAGCAAGGCTCCGTGCCTGGAGCACAGCGGCACAAAATTGACCCATATGTTTGTTTATAAGAAGTCTATTGAAAGGCGGTCTATAGGGTGACATTTCTGCCTTTATTACTTGCAGTAAAAAAGTGATTAAGTATCACTTTTTAACTCATCTGCTTTTCCCCCAAATTAGCAAAGTTAGGACTTTTAATCACTCTTCCTACCACCCCACCTCTGCTCCCCCCCGCACCACTCCCATTGCTCCGTTATATCTACCAATGTAACATGATTCTGTGTCCTTACCTATTACCTTTCCTATACAAAAGCAAAATACTGCGGATACTGGAAATCTGAAATAAAAACAGAAAATGCTGGAAATACTCAGCAGGTCAGACAGCATATGTGGAGAGAGAAACAGAGTTAACGGGGTCGATTTTCATTAAGCTGTCGGGAAGGAGGCGGGATTACAACTTTTGGGTTTTAGACCCGCCTACATTGAGATGCGGCCAATCCACGTGATTTTCCCTTGATTGACCTTGTTGAGCCCGCCCAACGGGCTCAGCAGGCCAATTAAGGGCCACCCGGCAACGGGTGACGTCACAGACTGAAATTTCATCTGTCAAGAGGTCTTGACAGATGAAATATCAGTGTTTCACAGCTGTTTGAAGCTGTCAAACACTGACAGTCTGACTTCTAACCTGAGTCCTTCTACACAGACTCAGTTAGAACTCACACCGGCAATGAAAGCTGAGCACTGTCACTTTTGACAGCTCACAGCCATTTTGCTTTCAGTGCCGGCTGAGTGATGGACTCCCGAAACCTAGAGGAAGAACGGCTGTTAAGGTAAGTACAGGTAATTTAAACTTTTTTACACACTTTAGACACACCAAACACACTTACCTTTGCACTCATGCACCCATCACTCGCCTGAACACCGACATCGCGACCCCTCCAAGTCCTTCAACCTGACGGCCTGCCTGCTCTAACCTGGCATGGTTTGGAGCTGTCGGGAATCCCACACGACACCCCTCAAAATAGGGATTAGGCTAAAAACTGCCTGTTAACTACCTGTTAACAGGCAGTCAATTGGCATTAATCCCTTCCCGTCTCGGGTCGGCGGGTCCCAGTGCGGGGCCGGTACCCGCCTCCTGTGAAACTTACGTGGAGGCGGGTTTTGGGCGGGATGGTGTCGGGACCCCCGAATTCGGGATATTCCACCCCCCACACGCCTGAAACCCTGCCTGACGGCTCCAGGAAAATCGACCCCAACGTTTCAGGTCGATGAAGTGTCATCGACCTGAAACATTAACTGTGTTTCTCTCTCCACAGATGCTGCCTGACCTGCTGAGTATTTCCAACATTTTCAGCCTTTCCTATAATATGGGAAGAGGCTGATATTCCTTATAATCAGGACTATTGGCTTATGGTGCCTGAATACATCAAGCTCCACTTTTATTACATGGGATTCCAGGATTTGTATTGATTTTTTGGGGACTGGATGAAATCCAAAAACCAGAAATGTTGCCCATGGCACAGAAAACTGTGCAGTTGTAGAATGCTAGAAAGCTACAGCACAGAAAAAGGCCATTCAGTTTATCAAAGCCTGTGCTGGTGTTTTTCGCCACATGAGCCATCAGATCATCCCACATTCCTGCATCTGTTCTCCATACCCTTAAATGTCCTTTTTCAAGCAACTATTTACAGGAAACTCTTTTTCATCCGGCACCGATGGGACCGGCGTAGTGCTGGTTGATCAAAAAGTCCGGATTACAAAGAGGTATAATTACTAAGGTACGAGAGCCCCGTACACGGCCACAGATCCAGGCGTCCCTGTTGCATGGCAACAGATGCAGGAACCCCGGTTACACGGCCACAGATTCAGGCGTCCCTGTTGCATAGCAACAGGTGCAGGAACCCCGGTTACACGGCCACAGATCCAGGCGTCCCTGTTGCATGGCAACAGGTGCAGGAACCCCAGTTACATGGCCACAGATCCAGGAACCCCGGTTACACGGCCACTAATATGAAGTAAAACTTACCTGAACCTACTCCTGAATTTTGCTGGTTAAGAGAGATTTCCAGTTATTTAGGTGCCAGTAAAAAGAGTTTCCTGGAATTCCCTTTCTACTTCAGCAAATTTTTGTGGCAAGGAATTTTGAATTCTAACCACCCCTCATAAAGATTTTTTTTCTGACCTCTACTTTAATTTTTTTCATGACTTATCTTAAATTTATGCCCTCTTATTACCATCTTACTGACCAGAGGAAACAATCAATCGCTATTTACCTTGTCATCGCCCTTCATAATCTTGAAGACCTTTTAACCTTCTCAGCTCAAGTGAAAAAGGCCCTAAATTCCCAAGACTCTCTTCATGAGCATAACCCCTCATCTAATCCAGTGAACCTATGCTATACCTTTCTCTCGTTCTTTGCAGAAAGAAGATGTATCTTTCAATAATAGCACAACCTGAGCCCTTCGACTATGAACCTGTGATCAAGATACAATCAGAATACATGCTAGACCAAACAAGTAATACATGGGTTGCCAGTGGAGCTCGAATGTCAAATTATATATGAACCCTTTTCTTGCAGACGCATTCTACTCTGATCTCTTATTCCTCTAGCTCACTGCCAGCTCCTCTATCCCAGGAAGAGACACTGTAAAGAACAAATTCTCCACTATCCACAAAATAACACAACAAACTCCACACTGCCTCTCTGCCTCTCCTCCATCTAAGAACAGGAGTTCCCAATTTTTTGGGTTCCTTTGTTTTGAATTTCATTTACAAAATACTCTTTGGTTCAGAGTGGGGTAAATGTGATGACGGGAATGTGTTCGTGTAAAGTTAATGTTAATAAAGGGCCAGGTGATTCTCAACTCCAGTGTCATGCCACACCTAAGGCTGGAATTTCCTGGGGTCCGTGCAGGAGCAATCGGAGGCAGGTCGGGTGGGAAATTTGAAAAAGGTCAGAGTGGGTCGGGAACCCGCCGTCATCCTGCCCCCACGTGCCTTGCCCTTGGGCACATTTGCCAGTGCGACAGCGACCCGACCGGCACGGGCGGGTGACCTATTTCAAATCATTATAAGCATATTGTCAGACACTTAAGCGCCATTTTCCCCCTTTATTTCAAATTTTCGTGCATGGCCATGGATTCACGCAGCTCGGGAACCACGTCTGTTAACCTGAGGTGGGAGCTGGGTGCCATTGCTCCAGCTGATTATTGACAGCATCAAATGTACTATAAAAGCTCCGACCTCACAGCTGATCACTTTCCTCAGGCAGAAGCTGTTGCTGGCTACATTGCCAGCACAGATTTAACTTTCTGCAGGCTGCAAGTGTTTCCAGCAAAGTCTCCATCCAGTGTCACCTCATTGGAAGAACCTCTCCCACCATTGACAGATTGCCTCTGTCAGCTCTACTTGACCTGCCATATATTCCATCAGCATGGGTGCCATTTATACTATCTCACGCTGACATCCCTTCTAGACAGGAGGTCTCTGAGCTTCTGCCATCTATGCTGCATAGATAGCCATCTATTCTCCATAGATAGCATGTGCTCCTGTGAGTGGCGCATTAGCTGCTCTATGCAGGTGGCCATCCTATCCATGGAAGAGCCTACAGTCACCATCGCCTGCGACATGGTGGTGCTCATGTTGGTGATGGACTCCTCCATTCTCTGAACATTTGCAGACATCATGCTCGCAAAACCTATCAGAGCCGCCTGCACTTCTTGCTGCACCTCCAGGATCGCCCTCTTTCTGGATGGCCCCCGAGGCTCAGCGTCGGCATGCAGCTGAGCAGAGCTGGGAGCATCCTGCGCCCTCCAGCGAGGAGTCTCCACTGCTGTCCCTGTCTCCACCATCTGCTCTTGCTCACTTGTGACTTGTGACGGACCCGGTGACAACACTACTCTATCTCGCATTGGACCCACCCAGGTGTTCGTATCTACGTTGGTGCTGGGTGCGCTCATGTCTGGTAACGGTGCGCCCTCAGAGGCTGGAGGCTCCTCTGAAGAGTCGTCTTTCTCTTCCTCCTGGATAGTGGTGGGGGGGTGGGGGGGGTGCTGCGGTGGGCCTTTTGATTGACCTGTGGGAGAGTAAAGAGATGAGTTAGATATGTCATATGAAGAATGGCTACAGATACCATTATGCACACGATGTCCATTCACTGGCTGCTGACATCCATCCCCATATGAGTGACTGCTGTATGCCATGTAGCTGTATGATATGTAATTCTGTCACCAGGTTGCTGAGATGTCCCCCTCTCTCCGTCTCCCACCTCCAGCTGCTCGGCGACTCCCGATATTTCTAAAGCAGCCTCCTCTGCTGCTGTAAGGTTTGTAAATGATGGAGGGCCACCGTTGGTTCTCCCCCTCTCCCTCTTATTTTGGGCTCTCTTTTCCTGCAAGGAGAGAAAAAAGAGAAGGTTGAGTGAGTGAGATGGAATGAGTGTGAGGAATGGATGGGTTAGATCTTTAGAGGGTGACTATGATGGAGTGGGGTGGCAATGCCAAGTGGCCTCCTTGTGTGTTGTTATTTACTATGATTGCATCAGGATGAGGGCGAGTGTGAGGCGTGGCTAGTCAGATGGGGATGCAGATAGAGAGAAAGGGATGGGTGGAGGGGCAAGGTATGTTGGTATGAGTGAGGATGTGCAGGAGAATGATGGGGATGTGGTGAGAGGCACAGCAGGATGAAGTTGAGCATGGCTTTTTACTCACATTTCCTGATCTAATGAGATCATTGAAATATTTGCAACACTGCACCCAGGTCCTCCTGATCACATCTCTGCTGGTGGCTTCCTCTGCAATCTCCAACCAGGCTGTTTTAGTCTCCTGGGGAGGTCTCTTCTGTCCATTGGAAGGGAAGAGGACCTCCCTGCGTTCTCTGACTCCCTCCAAAAGCATATGGAGGGAGGCATTGGAGAACCTGGGTGCAGCCCTCTGCCTCTGTGCAGTCATTGTCAAAGTGTTTGCAGCACTCCAATGCTGAAGTGCACTGACAGCACTATGTTACATTAACCTTCAAATGTAATGTGACCATGGCCCCTTTAAAGATCCCAGCTGAAAATGCGTCATAAATGACGTAACCAGACCCCCACCATTTAATTGGGCCGGGTAACGTGCTGGGTGGGCTTAATAGGCCCTATTAACGTAAAGTCATTCTGTGGAGCGGGATGGAGCCAGCAATGGGGTCATGACCCGCCATGACCACCACCCAAACCGAACCCGCCCAGGTAGGGAAAATTCCAGCCTAAGTATTTTACACCGCTGTAAAGTTTAGAGAAACAGTTATGCTGTGCGAAGTAAGGTTAGCTCCAACCTGTAGTGAAGTGCATCTTGCTCCTCTTCCTGTCACATTGTTGAGTCATTCTTTTAGTTCCATTGCACTCATTGCCACAATCTTATATCCAGTACATCAGATCATGACCACAGACACATACATTGACACAATCCCTTTGGCTATCGCTATGCTACATTAACAGCTGTTGTATCCCAACTGCTCCTCCAGTAAAATAGAAGTCAGACTTTATCTGAACAACCAAAACAAAAAGCAAACTTTAATTTCGTATTGTTTGCATTGAGGTAGATTGTCAAGCCAACTTAATTAATATGCAACTTATAGACAAAATGAATGGAAAAGGGTCAATTTACTGTGGATCATCTCTAAACCAAGAAAAACATTGAAATGTGAAACAATATTCTCCCAGTAATGCCCACAGTATTGTTTTACATATCATTAAGCTTGTACTCCGTTTTCAGAAGATTGACTGAACTTTCATTAGAAACGGAGGGGTCAAAGGTTGTAACAGAGGACTGCTAGGTGAAAGGCTAAATCACTTGAAGGGAAATACTTCAAGTTGCATGGGATAAAGTTCAGCAATTTTGCTGCGTTTTAAAACTTTGGCAAATGACCAGATTGCTGATGCATCACCTCCGTTCTTTCCTGCTTTGGTGTCCCCTTTGCCCTCGCTTCTGGGTTTCCAAAATGTTGTGTACAATAATCAAGGTCTAATTTCTTAACACTTTAAGTACCGATTTTTGTTTTTGCCGATAAACATTGGCATATAAAAATACCAATCGCCTGTGGTATCAGTCCTTAATGACAACATGATCCAGTGCAATTCAAATCTGATGAGATCATTATCATCAATATATAAACCATTTTATGTCACCATTTGGTGTGATAGGGAGACAAAACGTAATAATTGAAATGGCTGTATTTAAATTCAAATGAATAAATTGACCCTTCCGCAACCTAGCTTTGAATTGCTGAAAGAAAAATTAACCTTTAGGTACAAATTTCTTATGTTTACATTATAGCAGGGTTCTGGTTTCACTGATTCCCTTGTACTAGTTTCATTCATATTGTCCTGAAATGTGATCTTATCACTTTTTCACTTGACTAATATGGAAGGCACTTATTTTGTGACTGGAGTTGTATTGATAAAGGTCACCGGCACGGTTTGATCTGAAAGTCACTTGACCTTGGGACTCAAATAGCCAGCAACAGCTAGAAGAAGAAAGCATTCTTTTAATTTTTTTTTGCCAGTTTTAAATGTGTCTCTTATATTTTCCTTGAGGTTTCCCACTGCCAAGCATTAGTTTTTGCTCAAGAAGATGATGGGGAGGTCCAATCGCATTCTACAGCCTACTGTTACCTGTAGTGATTCTGCCTCACAGTGGGGACTCTCTGATCAGTGCTTCTTCTGACAACAAGGCTCACCTTAAGATCTCGCTATGTGGGCACTTGGCATATCCTCAGCCCCCTATTTTACCAGGAAATATTTCACAAGCTAAAGTCACAAAAGAGTGGCTATTATTCAGAATTGAAAGGAAGAATGCATATAGTCCAAGTGCTTCAACTGTAACAAATACCCTTAAATTTTCAGCGCATTGTTTCAACCTATTAAACTTTGAGACTTACAACTAATGTATTCAAGTCAAGAGTGCAACAAAATAGTTACAGCCTTTCCAACCATCATCACTGATGAGAGAGGTCACACGTTTTAAGCACTGTTTACTGTGGGACACAGTCCAGCTGCTTGACCCCAATTCGACGAGGGGAAAAAAAAATATGAGAAAAAAAATTGGCCTTGGGCAACCTGGTAGCACAGGTGGTACAACACCTGCCTCCTAACCAGATGGCTGTGAGTTCAAGTCCCAGCGCTTCCTGTTACTTGAGCCAGCCTGGCATTGTTGACTGCAAGTTTTGTCCATTCTTATCCCGGTCATATGGAATGATGGTTCATTCTGATTGGGGGAGGGTAAGAAATATCCAACAATCGTCTCATCCTACTACAAGCAAACCTTTTGTTGGTTGTTCACAAAGAAGCATTGATATGAATCATGGAAAAGTGTGTGGCCCGGGATATTGCTACCCCATTGCGTTCTTTCTGCTTGTGTGAGGGGAAAAAAAATCAAATTTTAATGGTAACAATTAGTCATGATTATGGAGATTTCCTAGAAGATAACCTTACTCTTAACCTCTGCTGAGGTGGCCCCCGAGTGTAGAGGCAGTATAAGTTGTACAAAGAAACTATGGCCTGCAATGATGCCACCGTGTTTAAGCTGATCGTTACCAAGAACAGCCTAAAACATAGGTTGGTCACAAGTTCATGATGGCATAATCCATTTGCATTTTGATTGAGCTGGTGCTCAATCCCTAGTTTGGAACCCGTAATACATTTGTTTACTTCTCTTCTTGAATGTGGAGCTCGCTACCACAGGGAGTAGTTGAGGCAAATAACATCGATGCATTTAAGGGGAAGCTAGATAAGGACAAGGGAGAAAGGAATAGAAGGATATGCTGATAGGGTTAGATGAAGTAAGGTGGGAGGAGGCTCGTGTGGAGCATAAACACCAGCATGGATCAGTTGAGACGAGTGGCCTGTTTCTTGCTGTAAATTCCATGTAATTCTACGTAATCTAAATTGTTGGTTTCAATCAGAAACAAAAATATCAAATCTACAGTATTACCTGCTAAGTTTGGTATTTGATTGTTCGGGCTACATCTGGCACTTATATCACACAGTGTGGGAGAAGCATCATTATGTATAATAAAGATAGCGATTGTTACAATATGCAAATGTATGTTGTAGGAGTGAGTTAACAAGCTGCTGATGAAGTAACTGGGAAAGAACTGGATATAAGGCAGACATTTGAAGGATGGCTTGTTATAAAGAACAAAGAATGGTTTGAGTATTTACAACGGATGAAGTGATCTGTTGCAATTTTGCTATCACATGTAATATTGAGAGAGTGCCTCTTAGTCAAATTAGATGATAAATTAGATGATTTTCTCAAGATGTTATCTACAGTCCACGTGCTAAGAGCTCATCAGACCTTTCAGGCTGTCGTTATTTCTGTAGACATCCAAATAGTTAGCAGAATGCTGGCTACATTTTGCATAAAATCAATAAATTATAAAATAAGTACACCCATTTATTTAGAGATAGACATTTTCTCACATGCGATATTTCTCTCTTGACCCAAACATGCATTTAATGACTTGGCACTGCCAGAATCAATTCAATTGAACGCGGAACTTTTGTTGTCACACTTGTTAGACACATTCTGTTCCGTCCATAGATAAATACCCTGATTTTCAATCCAAGAACACCGTCTCATTTCAAAATGTTTGTACCAGTCCATCTCCAGCTTGGCTTTCTCATGGACCTGAAAACTAAGGTGTCAAACTACACTGAGATCTTGACAGTTAAAGTAGGCACCATTTTCTAATACTTTAACATTGGCATTGGCTTTTTATTGCGATTGGGTTTTATTTCAGGAATTGATCAAAAGTCATTCTCTCTCTTTCTCTTTTGCTGCTTATTATCTTACAATACAACAACCTCTCACTTACATACATAGACAATGAAGAAGAGAGATAGATGAACAGAATGAACTGATGAAAAGCAGCATCCAGCCCATACATAAGTTACACACGGGACATTAATTGACAAACAATCAATTCTCACCTTCGTTATTTGATGAGTCGCTACACTTTACATGAATACAAACAAAATTGTTTGTGCCAATATTAAAACAAAGATCTCCCACACTATACAGTATTTAAATGGATTACCTCCAATTTGAGTTGTGATCGAATCAATGTGGTTATCGTACTAAGTTCAATGTGTGTAAGAGTAATTATAAAATGACATATTACAGTATGCAGGTTATTATGTTAATGGTACTTATTTAACTCAGCTTCTCGAACAATGGGCTTATATTAGACCAGTAATGGTCTGCTTGAACTGATTATATATACTAATAGGAGAATAACGTTAAATCTGAAAGAAGCATGATGTAATCTGACATTAAAGCCCATATTATATACTCAAGAAATCTTGTGCAGCTTGTCTTAATGTCTTCTTATATTTATCATCTGATCTGTAGATGTGCATAAGAACATTATCTATATAATTAAAAGTCCAGTGTGTGCCCACTATTCATCAGGTTTCATCACATAACCTCTCACCTCCAACTGCCCCGCCCAGTCAAACAGCCTTTGTTTTTCATCTCCAATATTTTGATATCTAACAAACAAAAGTGTTCAAAGAAAGTTTAAAACACATGCAATTTTTTTTCCTGCCCCTATGATTTTTCTCCCGGGCTGCTCGCAGCAGTGACCCGGAGATTAATCCTTAATTCCTGGAGGCTCCAGGACAGTCCTGGAGCCTCGGCGACCCTAAGGTACATAGGGGGAGAAATTTGGCTGCTTTGCACCTTCCGTTAGCGCCTGGGGGGTTTGGTAACAGGGCGCTAAGGGGTTAGCAACCGGGCGCGGTGAATTCAGCGACGCCTGCAAACTTCCCTGCTGGTTACCGCCTCGCCCTCTAGTGCCTCGCAGATCGTTGCATCATAAAGGGCGTAGCGCCCCGTTACCACCCCGGATGTGAAATTGCCTCCCGCCCCCTGCTGTATCGCCGGGCGTCAGCAACGGCAGGAAGAGGAGGCGTTGTCAACTTGGCTGGCCGCTTGGGGAGCGCCAATTAAAGGCAGTGGTTTTCAGGTAGGCCAAACTTTATTCTTTGCACCAGTCTGGTGCCTGCTGCAAGTTTTTGATGCTTTATTCTGCGAGGTGTCCAAGGCCTCCACTCTCTGAGAGTGTTTGGGGCTGCAATGGCAGTCACGCAGGTCGCCTAGCAACACAGAACTGAGCAGAAGTATGTCGTGCACCATCATTGGCCCTTCCCTTTAAGCGAGGGAAGCAGCCTCCGATGCCGGTATCTTTGCACTCCACATTGTTCAGCGCACTGCCGCTACCGCCCTGCTCTCGCACTTTAGCGCCCTAAGAGAAGTGGTTAGCGCCTGATTTAGCGCTCCACTTCCCTCTTCAAGCGTTAAAGCTCAATTTCTCGGGAGCAGAAAATGATTATCGTCTGGTGATACTTTTCCGAGATTTCAAAAGTTATCGCCCCAAATGGGGCGCTATGGAATTTCTAGCCCATAGAATCATAGAATGACACAGCATAGAATGTGGCCATTCAGCCCATCGTGCCTGTGCCGGCTCTTTGAAGGAGCTATCTAATTAGTTCCACTCCCCGGTTCTGTCCCCATATTAAATTTGTGCCATAATAAATACATTAATAATTCTAGTATTCTAAAAAAAAAACACTAAACTTACCCATAACGTTAGCCGTTGGAGAAATGCTTCCAACAGGTCCGCACCAACCCCCCCCCCCACCACCCCCCGAGGCCTACTTATTTCTCTGAGGCCTGGGGCTTGAGTTTTGTTCAGTTCCCAAAGCTTTGATTCTTCAACTGTGCATGAAGTTATAATTCTAAGTGTGCATGTGTGTGTATATGCATGTGCACGCACGAGAGAGACAGAGATTCATCATAGGAGTTGTAGTTCTCAGTCCTCTCCTGTGGAACTACAATACCCAGTGTGCACCATGACAACCCACATCATATGGCAATTGTAGACAATTTGCAAATATTCAAACTTTATACGTATGTTGTGGGAACTTTCAGAACATGGATTTCATCGTGGTGTGAGTGGTGGAAAAAAACATCTAAATTTTAAAAGATTTAATTTATTTAATTATTCTTTCAGTGTTAAAATAATGTTCTGACCCAAAGCTGTTGTTTGGATTGATTTTTTTTTATGTTGCTGAGGAGACTGATGTTTGCCCCAGAGCCAGAGGAGAATGTTTATGAGATAATTTGATGTCGAGCTCAGGCAGCAGTCAGTCAGTCATGTCTGGATCGTGGCGAATGACCATCTGTTCAAGGTCCTGGTCATAGGAGGTTTGACAGTGGGGGGCAGGGGGCAGCTCCCTAGCCTTGTGCAAGATCTACAAATACAACATGGGAAATAAGGAAAAGGAATATATATATTTTATAATCATGTAAATAATGGAATAAATATGATTTGAGGAAAAGAGGAAAGGAGAATAAACCAATAAATAAAAGTATTTGCATGTAGGCCAAAAATATATATATTTATAACGTAACTCACTGACAATTAGAGATTTGGGGGAAGTAAGAACACAGATACTTGCTTCTTAAACATGAGTGAAGTGTTACTGTTGCTCAGTCATTTAGTATGTTCAAGGCAGAGATTGATAGTTTTTTGGACACTAAGTGAATCAAGGGATATGGAGATAGTGCGGGAAGGTGGAGTTGAGGTAGAAGATCAGCCATGATCTTATTGAATGGCAGAGCAGGCTCGAAGGGCCGAATGGCCGACTCCTGCTCCTATTTCTTATGTTACATAAAAAGTATTGAAATATTACAATCTGTGAGGCTCCCTATATCTTTCAGTATCAGTAAGGAGTGTAAGAATTTTATTTCATATCAGTCAGGTGATATATTGCTCCAGTAACTTTGCTGTACCATAGCAATTGGCAAACCACTGTTGCATTGAGGTAGTCTAAGTCCAGGACTACAGCAAGCATCACCACAGTAGATGTGTTAGCTATACTTTATACACGTGTTGTGTGAACTTTTGAAAGCTGCATTTGTTTATTTGGTTGAGCTCCATGATGTATGTTGGTTACAATAACCCTTCCTGAAGGGTATTGCCATATTGGATTGAACTTTTGGATGAGACGTTAAATCAAGGCCCTGTCTGCCCTCTCAAGTGGACATAAAAGATCCCACAGCACTATTTCGAAGAAGAGCAGGGGAGTTCTCCATGATGTTCTGGCCAATATTTATCCAACCAAGGTCACTAAAAAAAAAATCATCTGGTCATTATCACATTGATGTTTGTCTGCTCTTGCTGTGTGTAAATTGGCAGCTGTATTTCCTACATTACAACAGTGACTACACTTCAGAAGTAACTCATTGGCTATATCGCGCTTTAGAATGTCCTGAGGTTGTGAAAGGCACTATATAAATGCAAGTCTTTCCTTCTTTCTTCAGCCAATCAGTGCAGTTTTAAATTTTGTTGGTCGCTAATCCAGTCACATAATACTTTTATATTACTGAATAGATTATGTATTTTCAATAAATGCCCTTGGGATTGGGATTTTTTTTTCAAAACATGTACACCTGTCAATTTTGCCCAGATTATTATTAATGAATAACTGTCATGGCATGTAAATGTTTCTATTGTAGCAATTTCTCTTGCTGTATTGAGGATGATATCTTACAGAGAACCAAAATAAAAAGGGCTTTTTGAATGGTTGCAGGAGTTGCCAATGACCATAGACTGAAAACTACAATTCAGGACATTTTTAGATCCAATGCCTGAGGGGAAACAGGCACCTTAATTTAGGTTTGAACTCTGCAGCTGGCCTTAAATGCGCTCTGTTAGTAATTATTTTGCACAAATGAAGATCTATTTGACCCAGCTGTGAAACAATATTTGCTTGTTATAGTTTCACTTCAAAATAGTGAGGTAGTGTCAGCCGTATTTCACCCAGGGCTATTTCCTTTTGGTAATTTCTTTGAGATTATGAGCTTGCAAATTCTTGATTTACTGATTAAAGCATTTGGTTAAGGCCTTTCTTAAAGACCAAGGTTGGCATTCCTGAGGAGCTGGGGGAGTTTGTGTGCCTTGGAATGCAGTGAATGGCTTGTAAATTGTACCCACTAATTAAAGCTCTCTGGAGTCCAACTGGAATAATCATCTGGTTAAAATCAACCAGTAATGCCCTAATTTCACTGCACCTTTCAGATCTCTCATTATCTAATTCGTAATGACTGGAAAAGTTAAAAATTCAGTTAAACATCTGCGTACGTAACTCTTTCAGAAATCAAAAGACCATACCTGAAAACGGGCTGCTCCACTGGAGTGTTAACCCTTTCTCCACTTATCTTGGAAAGTCAAACAGCAAACTTTAAACATTTGGCCACTGTGGAACTTCTGATTTGATAAGCTGAAATGGATCCTACTTCTTCAAAAAAAAATGACATGAATGAAAAGTGGTGGAATGTTGCTGTAAAGCATTAAGATTAGTTCAAACTTAGGATTCAAGACCTCCGAAAATAGATCTATCAACAATTGTGTAAAGGGAGTTTAAAACCCAACATTTTACTTGTCAGGGTCATTGATAAGGAACTTGTGCAAGATTCCTCAGCAGCATGGACAAATTGAAAGTGAGTATCTTATTCCAGGTCAGATCTGACAGTGAGTTTAATGCAGGAGATGCTTTTGAAGGATTAGCAAAGCAGTGAAAGAAGTGAATCGACACACAAACCCGAGAACATGGCTATAGTGGTCATCAATGGGTTTATCACAATGGAGCAGAAGGAAGAAGGTGGCCCAACAACACAGAGGGAATAGGAAGCACAGGACTTGCAGCTGCCACTATCCTAGGCAGCCGGTCGCTGGAATGGGTTCAGCTTCCTGGGCGTGGCAAACATCTGCCAGGCACTACAAATGTCAGGAGAAGTCACCAGTGCCCTCAACCTTTAGTCCACTGGCATCTTCCAGGCATGCACACAGCAGAGAGACAGTTGTTCAGGTGGTGGACATCTGATGCTTGTCTGTTCAATGAAAGAATGATGGGCAATGAATTAATTTTATTAAGTTCTTTAGAATTTGTGGGGTACATGTTAAATGCTATTGCTCGTGCGTTTGCGCACTACAAAGTCCGCAGTGTTGCTTATGCATGTGCACTAATACTAAATGCTCCCCGCCATCTAAAGGAATAGCATTTGGTAGGTGGCTGCATAGCTAGCTGCTGAGCTACAAGGATTGAGAAGTCCTGCTACCTGTATCTGCGACTAACCTTGCCTCAGTGACAGGGACATCCTTTGCAGCAGCTACTCACTGTTTTCAGAGGTGGAGCCTACTTAAACAAGGCTACATAATGCCACAAAAGTGTCATTGGCCATCCACTCCTGCGCCATGCCACGCATGCCACTACAAGAGTCTACCACCTCGCAAAGCTTATTGCTCACTCTAAGCATTGAAGAGTGGGCATCTATGAAATGCAGAATAACTCGGGTACGGTTGGTGCTTAGGTGAATGATGTTCTTTAGGTGCACCTTAAAGACCAATGAGTCACTCTTGTTCTGTGAAGAAAGCAGATGGAACATTAAGAGCAATATCACATTTATCGATTTGGGTAATGTATTCTCATTACAAGTATTATTATGTACTTATGCACAATCAGTATATATGGACTCTGTAATGATCCTGAGGGACTGGGCATTAGGAAGGTGGAGTAATGGCTTCTCTCACCCTAGAAGGAGGAAATTGATAAGATAAGACCCAGAAGATTCTGTGGAGAGAAAGAGAGAGAGAGAAGCGAAGTGGTATTGTAGTTGCTGACTTGTGTCGTTGTTTTACCTCTTGTTACTAAATCCATTCTGTTCTATACACATAACTATGCTTGGAGACTTGTCTTAAGAAGTTGAAGACTCTGTTATCCAGTCCTTACATGGGTCTTCGCAACATGTTGATATAACAGATCGTCCAAAGCACAGAATATATGATTAATGTGGTACCTGCCAGTAGTTCTGCACAGTCCCAGTGCCTTCAAGACTTTGAAAACTGCTTCCTGTAATGCATTCTCTTTCTCCTCATGCCATGTATAATGTAATTTGCATAACCTTGCTATTTTCACTTTTACTATCTTACTTGCTACATCCTTGCTAATATTTCTTTCTGTCAGTACAATGTTTTATGCAGATAGTTTTAACACTACTAATTTCCTTCAAGTCCTACATGTCCCCATATGTCTGAACAGTCATATTCAGACTTTAGCTTTCTGCTCTTCTTAAAGCTGTGCGACTTCTTCAGGAACTCCTGCCAGGTCTACTGAACGGTTGGCACCATGACCACTTCTTCTATGGCATACTGTCATTCTTGAGGCCTCATTTGCATCCCATTCCCCAACCCTCGATCCACCTTCAGTGCCAGAGTTTTCAGCCATCTTACCATGACACTTTGGCTTATGACCTCTGTTGTGACCTCCAAGAGCCTACTCAAAGCCTATCTGTTTGACCATGTTTTTGTTACCTCCCCTAATACAGGAAACTTTGGTTTATCCGGTGGTTAACTGTCCGGAATGCTCGATCCACCGGCAAAAATCAGGAGCCGTTTCGTTAGGTTTTTTTTCTTCTCGTTGCTTTTTTTTCACCAGTCAGGCTCTGCAAGGTCTCGCTGAAGCTGTTGCTAAGCTACAGAGATGCTTGCAAGGTACGGCCGACTGTTTAGAAGCTGTTGGGGTTTGTTGCCAGATACGGAGCTCAAAAGCTCCATATGTTTCAACATTAGCGCTGGTTTGTCCGGCAGTTTTGATGGGACAGCAACAGCTCGGTCCCGTCGGTGCCGGATATCACAAAGTTTCCTGTACTGCTCGATACTTGTTTATGCCTCTGTGAAGAACCTTAGGACTTTCATTACTTTAATGATGCTGTATAAATGAATGTTGTTGTATATCTGGAGGCTATTCACCCATCTAAATAGTCTGCTTAGGTTTCTCTATGACAGAGCTCACAGGGAGTCATTCTAGGCCCAGTTGGTAAAGCAGGTTATATTTTGAGCAATTTCACACAATGATTGTGCATTCTAACAGCTGAATTAATGAACATTCATGAATTAAAACCAGTTAAGTGACTCGTTTGCTGCTTGATAATCATTGAAGTTCAGTATTACTGTTAAAGGTGGACGTTTGCTAGTATTTCATTAAAGAAAGAACTTGTATTTATATAGGTCTTTTCATGACCTCAGGACATCCCAAAGCACTTTACAACCAATGAAGTATTTTGAAGTGTAGACACTGTTGTAATGTAGGAAATGCGGTAGCCAATTTGCACACAGCAAGCTCCCACAAACAGCAATGTGATAATGGCCAGATAATCTGTTTTAGTAAAGGTTGAAGCCATCAAATCATCACTTATCCACATTAAGCACAGCATGCTCAAGAAAATGCAATTGTGGAAGCTTTTCTCTTTTAATGTAACGCATTCTGATCCCATAAAAAAGCATTCAAAGATAGGGAAAATACATTTTAGTTCTCAGTAAGGAGGAATTTCAAAAAAATTAGTATAAAATACCATTAATAGTGATTTGGGATCCTGCTGCCCACAAAATTGTGAGCGAAAATTTGCACTCATTCAGAACTGGTGTAAGTGCAGGACATTTGCGTTCTGTGTTTTTTTTTTCATGGGGCAGGAGCTATGTTAATGAGCTAAGTGGGATTTCGGCGGATGTAACTCGGGAGCAGCACAAATGACCGAGAAAATTCGCACGTAGCAATGTTTCAGTGTAAAACTGGTGTAAATCAGTTACACACAAATTTCCTCAAAGAAAGGAGGCGACTCTGCTCTTATTTTTATTATTCATTTATGGGATGTGGGCATCGCTGGAAAGGCCAGCATTTATTGCCCATCCCTAATTGCCCTTGAGATGGTGGTGGGGAGCCGCCTTTATGAACCACTGCAGTCCATGTGGTGAAGCTGCTCCCACAGTGCTGTTAGGGAGGGAGTTTGACCCACCGACGATGAAGGAACAGCGATATACAGGTAGACTATCCTTTATCCGAAAACCTCGGGACCAGCCGTGTTTCGGTTTTCGGAAAATTTCGGATTTCAGAAAGTATTTTATAAGACTGGGAAATTTGTCGGGGGTGGGGGTCGGCGGGGGGTCAGGGTCGGCGGGGGAGTCGGCGGGGGGTCGGGGGTGGGGGTCGGCGGGGATCGGCGTCGTCGGGGGGTGGGGGTCGGCGGGGGTCGGGGTCGGCGGGGGGGTCGGCGGGGGGTCGGCGGGGGTCGGGGTCGGCGGGGGGTCGGCGGGGGGTCGGGGGCGGGGGTCGGCGTCGTGCGCACGACTTACGCTGAACGAAAAAACTTTCGGTTTTTAGAGGTTTTCGGTTTTCGGAAGTTCGGATAAAGGATAGTCTACCTGTACTTCCAAGTCAGGATGGTGTGTGACTTGGTGGGGAACTTGGAGGTGATGGTGTTCCCATGCGCCTGCTGCCCTTGTCCTTCTAGGTGGAAGAAGTCGCGGGTTTGGGAGGAGCTGCCGAAGAAGCCTTGGCGAGTTGCTGCAGTGCATCTTGTAGATGGTACACACTGCAGCCACGGTGCGCCGGTGGTGGAGGGAGTGAATGTTTAAGGTGGTGGATGGGGTGCCAATCAAGCAGGCTGCTTTGTCCTGGATGGTGTCGAGCTTCTTGAGTGTTGTCGGAGCTATACTCATCCAGGCAAGTTACGCTGAAATTACGGTCCTACTTTTCCCACCATGCCTTAGAGATCAAACCGGTGGAGAACCTCAGGAGTTTTGATTGGGGGAGATAATAGGCTATGGTGAATGTAAACAGCTGCAGCCGCAGAGAAATACAGGTTTGAATTCTGGGTTTTTCTACAGGGGGCCAATTAAGAAAAATACCGCAATTCCCCAAATTCTTTGCAAACTCTTCAAACACAATGAAATGGGGACAAAAAGAAAAACAGAAAATGCTGAAAGTACACAGCATGTCCATCAGCAGCTGGAAATAGAAAGGACAGGACAACATTTTGGGTGCAGTTCAGATGAAAAACCTTCAAACAAAACATTAACCTGGAAAAAATTACTACCAGATAGACGTCAAGAACAGCACAGCTCTTCATTTGATGGGCACTTTTGTATCTTCTGTGTAGGCCGGAGCCTGGTGTATAGTTTCTGTTTACTGCAGCCTAAATGCAACATGGGTTTGCCAATTGCCAGAAAAACAGCAAATTTACTGAATCAATGGCCCCAATATTTACAAGAGGCAGAGTGGGAGCGGGGCAGGGAATGGGGGTGGGGGAGGAGGGGGGTGGTGGTTGGAGGCTGCTGTTTTGCTTCTCAGGTTCTGCCGAATTTAACAGCAGGACCTGATTAACATTTTTTGGCTCAGTTTCCCGGCCACAGCCAGCCAGATTGAGAGACTGGCTGGCTGTCAGGCAGGTAGGCCTTCGGCACCAGGCCGCAGTGGGGAGCGGAGAGAAGGGATCGGAAAGGACAGGGTGGGCGAGGTCAGAGGCGGGAGTGGGGGAGGGAAGAGCAGAAAGGCCAGGGAAGATCAGAAGGGTTGGGATTGCTGCTCGGGGGGTGGGACATCGTGGCTCGGGAGGGGTCCAATTTTGGGGGGAGGTGGGTGGGTCATCCGATTGTGGGAGTGGTTTACAGGTTAGTTTGGTGGGCCGGGGAAGGACTCCTGCTCCTCCTGGCTCATAAGAGCATAAGAACATAAGAAATAGGAGCAGGAGTAGGCCATTCGGCCCTTCGAGCCTGCTCCGCCATTCAATGAGATCATGGCTGATCTTCAGCCTCAATTCCATTCACCGGCCCTATCGCCATATCCCTTGATGCCCTTACTAGTCAGAAATCTATCGACTTCTGTTTTGAATATACCCAATGACTGAGCCTCCACAGCCCTCTGGGGTAGAGAATTCCAAAGATTCACCATCCTCTGTGTGAAGAAATTTCTTCTCATCTCAGTCCTGAATGGCCTACCCTTTATTCTGAGGCTGTGGCCCCTGGTTCTAGACACCCCAGCCAAAGGAAACATTCTTCCAGCCTCCACCCTATCAAGCCCTGTAATAATTTTGTATGCTTCAATGAGATCCCCTCACATTCTTCTGAATTCAAGAGAATACAGGCCTAGTTTACTCAATCTCTTCTCATACGACAGTCCCGCCATCCCAGGAATCAATCTCGTGAACCTTCGTTGCACTCCCTCTATGGCAAGTATATCCTTCCTTAGCTAAGGAGACCAAAATTGTACACAGTACTCCAGGTGTGGTCTCACCAAGGCCCTATATAATTGGAGTAAGACTTCTTTACTCCTGTACTCAAATCCTCTTGTAATGAAGGCCAGAATACCATTTGCCTTCCTAATGGCTTACTGCACCTGCACATTCACTTTCAGTGACTCATGTACAAGGACACCCAGGTCCCTTTGAGCCTCTGCATTCCCCAATCTTTCACCATTTAGGAAATACTCTGCCTTTCTGTTTTTTCTACCAAAGTGGATAACTTCACATTTATCCACATTATAATCCATCTGCATGTTCTCGCCCACTCACTGAGCCTTTTGAGGTCCCCTTGAAGCCTCTTCACATCTTCTTCGCAACTGACACTGCCACCTAGCTTTGTGTCATCAGCAAGTTTGGAAATGTTACATTTAGTCCCCTCATCCAAATCATTGATATAGATTGTGAATAGCTGGGGCCCAAGCACTGATCCTTGCAGTACCCCGCTAGTCACAGCCTGCCATCCTAAAAAAGACCCGTTTATCCCTACTCTTTGTTTTCTGTCTGTTAACCAATTCTCAATCCATGCTAGTATATTACCCCCAATTCCATGTGCCCTAATTTTGTTCACCAACCTCTTGTGTGGGACCTTATCGAAAGCCTTCTGAAAATCCAAATTCACCACATTTACCGGTTTCCCTTTGTCTACTCCACTAGTTACATCCTCAAAGAACTCCAATAGGTTTGTCAAACAGGACTTCCCTTTCATAAATCCATGTTGACTCTGCCCAATATTACTATTAGTTTCTCACAAGTAGGCTCACAAGTAGTGCTGGAAAGGCACTCACCTCTTCCACGAAGCAGTCCTTACCTCCTTTTAGCTGCCGAGTTTCCCGAGGCCTGGGAAACCTGTCTGACCAGGATTACATTAAAAATGGAGATAAAATCTGAGGCATGCAGCCTCATTAAAATAGTTAAATGAGCAATCTACCTCCTGGGAGCGGGTTGGTTGCCTGTCCCCATGCCCCGTCCCCCATCTCCGTTAAAACCAGAAGCGGTTCGAGGTGGGTTGGGGTCGGGTTTGCTATTTAAAAAAAATTACAACCCACCCAACCCAAACCCAGCTGTTTTTGGGGGTTAAAATTCCCCTCAATATATCACATGACTGACACAAGGTGAAAATATTACACACTTTACTGATACTTAAAGGTACAGGGCCTCACTTGCATATAATTACAATGCTATTTACAAAAAAGTGCTTGTGATTGATTGCTTTGGTTCAGGGAATGAATATTGAATTCTAAACCTATTGGTTCATTTTTAAAATTAATTTTATAAATAGATGAATAGGGAAGGTTAAGACTCAGGAATAGATGAAAAATTATCTAGATGGGTTGAGAATCGATTTTCCAAACTGACTTTTAAGACAAAATGAAAATAACAAAATTAATTTCAAGCAATAAAGTTGGGGGATATAGGAGTAAAGATACTCTGTGATTCCCACGGCTATGGAAGGCATCCAGTGAGCTGATAGACACCACAAGGGAGGCGGGGCTCAAACCAATGTTGAAATAACATTGTTGAATGTTTTTTTAGATAGGTTGGTGGAAACTGTGGGCTAAACACAGCTCCACAGCAGTTCAATAGATGCCTTTCTAAAACGACAATGCAATTACAGAGACAATGAACATCGGACAAAGGACAAAATCTACAAGCCTTGAACACGGCTCGACATTAGAATTATTCCTGCCCTCCCCCACGGGGATGCAGGACATTTTGAACAGACTCCCAGAAGAGTGAAAATTGAAGAGGTATAAGCAGCATTCAAAAGATCTAGAGTTAGTTAATCTGAAGTCATTTGGCACATCTAAAAGGGCTGGGCCTGCTTCGTGTAGTTTTTCCAGCTCTACATGCAGCCTAACCAGTGGTCCTTAAAGGGACTGCTGGAGGTCGCCACCAAAAAGTAAGGCCGCGATTTTGCTGGCACTCAGAGGACGGGTTTGGAGGCGGGTCAGAGGTTAAAGTCATTTTGATTGACGGCGGGTTCCGCACCCGCCATCAACCCGCCTCCAAACAACCTTCCCAAGTGTCGGGTCCCCGCTTAACGAATGGACCCGACACCTAACGGCGGGAAATGGATTAAAGGCAATTAACTGCCTATTAACAGGTACTGTCAGAAGTTTTCAGGCTGTTTTTCGATTTTCCAGCTTCTGGGTCGGGTTTCATGATGTCCGGACAACACGCCAGGTAAGTGTGTCGTGTTGTGAGTCTGGTCTGATGTTTGTGAAAAGATGACAGCTGCAGAAGTGGTGTGAAGGATGCCATGTTGCACATGGTGAGTTTCAGAGCAAAGAAAATGTTGGTTACTGCATTTTTAATACATACAGGAAACTTTGTGCTATCCGGAAGTTGAATGTCCGGCAACTTTGATCTAACGGCAGAGTTCAGCAGCCGTTTTGGTTAGGTTTTTTTTCTGCTTTTCACAGGCAGGCTCTGGAAAGCGTCTTTGTCGCTTAGCAACAGCTTCAGAGACGCTTCCAAGCTACTGGGCCGAGTGTTTACAAGCTGTTGCTGAGCAACAGTGTTTGTGGTCAGACACGGCAGGCTCTAGAAAGCGTCTCTGTATCTTAGCAACAGCTTCAGAGACGCTTCCAAGCCATGGGCCGAGTGTTTACAAGCTGTTGCTGAGCAACAGTGTTTGTGGTCAGATACTGCGATGAAAAGCTCCTATCTGATAACATTGATGCTGGTCTATCCGGAGCTTTTAAAAAAACGGCAGTAACTCGGTCCCATGGGTGCCGGATAGCACAAAGTTTCGTGTATACAGATTTCTTTAGCTTACAAGTTTTTAAATCCAACTGTATGTCCAGTGCCACCTCATTGGGAGAACCTCTCTCACCAGTGACAGGTCACTTCTGTCATCGCACCTGCAGCTGCCGTCTATTCCAGCATATGAAGGGAGTCATTGGAGAGCCTGGGTGCAAGAGTTCACCTTTGTGCAGTGATTGTCAGTGTTTTCAGCACCTTAATGCTGTCAAACACTGAAAAATCAATTGTCAAAATAAAATTGTGCATGGTCCGCTTCCTGTTAATTGGCCGGTAAGCAGGGCGGGCTCAACAAGGCCAATCAAGGGAAAATCATGTCTGTGGAGCGGAGGCAGCTGGGGGCAGGACTGGAACCCGGAAACCAGCTGACCCACACCGAACCCGACACCGAGGAGAAAATCGCGGCCTAAGTCTTTTTTTAAAAACTTACTTTATTGTGGAGTCAGAGTGTTCCTCTCGGTCCACTGTTCTATTGTGGGCTGTTGCCAGCCAGCCCTAGCTCCCCCCGCCCCCAGCCCCCACTTTTTGTTCTCCTCTTCCCTTCCCAATCCCAGGACGTACCTGAGGACCAAAGTTGTGCCTTTTGAGGTGCGACGGGTGCCAGCAGGTTTGCTGCAATTATTAAAATGAGGCCCAATTTCGGGCGAGCATTGGGCCTTGAACTTGTGGCGTGCACTCTGCGCGCACCGGCCATTCTTTGTCCAAAAACGGGTCTAAACCAATTTCTAGACCAATATCTATTGAGAAAGGAGACTCTGATTATAGAAATATTAACGCCACTGCTCAATTATCCTTTGATGGGAGGAGGGAAGTTGACAATGGATCAAAAGGTGGTTCTGATGGTGCTGGTGAGGAGGAGGTGTCCGTGATACAATTATCATACATTCTGGATGGAGCAGGCATGGTGGGCTGAATGTTCTTTTGTTTCTTTGGATTTTCTTTAGAATGTAGAGTCCTTAAATCAAAAATATTTCAAATGTGTCCTCACCAGTAACCTGTACAAAGGTACATCACTTGACTTACATATACTTTAGTATCTGACTAATTTTGTTCATCAAAGTTCATTAGATTAACTGACAACTTTCAATGATTTATCAATAATCTCTCTCACATCCTTCTTTCCTTCATGGCTAAAGGACCCTTTCATTGTATGTACATGTTTGCTCTTTTCTGTTCCAATGGGCATTACCTTACCACTCCTTCACTTTAGCTATTCTGTCAGCTTAATTGGTCCATATCTTTTTGAATGCTGCTTGTCTTATATTTTTTACAATTCTTCTCTAACACAAAGACCAGACACAGTTTATTTTTTTCCAGATTGCTTTCTCTTTAGGCTTCACTGCCCAATTCAGAACTTCCCAGTCAAGAGGATGGGAAATAAAGCTATTCCCATGTTTCTGCTGATGCCACGTACTAAGAGATAGATAACTAATGTGAGTTAGCTTGGCCTCTCAGTTTATCTGTCTGGGGAGTACCCCATATCCAAGTACTACATGGTATAGTGCACCATTGCATTAGTATGCTGTAATGCCATTAGCCACCACCACAATAATGAAGCATCAAACCTAAGAGAATGGCAATGGCAATCTACATTTGGTGTATATGGACAGATGTAAATCTTGATGATGACTAGTTTGAAAAACAAAAATACCATGTTATAAAGTAGAACTTTAGCATTGCTCATTGTTATCGAAGCTGATTTCACAGTTATCCATTGTAGTGTGTCGGCGACCATTTTAAATGGCTGAGCTGAAATTAGAGTCACTCTCTTAACTGTCAGGCCTTGATGTGGAAAATGTTTGTGAGTTGAGTCCAAACTGCTGAGTGTAATAAAATTGCAAAATACTATCCACAGAAAAATATGCACTGGGTTGTCACATTGCCCTGAGGCTGAATCCCTTGGCTGCCCTGTTGCCTCAGTTGGGTGTGGCTCAACAGTTCTCAGTTAGGCCACTAGATGGAGCGATAAGTGGAAGTGAGAGAAAATCCAGGGAGGGGAAAACTGACGCAGCCTGTCTCATCCCACATTAATCACACTCCTTGTCTGCCTGATTAAAATAGGGTTGTCATGGCAGAGTCTAGAGCTGAGACTGTGCCACCTGTCAGGCTGAAGGGGCTCGAGCGGAAATCAATGTTCGCTGTGGGGGGGGGGGGTAACTGAGGAATTCCAAAAAATTCTCGGGACATAATGGACTTAAGAAATAAAATGGCTACGATGATGCCAGATGTTTTCGATTCAGTTTACTTTGGTTGTGGGCGGGCGGGTGGGGGGGGGGGCATTATTACACCAAATTCTACACCTTTCGTCCATCTGCTCATGAAGCAGAAGATCTGACAGGCTACAGCAGTTGTTGCTTTGAAGTTGTTAACGAAATCTTGTTAAGGAGCTGCTGGTGTGTTTTCACTTTCCCCCAGGCCTAATATTACAGAAATGAGTTCTGCCTCTAGCACTGAATGAGTTAATATTCAAGCTATTAACCAGTGTTTTTATGTACTTTTCAGAGGTCAGGTCAAACAGTTTAACTGTCGTTAAAGACAGAAGGTTAAGCGCATTTTCGCTAGAATGTTTGTTTACCCTGGAGTGTGACTCCCTGCCTGCAGGATGTGTTTGTGATTTTTCTAGTTTTCGTGAAAACTTATGTAACGTTCTTTTTTTGCCAGCCTGAATATTCATTATTCTGAGATATGTAATCTCTATCGAACATATTGAATGCTCAAAACCTCCACTTGAATTCAGTATAGTTCTTCAAAGCTTCAATTTCCACTGTAAATAATATAACACTTTAGAAACGTGTCAACATTTGTACAGTCACAATAAAACATCGTATTGCAAAAATTTTTGAATAATGTTTTATCATTAATGAGCATTTATTATGAATGTTAGATATAAAGTAATGCATTTTCTATTATGTACACATCGTGCAACTGTAATAGTTTCCTTTGTGTAAATTTCCTCCAATGGTTGTCTCCTACTATGATGTTATTCCATTGAAACAGAAGAGTCGGACACTTTGGCCGAGGGGCTTCTCTGTGGACAGTACGCATGCTGCTCTGTAAAAACCTTCTTGTGTGCAGGACTGATCCATCCAGTCTTTCAACCACAGCCTACCCAAAGAATTGGCAGAACGTAACAGGTGAGGCTAACTGAGTTTCATCATGAACTTGGACCCTTGGCCTTTGGGTCAACCCTGGACAGGGATGGGGAGAAAACGTTTGGGGAACGCTGCGGGCAGTACTAGGATCTGGGAGCATTGGATGAAGGTCCCAGATTTTAGCAGTGCTGGAAAGGAGATTGTCTCTGAGCATGGGAAAGGACTTCCAGAGTGTAAGCATTGAGAGAAGTGGTCCTGGAGTGCGAGAGTGTTGGGGAGGAAGGTCCTGGGGTATGGGAATGTTAGTGCAGACAGGATATGGTAATAGTGAGAAGGGGTAATGGATTCTGACAGTATTAAAGGTTGGCCAGCATCTGGATGCCTTGAGAAGGAAGGAGGCTCAGGAAAATGGGGCCCAAGCTGCCCTCAGCTCTTTCCCAGGCATGAGGTGTCACATCATCAACTCCTTGGCTGTCCGCCGGTTTTCTGCCTTTCAGTGTATTTAAATGCTTATAACACTATTAGTCTGTTTACTGACACATGCAGTCTTTAATAAACATAAAATAAATTTGATCTCATAAAACACTAAAAAGTTCATTGTTTATACAGTTTTGTCGTTGTTGTACCCAATAAATGTAAATATAAACCCCCAAAATGGTTTTTGTGCTGTCAGCTATATTCAATCATTTGGAAAGAGCGGGCATAAAAAGACATATTTTGAAAGGCTAGTCTTTCTGTTAATCATAAGCATTTGTAGACTACTCCTAAATTTCATGAACCTGAGAAAAGTCTCAAAGTTTATGGATTACTCTTGGCCACTGTTGATTTTCCTCAGAAGGGAAAGATTTTTAACTGAATTTGGTGCCAAAATGAACATGGGTGGGGCCTGCTGTGATTGGCATGGACAACAGCCAATCAACACGAATGCAGCAATTCAAATTCATCTTTCATTTAAATCACTCAGAAAAGACAACCTGAAATACATTTTGACTTTTCCCAGTGAGCGAAATACTTTTTCAATAAGCATTTTTTGTTTTTGATTTCTAAAAGTTATGAAAAGAATTTACTGGTTCTGTTAGTAAGGAACACGATCCGACTCCACGTGAGGTAAAATTGATCAATTCATAACCGAAAAGGAGCAGTTGTTAATATTTTAAATGTCAAACCTATCAGAAATAAAGCTTTGTTAAATCCAGTTTGTTTTGAAGTGCTTTGGAAAAAAGTGTTTTGAGAAGGAAAAGCTCGAATTTTGATTGGATGAGGGGAGACACCTTTGGCTTTAATTCATCCTCCTGATGAATTGTGGTAAATTTTAAAACAGTAGTTGGTAATTCTGTTCAACTGTTGCATTGAAGACCAGGCTTATGAAGAAGGCCTTGAAGTTAAATCTTGAATAAAAGACACAAAAGAAAATTCTGTGGGTATATTTAATCATGAAGTTGTGAAATATGTAAATTTTTGACCTTTTTATTTTCTTTAAAACTTTATTTTAGAGATTAAGGTTTCAGTTACTGGCAAAGCGACCTGGGAATGTTTATTGAGCAATTTGATTGATTTGCTTGATTAGCCTTTTGCTCTTTTCATAAATTAATATGAGTGAATCCCAATGAATAAGTTTGCATGTCATCCAATTCATTGGAAGAAATTTAACTCAGGTGGAATAAATTTGTAAATCACCCAATCAACTTCAAATCGTTTTTATAAATTCTAGGTTGATTAGCATAAATTAATACATTTGGAATTAAGAATAATTTGATCATAAGTAAGTTGAAAAAATAGGACTAAAGTGTGAAAAAAATGAGCGATGGGAAAAGACTGACAGGAAAGTTTTACATAGAATCATAGAATGGTTACAGCACAGAAGGAGGCCATTCGGTCCGTCGTGCCCATGCTGGCTCTCTGCAAGAACACTTTAGCTAGACCCACTCTCCCGCCCTTTCCCCACAGCTCTGCAAATTTTTTCCTTCAGGTACATATCCAATTCCCTTTTGAAAGTCACGATTGAATCTGCCTCCACCACCCACTCAGGCAGTGCATTCCAGATCCTAACCACTCACTGCGTGAAAAGGTTTTTCCTCATGTTGCCTTTGGTTCTTCTGCCAATCACCTTAAATCTGTGTCCTCTGGTTCTCGACCCTCCATAAAGTAAATATACCTCCAGGAAGTGTGTGCACTTTATGCATGCCTTTTAATATATTTTAACTAAAAAAGGTAAACCCCACAAAAAACACAGTGCCATAAAGTCTCCTTTCAACAACAACTTATAATTATATACCTGCCTTAAAGCAGAAAATTGTCCCAGAGCACTTCATAGTTGGAAGTTGGATCTGAGCAAGAGGAAGAGGGAAATTAGGGGAGGTAGCCAAATGCGTGACCATAGAAGTAGGTTTAAAGGAGCATTTTAAGGTGGAGAGATTTAGTGTGATAATCCCAGGAATTTGTAAGAAGGATGGCTGCAGGGTCTGCTACCAATGGTACACATAAGTCCAGAGTTGGTAGAGTGGAGGACGTGTGCAGGGAATATGTACTGGAGAAGGTTGCTGAGGTAGCGAGAAGCAAGGATTTGTCGGTGAGGCTGAAGAAGGGGATTTAAAAGTTAATAAATTGAGGCACGGGAAGCCAATGGAGGTTGGCAAGGATAGGGGTAATAGGTCAGCAGGACTTTGTATGGGACAGGATGTGAGTGGTAGAGTTCAGATTGAATCAGAGTTTATGTGAGTTGAAGTGAGGAAGCTACCACGGAGGTCATTGAAGGAAAGAAAGAGCTTGCATTTATATAGCACCTAGCACAACCTCAGGACATCCCAAAGTGCTTTACAGCCAATTCAGTACCTTTTGAAGCGTAGCCACTGTTGCAATGTAGGAAACGCAGCAGCCAATTTGCGCACAGCAAGCTCCCACAAACAGCAATGAGAGATGATGACCAGATAACCTATTTTAGTGATGTTGCCTAAGGGATAAATATTGGCCAGGGCACCGAGAGAACTCCCCTGCTCTTCTTCAGAAATGCCATGGGATCTTTTAGGTCCACCTGAGAGAGCAGACAGGGCCTCGGTTTAACGTCTCGTCCGAAAGGCGGCAGTATTGTTCTGAGATGTCAGCTTAGGTTAAGTGCTCAAGTCCCTGGAGCGAGGTTTGAACCCACAACCTTCTGACTCAGAGGCGAGAGTGCTACCGCTGAGCCACGACTGACACCATGAAGTCAAACTCAAATTTGGAGGTGGCAAAGGCATGAATGAGGTTTTCAATGGATGTTGGGGATAAAAATGGGTGCTATAGAAACATAGAAGATAGGAGCAGGAGTAGGCCATTCGGCCCTTCGAGCCTGCTCCGCCATTCAACGAGATCATGGCTGATCATCCAAACCCTAGCACCTGGTCCCTACACCGACAGCCATCCCACCCAAGCCCTATCCCTGTAACCCCGTAACCCCATGTATTTAATCCCCCCTAACACTAAGGGTCAATTTTTATCATGGTCAATCAACCTAACCCGCACATCTTTGGACTGTGGGAGGAAACCGGAGCACCCGGAGAAAACCCACGCAAACACGGGGAGAATGTGCAAACTCCACACAGACAGTCACCCGAGGCCGGATTTGAACCCGGGTCCCTGGCGCTGTGAGGCAACAGTGCTAACCACTATGCCACCGTGCTGCCCTATCACAGAGGTGCCAGTAGACAGTCTTGGTGATGGACAGGATGTGAAGTTTGACGTTCAAATCAGCATTGAGAAATACACCAAGATTGAGCACCATCGCATTGAGCTTCAGTGGGCATCCAAGAAAGGGGATTGGATCAGGATCGGGCACAGAGTTTCTGGTATGGATTGAACAGGTTAGGCTTCGGTCTTGCCAATGTTGTATTTCAGAAATTTATCCGCAACTTGATGTCAGACAAGCAGCTGGACAGCACAGCGACAGTTGTGGAATCAAGGATGGTGGTGAAGAGGCAAAGTTGAGTATTGTCAGCACATATATGAAAGCGGACCGCACGTGTATGGGTAATGTCGCCAAGGGCCAACATGTAGAGGAGGAATAGGAGGGGGCCAAGGATAAAACCTTGGTGCACACCAGAGATGACCATGCAGACGTGAGGAAAAGCCATTGCAGGACATGTGCTGAATGCGTTGTGACAGATAGGAATCGAACCATGTGAGAGCAGTGGCTCAGCGGAGAGCCAGTGGAGGAACAGGGCAGGGTTGAAAGCTGAGAGGTTGAGGAGGACAAGGAGGCATAACGTGACTCAGTCGTAACACTTTCATCTCTGAGTTAGAAGATTGTAGCTTCAAACCCCACTCCACCACCTTGGGCACATCATCTCTGTTGATACTTGAGCACAGTGCTACGTGCTTTACAGCCAATGAAGTACTTTTGGAGTGTAGTCACTGTTGTAATGTGGGAAACACGGCAGCCAAATTGTGCACAGCAAACTCCCACAAACAGCAATGTGATAATGACCAGATAATCTGTTTTTGTTATGTTGGTTGAGGGATAAATATTGGCGAGGACACTGGGGATAGCTCCCCTACTCTTCTTCGAAATAATGCCATGGGATCTTTTATATCCACCTGAGAGAGCAGACGGGGCCTCGGTTTAACGTCTCATCCGAAAGACGGCACCTCTGACAGTGCAGCACTCCCTCAGCACTGTACTGGAGTGTCAGCCTAGCTTTATGTGCTCAAGTCCCTGGAGTGGGGCTTGAACCCACAACCTTCTGACTCAGAGGCAAGTGTGCTACCCACTGAGCCACCGCTGACACAATTGAAGCCCTATTGCCTGTTCAGATGGAGATAAAAGATTCCAAAGCATTATTGGAAGAATAGCAGAGTTCTCTTGGTGTCCTGGTAAGTATTTATATCCTCAACCAAAACCAGCAGAAAAAGATTGTCTGGTCATTTATGTCATTCCTGCCTTTGGCTGCTGCATTTACCTACAAAACAACAGTGACTACACTTCAAAGGTCATTAATCGTGAAGTGCTTTGGCACATCCTGAGGACATGAAAGCCACTATATAATTCAAGTTCTTTCATTCATTCAGAGCGCACTGCAGTTGTGGTCACACAGAGTGTCAGCCAGTGACTTTGACCAGGGTGGTCTTAGTGCTGTGGATGGGATGGAAGCCAAACTGAAAGGATGTGAACTCTCCCTATCATTGTTGTCCAGTGTACTTTAATTAAAATTGCTACAAACTCCCCCCCTACCCACCCAATTCACAATTCACAATTCAAATCGCTTTATTGGCATGATAAGTTACATCTTATGTTGCCAAAGCATCAAAATACATTTATGGTTTAGCACATAAACGCAGTTCTATTCATACAGTGTATAAACAGGTATATCCCTGAGTGTATAAATATACATTCGCATTGTTTATATATATTCTTTTCTTAGTTTACTGGTTGTCCCTCTGTTCATGGCAAGCTGTAACATAGTGTGCCGCCAGTGTTACACAGCTTCTCTCCTCTCCCAGTAGGAATGGGAGTTTTTTGGTTGTCATTCAGATTTCTGAAATCAGCCCACCCCCCCACACACACACACACCCACACCCATCCTTCCTTCTCTAGTCCCGTGATAAAAATACAGTACTGGTAACAATATGTGACGGCAGCCTCACTATTCATGACACACAACCAGTGATTCACAGTTAAAGCATTACCTTCTTCACAGTGATTGGTTAGCTACGTCTAGTGGAACACCACTAATCTGAGTTGGTCAGGACTGAATGCAGTTGGGAATGGTGACTTGTTTTGACTAGTGGTTTATTATAAGGTAAATTCCACATATGAAACATAACCCTTTGTACATAAGTTTTCCTGTACAATTTGTACTGGATAATTTCAAGCACTAGCACCAGTAGGAACTGCTTATTTCAAGTAAAGTGCAGTAAGTGCTCTCCCCTATTCAGATTACTGATCTGTGCAGACTACTGGAGTTTGGATTAACAGTGTACAACTGCACATCGAAGAAAATGTGTGGAAAGAGTTGTGGACTGTAATACAATCTCCGGGCTGTGATGACCTTACAAACTGCTTGAGCTTCACTCATGTGGTTGATAACATCACCAGAACCTTTCGAGTTATGCTACAACCTTGCGACACATTCCCACTCACGATTCTGCGTGGTTTTTCAGCCTTGGACTTAATTTCAGCAGATGTTATGCTATCGCCTCAGCTCAAAGGAATCTCGGGCTCATCTTTAGTGCGGGAATTTTAATTTGTAAGCCACAGTTCAACTTCCTATTTCTGGGGTGGGGTGGATTAAAGTATTGTGCGTGTGTCAGGGGTTAGTTGAAGCTAAGGAGACATTCTGGAGAGACTGTCAGTTCTTTTCACTCGTGCCTTAAGAAAACAATAGAACACAGTTAGCAAAGGTGTAAGGCTTCTTGTAAAGAGCTGAGTATATTTAACCCCATCCTCACATCTGAGGTAGGCCAGTAAGGAAATGAACTTTTAAAAGTCTTATTACTTCATATAATTGTTTGCATGTGTCTGCTACCTCAAACTTGTCCCATTTTTTTCCCCCAAAGACCTTTGATTGCCTGGAAATGTCTGCAGCGGGGGAGGGGTCAGCCGTACACGATGGCACATTTTTCCTCTCGCTTGAAAAAAAAAGTAACGTTGACCATTGAGTGACCTCGTGTTGCCCGTTGGTCCGAATTACAGGCAACAATCCAAACAGACAGCTGTAGGTCGCAGAGGGCAAGTTCTGCTAGAGTTGTAATCTAGCTTTAATTCTCCTGTATAATTAATCAAAATGAACCGCCCTTATCTCGCAGGCGACCGCAGTCAATTTGTGAAGTACTTGAACAGGGGGTTAGGTACAAATAGCACACCCTGATGTGTTTTGTCGAGGCATTCTTCAGTACAGGAATGGCCAAAAATGCCTTTGAAGTCACCAGATTGTTTTAACTAGCAGTTTTGAATATAATTTCATCAATCAAGCCACAAGGCTGGCCAGCTCAAAAGTGCTAGTTGTAGATCTATCATCCCTGCTCATTACAGAATGGCTAAAAATCCATATGTTAGGCTTGTTCTGTCAACCTAAAATGGAAAAGGCTGTCAGGAGACCTACCTGCCTAAGTATGTGGAAGTTTATCAAATGACAGGATAAGGTAAATGATTTGCAAAAGCCTGTATTGTTGTTAAAAGGGTAATAGTAAATCAGAGGCCTATTATCTGTAAAACTAGGTGGAACTGGAGGGATTTTATTCTCCTGCTGGTCTAACTTCACCCTTTAAACTCCAAGTTGTAAAACTGGGTAAATATTAATGGTTTTTTTTTTCTGAAGACAAAAACAGCCAGAGAAAAAAAAAGGTGACTGGGTCAAGACTGACTGACTTCAAGAGGTTAAGATAACACAGAAAGATTACTTGCTCTGAACCGTGTCAAATTTATTTCTGTCATTAGACTGAAGGCACTTCACTGGAGGAATGGTGATGTCACTCCCCCACACCTACAGAGGTCTGACTGAGCAGCCAGATGTTGGAACCCCAGGTCTGCTTTGTGGTAACAAGCAGGACAAGCCTTGCCTCTTAGCTGGATTCGTGTGTCGTGACACCCTCGGGCATTTTATTGATCTCTCCTCACAGCAGATAAATGCTAATTGTACCCACGCAACAAAGCAATCTTATTATCATGTTAACTAGCAGGAGGATTGTTGGTCCTAAACAACTGTGGTTTTCCACTTCATTACCTACTAATTTAAAGATAAATGAATCTACAGTTACTAAGCAAATAAGGTCACCTATCAAGTACTTGTAAATTAATTTGTAAACAAGGGGGGGTGGGGGTGGTTACCGTTCAAATGGAATGAGAGGGGTGTTTGTTGTATTGGCTGAATTGATACCTCATGCTGATTTAGCTCACTTTCCCTCCAATTCACATGTAATTGAGAGCTAATTAATGTGTACATTCTACCTGATGCCCTGGTGGAACAGTGCATGTTGGTGCTCAACTGTTCACGAGCTCTGGCTTTGTTTACTAAATGCTGCAGTGCGTGATGTTTGTCCCGTGCCTTTCTCTTTTTATTGAATGTGCTTGGGTCAAATGGCATAATTTTAGCAACACGGAGATACGTTCTGAAAAGAGCACAGAGGCTTAATTCTACAATACAAACCGGGGGGAAAAAAAAGGGCTGGAAGTAGGCAACACAATGCCAGCAGCTGAACGAGGTTAATGTCATTGGGTGGAAACTGCTCGTCAGCTCCAGGTTACTGTTAATGGATGGAGTCCCTTCATCAGCTCCAGGTTACTGTTACCTAGTGAAAGCTCTTCATCAGATACAGGTTAGCGTTTCTGAGCAGATATCTTTCATCAGTAACAGATGGATGTTACCGGGGTGGGAATGTTTATCCTAATTTTGCTGTGCGAAAACCAGGATTGGATATTAATCAGCTGAACTTTAGCCAGTAAGATCCATTCTTCAATCCAAAGTGTTCAGTCAGCAACAGGGTGAGGACATGAACTGAGGAGCTATGGACACTCCAGCTTACGTTTGTCTACTGTTCTGCGATTTGCACCTGCCTGTCAGTATTATGTTCAAGGGATTATTCATTGTATTGGGCTAAAATGTACTTAAAGATTGTTGTCTTTTAGGGGACAATCTCCTCGCTGCTGAATTAACAATCTCCCCCACCTCACCTTGACCATCGATTAAAATGTTCCTGGGATATTGGCTCACTGCCTCCAGGTCTGGTTCCTGTGAAATTTGTCTGTGTTCAGTTCATGACCCCTAATAAAGTGTACAACTCAAAGACTTCTAACGATAAAAAGAGCACTTCATTACCACCGATGAATATTCCATTTGTTACATTCTCAGAAACGGTTTCACAGTAAAGAGCTGTCAAAAAGCTTTTATAAAACAAAGGCTTCTTCTTGTATTGAAATTATAAATTGTTTTCAGATTGCCTCTCAATTTGTAACTGAGGAGTGAATGACTACCCAACAGCGAGTGCAATGTGTCACATGCTGTGATAGTGTAAAGAAGTGCTTTTTTATGTCATTTCAGCAAGATCTCAATCTTTCCTGTGTGTAAACAATTTGTCAGTGTTAACCTAGTGCTTTATCTTTAAACTTCAGACCTTTGGAGTGTTTCAAAATAACAGATTTGAGGATGATTTTGGTTGGTTACCGACCACTGTGTTTTAGGCCTTGCCTTTCTCAGTTTAGTGAAGCCTGTCAGGACAGAAGGAGGCCGCACATTCCTAATCTCTGCGGGGTGAGAAAAAAGTACTGCCGTCCTTCATTTATACCTTTTAAAGGGGGTGACTCTCTGCTTCGACGCTCCTGGTCCGTGCTGGAGACACGTATTGTGAAATTGAGCACCACATGTTGGAAAAATCACAGGTCAGGGGGTGCACCATTTCCTGATATACAGCACAGAAACAGGTCAATCAGTCCAACTGGTCCGTGCCGGTGTTTATGCTCCACACGAGCCTCCTCCCACCCCTCTTCATCTAACCCAGTCAGCATAACTTTCTACGATAGCAAAATACTGCGGAGGCTGGAAATCCAAAATAACAACAGAAAACACTGGAAAAACTCAGCAGGCCAGGCAACATCCGTGGAGAGAGAAACAGAGTTAACGTTTCAGGTCGAAACCCTTCGTCAGAACTGAGAAAAAAGCAGGAAATGACACAGATTAAAAAGCAAGTTTGGGGGCTGGGAAATAGGGGAGGCGATGAAAGAACAAAAGGGAAGGTCTGAGAGGTGAAGAGACATTAAGAGATATTCAAGGCGAGACGAGATAGTAATAGGACAGGTAAAGAGACAAAGGATGGCTCTAGATGAAGTGTGAAATGCGCTGGCAGAGTGAGAGACAGCTGCCATGTGGGAGAGAGAAAAAAAAAGGAAAAGGCACAAACCAAAAGTATGGATAAAAGATATATTAAAATATGATCGGGGCCGAGGTTATGATCTGAAATTGTTGAACTCGCTATTGAGTCCGTAAGGCTGTAAAGTGCGTAATTGGAAGGATGAGGTGCTGTTCCTCGAGCTTACGCTGAGCTTCCGTGGAACAATGCAAGAGGCCGCAGACGGTGAGGTCTGAGTGGGAATGGAGCGGTGAATTGAAATGACAGGCGACCGGAAGCTCAGGGTCACCCTTACGGACTGAACGGAGGTGTTCTGCAAAGCGGTCACCCAATCTGCGTTTGGTCTCCCCAATGTAGAGGAGACCAACTCTCCGACACCTCCTCCTACCTCCACCTGGACCATGACCCCACTACCGAACATCAAACTACCGTTTCCAAGACTGTCATTGACCTCATCTCCTCTGGAGATCTTCCCCCCATGGCCACTAACCTCATAGTTACCCAACCCCACACAGCCCGCTTCTACCTCCTTCCCAAGATCCACAAACAGGACTGCCCTGGTAGACGCATCGTTTCAGCCTGTTCTTGCCCCACGAAACTTATCGCTTCCTATCTCGACTCTATCTTTTCTCCCCTTGTCCAGTCTCTTCCCACCTACATCCGCGACTCTTCGGACGCCCTCCGCCACTTTAACGGTTTCCAGTTTCCTGGCCCCAACTGCTTCCTTTTCACCATGGACGTACAATCCCTGTACACCTCCATCCCGCACCAGGATGGCCTGAGGGCGCTCCGCTTCTTCCTTGAACAGAGGCCCGACCAGTCCCCATCCACTACTACCCTCCTCCGCCTGGCTGAACTTGTTCTCACATTGAACAACTTCTCCTTTGATTCCACACACTTCCTCTAAATTAAAGGTTTTGCTATGGGTACCCGCATGGGTCCTAGCTATGCCTGCCTTATCGTGGGATATGTGGAACGCTCTTTGTTCCAGTCCTACTCGGGTCCCCTCCCTCACCTCTTTTTCTGGTACATTGATGACTGTATCGGTGCCGTTTCCTGCTCTCGCCCTGAACTAGACAATTTCATTCACTTTGCCTCCAATTTCCACCCTTCCCTCACCTTCACATGGTCCATCTCTGACTCTTCCCTTCCCTTCCTTGAATTCTCCGTCTCCATCTCTGGGGATAGGTTATTGACCAACATTCCCTACAAGCCCACTGACTCCCACAGCTACCTGGACTACACTTCCTCCCATCCTGCCTCCTGTAAGGACTTTATTCCATTCTCCCAGTTTATCCGTCTCCGCCGCATCTGCACCGATGGTGCCACCTTCCACACCAGTGTGTCCGACATGTCTTCCTTTTTCCTCAACTGAGGATTCCCCTCTACCGTGGTTGACACGGCCCTCGACCGTGTCCGTTCTATCTCTCGCACTTCTGCCCTCACCCCTACCCCTCCCTCCCTGAACAACGATAGGGTTCCCCTTGTCCTCACCTTTCACCCCACCAGCCTCCACATTCAACGGATCATTCTCCGCCATTTCCGCCACCTCCAACGTGATCCCACCACCAAACGCATCTTCTCCTCCCCTCCCCTCCCCTTTCAGCATTCCGTAGGGACCGCACCCTCCGAGACACCCTAGTCCACTCTATCACCCCCAGCACCCCTTCCCCTTCACCCGGCACCTTCCCGTGCAAGCACAGGAGATGCAACACCTGCCCTTATACCTCCCCACTTCCCACTGTCCAGGGCTCCAATCACCCCTTCCAGGTGAAACAGCGATTTACTTGTACTTTTTGCAATCTAGTATATTGTACTCGCTGCTCATGATGTGGTCTCCTCTACATTGGGGAGACCAAACACAGATTGGATGACCGCTTTGCGGAACACCTCCGTTCAGTCCGTAAGGGTGACCCTGAGCTTCCGGTCACCTGTCATTTCAATTCACCGCTCTATTCCCGCTCAGACCTCACCATCTGCGGCCTCTTGCATTGTTCCACGGAAGCTCAGTGTAAGCTCAAGGAACAGCACCTCATCTTCCGATTAGGCACTTTACAGCCTTCCGGACTCAATATCGAGTTCAACAATTTCAGATCATAACCTCGGCCCCTATCATTTTTATATATTTTTTATCCACACCTTTGGTTTGTGCCTTTTCCTTTTTTTCTCTCCCACATGGCAGCTGTCTCTCACTCTGCCAGCGCATTTCACACTTCATCTAGAGCCATTCTTTGTCTCTTTACCTGTCCTATTACCATCTCGTCTCGCCTTGAATATCTCTTAATGTCTCTTCACCTCCCAGACCTTCCCTTTTGTTCTTTCATCCCCTCCCCCATTTCCCAGCCCCCAAACTTGCTTTTTAATCTGTTTCATTTCCTGCTTTTTTTCTCAGTTCTGTTTCTCTCTCCACGGATGTTGCCTGGCCTGCTGAGTTTTCCTGCGTTTTCTGTTGTTATTTAAGCATAACTTTCTGTTCCTTTCTCCCTCATGTATTTATCTAGCTTCCCCTTAAATACATCTATACTGTTCACCTCAACTATTCCTTGTGGTAGCGAGTTCCACATTCCAGCCACTCTCTGGGTAAAGAAGTTTCTCCCGAATTCCCTATTGGATTTATTACTGACAATTTTATATTTAATAGTTCTGGTCTCCCCCACAAGTGGAAACATCTTCTCTACGTCTACCCTATCAAACCCTTTCATAATCTTCAAGACCCCTAGCACGTCACTCCTCAGCAAACTGTTTTCCAGAGAAAAGAATCCCAGCCTGTTCAATCTTTCCTGATAGCTATAACCTCTCAGTCCTGGATCATACTTGTAACTCTTTTTTGCACCTTCTCCCGAGTCTCTATATCCTTTTTATAATATGGAGTCCAGAACTGTGCACAGTACTCTAAGTAGGAATGCATATATGTTGACAAGTCCATGAGGTAGTTTATACAATCTAAGTTGTACGTGGCTGGAAAACATAAGCCTGCACGTTAGCGACTCTATCACCTCCTCTTTAGGGATGTGTCTGCAATTCAGATTCGGATGTCGGCACTGGTGCTATGAATATACACGGCTGTCTTTAGCTCAGCTTACACCTCTGTGGGGCCTTGGGATGTTTTTCTGTGTTAAAGACACTACATAAATGCAAGTTGTTGTTGTTAATTGTTGACCCCCAAATTACTCCACTGTTAACTTTCACTGAGCATTGGCTGTGCAACAGCATATGATGCATTTATGAGATTGTAAATGAGTTATCTGCAAATAAAAGAACGTTGTAGTATCAGAAGACATAATAATTAACCATTGTATACCACTTGTAGACTTTATCTAAGCTGTGCTATTGCAGTTACACCAGCAGAAACATTTGCCCAAACTGATACAAACAGATATCTATACCAATTAGTAAACAAAGCCCTATCAAGCACCAGGGGGAAGGGGGATGGATTCATATTTCAGGAAGTTAAACTGATTCACACTAGTTTATGCAGTCAGCACTTTACCTGTTCCACCAGCGCTTACTGAGATAGTATTGACCCTTTAGTTTATGATCATCCCATTGTAACTTGCAATTGTTGGGCTTCTATTGAAGTGTTTGGAACTATTTGGTGCTTTTTAGTATAAGATGTATTCACAGCGCTGAGTATAACGTAGTAATTTAACATTCTATCCAGGAAGAATAAATGTACACAGTTTTAGAATTAAATTGTTCCCAAACTCAGTCTTCTGAACCAGTTTAACTTCCTTATTACTTGCTAAAGGTCATTGTTTTCCTAAGGCTTACGTTCTGAGTTGTGAGTTCTGAAAATATCTGTCATGAAATTTGTTATGATAATTTAATTCTTTCATAGGTCAACTGTTAAAGATTCTGTCAGGCTTTAACCTTCTTAAGTGTGTCTTGTTGGGTACGGTAATATAGTGGATATGTTATTGGACTAGAAATCCAGAGGCTGGACTAATAATCCAGATAGAACATGAATTCAAATCCCACTACAGCAGTTTGAGAATTTGAATTCAGTTCCAAAAATCTGGAAATAAAAAGCTGATATCAGGAAAAGTGACCATGAAGCTGTCAGATTGTTGTAAAAACCCCATTGGTTTGCAAATGTCCTTTAGGAAAGGAAATGTGGCGTCCATACCCAGTCTGGTCTATACGTGACTCCAGTCCTACCCCAACATGGCTAACTCTTAACTGCCCTTTGAAATGGCCCAGCAAGTTTTACCACCGCCTTCTCAAGGCGACTAGGGGATGGGCAATAAATGTCGGCTTTGCCAGTGATGCCAGCGTCCCGAGAAATCATTTATAACATTTTTTGAAGGGAAATCAAGGCAGCATTTTGTTAAGTCACAAGAATGGTAACACTTACCAAAGAGAGATTGAAGACAAAACAAAATTTAAATTGTGCATTATATTCTTTTTGATATTCTTGACATTAGATAAAGTGACATTTTGGGGCTATTTATGAATGTTTTGTTTGCAATTTAACTAACTGGCTCCAATAATTGAGGGCAGAAAGATTTATTGCAGGACAACTAGAACAAAAAAAAATGATGTTCCCAATCTCATTAAGTCTCGAGATCTTATTCCCGAGTTTGTGAGATCTCCAATTACCAGTCTGCAACTTACTGGAAGTAAAGTTTCCAGAATCTATTAACATTACAGCTGCAGTTTTATTCTGTAAAAAATGAACCAGGTCAAAGAATGAATGTAAAATTATGCAAGTATTTACCTGATGTAAGCTATACTTTAGAATGTGAGAATGAGATGCAAGAAACACTCACTTGATTCAATTACAGATTCGAGACCTTCAGTATTTGGGAAATTGCCATTAACATTTGGAATTTCCTTTACAACTTTAGAATATCTCTTTACTGACCACATCTGCAGAAGTTCATATCTGTGAATTAATTATTTTATAATAAATGAGAGATATAGAAACTAAACAACATTCCTTTTTCTACAACATCTTTAAACTAAAGCAACACCGAAGTACAGCAACTTTGCTTTTGCTATTTATATTGGCCTGACTGGACTGTTGCAGAGTTCAGACGCCAGAAAATTAATAGAAAAGAAATGAGTTAATAAGCTTTAAAAGCTCCCACATATTTTAATATAACTGCTCGACCTTTCATCTTCCACTGTTTTGCCTCTTCTGCTATTACTGAGGTTGCCTTGCCTCATAGACTCCAACCTCTGTGTGTTACCAGCTGTGAAATCTCATGAGAACAAGTGTGAAACAGATGGAAGTCTATTGACTATACGGAGCTGGGTGTTTTCAAAGAGCGAGGCACACATAAACAAGCAACGTCTTCACCAAAATGAGCCCCGCTGTAGCAATGCTACCTCCCCACACCGTTGAGCCGTGAGGAACTGCTGAGATCCATGCATCTGTGGTCGAGTATCTGCTCGCAGCACTTGTTACCCTGCCTCCGCCTTCCAGGAAGGTTTGGAGTGACTGGTAAAAGCTGAAGGGATAGTGAATCCTTTTTTTTCCATTTCTTAAGACAGTGTACAGTGGTACCATTGGGCCAGCTGTGTTTTTATTAGACTTTAAGAGGCAACGTTTTGAAAGCAGGACGCACACCTGCTGCTGTTATGTCGCAGCCAATGTCCAACGTCCAGCATTGCCAGACCCCGTCTCTTGAAGGTGGTCTCGCTCCCTGTGCCAAAACAGCACTTGAAGTATTAAACACTGGATCAGCATGGTGCAAAAGGTCACACATTGCCAAACACGCAGTATGACTGGGGTGTTACTCACAAAACAGTGAAACCTGATAAACTGCAGTGCATCATCTAATTCAGTTACATGTGTTAATGGAGCAAGTTAATCTTGTAGGGTTCCAGAGAGCTGTGTAACTTTCCCTGCATTATATGTGCCTTTAATGGTTGCAAGATGTCATTAATACTCGGAGAGAGTGAAAGCCATTGTGATTTATATTGTACTGCAAAATAATTTCATTGTTAATAATTATAATAAAATCCACTTTCTCCATTAATCGTAAACAAATGGGAAAACATAAAAACATTAATGAGCCTTATCGTGAGTGATCTCTACGCACACTTAAAAACACCAGTTGCTTCAAAATTGTGACTGTGTAAGTATTAAGTGCACCAAGTGCTGGTCTCTGAGAATTTAAATGATAACATTGCTGCAGACTTGTCAGTGAAGAGGTGGTGGGGGCGGGGGGAGCAGAGAGTGGGGGGAGGGGGAGACTGGGCTGGTGGGACCAACCAGTCAAGGGTTGAAAAGTAACAGCTGTGTTGTATCTTTCAGGACAGGATCAAATCATGCGTATGAGATAGGCAAACGTTGGCTTAAAGTTTGCTCTCTCTTTGATTGTCCTTGGATATCTGCCTCATCTCCTGTCAAGAATGTTTGCCAGCTGTTTGCTCCACAGATTGTCGCTATGCACCCAATCCCATCCCCAGGCATTCAAAGAGGTTTAACTACTTTTATTTGAAAATCTACATGTTGTAAGAATCAGATTGTTGGGCGAGTGGGGCCCTGGTGTTGCTTTGCGAACTTTTGAGTTGACGTATTTAGTCAGATTTACAGTTTTAAACGAGAGCAAGATTCTTTTCAGAGATGACGAGCCCACCATTAGGATGGAGTGAGATATTCCAACTGCTCTGGAAGGAGGGGGCGGTTTTAACCCTAACCGGGTGGGGGGGCAGTAGAGACCGAGCAGGTTAGTTACCGGCTCGGAAGTCACGCCCTTACGTGTCGCCTGCGACTTTCACCCACAGGCTGCTGAGGCGGCCACCTAAAACAGGCAGGGGGCCTCGTGAATTTCTGCAAATCGGCCTCCTGATGTGTCAATGGGGCCCCGATTGCATCCGAGCAAGGAAGCCGCCCCAGCTTTCCAGCTGGGCGATAGCAGGTTAGGCAGCAGTCGGGAAAGCACGAAGAGGCCCGAAAGGTAAGTCAGAAACTTTCCTGTATGGGGCCGGGAGGAGCAGGAGTATCCGCAAGGAATGTCGCGGCCTCCCCTGCCTGGCACCCACACCCCCTACACCTTCCCAATCCCTCTCCCTGCCGTTTACCTGAAAACTGGCGGGCAGCCGAAGCCTATCCGATTTTCAACAGCCAGCAGCCACTCTGGGGATGAGGGGATGGACATATGAGGAGAGGTTGAGTAGATTGGGACTCTACTCATTGGAGTTCAGAAGAATGAGAGGCGATCTTAGTGAAACATATAAGATTGTGAAGGGGTTGGATCGGGTGGATGCGGGGAAGATGTTCCCGATGATGGGTGAAACTAGAACTAGGGGGCATAGTCTTAGAATAAGGGGCTGCTCTTTCAAAACTGAGATGAGGAGGAACTACTTCACTCAGAGGGTGGTAGGTCCATGGGATATGCTGCCCCAAAAAGCTGTAGAAGCTACATCATTACATAAATTTAAAACAGAAATAGACAGTTTCCTAGAAGTAAAGGGAATTAAAGGTTATGGGGAGCGGGCAGGAATTTGGACATGAGTCTAGGTTCGGATCGGTCATGGCCCTGTGGGTAGCGGAGCGGGCCCAGGGGCCGTGTAGCCTGATCCTGCTCCTATTTCGTGTGTCTAATTCTGTTAGATTCAGGAGATGGTTCTGTGATAGTGGATTGGCGGTTAGGATCAGATCAGCCATGATCTTATTGAATGGCGGAGCAGGCTCGAGGGGCCGATTGGCCGACTCCTGCTCCTATTTCTTATGTTCTTATGTTCTTATGTGCCCTCTTCCCACCCATTCTGGGTGGACCAGCAGCATTTAAGTGAGGTCCGGTGGTTGAAAACCACTGATTCCGCTGCCTCGGGTGGGGAGGAAATTAACTCCTTGGATTGGTTTCCTGCCAGAAAACTGCTCCAAGTTATAACACCGCCCACCACCACCCCCCCCGCCCCCCACCCCACCCTCAACTCCCTCACCATTTCAGTGCTTTACATTGGCTGGCCACAGACGATAAACCTGTCGTTCAGTATCAGTTTCAATTTTAAAATAACAGCTCTTTTTTCTTTTTATTTAATTCATTCTTGGGAAAAGGGTGTCGCTGGCAAGGCCAGCTTTTACTGCCCAACTCTAGTTACCCTTGAGAAGGTGAAGGTAGGCCTTCTTCTTGAACCGCTACAGTCTGTGTGCTGAAGGTACTCCCACAGTGCAGTTAGGTAGGGGAGCTCCAGGATTTTGGCCCGACTGTGATGAAGGAACAGTGATATATTTCCAAGTCAGGATGATGTATGGCTTGGAAGGGAACTTGGAGGTGGTGGTGTTCCAATGCGGCTGCTGCCCTTGTCCTTCTAGGTGGTAGAGATCGTGAGTTTGGGAGGTCCCGTCAAAGAAGCCTTGGTGAGTTGCTGCCTGCATCAATAACAGGTCACCTGATTAATCAAGAGTTCTTTCTTGCCTTTACTTTAATTCCTGTCATCAGGACTGGCCCAACAACACCACCATCATCCTGAATTCCTCGCAATCCACAAAATGTCGCGGTTCTATTTACTTCACAGTGGCATAATGTGGAACCCATGCACCAATGAAAAATAAAATGTAAAATCACAACAGTGTGTGTGCTGATGTGAAAACTAATTTATACTTCAATATGAGAGAAGGCTGAGGGGTGACCTAATAGAGGTCTTTAAAATGATGAAGGGGTTTGATAGGGCAGATGTAGGGAAGGTGTTTCCACTTCTGAGGGAGTCAAAAACTATCAGATAGTCACTAATAAATCCAATAAGGAATTCAGAAGAAACATCTATACGCAGAGAGTACAGGAAACTTCCTGGTATCCGGCACTGACGGGACTGAGCTGGTGCCGGTCGATCAACACTGCCGGAGAAACGAGCGCTAATGTTAAAACATACGGAGCTTCTGAGCTCCATCTGAAGCAACAAACCCTGTTGCTTAGCAACAGCTTCAAAACAGTCGGCGCAGCTTGCAAGCGTCTCTGTAGCTAAGCAACAGCTTCAGCTAGACGCTTGCAGAGCCTGACTGGAGAAAAAAAGCAACGAAAAGTAAAAAAACTTATCTGAACCGACTCCTGAATTTTGCCGGTGGATAGAGCGTTCCGGACATTTAACCTCCGTTTAAACGAAAGTTTCCTGTGGATAGAATGTGGAACTCTCTACCACATGGAGTGGTTATGGCGAATAGCATAGATGCATTTAAGGGGAAGCTGAATGGCCTGTTCCTTTGCTGTAAATTCTATGTAATATGTGTCACAGAAAAGGTTAACTGCAGCTGCAGAACAAAAAAAAGCTGAAAACCATGTGGACTGTGTGCTGCTCATCCCTGGACAGGAAGTGTATGACCACACACATCACTCATCCTGTGGTGCCTTGCAGCATCACACCAGAGAGCCCCATGCACAGATGCATTGATTTAACAAGTGAAACAAATCCAAGTAATCTTTTTTTTTAAAAACAAGTAAAAATATTTAACCCTGAAACCATTTAACATGACTTACCAAACACAAGCTCGTTTTTCATTGTAATTCATTCAAAACTGACCCATCGTCATTTAAATGATCTAGTATCAAAGTAATCATTGCCACACAGTTTTTGCTTTGTGTTTTCCCCCCTCTGTTATTTATTGGCAATTAAACCCTTTTTGGAGGCATTATGTGATATCTGATGACTTTATTGAAATCTGTAAGCTTTCCTCAAAAGAGAATTAACTGCAAGTGTTAACGTACATTAAGGTGCTGGCAACAGATTCTGTGAATAGCACCTTATTTACTCACTTTCAGCATTTGCAAGTTGTGGTAAACCATTGTTAACCCTGTACATGTCTGTGTGGTAAACCACTGTTAACTCTGTACAAGTCCGGGCATGTCTCCACCCCTGGCTCCACCCCTAAGCCCGGGTATAAAGGTGACTCACCACCCTTCCCCCGAGAGCTCTTAGGATGGATTCACTAGCAGAGGCATGCTCCAGTTCTTAGTCAATAAAAGCCTACTTCATATAAGTCCATCTCGTAGTCTTTGGTGTTGTTGATAGCGCATCACAAGTTACACTGACAAACAGGTGTAAAGTATTGCCAACTGGGTCTGAAGAAGCAGAAATAGTAAGGAAATTACTACTGGTTTGAACTTGCATACTTTCCATTATCTTTACTGATTAAAGCTTCCAAAAGGGATGGAAATCATATCAAAAGTGACATGAGGAAAATTACGCAGCGAGTGTTTTGGATCTGGAATGTACGGCCTGAAAGGGTGGTGGAGGCAGACTCAATCGTGGCTTTCAAAAGGGAATTGGATAAGTACCTGAAGGGAAAAAAAATTGCAGGGCCACGGAGAAAGGGCGGGGGAGTGGGACTAACTGAAGTGCTCTTGCAGAGAGCCGGCACGAGCTTGACGGGCCGAATGGCCTCCTTCTGTGCTGTAACCACTCTATGATTCTATATCATATGTTTTAGCCCGTGATCTAAAGTATTAGGACTGTGCTGGGTATCTCACTAGCTACGGTTTGACTCTCGTCCAAGAAACTGAAGATTGAGCCCCAATCTGTGTCTCAACCGCCCTTCACAGTTGGGCTTTTCCTTGTGGATGAGAATGTTGGTCTAAGTCAGGGGAAACTGGGGAGAGATGAACCCCTTTCCGATTCACTCATTTGCACTGTTGGCTGGATAAGGATTCATGGGTTTGGTTTTTCTGCAGTTTCCCCTTCTCCTGTTCAGGAAGACGATTATAGCAAAGAGAGCAGGGCGTGTGGGGTGAGGCGGGTGGTGGGAGAGGGGAGGAGGATAAGGAAAATCGGATAGAATTTTTATTAATGGCCATAGACACCGATCAAACAAGAACAATGAGCCGTCAGTTTTCGTGATTAAGCATTGTTGGAAAAGTTGAAACTATTCGTGCTCAACTATCCCACATGTGTATTGTTATAGTGTAATCATTGCATTCCCTAGTTGCTATGCAGAAAGCTCTCAAAGAAATTTAGTACCTGAAGGTTAAAGCCTGCATAACATTTCCATTTAACTGAGTTGATAGAAGGATTACAGATGTATGTACTTTTCAACGCTGGAAACTTTGGCAAATATACAAAACTGCTATAGCACTGAGTAGAATCTGGCGTTATTGTCTCTTAATTCAAAAGCTTGGCTTGACATAAGCTCAGAGATCACAAGTTTAAATAGCTCACTGAACAGGCGATGCTATGAAGCTGCAGTATTTTTCTTTTTTTTTTGATCCGTGCCATATTTCACAAAAGAACCAATAACGCCTTGCACTTACACAGTGGTAATCAGGAAGAAGAACTTGCATTTATATAGCATCCCCTAATGTCCTTAGGATATCCCCAAACACTTAACAGCCGACTAATTACTAATTGAAGTGCAGTCACTGTTCCTCTCTAGGCAAATACAGCAGCCAATACATGCACAGCAAGAGCCCACAAACAGCAAATGAGATGAATGAACAGTAAATCTATTTTGGTGGTGTTGGTTGATGGATGCCAAACGGCCATCTGCTCTTGTTCAAAAAAAGCACCATAGGAGCTTCTATGACCATCTGAACAGGCAGGCCAGGATTCGGTTTAACGTCTTACTGGAAAAACCAAGAACACCGTCTCAGAGTCCTTTAGCAGGGGAGAGGTAGACACTCAGACGGAAGTGAAGGAACTTGAGGAAAGTGGAGGAAAGACTGGACACACAAATTAAGAGGCTTTTGAAAGCAGGAGGTGGGGTAACAAGGTGAAGTGGGTTTAGAAGAGAGTTCAAGGGCATTTACATAGAAACATAGAAGATAGGAGCAGGAGTAGGCCATTGGGCCCCTCGAGCCTGCTCCGCCATTCAATGAGATCATGGCTGATCATCCAAACTCAGTACCCTGTCCCTGCTTTCTCCCCATATCCCTTGATCCCTTTAGCCTTAAGAAATATATCCAACTCCTTCTTGAACATATTTAATGAATTGGCCTCTACTGCCTTCTTTGGTAGAGAATTCCACAGGTTCACCAGTCTCTGGGTGAAGAAATTCCTCCTCATCTCTGTCCTAAATGGCTTACCCCTTATCCTTAGACTGGGACCCCTGGTTCTGGACTCCCCGACCATCTGGAACATCCTTCCAGCATCTAGTCTGTCTAGTCCTGTTAGAATTTTATAAGTTTCGATGAGATCCCCTCTCATTCTTCTAAACTCCAGCGAGTACAAGCCCAATCGACCCAATCGCTCCTCGTACATTTGTAGGTAAACCGTTGTCCTCCAGTAGTAGGGAAGAGGGAGTGAGAATAAGAAGTAATCCAGAGGCAGAGGAATTGCGGACATGGGGTGGGTACATGGCTGCAGAGGGTTATTCAAATCCCATTCTTTCCCTGTCAAATTTAAATGTTAATTTGTTCACTTATTGGATTCCTGCATTAACAGGGATGGCAATCTATGTTCTTAAGTTCTACCCCTTTTATTCAAAAATGACCAGATAACACCCACTTCAAATGATTCTTAACTTCTCACAGAAACTCCTTTGTTAATGGGCGTGGAAATATTGCCCTGTGAGCTGGCTGCAAAACATTTTTCTTTGCTGAACATTCTCCCTCATGAGGGCCAGATGCTGAATGATAGGTGGATGATAAAGAAAAACTATTTCCTCTGGCGGAGGAATCCAGACCAAGAGGATATGACCTTAAAATTAAAGCGAGGCCATTTAGGAGTGAAATCAGGAAGCACTGTTTCACACAAAGGGTAGCGGAAAACGGGAATTGTCTTCGCCAAAAGTCTATGCATGTTAGACCAATTGAAATTTGTAAGACTGAGATCGATAGATTTTTGTTAGGTTAGGGTATCAAGGGATATGGAGCAAAGGCGGGTAAATGGAGTTGAGGTTCAGATCAGCCATGATCTAATTGAATTGCAGAACAGGCTTGAGGGGCTGAATGGCCTACTCCTGTTCCTGTGATGAAGTAATGAGCTGGGGGCAAATGAAGTACTAGTGGTCATTGCCAATGTTAAGAATCTTTGCAAGAAGTAAGTAAGGTTACAAGGTTTCAGATATTGGAATCACAATTGTATTGAAGTTACTGACCCCCAAATTCCTGGGATCTGAAAGGGCAGACCTGCAGCCCAGTGACAACTGGGGGCTGAGGCTTGGAAGTTGGAACAGAACTTGGATCCAACAAGGTTCCACCCCTTTTTGGCCCAGTCAAAAACCCTGGCACTTTCAGGGGCGCGCCATAATATGCCCAGCCACAAATGGGTGGGCGCTGGTTGCCAGGGATGATTGGGAGTCCCTGTTGCCCAGAATTGATTGTGCCTAGGGGAGGGGGGTAAGGGGGATGGGGGAGGGGTAAACTTCGCTGGTTTCACAATGGTAACTGAATGCAAAGACGAGCAGAAGAAGGAAGAGCAGGGACATTTTTGGCATTTGGAGACTGCAACTGGAGCCGTGCAGGCCGACTAAAGCACCCCCCTCCCCCACTCATGGGGCACCTTAGCTGCAGGGGCACCTGCCCAGGTTATGCAAATTGGCCTGATCACAGATCAGGGACGATGCCAGTAGGCAGACAGAAGTTCTGCTCCGCCTCAGAACCACACCCCTCCTCCAAGCCGCCCATGAATTTAAGAGGCTTAACTTAGCTTACAGAATTTAACAAGCTTAAAAACCATTCCTTCCCACATAATGGTTTATTTTTTATTAAATCATAATGTCCTGATCTACGGACTGTGAACTGCTTCACTTACTCATGCGCTGGGGTGCTGCCTTGGGCTTTGGGATAAACAAGTGGGAGACTTTGTTGGAGGTCTAAGGTTTATTACAAGGATATTTTATGATTTAACTTTAAATAGACGACAGCACGGAATGTCAAATCTATTTTGTATTGTTCGTTCTTTCGGATGAACTGTACTTGTTGCCCACATAATTGCAGCTAATTATATTGGTTTCACCAGATTGCAAATCAGTTTTTCCAAATGCTTCATCGTTTTCCCCACTTGAATTGCATCCTGTGGTACCGATAGAGATGACCAAGTTCAGCTGAAGGCAGTTTGGTAAAAGAAAGACAATGAGGACCACAATTCGGAATGAGGAATGAGGATGTGACTTTAAAGACACAGTAAGGCCTTTGTTAACCTGCCAATTCTAAAATGATCAAAAACACAATCTCCACAACATTTTCATTAAGGGCTTTCAGATGTCGTTACAATAGTTTAATATATTTGGCTCAGAAAGCAAAGAAACTAAATATTCTACTCTTAGAGAGGTCATTACCACACAACAGTCCCTTAATAACCACACACTGCTATGCAGAAGAAAACATGGAATATTGGCTTCTGTGAAGTTTTATTCTAATATTTTTAATTCTGTATCAATGATTTTGACACGAGGTTGTTAAAGTGCATTCAATACTTCTCATTTCCACAATACGATGTGAATGAAAAGCAGCATTGATTGCACACAGAAACAGAGGAAAATCATACAACAAAAATAACAATTTTTATAAACCATTGTACTTGCTGTTCACAAGCTAATTAATTGCACGATCACATTGATAATTGGTATATAGGGTCTGCTGACAAGATTGTATAGGCTGGAGGGTGTTGTGATTGCATTGAAGAGTGATTCAGGCTGCGTGCTGATGCTGGAGTGGAGTGGGTGTGGAGCTGGAAACGGAGGGGCACGTGGAGAGCAGTCAACTAGAGAATGAGAGGTATATTAGGTTGATTGTCGTCCAGTGTAGAATTTGGGACAAGCTATTTTTCTCTTGCTTTTCCATTCAAGCTGGTCAGTTGAGGTTTTATGGGACCCATTGATGCTCTAATAGGAAGGGTATTCTGAAAAGGACACAGAATTCCAGATATCTCTCCAGTTCTAGATGTGTGCCATATATCATCGTTCAGACAGGTATACTTTTCATGTATGTTTTATGCACATGTTGTGGGTTGGCCTGAGATTTGCCATAGTTGGAGGGCACACCTTCTCACTAACAGCCTGCATGTTATAGAACAGTAGGCAACAAGTTAGATGAGGGGTTAGAGAAATGTTACAAACCTAATTCCACTCTTATAACTTCCTAGATTGCTGCCCAGAACTGTTGGGCTTTGGGACGATTTGTAGCAGTGTGCCCTTCTAGGCGTGACCCTCTCATCTTTAAACTGTCACAAGATCACAGGATACTTACAGAGGAGAAAGGCCATTCGAACCATCTTAATACATCCATCCAGAATGATTCTACACTCCCCCAGTGCTACATCTAATTGCTTCTAAAATGATTCCAGGGGGTTTGCCTCCTCCACAATCCCTGGAAGTCCATTCCAAGTGTTCGTCACTCTCTGCATGAAGAACTTCCTAATATCAGTCCGCAAGTTACCTTTAACCAGTCCAAACCTGGGCCCCCTTGTCCTACTTGTCAGCTTAAATTAAAGTAGTATTCTAGATTAGCCTTTTCCATTCCATTTAAGGGCAGCACGGTGGCATAGTGGTTAGCACTGTTGCCTCACAGCGCCAGGGACCCGGGTTCGAATCCAGCCTCGGGCGACTGTCTGTGTGGAGTTTGCACATTCTCCCCGTGTTTGCGTGGGTTTCCTCCGGGTGCTCCGGTTTCCTTCCACAGTCCAAAGATGTGCGGGTTAGGTTGATTGGCTATGATAAATTGACCCTTAGTGTTAGGGGGATTAAATGCGTGGGGTTACAGGGATAGGGTGGGATATGTGTTGGTGTAGGGGTTACGGGGATCGGGTGGGATATGTGTCGGTGCAGGCTCAATGGGCCGAAATGGCCTCTATCTGCACTGTTGTGATTCTGTGATTCTGTGAAAGTCTTGTATACCTCAGTAAGATCACCTCTCCGATGCCTCGTTTCCAGGCTGGTGTCTCCTGTCTTTTATCTCGGACCCCTGATACTGGGAATTAGCATTGTGGCTCTTCTCCAATGGCTGAATATCTCCCAGTTTCTTCGTGCCCAAAGCTGGACACAGTACTCAAGATGTGGTCTGACCATAGCACTGGACAGTTTGATCAAGGTTTCCTTTGACTTGCATTTTATTGTGTTGGATGTGTACAACAACAACAACTTGCATCGATATACCACCTTTCACAGAATCACAGAATCACAGAAACCCCACAGTGCAGATAGAGGCCATTTTGGCCCATCGAGCCTGCACCGACATATATCCCACCCGATCCCCGTAACCCCTACACCAACACATATCCCACCCTATCCCCGTAACCCCACGTATTTAATCCCCCTAACACTAAGGGTCAATTTTATCATAGCCAATCATCCTAACCCGCACATCTTTGGACTGTGGGAGGAAACCGGAGCACCCGGAGGAAACCCACGCAAACACGGGGAGAATGTGCAAACTCCACACAGACAGTCACCCGAGGCCGGATTCGAACCTGGGTCCCTGGCGCTGTGAGGCAACAGTGCTAACCACTATGCCACCGTAAAACGTCCCAAGGCACTTCACAAGAGCGTTATCAAACAAAATTTGTCACTGAGCCTCATCAGGGGATATTAGGACAGGTGACCAAAAGCTTGGTCAAAGAGGTAGGTTTTAAGGAACATCTTAAAGGTAGAGAGAGAGGTAGCGAGGCGGAGAGGTTTAAGGAGGGAATTCCAGAGCTTAGGGCCTAGGCAGCTGAAGGCACGACCACCAATAGTGGAGTGATGAAAATTGGGAATGCGCAAGAGGCCGGAATTGGAGGAGCGCAGAGATCTCGGAGGGTTGTAGGGCTGGAAGATGTTACAGAGATAGGGAGGGGCGAGGCCATGGAGGGATTTGAAAAGAAGGATGAGAATTTTAAAATCGAGGCGCTGCTGGTAGTTCAACATTCTCCTAGTTGTGTTGAGTGCTGCTCTGAATTGGTTGGACATGTTGAGCATTGAGCCTAAGGGGGTAATTTTAACCCCCAAAAATGGGCGTGTTGTGGTCGGGTGAAACGTAAAAATGTTAAAATCTCAAACTCGCCCCCAACCCGCCCACTTCCGGGTTTAACAGGGGCGGGACAGCAGGTTGGGCAGCCAACCCGCTCCCAGGAGGCAGGTTGCCTATTTAAATATTATAATGAGACTGGGAGCCTCACAGTTAACCTGTCTTGCCGGTTGTGATTCGAGTTCGGGCACTCACCCCCACTCCCCACCCGCCACCACCCAAAGCTCCCACTAGCAGCTGCAGGTTCCCTACTTATTCGTGTGGCCTGTTCCGGAGTCCTCCCCACCTGACTGGGAGCCAAACCTGTAAATCAGGCTGACTTCCAGATGGGGATCCTGTCGAGATCCGGACTTCTGGGTTTCCCGACCAAAACGCTTCCACCACCCCCCTCCCCCACCCCCAGAAAAACTTGCCCCTATCAATATCGTGGCCTAAGACTCCTAGGTCTCTTTCACCTTCATTCAAGGCTATTTCAACACCATTTATGAAGTACATATGTTCCTCATTGTTTTTTTCCTCTGTGCAATATTTTACACTTGTCAGCATTAAATTTCATCTGCCATTGTTTAGCCCACTCACACATAGTGTTTAGCTCTTCCTGTAATTTCTGGCTTGCCTCCTTCGATTCCACCACAGCTACAAATTTGCTCTGGGTTTCTAAGCCCAAGTCATTGATGTCAGTTAGAAACAGTAGTGGTCCCCACACCGATCTCTGGAACACCGTACTTCCCCCAGCCTCACTTTACCTGTCTGGCCAGTACATGCTATTTTCTACCCTTTAGACAATTTTTTATACATCACGGTAGATGTCGACAATGGTATACTGGACATCTGATTTTGGCACTCTCTTCACTCTTATTCTGCATCAAGTAGCCTGGTTCTCATTTGCAAATTCTTTAGACTTTTCTTGTTGCATGCAACAAAATATATAAACTGGAGATTTGTTTGTGGGGCTATTCCACACTGTAGAGACATATGCCTAGATTGCAGTTGTAAGAATATAAGAACATAAGAAATAGGAGCAGGAATAGGCCACTTGGCCCCTCGAGCCTGCTCTGCTGATCTTGAGCTCAAAGCCACTTCCCTGCCCGCTCCCCATAACGCTTCACTCCCTTATCTTGCAAAAATCTGTCTATCTCCACCTTAAATGTATTTAATGACCCAGCCTCCATGGTTCTCTGGTGCAGATAATTCAACAGATTTACGACCCTCTGAGAGAAGAAATTCCTCCTCATCTCAGTTCTAAAAGGGCGACCCTTTATTCTGAAACTATGCCCCCGAGTTCTAGATTTCCCCACGAGGGGAAACATCCTCTCTGTACCTACCTTGTCGAGCCCCCTCAGTATCTTATATGTTTCAATAAGATCACCTCTCATTCTTCTAAATTCCAATGAGTATAGGCCCAACCTGCTCAACCTTTCTACATAGGTCAACCCCCTTATCTCTGGAATTAACTTAGTGAATCATCTCTGAACTGCCTCCAATGCAAGTATATCCTTCCTTAAATAAGGAGACCAAAACTGTACGCAGTACTCCAGGTGTGGTCTCATCAATACCCTGTACAGTTGTAGCAGGACTTCCCTGCTTTTATACTCCAATCCCTTTGCATTAAAGGCCAACATTCCATTTGCCTTTTTTGCTGTACCTGCATGCTAACTTTTTGTGTTTCATGCACAAGGATCCCAGGTCCCTCTGAACTGTAGCATTTTCTAATCTCTCTCCATTTAACTAATAATTTGCTTTTTTAGTTTTCCTGCCAAAGTTGGCTACATTACACTTGGTCCCTTCAGCCAAGTCATTAATGTAGATTGTGAATAGTTGAGGCCCCAGCACCGATCCCTGTGGCACCCTACTAGTTGCCGTTTGCCAACCGGAAAATGACCCATTTATCCCGACTCTCTGCTTTCTGTTAGTTAGCCAATTCTCTATCCATGCTAATATATTACCTCCAACTCCGTGAGCTCCTATCTTATGCAGTAACTTTTTATGTGGCACCATATCGAATGCCTTCTGGAAATCCAAATACACCACATCCACTGGTTTACTTTTGTCCACCCTGCTTGTTACATCCTCAAAGAATTCCAGCAAATTTGTTAAACATGATTTCCCTTTCATAAAGCCATGCTGACTCTGCTTAACTTCATTATGATTTTCCAAATGCCCTGCTACTGCTTCCTTAATGAAGGAATTTAAGAGGCTGCACATTTGTGAGATCGTGAAATTATTTGTGTTTTTTATTATGTAGTACTTTGGTTTTCTTGTAAAGTGGCCTTAACATATTTCGCTCATTAACTATCAGAAACCCCAAGTTATTCTCATAATGAAGATTTTGAAAACAAAGGTGTAACATAATCCCAAAATTCACTGACTGCTCATAATCTGGACTATTTTGTATATTGCTAAAGAATTTAAAATGAAATAACTGAGTGCATGAATACTACAGCATGTTCAAGTGCCAATGCATATCAACATGATAATCGAATTGAATGGAGGAACAGGCTCGAGGGGCTGAATGGCCTAATCCTGTTCCTATATTCCAGTGGACAATATAGTTTCAACCCCCCGTGTTGCTTAGTTACTGATGTTTGGGGAGGCATGGAGCAGAAACAAGGTACATTCCCACTGCGGGTGAAGGGAAAATGAAACATAGAAACATAGAAACATAGAAGATAGGAGCAGGAGTAGGTCATTCGGCCCTTCGAGCCTGCTCCGCCATTCAACGAGATCATGGCTGATCATCCAAACCCAAGCACCCGGTCCCTACACCGACAGCCATCCCACCCAAGCCCTATCCCCGTAACCCCGTAACCCCACGTATTTAATCCCCCCTAACACTAAGGGCCAATTTTTATCATGGCCAATCAACCTAACCCGCACATCTTTGGACTGTGGGAGGAAACCGGAGCACCTGGAGGAAACCCACGCAAACACGGGGAGAATGTGCAAACGATTCTCTTGAACTGCTTATATGTACTTCACGGTGACCTGATCAATAATAAAATGGACACATGCTTTGGAGTAAGTCTCCCTTCTGCCCTCCCACTCCGAATGGTCTGTGGGAGACTGTGGCCCTGAGGAACTGGGAATAAATTGAAGCGTTCGCACTAATGTTCCCTCTAAGCTGCGCGCAAGCGCTGCCGCACGGGAATCTGAACGGTCCCGCGCAGGCCGCTCACAAGCTTTTACATTCGAAATACCGCACAGGCACAGAAATTTAAAGGGACCGTGCATTGAAAGAAACAGGCTGCGCAGAACATAGCGCAGTCTGAAGGGAACAATGGTTCACTCCTCTTTAATAATTGGGGCTACTGGACACAGCAAAATCAGACAGTTTCCCTTACAGGGATGTGCATCTGTGCCCAGGCAATCAAATAGCCCCAGGTGCAGGAACAGGAGAATTTGTCACCTGGTGTACTTAAAGAAATATATTTGCAACCTTTATACTTTATTCTTCCAAACTATAGAAAAATACAAGGCTGAAAATTATATTCTCCAAGAAAGAGCAGATAACATTATTTGAACAAAACAGATAATAAAATCGAAGAGCTATTTATTATACAGGAATTATATTGTCACATAATCCTAACTGTTATAAAGAAGAACAGCTGCCATGACATCAGGAAGAGTGCCCACCATCTCCCTTCACTATGTCATCCTTTGAGTCCTACACAGGCTGCCTCTAATTAGTAGTTTTAAAATATAAAACATGTTAATAGGAGTCCACTGAGTGACTGGTATGCATTTCCTTTTTGATTTAAAAAAAACTTGAGCTATGTCTACCTCAGTCAAATACAGTTCTCCTTTAAGAACTGCCAGTCACTGACCAACAAGTCAAAGATTAAATGCTACTCACAAGCTTTCAATCTGCAACACAGTTCCATATCATCACAATGCACGCCTCTTCAGCAATCTTTTAGAAGGAATTTATCAGGATATTCAAAAATAATGCATTGTAGAGATTGTCTTGCTATCCATAATATTCATTATCCATTGCATTCCTTTTGCCTTGATGCTATATACTAGAACAGACTGCCTGCTGGGCACCTGCTGGAAGGCATTGTTATTCAGTGGGTTATGCATTCCATCTTTAACCTGTATTTGATACGTTGTTGCAGCTGATCTGGTCTCTTTAACTACATCCAAATGCATGTCATCAAGGACCAGCTGAAAACATAAAGTATGTTCTCAAATCACTTGGCGCCCAGGTCACAGTAAATGAAATAATAAAATCCAAATGGTTTCATCTCATTTTCCGTCAGACTGGCTCATACATAAACCCCAAATTCTCAGTACCTTTAAGTTTTATCACAGCCTCATGCTGTAAGAGAAGAATTCTTCCTTGTTAGCTACATTTTTAAAAGGTAAACATACAGGATCTGGACACCATACTTTTGAACACATTCTTCAACCTATTAAATATTTCTTTGAATGTGGCTACAAATATTTATTCTTCTTCAAAGCAAATAAACAGAATACATATTTCTCTTTTCTCCTTGTTTGATTTTTATTGAACTTTGCAATAATTAAAGGTAAAATAACAAGTATTTATTGATACTCCTTTATAGGTATTGTAGTCACTGATATGATTTACCAATGATGTGGATCTATTTGACGATTCAGACTAGTGCAGTGATTAAAGGAGCAGCTTATTTGCAAACCTATTTCAGTTTGGTTGTTTCATCTGCACTGCGTCAAACATTAAGATTATCTTATGTACCGTGGATCAGCATTCATGTAATCATTTTTTTTCTGGTTGTAGTAAACAACAGATATGGGGGAAGATTTCTTCTGTGTGCTAAGTGAAATCATAACCGTATTTTAGAAAGAATGGGTTTTCATGAAGGCAATCTTTACCCATATTTCTCTACAAAATACCAGCAAAAATAAATTCTAAAAATACAACATCTTCTGTGAAGTCGCAGGCAGGACATTTTTGGTGATGAAAGTCTGCGCTGAATTTTTGGATTCTTCTGAAAACCACGGCTTAGAAATTCGACACGGGCGGTGGTGCAGAATGGGCGGTATCAGACCGGCCGCCCTTACACGCAGCGTCATTGACGGTCAATGCAACTGAATACCAGGCGCTGCGTATAACAGGCGGCCGATCCGGTAACGCCCGTGTTGTGCCACCGCCTGCGATGAATTTCTCGGCCCACATCTTCAGAACTCAGATATTGTTTTTGTCAGAAGAGAACCAGAAATTCAGCAGAGATTTATCACAATAATTCCTCGGAATTTACTCTGGCAATTACCTCAGCGGCCCAGTCACCTCTGTTCTTTCAAAGCTATTTTATCATCTTAGCAGCAACCTGTTCCTTTCATTTTGAGAAGTTTGTTGATTGCTGGAGATCATACAGACACAAGAAAACTGCACTACATGTATTCCAACAATTGAGCAAAAGTTTAAACCCTTCACGTTGTAACTGAGACAAGTTATGGACTTTGCCATGCTCATGATATGCAATGAACTGGGATATATACACATATACTGTTGCACAGTTAGAATAACTGCATTTGATTTTGGAGTGTACATCTTTTCTTTATGTGTGTTTGATATATTTGTTTAAGACTGTTAATTATCGGACTAAAATTTACTGGCTTATGGAATTTGACAATAAAGTAGGTTCAAGCCCATTTTTTCCATCTCTGGGACTCAGCTGAAATCCATCCCGTACTGGTGAAATAAAAACCTCCTCTGTGTGTGCATCTCTCTCTCCTGATTGTAAGGGTTCTAAACAAAATGATTTTAAGCACTCTCAAGCCAATTCCTATTGACTGTGAGTCAGCAGCACAGAACCGCTCATAATTCAACACTAATTGGCACTAAATTGTCAGTCTCACTCGGAGAGGCCACAGAAATGGCTGGTGCGGGAAATGGAAATGTCACCGCGGCGGAGTACAGGGTCTGAGGTTGAGGTTAAGGACCGAGGACGGGGCAGAGGAGAGGAAGTTTTACTCTGCATCTGTCTCATTCTGCGTGTGATCTGGGAGTGCAAAAATAAAAGCGAAACGTGCGATTCCAAGCATTGAAATCCTTCAAATTGACAAAAACAACAGCAACCCCCGAAACAGTCCCAGCCACTGCTCGTACGACAGACAGATTCATTTAAATAGTTGATTAACTAAATATCAGATAGCACTCTTCGATCATTTAAATTACCGCAAATTATGTAAGTGTAGGCTTGGTTATGGAAGATGATGCAAATATAAATAGTACAGTTAAAAAATTAGTGCTAATCAGAGAATTGTCATCCATGTCTCTTGGAAAGTAATTATTCATTTTCTATTGAGACTCAGATAGGTACTGTGTATATTTATTTCCAATGCAGCAAGTATTACAAATTGACCTGAGTGACAACCTACCAAACCTGTGGTATGTTTGAACAGTGTTAAGCAGATTTAGTTTTATGTGCAGCCAACATAAGAGAGCAAAAAAGTAAACTGAAGCTTCAAGTCCAAACTGTTGGATTGTTCTATAGGATTAGAAATAGTTAATCTTCAATGCATTCCAAGAAAATGGATTAATTCAGGCTGGTGATCCCTCTGCTTCTGATTGCATTAGTACTGAATTAAAAACATTTACTTTTCTGAACTTTCCCTTTATTTTGTTTATTGGTAGAGTCACAGCTGTTTCCTCAGACCATAATACTTTCCTCAAATATGTACTGTTCTCATGCCCCAAATCCTGAAGGGCTCTTTCCATTTGATCGTTTCTCAAAAATGATAATTTGGACCATAGTTTAAACTGTTAAAACTCCCATTTTCCCAGCATACCTTTATAAGTACTTCCATCTCCCGAGAACGTTCTGTGTGCTTTTTTCTAAAGCACACGTCAGCGGGAATGTTGTCCGAGGCCTGTTGAGGTGTGGGTACTAATGATCATTTCTGTGGGACAACCATGCAGCCATCACTTCAACTCTTCACTCAGACTGTAATAGGGCTCGAATATATCTGAGAAACTTGAGAGGAGGTCACAATTAGATTCAGTTCACTTTGTGTGGTCCACCACTATAGATATTTGTCCTTTATAAGATGATACACATTCTAATTAGAATTGTAGGCAAAATGACAGGTCACTTGCCACATAATTAGGATACATGGGGTTTTCAATTTTTGTCCATTGTAATTTATTTTTTGAACTAGGGGGTACTCATTGCTTAATCTTAAATATAAGCCTAGAAATAACTTAGTGCATGAACACATGCATTTATATGACATTTTTCAGATCACTATTTCAACAAAAACATTAACCCATTTAAAATAAACAGGTTGATGCCTTTGTTGAAACAGTTGGCACAGGAATGTCATACAAAGTGTCATATGTTCATACACTAACATTGCAAACCGTCAGTTCTAGGTTATGCAGTAAGACTAGAGACAATAGAGGCGATTCTACAATCTGATACTCCCAGTGAGAGTAGCTAGAGCCTTCTAGTGCCAATGCTACGATTAACTATATGACCATATTTGAGGTGTCAGAATTAGTTACATTTCTAGGATTGGTCACTGGTACTTGTGTAAAATAATTAGGACACACAATCGGACAGAGGCTTTGATACTATAGTGATAATCCTGGCCAACCAATTATTCATTTATATAAGAAAAGTAAAAATAAAATGGATTCATAGAATACATCTGGTCTGGTTTGAGAAGTGAATGGGCCCTTCTTGCAATTCTTGGGGTGATAGTGATTTACCAATAAAAATCAAGAGAGAGGTATAATGGGCGGCTGAATCGGTATTGCCCGTTTTACACTATTGCCCAAATTTAAAATTATCCCCTTTGTTATATTCAGCACCAAAATGGCAGCTTCCAGATGTTGAAAGATCGCAAGCAACAGTAAACAATCATCATAATATTCAAGGGATGTTCCACAATGAGAGGTTATCAAACAATGTCACTTTTACTTTCCTGCACAAAGCGATGAAAATTTTGGCAGCTCCAAAACAAGGTTATAAAATCAAATCAATTGTATTCGTCTGAGCAGAGCAAGTCTTGTAGGTCTGCCGCCATGTCACAGGGATTGTCAACACTAAAACTGGGCCCTTTTGACTTTCTTCCCCGAAACACTGCCCAGGAAGTTCCTTTATGTCACTTCCTGTTTTGAGAATAGTCAGCAAAAATTGCAGGATACTTTGTTGCTTTTGTGTTCACAGATTATGTTGTAGTACAGGAAACTTTCGATTTACCGGCACCTAAATAACCGGAAATTTCGGTTAACCGGCAAAATTCAGGAGTAGGTTCAGGTAACTTTTATTACTTGCCTTCCTCCATGTGTTGCTGTGCAAGGGTGTGGCTGCAGCTGTTGCTAAGCTACAGAGACGCTTGCAACTTGTGGCCATTGTTTTGAACCTGTTGCTAAGCAACAGGGTTTGTTGCTTTATACGGAGCTCTCAGCTCCATATCTTTTACTATAGCTTTCGGTTATCCGGAATTTTTGATGAACCGGCACCACGTCGGTCCCGTCTGTGCCGGATTAAAAAAAAGTTTCCTGTAAGTAGCACCAGCATTTTATCATTTCATGGGCAGCGTTAACGTAGGACATATATTTGAAAGAAATGTACTCACCTTAATCTCAAAATGTGATGTTCGATACTACATCGGACAGCAACAATTATATTCCAGCCACAACTAACTAATGGTAAGCAACTTTTCAAAAAAGAAAGAAAGACTTGCATTTATATAGCGCCTTTCATGACCACCGGATGTCTCAAAGCACTTTACAGCCAATGAAGTATTATTTGAAGTGGAGTCACTGTTATAATGTGGGAAATGCGGCAGCCAATTTGCGCACAGCAAGGTCCCACAAACAGCAATGTGATAATGACCAGATAATCTGTTTTTGTTATGTTGGTTGAGGGATAAATATTGGCCAGGACACCGGGGATAACTCCTCTGCTCTTCTTTGAAATAGTGCCATGGGATCTTTTACGTCCACCTGAGAGAGCGGATGGGACCTCGGTTTAACATCTCACCCAAAAGATGGCACCTCTGACAGTGCAGCACACCCTCAGCACTGCACTGGAGTGTCAGCCTAGCTTTATGTGCTCAAAGTTCCTGGAGTGGGACTATGAACCCACAACCTTCTGACTCAGAAGTGAGTGTGCTACCAACTAAGCCACAGCTGACACTATTAACAATGCTATTACCAAATACCAATAGTTAAAGTGAAGTTATTCATGAATGGAGTCATGGAATGTTACAATACAGAAACAGGCCGTTCGGCCTATCAAATCTGCGTCGACGTTTATCCCCACCTGAGCCGTTCAGTCTAAGGCCACTTTTTATTTTGTTTCTCATACCCTTTTACATTGTTCTATTACAAATAGCTATCTAATTCTCTTCTAAAGGATTTTTGAACTCTGCTCAACAATAGTTCATGGCAGAGAGTTCCACTGTAAGGACATCTTTTCAAGCCTCCCCTGTAATTCTTTTTGAGATGCTCTTAAATCTGTGTCCTCTTGTTACCGTCTTAATGATCAATGGGAACAATCCATCACTATTTACCTTATCATACCCCTTTATAATCTTGAAAACCTCTATCAGGTCACCCCTTAACCTTCTCAGCTCCAGCGAAAAAGCCATAACTTCTCATTCCTGGAATGCAAAACTTCTGGGTTAACAATGACAGATTCTAAAATGTTCCATCGTTTTAGGTACTTGCTTCATAACTAAGTAATGTAGCACTCAAGCAATTTTTGAACTGCCGATGTTATAGCAAAGCCATGCTTTGTTGGTTTTTCTTTTAAAGAACGCACATGAATTCTGCTCTTTCGTTGATCTATTTAACAGCAAGAAGGAATGTGAGTTTATATTGTTAAGCTGGATGGAGGAATGTGTGTTGGAATGTATAGAAAAACTTGAAGCATGCTGACATTTGATTTTAGTATCATCTCTGGGCCATGCATGGAAGGACCCAGCATGCTGCATGATATAGAAAGGCCACTAGACACTAATTCTTTGTTCAGCCTCCCGGAGTAATGCTCAAGGAAGTATGTTCCTCTGTAATTTGCTGCTAATCAATATGTTTGGATATTATTGCCCATTTCTGCATCAGAATATTCAACTTTGCAACGCTAAACATTTAGTACTAAAAATGTGTCAATTTTTTCCTACTCGTGCAAAGCACGTGAATACATGGATGAACGCACTCAAATTATACAGTGCGTGTGATAGGCTACTTTGCTGATAATGTATTTTAATAACCCAGGTATAAACTCAACAACCACAATTCAGCTTTTCCACAAATTCAGAAAGCGGCAATTATTCAAGAAGCAATTAGCAGCAATACAATTTAATTTTTTTTTACAAGGTAATAGTCACTTGACAGTTTTGAAGTCCTATTCCCAGAAGTTTATATTAATCCAAAAATGGATTCAAATCAAGAAAATTTCTAGAAAACAAAGTTAATTAGATTTTTGACTACTGGAGTGGCAGCTAATTATATTTTACAATTGCTGAATCAGAAAAAAAAATCCATAATTGTTAAACCCATATAAATGGTATCGTAATCCTCAGGCCTAAACAAAATGAAGTTGCAACATATTAATACTTAAGCTTCAGAGCGTATAATTTCTGAGAGAGTTGTACAACTTAAAGGCAGATGTAAAACCGTCATTTACATCTGATGAAGCTTCTAATTAACTGAACTATTTACAGCACTGTGGTCCTCTGCAACCAGTTTCTCCATTATCTTGACAGTCAACAAACTAGTCCCATTACAGCACAGCAGATCTTATGCCCGAGGCAAAGCTGTTTGCAACCACAAATTGTCTCAGTATAAAAGTCAGTACAACAATCAGCTGCTCTCAGCATTATCAAAACGCTGCATTTTTCAGCCTGTACCTACATTACATTACAAAGAATTACGTAAGATTCTGATTTTATTCTTGGTTTGCACCGTAATGCTTTATCTAGGTAAGCATTGAACTCACACAGAGCTGGAGGCCTGATACTTTGACCATTCTACCTGACTGCTGTCTTAGTCGAATAAGGTTAAAATACCCAAATGAGCAGCCACCCTCCTTTTGAACAAGGATGTCTTGCTGCAATTGTACAGGGCCTTGGTGAGACCACATCTTGAGTATTGTGTGCAGTTTTGGTTGCCTTATCTGAGGAAGGATGTTCTTGCCATGGAAGGAGCGCAGCGAAGATTCACCAGGCTGATACCTGGGATGGCAGGAATGACGTATGAGGAGAGATTGGGTCGATTGGGCTTGTACTCGCTGGAGTTTAGAAGAATGAGAGGGGATCTCATTGCAACTTATAAAATACTAACAGAACTAGACAGACTAGATGCAGAAAGGATGTTCCCGATGGTTGGGGAGTCCAGAAGCAGGGGTCACAGTCTAAGGGTAAGGGGTAAGCCATTTAGGACAGAGATGAGGAGGAATTTCTTCACCCAGAGGGTGGTGAACCTGTGGAATTCTCTACCAAAGAAGGCAGTAGAGGCCAATTCATTAAAGGTATTCAAGAAGGAGTTGGATATATTTCTTAAGGCTAAAGGGATCAAGGGATATGGAGAGAAGGCAGGAACAGGGTACTGAGTTTGGATGATCAGCCATGATCTCATTGAATGGCAGAGCAGGCTCGAGGGGCCGAATGGCCTACTTCTGCTCCTATCTTCTATGTTTCTATGTTAAAACCAGTTTCACATGGCCAGGTGATCTTGCTGTACTATGTGGGAGATGTGATGCGAGCTTTTTTTAAACCAGATTGGCACTGTTTTCTGAGTATGGTAATTATCAGAACATTTAACGTTGAGTTTTAGTGGATTACATCCAGAAATGCCTCTTAAATATCTGCCTCTTGTCTATATTCATAAAACCTGTATCCCATAATGACAAGACTTCTGCAAGTGAAGGAGGAAGGTGATATAAGTTTAATAAATTCAGCAGGCCCATTTTTGTAAAAGCGATTCTGTAACTTGATTTGCAGTTTTTATTTGTTCTGTAAGTAGCTTTTGCAGAGGGTTTATGTCTGCAGTGTATTTTCATTCCAACTTTTGCTTACAAAACAAAGCTTCCACAAATTAGGAGGCTTTTTGTCACAAGTCAGAAGCGCCTCATCATCAAATGCTATTTTTGAGGATGCTTTCCTCCAAGAATCATAAGCTTGCTTGAACATAGTTTGTGATTCTTGTAACTTCCCTTAAAACATCTGCAAGGGCTATATATATATATATATATATAATATGTATATGCTGATGAATGTGACACTTGCAGTTTTTTTTCTTCAGAATAGCTCCAAGGAAATTATTCCCTGGGAGGCTGCGTGAGAGAAGGAGGTGGAAGTGGAGGTGTGACTTCATTGAGGAAAGGGTGTGCCACACTGCTAACTGCACAGATGTAGCAAAGCCAGTGTTGCAACAAGGTTTTTAAAAATTGCTTGCTACTTGACGAATGTGACTTTTTTTTGAACACGTTTAGATTAATTTCTCACTCAGCCAAGACAGTCTTAAAAGGGAATAAAACAGACCTTTGATATTGAGGAAGTACCGATCAGTGATGTGGGTAGCATTCTAGCAGAGCTCCAAGGATCAAGATACCATGAGGAATTGGATTGGATATGGAGGGAAAATGATGCTGAGTCTCCTCGCAAATAATGCATCTGGACTTCAGCAGTAGGGGAAACAAACTCACCCCGTGATTGCTGGGAGTCCGATATTTGAGTTCTGAGCTAAGCAAGTGAGGATAATTGCAGTAACAGGTAAAGATATAATCTGATGAACATCTGGGCTGTATGGAATGCAATTTATCACCACTGCTGAACTTTTTGATTCCTACATTTTGTAAACATTGACATAGCTGTTATTCCTAGACAACTTTAAGAGATAGATGAGAAAGACTTTCAGCCCTTTCAGCTTGTCCCATTGTTTAAGCCTGCCATTGTACTACCACTTTTGTGTCAGTGCAAAGTGGTTTCGGATACACCTCAATGTAAAAGGTTTGTGATCTGATTCCTGAACACACGAACAAATACTTATCTAAGGCCGGTAGCTGTAGTATAATAGCAGCCTAAGGTTCATGTTCAGAACCTACTATTGTTCAGGGTTGTTAATCCTTTCTGCCTTGGCTTCAAATCCATATGCCTTGACTCTCTGGTTGGCAATCTGTCCATGTATTTTTCATAAATATTATGGTTAAGCTGGAACTCTTCACGCTCGGTAGTATTAAATACGTTAGCAATATTTGTGCACTGTCTAATCCTTAAGTTGTGTTTGGTTTGTGGTTTCCTTTACTCATAATCGTGTCCCTATCTCAATTTTTCTTCAGTTTATTCTGCACAAAAAGCATCATCATAGCATTTTTCATGATTCCATTCATGATTTTCAAACTTAGATCATGTTGTTTCTCCAGTTAATATTTTGTATTCTAATAAGAACAGACTTCATTCTTTTAACATGATAATGTCCTTGTGCCCTTCTTTACACCCCATCCGATATCTTTTCATGAGTAAGGTGACAAAACTTGACTCACAACTCTGTAGTCTAATTAATGGTTTATTGGATGTTAATATATCTTGGGTGGCATGACAACATGGTACAGGTGAAGCGAGCTGCAACCAGGGCTGATCTCTCAGTTAAATCCTCAAAGAATTCCAATAGATTTGCCTTTCAAAAAACAATGTTGATTTGGATTTATTACCTTTACTTTCACTATATGCTCCAGAATTGCTTCCTTTATAATGGACTCCACTATTACTTTTATGATAGATGTCAGCCTATAATTCCCATTGTGGGTGACTAACCACCAGTTTTGGATATACTGACATCCACCATTACATTGCTACGTTAAATTCTCACACTTCATTTTGGCTTGGAAATGTAGCAGAGGCCTTCAGAGATCTAGAAGCAGCCATTCTATGCCATCAGGTGTGTGATTGAGAGGACTCTTAGCCCATGGAAGAGTGATTATGATATCTTGACAAATCTTGTGACTCAGTGTGCTACAGGTCAGGAAAAATCTGCAGCATTTCATGCAATGTTCTATTCTCTGCAATATTGCCATCTGCGATGGTGAGCTGGATGTGCAGAACACATAAACAAAGGCAGAGATCACGATAAGTCATTTCATTGGAGAAATAATGACATGCTCCTCAAAATGACTATCTTCAACTTGCCAATAATCCATTTTTAATTATATTTAATCAGTTATTCTGCTTAGAGATAAAGTAATTTCAAAATTACTTTTGTCATATTACTCAAAATATATTGTGGACCCCCTCAAATATATGTTTGTAGTCCTTTAATGCTTATATTTAGTTGTGTGCCTTGGGTTGTATTTAGATTAGCTGTTGTGACTCTGAAATCTCTTACCTTCCATTTGACTTTAAATTGCAACATATCTAGAAAAATAGCACATTTTTAAGAGTTCCTCTAGTTCTTCATAGTAGTGAAAGCCCATAACTGACTCATTTTACACAAATGAAAGAATACCTGGAACTCCTTGTTACTGATGAGCTAGTCCTTGGAACGTTTTATTTTAGTGCAAGTTGACCGTTGTTCCATTTTGAGCACCCAATGTCGCCATCACACACTCTCCAGTCACAAATAGCATGGTCAGATGCAGAGTAAATCTCTTCTGTTCTGTCACAACAATGTCACAAAAGAACGCCCCATACTGCGCCAGTGTCACGGACCTACTTTCCCTCATGGCTTCTCTGCGTGAGGTTGGTGATTAAATATCAGATGGGGCTGAATTTTGTTCTGTAGGCACAGGCCCACGAGGAATCGGGTTCAAACTACTATGAACTCATTTCACAAAGGAGTCTTTCAGCAGCAGAGAGAGAGAGAGAGAGAGAGAGAGAGAGGTCTCATTCCATTCATCTGGGTTGATTTGATTCCAGATCCCAGGGTGAATGGGCAGGCTAACTCAGGGCAACAACCTGGTCTTGTGGAAAGAATTGAACTGAATCCTAGAACACATGGGGGGAAAAATTCAGTTGTTTGCGCCCCCCGTTAGTGCCTTAAGAGGGCGCTAATGGAGTTAGCAACTAGCGCCCGGGCGCGGCGATGTTTGCGCCGCTCGCGAAATTAACTAGACATTTTGTGGCGGCACTAAACACTACCGCCATGATCTCCTGCACCGGCAGATCATGGCGTCAGTCGAGTGCGCAACGCCCTGGACTGGATATTAAGTGGCGCCCCCCTGCTTTACCGCCTGCCGCTAGCAATGACAAGTTGAGGGGAGCGTTATGTTGTCAGAAAGGGACTAGGGGAGCGTTATTTAAAGGCGACCGCTTCCTGCCTTTTTTTGTCGGTGACATTTTTGCACCATGCATTCTGAGAGAGAGAGAGAGAGACTTCTGGAGAGATTCAACGCTGTGTGAAGGAGTTTTGGGTACTGAGCAGCACTTTGCAGGTTCATTTTGATTTGCTCTTCCTTGCTTCGCCAGCGCTCTGAGGTAGCGCCTCGCTTCTCGGCCTTTGCGCCTTAAGACAGGTGTGAAGCGCCTGATTTAATGCTCCAATCACCTCCAGGGGCAATAAAAGCCAAGTTTGCTGTTGGAGGCGATAATTAGCGCCAGGTGCTAAACTTTGCGCACGGCCGATAATGGCGCCCCAAACGGGGCGATACTGAATTTTTCCCCAATGGTGCTGACCGTTAAATGCTACTTCACCCTTGGACTTTAGCATTGGGCTTTGGAATTCTGTGGAGGCTCAGTGGTTGAGTGTATTCAAGACAGAGATCGATAGATTTTTGGATATTAAGGGAATCAAGGGATTTGGGAATAGGGCGGGAAAGTGGAGTTGAGGTAGAAGATCAGCCATGATAAGAACATAAGAACATAAGAAGTAGGAGCAGGAGTAGGCCATACGGCCCCTCGGGCCTGCTCTGCCATTCAATAGGATCATGGCTGATCTGAATCTAGACTCACGTCCACTTCCCTGCCCTCTCCCCGTAACCCCTAATTCCCTTATCTGCTAGGAAAATGTCTATCTCCATTTTAAATTTATTTAATGTTGCAGCTTTCACAGCTCTCTGAGGTAGCAAATTCCATAGATTTACTACCCTCTGAGTGAAGAAGTTTCTCCTCATCTCAGTTTTGAAAGGGCAGCCCCTTATTCTAAGATTATGCCCCCTAGTTCTAGTCTCACCCATCAGTGGAAACATCCTCACCGCATCCACCCGATCAAGCCCCCTCACAATCTTATATGTTTCGATAAGATCACCTCTCATTCTTCTGACTCCAATGAGTAGAGTCCCAACCTACTCAACCTTTCCTCATACGTCAACCCCCTCATCTCTGGAATCAACCGAGTGAACCTTCTCTGAACCGCCTCGAGAGCAAGTATATCTTTTCTTAAATATGGAAACTAAAACTGCACGCAGTATTCCAGGTGTGGCCTCACCAATACCCTGTATAACTGCAGCAAGACTTCCCTGTTTTTATACTCCATCCCCCTTGCAATAAAAGCCAAGATTCCATTGGCCTTCCTGATCACCTGCTGCACGTGCATACTAACTTTTTGTGTTTCATGCACCAGGACCCCCAGATCCCCTTGTACTGTAGCACTTTGCAGTTTCTCTCCATTTAGATAATAATTTGCTCTTTGATTTTTTCTGCCAAAGTGCATAATCTCACACTTTCCAACATTATATTGCATCTGCCAAATCTCTGCCCACTCACTTAGCCTGTCTATGTCCTTTTGCAGGTTTTTTATGTCCTCCTCACTCACTGCTTTCCCTCCCATCTTTGTATCGTCGGCAAACTTGGATATGTTGCACTCGGTCCCTTCCTCCAAATCGTTAATATAGATTGTAAAGAGTTGGGGTCCCAGCACTGATCCCTGCGGAACACCACTAGTTACTGATTGCCAGCCCGAGAACGAACCATTTATCCCAACTCTTTGTTTTCTGTTAGATAGCCAATCTTCCACCCATGCCAGTATATTACCCCCAATCCTGTGATTTTTTATCTTGATCAGTAATCTTTTGTGTGGAACCTTGTCAAATGCCTTTTGGAAGTCCAAATACACTACATCCACTGGTTCCCCTTTATCCACCCTGTATGTTACATCCTCAAAGAATTCGAGCAAATTTGTCAAACATGACTTCCCCTTCGTAAAACCATGCTGACTCTGTCCTATTAAATTATTTTTATCCAAATGCTCTGTTACTGTTTCCTTAATAATGGACTCCAACATTTTGCCAACCACAGATGTTAGGCTAACTGGTCGAAAGTTTCCAGCTTTTTGTCTACTTCCCTTCTTAAATAAGGGTGTTACATTAGCAGTTTTCCAATCTGCCGGGACCTTTCCTGAGTCCAGGGAGTTCTGGAAAATGATCACCAATGCATCCACAATCCCTACCGCCACTTCTCTCAAGACCCTAGGATGTAGGCCATCAGGTCCGGGGGATTTATCCGCCTTAAGTCCCATTATTTTACTGAGTACCATCTCCTTAGTGATTTTAATTGTGTTTAGCTCCTCCACCCCCCCCCCCCATTGCCCCCCTGTTTGTCCAGTGTTGGGATATTTTAAGTGTCCTCTACTGTAAAGACTGATACAAAATATTTGTTCAGCGTCTTTGCCATTTCCATGTTCCCCACCACTAGTTTCCTGGTCATATCCTCTAAGGGACCAACGTTCACTTTAGCCACCCTTTTTCTTTTTATATAGCTGTAGAAACTCTTGCTATCTGTTTTTATATTTTTTGCTAGTTTACTTTCATAATCTATCTTCCCTTTCTTAATTAATCTTTTAGTTATTGTTTGCTGGCTTTTAAATGCTTCCCAATCTTCTATCCTCCCACTAGATTTGGCTAATTTATATGCCCTTGTTTTCAGTCGAATACTATTCTTTACAATTTTACTAAGCCACGGATGGCTGTCTTTTCTTTTACTCCCCTTTTTCCTCAGTGGAATATATTTATCTTGAAAGATGTGAAATATCTCTTTGAATGTAGACCACTGCTCTTGTACCGTCTTACACTTTAATCTGTTTTCCCAGTCCACTTTAGTCAATTCTACTCTCATACCTTCATAGTCTCCTTTATTTAAGCTTAGTACGCTGGTTTGAGATCCAACTCTCTCACCCTCAAACTGAATTTGGAATTCAACCATATTATGGTTACTCATTCCAAGGGGATCCTTTACTAGGACATTTTTTATTAATCCTGTCTCATTACACAGGACCAGATCTAAGATTGCCTGCCCCCTGGTTGGTTCAGTTACATACTGCTCAAGGAACCCGTCCCTAATACACTCTATGAACTCTTCCTCAAGGCTGCCATGCCCAATTTGATTAGTCCAGTCAATATGAAAGTTAAAATCCCCCATGATTATAGCTGTTCCCTTATTACAAGCCCCAACTATTTCCTGATTTATACTCCGACCGACAGAGTTGCAACTGTTAGGAGGCCTATAGACTACGCCCACTAGTGACTTTTTCCCCTTATTATTCCTTATCTCCACCCAAACTGTTTCACTATCCTGATCCTTTGACCCAATATCATTTCTGACTATTGCAGTGATTCCATCCTTGATTAACATAACAACCCCACCTCCCTTTCCTTCCTGTCTGTCCTTCCTAATTGTCAAATACCTTGTATGTTTAGTTCCCAGTCATGATTATCTTGCAGCCATGTTTCCGTAATGGCCACCAGATCATACCCATGTATACCAAGTAAAATCCTAAGATGTTTTATAAGTATATTAAGGGCAAGAGGATAACCAGGGAAAGGGTAGGGCCCATTAGGGACCAAAGTGGCAATCTGTGTGTAGAGCCAGATGATGTAGGCGGGGTTTTAAATGAATTTTTTGCATCTGTGTTCATTATGGAGAAAGACGATGCGGACATAGAAATCGGGCAAGGGGACTGTGACATACTTGAACATATTAGCATCGAGAGGGAGGAGGTGCTAGCGGTTTTAGCAGGCCAAAAAGTGGATAAATCCCCAGGCCCGGACGAGATGTATCCCAGGCTGCTGTGGGAGGCAAAGGAGGAGATTGCAGGGGCTCTGACACAAATTTTCAGAACCCCTCTGGCCACAGGGGATGTACCAGAGGACTGGAGAACAGCTAATGTAGTACCATTATACAAGAAGGGTAGCAGGGATAAACCAGGGAATTACAGGCCAGTGAGCCTAACATCTGTGGTAGGGAAATTATTGGAAAAAATTCTGAGGGACAAAATTAGTCTCCACTTGGAGAGGCAAGGATTAATCGGGGATAGTCAGCATGGCTTTGTCAAGGGTAAATCATGTCTGACAAATCTGATTGAATTTTTCGAGGGGGTGACTAGGGGGGTGGATGAGGGAAATGCTGTGGATGTGGTTTACATGGACTTCAGTAAAGCTTTTGACAAAGTCCCGCATAGGAGACTGGTCAAGAAGGTAAGAGCCCATGGGATCCAGGGTGCCTTGGCGCGTTGGATCCTAAACTGGCTGAGTGGCAGGAGGCAGAGGGTGATGGTCGAAGGTTGCTTTTGTGACTGGAAGCCTGTGTCCAGTGGGGTACCTCAGGGATCGGTGCTGGGTCCCTTGTTGTTTGTGATCTACATAAATGATTTGGATGAGAATGTAAAAGGTATGATCAGTAAGTTCGCAGATGACACGAAAATTGGTGGGGTGGTAAATTGCGAGGAGGAAAGCCTCAGGCTACAGGACGATATAAACGGGTTGGTCAGATGGGCGGAAAAGTGGCAAATGGAATTTAACCCTGAAAAGTGCGAGGTGATGCATTTTGGACGGACAAATAAGGCAAGGGAATACACAATGAGTGGTAGGACCCTAGGAAGTACAGAGGGTCAGAGGGACCTTGGTGTACATGTACATAGATCCCTGAAGGCAGCGGAACAGGTAGATAAGGTGGTTAAAAAGGCAAATGGGATACTTGCCTTCATTAGCCGAGGCATAGAATATAAGAGCAGGGAGGTTATGATGGAGCTGTACAAAACGCTGGTGAGGCCACAGCTGGAGTACTGTGTGCAGTTCTGGTCACCTCACTATAGGAAGGATGTGATTGCTTTGGAGAGGGTGCAGAGAAGATTCACCAGGATGTTACCTGGGATGGAGCGCCTCAGCTATGAAGAAAGACTAAACAGGCTGGGGTTGTTTCCCTTGGAGCAAAGAAGGCTGAGGGGGGACCTGATTGAGGTGTACAAAATGATGAGGGGCATAGATAGGGTAGACAAAGAGGAACTTTTCCCCTTAGTAGGGGGGGTCAATAACAAGGGGGCATAGATTCAGGGTAAGGGGCAGGAGATTTAGAGGGGATTTGAGGAGGAACTTTTTCACCCAGAGGGTGGTTGGAATGTGGAACTCAATGCCTAAAAGGGTGGTAGAGGCAGGAACCCTCACAACATTCAAGAAGCATTTGGATGAGCACTTGAAATGCCATTGCATACAAGGCTATGGACCAAATGCTGGAAAATGGGATTAGACTGGACAGGGATGGATGGGCGGCGCAGACACGATGGGCCGAAGGGCCTCTTTCTGTGCTGTAAAACTCTATGACTCTATGACTCTATGACTCTATGACCATGTGTAGTTATTTGCACCGTCATTATACATTCTGTCCCTTCCTGACACGCTCTGGTTTTTAATTCCCCCACTGCTACCTTGCTCTATTGCCTTCTCCGCTGTCATTTTTATTTTTCGCTCTCTTAAAACCTCCCCCCCCACTAATTTGTTTAAAGCCCTCTCTACAGCCCTAGTTATTTGATTCGCCAGGATTCTAGTCCCAGCACTGGCCAAGTAAAGTCCGTCCCAACGGAACAGCTCTCTCCTGTCCCAATACTGATGCCAGTGTCCCAGGAAGCAAAACCCATTTATCCCACACCAGTCTTTGAGCCACGCATTTAACTCTCTAATTTTATTTACCCTAGCCAAATTTGCACGTGGCTCAGGTAGTAATCCAGAGATTATTACCCTTGTGGTTCTGCTTTTTAATTTGGCCCCTAGCTGCTCAAACTCCCTCAGCAGAACCTCCTTCCTTGTCCTATCTATGTCGTTGGTACCAACATGGACCACGACAACTGGATCCTCCCCCTCCCACTCCAAGTTTCTCTCCAGCCCAGAGGAGATGTCCTTAACCCTGGCACCGGGCAGGCAACACAGCCTTCGGGACTCTCGCTCTCGGCTGCAAAGAACTCTATCTATCCCCCTAACGATGCTATCCCCTACCACTACAACATTTCTTTTAGCTCCCCCCACTTGAATGGCCCCCCGCTCCACAGTGCTGTGGCCAGGTTGCTCATCCTCCCCGCAGTCCCTGTTCCCATCCTCACAGGGAGTAAGAGCCTCAAACCTGTTGGACAAGAGCAAGGGCTGCGGCTCCTCCAACACTACCTCCTGGATCCCCGTACCTGCCTCACTTCTAGTCACACCATCCTGACCCTGGCCACGGACTACATCTGAATTAATTAATCTAATTGGTGTGACTACCTCCTGATACACAGAGTCCAGGTAACTCTCCCCCTCCCTGATGTGTCTCAGTGTTTGAAGCTCGGACTCCAGCTCTTCAACACGGAGCCGGAATTCCTCGAGCAGCCAACACTTACTGCAAATGTGATCACCGTGAGCATCAATGGTGTCCACCAGCTCCCACATATTGCAGCAGCAACACATCACCTGATCTCCCATTCTATGTAATTAATTAAATTTATTAATATTATTTTTAAATACCCTCTGCCCCGATTCTAGATGATGAATATCGCACCTTAGAAACTATAAACCACGGAGTTTAAGCTTAGAAAAGAGAGAAATACTTACCAACCAATCACTTACCTGCTTTCTGGTGACGTCACACTTGGATTACTTTTTACCTCTCTCCTTCCCTCCGAGTTCCGAGTTCGGAGACTGGTACGCCTTACCTGGTCTCTGGGGCCTTTTATAGCCCCGCTCTGCCGCTCGAGATTCCCGCCGACGCTGTGAGGCCTTACCTGGTCTCTGGGGCCTTTTATAGCCCCGCTCTGCCGCTCGAGATTCCCGCCGACGCTGTGAGGCCTTACCTGGTCTCTGGGGCCTTTTATAGCCCCGCTCTGCCGCTTGAGATTCCCGCCGACGCTGTGAGGCCTTACCTGGTCTCTGGGGCCTTTAATAGCCCCGCTCTGCCACTCGAGTTTCCCGCCGATGCTGTGAGGCCTTACCTGGTCTCTGGGGCCTTTTATAGCCCCGCTCTGCCGCTCAAGATTCCCACCGACGCTGTGTGGAGCAGGCTCGAAGGGCCAAATGTCCTATTCCTGCTCCTATTTCTTATGTTCTTATGTGTTAAATACCTGTTGTACAGGCAGTTAAATTGGCATTCATGGGCATAAAATAAATGTGATTATTGGACAAGCAATTTAAAACTTAATTAACCCATTACCAACTATGCTTGTGATGTAATAAAGAAAGTCTTGCATTTACATAACGCCTTTCATGATCTCAGGATGTCGCAAAGCGCTTTACAGCCAATTAAGTACATCTGAAGTGTGGTCACTATTGCAATGTAGGAACTGCGGCATCCAATTTGCACACAGCAAGCTCCCACAAACAGCAATGTGATAATGACCAGATAATCTGTTTTAATGATGTTGTTTGAGGCATAAATATTGGCCAAGACACCAGGGGTAACTCTGCTGCTCTTCTTCAGCTGTGGCTCAGTGGGTAGAACACTCACCTCTGAGTCAGAAGGTTGTGGGTTCCCGTCCCACTCCAGGGACTCGAGCACATAAAGCTAGGCTGACACTCCAGTGCAGTGCTGAAGGAGTGCTGCACTGTCGGCGGTGCTGTCTCTCAGATGAGACGTTAAACCGAGGTCCCGTCTGCTCTCTCAGGTGGATGTAGAAGATCCCATGGCACTATTTCGAAGAAGGGCAGGGGACTTATCCTCGGTGTCCTGGCCAATATTTATCCCTCAACCAACATAACAAAAACAGATTATCTGGTCATTATCACATTGCTGTTTGTGGGACCTTGCTGTGCGCAAATTGGCTGCTGCATTTCCCACATTACAACAGTGACGACACTTCAAAAGTACTTCATTGGCTGTAAAGCGCTTTGAGATGTCCAGTGGTTGTGAAAGGTGCTATATAAGTGCAAGTCTTTCTTTCTTTCAGTGTCATGGGATCTTGTACGCCCATGTGAGAGGGCAGACAGGGCCTTGGTTTAACTTCTCAACTGAAAGACGGCACTCCCTCAGTACTGCACTGGAGTTTCAGCCTAGATTTTTGTTCTCACGTCTCTGGAGTGGGACTCTGAACCCATGACCTTCTAACTCAGAGATGAGATTGCTACCCACTGAGTCACAGCTGACATGTCATAATACCTGTGACTATTGCCCAGATTTTGTGCTCAGCGGTGAATGAACGATGCTCGCCATTCATTACACTTACAGCTGCCACAGACTTTTCGTGGGCTTTTGCATGGCTACTTACGATCATTGGGAGTTCGAAAGAGTGTGTCACCCTCTACAGGGGATCTGAGACCTGTGTGAAGAGGGTAAGCAACAGCATGTCTCCTCAACCAATCAGATTGAAGAATCCTTACTGCGGCAAGCAGAGTCTAAACCAGGAAGTGTAAGTTAGAATATTTAATTCAATGTAAAATAAAGTACAGTAAGTGATATAAAGAGGGTGTAATGAAATCTGCTTGTCTTGCCTGTATTCGTTTTGCACTCATGTATATTACCCTCCCCCACACGGTGTATAGTTTCACTTCCTCTTCCCTGACTAACCTGGAAGGTTCTAGGTCTTGGCTCTTGGCTCCGCCCCTGACTTCTCTTACTTAAAGATCCCAGGATCTGTATGACTCATTCCTGTGAGCCAGTCAGTGTGTTGAGATGTTAGCTCTGATCTTAGTGATTAAAAGCCAACTTGTTAAAGTCCATCGGCTGAAAATTCAGTAGCCTTAGCGCCTCATTTGAGGCGCTAGAGGGCCTTGCGCCGGAGTTATGGCCAGTAGTGAAATTCCCTGGGGCCCTAAATCGGCGTTGCTCCGGTAGCGCTGCGCCGGCACCGATGACGTCATCGGTGTGCGCAGCGTCCCGGTTGCCGTGGTAACCCACCCGAACTCCGAAATTGAGTTGCGGCCGCCTCGCCCGTGGCAGCCGCAACCAGCGTTTTGTCAGAGGTGCCTTACTGCAGTTAGCGCCGGCGCATTAAAGGCCCCGCGGCGGCCGGCCGCTTTCCCGCCGGCCGCCTGCCCGCAGCTCCCTCCCCGGACTTCTCTCCCCACCCCCCCCCGGAACAGATGCAAGCCCGGCACTTGTCCGAGGTGCCGGGCTCATTTTTAAGCAGATTTGCGCGGGCCGCGGCCGGGTGCAGGCAGCTCCTCCTTAACGGAAGGAGGAGGCCTGCACTTCCCCAGCCTGCCGCACCGCATCGGGTGCCGCAGCGCCGGAATTGCGGCGCGAAACGGCAGTTAGCGCCCTTTTCCAGGCGCTAAGACCCTTCAGTAGCGCCGGCAGCCGTTTGGGCGCGGCGCCACTGAATTTTTGGCGCGCGCAGGGGACTTAGCGCCGGCACTAATTTCCGGCGCTAAAGCCCTGGCTAAGCCAAAACCCAATTTCTAGGCCTATAACTTTTAGTTTTGTGGTTATTGAAGGCACATCAATTTTAATCACTAAAGAAGACTAGGATGGATCGACTCCTAAAACCAGAGCGTCTGGACTTGGATCCACATTCTGCTGAAGCATCAAATCAATTTGGACACTGGCTCAAATGCTTCGAACTCTTCGCGAGGGCCTCATCCGCTAGCGAGGTAGATAAACTGAGTCTACTGACTACTCGCGTTAATCATCGGATTTATTCGTTCATCCGGGACGCCACCTCTTACACGGAGGCCATCACTATCCTGAAGGCCCAATACCAGAGGCCAGTAAACGAAGTGTACGCCAGACATCTGCTGGCTACACGCAGGCAGCGACCTGAGGAATCAATGGATGATTTCTTACATGGCCTAAAGGACTTGGTCCGGGACTGTAACTGCAAGGCCGTGACGGCCAACGTGTACTCTGACGAATTGGTCCACGATTCCTTCATCACGGGCCTCAAATTGAATTATATCCGGCAGAGACTGCTGGAGAATGAGGTCCTGGACTTAAAAAAGGCAGTGGCCACTGCACGATCGCTGGACGTGGCCCAGAAAAACTCTGACTCTTATTCTTCCGGCCATGCGGCCCTCACCGCCTCGTGCGCGCCGAGCGGGCCGCCATCTTGGAATCATCCATCTTCCCCATCCAGGTCTCAGACCAGCCCTATGCCGCCGGAGTCCCCACACAGAAGTTCACCCAGGAGTCCTACTACAGCGGCAATGTTTCGAGGCCCGAAATGCTACTTCTGCGGCCAGGCCAAGCACCCCAGACAACGATGCCCAGCGAAGGACGCTACATGCTTCAAATGTAAGAAAAAGGGGCATTTTAGCAAAGTCTGCAGGGGGAATCCGATTTCCAACTCCGTCACCGCCTCGTGCGTGCCGTGCGGGCCGCCATCTTGGGATCTGCCATCTTTTCCCGACTCAACGGCTGCCCAGGGCCCAACAGTGGCTTCGATCACGGTGGATCAATCCAGGCCACACCCGTTGACAAAATCTATGATGGACATACAGGTAAACGGGAATTTAACGAAATGTTTAATTGACTGTGGGAGTACCGAGAGTTTTATCCACCCTAGCGTGGTACGGCGGCACTCATTAACGGTAACCCCTACATGGAGCAGAATTGCTATGGCTGCTAAGCCGCACACTTCGGACATTTTGAGCTACTGTGTGGTAACACTGACTGTAAAAGGCACGGACTACAAGGATTTTAAACTCCTCGTGATGCCAGAACTCTGTGTTAATGTAATCTTGGGCCTGGACTTCCAGTGCCACCACGAAAGTGTCACGCTAGCATATGGCGGGTCCCAGCTGCTACTCACTGTCTGTGGCCTATCAACCTTAAAAATCAGCCCGCCCTCTTTATTCGCTAATCTCGCTCCGAACTGTAGGCCCATAGCGACCAAAAGTAGACGGTACAGTCTGAAAGACAGACACTTTATCAAAGCGGAAGTGGACAGACTCCTGTGGGAAGGCATTATTGAGTGCAGTACCAGTCCGTGGCGTGCCCAAGTAGTCATAGTTAAAAATAGCGAAAAGAAACGGATGATAATTGACTACAGCCAGACTGTTAATATTTATACCCAGCTGGACGTCTACCCTTTACCCGCATATCAGAAATGGTCAACCAGATTGCGCAATGCCGAGTCTTCTCGACTATCGACCTCAAATCCGCGTATCACCAGCTCCCCATTAGAACGGAGGACCGCCCATACACCGCCTTTGAGGCGAACGGACGCCTCTACCATTTTCTCAGAGTGCCCTTCGGGGTAACAAATGGGGTCTCGGTCTTCCAACGTGAGATGAATCGCATGGTTGATGAGAATAAACTACAAGCTACCTACCCCTATCTGGACAATGTCACTATCTGCGGGCACAACCAGCAAGACCACGATCTAAATCTTGCGAGATTTTTAAAAACTGCCCTAAAGCTGAATCTAACCTACAACGAAGACAAATGTGTCTTCAACACAACCCGTCTCTGTATCCTCGGCTGTGTGGGGGAAGATGGGGTAATTGGACCGGACCCTGACCGATTACGCCCCCTAAAGGAACTGCCCCTGCCACACAATCCCAAAGCTTTAAAAAGGTGCCTGGGATTTTTTTCGTATTATGCCCAATGGGTGCCCAATTACTCTGATAAGGCCCGACCCCTCATTAAGCCGACGTCCTTCCCACTATCAGCTGAAGCTTGGGAGGCTTTCACCAGTATCAAACAGGACATTGAAAGGGCTGCACTGTGTGCAGTGGACGAAAGCATTCCCTTTCAAGTCGAAAGCGATGCGTCAGACTTTGCCTTAGCTGCGACCCTCAATCAGGCTGGGAGACCTGTGGCCTTCTTCTCCCGAACCCTTCAGGGACCTGAAATCAGGCACTCTTCTGTCGAGAAGGAGGCACAGGCTATAGTAGAGGCAGTGCGGCACTGGAGACACTACCTAGCCGGCAAACGTTTCACCCTGCTCACCGACCAGCGGTCGGTGGCTTTCATGTTTAATAACAAACAAAGGGGGAAAATCAAGAATGACAAAATATTCACGTGGAGGATCGAACTATCCACGTTTGACTATGATATTATGTACAGGCCGGGAGCCCTTAATGAACCCCCAGACGCCCTATCGTGGGGAATGTGTGCCAGCATTCATACGGACAAATTACAGGGTCTCCACAACGACCTCTGTCACCCAGGGGTCACCCGACTATACCATTTTATAAAGTCCCGCAATCTGCCCCACTCCATCGAGGAGGTCAGGGCAATGACCAGAGCCTGCCGCACCTGTGCGGAATGCAAGCCTCGTTTCTACAGGCCTGACCGTGCACACCTTATCAAAGCCACACGGCCATTCGAGCGCCTAAGTCTGGACTTCAAGGGACCCCTTCCCTCTGCCGACCGTAACGTATACTTCCTCAATATCATCGATGAATATTCCCGCTTCCCCTTCGCCATTCCCTGCCCAGACATGACCAGTGCCACGGTCATCAAGTGTCTCTGTAATCTATTCTGCATGTTTGGCATGCCGAACTACATACACAGCGATAGGGGGACGTCATTTATGAGTGATGAACTGCGCCAGTTCTTGCTCTCAAAGGGGATAGCCACTAGCAGAACCACTAGCTACAACCCCCGGGGTAATGGGCAAGTGGAAAGGGAGAATGCTACTGTTTGGAAGGCTGTCACGTTAGCCTTAAAGTCAAAAGGCCTTCCGACCTCCCGCTGGCAGGAAGTCCTCCCAGACGTGCTCCACTCCATAAGGTCTCTGTTATGTACAGCCACTAATGCTACCCCTCACGAAAAGATGTTCATTTTCCCCCGGAATTCCACCTCGGGCATATCTCTACCCGCGTGGCTGACGTCTCCGGGGACAGTACTATTGCAGAAGCACGTGAGAGGCCATAAAATGGACCCCCTTGTGGAAAAGGTACAGCTCCTTCATGCAAACCCTCAGTACGCCTATATCGAATACTCTGACGGGCGAGAGGACACTGTTTCCATAAAAGACCTCGCTCCCTCGGGGAGCGGAGAGAACGATGAGAGACTACCCGAGGAAGACCTACACCAAAAAGAGACAGGACGCCCAGAGGTATCAATACCCAACTTTAACCTGGAGGACACTGCAGATAACCTGGAAGACACTGCGGAGGCCCGGACAGCGGAGGAACCAGAATCCACTCCCCTAGAGGCACCCCAACCGGCTTTGCGCCGATCACTGAGAACCGCAAAACCTCCTGACAGACTCACTTATACCAACTTTTAAGAAACATCACCCCGATGGACTAAATCTAAAGAAGGGGTGAATGTAATGAAATCTGCTTGTCTTGCCTGTATTCGTTTTGCACTCATGTATATTACCCTCCCCCACACGGTGTATAGTTTCACTTCCTCTTCCCTGACTAACCTGGAAGGTTCCAGGTCTTGGCTCTTGGCTCCGCCCCTGACTTCTCTTACTTAAAGATCCCAGGATCTGTATGACTCATTCCTGTGAGCCAGTCAGTGTGTTGAGATGTTAGCTCTGACTTAGTGATTAAAAGCCAACTTGTTAAAGTCTATAACTTCTAGTTTTGTGGTTATTGAAGGCACATCAGAGGGAAATTAAGAGAAAGAGATAAAAGAGACAGAAAGAAAAAGTAAAAAAAAAATATTTTCATTGTTAAATTTTTTAAAATATCCAACAATAATTAAAATCTGAAGGAATAAGACTCCACACTTGTAAAGGTAAATTATCACTGCCCGTGAGGTCGTTTGGCAGTAATTAAGACTTATCACCCCATTAAAAATTCACTTGCACATGAATGGACAAGCACTAACTTTTTTTGGCGTGTTTAGTGGGTATCTAGCGGGTAAGTACTGCAAGTTCATGCCTTCAAGCATTTGAACGCCGAATCTCTTGGCGAGGTACCGGTGTAGCAAAGCTTGTGGAGGAGCAGAGCAACTCGGACAGCAATTTTCTGATGTCGAGGAACCAACCAGAGATCAGGCCATCTTAGACTGGGTATTATGTAATGAGAAAGGATTAATTAGCAATCTTGTTGTACGAGGCCCCTTGGGTCGGAGCGATCATAATATGATCGAATTCTTCATTAAGATGGAGAATGAAGTAGTTGACTCAGAGACTAGGGTCCTAAATTTAAATAAAGGAAACTACGATGGTCTCAGGCGCGAGTTGGGTAGGATTGATTGGGGAATGTCACTCAAAGGGTTGACGGTGGATAGGCAATGGCAAACATTCAAAGACTGCATGGATGAACTACAGAATTTGTTCATCCCAGTTTGGCATAAAAATAAAACAAAAAGGTGACTCAACCGTGCCTAACAAGGGAAATTAGGGACAGCATAAGATCCAAGGATAGGACATATAAATTGGCCAGAAAAAGCAATAATCCTGAGGATTGGGAGCAGTTTAGGATTCAACAAAGGAGGACAAAGGGATTAATTAAGAATGGGAAAATAGAATATGAGAGTAAGCTTGCAGGGAACATAAAAACTGACTGTAAAAGCTTTTATAGATATGTGAAGAGAAAAAGATTGGTGAAGTCAAGCATAGGTCCCTTGCAGTCAGAATCAGGGGAATTTATAATGGGGAACAAAGAAATGGCTGACCAACATAAATATATATTTTGGTTCTGTCTTCACAAAGGAGGACACAAATAACCTCCCAGAGATGCTGGGGAACATAGGGTCTGATGAAAGGGAGGAACTGAAAGAAATCAGTATTTGTAGGGAAATGATGTTAGGGAAATTGATGGGATTGAAGGCCGATAAATCCCCAGGGCCTGATAATCTACATCCTAGGGTAATTAAGGAAGTGGCCCTAGAAATAGTAGATGCAGTGCTGATCATCTTCCAACAGTCAATGGAATCTGGAACCGTACCCATGGATTGGAGGGTAGCTAATGTTACCCCACTATTCAAAAAAGGTGGTAGAGAGAAAACGGTGAATTACAGACCGGTAAGCCTAACATTGGTAGTGGGGAAAATGCTAGAGTCCATTATAAAAGATGTAATAGCAGAGCACTTGGAAAACAGTGACAGCATCGGACAAAGTCAACATGGATTCACAAAAGGTAAATCGTGCTTGACTAATCTACTGGAATTTTTTGAGGATGTAACTGGTAAAATAGATAAGGGAGAACCAGTGGATGTGGCGTATCTGGACTTTCAGAAGGCCTTCGATAAGGTCCCGCATAAGAGATTAGCGTGTAAAGTTAAGGCACATGGGATTGGGGGCAAGGTATTGACTTGGATAGAGAACTGGTTGGCAGACAGAAAGCAAAGAGTTGGAATAAACGGGTCTTTTTCCGAATGGCAGGCAGTGACTAGTGGGGTACCGCAGGGATCGGTCCTTGGGCCCCAGCTATTCACAATATAGATAAATGATCTGGACAAGGGAACTAGATGTAATATTTCCAAATTTGCAGACGACACAAAGCTGGGTGGGCATGTGTGCTGTGAGGAGGATGTCAAGAAACTCTAGGATGATTTGGACATGTTGGGTGATTGGGCAGAAACATGGCAGATGCAATATAACGTGGATAAATGTGAGGTTATCCACTTTGGTGGCAAAAACAGGAAGGCAGATTATTATCTGAATGGCAATAGATTGGGAGAAGGGGAAGTGCAACGAGACCTGGGTGTCCTTGTGCACCAGTCGCTGAAGGTAAGCATGCAGGTGCAGCAGACGGTTAAGAAGGCAAATGGTATGTTGGCCTTCGTAGCGAGAGGGTTCGAGTACAGTAACAAGGATGTCTTGCTGCAGTTGTACAGGGCCTTGGTGAGACCACATCTTGAGTATTGTGTGCAGTTTTGGTCGTCTTATCTGAGGAAGGATGTTCTTGCCATGGAAGGAGTTCAGCGAAGTTTCACCAGGCTGATACCTGGGATGGCAGGAATGACGTATGAGGAGAGATTGGGTCGATTGGGCTTGTACTCGCTGGAGTTTAGAAGAATGAGAGGTGATCTCGTTGAAACTTATAAAATTCTGACAGGACTGGACAGACTAGATGCAGAAAGGATGTTCCCGATTGTCGGGGAGTCCAGAAACAGGGGACACAGTCTAAGGATAAAGGGTAGGCCATTTAGGACAGAAATGAGGAGGAATTTCTTCACCCAGAGAGTGGTGAACCTGTGGAACTCTCTACCACAGAAGGCCGTGGAGGCCAGTTCATTAAATATATTCAAGAAGGAGTTGGATATATTTCTTAAGGCTAAAGGGATCAAGGGGTATGGGGAGAAAGCAGGGACCGGGTACTGAATTTGGATGATCAGCCATGATCACATTGAATGGTGGGCAGGCTCGAGGGGCCGAATGGCCTACTCCTGCTCCTATCTTCTGTGTTTTATGTTTCCGCATTTAACTGCATATGTGTGGACGCTGGAAGTTGCTGTCGGATTTACTCCATAATAAAGGTGAGCGCTTATGGCCTCACTGTTATTCCTACCTCAAAATCCGGATCTATGTGTAATGGAGGATGTCACTCATTCAGAATGAGCCTCTTCTGTCAAATTCTATGGCCTAGAAACTGGTCCTTGCCACTTAAAAGTGGATCCTTCAATATTTAGATTACTGCAATAGTGCACTGTCTATTTTCCTCATGATCAAAAGATCTTGAAGACCCATTATTCAGGAATTTGTGGTAAAATGCAGAATCCATTTTTGATATTCTATAGGATCTTTCCGCAGTTTGTTGTCTCAAACATGCCATATTAATGCAGGGTGTCTCCCCGTGATTGTAGTTTCCAAGGATTTTATTTCCTTTTTTAAATGAAATAATGAAACAAAATACAAAAGAAGTTCAATTTTATTGAAGCATTTTCAAATATAAAAGCTATTGCATAGCAGGGTAATAGCTGAAATAACAACAGAAAATGCTGGAAAAACTCAGCAGGCCAGGCAACATCCATCGAGAGAAATTAGAGTCGACGTTTCGGGTCTAACCCTTTTTCAAAACTGGAAAGGAAATGAAATAGGTCGAAAGGCAGGACTGGGACAGAACAAAAGAAGTGAAGAGACATTAAGAGGTATTCAAAATGAGACGAGATGGTGATAGGACTAGTGAAGACAAAAGACGGCTCTTGATTAGGTGTGAAATGTCCTGGCAGAATGAGAGACAGCTGCCATGTGGGAGAGAGAAAAAAAAAGGGAGGGGGGAAAGGGCCAAAGCAAAGGTGTGGATAAAAAATATAAGTAAAAATGTAATAGGGGTCGAGGTTATGATCTGAAATTGTTGAACTCGATATTGAGTCCGGAAGGCTGCAAAGTGCCCAATCGGAAGATAGCTAATAGCTGGAGTATTAGATTCTTAACCTGTAAAATGGAGTTTGGATCCGTGTGCAGATTGAGGTCCACACCTAGGTCCCTCCTAGAAGGACAAGATTGTCTACATTGGCTGGGTTGACCGAGGGGGAAATTTCTCCTTGCACTGCCAAGTGCACTTACTTTGAAGATATTTAAGAGGTGAAATATTTCATGGAGGATATTGTGGGCATTGGAAGCTAAGGTGACAGGGTGGAAATCAAAATATAAGAAAAACAAACAATGGAAAGGTTGCTTACACCGATTATATAATATCACTGCTACATTTTTCCATGTTAAAACCTGACCTGCTCTGAGGGAATTGACTTCATTGGGCAATTAATTATTCTAGTAGTTTGCTCAGTAGCGCAATCTATCATGCACCCAAGCTCAGGATATTAGTACAAGCTAGTTCTTACTGGTGCGTGAATGTAATGTTGTAGACTATCTCTATGACTTTCGAACCATATGTGGGCCACGATTGACACCTGCGAACAACAGCATAGCAATGGGAAGAAATCACTTGGGGTACCCAAGCTGTTCTGCAGTGTTTTCTTCTCTAGGATACTGTGATGAACAAATGTAAGTGGGAGATATAATACATCGAGATCAGGCTGTTAGCTTTAGAACATGTCGGGAATTTGATCTGATTCCAAACAGGCAAGATGAATGTAGTTGGGCTTCTCGATCAGTTCTTTGTGTCCATGCTTTTTATAAAACAAAGAACATTTGGTTAGTATTAGTTATCTCCAAATAAACGGAACATTTCCAACCATGTCATTTTGTTTTAATGCGGTGTAAAACTGCTTCCATAACAACAACTTGTATTTATATAGTGCCTTTAATGTAGTAAAACGACCCAAGGCGCTTATTAATTATATATATTAATCATCTAGATGAGGGAACTAGATGTAATATCTCCAAGTTTGCAGACGACACAAAGCTAGGTGGGCGTGTGTGCTGTGAGGAGGATGCAGAGAAACTCCAGTATGATTTGGACAGTTTGGGTGATTGGGCAGATTCAGTATAATGTGGATAAATGCGAGGTTATCCGTGGCAAAAACAGGAAGGCAGATTATTATCGGAATGGCAATAGATTAGGAAAAGGGGAAGTGCAACGAGACCTGGGTGTCCTTGTGCACCAGTCGCTGAAGGGAAGCATGCAGGTGCAGCAGGCGGCTAAGAAGTCAAATGGTATATTAGCCTTCATAGCGAAAGGATTCGAGTACAGGAGCAAGGATGTCTTGCTGCAGTTGTACAGGGCCTTGGTGAGACCACACCTTGAGTATTGTGTGCAGTTTTGATCGCCTTATCTGAGGAAGGATGTTCTTGCCATGGAGGGAGTGCAGCGAAGATTCACCAGACTGATACCTGAGATGGCAGGAATGACGTATGAAGAGAGATTGGGTCGATTGGGCTTGTATTCGCTCGAGTTTAGAAGAATGAGAGGTGATCTCATTGAAACTTATAAAATTCTAACAGGGCTAGACAGACTAGATGCAGGAAGGATGTTCCCGATGGCAGGGGAGTCCAGAACCAGGGGTCACAGTCTAAGGATAAGGGGTAAGCCATTTAGGACTGAGATGAGGAGGAATTTCTTCACCCAGAGAGTGGTGAACCTGTGGAATTCTCTACCACAGAAGACAGTTGAGGCCAATTCATTAAATATATTCAAGAAGGAGTTAGATATATTTCTTAAGGCTAAGGGGATCAAGGAATATGGGGAGAAAGCAGGGACAGGGTACTGAATTTGGATGATCAGACATGATCACATTGAATGGCGGAGCAGGCTCGAGGGGTCGAATGGCCTACTCCTGCTCCTATCTTCTATGTTTCTATGATCTCATTAAATGGCGGAATAGGCTCGAGGGGCCAAATGGCCTACTCCTATCTTCTATGTTTCACAGGAGTATTATAAGACAAAAAATTTGACAGTGAGCCACATAAGGAGGAATTAGGGCAGGTGACCAAAAGCTTGCTCAAAGGTAGGTTTTAAGGAGCATCTTAAAGGAGGAAAGAGAGGTAGTGAGGAGGAGAGGTTTAGGCAGGGAATTCGAGCTTAGGGCCGAGGCAACAGAAGGCACGGCCACCAATGGTTGAGCGATTATAATCAGGGATGCTCAAGTGGTCAGAATTAGAGGAGCACAGATATCTCGGGGGAGGTTGTGGGGCTGGAGGAGATTACAGAGATAGGAAGGGGCGAGGCCATGGAGGGATTTGAAAACCAGGATGAGAATTTTGAAATCGAGGCGTTGCTTAACCGGCAGCCAATGTAGGTCAGCGAGCACAGGGAGTTCTCGAGAGTTAATAAAGAACTGCTGCTAAAACAGATTATTAATGGAATATTGAACTAATTATAAAACCGTCCCTTCAGGCTTTAATAAACCTGTTGCACTATCACGTTTTTTGTTGATGAAAAAGCCAAACTGATGTGGGCTGATGGAACTGGTAAAACCGGGTCTTGTTTACTTTTCTGTGAAGTGGTTGTGACAGCACACTATGAAACTTGAAACAGGGACTAATGTGTTGAAAGCCCTTGAGGAGCCCCTTAGGCCAAGCTAAGGTCTCAAGCTACACTGTGTGCAGCATTTGTAGTCTGCCCATAGCATTGTCTAGCATGTGTTTAAATCCTGTTTGCTCTATGCAACATGATTTCATTTTGCCCAATTTGCATAATTCATCTTAAAAGTCTATGTTAAGTGGTGCTTTAACCCTTAAAGAATTTTTTATATAACAGACCACATTCAAATGCATTTCAAGGATTGAATGTTTTACTAAAATAGAGAAATGCCTCCTCCAATCTTTCAATTGCCATTGTCTTTTCATCAACAGCTTTATTCATTACTTTCTATCTCAAAGCACTGTATGCACAAACACCATTCATTCGAGTTCAGTTTGAACTTGTTTCTGGGTTTAGTTGAAAAACACCACTTAAATGGTGGGAATCAGCCGATTATGTACGTATAATCCAAATAAACTGCTTCGGGCCTACACCTGCTCCCAGTTGGAATGGGTTATATTTTCATTGAGGATTCAGCCCATGTAAACAAGCAAATCAAACTGAAGGATATCCTGCAGGTCTGGGCATTGGGCGCTGGGCACTGAACGCATGGGAATGCCGAGATTTGCATGACGTGACCAGCATGTGCACTGCACACACATTGTCATGAAATCTAAAATAACAACAGAAATGTCATGCAATCTAACATTAATTTGGACTGACGTCCACCCAAATCAGTGCTGGGTAAAGTAAAGTCAGCGATAGATACTGAGTTGATCCAAACCAACATCAGATTATCTGTAGAAATAAGGTTAATTTTTTCTGTTTTTTTTTGATAGCTGGACATTCTCTTTATTAAGGAGCATGAGTGATTTAAAATTGCACTTCATACTGTAGCATATTTTTACTAGTACAAGGTCAGGCCACCTCTTGAATACGGTGTCCAAGTTTGGTGGGGGGGAAATCAAAGACCTGTAAAAGGGTCAGAGGCGGGTCAATTGATTGATACTTAGTTTAAGGGCCCCTAGTTATCAGGAGAAGCTTAGAGAGATGGAGTTTGTTTCTTTGTAACAGCATAGACTTCAAGTGGTATGACTGAGGTCTTTAACATAATGAAGGGATTAGATTGTAGTCTGGCGGAGTGGATGCTCGACTGGGTGGGGTGGATGCTCGACTGGGTGGGGTGGAAAACTAGAGGGATGGCCCTCAATGCTCTTTGCTTGACTTTGAGCTCTCTTGTGTTACTAAATAGAACAGAACAAGTTTTAATGAATAGAGATTAACATAAACTTGTTTTTTTTTAAAAAAGCATTGTAGTTTACGCATGCACAATACAAGTTCTGTTGTGTATGTACCTTTAAGAGAAGAACTGATTCTATACTGCAGTGCCGGCAGTGACCACCCCTGTATATAAAGCCATAGAAGGCTTCTGTACTTCAGTCTTAAGTTACCCTCTGTTCAGTAAACACAGCATTGCTGGCTGTGCAGCTGCAAGCACGAGCAGAGGGAGCAGCCAGACTTGGAGAGTGGGCTAAAGTGGTGGTCCCCTGACCAGGCAGAGGAGGAGAACGCTGGACCACCACCACCACCTCCACCTCCACCATCATCATAGCAACTGAGGTGCCTGGAGAGAGAGGACAGAGGAGGAGAAGGAGAAGGGAGGCCAGCAACAACACCAACCAGGGGAGAGGCCTTTCCCATTACTGCCTCCCCAAATTGGCCTCCATTCCAGGAGAGAGGGGAGAGAAACAACCAACAACCACCAACTGTTTGGAAGGAGGGAAGAACAACATCATCTTTCAGGTGGGTGTTATTTGGTGCACTCTCCCAAAGACTTTGTATTTTAGGTGGGGGGAGAAAAGAAGAAAAAAGGGCCGGATCATCAAGGGGTGTGTGTGTGTGTGGCTCTTGTAAAACACTAGGCCACACACACCACTAATTAAGCACCCCTTCCTATTGCCTGACCTGGGATAGCTGGAGCTGCCTAGGTGATCTGCCCAATTGTACATCATTAAGACCTGGTGTGGGACTGAGCCTGGGGCATCTCCAGCTTTCCCAGGTGAAGACATCTTCTCCCCCTGCTAGAAGACCACCTTCAAAGACTTTAATTTTTCATCGGAGAGTGCACCCCTGCCGACACCCACCCACCCACCATCCTGAGTGGCGACCCTGCCTTTGCGGCCTCCCTCCTTCCCACCCCCCTCTCTCTCTCTCTTTGTCTTTCTCTGCTCTCTCTCTCAAGAGGCACCTCTACTAAATCTTTTTATTATTTGCCACTTGAGCAGAGGGGAGAAGGCCCCTCTCCCAATTCCAATCAATAGGGGGAGAGGTGTGCCTTCAATTTAACAGCACCCTCTGCTCAAGGGAGGACTTTTAAACCGAGGCCATTAACACCTTCAGGCCTGTGACTTGGGGTGAGTGTAGCCCTTATAAAAACACCCCAGAATGGCGACTACATCATCGCCGGTGACGGGGCCAGCCAAGATGTATGCGGGAGTAGCAGCCACAGCCACAGCTGCTCCTGCTGCTTCTGCTGCCCCGTCACCATTCAGACTAATAACTAAAAAGCTTGGGGTGAAGAGCTACACTCACCCCACTATGACTATTGAGACCTGCGTTAAAGCCATGGCTGGGGTTGTCGGCCCCTCAGCCATCGTCGCGGCCTCAAAAATGTATGGGAAGGCTGTGTTCTTCCTGGGGGCGGAGCAGGCGATGTCCCTGGCCGTTGCCAAGGGGCTCACCATGGGCGGGACCTTCCTGCCGGTGGATCCTCTCGAGGCCACCGTGCAGAGGATCGTCGTTTCCAACGTCCCGCCCTATGTTCCTGGTGAGCTCCTCCTTCCCCATCTACGTCAACTTGGGGAGGTGAGGTCGGGGATCACACCCATCCCGCTTGGCTTCCGGGAGGCCAGCCTTCGCCACGTCTTCTCCTTCCGGCGCCAGCTGTTTATCCAGCTGGCGCGGGAGGAGGACACTGATGGGGCATTCGTCGTCCGCCACGAGGGGACCGCCTATCGCGTCTTCTGGACGTCGGATGGTGTGCGGTGCCACGCCTGCAAGGAGGTGGGGCACATCCGGAAAAACTGCCCTGCCTCCAAGGCTGCTGGATCATCTCGTGCGGCCGAGGCTGGCGCCGCCGACGCTCCTCCCACCAGATCTGCCCGCGCGTCGGGAACGTTTGATGCGCGGTCGACGTCAGGGGCTGATGCCACCAAGTCCTCCGGCGGGGGGGAGGGAGCGTGTCCGGCCGGAAAGAAGGCGCTGCGAAAAAATAAACACCTTAGGGCGGGCCCCCCCGTGGATGGCCAGCCCTTGCCTCTTGAGCCCCTTACACCCACGCTCCTTGCGGAGTTAATCGGGGCAGACGCGAGCGGGAGGGGCCTCGTGCCCGAGCCTGTGGCCGCAACCGCCGCAGCGGTAACGCCGATACCTGCGGCCGGGCTCGGGCCCGAGGAGCCCAACAAACCTGCTCCACCGGAGGGAGCTGAGGAGGAGGCCTCTGCAGGCATGGAGGTCTCCCTTGCTCCCTTCATGCTAAAAAGAAGGTGCGAACCCCTGGAAGAGGAGGAGGACCGGGAGGAGGAGGGTCCCTCCGAGCAGGGGGAGTCATCGCCCACCGCGGGTACTGCGCGCCCCCCCCCCGCTGTCACCATCACCAGCGATCGGCAGGGGTCGCCTGTCCCTCGGGAGGCTGAGGCAGATGTGTCTGTCCAGCACGTGCCTCCCGGGGACGGGGATGAGACACTGCCCGTGGGGGGGGTCGTGGAACAACCCGCGGTGGAAATAGATATTCTATCGGTGCCGTTACCCCTCACCGGGTCGGGCGGCCTGGGGTCTGGGTCGGGCGAGCTCGAGGATAATGAGCTCGCCCAATGCGACCCGGACATCTCCCAGGGGCTGCTCGTCTTGGTAGAGCTTTTAATTAAAAACCCCCCATCCGCTGGGTCGGAGGTTGGTGGCGGGGAGGAGGATGGCCCCCTGGCTGCGTCTCTGGTGCCGGACGTGCTGGAGGAGCTGGGAATTGTTCTCTCCCCGGTTTCTCCGGTCGTTCTGGCGTCTGGGGCGGAGGGGAGCTCTGAACCGCCGCCGTCATCTGGCCCAGCACCCCTAGAGGAGCCCAGGGAGAAATCCTCTGCCGCCGATCCTGGGGGTGGGATCTGGGCGGAGGCGGGGCTGGCTGGTGCAGCCGAGCCGTTCGCTTCGCACTGCGCGGCGGACGGGTCGGCCGCTGGTGACGACCCCCTGGAGGAGGATGGGGACTCGGTGATGGGCACGGAGGACGATTCGAACTCCAGCGCCAACAAGGCGATGGATGACCTCGTGCCCCTTGCCGAGTCTCCCCTCATTCCCATAAAGGAACTCCGGGATTTCATGGCTACGTGCCTGGGTCGGCGCAATAAGGTCCGGCTGGCCCTCGACAAGTGGTCGGAGCTGGCGCTGCTCATCGTATCCATCCGCGCCGCCGTTAAGATCATGGGCGCGGATGAGGGTGTGGACCCGCTCGAGCTGCGTCGGCTCAGAACGTTTCTCACTGGGCTGCTGAGGAAGTGGCGGCTGACCAGCGGCTGCGCTTCCTCCCCCCCGTTAGGTGTAGGTAGAGGTTGCACTATGCTTCTGACATGAAGATAACCATAGCCAGCCTCAACATCAACGGCAGCAGGGAGGCGCGCCGCAGATTCAATAACTTCTCGGTCCTTCGGGACGGGAAGTATGCGGTGTGCTTCCTGCAAGAAACCCACACCGTTCCGGGAGACGAAGCCACGTGGCTCCTGGAGTGGCAAGGAGGGGTCAGCATGAGTCACCTCTCCAACAATTCCAGCGGGGTGGCTATCTTGCTGGCCCCGCATTTTCAGCCAGAGATCTTGGGGGTCAAGGAGCACGTGCCGGGCCGCTTGCTCCAGGTCACTGTTCGCCTGGGGGGCGTGCCATTCCAACTAGTGAACGTGTACGCCCCTCAGACTGGTGCGCAGCAAGTGCGCTTCTTCGAAGAAGTGTCCGCTCTTTTGGGCTCCGTCGATGTGGGCGAGTGCGTCATCCTCGGGGGGGATTTTAACTGCACTCTTGAGACGAGGGACCGTTCAGGTCCCCCGCGAAGCCCGGCGGCGATGGGGAAGTTGAGGGACCTGGTTGGGTCCTTCGACTTGGTGGACGTCTGGCGAAATCTCCACCCCGACTCCAGCGCCTTCACTAGCGTGAGGTCTGGGGGAGGAAGGTCCAGAATCGACCGCCTTTACATTTCCCGGGCGTACGTCTCCTGCGTTCCGGTGGCTTCCATGCGGCCGGTGCCGTGCATGGGCCACCACCTGGTGTGGGCGGAGCTTGTTCCGCTGCGCGCACGGTGGGGGTCTGCGTACTGGCATTTTAACAACCTGCTGCTGGAGGACGCGCGGTTCCGGGATTCGTTTTGTCGGTTCTGGGCTGACTGGAGAAGGAAGCAGGGGGGCTTCCCCTCCTTGAGGCTATGGTGGGATGTGGGCAAGGCTCACATCCGTCTCTTCTGTCAGGAGTACGCGAAGGGGTCGACCAAGAGGCGGGAGGCCCGGGTCGGGCGGTTGGAGAAGGAGGTGCTCGACCTGGAGTCCCGTCTCGGTCAGGTCGTCGAGGACCCAGCCCTTCGGAAGGTGTACGAAGAGAAGAAGGGCGCGCTGAAGGACCTGCAGCTCGTCGGGTCCCGAGGCGCGTACGTGAGGTTGCGGATCCAGCTCCTGCGGGACATGGACCGCAGCTCCCCCTTCTTCTACTCGCTGGAAAAAAGACGGGGGGTCCGTAAGCAGCTCTTGGGGCTGCTGGCCGACGACGGATCTCTGGTCTCGAATCTGGAGGGAATCAGCGCGGAGACCCGCGCCTACTACGGGGCTCTTTTCTCTCCGGATCCGTCCAGCGAGGATGCGCGCAGAGTTTTGTGGGAGGACCTGCCAAAGGTCAGCCCGGAGGGCGCCGAAAAACTGGACGCTCCGCTAAGCCTGGCGGAGCTGACCAGCGCCCTCCGCCAGCTCTCTAGGGGAAAGTCCCCGCGGTTGGACGGGCTGACCGTGGAGTTCCACAGGACGTCTTGGGGGGCGACTACGCGCGGGTCCTGGGGGAAAGTTTGGCGACCGGGGAGATGCCCCTCTCTTGGCACAGGGCGGTCATTGTCCTGCTGCCTAAGAATGGCGATCTCCGCCTCCTTAAGAACTGGCGCCTGGTCTCCATCCTCAGCACGGACTATAAAATTTTTGCCAGGGCCATGTCTGCTCGCCTTGGCACCGTGCTGGCCCACATGATCCACCACGACCAGTCCTACACGGTCCCGGGCCGGACCATCCACAATAACATCCATCTGGTCCGGGACCTGGTCCACCACTCCCAGAGGGCTGGTCTGTCGGTCGCCTTCCTCTCCCTGGATCAGGAGAAGGCGTTCGACAGGGTGGATCACGAGGATCTCTTCAGGACTCTGCGCGCATTCGGGTTCGGGACGCATTTCGTCGCCCGGATCCGACTTTTGTACGCCGCCGCAGAGTGTCTGATTAAAGTTAACCGGTCCTTGACGGCGCCCCTTCGCTTCAGGAGGGGGGTGCGTCAGGGATGCCCCATGTCTGGTCAGTTATACGCCGTTTGCGTGGATCCATTCCTGCGCCTCTTGCGGAAGAGGTTGACGGGACTGGCTCTGCAAGGGCCGGGCGTGGAGGTGGTCCTCTCGGCTTACGCCGATGACGTGCTCCTCACGGTCACGGATCCCACTGACTTGCGGACGATGCGGGAATGCCAGCAGATTTACTCGGACGCATCCTCCGCCAAGATCAACTGGGAGAAATGTTCCGGACTCCTGGTGGGTCAGTGGCGGGCGAACTCCCTGCCGGAGGAGTTCAGGCCTTTCGCCTGGAGCACCACGCACCTCCTCTATTTGGGAGTCTACCTTAGCCCTGCCGAGGACGCCTGGCCGGCGAACTGGCAAGAGCTGGAGGCCAAAGTCACCGCTCGCCTAGGACGCTGGACAGGACTGCTCCGAGTGTTGTCCTACAGGGGTCGAGCGCTGGTCATAAACCAGCTGGTGGCCGCCATGTTGTGGTACCGGTTGGTCACTTTGATCCCTCCCCCTGTGTTTGTCGCCAAGATGCAGAAGAAGCTCATCGACTTCTTCTGGGACAAAAGGAAGCACTGGGTCTCTGCCGCGGTTCTGTGTCTCCCGCTTAGGGAGGGCGGTCAGGCGCTGGTGTGCCTTCGCACCCAGGCTGCGACTTTCCATCTTCAGACGCTGCAGAGATACCTGTACGTCGAGAATCCTCCGAGATGGTGTGCGCTGGCGACGTTTTTCTTCCGCCAGCTGCACGGCCTCAATTACGACACGCAGCTCCTGTTCGCGAAAGTGGGCGGCAGGTGTGCCGGTCTGCAGGAGCTGCCTGTCTTCTACCAGGAACTACTATGGGTTTGGAACTACATCGCTTCCAGGCGGAGCTCTCCCCCGTCAGGAACGGCGGCTCTCCTTCGGGAGCCGCTGCTAAGGAATCCGCACCTCCACGAATGCGGTTTCAGGCGGCTGACGGAGGGCAGGGCTGTGCCTGGCAAGGTGACCAGAGTCGGGGACCTGCTCGATGGCGGGGGAGTGGGCTGGATGGCGCCGGAGGAGCTGGCGCGGCGCCTGTCCTGGGCCATCGTCCGGCTCGCGGTCAAAGCCATCGAATCGGTGAAAGCGGCACTGGGCCCCAACTCCACTAGGTGTATCGAGGCGGCTCAAGCATGTGGGGTGATCCCGTCCGAGCTTACCCCCGTTCGGACGGAATTCCTCATCGGTGCCCGGCCCCGAAACTCCCCTCGGGAACCGGCGCCTCACAACTTGAGCCATCTCGAGGAAATACCCTCCGTGCCTTTTCATTCTGCACGGAGGGGTTTCCTGTACGGGCTGCTCCTGCACACTCTCCACTTTGCCATCTTCGTCTACCGTCCAGACACGCCTTGGCGTGGCGTCTTGCCGACTGGCGGCGGCGGAGGTCCCCAATGGAGGGCTCTCTACGCGGGAGTCCTCCCTTGTTTCATCGGGGACTTGGCTTGGAGGGTGTTGCACGGAGCGGTCCCGTGCAATAAGGTTTTAAGTAGGTTCATGGACTCCCAGGCCGCCTGCATTTTTTGCGGCCTGGAGGAGTCCGTGTTTCACATTTATATGGAGTGTGAGAGGTTGCAGCCCTTCTTTCACTACTTGAAGGGGCTGCTCCTCGATTTTTGGTTGCACTTCAGTCCCACGCTCTTGATCAACGGTCACCCGGTGCGGAGGGGAGCGGACAGGTTGGAGGACCTCCTTGTGAGCCTGCTCCTGGGCCTGGCTAAAAGAGCCATGATCTGGTCCAGGCAGCGGGCGGTCGAGGGGGTCGTCCAGCCGGATTGCCTGCCTCTCTTCCGCGGCCATGTTTGCGCCCGGGTGGCCCTGGAGATGGCGCACGCGGTGTCCGCCGGTGCGCTTGAGTATTTCCACGACCGGTGGGCGCCGCGGGGACTGGAGTGCATCATCAACCCAGAAAACCAAATTTTAATTTGATTTGTTATGTTTTAGTTGAACTTTTGTTTACAGTCAATTTGTTTTTTTTTGGTACGAACAAAAAGAGTACCCTCTGTTCAGCATTCACAGCATTGCTGGCTGTGCAGCTGCAAGCACAAGCAGAGGGAGCAGCCAGACTTGGAGAGTGGACTAAAGTGGTGGTCCCCTGACCGGGCAGAGGAGGAGAACGCTGGACCACCACCACCACCTCCACCATCATCACAGCAACTGGGGTGCCTGGAGAGAGAGGACAGAGGAGGAGAAGGAGAAGGGAGGCCAGCAACAACACCAACCAGGGGAGAGGCCTTTCCCATTACTGCCTCCCCAAATTGGCCTCCACTTCAGGAGAGGGAGAGAGGGGAGAGAAACCACCATCAACCAACACCAACTGTTTGGAAGGAGGGAAGAACAACATCATCTTTCAGGTGGGTGTTATTTGGTGCACTCTCCCAAAGACTTTGTATTTTTGGTGGGGGGAGAAAAGAAGAAAAAAGGGACGAATCATCAAGGGGTGTGTGTGTTTGTGGCTCTTGTAAAACACGAGGCCACACACACCACTAATTAAGCACCCCTTCCTATTGCCTGACCTGGGATAGCTGGAGCTGCCGAGGTGATCAGCCCAATTGTACATCGTTAAGACCTGGTGTGGGACTGAGCCTGGGGCATCTCCAGCTTTCCCAGGTGAAGACATCTTCTCCCCCTGCTAGAAGACCACCTTCAAAGACTTTAATTTTTCATCGGAGAGTGCACCCCTGCCGACACCCACCCACCCACCATCCTGAGTGGCGACCCTGCCTTTGTGGCCTCCCTCATTCCCACCCCCCTCTCTCTCTCTCTTTGTCTTTCTCTCCCTTTCTCTCTGAGGCACCTCATTTCATCTTTAATTATTAATTGCCTATTGAGCAGAGGGGAGAAGGCCCCTCTCCCAATTTCAATCAATAAGGGGGAGAGGTGTGCCTTCAATTTAAACAGCTCCCTCTGCTCAATTCAGGACCAAAAAAATACCTGAGGCCATAATTAACACCTTCAGGCCTGTGACTTGGGGTGAGTGTAGCCCTTTTTAGAAAGCACCCCAGAATGGCGACTGCATCTTTGCCGGTGGCGGGGTCAGCCAGGACTTATGCGGGAGTGGCAGCCACAGCCACAGCTACTCCCGCTGCTTCTGCTGCCCCGTCACCTTTCAGACTGATGACAAAAAAGCTTGGGGTGAAGAGCTACACTCACCCCACTATGACTATTGAGGCCTGTGTTAAAGCCATGGCTGGGGTTGTCGGCCCCTCAGCCATCGTCGCGGCCTCAAAAATGTATGGGACGGCTGTGTTCTTCCTGGGGTTGGAGCGGGCGGTGTCCCTGGCCGTCACCAAGGTGCTCCCCGTGGGCGGGACCTTCCTGCCGGTGGATCCTCTCGAGGCCACCGCGCAGAGGATCGTCATTTCCAACGTCCCGCCCTATGTTCCTGGTGAGCTCCTCCTTCCCCATCTACGTCAACTTGGGGAGGTGAGGTCGGGGATCACACCCATCCCGCTCGGCTTCCGGTAGGCCAGCCTTCGCCACGTCTTCTCCTTCCGGCGCCAGCTGTTTATCCAGCTGGCGCGGGAGGAGGACACTGACGGGCATTCGTCGTCCACCACGAGGGGACCGGCTATCGCGTCTTTTGGATGTCGGACGGTGTGCGGTGCCACGCCTGCAAGGAGGTGGGGCACATCCAGAAAAACTGCCCCGCCTCCAAGGCCGCCGGATCATCTCGTGCGGCCGAGGCTGGCGCCGCCGCCTCTCCTCCCCCCGGATCTGCCCGCGCGTCGGGAACGTCTGAAGCGCGGTCGACCTAGGGCCCGATGCCACCAAGGCCTCCGGCGGGGGGGAGGGAGCATGTCCGGCCGGAAAGAAGGCGCGCCGAAAAAATTAATCACCTTAGGGCGTTTCCCCCCGTGGATGGCCAGCCCTTGCCCCTTGAGCCCCTTATACCCGCGCTCCTCGCGGAGTTAATCAGGGCAGACGCGAGCGGGAGGGGCCTCGTGCCTGAGGCCGCAACCGCCGCAGCGGTAATGCCGATACCTGCGGCCGGGCTCCGGCCCGAGGAACCCGACGAACCTGCTCCGCCGGAGGGAGCTGAGGAGGAGGCCTCTGCAGACATGGAGGCCTCCCTCGCTCCCTCCGTGCTAAAAAGAAGGCGCGACCCCCTGGAAGAGGAGGAGGGCCGGGAGGAGGAAGGTCCCTCCGAGCAGGGGGAGTCGTCGCCCGCCGCGGGTACTGCACCCGCCCCCCCCCCCGCTGTCGTCATCACCAGCGATCGGCAGGGGTCGCCTGTCCCTCGGGAGGCTGAGGCAGATGTGTCTGCCCGGCGCGTGCCACCCGGGGATGGGGACGGGACCCTGCCCATGGGGGGGGGGTTGCGGAACAACCCACGGCGGAAATTGACGTTCTATCGGTGCCGTTACCCCTCGCCGGGTCGGGCGGCCTGGGATCTGGGTCAGGCGATCTCGAGGATAATGAGCTCGCCCAATGCGACCCGGACATCTCCCAGGGGCTGCTCATCCTGGTCGAGCTTTTAATTCAAAACACCCCATCCGCTGGGTCGGCGGTTGGTGGCGTGGAGGAGGATGGCCCCCTGGCTGCGTCTCTGGTGCTGGACGCGCTGGAGGAGCTGGGAATTGTTCTTTCCCCGGTTTCTCCGGGCGTTCCGGCGTCTGGGGCGGAGGGGAGCTCTGAACCGCCGCCGTCTTCTGGCCCAGCACCCCTAGAGGAGCCCAGGGAGGAATCCTCTGCCGCCGATCCTGGGGGTGGGATCCAGGCGGAGGCGGGGCTGGCTGGTGCGGCCGAGCTGTTCGCTGCACACTGTGTGGCGGACGGGTCGGCCGCTGGTGACGAGCCCCTGGAGGAGGATGGGGACTCGGTGATGGGCACGGAGGGCGATTCAGACTCCAGCGCCGACGAGGCAATGGATGACCTCGTGCCCCTTGCCGAATTTCCCCTCATTCCCGTAAGGGAACTCCGGGATTTTATGGCCACGTGTCTGGGTCGGCGCAATAAGGTCCGGCTGGCCCTCGACAGGTGGTCGGAGCTGGCGCTGCTCATTGTATCCGTCCGCGCCACCGTTAAGATCATGGGCGCGGATGAGGGTGTGGACCCGCTCGAGCTGCGTCGGCTCAGAACATTTCTCACTGGGCTGCTGAGGAAGTGGCGGCTGACCAGCGGCTGCGCTTCCTCCCCCCGTTAGGTGTAGGTAGAGGTTGCACTATGCTTCTGACATGAAGATAACCATAGCCAGCCTCAACATCAACGGCAGCGCCGCAGATTCAATAACTTCTCGGTCCTTCGGGACGGGAAGTATGCGGTGTGCTTCCTGCAAGAAACCCACACCGTTCCGGGAGACGAAGCCACGTGGCTCCTGGAGTGGCAAGGAGGGGTCAGCATGAGTCACCTCTCCAACAATTCCAGCGGGGTGGCTATCTTGCTGGCCCCGCATTTTCAGCCGGAGATCTTGGGGGTCAAGGAGCACGTGCCGGGCCGCTTGCTCCAGGTCACTGTTCACCTGGGGGGCGTGCCGCTCCATCTAGTGAATGTGTACGCCCCTCAGACCAGTGCGCAGCAAGTGCGCTTCTTCGAAGAAGTGTCTGCTCTTTTGGGCTCCGTCGACGTGGGCGAGTGCGTCATCCTCGGGGGGGATTTTAACTGCACCCTCAAGGCGAGGGACCGATCGGGTCCCCCGCGAAGCCCGGCGGCGATGGAGAAGTTGAGGAACCTGGTCGGGTCCTTCGACTTGGTGGACGTCTGGCGAAATCTGCACTTCGACTCCAGCGCCTTCACTAGCGTGAGGTCTGGGGGAGGAAGGTCCAGAATCGACCGCCTTTACATTTCCCGGACGTACGTCTCCTGCGTTCCGGCGGCTTCCATGCGGCCGGTGCTGTCCACGGACCACCACCTGGTGTGGGCGGAGCTTGCTCCGCTGCGCGCGCCGGGGTGGTCCGCGTACTGGCATTTTAACAACCTGCTGCTGGAGGACGCACGGTTCCGGGATTCGTTTAGTCGATTCTGGGCTGACTGGAGAAGGAAGCAGCGGGGGGGCTTCCCCTCCTTGAGGCTATGGTGGGATGTGGGCAAAGCTCACATCCGTCTCTTCTGTCAGGAGTACGCGAAGGGGTCGACCAAGAGGCGGGAGGCCCGGGTCGGGCGGTTGGAGAAGGAGATGCTCGACCTGGAGTCCCGCCTCGGTCAGGTCGTCGAGGACCCGGCCCTGCGGAAGGTGTACGAAGAGAAGAAGGGCGCGCTGAAGGACCTGCAGCTCATTGGGTCCCGAGGCGCGTACGTGAGGTCGCGGATCCAGCTCCTGCGGGACCTGGACCACGGCTCCCCCTTCTTCTACTCGCTGGTAAAAAGACAGGGGGGTCCGTAAGCAGCTCTTGGGGCTGCTGGCCGACGACGGATCTCTGGTCTTGGATCCGGAGGGAATCAGCGGGGAGACCCGCGCCTACTACGGGGCTCTGTTCTCTCCGGATCCGTCCAGCGAGGATGCGCGCAGAGTTTTGTGGGAGGACCTGCCGAAGGTCAGCCCAGAGGGCGCCGAAAAATTGGACGCTCCGCTAAGCCTGGCGGAGCTGACCGGCGCCCTCCGCCAGCTCTCTAGGGGAAAGTCCCCGGGGCTGGACGGGCTGACCGTGGAGTTACACAGGGCGTTCTGGGATGTCTTGGGGGGCGACTACGCGCGGGTCCTGGGGGAAAGTTTGGCGACCGGGGAGATGCCCCTCTCTTGGCGCAGGGCGGTCATTGTCCTGCTGCCTAAGAAGGGCGATCTCCGCCTTCTTAAGAACTGGCGCCCGATCTCCCTCCTCAGCACGGATTATAAAATCTTTGCCAGGGCCATGTCTGCTCGCCTTGGCACTGTGCTGGCCCACATGATCCACCCCGACCAGTCCTACACGGTCCCGGGCCGGACCATCCACGATAACATCCATCTGGTCCGGGACCTGGTCCACCACTCCCAGAGGGCTTGTCTGTCGGTCGCCTTCCTTTCCCTGGATCAGGAGAAGGCGTTCGACAGGGTGGATCACGAGTCTCTCTTCGGGACTCTGCGCGCATTCGGGTTCGGGACGCATTTCGTCGCCCGGATCCGACTTTTGTACGCCGCCGCGGAGTGTCTGATTAAAGTTAACGGGTCCTTGACGGCGCCCCTTCGCTTCGGGAGGGGGGTGCGTCAGGGATGCCCCATGTCCGGTCAGTTATACGCCATTTGCGTGGAGCCATTCCTGCGCCTCTTGCGGAAGAGGTTGACGGGACTGGCTCTGCAAGGGCCGGGCATGGAGGTGGTCCTCTCGGCTTACGCCGATGACGTGCTCCTCGCGGTCACGGATCCCGCTGACTTGCGGTGGATGCGGGAATGCCAGCAGATTTACTCGGACGCATCCTCCGCCAAGATCAACTGGGAGAAATGTTCCGGACTCCTGGTGGGTCAGTGGCGGGTGGACTCCCTGCCGGAGGAGTTCAGGCCTTTCGCCTGGAGCACCACGCACCTCCTCTATTTGGGAGTCTACCTTAGCCCTGCCGAGGACGCCTGGCCGGCGAACTGGCAAGAGCTGGAGGCCAAAGTCACCGCTCGCCTAGGACGCTGGACAGGACTGCTCCGAGTGTTGTCCTACAGGGGTCGAGCGCTGGTCATAAACCAGCTGGTGGCCGCCATGTTGTGGTACCGGTTGGTCACTTTGATCCCTCCCCCTGCGTTTGTTGCCAAGTTGCAGACATCGACTTCTTCTGGGACAAAAGGAAGCACTGGGTCTCTGCCGCGGTTCTGTGTCTCCCGCTTAGGGAGGGCGGTCAGGCGCTGGTGTGCCTTCACACCCAGGCTGCGACTTTCTGTCTTCAGACGCTGCAGAGATACCTGTACGTCGAGAATCCTCCGAGATGGTGTGCGCTGGCGACGTTTTTCTTCCGCCAGCTGCACGGCCTCAATTACGACACGCAGCTCCTGTTCGCGAAAGTGGGCGGCAGGCGTGCCGGCCTGCGGGAGCTGCCTGTCTTCTACCAGGAACTATTATGGGTTTGGAACTACGTCGCTTCCAGGCGGAGCTCTCCCCCGTCAGGAGCGGCGGCTCTCATTTGGGAGCCGCTGCTCAGGAATCCGCACCTCCATGAACGCGGGTTCGGGCGGTTGGCGGAGGGCAGGGCTGTGCTTGGCAAGGTGACCAGAGTCGGGGACCTGCTCGATGGCGGAGGAGCGGGCTGGATGGCGCCGGAGGAGCTGGCGCGGCGCCTGTCCTGGGCCAACGTCCGGCTCGCGGTCGAAGCCATCGAATCGGTGAAAGCGGCACTGGGCCCCAACTCCACTAGGTTTATCGAGGCGGCTCAAGCACGTGGGGCGATCCCGTCTGAGCTTACCCCCGTTCGGACGGAATTCCTCATCGGCGCCCGGCCCCGAAACTCCCCTCGGGAACCGGCGCCTCACAACTTGAGCCGTCTCGAGGAAATACCCTCCGTGCCTTTTCATTCCACGCGGAGGGTTTTCCTGTACGGGCTGCTCCTGCACACTTTCCACTTTGCCATCTTTGTCTACCGTCCGGACACGCCTTGGCATGGCATCTTGCCGACTGGCGGTGGCGGAGGTCCCCAATGGAGGGCTCTCTACGCGGGAGTCCTCCCTTGTTCCATCGGGGACTTGGCCTGGAGGGTGTTGCATGGAGCGGTCCCGTGCAATAAGGTTTTAAGTAGGTTCACGGACTCCCAGGCCGCCTGCATTTTTTGCAGCCTGGAGGAGTCCGTGTTTCACATTTATATGGAATGTGAGAGGTTGCAGCCCCTCTTCCACTACTTGAGGGGGCTGCTCCTCGATTTTTGGTTGCACTTCAGTCCCACGCTCTTGATCTACGGTCACCCGGTGCGGAGGGGAGCGGACAGGTTGGAGGACCTCCTTGTGGGCCTGCTCCTGGGCCTGGCTAAAAGAGCCATCAATTGGTCCAGGCAGCGGGCGGTCGAGGGGGGTCATCCAGCCGGATTGCCTGCCTCTCTTCCGCGGCCATGTTCGTGCCCGGGTGGGCCTGGAGATGGAGCACGCGGTGTCCGCCGGTGCGCTTGAGTATTTCCGCGACCAGTGGGCGCCGCGGGGACTGGAGTGCATCATCAACATGGAAAACCAAATTTTAATTTGATTTATTAAGTTTTAGTTGAACTTTTGTTTACAGTCTGTGGTGATTATTCCTTGATTAGTAAAAGTATTGTGATTCGTTGTTTGTTAACTGCCTTGGGATATGTGTTGTAATCTCATTGGTAGTTGATGATCACATGATGTGTTGTGGCTACCTTAAATTCAGTCCTTTTCTAGCTTTAGTTGGGACTGGGTGTGGAAAGATATGCTGCTGATTTTAAAGTTAATAAAGCCTAGCTTTGGAAGGCCAATCTATTCTTTATTTCAATTTATTAACTTTATGTTAGAATGGAGCGATATCTTCAACCAGAACGATTCAAGGCTGACCCCAATTCTGCTGGAGTGGATGATAAATGGAAACATTGGTATTGTACATTTAAAAACTTTTTGGGCGTGTTGGACCAAGAGGCTCTAAATAAGCTGAATATGCTGATCAACTACATTGACCCGGATGTATATAAATATATTTTGCACTGTAAAACTTATGAAGAGGCAATTTCTACATTGGATAAGATTTTTGTTAAACCAAAGAATGAGGTATTTGCACGTCACCTTCTCTCTGCCCGTAGGCAGCAGGTGGGAGAATCTTTGGATACTTATTTACAAGCACTTCGGTGCCTTAGTGTTGACTGTAATTATAAGGCTGTGACGGCTGAAGAATATAAGGACGAATCGGTACGGGATGCTTTTATTAATGGATTACTGTCTAGATCAATTCGTCAGCGGTTGTTAGAAAATAAGACTCTGGATCTTAAAAGTACTTTTGAGCAAGCTTCTACATTGGATGTGGCTCAGAGAAGTTCGGATTCTTATGCTCTTTTTAATCGGCCTGCGACTATGGTTTCGGCAGTTTCGGATGAAAAGGAATTATGTGGACTTAATGGGTGTGGTTTACTAGATTTTGAAACAGTTTCTACTTCGGTGGCCGTTGCCTCTAGGATTCAGAAGTGTTATTTTTGTGGGAATATCCGGTACCCTCGTCTGAAGTGTCCTGCTCGGGAGGCTGTGTGTAGTAAATGCGGCAAGAGAGGTCATTATGCACGTGTGTGCAAATCATCACGTTCAATTACCTTCCCTTCTCCTGGTGTGGGAGGGTCTTCCTCCACTCCCTCTTCTGTGACTTTTCAGCCTTTAGATAGGGCGTTTATTGCATCAATTTCTGCTGCATTTGCTCATGACCTAAACAAAGCTATAGTTACGGCTCAAGTTAATGGGTTGGAAGTGAAGGCCCTTATAGATACGGGCAGTACTGAGAGTTTTATAAGTCTTCAGTTTGCGAAGGAGAAGCATTTGAAAATTTCGCCTGTTACGTATCAGGTGTGTATGGCTCAGACGACCCTTACTTCACAAATAGCTGGTTGTTGCTTTGTGAAAATGGTTCTTCTAGGTAATACGTATACTGATATACGCCTATCTGTTTTGCCTAATCTCTGTGCGGATATTTTGATTGGACATGATGTGCTTCAGTTACACGAGTCTCTTAGTCTTTCATTTGGAGGGACTAAGCCACCTTTATCTATTTGTGGATTAACCTCTTTATCTATTCCTCCATTATTACTTTTTTCCAATTTGATGTCGGATTGTAAGCCAATTGCTACCAAGTCAAGAAGATATAGTAGTCAGGATAGAGAATTTATTAATTCTGAAGTTCAACGTCTCTTATTGGAAGGAATCATTGAACCTAGTTGTTCGCCTTGGCGAGCACAGGTAGTTGTCACGACTAATGAGAGACACAAGAAACGAATGGTGATAGACTATTCCCAAACTATTAATAGGTATACTCAATTAGACGCGTACCCTTTGCCTAAGATTGATGAGCTTATCAATAAAGTATCTCAGTATAAAGTTTTTAGCACTATTGATTTAAAGAGTGCTTATCATCAGATTCCTATTGTTAAGAAGGATCAACCATATACGGCCTTTGAGGCTGGTGGAAAGCTGTATCAGTTTTGCCGAATACCATTTGGTGTTACTAATGGTGTTGCTTGTTTTCAACGGGCAATGGATGCTTTTATAAGTGATAACTCCCTCTCTGACACCTTTTCATACTTAGATGACATCACAGTGTGTGGCAAATCAAGGGTGGAGCATGATTCTAATTTAAAAAGATTCCTTCAAGCTGCGGAAAAAGTTGGTTCAACTTTTAACAAAGAGAAATGTATCTTTTCGACTACTGAGGTAAATCTATTGGGGTATATTATTTCGGGAAATAAGATTAAACCAGATCCAGAACGTCTGCGACCATTGATCGATTTACCTTGTCCTACTAATTCTAAGGCTTTGCAACGAGTTGTTGGACTGTTTTCTTATTATTCTAATTGGATTGCAAATTTTTCACGGAAGATCCGGCCTCTTATTCGGGTTACAACATATCCTCTATCATGGGAGGCCAGGACATGTTTTGAGAATTTTAAAAAGGATATTTTAGGAGCAGTTGTGCATTCCATTGATGAGCAGGTTCCCTTTGTGATTGAGACGGATGCTTCGGATTTTGCAATTGGGGCTACTTTGAACCAAAATGGAAGACCTGTGGCCTTTTTCTCACGTACTTTGAATAATAGTGAAAAAAGACATTCCTCAATAGAAAAAGAGGCATACGCAATAGTAGAAGCATTGCGTAAATGGAGACATTATTTATCGGGGCGACATTTCACGTTGGTAACTGATCAAAAATCTGTGTCCTTTATGTTTGATGTTAAACATTTTGGAAAGATTAAAAATGATAAAATAATGAGATGGAGGATTGAGTTGGCATGTTACCATTTTGACATAGTTTATCGTCCGGGGAAGGATAATGTTGCTGCTGATGCACTGTTGAGGGCTTATTGTTCTGTGATTCACGGAGATACGCTTATTAATCTTCACAATGCCTTATGTCATCCTGGGGTTACGAGGATGATACACTTTGTACGCAGTAAGAACTTGCCTTTTTCAGTTGAAGACGTCAAGCAGATGACTTCATCATGTTCTATCTGTGCTCGGTGTAAACCGAATTTCTTTAAGCCTCAACGAGCTCATCTTATAAAGGCTACTTCTCCTTTTGAACGTTTGAGTGTCGATTTTAAGGGACCTCTTCCTTCAACTACTCAAAACCGATATATATTTACTGTTGTGGACGAGTTTTCAAGGTTCCCTTTTTGCTTTTCCTTGTGCAGATGTATCAGCTGCTACAGTTATTAAATGTTTGACTCAACTTTTTGTCATCTTTGGGATGCCTGCGTATATCCATTCGGATCAGGGAAGTTCTTTTATGTCTTCCCAGTTGAAGGAATACCTTCAGAGTCGGGGAATTTCTACTAGTAGAACTACCCCGTATAATCCCCAGGGTAATGGACAGTGCGAATGATACAATGGGGTGATCTGGAAGGCAGTTATGTTGGCGTTGACATCCCGGAACCTTAAGAATATACAGTGGGAAATGGTGCTGCCTGATGCCCTGCATTCCATTAGATCATTGCTTTCAACGGCTACTAATGTGACCCCCCCATGAAAGGCTCGTTAACTATCCGCGGAGATCTACTACGGGATATTCGGTACCTTCATGGCTTACTATGCAGGGACCTGTGTTGCTTCGACGCCATGTTAGATTGTCAAAATATGACCCCTTGGTGGAGGAGGTGGAGCTGTTGGAGGCAAATTCCCAATATGCTCATATTCGATTCCAAGATGGGAAAGAAAGTACTGTTTCAATTAAAGACTTGGCTCCTTGTGGGGGCCAGCCCTCTTCTGAGGATATTAATAATGGTCATGATTCGGATAATGTGGATGTTGTTACAGATACTACGAATATTTCCAATCCGATTGCAGATAATCATACTTCTATTAGTCAGCCTTTGATAGATGTTTATGACCGGCCCAGTTCATCTTCTGATGGGATTTCTAATCCGGAAACCGTTGAGAATCGGGATATGGATAGCCTTCCTGTTGAAGATACTTCTGTGCCTTCTGGCGTGAGAGGGCAAGGAATTTCACCAAGGTTAAGAAGGTCGACACGAACAAGATATCCGGTCGACCGATTGAAAATGGACTTTTAAATTGATAGTAATGTTTTAAAAATTGTTGAAATATTATAGTATGTTGTTTTAGTTGAGAGATACTTAATACTTATGCGTAATGTTATTATTTGTTGTTGTTCATTTAGTATTGTGTTATGTAAATAGTTTTATTCTCGTGCATAGTTTAGTTGTAAATAATTAATTGTAAATTGTAAAAGTTATTAGGTTGGAGTATATTTTAAAAGGAGGGGTGAATGTGGTGATTATTCCTTGATTAGTAAAAGTATTGTGATTCGTTGTTTGTTAACTGCCTTGGGATATGTGTTGTAATCTCATTGGTAGTTGATGATCACATGATGTGTTGTGGCTACCTTAAATTCAGTCCTTTTCTAGCTTTAGTTGGGACTGGGTGTGGAAAGATATGCTGCTGATTTTAAAGTTAATAAAGCCTAGCTTTGGAAGGCCAATCTATTCTTTATTTCACAGTCCAATTTGGGTTTTTTGGGTACAAGCAAAAGAGTTACCCTCTGTTCAGTCATTTCCTGCCTGTGCAGCTGCCTCAGTCAGCAGGAGGAGAAGGAGCAGCCAAACCAGGAGAGTGGAAAGTGGTGGTCTCCTGACCAGGAAGAGGAGGATATCGATAGACCACCACGACCTCCACCTCCACCATCATCACAGCAACTGAGGTGCCTGGAGAGAGAGGACAGAGGAGGAGAAGGAGAAGGGAGGCCAGCAACAACACCAACCAGGGGAGAGGCCTTTCCATTACTGCCTCCCCAAATTGGCCTCCACTTCAGGAGAGGGAGAGAGGGGAGAGAAACAACCAACAACCAACAACTGTTTGGAAGGAGGGAAGAACAACATTATCTTTCAGGTGGGTGTTATTTGGTGCACTCTCCCAAAGATTTTGTATTTTAGGTGGGGGGAGAAAAGAAGAAAAAAGGGCCGGATCATCAAGGGGTGTCTGTGTGTGTGGCTCTTGTTAAAAACTAGGCCACACACACCACTAATAAGCACCCCTTCAATTGCCTGACCTGGGACAGCTGGAGCTGCCTAGGTGAAGTCCAATTACATCGTTAAGACCTGGTGTGGGACTGAGCCTGGGGCATCTCCAGCTTTCCCAGGTGAAGACATCTTCTCCCCCTGCCAGAAGACCACCGTCAAAGACTTTAATTTCCCATCGGAGAGTGCACCCCTGCCAACACCAACCCACCCACCATCCTGAGTGGCAACACTGCCCTTGCGGCCTCCCTCCTTCCCACCCCCCTCTCTCTCTCTCTTTGTCTCTCTCTGCCTCTTTCTCTGAGGCACCCCAATTTCATCTCTTTTTATTAATTGCCCATTGAGCAGAGGGGAGAAGGCCCCTCTCCCAATTTCAATCAATAAGGGGAGAGGTGTGTCTTCATCTTAAACAGCTCCCTCTGCTCAATAGAGGACCAAAAAATACCTGAGGCCATTAACACCTTCAGGCCTGTGACTTGGGGTGAGTGTAGCCCTTATAAAAACACCCCATAATGGCGACTGCATCTTCGCCGGTGGCGGGGCCAGCCAGGACTTATGTGGGAGTGGCAGCCACATCCACAGCTGCTCCCGCTGCTTCTGCTGCCCCGTCACCATTCAGATTGATGACAAAAAAGCTTGGGGTGAAGAGCTACACTCACCCCACTATGACCATTGAGGCCTGCGTTAAAGCCATGGCTGGGGTTGTCGGCCCCTCAGCCATCGTCGCGGCCTCAAAAATGTATGGGAAGGCTGTGTTCTTCCTGGGGTTGGAGCGGGCGGTGTCCCTGGCCGTCGCCAAGGGGCTCACCGTGGGTGGGACCTTCCTGCCGGTGGATCCTCTCGAGGCCACCGCGCAGAGGATCGTCATTTCCAACGTCCCGCCCTATGTTCCTGGTGAGCTCCTCCTTCCCCATTTACGCCAACTTGGGGAGGTGAGGTCGGGGATCACACCCATCCCGCTCGGCTTCCGGGAGGCCAGCCTTTGCCACGTCTTCTCCTTCCGGCGCCAGCTGTTTATCCAGCTGGAGCGGGAGGAGGACACCGACAGGGCGTTTGTCGTCCTCCACGAGGGGACCGCCTATCGCGTCTTTTGGACATCGGACGGTGTGCGGTGCCATGCCTGCAAGGACGTGGGGCACATCAAGAAAAACTGCCCCGCCTCCAAGGCCGCCGGATCATCTCGTGCGGCCGAGGCTGGCGCCGCCGCCGCCCCTCCCCCGGATCTGCCCACGCGTCGAGATCATCTGATGCGCGGTTGACGTCGGGGGCCGATGCCACCAAGGCCTCCGGCGGTGGGGAGGGAGCGCGTCTGGCTGGAAAGAAGGCGCGGATAAAATCAAAACACCTGAGGGCGGGTCCCCCCGTGGAGGGTCAGCCCTTGCCCCTTGAGCCCCTTACACCCGCGCTCCTCGCGGAGTTAGTCGGGGCGGACGTGAGTGGGAGGGGCCTCGTGCCCGAGCCTGTGGTCGCAACCGCCGTTGCGGAAGCGCCGATACCTGCGGCCGGGCTCGGGCCTGAGGAACCCGACAAACCTGCTCCACCGGAGGGAGCTGAGGAGGAGGCCTCTGCAGACATGAAGGTCTCCCTCGCTCCCTCCGTGCTAAAAAGAAGGCGCGACCCCCTGGAAGAGGAGGAGGACCGGGAGGAGGAAGGTCCCTTCTAGCAGGGGGAGTCGTCGCCCGCCGCGGGTACTGCGTCCCCCCCCACGCTGTCATCATCACCAGCGATCGGCAGGGGTTGCCTGTCCCTCGGGAGGCTGAGGCAGATGTGTCTGTCTGGCGCGTGCCTCCCGGGGATGGGGACGAGACCCTGCCCGTGGGGGGGGTCGCGGAACAACCCGCGGCAGAAATTGACATTCTATCGGTGCCGTTACCCCTCGCTGGGTCGGGCGGCCTGGGATCTGGGTCGGGCGAGCTTGAGGATAATGAGCTCGCCCAATGCGACCCAGACATCTCCCAGGGGCTGCTCGACCTGGTAGAGGTTTTAATTCAAAACACCCCATCCGCTGGGTCGGAGGTTAGTGGCGGGGAGGAGGATGGCCCCCTGGCTGCGTCTCTGGTGCCGGACATACTGGAGGAGCTGGGAATTGTTCTCACCCTGGTTTCTCCGGCCGTTCCGGCGTCTGGGGCGGAGGGGAGCTCTGAACCGCCGCCGTCTTCTGGCCCAGCACCCCTGGAGGAGCCCAGGGAGGAATCCTCTGCCGCCGATCCTGGGGGTGGGATCCAGGCGGAGGCGGGGCTGGCTGGTGCGGCGGGGCTGGCTGGTGCGGCCGAGCCGTTCGCTGCGCACTGCGCGGCGGACGGGTCGGCCGCTGGTGATGACCCCCTGGAGGAGGATGGGGACTCGGTGATGGGCACGGAGGACGATTCGGACTCCAGCGCCGACGAGGCGATGGATGACCTCATGCCCCTTGCCGAGTCTCCCCTCATTCCCGTAAGGGAACTTCGGGATTTTATGGCCAGATGCCTGGGTCGGCGCAACAAGGTCCGGCTGGCCCTCGACAGGTGGTCGGAGCTGACGCTGCTCATCGTATCCGTCCGCGCCGCCGTTAAGATCATGGACGCGGACGAGGGTGTGAACCCGCTCGAGCTGCGTCGGCTCAGAATGTTTCTCACTGGGCTGCTGAGGAAGTGGCGGCTGACCAGCCGCTGCGCTTCCTCCCCCCGTTAGGTGTAGGTAGAGGTTGCACTATGCTTCTGACATGAAGATAACCATAGCCAGCCTCAACATCAACGGCAGCAGGGAGGCGCGTCGCAGATTCAATAACTTCTCGGTCCTTCGGGACGGGAAGTATGCGGTGTGCTTCCTGCAAGAAACCCACACCGTTCCGGGAGACGAAGCCACGTGGCTCCTGGAGTGGCAAGGAGGGGTCAGCATGAGTCACCTCTCCAACAATTCCAGCGGGGTGGCTATCTTGCTGGCCCCGCATTTTCAGCCGGAGATCTTGGGGGTCAAGGAGCACGTGCCGGGCTGCTTGCTCCAGGTCACTGTTCGCCTGGGGGGCGTGCCGCTCCATCTAGTGAACGTGTACGCCCCTCAGACCGGTGCGCAGCAAGCGCGCTTCTTCGAAGAAGTGTCCGCTCTTTTGGGCTCCGTCGACGTGGGCGAGTGCGTCATCCTCGGGGGGGATTTTAACTGCACCCTCGAGGCGAGGGACCGTTCAGGTCCCCCGTGAAGCCCGGCAGCGATGGAGAAGTTGAGGGACCTGGTTGGGTCCTTCGACTTGGTGGACGTCTGGCGAAATCTCCACCCCGACTCCAGCGCCTTCACTAGCGTGAGGTCTGGGGGAGGAAGGTCCAGAATCGACCGCCTTTACATTTCCCGGGCATACGTCTCCTGTGTTCTGGCGGCTTCCATGCGGCCAGTGCCATCCACGGACCACCACCTGGTGTGGGGGGAGCTCGCTCCACTGCGCGCGCGGGGGGTGTCCGCGTAATGGCATTTTAACAAGCTGCTGCTGGACGACGCGCGGTTCCGGGATTCGTTTCGTTGGTTCTGGGCCGACTGGAGAAGGAAGCGGGGGGGCTTCCCCTCCTTGAGGCTATGGTGGGATGTGGGCAAGGCTCACATCGGTCTCTTCTGTCAGGAGTACGCGAAGGGGTCGACCAAGAGGCGGGAGGCCCGGGTCGGGCGGTTGGAGAAGTAGGTGCTCGACCTGGAGTCCTGTCTCGGTCAGGTCGTCGAGGACCCGGCCCTGCGGAAGGTGTACGAAGAGAAGAAGGGCGCGCTGAAGGACCTGCAGCTCGTCGGGTCGCGAGGCGCGTACGTGAGGTCGCGGATCCAGCTCCTGCGGGACCTGGACCGTGGCTCCCCCTTCTTCTACTCGCTGGAAAAAAGACAGGGGGTTCGTAAGCAGCTCATGGGGCTGCTGGCCGATGACGGATCTCTGGTCTCGGATCCGGAGGGAATCAGCGCGGAGACCCGCGCCTACTACGGGGCTCTGTTCTCTCCGGATCCGTCCAGCGAGGATGCGCGCAGAGTTTTGTTTGAGGACCTGCCGAAGGTCAGCCCGGAGGGCGCCAAAAAATTGGACGCTCCGCTAAGCCTGGCGGAGCTGACCGGCGCCTCCGCCAGCTCTCTAGGGGAAAGTCCCCAGGGCTGGACGGGCTGACCGTGGAGTTCCACAGACGTTCTGGGACGCCTTGGGGGGCGACTACGCGCGGGTCCTGGGGAAAGTTTGGCTACCGGGGAGATGCCCCTCTCTTGGCGCAGGGCGGTCATTGTCCTGCTGCCTAAGAAGGGCGATCTCCGCCTCCTTAGGAACTGGCGCCCGGTCTCCCTCCTCAGCACGGACTATAAAACCTTTGCCAGGGCCATGTCTGCTCGCCTTGGCACCGTGCTGGCCCACATGATCCAACCCGACCAGTCCTACACGGTCCCGGGCCGGACCATCCACGATAACATCCATCTGGTCCGGGACCTGGTCCACCTCTCCCAGAGGGCTGGTCTGTCGGTCGCCTTCCTTTCCCTGGATCAGGAGAAGGCGTTCGACAGGGTGGATCACGAGTATCTCTTCGGGACTCTGCGCGCATTCGGGTTCGGGACGCATTTCGTCGCCTGGATCCGACTTCTGTATGCCGCCGCGGAGTGTCTGATTAAAGTTAACGGGTCCTTGACGGCGCCCCTTCGCTTCGGGAGGGGGGTGCGTCAGGGATGCCCCATGTCCGGTCAGTTATATGCCGTTTGCGTGGAGCCATTCCTGCGCCTCTTGCGGAAGAGGTTGACGGGACTGGCTCTGCAAGGGCCGGGCGTGGAGGTGGTCCTCTTGGCTTACGCTGATGACGTGCTCCTCACGGTCATGGATCCCGCTGATTTGCGGAGGATGCGGGAATGCCAGCAGATTTACTCGGACGCATCCTCCGCCAAGATCAACTGGGAGAAATGTTCCAGACTCCTGGTGGGTCAGTGGCGGGTGGACTCCCTGCCGGAGGAGTTCAGGCCTTTCGCCTGGAGCACCACGCACCTCCTCTATTTGGGAGTCTACCTTAGCCCTGCCGAGGACGCCTGGCCGGCGAACTGGCAAGAGCTGGAGGCCAAAGTCACCGCTCGCCTAGGACGCTGGACAGGACTGCTCCGAGTGTTGTCCTACAGGGATCGAGCGCTGGTCATAAACCAGCTGGTGGCCGCCATGTTGTGGTACCGGTTGTTCACTTTGATCCCTCCCCCTGCGTTTGTTGCCAAGATGCAGAAGAAGCTCATCGACTTCTTCTGGGACAAAAGGAAGCACTGGGTCTCTGCTGCGGTTCTGTGTCTCCCGCTTAGGGAGGGCGGTCAGGCGCTGGTGTGCCTTCGCACCCAGGCTGCGACTTTCCTTCTTCAGACGCTGCAGAGATACCTGTACATCGAGAATCCTCCGAGATGGTGTGCGCTGGCGACGTTTTTCTTCCGCCAGCTGCACGGCCTCAATTACGACACGAAGCTCCTGTTTGCGAAAGTGGGCGGCAGGCGTGCCGGCCTGCGGGAGCTGCCTGTCTTCTACCAGGAACTACTATGGGTTTAGAACTACATCGCTTCCAGGCGGAGCTCTCCCCCGTCAGGAGCGGCGGCTCTCCTTCGGGAGCCGCTGCTCAGGAATCCGCACCTCCACGAACGCGAGTTCGAGCGGCTGGCGGAGGGCAGGGCTGTGCCTGGCAAGGTGACCAGAGTCGGGGACCTGCTCGATGGCGGAGGAGCGGGCTGGATGGCGCCGGAGGAGCTGGCGCGACGCCTGTCCTGGGCCAACGTCCGGCTCGCGGTCGAAGCCATCGAATCGGTGAAAGCGGCACTGGGCCCCGACTCCACTAGGTGCATCGAGGCGGCTCAAGCACGTGGGGCGATCCCATCCGAGCTTACCCCCGTTCGGACGGAATTCCTCATCGGTGCCCGGCCCCCAAACTCCCCTCGGGAACCGGCGCCTCACAACTTGAGCCGTCTCGAGGAAATACCCTCCGTGCCTTTTCATTCTGCGCGGAGGGGTTTCCTGTACGGGCTGCTCCTGCACACTCTCTACTTTGCCATCTTCGTCTACCGTCCGGACACGCCTTGGCGTGGCGTCTTGCCGACTGGCGGTGGCGGAGGTCCCCAATGGAGGGCTCTCTACGCGGGAGTCCTCCCTTGTTCCATCGGGGACTTGGCCTGGAGGGTGTTGCATGGAGCGGTCCCGTGCAATAAGGTTTTAAGTAGGTTCACGGACTCCCAGGCCGCCTGCATTTTTTGCGGCCTGGAGGAGTCCGTGTTTCACATTTATATGGAGTGTGAGAGGTTGCAGCCCCTCTTTCACTACTTGCAGGGGCTGCTCCTCAATTTTTGGTTGCACTTCAGTCCCACGCTCTTGATCTACGGTCACCCGGTACGGAGGGGAGCGGATAGGTTGGAGGACCTCCTTGTGGGCCTGCTCCTGGGCCTGGCTAAAAGAGCCATCAATTGGTCCAGGCAGCGGGCGGTCGAGGGGGTCGTCCAGCCGGATTTCCTGCCTCTCTTCCGCGGCCATGTTCGCGCCCGGGTGGCCCTGGAGATGGAGCACGCGGTGTCCGCCGGCGCGCTTGAGTATTTTCGTGACCGGTGGGCGCCGCGGGGACTGGAGTGCATTATCAACCCGGCAAACCAAATTTTAATTTGATTTGTTAAGTTTTAGTTGAACTTTTGTTTATTTACAGTCTAATTGGTTTTTTTTTGGGTCCAAACAAAAAGAGTACCCTCTGTTCAGTAATTACCTATTATATTGTTCTCCTGCAGTCCATGTATTATTAAGGCGCGGACACTACAAGTTCAAATCTACATTCACAAGAATATTGTAAAAGTTATAAATATGACTTCCCCAAACAAATTCAATTTTTCTTTAACAATGTGGGTAACGCTGTGTGCTAACCAAACTTCATCCATAACTTTAAGTCTGACTTGTTATTAACTATGAATAATAGATGAGGTTAAAACTCCAAATTACTTGTGATGAACATAATTTGTCAATGTTTATTTTTGTTTTGCAACTGTTCTGCAGTTCGAGTGTGTCATGGTACATTCTATACTGTACATACCTTACATCGTTGATTGCATTACATATGGAGCAGCCTGGTATTGAGCATTGAGAGCATGTAGATGACAGCTTTGCTAGTTTTCACTGGGCTGGAGTATTGTTTAGTCCATTTTGTGATAAGATTGGGCAGCTTGCCACACACCACATTGCTTTAGTGTTTGCATTTATGTGGAATGGGCAGAGACCAAATCCTGAAGAATGTCTCCTAGTTCAGTCTCATGTGTCAGCCGTGGCTCAGTGGGTAGCACTCTCACCTCTGAGTCAGAAGGTTGTGGGTTCACGTCCCACTCCAGAAACTTGAGCACAGAAATCTAGGCTGACACTCCAGTGCAGTACTGAGGGAGTGCTGCACTGTTAGAGGTGTCGTCTTTTGGATGAAACGTTAAACCAAAGACCTGTCTGCTCTCTCACGTGGATATTAAAGATCTTGCGGCAGAGGAGTTATCCCCAGCGTCCTGGTCAATATTTATCCCTCAATCAACATCACTAAAACAGATTATCTGGTCATTATCACATTGCTGTTTGTGGGAGCTTGCTGTGTGCAAATCGGCTGACAGGTTTCCTACATTACAACATGTAAGAAGTCACACAACACCAGGTTATAGTCCAACAGTTTTATTTGAAATCACAAGCTTTCGGAGTGCTGCTCCTTCGTCAGGTGAAGTGGAGAGATGCATATAGACACAGCTTATATAGTCAGAGAATAATGCCAGATGATTACAGGTAATCTTTCTAACTGCCATTTATCACACCTCGGCAGAGAGATAATCACAGCAATCAAAGGTGTGAATGGTGTCCAAACAGGTTAGTCAGGAAAACATTACATCAAAGAACAATGAGGTGGGGTCACAAGGGGTCAAATGTTGCAGATGCTGGGGTCTGTATGAAAAACAAAAAAAAAACAAAAAAACATTTTTTTTGCTGGAAATCACAGCAGGTCCGGCCACATCTGTGTAGAGAGAACAAGCCAACGATGACTCGAGTCTGGATGACCCTACGTCAGGTGGGGTTACATGTAGCGTGACATGAACCCAAGATCCCGTTTGAGGCTGTCCTCATGAGTGCGGAACTTGGCTATCAGTTTCTGCTCTACGATTTTGTGTTGTCATGTGTCTCGAAGGCCGCCTTGGAGAATGCTTACCCGAAGATCGGAGGCTGAATGTCCTTGACTGCTGAAGTGTTCCCCGACTGGGAGGGAACACTCCTGCCTGGCGATTGTTGCGCGGTGTCTGTTCATCCGTTGTCGCAGCGTCTGCATGGTCTCGCCGATGTACCATGCTCCGGGGCATCCTTTCCTGCAACGTATGAGGTAGACAACGTTGGCCGAGTCACATGAGTATGTACCATGTACCTGGTGGGTGGTGTCCTCACGTGTGATGATGGTATCTGTGTTGATGATCTGGCATGTCTTGCAGAGGTTGCCGTGGCAGGGTTGTGTGGTGTCGTGATCGCTGTTCTCCTGAAAGCTGGTTAATTTGCTGCGAACGATGGTCTGTTTGAGGTTAGGCGGCTGTTTGAAGGCGAGTAGTGGATGCATGGGGATGGCCTTAGCGAGGTGTTCGTCGTCATTGATGACATGTTGAAGGCTGCGAAGAACATGGCGTAGTTTCCCTGCTCCGGGGAAGTACTGGACGACGAAGGGTACTCTGTTGGTTGTGTCCCGTGTTTGTCTTCTGAGGAGGTCTATAAGATTTTTTGCTGTGGCCCGTCGGAACTGTCGACTGATGAGTCGAGTGTCATATCCCGCTCTTACGAGGGCGTCTTTCAGCGTCTGTAGGTGTCCATCGCGTTCCTCCTCATCTGAGCAGATCCTGTGTATTCACAGGGCTTGTCCATAGGGGATGGCTTCTTTAACGTGGTTAGGGTGGAAGCTAGAGAAGTGGAGTATCCTGAGGTTGTCCGTGGGCTTGTGGTAGAGTGAAGTGCTGAGGTGTCCGTCTTTGATGGAGATTCGTGTGTCCAAGAATGAAACCGATTCTGAGGAGTAGTCCATGGTGAGTTTGATGGTGGGATGGAACTTGATGTTATTGTGTAGTCTTTTCAGTGATTCTTCGGCGTGGGTCCATAGGAAGAAAATGTCGTCGATGTATCTGATGTATTGCGTTGGTTGGAGGTCCTGTGCAGCGAAGAAGTCTTGCTCGAACTTGTGCATGAAGATGTTGATGTATTGGGGTGCGAATTTGGTCCCTATGGCTGTTCTGTGTGTTTGGGTAAAGAACTGGTTGTCGAAGGTGAAGACATTGTGGTCAAGGATGAAGCGGATGAGTTGTAGGATGGCGTCTGGAGATTGGCTGACTCAACACCAACAACAACAGTCAGAAAGATTACCTGTAATCATCTGGCATTATTCTCTGACTATATAAGCTGTGTCTTTATGCATCTCTCCACTTCACCTGACGAAGGAGCAGCGCTCCGAAAGCTTGTGATTTCAAATAAAACTGTTGGACTATAACCTGGTGTTGTGTGACTTCTTACATTTGTCCACCCCAGTCCAACACCGGCATCTCTACATTACAACAATAACTACTCTTCAAAAGTACTTCATTGGCTGTAATGCACTTTGTGGTGTCCTGAGGTCGTGATAGGTGTTATATAAATGCAAATCTTCTTTCCTTTTACATGCTGTTTTTCGTCAAGCCTTAATTCACAATGGGCTTGTGGGATGATGCACCCACCACCAGCAGCAGGATAGGCCATTGGGCTGAAGTTGGAAGAAAGTCCAAGGGCTAGATTTTCAGTTGATAGCGCCAGCAGTTAGCGCCTTAAGAGAAGTGATTTTCGGGCGCTATGCGTGTAGCGCCCGTGCGCAGCACAGTTTGCGCCCCGCCCCAAATTAAGTTGCCCGTTAGCGCCGGCGCAAAGTTTAGCGCCCGCCCGGATGCGCGCGCAGAAAATGACGTCACATCCTCGTGCAACGCCCTTTGTGCGCCCCGATTCCAAACTTCAGTCGGACCGCCCCATTGTGCGGCTGGCGGCCGGAGCGTTTGGAAAAAGGAACGCAACACAACCAGCGCGGGCCCCGGGGGGCGCAAATTAAAGGGGACGTGCTCTCCAGTATAAAGGCCAGCCTTTTTTCAGAAAACACTCTTGTGCAACGCATTTCTGGAGACACAACAAGGAGGATAGCTAACTGGTTTCAAGCAGCAAGAGCTCAGGTATTTTTGGACTCAGACCAGAGCGCTGCAAGTGGCCTTTTGGAAATTTGAGTGTTTGCCAGGATTTGATGGGGGTTGCATGGGGTGCCAACGCGGAGCTGCAGCTCCATGTCCGTAGGGCTCGCAGACGCATTGTGAGAGGGGCAGCCCTGGCTAGAGGCAGAGGGGGCTACAGGCGTCGGCCACGTAGGCCTTACCCAGTCAGGCTATACCGCCAGCAGCGCTCCTACCTAAACATGAGTGCCGCGCGATGTGTTAAAAGGCTCCGATTCCACAGTCCAAAAATGTGTGAGTTAGGTTGATTGGCTATGATAAATTGACCCTTAGTGTTAGGGGGATTAAATACGTGGGGTTACGGGGATCGGGTGGGATATGTGTTGGTGTAGGGGTTACGGGGATCGGGTGGGATATGTGTCGGTGCAGGCTCGATGGGCCGAAATGGCCTCTATCTGCACTTGTGGGGTTTCTGTGATTCTGTGATCTGCCACCTGCTTCGCCGAGATCTGCGGCCAAAGCTCAGGTGCAGGACGTCTCTGTCGGTGGAAGTGAAGGTGACGGTGGCATTGAACTTCTGTGCCACCGGCTCCTTCCAATACGCTGCTGGGGACATAGCAAACATCTCCCAGTACGGCGCGCATCGCTGCATCCGCCAGGTGACCGAAGCACTGTTCAGAAGGAGAAGCCAATTCATCTCCTTCCCCATGGCCCTGGAGAGCCAGCATCAGCGCGCATTGGGATTTTCCAGACTCGGGGAATTCCCCTTGGTGCAGGGCGCCATTGACTGTACGCATGTGGCTTTGCGGGCCCCTCTGGAGCATGGCGAGCAGTATCGCAACAGGAAGGGCTACCATTCTCTGAATGTGCAGCTGGTCTGTGACCACAAGCAGCGCATCATGGCAGTCAATGCCAGCTTCCCAGGCAGCAGCCACGATGCCTTTATCCTGCGGCAGAGTACTGTGCATGACATGTTCCAGGCACAGCCTCCCCCAAGAGGATGGCTACTCGGGGACAAAGGCTATCCTTTGTGCACCTGGCTCATGACCCCGCTCCGCGCGCCCAGGACCGCTGCTGAAGAGGCCTACAACGAGAGCCATCAAACCACCCGCAACATCATCGAGCTAACTATTGGGGTCCTCAAGCAGCGGTTCCGCTGCCTTGATCGCTCCGGAGGAGCTCTCCAGTATTCGCCGGACCGGTTCTCCCAATTTGTGGTGGTTTGCTGCATGCTACACAACCTGGCTATCCGCAGGACTCAGGCACTGCCACCTGACATTGGACCAGCACCTCAGGAGGAGGAGCAGGAGGAGCATGAGGAGGAGGAGGAGGAGGAGCAGGAGTACGTTCCCAGGAGGGAGCGACCAGGGCCAAGGGCCGCACGACGCCACCTTATTACATGGTACTTCTAAGCCCCCTGTCAGGGAATGGCCAGGGGCCATGAGGGAAGATGAATGCAGCCGCTCCGCAGCCCCTCAGCCGGCGAAGCCAACAAACACTAAGAAGAACAACCATGGAGACTGCATGAATAAAGATAATTTTTTATTACACAAAAATGAAAAGCCCTTCCCACATGAATCCCCCAAAACAATAAACGGGCCCCACAAAAAGCCCAACAAACGACTCACTCCCACAAACTGGGGAGGAGTCACTCCACCTTTCTTCAAACCGGGCCTCAACGTCGGCCTAAAGCAAAAAATAAGCCCTCCAACAACACAACCATGGGCAAAATAAAGATGGCCACCGCCATATAAAAGGAAAGCTGGCCACACCCTCTACTGAGTGGCCCGAGAGGGCGAGACCTTGCCCAGCCTTTTGCCTCCCCTGCCCGGCCTGCTGCTCCTTCGCAAGCTCTGCCCAGTGGCTGCTACGAGGCTGGGGGAAGGTGCCTGAGGCTCAGATGCCCTTCCGCCAGATGCCGCTGGGGGGCGGCCTACACGGCGTTTGGGCCTCGAGGGGCCATCTGCTGAGTGGCGCACCTGAGCCTGGCCACCATCAGCTGCAGCCGCTTGCCCTTGACGCCCCAGTGGGGGAATGGCGGCGACGGATGGCGCAATGTGGGCCAGCTGGCGTCTGGGATGCGCTGGCTGGTGCTGTGGCGCGGTGGCACTCGGCCGGGCCCGCACTGCAGGATCCACAACAATCAGCCGAGGGGCGGCTTGCTGGGATGGTCCAGCGCGGCGGCTGCCCTGGCGATGCCTGCCTGAGACAGCGCGTGTGGCAGCAGTGAGTGCCCCTGTTGTCCTGGTGTGCGCGCGCATCACATCCGCCAGGGTCTTGACGGCATCAGCCAGCATGCGGCCACTCGCGGCAGTTGCTGCCCCGAACTCGCGCACACTGGTCGCCAGCGACTCGATGGCCTCAGGCATGCGCCCCACCACGCTCATGAGCTCCGTGTGGCGCCGGTCCGAATCCTCGGCCATCTTATCCAGCTTCCGCACCTCCTCCGAGGTGAAGGTGTCCGGACTGGAGTCGCGACTCTCCCGCTGGGGAGGAGGGGGCCAAACTAAGGGACCCTTGCCACGTTGGTGGCAGCGAGTGTGCCGATCAGCAGCACTCCCCTCTGATCCTTCCCCCTTTTGGGGGGAAGGCCGCGGGCCACGCGCACGGCTCCTGGGTGGCTGGACGCCACAGTGGCAAAGGAGGTAGCTCAGATGGGCCAGTGCGACGCGAGAGGGCCAAAAGGCGAGGTCCTTACCATTGCCGGGCAGTGGAGGGTCGGATACTCCGCACGCTGTTGGGACGATCACACGGGCTCCCATGAGCACACACACGCGCTCCTCCAGCCGAGTGAGCTTCTGCAGCTTGGCGCGGCCACCCCTGGCACGGGCCTGGCGATTAAAGGCTACTTTAGCCTGCAAGAGAAAGGACGGGCTGTAAGTGCGCAGTGTAGCCCTGATGTAGTGTGCACTGCCTCCCATGGTGGAATAGCTTGGCCAGAGTGAAGCCCTGATGTAGTGTGCACTGCCTCCCATGGTGGAATAGCTTGGACAGAGTGAAGCCCTGATGTAGTGTGCACAGCCTCCCATGGTGGAATAGCTTGGCCAAAGTGTAGAGTGCCGAATGGCCATTTGATGCTCATGACTGTCCCAATGCTGCTGGCTGAGGGCTGGCCAATAGGACTTTCAGCTCCCTTTGCCCATCATGTCAGGTGTACATGCAAGAATGAGGAGGAGACTGGAAAGGCTACTCACCTTGACAATCCTGGTCAGGTCGTTGTATTTTTTACGACATTGTTTGTGGGTCCTGGGGGCATCGCCGGTGAACGTCACCCTCTGGGCGATCTGCTTCCAGGCTTTGGTGTAGTCGTGGTGGGTTGGATTCCTCCCACTCTCTGGGAACAAGATCTTGCGCCTCACCTCCAGAGCTGTGACCATTATGTCCAGATCACCCTCTGAGAAGCGCAGGGCACGCTGACGGGCCTTCTCTGGCGTTGCCATGACTCCCTGGGGCTGAGCAGCAGTGTTGAGGCCTCTTTGCAAGGCTGCAGTTTGCAGGGCGTGGCAGCAGACCAATTCGTCCCTTCCCCCTTTAAGAGCTGGTCGGCGCCACGGGGTCTGCTGTCAGTCCAAAAATGACCGCACCCACGCTGCGCCCCGCCTGGGCGCTATCCCTCTGGACCGCCGGCTTAGCGCCTAAAGAGAGTAGTGGAACGCCTCTTTTAGCGCTCCACCAACCTCTTAGGGCGAAGCCACTGAATTCCCGGCAACGGGGCGCTACTTTGGGGCGGGCGCTAACTTCGGGCGGGCGCTAAGGTTAGCACCCCAAAACTGCCTATACTGAAAATCTAGCCCCAAGAGTTTGCTTATAATTGGGACGGAGGTTACTGGGGTCACAATGGCGAGTCCCGGGAAGCAATGTGCAGGATTGGTGGCTAAGTGGTGAGCTGAGCAAATTCTAAGAATTCCCTATGACACATTTTGTCAGTGAGTTGAATTCCTGGGCATATCCATAGTGCCGTCTTCAGCACAGCTTCTCCTGCAGAGTCCCAGAGAATGTAATTGGTTCCCTCTAATTTTTTCTTTTGGGCCACGCGGCCCCTTTAACGGTCTGCGCGGCCCACTCAAAATTCCGCGGCTGCGCGGTTTTCCCCTTTAAAAGCCGGTGAACCTGCTGCGCAGGACCTCCAGAGCATTACGCGGCCACGCAGCTTAAAGGGAACATTGGCAATTGGTATCTGATACTGTTCATTCTAGACGACATGGGGAGTAATTTTAACTTTCGGTGATGGGCGATACTGGATTATACTCCCCTCCTGATTTTCCTGTCTATTGAAATGGGACGGAAAATCAAGAGGGGTGCATGAAGGGGTATTTGATCAGATAGCCCCCATTTTACACTATCGCCAAAAGTTAAAATGATCCCCAGGACCGTACCCATCTGAGCAAAACACTAACCTTGTGGGTGCCCATGTTTGTTACGGATGAAACTTTACACCAAACTAATGACTATTATTTCTAAATATTACTGCAGAGGAGTTTGTATGACTGCTGCTAGTCTCTGAATACAAGTCCCACTATCCTCGTGTCTGTCGCTGCAGTTACTGGGACAGAGGAGCGTCTGTAGTTCAACATCCATGTCAAGAGTAACCCAACAGTGGGAAATGAAAGAGGTTCAATAAAGGGCAGATAGGGAATAAGTATATATTTAAAATACTCTGAAAAACATAAAGGCCTCAATTTTAACCCCACCTGACGGGCGGGAGGGGTTCGGGGGGATGGGGTGTTAAAATATCATGATCGAGAATCCCGACCCCGTTAAGATCGGCAGAGTCTCCATGTCCCCAGCCTTGCCGGGTTCTTCACCCATTACCAGGCTCCCCCACCTCCCTGTTAATATTGGGGCCAAATAATCAGTACATATCAATGGAGATCTGATCTGTCTCCGACACTAAGTGGGGGTACTGCAATTTTAAATTAAATTTTAAAAATCTATTGCCTCGAGACGTTTGCTGAGTGTGTTTTTGTAAATAGTTAGAATGTTCGGCAGACCAAATTCACCCCTGGGCTTTTTGGGCTCTTTTCAGTTCAACTAGTTTACAATCGTGATTTATTTATACCAAATGTGTCTTTGCTCATTAAGTGAAAGATTGACAGGGGAGGGCAGCGTGCCCTGCTGATGTTATCTGGAAGCTCGCTGTAGTGATTAAATGAGTTATATATACCTGCTGGCACTGAGGGCTGGATCATTGCAACAAGCCAGAGATCAAATTGGGCGGGAAAAGCTATTAGATCGGATTTTAGGAAGGGTGGTGCGGCTACTCGTAATCCAGCGCCTTAATGAGGATTCAGCTGACGACTGGCTTAATGCTGGTCTCCATATGTTTAATTTGCCGATGGTATTAACTCTCAACGATCCGTTCCAGTGTTTGTTCTGTAAAAAGGCTGGAAAGAAATCGAATGAGAAACTGGTGGAAATCCACAGCAGGATGATTAGCAGCTGAAGGAGAGAAACATTTTGGATAGGAGTCTCTCAAAATCCCATTTTATTTCCTATTTCCAGTAATCACATCTTTTCCTTTTACCTTCATTTTTTAATATATTAGGAACTATATTATTTGGTCCAATTAATATGAATTTTGACTTCCCCTTGCGCACTCCAGGCTCAAATTTCCTCAGCCTCTCCCCACCTGTCCTCTCCTAGTCCCAGGCACAGCCTGACATCTCCGCTCTTTCCATCCCATTTTTAGCCTCCCTGCTTGCTCCTGCCACCCCCACCCAATCTGTCAGCCTCAGGCAGTACTCTGACACCATGCATACTCCTAACCCTGGAGTCCTCCCAGCCCCAGCCTCTCCACTTAACTCAGAAACATAGAAGATAGGAGTAGGCCATTCGGCCCCTCGAGCCTGCTCCGCCATTCAATGCGATCATGGCTGATCATCCAAATTCAGTACCTTAAGAAATATATCCAACTCCTTCTTGAATATATTTAATGAACTGGCCTCCACCACCTTCTGTGGTAGAGAGTTCCACAGGTTCCCCACTCTCTGGGTGAAGAAATTCCTCCTAATTTCTGTCCTAAATGGCTTACCCTTTATCCTTAGACTGTGTCCCCTGGTTCTGGACTCCCCGACTGTAATGATATCAGCAAATAGTGATGGTATTTGCCTGTTTGATTATGATGCCTTACCAGCATGTTTGCATGTATTGATTACTTATGCCTGACCAGCAGAGGTCATGTGAGAGACAAGCAGTTGAGTTTAGTTTCAGTTTCGTTCTAGATGGATCACTAGCATGGTGTCTCCTGTAAATGCTGTTAAAAAGAGTTGAACATACTTTAGATTAAAAGACATTCTCTTTCATAAATGTCTCATCATTGAACCCACAAAGAAACAAATACATGGTGTCAGAAGTGATTGAAAGAGATGAAGAGGAAAAATCTGAAGTTAAATCAGCTCTCCACATATTAGCAAGCCAAAAGAGAACATCGTTACTTACCTTGGAGAATAGCTAACGAAGTGAAAAAATGGAAGGATTACACCCACCGGCGAAGCTTCAGTTGACAGGTAATGTGGCTGAAAATTGGAGGAGATTCAAACAACGTGTGGGGTTGTATTTAGCGGCAATCGGAGCTGATGAGAAAAGTAATAAAAATAAATCGTCACTGTTCTTACATGTCATGGGTGATGAAGCGCTGGAGGTGTATAATAACTTCACATTCACTGCTGATGGAGACAAAATGAAGCTAGATAAAATAATGGAACAGTTTGAGGCCTACTGCATACCTAAACGTAACGTGACGTTTGAGAGGCACAGATTTTTCACATGTGTACAGAAAACGGGTGAGACTATTGATCAGTATGTGACTGAACTGAGAAACAGAAGCAAATCGTGTGAATTTGGGGGACTGACAGACTCGCTGATAAAAGACAGACTGGTGTGTGGTATTCCAGATAATGGTCCAAGGGAAAGACTGCTAAGAGAGCAAGATCTAGACCTGGGAAAAGCCATAGCACTGTGTAGGGCTACAGAAACTGTGAAGTCGCAGGCAAAGGAGCTGTTCAGTGACAGTAGCTGCAACGTGGATGCAGTGAGAAAGAACGGATACAAACCGTTTAACAAAAAGAGCGCCAATGTGAAAAAAGAGGCGTGGCCAGCGAACGAAAATGAAAGGGACAATCGAAAGACATGTAGTCGATGCGGTACACAGCTTACACCAAGTAAGTGTCCAGCATATGGTAAAACATGCAATAGTTGCAACAAAAACAACCATTATGCCCGTTGCTGCAAGAACCAAGCGCAACAAAGCAAGGTCCATGCAGTAGATGAAAGCGAGATAGAGGAGTTCTATGTTGATGTTGTGTCTGAAAACAAAAAAGAAGAAAGAGACTGGATGTTGACACTAAAAGTGAATGACATACACATTCCATTTAAATTGGACACTGGAGCACAAGTTAATGTGATATCAGAGACTGATTTTAAGAAAATTAGACCCAGACCTAAGATACATGGAACAAAAGTGAAAGTGACAGGATACTCAGGTACTGATATACCAGTGAAAGGAAGATGCATTGTCAAAGTAACACACAAGGACAGAGAGCACACGCTAGCATTAATCGTGGTGCCAAAGGATGTGCAAGCCATACTAGGTTTAAAAGCCTGTGAGAGACTGAACCTGGTAAAGAGAGTCCTCGTTGTGGAAAGCGAAGGAGAGACAGTCTATGATGAACTCATGAAAGAGTACAATGACCTATTTAAGGGTCTAGGCTGCCTGCCAGGAGAACACGATCAGAGTAGATAAAAGTATGCCAACGGTCATACATCCATGCAGAAAAGTTCCATTTGCTCTTCAAAAGCAACTGAAGGCAGAGTTGGACAGGATGGAAAGCCTGAACATGATTCAGAAGATAGATGAGCCAACTGAGTGGGTGAGTTCCCTCGTCGTTGTGGACAAAAAGAATGGAAAGCTCAGAATTTGCCTGGATCCAAGAGATCTAAACAGAGCAATAAAGAGAGAGCACTTCAAGCTTCCTACACGTGAGGAAATCATGGCACAGTTTGCAAATGCAAAGTATTTCAGCAAGTTAGATGCATCATCAGGATTTTGGCAGATGAAATTGGACGAAGCAAGTTCAAGACTGTGCACGTTCAACAGTCCATTTGGCAGATACAGATTCCTAAGGTCCTCAGCTCCTGAAGTGTATCACAAAACTATCCATATGATCTATGAGCACCTGGAGGGAGTTGATACATCAATGGATGACATCATAGTATGGGGAACCATGAGAACTGAGCATGACGAGAGACTGAAAAAAGTGCTGGAAGCAACAAGGAAAACAAACCTGAAGCTGAATAGAGAGAAATGCCAGCTCGGGGTGACAGAACTGACATTCGTGGGAGATATCCTTAGCAGTGAGGGCATCAGACCAGATCCCAGAAAAGTGTCCACCATTGAGAATATGCCAAAGCCACAATGCAAAAAGGACGTGCAGAGGTTTAATGGAATGATCAACTACATGGGTAAATTCATATCCAACCTCTCAGAAAAGATGGCGCCACTGAGAAGACTAACTGAAAAGAACATAGAATGGGAATGGAATCATGAGCATGAGAAGTCATGGAGCGATCTAAAGAAACTGCTCACAGAGGAACCAGTTCTGAGATTTTATGACCCAGCGAGACCCATCAAGATATCATCAGATGCATCACAGAGTGGGCTCGGTGCCGTTCTTCTGCAAAAATATGACTACTGGCAACCTATTGCATATGCATCGCGCTCAATGACAGACGCGGAGACGCGATATGCTCAGATAGAAAAGGAGCTGCTCAGCATCACATACGCCTGTTAAAGATTTCACCAGTTTGTGTCAGGACAAGCAATCAGTGTAGAGACTGACCATAAGCCCTTGATTGCATTGTTCCAAAAGCCACTAAATAGCTGTCCGCTTAGAATACAAAGAATGATGATCAGGCTGCAACGCTATACACTGAATGTTGCGTACACACCGGGTAAGCTGATGTATACAGCAGACACGTTGTCCAGAGCTGTTGACCCAGGAGAACCCGCAAACACCAAAATGGATGAAAAAGTGAACGCCGACGTGGACATGATCCCAAGTGCACTGCCCATAGCAGATGCAAAAATGGAGCTCATAAAGACTGAGACGAACAAAGATGAAACAATGAGACGACTGAGAAAAAGCATCTTGGATGGATGGCCCAACATGAAGCAAGACTGCTCACCTGACATGGCAGAGTACTGGAACTGCAGGGCGGAACTATCAGTGGTCGAAGACATCATCTACAAAGGAAGTAAAATAGTTATCCCAAAGAGTCTGAGAAAAGAAATGCTAAAAAGGATCCATGGAGGACATCTGGGAATTGAAAAGTGTAAGAAAAGAGCACGAGAGGTGATGTACTGGCCACGAATCAACCAAGATGTGACAAATGAGGTGTCAAACTGCACAATATGCCTGAAATATCGAGCAAGCAATCCGGTAGAACCACTAAAGCCACACCCAGCACCAGACAGACCTTACCAGAAGGTAGGCGCTGACCTATTCGTACGTCAAGGGAAGGACTATCTTGTAGTCACAGACTATTACTCCCTGTATCCAGAGGTTTGTAGACTGTACACCACCACTGCAGATGCTGTGATAAGATGTATGAAAGCCATATTCTCCAGACATGGCATGGCAAGCGAGATCTTCACAGACAACGGACCCCAGTTTTACAATGCAAGTTTCCGACACTTTGCCAAAGAGTGGGACTTTGTCCACACAACGTCAAGTCCTCACTATCCACAGTACAATGGACTAGTGGAAAAATCGGTCCAGACAGTGAAAAGACTGATGTACAAGGCAAAAGACAGTGGAACTGACTTCTACCAGAGCATGCTTGTATACCGCACAACGCCGCTCGAGTGTGGTAAGTCACCAGCCCAACTCCTTATGGGACGTCAGCTAAGGTCAAACCTACCCATCCCGGAGAACCTGCTGAAAACAAAAGAGGGGGAGAAAGTGAGGAAGCTCAAAGAACAACAGAAAGAAAAGCAAAAGTACTACTATGACAGAGGAACACAAAACCTACCTGAACTGCACACTGGTGACCAAGTAAGGTTCAAAGACGAAACAAACATATGGACTCAGAAGGGAACTGTCCTGAGTGAAGTTCAACCAAGATCATACACCATTCAGACGGATGAGGGTGCTGTTCTGAGAAGAAATCGTCGAGATCTTCTCAGGGGACCAGCCACAGCAAGTCAAAAGACTGATACTGTTGAACAACAACCTGATCACACAGCAGGTCAAAAGACTGATACTGTTGAACAACCTGATCACACAGCTGAGAACACATCATCTGAGGCAACAACTCAGATTCAAGGACAATCAATCAGAAAATCCTCAAGACACGTGAAGCCTCCTGAGAGACTCATTGAGCAAATTTAAGGACTATTGTTATAGAAGGAAGTAATGTTATCTTATTCTTTCTTCAAGTTCTAGTGTATTGACATATTTCATGTGAACACACAAAGCAAGGTTAAAAAACCTTGATCATGATAATGATAATGTAAGTTCATTAAGTGTTACAGTTAAAATGCAGATTAATACAAAGAAAACATATTGTTGGTTAAAAGTAAAATACTTTTGTTTTAAGAAAGGGAGATGTAATGATATCAGCAAATAGTGATGGTATTTGCCTGTTTGATTATGATGCCTTACCAGCATGTTTGCATGTATTGATTACTTTTGCCTGACCAGCAGAGGTCATGTGAGAGACAAGCAGTTGAGTTTAGTTTCAGTTTCGTTCTAGATGGATCACTAGCATGGTGTCGCCTGTAAATGCTGTTAAAAAGAGTTGAACATACTTTAGATTAAAGACATTCTCTTTCATAAATGTCTCGTCATTGAACCCACAAAGAAATCAATATACCGACCATCGGGAACATCCTTCCTGCATCTAGTCTGTCCAGTCCTGTCAGAATTTTATAAGATTCAATGAGATCACCTCTCATTCTTCTAAACTCCAGTGAGTACAAGCCCAATCGACCCAATCTCTCCTCATATGTCATTCCTGCCATCCCAGGTATCAGCCTGGTGAATCTTCACTGCAGTCCTTCCATGGCAAGAACATCCTTCCTCAGATAAGGCGACCAAAACTGCACACAATACTCAAGATGTGGTCTCACCAAGGCCCTGCACAACTGCAGCAAGACATCCTTGTTCCTGTACTCAAACCCTCTCGCTACGAAGGCCAACATACCATTTGCCTTCTTAACCGCCTGCTGCACCTGCATGCTTACCTTCAGCGACTGGAGCACAAGGACACACAGGTCTTGTTGCACTTCCCCTTCTCCTAATCTATTGCCATTTAGATAATAATCTACCTTCCTGTTTTTGCCACCAAAGTGGACAACCTCACATTTATCCACGTTATATTGCATCTGCCACGTTTCTGCCCAATCCCCCAACATGTCCAAATCATCCTGGGGTTTCTCGACATCCTCCTCACAGCACACACGCCCACCCAGCTTTGTGTTGTCTGCAAATTTGGAGATATTACATCTAGTTCCCTTGTCTAGATCATTAATATATATTGTGAATAGCTGGGGTCCAAGGACCGATCCCTGCGGTACCCCACTAGTCACTGCCTGCCACTCGGAAAAGGACCAGTTTATTCCAACTCTTTGCTTTCTGTCTGCCAACCAGTTCTCTATCCAAGTCAATACCTTGCCTCCAATCCCACGTGCCTTAACTTTACACGCTAATCTTTTATGCAGGACCTTATCGAAGGCCTTCTGAAAGTCCAGATATGCCACATCCGCTGGTTCTCCCTTATCTATTTTACCAGTTACATCCTCAAAAAATTCCAGTAGATTAGTCAAGCACGATTTACCTTTTGTGAATCCATGTTGACTTTGTCTGATCCTGTCACTGTTTTTCCAACTGCTTTGCTATTACATCTTTTATAATGGACTCTAGCATTTTCCCCACTACCGATGTCAGGCTTACCGGTCTATAATTCCCCGTTTTCTCTCTACCACCTTTTTTGAATAGTGGGGTAACATTAGCTACCCTCCAATCCATGGGTACTGTTCCAGATTCCATCGAATGTTGGAAGATGATCAGCAATGCATCTACTATTTCTAGGGCATACTTCCTTAAGTACCCTAGGATGTAGATTATCAGGCCCTGGGGATTGATCGGCCTTCAATCCCATCAATTTCCCTAACACCATTTCCCTACAAATACTGATTTCTTTCAGTTCCTCCCTTTCATCAGACCCTATGTTCCCTGGCATCTCTGGGAGGTTATTTGTGTCCTCCTTTGTGAAGACAGAACCAAAATATGTATTTAGTTGGTCTGCAATTTCTTTGTTCCCCATTATAAATTCCCCTGATTCTGACTGCCAGGGACCTACGCTTGACTTCACCAATCTTTTTCTCTTCACATATCTATAAAAGCTTTGACAGTCAGTTTTTATGTTCCCTGCAAGCTTACTCTCATTCTATTTCCCCCCTCTTAATTAATCCCTTCGTCCTCCTTTGTTGAATCCTAAACTGCTCCCAATCCTCAGGATTATTGCTTTCTCTGGCCAATTTATATGTCCTCTCCTTGGATCTTATGCTATTCCTAACTCCCTCCTCTTTGGCCTGGACAGGAATGGAATGGCCAAGCCCTAAGCCCTGTGCTGGGTACAGTATGGAGCCGGAACACACACACACACCAAAGGCCAGTCACCACTTCCAGGGGAAGGATCTGTTCTGTGGTTCTCAGAGTCTAAGTCCTCAGCCTAGCTCCGTGAGAATAATTAGAGGGAATGACTGACACACACAAAGAAAAAAAGTGAGTGGGACATAGAGGGCAAGAGAGTGGGGTAAATGTTGGGCTAGATCTCGACTTTGTGCGATAGGGTAACATAGGTGATAGCGAATCGGCAGCCCATTTTATATCTCTCCTGATTGTTGTTTTTGTGGAAATAAAAATGGGAAGAGATATAAAACGGGATGCCGGCTCACTATCACTCACTTTACACTATCGCACAAAGTCAAGATCTACCCCAATGTGTGAGCAGCATAGAGAGTAGGGGACATAGAGAGAGAGAAAGAGGCAGAGTTATACAGAGGAGAGAAAATGTATGATAGACATAGACAGTGGGAGGCATACATAAAGAAAGAGTTAAAAAGACATAGGGAGGGTTAAATTCGAGTTTGGCGGCAGTACAAAACAAGCGACAGCAGACCAGTTTTACACCCCACCTGATTTTCTTCCCATTGACTTCAATGAGCTTCTCCCCCACAGAGAGAAGGAGAGAGAAAGTATATGAAAGGCACAGAGAGATGGTGGGAAATATACAGTGGAAGGTGGGAAATATACAGTGGAAAGAAGAAAGAGAGAGAGTGAAGGAAAAATTGAAAAAGGGCTAAAAAGCATGAGAAGGAGAGTCAGAGATAGAGGTACAAAAGGGAACAGGAAAATTGTGAGTGGGATAGAGAGCAGCCATGCCAACCCAGGGAGCTGGCAAAAGGTAACAACCAATTCAGAAAAACCTAAACTCCACAAACGCAAAGCTTGCAACTTGTGGGGGCAACTTGAAGTCAATGATGAGTAATATTGGGCGGGGTGTAAAAGGGGTGTTCAACCCGACCCATGGGTTTCCTGCCCAGTGAGCTAGTTACTGAAGGCTACAAGGGCTGAGTGTACAAGATTTACCGTCTGCGAGCAATGCATCCCTCTCCTTCAGAAAATAAACATTTTTGACTCTCCTTGGTGCATTTTCCAGTATTTGAGCCTATTGGAAGGTTCAGATATTAAAAATATGAAAATAAAAAAGAAGTGGCTGGGATTCCAATACAACTTTACAGAGTCCAGTTACTTTCACTGGTAAACTAATTCCAGATGTATTATGTTAACTTGGGAATTTAAAGCTTTGTGCAATGCGGACCTACAATGAACCCAACCACCAACGCATTCTACATTCACGAGGAAAAACTGACTGACCCTTGTATCTGTTCCTGCCCTGGACTCCATGGCAGCCCAGGGGCAGCTGAAGGAGGTTAATCTTTCACTCCCGGAGACTCCAAGACAATCCTGGAGGACTGGCAACCCAACACTGCCAACGAGGCAGGAAGCCCGAAATGCCATCCGACAAAAGGCCGAGCTGCCTGCGGAGGCGTGACAGGCACTGGCAGCTTGCCCAGATAATTTCGATGAGCTCCGAGGCCCAATTTTTGGAGCTGGCCTAGGGCCTCCTGGTTTCGGGCATGCATTGAGGGCGCATTCACGCACCCGAAGCTGGGCACCGTGGTGTGAACTTCTACCCCAGAGAGAGAGTGGTGCAGCGAGATAGAAAGAGTTAAGATAAAAAGAAAGGAAGAAAGACACACAATTAAAAAAAAAATTGCTCCATCAGCCCACACCCTGGGAGATTTGCTAAGGTGGACAAGTCAAAGGCCTTCAGGGCTAAACGTGGACTTGTTCATTCACACGGTGTAAATCCTCAATGATAGACAATATAAAAAGAGACTGCACTGTAAACATGTGCCGTGTCCATGAACAAGGGATGAGCAGAATCTTGGCACACTGGGTGATAGTTCTTTAAGTGCTCCGGCCTAGTTTTATAATCAGATTACTATTAGGAATAGATTTTAATGCACAACATATTAAGATAATGAACTTCATTGGTTCAAATAATATTTTGAAACTGTGTATTTAAATATTTGACACTGAACATTTTTTCCTTGAATTAATTTATTTCCGAATCAATAAACATCGCATGCCAATCATTGACTATATCACTCTTGAATTCATTTCAGTGGTAAACATTTTTTGCTCAGTCTGACTCCTCAATGAAACAAGTACCATTGGGGAAGCTCTTTGTTGCCAAGTATTTCCCCAATTTATCTCTACTTGATGTAGTTTAGAAACAGAACTCCTATCTGTTGGGGGGAAAAAAAGCAGGATTTACATTTATATAGCGCCTTTCATGACCTCAGGACATCCCAAAGTGCTTTACCACCAATGAAGTATTTTTGATGTGTAGTCAGCATTGTAACGTCGGAAGCACGGCAGCCAATTATCACACAGCAAGGTCCCGCAAATGGAAGTGTGATAATAACCAGATAATCTGTTTTAATGATGCTGGTTGAGGGATAAATATTGGACTTCCCCAATCTTCTTTGAAATAGTGCCATAGGATCTTTTACCTCCTCCTGAGAGAGCAGACAGGGGCTCAATTTAAAGTTTCATCTGAAAGACGGCACCTCCAACAGTGCAGCACTCCCAGTACTGCACAACAGTGCAGCACTCCCTCAGGACTGCACCGGAGTGACAGCCTAGATTTTTGTGCATAAGTCTCTGGATTGAGATTTGAACCCACAAACTTTTGACTCAGAGGTGCGGGTGCTATCAGTAAGCCACGTCTGACACCTCGGAAGGTTTGTGCATTGTACAGCCGCCTTGTACCCCCAAGGAGACCTGGGATCTTTAGCTCAGAGAGACATCTTCAGGCAATATGAGTCATGGATTCATTCTCTGCCCACTTCAAGTGGCTAAACGTTAATCAGCATCCTATTCATTGCAGGAGGTCAGTGTCAGTACCAGCTAAGTAAATACAATTTTAAATACATTCTGTAAGTAGTTTATGGTGCAGAGCTAGAAGTAGGGAGGAAATGAAGTAACCGGTTTCACGTACAGCAGTAATGTAGAGAGGGAATCTCTTACTCTTGAGACTGATACTGACAAGAGGAGAAACAAACCCGAAGAGAGTTAATATATGGGCTGATATATAAAGCTCACAAAAGGGGTGAGTCATGCAATGGGATAATATGATATGTTCTGAAAGGGAAAAACATGCTGCAAACACCCCTTGTGTGGAATTGGGAAAAACAGCTGGATGCTCCTACGCATCACTAAATCATTGCAATGTGACATTGCATTGTTTTAAATGACTGCTGCAGTATTCTAAATGTATTGAGGTGCTGCAGTTTTGGATTAAGCGAACACCACACAGGCCTAGAAATTTGTATTGGCGGTATCGGATTGGCCGCCCCTTATACGCAGTCCCTGATGTTCAGTTCCATTGCAGTCAGTGCCGCGGCGTATAACGGGCGGACGATCGGATACCGCCCGTTTTTGCACCACCGCCCGAGACGAATTTCTAGGCCATAATATTTTGACACATGAAAAGAAATAAGTTTGCAATTAATGCCACAGATCTGAAATAAAAACAGAAAATGCTGTAATTACACAACGGGCCAATCAGCATCTGTTACCGGAAAGGACAAGCCAACGATTCACATGCAAGACCCTTGCTCAGAATTCAGGAAGGGCTTTACACCGAAATGTTGATCCATCTTTCCTCATTACAGGTGCTGACTTACATGCTGTGTATCTCCAGCATTGCCTGTTTTTATTCTAGAATATTGCAGTGATTTGGAGATACAGGCAATGACTATCTCCAACAAGCGAGAGTCTAACCACCTCCCTTGACATTCAATGGCATTATCATCACTAGATCCCCCACTATCAACATCCTGGGGGTCACCATTAACCAGAAACTTAACTGGACTAGCCACACAAATACTGTGGCAACAAGAGCAGGTCAGAGGCTCGGTATTCTGCGGCGAGTGTCTCACCTCCTGACTCCCCAAAGCCTTTCCACCATCTACAAGGCACAAGTAAGGAGTGTGATGGAATACTCTCCACCTGCCTGGATGAGTGTAGCTCCAACAACAAGAAGCTTGACACCATCCAGAACAAAGCAGCCCACTTGATTGGCACCCCATCCACCACCTTAAACATTCTCTCCCTCCACCATCAGCATACCATGGCTGCAGTGTGTACCATCTACAAGATGCACTGCAGCAACTCGCCAAGGCTTCTTCTACAGCAGCACCTCCCAAACCTGCAACCTTTTCCACCTAGAAGGACAATGGCAGCAGGTGCATGGGAACACCACCACCTCCAAGTACCCCTCCAAGTAACACACCATCCTGACTTGGAAGTATATCGCCGATCCTTCATCGTCGCTGGGTCAAAATCCTGGAACTCCCTCCCTAACAGCACTGTGGGAGTACCTTCACCACACGGACTGCAGCGGTTCAAGGCGGCGGCTCACCACCACCTTCTCAAGAGCAACTAGGGATGGGCAATAAATGCTGGCTTTGCCAGCGACGCCCAGATCCCATAAACAAATAAAAAACACAGGTAAGGTAATGGGCCTACACTGTGCTTACTCATTACTTGAAAATGTTTCATATTTACAGAATTGCTCATAGCTTTAGATGGTGGCACCAACTGTGACAGAAGCACATTACTGAATGTTTTATAACTAATATTTATTGTGAAGCAAGATGCCACTACATTACAAAATATTTATAAACTGCTTCTAGCTTCATATTTACAGATAAACTAAAACAATTGTAGGGGGTGGCGTGTGGTGGTGTTGTTTGGCGCGTGCGTGCGCCCAGTCAGTTATGCCCCTGACTGTTTGGTGAGCAGTTCGAATCGCTTCCACGCCCCTGGGTTCTAGACACCGGACTTAGGTACAAGGCGGTGGTACAGAGAAGACTCGAGTAAACAAAAACCAAGATTTTATTGAAGAGGAAAACTTGATACAATCTTATGGGAAAAATTACTAGTGTACACTTCTACAGGCAAAAATACAAAAGAATAATAATAATACTTATACAGGGAATGGGGAACACACGGCACATCGAGGGAAAACAACTATCTTAACAATCCCCTTATCCTTATCCCACTCCCTATACCTAACTAGATTAAGCTATGAGGGGTCAGAACTTCATGCTCACCAATCAAAAGGTTTGTTAGACTCAAAACAGCGGTTGGGTTCGGGGTTCGCTCCTGGTGCTCTCTGGAGCCTGCCGTCATCATGTGGCCTCCAGGCGCTGCAAGGGCATTGTCCAGGTTCGAGTACCCCAAAGTTAAAGGCTCTGTTTGGGTACTTTACCTTGCAGGGATGATTCTTCGTCGAAGGCCGCCAAATTGAGTTGGTGTGCAGATATTCGAAGGTCGGCTTAGGTTGAAGGCCCAATAATTCGAAGCCTCCCCTCAGTTCATCTCCTCAGTTTGTCTTCTTCAGCCGGTCTTCCTCAGGTGGCCTTCCCTCAGGTGGCCTTCCCTCCAGTGGTCTTCCCTTCTCCCCTCGTCGAGTCCCGCCTCGCCTGGCCTGAATTGTCCGTGTCCGCCCGACCTGGTGCCGGGGCTAGTTCCAGATGGAGTGGGAAAAGGGCACGGACAAAGGCCAGCGGGGTAAGCGCGGGACAGGGAAAGAGCGGGAGCCACGGGGGCAAGGGGCCGAAGAGCAGCACCAGCACACCAACCAACAAGAACACCGAACACAAACCTTTGCTACCCGAGGGGGCCTTCAATTATACCTTCGTCGAAAACCCTTACCTGCGCGCCAAATCAGGCTAGTTCTTTGTTTTAATCTTGGCGGGCTATTTTAAATAATGGTAGCAATCCATACCAACTGGTTTTAGATGGCTGGTAATCGCACCTACCGGCCTGATAATTGACTTGTATTGTCCTGAAAGTTCCTTGATGGGCCTGTCCGGTCTTGATGGCTCTGTTAATCTGTTTCCGATAATATATATTGGCCTAGAAATTCAGTTGGGCGCGCCAGCCGTTAGCGCCTTAGGAGGAGTAGATCTCGAGCGCTAGGCGCTTAGCGCCCGGGCGCAGCGCGATCTGCGCCTCGCCCCAACTTCAGTACACATTTAGCGCCGGCGCAAAGTCTTAGCGCGCGCCCTGCTGCGCGCGCAGATCATGACGTCATTTCATCGTGCAACGCCCTTTGTGCGCCCCGAACCGGAACTTCACTCGCGCCGGCCCATTGTGCGCTGGGCGGCCCTAACGACTGTGAAGTGGAACGGTACACAGCCGAGGCGGGCCACGGGGAGCGCTAATTAAAGGGCACTTACCCTGCACTATAAAGGCCAGCCATTTTGCAGCATTCACTCTTGTGCAACGGTTTTTTGGAGAGAGACCAAGGAGGAGAGCTTACTGGTTTGGACGAACACTAGGACAAGTATTTTTGGCTCAGGCCAGAGTTTAGCAATTATCTTTGCCTTCATTGAGAGCTCAGTGTTTGCCAGCATATAATGGGGGCTGCATTGGGTGCCAATGCTGACTTTCAGCCTTATGCCAGAAGGGCTTACAGACGCCGTGAGAGAGTGGCAGCCCTGGCTAGACGCAGAGGGGGCAACAGGCGTCGCCAACTGAGGCCTTACCCACCCAGGGTATACCGCCAGCAGTCCTCCTATCTGACCATGTCTGCCGCGATGTGTGTTAGGAGGCTGCGATTCAGAAGGGAGGTGGTTGCAGACATCTGCCAGCTGCTTCACAGAGATCTGCAGCCACAGCTGATGCGCAGGACGTCTCTGTCGGTGGCAGTGAAGGTGACGGTGGCTCTCAACTTCCATGCCACCGGCTCCTTCCAATCCGCTGCTGGGGACATCGCTAACATCTCCCAGTTCGCCGTGCATTGCTGCATCCGCCAGGTGACCGAAGCCCTTTTCAGAAGGAGACATCAATTCATCTCCTTCCCCATGACCCTGGACAAGCAGCAGCAGCGTGCAGTGGGATTTGCAAGAATAGCGGGCTTCCCCATGGTGCAGGGCGCCATTGACTGCACGCATGTGGCTTTGCGGGCACCTCTGGAGCATGCCGAGGATTACCGCAACCGGAAGGGCTACCATTCCCTCAACGTACAGCTGGTGTGTGACCACAGGCAGCGCATCCTAGCTGTCAATGCCCGCTTTCCAGGCAGCAGCCACGATGCCTTTATCCTGCGACAGACAACTGTGGCTGACAAGTTCCAGGCACAGCCTCACCCAAGCGGATGGCTTATCGGAGACAAAGGCTATCCTTTGTGTACCTGGCTCATGACCCCGCTCCGCGCGCCCACGACCCCTGCTGAAGAGGCATACAACGAGAGCCATCAAGCGACTAGGAACATCATAGAACAAACAATCGGCGTCCTCAAGCAACGGTTCCGCTGTCTCGATTGCTCCGGGGGAGCCCTCCAGTATTCGCAGGAGCGAGTCTCCCAATTCGTCGTCGTTTGCTGCATGCTGCACAACCTGGCTATCCGCAGGACTCAGGCACTGCCACCTCACGTTGGACCACCACCTCAGGAGGAGGAGCAGGAGGAGCATGAGGAGGAGGAGGACGAGGAGTACCAGCCCAGGAGGGAGGCACAAGGTCCAAGGGCCGCCCGTCGGCGGCTTATTGAACGTCACTTCTAGGCCCCCTGTCAGGGAATGGCTTGTGCCAATGAAAGAACATGATTGCAGCCGCTCCGCAAGCCCTCAGCCGATTAAGGCAACAAACACTTCAAAGATCAAACATGGACAATGTTAATAAATAAAATGCTTTATTGTACAAACTGAGGGCCCTTCCCACATGAAAACCAAAAACAGACGAAACCCCCAAAAAACACTCAAGCACATTACTCGCTCCCACAACCTGGAGAGGATTAACAAAACAGTGCAACTAAAATGGCCGTCATCCTTGGCCTTCGTAAAAAACAAACATCACATCCTCGGCCTTCAAAAAACAAACATCCAATTCTCGGCCTCAAAAAACAAACACAACTGGCCACACATTCGACTTTTTGGCCCGCTAGGGCGATGCCTTGGCCATCTTTGTGTGGCCCCTGCCCGCCCTGCTGCTCCTCCTCAAAGTAAGGCCATTGGCTGCTGCAAGGCTGGGGGCAGGCTCCAGAGGGGCACATGTCGTGACGGCAGATGCCCTTGGGGGTCGGCCTAGTCGAGGTCTGGCCGTCGAGCGGGCGGCTGTTGAATGCTGCAGCTGTGGCTGGCCAGCATCAGTCGCTGCAGCAGCTCCTGGCAGCTCCACTGGGGGAGTGGCAGTGGCGGCTGGAGGAATGGGGGCAAGCTGGCGGATGGCAGGCACTCGCTGGTCGCCTGAGACACTGGCACTCGCCCGGGCCAGCACTGCAGCATGCGCACCAATCTGCCGAGGGACAGACCGCTGTGCTGCTGCAGCGCGCTGGGTGCCCTGGCGATGCCTGGCTGACACAGCGAGTGTGGCAGCAGTGAGTGCCCGTGTTGACCTGTTCAGTGACCTCATCAGAGCACCCAGTGACTGCACGACACCACTGATCAGCTGCCCACTCGCTGCCTGCTCTGCCCCGAATTCCGCCAAACTGATGGCCTGTGAGGCCCCGCCGTCGGTCACACTCCGAGAGAGGGACTCGATGGCCTCAGGCAACCGTGCCACTACCCCCATGAGCTCCGTGTGCCGGCGCTCCGAGTCCGCGGACAAGTCCTCGAGGCGTTCCATCTCCTCAGCGAAGACCATCTCCGGACCGGAGGCCGGACTCTCCCTCTGGGGAGAAGGCCGCCGAGCTGGCCGACCCTTCCTGCGTTGCTGGACGCCGCTGGGCCCAGCAATTGGACTCCCCTCCGACCCTTCCCCCCTCTGGGGAGAAGGCCGCCGAGCTGGCCGACCCTTCCTGCGTTGCTGGACGCCGCTGGGCCCAGCAATTGGACTCCCCTCCGACCCTTCCCCCCTCTGGGGAGAAGGCCGCTGAGCTTCCACCCCCCTCCCGCGTTTCTGCAGGCCGCAGGTCCCATGAGCTCCCCTCCCCTCCGACACTTCCGCCACGCTCCCCTCCATGGAAGACGTGTCCCCTACATTCGCATGGGTTGCCGCGGCTGAGGGTTCCCCTGATGGGCCGCCTTCCTCTTGCTCCTCCTCCTCCTCCTCTTCTGAGGGGCTGTCACTGGCAAGTTCAGGGACCTCCTCCTCACCATCTGAAAGCAGGAAGGCACAAGAGTAGCTTTAGAGTGAGGAGAGGGCGTCAGCGAGGGATGCATGAGTGGTGGCATTCAGCGCATTGGTCGGACAGTGTCAAAGGATGTAGATCTGATGCGCAAGTGGGACGAGAGAGGTCCAAACGTTGATGTCCTTACCATTGGTGCCCAGAACAGGGTCGGCATCTCCACATGCAACGGGGCCAATCACCCGGCCACCCATGATGCGCTCCACACGATGTTGCAGCTCGGTGAGCGGCTGGATCTGGGGTCGGCCTCCCCCGGTCGCAGTCCGGCTCTTCTTATTATTGGCCAGCTTGGCCTGCAAGAGAAAGGACGGCCTCTAAGTACAGTGTGTCGCCCTGATCTTGTGTGCACTGCCTCCCATGGTGGAATAGCCTGGCCAGTGTGTAGCCCTGATCTTGTGTGCACTGCCTCCCATGGTGGAATAGCTTGGCCAGTGTGTTAAGTGCAGAATGTGCAATTGATGTTCATGCCTGTCCCATAGCTGCTGGATGAGGGCTGGCCATTAGGGCTTTCAGGTCCCTTTGCCCATAATGTGAGGTACACATGCAAGGATGAGGAGGACACTGGAAAGGGTACTCACCCTGACAATCCGAGTGAGGTCATTAAACTTTTTGCGGCATTGGACACCGGTCCTGGGGACCTCGCTGTTGGCTGACACCTTGCTGGCGACATGCCTCCAGGCTCTCCGGTAGACGCGGACCGGCGCCTTCCTGCCATTGTCCGGATACAAAATATGGCGCCTCTTCTCCACACCACCAACCAGCACACTCAGATCAAGCTCTGAGAAGCGCTGCGCTCGTTCACGGGCCTTCTGCATGGCTTCAGGCGCTATTTGGGTCCAGCAGCAGTGTTCAGGCCTAGCTGGAGGGCTCCACTATCCAGGGCGTGGCAGCAGACCAAGTCGACCCTTCCCCCTTAAGAGCTGGCCGGCGCCAGGGTGTCTGCTGTCAATCACGAGATGGCCGCACCTGCGCTGCGCCCGGCCTCGGCGCTCTCGCTCAGCACCTCCGGCTTAGCGCCTAAAGAGAGGCGTGCAGCGCCAGTTTTAGCGCTCGAGCAAACTCTTAGGGCGAAGCTAATGAATATCGGAGAAGTGGCCTCAATTTTGCGCCGGGCGCAAACTTTAGTGGCCGCCCGACTTTACCGCCCCAAAAGTGGCTACAATGAATTTCTAGGCCGTAGACTGCTTGATGGCCTTAACTATAGGCCTAAACTGAATTTAGATTTGTCTCCAATTCGGTCTAATGCATAATTCAGAGTCCTGTCTGGTTCCAAAATACAAAGTCTCTCTTCACAGAAGGTGGCCTTCGAGACACACGACAACGCAAAATCGTCGAGCAGAAACTGATAGCCAAGTTCCGCACTCATGAGGACGGCCTCAACCGAGATCTTGGGTTCATGTCACGCTACATGTAACCCCACCTGATGCAGGGTCATCCAGACTCGAGTCGACATTGGCTTGTTCTCTCTACACAGATGCGGCCGGACCTGCTGTGATTTCCAGCCAAAAAAAATGTTTTTTGTCTGTTTTTTTGTTTTTCATACAGACCCCAGCATCTGCAATATTTGACCCCTTGTGACCCCACCTCATTGTTCTTTGATGTAATGTTTCCCTGACTGACCTGTTTGGACACCATTCACACCTTTGACTGCTGTGATTATCTCTCTGCCGAGGTGCGATAAATGGCAGTTGGAAAGGTTACCTGTAAACATCTGACATGATTCTCTGACTATATAAGCTGTGTCTTTATGCATTTCTCCACTTCACCTGAAGAAGGAGCAGCGCTCCGAAAGCTTGTGATTTCAAATAAAGCTGTTGGACTATAACCTGGTGTTGTGTGACCTCTTACATTTGTCACAGAAGCCTGCAGCTTGGTTTCGATTTCTCCACGCTGTCTGCATTGCAGAGTCCATTTAAAAACCTCACAGGCTTGCTGCCACGAGGCACAGACGCCATTTTGGATACCCTTCTTGATTTAAAAAGTCCACGCAGGGTCCCGTTTATTAATAACAGCCTTCGGGGAAATGCAGAAATTTTGCAAATCTTACACAATGCAAATTGATATGAGTGATGTATCATCTTTATTCGAGCAATAATATTAAACAGCGATGTTATTTTTATAGTTGGACTATTACATTAGCTGAATATTAAACAACTTGCATTTGTATAGCACCTTTAATGTAATAAAACATCCCAAGGAGGAATGGGCACAGCAACAGAAGAGGAATTAGCAGAGTTGGTTGGAAGGATATGTTTTGAGGGGGCTTTTAAAGATAGAGAGAGATGTAACAAGATGGAGGGGCTTAGAGAGGGTTTCCTGAGAAGCAGCTGATATTGGAGTTAAGGGAGGCTGGGATGGACAGGAGGCCAGAGTTCGAGGACCAAAGGTTACAGGTAGAGGCTCAGGGCTAGAATGAGGTTGGAGTTGGGGAGGAACGAGGCCATAGACCAATTTATAAATGGGATGAGGATTTTGAACGGTGTCATGATGGGTTGAGGCCCAGAGGGAATGGGAGAGCGCATTAGTGATGAAGCTGAGCTGGCAGTGTATTCCAGAGGTGGAGGGTGAGGGAAGTGTGGTTTGAAGTGGGCAGAAGAGATATACATGATGAAGACAAGCGGGAAACCAGGTATCACCTTGGCAGTGGTTAAAACCTCAGTGGTCAAGGGACACACATGATAGCAAAGTGACGGGAGCAGGCATGGGTATGGTGGCAGGGTTTTATGTGCAGGATTAAGTTGAGCGAGAACAGCAGGGTAGAGGAGAAGGAGCAGGGGGAATTAAGGTGAATGCTGAAAGGTGAGGATAAGGAGTCACTTGGTGCAAAGCCCAACAGAAGAATGCAAGGAGGAGATTTAGGCCAAGAAATCACCAGGGGGTTAGGAGGGCAGTAGTCAATAAGGACAATCTTAGTGTATATCCACAGCATAACTATAACCGCCTAGTTGCACCTCCGTAATATCGCTCGTCTCCGCCCTTGCCTCAGCTCATCCGCTGCTGAAATCCTCATCCATGCCTTTGTTACCTCTAGACTTGACTATTCCAACGCACTCCTAGCTGGCCTCCCACATTCTGCCATACGTAAACTTGAGGTCATCCGAAACTTGGCTGCCCGTGTCCTAACTCACATCAAGTCCCGTTCACTCATTACCCTGTGCTCGCTGACCTACATTGGCTCTCAGTTAAGCAACGTCCAGATTTCAAAATTCTCATCCTTGTTTTCAAATCTCTCCATGGCCATGCCCCTTCTAATCTCCTCTGGCACCCCCCCCCCACCCCGAGATATGTGCTCCTGTAATTCAGCCCTCTGATCATCCCTGATTATAAAATCGCTCAACCATTGGTGGCCGTGCCTTCTGTTGCCTAGGCCCTAAGCTCTGGAATTCTCTGCCTAAACCTCTGCCTCTCTTTCCTCCTTTAATACACTCCTTAAAACCTACCTCTGACCTAGCTTTTGGCCATCTGTCCTAATTTCTTATGTGGCTCAGTGACAAATTTTTGTCTTATAATACTCCCGTGAAGCGCCTTGGGATGTTTTACTACGTTAAAGGCGCTATATAAATACAAGTTGTTGTTGTATGTGGGCACTGAGGCGAATTTTGAAACATTTGTCTCCAGCTAAGCCCAAACTCACTGTTTTGTTCCTAACCGTTCGGAAGAGTACTGAAGCTTACAATGGCTGAAAAATCAGTATCTGTTTTCATCATATGGGAGGCCAGGATTTTGCATTTCACAATTCCATCCATGTTTCCATGAAAACTGCAAACTAACAACCTTTAGCAACATCCTCTACCATATTACTGGGAGTGGGAAGGAATGGTGACCGAGTGGTGGTTAACTACAGATTTAATTCTCTAAATATAGAGAACATATTTCTATGGACAATGATACAAATCTCTGTTGAAAGCTAAGCCTATGCCTCTAGATTAACATTGGGCCTAGAATGAAGTGCTACCTCTTTTCCTGCAGCTCATTCTAATCTAAATGATTAGAATCTGTCCTTCATTTTTCACATCTTTATTACTGCTCATTACTCACTTCCCCCATTGCCTTCCTGATTAAATCAATTCTGACATCCCAAGATCATTGTTTATCATTTATTGATATGGTTTTTACCCATTGCCCAGTGAATATTGAGACATCGCTTTAAGCTAGGTGTACTGGCCTCGCTAGACGTGCTCCTATCTAGTTATCCAGCAAGTTAAACACTTATTCAAATAATTCCTCGTGAAGCCGTTTCGCTGTTTGAAGCTTTACTTGAACACATTTGTGAAACTGTAAACAAAGACAAAGTATGTTTTGTACAGAAACTGAGTACTATACATTTGATATTACATAAGATATAAATATATTTACAACAGTAGAATAGACTAATTGTATAACTAACTAACATTTGGACTAACTTCTGTAACTACCAAATATTAACCTTTTATAAACATAGTATTGTCAAAATACTACACTGACAAAGTTGCTATCATGCTAACAGACAAAGATACTCACAGATATTGCGCCTGGCCTAACATATGAGATCAGATTACACTGGATTGCGAATCCCTCATGGAATTCTCCATTACTCAAGTCAGGTTCTTCCTGGAATTCTACTTCCTGGGTCAAACTGGAAGAAAGGTAGAAAGGTCAAATGACCTCTGCTGCATACAAACACTGCTAACACAATAACCACCACCAGAGGGTGCTATCTGCATGTAAAATGTCCATAATGTCCATAAGTCCAGAACACTAGGTCTTTCCAAACTTGTGTCTACATGGGTTGTATAGTAGCATACCATGGAGCCTCAGAGGCCATGGGGTAGAAATTGGCCCTCATTGCGGCCACTTTATGGGCATAAAATGGGCGCAATGAGGGCTAATTTCAGGGACCAAAGTCCTGCACCCAAGAATGCCTGACAAAAGTCCAATCCAAAATTGGCTCAGGTCATTTTTCAGGCATCCCTGGTGGCCATCTAAAACAGGTCCATTAAATGTGAATGAGGGCTTAAGCAGCAGCCACCTACTAAAGGTAAGAAACCATCCTGTGGACCCAGGAGGAGCAGGAGTGATTTCCCCGATTCCACAGTCATCTTGGTCATGACTCCCACCCCCATTACTCACTCCAATCCCACTCTAGGACTTGCCTTCAGGCTATTGCTGGTGCAGACTAACAGCCCAACATTCGTGCTCCTCAAACACGCAAGCTGCCTGTGGAGTTGCGACAGGCACCGGCACCTCACACATAAATGTTAGAGACCGTGGCCCGATTTTGGACCGCCTTCAGGCCTTTCAGTTCGGGCGCGGGTTGCCTGTGCAGCACCGAGAACGGGCCCAGATTAAATTCTACCGCTGTATTTAAAGTTGGAATCCATCTTCCAATTAAATTGCATAACATTTCAAGTGGCTGATGCCAACAGATCTCAGTGTAACGATTTAGGGTCTAATCACCAAGAAGGTATCTGCATTTAAAATAGCCCTTTCCAAACCTTCATGTCTGCAGAATTCAAACAGAACAAGCCAGTAAATAAGTAAAAGCCGGGGTTTTGAGGACTGATTTGGCAAGTCTCAAGGCCTGCATGTTGCCTAAGGGCGTCATGTAACCCATCAGCTACAGTTTGAACCACTCTGCTGTGGTCTATCAGGACAACTCTACAGCAAATGTCAGCCAGAACAATACTTATATTTCTTGGGCAGTAAAATAATTTATATCGGACAATTTTTTAAACATCTGATTTAGTTATTCAGCAGTTTTGATATTGCAAGAGAATTATTCCTCCCATTCACTGCTAATACACTGTCACTTTGCAAAGCATCACAGAGGCATCAGTGAATAGACACAGTTACCTTAAACCGGTAATTGGAGATGAACGGCAACCGGCAGTGTCCCTGGTTATCAGTCTCCTCCCTTACAGCAAATGAGAATCCTGATGGATATACTTACGGTAAGCTCTCTTTTCTCCAAGTGCCCACCTGAGGAAGGTGACCATTACCTGAGCACCTAAGTAAAGGACTGGTTAAACAACCTACCACAGATCAAGGAACCGTGCACGAGATGGAACAGGTAGAACCTGGAGAATTAGTTCAAACATCATTCAGGTGGTTCCAACTCTCCAATATGGAGGCTGCTAACGACAGACGTGTAAGTGTTGTATCATTGCGTCAATGTGAAAATACTATAAATTATATTTATGCCCAATTTTAAAGTTTATCCTATTGGTCATTTGATGTAAATTAGCATCAGAATTATTTATTGCAGTAACAGTAATCAGTGTTAAAATGAACTAAAATATTCCAGGGAATTCCTGCAAATAGTACCAATAAGAATAGAATAATTGTCTACATTTATTTAACTTTTGTTCTCTCCCTTCTTTTACGTTCTGATATTTTTATAGAAAGCACCCCAACCCCTGTGAAAATTGGCTGCTTCGTTCAGCTATAGTGACTATTCATCAAAAGTATTTCCTTTTGCACTTTGGGACATCATGTGCAGCACAAAAGGTAATAGAAACATAGAAGATAGGAGCAGGAGTAGGCCATTCAGCCCTTCGAGCCTGCTCCGCCATTCAATGAGATCATGGCTGATCATCCAAATTCAGTACCCTGTCCCTGCCTTCTCCCCATATCCCTTTAGCCTTAAGAAATATATCCAACTCTTTCTTGAATATATTTAATGAACTGGCCTCCACCGCCCTCTGTGGCAGAGAATTCCACAGGTTCCCCACTCTCTGGGTGAAGAAATTCCTCCTCATTTCAGTCCTAAATGGCTTACCCCTTATCCTTAGACTATGACCCCTGGTTCTGGACTCCCCGGCCATCAGAAACATCCTTCCTGCATCTAGTCTGTCCAGGCCTGACAGAATTTTATAGGTTTCGATGAGATCCCCTCTCAATCTTCTAAACTCCAGTGAGTATAAGCCCAGTCGACACAATCTCTCCTCATACGTCATTCCTGCCAGCCCAGGTATCAGCCTGGTGAATCTTCGCTGCACTCCTTCCATGGCAAGAACGTCCTTCCTCAGGTAAGGTGACCAGAACTGCACACAGTACTCAAGGTGCGGTCTCACCAAGGCCCTGTACAACTGTAGCAAGACATCCAAAAGGGCATAGACAGGCTAAGTGAGTGGGCAGAGATTTGGCCGATGCAATATAATGTTGGAAAGTGTGAGGTTATGCAATTTGGCAGAAAAAAAATCAAAGAGCAAGTTATTATCTAAATGGAGAGAAACTGCAAAGTGCTACAGTACAAAGGGATCTGGGGGTCCTGGTGCATGAAACACAAAAAGTTAGTATGCACGTGCAGCAGGTGATCAGGAAGGCCAATGGAATCTTGGCTTTTATTGCAAGGGGGATGGAGTATAAAAACAGGGAAGTCTTGCTGCAGTTATACAGGGTATTGGTGAGGCCACACCTGGAATACTGCATGCAGTTTTGGTTTCCATATTTAAGAAAAGATATACTTGCTCTCGAGGCAGTTCAGAGAAGGTTCACTCGGTTCATTCCGGAGATGAGGGGGTTGACGTATGAGGAAAGGTTGAGTAGGTTGGGAATCTACTCATTGGAGTTCAGAAGAATGAGAGGCGATCTTATCGAAACATATAAGATTGTGAGGGGGCTTGATCGGGTGGATGCGGGGAGGATGTTTCCACTGATGGGTGAGACTAGAACTAGGGGGCATAATCTAAGAATAAGGGGCTGCCCTTTCAAAACTGAGATGAGGAGAAACTTCTTCACTCAGAGGGTAGTAAATCTATGGAATTTGCTACCCCAGAGCACTGTGGAAGCTGCAACATTAAATAAATTTAAAATGGAGATAAACAGTTTCCTAGCAGATAAGGGAATTACGGGTTACGGGGAGAGGGCAGGGAAGTGGACGTGAGTCCAGATTCGGATCAGCCATGATCCTATTGAATGGCGGAGCAGGCCCGAGGGACCGTATGGCCTACTCCTGCTCCTACTTCTTATGCTCTTATGTTCTTATGTTCCTGTACTCGAACCCTCTTGCTACGAAGGCCAACATACTATTTGCCTTCTTAACCGCCTGCTGCACCTGCATGCTTACCTTCAGCGACTGGTGCACAAGAACACCCAGGTCTCTTTGCACTTCCCCTTCTCCCAATCTATTGCCATTCAAATAATAATCTGCCTTCCTGTTTTTGCCACCAAAGTGGATAACCTCACATTTATTCACATTATAGTGCATTTGCCATGTTTCCGCCCAATCACCCAACCTGTCCAAATCGTACTGGAGTTTCACGACATCCTCCTCACAGCTTACCCTCCCACCCAGCTTTGTGTCGTCTGCAAATTTGGAGATATTACATCCAATTCCCTCGTCCAGATCATTAATATATATTGTGAACAGCTGGGCTCCGAGGACCGATCCTTGCAGTACCCCACTAGTCACTGCCTGCCACTCGGAAAATGACCCGTTTATTCCAACTCTTTGCTTTCTGTCCGCCAACCAGTTCTCTATCCAAGTCAATACCTTGCCCTCAATCCCATGTGCCTTAATTTTGCACGCTAATCTCTTATGTGGGACCTTATCGAAAGCCTTCTGAAAGTCCAAATACACCACATCCACTGGTTCTCCCTTATCTATTTTACCAGTTACATCCTCAAAAATTTCCAGTAGATTAGTCAAGCATGATTTACCTTTTGTAAATCCATGTTGACTTTGTCCGATCCTGCCACTGCTTTCCAAGTGCTCTGCTATTACATCTTTTATAATAGATTCTAGCATTTTCCCCACTACCGATGTCAGGCTTACCGGTCTATAATTCCCCGCTTTTGCTCTACCACCTTTTTTGAATAGTGGGGTAACATTAGCTACCCTCCAATCCATGGGTACTGTTCCAGAGTCTATCGAGTTCTGGAAGATGACCAGCAATGCATCCAGTATTTCTATGGCCACTTCCTTAAGATTATCAGGCCCTGGGGAGTTATCGGCCTTCAGTCCCATCAATTTTCCTAACACCATTTCCCTACAAATACTGATTTCTTTCAGTTTCACCCTTTCATCAGACCCCATGTTCCCCAGCATCTCTGGGAGGTTATTTGTGTCCTCCTTTGTGAAGACAGAACCAAAGTATGAATTTAGTTGGTCTGCCATTTCTTTGTTTCCCATTATAAATTCCCCTGATTCTGACTGCAAGGGACCTACGCTTGACTTCACCAATCTTTTTCTCTTCACATATCTATAAAAGCTTTTACAGTCAGTTTTTATGTTCCCTGCAAGCTTACTCTCATTCTATTTTCCCTTTCTTAATTAATCCCTTTGTCCTCCTTTGTTGACCCCTAAACTGCTCCCAATCCTCAGGATTATTGCTTTTTCTGGCCAATTTATATGTCGTCTCCTTGGATCTTATGCTATCCCTAATTTCCCTTGTAAGCCACGGTTGAGTCACCTTTTTTGTTTTATTTTTATGCCAAACTGGGATGAACAAGTTCTGTAGCTCATCCATTTGGTCTTTGAATGTTTGCCATTGCCTATCCACCGTCAACCATTTGAGTGACATTCCCCAATCAATCCTACCCAACTCGCTCCTCAGACCATCATAGTTTCCTTTATTTAAATTGAGGACCCTAGTCTCTGAGTCAACTACTTCATTCTCCATCTTAATGAAGAATTCGATCATATTATGATCGCTCCGACCCAAGGGGCCTCGTACAACAAGATTGCTAATTAATCCTTTCTCATTACATAATACCCAGTCTAAGATGGCCTGATCTCTGGTTGGTTCCTCGACATATTGGTCCAGGAAACCATCCCGTAAACACTCCAGGAATTCCTCCTCCACAGTATTGTTACTAATTTGGTTGGCCCAATCTATATGTAGATTAAAGTCACCCATGATGACTGCTGTGCCCTTATTGCACGCTTCTTTAATTTCCCTTTTAATGCCATCCCCAACTTCCGCCTTACTGTTGGGAGGTCTATATACCACTCCCACTAATTTTTTTTCCCCTTAGTATTTTTCAATTCTACCCATACAGATTCCACATCATCAGAGCTAATATCCTTCATTACAATTGTATTAATCCCTTCTTTAACCAGTAATGCTACCCCACCTCCCTTTCCTTTTTGCCTATCTTTCCTGAATATCGAATACGCCTGGATGTTGAGTTCCCAGCCTTGGCAATCCTTGAGCCACGTTTCCGTAATCCCAACCAAATCATATTCGTTTACCTGTATTTGCACAGCCAATTCGTCTACCTTATTACAAATGCTCCTCGCATTAAGACACAAAGCCTTCAGGCTTGTTTTTTTAACGCTCTTAGACCTATTAGAATTATTTACTCTGGCCACGTTTGATTTAAACCATTGATTTCTCTGACTGCCACTTTTGTTTTTCTCCTTCCTATCTTTTGCTTTTATCCCTGTTTTCCCTTTCCTCTGTCTCCTTGCTCAGGTTCCCAACCCCCTGCCATTTTAGTTTAACCCCCCCCCGAACAGTGCTAGCAAACCTCCCCGCAAGGATATTTGTCCCATTCTGGTTCAGGTGCAACCCGTCCGACTTGTACAAGTCCCACCTTCCCCAGAAGCAGGCCCAGTGATCCAGGAAATTAAAGCCCTCCCTCCTGCACCAACTCTTTAGCCACGCATTCATCGGCTGTATCCTCCTATTCCTATACTCACTAGCACGTGGCACCGGGAGTAATCCAGAGATTACAACCTTTGAGGTCCTGCTCTTTAATCTGCTACCTAGCTCCCTAAATTCTTGCTGCAGGACCTCATCCCTCTTCCTACCCATGTCATTGGTTCCAATGTGAACCACGACCTCTGACTGTTCACCCTTCCCCTTCAGAATGCCCTGCAGCCGTTCAGTGACATCCTTGACCCTGGCACCAGGGAGGCAACAAACCATCCTGGAGTCACGTCTATAGCCACAGAAACGTCTATCTGTTCCCCTTACGATGGAATCCCCTACCACTATTGCTCTCCTACTCTTTTTCCTCCCTTCCTGAACAGCAGAAGCACCCCTGGTGCCAGGAAGTTGGCTGCTGCTGCCATCCTCTGGTAAGTCATCCCCCTCAACAGTATCCAAATCGGTATACCTGTTTTGAGAGGGGGATGGCCACAGGGGTCCCCTGCACTACCTGCCTGCCTCTACTGCACTGCCTGATGGTCACCCATTTCCCTTCTGCCTGTGCAGTCTTTACCTGCGTTGTGACCAACTTACTAAATGCGTTATCCACGACCCTCTCAGCATCGTGAATGCTCCAAAGCCCATCCATCCGCAGCTCCAGCGCCACAATGCGGTCTGCTAGTAGCTGCAGCTGGATGCATTTCTGGCACACATGGTCGTCAGGGACACCGGCAGTGTCCCTGAATTCCCACATAGAGCAAGAGGAGTATAACACGGGGCTGGGCTGTCCTGACATGACTTACCCTTTAATTAATTTAAATTAAATCAATACCACCAATTTAATGATATACTCAAGGGTGCTTGCCTGCCAGCAGTCCCCACTACACCACAGAGACCCTAGAAACTATAAACCACAGAATTTAAGTTTTGTAAAGAAGGAGAAAGAGTAAATACTTACCAGCCAATCACTTACCCGCTTTCTGGTGACGTCACACTTGGATTACTTTTTACCTCTCTCCTTCCCTTGGACTTCAGAGACGGGAGACTGGTACGCCTTACCTGGTCTCGGAGCTGTTTTTAAAGTTGCCGCCGCTCAGCCTTGTTCCCTCGCACATCTGCCCGCCTGCCTCTGCTGCTCTGAGGCCTTACCTGGTCTCGGAGCTGTTTTTGAAGTTGCCGCCGCTCAGCCTCGTTCCCTCGCAGGTCCGCCCACCTGCCTCCGCTGCTTAGCAACATAGTCATAGTTTGGCCAGAAAAGAGACTGCCACCAATAAGTTCCTATTCAAACTAAAGCTTCCAACCTCATATCCTCTCCATCACAAACACTTCCCACTTCTACTGCCTCTGTGCCCACCTCAGGCCATGCTAAAACCTTCATCGCTGTTTTGTCACCTCCAGACTCAACTATTCCAATGCTCTCCTGGCCAAGCTGCCACCCTTCACCCGTCTATAAACTTCCCTCCACCTCCCGCTTCTCCTCTAAGACCCTACTTAAAATTCACTTCTTTTACCAAGTTTTTGGTCACACCTCCTCCTAATTTCATTTTCTTTGGCTCATCATTTCTTTCCCTTATGCCTCTGCGAAGTGACTTGGTATGTTTTCTACATGAAAGGTGTTACATAAATACAAGTTGTAGCCCTCCTCTGGACTCCCTACAATAATTTAGTATATTTCTGTAATACAGAGACTAAAATTGAACACTCGAAATTTAGCCTCACCAAGGCCAGATAGAATAGAGTCAGAGTTATACAGCACAGAAAGAGGCCCTTCGGCCCATCATGTCCACGCCAGCCATCAAGCCCTGTCTATTCTAATCCCATTTTCCAGCACTTGGTCCGTAGCCGTGTATGCTATGGTGTTTCAAGTGCTCATCTAAATGCTTCCTGAATGTTGTGAGGGTTCCTGCCTCTACCACCCTTTCAGGCAGTGAGTTCCAGATTCCAACCACCCTCTGGGTGAAAGTTTTTCCTCAAATCCCCTCTAAACCTCCTGCCCCTTACCTTGAAACTATGCCCCTGGTTATTGACCCCTCTACTAAGGGGAAAAGTTCCCTTCTATCTACCCTATCTATGCCCTGCATAATTTTGTACACCTCAATCAGGTCCCCCCTCAGCCTTCTCTGCTCTAAGGAAAACAACCCCAGCTTGTCCAGTCTTGCTTCATAGCTGAAGCGCTCCAGCCCAGGTAACATCCTGGTGAATCTCCTCTGCACCCTCTCCAATGCAATCACATCCTTCCTATAGTGTGGCAACCAGAACTGCACACAGTATTCCAGCTGTGGCCGAACCAGTGTTTTGTACAGCTCCATCATAACCTCCCTGCTCTTATATTCTATGCCTCAGCTAATGAAGGCAAGTATCCCATATGCCTTTTTAACCACCTTATCTACCTGTCCTGCTGCCTTCAGGAATCTATGTTTTAAGTGCTCATCAAGGTCCCTCTGATCCTCTGTCCTTCCTAGGGTCCTACCATTCATTGTGTATTCCCTTGCCTTGTTAGTCTTCCCAAAATGCATCACCTCGCACTTTTCAGGGTTAAATTCCATTTGCCACAGTTCTGCCCATCTAACCAACCCGTCTATATTGTCCTGTAGCCTGAGGCGTCCCGCCTCACTATTTACCACTCCACCAATTTTCGTGTCATCTGCAAACTTACTGATCATACCTCCTACATTCATATCTAAATCATTAATGTACACTACAAACAGCAAAGGACCCAGCACAGATCCCTGCGGTATACCACTGGACACAGGCTTCCAGTCACAAAAACAACCTTTGACCATCACCCTCTGCTTCCTGCCACTAAGCCAATTTTGGATCCAATGTGCCAAATTGCCCTGGATCCCATGGGCTCTTACCTCTTGGCCAGTCTCCCATGCAGGACTTTGTCAAAAGCCTTACTGAAGTCCATGTAGACTACATCAACTGCACTACCCTCATCCACACACCTAGTCACCCCCTCGAAAAATTCAATCAAATTGATCAGACATGATCTCCCCCTGACAAAGCCAAGCTGACTATCCTTGATTAATCCTTGCCTCTCCAAGTGGAGACTAATTCTGTCCCTCAGAATTTTTCCCAATAATTTCCCTACCACTGATGTTCGGCTCACTGGCCTGTAATTCCCTGGTTTATCCCTAATACCCTTCTTGAATAATGGTACTACGTTAGCTGTTCCAGTCCTCTGGCACCTCCCCTGTGGCCAGAGAGGTTCTGAAAATTTGTGTCAGAACCCCTGCAATCTCCTCCCTTGCCTCAAACAGCAGCCTGGGATACATCTCGTCTGGGCCGGGGGGGGGTTTATCCACTTTTAAGCCCGCTAAAACCACTAGTACCTCCTCCCCCTCAATACTAATTTGTTCAAGTATATCACAATCCCCCTGCCTGATTTCTATGCCTTAATTGTCCTTCTCCATAGTGAACACAGATGCAAAATATTAATTTAAACCCTCACCCACATCTTCCAGCTCTACACACAGATTGCCACTTTAGTCCCTAATGGGCCCTACTCTTTCCCTGGTTATCCTCTTGCCCTTAATATACTTATAAAACACCTTGGGATTTTCCTTTATTTTGCCCACCAGTGTTTTTTCATGCCCCCTCTTCGCTCTCCTAATTTCTTTTTTAAGTACCCCCCTGCACTTTCTATACTCCTCTAGGGCTTCCACTTTTTTTAAGTCCTTTGTATCTACCAAAAGCCTCCTTTTTCCCCCCCTAATCCATTCTTGTATATCCCTTGACATCCAGGGTTCCCTGGGTTTGTTGGTCCCACCCTTGACCTTTATGGGAACATGTTGGCGTTGTACTCTTTATTTCCTCTCTGAAAGACTCCCACTGCTCTGATGTGGATTTTCCTACAAGTAGCTGATCCCAGTCCACTTTGGCCAGATCCTGCCTTATCATATTAAAAATCAGCCTTCCCCCAATTTAGAACATTTATTTCCAGTCCATCTTTGTCCTTTTCCATGACTACCTTAAATCTCACCGAATTATGATCACTGTCACCAAAATGCTCTCCTACTGACACTTCTACCACTTGCCCGGCTACATTCCCTAGAATTAGGTCCAGTACTGCCCCCTCTCGTAGGACATTCTACATGCTGGCTCAAAAAGCTCTCCTGGATGCACTTTAAGAATTCCGCACCCTCCAAGTCTTTCACACTCTGACTATCCCAGTTAATATTGGGGAAGTTGAAATCCACTATTATTTCTACACTTCTGAGATTTGCCTGCATATCTGTTCCTCTATCTCCCCCTGACTGTTTGGGGGCCTATAGTACACTCCCAGCAAAGTGCTTGCCCCCTTTTTGTTTAAGTTCTACCCATATGGCCTCATTAGAGAAACCTGCTAAGAGATCATCCCTCCTTACAGCAATAATTGACTCCTTGATTAATATTGCAACACCTCCTCCTCTTTTATACCCCCTCTGTCTCACCTGAAGATTCTATACCCCAGAATATTGAGCGCCAGTCCTGCCCCTCCCTCCACCATGTCTCTGTGATAGCAACAATATCAACACCTTCAATTCATCTGCCTTACTCGCAAGACTCCTTGCATTAAAATAAATGCCATCCAGCCTTGCTATACTCCCTTGTGCCATTACATATTTGCACTGCCTTCCAGGCTGACTTGTTTTATCCTCTATATTTGGCTGTGCATCACCCCCTACTATAGCTCCACTCCGTATCCCATCCCGCCACCCCCCCCCCCCGCCCCAACAGTACTAGCAAACCTCCCCGCAAGGATGTTGGTCCCGTTCCGGTTCAGGTGCAACCCGTCCGACTTGTACAGGTCCCACCTTCCCCAGAAGCAGACCCAGTGATCCAGGAAACTAAAGCCCTCCCTCCTGTACCAACTCTTTAGCCACACATTCATCTGCTCTATCCTCCTATTCCTATACTCACTAGCACGTGGCACCGAGAGTAATCCAGAGATGACTACTTTTGAGGTTCTGCTTTTTAATGTGCTACCTAGCTCCCTAAATTCTTGTTGCAGGACCTCATCGCTCTTTCTACCCATGTCGTTGGTACCAATGTGAACCATGACCTCTGACTGTTCACCCTCCTCCTTCAGAATGCCCTGCAGCCATTCAGTGATATCCTTGACCCTGGCACCAGGGAGGCAACATACCACCCTGGAGTCACGTCTGCAGCCACAGGAACGTCTATCTGTTCCCCTTACGATACAATCCCCTATCACTACTGCTCTCTCACTCTTTTTCCTCCCCTCCTGTGCAGCTGAGCCACTTGTAGTGCCACGGACTTGGCTCTTGCTGCATTCCCCTGAGAAACCATCTCCCCCAGCAGTATCCAAAACGGAAAATCTGTTGGAGAGGGAGGTGGACCCAGGGGACTCCTGCACTACCTTCCTAGTTCTTTTACTCTGTCTGGTGGTCACCCATTTCCTGTCTGCCTGCGCACTCTTTACCTGCGGTGTGACCACCTCGTTAAACGTGCTATCCATGAAAATTCAACTTTGTGGATGCCCCACATTGACTCCAGCCGCAGCTCCAGCTCTGAAACGCAGATTTTGAGTAGCTGCAGCTGGAGACACTTCCTGCACATGTGTTTGCCCTGGACACCAAGTGTTCCTGACTTTCTACAGAACACAGGAGGAGCACTCCACGCTGCCAAGCTGCCCTGCCATGACCTACCCTTAATTTACTCCCTTTAAATTAAAGAATATTAAATACACTAGGGACCTTACTTCCCTTTAAACACTACTTATTCTAAACTAGAGACCTTACTTTTACTTTAATGACTGGACTGTAGAAATACTCACCAGGCCCTACTTACCAATCAGCTCCTTCCCTGGTTATGACATTACTTTAGCGGTTTCACAGTTGTTGCTGTTTGACTGCTCCCACTCTTGGACTCTTTCTTGGTGTAAAGTAAGAACCAATTACCAACTCGCAGCACTCTGTTTAAACTGCACTTTTATTGTTCTCCAGATGCAGGTGGGGGGTGTCACAGAGCCGAACCCCCGCTGGTTCTCTGTCCCCTCTTGTGCAGCTTTTTAGCTCACTCCAACTCCAACTCCAACTCCAACTCCAACTCCAACTCCAACTCCAACTCCAACTCCAACTCCAACTCCAACTCCAACTCCAACTCCAACTCCAACTCCAACTCCAACTCCAACTCCAACTCTCTGTTCCAATCTGCACTCTAGCCTCCCTTATTTATACTGCTGAGATTTAAATAAGTGAGCTCTCTGGCGGTTACAGAACCAGATTAGACCAGTTAATTCATTAATTACCCTCACCTGCTCTCCAGCACAGAGCTTGCTTAGCCCGGCCCAAGCCTGGAAGAAACTTGAAACTTGAAACAGTAAATTTAAATTTAAGTTAAATGCTAATTGCAAGCAGACAAGACTAGATTTTATTTTTAAAAAAGATTAACCATTAAGATTTACTCCCTCACTCACCAAACTTGCAGCTTAGCGCTCTGTTCCGCTCTGCACTCTGTGACAAACTGCACTCTGAAGTGTCAACATCAACATGATGTTGAACGTCAACATCACTTCCTTGGCTATACAACCCAATATCTTAATTGCTTCCTTTACTGCCCATGAACAGTGATGATCCAACAGTTTTAACAACATAATTTGGGTTGTCTGCAAACATTATAATGGTTGAATGTCACTGATGTTGTTTCTTAGGATAATCTCTCAAACAGGAACATACAATGAAAATAAAGAAGCCTTAAAATATTTCTGTTTATTGAGACAAATAACCTGCTACATTTATTTTAACTCTATATTCTGAGTATTGTCCAAACTCTTACTTGGAACTTTGTTCTTTAAAGGATTAATAATTGTGTTTTAGAGCAATGTCAAGTTTCAAAGGGGACTAATGAAAAACTCAATTATATATAAATTGGATACAGTCAACTCCATATAATTTCTATAGGCTGGAAATGAACTAATGGGGTGAGGGTTGGGTTTAACTGGGAACGGGTTTCAAGTGGATGGGAGGTGGGATGAGGCGAGCGTCAAACCTGCCTGACGCCATCAGTTTGAGGCCCAGGCTATTTTAACTCCAGGGCCTCAATTGCATCCCACCAACCAGCTCCCTGCCCGAAACATGCAGAAAGAGGCAGCTGGCCACCTTCAAGCAGCTCAAAATCGCACGGCCTGGAGGTCATCCGCCTACAACAAGGTAAGTTATGGGGGCGAGGGGATTGGGGCCGTTTCAGATAAGCCTTGTGCAGCAGGGGCCTAGACTTTCCTTGTGGTGCCCGGAGGAGCACGCCACCTTTCCTTGGCCCCACAAAGGAAAGTTTCTCACTTATCTTAGCGAGCCTCCTCTTCCGTCCTGCGCGGCTAGGCTGCGACAAGGGCCCCGCTCAGTAGGCCGTTAAATTGCCATCAGGGTCCTAATGACATCATAGGAGGTTGATTTACATATTCTAATGAGGCACCAGCCTTTGTCAGGCGGGCACCTCGGTCACCTAAAAATTCGGCCCAGTTAAGGAAGGAGCAGCAGGAACTGAGACATAACAGAGCGGTAAGACTTGGCACCGCAATTTTAACTGTGTGCCCGCCCGGTTCCCACTGGATGGGGTGAGTTAAAGCTACCCGAGCAGGCTAAAAAAATTGCATTGCACTGTACAATTATTGACTATGGTTCTATTCACTGACTGTATTTAGTGACAAAGTTGTTGCAAAAACATTTTACACTTGCTTACTTACAGAAAATGAAAGAAGCAGAAAATTAGCGTGTAATGAATTGCTGATGTCCACGTTTATATACAAAAATCCAGTTGTGCCTAAGTAGCTGTTTGACTACTTTGGTGAACCTACTGCTAATAATCTATCTTATGCTGCAGGAAGCAGGAGTGAAATAAGTGTTAAATCCCTGTGTATTAGTGCTTTGCGAGATCAGATTACCGCACAGTTTTAAAAGTCCTGCTTAAAGGCCCTTAAAGAGACAGGCCATCGCTGCAGGCTCTGCAATAGAAAAATTACCTGCCTGGACCACCAATGCAGCCGCGATCCAGTGCGATCAGCCCAGCACTCAAGCAAAGTGTCGGGTTGATCGATCGGGGGCAGGAACCTGACCAAAAAAGCAGAACAAGAAAGGTAAGTTTTTTTTTTAAACTTGCCTCAGCCACCTCGCCTTTAATTATCACCCCCGAAGCGGCTGGCCAACCGATGCACGCCTCCTGCTGCTGTCGGTGTTTTTGACCAGCGCTGATACAGGGGGCGGAAGTCAATTTCGGGTCTGGGGCGCTCCCGGGGCGATGCGCACGCTGATGACGTCACAATTTCTGGGTGAAGGAGATCGGGGCGCAACGCCGTAGCACCACCGCAAAACTCCCGATGAATATGGCGGAAGTCGATGTCAGCGCCGTGCCCGGCCGCAAAGCCATTTGCGCCCAGTTAGTGCGCCCCAGGGGCGCTAATGGAAGGGGCAAAGGCACCCAATTTCACCCCCTAATAAACTTGCAGAATGGGTGTGTAATTGGCAAATGAACCTAAATATAGATAAGGGTGAGGTAGTAATTTTTGGTATGAAGAATAAGGAGGCCTTGGAAAATAAGTGTCTAATGGGGTAGAGGATCAGGGGGATCTGGGGTACAGATACACAAATCACTAAAAGTAGCGACGCAGGTTAACAAGGCCATAAAAGAAGCAAACAAAGCACTGGGGTTCATTTCTAGAGGGATAGAATTGAAAAGCAGAGAAGCTATGTTAAACTTGTATAGAATCTTGGTTAATCCGCACTGTGAAAGGTTTTGGGCCCCATATTATAAAACGGATATAGAGACACTGGAGAAGGTGCAAAAAAAGTTCCTAGAACTGAAAGATTATACCCATCAGGAAAGGTTGAACAGGCTGGGGTTCTTTTCTCTAGAAAAGAGAAGACTGAGGGGTGACCAGATAGAGATTTTAAGATTATGAATGGGTTTGATAGGGTAGACCTAGAGAAGATGTTTCCACTTGTAGGCGAGACTAGAACTAGGGGCCATAAATGTAAGGTAGTTGTTGTGTCCGTGTGTTAATAGAGACACTGAAGGCAGGAGTTAGTTTCACAGGTGTTTACTGAACAAAGTCTGGAGGTGAACTAACTGATACAACACAATATACAGGCTTATATAGCCCGAGTGGCCATTACCGGCATTACAGTACACAGGGGGCTCTTAAAGGCACATACACTACAATTCCTCCCCTTTTAGCCAACCAGTACATAATATTTTAAGTAATCATTAATTACATGTTACAAGAACAATAATCTACACATTGCTGCAGTTAATCAATTAAAAGTCAGTCTCTCTGGAGGCTTCCTGACTCGGTCCGGATAACGCCTCGGTGGTGTAGTCATTTCTGGTGGTGTAGTAGGTTCTTTTGGCAAGGCTGATTCGGCTTGAATGCCAGTGTCGGGTTCATCTGGTTCCAGTATCACCAGATCGGAGGTAGATACTATGGGTATCTCTACTTCATCATTAGGCGTATAGAGTTGTGGTGTAGGTTGTCCCTTTTCGGATGACTCTATGATCTGGTCAGCATGGCGCCTTATTATGCTTTCTCCAATGTCCACGGTATACATCAGCGGTCCTAGTCGTGTGCAAATAGTTCCAGGCTGCCATTTCTCGGTACGGTAGTCCCGGGCCAAAACTTGTTGACCTATCTGGAAGGTTCTAGTTGGCCTTTCATTCATGCCTTGAAATTGCCGGTTCTCCACGTCCCTTCTGATGTTTGGCTTGATCAAATCCAGCCGGCACCTTAGGCTTCTATTGAAGAACATCATGGCGGGAGTTTGGTTTGTAACCATATGTGTTGCATTCCTGTATGCAAACAAGAAGTTATCTACCTTATGCTGACGTTTTATGTCTTCATTACCCATGGCCTTTATGGCCTTCTTGAAGGTCTGGACAAACCTTTCAGCCAATCCATTGGTGGCGGGATGGTATGTGGCGGACGTGTAGTGCTTAACCCCATTGTTTTTTAAGAACTTCCTGAATTCTTCGGACACAAATTGCGGTCCATTATCAGAACAGATCTGTTCAGGCAGCCCATTCCTGGCAAATATGGTCCTTAATACTGTGATGGTTTTTTCCGTGGTGGTGGAGGACATCTTTATTACCTCCGGCCACTTGGAGTGTGCATCAACCGCGATTAAGAACATTGAGTCCATCAATGGACCAGCAATGTCGATGTGTACCCTTTGCCATGGAGATGAGGGCCACTCCTATGGATGTAGAGGGGCTTGTGGTGGAGCGTTTTGGACCTTCTGGCATCCTAGGCAGCTCTTGGTCATTTCTTCGATGTCTCCATCGATACCTGGCCACCATACAAACGCCCTGGCTAGGTTCTTCATTTTCACGCCACCCAGATGCCCCGCATGAAGCTCCTTTAGCACTTTATCCTGGAGTTTGAGTGGAATCACCACTCTGGATCCACACATCAAGGTTCCTCGGCACACTGACAGCTGTTCTCTTCTTTGCGAGAATGCTGGCAACAGTGGTTCGCCATGTGCTGGCCATCCCTTCACTGTTAAATCGTAGACCCGTGAGAGAGTCGGGTCATTTCTCGTTTCCCTTTCAATGGCAGAATTTGTTACTGGTAGACATTCCACTATGGTAGAGTGGAACATCTCCACTGGGTCTACTGTAGGTGCCTCTTCTACCGTTGGCAACGGTAGGCACGATAAACTGTCAGCATTCCCATGCTGTTTTGATCCTTTGTATTCTATGTCATATTGGTGTGCCCCTAGAAAAAGGGACCACCTCTGTAGCCTTTGCGCTGTCATAATGGGAACACCCTTTTTAGGGTTGAATATGGAGATGAGGGGTTGATGGTCAGTCAACAAGGTAAATTTTTGTCCGTGTGTTAATAGAGACACTGAAGGCAGGAGTTAGTTTCACAGGTGTTTACTGAACAAAGTCTGGAGGTCAACTAACTGATACAACACAATATACAGGCTTATATAGCCCGAGTGGCCATTACCGGCATTACAGTACACAGGGGGCTCTTAAAGGCACATACACTACAGTAGTCACTAATAAATCCAATAAGGAATTCAGGAGAAACTTCTTTACCCAGAGAGTGGCTAGAATGTGGAACGCGCTACCACAAGGAGTAGTTGAGGCTAATAGCAATAGCTACATTTAACGGGAAGCTAGATAAGCACATGAGGGAGAAAGGAATAGAAGGATATAGTGATGGGGTTAGATGAAAAGGGATGGGAGGAGGCTCGTGTGGAGCATGGACCTGTTGCGCTGAATGGCCTGTTTCTGAGCTACAAATACTTTGTAAATGACTATAAGTTCAGAGCTAAATAAATGTGACCTTTACTGTGCTGCCATCTTAGTCCTACACTGCACCTGTCAAACATACAAAGCATTTCAAGCTGGAGGGCACACTTTACTTTTGATATTGACTCAGTATCAGTACGTAGAGGAGTGTCGACTTTAGTTGTGGGTGATTAAAATAAAGAGAGGCAAGAAAGGATTTTGGAAAAACTTAGGACACTGAGGCTAGGATTCTCCTCCCAGTGGCACTGTTCCAGCGGGGTGGGATATCTGCTTGTTCCTCAAACACTGCCGAAACCCCAACCCAGTTTCCTTGATTGGGAGTCATTTGGTGTGCAGGGGGTGGTGGGAGAGGAGGTTCCTGGTGGGATCTCTGCCACCAAAAGAGAGCCCACTGTTGCGTGGGTGCAAAATCCCAGCATTGTTGCAGCTGAGCCAGGAGTGCCGATAAAGAGGCAGAAGCCGGGAAGATCCGACCAGATGTCTCACTGGAGTCCTCTGCAAGGGCCGGGACCTCCAGCAGGTAAAGTATTAGGGGTGGAATGAAAGGAGAGGAGGGTCGCTACAAGGCTCTCTCCCTCCATGGAGGGGAGGCACCTCATAAATGTTACCTCACTGCTTCCAGGGGCCATCGCTCTCTTCCCCATGGTGTCCCTGGGAAGCAGTGACAGCACCGCCCGCAAGGAGAAAGTTTTGCTGGAAAGATTAGTGGTGGCAGGTGGAAGGAAATTAAGATCGAGTGGTGAGGAAGCAGTAAGCGTCACTACCCACATGTCCCCCCCACCATTCTCCACCGTCATCCTGTTCCATGCTTCCATCGACTAAATTTCTGCACCTCCCCCCCTCCCCCCTCCCCCACTAATATGCTACCAAATTTGCCTACATAATCGTGATTGTACCTCAGACATAAATAATTGCATGTGTGCCACTTTTGGGATATCCGAATGACGTGATAAAAAGCTATGTAAGTGCAAGTTCCTTCTATTGATCAGCTGCAAACTTGAGCACTTTGCATTGATTTTTTGAACCCAAATTGTTGACGGCAATTAGAATTGCTAGAGATCCCAGGAGAAATCTCCATACCACCCACACTCTAACATCACTCTCTTAACAAGTGCCTACAGCTTCGTTTCCTACGGCCAACTTTTTATCCATTTACCTTGACTCCCTTTTGCTTTAAATGTTGAAGCAACAGCACTTCATTCACTATTGTGTCCATGACCCTTGACACAAATGGATGTAGAAACATCAGCTCACAGACTTTAAAGGGCTAGAAATTCGGCATAGCCCCGTTTGGGGCACTAACTTTTGAAAAGTAGAAAAAGTAGCACCAGGCACTAATGATTCTCTCCTGCTGGGAAATCAAGCGCTAACCACTTCTCTTAGGGCGCTAACCGAGAGTGGGGCCGTAGCGGCAGTGCGCTGAGCAATTTGGAATGCATTGCTAACGGCATCAGAGGCTGCTTCTCTCGCTTAAAGGGATGGGCCAATGATGGTGCACAACCTACTTGTCGGCAGTTCTGCATTGCAAGGCGACCTGGGCGACTGCCATTACAGCCCCAAACACTCTCAGAGAGTGGAGGGCTTGGAGAGCTTGCAGCAATGAAACATCAAAAGCTTTGAGCAGGCACCAGACTGGTGCAAATAATAAAGGTTGGCCTACCTGAAAACCCTTCCCTTTAATTAGCGCTCCCCAAGCGACCAGCCGAGTTGACACCGCCTCCTCTTCCTGCCGTTGTACACTCCCGGCGATACAACAGGGGGCGGGAGGCAATTTCACATCCGGGGCGATAGCGGGGCGCTGCGCACTTTATGACATCACCATCTGCGAGGCGCTAGAGGTCCAGGTGGTAAGAGTTAGCGCCAGCACTAAACCGGCACTGAAGTTCGCGGGCGTCGCGGCATTCACCACACCTGGTCGCTAACCACTTAGTGCCCCGATAGCGCCAGGTGCTAACGGGGGGCACTAACCAACCGAATTTCTCCCTTTGATTCTGTATTGCAGATCGACTGAGTGTTGCTGTTTTCCATTCAGTTTGGTTACACCAATTGATAGTAAAAGAACTTCTAAGCCATCTGGGCCAGTCGCCTTTCCAAGATATATTTTTTTGGAAGATATTGAACTTTCCTCTGCCTGATCTTCATTTTCTGATTGGATTAGAACGTAAGAAAAACCTGGAATCAGAAAATAAATCAAATCGCCCATGATCGGAAGTATGGGAGAAATTTTAACTTACACAATGCAGCAGAAACTGGGTGAAATGGGAGTTAAAATTCAACCAGTACACTTAAGGCTCTTTACCCATCCCATGGTCATTTTAATGCTGCTGTTTTCTTGGCTGTTTGAGGTGCCCACCTGACTCAGGCAGGGAGCCTTTAATTAATGCAAATCAGGGTCCAATAATATCGTTAGGAACCCCAATGCAATTTTCAGGAGGAAAAATGTGGTACTTTAGCGCCTCCTGTTAGCGCCAGCAGATGGCGTTAAGGGGGCGCTAGAGCATTATCGCTGGGGCAAGGCGAATCTAGTGCCCCACGCCAAATCCTGCCCCTCCTGCAGTGCCACCGGTAACAGTTATCGCCGGGAGCCTCAACGCCAGGTGGATCATGACATCAGTGAATGTGCAACGCTCACTGACCGCCCGATCTGTGAAATTGATTGTCACCACCTACCTTAGCACCTGGAGTAAACAGTGACAGGGGGAGCTGGCGTCAAGCACCAGGATGCCTGCTCCAGGGAAATTATTTAAAGGGGTCATCAGTGATGACTCGCAGCTGTCAAGTTAGTAAAGTTTCAGTGGTTTCTTGTCAATTTCACATAGTCTAACAGTTTCATTCAGTATTTTCAGGGTTATTTTGTATCAGGAGTGTTGTGGCAACTAAAAAGTAGCTATATTTATTCTTAAAAAAATCAAACTGCTTCACTTGGTAACATTAATGGGGGCTGTATTGGCATGCCACCTCACCCTCCAGGATCTACGGCGGAGGGAGCGTAGGCAGTGAGAATGATGGAAACATATGCGCAGAGAGATGAGGAGGTACATCAGGGCTATCAGCAGGAGGCCTTACCCTCCGAGGGTGTTCCAAAAGCACTTCTACCTTCAAAGAAGCAAGGAGCAGTGTATTAGATGGCTCTGTATCACCAAGGAGATGGTCACAGAACTCTGCCACCTCCTCCAACCAGACCTCCAGCCTCACACAAGGATGGCTTAAAGCCCAAATTCCCTTTGTTCACCACATCCCCATCATTCCAACCCTCTCAGGGGCCCTTTCACACCGCAAATGATAGACACCACAAAAGAACGATAAGTGTATTAATAAATTTATCAAAAATCAGTGAACACATATTTACAAAAAAAATTAACTATTCACCCTTGTGTAATCCCTTAGTGCCTGTCATTACTGTGCCTTTGCCTACTCTATTGCTCCTATGAAGTGTTGGCCCAGTGGCTACAGCAGGGCTGGTGGAAGGCTGCTGAGTGTCTGTGCGGGAGACGTCAGATGGCCTTGCAGGACGCCCTCGACCAGCTCTGGGCCTGGAAGGCCCGGCTGTAGACTGCACCACCTCAGCATGGGTGGCAGCAGTCTGGGCTGGCTGGATGACAGGCAGCGACAAGGGCAATGGCAGAGTGGCAGTAGTGGGAGCAGGAATGCTGTCATCCTGAGAGTGGACAGCAGGTTCCTGCTCCACTGCCCCAGTGCCACTCCCCCGGGGCAGCACCTCAGCATCCCTAGCAATCTGTTGGCACAGAGATTGCTGGGCTGCTGCGACACCGTGAAAGCCCCGGTCAACGTTGGTAGACTCAGCCATGATGGCAGCAATCAGAGCTTGCGTGGCATCAAGCTGAGGCTGCATGAGAGCAGTCTGAGATTGGATACCACCAAGCATAGACTGCATTACAGCACTAATGTGTTGTGTCACAGGAGTAATCCTCCAGGACCCACAAAGGAAGTGTGGGCCACTGCTGGCCCAGGCTTCTTCCCCATTCTGTCCTAAAAACCCATCCTGAACCAACCCCCTGGCAACTTACCTGAGTGCCAGTCGGGTGGCCTCTAAGTGGCTCGATCTTTGCAGGCCACAAGCCTCTAGGCGCCCGTGTTGGGCAGGTGGATGGGCGGAGAAATTCAAATGAGACCCACCTGTTGAAATGGACCAGGCCTCCTGCTGCACCTCCCATGTTTACAGCCCAGTAGTTAAAATCCCACGATATGTCGCAACACTTAGAATCATAGATTCATAGAACTTTACGACACTTTAGGTCATTCGGCCCATCGTGTCTGTGCCAGAGAAAAACGTTGGCATTAGACCTTGGATTTCAACTGACTTTTTAAACACATATGGGCCCGTATTTTCCGATTGCAGGCCTCCCGCGGGTGGAGGCCTACGATCTGGAAAAATCTGCCCCCTTACCTGAGGGCTCCCGGGAGGCGCACAATTCCGCTGCTGGGCCTCTCCAAACTGCCGGTGCGCAGGGCCCAGGGATCCCAGAGGCGCAGCTAGTTCGCAGCGTCCCTGGGATCACGTGGGCCATGGGGAGCCAATCAAAGAAGGGAATCTCCCTTCATACATTTGACAGGAAGACCTGTCAAATACATGAAAGGAGATCACCCCCAAAAACATAGTAAAACTTCAAATACATTTGTTTTAAAAATCACATTTTAAAAATGACTTGAAAGTACAATAAATTAACTATTTTAAACAAAACTTTAAATTTTTCAAAAAAATAATTAAAGTTTTTTACAGGGCTAAAAATAAACTTACCTTTTAAAAGTATTTTTAAATGATAAATTAGTGGACTTTTTTTTTACTCTTTTCAACTCTTATCCTGGTAAAAGCAGTACTAGGCACAAGAATTGTAAGGGTTTTCTGCGGGCGGAGGGTCTCCAAAAAGCGGAACTATCCGCCCGCAGAGGCCCTGCTCCCGGACAGGCGGAGGATCTGTCAAGAGCTTTCAAGAGCTGTCAAGATGCACTGTGCATGCCTGAAACCGGCATTTCTGATGTCCCTACGGGTGGGCACACAGCGTGTACAAACCCCTAGGCATCGGAATATCCAGCCCATGTTGTTTGGTTTATTGTTCCACAGAGGTGTGACATATGAGTTCATCCTCCTTAAGAGGAGGGTCGATAGAATTAGGCCCATTCGTGGATAGAGGCTTGACTAGCAATTCTTGGAGTTTGAGTATCATACACCTTAGAGTTTATGGCCCAGAAATTCGGGTCGGGGGCTTCCCGCGGGTGCAAGCCCCCGACCTACACTTACCTAGCGCGCCAGCAGTTGACCTCTTGGCCTGCGTGGAATTCCTCTCCGAGGCCTGTCCCAGAGGCCGGCGCGCTATGCTGGCATGTCCCAGGGGCGTAGTTAGTGCGAAGCGTCCCCTGGGATCATGTGAGCAACAGGCAGCCAATCGGAGCAGGGAATGCTCCATTCATAAGTCTTGACAGATAGACCTGTCAAAACGTATAAATGCTGAGGCTGTAAAACTGTACTTTACCTTCAAATAATTTTTTTTTAAATCACACTTTGTAACTAAACTATAAATGACATTAAATTACTATTTTAAACAAAAATTTAAATTTTTGAAAAAAATAATTTTATAAAAAAACGGGGCTAAAAATAAACTTACCTTGCTTTAAAGTATTTAAAAGTAAAAAACCTGTGGAAAAAATGTTTTAATTTTAAATAATTGACCACTTACCTTTGAAAATGAAGTCCTTATGGCTGCTTTTTACATTTCTAAAATGTACAGACTTACCCACATGTTAAAACCTGTAAAAAAAAAAGGAAGTTCAACGCACACGCGCAGACTCCTGCACGCACGCGTTCGACCTCTGAACCCCTTGGTTCAGAGGATCGGAAGTGCCGGTTTCCCGCGCATGCGCAGTGCATGCAAGATTCCGGCACTTCCATTGGGCCCACGCGTGAGTACTCCGTCCGTACCCACGCGTTGGGACCCGAATTTCCGGGCCTATGTCAGATTAGTAGGTTTGACAAGTGGATGATGAGCTCTCTTTCACCGATTGTATTAATTGTTTATTGGTCCTTACCGACCAAAACATTTCCAATTTTTGGCCAGTACTGCAACATACCCTCTGTTAACCCAGGCGTGTAGGCTTTGCAGATGGTGCATGCTATCTTTGAGCACTGGATACAATCCATTTGGTCTGATCCCAGATAAAGTTTGGATATTTTTGGTGCCCGTCAAAGGCAAAACATTCCTCCTTTTCCCATTTGAACTGTTGTAAAGCCAAGCCTTGTGCTGATATTCCTTTTAAGATACCATAAAAGTACCTGCACATAAGTAGATCTGACAGTGCATTCCTTAATCATAACATTTCTATTAGTTATTGAGCAAATGTTAATACAACTAAAAATCTTCGTAACGTGTTACTTATTTCATTAAAAGCCACAGTTTTAAACGTGAGTTGAAATCCTCCTCTGCTCCCTCCAAATGACACTAACTCAATGTCAAGAGCAAAGGCAATAAAAGTTTGCAGCTTCAATGGGAAATAAACTGCATTCTCCTCTCCTCCCGTCCAGTGCGAGCTGCCATTGTGAAATGATGGAGATCACTTAGCCTTGCAGAAGTCAAGGTAGTATTATTTGCCACTAGCCCTGCAGCAGATATCTGGAGGTGAAATTCATAGATCTGAGTGATATGAGGGTCAACCTACCTTTGCCCTCAATCAACACCTCCTCTTCCAGCCACCACCCCCCTGTCACCAACGTACACACACACACCTCTCAAAGTGTTCCTTCTACCTGCAAGCCTAAAATTGCAAAAGCACTTGAGCAGGAGCAAACCCTCCATTAGTTCCTGTGCCAGGTTTAAAAATACATCTTCACTGACGCAAGCCACGTTTACACCACAGTGCCAAGACAAACATTCCATTGCACAAGTTTTGATATTTATTATGTGATATATTTCTTTTATCGCGCACAAGTGTGAAACCAAGTTAATTATAAATGTATGTTTGACATTACGAGTGAAACAAATTAGCAGTAAGTCTGCGGTGTTCATGTATTTTACTGCAGTCGCATTGCCCCTCCTGACTGTGGCACTAGAGCTGAAGTAACCAGAGAGACTTTCACCTCGATTTTAACTTGGGGCGGGCGGGGTGCGGGGCAGGTGGGACACCTGATCGTGAGGACCGGCCATTTTAACTCCCGGGCCCGATTGCAATATCAGTGCATGATAGTGCGGCTCTCCCGATTGCCTGCAGAATCGGGCAGCCCAGCCCTTGACACGTGGTGCCCAGCCGTGAAAAGAAAGCTGCAGGCATCACCCAAACAGCTGTATGAGCTATTGGAAGGCCTACCAAGGAGCTTCACCACTATGGCTGATGGTATGGAGGAGTCCGCTTCCAGCTAGTGTGGTGTCATTTTGCATGGCATCAGTGCTCCGCAGTTTACCATGGATGGTGTGGCCACCTGCAGGGACACTGCAGCCAGGCCCTCATAACAGTAGTCCATGTTCACACGCTTTGCAGCTTTGGCGGAAACTCTGCAGACCCTGGGCTGCTGTGTCGCGAGACAGGTGTCCACCTGGACAGATTGATGGACCGCATAGACAGGAGCATTGAAAAAAGAAAGACTTGCATTTATATAGCATTTTCATGACCTCAGGATGTCCCAAAGTGCTTTACAGCCAAATGAAGTACTTTTGAAGTGTAGTCACTGTTGTAATGTAGGAAATGTGGCAGCCAACTTGTACACAGCAAGCTTCCACAAAGAGCAATGCGATAATGACCAGATAATCTGTTTTAGTGATGCTGATTGAGGGATAAATACTGGCAAGAACACTGAGGAGAACTCCCCGGGTGAGAAATTCAGTACCTTAGTGCCTGCAGTTAGCGCCTGGCGGAGGTGCTAATGGGGCGCTGAGGCAGTAGCACCGCGGCGAGGCGAATCCAGTGATGCATGCCAAATCCGTCCCCACCCCCATACCGCCTCCACTCTAAGTTAGCGCCGGGGACTTCAGCACCAGGCAGATCGTGACGTCAGTGAGAGTGCAACGCTCACTGGGCGCCTGATCTGCAAAATTCATTGTCGCCCTCTGCTTTACAGCCTCGCCCCAACAGCAACAGGGAGAGGAGGTGTGGAGCAGTTGGTAGCCGTCTCCAGGGGTGTTACTTAAAGGGATCATGAGTAAAGGGTCGCAGCTCTCAGGTTAGTGCTGTATCACTGATTCCTTGTCAGTTTGACATTGTGCAACAGTTTAAATCAGCCATTTAAAGGTTGTTTAGTCTCCGGACAGTTGTGGCTGCTAAAAATTAGTTACATTTATTCTCACAACATATCAAAGTGCTACACTTTGTTACATTAATGGGGGCTGTACTGGCAGTCGACCTTGCCCTCCAGGATCTACGGCGGAGGGAGCGGAGGCAACGAGAAAGATTGGAACATGTGGCCAGAGGGAGGAGGAGGGCCATGAGGGCTCTCAACAGGAGGACTTACCCTCCGAGGGCATTCCGAGAGCACTTCTCCCACCTTCAATTAGGCGAGGAGCAGTGTATTAGAAGGCTCCACTTCAGCAAGGAGGTGGTCACAGAACTCTGCCACCTCCTGCAACCAGATCTCGAGCCTCAGATCAGGACGACAGCGGCTCTCTCAGGGGCAGTCTAAGTCATCGTCACCCTCAATTACTCCGCCAGCGGATCCTTCCAGTCTCCAACAGGAGATATAGCTAACATCTCGCAGGCTGCTCAGGTGCTTGCTCATTATCTGAAAGTATAAAGGCACAAGAGCTGGGTTAAGGTAAGGGGAGGGGGGCAGGAAGGGAGAAATGCATGCAGACAGCAAGATTAGCTGTAAAGTGCAAAACGCTTGTGGGGTGAGGGGGAAGCGGGATGTGAGAAGAAGGAGTAGGGATGAACATACCGTTGTTGTCCCCAAGGGGGTCAATGTCGCCGGTGGCCACGGCGCCCACCACCTGGCTCCCAATAATCTGCAGCACTCGATTTTCCAGCGCAGGTAGTGGCTGAGTGTCAGCTTGTCCCCCGCCTGTGCGCTCCTGCTCCCTCCTGTTGTGAGCCACCTTGGCCTGCAAGAGAAAGGAAAGTGTGTGAGTGAGTGTGGAGCAATGTGTTTGGGTGATGTGCCTGTCATAGTTGAATAGCTGTAATTTTGTGCAAGATGTGAGATGTGGGTGTGAGTGTTTGTAGGTAGAGATTGTTGGTGGGTGAGCTCTGGTGTTGTGGTGCTTTGGCCAGTGCGTGCAGACTGTGGTTCAGACGGTGGTATGTAGCATTTGTTGTAGCATTGAATCACCCTGACCACCCGAGTGAGGTCGCTAAATTTCTTCCTGCACTGTGTGTGGGTCCTAGGGACCACAGTGCTGCCCGAGATGTGCTGGGCAACCTCCCTCCACATGGCACTGAAGACTTGTGGCAAGGGCCTGCTGCCACTTGCCGGGTACAGTACCACCCTCTGTCTCTCCACAGCGGACTCCAACTCCTCAAATGCTTGGTCCGAAAATCTGTGGGCTCTCTCCCTGGAGCGTGGATCTGCCATCATGACACCTGCTTGAGTCGTCCGGCTCCTTGGGCTTGGCCTGCTCCTGCTTGCTGACACAGGTTCACAGCCAGCAATGCTGAGAATGAGGTCCTGCAGCATCAATGATCCTCCCCTTTAAGAACTGGAAAAAGGCCTGTGGGAATGATGACTTGCGATTAGACTGCTCCTGAAATTGGTCAGCGCTTTGCGTGTAGTGTCACTGAACTAGACAATTCGCGCTTGATTTAGCGCTCCAATGCTTGCTTTGAGTAATGAGATTTAATTTTGCATGCAGCGTGATTCATTTGCGCCTGGCATTAAATCTCAAGCTTTTCTGAAGTTACCGCCCATTCCTGGGCTATAATGAATTCCGCCCCCCCCCCCCCCCCCGCCACCATTCTCTTCTTTGAAATAGTGCCAGGGTATCTTTTACATCCAGTTGAGAGAGCAGACGGGGCTTCGGATTTTAATGTCTCGTCCAAAAGACAGCACCTCCGACAGTGCAGCACGCCCTCCCGTTGAAGAAGACATCCGTCTTCTGCAGCCTGCCCTCCTGCAGATCAGTGGAAGTGATGAGCTCTAGCCTCATGGGAGCGGCTCGTGTTGCCCTCTCCTAGGATGTCAGCATGTCTGCTCCTTCCCCACCCTCCCAAACACACTCGTTGACATGAATCAGTCATTCATGAAAGAAAGACATGAAATAATACTGAGCGGCCTGCGGGTGGCGCTGTCCAGGGAGAGTATAAATACTCGGGCACGGACCCAGCTTGCGCAGGACATTCTTAACAGGAACTAGTGAAGGACACAACTAGACCTCCATGTTGTAAAATAGTTGATTAAAGCTTTGTTTAACGCTTAGACCAAGTGCCTAGCAGTTTTCTTACGTCACTCGTCATGGTACCAGCAAGTCAACTGGGCCAGACTGCCCCGGCAGCAGTCAAGGAGCAGTGGTCTGCAGCCGGGCCTTCACAGGTTTAGATTATAGAACCATACAGAAGGAGGCCATTTGACCAATGGTGCCTGTGCCGGCTGTTTGGAAGATTTATTCAATTAGTCCCACTCCCCTGCTCTTTCCCCATAGCCCTGCAAATTTCTCCTTCTCAAGATGTTGAAGATAGCTACCACCTGCCTTTGCAGAGAAGATAATGGTAATCCAAGTGACATAACTGAGATCATTAAAGCACCTTTTGTACTTTAAGCTTCAATTAAATAAATTAAAATTAAAATGACTTTATTTTGAGGAAAATATATCCACTGATATTGAATACACGATGGAGAACAGTGTCAGCTGTGGCTCAGTTGGTAACACCCTTGCCTCTGATGTCAGAAGGTTGTGGGTTCAAGTCCCACTCCAGGGAGTTGAGCACATAAAGCTAGGCTGACACTCTAGTGCAGTGCTGAGGGAGTGCTGCACTGTCGGAGGTGCCGTCTTTCAGATGAGATGTTAAACCGAGACCCCGTCTGCCTTCTCAGGTGGATGTAAAAGATCCCATGGCACTATTCCGAAGAAGAGCAGGGGAGTTATCCCTGGTGTCCTGGCCAATAGTTATCCCTCAACCAACATAATAAAAACAGATTATCTGATCATTATCACATTGCTGTTTGTGGGACCTTGCTGTGCGTAAATTGGCTGCCACGTTTCCCAACTTGCAACAGTGACTTCACTTCAAAAGTACTTCATTGGTTGTAAAGCGCTTTGAGACGTCCGGTGGTCGTGAAAGTTGCTATATAAATGCAAGTCTTTCTTTCTTTCTAAAATGCTAATCTTGGGGAAGCCCTTCAGTACTCATGTGACAGCAAATGGAAAGCGAAGTTTTTAGAGGGTTCGAGAGCTTTAGTTAGTTAAGGTTCAGATTCGGTCATGGATGACCTGAGCTGAGAAGCTGAAATAGAAGCTAAAGTTCAAATGTCAAAAACCAGGTACACAAGGGTCAAGTAATGTTCAACACCTGCTGGTTGTAAGCATCCGGTGTCTCACTCTTCTGGCAAATTATTGTCTGTTTTTAACCAACCTCTCGCTGGGGAATCCCTCTCCTTCAGGTTTCCTAGATTTGCAGTCTTTCATCCTCGTATGTGGGTGGAACATGGTTTTGAAGGGGCTGTTTCCAGCATGTTATACCATCTATTTATACCATCATAATAATAATTGCCATCTCTGAACTCCAGAAACAAAAGTCGTTTGCTACTTTAAATATTTCAGTACAATTTGTGTTATTTTAAGTAATGAACAAGCTTAAACCACTCTTGGTTATCCGTAGCTTTAAATTAAAGAGATTAGAATTAAATTCATGCCCAAGGCAGAAATTATATTTCAAAGTTATTATAACGTTAGAAAATGGTTGCACCACAGACTTATGCAAAAAGTAAGTGCTCAGAGGATTATTGTATATTTGAAAGCAAGCTCCATTTGCATAAGCCTAACTGGAACATAACTATTTTCCTGTACACAGTCAGAGTCCTCCTTTGTGGCTTTTTAATAACTAGCTTTGCCAGCTTCGACCCCCGAAGAGCCTTTTCATTTCTGCTGCGTCACTTACAACCAAATGTCTTCAGTTGTTCAACACGCTAATGCCACTCTTTCTTTGCTGTTGAACCATTTCATTGTCGTTTCATTGACTGGGTGCTGTTTTATTACAGTGGGATCAATAGCAAAGGGCTCTCAGCCCACCGATTAGCTTGTCACTCAGAGTCAGGGAGGAGAGGCCACACTAATCCCAGAACATCACAGGCCAACAGCAAGGAAGCGGAGAATACAGAGAACTTGAGACTCCACCTGTAATTTTAAAAGTTTATTGGCAAAGCTTAATGTGGCGATTTTGGAGACTGTCCTGGTTAAAGCATCAGGCAGCTTGGAGGAGAAGATGGGATAGAATTCAGCTGGGATTCCCACTTGTGTGGTATTTACTAATCAATCATGAATAAGAACGATACATATTCCTTCCTTCCCTGTTGGCGAGGAATTGGATGACTAGATGATCTCGCACCTCCAAAGACGTTATTGATTTGTTGCTCTGCTGCCCGTGTCGTATCCTGATATGGATCAACAAGAATGGTTAAAACTTGTTCATTGCTTAAAATAATGCAAATTATATTTAAATATTTTAAACAGTGACTGGCGTTTGTTCATGGAGTTCAGAGACAAAAATTATGGTGGTATAAATAGATGGTATAGCATCTATAGCCGAAAACCACTTCTCACCCACATGTAAGGATGAAAGGGTATAAATTAGGAGAGCTGAAGAAGAGGGATTCACCAGTAGACATTGAATATTACATGATTCTTGCCCCCTTGCCATCACCCCTATCCTCACTCATCTACAGTAGCTCTCAGTCCCTCCAGCCCTACATTCCCCCTCCCCTTTGAACTCTCCCTTCCATTGACTTTGACCTCTTGTACATCCCCTTCTTGCTTTGCCACACTCTTGGCTGCTGTGTCTTCAGCTGCCTAGGTCTCACTCTCTGGAATTCCTTCGCTCCATCTCTCCACCGTCTTGTTCTTTACAACCCTTTTTAAAGCCCACCTAATTGGTCAACCCTTTAAGCTCTTCTTTGGCTTGCCAACCATTTTCCTCGTGCCTCTGTGAAGTGCCTTTGTATTTCTATGTTAAAGGTGCTATGTATTTTTGTGTAATATTGAGTTATCCAAAGCTATTCAATATTTGTTCACTCTATATTCACCTGTAGGAAAAGTACTTTTATGGCTTTGTTGTCTAGTTCTTTGTTTTGCTCAACATTTCTCCAGTGGATTATATCTATACAAAGTTTGATATTTGATTAGCAGGGCCATTGTGATTGTTGTTATTTAATGCTGATTTTAAATTTAAGGAAAAACATGATGAAGAATTTAATAAAGGGATCAAGGGATATGGGGAGAAAGCAGGGACAGGGTACTGAATTTGGATGATCAGCCATGATCTCATTGAATGGCGGAGCAGGCTCGAGGGGCCGAATGGCCTACTCCTGCTCCTATCTTCTATGTTTCTATGTTTAATATAATTATAAAAATTTAACTGTATGGACTCACAGGAATATAGGAACAGGAGTAGGCCATTCAGCCCCTTGAGCCTTTAGCATCTATTAAACCATGGCTGATCAGTCCCTCAGCTGTATTTACCTGCCTTTGTTCCCAATCCCTTGATACCCTTACCTAACAACAATCTATCCATCTCAGTCTTGAAAATTTAATTGACCCAGCATCCACAGCCTGTTGGGGAACGAGTTCCAGATTTCCACTAACCTTTGTATGAAAAAGTGCTTCCTGATTTCACTCCTAAATAGCTCTAATTTTAAGATTATGTCCCCTTGTGCTGGATTCCCACACCAGAGGAAATAGTTTTCCTGTATCTACCCTATTGAATCCCTTTATCAATTTAAAGACCTTGATTAGATCGCCCCGCAACCTTCTAAACTCAAGGGAATACAAACCAAGTTTATGCAACCTGTCCTCGTAATTTAACCCTTTAAGCCTTGGTGTCATTCTGGTGAATCGGCGCTGTACCCCTCCAAGGACAATATGGGAGTGAAATTTAACTTGGGCGGGGATGTGAAGCAGGCAATATCGCATCTACTGCCTGTTTCTTGCCCTGCTCGATATTCAGTTCCTTTGATGTCAACGCGGTGGGAGGGGAGTTAGAATCGAGACAATATCTGCAATCCTATAGTCAGACCATAATATTGCTGATTGGTCTTTGCTAATCACATGGCATCCCTAATCAATCTAGGACAGAGAAGGCAGCCATTGTTTTATTTTCACTTTTAATTTTTACATTCTATTTTAAATTATGCTCCTAATTTATTTAATTAAAAACATTTTAAATTTTTCCCTTATAATCCAATCTGGCATCTTCGCAGTCACCCACTCCCATATGACATGTGCTGTAGCCTCCAGTCTTCCTGCTATCATACCTCAACCATCAATGTTCAGGCTAAAAACTCGCGCTCCCGATACTGAGGTTGCAAGCAATGTCGTGGGAGATCGCTCAGTTAATTTTCTCCATTCATTCTTCTGTAAAGCAACATTGCACCATATTTCTCAGTAAGCAACTTAGTGCAGCTTTGTTGTTAACGTGGCTTGCAAACCAAAAAAAGGCACCATAAAGCTGACAAGTTTTGGAATTTGTCAACGAGTTTGGAAAATGTTGACAGATTCTTAATCTTGTTCACAAACTGGCCTTGATTAATTGTTTTTATTATGATATCCTGATAATTGAGTCTGACATCAAAGAGATGAAAAAGTACAAGTTTAAGAGTCAACAACAACTTGCATTTATATAGCACCTTTAACATAGTAAGACACCCCAAGTGCTTCACAGGAGCGATTATCACACAAAATTTGACACCGAGCCACATAAGGAGATATTAGGACAGATGACCAAAAGCTTGGTCAAAGCAGTAGATTTTAAGGAGCATCTTAAAGGAGGAAAGAGAGGCGGAGAGGTTTAGGGAGGGAATTCCAAAGAAACAAGGGAGGGCAACTATTCTACCAGGTGATATACTTGCAAATCATACCACAAGTGGCATTTATGAAAATAATGAGTGTGTGTTCTACAGATATATAGGGTAAGATTTTATTACCATTGTGCTACTATTGAACACTGTCAGTGATGAGATGTGTAGTGCTCATGCTATTTAGCAACATGCAAACACACCATCAGATTCTGTTTCCCCCTTTAGAAGTGGTGTTTTGCATCTGCCTCCTTCAGCTACAGAAGAGTTGGGTATAGCATGGCACATCAGGTCTGATGATGGCAGATTAGATATGCAGTAGCAGTAGCGTTACATTGGCTTAAAAAGGAAAATCTCCATTTCAGGAACTCTAACCCTCCATGAGGGAAGATTTTGCTGTTCTGTAATACTTTTTTGTTTATTTAACTGATTTCTTCCATGTGCTGCAGGAGAAATAAAGGCAACGCATTAAGTATGCTGAGAACATGCTTTCATCAACATTTTATATTCCTTGAGTGTACAGATCTTTGCATTGCACCATGGAACCTTACATGTAACATTATAGCAAAGAGTAATATTTGTACAATTAATATTTGTATATTTATGCATTTTCCAGTATGTTATTTTGCTGCGTTACTTTGCCAAGTCAATTGAGTTCAAATCCCCAGACATTGTGCTGAAGCTCTACAGTGCTGGTCAGGCTGCACCTGGAGCACTGAGTTCTGGTTGATATGACATAAGGGAGCCATCCAAGCCCCAGAGACACTGCACAGGAGAGCAATGAGACTGATTCCAGGTGCGGGAAGAAGCAGCTATGAGAGACCACGAGCAAAGGTAGGGATCTTGAGCCTTGAAAAAAAGATGTCTCCAAGATCCCTTAAAGCGGTACATAGGACACTTAATGGGATGGAGTAATTGAACCCAAAACAATACTTTTGAATATGCCAAGGTAGAAAAAGAAAGTAAAAAAGAAAGACTTGCATTTATATAGTGCCTTTCACTACCTCAGGATGTCCCAAACCTCTTTACAGCCAATGAAGTACTAATGTAGTCACTATTGAAATGTAGGAAGCATGGCAGCCAATTTGCGCACAGCAAGGTCCCACAAACAACAATGTGATAATGACCAGATAATCTGTTTTAGTGATGTTGGTTGAGGAATAAATATTGGCCAGGACGCCGGGGAGAACTCCCTTGCTCTTCTTCGAAATAGTGCCATGGGATCTTTTACATCCACCTGAGAGGGCAGATGGGGACTCATTTTAGTGTCTCATCCGAACGACAACACCTCTGTCAGTGCGGCACTCCATTAGTACTGCGCTAGAGTGTTAACCTAGTTTATGTGCTGAAGTTGAAGACTCCATTCTGGTGGCCAGAGTTCCCATCAGAGCAGGTAGGAGGCTCATAAATAATGTAAATCGACTTCAGATGAGACAGTTAAGACCCCCCAAAGCTATTTTCAGCTACCACCAGTTTTTTTTTTTATTCATTGATGGGATGTGGGCATCGCTGGCTAGGCCTGCATTTAATGCCCATCCCTAATTGCCCTTGAGAAGATGGTGGTGAGCCGCCTTCTTGAACCGCTGCAGTCCATATGGTGTAGGTACACCCACAATGCTGTTAGGAAGGGAGTTCCAGGATTTTGGCCCAGCGACAGTGAAGGAACGGCGATACAGGTCCAAGTCAGGATGGTGTGTGGCTTGGAGGGGAACTTGTAGGTGGTGATGTTCCCATGCGTCTGCTGCCCTTGTCCTTCTAAGTGGTAGAGGTCGTGGGTTTGGAAGGTGCTGTTGAAGGAGCTTTGGCGAGTTGCTGCAGTGCATCTTGTAGATGGTACACACTGCAGCCACAGTGCACTGGTAGTGGAGGGAGTGAATGTTGAAGGTGATGGATGGAGTGTCAATCAAGCGGGCTGCTTTATCCTGAATGGTGTCGAGCTTCTTGAGTGTTGTTGGAGCTGCACTCATCCAGGCAAGTGGATGAGTGCACTCACCAGTTCCATCTCTTGCTGATCAACCATGGGCGGCATAAGTCGGGAGGCGACCATTCCCAGTGATAATTAAAGGGTTCCTCAGTGGCAGACAGAGGTTTGGGAGACATTTTATGGCAATCACTTGTGAGTTTTGAGCCTTAAAGTTTTTCAAGTGTAATGTATTTGCTGCTGTAAGTTCTTCACATTTGTTACCAGCTGCTCTAAAGTGCTGTTTCCCTTTATTCCTAACCTGTAATACCCCTCTTTCCTACGACCTGCCATTTCCCAGCTCCAGATTGGTGAGCACATTATGCACTGGCAACTGAATGAGCGCATTCCAATTATAATCTCGGACCAAAACTGATCAGGTCCCATGCCAATGCCTACAGGTGACCTCCGCATAAACCAATGGCCTGAATAATGCTCCAAATTATAACTATTATAACTTAAACCAAAAATCCCTTCTAGGCCAACTAGGTAAAAACAAAATCCCTAAACTTGACAAACCTCTTCATTTCAACTTAACTTCTGGCTTAAAGTGGTGGCAATGTAAGGCATGCTTTTGGTCAATAAGGCTACTGGGACGTTTGTGTTGTCTTGAAATAAATTGCATCCTCAGAAAATTTTCCTCTATCTTTCACTTCTGTTCCTGCATAATTGTGACCTCTGGAGGGGTGAAGTTGGTCTTTGCAGTAGCGTAAAATGGACTCATAATGAATCCTCCATCCATTTTACACCACCCCCCATTTTTTTTTTTTGCTTTGATTTACATGGAAAAGGAAATCGGGCGCGAAGTAAATCAAGCTGCTGGTTCGCTGTTAGACTGTTTTGTGCTACTGGCAGAGACCAGTCTCACCTTTAGGATCTCTCCAAGTTCACCACTATTATTTATTTAAAAAGAAGAAACAATTTTGAACAGTTTTTGCAGCAAATCTTGAGCACACTGGACTAAATCATAATGATAGATAGCAGTTTACTTTTGGCTAAAGGTTGCTCGGCCAGCACTCATCCAAGATTTGGATTCTATCCTGGAAGAACAATCACTGTGTCGGGTAAATTCACCCTTTAGCTCTGGATTCATCTCATGAACTCCAGCATCGTGTTGGTCAGAGCTATTATCAAGTTATCTTACCAACAGAACACTTCCTTTTGGTGCACTATATCACCAGTATATTAACTGGATTGATGTGCTGTAGCACATTTTGGTTATAAACCTCTTTGTTAAATGAAGCAATACAATGAAATAATTGTGTAACAAGATACATAAATAATTACACATAGGAACAGGAGGAGGCCATTCAGCCCTTCAAACCTGTTCCGCCATTTTATTAGATCATGGCTGATCTGTACCTTAACTCCACTTACTGCCTTTGTTTCATATCCCTTGATACCATTGCATAATAAAACCCTATCGATCCCAGTCTTGAAAATTCCAATTAACCCCCAGCATCCAGAGCCTTTTGGGGAGAGAATTCCAGATTTCCACCACCCTTTCTGTGAAAAAGTGCTTCCTGACCTCACTCCTGAAAGGCCTAGCTCTAATTTTAAGATTGTGCTCCCTTGTTCTGGATTCCCCAGCCAGAGGAAATAGTTTTTCTTTATCTACCCTATTGAATCCCTTCACTTTTTAAGACCTCAATTAGATCTCCCCTCGACCTTCTAAACTCAAGCTTGTCCACCCTGGCCACATAATTTAATCCTTTCAGCCTTGGTATCATTCTGGTGAATCTACACTGTCCTCCCTCCAAAGCAAATATATGTACACACTTTCTCACTTATTGCAGTTATTAATTAGAATTTGACAAGTTTGTTTACTATTCTTAAACTAACAGGAAAAAAACCGTTGGACTGAAAGCCAAACTATGCTGTTAATGGCAATACTTCTGTTATGACTCATACCAGAATATTAATATGTCATAGCGAAACATAACATACTAGAAAAAGCATAAATATGCAAATATAAATTGTACATATATCTCTTTCCTGACCCTTATCCTCCTGACAGACATTTGGAACTGATTAACATGATATTACTCTGTGTCAGATCACATTGCAACCTTTGATGTACTACTAGACTGACTGAATAGCTGCCCATTATTCTGAATGTTGTATTTGCATTGCCCATGGATGTAGGCAAATCAATTCTTTTTCCATGAGAACTACCATTGAGAGAGTCAAACTTTGACCCTGACCTCACTCCTGAACTGTGAACGGAGGCAAGGAGGCCTTCCAATCATTAGTTGTGTAGTGTATGTACTTTGCAGAAGGAACTATATTCTGCAGCCTCTGTATACTGCAGTACCAGTAGTGACCACCCCTGTATATAAGCCTGTGTAGTAACTTTGCATAGTTAGTTCCAGTTTGTCTCCACTCAGTAAAGACCTGTTATAACCAACTCCTGCAGTCCGTGTCTCAATTACACACGGACATAATAAGTTGCAAAGAACCTCTTGAATGTAATAACAATGAAGTATATCTATTAATTTGATAATAACAAAAACTTGCATTTCTGTAGCACCTTTAACATAGCAAAACATCCCAAGGTGCTTCACAAGAGCGTTATCAAAATTTGACACCGAGTCACAGGTGGCGACATCAGGACTGATGACCAAAAGCTTGGTCAAAGAGGTAGGTTTTAAGGAGCACCTTAAAGGAGGAGAGAAAGGTAGCGAGCAACGTTCCCACTAAGCTGCGCAGGAGTTTGAAGATTCCACGCAGACCGCTCACCGGCTTTTAAATGGACGAAACCGCACATGCGTGAAAATTTGAATGGGCTGCGCAGCCACTTAAAGGGACTGCGCATGAAAAAACAAATGGGGGGACATTGGTGGTGAGGCGGAGAGGTTTTGGGAGGGAATTCTAGGGCCAAGACAGCTGAAAACATGGCCGCCAATGGTGGCGCGATTAAAATCGGGGATGCGCAAGATGCCAGAATTGGAGGAACGCACAGATCCCGAAGGCTATAGAGCTGGAGGAGGTTACAGAGATGGGGAGGGGCGAGGCCATGGAGGGATTTGAAAACAACTATGAGAATTTTAAAATTGAGGCGTTACTGGTCCAGGAGCCAGTGTAGGTCAGCAAGCACAGGGGGTGATGGGTGAATGGGACTTGGTGCGAGTTAAGATACGGGCAGCAGAGTTTTGGATGAGCACGAATTTATGTAGGGTGGAAGATGGGAGGCCGGCCATGACAGCATTAGAATAATCAAGTCTCGAGTAACAAAGGCATGGATCAGGGTTTCAGCAGCAGATAAACTGAGGCAGGGGTGGAGTTGGGCGATGTTACGGAGGTGGAAGTGGGTAATCTTGGTGAAGGAGTGGATATGTAGGCCGAAGTTCATCTCGGGGTCAAACACAACACCAAGGTTGCAAATGGTATGGCTTAACTTCAGACAGTTGCCAGGGAGAGGGATGGAAATGGTGGCCATGGAGTGGAGTTTATGGGGGGAGACCAAAGACAACGGCCGCGATTTTACGAACCTCGGTGAGTCCGTGGCGGGCGATGTCGGTGACCAGTCCCAACCCTGCTGCTGTCTCCATCCCGGCCTCTGAAATGAGTTTCCCCGTGATTGGGCTTGTTAAGCCCACCCAGCACGTTTCCCGGCCAATTAGATGTCAGTTGATGACGCGTCATCACCCGGTTTCCTTAAAGGGACACGCTGGGGAAAAAAAACACTTTCCCGCTGACCTGCCACCTATCATGCCCGCTGACCACCCACCCCGCCTCCCCCACCCCGCAAAATCCAGCCCAATGGCTTCGGCCTTCCCAATATTTAGTTGGAGGAATTTTCCGCTCATCCAGTACTGGATGTCTGACAAGCAGTGTGACAAATCAGAGAAAGTGGAGGGGTCAAGAGAGGTAGTGGTGAGATAGAGCTGTGTGTCATCCGTATACATGTGTAACGGTGCGGGAGAGAGAAGAGAAGCCATTGCAGATGATTTTCTGGCTACGATTCGACAGATAAGAATCATAATCATAATCATAATCATAATCAACTTTATTGTCATTGTTAGTGCACAAGTGCAGTACAACGAAATGTAGGCTTGCGGCTCCCGAGAGTGTACATTTAGATTAAGACATTTAAACATTCAACATACATTTGGCTTGTAATACATTAACATAAACATAACCATAATAAAGTGCATTGGCAGATGTGCAGGTTTTAGAGTTTATTTGTGGAGTTCAGTAGGATGACAGCCCTGGGAAAGAAGCTGTTCCTAAATCTGGTCGTACGGGTGCGAATGCATCTGTAGCGTCTCCCAGATGGCAGGAGGGCGAACAGACTGTGGCTGGGGTGGGTAGGGTCTTTGATGATGGTCCGTGCCCTCCGTAAACAGCGTTTCTGGTATATGTGCTCTATGGTCGGTAGGCAAAGGCAGTTCCACCCAGCTGGACGAGAGAGGAGAGCTGTTGGAGGAGGATGGTGTGGTCAACTTTGTCGGAGGCTGCAGATAGGTCGAGACATTAATTTATATTTATATATGTGATGTCGAATTCCTCATTGATCAACAAATAATATTCAATATGCCTCACAACAGTTTGTTTTTTGAACTCTTTAACTGACAAAGATTAATTATTGGTTTTAAACAGGATACTGTAGTACATGACAAACAAATGTTGTGTTTAAAAGGCCTCCCTAAATCACACGCTTTCCAGATATAGAAATTTTTATACTTAGGGATTTTTAAAATTAGGGATTAGGTAAAAAATGAATGAGAGATCCTGAAAAAAGTCATTATTTACTATTGAAAGTTTAGAATTTGTTCAACTGGACAAGAAGTTTAAGGAGACATACATTTTATTATTTCAAGCAAATTATGTATTTCTATTATTATACAATATCATCCGATACCTGCTTCATTGTTTTTACACTCCCATCAATTAAAAATAATTGCTTTACAGTTATACCTCATAGATATTTACTTAAAAGAATGCAAAACACATGCCTGTGGCTTGTAACCACCAAATAAGGTTTTTATTAAAATCAGACATGCCAGACTGCCGAGCCAACTGCTTTCAACAGCAAATCAGACCTGGAGTGAAATAGTGCTGGCACTAATAAGTGAAAAGACAAACTAGGCCCCTTCTATGCAGGCAAAGTTCAGAAACCCACCACATCAGCAAAACTGAGATTGGGATTGTTGAAAGATTCTGGAACAGCTTAAAGCTGAAGTTCTCAAGAACCTGCACGCCCAATTAAGCTGTGCATAAATGTACACAACGTTCTTTTTAAGATGTAGACTGAAAAGTGAAAGTGGAACCAGTTCAGCGTGCCAAAATCAACTAGGTTGTTTAAGGTTCACGTTGGATGATACTTTTTTTTAAGAGTCCATTGTATCAATGGGACTAGGAAATGAAATGTTTTGCTAAATTATGCAGTAAAACTAGTTGTAATTGCACTAAGAGTGGTGATATAAAAATGAGGTGAGATGATGAATCATTTTTAGAGCATTGGGTTTAACCCAGGCTTAGAGTCCTTGGTGACTTAGATTGTTCCAGTCGGTAGCACTCTCTTCTCCGAGCTAGAAGTCTTGGTTTTGAGCCCTATACTTGGTGTGAATGCATAAACTAGGCTGACACTTCAGTGCAGTGCTGAGGGAGTACTGCATTGTTGGAGGTGCCATCTTTTAAATGTAAGAAATCACACAACACCAGGTTATAGTCCAACAGCTTTATTTGAAATCACAAGCTTACGGAGCGCTGCTCCTTCTTCAGGTGAAGTGGAGAAATGCATAAAGACACAGCTTATATAGTCAGAGAATCATGTCAGATGTTTACAGGTAACCTTTCCAACTGCCATTTGTCACACCTCGGCAGAGAGATAATCACAGCAGTCAAAGGTGTGAATGGTGTCCAAACAGGTCAGTCAGGGAAACATTACATCAAAGAACAATGAGGTGGGGTCACAAGGGGTCAAATATTGCAGATGCTGGGGTCTGTATGAAAAACAAAAAAACAGACAAAAAACATTTTTTTTGGCTGGAAATCACAGCAGGTCCGGCCGCATCTGTGTAGAGAGAACAAGCCAATGTCGACTCGAGTCTGGATGACCCTGCATCAGGTGGGGTTACATGTAGCGTGACATGAACCCAAGATCTCGGTTGAGGCCGTCCTCATGGGTGCGGAACTTGGCTATCAGTTTCTGCTCGACGATTTTGCGTTGTCGTGTGTCTCGAAGGCCACCTTGGAGAATGCTTACCCGAAGATCGGAGGCTGAATGTCCTTGACTGCTGAAGTGTTCCCCGACTGGGAGGGAACACTCCTGCCTGGTGATTGTTGCGCGGTGTCCGTTCATCCGTTGTCGCAGTGTCTGCATGGTCTCGCCGATGTACCATGCTCCGGGGCATCCTTTCCTGCAACGTATGAGGTAGACAACGTTGGCCGAGTCACATGAGTATGTACCATGTACCTGGTGGGTGGTGTCCTCACGTGTGATGATGGTATCTGTGTTGATGATCTGGCATGTCTTGCAGAGGTTGCTGTGGCAGGGTTGTGTGGTGTCGTGGTCGCTGACATCTTTTAAATGAGGCATTAAATTGACACCCGATCTATCCCTTCAGGTGGATCCTAAAGATTACCATTACTTGAAGAAGTGAAGAAAACCAGGGCCTAGAAATTGGCCTCAGGTGGTATTGGAGTGGCCGCACATTATACGCAGTGGAGCTGAATATCGGGCGCTGTGTATAACGGGCAGCCGATCCGATGCTGCCTGCCTTGCACCATTGCCAGAGACGGATTTCTTGGCCCAGTTCTCCTGATCCTGGCTAATATTTTTTCCTCAGCCAACGGCACCAAAAAAATACGTTAACTGGTCATTCACCTTATTGTTGATGGGATGTTGCTATCACAGAATGGCTGCCATATTTGTAGTCCAAAAGAAACGCATTGTGTAGAAGCAATATTTCAATGTGATAACTTCTTACAAGTGTTACTAAAATATTTTTCAATCTAGATATTCCAAAGTAATTTCTTACTAACTTCAAAAACTAGATAAATATCACTGGTGTGACTGCATTCTTGGTTCAAGTTCTTAGTTGTTACTCAAATTTCTGCCTCATCCATGCCTGTTACCTCTAGACTTGACTATTCCAACGCACTCCCACATTCCACCCTACGTGAACTTGAGGTCACCCATAACTTGGCTGCCCGTGTCCTAACCCACACCAAGTCTCGTTCGCCCATCACCCCTGTGCTCGCTGACCTACATTGGCTCCCAGTTAAGCAGCGCCTTGATTTCAAAATTCTCATCCTTGTTTTCAAATCCCTCCATGGCCCTCACCCCTTCCTATCTCTGTAATCTTCTTCAGCCCCACACCCCCCCCCCCGAGATATCTGCACTCCTCTAATTCTGCCCTCTTGAGCATCCCTGATTATAATCGCTCAACCTTTGGTGGCCGTGCCTTCTGTTGCCGAGGCCCTAAGCTCTGGAATTCCCTGCCTAAACCTGTTCGCCTCGTTACCTCTCTTTCCTCTTTTAAGATGCTCCTTAAAACCTACCTCTTTGACCAAGCTTTTGGTCACCTGCTCTAATTTATCCTTATGTGGCTCGGTGTCAAATATTTTTGTCTTAAAATACTCCTGTGCAGCGCCTTGGAATGTTTTACTATGTTAAAGACGCTATATAAATACAAGTTGTTGTTATTTGGGTGGATAAGGTTTTTAACCTTGTCTTCTAACTGCTGGATGGAGTACCATTGTACCTTGATAGGGGAAAGGGGCAGGTAAATGTTGTTTTTTAATTAGTCCTGTTTCTTTTTAGTCCCTTTCGGGAAAAGTATTTATTGTTTTATACTCTTCTCTCTTAATCTTCCCAATCTAAGTGCCATCCCTGGACAGACATCTTGTTTTTGGGCCTCTTTAAGTGGCATTCTATAATCCATTGTTTGGAGATATACAAGAAAATCTGGTAATTCTCATTTTGTTTTTCAGTATTGAGAGGAGATTTTTTTCCCTGTCTAGTGGTTCTGGCCACTTTCATGCACCTCCTACTGGCCAGCCATACAGCAACAAAACAAAATTGTATGCATTCGGTTAAATGGATGAACTAATTATGCCAAGTGGCCTTTTTTCTTTCTATACAATGTTATAGCTGCTAGGTAATTAGCATAATGATTCCAATGTATGTGTTTTGTACACTTTATTCCCTTCTCTGACACCGCCTCATGCCCTCCACTATCCCTTTTCTAGTCCTATCCTCATACATCCACCAATCATGTACTATTCATAGCCGCTATCATTGCCTTTGCAATCCTTCCCCATGACTATGTCCTCTTGTTCGACTTTTCTTACCTAAATAACCTAACCTCTTGCATAGCTCCATCCATGGCCTCCCTGAAAATGTCTACTTTCTACATTTGCATTTCCTGTGAGGACTTCTCCTGCTGCCCCCCTCCCCGCACGACCCTCCCCCCCACCAGCTCCCGCCCCATGATCACCTCGCAAAGCTCCATCATTGGCCTCCTCCTTTTCCTCATCTACTTACTATCACTTGGTGATATCATTTATAGACATGGGGGGCTGGATTTTCATTCAGGTGCGGGTTGGTTTCGTGTAATCCGCATTTCGTGTTATCCACATAAATCTAATTTGATGTGGGAGATTGATGATACTTTAACTAAATTGCCCAATTGAGTTCCAGCGTGTGGGAACCCGTGGCAAATGAGTTTCTCCAGTCTGAAATTCACCTCCGATGACATCATCATTGCTGCTGCATTTAAGGTCTGCAACAAGCCTTGCTTCTTCTGCAGACTGCCAACCTTTTGGCATTTGCTGATATACTGAGCTGGAAGCAGAATGGCCAGAGAAAGACTGAGGTCTGCACCCCGTTTCGACGACGTTGCTCTGCAGCCTTTAGTGGAGGGAGCAAGAGCTCACAAGGAGGTGCCCTTCCCTTCATCAGAGAGGAAGAAGCCTCCCCAGCAGACAAAGGCTGCGTGGCTGCAAGTGGCAGAGGAGGTCAACTCCTTATCAGCTACCCGCAGAACCTGGATACAGTGCAGGAAGAGATTTCATGACCTTCAGCGCACTGGAAAAGTGAGTATCAATTTCCCATCACCCTCAATCTGATCCCCATTGCCTTTCCTCACCAGCACTCAGCTTTAGCAATCTCTTCCTCCACATCCCACTTGACACTGACATCCATGCACCCTTACCCATTCCCTCTCTCTCTATGGTCACATTCACCTAACTATTCGACTATGCAGCCCTCACACTCCCTATCACTCTTATGCTATGAAAACAACTGACAACACACAGGGAGGGCCCTTGGTCTTGCCACCTCACTCCATCTTTGTCTCCTTCTAAGCATCTATGCTATGGATTCTCTACACTCACTCCTTCATTCTCACTCAAACTCCACTTGTCTCCCTCATTGCAGGAAAAGAGAGCTCACAATAAAAGAGAACGAGCGAGGACAGGAGGAGGGCCACCCTCAGTAGCCCACCTCACCCCCTGGGAGGAGGCGGTCCTGGAGATCGTAGGACTGGAGGACGATGCGTATGTGGGGGACGGACAGACGGGTGCATCACACCAAGCTGGTGACAGAATAGTTTTCCATCTCTCTCATTGACATTGCATGAGTCGCTGATAATGTTTCGGAAGCTCTAACAGATGGACTAATGACCATCTGCAATATGCAATGTGCATGTAATGTTGGCATCACATCTCTGACTCTTTCCTTTACTCCCCCACAGGACCATCGCAAGCACCAGTCACCACTAGCCAGGAGGAACAGGCTGAGCCTCCAGACTCCTCAGAGGAAGCTGCAACCTCTGAGGGCGCAGCGTCAGCAGAATTAAGCACACCCAGCACCAGCGCAGGCACTCGCACCTCGGTGGGATCTTTGGGACATAGAGTAGTGTTGTCACCTAGTGTATCACAGCTCACAAGTGAGCATCAGCAGATTGTGGAGACAGGGACAGCAGTGGAGAGTCCTAGTCGGAGGGCGCAGGACTCTGCCAGCTCGGCTCAGCTGCATGTCGACCCTCTGCCTCTGGGTCCATCCGCAAGAGAAGAGGTGATGGATCTCCAGGAAAAGATGCAGCAGTCTCTGGCAGGTTTTGTCTCCAGGGTCGCTGCGAGTGTGGAGCGAGTGGAGGAGTCCCTCGCTAACATGAGCAGAGCATTTGTGGAGTCATTGGCGCATGAACGCATCACCACGGAAAGGATGGCAACCTCCATGGAAAGGATGGCTACAGTGGACGAGAGGATGGCTACGGCCATGGAGGAGCTAAGTCGCCAGAGTGTTGAAAACATGGTGAGTGTTCAGAATAGACTGACATCTCTGGAGGGGCGATGGTCAGCTATTGAACAGAGAAACCAGACCTAAATGGCAGTCCCTCTGAGTAGGACTGCCAGTGCAGATACGGGTCCCCATGGCCCCCCTGATGTGCAGCAAGGTGCTCTCAAGCCACTTGCAAGCGCTGAGGGGGACCTGACCCATGAGAGGGAAGTTGGTGGCAGACATCAAGGAAGTGGGGGCTCCTCTCCAAGCGCTCACACTTCCATGCCACTGCAGAGCCTTCGGTTAGAGCCCCGCCAGAGTCCACACCCAACTGAGAGCGGCGTCTCAACCCCTGCATAGCCGCAGGAGCAGCAGACTGTTGATGAGCCCTCACAGGTTCGCCACCCCAGAGGACGCCCACCAAAGGTGTCGAGACAGGAGCAGCAAGAAACTGAGCAAGGGGCCTCCACATCTGCTGAAGGCACAGGGGAAGCACCACGTAGGAGCACGCGTAAGAGAAAGATACTGCACAAGTAGTCACAAGGTTAGTCACATGGGTGAAATTTGATGTTTTTTGTGTAAAAGCCATCATATGAATCATGTACATAAAAAATCTGATAGCTACTGCTATGTCATTTCGTGAATGGGACTTCCACATTGAGGGCTTAGGATTACTTGCAATTCTCAGTATGGTGGGCAAATTGCTAGGAATCAGCTGGTTCGTGGCCATTGTCGATGCTCAGGTAAGAAGATGTGAGGCAAAAGTGCTTGAGTGGCTAGGCTAAGCAAATCTGGCCAAGATGAGTGCGTTCCTTGCATCCCAGGCAGCTATGTTCTTGCGTACTGCTGCCGCTGGTTGACAGGCCTCTGCAGGATGTTCATTTTCGCTCTCCTCCTCCTCATCTGAGGAGGATATGTGAGGAGCCACTTGGTCCTCAGGAATCTGCAAGCCACGATGCTGTGCCATGTTGTGAAGTGCACAGCAGACCACGACGATTCTGGAGACCCTGGCTGCTGAGTACTGCAGGGCTCCACCTGATCTATCCAGGCATCTGAAGCGCATCTTCAGCAAACCGATGGTTTGCTCAATTATGGCTCTGGTGGGCATGTGGCTGGAGTTGTAGCTCTCCTCAGCTTCGTTGGATGGTCTCCTCAATGGCGTCATTAGCCACGTCCTCAGGGGATAGCCCTTGTCTCCAAGTAGCCATCCCTTAATTTGGTCTGGCGGGCTGAATAGCAGAGGCACACTAGACTAGCGCAGTATGAAGGAGTCATGGAACTGCCAGGGTACTTGGCACAAACATGCAAAATTTCCTTCTTGTGGTCACACACCAGCTGAACGTTAAGGGAATGGAAGCCCTTGCGATTGACAAAAATACCTGGATTGCGATGGGGTGCCTTAAGGGCCACATGTGTGCAGTCAACGACGCCCTGCACCCTTGGAAAGTCTGCCAGATTATCTAATCCAACCGCACGCGCCGTGACACTTGCTCGATCCTTGGTGAAATGGATGTGATTGTGCGCGAGGGCAAAGAGGGCATCGGTTACCTGCGCGATGCAAGTGTGTGCGGCCGCCTGGGAGATGCCGCTGATGTCTGCTGCTGATCCCTGGAATGAGCCTGAGGCAAAAAAATTGAGTGTGGTGGTGGCTTTAACGGCCACTGGCAAGGGTTGTCCACCTGGTCCTCTGGCCTGCAGGTCTTGCTGCAGCATTTTTGCAGATGTCACCCACTACCTCTTGTGAAAGTCGGAGCCGCCTTTGGCACTGCTGCTCAGACATGTTGAGATAGCTGACCCTGTGTCTGTAGACCCTGTTTGGGGGGTATCTCCTGCACCAATGGGCTTCCATGCGCTGGCCCCTTCTGGCCTGTGCATCTTCAGGTGGGTGAGCAGCAGCTTGGCGCGCCTGTTGTTGCTGCTGTTGGTGGGGCTGCTGTTGTTGCTGCTGCTGTTGGGGCTGCTGTTGTTCGGCCTCATCTAATATCCAGAAGGGGAGGAAATAAATGGCTCCCATGCTTCTGGTAGATGCCTCAGTTGAGGAAGCGCTCAGTGAAGGTGGCGAGAGGGGTTTCCCAGGAGGTCACACTGGAGATGGGTGTCAGGCTCCAAACTTCCACAGCTGTGGTTATGCCTTCTAAAAGTTCCCCCAGACCTGAGACAACAAAGTCCTGCCACCTGCAAATGATGACTGATCAAATCTCCTCTTTAATGGTTGGTCTGCAGCAATCCAATTGTGCTCCTGCCAGGTTTCACCGTCATGTTTCAGAACAGACGTGTTTCACGTGGGAAAAGAGTTAAAATCGCTATGGCCATTCAAAATGGCATTATAGAGACAATTTTGTGCTTGGAGGCGGGACGGAGACGGGACCATCAGACACGAATTTTTGAAAATTGCGTGGAGGCGGGATCGGGCCCGCCCGCCAGTTTTTGCAATTTTAACCACCCGCACGTTTCCAATCCCGCCTCCACGGCCCAATGAAAATCCTGCCCGGGGTCAGCTTGCGCATGTGACAATGGTTAGATTTACTGCACTGCTGACCAATGACTCACCGATAAACTGTGCTGTTTGATGGCTTAGCCAAAATTCAGGTACTGGATGAGCAAGATCTTGACATCAGCAAGAACAAAGCCATCCTGTTTGGCTTCCCACAGAATACTTCACACTTTAGTTCCTGACACCATCCCACTTTCTGGCTGCCACTCGGGCTGAGCCTGTTACTGCCCAAACTTGCTGTACTGTTTAACCCTCAACTGAGTTTCAAACTTTCCCTCCTAGCCAGCAGCAAAACCGTCTATCTCTGCCTTCGCAACATCTTCTACATCCACCTTTTACCCCAACAGCTGAAACCCTTATCTATGCCTTTGCCATCTCCAGACCCCATCACTCCAATGTTTTCCTTGCCAGCCTCGCGAGTTCCAACCATCACAAACTGTAACTCATCCAAAATTCTGCCCTGCACTAATTCCCATTCATTGAGTCTCCATCCACCAACACAGTGATTACAAAATCCTTGGTGCAAATACTTGGTTGCTTTGCACCTCCCGTTAGCACCCTAAGAGGTTAGCGGCGGCGGTATCCGTTAGCGCTCCACGGCGCTGTGCCGGTGGCGATGACATAATCGCCATGCGCAGCACCCTGCTCGCACCCCGGCCGCGATCTTCGGTAACGCCCTCTGACTTACCGCCGGACGCTATGTCCGACGGGGTCAGGGGGGCCTACCTGCAGCCGGGGTGGCGCTAATTAAAGGCGAGGTACCGGGCGGCCATTTTTGCTGCTGGCCGCCTGCCAGCACCTGCCCACACTGCCATCCCCGGCCTCCTCTGCAGCCCCCCCCCCCCGCAGAGTGCCAGCTGCGCTCCATGAGCCCGGCACGTCTTTGAGTGCCAGGTTCTTTTGCCAGCACTCCAATCCCTGGTGGTCCAGCTGGGCCCCGGGTCACGCTGCGCAAGGCCCCTCCCCTTTAAGAAGGGGAGGAAGGCCTGCAGTACCGTGGCGCGACGTGCTGCAGTGCGATATTCCCTCGCAGTGCCCCAAGAGGGAGGGTCTTCTGCCACCTCCTTCATCCCAAGATCCAGCACATGCCTTCCAATCTTCCAACTCCGGTTTCCTTTGATTCCCCTCTCCCTGCAGTTCACCTTGGGCTAAAAATCATTAGCCATCTTGGTTCCACACGCAAACTCTTTTCTCTAAACTCCTTCACCTTGCATCCTCTCTCCCCTCAAAAGCTTTTTTTAAATCCTTGCCCTTTGGTTTTCCCTTCAGTTACCACACCTAATCCACTCGTTGCCAAGTTTTTTCTTTTCCCCTCTATTGCACACTTTTTGACATTTTGTTATATTAAATGTACTGTAAAGGTGCAAGTGTTCTCGTTACCAGTCCAATGCTTTTTTGTTTAGATAGGCCCTCCCTTTCAAAAGGCATCTGCATAGTAGCATTTATATCCACACTGGAACATAGTTAGCCACACTGAGGATAAGCTCCATTGATGGAGAATCTCAGGTGCAGGAATTGGTGAGTGATTGCCATTGTTGCTTCCCTCTTCCTGAGATTCTGAGGAGAGCAATGGCTGCCATTATTTTGTAGTAAAGCGCCCTTGAGACACTGGATTACAAAATGGAAGAATATTAAGGACTTCCCTAAATGGCTTTGTTGGTAAAAGGCTTATCAAGTTAGTAATAGGTTTTTATCTTAGTGCATCTTCTCCTGTGTTGTTTGGGGGTGGGCGGGGCGGGGGGGGGAGAATTGTGTGTTTTTTTTTTATTCGTTCATGGGATGTGGGCGTCGCAAGCAAGGCCAGTATTTATTGCCCATCCCTAATTGCCCTTGAGAAGGTGGTGGTGAGCCGCCGTCTTGAACCGCTGCAGTCCGTGTGGTGAAGGTGCTCCCACAGAGCTGTTAGGGAGGGAGTTCCAGGATTTTGACACAGCGACGATGAAGGAACAGCGATATACTTCCACGTCAGGGTGGTGTGTGATTTGGAGGGGAACTTGGAGGTGGTGGTGTTCCCGTGTGCCTGCTGCCCTTGTCCTCCTAGGTGGAAGAGGTCGCGGGTACATTTAATATAACAAAATGTCTCTAATATTTCATGCTGACTGGAATATCGTTTGCTGGTTTGTCAAATTAATGCAAACATCAAGATATACGTTGTATCAGAACACATTATAAAGTAGATTGTATTGTACATCTCCAAAATATGTATTTTGCCAACATAAGGAGCACTGGGGGAGAAATTGGGTGGAGCCGCAAACGGGGCGCCAAGCTCGCCTGGGCGCCAGATTTTGCGCTGCGATCGGAGCAGCAGCGATCGCCGGAAATTCAGCTTGAGCGCCCCAAGAGGGACACGGGGCGAGGCTCGAGGCGCTCCGCGTCCCTCTTAGGGCGCTGAAACTGAATATCGCAGCGCAACGTGCCGCAGTGCCACACGCTGCGGCACGGCGCGCTGCGGTACTGCAGGCCTTCCTCCCATTCTTAAGGGGGAGGGGCCTGCACCAGCACGATTGGAGATCGCGAGTGCCGGCAAAAGAGCCCGGCACTGAGGAGAAGTGCCGGGCTCTCGGAAAAAAAGCCGGCAATGACATGGGGGGGCGATCAGGAGGCCGGGGACGGAGGTGCTGGCAGGCGGCCGCCGAAAAAAACGGCCGCCCCGCACCTCCACCTTAATTTGCGCCACTGCCGCCACAGGTAGGCCCCGTGAACTGGGCGCCATTTGCGAACGGCACTACAGAGGCGGTCGCTGCCAAATATCGAGATCAGGGCGGTAGCGGGGCGCTGCGCTCACCAATGACGTCATCGGTGGCGGCGCAGCACAACAGGCTAACGCCGCCATTAGCGCCCCAGCTAAATATCGCGGGAGTCGTGGCCAGTGGCGCTAAAGCCACTGAGTGCCCTCTTTAGGCGCTAACTGGTGGCGCAGCCCACCGAATTTCTAGGCCACTAAGAATTTAGCAGTGATAAGATAGGCACTATTCTCCAGAAATGGACAGCAGGATTTCATTCTGCCTTCTGAAAAAGTGTTTAATCAGGTCTCTTACATAGCACTCACATGCAAAGTCAACACAGACTTCAAAGTTACTTAACTCCCTCACATATTTCTAGATTTTGTTTTTGAAATCTTACTCTTTGGAAGTAATTTGTCAAATTTATTAGCAAAATAAATATAGAGCAGAAACACTATTTTGAAATACTGCCAGTAAACGGAAGAGACAAGTTGACCAACGTGAACAAGAGAAGATCAGCACTTTTTTATAACAGATGAATGGTGAATAGCAATCGAACACAGGTCAATATATCATATCACACACTCCTATCTGACATTTTGATTTGTGGTTTTCTAACACCGTGTCACTTAACATCATCAAGTGTCATGTTGTTTACAATTTTGAAGATTATGGCGGAGAAGCATTTTAAACAACTAGGATAATCTTACCAAGATTAGATCATTGACCACTTCACTAGAAAATTCCTAGAAAACCCCTTTTAAAAATAATGCCTGGTTAAGATTTTCATTTCCATAAATGTTCTGAAGATGTATTAATCCGAACAGTACATTAAACAACCGTTCAACTTTCTGTAGCACTTATACAGCACTCTAATGTAGAAACTGTCCAAAGGATTGTTACAAAAGGTGGCGGGGGTGGGTGGGCAGGGAGCTGAAAAACAAATATGAAATATAGTATACTCTTCTGACTTTAAACTTGCAATTTTTTAAAACATAGGGCCAGATTTTCCAGTAGCAGGGCTTCTAACGGCGTCTGCCCTTGTACGTTTAGGTTTTTTAATTTTTTGCCTGGCAAGTTGCTGAAAGTGTGAGCTGATAACAGCGCAGCAAGGGAAACAGGGCATCAGGGACCCGAGTGAATAGGGCAAGCGGCTGTGTATCTCTTTAACCAATCAGATTAAAAGATTGTGAAACGAACAGTGCAACACTGAGAAGGAAATGTAAATTAGAGAGGGTGAATTCAATGTCAAATCAGGTACAGAAAGAAAGGGAAACAAAGATTGGATTAAGAGAGAGAGAGAGAGAGAGAAAAGAGACAGAAATTTGGGGGGGAAATTCGTTAGCGACCAACGCTAATATCGCCTGCATGCTAAATTTAACGCCTGGCGAGAAATAGCACCGGCAATCGCTAACTTCAGTTTTCGCGCCCCAAGAGGGAGGTGGAGCACTAATTCAAGTGCTCCACTTCCTTCTTAGAGTGCTAATCCTGACTATTGGGGCAGTGCGTTCTGCAGCGCTACCCACTGGGCCATGTAGCACTGCCGCATGGAAGGGCTCTTCCTCTCTTTAAAGGGGAGGGCCCAAGCCCACAACTCTGCGGGGCCCTACCTGGACCACCGGGGAGTGGGCTGCCGTGCCAGCAGCCCGGCGCTCAAGAGGAGTGCCGGGCTGCCAGATCGCGGCACGGACCCCGCATTCAAAGACGCAAGGGGCCACGGCAAGTAAGTTGTCTGATTTTTTTCCCCGCCTGCCAGCTCCGCTTTAGTTAGCCTCCTGCCGTTCCGTTCCCACCCCCTGACTCACTCGGCGCAGATTCAGGGGGCGCGGGCCAATTTTGCAGGCAGGGTGAAAACGGGGCACTGTGCACAGTGATAACATCGTCATCACCTATGCAGCGGAGTGGGGCACGACCGGTTACTGCTGCCACTAAACTCCTGTTGAATTTAGTGGGGTCATTAGCAGTGCTGTGCCCGGGCGAAAAGTCATTTGCGCCCCATTAGCACCCCCCGGGGGCGCCTACAAGAGGCGCAAATGCACCGAATTCTAGCCCTTTAAATTTGACATTTAAAAAAATCTCCAACAACAATTAAAACCTGAAGGAATGAGACTCCACATTTGTAATAGTTAATTTTCAGTGCCAGAAATTAATACTTATCACATCATTAAATGGGTACTTAGACTGAAATGGACAAGACTTAACTTTCTGTGGTGAGCTTAGTTCTTACCTACCGTGCAAATACCGCAACTTCACGACCTTCAAGGCATCTCAATGGTGAGTCAGACAGCAAAATATAATTTTCGAGAAGCTAACGGCGCAACTCAGACACCATCTTTTGGATTTTTGAGTTTAACCGTGCATCTGCCCCTCGCCTGAAGTTGCTATACAATTTGCGTGTACTTAACAGCGAGCACCATTAGCCTCAATGCTATTTTGACAGGAAAATCTGGGCCATATAATTGCACTTGGGATGTGGACAACACCAGCAAGGCAGTGTTTATTGCCCATCCCTAGTTACCTTGAGGGCATTAAAAATCAACAATGTAGTGTGGGACTGGAGTTACATGTAGGCCCCTTCCTGAATGGTATTCATGACCAAGTTGGGTTTTTATGATTGATTGTTTTTCTGGTGCATGGCCAACATTTCCTATTTCATGGGATTTGAATTCACAACCTCTGAGGTGCTAGTCCAGTGCCATAACCAGTAGGCTACCATACCCTGGATCATATTAAAAAATGAATAGTAGATGGTGAAGGTTTCTTGGCCCCTTAATATTTTCTAATTTTCCCCCATATTCCCCACTCTTCTTTACCCTTTCCATGCTAGTTACGATTCCCCAGCTAAGAACGTAGGCACATAACATGTTCCCAGATTTCACATTGATGCTGATATTCCAAGTTAAGCAAATCTTTTACAATGGTGAAGACACAGCCAAGTGTCAGAGGTGAGGACTATCGTCAACTTTGCTGGGGATTCGAAATGTGCATTAGTATCCCAGAAGCTTTGGTACAACAACAACAACTTGCATTTATATAGCGCCTTTAATGTAATAAAAACATCCCAAGGTGCTTCACAGGACCATTACCAGACAAGCGTTGAGACCGAGCTACATTAGGAGATATTAACACAGGTGACCAAAAGCTTGGTCAAAGAGGTGGGTTTTTAGGAGCAACTTAAAGGAGGAGAGAGAGGCGGAGAGGTATAGGGAGGGAATTCCAGAGCTTGGGGCCTGGATGGGTGGAGGCACGGCTGCCAATGGTGGAGCGATGAAAATCAGGGATGCGCAAGAGGCCAGAATTGGAGGAGTGTTTATTTAGTTTGATACAAATATAGCTGAACACTAACTCATAAAGCAAACTGCTGCAAGTTAAAATGTGTGGGTGTCACCTTGGAAAGGAGAGCAGTTGGAAAGTCTGTTTATGCTGCTCCTAGGCCAGTCTCCTGGGAGCACTGTGGAGGGAAGGAGAGTTGTGATTCACTTTCCAATTTTCTCTCCACTGCTGTGGGGAAATGCCAGGCCTCAGCTCCCTGCCTCCCTTTAGGGCACGGTTGAGATCAAGAATTCTCTAAGGAGGAAACCATAGCCATGAAGGAATGAACAGCCACCTTATGGCACAGAGCAGGGACACGCCAATGTGCTTCACATACGTAAAACATTATTTTCAATAAATAAGTACCACTTCCCCCCCCTGCCCCTCACCACCCCAACCCTAAAGATGACATTTTTGAACATTTCAACTTTCCGTGACCTTTCCAGCAAATTGGTTTAATACTGGAAGCCCACACATTTAAAGTGATAAATGACTGTTTATTAATCAATTAGTCAAATATTTTGACAAATGTTGCAATTGTTGGAGAAGAAACTTTTTGAACCAATTTAATAGTTCTGAAATACAGTTCAAGTGTTTCACTCACAAGGGATATATGTAGTTAAAGATTGCTTTCTTATTTGATTTAGGTCTGTGTGTGAATACAAAGAGCAGCACATATGGTACTAATTAGGAGTCTAAATCTGGAAAGTCTGAATAGTGGAAGGAGGTGATCATTCTTTTGGTACCTAATTTATTGTCCTTCCATGTTACACTTAACTAGGATACGTATGTTGGGCATGTGAGCTGCATAATTCAGCACTGAAGTGGAAATGTTGCTCACTTCGGAAGAAGAAACTTGAAAAAGTTTGTCTGGAGCCTTCTGGGCTCCTTAAGAACTTTTGTTTGTGTAAAGATATTGTGAAGGGTGTGAGGAAGGAGGGGTTAAAAAACTCGAGCTGAATGTACCATTAGCGGCAATTCGAAACCTGCCCTCTAGAGTGCTTCACTCGTAATGGAATGAGGCTCCTCTTTCATGAACAGCTGCATTTCAATGGGTAGGGTGGATTCTTGAAAAGAGCCAGAAAGCGCCAGGGGAGCATTCTTTAGCTGACAAAGAGAAGGCTTCTAAAGAGCACTGATACGCTAACATGCTACGTTATTGGATTGAGTCACTCTTGTATATCTGTGTGAAACTAGCTCTCAACATGTTACTCAGAAGCTTGTAAACTATTTTACAGTCCACAGTCCCCTATTTTGGTTCACTTCCAGGTAGGGGAGCTAAAGGTCACTCACTCAGTGGATCGGCTTCCTCCGCCAATTATAGTGCTACGGTGGTCAAATCATAGCAACAAAGCCTTTTAGCAAATGAACAAAGAGACCTCACACATTGAACTGTAAAGGAGTTGAGAGGATTAATATTAAATGTATAGGCTTCAGAACAAACAAAGATTATCAAATATTAACTTCTAATAATAAACTGAGAATTCTGCAAGCCTTTTGAGATGCACTCAACTACAATTGTAATCCAGTAACCCACTACAGGTGTTGCAAAGACATTTTGCTGGATAAACAAGTTGACTTAAGAAATGTCCCAATGCAACTAGTGGTTCCTCTGCTTACGGGGTCCCAGACCTGCACAGTCCTTTCTCCAGGCTTGGGCCCACTCAGGCTCCATTACCTCATTGCTCGAATCCCTCGAGCAACTGAGATGCAGGTCGGCCTTATCCCAAGAGTGGCGCCAATACTCTGGGCAGGCCTGGTCTGCCTGGGTGAGGAGAATGGAAGGCCTGAAGTGGTTGCCGGAGTAGAGGAATTAATCGAAGGTCAGGCTGGATGGCTGGGAGTGAATAGAGATTAACTGAGCACCAAGTTCCTGCCCCTCTGTGCCAGACAGGCCAGGCCAGTGACAATGAAGTTCGAGCAGGGTTAGCCAAGAGAGTGGCCACATTTACTGGAAATAAAGAAATCTGGTGAGTCCTTGCACTCCACAGGTCACATAGAGTAAGGGGGGAATGGACCACACAATTGTCATAGACCAACTGGATCGCCAGAAGATGGAACAGACTGAACAAGTCAATTGGATGGCCAGAAGATGACATGCATTCAAAAGTTTGTGACAAGATAAGTGTGTGAATTTGTCCGTGCTTCTAAATCACCTCACAAAAACCACCACCAATAATAACTAGTGCAGTCAATTGAGTAGCATAATTAATACACTTCTTTAGCAATCACTTTCCACATTACGTCAACAATGGCCCGGATTTTGCAGCTGACGGCAAAGGAACAGCTCTCACCGTTCATTCCGTTTACAGCTGCCCACAGACTTTTCAGTGTGCCGCCCTCTGCAGGGGATCTGTGGCATGTGTGAGCCAGGCAAACAACAGCGAGTCTCTTCAACCAATCAGATTGAAGATTCCTTACTGAGACGGGCAGAGTCTAAACCAGGAAGTATAAATTTGAATATTTAGTTCAATGTAAAATCACATACAGAAAGCGATATAAAGTGAGGGAAAGAAAGATGGGATTAAGAGAGAGATAAGAGACAGAAAGAAAAAGTTTTTTAAAAAAATTAATTTTAAATTTAAACAATAATTAAAATCTGAAGGAATGAGACTCTGCACTTGTAAAAGTAAATTTTCAGGGCCAGAGAGGTTGTTTAGCAATAATGAAGATTTATCATGCCGTTAAAAATTCACTTAGACCTGAATCCACCAGCCCTAACTTTTTCTAGTGTGTTTAGTGGGTAAGTACCCCAGCTTCACACCCTTTATGTATTTTAATGCTGTGTGTCTTGGCACGGTACCACCGAAGCGAAGCTTGTGGAGGGGCAGGGCAAATTGGACAACAATTTCCTGATTTCCGCGTTTAACTGCGGATGTCACAAGCTGCTGCCCGATTTACTCCATAATAACGGTGAGCACTGATAGCCTCACCATTATTCTTAATGCTAAATCTGGGCCAAGGGGTCAAATCTTTGTCTTCATCACACGGGTGATAACGTGGCAGAGCGGATCACCTGCTCCATTTTTATTCAGTCAAAATCAACAAAATGAATATCAGGCGCGTTTTGTAACAGTGGGCGATCCAATTTGCCAGATTACCATCCAGGCAGTTTAGATTAAAATCTACACCAATGTGTTTGTAAAACTAACAGGGTCACATGACTGCAGTGAGAATCAGCGTGGAAAGATTTAAGGTATTGAACATTTCAAAATAAATGAAAATATGGTGGCGCTAAGTGATAATTACATTAAAGAGTGCAGATCCTCCAGCACTGTCAATGTAATTGGGGCTGAATTGGCAGCAAGATGACATAGCTAAGGATGGAAGAATGCAACTGAGTCAATCATCCTTCGCAGACTTGAAAATCCAATACCTGAACCAGGCAGGTCCACAGCACTCCAGGGCATTGTTGATGATTCACCAGACAACCCAGCTCATTAATGGGATCTGGATGGGTAGACCTGTCATGAGGGGCTGGTATTAGATCCAGATAATATCTGCCCTAATGGGCAGGATGGTCATATGCGGAAAAAGCAGCTGGGAACTTATCAGTTGTCTGTGCTGGTAAACTGCATGGGTTCTGGCTGGTTCAACTCCAGTAGTACCCCTACTTACACTTAGGGTCCCTTAAGCCTTGGCTGTTGTCAGCCTTAGCCTAAGCTCTTTAGTTTTAGGGAGAAAATGTGCACTCTGTATCAGGCAAAAAATGGCAACTCTGCAAATTTCGCAGTCGTTTGGCCTGCAGACTGTTGCGCCTGTTGATGGTGTGCGCACGTGCAAGACGTTTGGCTCACCCCAAAAAAAAATGCGGTGAATGAAAAGGATATGCAAGGACAAAAGAGTGACAAACTGAATGAGTGGACGAAGATTGATGTGAATTATGATTCCATAAAATGAGACACTAATAAAACTCTTATTCCCGTTTCTGCTAATACTGAGATGCTCTTAATAGCAATTTGATCAGATCAGATAATGTTGATTTTTTAAATAAGAACTGGAATGCGGAAATCTGTAGTTATGCTTAAACCTGCCACAATCTGAGCCTTTGAGGGAAAAAAAAATCACAGTCAATCAAATTTACTTTTAAACATTGAACGGTGTAATTCTAAGCAGTTAAAATAACATGAAGTCTGTGGAGACCTTTTTTTGGATCTTCTGAACATATTTTTAAAATTCAACAGCTGATAGACGCAGTTTTGAAAAGGGATTAGTGACTTCAAACAATCACACCACTTGTGTGAGAATGGTTTCATTCAGTATGTGCACTGATTAATGAGCCAACATTGATGGTTGGGAACTTTGTAACCTGTGGGGAGTTAATACTAAATAGAGTTTTAGACTAAATGGACTAGAAGTTGCCTTTTACCATTTTTTAAATAAAAGTGATTGTACATATACTTTTAGCAAGGTTGTAACTATAAGATTTCACACAAATTGACATTGGCAAGGATGAGGCAAATAGAAAACATCAGTGATGACCTTACATGAGCTTTGCTGTATAACACAAAATATTTACCTTTTGGAATATTAGAACACAAAATGTGTTGCAGCTAAACAGTAGCTATTGAGGTCATTGCTCTGGGATTCAAAATGTAACTTTTCATGTAGACTTTTCCCACCAACAGAACTAATGACACTGGAGGTAAGACCGATGACCAGAGTGATAAAAGTGAATCCTGGAATATGAGCAGTTTGGTTAATGAACCTCACCAGCAATACCTTGCTTCTGAATACAGTGTGGCTGTAGAATATTCAATCCACTGAGATTATTCACTAATCAGCTGGCATCAAATTCAAGCCAGCTTCCACTGCACTTAGGCTACCATTGCAGCTTGGGGCGTTGCGTATTATTAACGGTGGCAGTATAACTCGAGAGTCAGGTCAACCGTCCCACTGCTGAGTGCACTAAAGTCAACACGTGCAATAGCGCCACCATTATGTAGTCACACACTGCTAGGGCTTCGCAACGGTGGTAGTATAACTCCTGCTCACCCTTTCTAACATTTCAAATGGTCTGCCCAGGGAGTGGAGCTCTGTGTTTGCACCAAGCACGCATGTGTGGAGCTGCGTTATCACTGAGCTTAGTGTGACCTGCAGAGAGGTGCAGCTGGCAGTGTCAGTCGGGTCTACCAGCTGCACATTTCATTACACAGATAGCAGTCTGAGCCCGGTATCTGTCGTTTAACAGGAGCCTCAAACGTGACTTTGAGACCAAATTAATCTAAGTTTTAAAACATGCAGATGATCAACAAACAACGCTCCTTTTTCTGCACTTCTAACCTTCGAACAGGAACGTTTCCCGTGATATCTTGACTTGCCTTTTATTTCAAGACATTGCCTGCATTTTAATCTGTGGATTAACCCGAGCTATTTATGAGATTTTCGGCAGACACATTTCGTGTGTTGCTGAAAACATGTTGCTATTCCAGTGCTAAGGGAAATGAAAGATGTATTTGCGCTTGCAAGGCAGGTGAAGGGAGCAGCCAAGGTCAATGGCTGTCACCAGGTGCTGTATTTGAGTAGCAATGCCCTTGTTTCCACAACACCACCCATAAGCAACAGCGCAGTAAATCTATTGTCATTAAACAGTAGGAAGCCAGTTTCTGCTGGCAGTGTGCCCGCATTGTGAACTCAGTTGGCATTATACAGAGTGCACAAAGCTGGCCAGTGCTTAGGCCAGTACTCCTGGCAAACCCCCTGATGACGAATTACAGTTTTGTTTTAACCTTATTAATACAGAGCTTCTTTCAGCACGCTTAGGACGGGTAATTTAAAACTGTATTCATCGCCGTGACCCTGCCGTATTTCTAGCTATCCAATTATTAATTAAATATTTAACTAATCATTGCTCTCTGTGGTTTGACCCTCTCAATGGCATATTTTTGATAAAGGGTTGGAACACCAGAATGTTCAAGGCGGCAGCAGTGAAATGACTGATAACATAATGGAATCATTTCGGTGAACTCCTAGCTAATGCTGTTCTGGTCGAAAAAAAAATGTTTTAAACTGGTCAATGTTTTACTCCTTTTTTTTGTTAGGAGTTTTGTTCTTGAACTGCACCTGTTTCGCACGGGGGGTTTGCTCGCTGGAAATGTGATTTATCACATGAAAATACAGGCGGGCAAGTGGAGCAGACGGTTCGTTCTGCAAGTGCAACGCTCGACTGCCAGCCTCGGGATTGTGAGCCTGAATCCCCGGCCCTGACTGACAATCTAATTCACCTGCCTTCACACAGAGAGTTTCAGCAAGTTCTCAGCTCCATCTCTGAGGTGGTGAGGGGAGGGGTGGGGGGGGGGGGGGGGTGGCGGTGGGGGGAGGGGGAGAGAAATAAAACTGGTTAGAGCAAAATCAGAATCACTCCTCCTGTTGGTGGAATGCAGCAAGTAGCAATTCATGGAGGAGAAGGAATCTGTGATGGGAAATATTCAAATTCAGATATAGTTACCCCCTAGAGGTTTATTCCCTTTGTGAACAAGTTCAATTTACTGCAACGAACCTTCTATCACATTACATTGCAGATGAACACATCACAGATAGCTGAAGAGTCAAGCCAATTAAATTATTACTTTCTTAAATAAATCCGGCATTAAATAATGTAATTCTTTGATTCTTTGTGCCATTATTTCTATGCGAGTTCTCCGGGTGGAAATAATGACCAGCCAATGGGACAAACACAGCATTTGGCCTGAATTTCTGGGTAAATATCACGGGAATATCAGGCTTGTCACGGCACCTTCTTGTGAAACCAGAATTCACAGTCACCGAAATAAGGTGCAGTAATGCCAGTCGGGAAGGATTTGTTCCTGACCTAAATGTTGGTGATGGGATCCAACATACATTTGTATAACATAGTGCATAGTTCATAAAAACATACATTTAAAAAAAATGTTGTTTTAAGGATCTCTAAGCAAAAACCTTAAAATACATTATCTATCGTGGTTCCAAAGCAGCTCTGCTTTTTAAAGCTGTAATATTATTGTCTAAAGATTACTTTTCTGGGTATAGTAGACTTTAATGAGTTCTGTGGAGATGGTGGAAGATAAGAAAATGATGGGGGAGCGAATGTGGAGATAAAATCCCTCTTCACTGGGGAAAAGGAGGGAGACTTGAGGCATCTGTTTGAAGAGAGGAAGCAGATTAACATTAACAAAAATCCTGCTGGTTTATTTTGTAAACGGATACGCCCCCAATAAGTCTGTGACTGTGGTAAGTGCAGTAATATTGTGAGCTTGGTCATATATCATGTTTATTCCTCACTAACATCAGCAAAGCAACTAAAATTAGCAAAGACAAGATCCATCTGTCTTGAGAGATAAGTGTGTGTCGTCTATTTTCTAGATGAAAACATTCACTTATTAGTATTCCTGAGAAAAAATGTGTGTTTCTTCTTCATTAAAATCTGTTCTGTAGGAAGGTAGTAATTATTGCAGCCACATTCTTCAGGTAAAGGTGTCACAATGATGTTTAGCCACGGTGCTAACGAGAGCCTAAAGCAAGTACCTGCGATACACAAAACCACACCGTTAAAAGATCCACTTCAGTTCAACTGAAACATTTTCTGCGGTATCATTCACCTTTTTTTTAATATATAACAACATTATGGGCACTAAATAGAATACAACATTAGCAGCAGTACATTACAATGGTATTTCTTTTGGGAGAAGCGCCTCATAATAGATTTATAACATTGTCACCGATAAATATATGAAAGATTCACAATGTATGAAATAACTTCCATAATTTAAAGATCCCACTGGAATATTTGCAGTGGAGCTACTGCTCTGGGTTCTTAAGGGTACATTGCTAACAAATTTTATGAATATCTTGTTTAACCCTTCACCTTCTGTACTGTAGCATGCTGCCTTCAGGATGAACAGCACTATCGATGATAAGGGTGCTAGACTGCCATAGTGGAAACCTCAATTTAGGTCCCTCAAGTTAGGTTCCAGATCGTGCATATCTAGTGAGAAAATTGCTCCAGTTCTTGGCTAAGTTGGTACTTGTTTGGGACTGTTGGGGAGGAGGGTGGAGTGTGTAGAGACATGCAGGGAAGACAACATTGCAGCATGACATTACCCATTTGACAAAGTGCACCTTCTATCAGCCCAATGAGAATGCCATTGATGCTAGTCATTAACAAATCTCCTTAGCGCCTGTGTGTTTGACAGCAGAAGGAGCTTTATGCCAAGTAGAGAAAGTTTTTCTTTATAAAAAGAGGTTATATTTTGAACTAATACATTGATATCCGTGATAAATGCATCTTTTAGTACTTTGTTTCTGGATTTTGGGCATAAAATCAGATGGGCAGATAATTAACTGTGCATTATTATGCTGCCTGTGTTGAGGAAATCTAACTGCCTTTTTTTCTACTGTCAGTTGTTAATCTCCCATAAAATGTTGCTGCAGGGCAGAAGGTGGTATGAACAAGTCAGACAAAGACATGTTGCAAAGTAGACAATGAGCAGCTGTTCCATTGTGCTAATTTAGACAGACTGACATCAAAATATTAGCTTGCGCGAAGCTAAAACTCACAATATGAGAAGTGACCACAGCAGCTCATTTATAATGACATTGTTATATTGTGGACAAGTAAACAATATTTGGTGTTAAAGGTGGCAATCCTCCTACATAAATTGTAACTAATTAATCTTATTGACATTTTCTCCAGACTTCTATTTCATGTTTTTTTGCTGATGTTTTGTGCCCAGTATCCAACAAACCACAATTTGTCCCATAATCACAAAGATTGCCCTGTAGATTTTGAATGTTTGAATGTATCATTGCATTCTCTTACAAGTGTACTAATTACAGGAATTGGATGGTGCAGTGGGCTAGGCACTAGTCTTTCACCTCTCAGACCCAGGTACAAATCTAACCTAGGTTCTGTTGGCTGTAAGGTTCATATGTAAAATAGAATGGGGCAGTCTCAATTCAGCACCAAGTAAACATGGGCCTGCACTATAAACCGGTCTCCAATTTGGCATTCATTTGCAATCTCAGTCACTGGATGGCTGGTGTGGGAAATGTGCTGGTTCAATAGGAGTGCTTTTCTCTGGGGTTGGAGCTGAGGCAAAGTAGAGAGAGTTTTTGTGTGCATGTTATACCTGACTTGGGACAGCCTGATGCTGACACTGGGGCCAGAGTTTACTAACCTTGGCGGGTCCATGGCGGGCGACATCAGTGGCAGGTTCTGACCCTGCTGCTGGCTCCAGCTCGCTTTGTAGAACGACTTTCCGTTAATGGGGCTTGTTAAGCCCGCCTAGCGCGTTTCCCGGTCCAATTAGAGGAAGCGGGTCTGGTGACGTCATTTGATGACTCGTCGTCAACCAGTTTCCTTAAAGGGACCATGTCCAAATTGACTTTGACAGTTGTGCTGTCAGTGTTCTACAGCATTGAGGTGCTGCAAACACTGACAAGCACTGCACAAAGACACAGGGCTGCACCCAGGCTCTCCCATGAATCCTTCCATATGCTTATGGAGGGAGTCACAGCACACAAGGAGGTTCTCTTCCCTTCCCATGGGCACAAGAGACCTCCCCAGGAGATCAACACAGCCTGGTTGCACATTGCACAGCAGGGCACAAGTAGGGATGTAGTCAGGAGGACCTGGGTGCAGAGCTGTAAATGTTTCAATGATTTCAGTAGATCACAAAATGTTAGTACAAAGCCAAACTCAACCTCATCCTGCTGTGCCTCTCATCACATCCCCATCACTCTGCATTCGCTACCCTACTCCTGCACATCCTTACACCAACTTACCTTGCACCTCCACCCATCCCTCTCTATCTACATTATCACATCCCCATCTCACTAGCCACCCTGCACACTCACCCTCATCCTAGTCCTATCATACCAACTAACAACACACAAGGGTAGGCACTTGGAGGCTTTATGCAATGTTTAGAGCCATGTAAAAAATGATTTTCAGCTTACCTTTTGCATTTGACAACTTGCCCACGGGGTTCACGCTGATCATGGACCACGTCTGTCAAGCTGAGGCAGGAGTTCAGTGGCCATTGAATCAGCTGATGAGTTGACAGCTTCAAATGTACAGTAAAAGCTCCGACGTTACAGAGATATCTTCCCTCAGCCACAAGCTCTTCCCCGCTGCATTTCCACAACAGATACACCATGCTGCAAGTCTTTACACAAGTCTCTATCCAGTCTGACCTCATTACCTATCTCACCATTGACAGATCGCTTCTGTCATCTCAACCTCACCTGCCATCTAATACATCAGCATCGGTGCCCTTGAAAAAGTCTCACCTTGGTCCTCAGAATCCCACCACAATCAACCCCCAACACCAGCAGCAGCAGGCACATCAGCAGCATCAACAACAACATAAACCTTCTCCGCAATCAGCTGGTGCTGCACAGGACACAGGGCATCAGCACCTGAGCACATTGCTGCTCGGGACACCAGGGATGGCCTCACCATGGCCAGATTTACTTCACTTGGTGCTGTACACCCTGACTGCCACAAGATGTGCCAGGTTGGCACCACCCCACACCAACACCATAAAGCATCCCTACAATGCCCAAGCCATTCCTTTCACACTCATCAGTATTGCAGGGGTACCGTTATGTCTCACCATTCACTGCAACTCACTAAGCCACTTCCAAAGATGCACACGAATCTGTCCTAGAATGCAAAGTGTTGAAAATAAAGATTTCAATGTTTGACAGCACATTAACAGAAACTTCACAAGAACATTGGCTAAAACACCCAAGTGCCTACCCTTGTGTGTTGTTAGTTGATATGATTGGACTAGGATGAGGGCGAGTGTGAGGGGTGGCTAGTGAGATGGGGAAGTGATAATGTAGATAGAGAGGGTTGGGTGGAAGTGCAAGGTAAGTTGGTGTGGTAAGGATGTGCAGGAGTAGGGTAGGGAAGGCAGAGTGATAGGGATGTGATGGATGACAGCAGGATGAGGTTGAGTGTGGCTTTGCAGTAATGTTTCGTGATCTACTGGGATCATTGAAAGGTTTCCTCCACTGCAGCCTGGTCATCCTAACGACATCCCTGCTTATGTCATCCTGCGCAATGTGCAACCAGGCTGCGTTGATCTCCTGGGGAGATCTCTTCCACCCATGGGAAGGGAAAAGGGCCTCCCTGCGTGCTGAGTCATGTGAGAGCCTGGGTGCAGCCGTGCAACTCTTTGCTGTGTTTGCGGCAGCTCAATGCTGTAGAACACTAACAGCGGAACTATCAAAATGAATTTGCGCATGGTGCCTTTAAGGAAACCGGCTGATGATGTGTCATCAAGTGACATCATCAGATCCGCTTCCTTCAATTGGCCGAGAAACCCGCTGGGCGGGCTTAACAAGCCCAGTCAGTGTAAAATTAATTTCACAGAGCGGGCTGGAGCCAGCAGTGGGGTCGCACCCCACCACTGACCCCGGCCAAACCGGACTTGCCTCGGTCGGTGAAATCGCAGCCAGCGTGTTTATCAGTTTGTTGGGTGATCCCTCCAGTGGCCTCTTCTATTGTATACTAGTCCCAATCTGGGTAGCAAGATTTTCTTTTCAATAGTATTTTGACATTCAATAAGATGCATCTTGCTGTCTTTCCATAACACCTTTGTTATGAGTGTGGTAGAGTCTGAGGGGCTGAAATTGGTCTTGGCCAATATTATTGACATCAACGGAAGAGAAAATCGGGCGGGTGTAGATTCATAGAAAGTTACAGCATGGAAGGAGGCCATTTTGGCCCATCGTGTCCGCGCCGGCCAACAAAGAGCTATCCAGCCTAATCCCACTTCCCAGCTCTTGGTCCGTAGCCCTGCAGGTTAGAGCATCCCAAGTGCACATCCAAGTACTTTTTAAATGTGGTTAGGGTTCCTGCCTCTACCACCCTTTCAGGCAGTGAGTTCCAGACCCCCACAACCCTCTGGGTGAAGACATTTCCCCTCAAATCCCCTCTAAACCTTCCACCAATTACTTTAAATCTGTGCCCCCTGGTTTTTGACCCCTCTGCTAAGGGAAATAGGTCCTTTCTATCCACTTTATCTAGGCCCCTCATAATTTTATACATCTCAATAAGGTCTCCCCTCAGCCTCCTCTGTTCCAAGGAAAACAGACCCAGCCTATCCAGTCTTTCCTCATAGCTAAGATTCTCTACTCCCGGCAACATCCTTGTTAATCTCCTCTGTACCCTCTCTAGTGCAATCACATCTTTCCTGTAATGTGGTGACCAGAACTGCTCGCAGTATTCTAGCTGAGGCCTAGCTAGTGTTTTATACAGTTGAAGCATAACCCTCCTGCTCTTGTATTCTATGCCATGGCTAATAAAGGCAAGCATTCCGTATGCCTACTTAACCACCTGATCTACTTGGCCTGCTACCTTCAGGGATCTGTGGACATGCACTCCAATGTCCCTTTGTTCCTCTACACTACTCCGTGTCCTACCATTTAATGTGTATTCCCTTTCCTTGTTAGTCCTCCCCAAATGCATTACCTCACACTTCTCCGGATTGAATTTCATTTGCCACTGTTCTGCCCACCTGACCAATTTATTGATATCTTCCTGCAGTCTACAACTTCCTTCTTCAGTAACAACCACACAGCCGATTTTAGTATCATCTGCAAACTTCTTAATCATACCCCCTATATTCAAGTCAAGATCGTTGATATATACCACAAAAAGCAAGGGACCTAATACTGAGCCCTGCGGAATCCCACTGGAAACAGCCTTCCAGTCACAAAAACACCCATCAACCATTACCCTCTGCTTCCTGTCTCCGAGCCAGTTTTGAATCCAGCTTGACACTTTGCCCTGGATCCCATGGACTTTTAACTTCGTGACCAGTCTGCCATGTAAAACCTTGCGACCAATTCGCTATCGCCCAGTATGCACCTCTACCCAAGACCACTTTTGACCCCTGGTATTTGCGTGGTTCCCAGGAAATTTATGCAAAGCACTTTGTTTTTATTCAAATGATATGTGTTTTCCTTTGTTATTTCTCTCCTACCCTTTCTCTCCTGAAGATCTCCTGCTGGGGTTTGGTTACACAGTGGTGGAGGCCCTCAAGTATAAATATGCTATTTAAACTGGAAATAACTCTCTTTGAGAAATAGTTCATAGACGCTGATGTTCTGCATTAAGAGCAACTTGTAAGCGGTGTTAATCTCTACAATTCTCAAAAAATAAATAATTCAAACACAGTCATCCATCCAAATCTTTAGATAGAGGCATGCTTTGAGCAAAGCTCACACTTTGACACAGATTCTTGGGTCATGAGATACATGTGGAATTAGTTACACGGACTCTTTTCTCATGTGGTGCAATACATTTTGATGTTACTTCACAGAATGGCTGAGTTAAATAATAGTTAGATAAACACTGACACTTGAGCAAATTGAATCTTTTAGTACTTTATCTGGAAGTTGAACTTGTTTCGATAAGAATTGTCTTATTTTAACATTAGTTATTTAAAAAAATGTTTTAAAAGATGTGAACTGAGCTTGAGATAATAATAAAGTAATTCAAAGTAAGGAAAAACATGTATATTGTACCGGACATAAAGCTTCACAGTGAGTTGGAATATTATCCTTTCTGTCAAGGGATAGGACTTAAAGTTTAGTTTAAATTACTGATAGTCTATTGTCTCTGTAAGGGTTGCCTCTAAGGATCATGCATGAAATGAGTTTGGACAGTCCCAACACAGTTAATAATGAGTGTTTGTCTACAGCACAAAAAGGCCTATAATTTGACATTAAATCAGTGCTCATTCAGAGGTACCACGAAGGTAACTGGAGCAGGAAATGGAGCTGCCATGCTGATGCAGCTGGGAGCGTCTCTTTTTAGTCAGAGTCCAGGTGAGTAGCTGGGGTAGAATACAGGGAGCATTACCCTACATCTAACCTTGCTATATTTAATCTGCAGCACTGCCAACACTCATTACTCTCAAAGCGAGTCTAACACAGTATCTAGCCAGGAATCTCAAGGTGGTGCGGAAGTAGAGCCAAGGGGAAACATGAATGACCCCTTTGGGATTACCTTGAGACTCCTGGTTGGTTGCTGCATCAAGACGTCTTTCATAATCACGAGTATTGGCAGCATTGAGTAGAAAAGTTGAAATGTGTTGCATTCCTAAGTACCGGAATCCTATCCTGATGAGCACACAAAGGGGGAGACATTCAGTATCACCCCATTTGAGGCGCTAACTTTTGAAAGCTGGGAAACATAGCGCTAGGCGCTAATGATTCCCAGCTTTTTCAAAATTTAGTGTTTGTGCTCCAGGAAGGAACTGGAGCACTAAATCAAGCACTCCACTTCCTTCCTGGAGTGCTAAAGGATGCAGGCGGGGCGGTCGTGGTGCGGCGCTGCACAATGCCCCATGCAGCACTGCCGAGATCCGAGGCACCTTCCCTCTCTGCATTGGGACCAGTGAGCTGGTCCCCAACGGCAGCCGCGATCCAGCCCGATCAGCCCCATGCACTCCAGCAGAGTGCCGGGCTGATTGATCGCGGCCCAAGAGCAATCGAAAAAAATCACGTTGTTAAAACTTTTCTCCTACCCGCGCCAACATCCCTTTTTATTTGCGCCCCTGAAGCGCCCGGCCTCCCGAACAACGCCTCCTGCAGCTGTCGGCGTCATCGCCCGGCGATGCTGCGGGGGGCGGAACCGAAGATCGGGTCCGGGGCGCTACCAGGGCGATGCGCACGGCAATGACGTCACGATTTCCGGGGGCAGGAGTTCGTGGTGCAATGTGTTACTGCCGCCGCAAACCTCTCGGCCAATATAGCGGGAGTCGCTCGTTTCGCCGCGCCCGGTCGGTAAGTCGTTAGCCCCCTAGAGACGATAACGGGAGGTGCTAAGGTACCGAAATTCACCCGCAAAATGTTCTAATGAAAAAAAATGTCCTGCATGGTGAAAGCAAGTGAAAAAGATACTGTGAAATCATGGGCAACAATTCCCATAGTGTTTACACTGATGCATTAGTGTTTGCATAGATTATATTGGGCCAGAATTTGCAGTCGGAGGCGTACCTCCAGAGTACGCCTCCGACATGATTAAAAAAATCTGCACCTACCTTCTGGCTCCCGGGCTTCAGAGACTTCAGGTCCTGGGCCTGCTTATGCCTGCGCAGAGGCCCAGTCCTCCAATCAAAAAGGATTCCTAAGGATTCCATTTACAAATGGAATCCCCATAAGCACAAGAGGAATCCTGAAATAATTAAATCATTTATACAACTGGAATAAAAATAAACGTTGCCATTTTCAAATAAAAGTCCCTTCAATATGGTGGCACGGTGGCATAGTGGTTAGCACTGTTGCCTCACAGTGCCAGGGACCCGGGTTCGAATCCGGCCTCGGGCGACTGTCTGTGTGGAGTTTGCACATTCTCCCCGTGTTTGCGTGGGTTTCCTCCGGGTGCTCCGGTTTCCTCCCACAGTCCAAAGATGTGCGGGTTAGGTTGATTGGCGATGATAAATTGACCCTTAGTGTTAGGGGGATTAAATACGTGGGGTTACGGGGATAGGGTGGGATATGTGTTGGTGTAGGGGTTACGGGAATCGGGTGGGATATGTGTCGGTGCAGGCTCGATGGGCAGAAATGGCCTCTATCTGCACTGTGGGGTTTCTGTGTGATTTCTGTGTGAATATAGCATTTACAATAAAAATTTAATTTTTTGAAAAATACTTTTAATCCAGGCCAAAATTTACATAAACTAATTTTAAATGTTTGTGCAAGGTATTTTATTTTGAAATTTCTAATTTAAGATTTATATTAACCCTTACGCTGGTGAAAGCAGGCCCTGCTTTTACCAGGCGTAAGGGTTTTGTGGGCATTTGCTGGGCAGTAGTTGGGCAAATAGCCCAACTCTGCGCTAACGAAAGTGATTTTTTCGGTCGGTTCGGTAGCTCTGTCGAGGCGAACCTTGACAGATCGCAGGTTCTGGGTTTCCACGTGCGCTGCACATACAGAAACCCGGAACTTGCGGGGCCTTTCAGAAGGCTTACGGTGGCGTATGCTGAGCATACGTCGTCGTGGGGAACGCAAAATCTGGGCCAAGCATTATGGTGCATGGGTGTGTCTTCTACCACAGTGAAGAAATGGCCCAAGAGTCTATCATTTATTTAATACTTGATGTTCAGCTCAATTCCTACAGACTGGCTGGGTTTGTTCCTATTATCTCACACATCAAATTGTAGCATCCATAAATAAGCCAGAGATATAGTCAGGCAGTGAGAGTTAGAAAGATCGAAAAGCATTTCTATAGCGCCTTTCACATCCTCAAGACATCCCAAACCGCTTTACCACCAATGAAGTACTTTTGAAGTGTAGTCACGGTTGTAATGTAGAAAACGTGGCAGCCAATTTGTGCACAGCAGGGTCCCACAAACAGCAATGTGATAACGACAAGATAATCTGTTTTAGTGATATTAGTTGAAGGATAAATATTGGCCAGACACCGGGGAGAACGCTCCTGCTCTTTTCAAAATAGTGTCATGGGAACCTTATGCCCATCTGAGAGAGCGGACTGGGCCTTGGTTTAACAGCACCTCCGACAGTGCTGTACTCCCTCGGGACTGCACTGAAGTGGCAGCCTCGATTTTGTGCTCAAGTGCCTGGAGTGAGACTTAGAACCCACCGCCTTCTGGTTCAGAGGTGAGAGTGCTGCCCACTGAGCCATGGCTGAGTGTGTTGAGTGTCTGATTTTGTACTGAACTTGCATTCTCATCTCAAAGAACATGCAATTGCAGCTGTAAATACAATTTCAGATTCTGTGCTTGCCTTGGGTACATGTGTTGGATTTAAATTATATATGATAGCAATAACAGCTTACATTTTATATGGCGCCTTCCATAATGTGATGAAATATGTCATTCATCAGACTCTGTATTTAACTACATATATTGTATTGCCTGCTCCGGTGTTTTACCTTGTATTGTATATAGTGCACCGCCCCCTTTCTCCCCATTGGGTGTGTCGGCTCCGCCCATACCTGGCCCTACTTAAGACAAGCCCAGGCTTGTCTTGCAGCAGAACAGCAGAATGCTAGGTGAAGCTAGGTGAAGACACAGGCATCTTTCTTTGCTAATAAAAGCCTTGTTTTATCCAGTTAACTTTGAGCCTTGAAGTTATTGAGGCGCATCACATGTAACAACGAAATCCCAGGGTGTTTCACACGGTGAGTGGTAGACACCAAGCGGGAAGGTTGAGCATGCCTAAGTACTGATATTTCAACATGGGGAGGTGACTGAAAGCACAGTTGAAGAGGTAAGTTTTGAGGAGGCTTTTGGATAAGAGAGAGAGAGCAAGGCAAAGAGACTTAGGAAGAGAGTATCCGAGCACAGAGCTCTTTCACTGATGGTATCAGACAACGGGAAGCACAGGAGACCAGAATTGGAACAGCGGAGATAAAAATCAGAAAATGCAGGTCAGGCAGCATCTGTGGAGACAGACACGTTTGAGGCCGATGACCTTTCATCAGAGTAGCAGAAGTTGCATGTGGAGAATATTGCAGGGGCTGGGTGGAGCAAGGCAGCGAAAGGCATAAACGAGGAGGACGAGAACTCTGAAGTTGTTGTGCTGAGGGAGTCAGAGTCTGTGGCGATTGGCCAGGATATGGGCGGGTAGGGTAATATAGGATGTGTGCTGCAGAGTTGTGAATGAGTTGGAATTTGTATACAGCGGAGCTGGGAAGGCAGTCTAGGAGAGTACTGGAGAAATCAAGCTTTGAGGCTGCAAAGGCATCTGTAAAGATGGCCTTCAGTGCTGACCTCAAACCTCATTTCCTCCGCAGCATTAGACAGGAATGACTGAGGAACCATCCCAGTAAGTTAAGATGCCATTGCCCGCTCCTGTTCTAAAACAAAAGCAAAATACTGTGGATGCTGGAAATCGGAATTAAAAGCAGAAAATGCTGGAATCACTCAGCAGGTCAGGCAGCATCTGTGGAGAGAGAAGACAGCGTTAGTGTTTGCATTAACGCTAGCAAAAGTGTAACATCCCCACCGACACCTGGGAACCCCTGGCCCAAGACTGCACAAAGTGGAGGAGAGGCATCCGGGAAGGCACCGAACACCTCGAGTCTCTTCGCCGGGAGCAAGCGGAAGCCAAGCGCAGGCAGCGCAAGGAGCGCACGTCAACCCAAGCACCCCACCCACTCACCCCTTCAACCACCGTCTGCCTCACCTGTGACAGAGACTGTAGGTCCCGCATTGGACTCATTAGTCACCTGCGCACCCATTTTTAATGTGGAAGCAAGTCATCCTCAGTTCCGAGGGACTGCCTAAGAGAAGATTAACTCGGTTTCTCTCTCCACAGATGCTGCCTGACCTGCTGAGTGATTCCAACATTTTCTACTTTTATTTGTCTTTATGTTGTTTCATTAACAAACTTATTTTTCCTCCCATTGAACTGTGAATGTTGTCAAATGTGCACGGATGCATAATTATGGATTAATGGTCTTGGGCATTGGAAGCTGGCAGATGACTATCAAGAGACAATATAAATGAGGTGTGAGTGTTTACTGATGTACAGTATGCTTTGTAGCCATTGTCGATGATGAAGATGAACAAATGGAACCCTTGATTTAAAAATTACCTTTTGTTCATTATTATGCTATTACTAAGTATTCTGACTGGGCACACTGCCCCTTTGGACTTATCATCTGATGACATTTGGCATTTTTGGAATATTTTAGGAAGTTTAAAAATGTTAATATTGTTACAGGAGTTACATTAAGCTAAAAAGAACACAACCCGATTAACCATAGCATTTTTTAAATGTTGGCTTATTCATATCAAAGTATACTTTTTAACTGGTATTATCTATTTAACTTTATGGAAAGTTTTTTAAAAAATAAGCAGATAAAACGTCTGAGACAGAAACGCGCATTATCTTAAAGGCTCAACAAGACGTGTCTGTCTGTGGTAGGTCCTGGTACAGACCCCCTTGTTAGCCCCTGAAAAACAGCCACAGTAAAATGATTAGAAAATGGAAGCAAGGTCTGTTCTGTGTTAGGATATACAAGGGTGCAACCTTGGATGTACAGACCAAACCCTTCCTTTTAAATGTGAGACCGTTTCTAATAGTCGCTGTACATTAACACACTAAAAGTTACAAAAAAGGAAAATGGTCTCTGGAGTGACAGAGGAGATGAATGGGAAATCCCTGTTTACTGTGGCAGTTTTCCTGACATCTGTGATGTTTATAAGCAGCTGTCTCTGCTAATGACATACCGATAACTGACACTCCTCAGCGCACCGAAGGAACTGGAGTCCCTCAAAGTTCTGCTAACTGTGCAAAGTTGGAATGTTTTGTTGCTTTGTGTGTATTGTGATACCTTACAACTGTCAAATTGGTCCTTCAGGAATTCTGCATGGGAAACATATATTCCTCACAGTGTCCTGTAATTCTATGTGTCAGGAATCCTTTTCATTTTGTGGACCCAGCTAAAGATGAAAAGGATCCAGCGATTGTAAAGCAAAGAAAAGTCTACTTTTTAAAAAAGTAGAATTTACTAAGGAAACACCGAGGGTTGATGGAATTTTTCAGTTTCTGCAGAATATTTTTTTCCTTTAATTGTTTGCGTAACAAGGATATAACACATAGAAACCTCTACCACATACTCTAAAGGAAAAATGTAAATGTCTGGTGTTTTATTATTTCAAGATCATGCTTGAACACACAAGGCTATAGCACTCGACAAAGGGGCAAAACACGAGACAAGGACTGGCAAAGGATTCATATCATTGATGCCAATTGGCATCACTACAGATCTTTGATACTTAGTGCCATAGTTGCTAACTGTTGTCAAAGAGCTTGCAAGTGGCACTAGTTCATTGCCAGGGCTACAAAGTACCAGAAAAAGTTATTTTGATAAATTCTCCCTGAAGAGATTGCATGGAATCCTTTTCAAAAGTTATACATAGTTTAATCTCCATAATGATCGACTTAAACCTCAAAATTTGAAGAAATAAAGAACTAACAACTTATTAGTAGCTAAAGGTATTTAGGATCAGCTACTTGCTTTGCACAGCATATGTTAGCAGTGGCCTGACAAAGCAGGTATATACTGCTGTAAAAGCTATTTTACAGAATTTTTAGGCAAAATAGCCTGTTGATGCTTGATAGTTTAAATAGTTCTAAAATACAATCCTGCTAAGACAAGCACAGTGGAACTGCATCTTAAAGGTTACCTTTCTTAGTGCACGACTTTGTAACAGAAGGAATTCATAGGGTAATCTTAGGCAAGTGTGGCTTGTAATCAAGCGATGGTATTATCGTTCAGAGGACAAAGAGTTATCAGTTCAGGCATGTAAGCTTCTCTTGAAGTGTAAACACCATGTGATGTGACAAGTGCATGCCCAGAGTTTGTATTAAAGTCTTCTGTTTCCAAAATATACTTGGAATGCTGAGTTCACATTTCATTGAATCTAGAAAGTAATTGACTTGCTTTTTATTGATCAACATTTTAAAAAAATTGCAGGAACAAAGCTGTAATATCCACAACTTTTAAAATAAAACCTAAATATTACTTATTCAATAGTTAAATTGGAACTGTTGTTTTATTGGAGATTTGTTTTGGTCTGCACGGCAACAGCCTGTTCAGTCGTGTCAGCATTGCTTAGGTCTCAATGAGTTACACCACCTCCAAAAGAAATTCTAGCCCAATAATGTTAGATAGGCCACGGGACATGCTGCACTTGTATCACAAGTTAGTTTTGGATACAGGTGTGAAGAGTTTCAGGAACAGTGGACTTATGGTTGCTGAGAAGTCATTTTGTGATGCCCCCTATATGAAGCCTCACTGGATAGCAACAGGGCTCAGACATAGGGCTATAACACTATAGCTCCGAACCTCTGGCCCCGTACTTCCATCTAGTGAGACTCCATGTCGGGAGTGGAACCTCACAAAATTACCGCTATGGACTATTCAGCACAACCATGGCTGCTGGCATGTCTGCAGAACTCCTGCACCTGAGCAAAGAACCAATACAACAAGGCACATAGCAAACTTGGTACCCTCATTTGGCGTGCTGAAGCAATGCGTTTGATGTTTGAACTGATCAGGAGGGTGGGGACCTTATGATATATCTGCAGAATTATAGCAGCATGTTGTACAATATTGCCATGGATTGAGTCCTCACTATGGAACTGACTGAGAAACAGCTAAAAGCCATGGAAGACTAAGGGGTTGATGAAGCATAGCAGCAGATCATCCACTGCTGGCTGGATAACAGATGCATTGAGATCCTTGCTGCCAAATTCTTCCAGTGAGTTTTGCAATGGGGACTGTTACTTTGTCTTGGACATGTTTCCAATCATTGAACTGCTTACTGCCACCCCTGTTCAGCTCATGGCATATTCTTTCATTTTTCTGGACAACTGCTGCTTCACTTTCTTCACAAAAGAATGAGAGATTGCAAGATTTAATTAAATGAACTGTGAAACGATTATGGTGTATGTGATAAACAGTTTTACTCCTCTGTGTGCCCCTTTTGTTTGTCTTGAAATTCCTCTGGGGGTAATTTTAGGAATAGGAAACATGTAGCAGTAAGGCACACCCACAATCAACACAGATTGGGGGTAACTTAAACCCAACCCGCCCAGTAGAAAACTAATGAGATCGGATCAGCCACCTGTTTTACAACCCACACAATTTAACTTTAACTTCAAGATTGGGCAGGGTGAGAAATAGTCAGCCAGTCCTATCACGTCATTTTCCCACTGAACGGGCTTGGTTAAAATGACCCCCAGTCTGTGTTGATTGTGGATGTGCTTTACTGCTACATGCTTTCCTAGTTGAAGGAGTAGCACTGATAGATGGATTCATAACCAACTCTGGCACTCTAAGGGAAACAGAAGGTTCTAATTGTGATATCTTGAGGCACAGCATATATATACAACAGCACAACATGGCTTCCGGTAAGAACTGTACTGCACATGGCTTTATTATTATATACATCAATAGTCCACCAGGTGGCTCTATTACATTTTCCCCTCCTTATTGAAGAAGTTAATCATACCAACTAATCATTGTACATGACTTGTATGGTATACACAACTCTTGATATACATTTCTCAAATGGAACTCATTTTATGTTTCCAAATTCTACTACAGAATTCTGTAACACAAACAAAAGCTATGAACTTATTTTCCATATTTGCAGATTAAACTTAACCACTGGTTTTCTGTTTTGAAGAGGTTACGTTCTTTCTTGAAGAGAACTTTCAGATCTTGTTGTAGGACTTTGACTCATTCTAGGCTGAGCCTGCGGAGAATTTTTCTCCAAGGGCTGACCTTGATCTACATTAGGACTCTCTACACTTTCAGACTGTTTGTCTGCCTGACTTGGGCTCAGACTTAAATTCTGACTTTGTCTTGGGCTTTTTTCTGGTACGTCTGATGTAGGATTTGCTACTGGTACTCTACTTGTAACAAGACTATCTGACTCATGAGAATAAATTGAATCATCCCAGCTTTCAACGCCTTCCATATCTGTAGGTAAGATATGATCAATGTGAACAAACCTAACCTTTCCATGATCAAACATCTTGACCAAATATGTGCGAGGGCCACACATCTTCACTACTCTTCCTGGTAACCACTTTCCACTTTAACCATTTATGGTGATGGTGCTTCACTCTAACCTTCTGGTTCAACTTCACACTTCTTTCTCTAACTCTACCTTTATCATGACTCTCTTTCTGCCTTGATTGTTTCTCTTCTACGGACTGTGCCAAGTTTAGCTTTAACAACGAGAACCTGGTTCGTGGCTGTCGTTTGAGAAACAATTCTGCTGGTTTTCTACCAGTAGTAGTATGAGGAGTATTCCGATAGGTAATCAGAAAATTTGTCAGTTTGTGGTCCAATGACAACCGACATTTCTTTGGATTTGGATCCAACATTTGCTTGTTGAGGGCACATTTGACAGTTTGTACTGTGCGCTCTGCTGCTCCATTTGAAGCTGGGTGGTACGGTGGAACTTTGATATGTTTCACACCGTTTCTGCTCATGAACTTTGTGAACTCTTCTGAACAAAATTGTGGCCCGTTATCAGACACAATTTCTTCTGGGAGGCCATATGAAGAAAACAATCTTCACAAATTGTCTAGTGTTTTGCTTGTTATTATCTGCATCGGAAACACCTCTACCCACTTCGAGTGACTATTTATCATTATGAACAATTGCTGTCCTTCTAGCTCAGCAAAATCTACATGTAACCTTTGCCACACTCTGGGAGGCCATTTCCATGGTTGTAATGGTACTGATGGTGATTTCTTGCTCACCGATTGACATGTTATACACTGACTGACTATGTACTCTATCTCTTTATCTAAACCTGGCCACCATAAGTAACTGCATGTAAAGCTCTTGGTCAAGCACATTCTCAGGTGCTGGTCATGAAGATATCCTAACAATTTAGACCTGAACCTATTTGGGATAACCACTCTTGCTCCCCACATGATACAATCTTTATCCACTGACAATTCATTCCTACGAACGAAGTATGAATGGATAGCTTCCTCTGATACCTGGTTTGGCCATCCATTTGCTATGTAATCATACATCTTTGACATAATTGGGTTGCGTTTGGTTACTCGACCAATCTCTTCAGCTGTGACTGGCAGCTCATCAATGTATGAGAAATAGAACACTTCTTCCTTATTGGGTGTAACTTGTGATGGGGATGGCAACCTGGACATAGCATCAGCATTGCTGTGATCAGCAAATCGTCTGTACTCAATGTCATACGTATATGCTGACAAAATCAAAGCCATCTCTGCATTCAGGCTGCAGCTAAGGATGGAAAGAGGGACTTTGGACGGAGGATTGCTATCAGGGGCTGATGGTCAGTAACTATGGTAAACTTACAACCAAACAATTATTTGTCAAACTTCTTGACCCCAAAAATCAATGACAAAGCTTCCCTTTCGACCTGCGCACAATTCCACTCACTGGCACAGGGAGTGCGTGAAGCAAAAGCAATTGGTCTCTCCTCCCCACTATCCAGTACATGAGAGATCACTGCCCCAACTCTGTACGGAGAGGCATCACACACTAACTTGATCTCCTTAGATACATCATAGTGAACTAACATGGTACTCTCTACTAACTGGCTTTTACACTCTTTGAATGCTGTGTCGCATTCTTTTGACCACTTCCAAGGGACCTGTTTTCTCAACAGCTCATTCAGTGGATGTAACAGTGTAGCCAAGTTTCGGAGGAACTTTCCGTAATAATTCAAAAGACCCAAAAATGATCGAAGTTCAGAGACACTCTTGGAAGTGGGTGCATTTCTGCTTGCATTCAGCTTTCCCTTGGTTGGATGTAAACCATCTTTGTCTACTCTGTGCCCTAAGTACTCCACTGAGTTTTGACACAACTCACACTTGTGAGCCGTCACTCATACTCCGTGCTCCTCTAGCCGTTTGAGCACTTCATTCAACACCTCATCATGGATTTGCCTGTTTGGTGCTGAAATGAGTATGTCATCCAAATAACACACTACCCTTTCAATCCCTTGCAAAATTTGGTTCATCACCCCCTGGAATATGTTGGGGGCAGAAGACACTCCAAATGGTAGCCTATTGAACTGATATAGGCCTCGTGAGTATTTATAGTCAAGCATGACTTGGACTCTTACATAGGATTACGTAGGATATATGGCACAGAAACAGGTCATTTGGCCCAACCAGTCCATGCCGGCATTTATGCTCCACTCGAGCCTCCTCCTGTATTTCCTCATCTAAATTTATCAGCATAACCCTCTATTGCCTTCTCCTTCATATGCTTGTCCAGCCTCCCCTTAAATGCATCTATACTATTCGCTTCAACCACTCCCTGTGGTAGCGAGTTCCACATTCTCACCACTCTTTGGGTAAAGAAGTTTCTTCTGAATTCCCTATTGGATTTCTTGGTGACTATCTTATATTGATGGCCTCTAGTTAGGCTCTTCCCCACAAGTGGAAACATTCTCTCTGTATCCACTCTATCAAACCTTTCATCATTTTATAGACCTCTAATCGGTCACCCCTCAGCCTTTTTTCAAGAGAAAAGAGACCCAGCCTGTTCATCCTTTCCTGATATGCATACCCTCACATTTCTGGTGTCATCCTTGTAAATCTTCTCTGCACCCTCTCCAGTGCCTCTATATCCTTTTTATAATATGCACGCAGTACTCCAAGTGTGGCCTAACCAAGGTTCGATACAGGTTTAGCATAACTTCCCTACTTTTCAATTCTATACTTCTAGAAATAAACCCTAGTGCTTGGTTTGCATTTTTAATGGCTTTGCTAACCTGTGGCACAACTTTTAGTGATTTATGCATTTGTACTCTGAGATCCCTATGTTCCTCTACCCCACCTAGACTCGCACCCTCCAAGTGATAAGTGACCTCCCTATTCTTCCTACCAAAATGTAATACCTCACATTTGTCTGTGTTGAACTTCATTTGCCAACTATATGCCCATTCTGCAAGTTCATTAATGTCCTCCTGTAATTTGTTGCAGTCCTGCTCAGTATTGACTATCCCCCCCCAATTTGGTATCATCCGCAAATTTAGAAATTGTGTTTTTGATTCCAAAGTCTAAATCATTAATGTAAATTGAGAACAGCAGTGGTCCCAGTGATCCTTGTCTGACTTGAAGCCAGCCAACAATCCATTCTGCTACTTGTCCCCTGACTCCACATTCGCTGACCTTATTTATCAGTCTATTATGGGGTACCTTATGGAAGGCTTTTTGAAAATCTAGATAAATTACATCTACTGCATTACCATTGTCTACTCTCTCTGTTACCTCTTCAAAATATTCAATAAGGTTGGTTAAGCAAGATTTTGCACTTTGAAATCTATGCTGACTATTCTTTATTATAGTTTTCATTTCTAGATGTTCTTCTATTCTCTCCTTTAGTATGGATTCCATTATTTTTCCTACCACCGATGTTAAGCTGACTGGTTTATAATTCACTGGACATGTTATAGCCCCCTTCTTAAATATAGGTATTACATTAGCTATCCGCCAGTCCTCTGGCACTACCTTTTTCTAACGAATTATTAAATATGTGTAGTAATGCCTCTGCTATCTCTTCCCTAGATTCTTTTAAAATGTGTGGATGCAATCCACCCGGACCAGGGTTTTATCCTCTTTGAGTTTGATCAATTTATTTAATATATCCCCTTTTTTAATTTTAAATGCACTTATCTCATTACTCATCTCATCATCCAATGTCATGTCCACCTGTTCTATCTCCCTGGTAAATACCGAAGTGAAATAATTATTTAATATTTCTGCCATCTCCCAATTGTTACCTGTGGTATTTTCCTGTACATCCCTGAATGGCCCTATTCCCATCGCAACCTTCCTTTTTTTATTGATGTGCCTGTAAAATATTTTACTATTTTGGTTTATCTTCCTTGATAATTTAATTTCATAGTTCCTCTTTGCCTTCCTAATTGTTTCTTTTTTAGTTCTCTCCTAATCCCTTCATATCCTCTCTTATCATGCACTCCTCTGCTGTCTATGTACTTAATATATGCCTCTTTCCTTACCCTCAATTGTTTCCTTATGTCTTTATTCATCCATGGAGTCTCATTAGTGTTTAGTTTGCTCTTTCCTTTTAGCGGAATATATTTTTCCTGCACTCTGTTGAACACCATTTTAAATGTTTCCCATTGTCACTCTACATCATTGTTTGCCAATATTGTTGCCCATTTTATCTTCCCAAGTTCTATTCTCAGCCTCTCAAAATCAACTTTTCTCCAATCTATTAACTTGTTTTTTGTCATTCTTATGTCCTTCTCTATTGTCATGTTAAAGCGTATTATATTATGGTCACTGTTGCCGATATGTTCCCCTACTTTTACTATGTACTTAATGTAGGACTCTTCATCTAACTCAAGTTGTAGGTAGGCATTTCTAACTTTGAAAAGATCTGGCCACCTGTCAGCAATGTGAACAAATCTTCCACATTTGGCAATGTATTGGGTAGATTACACTCTAGAACCTAGATTACATTTACCTTATAATCACCACGCAACCTTACCCTACCACCTGACTTAGGTACAACAACAATGGGTGTAACCCAATTACTCAGATCTACCTTGGAGATAATGTTCTCAGTTTCTAGTCTTTTGAGTTCTTGCTCAACTTTCTCCTTGAGTGCGTATGGCATGGGACATGGCTTGCAATAAACTGCGCTTGCGTCCTTCTGCACGCGGACCCTCACCTTAACGTCTTGGATTGAACTGCCCGTTTCAATGAACACCTTCAAATACCGCTGATGCCATCATCTTTCGATGCAAATTTCGCTTCCACATGAAAAATCTCATTCCAATCCAGCTTCAGTGATCCCAACCAATTTCTACCTATCAAGGCAGGCTTGTCTCCTGCCACTACTATGAGAGGCAACCTCTGACACTGATCCTTGTATTTCACTGGTATGGTGACACTTCCTACTACAGGGATTTGCTCTCCTGAGTAGCCTCGCAGCTCTACCTTCGATTTCTCTAGTCGATAATCATGCAACTTGTCGCGATATAGTGATTCCGGTACTACGCTCACGGATGCACCAGTGTCGATTTCCATGGGTATCCTGGTTCCTGCGACATCTACTTGGATGACGATACCTCGCGAATCGCTGTTAGATACCTTTGTGTTCTGATGACGTGAATATCCAGAAACTGCTCCTCCTGCTGCTTCTCTTCAACGGTATGTAGTGTCTGCCGATTTCTACTTCTAGCATTGCCAGTCAGTTTACTTTTCTGTTGGCACGCTTTCACAGAATGCCCAGTTTTCTTGCAATAGAAATGCTCTGCCTTTGCATATGGACAGCTTTGAGCGATGTGTTGTCCCAGACACCGATAGCACGACTTCAATGCACTGTTACCTTGGCCAGTTGCTGAGGCCTTGGGGCCCAACTGCCTTTTACTTTTAACCTGCAGCCGATTCACCTCAGTTGTCTGACGACTGGAAATGGCGCAGAACTCTCAGGTGTATTGGGTCGGCCATATCCATCGACATAGCTGTCTCACAAGCGAAGTCAAAAGTCAAGTTAGCGGTTGTCAACAATTTACTTCTGATACGTTCATTTTCAACCCAGAAACAAAGCGGTCATGCAAAGCTCGGTCCTGAAAGTTTCCGAAACGACAGTGAATGGATAGCTTTTTTACAGCTACAATGTACTCACTGATACCCTCGTCATTTAATTGATCACATGTTCCAAAACAGTAACTTTCAGAAATTTCCAGGGGCTCAGGACTGTAGTGCTGTTCTTACTTGGTTAGGATCTCCTTCAGTGGCATGTCCTTCGGCTTGGCAGGAACAAGCACAGTTTTCAGGGTTTCATCCACCTCGGGACCTGCTTCAGTCAAAAAATAGCCCGTTTCATTTCTAAAACCGCCCGGTTATGGTTTACATCATCGGGGACTTTGACGATACTATTCGCAGTGAAAAACATTTCTAGCCACTCCACATACGCTCCGAAGGTCTCTCGGTCACGATGGAACTCACCCAAGCACCCTATTATTCCCATAGGCATGGCCATCTGGACTCTGGCAACATCAGCAGTTCAGCCACGTGTGCTCGAAATTTACCTCGGATTTTTAATTTTTTTCTGCAAAATGAAGAACTTCTAACAGTCCCTCTAATGGTTGGCAGGATTATCCTCCAACAAAAATTTTAGCTAGGGAATTCGCAATCGCATCCTCATCGCCAATTCTGTGATATCTTGAGACACAGTATATATACACACAACAGCACAACATGGCTTTCGGTAAGAACTGTACTGCATATGGCTTTATTATTATATACATCAGTTGTCCACCAGGTGGCTCTATTACACTAATGGACCAGTGTCAGTGGTTCAATGATACAGTCTTTGTGGGCAGTGCCTATTGTCATTTGTGCAGGCAGCAATGATGGCACAGAATTGCCACTAATGTGAGTGCCAATTGGCTGCTTCTGTACTACTCCACACAAGCCACCAGTGGAGTTAATCTTATGATCCCCAATGATTGTGCGTGGGTATAGAATATTGGGCACTATCAAAGAGGAGGCCAATTATTGGGCTGTTGGCTCAGGCCTACAGCTACAGATCCCTTTCGCTTCATCCAGGTCTGCCACTTCTTAATCCCATGCCCTACAGTCTTGTGCTTCCCCATCTTCAGTACCTTCTGCAGTGTGAGATCACAGGGGAGGGGGAGGGAGTGAGGGGGAAGTAAGATGATGGGGGGTAGACAGATTATGGGTGGGGGAAGAGAGATGACAGGGGGCGGGGAGATGAGTTGACGAGGTGGGAAGAGAGCTGACGGAGGGAGGTAAGAGAGATGATGGAGGGAGGGAAGAAAGATAATGGAGGGAGGGAAGAGAGATGACGGAGGGAGGGAAAAGAGAGATCACAGTGGGGAGGTCAGGTTTGCTTGAGGAGTTGGGGGAAGCTCCTCCTCTCCAGAAGCAATGCTGGAAAAGCAATTACCTGCTGCCGCCGGCAGTTCTCGACGCCCTTTAGCTGCCGGGTTTCCCGAGTGCTGGGAAACCCAGCACACAACTGTTAAATTTAAATTAATGACATAATCTGAGGAACGGAGCCTCATTTAACTATATAATTACTGACCCAGCTCTCCAGAGCAGATTACTTGACACCCAAAATGGTCCTGGTTAAACCGGGAAGTAGGCGTGGTAGGGTCGGGTTTTCCAAATTTAACCCACCCTCTCCCACCTGTCATGGGGGTGGGGGGTTAAATATCGGAACCAGTGTCTTCCAAGTGTCCTCCCAAATAATTCTACAAATTTTCCATCGTGAAAAATTTGTTTAAGTGTTCCGTACCTGTTATGCAATGTGCTCATCCATAATTTACTATTTATTTCCCTTTAAAGATAAAAGTAATGGAGATTGAGACACGGTGAGTTGGCCCATGGAAATGTTTTCTGAACTACATTCGCTCTTCTAACAGGGCATGTGGTGTATAATTTGTTTGGGATTAGCCCTGCAGTTTTCACTTCTCAAATCTTGCTTGTTATATTCCCGCTAACATTTCTCTGCATTGCTAGTTTTTTGTTGGGTTTATCAACCTGGAGCTTCCTCATGGACACAACCCAGAGCTTGCCCCCAAAATTGCACCCATTTTGCCACTGCCGGAAAAACACGCAAGTATCCTCCCAATCTCATTAGAATTCGCCCAAACTCAAAATGGGCACAAATTGGCATAAATCGGTGGAAACAATCAGGGCCCCAACGTATCGTGGAACAAACACCAGTATAGTTCATTTTTGAATCTTAAAATTTAAAGTTTCAATTCATTTAACCATCATTCATGCACATCAGGCACAGCTTGTTTAAGAACCTGCAATCGGGGCAGCTTTATAATTTTTTATATTACTTATACTTTGTCATAAAAATGCATTCAAATAAATAGATAATACAGAGCAGGTTTCACGGAGGATAAATTTTTAAAAAAGCACATGAAAAAAAATGCAATTAAAAGGACCAGAAAAAATGTCTCTGTTTCCTGTAGGATTGATGGCCAATGCCACTATTTCTTAAAAGTGGTGGTAAAACATGCTTTTCCGATGGTTTTCTGTCCTGAATAGAGGAATCTCAGCCCTCTGGACTCCAATGCAAAGGCACCAACACAATATGCGCCAATGCAATGATCTGGAAATAGCTTTGCTAGATGTAAAACTCTAAAGATATGAGAAACTTAAAATGCTGATGTTCATAACCCGGTCTCAGGAGAAATCTAAGTGAAGGATATAAATGTTTATAACTGCTCTGGTTGTAGTCAGGAAAGCTGATAATGTGCTCTATAATCCCTAAACCCTGTAATTTTAAAACAAACAGAATCTGTTTCCCAGCCAATGATGGTTATTGGGAAAGACATTAGGTCCTAATTGGTAAGATTGCCAACCCATCCGGGAAAAGAGGTAGGCCTAGAAATTCAGTAGGCCTAGCGCCCCATTTGGGGCGCTGGAGGGCCTAGCGCCGGAGTTATGGCCAGTTTAAAAATTCCCTGGGGCCCTGGAATCGGCGGTAGACCGGTAGCGCTGCGCCGGCACCGATGATGTCATCGGTGTGCGCAGTGTCCCGGTTGCCATGCCGACGGGCCCCAGCGCCGAAATTCAGTTGCGGCCGCCTCGCCCGTGGCAGCCGCAACTAAGACTCTGGCAACAGAGTCTTACACGACTTTGCGCCGGCGCATAAAGGTGGAGCGGCGGCCGGCCGCTTTCCCGCCGGCCGCCTGCCCGCACCTCCCTCCCCGGACTCCCCCACCCACCCCCCCCCGCGGAACAGATGCTTCTCGGCTGCGAGCCCGGCACTGCCCCGAGGTGCCGGGCTCATTTTTGTGGCGATTTTACCGGCCAGCGGGCGGGTGCAGGCAGCTCCTCCTTAACTGAAGGAGGAGGCCTGCACTTCCCGAGCCTGCCGCACCGCATCGGGCGCCGCAGCGCCGGAATAGCGCCAGTTTTCAGGCGCAAACACCCTTCAGTAGCGCCGGCAGCCGTTTGGGCGCGGCGCTACTGAATTTTTGGCGCGCGCAGGGGGACTTAGCGCCGGCGCTAACTTTCCGGCGCTAAAGCCCTGGCGCGGCGCCAACTGAATTTCTAGGCCGTAGTTCTGTAAAACATCTCCCTTCCTTGATCAAAAATGAAGCTGTAAAGTCTGTGGGTTGTTTAGTTAATTAATACACAGACTCCAAGAGTAACTTAAAACAGGACTTTACTATTCGAAGGTCAGGGCGAATCTGCCCAATAACTCCTGGCACAACACTTATATACTGGTGTGGTCACCGTCGGTATTACCGTATACAGAAGCCAAACAAAGTAGTGCCACACCTAAAATAGTTCTCTTAAAGGTGAACGGTTACATACAATAGTTCTCTTAAAGGTAGATGGGTACATACACTACAATCCTCCCTTTTTAGCTTACAACATACTTATTCCCCATTAAACATAACATATAATCAACTTCATGTAAAACAATTCACAGATATAGTCTCTGCGGGAAACAGTTCACAGATTCAGTCTCTGCGGGAACAGTTCACAGATTCAGTCTCTGGTCTTGACTCGGTCCGAACAACATTTCTGTGGTGTAGCCGGTTCACATTTCTAGCGTGACTCATCCAATAGTCTTTTCCTTGGCTTAACAGCTTGAACTTCCGTCCTGCTGAACCAGCAGTGCTGACTTTTACAAACAGCTGGACTGCCTTGGTAATTTTTCCTACTTGCCAACTGATTTGGCTCCCTTCGTAGGGCCCACGTACATGATCTGGTAGAAGTGATAATGATTTAGATGGTTATCACTTTCTGCTTTGTCTTTTTCTTTTCTGCTTCTTGGAGACTCTCGGGGCTCCCTTATCAGCTGCCAGCTGTAGCGCCACCATCTTCCTATGTTCCTTAGACTTTAAGTGCTTCATCCTGATTTCTGCACTTTGGGAGTTTTCATCACAAGCTGGGCAGACCAAGTCCTCGTAATATTCCGTGTCACTCAACAGGTCATGGTAATATTCGGTGTTGTCCTGAGCTAGTCTAGCGAGAGGGCCTGCTACTTCTTCCGTACCCAACTGGACGTTAGCCGACTGTTGTTCCCTCCCTAGACATCTTTCCTGAAGAGACTCCTTCATGCGTTCATATTCATCCCGCTCTTCCTGGGTTTCCTGTAAATCCTTCACTAATGACCTCGTTTGTGATTTCAATACTTCCCCTTCCCTCGGGGATTGATTGATCAGGCTATTCAATCCTTCTACTGGAGCAGCTGTTTCAACATTCTGCTGTTCACATTGACGTGATTCAGCGTACTTTTGGCATCCCTGTAAAATCTGTGTTGCAACCTCAGCTATTTCCATAACTTTTGAGAGCTCCGAACTCCTTCCCTTTGAAGATTGAAGCTCGTGTTCAGATTGTTCCCATGGTAGAGTCTTGTCCTTCAGCATATGAAGGAGTTGGCTGACCGTTAACTCTTCCACGGGAACACTGTGGGTCAGAGTCTTCTCCATTTCATCCACCTTTTCCTCCAATGCTTTCACCTTCTTTTCCTCTTGTACTTTGGCTTCCAGCGCTCGGAGAAGTTGCGCATTGATGCTCTCTAGCTCATGTTCAGAGGCCATTCTTACAGTCTCTGTGTTTCTTACAGTTCCCTTTTCTTCCACTGAAACTAGCTTTTCGGAGGTTGCCGAGTTAACCCCTTCCAGAATTGTAGCCTGGGCCTGTTCATACTGTTCTTTCAACTTCTCACACTCTGCTTGTAAGGAGTCGTAGAGAAGAACTGGAATAAAATCCTGGCTTCCTGAAGATTCCTCTTCATTTGCTTCTTCCTGCAAATATTCTAACTCCTGAACAGCATAAGGGAGATGTGATCGGTAATTGGTCACGATGGCTGTATGGTCGCTCTCTGCTTGAGCTAGCTGCTTCTGTTGTCTTTCCAGATTCTCCCATTCGGTGTCATAGAACTTTTTCATTGTTTTCATCTCTTGTACGAGACGGTAACTCAATTGTTCTAATTGTTGTCGTAATTTGAAATAAGTTTGAGTCCGAGCTCGGTGTTCTTCCGTCATGGATATGTCCGTAACTTGAACAGGCTCAGAATTTTCTGTCAAACTAGGTTGTCGTTGTTCGGTGGAGTTCTGCTCTGAAACTTTGTTCTTCTCTGGAGTATAAGCCTTTATGCATGCCTTCGTTTTTCCAACCTTCGTCGGCAAGTCCATTTCAGCCTTGTCTTTCATATTTGGGTTGGTCTTATCGTCATCCGTTTCAGAATCTGAGCTGATTGTCTGCACCAAGTCCTCACTCGTTATGGCTTTTAGATAGTGCCATTCCATGTCTATTTTCTTGATCCACTCCCGTCCTAGATGTGGTGGTCCTCCCTCATGTAGTACGTATAAGTTCATTCTTGGGTGTTCTTTACCCCTATCTCTCACTTTGACTCTTATCTTTCCCATGGGGTATACTTTATGCCCCGTGTATGTCTGCAATACGAACTTGGTATCTCTTAAGGGTATATGTGAGAATAGCCGGTGGTAATCCCTTCGATTTATGACTGATAGAGCTGATCCAGTGTCCAACTCCATTTTCACTTGGATTCCAGCTATTTTTAGCATGACCCAGATAGTTTGTAGGTCAGCTTCCTTACTCACATTGTGAATTCTCAGACTACCCAGCTCCTGGCCGTTTGGGTCTGAGTCTGAATTCTGTTCGTCTGAACTCTTCTCAGCCACCTTGTGTACCTTGTTGTACTTTTCCTGTGATGGCTTCCTTTGGTTGTTGGTTCTTTGGTTGTTGGTCTTCTTCCCTGACCAGCATACCTTAGCTATGTGACCCAGTTTGCCACATTTCCTACATTCCTGGTTCTTAAACCAGCATTGGTTCTGGTTGTGTGTTGTCTTCCCACAACGATAGCATTTTGTTGTTGTCGAGGTAATTTGATCCACACTTAGTGCTGCTGTCTTTAGCTGCATTTCCGCAGTTCCCTTCGCTGCGGCTTCGTGTGATGCTGCAATAAGGACAGCCCTGTCAAGTGTAAGGTCGTTCTCTTCGAGTAGTCGCTTTTGCGTTCCTTCCTTTGCCAACCCGCACACGAACTTGTCTCGCAATGCCTCTGTCAGATTCCCTCCAAACTGACAGTATTTCGCTAGTCTACGCAGTTCGACCAAGTATTCTGCGTTGCTTTCGTCTTTCCGTTGCGTTCTCGCATAGAATTTGAATCGTTCCGCCAACATCAACGGTGTGGGGTTCAAGTGATCCTTCAGAACAGCCACAATATCATCGAAAGTCTGATCCGCCGGTTTAGCTGGTGATAGTAGATGCTTCAAGAGCCCGTATGTCTTCGCGCCCATCGAGTTTAGCAAGGTTATAGCTTTGTCATCTTCTTCTATTTTATTGGCCTCACAATAGATCTCGATGCGTTCCACGTACGTGGCCCAGTCTTCTACCTCAGCATTAAAATCGTTGATGTTACCACGCTTAGGCATCTTCCTCTCTTTCTGATAACACCCCGAATTATTTCTTTAACTTATTTTCTTTTCTAAGATGGCGGTTTTCCCGCGAAAATGGCGGTTTCCCGCGCTTATCTTCTCTCCCCGCCCACTTCAATGGCGGTTTCCCGCTTCTGTCTTCTTCCCCGCCTAATGGCGGCTTCCCGCATTTCTTCCCTAGCGGGAGGGGTACACTTTCCCCCACAGGCGACGGCCGCTGGCTTCGGTCGCTGCCCGGCCTTTTTCGCCGGTCGCGGTCTAGCTGTCTCACGACGCCGTTGCGTCCCCCAGCCTGTCTGTACCGCGGCTTCCTTGCTCCACACTGCCCCAGTCTCAGCGCCTCTGGACCCGACTTCTGTCCGGCTCCTTTCCCCCTCGACCGTGGTCGAGTGCACCGCCCTTATCCTCCGGTTATTCTTTTTACTTTCCCTTACTCACAGTCACCGTGGCCGCCTTGCTTCTCGTGCTGATCGGCTCACTCCTCACCATGGCAGAAGGGACAGTCAGTGCCTGTTGCTGATGGAAGTCTTTGTCTCTAAATTCTTCCTCCTTTCTAGTTCTGCAGCCTCGAGTTTTCTCCCAGCAGAACGACGAGGGCGGTTGCCTCTTCTCGACGCTCGTTAACTGCTTCGGACGTATTGTTGCCGCAGGTGAACGGTTACATACAATAGTTCTCTTAAAGGTAGACGGGTACATACACTACAGAAGCAACTATTGTTCTTCAGATCAGAACCATAATTCCCTGAACTGGAAGTTAAACGGCCACTCCCATTTTGAAAATTCCCTTTTCTTTTCTCACCCTCACTCCAGAGACTTCAGCATATAATTTGGGCTGACACTCCAGCGCTGTCCTCAGAGAGTGCTGAACTGTCGGAGTTCCCGTCTTTTGGATGAGATGGTAAACTGAGATCCCGTCTGCTCTCTCAGGTGGACGTAAAAGATTCCATGGCACTATGGGAAGTAGAGCAGCCAAGTTCTTCCTGTGCCCTGGCCAACACTTATCCCTCAATCAACATCACTAAAAGGCAGTTAACTTGGTCATTGCTGTTTATGGGACCTTGCTGTGGGTAAAGTCAGGAGTGTGATGGAATACTCTCCACTTACCTGGATGAGTGCAGCTCCAACAACACTCAAGAAGCTCAACACCATCCAAGACAAATGCAGCCCACTTGATTGGCACCCCATCCACCACCGGCGTACCGTGGCTGCAGTGTGTACCATCTACAAGATGTACTGCAGCAACTCACCAAGGCTTATTCGGCAGCACCTCCCAAACCCACGACCTCTACCACCTAGAAGGACAAGGGCAGCAGGCACATGGGAACACCACCACCTCCAAGTTCCCCTTTAAGTCACACACCATCCTGACTTGGAAGTATATCGCCGTTCCTTCATCGTCGCTGGGTCAAAATCCTGGAACTCCCTCCCTAACAGCACTGTGGGAGTACCATCACCACACGGACTGCAGCGGTTCAAGAAGACGGCTCCCCACCACCTTCTCGAGGGCAATTAGGGATGGGCAATAAATGCTGGCCTTGCCAGCGACGCCCACATCCCATAAACGAATATTTAAAAAAAAATTACTGTTGCATTTCTCTACATTACAACAGTGGCTATACTTCAAAAGGGCTTCATTGGCTATGAAGTCCTTTGGGACATCCTAAGGTTGTGAAAGGCGCTATATAAATGCAAGTTATTTTTATTCTTCCCCCACCATTCCTCTCCATCTTCCTTCTCTTGTCTCTTTTTCAACTATTATCTATGGTCAAATCCTTCGGCAGAACTCATGCTTGAGCATTCAGTGACACCACCTGCTGTTGGCGAAACCAGCCCATTTATACCATGCCCGGTTTCACCAATAGAAAAACATGCCCGCTGCTGCCAGCTTATCTGCCTCCCGCTGTCAGTGTGAGCAGTTTTAATGGCATTCGAATCAGTGTCATTTTCCTTTCATTGTGCCGTGCCGTTGAAAAGAATGCACATCCGCAAACATTAGCATAGCATGTAACATATCAGTATTCGGACATCTCGAGAAAAACATTCACTTGTTGTCAGTTCAATCTTACAGTAGTAAGAAGAGTTTGATTTATGCTATGTCCCATTAAAACCATTTACAGAGAGCTGAGGCAGCAATGGGAGGCTGGAGAAGGGTAGAATTTTTTTTATATGGGCGAGAACAGCACATTTAGAACATTGAGAAGAAATGAAACTTAAGGTGGGCTACATTAATTCCAAATCGGTTAAAATCACCATGGTTACAGTCATACGCATGAGCTGAAGTGCCCATTTCCCTCCATTCATCTCCAATTTATAACTGTAAACATGATATGAACTGAATGTGATAATGTCAGGCCTAAGGCTTTGGGTGCAGGCTTGAGGATGTGAGCTGATGTGACCTGTGTATCTTCTGTAACACAGTAATATCTCTGCTAGGTAGCGTGAGATATATTGTGCATGGAAAGGGAAATTGTTGCTAGTTCATATTGCTATGTGTAAAAATATATCAAAGTGAAATCTGATGAAGGAGCCCTTTAAATCTGCTGTCATAAAGCACTTGTGTGTACGTAAATGCAGTGTTATATGTGTGGCGTCAGCTGTGGCTCAGTGGGTAGCACTCTCACCTCTGAGTCATGAAGGTTGTGGGTTCAAGTTCTACTTTAGACACTTGAGCACAAAGATTCAGCGAGGGCTGAACATACCTTGAATTAACCTCTTCTTAATATTGTAAAATTGAACTGAAAACGTGTCAATGTTTTTCTCAAGATGTCCGTATGTTGATATGAGTTTACAGAGCTTTTGCTGCACTGTTGGAGAAAGAAAGACTTGCATTTATATAGCGCCTTTCACAACCACCGGACTTCTCAAAGCGCTTTACAGCCAATGAAGTAGAGTCACTGTTGTAATGTGGGAAACGCGGCAGCCAATTTGCGCACAGCGAGGCCGCACAGCAAGGTCCCACAACAGTAATGTGATAATGACCAAGATAATCCATTTTTGTTGTGTTGGTTGAGGGATAAATATTGGCAGGACACCAGGGATAACTCCCCTGGTCTTCTTCAAAATAGTGCCATGGGATCTTTTACTCCCACCTGAGAGAGCAGACGAGGCCTCGGTTTAATATTTCATCCAAAAGATGGCAACTCCAACAGTGCAGCACTCCCTCAGCAAAGTACTGGAGTGTCAGCCTAGCTTTATGTGCTCAAGTCCCTGGAGTGGGACTATGAACCCACAACCTTCTGACTCCGAGGCGCGAGTGCTACCAATTGAGCCACAGCTGACACCTGAGGTAACATCTTTTGGATAAGATATTAAACCAAGATCCCGTCTGACTTCCGGGTAGACATAAAAGATCACATGGCACTATTCTGAAGAAAGACAGGGGGAGAAATTGGGTGGAGCCGCAAACGGGGCGCCAATCTCGCCTGGGCGCCAGATTTTGCGCTGCGATCGGAGCAGCAGCGATTGCCGGAAATTCAGCTTGAGCGCCCCAAGAGGGACACGGGACGAGGCTCGAGGCGCCCCGCGTCCCTCTTAGGGCGCTGAAACTGAATATCGCAGCGCAACGTGCCACAGTGCCACACGCTGCGGCACGGCGCGCTGCGGTACTGCAGGCCTTCCTCCCATTCTTAAGGGGGAGGGGCCTGCACCAGCGCGATGAGCGATCGCGAGTGCCGGCAAAAGAGCCCGGCACCGAGGAGAAGTGCTGGGCTCTCGGAAAACAGCCGGCAATGACACGGGGGGAGAACAGGAGGCCGGGGACGGAGGTGCTGGCAGGCGGCCGCCGAAAAAAACGGCCGCCCCGCACCTCCACCTTAATTTGCGCCACTGCCGCCACAGGTAGGCCCCATGAACCGGGCGCGATTAGCGAGCAGCGCTACAGAGGCAGTCGCTGCCAAGTATCGTGATCGGGGCGGTAGCGGGGCGCTGCGCACACCGATGATGTCATCGGTGGCGGCGCAGCGCAACAGGCTAACGCCGCCATTAGCGCCCCAGCTAATTATCGCGGGAGGCGTGGCCAGTGGCGCTAAAGCCACTGAGTGCCCTCTTTAGGCGCTAACTGGTGGCGCAGCCCACCAAATTTCTCCCCAGGATGTTCTCCCCATGTCCTGGCCAATATTTATCCCTCAACAAACATCATTATAATAGATTATCTAGTCATTATTTCCTTTTAAGGGTGAAGTCGCAGCAGAATGGGACTTCTGTCCACCTCTCCAACTCCAACCAGACCCCAACCCATTTTCCTGGGAAAGGAGTCTTTTGGGATTCACCGTAGGCTCCCAGTGGGACTTCTGCCACCAAGAGAGGACCCACCACTGGGCCCGAGAGAGGTGCACTGGAGGCCTCGGCTGAGTGCTGGGGACGCAATACAGGGGGGATGGGGAGGTCACTTCAAGACTCTCCCTCTCGATCAGGAGGCTACGGGGCCTTCCCACTGCTACGCCAGGGATTACCGCCAGGCTTCACTTGGTGGTCCCAGGAAGCAGCGAGAACAGCAGCAGACAGCAGGAAAACCCACCACGGTTCTGGGCAGTGCCTCCCCTTCGGCATTTGTATACAGTGGGTGGGAAAGGAGTGGGCAGCAAAACTCCTGGCTGGGGAGGGAATTAAATTTGGGGCGGGGAGGCAACGGTAGGCCTTGCCACCCAATTTTCACTGCTACCTCTACCATTATCCTGCCCGATTTGGGGTAAGACAGGGAAGGAAAATCCAGGCCGCAAACAGCAATGTGATAATGAGCAGGTAATCTGTTTTTTTTAAGTGACATTGGTTGAGGGATAAATATTGTCTAGGACACTAGGGAGAACTCCCCTGCTCTTCTTTGAAATAGGGCCATGGGAGATGGCCATGGCCATGTCCCCCTAAGAGGGCAGATGGGGCCTTGGTTTAATGTCTCATCCAAAAGATGGAACCTCTGACAATGCAGCACTCCCTCAGCACTGCACTGCTGTGCCAGCCTGGATTTTTGCTCAATCTTCTGATTCCAAGGTAAGAGTGCTACCTCTCTCTTAGGCAGTCCCTCGGAACCGAGGATGACTTGCTTCCACACTAAAAATGAGTTCAAGGGGCAGGTGGGTGGGGTGCTTGGGTTGACGTGTGCTCCTTGCGCTGTTTGCGCTTGGCTTCCGCTTGCTCCCGGCGAAGAGACTCGAGGTGTTCGTTGCCTTCCCGGATGCTTTTCCTCCACTTTGTGCGGTCTTGGGCCAGGGATTTCCAGGTGTCGGTGGGGGTGTTGCACTTTTTCAAGGAGGCTTTGAGGGTGTCCTTGAAGTGTTTCCTCTGCCCACCTGGGGCACTCTTGCCGTGTCGGAGCTCTGAGTAGAGCGCTTGTTTTGGGAGTCTCATATCAGGCATGCGGATGATGTGACTCGTCCATTGGAGCTGATCGAGCGTGGTCAAAGCTTCGATGCTTGGGATGTTGGCCTGAGTGAGAACACTGACGTTGGTGCGCCTATCCTGCCAATGGATTTGCAGGATCTACCAACTGAGCTACAGCTGGCATTCCCATTACTTTCTAATGTCTCAAGTTGCTTATACCAACAGATCATGGTGCTCTGAGCTCTGATTTATCAGCAAATGAGGCAACAGCACCAAGATATGCCCTTTGCAAATCATCAGGTCACAAAAGTCAAAAAGAGCATAAACAGCCAATAAGAAATAAGTGCAAATATAATTGCATTGCCTGTACTGAAAAGACCAAAATGTCAGTGGTGAAGGGTCGCACACTCTTGCTTTAAGTTAGTCAATTATTATCCAGGCGTATTTTAAAAATAAGATTTTTTGGTTTAGTGTTAAAGGAAGACTGTCTGGCATATTTCCTATACATCATATCCTGTTGAAAATAAGACCATACTCTTTGTTCTTTATAAACCTACCCCAGAGATAAGACAGTAGTATCAAAAAATAAGTGCTAGTGAATGGCGGTTCAGTCTTGTTTATCAAAACAGCAACAAGAAGCTTCCAACTGACGTCAATATCAGGAAATGGCGAATATTATAGTACAGTATAGTGCTGCACTGAGCCTATCCTATGCAGATTGTGCAGTGACTGGACAGGACAAATAGGCTGTGCATGAACCAGCACAATTACAGCCATTCGGCTAGTCATTATTCCCAAATCTACCTTCAAAAACCTCACAAAGTACTCCTCCTGCAATCCAACAAGAGTAAAGGGCTCATTAATGTGCTGCTTTCCCATTGGGCTTTATGGTGGCTGCCAGTTTATCCCCACACTGGCATGCCATGTACAAATTGAACAGCCTCAGTTACAAACAAGACAGCTGTTCTAATCAGCTGTTAACCTTCAGGACACAAATTAAAGAGCATTCTGTTGAAATTGCTTTTGTTGCATTTCTGGGAGTTTTTTAACCTACCAGTTGGGATTATTTAAGCACTGTGTTGCTGTTATATACCCAGCCTACTGCACAGAAGTCTCATTTGCATTAACTTTTGATTGAACTTTGGTGTAAAATGTCTAATGCAAAGCCTCCTTCAGTAGAATTTGCTCTCCAGCTGTTTTACTTTGGAGTGTATCCAAAGGCAATTCTTCCACTTTTTGAAGTCCACAGCTTGTATTGGAGTAATAGGGACAGCACTTTGGTGGTGGCAGTGTTGTGACTTGAGAACGTCTGTTATGTAAATGTATGGCTTTCGAGTGGCATATGCCCATTCTACTGTAAAAGCAGTGCGTCAATACAGACGTTACATCTCTCATCAAAATGAAGTTAGTTTCTAAGGAGTCCAACAGTAGAGTGTTGAGTTGGTGATCTGAAGGTGCTTTACATGGGGTGTGATGTGCCTCAATAAGTTCCGAGACTCGATGTTAGCGAAACAAAATAAGGCTTTTATTAACTTAGAAAGTAACACGTAAAAGAGAGAGATGTCTTCCTTCTGGAGGCTGAGGCCACACTGAGCCAGCTTACAAAAGGGGCCAGGTATGGGCGGAGCCCTACACACAGCACATTCCAGCACATTCCAATACATAATACAATGAGGACTGGGGGAAGGGAAATGACACTGAAACCGACCACAGTCACAGGCAGTGATGAATGGAATATATTTCATCACATTCACCCCTTCTATAGATTTAGTCTGTTCGGGGGTTTGATAGTCCTCTGCGACCGACGTGGTGCCGCGGGTGTCGGCTGGGTGTCCCCGGTAGCCTCCTGTGTCTCTGCCGGGGGTGCCGCCAGGGTTGTTGAAGGGGTAGTTGGTGGGGGTGCCGTTGGTCGATGTTCTTCCGGGGGTGATGAAAGAGTAGTGGGTGGGTAAGGGTTGCTGTGATCATTGAAAAGAGTAGTGGGTGGGTAAGAATTGCTGTGATCGTTGTCGCTGCTATTGCCGTGGTTGTTGTCGATGCCGGCTGGGGCGACGTCTTTTATGGACACGGTGTCCTCCCTTCCGTCGGCGTGCCGGACATATGCGTATTGGGGGTTGGCGTGGAGTAGGTGTACTGGCTCCACGAGAGGGTCCGTCTTGTGGCCCCTCACATGCCTTCGCACGAGTACCGGACCTGGGGTGGAGAGCCATGACGGCATGGATACACCTGAGGTGGATTTCCGGGGAAAGACAAACATACGTTCATGAGGCGTGGCATTAGTGGCCGTACACAATAGCGACGGTATCGAATGGAGCACATCCGAGAGGACTTCCTGCCAGCGGGAGATAGGGAGGCCCTTGGTCCTTAGAGCTAGAGTGACTGCTTTCCACACTGTCCCGTTCTCTCGCTCCACCTGGCCGTTACCCCGGGGGTTGTAGCTGGTGGTACGGCTCGTGGCAATCCCCTTGGACAGCATGTACTGGCGTAGCTCTTCACTCATGAAGGACGCCCCCCTATCCGTATGGATGTAGCTCGGCATACCGAACAGGCAGAACAGGCTGTTGAGGCATTTAATGACCGTGGCGCTGGTCATGTCTGGGCAGGGGAAGGCGAATGGGAACCGGGAGTATTCGTCCACAATGTTCAGGAAGTAAACATTGCGGTCGACGGACAGGAGGGGGCCCTTGAAATCTAAGCTGAGCCGCTCAAAGGGCCGTGTAGCTTTGATTAAGTGGGCTCTATCTGGGCGGTAGAACCGAGGCTTGCACTCAGCGCAAGTGCGGCAGTTCCTGGTCAGAGACCGAACTTCCTCAATCGAGTAGGGTAAGTTACGGGACTTTATGAAGTGGAACAGCCGCGTGACCCCTGGGTGGCAGAGGTCGTTGTGGAGGGTCTGTAGCCGATCCCCGGTGGCGCTGGCACACATCCCTCGTGAGAGGGCGTCAGGGGATTCGTTAAGGGCCCCTGGCCGGTAAATGATGTCGTACTCGAAGGTGGAGAGCTCGATCCGCCACCTAAGAATCTTATCATTTTTAATCTTCCCCCTCTGTTTATTGTTGAACATAAACGCTACCGACCGCTGGTCGGTAAGTAGGGTGAAGCGTTTGCCGGCTAGGTAGTGGCGCCAGTGGCGCACTGCCTCCACGATGGCTTGGGCCTCCTTTTCCACGGAGGAGTGTCTGATCTCGGGCCATTGGAGGGTCCTCGAGAAGAAGGCTACGGGCCGCCCCGCCTGGTTGAGGGTGGCCGCCAAGGCGAAGTCAGACGCATCACTTTCCACTTGAAATGGAGTGTTCTCGTCCACTGCCTGTAGTGTGGCCTGCTCAATATCCTGCTTAATGCTTTTGAAGGCGGCGTGGGCCTCAGCAGAGAGCGGAAAAGAGGATGCTTTCAAGAGGGGGCGGGCTTTGTCGGAGTAGTTGGGGACCCATTGGGAATAATAAGAAAATAACCCCAGGCACCTTTTCAGGGCTTTGGGAGTGTTGGGCAGGGGCAGCTCCCGTAGGGGGCGCAATCGGTCGGGGTCTGGTCCGATTTCCCCATTCTCCACCACGCTGCCTAGTATGCAGAGGCGCGTGGTGTTGAAAACGCACTTGTCCTCGTTGTAGGTGAGGTTGAGTTTTTGTGCGGTTTCCAGGAACCTCTCGAGGTTCGAGTCGTGATCCTGCTGATTGTGGCCGCAGATGGTGACGTTGTCGAGGTAGGGGAAGGTTGCCTGCAAGTGGTGGTCATCGACCATGCGGTCCATCTCCCTCTGAAAGACCGAGACCCCATTCGTCACCCCAAAGGGGACTCTGAGGAATTGGTAGAGGCGTCCGTTCGCCTCGAAGGCGGTGTACGGGCGGTCCTCTGGTCTGATAGGGAGCTGGTGGTACGCTGACTTGAGGTCGATGGTGGAGAACACCCGGTATTGGGCGATTTGGTTCACCATTTCTGATATGCGGGGTAGCGGGTAGGCGTCTAGTTGGGTGTACCTGTTGATCGTTTGACTATAGTCGATCACCATCCGTTTCTTCTTGCTACCCCTTACCACTACCACTTGGGCGCGCCACGGGCTGTTGCTGCGTTCAATAATGCGCTCTTTCAGGAGCCTGTCTACCTCGGTCGCGATAAACCGCCTGTCCTCCCAGCTGTACCTCCTGCTTTTGGTCGCTATTGGCCGGCAGTTAGGGGTAAGGTTCGCGAATAGCGAAGGTGGCTTTACCTTCAGGGTAGCCAGACCGCACACTGTGAGGGGCGGCTGGGACCCACCGTACTTGAGCGTGATGCTTTGGTGGTTGCACTGGAAATCCAGGCCCAAGATCACGCTCGCACATAGGTTCTTCATGATTAACACTTTAAAATTATCGTATACAGTTCCGTTAACGCCCAATTGTACCGTGCAGTAACCCAGAATGGTCGATGTCTGGGTTTTATCAGCCATAGAGATGGTACCCTGAGTAGGGACCACCTTTAGGGAGAGTTGCTGTGCCAGTTCAGGGTGGATAAAACTCTCCGTGCTTCCACTGTCAATTAAGCATTTAACCCGGCACCCGTTTACCTCGATGTCCACCATTGATTTGGATAGCGGGTGCGGCCTGGTCTGGTCCACTGTGACCGATGCCACTGTAGGGCCCTGATCGATACAAGATGGTGTCCACGCTGTCTGCTCATAAGATGGCGGACCCCACGAGGTCGGGCAAGATGGCGTCCAAGATGGCCGCTCCCACGGCGCACACGCGGCGGTTGCGGGTTTTCCGGCGGTTGGTTTTCCGGCGGGGTTCCCTCTGCACACCTTCCCGAAGTGCCCCTTCTTACCGCACTTAAAACAGGTGGTGCCTTTCGCCGGGCACAGGTTTCTGGTGTGCTTTGGCTGCCCGCAGAAGTAGCAGTTGGGTCCCTGACGCGTCGCGGCTGTCGTAGTGCTTCTGGGGGGAGAGCTGGGCCCCGCCAGTGTCGGGCTGCCGGGCGGGGAAGATGCCTTCCAAGATGGCGGCACCCTCGGTGCGCACGTGGCGGCGTGGACGGCGCGGGCTGAAGAGTAGGCGTCCGAGTTTCTCTGGGCCACATCCAGGGACCGCGCGGTGTCCGCAGCCTGTTTCAGGTCCAACCCCGTTTTTTCCAGCAGTCTTTGCCGGATGTAAGTGGAGCTGAGGCCTGTGATAAAGGCATCACGAACAAGCTCGTCGGTGTACACTGCGGCTTTTACATCTCAGCACTTACAGTCTTTGCCAAGCATTTTCAGGATGCTTAGGAACTCCTCCACCGATTCCCCAGGTCGCTTTGCGCGAGTAGCGAGTAGATGCCTAGCATACACCTCATTCGTAGGCTGCTGGTAATGCGCCTTTAAGATGTCGCAGGCGGCCAGGTACGTATCGGCGTCTTGGATGAGGGGGTAAACCCGGTGGCTTGCCCAATTCCGCAGAATTCCGAGTCTCATCCTCGCAGCGTCCGTAGCGTCTTTGACGGCTGCGGAATTGTCCAGGAAGAATTCCATACACTCAAACCAGTGTCCGAAGCGTGCTGATGCGTCCGGAGCATGTTGATCCAAATCCAAACGTTCGGGTTTCAGGAGTTGGTCCATAGTGTTGAAAAATAAGTTAATAAAATTGATGTGCCTCAATAAGTTCCGAGACTCGATGTTAGCGAAACAAAATAAGGCTTTTATTAACTTAGAAAGTAACACGTAAAAGAGAGAGATGTCTTCCTTCTGGAGGCTGAGGCCACACTGAGCCAGCTTACAAAAGGGGCCAGGTATGGGCGGAGCCCTACACACAGCACATTCCAATACATAATACAATGAGGACTGGGGGAAGGGAAATGACACTGAAACCGACCACAGTCGCAGGCAGTGATGAATGGAATATATTTCATCACAGGGTGCTTCTGTAGTCCTCGGGGGGGCTATGAATCTGCCATCGGAGAAATGAAGGCACTTCTAGCACTGCAAGTTTACTCAGAGTGGTGAGAATGTGGAACTCACTAACGCGTGGAGTGGTTGAGGCGAAGAGCATTGATGCACTTAAGGGGAAGCCAAATAAACAGATGAGGAAGAAAGGACTAGAAGGATATGTTGATGGGGTGAGATGAAGTAAGGTGAAAAGAGGCTCGTGCGGAACATAAGCACCGCCACAGACCTGTTGGGCTGAATGGCCTGTTTCTGTGCTGTTAATTCTATGTAAGTTCAGGGAGCTGACCCACGGATAGCACCCTCCCGTTACCTGAACAGTAAAAGCACCATGAGAGTCAAGAGATCAACGTCCAATTTGCTGATAATCAAAACACTCCTCTCCTCCGATGAATGCAAGAAGGTAGAACTGAATAAAGATCCACTTACCCCCTTTTGGTTCATTCAGTTTTTCTGGTCTATGTACAGGACTCACTCAAGTACTTTTTTATCTCCTTTCTATATTGGTGTCAAGCCCGTATTCCTCTTGCTTCTTGGTGAATCAGGAATCTCTCCATTTTTTTGGATGCTTCAATCTAGTATATAGGTTATACCATGTGGCAGCCTGTGGTAACAAGACTTAAGAGTGAAGTGATTACTCCTGCCAATTGTGGCACACTGTGGCCTCCTTACTTAGAATCACACTGGCTGGTTCTCTTGTTTAGCAAAAAGGAATATTCACCTTGATTCCGTGCAGAATTTTCATACCTTGGATTTTGTCTCTCCTAAAGTTGGTTTCCCCCACCGAGTTCAATTCAACTCCCACTCTCCATAGCTCATCACTTTAAGATCTTCCTTAATCAAACAAAATCTTGTTTTCAACAACTTAGCTCAATAGTTTTCAGTTTGCCCATGAGATAGCACTTTACTTTCAAAATGAAATGGTTAATACGAATGTATCTCAGATATTAATGTTAATAAAAATTAAGACATCTGATTAAATAAGATTTCCTACATAAATGTAGTTGGTTTAATGTGAATGTCTCTAATATTACAATGAGCAATTAAAAGGATTAGTTTTGTTAATAATTTAGGAGGATTTTTAATGTAATAAAGGCCCAATAGACAGTCAACAGATGAACCTTGCACCTCCTTATACTTTCGTACTGGATTTCACACGGAGCTATAGCTCTTTCAAAGCTGAGCTGATATTAAATACATAAATTATATTTTACTTTGTTAGGGCATTACTTGAGCAATTTTTCTTTTAACTCAGGTACTTGCCGCAATCTACAGTAGTTTCCCCAGAGGAGGTGGGAGGATTCCGGAAGGTACTTTGAGATGAAGGGAGTGGTGGGGGGAAAAAAAGAGACAAAGCTAAAGCGAGCCATGCTAACAATGGGGCAGGAGCTGCACTTTGCAACAGAGCAAGTAGGTGATGCCTTTCGAAAAGGGCAGGGTGCAAAAACTAAGCAGGCATGAAAACAGGAAATCACTTGCATATAATGCTTGAGAGAAAACGATTCATGAGAAGCTTAAATCATCAGCATACCCCCAGGTGACATCAGTGATGTTAGGAATCATAAATAAAGATATGCAACACATTTTTGTCAGTTCTGACTTGTTCCTCTAGTTTAGTTTATTAAAGTACTTCATTCCAGATCACTTTGCAAAAAAGTCAGCTTGGCTGGGCATTTGTTTAAACTGCGGTCGATTTACTGCTGAAAGTGGACGCATTAAAGTTACAAATACAGCAATTCAAGACAGAAGGTAAAATAAGTCACAAAAATATATACATTTTTCTCCTCCCCTTTTTAGGTGCATCTTCCTGCGATCAGTCCACAGTGAGTCAGGGCTCCTGCCATGCTTGGCAGATGTTTAAATCCCTACTTAATATATTTTTAAAAACTGCATGATAGTGAGACTTCCAGACCTGCCGTGCAGCTTGCATTATCATTCTTCTGATGTAAACGTGTGGAGGAATTCTCAGCCTTGTGAAGTGAATCCATCACATAGCACCTTTAATGGGCCGAGGGTAGTGCATGGCCCACATGGTATTTTCACACATACATATTTATTTTCACTATCAATGTAGCGTAAATATATTGAGTAGTATGTCATGGGTATTTATGGCACTTGGGGCAGGAAGATTAACAGCTTTTCTGAGTCATCATTTCATCTTATTACAGGATGTTCTGCTTAATTATAGTGCTTAGTTTTAATAATCAAGAACAATGATTTTGAGTGTGCTTGTGTAATATTATAGTATGATAATGATGACTAATACCTCAGACTACAGAGCCCTGCCGACATAGTTAGACTGTTGGAAAAATTAACAAGATAGCAAAGAGAGTTGCTAAGATTCGTGAGGCTAAAGCCACTGAGGATCTAATCTGATGTTTACACACTAAAGCTACTTCTGCCTTGACATCACATTGAGCACAAAGGAATTTCTTCTGGATGTGGCAATGTGTCCATTACAAATATTACACGGTGTGATTTCAAGGCGGTTGACTGCTAACCTCTGCGGTGGTTCTTCCTTTGTGGCCTTCCTAACAGGATTTGTGGCGTTCTCACCCTCTCCAAAGATGGTTCCTCGGTAGAGCCATGAAATCTCCTTTCGGCTAATGCGCAGCACAATAGCAGACCTGCCATTTTGGCTTTGTTAATGCTGGTACTTTATTTTTAAAGTCTTTCAGCTATTGCTGTGCCACAGACTGGGTTGTTTCAGTGAGTTGTTACAGCATCAGCTGCCCGTGGAAATTGGAGCTGGCAGATGTGCAGCAAGCCTAGCAGTTCCCCTAATCGTTGCAGTGTTCTCTATATCCTGCAACCCTCTGGCTGCGCTTCACATTTTGAAAGCAGTACCTTCAGAATCTTTGATAATAGTGGCTGTGCCCTCCCCCAAAAAGCTGTTGGTCAATTGAAAATTTCAAAACTAAGATTGATAGATTTTTGTTAGGCAAGGGTTTTAAGGGTTACGTGGGTAGATGGAGTTAATTGAATCATAGAACAGGCTCGAGGGGCTGAATAGCCTACTCCTATTCCTATGGAACAGAACTTGGATGCAAGTTAGCCTTAGAGATTGTTGTTCTTGTGTAGAATATAATAGCTATTTAGGGCAAATCGATTAATAAAGGATCCACAATTTACAACCTTTGCCTTGCACCTCTACATGCAAGGTGCTGTTTATGCATCTGTCTCTGGATTGAAACTAAGACTGGAAGTTTCCATGATTTGGCGCAGGTTGAGGGGATCGTAGACATAGGCTTTAAGTCTAGACTTTGAGCAGTACCCTGTAAGTGTTTTGATTGCCACTTCTGATGCACCAGTGAAACTAGTTCTTCTAGCGGATGACCTAGCAGCAATACTGTCCGTTTAGGCTGGGTTGGATGCATTGGCTGCTCTGGTTCATTGAAAACATACTGTTAAAACGTATGTGCTGTCATCATCTGAATCCTCGGGTTGGACCTGATTTATAGAGTGCTGGATGGTCTTGTGCTTTTCTTTGGTTGGATGTCATTGGATCGTCCAACTTTTGCAGGCTGGCAGAACGCACCCTTGGCCAGGCAAACAGAGGTGTGTAACTATTCACCACCACAGTTACAGTAAATGGCTTTAGACTCGACAGTGAATCTGCACATCTGGTTTAGTTTTGATAGGACAGTGCAGGCATCAGCCATGAAGCCAACAGTCCACAGCCTTGAATGGTACACGTCTACACTTGCCCCAGTTTGTTGCTGCACCTTCCTGAATATATAGATTTCCAAGTCACAATTTTTCTTGGTGGGGGGAGTAAATGATTTGTGAGTGCTGCTTTGTTTTGATTGTAGCTTAACCTTCCCCTGTGTCTGGATGTGTGTTAAAACTATTCTGGTTTTGCTCACCTCTATATTAGAGTTTCAAGGCCTGGTTTTTTGTCATTTTTTACATCTTGTAACAAGCTGAATCAGGCCCAGGACCCAGTGGTCTACTAGACACACAGACTGGAGCTTAATGTTCAAAACAAGTGAGGTTTATTCACCCATGGCAGTTGTGCCTTTAAGTGCAGAGACAAACAAAATAGCAACAGGGATTACCTTCTAGCATATAGAGTCTCACTCTTAACTCCTTCCTCTCCAGCCTCTTTCCAATGGAACCATTTCCCTGCCTTTTATTCTTCCAAGCTGGGAGTCATTCCTGATTGACTTTAGTTGTCTTCAAAGATTTCTTAAAGCTATACTGCCTTGCCTTGGCCATTCTGACATTTTATACAATTTCTTAAAGTTGCACCCCTACAGCGGATACAGAGCTCTCAAAAGCCTATGGCTAACGTATCGTCCCTCTCTCACTCTGTTACAATCCTTTACCCCTTAATAAGGTATTAAGGCCTAGAAATTGAGTGGGCTTAGCGCCCAATTAGTGGCGCTAGAGGGCCTTGCGCCGGGCTTATAGCCGTTTTGCAAATTGACTTGGGCCTTACCATCGGCGTTAGCCGGTAGCGCTGCGCCGGCACCGATGACGTCATCGGTGTGCGCAGCGTCCCGGTTGCCGTGGTAACCTGGCCCCAAGCCCAAATTCAGTTGCGCCCGCCTCGCCCGTGGCAGGCGCAACTAACGAATGTGAAAAGTGTTCTTACACGCCTTTGCGCCGGCGCATAAAGGTGGAGCGGCGGCCGGCCGCGTTCCCGGCGGCCGCCTGCCCGCACCTCCCTTCCCGGACTCCTGCATCACCCCCCCCGCGGCCCTGATGAGTGTGTGCTGCGAACCCGGCACTTCCCCGAGGTGCCGGGCTCAGATGTCAGGGGAATCCGCCGGACAGTTGTCGGCTGCAGGCAGCTCCTCCTTAACAGAAGGAGGAGGCCTGCAGTTCCCCAGCCTGCCGCACCGCATCGGGTGCCGCAGCGGGGGATTAGCGCCGGGAAACCCAATTCAACGCCCGTTTTCAGGCGCTAAAACCCTCCTTTAGCACCCGCCGCCCTCTGGGGCCGGCGCAACCGAATTTTCGTCGGGCGCTGCCGCATTAACGCTGGCGCAAAATTTCTGGCGCTACAGCCCTGGCGAGCCCACAACCCAATTTCTAGGCCTAAATATCCTTCTCAACTTTCCCCATCATGGTTTGAGTGTGTTGTAGGAGAAAAGGAAGGAAGTGGGTCAGGAAAAGGCATTGCAGCTCACCACAGCAGATTTTCATGGAATAAGATCCATTTTCCTCTTGTTTTTGTTTCCTTGTGATGTTCTCCCGGCTGATAAGCTGCAACATTTCAGGTTCCCATTCTCGTTGCCATCGCAATGTTCCTTCAGCTGCCATTATACTACACTACCAGCCTGTACAGGCATTTGTAGAGTGTGATGAGTTACACTGTGGCCTGCACCTTACTCTTTGTTCGCCAGTAGACATATGCGTGTAGATGCTACATGCATTTTTTAACGTGGGGAGGGTGCGAGTGACGGCGTCCACTTTCTCATTCTATTAAAAGACCTCATTACTAAGTGTGTCGATATCTCTTTAAGATAGTAGGCGTAGTGAGATATGTCATAAAGAGTACCAATGTTTTATTTAGGTATATAAAATAACAAATAAACTCACAGTAGTTTCAGGAGCTATATAGCCTGCTACTTTCCAGATCAAAACCCAGAGGCAAGAGAGAGGAAAAAAACAAAGGAATCTTCTTCTCTTCTTAGGCAGTCCCTCAGAACCGAGGATGACTTGCTTCCACATTAAAAATGAGTTTGCAGGTGACTGATGAGTCCAATGCAGGACCTACAGTCTCTGTCACAAGTGGGGCAGAAGGTGGTTGAAGGGGTGGGTGGGTGGGGTGCTTGGGTTGATGTGCGCTCCTTGCGCTGCCTGCGCTTGGCTTCCGCTTGCTCCCGGCGAAGAGACTCGAGGTGTTCGGCACCTTCCCGGATGCTTCTCCTCCACTTTGTGCGGTCTTGGGCCAGGGATTCCCAGGTGTCGGTGGGGTGTTGTACTTTTTCAAGGAGGCTTTGAGGGTGTCCTTGAAGCATTTCCTCTGCCCACCTGGGGCTCTCTTGATGTGCCAGAGCTCCGAGTAGAGCGCTTGTTTTGGGAGTCTCGTATTGGGCATGCGGACAATGTGACCTGTCCATCGGAGCTGATCGAGCGTGGTCAAAGCTTCGACGCTGGGGATGTTGGCCTGAGCGAGAACACTGAATCACCTGATGAGTCACATGACGAATTCCATGACGCAGATGCCATGCACTTACAGCCAATGTGTGTCTCGTGTCACACTAAGTTTATAAAGTGTCCAGGAAATCCGGTGGAGAGCTTGATCCCATTTCAGCCTGGCTCATACCACACTGTAATGATGAGCTTTTATAGAGTTTCCTTACTTTAGTAAGAATCTATATTTCACCTCAGTTTGAGTATGTAAGTCTGAGATGTTACATTAACAGTCAATATCTGGCAATGTTGAAATTAAGCAGTCAATTTGAAGTAGTCTGCATGGGGCAGAGTACAACAAGATGAAGTTTGCTAGCAGAGGCCAAGCTGTTGTTTAGAATGTCTTCATTCAATGTTGGATTACAAAGAGCCTTCAATAAAGTTGAAAGTGAGACTGTAGATATACTGGGCCAGGTGTGAAATCCAAGCGGTGAGAGATGGCCTCCTGGAGGAGTTTCACAGCCATTGGCTTTAGTGTGCTCTGGTGGAAGTAACTCTTAAGTTATTTTGCCACTTTTGTGTCAATGCACAGTCAAAACAGCTTTGGATCAATGCGAAAGTGGCAGTATAGCTCCAGCCATATTCCGTACTAATAAAGTAAATGACACAGAGGCTGGAAATTTTGCAATTGGCATCCATCACTTCATAGAAAAAAAAAACTTAGTAAAATAGGAGCAGGAGTAGGCCATTCGGCCCTTCGAGCCTGCTCCGCCATTCAGTATGATCATGGCTGATCCTCGATCTCAATACCATATTCCCGCTCTCTCCCCATACCCCTTGATGCTTCCGCACGAACTTGCCTTCTCTTTCCCCAAGGAACTATACATGCCTGAACCAGGGAGGAGCTCTCAACATTTCAAAGTAACAATATGCTTAACATTACACCGGAGAATCTGTGGGATTTTTTATGCTGTACAGGAGAGTTTGAGTTCTACAGTGTATACTTTTTTTCTAATCAAGTATTTCATTGTGAAAATTATAATTCTAGAAATTTACAGAGCACAATTCGACCCAACTTATCTATGCTGGCTCTTTGCTGGAGCAATCCAAAACTAATTCCACTGCCCTCCTCTTTCTCCATAGCCCTGTATTGTCCTTGGTTTCAAATATCTATCTAATTTTCCTTTAAAAAATGCAGTGGTCTCTGCCTCAATCACTCCATGTAACAAAGCTCCAGTTATTTTGGTATATGTTGGACCGGCCCAGAAATTCCGTTCGCAGGCCTCCCGCGGGCGGAGGGCTGCGATCTGGAAAAATCTGCGGCTGGACCGAAGGGCTCCCGGGAGGCGCAGAGTTCCGTTGCTGGGCCTCTCCAAACTGCCGGTGCGCAGGGCCCAGGGATCCCAGAGGCACAAGCGGTTCGCAGCGTCCCCGGGATCACATGGGCCATGGGGAGCCAATCAGAGAAGGGAATCTCCATTCATACATTTGACAGGAAGACCTGTCAAATATATGAATGGAGATCACCCCAAAACATTGTAAAACTTCAAATAAATTTTTTTAAATCACATTTTTAAAATGACTAAATTACATAAATTAAGTATTTTAAACAAAAATTTTATTTTTTGAAAAAAAATTTAAAGTTTTTAACGGGGCTAAAAATAAACTTACCTTTCTTTAAAGTATTTTTAAATGATAAATCAGTGGACTTTTTGTAACTTTTTTCAACTCTTATCCTGGTAAAAGCAGGCCTTACGCCGCTGCTTTTACCAGGCGCAAGAATTGTAAGTGTTTTCTGCGGGCGGAGGGTCTCCAAAAAACGGAACTCTCCCCCCGCAGAGGCCCTGCTCCAGCGCAGCCGGAGAATCTGTCAAGAGCTTTCTTGACAGATCGGAAATGCCGGTTTCCAGCGCATGCGCAGTGCATGCCTAAAACCGGCATTTCCGTTGGCCCTACGGGTGAGTACACAGCGCGTACCCACCCGTAGGGATCGGAATTTCTGCCCCATTATGTTTCTTAATATTTAGGCTGTGCCATTTCTTTGAGGTTAATCTAGGTATATCAGAGTATTTAAGGAGCTCCAGTTAACATCTGCTTTAGAAACTGTGTATAAGAGGCCTCACTTGGAGTGACTGTGCACTGCGGTTATTGGAGACGTTTTAAAATTGGTTGTATGCCTGATGTCCAGGACATGTTTAGTGATTTGAGAGCCAAGGATATTTGTGCACCACATTTGTATGCTGGTCTAATCTGATGCATATCTTGCATTCTGTTTCCTCTATGTATATAGTTTGACAGTCTACACATGTTTTATACGCACAATTGCCTTTCAGTCTTTCATTGAATTTCTGATGACTGATTATAATTTGTGTATGTGACCCAATTTTACAACTGTGCTCTCAATTTCCCCTTCTAGGCTTCTTTTTTCACTAGTTAGTTAATCCCTTGAATGAATAGAAAGATAAGCATCAGGGATGAATAAAGTTCTGTATGTGATAATGTTAGCTTGATGCATTGGGCTTGATTGCCTTTGAGGGTCAAGAGAAAACCTGCAAAATTTTGCCTCCCTCAGGAGATTAAATAAATTAGAAAGAGTCAGTGACAAGGCCAATTGTACACGTTTTTTCTTTGGAAGGTTAGTCTCGGTGATCTAAAAGAACTTCCTGAGTTTGCGATGCAGACGGGGAGTCTTGCCTGTTGGCCACGCATGCTACAAAACTGTGGCTGGAAAATAGTGGGTATTATGCCAGTATGCATGTCGGTATGTGTGGTTGGCAGGCAAGGTTCTGTGCCAGCAGTGTGAACTCAGAAAACTGTCCCTAATGTGCCAGTAGCCAGGAGATTCGTGAAAGAGTTGCCTCTGTTTTGGGTGTTAATGTTGCCATTTTTGGGGGGAGGGGAGGGGGTGGAGACAAGGGTACATTTCTCCTCAGGAAATTGGATGTAATTTGGAAGCTCAGTGTTTTATTGGGCCAGATGACAAGTCGAACAAATTCAGCAAGAATGCAAAAATTTACCTTAATAAACTCCTTGGTGTTTTAATTAATAAATAGTTTTCTTGCTTTACAAGTATATATTGATATTTCCATTCTCCTCATCACACACCAAAGGAAAGGGAGGTGTCCACCTATTTCTTCCTCAGTTGTGAATTTAATTGTGAATCTGTCATTAGCAGTTCTGTGGAAATGGTTTATATCATCAGGATGAATGGCTACATACGTGCCATCCTCACACAACTGCCAGCTTTTTGGTTTAATGGGAATAGTTTTCCGGATATTTTCAAAGTGCTGGAGACAGTTGAGCTTGGCGAGCCCATCCCTAAAGCATTAAGTTTGTTCATAACTGTCATTGTTAAATGAGATGTGATTAGTAGACAGGCAAAGGCTTTACAGTGGCACTGAGAGGGAAGTGAGCGTTTGTTGGAAGTCCTGTGTCTGTTTTCAGTATTGCTTCTATCACTGAAATGGTTTCCTGTGCTGGATTGTTTACATATATGGATGTAATATCAAAAGAGATTATTGCTTCATCCTCTCCAATACTTAAGCTTGTGATGTGTTCAGCAAAGCGGGAGGAAACTGCGGCCATGCTTTTACTTCCTGACAATATGGTCTGAGAATCAATGTAAGACATTTGGCAGCAATGTAGGAGGCTGTGCCAGCACATGAAATGATGGATCAAGCTGGAATCGTTTTTTTTTTCAATGCTACACTAACACAAAACTATCTGAAGCTAATACATATCTTAATTCGACTGCAATATAATTTACTGCAAAGACACACAAACTGCAACCTGAAAAATACAGCGTGTGAGTACATCCTTTTTATTCAGTAATAGCTCCAGAACACAGTGGTCAGAAGTTGTAGCCACAGTTGTACTTCCGCCAGTTCCAATTTCCATAGGTTGAGCGTGGGGTAACAATAACACTAAAGTGCCTCAGGGTTTGGCACAACTATTGTGTTTAATTGGAAAATAGTCTCGGTAAGTTTTCAAATCTTCATTTTTTTTCCCATTAACAACAACTGACATTTATACAATGTTACTTGCATGCAGAAGATGTCTCAGAACATTCAGCAACAGGGTGGAAAGGCACATATTGGACCCTGAGAATGGGGAGAGGGGAGGGGATTGGAGATGTTAAGATGGCGAACTGAATGGATGAGCTAAAGTGTGGGTTTAAGGAGATTATTGAAAGCAGGGATGTGAGGAGGTGGAGTGAACTGGTAGAGGATTCCAGAGAGCAGGAATGTAATGGCTGAACCCAGTGGGGTGGAGGGAGCTAGGGATGAGAAGTAAAGTGTTAGAGGAGCAATAGATATGAACAAGGCTATGAGTACAGTCAGAAGAGATCACTAAGGTAGGGTGAAAAGAAGCCAAAATGATTTGAAAACTAAAATGTTTGAAATTGAAAGTTTAGGGTGTGGGAAGCCAGTGGAGCTCGGAGAGGACTCGGGTGAAGATACAGACTGCATCATTTTGAATGAATTGAAGTTTTTGGAAAGTTGATATGAGGAAGTACGGCATTGGTAAAATGAAGTCCAATATGAAATGAAGGTGTGAGTAATGTAAAACCCCCAGATATTGTGGTAACAATCTGACATCTTCCCTCCAGGGCCTAGCATTTCATACTAGTGTCCCCAGTGCAAATACTCAGCTGGCAAAATCTTTACCAGTATTTTGCTAGTCTGAGGGTTTGCTGATGTTATTTCACATTTGCCAGATAAGACATGGTTCCGGTATCCAAAGATGTTGTAATACCCATTTGGATACATTTTTTTAAATAAATGTGTAGTGTATGTGCCTTTAAGTCAGAACTACTTTTACAGCTCCTGTATACTGTAGTACCGGCAGTGACCACACCGGTATATAAGCTATGTGCATGCCTCTGTACCCCCAGTCTTGAGACTACCCTCCTCCAGTAAAGACCTGTTTATTGTTGATGTACAGCATCCGTGTGATTATTTAATAACAGCATATCCTCTGAATCACGGATCCAACAGTGGCGACGAGTGTCGATTCGAATCTACCTGCAACATAAAAAAATATATTATATATATAGTCGAGGCCAGGAACACAGGCGTCGACCACGAGCAACCGCCCAGCCGTCAGGCAGAGATTGAACTTCGCAGGAGAGCCGGGCTTGGTTCCCCAGCCATGACAAGCAGCAAGAGACTGACGACAGATCCAGCGCAGACCCTCCCCGAGCAGCAGCGGCTGGAGCCGACCGACGGCGGAGAGAAAGCCGAGCAGCGTCGACGGGGTAAGACAGAGGGTGAAGAGCGCAGGGCGCAGCCGGGGGTTGAACACCGAGCGGCGTCAAGAAAAAGAAAACAAACCGGAGAGAGAGAGGGTAAAGAAACAGCCGGGTTCTAGACTGAGCGGCGTCGAAAAATATAAAAAGAAGAACACGCAGAGCACAGCCAGGGCTGAACAGGGTCCGCGGGGCGAAGAAAGGGGAGCGCGGGAGACGCCATTGAGCCGCGGAGAAGAAGGAAGAGCGCGGGAGACGCCATTTTTAGAAGCCGCAGCGGAGAAGAAGGGCGAGCGCGGGAAAGAAGGAAAGCGCGGGAGACGCCATTTTGTGCCAGCGGAGAAGAAGGGGATTAAGAGCATAAGCATAAGAGCATAAGAAATAGGAGCAGGAGTAGGCTAATCGGCCCCTCGAGCCTGCTCCGCCATTCAATAAGATCATGGCTGATCTGATCCTAACCGCCAATCTACTGTCACAGAACCATCTCCTGAATCTAACAGAATTAGACACATGAAATAGGAGCAGGATCAGGCTACACGGCCCCTGAGCCCGCTCTGCTACCCACAGGGCCATGACCGATCCGAACCTAGACTCATGTCCAAATTCCTGCCCGCTCCCCATAATCTTTATTCCCTTTACTTCTAGGAAACTGTCTATTTCTGTTTTAAATTTATGTAATGATGTAGCTTCTACAGCTTTTTGGGGCAGCATATTCCATGGACCTACCACCCTCTGAGTGAAGTAGTTCCTCCTCATCTCAGTTTTGAAAGAGCAGCCCCTTATTCTAAGACTATGCCCCCTAGTTCTAGTTTCACCTATCATCAGGAACATCCTCCCCGCATCCACCCGATCCAACCCCTTCACAATCTTATATGTTTCTATAAGATCGCCTCTCATTCTTCTGAACTCCAATGAGTAGAGTCCCAATCTACTCAACCTCTCCTCATATGTCCATCCCCTCATCCCTGGGATTAACCGAGTGAACCTTCTTTGTACTGACTCGAGAGCAAGTATGTCTTTTCTTAAGTATGGACACCAAAACTGTAAGCACGGGAGGCACCATTTTTGAAAGTTAACTCACACCCAAGGATGCCGAAGAGTGGCAGTATCTCTACGTTCGACAATGAAGTCGAAGATTGGGCGACATATGTGGAACGTATTGAGGTGTACTGCAGGGCGAATGAAGTGCCAGATGCTAAGAAAGCACTGGTTCTGTTAAATTCCATGGGTGCAAAAACTTATGGGTTACTGCGAAATCTAATAACCCCAGAGAAGCCGGTAAACAAGAATTTTGAAAGCATAGTAGAAATCCTACAGGACCACTTAAACCCCACACCGCTGCTGATAGCAGAACGATTTAAGTTCCATAAAAGGAACCAACACAAAGATGAAAGCAATGCTGAGTACCTAACGGAACTGCGCAAGCTATCGAAACACTGCCAGTTTGGAGCGGGACTAGCAGATACGTTAAGGGACAAGTTTGTGTGTGGGCTACAGAGTGAAGGAACCCAGAAACGGCTTCTGTTGGAAAAGGATCTTACGCTGAACAAAGCTTTCAGTATGGCAGTATCACACGAAGCAGCCGCAAGGGGCGCTGCAGAGATACAACGGAGACCGCAAGAATATGGCACCAATGAAATGTCCTATGGAACAGGGAAGTGCTATCGCTGCGGCAGAACAACACATGACCAGAAAGATTGTTGGTTCAAGGACCAAGTGTGCAGACAGTGTGGGAAAGCAGGACACATAGCAAGAGTCTGCAGGTCTGGGAAGAAAACCAACAGTAAGAAATCTCCACAGGAGAAGTACAAAAAGGTACACCAGGTGATGGACAGTGGTTCAGACGAACAGAAAAGTGACACAGACTCCGGAAGCAAGGAGCTGGGTTGTCTGAAACTACATAAGGTAACCGAAATGGAGGATCGCCAGACTATCTGGGTTACACTCAAGATAGACGGAGTCCAAGTGAAAATGGAATTGGACACAGGGTCAGCTCTAACAGTCATAAATCAAAGAGACTACAAGCGACTATTTTCACACATGCACTTGAAAGCTACAGAGATTGTCTTGAAGACGTATACGGGGCAAAAAGTCTACCCCAAAGGAAAAATAAGGGTGAAGGTGACATATAAAGGCCAGGAAATACCTAAAATGGATATATATGTATTGCCAGATGGAGGACCACCACTGCTAGGACGTGAATAGATCCGGAAGATACAATTAGATTGGCATTCCATACAGGCACTGAAGGTTGAAGCCAAAAAGGATGATGACATCACACCTGGACGACTGTCAAAAATGCTAACTGACGCAAAAGAAGTGTTCCAGGAGGGACTAGGAACACTAAAAGGAATAACAGCAATGATTAAAATAGAGGAAAATGCAAGCCCAAAGTTTCTGAAGGCCAGACCAGTGCCTTATGTGATCAGACCAGCTGTTGAAGCAGAGCTGGAAGGGTTGGAACGTTCAGGAGTACTGTCCAAAGTGGACTGGAGCGTGTGGGCTACACCCATCGTTCCTGTAATGAAGAGGTCATTGAGTAATACACCTGGGGAACCAAAGAAGGTCCGCATCTGTGGGGATTTTAAGGTGACAGTGAACCCAGTCCTTCACACGGTACAATATCCGCTTCCACGAATTGAGGATATTTTCGCCTCGCTATCTGGAGGTAAACGCTTCACCAAAATTGATCTAACCCAGGCGTACTTGCAAATGGAGGTAGAAGAAGCTTCGAAACAATACCTTACGATCAACACTCATAAAGGCCTCTATCAATACAACCGGCTGGTGTTTGGAGTAGCATCAGCTCCGGCTATTTGGCAAAGGACAATGGATCAAGTCCTGCAAGGGATTCCAGGGACCCAGTGTTATTTGGACGACATCTTGGTCACGGGCGAAAATGACAGTGATCACCTCGCCAACTTGGAGAAGGTGCTCACCAGATTAAAGGAATATGGGCTATGAACTAATCGCCACAAGTGCGAGTTTTTCCAGAAACAGATCTCGTATTGTGGCCACGTCATCGATGAAGAGGGGTTACATAAGTCCCCTGACAAGATTGAGGCAGCAGTCAAGGCTCCAGCACCGGAAAATGTGTCACAACTGAGGTCGTTCCTCGGGCTGGTAAACTACTACCACAAGTTCTTACCAAATTTGTCTACGGTATTACACCCACTGAACACCCTACTGCAAACAGAGGTACCATGGAAGTGGGATGACGAACGTAGACGAGCTTTCCTGAAGTGTAAAGAATTGATCACATCAAAAGAGGTGTTGGCCCATTTCAACCCAGCACTACCAATCCGTTTGGCATGTGATGCATCACCCTATGGTATTGGAGCGGTGCTGTCGCACAAATTCCCAGACGGGTTGGAGAGGCTAGCAGCCTTTGCGTCTCGGTCACTAACCTCAGCCGAGCGCAACTATGCCCAGATTGACAGGGAGGCCCTCAGCCTAGTATGGGGAGTAAAAAAATTCAACCACTATCTGCATGGGCAGAAGTTCACCTTGCTGACTGACCACCAACCACTTGTCTCCATCTTTAATCCTAAGAAGGGCGTTCCAGTGATGACTGCACAGCGGTTACAAAGATGGTCCCTGTTTCTAGGGGCGAATCAATATGAAATAGTATATAAAGGCACGAAACAGCATGGGAACGCTGATGGGCTATCGCGCCTGCCACTGCCTACTGTGGAGGAAGCACCAGCAGTGGACCCTATCGAGATATTTTATTCATGAATAATTGAACGATTGCCAGTAAAAAACGCGGATATAGAGAAGGAGACCCGCAATGATCCGACGCTGTCGCAGGTATATGAATTGACGGTGAGGGGATGGCCAACACATGGCGACTCACTGTTGCCAGCATTCTCATCCAGAAGAGAACAGCTGTCAGTATGCCAGGGGACAGTGATGTGTGGATCCAGAGTGGTGATTCCACCCAAGTTAAGGGAAAGAGTGCTAAATGAGCTACATGAAGGTCATCTGGGGGGAGTGAAAATGAAAAGCCTTGCTGGGGCTTATGTGTGGTGGCCGGGAATCGATCAACAAATCGAAGACCTAACTAAGAGCTGCTTAGGATGCCAGAAGGTCCAAAATGCACCACCACATGCCCCTCTACACCCATGGGAGTGGCCCTCCTCTCCATGGCAACGGGTGCATATTGATTTCGCTGGTCCATTCATGGACTCAATGTTCTTAATAGCAGTGGATGCTCATTCAAAGTGGCCTGAGGTGATAAAAATGTCTTCAACCACTACCGAGAAAACGATTGCAGTCCTACGGACCATATTTGCCAGAAACGGGTTGCCAGAGCAGATTTGCTCTGATAATGGACCACAGTTTGTGTCCGACGAGTTCCAAAAATTTATGAGAAGGAATGGGGTAAGGCATTACACATCCGCCCCGTATCATCCAGCCACAAATGGATTGGCTGAGAGGTTCGTACAAACCTTTAAGAAAGCGATAAAGGCCATGTGCGATGATGAAATTCCATTACAGCATAAGATGGACAATTTCTTATTAGCCTACCGAAACGCGACACATGCAGTTACCAACCAGACCCCGGCCATGATGTTCTTTAACCGAAGATTGAGATCTCGTCTGGACTTGCTCAGACCAAATGTGCGAAGAAATGTTGAGGACAAACAATTCCAACACATCAATGAGAAGCCGACAAGGAGCTTCAATGTAGGGCAACCAGTCTTGGCCCATGACTATCGAACAGAGAAATGGCAACCCGGAACGATATGTACAAGGCAGGGACCATTAATGTACACAGTGGATGTTGGGGAGAACATTGTGAGACGCCACGTCGATCAGATCTTAGCGTCACAGGAACGCATCAACCCCATGTCTCGAGTACCTGGGGATGAACCCGACATACCGGTAGCATCTACTTCAGACCCAGTAGCAGTGGAACCCGATGAACTACCCGATAAAAAGGGGTCAGAATCGCCTCTGCACCAAGAACAAGAACCTCCGGAAAGGCGCTATCCCGAAAGGGTCAGGAAGCCGCCCCAAAGACTGAATCTATAAATGGACTTTTGTTGTTTAATGTACATGTTGAAATGTTAATTGTTATTTGAATATTAGGGGTACTACTAATCTAAAAGGGGAGGAATTGTAGTGTATGTGCCTTTAAGTCAGAACTACTTTTACAGCTCCTGTATACTGTAGTACCGGCAGTGACCACACCGGTATATAAGCTTTGCGCATGCCTCTGTACCCCCAGTCTTGAGACTACCCTCCTCCAGTAAAGGCCTGTTTATTGTTGATGTACAGCATCCGTGTGATTATTTAATAACAGCATATCCACTGAATCATGGATCCAACAAAATGCACCACCAAAATTTATGGAGCTCATTTAACAACAGACAACACTCTTCATTCTTAAGAACATAAGAACATAACATAAGACGTAGGAGCAGGAGTAGGTCATTTGGCCCCTCGAGCCTGCTCCGCCATTCAATAAGATCATGGCTGATCTGATCTTGGCCTCAACTCCACTTCCCTGCCCGCTCCCCATAACCCTTATCGTTCAAAAATCTGTCTATCTCCACCTTAAATATATTCAATGACCCAGCCTCCACAGCTCTCTGGGGAAGAGAATTCCAAAAATTCACGACCCTCTGATAAGAAAATCCTCCTCATTCCTGATTTAAAAGGGTGCCCCCTTATTTTGAAATTATGCCCCCTAGTTCTAGATTCCCCCATGAGGGGAAACATCCTCTCTGCATCTACCCTGTCACGCCCCTTCAGAATCTTATATGTTTCAATAAGATCCCCTCTCATTCTTCTAAACTCCAATGAGTATAGGCCCAACCTGCTCAACCTTTCTTCATAAGATAGCCGCTTCACCATTATTCTGGTCCACTTATTGTATCTATGTTGCACTCACTGGGAACCTCCATATCTAGCCCATAGGGAGCGTATTTCTAGTTAGTGGGATCAATATGAGGAATGTGAATACGAGAGCTGGCAAACCAGGGAGGGGTTCCTTTTGCCAGATCCCAGCAATTAACATTCAGTCTTCCAGATGCCCCTTTAGGTCAGGCTAAAGTGCTCTGACACAAAGGGGGTCATTTTAACCTAACTCGGTGGGCAGAAAACCCATGGGATCGGGTGGAACGGTGGCTATACATCCTGCCTAATATTACACCTCAATGGAGAGTAATGTCAGGTAGGGTGAAAAACCAGCATTGTACCCAATCGTCTCAATTTCCCAACGGCCATGTTAAGTTTAAATTGCCCCCAAAGTGTTCATTTCAATATAATAAAATATGTTAATGCTACCTGGTGTAATATCCCTACTATTCAGAATGGGATTGTGCTGATCATTGCTTACCTAACTGGAGTGGGCAACACGGAAACTTAATGTGTAATGGAGGCACTTGTGTTTTTACTTTCATTTCCATTTTCCTAGTACACATTTAGTTTCTTTTTGATCTTTTTAACTTTTTCTGGTTTCTGTGTGAATTTTTTGGAGAAAAAAATTTAGTATCAGAACGTATACATTTTTTTAAGGCAAAATGAAAATAGCTGAATATTGTCTGAAAAATGGAAATTCAGTTGCAATTGAAGCATTGACTAGAGTTCGAAAGAAGATGAAGGGCTGAATAAAAGAGGGCACGCACAATGCAAACTTCAACAGCAGCTCACGTGTGCAACAGGCTTTCGTGTCTTGCAGCAGTTGTTCAGTGAAGTTATAATTAATGGTAGGTGGAGTCTTCAAAGTGCCCCAAATGGAGTTGGTTGAAGTGACACAAGATAAAAGAAGGGATACTAGGGAGAACAGTAGGCCACAGAACCAGACCACCTGCACTTATCATTGCACCACCAACCATATTTGCGGTTCCTAGCACATCTACCAGCTGATGACTGGGGTCAAGTGTCACCACAAGCTCCGGATCAGTGTGGAGCCAGTCGCAGAGCTCTGACGCCTGCTCGAAGGAAACCTGTAGTCAATCTGCACTATAGAAGTAGCATTGACAATGTCAGTGAAGGTCACCAGGGTAAAATTGGACACGAAAGGGGACACAAAACAAGTGGTATCACGTTGGCCACCTGTTATATGCTCCACCCGATATTCAGTTTGGTTGACTTTGGCAGAACTGAATATCGAGCGTGTCGTATAACGCGCGGCAAATGTGATTCCGCCTGTTTTGCATTCCCGCCCATGTTCAATCTCACCCCCTCCCATCACTTCCCTGAACTTTTCTGCATCTGCCTCTGGTTCCTTCCTGGATAGCGCAGGGATCAGTCAAATGTGCTGTCCATATTTGTATAAAGCAAGTGACTGATGCATATGCCAGCAAGGCCAGCACTTTTGCTTTTCATTTCCTCTTTTCCCATTGAGTAGCATCAGCATCATAACACAACCTTCCCAATTTCATCACATTGCTGCATTTTCCAAGATACAGGGAGTCAGATATACAGATATGGTCCAGCATAGTAGGTTGACAGGCAGCACTTTGCGGCATGCATATTTGAGTCATCTACTTAGTATATGGTGTGATTGCGTAGGTTTCTTAAGGTCTGCTATCTGTCCCCATGTCACAGAATTAACTTGGGCTGCTATCTCCTGTCAGGCATGTAGCTTTGCTGTTTTCTGGGGTGGGGGCACCAGTGTGTCAAAAAGGACCAGCATTTAGCACTTACCTTGTGCAGCAGCACCCCCATTTCACCAGCCATCAAACAGGGGATTAAGATGCTGTGCTGCTCCATTATTAGGCCACAGACTCAGTTTCCCATCTTTACATTTATTTTGCCATTGACTGGCTTCCGTCAGTCATTTCCTTTGCTCCACCCAGCCTTTGGAACAGCTTCCAAAAAAGTGTTGTCCTTACATGCGACTACTTGCCTTTAAGTGGCCAGATCCCTTTAAATCTCTGCCACAGCCCTTTAAGGGCTTCTAATGCGACAGATATTCCATCATCCGTTACCCTATCCCTTGGCAAGCCCACTCCACACTAGGAGCTCACTATGCTTATCAGACCGACTCAGAATATTTGGCAGTAATTTGCGGGAGTGCGGGACAATGGTCCAGCAGCTCAAATGCTGGGGACTGGAAAAGTCACCTTGGCACAGATCCCTTGCACACTTGCCATCAGTCTCCTCAGGAGAGAGAACAGCTCTACTTTCGATGTAGAGTAAAAGCAGCTAAATTGATGAGCAGAGAGAAGTGAGCAATCTCACATCAGCTACATAGTGTAGACGAGATGAGTGTGACATTCAGCCTCTTCCTGAGAGAGAAAATAGGACGCATCCCAAAACTTTAGCTTGAAGACACTTTTGCTTGTTCAATTAAATCGGGTTGAATAAAAAACTTACAACAGGTGACTGTCACTGTTATTTGCAAACTTGCAGAAAGTGCCTATGAATAATAAATTGGCAGTTTTCGAGAAGAGATTTAAGAAAGCAGTAGGAGGTTGAACCTAATGTTGTATAGATCGCATTGCAAATGTCATCTTGTTAAATATATTGCAAAAAGCTGACTTATCTGTTTAACAGTGGAGTTTGCAACTGAACAAGCTGTGTCTTGTCAACATGTCTACCTGTCAATGTTTCTTTAAACTGGCAGGAGTCCATATTGCTGTGTTCTCATCTTGTCCATTTTCTCTTGAGTTTGTAATTTAACAGCTGTGCTGTAATGAAAAAATAAATGGGGAAAAAAAGTTGAAAGTAGATAAATGTGAGTTCAATTGCTGCATATGCCGACCTTCTCCCACTTTTACAATAAAACTTCGGAGTCCCAGGATAGGGCTGAACAGGCCGTGCAGGGTAGGCCCAACCCTGCACATCAGAGTGATGCAGACAATTGGACAAATCTCCCAGCATGCCATGGTCCAGATCCAGAACGCTGTCTCCCAGATCTCCCCATTGTGACTCCAATAAACATTTTGACAAGCTTTTAATCTATTTTCCATAGCAGAAGTACACTTGTTTCATATTAATTCTCAGGATGTGGATGTCACCGGTAAGACTATGCATTGCCCTGAAAAGGTGGTGATGGGCCTTCTGTACGATTGCATTTATAACTGAATGGTTTGAAAGGCCACTTCACGGGGCATTAAAAAGAATATACATAGTGTGGACTAAACTCATGTGTAGGCCAGACTGGGTAAGGACAGCAGGACATTAGTGAACCAGTTGTGTTTTTACAACACTCCGGTTTCTGATGGCAGCATGGCTCTTGTTGTCGGCCATCTCTGCAGTTGTGCCCGGGTTCCTGGCAAGGAGTCATGAGCCATGTCTGGAGGGGATACCCCTTGTAACCCAGTAGCCAACCTGTGATCTGATGGCCTAGTTGGAATAAAGGCACAGAGGGCTGGCAAGGGATGAATGAATTATGACTGCTGCCAGGAAACCAGGCATAGACATGCTTGATGCACTGCCTGTGGTCACAAGCAAACTGGACGTTGAGGGCATGGTGTGTTAATTCAGGATGGTGATGGGGAGCACGCAAGGCAATGTGGGTGCAGTCTTTGGCACCTTATACCCTGGGGGAGCCTGCAATGCAGGCGAAGCCGAGTGCTCATTCACCCTGCTTCATTCTGTCCATTGGTAAAGAGATGTAGGTGTTCCTCCTGACATAAATTCCTGGTGGTGACCTTCCTGATACAATGGTGGACTGCAAACTGGGAGATGTTGCGGATGCCTCATGCTGCATCCTGGAAGGAGCCGATTGCATAAAAGTTAAGGGCCACGGTAACCATGACAACCATAGGCAATGTTGTCCATGACCTGGTTCAAGGCTCGAGTTGAGGCTGCAGCAGGTGACATAGCTTGGTGATAACCTCCTTTGTAAAGTGAAGCTGCCTGAGACATTGCTCCTCAGTGAAGTTCAGGTAGGAGAAGTGCTCCCTGAAGACCAGCTGTGGATATGGCCTCCTGTGCACTGCCCTCCTAATGCCTCTTCTCCCTACTGCTCCTGCTCTCTCCTGTTTTCTTTGGTGTTCTCCCTCACCCTCCAGCCCTAAAAGACCACCCGCAACTGCCGTAAAACTGTTTTGAAGGCAGCCAAAAGCAGTCTGGAACCACCAAAACCTCTCATCGGAAGTCAGAAGTCTGAAAATAGGCCTAATAATGCCCAGAGGTTAACGCCCAGCAACCTAAAAGGACAAGCTAGCAACTAACATGTATGTAGTGGAGGAGCCCTTTAAATAGCACAGCTGAGGGGTCCATGCTACCTGTTAGCACCATGAGTTGCTGAGTGAGTTTATCACATGGCGAGTCAGGCGCTGGGGCAGACCATTTCACAGAGGGTCCTACAACCAGCTTAGGACCCTTATTTAAATATTATAATGAGCTTCCTGAATATGGTCAGCCACCATGTTGGATGCTTGGACGCCCATTTTACACTTGTAAAACAAGCCCCGCACCAACAAATTTCTAGGGCAAGATGTTTTCAACCGTTGCCATGGGAAATCACAATGAAGTCTAACCGAAGCTGCCCGATTGTCCAAGTGGCACCTATTGCTATGTATTATGTGCCAAAAGGCATTATATACAGGAAACTTTTTTTTATCCGGCATCGATGTGGTGCCGGTTCATCAAAAATTCTGGATAACCAAACGCTATAGTAAAAGATACGGAGAGCTGAGAGCTCCGTATAAAGCAACAAACCCTGTTGCTTAGCAACAGGTTCAGAACAATGGCCACAAGTTCCAAGCGTCTCTGTAGCTTAGCAACAGCTGCAGCCACACCCTTGCACAGCAACAGATCAAGGAAGGCAAGTACAATATGAAGTAAAACTTACCTGAAACTACTCCTGAATTTTGCCGGTTAACTGAGATTTCCGGTTATTTAGGTGCCGGTAAATCGAAAGTTTCCTGTATTTGGTTAGATTTTTTTTGACAGTGTAACTCCATGTATAACAATGTATAGCTTTCTTGATATGGAACTACACAAAAATGTTTGAAAAATGAAATGAAGACAGGGAAGCAAGCTATTTTTATTCATTGTTTTCTAATTTATGTTCTGCCTTTTTTTACATGTTTTGTTTGAACAATGGTGACTCCTGTCGACAAATAAATGTATCTATTTTCTTCTGCCCCTTGTCAAATATTCAATCAAGTGTGTAAATTAGCACTGGATGGGGCATGCACTTTGTGCCGCATGTGTTTCAGGAATTTAATACAGTCAATACCCAGCCTGGATATAAGCTATTTTATCTGATACAGCATCAGAAAATTCCATACAAATAGAGTGCGAGGTCTTTGCATCATCAGTACCACTTAATACGAGATAATAGACCATTAGAGCTCCTGTATGATTGTTAGATCACAAAGCTGTTAGACAATATTGCAAGCTTGCAGCTGTAACATAATGGAGATCAAAATCCGTTCACACTTATCATTATTAAAAGAGGTGTGAAATTATTCAAATATTAGGAGAGATGTTTTAGCTTCTGGAGAATTATTCATCCATCCTGAGTAAATCGTGTGTGATATATTCCTAAACTGCCTGAGAGAAAGATTTTCAAAACTAGTTGGATGCCATCAAATTTGTCTAAATGTAACAAAGAAGACTGTTTGAAATTAGTCCATATAGGAAATGGAAAGTAAATGCAGTTTGACTTGTTCTACCTGTAGTAAAGTGATGGGACAACCCTCAGAATTACATTGCTGAACTGATTTTTTTCCATGCATGGAAATGGAGGTAATTTTAATCAAACCTGACGGGTGGGAATTGGGCGAGTTTAGGTCGGACACCCATTTTACACCCTGCCCAATTTTACTCTCAATTGACTTCAATGGAAGTCCAGCAGGTTAGAACATAAGAATTAGGAGTAGGCCATATGGCCCCTCGAGCCTGCTCCGCCATTCAATAAGATCATGGCTAATCTTCAACCTCAACTCCACTTTCCCGCCCGATCCCCATATCCCTTGATTCCCCTAGAGTCCAAAGATCTATCTCTCTCAGCCTTGAATATACTCAACAATTTAGCATCCACAGTTCTCTGAGGTAGAGATTTCAAAAGATTCACAACCCTCTGAGTGAAGAAATTCCTCCTCATCTCAGTTTTAAATGGGCGATACTTTATCCTGAGGCTATGCCCTCTAGTTCTAGACTCTCCAGCCAGGGGAAACAACCTCTCAGCATCTACCCTGTCAATCCCCCTCAGAATCTTATATGTTTCAATGAGATCACCTCTAATTCTTCTAAACTCCAGAGAGTATAGGCCCAATCTACTCAATTATGTCCAAAGATAATTTTGCTGCCCAGCTCATTAAATCATTGAATGATGAGCCTTAATCTGGAGCCTTTTAACATTTTAGAAAAGGGAACAGGAAGCATCACGCCATAATATCCTCCTCTCTACATCTCTTCGTTCTACCACTGACTGCTGCTTTACACCCCCATGCTACACCCTTTCCCCTGATGCCCCATCCTGTGCTATGTGCTCGCTGACCTACATTGGCTCCCGGTTAAGCAGCGCCTCGATTTCAAAATTCTCATCCTTGTTTTCAAATCCCTCCATGGCCCTCGCCCCTTCCTATCTCTGTAATCTCCTCCAGCCCCACAACCCCCCGAGATATCTGCGCTCCTCTAATTCTGCCCTCTTGAGCATCCCTGATTATAATCGCTCCACCATTGGTGGCTGTGCCTTCTGTTGCCTAGGTCCTAAGCTCTGGAATTCCCTGCCTAAACCTCTCCACCTCGCTACCTCTCTTTCCTCCTTTAAGACGCTCCTTAAAGCCTTTAACCAAGGTCACCTGCCCTAATGCATCCTTATGTGGATCGGTGTCAATTTTTTTGTCTTAAAATACTCCTGTGAAGCGCCTTGGGACGTTTTACTATGTTAAAGGCGCTATATAAATACAAGTTGTTGTTGTTGCATAATTCTATTTTCTTTTGTTTTTCCAGCTGTCTAACTGAGCTACCCTGCCATAAAACCAGCAATCAATATACAAAAATGTCAGAAATCATTGCCTTTATCTATGGAGTATTTAATGATTTTGACACATATACACAACGAATAGCGAACTGAGCCTCAGTCAATAGTTCAGTATTAAATCTTTCTCAGACATTTATGATCTTCTGCTGAACCGCTTGCGAATGCACAAGTGTTGGAAAATGACAAATTGAATGTTTCACCATTGATGGTACATTACTGGCATTATTTTTGTGGTGTATGTGCCTTTAAGAGCAATTATGGTGTATGTGCCTTTAAGAGCCCCAGGTGTGCGTAATGCCGGTAATTGCCACTTGGGCTATATAAGCCTGTGTATTGTGTATATCCTTTAGAAACCCCCCCCCCAGACTTGCTTAGTAAATACCTATGAACCAACTCCTGTCTTCAGTGTCTTTATCTACACACGGACACTACAGTGGCGACGAAGTGGAAACGGACTTACCTGCAATTCGGCAGCACCTCAAGGACATCGATTCCTCCAGCGTCCAGAAGACTCAAGGAAGTAAGAGAAACTGTGGTTTCACCAGCTGGCCAAGCTGGTGACAGGTACTGCGCTAATCCTTCCTGGGCGTCAGGCTGGAGCTCCAGCGGCGGGCTCTACAGCTGAGACAGGCAGCAAAATCGGAGGCAAGCAATAACGGACTGGGAGGGTGCACTCGAGAGATGGCCGGCGCGGCAAGCAGGTCAGCATTTAGACCTCCGTCGGGAACGAGTCTCCAACAGTGAATAAACGGAAACCACAGTAAAACAGCGTTGTTATCGGTAGCAGCGGCGGGAAAGCGCGGGAAGCGCCATATCGTTGCTACAGAGAGAAAAAAAAAAGCGCGGGAAGCGCCATATCTTTTCTGAAATGCCTAAATCTGGTAATATTGAGGCTTTTGATGGCGAAATAGAAGATTGGACCACATACGTGGAAAGAGTAGAGGTTTATTGCACTGCAAATGGAATAACAGATGAAAAAAAAGCTTCAGTACTTCTGAACTTAATGGGCGCGAAGACATACGGACTGTTACGAAATTTAATCACTCCAGCCAAATCAAAGGACAAGACTTTTAAAGAAATTGTTGATACCCTGCAGGAGCATTTAAACCCAACACCGCTGCTGATAGCGGAACGATTCAAGTTCTTCAAGAAAAATCAACACAAGAATGAAAGTAACGCTGATTACCTAACTGAATTAAGAAAGCTATCAAAGTACTGCCAATTCGGAGCAGGACTATCGGATTATCTTCGAGACAAATTTGTTTGCGGTCTCAAGTGAAGGAACACAAAAAAGACTGCTTTCTGAAAAAGATTTAACATTGGACAAAGCTTTCAGTATGGCTGTATCATACGAAGCAGCAGCAAAAGGAGCTGCAGAGATACAACAAGAGACACAAGACTTCGGCACCCATAAAATGACACAGGAGTTCGGACGATGTTATCGCTGCGGCAGATCCACCCATAACCAGAGGGACTGCTGGTTCAAGGGCAAAGCATGCAGGCAATGTGGTAAGATTGGACACATTGCACGGGTATGCCAATCTGGACAAAATAAATCCACTGACAGAAAACAAAAAATCAATAAAGAAAAGTACAGGAGGGTACAAATGATGACGGACAATAGCTCCGAAGACCAGAATAGCGATAGCGACTCCGGAAACAAGAGACTAAGCTGTCTCAAATTACATAATGTACTTGCCAAAGAGGATTACCAAACCATTTGGGTTACCCTCACAATAGCAGGGTCCCCAGTTAAAATGGAGCTAGATACAGGATCAGCTCTAACCGTAATAAATCGACGAGATTACGAGAGGCTATTTTCGCATATACCTCTAAAAGACACATCCATTATCTTAAAAACATATACTGGGCAGAAAGTCTACCCCAAAGGAAAAATAAGGGTGCCTGTGGTATACAACGGCAAAGAAATACAAAAGTTGTATTTATACATTCTACAAGATGGTGGTCCACCGTTGTTGGGACGTGAATGGATAAGGAAGATACGTTTAGACTGGCACTCCATTCAGGCACTGACGGTGACCAGTAAGGAAAAAAACAATGATGACATCATACCTGAACGATTAGAAGACATCTTGGCCAACGCCAAAGAAGTGTTTCAAGAGGAACTAGGAACCTTGAAAGGCATCACCGCCTCAATAAAAGTGGAAGATACAGCAATTCCAAAAATTTTTAAGGCAAGACCGGTGCCATACGCAATACGTCCGGCAGTCGAGGCAGAGCTGAAGAATTTGGAAAAGGCAGGCGTATTATCCAAAATAGATTGGAGCGAATGGGCAACACCCATCGTTCCAGTCATGAAAAAAACATTGAAAAATAACTCTGAGGAACAGAAAAAAATTTGCATCTGTGGGGACTTTAAGGTGACTGTAAACCCGGTCCTTCACACGGTACAGTATCCTCTTCCGAGGATAGAAGATATTTTCGCCTCACTATCCGGAGGGAAACGTTGCACAAAAATTGACTTGGCACAGGCATATCTACAGATGGAGGTTGAGGAGACCTCTAAAAAGTATCTCACAATAAACACACACAAAGGCCTGTACCAGTACAATCGACTGGTTTTTGGAATAGCATCAGCTCCAGCTATCTGGCAAAGAGCTATGGAGCAAGTCCTGCAAGGGATTCCGGGGACTCAATGCTACCTAGACGACATCCTTATAACAGGAGAAAACGACAACGAGCACCTTGCCAATTTGGAGCAGGTGCTCACTAGGCTGAAAGAACGGGGCCTACGAGCAAATCGCCCCAAGTGCGAATTTTTCCAAAATCAGATATCATATTGTGGCCACATAATTAATAAGGAAGGGTTGCATAAGTCACCTGAAAAAATTGAAGCAGTTATTAAAGCCCCAGCACCTGAAAATGTTTCACAATTAAGGTCATTCCTGGGATTAATAAATTACTATCATAAATTTTTACCGAACTTATCAACTATTCTACACCCTCTTAATGATCTTCTACAGACAGGAGTGATTTGGAAATGGAACGAAGACTGTAAATGTGCCTTCCATAAATGTAAAGACTTAATCACATCCGAGAAAATTTTGGCTCATTACAACCCATCACTACCAATCAGACTGGCGTGCGATGCATCCCCTTACGGCATAGGAGCGGTATTGTCCCATAGATTCCCTGATGGCTCGGAACGGCCGATAGCTTTTGCGTCACGCTCATTGAACTCAGCTGAGCGTAACTATGCCCAGATAGACAGGGAAGCACTCAGCCTGGTATGGGGAGTGAAGAAATTCAACCATTACCTACACGGACAAAAATTTACCTTGCTGACTGACCATCAACCCCTCATCTCCATATTCAACCCTAAAAAAGGTGTCCCCATTATGATGGCACAAAGACTACAGAGGTGGTCCCTTTTTCTAGGGGCACACCAATACAACATTGAATACAAAGGGTCAAAACAGCATGGGAATGCTGACGGTTTATCACGCCTACCGTTGCCAACGATAGAAGAGGTACCTACAGTAGACCCAGTAGAGATATTCCACTCTACCATAGTGGAATGTCTACCGGTGACAAATTTTGCCATTGAAAGGGAGACAAGAAATTACCCTACTCTCTCACGGGTCTACGATTTAACAGTGAAAGGATGGCCAGCACATGGCGAACCACTGTTGCCAGCATTCTCGCAAAGAAGAGAACAGCTGTCAGTGTGCCGAGGAACCTTGATGTGTGGATCCAGAGTGGTGATTCCACCCAAACTCCAGGGTAAAGTGCTAAAGGAGCTTCACGAGGGGCATCTGGGTGGAGTGAAAATGAAGAACCTAGCTAGGGCGTTTGTATGGTGGCCAGGTATCGATGGAGACATCGAAGACATGACCAAGAGCTGCCTAGGATGCCAGAAGGTCCAAAATGCTCCGCCACAGGCCCCTCTACATCCATGGGAGTGGCCCTCATCTCCCTGGCAAAGGGTGCACATCGACTTTGCTGGTCCATTTATGGACTCAATGTTCTTAATCGCAGTTGATGCACACTCCAAGTGGCCGGAGGTAATAAAGATGCCCTCCACCACCACGGAAAAAACCATCACAGTATTAAGGACCATATTTGCCAGGAATGGGTTGCCGGAGCAGATATGTTCTGATAATGGACCGCAATTTGTGTCCGAAGAATTCAGAAAGTTCTTAAAGGACAATGGAGTAAAGCACTACACGTCCGCCCCATACCATCCCGCCACCAATGGATTGGCTGAAAGGTTTGTCCAGACCTTCAAGAAGGCCATCAAGGCCATGGGTAATGAAGACATAAAACTTCAGCACAAGGTGGATAACTTCTTATTTGCATATAGGAATGCAACGCATATGGTTACTAACCAAACTCCCGCCATGATGTTCTACAATAGAAACCTAAGATGCCGGCTGGATTTGGTCAAGCCCAACATCCGAAGGGACGTGGAGAACCGGCAGTTTCAGGGCATGAATGAAAGGCCAACTAGGGCCTTCCAGATAGGCCAACCGGTTTTGGCCTGGGACTACCGTACCGAGAAATGGCAGCCTGGAACTATCTGCACACGATTAGGACCACTGATGTATACCATGGACATCGGAGACAGCATAATAAGGCGCCATGCTGACCAAATCATCAAGTCATCCGAAAAGGGACAACCTACACCACCACTCTATACATCTAACGATGAAGTAGAGATACCCATATCTACCTCCGATCCGGTGATACTGGAGCCCGATGAACCCGACACTGGCCTTCAAGCCGAATCAGCCTTGCCAGAAGAACCTACTACACCACCAGAAACTACTACACCCCCGAGGCGTTATCCGGACCGAGTCAGGAAGCCTCCTGAGAGACTAACTTATAATTAATTAATACAGCAATGTATATTATTTTGCATATAACATGTAATTAATAATTACTTAAAATATGATGTACTAGTTAGCTAGAAGGGGAGGAATTGTGGTGTATGTGCCTTTAAGAGCAATTGTGGTGTATGTGCCTTTAAGAGCCCCAGGTGTGCGTAATGCCGGTAATTGCCACTTGGGCTCTATAAGCCTGTGTATTGTGTATATCCTTTAGAAACCCCCACCCCCCAGACTTGCTTAGTAAATACCTATGAACCAACTCCTGTCTTCAGTGTCTTTATCTACACACGGACACTACAATTTTCACACCTGTGTTACTGGTGCAAAATTATAGAGCTGTTTCACCCACAACAAAGAGTAATAATCACTGCCATTGTTGATGGAGTTCAAAGATTGTACTAGGGAGCAGCAGATTCACTGCTTTTACAAGGCCACATGCCCTCAGTAGATTATTTGTGATATTCCACAGGGTAAATTTCAATAGTTTTCTTTCAATCAAGCCTTCTGCCAAATGTAATGAAGCATGGAGAGATTGTTACATTTTCTTATGAGCCAACATTTTGTGAGACGTTATTCAATTTGGCTACAGAAGGAAAAATGGTCATTGTGTGACCACATTACCCAGAGTGCGTTCGAGAAGAGGAAGCAAAGCTATCTCTCAATGGCAAAAACCCTTTCATGTTACAAATTGAAATCCTTCCCAGCACTTGAATCAGAAAATGTCACAAGGTATTTTGTTTGTATGTTAATAATTGAAATACATTTAAAAAAAAATCCCTATTCATTTTATATGGTAAATACATTTGTTCTTTAGCTTTTGAATTTGAATCATGTTTTCTTCAAATATCATTAAATTCCCAGACTAAGTATTGCTTCCCAACTAGGTTCTTATCCCTCTGGTTATCATTATCATGATTTATCCTCCCTCCCTCCTGAAGACTTTGATTCCTCACTGAGGTACAGTTCCATGGGTGCCAACCACCATCTGATACCTGGTCCATGTGCCTATTATTCAAGTGTGAGCCCCTGGCAGTAAGCATTGGCAAGCTAGTCTATCATGGGGAATCATAGCCAAACCTGATCCTGTCTTCAACCGATCTCCACTCAGAGGCACTTCAGCCAGGCAGCGCTGGATAGGTGCGGAGACCCTGCCAATCATTCCTCTCCCAGAGCCAATTGTAGTATCCTTACTGCTGTCTCAGCTTAGATTGGCTGACTTAGTACCGAGCAAGTATTGAACGTGGGTCCTTCCTGGTCTGTACAGCTCAGCTAATCATTGAGCTATCAGAGGAAAAGAAGAAAGACTTGCATTTATATAGCGCCTTTCACAACCTCAGGATATCCTAAAGTGCTTTACAGCCAATGAAGTATGTTTGAAGTGCAGTCACTGTTGTAATGTAAGGAAATGCAGCAGCCAATTTGCGCACAGCAAGCTCCCACAAACAGCAATGTGATAATGACCAGATAATCTGTTTTAGTGATGTTAATTGAGGGATAAATATTGGCCAGGACATCGGGGAGAACTCCCCTGTCCTTCTTCAAAATAATGCCATGGGATCTTTTACATCCATCTGAGAGAGCAGACGGATCCTTGGTTTAACATCTCATCCGAAAGACAGCACCTCCAGCAGCACAGCATTCCCCCCAGTACTGGAGACTGGCGTGCCAGCTTAGATTTTGTGCTGGAGTGGGACTTGAACCGACAAACCTTCTAGCTTAGAAGATGAGAGTGCTACCAATTGTGCCAAGGCTGACACCTAACTACCAGGTACTCCTATGTAGCGTCAGCTTAATTGGTAGATGTCAGAAAATTGCAGGTTTAAGGCACAAGGCAAATCTTGGGAGCATAATGTAGGCTGACACACTAGTGCCAAGGGTTGCTGCATCATCAGAGGTGCCGTCCATCAGATGAGGTGTGACGCTGCAACCCCTACAGCCTGTTGCAGTAGTTCAGGTAGGAAGAGGTGTTACAGGATCGCTTGGTGCTGCACAGGAAGAGCGGGGAATTCTCCTGTCCTGTGCAGCATTTTTTCCTCAACCAACACCACCAAAAGCAGATGAAATAGTCACTCATCTCATTGCTGTTTGTGGGGCACTGCTGGTGCAGAAGGAAAGAACTAACTTTTATTTGTATAGTGCCTTTTATGACCTCAGGACGTCCAAAAGCGCTTTACAGCCTATGAAGTACTTTTGAAGTGCAGTCACTGTTGTAACGTATGGCGTGCTTTCCCACATTAAGACAGTCACTGTTGTGTTGGTGTAAGGGAAAGTTCCCACTAAAGTACCAGTCTTTCAGAGACATTGCTTCACCTTCAGCTGCTGAGGCCCTAAGCTCTGGAATTCCTTCCCTTAACCTCTCCGCCTCGCTACCTCTCTCTCCTCCTTTAGGATGCTCTTTAAAAATGACCTCTTTGACCAATCTGTCCTAATATCTCCGTATGTGGCTCTGTGTCAAAAATTTTGTTTGATAAAGGTCCTGTGAAGCACCTTGGGATGTTTTACTACATTAAAGGAACTATATAAATGAAGGTTATTGTTGCTGTTGTTGTTTTGGGATCGGAATTAATTTTTAGCTCAAGTAATTTACAGTAGCAGCCACATTGGCTATGCTGTGGCAGAACCACTGAATGACTCTGGCTAACTGTATATAATTCCCTTTAACGATGTTCTAACACCAGCCTAAACCTGTACCATTGTGTTAGGCATCACTGTGTTTTGTATATAGAGTTTGCATGTACGGGGCGTGGCCCCTTTAAGAGCGCGGGAAAACGCGGGCAAACGCGATGACATCACGTCGCAAACCACGGGACTGCCCAGTCAGTCCTCGTGGCAGCTCCGTTGAGTAAAGACCTGTTTGATTATTCTCTTGTGTCGATCTCCGTTATTCATAGGAATTCGTTAATTCCTACAATGCAATGAAAACTGTATCAGATTGTGCTACCCTGCTTAAAATACCATTAAGGTACTTGACAAGATATATTACCAATGACAATGCCCCTTTTAAGAGTTTGGATGATTGTTGCACTAATCAGGTTTAACAATCAAGAGATTAGCATTTGCAGTACTTGAAATAGGGTGATGTCCTGGAAATCACTGGACACTCAAAAGAATTTTTATCATTTATAAATTGCATAATTGTGCAGAACAAGGGGTTCATTTTCGGAAGAACATTTAAGAGGGTTCTATGATCTTCTCAGAGAGTTTTGCTTGTCAGCTCAGAGCCTAAACAGTGAAGACGAGTCTGCCTCACAAAGCTTTCATTTTAGTCTGTGGAAGGAAGTTTGCTGCAGCAGATGCTCCGTTTGTTCCGGCATAATCCTTTCCCAAGTGTTTTTTCTCCAAAATCTGTTTTCATCATAATTAGATTTTGAAAAATGATCCTCATTTGCACAGTTGGTGACACAATTACATCATTCCAGGCAGCCTGACATGACCACGGCATTTTAGCACGATGACAGTACCCCTTTAAGTCAGCTGCAAGCTAAACTGAAACCAAATCAAAGTTTAATAACTCACACAGTTATCGATAAGGTAGTCTGTTCCTTAGATCTTCTACTGGAAGCTTTTATCTTTTCAATGTTATTCCTAGTGATGAAAACTAGTTAGTAAAATTAAGGTTCGTAATCATGATTTACAGCTGATGATGATGCTTTGAGGTCAGTCACATCTGTGCATTTCAGTCATATTTATTCCTGGAACACAGCCTGATTAGTGTAATTACATTCTTTAGCTACTATTTTAACCACAGACAAGGCTAAAGTTCATCCCTTTGCTGTTAACCAATGTGAGACTCTGCCAAAGCTTGAACTAATCACTGAATTGGATTACCGGTTGGGAGTGCAGAAAACGCCACATGTCAGGGCTAAAAGCTCCCAGCAGTCCGCACTCTTCCTGATAAACACTTAGCAGGTGATGTCACCCTGACTTCATCCATCCAAAACCACAGGTTCTAAAAAAGCAATGATGGTTTCTGATTATGAAAAGGAGCAGCATAGTACACAGGTTGGCCAATACAGAGCATCATTGTTCATGGCTGTGTCACCTGTGGAATTCAGTTAGTCACATTTGAATAGTGTGCTTTAAGGTTTAATTAATATCCCAAGATTTGATTGAATTACCTTTTGGCATAACGAATTTTCTTCGTGCTTTTACTGCTAGTTGTCTTCCTTAGAAAACAAGAGGGTTGAATACAGACCACGACCGTTTAAACTGTATGGAACAGGCTTGCTGGGAAGCAGAGCATTTTCTATTTCCACACCTAGGGGGAAAAATCTGGCACCTTAGCACCTCCCGTTAGCGCCAGCAGATGGTGCTAACGGGGCTCTAGAGCATTATCACCGGGGTGAGGTGAAGCCAACGTCGTATGCCAAATCCCACTCCCCCCCCCGCCCCACCGCAGCGCCACCGGTAACAATTATTGCCGGGAGCCTCGACGCCAGGTGGATCGTGACCACCCGATCTGTGAAATTGATCGTCGCCACCTACTTTAACGCCTGGAAGAAACAGCAACAGGGAGAGCTGACGTGAAGCAACAGGAAGCCGGCTCCAGGGACGTTATTTAAAGGGATCATCAGTAATGAGTCGCTGCTGTTGGTTAGTGGAGTTTAAGTGCTTTCTTTTCAGTTTCACAGTGTAACAGTCTCATTCCGTAATTTCAAAATTATTTAGTAGCAGGAGACTTGGGGCAACTAAAAGTAGCTACATTTATTCTTAAAAAAATCAAAGTGCTACACTTGGTTACATTAATGGGCGCTGTACTGGCAGTCGACCTCGCTCTCCAGGATCTACAGCAGAAGGAGCGGAGGCAGCGAGAAAGACTGGAACATGTGGCCAGATGGAGGAGAAGGGCCATCAGACCGAGGGTATTCTGAGAGCACTTCTCCTACCTCCATTTAAGCGAGGAGCAGTGTATTAGAAGGCTCCGCTTCAGCAAGGAGGTGGTCACTGAACTCTGCCACCTCCTGCAACCAGACCTCGAGCCTCAGATCAGGGCGACCGCAGCTCTCTCAGTGGCAGTCAAGGTCACTGTCGCCCTCAATTCTTCACCAGCAAATCCTTCCAGTCTACAACAGGAGACATAGCGATCATCTCACAGTTCGCCATCCATCACTGCATCCAGGAGGTCACAGGGGCTCTCTACAGTAGGAGAAGGGACTACATTTCCTTCCCCATTACCAGAGAGAAGCAGGACGAGCGTGCATGTGGCTTTGCCAGGATAGCGGGATTCCCCATGGTGCAGGGCATCATTGACTGCACCCACATGGCTTTGCGGGCACCGCATAACAATCCTGAGGTCTTCGGTAACTGCAAAGGCTACCACTCACTTAATGTGCAGTTGGTGTGCAACCACAGGCAGTTAATCCTCAATGTCAATGCCCGCTATCCTGGCAGCAGCCACGATGCCTTCATCCTGTGCCAGACCGGTATGCCAGCACTCTTCTAGCCACCATGTCAAGCTCACGGCTGACTGGTCAGAGATAAGGGCTATCTGCTCTCCACCTGGCTCATGACTCCACTCCGCAACCCCAACACTCCTGCCCAGCACTCATATAATGAGAGCCATGCTGCCACCAGGATCATCATCAAGCAGACCATTGGTCTGCTGAAGCAATGGTTCCGCTGCCTTGACCGCTCGGGAGGAGTAGTGGTAGTCGGCTGAGCGGGCGTTCCATTTTGTGGTGGTCTGCTGCATGATCCACAACTTGGCCACCATGAGGTCCCAGCCCTTGCCACCAGGGACTTTGGGACCACCTCAGGAGGAGGAAGAGGAGGACAAGGAAGAGGAGGTGGATGAGGAGGAGGAGGAACAGGAGCGAGGGAGGAGGCAGCCACTTAATCCGCCTTCTGGAAGGGCAGTCCGTGATTGCCTCATCAGACTGCGGTTCCAATAAATTAAACCCCAGATCCCCGTTGCTCACCACAACCTCATCATTCCATCCCTGTTGCAGGCCATATCACAGCGCAAAGCTGAAATGAGAGACACCACAAAAAATCCAAACTGAATTAATAAATTTATCAAAAATCCGTGAACACATATTTGCAACAAAAATATTAACTATCCAACCTTGTGTAATCCCTTAGTGCCTGTTGTTACTGTGCCTTTGCCTACTCTAGTACGCCTACAAAGTATTGGCCCAGTGGCTGCAGCACGGCTGTTGGAAGGCTGTTGAGTGTCCATACAGGAGACTTCAGATGGCCTTGCAGGATGCCCTCGACCAGCCCTGGGCCTGGAAGGCCTGACTGTAGACTGCACCACCACAGCATGGGCGACAGCAATCTGGGCTGGCTGGATGACAGGCAGCAACAAGGGCAATGGTGGAGTGGCAGTGGTGGGAGCAGGAATGCTGTCATCCTGAGAAAGGACAGCAGGTTCCTGCTCCACTGACCCACTGCCACTCCCCCGGGGCAGCACCTCAGCATCCCTGCCAATCTGTTGGAGCACAGATTGCTGGCCTGCTGCGACACCGTGAAAGCCCCAGTCGATGGTGGTAGATCGAGACATGATGGCAGCAGTCAGAGCTTGCGTGGTATCAAGCTGAGACTGCATGAGAGCAGTCTGAGATTGGATGCCACCAAGCATAGACTGCATTACAGCACTAAGACATTGCGTCGCTTCCACCTGTGCTGCAATGGAAGCTGCCAGATCATCCATCACACGTGGCATCAGGTCTGGGTCGCCACGGTCTCTCTGGGAGTCTACCATCCTTTGCAGACTGGAAATGATGGGCTCCATGGTGTGCACAGAGCCTTGTGCAATGTTGGAGGCGGACTCCTCCACACACTTTATCATTGCCGAAAGGCTCTCGGGCACCCTTGCCATTGCACCCATCATCTCTGTGTGCATGTCCATCACACTTCTTCTAAGGCTTCCCCATTGAGGTCCAAATCTGAGTTCGTGCAGCAAAACTTGTGCGTGAACTCGCCCTCTGGGGAGCTGGCCCTCGAGCTACCCTTTCCCCCTGGCCTTGCTGATGCCCACTCGTCCCCGGTACCCCTCCCTGTGCAGATCCCGCTACTATACTAGCCTCTAAAGAACGCATAGTGCCAATGTCTGAGCTGGTGCCTGTGGGTGAGAGATGCAGTGACATGGTATGTTCTTCCTCCTCCTCTTCTCCCGCCTCGCTCTCTATGGTGCCCTCAGGGACAGGCTGCTCAGGTGCTTGCTCATTATCTGAAAGCATAAAGACACAAGAGTTGGGTTAAGGTGAGGGGAGGGGGACAGGGAGGGAGAAATGCATGCATACAGCACAATTAGATGGAAAGTGCAAAACACTTGTGGGGTGAGGGGGAAGTGGGATCCGAGAAGAAGGAGTAGGGATGAACATACTGTTGTTGTCCCCAAGGGGGTCAATGTCACCGGTGGCCATGGCGCCCACCACCTGGTGCCCAATAATCTCCAGCACTCTATTTTCCAGCACAGACAGTGGTTGGGTGTCGGCTTGTCCCCTGCCTGTGCTCTCCTGCTCCCTCCTGTTGTGAGCCACTTTGGCCTGCAAGAGAAAGGAAAGTGTTTGAGTGAGTGTGGAGCAATGTGTTTGGGTGATATACCTGCCATAGTTGAATAGCTTTCATTATGTGCAAGGTGTGAGATTTGGGTGTGAGTGTTGGTAGATAGAGATTGTTGGTAGGTGAGTGCTGGGGGTGCGGTGCTTTGGGCAGTGTGTGCAGACTGTGGTTCAGATGGTGGTATGCATCATTTGTTGAAGCATTCACTCACCCTGACCACCCGAATGAGGTCGTTGAATTTCTTCCTGCACTGTGTGTGAGTCCTGGGGACCACAGTGCTGCCCAAGATGTGCTGCGTTACCTCCCTCCACATGGTGCAGAAGACTTGCAGTGAGGTCCTCCTGCCACTTGCCGGATAAAACACCGCCTTCTGTCTCTCCACAGCAAACACCAACACCTCCGATGCTTGATCAAAGAATTTGCAGGCTCTCTCTCTGGGGTGTGGATCTGCCATTAGTACAGCTGCTTCAGTCCTTCGGCTCCTTCTCCTTGACCTGCTGCTGCTTGCTGAGGCAGCTGCACAGCCAGCAATGCCGAGAATGAGGTTCTGCAGCATCAATGAACCTCCCCTTTAAGAACTGAAAAAAGCCTGTGGCAATCATGACTTGCAATTAGACTGCACCTGATATTGGTCCGCCCTTTGAGTGTAACGCCAATGAGCTTGGGCTTAAAGACTTGAATTAGCGCTCCAATCATTTCTTTAAGCAGTGAGCATGAATTTTCATGCAGTCTAAAACATTAGTGCCTGGCGCTAATTCTCCAACTTTTCTAATAATACCGCCTGATGTAAGAAAACTACTAGGCACTTGGTCAGAGTATTAAACAAGGCTTTAATCGACTGTTTCACAACATGGAAGTCTAGTTATCCTTCACTAGTTCCTGTTTACAAAATGTCCCTGAGCAAGCTGGGCCCGTGCCCGAGTATTTATACTCTCCCTGGACAGCGCCAGCAGCAGGCTGCCCAGTATATTTCATAAGTCATTTCTACATGAATGGCACGATTTATGTCACCGCCCATTCTTGGGCTGTAAGACATTTCTAGCCCATAGGCTTTTAGTGACCTCTTCTACATTTCAATTTGGGATTTTGGAAATAAAGCCGTCAATTTGATACTTACACCACAATTAATGGAGAATGCTATCTAAAATACCTTTCTGCAGCATACTGATTATGTCCAGGTAGTGGAGGAATGGGACTAAGTAGGTAGCTCTTTAGAGTCAGCACAGACATGATGGGCTGGAAGTCCTCCCTCTTGGCTGTAAAATTATATGATTCAAGGTTAAAATAAATGCTTCAGTAGTCCCTGAGTATTGGAAAATATATTTCTATATTGTGAAAATCAAACTGTGTGCTTACAATAGGAAGAGTATATGAAGCCGAGATAAAAGTATATATTATCAAGTCTTAAACAATGGACAATCTTAATTCAATTCTTGGCTGTATGATAATCTTCAAAGGTGTTCCTCTAACTGCACCATAGAATTTTTCCTTGAATACTGCTGTGTTTCTTCAGCAATGAACATCCCAATTTTTCAACAGGCTTTCACCAACCAAGTGACTATTTGCCCATAAAATGCTTTCATGTTGAACCTTATTTTTAATGAAATATCATAGTTTTTTTTACAGAAAGTATTTCTAGTCAATTTAATCACAGCTCAAACTTCTCCATAGATGGAAATATTCAAACTAAAAGGACAGTCTTCACCAAATAAATCTCTCTTTTCTCCAGTTTTAACCTAACCAACAAATCAGGTTATTTTGGTGGATGAGATTGTTTTACATTTATTATTAATAACAACAATTAATATAAGACCTCTAATGTATAAAAACACCCCATGGCACTTCATAGATGTAAGAAGTCACACAACACCAGGTTATAGTCCAACAGTTTTATTTGAAATCACAAGCTTTCGGAGCGCTGCTCCTTCGTCAGGTGAAGTGGAGAGATGCATAAAGACACAGCATATATAGTCAGAGAACACTGCCAGATGATTACAGGTAATCTTTCTAACTGCCATTTATCACACCTCGGCAGAGAGATAATCACAGCAATCAAAGGTGTGAATGGTGTCCAAACAGGTCAGACAGGAAAACATTACAACAAAGAACAATGAGGTGGGGTCACAAGGGGTCAAATGTTGCAGATGCTGGGGTCTGTATGAAAAACAAAAAACAGACAAAAAAACATTTTTTTTTGCTGGAAATCACAGCAGGTCCGGCCGCATCTGTGTAGAGAGAACAAGCCAACAATGACTCGACACTTCATAGAGGCATAATTTTAAAAAATGAATGATGAGCCAAAGATGGAGACATTAGGAAAGGGTTAAAGAGGTGGGGTTTTAGCTGGGTCTTAAAGGAAGAGAGAGAGATAGAGAACGGAGTTGTCTAGGGAGGGAATTTCTGACTATGGGGCCCACGTGGCAAAAGGCTTGGCTGCCAATGGTGGGGCGAAGGAAGTGGGGATGCACATGAGGTCACAGTCAGAGCGACGGAGAGTGCGCGAGGGAAGGGGTTGTAGGGCTGGAGGAGGCTACAGAGATGGGGAACAGCGATGCCTTGAAGGAATTTGTACTTGAGGATGAGAATTTTCAATTGGGCGGGGGTGGTTGGGTGACCGGGACCTGGTGTGGAACAACATTTGGGCAGAAGGGTTTTGGTTGAGCTGAAGTTTTTGAAGGGTAAAGGAGGGAAGGCTGGCCAGGAGAGCACAGGAAGAGTCAAATCTGGAAGTGACTAAGGAAGTTAATAAAAAAACTTCTGAGAACAAAAATCGCCGAAAATCTTGAGGGTGAAATTGGCCTTGGCCAGTCGCATGAAACGGGAGATAACAAATCGGCAGCCTGTTTTACACTGGGCCTGATTTCTTTTTCCATTGAAATCAATCGGAAATTGAAATTGAAGACCAATTTCGCCCACTTCTCTCGTAGCCAGGGCAAGTACCAATGTAGGAGAACTGCGGGATAAGTAGGTTATCATGACAATGTCAGAATGGCTGGGACACCTTCAGCTATTTAAAGAGGTACAGTCACTGAGGAGTGTTCAGGCAGATTAGGATCCTGAAACAGCCAGGAAGAAGCAGTCAGCTACCACGTCCATTAATGTATGTGTGCACTGCATCATATAAACTGCAACATGATTTAAAGAAATATATAAATCCCCTCTTTATTTCCAGTTGAACATCTTGTAGTTCATTAGAACAAACTTGTTTTTTTCATATAATGATACCACATCATTCACTGTCACCTAAAAGACACTTCACTCAATGTCCCTTTAACTTTAATCTTTAAGGAGTTTAAAAAAAAAACTGCAACAGCTGCGCTGCTTGGACTACTGTAATAAAGCAATTAAGCTAGTCACCACACAAACATATCAACTTGCACCACTGTCATTAGTTTAAGGTATTTATACAGTGCAGCCTTTTAAATCACACAGACTTATCTCCATTAGAGCTATGCCCCAGATCTGGAAATGATAATGGAGAAACACTAACTCTGAGGAGAAGAATTTGGCTAAATAAAGGCCTTGGAATGGAGTACTTTAGGACCGATTCCCTGCTGTCTATGTTCATAGATCACACTGAGTAAGTTATGAATACCAGAAGAGGTGCGGGAAAGTCAATCTCTCACCACATGGATTCCTGCCAGCCTAATGTGCCATGTCTATAAGTAAGTTTAACTGTCATTGACTAATAGTTCAAGTGCAGATGTGAATATTGAGCGAAGCAACTCCCTCAGTGTTGCAAAGCTGCATCCCAGTCCAACAAAGACAACGGAATATAATTTCTGTTCATTCTTTTTCTGCCGTTTCTGTCAATGTCCCCCGATGTGATTGAGTTGACATCCTCCATGTCAGAAGAAACTGTCTGTTGAACACAGCCATTACGTGATTTGAACAGAACCACCTCCTCCTCTCACTCTGTACCAGCCATGACTCGTTCCCTTAAAGCCCAGATTTCCAATCCATACATCTGTACACTGAAGGCTGGCTCTTCTCCAGAACAAGGCTGACCGAGCAGCTTCCAAAATGTGACATCAATGGCATTCAACGCTTCCACACTCCTGGCAGTGTCAGATACAGCAGATTAAGTGTATCCTTGATAGGAGTATTATAATGTTAAACATAATACAAACTAAATTATTTTCTAACTCTAGTGCAGTTGCCTTATGCAATCAATTAATAGATTCATCAAATCAGGTTTTGCTTCTCATATGACCTGCAATTTTAATATGTAGTCCTCCCGTGTACCCTTAACTCTCTGAGTACTGAATTTTGTGGTGTCCCTGCAAATCTTTGGATTTTACACTACAAAACCTGTATTGTATTCTGTAAATGTTGAATACAACAATATTTTTTAATGTGTAGAACCGCATGGTATTTACTCTTTTATGAAGCAAAATATTACTGAAGAATGCAGAAAACTTGTAAGCTGAGCAAACTGTGAGTATGGTATGAAGTGTACTGGAACGAGTCTGTTAAATATTTAGCACAGTTTGTGTCATCATTATCAGCATGAGAATAAGGTGCCTGGACAAAATGCAATATATTTTGAAGAGGATGTTGATTCATAAATCTCGATGGGAACCGTGAGTTAAGGAAGCTTTAAAAAAGTTTTTGTAAAGTGTTTTTATTAATGTGGGTGCAAAAACATTACCTTAAACCTTAATATGTAAATATAATAGTTTATAGTTTACAGACCTCTTTGGTTAGCTGACCTATGCTATATATATATATATATATATTTAAATGTTGGCTACAGGTAAGGGCTGGATATGTACCAACAGAATTTTCCACACAACGGCAATTGATAAAGGTGCATTAACAATATCAAAGCTACCTCCGAAACTGTGAAATAGGGGAGGAGTTGAATTCACTAGATAAGAACTGCAGTGGGTTTCATCAACAACTCTTAATATTTGTATAGTACCTTTAACTATCTAAGTGCAAGGCACTTCACAGAACGGAAAAGAAAATTCGGCGGGGTGTAAATCGGGCTCATGGATCAAGTAAGCGCAAGCTTCGCTTCAGGTACACCCCTGGTGCCTTCCTGCCCATGCCAGCTGGCAACTGAGACCTGAGGCCTCCCCCAACCCTGGCAATGGTCCTATTAGCCCACAAGCAAGGCGTCTTCAACTTACCCCACCGGCGGGGCCTACATACGCTCTTGAGGAAACGGGAACGTCTCCACTCACTCTGCATTTTGGTCACCACAATTAATCTGGGTCTCAACTGAGGCTCATGAACGAGAACCCCAGCTTAGGGAGTCTCCATCCCTTGGCTTTCATTTGCCTTGTAAGGGCTGGGTAGAAGTTCTGTACCTTATATGTAATCGAGAAAACTCCGAGAGTTTCTGGTGTTCTGCCAGAATTATAGTAGGAGGTATTTCAAGGCCCCAGTATTTAATTCCTTTCTAGCCTGAACTAGAAACCATTCAGTTCTGTCTGACCTATTTATCTTGTGTTCATTCTTTAGATCTGTCTGTTTTGGGAGCATAGAAAACCAGTATTTCAATCTGCTTCCCTGCCTTACGCCCCTTTAGTCAGGATCGAGTGCCCATCCTCACCTGGGATGGTGGTCTCCAGGTGAAGGGGAGATGTTTACTAATCATGATCACCATGCCCTTGCTCTTTCAGTGTGAGGCCACTAGGGTTCGACCTACATGTCCCTCGTATACTGTGCAGGGGCCATCTCCTGTAGGAATGCCTTGTCTGCTTGATCCTTTTCTAAGATAGGTCAACATTTTCTTTTGTTTACTGGGGTGATCAGCTGAGCCCCTTTACATTCAGGAAGATTATTTTGATGCCCATCATGATTCATTGGGTTGGTAGATGCATCGTACATGCGAGGCGCACTGTGGTGCCACCTTCTGATGCATCTCTCGGGCGCTGTGCGTGCATGGGTTTCCTGGGCAGAAGTGGGATTCTTGAGCATGCCTGAAGCCCTGGAGCGTCTTTATTTTTCCTGTGTAATTACTGTAAAAATGCAACCAGTTCGAAAGCAACAAATGTAATTTCCAGGCCCTTAAAGAAAATGTTGTTTTGCAGTATCTGGCACCTTCTTATCCTATAACTCAATCACCAAGTTACCATACACTTCAGGACATGGTGAGCTATTGAGCTATGTAAAGCGATTAATGGATCGTTGTTAAAGCTAGCTTACATACATCAAAAAGTTAATTATCCCAACCAAAAAAATGGTGGAGACCATTTGAAACCTAATACACTGAAATTTAAGTACAAGTAGGAACATTTCTTCTTAGATTTTTTTTCTTTAGATCATCAATTGCATTATGATTTATCAATAATGGGCTTTTCAGTGCTTTAATTCTCAATAATAGATATGTAACAATAGACAGTAGGTATAATGTTACACCGTATCTGCAATAAAATACAAAAATGTTCCGAAGCTGAAAGAACATGGATTTGCTTATGATCACACTTTTGATGTGGTCATTGTCGCTTCACAAGAACTGACACCTTAAAAAAGAAAGGCAGATTTTATTTTTCAGAACAAGTGGAAACCCAAAATCGAAGACAGTGGGGATGAGTCACACATGGGTTCCATTAATCTGAACTAAAGACAAATAATTCAAGGTTGCAACCTGGGAAAAATGTGTGTATTTCAAAGGGCCTGGTTCTCTATTGTTAGTGTCCTGAGCACTGAGCCTAGCTTTTAACATCATAATGAAGGATGCTCCCTGATGGATTATCTGGAGATAGGATTAATTCCTTCACAGCTTCTCCGGAGGCCAGACATTTCAGTCCTGAGTACACAAGAAATGGCACTGCGAACACTTTATCTCATTTTCAAACTCTGGTGTGAATCAAATTCCTTCCCCCCCCCCACCCCCCGAATCTCCGTTTTAGTTTTTGAAGTGAAATGCCATCCTGGTTACGAGCTGCAAGGACGAGTGAAGATCCAAACTGAGCCAATTTGGAGGATTTAAATTCAGGCCTAAACTGTGCTCTCCTCTTAAAAGTGTCAACCTGACAGAGACTATACTTTTAAAGGGGAATGGTGGTGGTTTAGAGGGCAGCGGGTGGGGGGAGGGGAGAGGGGAAGGTTATTGGGTTTACCAAAGTCAAAATGTGCAAATTGTACTTCAATCAGGTAGGACCAGAGTCAGTGAACTGTATAACCTCACGCGATTGCCACAGGATTTTTCAACCCCTGAAGTGTTGTTTTTCATGTGCTTTGAGGACAGATGTATTACAATATATTTTTATGGGGATTCCAGACATTTGTGTTACCAGATGACCAGTTGGCAAGTTTGATATCTCAATGACTATGAGGCCTGTTGTCTATTTTTGCAGTGATTCTAATAACGTGTCAATTATCATAGCCCAACTCTCCTTTCATCTGTGAGTTAGAACTTTTGGGTTATATTTTTCCACATTCAACAACCTTTGCGATAAAATGAGCATGAGCAAAAGGGGTTGCGATGTCAGTCCAAAGTGCTAACAGTCCATTCGTCCACGTTTAGTGCTGATATTTGCCTGCCTCAAGATCGGATTTACAAACATTAGCAAAAAAGTAATTAAAAGGCCAATTCTTTTTTAACCTCATAAAGCTGCAGTCAGGTCACTCCTCGTGAATCTGTGCAGTACGTCCCCAGCTGCAAAGTCAAATGGAAAAATGACTATTTTACTTTGGGTCTGAGGGAGTTTAATAAATGGGAAGGTTTAGAAGGATCACTGGGAAAAAGTGAATAGTACGCAGATTCCTTTTGCCTAACAGAAGTGCTACAGTGGTCATTGGCAAGTATATCGAAGTGGAGGAGGAGTAGAGAATGGCCCAGGAGTGCAGAGAGCACAGGAGGCAGATGACATGTAGCTGGTACTACAACAGGTAGGGAGTATACTGCAACATAGTCAACCGCCTAGGTATGGCAGAGGAGCAGTACACGAGGAGATTTATGCACATCAGATCAGTTGTGACTGAAGTGTGCTACCTGGCCCACAGTGAACATGGCACTACCATTGACAGGGAAGGACACCTTTGTCCTGATGCTTTGGGAAGGAGGGGCTAGTTGGTCTGTTGAAAATGTAAATCCCTTTTTTTCAAGGTTTAAGGGGGAGAATTTCTCCTCCGCGATCATGCCCTTAAGATAATACCAGCAATTCTTAAGAATATAATAACCCGAATGAACATCCTTTACTTATGTCCAACACTTCTTCAGCTACTTGACTGTCGAAGATTCGCACAGTCCCAGACATGTGCAGCAAGTAAAATCTAAATTCTTTCCCTATCTCTTCACTGCCAATTATGCTCAGCTTGCCTCAGGTTGATTATTTTGTCACGGGGCCTGTGGAGTATCTTGTTACTATCACAGTTGATACTAGAGACCTCCAACCAAAGTACCGTAATCACTACTATTTTCTCCAGAACTGCCACCACTGAGTTAACCCCAGTCACTACAGCAGTGCCAGTTAGAATTGCCTGTCTTGTAGGGAATTCTCTGTATTGCCCGGGTTCACAAGGAAACTAACAACATCTATTCTCTTTAAGCATTTTAACTGGATATTCTGATGATGAACTCAAAGCAATGTTCATACATTTTAAACAAATTATTAGTCGAGCAGACACGAAGCTAATCTGTGAGCACGTACATCAATATAGCACCTGAGCCACTATTGTCTGATTACACTTGGGTTAATCAACTGTGCACTACCGAAAAGGCATTTGAATAGAGGCTCTGCTGAAAACTGGCGTTACTACCAGCGGGATCCAGAGTGACCTGACCTGGAGCCTGAAGGATGCAGAGGAGCCTCTTCATTGTTAGTGTCAGGAGGTGTTTTTAATAGTTTATTTTTTGGTTAGTATCATAATATTTGCTATGCAGAATGGTTTCAGTGACACTAACGACCCTGGATAATTCCACGATCTGTCACTCCCATAGGGGAAGCTCGCTCGGAGGGGAGCGCATCCCGGGAAATTGCGGGCTAGCAGGACGTGATTTCCCATCTCTTCATTTCCAATGGATGGAAGCTCCTAAAGTGAACTCCCTGCCAGTGTCTACTGTGGTGCCTAGTAAGAGATAGGGTCCATCACAATTGACCAACTTCTGCCACTCAAACCATGCTTGAGCATCATGCAATAGCCACCTTACGATAAACTTCAAATATTGCAATACCTGTCAGCCAAGGTCCTGCAGCCCTCCCTCTACATTCATTTCTTGTACGATGCGTCAATGAAATATTTGGGGTTACTGCAGACACGTTCTGAAGACCCACCTCCGTCACTGCTTTTGTCTAAATCTGATATGCTCTGTAACATTTTCTCTCAATCCAACCCATGGTTCGACTCTTTTTTTCCTGACCGAGTCTCGCCAGTGATCGGGGCCTTGCCTGTCATATACAAAGGGGCTGCTATTCTCTGCACTCAGGGCCATTGATTTGTAGTGATTGAATAGCTTAAACTTGTTTGCCTTTGTTACTGTGGATTCCGAGGGGCGGGGGGGGGTGGGGTTCTAGAGTTTTGGGGGCATCTATTCTGGGATTCCGTCCATTTTTCCATGAAAATTGAAAACCTGTAGTTTTGCCAGTGATTAAGGAGGATTTCATAATAGACTTTGAGGTCAAAAAAATGTCCCATGTGTAAACCACAGGATGCATGGTATAAATATTTATTACGTATGCATAAACAAAATGTACTGTACAGTCAGGAATGCAGGATAGTAGAGCCTTCTTTGATTAAAAAAAAAAGTTTGACCTTTTTGTCCTGCGGTGCAATGAGTTAGTCCATTCAAATTGGGGTCAGCTAAGATAAGTGGCGAAAATATCACTGTGTGCTGGTAATTTTACAAAACTGTTCTTTAAAACTGTTTGAGAAGGAGACCCATTTCTCTGTTTGTACACTATGTCCATTCAGAAATGAAACAATGGATGCCTTCACCCACTCAAATACCGATTCTGAATCTGCAGATACTGCCAGAAGTTCCTAAGAACATAAGGACTTGATTTAACATTCTTAAATAAGGCCTGTCACCTCTTCAGCCAGTTCCACTGCTGAAGATTCTCGCTGGTTTCCAGATGTGTGCATTCTCAGACAGTTGCTCTTCCAGCATATTTTCAACTCCATACTTTCATTAAGACATGTGCACCATAAAATGCAGTGCATTCGTCACATCCTCATTTTTCACTATTCAGGTATGCATTTATGTGTCTTGTATCACTCCACCTGGGTTTGGCATAGCTTTATGTAACTCGTGCATATTTCTGTGCCACGTTTGATAGGGTGGTATGTCATATTCATAAATTAGTGACAGGTCACAACAGAACAAGTATGGAAGATAACAATCAACAGTTAGCAACCAAAAGACCAAACCATGGGTTCAAAAATTACCAATCCAGGATCATGAGTTAACAAACTGCTGTCAATAGCAAGGAGCAAAAGGGGACAATTAAGTTGCTCCAAAAATATTTTGAAAATCGTTTGCCTGCCATCTTATTTGTTCAAAGAAGAAAGAAAGAACCTGCATTTATATAGTACCTTTTACACTGGATATCCCAAAGCACTTCACAACCAATGATGCGCTTTTCAAGTATAGTGACTGTTGTTATGAAGGGAACCGGGATAGCTAACTTGCACACAGCAAGGTCCAACAAACCGCAATTAAATAAATAACCAGAATATATTTTAGTGGTATAACAACAGAAAATGCTGGAAACACTCAGCAGGCCAGGCAGCATCCATGGAGAGAGAAATAGAGTTAACGTTTCAGGTTGGAGACGCTTCTTCAGAATCTGAAACGTTAACTCTGTTTTTCTCTCCACAGACGCTGCCTGGCCTGCTGAGTTTCCAGCATTTTCTGTTTTTATTTCAGCTTTCCAGCATCTGCAGTATTTTGCTATTGTATATTTTAGTGGTGTTGGTTGACGGTTAACTGTTGGCCAAGACACCAGGAGAACTCCCTTGCTCTCTTTCAAATAGTGCCTGGTGATCTTTTACGTCCACCTGAGCAGGCAGCCAGGGCTTCGGTTTAACATTTCCCCTGAAAGACGCTCCTCCGACAGTGCAGCGCCCCCTCAGTACTGCACTGAAAGGCCTAGATTATGTGCTCAAGTCCCTGGAGTGGGGCTTGAATCCATGGCCTTCTGATTCACAGGTGAGAATGGTCATCATCCACAGGGACATGTGAGCAGTGCAAACTGAATCTGGAGGCAGTCAGTCAGGTCTGCCTGAGAGGACAACATTCAAACACTTCCCCTCTACCACACTGTGCTTTTGTGCATTTTAGGTTTTCTTCATAATTGCAGTGTGCAACAATTTTTATTTGCAGCACAATGACTAAACCTTTTTAACAGAGTCAGAAGAGCAATATAGGCCAGAAATGACAGTGACAATAGCAGGCCAATGCCCAACACATTCGAATGCTATTTTAATGGAGGTCATTAGTCCATCTATTTTAAATAGGTTAACCCCACTGTTAAAATAATGGGCATTGGAATGTCGTACAAGCATGTTAAGCATTCTTCCGCTACCATCACCACAGCAATTTCCAGCCTCGTGTTAGAAAATGATTGAAATGCAAAGCAAGTTGAGCAGCATCCAAAAGAGGAATAAGCAGGTTACTGTCCGGTACGACCCCTCAGAACTTGTTGCTAAGGTTTTGTTTCAATGACACTGACTTATCTTTATTTCTCCTGAGCCTACTTAAAGTTAGATGTTATTTATTTAAAATAGTTAAATTGGCACACCCTCAATTTGTGCGGGGTGGGGGCAGGGACAGATGTGGTAGTCAGCCAGTTTTGGTTTTGTGTATGTAGAATGCATTGCTTCTGGGATTATTGTCGTTTTTTGTTATCAAGTTCCTTGTTCACAAAATAACACGAGGGCCCCGAAAATCCAAGGGCATGATCCTGGCAGTTACCGCGAGACCACGGCTATCTCAGAACTTCGCCACTGACCAGGAGAAGACTTTTGTCAGCGTGGGAGTATATATCTGTGACAGCCCCGTCAGCGACCCTGGAAAAACAGAATGAAGCTGGCCGTTCTGGGGGAACCTCCAGAAAGCGCACGTCTCAGTAACTCAGTCGTGTTAGGAGAGTTCTTCTAACAATTTTGAAAAAACAGCTTCCAACCCTATCTTCAGGGGTTCAGACCCCAACACTGGCCCAGGTCCCCCAACTCACGTGTGATCTTCAGGGGTCAATATGCCTCTTTTCATGGACATACAGGCCTTGTCTGCCCTCTCAGGTGGACGTAAAAGATCACATAGAACTACTTCAAGGCAATTGTACTTCTTGCAATTTAGTATACTGTATTCGCTGCTCATGATGCAGTCTCCTCTACATTGGGGAGGCCAAACGCAGATTGGGTGCCCCCTTTGTGGAACGCCTCCGTTCAGTCAATAAGGGTGACTCCGAACTTCCGGTCGACTGTCACTTTAATTCTCCGCTTCACTCCCACTCTGATCTCTCTGTCCTCGGCCTCTTACACTATTCCAATGGAGCTCAACGTAAGCTCGAGAAACAGCACCTCATCTTTCGATTAGGCACTTTACAGCCTTCTGGACTCAACATTGAGTTCAACAATTTCAGACAATAACCCCATCCCCCATTTTTCAGGCTGTATGATTCTGCCATCCCCATTTGTAACATTTAATATTTTCTACCTCCTACCCTAGCACAGACTGTTCCTTCAGATCCTACCCCACCCCCCCCCCCCACCTCCTCCCTGCCTCTGCAGCTGCTTAAAATCTGTTACATCCCTAGCCTTTTCCAGTTCTGAAGAAGGACCCCAGACCTGAAATGTTAACTCTGTTTATCTCTCCACGGATGCTGCCTGGCCTACTGAGTGTTTCCAGCATTTTCTGTTGTTATTATCACATAGAACTATTTTGAAGAAGAGCAGGGACGTTCTCCCCGGTGTTCTGGCCAATATTTATCCAACAACTAACATCACTAAAACAGATCTGATCAGTATCTCATTGCTGTTTGTGGGAGCTTGCTGTGCGCAAATTGGCTGCCGTGTTTCCTACATTACAAAAGTGACTACACTTCAAAAAATACTCCATTGGCTGTAAAACATATCGGAACGCCCATTTGACTGATAAAGTTATATTGCAAAGTTCAGTGGTGACTACTTCCTTTGAAGCACTATAAACACTTTTATTTTGATATTTAAAATAACTGTAACCGACCAGAAGAAATTATTTTTAGCTTGAAAGGGAGAATTAACAGTAAACTTCAAAGTGTTGGAAAATGAATGAAATAAAGTGACAAAATCATAATCTTCTGGGGATACCGTAGGCCCTCTTAGAAAATAAATCTCATGCCTTCAGACTCAGAGCTTCCTTCAGTCAGTTCCAAATCCACCAGGTTTTTTTATTCATTCACAGGATGTGGGCGTTGTTGGCATTTGTTGCCCATTCTTAATCGCTCTTGAGAAGGTGGTGGTGAGCCGCCTGCTTGAACCGCTGCAGTCCGTGTGGTGAAGGTACTCCCACAGTGCTGTTAGGGAGGGAGTTCCAGGATTTTGACCCAGCGACAATAAAGGAACGGCGATATACTTCCAAGTCAGGATGGTGTGTGCTGCAAACTGCACTTCTATGTACTTTAGTTTTTTTCTCCATTGCAATAAAAGTGATGGAATGTTGGGTAAACCTGCAGAATAAGTTACGACAAGCCTGTGCCCTACTGCACTTTCAGTCTAACTCTTCATTTTTATGTGTCAGTAGGCCTATATTCAGGGCTGTTTTTCTATCAGTTTTTAAGTGGCAAGGATCCGTGCTTGGGCCGCAGCTATTCACAATCTACATCAATGATTTGGATGAGGGGACCAAATGTAATATATCCAAGTTTGCTGATGATACAAAGCTGGGTGGGAATGTAAGTTGTGAGGAGGATGCAAGGAGGCTTCAAGGGGATATAGACAGGCTAAGTGAGTGGGCAAGAACATGGCAAATGGAATATCGTGTAGAGAAATGTGAAGTTATCCACTTTGGTAGCAAAAATAGAAAAGCAGAGTATTTTTTAAATGGAGAGAGATTGGGAAATGTTGGTGTTCAGAGGGACCTGGGTGTCCTTGTACACGAATCACTGAAAGTTAACATGCAGGTACAGCAAGCAATTCAGAAAGCAAATGGTATGTTGGCCTTTATTACAAGAGGATTTGAGTATAAGAGTAAAGTCTTACTGCAATTATATAGGGCCCTGGTGAGACCACACCTGGAGTATTGTGTACATTTTTGGTCTCCTTACCTAAGGAAGGATATCCCTGCCATAGAGGGAGTGCAATGAAGGTTAACCAGACTGATTCCTGGGATGGGGGGATTGTCCTATGCGGAGAGATTGAGTAGACTAGGCCTATATTCCCTGGAGTTTAGAAGAATGAGAGGTGATCTCATTGAAACATACAAAATTCTTACAGGGCTTTACATGGTAGATGCAGGGAGGATGTTTCCCCTGGCTGGGGAGTCTAGAACCAGGGGTCACAGTCTCAGAATAAGGAGTCGGCCATTTAGGACTGAGGTGAGTAGAAATATCTTCACTCAGAGGGTGGTGAATCTTTGGAATTCTCTACCCCAGAGGGCTGTGGAGGCTCAGTCGTTGAGTATATTCAAGGCAGAGATCGATAGATTTTTGGATGTTAAGGGAATCAAGGGATATGGGGATAGTGCAGGAAAGTAGTGTTGAGGTAGAAGATCAGCCATGATCTTATTGAATGGCGGAGCAGGTTCGAGGGGCCAAATGGCCTACTCCTGCTCCTATTTCTTATGTTCTTATGTCTGTCTTTTATGAAGCTGCTCATCAGCTTTAGTCAGTTTTCTAGGTTGGCATGCATGGGCTTAAGTCGCAGGATAGAAAACAGGATATTATTTGAATCACGCCCCCACACTAATTGTCTCATCTCCTGAGGAATTTTCTTGTGGGCACTGGAAAGCTTTGTCTGTCTTTTTGGCTTTAGGAACAAGGAGCATGTGGTGCTAACCATTTCCTTGTTCATTTTTGATGTCTTGTGCAGGCTTTTGAATCATTTGAAATCATTTGGCATTAATGGCCATTTCTTTGTTACCAGCAGATTCAAAAGAATAAATAATTGAAGAAAAATCTGTCGGTGGTATTAGCCAGACCGTTTCTCAGCCTGCGGTGAGTTAATACCCTTGTTGCACCATGCACAACTCTCACGTGTCCCTGAATCAGGGTGTTATGCTGTCCAATTCTGTCATGTGGACCTGTTCTCATCGTAGCGCGAGACAGCTAGCTTGCTAATCACTCCCCTTATTTCCGTTCAGTTGCACCAATGACTACCGCAGTGTAGCTGGAAATCCTCCTCTCCAGCTGAGACGTTTTGTCTCTTCAACCGTGCTTACAATTCCCCATTCCCTTAATATTTTTCCCGTCTCCTGGTCAGCACTTCTCCTCTGCTCTTTACAAAATGCTCTGAGATGTTCTTCTTACATTGACAGCTGGTGCATAAATGTAGGTTGTTGATTTTTTTGGCACTGTTCCCAATGGCAGTATGTTGAGATTATAAAATTACTCATGTGCACACTCAGTGTTGATCAATGGGTAAGGATCTTGCTTTGTCAGGATAAATGAATGAAGCAACCCTGATTTGTTTCCCGAACGTCCTTTTTTAAAAAAAAATTATTTGTATGGGTTTACTTGTCATGGCTGTGCTTGCAGTGGGAGAGATGTGTGTTTAAGGATTGAAAGAATTTATTTTGTCTTGATCCCTGGAATTCGGTTGGGCTAGGGGACAACAAAGGATGCAGAAAAACTAGGTGTGAATAGGAGTCTGTGAGGGTGGTGACATTAGGTGACCAATTAAATAGGAGAAGGTCTATTTGAGTGAATCTTGTTGCATTAAAGGTAGTGCTATACTGGTGGTGGTTTGGAGGCAGGGATAAGTGACATCGGAATGGTATATGTGACTCTTGACATGGTATTTATTAACTCCAAATGTAATTTATTTCTACATACCGGTTTATCCAAGTGGGAACCTTTATTTAATAAATTTCAATAAACACAATACGTCTATTTTGCAAGTGTCAGTAAATTACTCGCTCAACTTCTACCAGATGGAAAATTGGAATTTTGGCAGACAACTCTTTTGGCCAATATTCCAACCGCTCGAACTTCTAATCTTTGTATTTTTCTGAGTGGGAAAAGTCTTCTGCATGGTGTCTAAACGCAAACATTTGGCTTTAAACACAATGGGGCTTCACTTACTAATTGTGCACTGATTGGGGGCCATCTTAACTTCCAGCAATGGTGCAAATCGGCCGATATTGGATCAGCCGTCCAATGTACACCACACTCGATTTTCCTTATCATTGAATTCGATGGAAAGGGAAATTGGGCAGGGTGTATAATGGGCGGCCGATCTGATCTTGCCCGTTTTACACCATTGCTGAAAGCTAAAATGACCCCCGTTGCATGTTAAATGAGAGTTCCCTTTGCTCTCCCTTATTAGTGCACTCACAGAAATGAAGACATTTCTTCAGCATGCTTGTTTGTCGGTCAGCTCCAAGACAACAAGTGCTCAACTGGCCAATGATTCGGCAGCACCTGCAATAATGCTATTAAAACAAACCCCAGCCCCATCACCCCTCACCATCACCCCACCGCCCCCCCACCCCATCCCTCCATAGAAAGAAAAGGAAAAGACTTGCATTTATATAGCGCCTTTCAAGACCACCAGACGTCTCAAAGCACTTTACAGCCAATGAAGTACTTTTGAAGTGTAGTCACTGATGTAATGTAGGCAACACAGCAGCCAACTTGCGCACAGCAAGCTCCCACAAACAGCAATGTGATAATGACCAGATAACCTGTTTCTGTTATGTTGATTGAGGGATAAATATTGGACAAAACACCAGGAGAAATCCCTGGCTCTTCTTTGTATAGTGCCATGGGATCTTTTACGTCCACCTGAGAGCGCAGGCGGGGCCTCGGTTTAATGTCTCATCCAAAAGACAGCACCTCCGACAGTGCAGCACTCCCTCAGTACTGCACTGGAGTGTCAGCCTAGATTTTTGTGCTCAAGTGTCGGGAGTGGGACTTTTCTGACTCAGAGGCGAGAGTACTACCAACTGAGCCACAGCTGACACATAGGCATGTGAGTACGATAAAGAATACCCATTGGCTCAAACCAGCTGTATAATGTGCAAACTTGGGTGCTCATGGAGGTAGCCAGGAGGTCCCCAAAAGCCTGCTTCACAGATGAGGCCCTGGCTATCAATTGTGGGCCATGTGAGGGAATAGCAAAATGCCCCTTATGGGTTGAAGGGTCTACTTGCTACTAAACACAAAGACCAGCAAGTTCAGCAGGTATTTGTGAAGGAAATAAATGTGATATTCACAATCTGCCACACTTAGAAAGATGTGCAGAAGAAGCTGTCCAATTTGAAGAAAGGGGGAGAATCTGTGATGCAGTAGTGGACAGGGTATTTTCTAATCTAATGCTCCTGCTGCTGATTGGAAGGAGTTGTAGTGTAGAACTTCAGTGTGGTGGTCACTCAGTGAGAGTGTGGTCTAGGTGTTGTTCTTTTGCTACAGTTCTGGTTCCAGGATCTGGCCCAGTTCATAAACTGCATCTGTGGCAAGGCACAGTCTTCTCATGCACGGTTCCTTACTGAGGTGTAAATAGGTAGCTTGTCGGCAGCATTTAGCGGCGAGTCATAAAGTCCACATTCTATGCTCGTGGGTCTCCCAGGCCATCGTCTTCTGATCTGTATGCTCCTCCTTCAAAGCTGCTCGTAAACCAAATTGCCATGTTACAGCTCAGGCTGTGGTGTTCCCCAAGTCACTCCTCCTACTACTTCTCTTTTCAAATCTGCTACCTCTCTTTGGTGCTGTTATGTCAACTCCAGTTGTGCAAAACGAACAACAGGTACGAATCAAGCGAGTCTGCATGTTTGCTGCTTAAGAAGTGCTTAACGGACAAAGAATAAAAAAATTACATTTGATGAGTTAATGCATGTTATCGAGTCAATTCAGTGAGGCTGTGCAGAGCCTCGCTCAATGGCAGTGTGGATGAGAGAGTCGGGTGTAGAGGTCTGCGCTCCTGATGTACAGTGCTTCTGATTTTCCAGTAATTCATTTCACTCTGATCTGCACTCCTGTTGAGTGAGGCTAAGCAGGGGAGCAAAACCTTGCTGGATTTACCCTTGCACCTGTTTACCCCCAGGGCCAATTTTAGAAGTGCCTACAAAAGTTGGTGCCCACTGTATTAGTGCGAACATAAATGCGACACCTGAACCCATAATTGGCGCATGTGTTAGCTGCAAGGCTCGGAGAAAATGAAACCCCAGTATGATCTTTGAATATGTCTACAGACTTGCGCCAGGTGCCAGATTAAAGCTCAATTAGACTGGGTCTGAAAATGCACAGTCTGTGAAACACTTTGAAATTGAATGTTAGATTTATGATGCAAAATGCCACATTATTTTTCCATTCTAAACAATTATAGTGAGAAACCAATCACCCTTTCATACAATGCTGAGTGCTACAATTTCATAACATAAATCTTGTCAGTATAATTATATCACCGCACTAGTTGGAATGAACATCTATGAAAAACATACAAGTGGAAATTTACAGGTGGAATAAATAATTTCTATTTGTGAAATGGTAAAATCCAAACTGCCTGTTGCAAACTATGTTAATTGGGTTACATACTATTTTATTTCAGGTGGATAACGGTAGGGGTAGAAATTGGACTTCAATGTGTCTGTATTACGGGCGTCAAACAATCAGGTCCAATTTCAGGGGCCAATGTCCTCCAAGGATGCTTGAAAGATGTTTGACCTGACATTGGGTCGAGCCATTTTTCAGGCGTCCAGGGAGTCCACCTAAAATAGGCATTAGGCCTCATGTATATGCTAATGAGCATATGCTAATATGTAGATGATTAAAGGGTATGATAGGTTAGATAGACAGAAACTATTTCCTCTGGTGGGGAAGTCCAGAACAACTGGGCATGACCATCCAGGACAAAGCAGCCCGCTTGATCGGCACCCCATCCACCACCTTAAACATTCATTCCCTCCACCACCGGCGCACCGTGGCTGCAGTGTGCACCATCTACAAGATGCACTGCAGCAACTCGCCAAGGCTTCTTCGACAGCACCTCCCAAACCAGCAACCTCTTCCACCTAGAAGGACAAGGGCAGCAGACGCATGGGAACACCACCACCTCCAAGTTCCCCTCCAAGTCACACACCATCCTGACTTGGAAGTATATCGCCGATCCTTCATCATCGCTGGGTCAAAATCCTGGAACCCCCTCCCTAACAGCACTGTGGGAGTACCTTCACCACGCAGACTGCAGTGGTTCAAGAAGACGGCTCACCACCACCTTCTCAAGGGCAACTAGGGATGGGTAATAAATGCTGGCTTTGCCAGCGATGCTCACATCCCATGAATGATTTTAAAAAATTAGAGCTAGGCCATTGAGGGGTGATGTCATGAAGTACTTCACACAAAGGGTAGGGGAAATCTGGAGCTCTCTCTCCTAAAAAACTGAGATTGATAGATTTTTGTTAGGTAAGGGTATTAAGGGATATGGAACAAAGATGGATAAATGGAGTTAAAACACAAATCAGCGGTGATCTAATTGAATGGTGGAACAGGCTCGAGGGGCTGAATGGCCTATTCCTATTCCTAACGCCTGTTTTAGGACTTCTTAGAAAAATTGGGCTGCCCTAAGTGGAGAAGGCATCAGGCCTGCTCCACTCAGGTTTTCCATGACGGGAATGCGGCCTAGTTAGCAGCTGTCAAAAAAGTCTTTTTTTTTAGCTTTAATATGCAGCCAGGAGGAGCAGGAATGCACCTTCCGGCTCCACAATACTCCCGAGGGCCACTGCTGGCCTATGATTGGGCCCCCCTCCCAGCCTCCTTTAACCCCCCTGGGCCTTACCTTTGGGCCTCTGCCGGTGAGGCAAGCGGCCCGACATTGAACTTTATAAAAATGGGTGAGCTGCCTGTGGAGGCGCGTCAGATGCTGCTGGCTTGCCCAAATAATGTTAGCGAGGCCCGAGTTTTGGAACTACCCTGAGCCTCCTGGCTGGGACGTGTACTCTGTGCGTGGCACCCATTTCAGGCCTGAAACCAGGCCTGAGGGAATTCCCATAGTGTGGATCGGATCAGGTACAGATGATGGCCATGTACAGCAGGACATGTGTGCCAGATAATTTTCAAAAACAGTACAATTCAGGGTGCTCTAAGCATCCATATAAAATGTAAATACAATAGCAAGGGGATGTAAAAAAATACAAATAAGTTCTAGAAATGTCCCTTTTTATTTATGAATCATCAGCAATCTGTTCCAGGTGTTATATGGATGGGATGAAGTACATGAAACTCTCTTTTAACCGGCACCTAAATATCCAGAAATCTGTCTTAACCGGCAAAATTCAGGAGTAGCTTCAGGTAAGTTTTACTATATATTAGTGGCCGTGTAACCGGGGTTCCTGGATCTGCGGCCATGTAACCGGGGTTCCTGCACAAGTGCCGTGTAACTGGGGCTCATGCACCTGTGGCCGTGTACGGGGCTCTCGTACCTTGGTAAGTATACCTCTCTGTAATCCGGAATTTTTGATGAACCGGCACCACGCCGGTCCCGTCGGTGCCGGATAAGAAAGAGTTTCCTGTACTGTGTGTGGTACCCCAGCAATCAATGTTGGGTCCAGTACTGTTTCTAATTCAGATTAATGACTTGGCTTCAGAAACTCAATGTAAATTGGTCAAATTTGCCAATATCGCCAAATTAGAAGAGGTAGTACATTTGGGCAGCACATTTTAGAAGGACTAAATTGGACAGCTCTGCCAAAGAGCTGACACAGGCACGATGGGCCAAATGGCCTCCGTCTGTGCTGTTGATTCTATGGCCGCGATCTTTATAGAGGAGGCGGGTTGAGGGCGGGCCCGCTGCTCGGCAGCTTTCGGACCCGCTCCCGGATGCCGCCTCCCAGCAGTTACTATTTCCGCTTGATTGGCCTCGTTACGGCCGACGTGCGGGTCCCTCCAGGCCATTGGTTGCAGAGCGTCAGATTCTTGCCTCCGATGACTCATTGTTTCAGGTAAACATTTAAAGGGGCCATGTCCCCTTTGCAAAAGCATTCGGTTTTTCCTCTTAAAGGTGCTGGCTGCTGCAGGAATGGCTGCCCCCAAAACTAAGACTGCAGCCAGGTTCAAGGAGGGCTCCCTCCATGCTCTTGTGGAGGGAGTTAGAGGACGTCAGGAGGTCCTCTTCCCTGGAAACGCAAGGAGGAGGCCTCCTCAGCAAATCAAGACAGCTTGGCTGCAAGTTGCTGAGGAGGTGAGTTCGAGGTCTGTGTGCAGACGCACATGGGTTCAGTGTGGGGAAAGGTTTAATGATCTGCTGAGATCACCTAAAGTGTGGCCTCTATGTTCTGGGAAATGGAGGTTCAAGAGTGAGGGCTCAGGGAGAATTCCATGTAGAATGTTGGTGGTGACACTGAGCGCAAACCACCGTTTATTGGACAGATGATGCCTGGGGTTTTGAGGATGTCGGACTTATATTCATCTCCATGTGCCAGCCACCTGTGGTTGAAGCGTAAGCTCACGCGAATCTGGCATGGATGAGTGCATCCCTTGCCTGGCGGCCAGCAATGTGGTCGCCTGCTGCTGGATTGGCCACATGTGGACCCGCAAGGCTTCGCTCCCCATCCTCCTCCTCGTCCTCTTCCTCATCCTATTCCTCTTCCTCCGAGGAGGCTGTGTACTGAGCCACGTGTTCATCCGGCAGCATTAAGCCGCACTGCAGTGCGATGTTGTGCAGGGCACAGCAGACCACAACGATTCTGGACACACTGGCTGGTGCATACTGTAAGGCTCCTCCAGATCTGTCAAGGCATCGGAATAGCATTTTGAGCAGGCCGATGGTTTACTCGATGATGCTTCTGGTGGATCTGTGACTCACATTGTACCGCTCCTTAGCATCGTTTGATGGCCTCCTCATCGGTGTCATAAGCCACTTTTTCAGGGGATAGCCCTTGTCACCAAGAAGTCATCCAGAAAGTTGGTTTGGCGGATGAAAGACCTGAGGCACAGTAGACTGGCGCAGGATGAAGGAGTCATGGCAACTGCCAAGGTACTTTGCGCAAACATGCATGATGATCTTGCTGTGGTTACACACCAGCTGGATGTTCAAGGAGTGGAATCCCTTGCGGTTGACAAATACAGCTGGGTTGTGATAGGGGGCCCTAATGGCTACATGTGTGCAGTCTATGATGCCCTGCACCATTGGCAAGCCTGCCATCCGCACACACCGTCACACTTGGGCCATCTGTGGAGAAGTGGATGTAATTGTGTGCCTTTGCAAAGAGGGCATTGGTGACCTGCATGATGCAGGTGTGTGCAGCCGACTGGGAGATGACGCTGATGTCTGCAGCTGATCCCTGGAAGCAGCCTGAAGCAAAGAAGTTGAGTGCGGTGGTGACTTTGACAGCCACTGGTAAGGAGTGTCCACACGCTCCTCTGGGCTCCAGGTGTTGGGGCAGCATTGCGCAGGTGTCAGTGACTACGTCTCTCGAAAGTCTCAGCCTCCTTTGGCACTGCTGCTCAGTCATGCTGAGGAAGCTGATCCTCTGCCTGTAAACCCTGTGTTGGTGGTATCTCCTGCGGCGAGGTGCAGCCCTGCGCTGAGGCCCTCTGCCCTGTGCATCATCAGGTGGGTAAGGAGGAGGTTGGCGCTCCTGGTGCTGGTTCTGCTGTTGTGGCTGGTTGTGGTGCTGCCACAGCTGTTCTTCCTCCAAATCTGACGCCCAGGATGAGAGGGTATAAATGGTTCCCATCCCGTTGCTATAAATTTCATTTGAGGCAAGAAGCTTGCAAGCGCACAGTTGAAGTGGCCTGAAATTATTCCAATCAGGCCACACTGCAGGTGGCTGTCAGCTTGAACAGTCAGAAGGTCAGTAGATTTGCAAATTCTTATCCCAAACCTCCAACAACAAAGTTGTTGCATTTGAGTGTCAGCCATGTTACAGGAGTGCTTTTAAAGCACTGCACCAATTACTACAGATCATGTCCTCCAGCAACTCGTCTCCTTGCAGCTGGCCTGTTTCTGACAAGACGGGAAATGTTGTGTATGTACCTTTAAGGGAATAACTGGTCTCAGACTGCAGTACCGGCAGTGACCACCCCTGTATAAAAGGCGCTAGCAGCCCTCTGTAGTTTCAGTTTCCCAATTGTCTCCATTCAGTAAAGATTTGTTATGATCAACTCCTGCTGTCCGTGTCTCAATTATACACGGACATAATATTGGCGACGAGCAGATACGAACTTACTTACAGTCTGCACCACCTCCTGGGATCCATTCCTGAAGTGAAGTGAGCAGAGGTCAAGGCCAGAAGGAAGAAAGAAGCAGTAGAAACGGGCATCGACCGTGGGCATCTGCCCCTGAGTCAGCGGAGTTGAAGATTGCAGGAGAGGCTGTCGAGAGCGGGGCTTGGTTCCTGTCGACGGTGCTTCAGCTAATTGGGCTGGTGGCAGGTAGTACACTGATCCTTCCTGGGCTGCGGCGGTCTAGAACTCGAGCGGGTGGCTTGCAACGGGGCCGAGCAGCATTGTCGGGAAGAGGAGAGAGAGAGAGGGTGGAGCACACAGGGCGCGGCCGGTGCTACGAAGCCGGGCTGCGTACAGACCCAAGAAGAGGGAGGCAAGAGTCCCACAGGGTTGTTCCACGATGGGAAAATAATAAAATAACAAAGGAAATATATATAAAACGCGCAGGAAGCCGCGAGAAGCTGCAGGTTGCAAAGGAAACCGCGGAAAGCAGCGCTAGCAACAGCGGGGAAGAAGGCAAAGCGCGGGAGGCGCCATCTTAATCCAGCAGGGAAGAAGGCAGAGCGCGGGAAGCGCCATTTTGTTAAATCGGGGAAGAAGGCAAAGCGCGGGAGGCGCCATTTTAGATTTCCAAGATGCCGAAGACTGGCTGTATCACTGCCTTTGATAATGCAATAGAGGACTGGACCACGTATGTGGAAAGAGTCGAGGTATATTGCGAGGCAAACGAAATAGCCGATGAGAAAAAGGCATCGGTACTGCTAAACTTAATGGGCGCAAGAACGTACGGCCTATTGCGGGACCTGATTGCTCCAGCCAAACCAAAGGCGAAGAGTTTTAACTAAATTGTTGCTATCCTATAGGAACACCTAAACCCTGCACCGCTGCTGATAGCAGAAAGATTTAAATTCCACAGGAGAAGTCAGCATAAAGATGAGAGCAATGCTGAGTACCTTACGGAACTACGTAAGCTATCAAAGCACTGCCAGTTCGGAGCACGACTGGCCAATACCCTACGGGACAAATTTGTCTGTGGACTCCTGAGTGAAGGAACCCAGAAGAGGTTACCCTCAGAGAAAGAGCTGACGCTAGATAAGGTTTTCAGCGTGGCAGTATTGTACGAAGCAGCAGCCACAGCAGCCACAGGAATACGGCAACCACGAACTGACACGGGGATTTGCAAAATGTTATCGCTGCGGCAGAACTAACGATGACCAGAAGGACTGCTGGTCCAAGGACAAAATATGCAGGCAATGCAGAAAGATGGGACACATTGCACGAGTTTGCAGGTCTGGGAAGAAGACCAACGACAACAAAAAGGCTACTAAGGAACCGTACAGGAAAGTACAAAAGATGACGGACAGTAGTTCCGAAGACCAGATGAGCGATAGTGAATCTGTGAACAAGAGACTAAGCTGTCTCAAACTTCACAACGTAATCGCAAAAGAGGATCACCGAACCATTTGGGTCACTCTCACGATAGCAGGGTCCCAAGTCAAAATGGAATTGGATACAGGATCAGCTCTAACCGTCATGGAGCGACGAGACTATGAGCGGCTATTCTCACACATACCCTTGAGAGAGACATCCATTGCCTTGAGGACGTATACGGGGCAAAAAGTATACCCCAGAGGAAAAATAAGGGTGCCTGTCGAATACAACGGCAAGAAAATACGGAAATTGTATCTCTACATTCTGCAAGATGGTGGACCACCGTTATTGGGACGTGAATGGATCAGAAAGATAAGTTTAGACTGGCACTCCATTCAGGCACTGACGGTGGCTGGTAAAAAAGATGACGACGTCACTCCTGGACGATTGTCAACAATCTTAGCTGACGCCAAAGAGGTATTTCAACAAGAACTGGGCACTCTTAAAGGCGTAACCGCCTCGATAAAAATAGAAGAGAATGCAATTCCCAAGTTTTTCAAAGCAAGACCGGTACCATATGCAATTCACCCAGTCGTCGAGGCAGAGCTGGAGAATCTGGAGAATGCAGGCGCGTTATCTAAGGTAGACTGGAGCGAGTGGGCGACACCCATCATTCCTGTCATGAAGAAAACGTTAAACAATAAGTCTGAGGAGCCAAGGAAGGTTCGCATCTGTGGGGACTTCAAGGTGACGGTGAACCCAGTCCTTCACACAGTACAATATCCTCTTCCAAGGATAGAAGATATCTTCGCCTTGCTATCTGGAGGGAAGCGTTTTACAAAAATTGACCTAGCACAAGCATATTTGCAGATGGAGGTTGACGAATCCTCTAGGAAGTATCTCACGATAAACACTCACAAAGGTCTTTACCAGTATAATCGACTGGTATTCGGAGTAGCATCAGCTCCGGCGATATGGCAAAGAGTGATGGAACAAGTCCTGCAAGGGATTCCGGGGACTCAGTGTTACTTAGACAACATCCTAGTGACAGGTGAAGATGACAGTGAACACCTTAACAACTTAGAACAGGTGCTCACTAGACTACGTGAACATGGGCTACGAACCAACCGCCCCAAGTGCGAGTTTTTTAAGAAACAGATATCGTATTGTGGCCATGTGATTGATGAAGAGGGGTTACATAAGTCCCCTGACAAAATTGAAGCAGTTGTTAAGGCCCCAGCGCCTGAAAATGTGTCGCAACTGAGGTCATTCCTCAGATTGGTGAATTACTACCATAAATTTTTACCGAATCTGTCCCAATTCTGCACCCACTGAACGCCCTACTACAAACGGGAGTAGCATGGCAATGGAGCAATGACTGTAAGCGGGCCTTTCAGAAGAGTAAGGACCTAATCACTTCAAGAGAAGTATTGGCTCACTACAACCCATCACTACCGATAAGACTGGCGTGTGATGCATCTCCCTACGGCATTGGAGCGGTACTGTCACATGAATTCCTTGATGGGTTCGAGAGGCCGATAGCTTTTGCATCACGTTCGTTAACTTCGGCCGAGCGTAACTACGCCCAGATTGACCGAGAGGCCCTCAGCCTAGTGTGGGTGGTGAAGAAGTTCAATCACTACCTGCACGGTCAAAAATTTACTCTACTAACTGATCATCAACCTATTGTCTCCATTTTCAACCCTCAGAAGGGCGTACCGATAATGACAGCACAACGGCTACAGAGGTGGTCCCTTTTCCTAGGGGCACACCAATATGACATTGAGTACAAAGGAACTAAACAGCATGGGAATGCTGATGGATTGTCGCGCCTACCGTTGCCGACGGTGGAAGAAGAACTTGCAGTGGATCCAATGGAGATATTCCACTCGACCACAGTCGAATGTCTCCCTGTGACGAATGCAAGCATAGAAAAGGAAACACGGAATGACCCGACACTATCCCGGGTCTATGATTTAACGGTGAAGGGATGGCCAGCACATGGCGAACCACTGCTGCCAGCATTCTCGCCGAGAAGAGAACAGCTGTCAGTGTGCAGAGGAACCTTGATGTGTGGATCCAGAGTAGTAATTCCACCTAAGTTGACGGATAGAGTGCTCAATGAGCTTCATGAGGGTCATCTGCGTGGGGTAAAAATGAAGAACTTAGCCAGAGCGTTTGTGTGGTGGCCGGGAATCGATAGAGAAATCGAAGAGATGACCAAGAGCTGTACAGGATGCCAGCAGGTCCAAAACGCCCCACCACAAGCTCCTCTGCATCCATGGGAGTGGCCCTCATCTCCATGGCAAAGGGTGCACATTGATTTTGCTGGTCCCTTTATGGACTCGATGTTTTTAATTGCGGTGAATGCACATTCAAAGTGGCCAGAGGTAATAAAAATGTCCTCAACCACCACAGAAAAAACTATCACAGTCTTACGAACCATATTCGCCAGGAATGGGCTGCCTGAACAGATTTGGTCTGACAATGGACCACAGTTTGTGTCTGAAGAGTTCCGGAGGTTCTTAAAGAACAATGGTGTTAAGCATTACACATCCGCCCCATATCATCCAGCCACTAATGGATTGGCCGAGAGATTTGTTCAAACATTCAAGAAGGCTATCAAGGCAATGTGTAATGAAGATATACCCCTACAACACAAGGTGGACAACTTCTTGTTTGCCTACCGGAATGCGACACATGCGGTTACTAACCAAACTCCTGCCATGATGTTCTTCAATCGAAGACTACGATGCCGTTTGGATCTGGTTAAGCCGAACATCAGAAGAGATGTGGAGAACAGGCAGTTTCAGAATATGAATGAAAGACCGACCAGGAGTTTTAAGATAGTTCAAGCAGTGTTGGCCCGGGACTACCGCACAGAGAAATGGCAGCCAGGAACGATTTGTACATGGCAAGGACCTCTCATGTATACCGTGGACGTTGGAGAGAACATTGTAAGACGCCATGCTGACCAGATTCTAGAATCACTGGAAAACGTCAACTCCACACCATGATCTGATACACCTGGCGATGAAACCGACGTACCAATTGCATCTACCGCAGAATCGGTGATATTGGAAGCAGATGAACCAAACAACGACATTGATCCCGACTCAACCTTGCCAGAAGAACCTGATACCCCAAAGAGGCGTTATCCAGACAGAATCAGGAAGCCTCCTCAAAGACTGAACTTATAATTGCTTAACCTCAACCAATGTATCTAGCAACCGTAATTGTGATTGTAATTAGTTATCATTTAGTTGTTAAATGAATGTTATGTACTGTTTATCTAAAAGGGGAGGAATTGTTGTGTATGTACCTTTAAGGGAATAACTGGTCTCAGACTGCAGTACTGGCAGTGACCACCCCTGTATAACAGGCGCTAGCAGCCCTCTGTAGTTTCAGTTTCCCAATTGTCTCCATTCAGTAAAGACTTGTTATGATCAACTCCTGCTGTCCGTGTCTCAATTATACACGGACATAATAGGAAACAGGAGCCAGAAGTACGAAAATGGCAAACCACTATAAAGATAGGATTAGCAATGCAGTTAAGAGGCTCTTAACTGCCTTAATTACCTGTCCCACCAGTTCCCGTCGGGTCAGTTTGGGAGCAGCTGAACAGACACTCACGAAAATCACGTGGAGGCGGGGTGGAGGCAGGTTTGGTGTCTGAAGCCATTTTTTCCGATTTTCGCTGCCAACCCGCCTCCAAACCCGCCTCCTCAGGGCTATTAAAATCAAGCTCATATGATTTGGAGGAGGCAGCTCAGACATTACCAAATGTATTGGGAAAATATGTAAGTGAAAAGCAAAATTGTAGATGAAACTGTACTATGGACAAATGTAAAGTATTGCCGATAGGAAGGTAAAATGGTCAATGCATGAATGGTGTTGAAACTGTTTCTCCTTGTTTACTTTATCAAAATCCCTCATAATTTTGAACAAATCTATTAAATCTCCACTTAATCTTCTCTGCTCTAAGGACAATAATCCCAGATTCTCCAGTCTCCACATAACTGAAGTTCCTCATCCTTGGTACCATTCTAGTAAATCTCCTCTTTATCCTCTCCAAGGCCTTGACATCCTTCCTAAATTGGACACACTACTCCAGCTGAGGCCTAACCAGTAATTTATAAAGGTTTAGCGTAACTTCCTGACTTTTGTGCTCTATGCCTCTATATATAAAGCCAAGGATGCCAATAGTTCTCAGTGACACATGTTATTTCATAGACGTTATTACTTTTATTTCCAATCATTTCATTGACTTACATTATGGAGATCTGGGTCGTTTTGTACCTAGAAATTTATGTTTTAATTTGTCGAATTTTTTAGTCAAAAATTATAAGTACAACACACGTACATTTTAGTTTCTACATGTGTCTTGTTTCAATGACATTTACTGTCTGTGTAAAGTGCAAAAAAATACCAGTTTATATCCAGTGAGACAGTAAATTTAAATAGGTACAAAAAAATGCTGTGAGGATGTTTTATGTCACTTGCAAAATTTTCAACGTGATTTTTCTGGAAAAAATTGGGAGATTTTGTTTGTTCCTCTAAGTGTATAAAATCTTTCAGCTGGACACCTGGAAAATAGTTCCCCAAATTGTTCTGTTATGTGACTACAGAGCATTCTGTACTTTGAAATGTTTGTGCGTTCACTGTTTTTCTCCTAATACTGTCTTCAGATTGGAACCAATGGCCCAGTGGAACCCTTATCAGTCAAATGACTGAAAACCTTTCTCAATTATAACTACTTAAGGGAACTCTAGCTGTTAAACCATTGTAGACTGAAGATAAAAACATATATAAACCTTTCTTGATAAGTGGAAATGAACTGGACTGTTTTAATTGCGGTTTTTGCCAATGAATTGCCAACTCAATTGTATAACATTGCTGTCTCAAATATAATATTGGGTCAGAAATTCGGGTCGGAGGCTTCCCGCGGGTGCAAGCCCCCGACCTGCACTTACATAGCGCACCTGCCGTTGTGTTGTGGGCCCGCGTAGGATTCCGATCCTGGGCCTGCTCCAGCTGCCGGCGTGCAGTGCTTGTGTATCCCAGCGGCGAAGTTAGTTCGAAGCATCCCCTGGGATCACGTGGGCCATGGGGAGCCAATCGTAGCAGGGAATCTCTATTCATAGATTTGACAGGAAGACCTGTCAAATTTATGAATAGAGTTCGGCCCCAAAACATAACTAAAACTTCAAATAAATTTTTAAAAACATCACATTTTTAAAATAACTATAAATTACATAAAATAACTATTTTAAACAATAATTTAAATTTTTGAAAAATTAATTACAGTTTTGAACGGAGCTAAAAATAAACGTACCTTTCTTTAAAGTATTTAAAAATAATAAACCTGTGGAAAAAATTTTTAATTTTACTTAATTCACCACTTACCTTGTTAAAAACAGGCCTTGCAACTGTTTTTAAAAGCGTAGCTGCTGGAGACTTACCCTCCCGGAGAAATCTGGAAAAAAAACGGAAGTTCCAGGCGTACGTGCTGCCTCTCCGGCGCACGCGTTCAACCTGTGAACCCCTTCCTTTAAGGGAACAGAAGTTCCGGTTTCCCATGCATGCACAGTGCATGCACGAAACCGGCACTTTTGTTGGGCCTACGCATGAGTACCCAGCGCGTACTCACCTGCAGGGACCCGAATTTCTGGCCCAAGATAAAAACATATATAAATCTTTCTTGATAAGTGGAAATGAACTGGACTGTTTTAATTGTGGTTTTTGCCAATGAATTGCCAACTCTATTGTATAACATTGCTGTCTCAAATATAATATTATACATTTCAGCAGGCTTCTACTTTAAGATTAAATACTTTGCAGTCTACGCCAGTTTTATGGAAATACTGGACAAAGTCTCCAGCTTCTTTAACTGATAATTGCCATTTTTTATTGAAATTTCAGTAAAGATTTAATTAGTTATACATAATGGGATGGAGTTTCTGCTTTGGGCACAATCGGCAATCTGGGCGCAAATTGCCCTCAAATTTGCACTGGTGAAGTTATGGTTCAGGTTTCCGCTCAAACTCACTTGACTCCATGTTGCAGTGCTGCCCATTTTGTGTTGTATTCCTTGCTCCCTTTCACGCCATCTCACCTTCTCTCCGAAAACAGAATCATTCCCCAGATATATTCCCCATCCTTCTTTCTGAGATGGTTTGCTGAATGTGCGTCCAAGCGGAATGGGAAACCTTCGCTTCAAGGAGCAGAGAATGATGTGGGCCATAAATACAAGATAGTTACTAATAAATCCAATAGGGAAATAAGGAGAAATGTCTTGGCTCAGAGAGTGGTGAGAATATGGAACTCGTGGTTCCACAGGAAGTGGTTGCGGCAAATAGCTTACATTTAAAAGGAAACTAGACGAGCACATGAGACAAAAGGGAATAGAAAGATTTGCTGAAAGGCTGAGATGAGGCAGATGGAATGGGAGGAGACTCGATTGAAGTATAAACACCACCACAGACTAGGTGGGCCGAATGGCCTATTTCTGTGCTGTATATTCTATGTAATTCCAGAACAGTTCTTAAACTGGGACACAATGATTTAATAGTGTTCAGTAAGACAGTAAATTTGAATCAGTACAAAAGAATGCTGGTTCTCAATTTACCATCTCCCAAGTCCCAGCTTTGGTCACTCATCGTCATTGATTCTACAGTTTCTGTATCATGGATTATGTGCAAGAACCAGGTCCAGAACCAAACCTTGTCATTGACCTCGACTCGTACGCCAAGGATTGGATGACTGCAATGGCCATCACTCCACCAATTTTGTTTTATTTCTCAGGGGCTGTTATCTCCTCTGCTGTTTGACCTGATTATTGACCTTCTGGTGATAAAGAGCTGGGCATTCATAGATTTGCAGTTGCGATTGTTGGCAGGGAGTACAGGAACTCACTGTATGCTGACAATGCCCAACTATACATTGATGACATGCTGAGCACTCCTCCATAAGTGGCAGTAAGCTTTCTACAACATGGTTTCTGTCAGGACACAGGATCAATTGGGTTGAGACAGAAGCTATAACGTTGGGACCTTTCCTCCTCTTCAAGAGCTACACCAGTAATTTTTTCAATAGCAAAATACTGCGGATGCTGGAAATCTGAAATAACAACAGAAAACGCTGGAAAAACTCAGCAGGCCAGGCAGCATCAGTGGAGAGAGAAACAGAGTTAACATTTCAGGTCGAAGACCTTTTGTCAGAACTGGAAAAAAGCAGGAAATGGAAAGCAAGTTTAGGGGCTGGGAAAAGGGGGAGGGGATGAAAGAACAAAAGGGAAGGTCAGTGATAGGATAGAAAGCAGGAGAGATTAAGAGACATTGAGAGAAATTAAGAGATATTCAAGGCAAGAGGAGGTGGTAATGCGACAGGTTAAGGAATAAAGGATGGCTCTAGATGAAGGGCTCGAATTTCATCGTGTCGTTGAGGTGGGATTGGAGGCGTGTGGGGGGTTAAAATTGCAAAAACTGGCAGGCGGGCCCAACCCCGCCTCCATCCCGCTTCCAAGCAATTTTCATGAAATCGTGTCTACTGGTCCTGTCTCTGTCCCACCTCCAAGAGGTGGGATAGGCCATTAAGGCCCTTAACAAGCTCTAAATTGCCTCTGTAATGCCATTTTGATAGGCCTTGGTGATTTTAACCCTTTTCCTACATGAAACACGCCTGTTCTGAAACACAACGGTGAAACCTGGCGGGAGCACAATTGGATTGCTGACTATCAGCTGCAGCTCAACCATTAAGTAGGAGATTTGATCAACCATCATTTGCAGGTTGCAGGACTTTGTTGTCTCAGGTCTGGGGGAACTTTTAGAAGGCATAACCACAGCTGTGGAAGTTTGGAGCCTGACACCCATCTCCACTGTGACCTCCTGGGAAACCCCTCTCACCACCTTGACTGTGCGCTTCCTCAACTGAGGCATATACCAGAAGCATGGGAGCCATTTATTTCCTTCCCTTCTGGACATTAGATGAGGATGAAGACCAGCCGCGGCACCAGCAGAACCATGAACAACAGCAGCACCAACAGCAGCAGCAACAACAGCAGCGCCAAGCTGCTGCTCACCCACCTGAAGCTGCACAGGCCAGAAGGGGCCAGCGCATGGAAGTCCTTCGGCGCAGGAGATACCCCCGAAACAGGGTCTACAGACACAGGGTCAGCTACCTCAACATGCCTGAGCAGCAATGCCAAAGGCGGCTCCGACTTTTGTAAGAGGTAGTGGGTGACATCTGCACAATGCTGCAACAAGGCCTGCAGCCCAGAGGACCAGGTGGACAACCCTTACCAGTGGCCGTTAAAGTCACCACTGCACTCAACTTTTTTGCCTCAGGCTCATTCCAGGGATCAGCAGCAGACATCAGCGGCATCTCCCAGGCGGCCGCACACACTTGCATCATGCAGGTAACCGATGCCCTCTTTGCCATCGCGCACAATCACATCCATTTATCCAAGGATCAAGCAAGTGTCATGGCGCGTGCGGTTGGATTAGCTAATCTGGCAGGCTTTCCAAGGGTGCAGGGCATCGTTGACTGCACACATGTGGCCCTTAAGGCACCCCATTGCAATCCAGATATTTTTGTCAACCGCAAGGGCTTCCACTCCCTTAACGTTCAGCTGGTGTGTGACCACAAGAAGGAAATTTTGCATGTTTGTGCCAAGTACCCTAGCAGTTGCCATGACTCCTTCATACTGCGCCAGTCTAGTGTGCCTCCGCTATTCAGTCCGCCAGACCAACTTAACGGATGGCTACTTGGAGACAAGGGCTATCCCCTGAAGACGTGGCTAATGATGCCGTTGAGGAGCCCATCCAACAAAGCTGAGGAGAGCTACAACTCCAGCCACATGTCCACCAGAGCCATAATCGAGCAAACCATTTGTTTGATGAAGATGCGCTTCAGATGCCTGGATAGATCAGGTGGAGCTCTGCAGTACTCAGCAGCCAGGGTCTCCCGAATCATCGTGGTTTGCTGTGCACTTCACAACATGGCAAAGCGTCGTGGCTTGCAGATTCCTGAGGACCAAGTGGCTCGTCACATATCCTCCTCAGATGAGGAAGAGGAGGAGGAGAGCGAAAATAAACATCTTGCAGAGGCCCATCAACCAGCGGCAGCAGTACGCGAGAACATTGCTGCCCGGGATGCAAGGAACGCACTCATCTTGGCCAGATTTGCTTAGCCTAGCCAATCCAGCACTTTTGCCTCGCAGCTTCTTACCTGAGCATCAACAATGGCCAAGAACCAACGGATTTCTAGCAATTTGACCACCATACTGACAATTGCAAGTTATCCTAAGCCCTCAATGTGGAAGTTGTTAGATCCGGGTATCTTAATGTTGTGTCCTTCAATAATCAGACAAAGACTGCAGGGAACGATCAACAGGTGTTTACTGAATGAGGTTCAAACTACAACTGACTGTACAGAGCACTACTCAGGGTTTATATACAGGTGTGGTCACTGCCGGTACTACAGGATACAGGAGCTGTAAAAAGTAGTTCTCCCCCTTAAAGGTACATACACTACAATTCCTCCCCTTTTAGATTAACAGTACCATAACACTCATTTAACAATTAAATATCAAACTAATTATATTTAACACTTTTAACATGCAACATTAACTGGAAATAGTCCATTTATAAATTCAGTCTTTGGGGAGGCTTCCTGATTCTTTCTGGATAACGCCTTTCCCGAGTGTCTCGCTCTTGGTGCGGAGGCAATTCTAACACCCTGTCGTCAGTTGATTCATCAGCTTCCAATGCTATTGTTTCTGAGGTAGATGCAACCTGTACGTCGGGTTCCTCACCAGGTACGTATGGCCGAGACATGGGGTTGACTCGTTCCTGTGACGCTAGGATCTGGTCAGCATGGCGTCTCACAATGTTCTCCCCAACATCCACTGTGTACATTAGTGGCCCCTGCTGTGTGCATATCGTTCCTGGTTGCCATTTCTCTGTTTGGTAGTCGCGGGCCAAGACTGGTTGCCCTACATTGAAGCTCCTTGTCGGCTTCTCATTGATGTGCTGGAATTGCTTACTCTCAACATCTCTTCGTACATTTGGTCTGAGCAAATCCAGACGAGATTTCAACCTTAGGTTAAAGAACATCATGGCCGGGGCCTGGTTGGTGACTGCATGTGTCGCATTTCTGTAGGCTAACAGGAAATTGTCCACCTTATGCTGCAGTGGAATGTCGTCATTGCACATGGCCTTTACTGCTTTTTTAAAGGTTTGTACGAACCTCTCAGCCAATCCATTTGTGGCTGGGTGATACGGGGCAGATGAGTAATGCCTTACCCCATTCCTTTTCATAAATCTTCGAAACGCTTCGGACACAAACTGTGGTCCGTTATCAGAGCAAATCTGCTCTGGTAAGCCGTTCCTGGCAAAAATGGTCCGTAGGACTGCAATAGTTTTCTCCGTGGTGGTGGAGGACATTTTGATCACCTCAGGCCATTTCGAGTGCGCATCCACGGCTATTAAAAACATTGAGTCCATGAATGGACCAGCAAAATCAATATGCACCCATTGCCATGTGTGGTGTCCGTGTGTTGATAGAGACACTGAAGACAGGAGTTGGTTCACAGGTGTTTACTAAGCAAAGTCTGGAGGGGTACTAACGGATATAACACAATATACAGGCTTATATAGCCCGAGTGGCCATTACCGGCATTACAGCACACATGGGGCTCTTAAAGGCACATACACTACAATTCCTCCCCTTTTAGCTAACCAGTACACCATATTTTAAGTAATTATTAATTACATGTTATAAGAAAAATAATATACATATTGCTGAAGTTAATTAATTATAAGTCAGTCTCTCTGGAGGCTTCCTGACTCAGTCCGGATAACGCCTCGGTGGTGCAGTAGTTTCTGGTGGTGTAGAAGGTTCTTTTGGCAAGGCTGATTCGGCTTGAATGCCAGTGTCAGGTTCATCGGGTTCTAGTATCACCAGATCGGAGGTAGATATGGGTATCTCTACTTCATCGTTAGGCGTATAGAGTTATGGTGTAGGTTGTCCCTTTTCGGATGACTCTATGAGTTGGTCAGCATGGCGCCTTATTCTGCTTTCTCCAATGTCCACAGTATACATCAGTGGTCCTAGTCGTGTGCAGATAGTTCCAGGCTGCCATTTCTCGGTACGGTAGTCCCGGGCCAAAACTTGTTGACCTATCTGGAAGGTTCTAGTTGGCCTTTCATTCATGCCTTGAAACTGCCGGTTCTCCACGTCCCTTCTGATGTTGGGCTTGACCAAGTCCAGCCGGCATCTTAGGTTTCTATTGAAGAACATCATGGCGGGAGTTTGGTTGGTAACCATATGTGTTGCATTCCTGTATGCGAACAAGAAGTTATCCACCTTGTGCTGAAGTTTTATGTCTTCATTACCCATGGCCTTTATGGCCTTCTTGAAGGTCTGGACAAACCTTTCAGCCAATCCATTGGTGGCGGGATGGTATGGGGCGGACGTGTAGTGCTTAACCCCATTGTTTTTTAAGAACTTCCTGAATTCTTCGGACACAAATTGCGGTCCATTATCAGAACAGATCTGTTCCGGCAGCCCATTCCTGGCAAATATGGTCCTTAATACTGTGATGCTTTTTCCCGTGGTGGTGGAGGACATCTTTATTACCTCCGGCCACTTGGAGTGTGCATCAACCGCGATTAAGAACATTGAGTCCATAAATGGACCAGCAAAGTCGATGTGTACCCTTTGCCAGGGAGATGAGGGCCACTCCCATGGATGTAGAGGGGCTTGTGGTGGAGCGTTTTGGACCTTCTGGCATCCTAGGCAGCTCTTGGTCATTTCTTCGATGTCTCCATCGATACCTGGCCACCATACAAACGCCCTGGCTAGGTTCTTCATTTTCACTCCACCCAGATGCCCCTCATGAAGCTCCTTTAGCACTTTATCCTGGAGTTTGGGTGGAATCACCACTCTGGATCCACACATCAAGGTTCCTCGGCACACTGACAGCTGTTCTCTTCTTTGCGAGAATGCTGGCAACAGTGGTTCGCCATGTGCTGGCCATCCCTTCACTGTTAAATCGTAGACCCGTGAGAGAGTCGGGTCATTTCTCGTTTCCCTTTCAATGGCAGAATTTGTTACTGGTAGACATTCCACTATGGTAGAGTGGAACATCTCCACTGGGTCTACTGTAGGTGCCTCTTCTACCGTTGGCAACGGTAGGCGCGATAAACCGTCAGCATTCCCATGCTGTTTTGATCCTTTGTATTCTATGTTGTATTGGTGTGCCCCTAGAAAAAGGGACCACCACTGTAGCCTTTGCGCTGTCATAATGGGAACACCCTTTTTAGGGTTGAATATGGAGATGAGGGGTTGATGGTCAGCCAACAAGGTAAATTTTTGTCCGTGTAGGTAATGGTTGAATTTCTTCACTCCCCATACCAGGCTGAGTGCTTCCCTGTCGATTTGGGCATAGTTACGCTCAGCTGAGTTCAATGAGCGTGACGCAAAAGCTATCGGCCGTTCCGAGCCATCAGGGAATTTATGCAATAATACTGCTCCTATGCCGTAAGGGGATGCATCACACGCCAGTCTGATTGGCAGTGATGGGTTGTAATGAGCCAAAACTTCTTTGGATGTGATTAAGTCTTTGCATTTATGGAAGGCACGTTTACAGTCTTCGTTCCATTTCCAAATTACTCCTGTTTGTAGCAGTTCATTAAGAGGGTGTAGAAGAGTTGATAAGTTCGGTAAAAATTTATGATAGTAATTTATTAATCCCAGGAACGACCTTAATTGTGAAACATTTTCAGGTGCTGGGGCTTTTATGACCGCTTCAATTTTTTCAGGTGACTTATGCAACCCTTCCTTATTTATTATGTGGCCACAATATGATAATTGATTTCGGAAAAATTGGCACTTGGGGCGATTTGCTCGTAGGCCCCGTTCTCTCAGCCTAGTGAGCACCTGCTACAAATTGGCAAGGTGCTCGTTGTCGTTTTCTCCTGTTACAAGGATGTCGTCTAGGTAGCATTGAGTACCCGGAATCCCTTGGAGGACTTGCTCCATAGCTCTTTGTCAGATAGCTGGAGCGGATGCTACTCCGAAAACTAGTCGATTGTACTGGTACAGACCTTTGTGTGTATTTATCGTGAGATATTTTTTTAGAGGCCTCTTCAACCTCCATCTGTAGATATGCCTGTACCAAGTCAATTTTGGTGAAACGTTTCCCTCCGGATAGTGAGGCGAAAATATCTTCTATCCTTGGAAGAGGAAGGACCGTGTGAAGGACCGGGTTTACCGTCACCTTGAAGTCTCCACAGATGTGAATTTTTCTCTGTTCTTCAGATTTATTATTATTCAAAGCTTTCTTCATGACTGGAACGATGGGTGTTGCCCACTCGCTCCAATCTATTTTGGATAATACGCCTGCACTTTCTAAATTTTCCAGCTCTGCCTCGACTGCTGGACGAATTGCGTATGGCACTGGTCTTGCTTTAAAAAACTTGGGAATTGCTGCATCTTCCACTTTTATTGAGGCGGTGATGCCTTTCATGGTTCCTAGTTTCTCTTGGAACACTTCTTTGGCGTTGGCCAAGATGTCTTTTAATCGTTCAGGTATGATGTCATCATCGTTTTTTTTCTTACTGGTCACCGTCAGTGCCTGAATGGAGTGCCAGTCTAAACGTATTTTCCTGATCCATTCACGTCCTAACAGCGGTGGGCCACCATCTTGTAGAATGTATAAATACAACTTTTGTATTTCCTTGCCGTTGTATACAACAGGCACCCTTATTTTTCCTTTGGGGTATACTTTCTGCCCCGTATGTGTTTTTAAGATAATGGATGTGTCTTTTAAAGGTATATGCGGAAATAGCCTCTCGTAATCCCGTCGATTTATTACGGTCAGAGCTGATCCTGTATCTAGCTCCATTTTAACTGGGGACCCTGCTATCGTGAGGGTAACCCAAATGGTCTGGTAATCATCTTTGGCAAGTACATTATGTAATTTGAGACAGCTTAGTCTCTTGTTTTCGGAGTCGCTATCGCTCTTCTGGTCTTCGGAACTACTGTCCGTCATCATTTGTACCTTTCTGTACTTTTCTTTATTGATTTTTTTTTTCCTGTCTGTGGATTTATTTTGTCCAGATCGGCATACCCATGCAATGTGTCCAATCTTTCCGCATTGCCTGCATACTTTGTCCTTGAACCAGCAGTCCCTCTGGTTATGGGTGGATCTGCCGCAGCGATAACATCTTTCGAAACCCTGTGTCATTTCATGGGTGCCGAAGTCCTGTGTCTTTTGTTGTATCTCTGCAGCTCCTCTTGCTGCTGCTTCGCATGATACAGCCATACTGAAAGCCTTGTCCAGTGTTAAATCTTTTTCAGAAAGTAGCCTTTTTTGTGTTCCTTCACTTAAGAGACTGCAGACGAATTTGTCTCGAAGATAATCTGCTAGTCCTGCCCCGAATTGGCAGTGTTTTGATAGCTTTCTTAATTCGGTGAGGTAATCAGCGTTAATTTCATTCTTGTGTTGATTTCTCTTGAAGAATTTGAATCGTTCCGCTATCAGCAGCGGTGTTGGGTTTAAGTGCTCCTGCAGGGTATCAACAATTTCTTTAAAATCCTTGTCCTTTGGTTTGGCTGGAGTGATTAAATTTCGTAACAGCCCGTATGTCTTTGCGCCCATTAGATTCAGCAGTACTGAAGCTTTTTTTTCATCTTCTATTCCATTTGCAGTGCCATATACCTCTACTCTTTCCACATATGTGGTCCAATCCTCTATTTCGCTATCAAGAGCATCAATATTGCCAGACTGAGGCATCTTAGAAAAGATATGGCACTTCCCGCGCTTTTCTTTCTTTTCTGCAGAAAAGATATGGCGCTTCCCGCACTTTTCCGCCGCTGCTGCCGATGACAACGCTGTTTCCCGCGGTTTCCGTTCTTTTTTTATTTATTTATTTACAGTTGGAGACTCGTTCCCGCCGGACTTTCTCTCTAGGTCTGAACGCCGACCTGCTTGCAGCGCCGGCCGTCTCCCGAGTGCTCCCTCCCCGTCTGTTATTGCTTACCTCCGATTTCGCTGCTTGTCCCAGCTGTAGAGCCAGCCACTGGAGCCCCAGCCTGACGCCCAGGAAGGATTAGCGCAGTACCTGCCACCAGCTTGGCCAGCTGGTGAAACCACAGCTTCTTTCACTTTCTTGAGTCTTCTGGACGCCCGAGGAATCGATGTCCTTGAGGTGCTGCCGAATTGCAGGTAAGTCCATTTCCACTTCGTCGCCACTGTGGTGTCCGTGTGTTGATAGAGACACTGAAGACAGGAATTGGTTCATAGGTGTTTACTAAGCAAAGTCTGGAGGGGCACTAATGGATATAACACAATATACAGGCTTATATAGCCCGAGTGGCCATTACCGGCATTACAGCACACATGGGGCTCTTAAAGGCACATACACTACGCCATGGAGATGAGGGCCACTCCCATGGGTGTAGAGGGGCATGTGGTGGTGCATTTTGGACCTTCTGGCATCCTGAGCAGCTCTTTGTCAGGTCCTCGATTTGCTGATCGATCCCCGGCCACCACACATAAGCCCTAGCAAGGCTTTTCATTTTCACCCCTCCCAGATGACCTTCGTGAAGCTCATTGAGCACTCTCTCCCTTAACTTGGGTGGAATTACCACTCGGGATCCACACATCAAGGTCCCCTGGCATACTGTTCTCTTCTGGATGAGAATGCTGGCAACAGTGAGTCGCCATGTGCTGGCCATCCCTTCATCGTCAAATCATATACCCGAGACAGTGTCAGGTCATTTCGGGTCTCCTTCTCTCGACCAGCGTTAGTTACTGGCAAGCATTCAATTATAGTCAAATGAAATATTTTGACAGGATCCACTGCTGGTGCTTCCTCCGCAGTAGGCAGTGGCAGGCGTGATAGCCCATCAGCGTTTCCATGCTGTTTCGTGCCCTTATACTCGATATCATATTGGTGCGCCCCTAGAAAAAGGGACCATCTTTGTAGCCGTTGCGCAGTCATCACCGGAACGCCCTTCTTTGGATTAAAGATGGAGACAAGTGGTTGGTGGTCAGTCAGCAAGGTGAACTTTTGCCCGTGCAGATAGTGATTGAACTTTTTCACTCCCCACACTAGGCTGAGGGCCTCCCTGTCAATCTGGGCGTAGTTACGCTCGGCTGAGGTTAGTGACCGAGACGCAAAGGCTACTGGCCTCTCCGAGCCGTCCGGGAATTTGTGCGACAGCACCGCTCCAATGCCATAGGGTGATGCATCACACGCCAACCGAATTGGTAGTGCTGGGTTGAAATGAGCCAACACCTCTTTCGATGTGATCAATGCTTTGCTCTTCTGGAAAGCTCGTTTACATTCGTCACTCCACTTCCATGGTACCCCCGTTTGCAGTAGGGTGTTCAGTGGGTGTAGTACGGTAGACAAATTTGGTAAGAACTTATGGTAGTAGTTCACCAGCCCGAGGAACGACCTCAGTTGTGACACATTTTCCGGTGCTGGAGCCTTGACTACTGCCTCAATCTTTTCAGGGGACTTATGTAACACCTATTTATCAATAACGTGGCCACAATACGAGATCTGCTCCTGGAAAAACTCGCATTTGTGGCGATTAGCTCGGAGCCCATATTCCTTCAATCTAGTGAGCACCTGCTCCAGGTTGGCAAGGTGATCACTGTCATTTTTGCCCGTGACCAGGATGTCGTCCAAATAACACTGGGTCCCTGGAATCCCTTGCAGGACCTGATCCAGTGCCCTTTGCCAAATAGCCGCAGCTGATGCTACCCCGAACACCAGCCGATTGTATTGGTAGAGACCTTTATGAGTGTTGATCATGAGGTACTGTTTCGAGGCTTCTTCTACCTCCATTTGCAGGTATGCCTGGGCCAGATCAATCTTAGTGATGTGTTTCCCTCCAGATAGCGAGGCGAAAATATCTTCAATCTGAGGAAGCGGATATTGTACAGTGTGAAGGACTGGGTTCACTGTCACCTTAAAGTCCCCACAGATGCGAACCTTCTTTGGTTCCCCAGGCGTATTACTCAACGACCTCTTCATTACAGGAACGATGGGTGTAGCCCACTCGCTCCAGTCCACTTTGGACAGTACTCCTGAACATTCCAAACCTTCCAGCTCTGCTTCGACGGCTGGGCGGATCGCATAAGGTACCGGTCTGGCCTTAAAAAACTTTGGGCTTGCATTTTCCTCTATTTTAATCGTCGCTGTTATGCCTTTTAGTGTTCCGAGTCCCTGCTGGAACACTTCTTGTGCGTCAGTTAGCATTTTTGACAGTCGTCCAGGTGTGACGTCGTCATCCTTTTTGGCATCTACAGTCAGTGCTTGTATGGAATGCCAATCTAGCTCTATCTTCCAGATCCGTTCACATCCTAGTAGTGGTGATCCTCCATCTGGCAATACATATAGGTCCATTTTTGGTGTTTCCTTGCCGTTATATATAACGTTCACCCTTATTTTTCCTTTGGGGTAGACTTTTTGCCCCGTGTACGTCTTCAAGACAATCTTTGTATCTCTCAAGGGTATTGTGGTAAACCACTGTTTGTATTCCACTGTGTACATGTCTGTACATGCCTCGGCTAACTCATCCCACAAGTCCAGGTATAAAGGTGACTGCTCCACAGTCCCTCTGTATTCTGGACTGGTCGGCCACTCGAGGCACACCTTCATTCTCTTGTTAATAAAAGCCTGTTAGTTACTCACTTAACCTCAGTCTTTTGAGTGATTGATAGCGCATCAATTTTATTAACAAGATTTTTTATAATGGAGAAGATCCTCACACCAGCATGCCTAGACTTAGACCATCGGGAGGTGGACACATCCACCAAGTTTACTCACTGGCTTAGGTGCTTTGAAAAATTCCTGACCGCCTCCGCTGCAATGGTCAAATCGGATGAGGACAAACTGGATGTCCTGACCTCCAAAGTGAACCACCGAGCGTACTCGGTCATCCAGGACGCGACCTCGTACACGGCTGCTATCAAGCTCCTCAAGGACCAGTACACGCGCCCAGTGAACGAGGTGTACGCCAGGCACCTCAAGGGGAGTCGTAAACAACAACCTGGGGAATCGACCGAGGAATACCTTCAGGCACTGTCTGTGCTTGGCCGGGCCTGTGGTTGTAAGGATGTAAAGGCCGCCGTGTACACAGAGGAACTTATCCGGGACGCTTTTGTGGCGGGCCACAGGTCCAATTACACCCGACAGCGACTGTTGGAGCAGAGTGACCTCGACCTCAACAAGGCCTCTGAACTCGTACTATCATTGGACGCAGCCTACCGGGGCATGGATGCCTACTCCTCTGCACCGTGGACGCCGCGGGGAACGACAGCCTGGGACATGGTAGGACCATCTCATAGCGCCGTGCCACCCCAGCCACATCCCAGCAACGGCCCAACTACCGCAGCAGTGTCCCAAGGCCAGAAATGCTACTTCTGTGGCCAGGCCAAACACCCCAGAGCGCGCTGCCCGGCGAAAAATGCGATCTGCTCGGGCTGCGGGAAGAAGGGACACTACACCAGCGTCTGCAGGGCCAAAGCCACCCCGAACCCCAGCAGCGCCGCATGTGGGCCGTGCAGGCCGCCATCTTGGGCCTCCCCAGCCATGTGCGAACCACCGGAACAGCAGCCATTTTGGACGCCTCCAGCCACATGGGGATCATGGACGCCGCCATCTTGGACGCCAGCCGCCATCTTGGCCCCCAACACCGCCTCATCTGATACCCGCAACGACACACCGACCCCTACGCTGGCCTCCGTTACGCTGGACCAAGCGAGACCGCACCAACTGGCCCGGTCCACAATGGACATTAAGGTAAATGGTCACAAAACTATCTGCCTTTTTAACTCTGGGAGCACGGAGAGCTTCATCCACCCCGACACGGTGCGGCGTTGCTCTCTCCCAGTCCTGCCTGCGCACCAGCGGATTTCTATGGCCTCCGAGTCCCAGTCGGCGGACATTGGCGGCTACTGCGTGGTGACACTCTTAGTAGACGGGACTGTGTACGATAATTTTAAACTTCTGGTCCTGCCCCACCTCTGCGCTGCCATCCTACTAGGGTTAGATTTTCAGTGCCACCTTAAAAGTGTTACGATGGCGTACGGTGGACCCCTCCCCCCACTCACAGTCTGCAGCCAGCAGCTTCCAAATTGCCCGCCGCGCACCAGGTGCAACCTCTCCACACTCAGAGTCACCCCCCCCCCACTGTTTGCTAACCTCACCCCCGACTGTAAACCCATCGCCACAAAGAGCAGGCGATACAGTGCCGGGGACAGGGTTTTCATTAAAACCGAAGTGGAGCGGCTCCTGAAGGAGGGGATTATTGAAGGCAGCACCAGCCCCTGGCGAGCCCAGGTTGTGGTCGTTAAAACCAGCGAGAAGCAGCGCCTGGTCATCGACTACAGCCAGACAATAAATCGCTACACCCTGCTGGACGCTTACCCACTCCCCCGCATAGCTGACATGGTCAACCAGATCGCGCAGTACCGCGTCTTCTTGACCATTGACCTGAAATCAGCATACCACCAGCTCCCTATCCGCCCTGAGGACCGCCAGTATACTGCCTTTGAGGCAAACGGCCACCTCTATCACTTCCTTAGGGTTCCCTTTGGCGTCACCAACGGGGTCTCCGTCTTCCAAAGGGAGATGGACTGGATGGTCGATCAAAATGCGTTGCAGGCCACTTTCCCATATCTGGACAATGTGACCATCTGCAGCCATGACTTGCAGGACCATGACGCAAACCTCGAAAAATTCCTCTGCACCGCCCAACTCCTGAACCTGACGTATAACAAGGAGAAGTGCATATTCCGCACAACCCGCCTCGCCATCCTTGGCTGTGTTGTGGAACACGGAGTCATCGGTCCCGACCCCGACCGGATGCGTCCCCTTATGGAACTCCCACTGCCCCACTGCCTGAAGGCCCTGAAGAGGTGCCTAGGGTTTTTCTCCTATTACGCCCAGTGGGTCCCCTACTATGCGGACAAGGCCCGTCCGCTGATCAAGTCCACCTCTTTTCCCTTGACGGCAGAGGCCCGCTTAGCCTTCCACCGTATCAAGGAAGACATTGCCAAAGCCACCATGCACGCAGTGGATGAATCCATCCCCTTCCAGGTGGAAAGCGACGTGTCCGACTTTGCCCTGGCCGCGACCCTTAATCAGGCGGGGAGACCCGTGGCCTTCTTTTCACGAACCCTCCAGGGCCCGGAGACCAGACACTCCGCTGTTGAGAAGGAGGCCCAGGCTATTGTGGAGGCTGTGCGTCATTGGAGGCACTACCTGGCCGGAAAACGATTTACCCTGCTCACTGACCAGCGTTCAGTTGCTTTTATGTTTAACAACAAGCAGAGGGGCAAAATCAAAAACGACAAGATCTTGAGGTGGAGAATCGAACTTTCCACCTACAATTACGAGATCTTGTACCGGCCCGGGAAGCTCAATGAACCCCCGGATGCTCTATCGCGTGGCACCTGCGCCAGCGCGCAGATCGATAGACTGCGGGCCCTCCACAATGACCTCTGCCACCCGGGGGTCACCAGGTTCTTCCACTTCATCAAGGCCCGCAACCTGCCTTACTCCATTGAGGAGGTCAGGACCATGACCAGGAACTGCCAAGTCTGCGCTGAGTGCAAACCGCACTTTTATAGACCAGACAGGGCTCACCTGATAAAAGCCACTCGCCCCTTCGAGCGCCTGAGCGTTGATTTTAAAGGACCTCTCCCCTCCTCCGACCGTAATGTGTACTTCCTCAACATTATTGATGAGTACTCCCGTTTCCCGTTCGCCATCCCCTGCCCGGACATGACCAGTGCCACGGTCATTAAATGTCTGAACGACCTCTTCACCCTGTTCGGTTTCCCCAGCTATATCCATAGCGACCGGGGCTCATCGTATATGAGCGACGAACTCCGCCAGTACCTGCTCGCTAGGGGTATTGCCACAAGCAGGACCACCAGTTACAACCCCCGGGGGAACGGACAGGTGGAAAGAGAGAATGCGACAGTTTGGAAGGCCGCCCTGCTAGCCTTAAAGTCTAGGGGCCTTCCGACCTCCCACTGGCAGGATGTGCTCCCCGATGCGCTCCACTCTATTCGGTCACTGCTCTGCACTGCCACTAACGCCACCCCTCATGAGAAAATGTTTGTCTTCCCAAGGAAGTCCACACCAGGGACATCGCTACCGCCATGGCTGACGTCCCCAGGGCCGGTCCTACTGAGGAGACACGTGAGGACCCATAAAACGGACCCCCTGGTCGAGAGGGTCGACCTCCTCCACGCCAACCCCCAGTACGCTTACATTGCGTACCCGGACGGGCGGGAGGACACAGTCTCCATACAAGACCTCGCACCCTCGGGGGCCCCAGTAACCCACTACCCACTACCACCCCCACCCACGATCCAATATCCAACCCCAGCAGACGGCACGCCTGGGCCCCGCGACCCGCTCGCACCCACGAGGACTACACACCAGTGCCCCAGCCTACGCGGGACTCGACGCCGGAAGCTTCACTACCCCTGCCGTCACCACGTCGATCACAGCGGCAGACAAGACCTCCGGAGAGACTCCAATACACAAACTTTTAATACACTTCACCCCGCCGGACTCATTTTTAAACAAGGGGTGAATATGGTAAACCACTGTTTGTATTCCACTGTGTACATGTCTGTACATGCCTCGGCTGACTCCTCCCATGAGTCCAGGTATAAAGGTGACTGCTCCACAGTCCCTCTGTATTCTGGACTGGTCGACCACTCGAGGCACACCTTCATTCTCTTGTTAATAAAAGCCTGTTAGTTACTCGCTTAACCTCAGTCTTTTGAGTGATTGATAGTGCATCAGGTATATGTGAGAATAGCCGCTTGTAGTCCCTTCGGTTTATGACTGTTAGGGCTGATCCTGTGTCCAATTCCATTTTCACTTGGACTCCTGCTATCTTGAGCATGACCCAGATAGTTTGGTGATCCTCCATTTTGATCACATTATGTAGTTTCAGACAACCCAGCTCCTTGCTTCCGGAGTCTGTATCACTCTTCTGTTCGTCTGAACTACTCTCCGTCACCTTATGTACCTTCTTGTACTTCTCCTGTGGAGATTTCTTGCTGCTGGTTTTCTTTCCCGGCCTGCACACTCTTGCTATGTGTCCTACTTTTCCACACTGTCTGCACACTTTGTCCTTGAACCAGCAATCATTATGGTTGTGTGTTATTCTGCCGCAGCGATAGCACTTCACTATTCCGTATGACATTTCATTTCTGCCATATTCTTGCGGTCTCCGTTGTATCGAAGATTGGACGACATATATCGAATGCATAGAAGTATACTGCAACAATACCAGCACTTTCTTGTCATCTGGCACTTCGTTCACCTTGCAGTATACTTCTATGCGTTCGATATATGTCGTCCAATCTTCGACTTCATTGTCGAACGCTGTGATACTGCCTCTCTTCGGCATTTTTGGGTGTGGTTAGACTGGCTTAAAATGGCGTCTCCCGCGCTTTCCTTTCTTCCCCGCTGCGGCTTAAAATGGCGTCTCCCGCGCTTTCCTTTCTTCCCCACTGCGGCTTAAAATGGCGTCTCCCACGCTTTCCTTTCTTCCCCGCAGCGGCTTAAAATGGCGTCTCCCGCGCTGCTGCCAACGCCGCCCTCGGCGGTCCTCCTGGCAAATGGCGACGCCCTGTGGGTTTCGTGTGCTGCTCCTGCGCTGCTGCCAATGCCGCTCTCTGCGGTCCTCGTGGCAATGGCAGTGCCTCGCGTTTTCCTGCGCGCCTCTCTCCCCCATTGACGCTGCTCGGCCCTTGAACACCGGCTGCGCTCTGCTCTCTCTCACCTCTCTCCCCCGTTGACGCCGCTCGGTCCTGAACACCGGCTGTGCCCCATGTGCTCTGCCCTCTCTTTCTCCCCCGTCGACGCTGCTCGGCCTTTTTCTGTGCTGGTCGGTCGGCTCTAGCTGCCGCTGTCCGGGAAGGGTCTGTGCAGTACCTGTTGCCAGCCCGTTTCGCTGGACCACCGTGGCTGGAAAGCCAAGCCTGGCCCTCGACAGCCTCCCCTGCAATGCCCATGCTTCTGGACTCGACCTCCTTCCACTGTTGTCCAGGAGCGAATCCCTGGGAGGTGATGCAGAGTTGCAGGTAGGTTCAAATCTTCTCGTCGCCAATGTTAGATCCGGGTATCTTAATGTGTCCTTCAATAATCAGACAAAGACTGTAGGGAACGATCAACAGGTGTTTACTGAATGAGGTTCAAACTGCAACTGACTGTACAGAGCACTACTCAGGGTTTATATACAGGTGTGGTCACTGCCGGTACTACAGGATACAGGAGCTGTAAAAAGTAGTTCTCCCCCTTAAAGGTACATACACTACAGAAGTCCCATTCGCGAAATGACACACGCCACAACTGCAGCACTAGCCATCAGATTTTGTATTTACAGTAATCATCTGATGGCTTTTTAACATAAAACATCAAATTTCACCCAAGTGACTACCCTTGTGACTATTTGTGCAGTATCTTTCTCTTACACGTGCTCCTACGTGGTGCTTCCCCTGTGGCTTCACCAGATGTGGAGGCCCCTTGCTCAGTTTCTTGCTGCTCCTGTCTCGACACCTTTGGCGGGCATCCTCTGGGGTTGCGAACCTGTGAGGGCACGCCAACAGTCTGCTGCTCCTGCGGCTGTGCAGGGGTTGAGACGCCGATCTCAGTTGGGTGTGGACTCTGTTGGGGCTCTGACCGAGGGCGCCGCAGTGGCATGGAAGTGTGAGCACTTGGAGAGGAGCCCCCACTTCCTTGATGTCTGCCACCAACTTCCCTCTCATGGGTCAGGTCCCCCTCAGCGCTTGCAAGTGGCTTGAGAGCACCTTGCTGCACATCAGGGGGGCCATGGGGACCTGTATCTGCACTGGCAGCCCTACTCAGAAGGACTTCCATGAAGGTCTGGTATCTCTGTTCAATAGCTGACCATCGCTCCTCCAGAGATGTCATTCTATTCAGAACACGCACCATGTTTTCTGCACTCTGGCGACTTATCACCTCCATGGAGGTTGCCATCCTTTCCATGGTGATGCATTCATGCGCCAATGACTCTACAAAGGCTCTGCTCATTTTTGCAATGGACTCCTCCATTCGCTCCACACTCGCAGCGACCCCGGAGACAAAACCTGCCAGAGACTCCTCCATCTGTTCCTGGAGTTCCAGCACCACTGTTCTTGTGGATGGACTCAGAGGCAGAGGGCCGACATGCAGCTGAGCCGAGCTGGGAGAGTCCTGCGCCCTCCGACTAGGACTCTCCACTGCTGTCCCTGTCTCCACAATCTGCTGATGCTCACTTGTGAGCTGTGATACACCAGGTGACAACTCTACTCTATGTCCCGAAGGTCCCACTGAGGTGTGAGTGTCTGCGCTGGTGCAGGATGCACTTAATTCTGCTGACGCTGTGCCCTCAGAGGTTGCAGCTTCCTCTGAGGAGTCTGGATGCTCAGGCTCTTCCTCCTGGCTAGTGGGGACAGGTGCTTGCGATGGTCCTGTGGGGGAGTAAAGGAAAGAGTCAGAGATGTGATACCAAGGTTACATGCACATTGCATATTGCAGAAGATCATAAGTCCAACTGTTAGAGCTTCAGAATTATTATCAGCGACTCGTGCAATGTCAATGAGAGAGATGGAAAACTATTCTGTCACCAGCTTGCTGTGATGCACCCGTCTGTCCGTCCCCCACTTGCGCATCGTCCTCCACTCCCACGATCTCCAGGACCGCATCCTCCCAGGGGGTGAGGTGGGCTACTGAGGGTGGCCCTCCTCCTGTCCTCGCTCTTTCTCTCTTATTGTGGGCTCTCTTTTCCTGCAGTGAGGAAGACAAGTGGAGGTTGAGTGAGAATGAAGGAGTGAGTGTAGTGAATCCATAGCATAGATGCTTAGAAGGAGACAAAGATGGAGTGAGGTGGCAAGACCACGGGCCCTCCCTGTGTGTTGTCAGTTGTTTTCATAGCATCAGAGTGATATGGAGTGTGAGGGCTGCATAGTCGAATAGTTAGGTGAATATGACCATAGAGAGAGAGGGAATGGGTAAAGGTGCATGAATGTCAGTGTCAAGTGGGATGTGGAGGAAGAGATTGCTAAAGCTGAGTGCTGGTGAGGAGAGGCAATGGGGATCAGATAGAGGGTAATGGGAACTTCATACTCACTTTTCCAGTGCGCAGAAGGTCATGAAATCTCTTCCTGCACTAAAGCCAGGTTCTGCGGGTTACTGACAAAGAGTTGACCTCCTCTGCTACCTGGATCCACACAGCCTTGGTTTGCTGGGGAGGCTTCTTCCTCCCTGAAGAATGGAAGAGCACCTCTTTATGTGCTCTTGCTCCCTCTACTAAAGCCTGCAGGGCAACATCATCAAAGCAGGCTGCGGACCTAGGTCTCTGGCTGGCCATTCTTTCTGCAGGTGCCTCTCACTGCAAAGGCCAAAAGGTTGGCAGTCTGCAGAAGAAGCAAGGCTTGTTGCAGACCTTAAATGCAGCAGCAATGATGACGTCATCGGAGGTGACTTTCAGACTGGAAAAAGTCATTGCAAGAATCCTCCTCAATCGCCTTCTCCAAGTGGCCGAAGAGCTCCTCACAGAGTCGCAATGCAGATTCCGCCCACTAAGGGGCACAATGGACATGATCTTCACCACACGTCAATTACAAGAGAAATGCAGGGAACAGCACCAACTGCTGTACATGGCCTTCTTTGACCTCACAAATGCCTTTGACACTGTCAACCATGAGGGATTATGGAGTGTCCTCCTCAAATTCGGCTGCCCTCAAAAGTTTGTCACTATCCTCCGCCTGCTTCACGACGACATGCAAGCCGTGATCCTGACCAGCGGTTCCACCACAAACCCAATTCACGTACGAACCGGGGTCAAGCAAGGCTGTGTCATCGCACCAACGCTCTTCTCGATCTTCCTTGCTGCAATGCTCCATCTCACCCTCAGTAAGCTCCCCACTGGAGTGGAGCTGAGTTACAGAACAAATGGGAAACTGTTCAATCTCCGTCACCGCCAGTCCAGATCCAAGGTCGTCCCATCCTCTGTCGTCGAATTACAGTACGCAGATGATACTTGCATCTGTGCTCACTCGGAGGTCGAATTCCAAACCATCGTCAACACCTTCACCGAAGCATACAAGAGCATGGGCCTTACACTAAACATCCGTAAGACAAAGGTCCTCTACCAACCTGCCCCCGCCACACAGTGCTGCCCCCCCCCCCCCGATTATCAAAATCCACGACAAGGCCTTGGACAACGTAGAACACTTTCCATACCTCGGGAGCCTACTGTCAACAAGGGCAGACGTCGACGACAAAGTCCAACACCGCCATCAGTGTGCCAGTGCAGCCTTCGGTCGCCTGAGGAAGAGAGTGTTTGAAGACCAGGACTTCAAACCCGGCACTAAGCTCATGGTCTACAGAGCAGCAGTGATACCCGCTCTGCTGTATGCCTCAGAGACATGGACCATGTACAGCAGGCACCTCAAAGCACTGGAGAGGTACCACCAACGCTGCCTCCACAAGATCCTGCAAATCCATTGGCAGGATAGGCGCACCAACGTCAGTGTTCTCGCTCAGGCCAGCATCCCCAGCATCGAAGCTTTGACCACGCTCGATCAGCTCCGATGGACGGGTCACATTGTCCGCATGCCCGATACGTGACTCCCAAAACAAGCGCGCTACTCAGAGCTCCAGCATGGCAAGAGAGCCCTAGGTGGGCAGAGGAAATGCTTCAAGGACACCCTCAAAGTCTCCTTGAAAAAGTGTAACATCCTCACCGACACCTGGGAATCCCTGGCCCAAGACCGCACAAAGTGGAGGAGAAGCATCCGGGAAGGCGCCGAACACCTCGAGTCTCTTCGCCGGGAGCAAGTGGAAGCCAAGTGCAAGGAGCGCACGTCAACCCAAGCACCCCACCCACCTGCCCCTTCAACCACCATCTGCCCCACCTGTGACAGAGACTGTCGGTCCCACATTGGACTAATCAGTTACCTGCAAACTCATTTTTAATGTGGAAGCAAGTCATCCTCGGTTCCGAGGGACTGCCTAAGAAGAAGAAGAAGAAGAAGAGGAAAAACTCATTGGCCATGGGTTCCCACACGTTGGAACTCAATTGTCCAATTAAGTTAAAATGGCATCAGTTTCCCACATCGATGTAGAATCGGGTGGCTGACACGAAATGCGGATTACACGACCCCAGCCCTCCCCAGTATCAAAATCCAGCCCGAAGTGTAAATTGCGCTGGCAGAATGAAGGACAGCTGCCATGTGGGAGGGAAGAAAAAAAGGCGTGTGGATAAAAAAAAAGAAAATATATATATGTGATAGGAGCCGAGGGTATGATCTGAAATTGTTGAACTCGATGTTGAGTCCAGGAGGCTGTAAAGTGCCGAATCGAAAGATGAGGTGCTGTTCCTCGAGCTTACGCTGAGCTTCCGTGGAACAATGCAAGAGGCCGAGGATGGTGAGGTCTGAGTGGGAGTGGAGCGGTGAATTAAAGTGACAGGCGACCGGGAGCTCGGGGTCCCCCTTACGGACTGAACGGAGGTGTTCCGCAAAGCGGTCACCCAATCAGCATTTGGTCTCCCCAATGGCACACGTAAACCAGAAATGTTTTGTTTTACATGTGCCACTGAAAATGTTTCTGTCCATACCGTGAGCAATTCTTTTTGTTGAGGTGGGAACTTATTGTCAATGTCCAATATTTATCTCTCAACCAACATCACTAAAACACAGATTATCTGGTCATTATCACAGTGTTGTTTGTGGGAGCTTGCTGTGCACAAATTGGCTGTTGCATTTCCTACATTACAACAGAGACTGCACTTCAAAAGTATTTCATTGACTGTAAAGCCCTTTGGGACGTCCTGAGGTTGTGAAAGGGGCTATATAAATGCAAGTCTTTCTTTCTTTCAATGATGGGCTGAATTAACACGCTTCAATGAGCCCAGTTAACTGGACCACTAGTTAATGCAGCTGGAACCCTTTGTTCCTATATGTCTTGTCTCTACCAGCCAAGGCAAATTTCAGAGACCCAGACCAAACCTGACTGTACTGCTCCCAGTGCATATGCAGCTATGACAACAAACCTAGTCTCCTTCCGCAGGCACTGTGCAAAGCAGACAGCTCTAGAAAAATATGTATCTGTACGTAAACACTTTTAAATTTAGCTAAAAATGAATTCATAGGAAATAAAACAGAATCCGCTTACTTAAGTTGAATGCAACTCCACAGTTATTACATATATTTCAGATGCTCTTAATTTGTGTCATTTGAAGCATCGTCAAGGAACTTCACCATTAGTTTGTCTGTTTTATATGGAAGGATAGGATTTAAATATCTCCCTTTAATGCAGAGTTATCGCGCTCTACCATCCCTGTTACTTAGTCTTAACAAATCACCATTGCAAAACCTTGGAGTGGAAATCCTCATAGTGTCACATGATGCCTCACAGCCTCTGGAACAATTAAATGTTATAACTCCAGACTGGATCATGGATAGATGAAACCTTGAGCTGACGTGCTGATTCATTAAATACTGTAATTTTTAGTTTTTTTGGGCACGCATTCAAAAGTTCACAATTGTTGCTCTGCAAACTCAAATTTCTAAATCAGCTGTACTGACTGAATCAATCAACAATATTAACACATTTCTATGAAGATTTGAATGTAGTTACTGTATTTTGATTTCATTTGAAAACAAAGCTAGCACTTTTCTATCTCTGCTTTTGAAGAGTCGAGTATTTTATTCATACATTTTCCCTCTTAAAAGTCCTTTTGTGCACAGAAGGATTGTTTGTTGTCTTATTCACTGTGACGTACACTCCTTCAAAAATCCCCTCTCTGCTCAAGGAATTGGACAATGAACAAGAGAACAATATTCTTTAAGCCCTGTTTTGTCTGAAGGGATATGTTTGACATTTCTAGTGAGAGGTGTTTAGATTGGATTCATTAAGTCTCGGGGTCTCCTCTTTCCTGCCTTTTAAGTCTGTGTCAGTGTTATTGTGTGTACATTGGACAGAAGACAGTAAGATTCAGGGATGCCACTATTTGTAATTAGGTCCCCATATTCGCAGGACAAAAGAGCAGTTGGGCGTTTAGTGGGTGGCTCTGGTATTCCTTCTCTCCGCAGGCCGAGCACAGACCACAGGTTTGCCATGTCAGTCATCCTGGGCACACAAAGGAGATAAAAAAAAGAGGCACAAAAGCAAAAGTACAAATCTATGTGGCAAATAACATCTCATTACCAGACATTGTACTTTATATCGGTCTTGGCTTTTTTCATGTTGTAAACACTTCACTAATGATAATAAACAAAAACGCTCACCAGAACTTCCTTTTTTTTTATTGATCTGCTCTGCTGAAGAAAGGTTACGTTTTGATTTTCCAGAATTTTTTTTTACAAACGGGACAATGAAAGTGAGTTTTTATTCCTTAATATAATGAAATGAGCACGCAACAATAAAATGCTCCTTTTATTCGTTAATACAATGAAGTCAAATTGCAAAGGGCATCCCAATTCCACTTCACTTTTTATATGTTGTTCTGGAACAAGAAAATGTCTTTCCATGCGATGAGACAGAAGGACATATGGTAGACGAGTCTTAGTAAAGCTTTCTATGAAAGCATCATGATTCTTTCAATGTGCTACTTCAGCCCTGAGTTCGAGATGAAAAGTATTTTGAATTATGGAAGGACACAAACATAATTTCGGTTGTTACACCTGCGGTCGAGTTATTGTCGGCCAAACTGCACCATGTATATAGTCGAAGGTTCACTAACCAAAAATAAGTGTTCATAAGTTAGTTACAATTACCAAGGCTTCTCGATGCTCATATTTAACAATCGGAGAACAACATTGCGTATCAGCTTAATTTAATGAGAGGTCCAGGCAATGAAGACCCTCTTTGCTTGATCTCAGCGCTTTTGTACACCGCCGATGTCATAACCAATTACTAAACGCGGGCAACTTTGAGAAAGTGAGGGATAGCCTGTAATGCTGCTAAAAAGGACTCATTCATTTTTGACTCGCACTGCCACTTTCAGTCCTCACGTAGCATAACTCGATACATAGGAACAGGAGTAGGCCATTCAGCCCCTCGAGTTTGTTCCGCCATTCAATTAATACGTGGCTGATCCCCATTTACCCACCTTTGTTCCCTATCACAAACAAATAAACCACAAGTGGTACAAATAAATACGTGAAATCTGAAGTATAAACCGAATTCACAGCCATTTACATTTTTGAGTATATACAAATGTTAACCTGTCTGTTCCCTTTAGAGCTGGTGGTTGACTTACAAATGGCTTGAGCCCTCATCTTGATTGTCAGAAAGAAACAGCCAGGTTCCCTTTTCAGAGGGAAATTCAAAAATCTGATGTCTAAATTTATCTGAACACACATCCCTGTCTGTTGGGGAAAATTACATTGGCATTCCTACACTGGAATTTTCGATGCAGGATGTTTAAACTGACTGGGTGGCCTAGTTTCAAGCCTGCTCAGGTTGAATTAGAATCTTTTAAGCCTGCACCACTTTTTTAAAAGATTTTATTTCTACATAAAATGTGATACTTGTACCTCATAAAATTTGAGAAAATATGGCTGTCTGCCCTAGTTCCAACTGGTATGTGTTCTCCCCTAGAAAGTGGAGTGTGTATATATAATATATATATTCTGTACATGTACGCACATGTCAGGGATAGACTTCAATTGTATTTACTTCTCAATAATATTGAGATAAATTCATCAGTTTAACAATTGCAAATGCAATAGATTTAATTATTTCTTAATTACGGCAACTGGAAAGAATATCCAACTGCATGACCCGATGAGCATTGGTACCGAGGAATCTTCTATTGCACTGGAGGCAGATTTTAAGCAAAAGTGAAGCTATTAGTGACTAATAAAGAATGGTAGAGAAGAGTTGTCAGCTCAATTCTGACTTCAGATATGGACCAGATTGTCCAAAAAACAAAATAATGGTTCACAAGGTCAATAGACAAAATCTCCATGATCGGCTAGAAAAAAGTGGCTGAAACCCATAACCTCAATACCACAGACTCAAAACACCTTAGATGGATGGCCACCATGACTGCCAGGTTTTTCTTTTAAAGGAAATAGCCTCTCTGCACTCTTTACACTTAAAATATCCGTCAAGTTGCTAGACCACCACAAATATATAAATAAATGCTTAAGACCAATTCAAAAACTGAGTGAATCATACTGGGTCAGATGGATAAATCAGCACAAAATAAAATAAAGAGAAAGAATCACTTGCTGACAGCCATTCCATTCCAGCTACTAAGACCAGAACCCACAAAACAGGCCAGACAAGCTGAATTGCAATTTTTTTCAACAGCATGAGCATTTTCTTAAAGGGATAGGCGCATCTGATTAGTCTGAAATTTGGCTATTGGACTGACCGAGTTCAGATTGATCCCAATTCTGAAAGTTACTTTTTAGGTTATCCTAAATAGATATCATTTAGTTATAATATGCATTTGGCATCAATGGGATGGTCACACTGAGTTATCCAATATAATTCTAAGTTCAACTTGTGCCAAAATTATATCACAAGAGAAACTTCCTTTATGTTATGTAGCAGTTCAACGGTCTTAAATATATTCTGAAAGATTAGTGAATTTATTTAAACATGATTGGTCTTTTTATTTTATTTTATTTTAGGGGCAGCAGCTATAAATTACAAAGCCTTGTCAGATGTATTACATTCTTTCTTATTTGGTTCGGTTACGCTCCTCCCTTCTATTTTAGGCTCCAAGAGGCAACCTCAGCCGAGAGGTCAGGGCTCTGCTAATGCCAGTCCTGAGCCTGTCACTGGAAAGCATGCGAGAGTGCCCTGGGGTGAGCTACCTCCCAACTCTCCCTTCTTCTCTGTGGGGACATGCCTAGCTCCACTCTGCGCCGCACTACAGCCGTTCATTAAACAGTGAAAGGTCACTGCACATGAGACGCTATTAACTTTAACATAAAGTTAAGTGAGAACATGTTAAAAACTCATCTGTCCTCTCCTTTCCTGATTCCAGATTTGGAAAGACTGAGTGTAAGAAAGTGAAAAGAAGGCATTCAAATATGGACAGATAGTAAACAAGCAACAGGGCCTCTATAACCTGTAATTGTGCAAGCATTTTCCTACATATTACCTAACAATACATTCTAGCATTGATAGTGTAGAATCAGCAGAACTAATATTTCAACTCAAAATCCCTATTTTTCAATTCATTCTTCCAATCCCTTTTGAGTACTGAAAATAATAATAAAATGTTAAATAATGATCCTATTTGATTCTGTACAGTTTTGTCCTTGGTAAACGGTTTTAATTGCAAGTATGCATACAGAAATCACAGAAATCACAGAAACCCCACAGTGCAGATAGAGGCCATTTCGGCCCATCGAGCCTGCACCGACACATATCCCACCCTATCCCCGTAACCCCACGTATTTAATCCCCCTAACACTAAGGGTCAATTTATCATAGCCAATCAACCTAACCCGCACATCTTTGGACTGTGGGAGGAAACCGGAGCACCCGGAGGAAACCCACGCAAACACGGGGAGAATGTGCAAACTCCACACAGACAGTCGCCCGAGGCCGGATTCGAACCCGGGTCCCTGGCGCTGTGAGGCAACAGTGCTAACCACTATGCCACCGTGCTGCCCTTGAGAGGTCTTGGCACTCAAAGAGTTAAACTAGGTTTCGCGGTCTCTGTTGTTTTATGGCATGAGCAATCAACATGGCTCATCTCAGAGAGCTGTTCCTGGTAAAAACGTATTATAGGTGCAATTAATTAAATATTGAATGTTGAATTACCGTTCTTCGATCTTTTTTTATTAAAGCTGAACTCAGATGAAAGTCAGATTACATAAAAAAGAACCCGAACATGCTTTTCTTCAACTTCCAGATGTAGAAGTAAAGTAAAACAGCATGACTGAAATCTTATAGTGGCTGGATGACACTGTGCGATGATGTCACATATGTTGCTCTGTTTTTCAGATGCAGTTACAGCTGTGTGCTTTCAGAATGCACTGTTCTGCATCAGAATACAAACCTTCCTTCCAGTACTTGCATGGATTAAAATCTTTGTCAAAACTGATTAGTATTGCCTTTTACAACATCAACAAAGCCCCAGGACATAGCTTTCTAATATATATACAAGGCACTCAATAACCCAGTGAAACTGTGAAATAAAACATCAGTTTGAGTCATGGGGCGTATCTGTGACTTGTAGTTTTCTGTGCCAATTCACCGTTGCCCCCTCTGCATCCATTTGCCTCTCTCTAATCATATACCTATAAGGGCCGTTTTTTGACCCTGTCCGCCGGCAGGCAGTTAAAATGGCCACTGATAATTGCCCACAATGATGCCGCTGTCTTCACCCAGCTTCCAATCTTAACCTGCTCTTCTGAGCAGGTGAGAGAGACAGTCACCGGAAGCCAGCAGGGTCCTTCTTTAAATATGCAGATCAGGCTTCGATGATGTCATCAAAGCCCGACTGCAATTTTAACCAGAGGGCGGTGGGGAAGCCATCGTGACTTCCCCGCAAGGCTAATCAAGCAGGTAGAGGAACCGGGGGGTGGGGGGGGGAAGAAGAGGCTCAAAAAGGTAAGTGGATTTCCTTTTTATTTACCTTCCTTGCAGGGGACAAGAAGAGCAGAAGTGCTCTTCCAAACCCCACAAAGAGGCCACAATTTCACTTACCGAGGCGGGCTCAGTGCAGCCGAGGTAGGTGGTGGGTTGCGACCCTGCTCCCAGCACCATCCCGCTGTGTGAGAAGAATTTTCCGTTGATTGGGCTTGTTAAGCCCGCCTTGCGAGTATCCCGGCCAATTAAAAGGAAGCGGGTCTGATGACGTCATTTGATGACGCGTCACCAGCCGATTTCCTTAAAGGGACCATGCCCACATTCATTTTGACAGTTGTGTTGTCAGTGTTCTACAGCATTGAGGTGCTGCAAACACTGACAAGCACTGCACAGAGGTGCACGACTGCACCCAGGCTCTCCCATGACTCCCTCCATATGTTTATGGAGGGAGTCACAGTACGCAGGGAGGTTCTCTTCCTTTCCAATAGGCGGAAGAGACCACCCCAGGAGATCAACGCAGCCTGGTTGCACATTGCACAGGAGGACACAAGCAGGGATGTGGTCAGGAGGACCAGGCTGCAGTGGCGCAAACCTTTCAATGATCTCAGTAGATCACGAAACGTTACTGCAAAGCCACACACAACCTCATCCTGCTGTGTCAATCATCACATCCCCATCACTCTGCCTTCCCTACCCTACTCTTAGTGTTCTTAGAGTGTACGTTGCAGCAAGTTGATTCCGCAGTGTTAAAGGGGAATAATGGGGCAGATTAAAAGAGTTAATCACCCAGCAAGTGGCCACCCAAGCGGCAAAAATTAAGTGCAGGAATACCATGCCAGTAGGGGTATGCAGTCACTTCTGGAATGTAAGTATGAGTTTCGAATGGTGTGTTGCCTCTCGGGCGTCAGGGTAAGGGAGATAACAGAGCAGGTACAGAAACTCCTAGAAAGGGAGGGGATCAGTCGGAACTGGACTTAGGGAAGAGTAGGATTCAGGCCCTGCAATGAGAGACTTAGGAGTTAGGAGATAGATTTGAAAACAGCACCTTAAAGGGTAATAAAAGTGGCTGCGCAAGTACATGAAGCCACAAAAAAGACAAACCGAATTCTTGGTTTCATATTTAGAGGCGCAGAATACAAAATCAAGGAGATAACGTTTAACTTAACAAAACCTAACTTGCCGTTGGAATACCATAAGTTACGGGCACCCTAATTATAGGTGGGCAGCAGAGGCAATGGAAAAGATCAGCATCGATTCACTAGGATGTTAGCACGGATATGGGGTTACAGTTTTGAAAAGGAACTTAATAAGTTAGGGCTTTTCACTCTAGATCTGAAAAGATTAAGAAGTAATCTAATAGAGATTTTCAAGATTATAACAATTTTTTGATAGGGTTAGTTGCGATGGATTGCTTCCATTAGTCAGTGGGACAGCAATGAAATTGCACAAATTTCAAATAATCGTTAAAAAATGAATGGGTTAATTAGAAAAAAATTATTTGCACAGAGGATGATGAGAATGTGAAATAATCCGCCGCAAACCATTGTTAAGGAAGAATCCATTTTTTTTCAGAAGGAAATTAAATGGTTTCTTGAAAAAGAGAAATAGTAAAAGGCACAGAAAGCAAGCAATAGAGTAAGAGCTGACTTTGTTGCTAATAAGGAGAAAAATACCAGCCCAGACTTGATGAGGCAAATGACTTGTTTTCTATGGTGTGTTATTCTACAATTATATTCAGTGGCCCATGCTGAGAATTCATGTTAGGTGGAAAATGGAATGTGCTTGGCTGTGATGTCTTTTATATTGGAATAGTCTGCTGAAATTCAGTGGTTGACCATACAATCAAGAATGGCCCCTTGAGCAAGGTATTGGAAGACAGCCAACACCCATGAAATCATAGCCCAGCAAAAGTTAATGCCATTAGTAAAGGAATGGAAAAAAGAGAGAAATGCGAAGATCGGGAGGCCCAAAGGCCGCCTGCCAGTACTAAGACAAGGCTGCTGGCAATAAGGTCATTCCGGGAGGGGGGTTTTGCGAAGGTCCCGTGGCTGTCCGCCCCTTTTACAACCGCTCCCTGGGACAGCCAAGAGAAGTCAAACAGTAGTTACTAAGGTAATGGCAGAAAGGCCCTGAAGCCCCTTAATGGAGGGAGAAGGCCCAGCAGCTGCTTCTCTCCCACTCCCCCCCGCATTTCGGCCCATTCCCTAAACTGAAAACCTCAGTAAAAAATGATCTTCTGCCCCTTTAAGTGGCCACCTGCCTCATCTGGCGCTGCAGCAGCAGTCCCGCCTCCATAATGATCCCTGAACCAGGAAAATGGGTTGAGTCATGGTGGGGTCAGAGTGGCAGGTGAAATTCCCACCTTGACCCCCTTTTGGGTGAGAAGGGGCGAATCGAGGCCTGAAAGTCATTGTGCATAAATAATGGAACTCATTGACAGTTAACATCAGCAATAACAGTTGGTGCAAGCTGAACAACGAAAGCCTTTCTCCTACATATATATATATATTTAAAAAAAGGGGGGAAGGAACAGTATATATTATAAAAAGTAACAAATATCAAACAGTAACTACATTCAGACAGTGGAATTCAGATGACTTTGTGACATTGTCTAAATCCCCCAAATAAACCTTGCTGCCCTATAATCGCTTCCAGACATCCATTATTCTCTGTATAGCCCACTCCAAGGTCTCGATTAACTGCATGTATAATGCTGTGCAACAAAAAGTTCATGGAAATAGTTAACACATGTTCCTTCTTTGTATAAAGATTCGGAAGAATAAGCCCAGTAATAAAGGGAGCTGTAATTGGAGAATTATTCATTCGTGTTTCGCTGTTTATTGATTTATCGCTAAACACTGTCTTTTACTATGCAGAATAATCCTTTTTTATTTCAACACAAATATTTACAGGTTCATTCGCTGTCTCATTCTAAAATTTGCTTGAAAAATGTTGCCAGCCTTGGTTTTTATAAAATAGTTTAATCAAGAAAATATTCTACCAAGCTGTCTAAATTGTTTCAGCTCTGAAGCGGGCCGGTATTTGAGGCTATCCGAGCATCGATTTGCTTACGCCTTTAGAGCTGCTTGTAGTTGAACTCGTTAAACCAGTTTGCATAAACAAAACATTCCTCATGTAGTTTGGTGGGAAAACTACATTAGGAAAGGAATTTAGACAATGCATATGGTTTTGAGCTGCTGTAAATGAAAAATGGGTGAAATCATGCAAATCAAGCCTCGATTGCAAACACAATGGCCTTCATGACTGTCATGATTCTGACTTCAATTTATGTAATAGGCCCTTTTTTTCATTTGCCAATTTTTCTTTCCCCATCTCTCCTCTAGGTGTTGGCTCCTTACTGGTGTACAATTCTCAGATGCCAGTACCTTGCCCAAGTGCATTATTCAGTTGTTAGTCGTGGTGGGGTGGGGGGGGGGGCGGTGGGTGCAGAGGGGGGAATGGATCCAAATCAAGTTGAATCCAACTCTGTCCTCATCTGACATCTACCAAGCGCACTCCCCAGCAGGAGACACTAAATAGCAGTCAGGAAACCCTGGCAGATTTGCCCCTCGCTAGTCCAGGAGCGCTATTGTCATCGCAGCTAGTTCAGCCTAGTCTGGTGATCAAACTTGGGACTTTCTTGGCCTGTATAGCTCATCTGTTCTAAAGATAATTTTGGATGAGGAAGGTCATTCTGCCCATCTTAATTCATCCATCGCTGGATAAACTTGATGAGCTGTTGGAGGAGTCTCATAAGCCATGGGTACTTATATTTGTGAATATGTTGCACTTGTTCTCGGCAGTATTAATGAGTCAGTTCAAATTCCTTGGTTTCAATTAACAAGCCTTATCACGTCATCATAATATGTACAATACACGTAAAAACTGTTGCAAGTTTACTTAATTTCCACTATTATGTGATCATTGCAGTACACAAAGAGTCAATGATAAGTTTTGTTTGAAGCATATTTCCTGCTTATCTTCACAAATGTTTACTCTTGAAACCTGCTGTCTGTTTTTGCCACCCAAATTGTACAAAGTTCAGCTGTTAGCTGTGAAATGTGTTTGGGCTTCTTCCCTCAGTTGAAGTCTCGTCCCTAATTTGAACATCTGGCTGAACTGCAGAATGTCAGCAACTTTTACTGATATCAATTGGTAAAGGGGAGGACGTTTAATAGCCCCATACCAGCTAATGAATCAATATGGATTATGATTATCACAATAGGCAGCTCAGTCTTTGAGCTGTGACTGAGGATGTTATACAGTCCTTTATAGATATATAATTACATAAATACTCATGATATGCAATGGCTATTTTGTCATTATTTAAGCAGATTAAGGACGATGCACAGGATCCCTGTATAAATGAGGTAAAATGCAATTTTGCACTAAAAATCATCATTCAAGATAAGAATTCATTTGATTAATTAAATATTTTGAATGATGTCAGAAATACCTTTGTATGTAAAAGCATACTGCAACACCAACAGAATAAGTCTCACTCTGCATACTTTAATATCTCCTAAATGTAGAAAAGATACTTGTATTGCTTTTTGCCATTGTCCCTAAGTATAAAATAAAGATCAGCTGATATTGGTTGATACTTTACTGGTACTGAAATTTGCCATTTGCACCACGGTAGGTTTTAGAAATGACAGCCTTTGTTTAGCTCTGCACCGACTTTAACACTTTGCTCATATTTTACATTGCTTCGCTCAGGTTTGTTTCGTATCATTTGACAGTCCATGATCATTTTACCATGCTGCATGGAAATGTAGACAACGGCCTTCATTTCAACCCGGACCAATAAATGCAAAGCCTAGAGCTTGTATGTGCCCCATCATAAGATTGTTAGTCTTATCCAGTCCTCCAATGCCACACAAAGCACTGCAAAAACTGCATGTACATTACATAGGATATACGGCTCAGAAACCGGCCATTCAGCCCAACCAGTCCATGCCGGTGTTTATGCTCCACACGAGCCTCCTCCCGTCTTTCCTCATCTAAATCTATCAGCATAACCCTCTATTCCCTTCTCCCTCATATGCTTGTCTAGCCTCCCCTTAAATGTATCGATACTATTCGCCTCAACCACTCCCTGTGGTGGCGAGTTCCACATTCTCACCACTCTTTGGGTAAAGAAGTTTCTTCTGAATTCCCTATTGGATTTCTTGGTGACTATCTTATATTGATGGCCTCTAGCTATGCTCTTCCCCACAAGTGGAAACATTCTCTCTGTATCCACTCTATCAAAACCTTTCACAATTTTATAGACCTCTATTAGGTCACCCCTCAGCCTTCTTTTTTCAAGAGAAAAGAGACCCAGCCTGTTCATCCTTTCCTGATATGTATACCCTCGCATTTCTGGTATCATCCTTGTAAATCTTCTCTGCACCCTCTCCAGTGCCTCTATATCCTTTTTATAATATGGTGACCAGAACTGTATGCAGTACTCCAAGTGCGGTCTAACCAAAGTTCGATACAGGTTTAGCACAACTTCCTTACTTTTCAATTCTATCCCTCTAGAAATAAACCCTAGTGCTTTGTTTGCCTTTTTTATGGCCTTGCTAACCTGTGTCACAACTTTTAGTGATTTGTGTATTTGTACTTCGAGATCCCTTTGTTCCTCTACCCCACCTAGACGCGCACCCTCCAAGTGATAAGTGACCTCCCTATTCTGTGTGAATGCAGCTTGTGCCACTTGGAGGTGAGCATTTTAACTTTGGCCGATATTGAATTATTGAAATCAATGGAAGGAAAAATCAGGTGGGTTATATAATGGGCAGCCAATCCGATATCCCCCATTTGACACTATTGCCGAAAGTTAAAATTACCCCCAGAATTTGTAGGCATGAATCAATGGCAAAAATGCTAAATACAAGGGTCACTGCCTGCTTTTTTGAAGTTAATATTTAATGGCTATCAAGATGTAGTGAGTCCATACCGAAGATTGAAATATTTCTATGCTTCATGGCACCCATGTCTAGGTTGTAGCACAGGTTACAAGCAATATAAAGCTTACCCTGTACTATCAGAGCAATGCAATTCAACACACATTAGTGTGGAATTTCATTTCCCACACCATCCATTCTAATGACCTTTCCCAGAGCCACTAACAATTTAGTGCCAATTTTAATGCCATTTTGTAGGAAGTTCTGTGATCAGGATTCATACCTGCCAATACCTTGATTGAAGCCAATTTTCTGACATAGTACTCTGTGTTTCGAGGGAAAAGCCTTCCATTCTCTGGGCATGGGCTATAAATGGGTCTAACTATGTGGTGTGAAAGAATGGCGATCACTGTGCTACCCCTTCCTCCTCCGTTGTTGTATTTATTTAAAAAAATATATCATTGATGGACAGGCAGATAAGTACAATTGTGAAAATCCAGCTCCTTACGTAAGAATCATTCTTCTATGCTGCACGGTGGCATAGTGGTTAGCACTGTTGCCTCACAGCGCCAGGGACCCGGGTTCGAATCCGGCCTCAGGTGACTGTCTGTGTGGAGTTTGCACATTCTCCCCGTGTTTGCGTGGGTTTCCTCCGGGTGCTCCGGTTTCCTCCCACAGTCCAAAGATGTGCGGGTTAGGTTGATTGGCTATGATAAATTGACCCTTAGTGTTAGGGGGATTAAATATGTGGGGTTACGGGGATAGGGTGGGATATGTGTCGGTGCAGGCTCGATGGGCCGAAATGGCCTCTATCTGCACTGTGGGGTTTCTGTGATTCTGTGATTCTGTGAATAGCTGGGCTACACCTCCTTCCTACCTGTTTTATACTGTCTCCGCTAATGCTTATCTTGGTCCTGAAGAATTAGAAAGAACACACTGATACACTGGGGTAGATGTTTGTCTTCGCTGCTTGGATGGTGATCTGGCCGAACGGATGCCCTTCCCGTGACAGAAGCCGCCCAGTTTTCATTCCACTGGTTTTAATGCAGTGAAAAATCAAGCAGTTTCCGTATCGGGCAAGCGGTCCGTTCCGCCAGATTGCCGCCTAAGCGGTGAAGGTAAAAACCTGCCCGACCCTATCTCTTCTGGGGAGGAAAATCAAACTGCTGTTGAAGGATGCTGGTACAAAAGCTGGTATTTCCATCTGTTCCGAACAAATAACAAATGGAATATCCCCAGAACACGAGTAAAATTGGATCCAATGTATTTTTGTTGATGCAAATGATGAAAGAAACAGCAAGAACTTGCACAGACAAGGCGACGTTACAGCAAAAAAGACAGATATCCACTGGCATCCTCTGTGCTTTAAACAATACAGGATACAGCATTAAGTGATGTTTCCTTTTGGTTTAGACTGAGGTTTGCTTAATTAAGATGACAAAGTGAGCAAAATAGAGACCAACCCCAGCTCAAATTGCCTTGTAAGGTGAAGGCTAGACTATTGGAAAGCAGCCACACAAAGGAGTTGAAAGCAGCAAGCATTTTTTTTTTGAAAATAAGAAAAATGAATACCACCTTTAACTCATTTAGACAGAACACACTGCAGGAAATGTCATGAAGTGGCAATCTCATTAGTTGGCTTTATCCCGCCTTCTGAATGTAAACAATGTTCCAGCCAGGGAGGTAACCTTGAGCTTTTTATCACAAAGTAGGGCAAGCTCACTGCAACAAGGCGCCTCCCGTATCGACTCCTAAGCCATCTAGTGATACCGAAATCAGTTTTACTTGGAGGGCTCACCAAGTTATATTTAAAATTAAGCTCAGTGTGCTTAATGGCTGACGTGATTGCTCAGTGTCTGACAAATGCGAGTTGGTTTATTGAACGCCAGTGAAATATGATTGAATTGATGTGAGCCACTATATTGACAGGCTTCAGCATTCCTACATGTATCAAATTGCAGAATTTAACATATTTTATAAAACATCTTTTTTTCATTACCGGGGAGTAACATAAAACATCTGAGACCTGTAGTTCGCAACCAAAGTAAATATGTTATGAACAAAAATTCAGATGGACATTTTAGCTTGCACATTTAAACTGTCCACAGTAATGTCATCTCTCCCAGAATGCATTGCATGAAGAAGAGCCAATGGCATCACCTGGTGGTGAAACATGTCAGTATTACGAGCTGTCTTTTTAATAAAATAGCAATATATGATTCAGCTAGTTCCCTTTTAGCAAAAAAAGCAATGTAATTTGTTGCTAATTTTTATTAAATTCTTTTCAGTATAGTGTAAAATGAACAATTAATCTGCACGACAAGTGAAACACATATTATTGACAATATCAATTGACAACAAGCCTCCTTATTCTCTCCAAGGTCCTTGAATATGTCATTGCTGCACAGCTCTTGCCCATCTCTCCAGAAATTGCCTGTTTGAATCCCTTCAGTCCTTCTTCTGCCCTTCACACTGCATCAAAATGTTCCCAGCCAGAGGCATGAATGACATCCTCTTTGACAATGGTGCTTTATATCTCCTCATCTGCTTCAACATCTCTGCCCTTTCCTCATCCTCTCTGCCATTGAAACCCTGGTCCATGCCATCAACACCTTCAGACTCAATTATTCCAACATTCTCCTTGCTGGTTTCCCATCCCCCCACTCTTTATAAACTCCAAATAGTCCAGAACTCTGCCGTACATATCTGTCCCCACATTAAGTCCCACTCACCCATCACCAGTGTCCTTGCTGACCTACAATAGCTCCAAACCCCCCAATGTGTCCTCTAAATCCTTCCATGGACTTGCCCCACCCTATTCCTGCAATCATCTCCAGCCTGAAATCCCCATCCCTGTCCTCTGTTCCTTGGCCTCTGACCTTCGGGGCATCCCTTTCTCCCTGCACCCCACCATTAGTCCCAGAGAGTTTATCCACCCCCAACATTAGTCATTGGAACCTCCCTACCTAAACCGATCTGCCTCTTCACCTCTCTACCTTTAATACCTCCCCAAGATACTTATCTTTCACCAAGCATTTAATCGCCCTGTTAATCTCTCCATTCCTGGCTGGGTTTCTGTTTTCTTTACATTTATTTGTCACCATCTTGGGATAGTTCTAAGTCAGTCTTATTCCACTTCCTAATGAGTGTGGGATCACAGCACATAACTGTCCCTAATTGGCATTAAATTGACAATGTGACACAGAAACATGGAAGGGGAACTGGGGGGAAGCACTCCTGCTCCTCCTGGCCCACGAGCAGTGCTGTAAAGAGCACGTCCCTTCTCCCCAAAGCTGTCCTCACCTTGCTTCAGCTGCTGGGTTTCCCGAGGCCTGGGAAACCCGGCCGGCCAGGGTTAAACCTGCAAAGCAGGTTAAATCAGAGGCTGCCAGCCTCATTAAAATAATTAAATTACCAACCCGCCTCCTGGGAGCGGGTTGGCTGCCTGTCCCCGTCCCGCCTCCATAAAACGCCGAAGTGGGCGGGTTGGAGGCGGGGCTCAGATTTTTAAAATGTTAACATCTGACTCGAACACAACCCATCTGTCTTTATGTGCTAAAATTCAGCCCAAAGGTTCTATGTGACTCTCCCTATCTGTAGCATGATCTTTATTAAAACATACTCTTTGTATGGCTCCCTGTGGCTCTTTTATTCAACCTGTACAAGTTACAGTTTTTTTTAAACTGAAAAGAGTTTAAAGAAGTGAGCACATAAAATACAATTCGGTGAAAGGATGTACCCCTCAGATCCATAAGAGGGCTGGCAGACCTGCGTAAGGCAAGTTGAAATCCAGCCTGAGCTCCTTACGTAATTTTTCCATACAATCCAGATGTGCAAGAACTTGCTATCAAACAAGGAGTTGCTTTCATGTCTCACTGATACAACATTTCTTGGAAAACTAGAAATTTCCCAGTATAAAGAATATGCTTGTAGCACTCACTTAGGAACGTTAGAAGAAATTTATTGAAAACATACAAAAGAAAATTTGTGTTTCAGACGTCTTTGTGGAGCAAAATAATGATGATGGATTTGATGGATTTAAATCTTTGGCTTGAGGACAAATGGCACATTCACAGAATTTCTTTTAAATCACATTGAATTTAATACTGAAAGACAGTGCTATAGATTTAACAAATTGTTGGAAGTTACAATACTTTTTTATTTATTTTTCCTAATTTATAGGCCAAAAGTGAAATCTTAAAAATCACATGGGGGTGAATTGGAACATGAGCGGGAGGCAAAAAAAAGGCGGAATCGCATTTGCCGACTGTTATACCACGTGCTCGATATTAACTTCTATTCATATTGGGCGGGGGGATAACGAGCGACCCATGTTGCATTCCCGCCCGTGTCCAATCTCACCCCCATGGATCTTGAATTTATTTTGTGTTATATGATTGGACAAATGCAAAGTGTGATTGTTTGAAATTCCTCTTCCCACTATTTTAGCAGAGGCGGTCAACTGTTTAAAATAAATGCTCAATGCCTGCGCTAAAATAGCAAAGTCCAGAATTTCAGGCCAATGCATTAAATCTTCACAATCGAGTAACCCATGATGGTTTTCCAAGGCCATTGTCTCAATTGCTTTTTCACCTCGATTGTCTTTCTTTAAAACGTCTGCTTGATGCTGCTGCAATGTATCAGGGACTTTATCCAGTAGGACGTTGAGCTATACCAACCAGGAGGATCTGAGGTTTGATTCCCTGTCTGATCTGAGGTATCCAGAGATGCTAAAGTTGGATTAGAACTCTCCCCCAAAAAGCTGTGGAAGATAAGTCAATTGTCAGTTTCAAAACTGAGATTGATAGATTTTTGTTAGGCTCGTTAACCAAGACTGGTAAATGGAGTTAAGATACAGATCAGCCGTGATCTAATTGAATGGTGGAACAGGCTGCATGGGATGAATAACCTACTCCTTATCCTACGTTCCTTGCTGGATGTGTGTTTATGTGGACATTGGAGCAGGACAGGATTAGAGTTGTCTCGTGGTCAATTAGCCTGCGAACACTCACTGTCGAGATCCACGGGTAAGTTTGGATGAGGTAGCAGAGAAGGGTTGACATTGTGGAACTGTACACCAAGATGGCGGCAAACTATTCAAGAGAGGAGAAAATTGTTGGTGAAAACAGTAGAGAAATAGATTAAAAAAGAACTTCCAAATTCAATGCTATAATATTATATTTTTTGGTATCAGCCACAGGACACAATGAGCGGAACTTTTTACTTTGGCGAGGGTGTAAAACTGGTGGCATTAGATCTGGTGGCATTAGATCGGCCGCCTGTTCTACAATCCACCCGGAAAGGAAAAGCAGGCGGAATGTATAACAGACGACCCATCCGATACCATTAGTTCCACGCCCCACCTCCCACCAACGTCGAAAGTTCTGCCCATTGATTCAAACTTAAAGAATGTGTAGTGCAGCAATACACACAGAAATGCTAGTTAACTATTGCTGTTAAAAAAATGAAAGTAACTTACTTGGACAGAAAATGAAACTGTTTTATATCACTCAGTTGCTGGTACTCAAATATGTGAGACTTTTTCAATTGTTATGACAACATGTGGCTGAGAGTCGTTGACGGATATTTGCAGTGCATATATTACACACAAAAGAGCCCCGTTTAAAAAAAAATGAAAGGAAGAAGATGCTGTAAACTGTGTTTGGTGTGTGTGTAAGTTGCAGCTAATACATTTCCTTTGTTGGTGAGGAAATCAGATTGTAATTTTCAGTTAACAAGCTCACGTTGTTGTCCTTTTGAACTAAACTAACTCTAGTATCTCAAATATAACAAAATGCACTATTGCGAAGCCCAATTGTGAGGTTCACTGAGGTCATGTATAAAAATACAGTTGAATAATACAGTGACTGTGCAAAAATAGATACCATTCTAAATGTTGCCTGCATCATTCTCTAATGGTCGAGATATGAATGACACAAGGTCAGAATAACCCAAACACGAAAAGGGCACAACAACTTTTTGTCAGAATCTTTTCTCCAAACAAAAGGCAAACAAACAATTGACTTTTGACCTTCCCATGTTGGGCGGCTGGTGTAAAACTGTTAAATGTTCGTCAGCATGCGCAGGTGAAGTCATCCAATCTAATTGGGCGGCATGGACTGTTTAGTGGTGTTTATGACAGCCTGTTCTTGTCATCAGCGACAATAAATAAATAACAATGGAAACACAGACCAGAAAATGAGGTAAGTCAATCAATTTTCTAGCTGTTTCAGAACCTAAAGTAGTCTGGGAAAAGGTTCCCAGTAGATAACGATATCGTTACCTTTGTTTTGCATCAACCAAAGTTGCCTCGCTCCCTAGAGCTTGGTCTCGAATTTCTAAATCTTTTCAGCTCCTAATTTTCATGCTTCCAATAAATGTGACTGAAATGCAATTGTAACGGGCTTTTATCCCTGAAAAGTTCTTCTATGAATCAATTTTTAAAATTTTGCTTGGCAAGTTGCTGAAAGTGCGATCTGATAACGGGGTAGTGAGGGAAACCAGGCAACTGGGAGCTGAGTGAACAGGGAAAGCAACTGTGTATCTCCTAAACCAATCAGATTAAAGGATTGTGAAATGAACAGCGCAAGGACTGAGAAAGGAGTGTAAATTAGAGAGGGTGAATTCATTGTCAAATCAGGTACAGAAAGAGAAATAAAGAGAGCGAAAGAAAGATTGGATTAAGAGAGAGAGAAGGAAGAGATAGGAGGGAAAAGCAAAAAAAATTGTTTTTAAATTGTAAACTTTTACATTTTTAAAATCTCCAAAAGCAATTAAAACCTGAAGGAATGCGACTCCACACTTGTAATAGTTAATTTTCAGTGCCAGAGCCAGTAATTAACACCTGCCGCATCGTTGAAAGGGTAATTAGACAGAAATAAATAGACTGAAGTGAACAAGCTGTGGCAAGTTTAGTTCGTATCTACCACGCAAGTACAGGAACTTCATGTCGTTCATTGCATTTCAATAGCGAGCCAGACAGCGAGATGCCATTTTTGCAGAGATAACAATGGTGCGGTACATCCCGGACAGCAACTTTTAGATTCCGTCTTTAACCGTGCATCTGCCCTCGCCTGAAGTTGCTGTAGCATTTACGCATAAATAACGGTGAGTGTCATTAGCCTCGCGTTATTTTGACACCAAATTATGAGCCATTATTTCCAACCTTTGGAACTATTTCCTTGTAAATCTGGTGTTTCTCTGATCTTCCCTTCCCTGCAGCCCCCCAATGCCCCATGGTCTCTACCTGTGCTGTGGCTCAGTTGGTAGCACCCTCGCCTCGGAGTCAGAAGGTTGTGGGTTCTAAGTCCCACTCCAGGAACTTGAGCACATAAATCTAGGCTGACACTCCAGTGCAATGCTGAGGGAGTGCTGCACTGTTGGAGGTGCCATCTTTCGGATGAGACGTTAAACCGAGGCCCCGTCTACTCTCTCAGGTGGACGTAAAAGATCCCATGGCACTATTTTGAAAAAGAGCAGGGGAGTCATCCTCGGTGTCCTGGCCAATACTTATCCCTCATTGCTGTTTGTGGGAGCTTGCTGTGTGCAAATTGGCTGCCGCGTTTCCCACATTACAACAGTGACTCCACTTCAAAAGTACTTCATTGGCTGTAAAGCGCTTTTAGATGTCCGGTGGTTGTGAAAGGCGCTATATAAATGCTAGTCTTTCTTTCTTTCTCATCTGCTATATTGAAGCCTTTTTATCTTGATTTTAACTCTCCCGTCCCCTCGGCAGGCATGGTGTGGGCAGCGGGGTAGGGGTTAAGATGTTGTGGGGAGGTCACAAAGCTTTCCCACCTTAATTTAATACTAATTTACCTGAGAATAGGCACAGGAGTTCTGCCCACCCATTCGCCTGCCCCTGGCAGATGGGGGTCTACTTTACATTCGCTCCATAAATGCAGTTGAGGTACAGGCCAGCCATGAATGGCTCTGTTCCTATGTTTCCTGAGCAGTGCCAATTAATGCAACATTTTCCAAACTATGGGACATTTTGTGATGACATAGAGCGGCTGCTATGGGAAATGATACGCCATACTGGTACAGTAAAGGGGTCCTCTTCAGAAATTGGCTTTAAGACACATTATAGTTGTAGAAAATACAGAGAGCTTTCTGTTGTATCTGATGAGTCCACAGGATCTTTATACCTGCCTGAAAGAGCAGCCAGGGCCTCATTTTAACATCTTAGTCAAAAGGCAGCACCTCCGACAGTGCAGCTCCCTCAGTACTGCATTAAAGGCCCCAACTAAAAACTCCAAGGCGGGAAAAGAATGGGGTGGGGGAGGATTTTCGGATGGGATACCCAGAAGTATGGGTTTCCCACAGGTCCTGACGTATTTTTTTCTACAGGTTTCCCGCCTGACAGTCAGCCAGATTGACAGCTTGGCTGACTGTCGGGCTGGAAAGCAGTCGGAGGGGCGGATGCCAGGTAAATCCAACGTCGCGGGTGGGTGATGGGGAGAGTCGGGGCATCGCGGGCGGGAGAGGCAAATGGAACATCGCGAGGGGCTGAGTGGAATCGGACATGGCAGGGATCCCATTGAGAGGTGTTTAACAGGTAAGCTTGGTGAGTCGGGGGGTGGGGTGGGGAACACTCCTGCTCCTCCTGGCCTACGAGCAGTGCAATAAAGGCATTTACCTCATGGATCCCGCCCTGCTCACCTCCTTTCATCTACCGGGTTTCCTGAGGTCCGGGAATCCTGGCCTGTAGGTGTTAAAAATAAAATTGAGTTAAAATGGAGGCATGCAGCCTACTTAAAAGATTTTAGTGACCGAGCTGCCTTTTGAGGCTGGACTGGTCTTACAATAATTCTTCTCACAATGATCTTACAGTAATGACATCACAGTTGTTAACCTTCTGAGAACATCGGTGCAGATCCGAAGCATGAATCACATTGACATTTGGTACTCACGGTGACCTCCACTGCGGCCATAAAAACTGGCCAGTAATAGATATTCTCAAACAAATTTAAAACTATATATACATATATATACTTATAGGAAAATTTAATAAAAGACCAAGAAATTACCTCAAAACGATCAACAGATCTTGGGTTTCAGATGACTGTCAGGATATTTTCAGGTGAGACGTTAAACCAAGGCCCCGTCTGCTGTCTCAGGTGGATGTAAAAGATCACATCAGTGTCAGCTGTGGCTCAGTGGGTAACACTCTCGCCTCTGAGTCAGAGGTTTGTAGGTTTAAGTCCCACTCCAGAGACTTGAGCACAAAAATCTAGGCCGACACTCCAGTGCAGTACTGAGCCAGTGCTCCACTGTTGGAGGTGCCGTCTTTCGGATGAGATGTTGAACCGAGGCACTGGCTGCCCTGTCAGGCGGATGTAAAAGATCCCATGGCACTATTTCAAAGAAGAGCAGGGGTGTTCTCCCCGATGTCCTTGCCAATATTTATCCCTCAATTAACCTCACTAAAAGAGATTATCTGGTCATTATCACATTGCTGTTTGTGGGAGCTTGCTGTGCGCAAATTGGCTGCCGCATTTCCTACATTACAACAGTGACTCCACTTCAAAAGTACTTCATTGGCTGTAAAGCACTTTGGGTCATCCTGAGATTGCGAAAGGCACTCACGGCTGAAAATTCAGTAGCCTTAGCGCCTCATTTGAGGCGCTAGAGGGCCTTGCGCCGGAGTTATGGCCAGTAGTGAAATTCCCTGGGGCCCTAAATCGGCGTTGCTCCGGTAGCGCTGCGCCGGCACCGATGACGTCATCGGTGTGCGCAGCGTCCCGGTTGCCGTGGTAACCCGCCCGAACTCCGAAATTGAGTTGCGGCCGCCAATTTGCGCACAGCATGTTGGAGGTGGATCTACAACACTGCAGTGTTAATTGTTAGAAAGCACTACTCCCTTAGAGTATTGGTCCCCACTGGGAACGCAAAATTGGTAAATTTACCTTTATAAAATGACCCATGAAGATCTATATTAATCATCTACGTGGTCCGCAAAGGCAAAAAAGGGTGGACATCCCTGGCATAAGAAGGAGAACTTTTGAATATTGGGCCCTTTCTCATCTCTGCTCTCTCCTTTTTTTTGCTTTTTATTCAAATATGCAACTGCAGCCTGTCAGACAGTCTAGATATAAGTGGCAATATTTTAAATCTTAGTTTATAATCTTGGCATCTCTGCTAGATTCTTCTTAAATATAGCTGTCAGTGAAATAAACTTGCACGATATTAAATTAAAAAAGAGCTGCTCCTCTAAGGACCTAAATGGTGATATTGTAAATAGTGTTGCTAATAAGATTACGACAATCCACCAATATAGGAAAGGAACTGTAAACACTATTAATTCAGTTCCATTACAGCATTACTAGTGGTGTGATAAAAACGAAAGGATCTATATCAGTAGTTTTAAATATTGGAATAAAGAATTCGCCATTTGTATGAATTTTTAATTACCATTTTGCTGGCATGTTACTGCTTAAACCTCATTGAGTGCAATGTTTCTGGGATCCTTTTTGATAGAATAAAGCTGTATTTCAAATGATTGAACATCTCATTGTTACAGCATTTCCCCAAATACAATTGAAGTCTCTTAAATTAAAGTTGCTTCTTTCAAATTATTTGATAACGCAATTTTTTTTTAGCACTAAGTTCCCACTTGGTTGTGTTGCATACGCTGCTTAATTCATATTATTAGATCATTCCATTTTTTAGTGCAAAAAAAGTGGCTTTGAGACTGAAATTTTCATTGCCTTAAATATTTGCTTTGGGAAAGGCGCCATATAAAGGCAAGTTCTTTCTTTATTGAGCTGACGGGTGTAAAAGTGGATAAAAACCCTGGCCTACATATTAGTCTATAAGAATGTTCTTGGAAACTATAATTTTACATGAATTGATCAGTTGTGAAAAAATGCAATATTCACAAACAGCGGAAAAAACTGGCATCATCATGATCGCAAACTCATCAACTTTTGTTGGGGGGCGGGGAGGGGGGAAGTGTTGTAAAGTTTCCAAAGAGCTCTGCAAGGAAATTGACACAACTATTCATTGGACAGAACTTCAGAAAGGTCATACAACTCTTACTTTATTTTTAATGCCGGCTTCTCAAGATGACTTATTACAGGGTTTTTTTTCTTTCCATAAAATCTGAACAAAGCATGTTGGGATCAGGCTGCTCAAGCAGTTCAAAGTTTAATAAGAAACATTTTTGGCTGGAGCTGAACATCCCAACACATGTTGCCATTTGCTGCCAAACAGTTCCTTAATTAAGAACAACACTAAATCTTAGCTGACTGTGACCTCTACATCTCTTCAGTGCATTTTTTGATCAGATTTACATTAACTTGCATTTATCTTTTTGAGTGTATTCATGCATCCCTTTTCCTGTCCCTGCTTCACATTTCCTTTGCTTTTTCCTAATCTATTTATCGCTTGTTTTCTTTGGCTGTCTATAACTTTCCATTTTTTATTTTTATTTTTTTATGATTCTTTGTTTTCTCATCAGTCATGGCTGCCGTCCCACCAGTCCTCCTCTCGGCCAATGTTTCCCATTCTTGGTGAAGATGTAGTTCCCGGCCTCCCCTGAATTTATATCCAGCTGTTTCCTCTTTTACTGTAAACCCATTTTCACTCTGTTAGCTTCCTACAAACGGCCTGTTTTCATATTGTGGATAATGTCCACAACAATCAATGATTTTCTGGTAAATTGTGAGGCACAAATCCAGCTGTGGTTCATCAACCAAGTTTTATTGTACTTCCTTCAGTTACTAGCACGAACACCCGTTCCTATTTCGTCCAATCGCTATAAAATGCCTTGTGGTAGTTTTTTTCTATCTTTCCACACCCTAAAAAGGGTTTCACATTGCCAGGTCTGTGAGAGTGTATCATTCTGCTACCACCTTAAATCTCTATGACTTGTCAGTGAAAGCTTGCCAATACTAGGTGTTGCCTGCCAATTTAAGTCACTGTGTTACAGGCACAGAATGTGCAAGTAGGTCCTAATGCACATTTAATCATTAATGTGCCCTTGACATCATGGAAATTACTCAGCAAGCTCCTGTCATGATTTTAAGGTTCTTTAACTGTTTAGTGATGGTTTCAGCACAATGAAAACTTCCTGAGTTACTTTTTTGTGCTCCAGTTTCTGACATATTCCCACAATCCAGTAAGTACAGTTTGTCCTATGTTCAGCATCTGAGTAAAACTTCCTCCTAGACTGCTGCCAAAGTGTCATAAATTTTTGCATTTAGAAGAAAGATTTCCAACATTTGCACCCTCTTATACTGGCTCCTGCCAGTTCCACTTTGATTACTGCCTTTACTCGATCTTCAAGCCCCTACATCAACACTGTCTGCTTCCACCATGATGTCTCCAATGTATTTTTGTTTTGCCAGCCATTCAAATTATGCAACACACAGTTGATCATTGCAAGTTCTTCACATTTGATTGACGACAAGTTGCAATCGCTTGAATTTCTTTTTTTATTTGTTCACAGGATGTGGGTGACGCAGGCAAGAGTGCAATTATTGCCTGTCTCAATTTGCCCTCAGTAGATGGTGGACCTCCTTCTTGAATCGCTGAAGTCCTTGTAGTGATGGAGGTCCCGCAACAGTGTTAGGTAGGGAATTCCAGGATTTTGATTGAGTGATGATGAACGTACAATGATATGGGTCCAAGTCAGGATGTTGTGTGACTTGGAGATGATCATGTTCCCCATATATTGCTGCTCTTGTCCATCTTGGCGGTAAAGGTCATGAGGCATCCTGTAGGTTGTATATACTCTAACATTGTAGAGGAAAGGTAGCATAGAGGGGAAAGATTCACTTCAAGGAGGCTGGTAAACTAATCATTACATATATTTGACATCAGGATTTGAAAGAAAAGGGGAAAACCATTTGGCAGTTGACTCATTTCCCCAGGGCTCCTACCCTAGTCCCTGCTCTTTGGTGGGATGTGGGAAGGTAATCATTGTCCCCTTTGTCCCCGCCACATTTCTCTAATCTTGCACTGAAAAACCAAAACCACATGAGATTTTTGACATTCTGAGGAAATTAATCCTTAAAATTGCAGCAAAACTACTGGGTCCCTGGAAACGATTTGTCGACTCAGGGTTTTATGAAGGCTTGTGCAATAACCATTGCATCTAAAGAGCACTCTACTGAGGCTGGGATAGAAGTAATTATCAGGAAAATGAAGATGGCACAGCTGCTGTCCTGTGCCGAGCCTCATATCGTTTTATCAAGTATCGGCACTGGGTGAAAACTAAAAATGTTTTCAATGTCATTCTAAAAAAAAAATTGTAGGGAATAATAAACAAGTGTATGGGAGATAACACTAGATAGTAACACAATTGAAAGACTCTGATAATATTATAAATAAATACATGTCATTTGAATCCCGGGATCACATTACAGTACTGTCTAACTCGCTCCTGTATCCAGAATAGAGGAATCCTCTTTACGTCTGTCTGTGTTTACCCCGGAATAAAGCTGATCTTAGGGAATTGTATTCTTTTTTAATTGACGTAAGTGTTATAAAACTGGATTCTTATTGCTGCTTCAGAATTATCATTTGTGTATGGGCTTTATGCTTCAAAAAAAACTGCTGCTCAGAGACAGTTTGGGTACAGACCATGTGCAGAAAAATCCCTGGCAGTAGCACCAGGAAATTACACTCGAATTACATCATAAACGGGAATTGCTGCCAGAGCCCACTGTCTCCTGGGTGGCAGAGGAAAAAGTGATTGCAACATTTAGCATCAATCAAATAAATAAGGTCCTTTTTAAATAGCGTTTGATCTTAATTGATCTTCTGCAGTTTTTGTCGCAAAACTGAACGTAAAGGGGGAAAAAAAAGTTGATACCTGTATTCTCCCACTTAATGAAATTGATGATATCTAAGGGGATCTGGACAAATTAAGCAGTTAGGCTAAGGATAGCAGATGGATATCAATCTGGATAAATGTAAGGTAATGCACATTGGTACTAGAAACATAAAACATGCGTACACAATGAATGGGTCCTATTTTGTAGTAGGCTGGTAGAATGTGGAATGAGACTAAACACAGCCCCATCTGGACACATCCGTTGCCTTCCCTTGCAGTAAAGAATCATGCACATGTTGGCCCACCAAACTGGATGGGTCCTATTTTAAAACTGGCATGTGGATTGTGGGATTGGGCAAAGCCCAACACCTCTGGGATACATCAGGAAAGAGGGAGCCAGGAAAAATTCCGGCCATTCGCAAAAGAGGAAACAGAAAAGGATTTTGGTGTGATTTACATAGGAACAGGAGTTGGCCATTCAGCCCCTTGAGCCTTTGCGCCATATCCCTTGATATCCTTACCTAACATAAATTTCAGTCTCGCTTGATTCAATTGACCCAGTGTCCACAGCCTGTTAGGGGAGGGAGTTCCAGATTTCTACTATCCTTTGTGTGAAAAAGTACTTCCTGAATTCACTCCTGAATGATTATTAGCCATTCACAGAAATGTGAAGTCCTCAATAAGGCAAATCTAATGCTAAAATCCACCTTGAGTGCCATTTGATTATAAGTCAAAGCATTATTTCAACCCTGTATAACTCAAATTTTAGAATATTGTATGACGTACTGGACAACTTACTTTCCGAAGGGCGCTGGTGCACTGAATTTACCAAATGAAAATAAAAATGATTCCTGGAGTTAGGGCTCAAGGTGATGTAAAATCACTTGGACAAGTGCAAAACAAATTAAGCAGTGTGACTGCAATTTGTGTAAACCCTACAGTGGGAAAAGGAACATTTGAATAGTGCTTCATAGGGGTATATTTTTCTCTGAGTATTTTATTCATATCCCCAAAAATTGCTAACACTTACACCTCCATCTCTTATATGTATCAAGTCTCTCTGTATTAAGGGTGATTCATTTGTCAACTGTAAGTTCATTCAGTTGAACACGTGAACTGCTATTGAGAGGGATAGCAAAATACTGCAGATGTTGGAAATCCGAAATAACAACAGAAAATGCTGGAAAAACTCAGCAGGTCAGGCAACATCCGTGGAGAGAAATTTGAGTTGACGTTTCGGGTTTGACCCTTCTTCAAAACTGGAGAGAAAAGGAACTAGATCGAAGGCAGGGCTGCGATCGGACAAAAGAATAAAAGAACCAAAAGAAGTAAAAGAGATTAGAAGCTAGACGAGATGGTAATAGGCTGGGATTAGGTGTAAAGTGTACTGGCAGGGCAAAAGATAGCTGCCAGGTGTGAGAGAGAAACAAAAGGAAAGGGGGGGGGAGGAAAGGAGTGGAAAAATATAAGTAAAAATGAAATAGGGGCCGAGGTTATGATCTGAAATTGTTGAACTCGATATTGAGACCGGAAGGCTGCAGAGTGCCTAATCGGAAGATGAGGTGCTGTTCCTCGAGTTTACGTTGAGCTTCCGTGGAACAGTACAAGAGGCCAAGGACGGTGAGGTCCGAGTGGGAATGGAGCGGTGAATTGAAATGACAGGCGACCGGAAGCTCGGGGTCACCCTTACGGACTGAACGGAGGTGTTCCGCAAAGCGGTCACCCAATCTGCGTTTGGTCTCCCCAATGTAGAGGAGACCGCATCGTGAGCAGCGAATACAGTATACTAGATTGCGAGAAGTACAAGTAAATCGCTGTTTCACCTGGAAGGGGTGTTTGGGGCCCTGGACAGTGGGGAGGGGGGAGGTATAGGGGCAGGTGTTACACCTCCTCCGCTTGCACGGGAAGGTGCCAGGCGAAGGGGAAGGGCTGTTTGGGGTGGTAGAGGAGTGGACTAGGGTGTCTCGGAGAGAGCGGTCCCTGCGGAATGCTGAAAGGGGAGGGGAGGGGAAGATACGTTTGGTGGTGGGATCACTTTGGAGGTAGCGGAAATGCCGGAGGATGATCCGTTGAATGTGGAGGCTGGTGGGGTGAAAGGTGAGGACAAGGGGAACCCTATCGTGGTTCCGGGAGGGAGGGGCAGGGGTGAGGGCAGAGGTGCGGGAGATAGAACTGACACGGTCGAGGGCAGTGTCCACCACGGTAGAGGGGAATCCTCGGTTGCGGAAAAAGGAAGACATGTCTGAAGCACTGGTGTGGAAGGTGGCATCGTCGGAGCAGATACGGCGGAGGCGGAGAAACTGGGAGAATGGAATAGAGTCCTTACAGGAAGCGGGGTGGGAGGAAGTGTAGTCCAGGTAGCTGTGGGAGTCAGTGGGCTTGTAGTAAATATTGGTCGATAACCTATCCCCAGAGATGGAGACGGAGAAGTCGAGGAAGGGAAGGGAAGAGTCAGAGATGGACCATGTGAAGGTGAGGGAGGGGTGGAAATTGGAGGCAAAGTGAATGAAATTGTCAAGTTCGGGGCGAGAGCAGGAAACGGCACCGATACAGTCATCAATGTATCGGAAAAAGAGGTGAGGGAGGGGACCCGAGTAGGACTGGAACAAAGATTGTTCCACATAGCCCACGAAAAGGCAGGCATAGCTAGGACCCATGCGGGTACCCATGGCAACGCCTTTGATTTGGAGGAAATGAGTGGAGTTAAAGGAGAAGTTGTTCAATGTGAGAACAAGTTCAGCCAGGCGGAGGAGGGTCGTGGTGGATGGGGACTGGTCGGGCCTCTGTTCAAGGAAGAAGCGGAGTGCCCTCAGGCCATCCGGGTGGGGGATGGAGGTGTAGAGGGATTGTACGTCCATGGTGAAAAGGAAGCGGTTGGGGCCAGGAAACTGGAAACTGTTAAAGTGGCGGAGGGCGTCCGAAGAGTCGCGGATGTAGGTGGGAAGAGACTGGACAAGGGGAGAAAAGATAGAGTCAAGATAGGACGAGATAAGTTCCGTAGGGCAAGAACAGGCTGAAACGATGGGTCTACCAGGGCAGTCCTGTTTGTGGATCTTGGGAAGGAGGTAGAAGCGGGCTGTGCGGGGTTGGGGAACTATGAGGTTGGTGGCAGCGGGGGGAAGATCTCCAGAGGAGATGAGGTCAGTGACAGTCTTGGAAACGGTGGTTTGATGTTCGGTAGTGGGGTCATGGTCCAGGTGGAGGTAGGAGGAGGTGTCGGAGAGTTGGCGTTCAGCTTCCGCTAGGTAGAGGTCAGTACGCCAAACAACAACAGCACCACCCTTGTCAGCGGGTTTAATGACAATGTCAGGGTTGGATCTAAGAGAATGGAGTGCTGCAAGTTCAGAGGGAGGTAGGTTGGAGTGAGTGAGGGGAGCAGAGAAATGGAGACGGCCGATGTCACGTCGGCAGTTAGCGATGAAAAGATCTAGAGAGGGTAAGAGGCCAGGGGGAGGGGTCCAGGTAGAATGGGAATTCTGCAAGCGGGAGAAAGGGTCAGTTGTGCGGGGGGAAGACTCCTGGCCTGCTATTGAGAGTTGGGTTGGGTGAGCAGGAGTTGACTTTGCTCAGTAGGGTAGACTTTTGGAGTCATTGTGAACTTGCAACATTTTTGTTGCATCATGACTCACTACACATCTGGATTTAAGGCATCATGATCAGTTTTCCTGGTTAAGTGCCAATTTAGGTGATTGAGATGTGTGGAAACAAGTCACAATTAGCTACTTTTCTGTTGTTACTGGTATTAAATTCATGTTTCACAAATTATACACAAGGAAAATGTCTGCCAACTGCTTTTTGGATTGGCAACTATTAAAATATCAAAATAATTACACATAAGTTGGAACTATGTCCTAAAATCTTCAACACTTCCATTAAACTAAACAGAAGCAAAGTAGTAACTCACAATATAATAAATACTAATACGATAGCAAAATACTGCGGATGCTGGAAATCCGAAATAACAACAGAAGATGCTGGAAAAACTCAGCAGGCCAGGCAACATCCGTGGAGAGAGAAATAGAGTCAACGGGGTCGATTTTCCCGAAGCTGTCGGGAAGGAGGCGGGACTACAACTTTCGGGTTTTAGACCCGCCTACTTCGACATTCGGCCAATCTGCGCGATTTTCCCTTGATTGACCTTGTTGAGCCCACCCAGCGGGCTCAGCAGGCCAATTAAGGGCCACCCGGCAACAGGTGAAGTCACAGACTGAAATATCAGTGTTTCACAGCTGTTTGAAGCCAAAGTTCTTTACATACTTTAGACACACCAAACACACTTATCTTTGCACTCATGCACCCATCACTCACCTGAGCACCGACATCGCGACCCCTCCAACTCCTTCAACTTGACGGCCCGCCTGCTCTAACCTGGCGTGGTTTGGAGCCGTCGGGAAACCCACACGACACCCCTCAAAATAGGGATTAGGCTAAAAACTGCCTGTTAACTACCTGTTAACAGGCAGTTAATTGGCACTAATCCCTTCCCGCCTGGGGTCGGCGGGTCCCAGTGCGGGGCAGGTACCCGACGCCTCTGAAACTTGCGTGGAGCGGGGTTTTGGGCGGGATGGTGTCGGGACCCCCGAATTCAGGATTTTCCCTCCCCACACGCCTGAAACCCCGCCTGACGGCTCCACAAAAATCGACCCCAACGTTTCAGGTCGAAACCCTTCTTCAGAACTGAGAAAAAAAGGCAGGAAATGAAACAGATTAAAAGGCAGTTTGGGGGCTGGGAAATGGGGGGGGGGAATGAAAGAAGAGACATTAAGAGATATTCTAGGTGAGGCGAGATGGTAATAGGACAGGTAAAGAAACAAACAATGGCTCTAGATGAAGTGTGAAATGCGCTGGCAGAGTGACAGACAGCTGCCATGTGGGAGAGATATTATATATGTAATAAATACTTATGGTTCCAGAATAGAAATGTGCAATACTTGAAGTGGGATTTACTCTTGCAAAATCAGCCTTTACCATAAGAACATAAGAAATAGGAGCAGGAGTAGTCCATATAGCCCCTCGAGCCTGCTCCGCCATTCAATAAGATCATGGCTGATCTTCGACCTCGACTCCACCTTCCTGCACTATCCCCATATCCCTTGATTCCCTAAGTGCCCAAAAACCTATCGACCTCTGCCTTGAATAAATTCAATGACTGAGCAGCCACACATTTCTGACGTTAAGTTGGATTTGCTGTTAATGTTCCATTTCCATTTTTGTAATGCACTGGGCTCGATTTTATTAATGGAGGCGGGTTGAGGGCGGGCCCGCTGCTCGGTGGCTTTCCGACCCACTCTCGGCTGCCGCCTCCCATCACTTACTATCTTGGCTTGATTGGCCTCGTTACGGCTGACGTGCGGGTCCCTCCAGGCAATTGGTCGGAGGCTGTCAATTTCTCACGTCAGATGACACGTTGTTTGAATGAAAATTTAAAGGGGCCATGTCCCCTTTGGGAAAAATGTCAATGGGATGGATTGGTGCTGTATTATATAGAAAGGGGATTGGCAGCACCTGTTCTGAACAAAATTTAATGAATGAAATTGCTGGTCATATTATTCCAGAAAGATATTTATGATTTTTTTATATATCAATTTATTATGTGACTATGAAATGAAAATGATGTCAGATTTGTTCCAATCTTTGGCTTAGTAATATTAATGCTTTTTTCTCTTAAAGGTGCTGGCTGCTGCAAGAACGGCAGCCCCAGTAACTAAGGCTGCACCCAGGTTCAATGAGGGCTCTCTCCATGCTCTTGTGGAGGGATTTAGAGGACATCAGGAGCTCCTCTTCCCTGGAAGCAGAAGGAGGAGGCCTCCTCAGCAAACCAAGGCAGCTTGGCTGCAAATTGCTGAGGAGGTGAGATCAAGGTCTGTGTGCAGACGCACATGGGTTCAGTGTGGAAAAAGGTTTAATGATCTGCTGAGATCACCTAAAGTGTGGCCTCTATGTTCTGGGAAATGAAAGTTCAAGAGTGAGGGCTCAGGGTGATTTTCATGTAGAATGTTGGTGGTGATACTGAGCGCAAACCATCGTTTATTGGATAGATGATACCTGGGGTTTTGAGGATGTCAGACTTATATTCATCTCCATGTGCCAGCCACCTGTAGTTGAAGCATAAGCTCACGCGAATCTGGCATGGATGAGTGCACCCCTTGCCTGGCGGCCAGCAATGTGGTTGCCTGCTGCTGGATTGGCCACATCCGGCCCCGCAAGGTGTCACTCCCCGTCCTCCTCCTCATCCTCTTTATCTTCCTCCAAGGAGGCTGTGTGCTGAGCCATTTGTTCATCCGGCAGCACTAAGCCGCGCTGCTCTTCCTCCGAATCTGGTGACCAGGATGAGAGGATGTAAATGGCTCCCATCCCGTTGTTATAGATTTCAGTTGAGGCAAGAAACTTGCAAGCGCACACTCAAAGTGGCCTGAAATTATCCCAATCAGTTCACACAGCAGACGTGTGTCAGCTTGACCAATCACAAGGTCAGTAGATTTGCAAAATTTTATCCCAAACCCCCAACAACAAAGTTGTTGTATTTGAATGCCAGCCATGTTACAGGAGTGCTTTTAAAGTTCTGCACCAATAATGACTACAGATCATGTCCTCCACCAACTTGTCTCCTTGCAGCTGGACTGTTTCTGACAAGACAGGAAACAGGAGCCAGAGGAATGAAAATGGGGAACCTCTATCAAAATAGGATTATCAAGGCAGTTAATGTAATGATCAGTAACATGTCATTCTAGAATGATACACTAGGTGGAGCTGTATGTATATAAGAGTGGGGCTACCCACGATGCACTAGGCTACCCACAAGGCAGTAGTCAAGATGGATGCTGTATACTAGTCCACATGGCTGAATAAAGTGACTAGCTCAAGCTAGCTGTTCATAATGAAAACGTTTATTTATTTATGAACATAACAGTTAACAGGCTCTTAACTGCCTTAACTACCGGTCCCACCGGTTGGAGTTGGGTCAGTTTTGGAGCAGCTGAACAGACGCTCACGGAAGTCACGTGGGGGCGGGATGGAGGCGAGTTGGGTGTCTGAAGCCATTCTTTCCGAATTTCACAGCTGACCCGTCTCCAAACCCGCCTCCTCAGGGCTATTAAAATCGAGCACACTGTGTGTACAAGTTTCTGTTTATCTGTATTTGGAAATAAATTTCAGATGACTGAATAACTGCCCCCAATCATTTAAGGCTGTGAATGTGATGTGAATAAGAGCATGTAGAGAGTCAGCCATGGCTCAGTTGGCAGCACTCTGGCCTCTGAGTCAGAAGGTTATGGGTTCATAGTCCCACTAGAGGGACGTGAGCACAAAATCTAGGCTGAAGAAGATGCTGTCTTTCAGATGAGATAATAAACCGATGCCCTGTCTGTCCTCTTAGGTGGGCCTAAAAGATGGATTTCAAAGAAGAGCAGGGGAGTTCTCCCTGGTGTCCCTGACAGATATTTATCCCTCAACCAACACCTAAAAAGACAGATTATCTGGTCATTATCACATTGCTGTTTGCGGGACCTTGCTGTGCGCAAATTGTCCAGCATGTTTCCTACATTACAACAGTGACTACACTTCAAAAGTACTTCATTGGCTGTAAAGCGCTTTGGGACATCCTGAGGACGTGAAAGGCGCTATATAAATGCAAGTCTTTCTTTCTTTATGATTATACCATTTGACTGATGAAGTGGTATTACAAAGTTGCGTGGTAGCCACTCCCTTTCCCCGTGCCCCTCCCCACCCACTGTGACTTGAGAAAATAATGGCGTGACAGGGAAAGTGGCATCTCATTTTCAGGTACTCAAGAAACTAAATTGATCCATTTTATGTCAAGGTCCAGTTCAATGTTCTGCCCTAATGAACATTTAGGATTTATCCAACTGACTCTGAAACTTCTCTACTCTTCACTCTTACAATACCAGCTTTATTTTACAAATAGGCCACAAAATTCCCTGAAAGTTTAAATGATTTTTTCCCCCTAAAGGTGCTGATAACACTGACATCACTAGGACTAAATGGAACTTATCTACAGAGTAAACTAGTCGTAGAAAAAAAACTGCCATTGTGTAATCATTGAAAAAAAATTGTGTATTTTAAATGATGTTCAAGGTTCTTCCTTAATTGTTTGCCCCTGTTTACATAGGTTGCCTGTGAAAGATTAATCAGATCATTGGCAAACATGACTTGTTCTGAACTTTTTCTTTGGTCAGCCGGGCGTCTGTCTTACACCACGGCCAGGGATTTCCTTGGACCTGCTTCCGCTCGGCATGCCATGACTTTGTCAGGTGTGCCGCAGATTTCTGCCATACTTTCCAGCAAAGTTACAGCAGCGGAGTGGGCGTCGTTTTGAGGAAATTCCCGACCCCTGTTTAAGAATCAGTTGAATTTCTGGTTTCTCGATATGAAGTGCAAATGCTTTCTCTTTAGGCATGTACTCTGGTGCACACTGGTAGAGATATAACCTAGTGACTCTCAAATGTGTGCACAGCAAATGCTAAACCCAGGAAGCCTACTAGCACAGATAAGCTTCCTGCCACTTACCTAACCAGGACAAGCCTACTTGTAAGGGCAGTGGCTTACAAGGTGATCAGGAGACAAGTTGAATGAATCCTAGCCCATGGCAACTATATTTCCTGGTTCCATTAGTAAGCCACACTGACTGATCAGTCAACAACAGTTACCTAGAAAATTGCATGATTCAGACAGTGGGTTATTGGGTCTGCCCAGAGGGTTGATTTGGTTCTATCGCTAGGTGTGTTATTTTGGAGCCACCTTGACCTCGAAGTGATCCTGCCCACTGTTGTGTATGTACCTTTAAGAGAATAACTGGTCTCAGACTGCAATACCGGCAGTGACCACCCCTGTATAAAAGGCGCTAGAGAGCCTCTGTTGGTTAGATTCGTTTATGCCTTCCACCAGTAAAGATCTGTTGTTTTCTCTCCTGCTAGTCCGTGTCTAAATCATTCACGGACTTAACACTGGCGACGAGGTAGAAAGAACTTACCTGCAACTCAGCAGCAGCTCCGACGACGTTGAAGGTCGGAAGAAGAAAAAAAAAGAGTCCATTGAAACTCGAGGAACGGGCGTCGACCGTCAATCATCGGGTTCAAGGCTTTGCAGGAGCGACTTTCCAGAGCCAGGCTGGGTTCCTCGGTCCGTGGTTTCCCAGCTAATCGGGCTGGTGGCAGGTAGTGCTCTGATCCTTCCTGGGCTGCAACGGGGCCGGGCAGCGAGTCGGGAAGCAAGGAGAGAGAGAGAGGGTGGAGCATACAGGGCGCGGCCAGTGTTTCGAAGTTGGGTAGCGTTCGGACCTCAGAAGAGGGAGGGAAGTGTTCCAGAGGGTCCGCTCCACGACGGGAAAATAATAAAAGAAAAAGAATACGCGCAAGAAACCATGGAAAGCAGCGCTAACAACAGCGGGGAAGAAGGAAAAGCGCAGGAGGCGCCATTTTGTTAAATCAGAGAAGAAGGCAAAGCGCGGGAGGCGCCATTTTAGATTTGCAAGATGCCGAAGACTGGCTGTATCACTACTTTTGATAATACATTAGAGGACTGGACCACGTATGTGGAAAGAGTCGAGGTATATGTCGAGGCAAATGAAATAGCGGAGGGGAAAAAGGCATCAATATTGCTAAACGTAATGGGCGCTAGAACGTACGGCCTATTGCGGGATCTGATTACTCCAGCCAAACCGAAGGCGAAGAGTTTTAACGAAATTGTTGCTGTTCTACAGGAGCACTTAAACCCTGCACCGCTGTTGATAGCAGAAAGATTTAAATTCCACAGGAGAACTCAGCACAAAGATGAGAGCAATGCTGAGTATCTTACGGAACTATGCAAGCTATCAAAGCACTGCCAGTTCGGAGCAGGACTGGCAGATACCCTACGGGACAAATTTGTCTGTGGACTCCTGAGTGAAGGAACACAGAAGAAGTTACTCGCAGAAAAAGAGCTGACGCTAGATAAGGCTTTCAGCGTGGCAGTATCGTATGAAGCAGCAGCCAGGGGAGCTGCAGAAATTCAACAAAAACCACAGGAATACAGCACCCACGAAATGACACGGGGATTTGCAAAAGTTATCGCTGCGGCAGAACTAACCATGACCAGAAGGACTGCTGGTCCAAAGACAAAACATGCAGACAATGCGGGAAGATTGGACACATTGCACGAGTTTGTAGGTCTGGGAAGAAGACCAGCGACAACAAAAAGGCTACTAAGGGGCCGTACAAGAAAGTACAAAAGATGACGGACAGTAGTTCCGAAGACCAGATGAGCGATAGTGAATCCGAGAACAGGAGATTAAGCTGTCTCAAACTTCACAATGTAATCGCAAAAGAGGATCACCGAACCATTTGGGTCACCCTCACGATAGCAGGGTCCCAAGTTAAAATGGAATTGGATACAGGATCAGCGCTAACTGTCATGAATCGACGAGACTATGAGCGGCTATTTTCACACATACCCTTGAGAGAGACATCCATCGTCTTGACGACGTATACGGGGCAAAAAGTATACCCCAGAGGAATAATAAAGGTGCCTGTCGAATACAATGGCAAGAAAGTATGGAAATTGTATCTCTACATACTGCCAAATGGTGGACCACCGTTATTGGGACGGGAATGGATCAGGAAGATAAACTTAGATTGGCATTCCATTCATGCAATGACGGTGGACGGTAAAAAAGATGAAGACGTCACTCCTGGACGATTGTCAACAATCTTAGCTAACGCCAAAGAGGTATTTCAACAAGAACTGGGCACGCTTAAAGGCGTAACCGACTCGTTAAAAATAGAAGAGAATGCAGTTCCCAAGTTTATCAAAGCGAGACCGGTACCATATGCAATTCGTCCCGCCGTCGAGGCAGAGCTGGAGAATCTGGAGAAGGCGGGCGTGTTATCTAAGGTCGACTGGAGCGAGTGGGCGACACCCATCGTTCCTGTCATGAAAAAAACGTTAAGCAATAAGTCCGGAGAGCCAAGGAAGATTCGCATCTGTGGGGACTTCAAGGCGACGGTGAACCCTGTCCTTCACACAGTACAATATCCTCTTCCAAGGATAGAAGGCATCTTCGCCTCACTGTCTGGAGGGAAGCATTTTACAAAAATTGACCTAGCACAAGCATATTTGCAGATGGAGGTTGAAGAGTCCTCTAGGATGTATCTCACGATAAACACTCACAAAGGTCTTTACCAATATCATCGATTGGTATTCGGAGTAGCATCGGCTCCGGCGATATGGCAAAGAGCGATGGAACAAGTCCTGCAAGGGATTCCGGGGACTCAGTGTTACTTGGACGACATCCTTGTAACAGGTGAAGATGACACCTTAACAACCTAGAACAGGTGCTCACTAGACTACGGGAACATGGGCTGCGAGCCAACCGCCCCAAGTGCGAATTTTTTAAGAAACAGATATCGTATTGTGGCCACGTGATTGATGAAGAGGGGTTACATAAGTCCCCAGACAAAATTGAAGCGGTTGTTAAGGCCCCAGCACCTGAAAATGTGTCGCAACTGAGGTCATTCCTCGGGTTGGTGAATTACTATCATAAGTTTTTGCCGAATTTGTCGACAATTCTGCATCCACTGAACGCCCTGCTACGAACGGGGGTAGCATGGAAATGGAGCGATGATTGTAAACGTGCTTTTCAGAAGAGTAAGGACTTAATGGGCCAGAAATTCAGATCAGGGGCTTGCCGCGCGTGCAAGCCACTGATATGCACTTACCCGACGCGCTGGCCGTTGACCTTCAGGGACGCCTGGAATTCGATTTTGAAAAAGAAGAATCCCGGGCAGCGTATGACGTCACGCCGCCCAGGAGTGCAGCCAGCGCGAAGCCTGTAGCGCGCTGTGCAACTGAGACACGCCCCTTGAGGTCTCAGTTTAACAGGACACGCCCCCAATGTTTCTGCCAAGCTGCTAAGCATTTTTACATGCAAAGCAGCAGTTTAAATAGGTTTTTGGAAGTTTTTGAAGATTTTGGTAACTTTTATAAACTTTTAAAAACGTTTACATTATTTTGAAGAATCTGAAATAGTTTTAAACAGAATTAAAGCAATTTAAAGACTTTTAAAAGCCCTAAAAGAATTTTTTTAATTCCATTTATTTATTTAGCAATGTCGTCATCATACGTGTCTTCACACTGTTCCCTTTGGGGAACTGTATGAAGTGGTGGAAGGATTTATGGCCATGATTAACGCTCATTCCGTGACCGTAACCATCTTTGAACCAGCCATTAGGGCGGTTAGTCCTATGGCGGGAGGGTTTTACGGGCTCCCACAAGCTATACAAGGAGGGGGGGCCACCCACACCCACGGACGCAAATATCCCACTGGATGTCAACCCAGAATTTAGAGCCGGAGCTCCGACTCCACTTGCCGGGACTGTCTGGAGCGGGGTTCGAAACCCTACCCTGATCTGGCCCAGCGGCGGGGATCCTACCGCTATGCCAAAGGCCCAATCCGATTAGCAAAGTGAAATGGCTGGAATGAGCACAATTCACGGCATTAAAAGAACTCACAATTGAACTGATGATGACCTCAGCAATCTCCTCAAGGAGGTGGAGGCGCAGCGCCTGCTCATCATTGGTAATGAGAAGTCAAAGGCGCCGCAAAAAGGGCTGATGATAGCTTGGTCTTTCAAGTGGCAGCATAGGGCTCCAGTCACGGGGAGGGAAAAGGCGCAGGAAACGTATGGGTGTCACCTTTTGTGCGGAGTGGGCCTTTTGCGTAGCAGTAAGCATCCCTGCCGCTGGGCCAGAAGGAGTAGAGTTTCGAACCCCACTCCAGACAGTCCCGGTAAGTGGAGTCGGAGCTCCAACTATAAATTCTGGGTGGACATCCAGCGGGATACTTGCGTCCGTGGGTGTGGGCGGTCCCCCCTCTCAGATGGGTTGTGGGAGCCCGTAAAACCCTCACGCCATAGGACTAACCACCCTAATGGCTGGTTCAAAGATGGTTACGGTCACAGAATGAGCGTTAATCACGGCCATAAATCCTTCCACCACTTCATACAGTTCCCGAAAGGGAACAGTGTGAGGATACGTACGACGATGCCCTCTTGCGCAATGCACCTCCTTGGACCCTCAGTCGCAGATGCGAGGGGGCAAATCATGCAATTGTTAAATTTTTCATTTTATTGACATGTAAAATGTTGGCCCAGTAATTCCCTTCCAAATGCGCGAGTACGGTCGGGGTACTTACGCGTCTGGCCGGAGGAAATGCCGGTTTTCTGCATGCACAGTGCATGTGGGGAAAACCGGCATTTCCTGTCCTCTGAACGAAGGGGTTCAGAGGCAGAACGCGTGCGACTGCACAGGCAGCGCGTGCGCAGTAAAATTCGCCGCTTTCATTCATGCTTTCAGTGAGGTCAAGTCCTTACAACTTACACATGAGAGGAGCGGCTGGTGAGCAGGCCCGGGCGTTGGGCTGAAGATTGTCGGACAGGAGGAATGGTGGAAATGGAATGGCGGCGCGCACCGACGCAGCGGCTTTGCTTCTCCCAGTCATGGGAGCTTGCAAGATCACATTTCGTTGTTCATGTACTTGTGCAATGACAATAAAGTTGAATTATTATTATTAATTATTATTTAATTATGACTTTCAGAGAAAGTAACTTATTGGAAAATCATAATTAAAAACATACATTCATACACATAAGTAAAGGAATATAAAACATACATACATATACGTAAAGGAATATATGCGGACATACATACATAATTACTTATTACTGATGAAAAGTTTCTTTCTTAAAAGTGCTGGAAATGTTACATTACTCATTTTAGAACACTCATTTTCACATTCCATTCACACAGCCACAATTGCTCCTTCTACCTACCGTTCTGAAAACCCGTTTAAAAAAAAAAATTTAAACTTTAAAACTTACTTAAAATTTCTTAAAATAACTTCCCTCCCTTTCCCAAACAAAAATATTGCCTTTCAGAAGCTCCACGATAAAATATATCTTCCTCCGCAGCCTTGGAACAACTTTACACATGCTTTTTTCAAGTGTAACTTGTAAGGACTTACCCTCACTGAATCCATGAATGAAATCGACGAAGTTCACTGCGCAAGCGCTGCCTGTGCAGTCGCACGCGCTGTGCCTCTGAACCCCTTCGTTCAGAGGACTGGAAATGCCGGCGTTCCCCGCATGCGCTGTGCATGCTGAACGCCGGCATTTCCACCGGCCAGATGCGTGAGTACCCAGACCGTACTCACGCATTTGGACACGAATTTCTGGCCCAATCACTTCGAAGGAAGTATTGGCTCACTACAACCCAGCACTGCCAATCAGGCTGGCGTGTGATGCGTCTCCCTACGGCATTGGGGCGGTACTGTCACATAAATTCCTTAATGGTTTGGAGAGGCCGATAGCTTTTGCGTCACGCTCGTTAACTTCTGCCGAGCGTAACTACGCCCAGATTGACAGAGAGGCCCTCAGCCTAGTGTGGGGGGTGAAGAAGTTCAATCACTATCTGCACGGTCAAAAATTTACTCTACTAACCGATCATCAACCTCTTGTCTCCATTTTCAACCCTCAGAAGGGCGTACCGATACTGACAGCACAACGGCTGCAGAGATGGTCCCTTTTCCTAGGGGCACACCAATATGACATCGAGTACAGGGGAACTAAACAGCATGGAAATGCTGATGGATTGTCACGTCTACCGTTGCCGACGGTGGAAGAAGAAGCCCTTGCAGTGGATCCAATGGAGTTATTCCACTCGACCATAGTCGAATGTCTCCCTGTGACGAATGCAAACATAGAAAAGGAAACACGGAATGACCCGACACTATCACGGGTCTATGATTTAACGGTGAAGGGATGGCCAGCACATGGCGAACCACTGCTGCCAGCATTTTCGTCAAGAAGAGAACAGCTGTCAGTGTGCAGAGGAACCTTGATGTGTGGATCCAGAGTAGTAATTCCACCTAAGTTGACGGATAGAGTGCTCAATGAGCTTCATGAGGGTCATCTGGGTGGGGTAAAAATGAAGAGCTTAGCCAGAGCATTTGTGTGGTGGCCGGGAATCGATAGAGAAATCGAAGAGATGACCAAGAGCTGTGCAGGATGCCAGAAGGTCCAAAACGCCCCACCACAAGCTCCTCTGCATCCATGGGAGTGGCCCTCATCTCCATGGCAAAGGGTGCACATTGATTTTGCTGGTCCCTTCATGGACTCGATGTTTTTAATTGCGGTGGATGCACACTCAAAGTGGCCAGTGGTAATAAAAATGTCCTCAACCACCACGGAAAAAACTATCACAGTTTTACGAACCATATTCGCCAGGAATGGGCTGCCTGAACAGATTTGCTCTGACAATGGACCACAGTTTGTGTCTGAAGAGTTCCGGAGGTTCTTAAAGAACAATGGTGTTAAGCATTACACATCTGCCCCATATCATCCAGCCACTAATGGATTGGCCAAGAGGTTTGTCCAAACATTCAAGAAGGCTATCAAGGCAATGTGTAATGAAGATATACCCCTACAACACAAGGTGGACAACTTCTTGTTTGCCTACCGGAATGCGACACATGCGGTTACCAACCAAACTCCAGCCATGATGTTCTTCAATCGAAGACTACGATGCCGCTTGGATTTGGTTAAGCCAAACGTCCGAAGAGATGTGGAGAACAGGCAGTTTCAGAATATGAATGAAAGGCCGACCAGGAGTTTTAAGATAGGTCAACCAGTTTTGGCCCGGGACTACCGCACTGAGAAATGGCAGCCAGGAACGATTTGTACATGACAAGGACCTCTCATGTATACCGTGGACGTTGGGGAGAGCATTGTAAGACGCCATGCTGACCAGATTCTAGAGTCACTGGAAAACGTCAACTCCACACCACGATCTGATACACCTGGTAATGAAATCGACGTTCCAATTGCAGCTACCGCAGAACCGGTAATATTGGAAGCAGATGAACCAAACAACGACATTGATTCCGACTCAACATTGCCAGAAGAACCTGATACTCCAAAGAGGCGTTATCCAGACAGAATCAGGAAGCCTCCTCAAAGACTGAACTTATAATTGCTTAAACTTAACCAATGTATCTAGCAACAGTAATTGTGATTGTAATTCGTTATCATTAGTGTTAAATGAATGTTACGTACTGTTTATCTAAAAGGGGAGGAATTGTTGTGTATGTACCTTTAAGAGAATAACTGGTCTCAGACTGCAATACCGGCAGTGACCACCCCTGTATAAAGGCGCTAGAGAGCCTCTGTTGTTTAGATTCGTTTATGCCTTCCACCAGTAAAGATCTGTTGTTGTCTCTCCTGCTAGTCCGTGTCTAAATCATTCACGGACTTAACACCTACTTCTCCCCAAGGATAATAGTCACAAATTGGTCATTGGACAACTGACAGGAGTGGCTGTGAGTCCTCGCTAAGCGGACACCCAGTACCAGGTGCTGGTGAGCAACGTGGAAAGCATCACATCGCAACAAAAAATGGGTGAGTGCATTTACTGCCATCTTCCTGACCTCATCATGGGCACAACATTCACCAGTTAGAGATACGGAGCTTCAGTACCAGGCGCTTTCCTCTGTAACCCTATCATCAGTGGCACTGAGCCCTGGTATATGAATGTATATTCTTATACCAGCCCCCAGATAACATTTTTCAGCAGCTGTTGTCCCTTGTCTCAGTTTCTTCATCATCTGTCGTCAGCATGCTGGAAAAATCCATTAAGTACTTTTAAAGTGTAGTCACTGTTATAATGTAGGCAAACATGGCAGCCAATTACACACGGCAAAGTTTCATATAAAGCAATGTTTCAGTACAGCTACAACACTGGCATCTACCCGGCAATGTGGAAAATTGCCCAGGTATGTCCTGTCTACAAAAAGCAGGACAAATCCGACCCGGCCAATTACTGTCCCATCAGTCTACTCTCAATCGTCAGCAAAGTGATGGAAGGTGTCGTCGACAGTGCTATCAAGCGGCACTTACTCAGCAATAACCTGCTAACTGACGCTCAGTTTGGGTTCTGCCAGGGCCACTCAGCTCCTGACCTCATTACAGCCTTGGTCCAAACATGGACAAAAGAGCTAGATTCAAGAGGTGAGGTGAGAGTGACTGCCCTTGACATCAAGGCAGCATTTGATCGAGTGTGGCATCAAGGAGCCCTAGCAAAACTGAAGTCAATGGGAATCAAGGGGAAAACTCTCCATTGGTTGGAATCATACCTAGCACAAAGGAAGTTGGCTGTGGTTGTTGGAGGGCATTCATCTCAATCACATGACACCACTGCAGGAGTTCCTCAGGGCAGTGTCCTAGGCCCAACCATCTTCAGCTGTTTCATCAATGACCTTCCCTCCATCATAAGGTCAGAAGTGGGGATGTTCGCTGATGATTGCACACTGTTCAGCACCATTTGAGACTCGTCAGATACTGACGCAGTCCGTGTCCATATGCAGCAAGACCTGGACAACATTCAGACTTCGGCTGACAAGTGGCAAGTAACATTCGCACCACACAAGTGCCAGGCAATGACCATCTCCAACAAGCGAGACTCTAACCATCTCCCCATGACATTCAATGGCATTACCATCGCTGAATCCCCCACTATAAACATTCTGGGGGTTACCATTGATCAGAAACTGAACTGGACCAGCCATATAAATACTGTGGCTACAAGAGCAGGCCAGAGGCTGGGAATTCTGTGGCGAGTGTCTCACCTCCTGACTCCCCAAAGCCTTTCCACCAACTACAAGGCACAAGTCAGGAGTGTGATGGAATACTCTCCACTTGCCTGGATGAGTGCAGCTCCGACAACACTCAAGAAGCTCAACACCATTCAGGATAAAGCAGCCCGCTTGATTGGCACTCCATCCACCACCTTCAACATTCACTCCCTCCACCACCAGCGCACTGTGGCTGCAGTGTGTACCATCTACAAGATGCACTGCAGCAACTCGCCAAAGTTCCTTCAACAGCACCTTCCAAACCCGCGACCTCTACCACTTAGAAGGACAAGGGCAGCAGACACATGGGAACATCACCACCTACAAGTTCCCCTCCAAGCCACATACCATCCTGACTTGGACCTGTATCGCCGTTCCTTCACTGTCGCTGGGCCAAAATCCTGGAACTCCCTTCCTAACAGCATTGTGGGTGTACCTACACCATATGGACTGCAGCGGTTCAAGAAGGTGGCTCACCACCATCTTCTCAAGGGCAATTAGGGATGGGCACTAAATGCTGGCCTAGCCAGCGACGCCCACATCCCACCAATGAATAAAAAAAAAAATTTTAAATGAGAGAAATTATCAGATAATCTGTTTTAGTTGCATTGGTCAATGAACTAATGTTAGCCATTACACCAGGAGAAATACCTGGCTCTTCTTCAAATAGTGCCATTGAATTGGATCTTTTACATCCACCTGAGATAAGAGATGGGGCATCAGTTTAATGTCTCATCCATAAAATAGCACCTCCAGCAATGGAGCACTCCCTCAGTGCTGCACTGAAGTGTGAGCCTGGATTATGTGGTCAAGTCTCTGGTGTGGAAATTAAGCCCACAGCTCACTGACACGAGTTGAGAGTGCTACCATTAGACTAAGGCTGACACTTAAGAATTGTACCTCCCACTGTACAATCTCATAAATTGACCATCACTGCGGAGTGAATAAAAAGTGAGAAATATAAGGAATACTCACACTACATAAACCAAACTGACTGCAACCAGTCAGTTTGGATGTACAAGATCACGGGGATCAAATGGTTTAAATCCTAGGAATATTTAGTGTAGAGGTAGCATGACATCCAAGCTAGTAAACTAACAAAGGCAATAGCTTTGAAAACTGATACAGGTCCCAGAAAGTTGACAGCAGGAAAGTCACCCGGAATACAGGCCTTGGAACACAAGAAGCCGAGGGGTTAGGTGGGGGGGTGGATGGAGGGTAATATTAATCTAACCCGCCCATTAACATCAATGGAAAGTAAAATCAGGAGGGGTGACGTAATAAAACTCACTACACACTTGGTTTGAGTATAAAGCAAGGTTTTAATCAACTTGTTTCAAAACATGGAGGTGTGGCGGAACCACCAGAGGATTACGGACAATTGTATATAATTCCTTTTACAGCAATGTAGTACAGCTGGGGGCTGCACCTTTAATGTATCTGTTAACTGTACTAGGGCTTCTTTCCTGTACTCCGCGTGATGACGTCATGCCGTCCGTCACGTGATCTCTCAACGGCGGGAAGAACGTGATGACGTCATGATGTCAGAGCTCGGAACCTTCTAGCAGTAGAGCTCGGAACCTTCTAGCAGTTGAGCTCGGAACCTGCTAGCAGTTAAGCTCGGAACCTGCTAGCAGTTGAGCTCGGAACCTTCTAGCAGTTTCCAGAGAGGCTTTCAAGCAGACCAGACCTATTTGCATTGTATCCTACAGTTTCCTGTACAGCTTCGTTTGTTCATTAAATTTTATTGTTTTTGATTTTCTGAGTCGATCTCAATTCTTCGGCTAGGAACCCCAGTTCCTACAGAGGTCTAGTTGTACTTCACCAGTTCCTGTCTTACAAAATGTCCTGGGATAGCTGGGCCCACGCCCGAGTATTTATACTCCTTGGACGGCGCCACCAGCTGGTCGCCCAATGTTATTTCATGAGTGGCTTCTTTATGATGATGAGATTTATAACAAGGGGTGTAAAACAGGTGGCTGATTCGATCCCATCAAGGATTTCGACTAAAAATGCAGCAAGACACAGACTTGTCATAACTTTGCCCAACATTTGAATCACTTTTATTCCAGGGGCTAACATTGGAAGTATACAAAGACATCATTTGCAGCAGTTGGTGACTTTAGAAATTATTGAATGGACGCTGAGGGTCTGAGGATCGAGAATTATTTTCTCACAAGGTCTGGGGTCCCAAAGCGTTTACAGCCAATGAAGTACTTTTTTTTTGAAGTGGAGTCACTGTTGTAATGTAGGAAACACGGCAGCCAATTTGTGCACAGCAAGCTCCCACAAACAGTAATGTGATAATGACCAGATAATTTGTTTTAGTGATGTTGATTGAGGGATAAATGTTGGCCCAGGACACCAGGGAGAACTCCCCTGCTCTTCTTCGAAATAGTGCCACGGGATCTTTTATATTCACCTCGGTTTAATGTCTCATCCGAAAGATGGCACCTCCGACAGTGCAGCACTCCCTCAGTATTGCACTGGAGTGTGAGCCTAGAATATATGAGCTCAAGTCTCTGGAGTGGGACTTGAACCCACAACCTTCTAACTCAGAGGCGAGGGTGCTACCCACTGAGCCATGGCTGAAACCTCTGGACCCCATAAGGAAACCATGGGCCTCCCCTACCCCGAGCTTTCGCCTCCCCTCGACCGCAACCACAGCCGGCTCCCCCCACCCCCATGGTCAACCTACCTTAGTGCCGGGGATTGTTCCTGCAGGCTCGCCCACCTGCCGCATGGAATCCCACTCCTCCCCAGATAGGTTGGTCACTGGGATTCAGGCGGGAAGCAGACAAACCCCATGTAAATGAGTTCCAGCGCTTAATATCAGCCTGGCCTCACTGCGTTCTATGTGCACCGCTCACTTTGCCACCACCCCCTCCGCACTGACCCCCGCCTCCAGTTAGAATCGACCCCATTATGCTTTATAGAACCTGGACGTAACCTGTAGCTGTAGACTGCCAGGAGCAGGCTCGATGGACTGAATGGCTTACTCCTGTTCCCCTGACAGTTTCTGGCTTCAACAAAATATTTGCCGCTGAATTTAAATGGATGTTTGCCGCTTTTCTTTCTTGAGCACGCTTGAAATTTCAGGAGAGCGGAAGATCTGACTTGGCCTGTACGCTGCGACACAGATACTGCTGTTCCACCTCTTTGGGAAAAAAAACAGTAAAACTACAACTCCATTGGCTGTAAAGCGCCTTGGGATCTCCTGAGGTCATGAAAGGGGCTATATAAATGCAAGTTCTTTCTTTCTTTCTGCTGATGCTCTGAAATATGCAGCACCTAAAGGAAACAAAAACTCATTGGGCCGTATATTCCGATCCCTACGGGTGTGTACGGGCTGTGTACACACCTGTAGGGACATCGGAAATGCCGGTTTCAGACATGCCAAGCGCATGCGCTGAAAACCGGTATTTCCGATCTGTCAAGAATGTTCTTGACAGATCGGTCGCCAGCCCTGGAGAAGGGCCTCTGCGGGGGGGAGAGTTCCGCTTTCTGGAGAACCTCCGCCCGCAGAAAACCCTTAGAAATCTTACGCCTGCTAAAGGCCTGCTTTTACCAGCATAAGAGTTGAAAATAAAAAATAAAAAATTTCACTCATTTATAATTTAAAAATACTTTTTAAAAAAAAGGTAAGTTTATTTTTAGCCCTGTAAAAAACTTTAATTATTTTTTTTTTTTAATTAAATTTTTGTTTAAAATATTTAATTTAATGTAATTTTAACTCATTTTAAAAATGTGATTAAAAAAAATTAATGTTTTACAATGTTTTTGGGGTGATCTCCATTCATATATTTGACAGGTTCTTTGATTGGCTTCCCATGGCCCACGGTAATCCCAGGGACGCTTGCGAACCACATGAGCCCCTGGGATACGTGGGCCTCTGCGCATTTTGAGTTGGAGAGGCCCAGGAGTGGAAGTGTCCGGACCTCAGGATCCCTCAGGTAAGTGCGGAGATTTTTTCCAGATCGGAGGCCTCCGCACGCAGGAAGCGTCCAATCGGAAAATACGGGCCAATGTCCTCAACAGGAAGGGCAAGTGTCTCTTTAAGGAACCACACCTGCACTTCTAAGTTCATGCACTCAACACTCCCAACTGGTGCCCCAAGCTGTGATCGGAGCTTCCCTCCATTATGTAAATGAGGAGGTCTCAGAAAACATGGGAGGTCCCCTCCCTTGGCCCCTTAACCTGGAACGCACCTATGCACGACCGGCTGTGCCACTGCTGCACATCCAGCAGATTCTTTATCCTTCAAATCTTTCAGTACTTGACCCATTGGGTCATGGAGGAGTGAAGCATCACACAAAAGGACACCTGAACTGCCTTTAATGGAATAAAATCAGTTTGTGGTCACCGCATTAATCAGTATCCATCCCTTCATCAGCAGCAGACTGACAGGTGGAGAGGACGGGATAAATGCATCATGAAATGCATCACTGACAGACTCGGAACAAATGCAATAAGTTCTTGCCCTTTAGCTCTTGTTTGCAATGCAATTACATTACAATATGTACACTTTATATATTCACTTTGTTCTGGCTATTGAACTGTTAAACATACTTCATATAACTTCACTTTGAATCATATGGTACAGCCTGAGTCACAGTGGCTTACAAGAACTGATTTCCCTGACCTTTGCCCCTGGGGAAATGCCTATTTCCTAGGTATTAAGGTCAAGAAAAAAGGGGGCGGAGACATATCGCACCAAATCTCCACCCTCTTTCAATAGCAAAATACTGCGGATGCTGGAAATCTGAAATAACAACAGGAAGTGCTGGAAACACTCAGCAGGTCAGGCAGCATTGAGGAGAGAGAAACAGAGTTAATGTTTCAGGTCTGTGACCTTTCATCAGAACTGACGAAGGGTTCGACCCGATACGTTGACCCTGTTTCTCTCTCCTCGATGCTGCCTGACCTGCTGAGTGTTTCCAGCACTTCCTGTTGTTACTTCACCCTCTTTCCCCTGCTAACATTCCACCAGGATTTCCAGGCTTCACCCTCGGGCAGGTCAGGGGGTCCAGCATGGGAATGCAAATGAGGTGCAACGGAATGTTCCCAAGTTTCCTTCCTCAACGTTGATATACCTATCAATTCAGTTCATGAAAAGCGACGAGTTAAGTTAGTAACTATAGGTTTTTATTGGCTAAATAACAGAGCCCACCCTCGTGGGTGATCGGATCCAACAAGGAGGAATACCAGCCAGTCGACCACCTTTATACCTGGGCAAGCAGGCGGAGCCATGGGCGGAGTCAGCTGTGGTCAGCCCAGGTATAACAGCGTGGCAAGAGGTAACCTTGTGTAGTGATACAACAGTGTAAACAGTGATAACCATAGTGTAACGATATGAACAGTGATAACCATAGTGTAACGATAGTGAACGATAAAAGTGGTTTACCACATTCACCCCTTGTTTAAATTTGAGTCCGGCGGGGTGAAGTGTACTACCAGTTCGGGTATGTCAGTCTATCCGGAGGCCTCGTAAGCCTTTCTGATCGGCGCAGCAGCGGCGGCGGAGGTGTAGTATTCGAAGTTAAGGCTGGTGTCTGCGTGGTCGGCGAAGGCTCATGGGGTTCCAGCATGCCGTCTACCGGGGCTGAATTTGGGGGAGTGGTGGGGGGTAACGGTGGTGTCTCAGGGGTGCCCGAGGGTGCGAGGTCTCGTAAGGAGACTGTGTCCTCCCGCCCGTCTGGGTATGCCACATAGGCGTACTGGGGGTTGGCGTGCAGGAGGTCCACCCTCTCGACCAGGGGGTCTGTTTTATGGGCCCTCACGTGCTTCCGCAGCAAGACGGGCCCCGGAGAAGTCAGCTATGTTGGTAGCGAGGTTCCCATAGTCGACTTCCTGGGGAAAAGAAACATTCGTTCATGGGGGGTGGCGTTAATGGCAGTGCAAAGCAGTGACCGGATGGAATGCAGTGCTGCCGGGAGGACTTCCTGCCAGCGAGAGGTTGGGAGGCCCTTAGACTTTAAGGCTAAGAGAACGGCCTTCCAGACTGTCGCGTTCTCTCTTTCCACCTGGCCGTTCCCTCGGGGGTTGTAGCTGGTGGTCCTGCTTGCAGCAATACCTCTCGCTAGTAGGAACTGGCGAAGTTCCTCGCTCATGAAGGATGAGCCCCGGTCGCTATGTATATAGTTCGGGAACCCGAACAAGGCGAAGAGGTCGTTCAGGCATTTGATGACCGTGGTACTGGTCATGTCTGGGCAGGGGAAGGCAAAGGGGAAACGGGAGTACTCGTCAATAATGTTGAGGAAGTACACATTACGGTCAGAGGACGGGAGGGGCCCCTTAAAATCGATGCTCAAGCGCTCGAAGGGGCGGGTGGCCTTGATCAGGCTTGCTCTGTCCAGCCTATAGAAATGCGGTTTGCATTCGGCACAGGTTTGGCAGTTCCTGGTCATGGTCCTGACCTCCTCGATGGAGTAGGGCAGGTTGCGGGCCTTAATGAAGTGGTAAAGTCTGGTGACCCCGGGGTGGCAGAGGTCGTTGTGGAGGGTCTGCAGTCTATCAATTTGCGCGTTGGCGCATGTACTTCGTGATAGAGCATCTGGGGGTTCGTTCAGTTTACCAGGCCGGTACAAGATATCGTAATCGTAGGTGGAGAGCTCAATTCTCCACCTCAAGATCTTGTCGTTCTTGATTTTGCCCCTCAGCTTGTTATTAAACATAAAAGCGACCGAACGCTGGTCGGTGAGGAGGGTAAATCGTTTGCCTGCCAGGTAATGCCTCCAGCGTCGTACTGCCTCCACGATCGCCTGGGCCTCCTTCTCGACAGAAGAGTGTCGGATCTCAGGGCCCTGGAGGGTCCTTGAGAAGAAGGCCACAGGTCTCCCCGCCTGGTTAAGGGTTGCAGCTAGGGCGAAGTCGGATGCATCGCTCTCCACTTGGAAAGGGATAGACTCATCCACCGCGTGCATTGTGGCCTTAGCATTGTCTCCCTTTATGAGGGAGAAGGCTGCGCATGCTTCTGCTGTCAGGGGGAAGGAGGTGGACTTCATGAGGGGTCTGGCTTTGTCCGCATAATTGGGCACCCATTGGGCATAGTAAGCGAAGAGCCCCAGGGTTCTCTTCAGCGCCTTTGGACAGTGGGGGAGTGGAAGCTCCATGAGGGGGCGCATTCTTTCGGGGTCGGGGCCGATGACTCCGTTCTCTACTACGCAGCCGAGGATGGCAAGGCGCGAGGTGCTAAACACACATTTCTCCTTATTGTAGGTGAGGTTCAGCCATTGGGCCGTACGGAGGAATTTCTCCAGATTAACATCATGGTCCTGCCGGTCGCGGCCGCAGATGGTGACGTTATCTAGATAAGGGAACGTGGCATGCAGCCCGTTCTGGTCAACCATCCGGTCCATCTCCCTTTGGAAGACCGAGACCCCGTTGGTGACGCTGAAGGGAACCCTAAGGAAGTGGTAGAGGCGGCCATTCGCCTCGAAGGCGGTATACTGGCGGTCCTCAGGGCGGATAGGGAGTTGGTGATAGGCCGACTTAAGGTCGATGGTAGAGAATACCCGGTACTGTGCAATCTGATTGACCATATCAGATATGCGGGGAAGGGGGTATGCGTCCAGCTGGGTGTACCGGTTTATGGTTTGGCTGTAGCCGATGACCAGGCGGTGTTTATCGCTGGTCTTAACGACTACGACCTGGGCACGCCAGGGGCTGTTGCTTCCCTCGATGATGCCCTCCTTCAGGAGTCGCTGCGCCTCGGAGCTAATAAAAGCTCTGTCCCCGGCGCTGTACCGCCTGCTCTTGGTAGCGACGGGTTTACAGTCGCGGGTGAGGTTAGCGAACAGGGAGGGGGGCGGGACTTTGAGGGTGGAGAGGCCGCAGGTGGTACGGGGTGGGCGGTTTAGGAATTGCTGGTTGTAGACTGTGAGGGGGGGAGGGATCCACCGTATGCCAAGGTGACACTTTGGAGGTGGCATTGGAAATCCAGCCCCAGTAGGACGGCAGCGCAGAGCTGGGGCAGGACGAGAAGTTTAAAATTTTTATACTCCGTGCCCCTAACCGACAGGGTCACAACACAGTAGCCGCTGATGTCTGTTGAATGGGACCTCGACGCCATCGAGATCCGATTGCGCATTGGCCGGACAGTGAGGGAGTAGCCGCTCACCGTGTCTGGATGGATGAAACTCTCCGTGCTTCCGCTGTCGAACAGGCAGGTCGTGGCGTGGCCGTTTACTTTGATGTCCATCATGGACTTGGACAGGTGATGCGGGCGAGCTTGGTCAAGTGTGATGGAGGCTAGTGTATGACTGAGCGAGCTGCTGTAGTCTGCGGGTGAGGCGGTGGTCGGGTCTGGAGAGAAGGTGGCGGTCGAGTGTGGTGAACAAAATGGCGGCGCCCACGACGTTGAACAAAATGGCGGAGAAGATGGCCGCCCCCACAGCTCACATGAGGCACTGCCGGCGTCGGTGGCCTTGATCAAAGATGGCTGCCCCCACGACTCACACGAGATGATGCTGGCATCTGTGGCCTTGATGAAAGATGGCCGCCCCCACAACTCGCATGAGGCACTGCTGGCGTCTGTGGCTTTCCCCCTGCAGGCCTTCGCGAAGTGGCCTTTCTTGTGGCAGTCGGAGCAGGTCGCGTTTCTTGCAGGGCAGCGCGCCCTCGGGTGTTTCGCCTGGCCACAGAAGAAGCAGCCGGCGGCCCGATCGCGGGGCTCCGATGTCGCAGCCGGTACCGGGGGTGGTGGTCCCGATCGGTTCCGGGACACCGACGCTGTGGTAGGCCCCAGGGGCGGCGGTGCAAGGGGTATTGCGGCCGGAGTCAGGCCCGAGTCCCAGGGTCGCGCAGCACAGTACCTGGAGTACGCCTCGAGGTCCCGATGGGCCACTTCCAAGGAGCGAGCGAGGATAGCAGCTGTTTTCAGGTCGAGGTCCTTTGATTCCAGCAGTCTTTGCCGTGAGTAGTCTGACCGAAGGCCTTTCACGAAGGCATCGCGGATATTTCCATCGGTATGTTCTGCAGCTGTTACGGCTTTAAAGTCACAGTCCCTGCCGAGTATTTGTAGCGCCCGTAAGAAATCATCAACCGACTCTCCTGGCTGTTGCAAGCGGGATCTTAGGAGATGCCTGGCGTACATTGAGTTTACAGGGCTCCGGTACTGCTCTTTTAGCAGGTTGAGGGCGTCCTCGTATGTGGCAATGTCCCGGATGAGTGCAAATACTTTAGGGCTCACCTGGGCGGTCAGAACTCTTAGTTTGGATACCGGAGGCACGCCGGATTCTCCCAGGTAGGCTTCGAAGCAGCTCAGCCAGTGTTCGAAGTCGAGGGCTGAATTCGCAGCCTGTGGGTTTAGATCCAGGTACGGCAGTCGGAGGGCTCGCAGCCAGGCCGGCTGCTGGGGCTGTTGTAGCTGGCCGTTTGGCTGGGGCTGTTCGTTTGGCTGGTCATTTGGCTGGTCGTTTGGCTGCTCCGGTACAGACATTTCAAAATTTAGCCAATAAAATTGATATACCTATCAATTCAGTTCATGAAAAGCGACGAGTTAAGTTAGTAACTATAGGTTTTTATTGGCTAAATAACAGAGCCCACCCTCGTGGGTGATCGGATCCAACAAGGAGGAATACCAGCCAGTCGACCACCTTTATACCTGGGCAAGCAGGCGGAGCCTTGGGCGGAGTCAGCTGTGGTCAGCCCAGGTATAACAGCGTGGCAAGAGGTAACCTTGTGTAGTGATACAACAGTGTAAACAGTGATAACCATAGTGTAACGATATAAACAGTGATAACCATAGTGTAACGATAGTGAACGATAAAAGTGGTTTACCACAAACGTCCTTACCTTGCAGTCCAGGAGCCCCCAGTAGTAAGAAGTTGGTGGCAGTGGGACTTGTGCCAGGACCCTCCTCAAATCAGAGCTTCAGGGGGAGCCCGACAGCAAGCTGGGACCCTCCTCAAATCAGAGCATCAGGGGGAGCCTGACAGCAAGCTGGGACCCTCCTCAAATCAGAGCATCAGGTGGGCCCGACAGCAAGCTGGGACCCTCCTCAAATCAGAGCTTCAGGGGAGCCCGACAGCAAGCTGGGACCCTCCTCAAATCAGAGCATCAGGGGAGCCTGACAGCAAGCTGGGACCCTCCTCAAATCAGAGCTTCAGGGGAGCCTGACAGCAAGCTGGGACCCTCCTCAAATCAGAGCTTCAGGGGGAGCCTGACAGCAAGCTGGGACCCTCCTCAAATCAGAGCTTCAGGGGGAGCCTGACAGCAAGCTGGGACCCTCCTCAAATCAGAGCATCAGGGGGAGCCTGACAGCAAGCTGGGACCCTCCTCAAATCAGAGCTTCAGGGGAGCCTGACAGCAAGCTGGGACCTGTTGAGTCTGTGTGTCCCACTTATGTTTAGGATCAATCACTGGACACAGACAACAAGAATAACTTTTAACAGGTCTTTACTATTCGGAGGTCAGGGCTGAACTGCCCAGCAAATCCCTACACAACACTTATATACCGGTGTGGTCACCACCGGTATTACAGTATTACAGTATACAGCAGCCAAGAGAGAGTAGTACATCTCTTAAGGTAGTTCTCTTAAGGTGGAACAGGTTACATACACCACAATCCTCCCTTTTTAGCTTAACAGTTATATCCCCATTTAACATAACATGATAATAATAACATATATATATGTACAACTTCATGCAAAACAGTTCAAAGATTCAGTCTCTGAGGAGGCCTCCTGATTCGAGTTGGATAACGCCTTTCAGGGGTCTCTGATTCTCATTGCTGGGGTGACTCATCTAGTTGGTCTCTTATGGATTGGACATCATCATCAGGTACATTCACTTCTGAGGTAGATGCTTCAGGTTCACTAACTTCTTCCACGGTTGTCTCTGCCGTAACCATGGGTTCGACCCTTGTTCTCGATTCTACCAGTTGGTCAGCATGACGCCGTATTACATTTTCACCAATATCTACCGTGTACATCAGGGGTCCTTGTCTGGCCCGAATTGTTCCAGATTGCCATTTCTTGTTTTTATAGTCCCGGGTTAACACTGGTTGTCCTATTTCGAAACTCCGAGTGGTCTTGTTATTTATATGCTGGAACTGTTTGTTTTCAACTTCCCTCCGCACATTTGGTTTTAACAAGTCCAACCTGGACCGTAACCTCCTGTTGTAGAACATCATGGCAGGACTTTGGTTTGTCACTGCATGAGTGGCGTTTCGATATGCCAGTAGGAATTTGTCCACCTTGTGTTGTAGTGGAATCTGATCTTCGCTCATGGCCTTTATTGCTTTTTTAAACGTTTGTACAAATCTCTCGGCCAACCCGTTTATAGCCGGATGATATGGGGCAGAGGTATAATGTTTCACCCCATTCTTCTTCATGAATTTCTGGAATTCTTCTGACACGAACTGTGGTCCGTTGTCTGAACATATTTGTTCTGGCAATCCATTTCTTGCAAATATCGTTCTTAGCACCGCGATCGTCTTTTCCGAGGTAGTGGTAGTCATCTTAATCACTTCTGGCCATTTAGAATGTGCGTCCACCGCAATTAAAAACATGGAGTCCATGAATGGACCAGCAAAGTCAATATGTACACGTTGCCATGGGGTTGAAGGCCATTCCCATGGATGCAGCGGTGCAATCGGAGGTGCATTTTGCACTTTTTGGCACCCTGAGCAGCTTTTCGTCAGATCCTCTATCTGTTGGTCGATACCCGGCCACCACACATAAGCCCTAGCAAGGCTTTTCATCTTGACTCCCCCCAGATGACCTTCATGCAGTTCCTTTAGAACTCTCTCTCTTAACTTAGGAGGAATAATCACCCTTGTTCCATACATCAATGTTCCTTGACAGACGGACAGCTGTTCTCGTCTTGCTGAGAATGCCGGTAACAGTGGATCACCATGTGCTGGCCATCCCTTCACTGTCACTTCGTAGACCCGAGACAGTGTCGGGTCGTTCCTGGTTTCTCTTTCAATACTTGCATTGGTGACTGGTAAACATTCGATGATGGTCGAGTGAAATAACTCAACAGGGTCAACCGTCGGTGCCTCCTCCTCTGTAGGTAGTGGCAGGCGCGACAGCCCATCAGCATTACCATGCTGCTTTGTACCTTTGAATTCAATCTGATATTGATGTGCCCCTAGGAAAAGGGACCATCTCTGGAGTCTCTGTGCTGTCATCACCGAAACACCCTTTTTAGGGTTAAAAATGGATACCAACGGCTGGTGGTCTGTCAGAAGCGTGAACTTTTGGCCCTGCAGGTAATGATTAAACTTCTTTACTCCCCACACAAGGCTGAGAGCCTCCCTATCTATCTGAGCATAGTTGCGCTCAGCGGAGGTCAATGATCTGGATGCGAACGCAACTGGCCTCTCCTGGCCATTTGGCAACTTGTGTGAGAGTACTGCCCCAATACCATATGGAGAAGCATCACAAGCCAAACGAATAGGCAGCGTTGGGTTGAAGTGAGCCAACACTTCCTCTGAGGTGATCAATGCCTTGCTTTTGCGAAAGGCCCTCTTACAGTCCTCGCTCCACTTCCATGGTACTCCCTTCTGCAAAAGAGCATTCAGCGGGTGCAGCACCGTGGATAAATTTGGCAGAAACTTATGGTAATAGTTAATCAACCCTAGGAACGACCTCAACTGGGATACATTATCCGGAGCGGGAGCCTTCACAACAGCTTCGATCTTGTCAGGAGACTTATGAAGCCCCTCCTGGTCAATGACATGACCACAGTACGAGATCCTCTTCTGAAAGAACTCACATTTCTGGCGATTAACTCGAAGTCCATATTCTTTCAATCTGGTGATCACCAGTTCCAAATTTGCAAGGTGTTCCTCGTCATCATCTCCTGTAATCAGAATATCGTCCAGGTAACATTGTGTGCCTGGAATTCCCTGTAATACCTGCTCCATGGCCCTCTGCCAAATTGCTGGCGCCGATGCCACTCCAAAAACCAGTCTATTATACCGGTACAAGCCTCTATGCATGTTGATCGTGAGATACTGGCGTGACTCTTCCTCAACTTCCATCTGTAAGTACGCCTGCGCCAGGTCTATCTTGGTGAAGTGTTTCCCACCAGACAACGAAGCGAAGATATCCTCAATCTGCGGAAGCAGATACTGCACCGTGTGAAGCACCAGATTAACAGTGATCTTGAAATCTCCACAGATGCGAACCTTCCCCGGTTCCCCCGGCTTGTTGCTCGATGAACGCTTCATGACGGGAACAATGGGCGTGGCCCACTCACTCCAGTCTACCTTAGACAGTACTCCTGAACGTTCTAGCCCTTCCAGCTCAGCTTCCACAGCAGGTCGTATCGCATAAGGTACCGGTCTGGCTTTGAAAAATTTCGGGTTTGCATGTTCTTCAACCTTGATGTTTGCCGTAATTCCTCTCAGTGTTCCCAGTCCCTGTTGAAACACCTCTTTAGCATCGTCCAATATTCTGGACAATCGTTTAGGTTTGACATCTTTTTTACCGGAATCTACCGTTAGTGCTTTTAAGGAATGCCAGTCCATATTTATTTTCCTAATCCACTCCCGTCCCAGTAGTGATGGACCTCCCTCAGGTAGCACATATAAGTCCATTCCTCGGCTTTCTTTGCCCTTGTGGACCACCTTTACCTCTATCTTCCCGATGGGGTATACTCTTTGCCCCGTGTATGTTTTCAATACAATCTCCGTATCCCGTAGGGGAATATGTGGGAATAACCTTTTGTAATCTTGCTTATTCATGACCGTCAATGCCGATCCAGTGTCCAATTCCATCTTCACTTGGACTCCTGCTATCTGAAGTGTGACCCAAATTGTTTGGAGGTCTGCTTCCTTACCAACATTGTGTACTCTTAGACTACCCAGTTCATTACTGCTGGAGTCTGAATCTGACTTCTGTTCGTTCGAACTGTTCTCTGTCACCTTGTGTACCTTTCTGTACTTTTCCTGCGGTGACTTTTTGTTGCTGGTCTTCTTTCCTGACCGGCATACTTTAGCTATGTGACCAAGCCTGCCACATTTTCTGCATTCCTGATTTTTGAACCAGCACTGGTTCTGATCATGCGTTGTCTTTCCACAACGATAACATTTTACTGTACCCAAGACCATTTGATTGGTGCTGAGTTCCGGTGACCGTAGCTGCATTTCCGCCGTGCCTCTCGCTACGGCTTCTTGCGATGCTGCAATAGTGACAGCTTTATCAAGCGTAAGATCATTCTCCTCAAGCAGTCGCTTTTGTGTTCCTTCTTTTAATAATCCACACACAAATTTATCTCTCAGCGCATCTGCTAGTCCTGTTCCAAACTGACAGTACTTCGATAGCTTACGCAGTTCAATTAAAAATTCAGCATTGCTTTCGTCTTTCAGCTGCGTTCTTCCGTAAAATTTAAATCGTTCCGCTATCATCAGCGGCGTGGGTTTAAATGATTTTTCAGGACAGTAACAATATTCGCGAAAGTCTGATCCGCCGGTTTATTTGGTGATAGAAGGTGCTTCAATAGCCCATATGTCTTTGCACCCATTGAGCTTAATAAGGTTAGTGCTTTCTCATCATCTGGTACCTTATTTGCTTTACAATAAACTTCCATGCGTTCTACATACGTGGTCCAATCTTCGATATCACTATCAAAGGTATTAATGCTCCCATGTTTAGGCATCCTTGCAAATTTTTTAATTTTTTTTTTCAAAATGGCGGCTTCCCGCGCTTGTCTTCTTCCCCCGCCTACTAAAATGGTGGCTTCCCGCGCTTGGCGGTCTTTCCCGCGCTCGTCTTCTTCCCCCCGCCAACTACAATGGTGGATTCCGGCGTTTGCCTTCTTCCCCCACTGGCTGCGATGGCGATTGCCGTGGTGGTGCCGTTCTCGCCTCCCCAGCGGTTCTCAATTCCCCGACGCTGCTTTGCCTCGCAGCCCCGCTTGCAGCCCGGTCCTTTACACCGGCTGCGTTTGATTTCTCCGCAGCTCTCGTGCCTTAAGCTGCCCCAGTCGCTGCGCCTCTCGGCCTCGATTGCAGCGCGGCCCTTTTTACCGGCCGTGGTCAAGTTCTCCGCCCTTATTCCTCCGTTTTCCCTCCCCTACTCCACAGCCAGCGCGGCCGACTTTCTGCTCGTGTCGCTGATCGGCTTACCCACCACCGTGGTAGAAGGGATGATCACTGCCTGTCGCTGATGGAGGGCTTCGTGGTCAGAATTTTTCTTTTTAACCCGGGTTCTCGATGCCTCCCGTGCGATGGTGCTCAGCAGGATGATGAGGGCGGATGCCTCTTCTCGACGCCCGTTCTGAGGACGAAGCTGCCTTGGATGTAAAACTGCCGCAGGGTAAGATCGGACTCGTCGCCACTGTTGAGTCTGTGTGTCCCAGTTATGTTTAGGATCAATCACTGGACACAGACAACAAGAATAGCTTTTAACAGGTCTTTACTATTCGGAGGTCAGGGCTGAACTGCCCAGCAGATCCCTACACAACACTTATATACCGGTGTGGTCACCACCGGTATTACAGTATTACAGTATACAGCAGCCAAGAGAAAGTAGTACATCTCTTAAGGTAGTTCTCTTAAGGTGGAACAGGCTACATACACCACAGGACCCTCCTCAAATCAGAGCATCAGGGGGAGCCCGCCAGCAAGCTGGGACCCTCCTCAAATCAGAGCTTCAGGAGAGCCCGACAGCAAGCTGGGACCCTCCTCAAATCAGAGCATCAGGGGGAGCCCGCCAGCAAGCTGGGACCCTCCTCAAATCAGGGCTTCAGGGGGAGCCCGCCAGCAAGCTGGGACCCTCCTCAAATCAGAGCTTCAGGGGGAGCCCGACAGCAAGCTGGGACCCTCCTCAAATCAGAGCATCAGGGGGAGCCTGACAGCAAGCTGGGACCCTCCTCAAATCAGAGCTTCAGAGGGAGCCTGACAGCAAGCTGGGACGCTCCTCAAATCAGAGCATCAGGGGGAGCCTGACAGCAAGCTGAAGAGTAGCCTACAGGAGCGGGTAATGACATTTTTAAGTGACCCTGCTGATCTCCAGCAACAGCCTGAAGGCCCCGAGACCGGCAACCAGCTCCACTTTCCTGCCCCTTTTGCCTGCACAAGGCCTGCTGCTGGTGGCGGGGAGGGGGGAGGCCTGCGGCCTGTGGAGTCCAGATGCACAGCACCTATCCAGTGCCGAGGCAGAAGGGGGGCCCAGTAGATTATTTTTCCAATCTATTTTTGCTTAGCTCCAGTAAACCACTCTGCGTCCAAACTCCAGCTAGGAAATCCTAAATTATTTCTTATTGTGTGTATCATGCAGAATAAATGTAGGAATTTATTTCAGAACCGAGTTAAGATGACATGATAAGCTGCTTAAGCTTTGCACTTGTAATTTATATTATGGGAATCCCTCAATCTATTACTGCCTTGTTGTACACTCTTATTTATTATCTCATAGTTATAGACTGACTCCTAAACTGAACACGTTTCATAATATTGTCATTTGCATTTATCAGTCAAATTTAGGGCAATATATTACAAACAGCTATATTTGGAATATTCGTGTTTTAGTGCACACCATAATATATCACTGGAGCTCTCTGCACAACATAATCATTGGACATTTAACAAAGGAAGATAAATGTCAAAGAATTAAATCATTATCAATGTGTGCATATCATATATATTTATAAAATAATCAGTCAGTAGTTTCTTTTCTAGACTATGCTCTTTTTCTAAACTAACATGATTCTGCCCAAATGTCAGCACTAGGTTGTAACAAACAGCAGGAGCCATAAGGACAGCTTGATGAAAAGAATACAATGTGTTCATTTTCATCTTTAACCCAGTGGAGCAATTTTTCACAAAGTCATTCCTTTCGCTAGTTTGTCTTTGCTGATGAATTCACATCAGTGCCTTCCTGTGAGTGTCTCTCCCTTCCAGATGTCACATTCTGGACTCCACTCGTGGCTGAGGATAGGTGACTGCTGGCCACGTGCTCCAAGTAACAAATGAAACTGTCACTGCTCTGTTCTTTCGGTGCTTTGACCTCCTCGTGATGTGCTCCAGCTCCAGGCTATTTAAAAGAAATGATTGGGGCGGGGGGAGACACAGAGCTTTTTATTGCAAGAGAAATTATGATTTTCATTTTATATTTTATTTTTTGTTATCATCCCGGTACTGGTAGATTTGAGGACACCTCGCTATCTGCCTCCATTGGCTGTAAAGATCACTTTAAAGGCGTCACTTTGTTCACTGTCAAGAAACTAGAATTGGAACGCATTTATTAAAATCAAATACAATGATTTTTCTGTATCTAACCACATTAAAAGAATAATACATCTCCCAATGATTGAATGAAACTATTCTTTGACCTATGCATTGTGCATCCCATGCAGTAGTGTAAAATAAGATAAAACTCTTAACATTTATACAGTACTTGAGATTTGTATTCCTGGGATAAATATCAACATGGTAGGTGGAGAGAATTAATGTATGTTTGTGCACATGAATTCAAGGTAATTTGCAAAGAAATGAATGCTCACTAAAAAAATAACCGGTAATGCAGCAAAAAGGGTTCCTTAAAGTGTTCAATATCAAACATTGATAGCAATTTCAAAATCTAACAGGAGTTTTGGTAGAGGATGTGCGAGAAATATGAATGCGTCTGAGATATAGAGAGATAGGGAGAGAGAGAGAGAGAGAGAGAGAGAGAGATGAGAGGTTGGTCAAAAAGTAGTACATCACCAAAAATAGACCATATTGCTATTTACAGTTTTTGACAGATGCTCCAAATGAAAGAAAATTGGTCTCCTACATTCGCCCATAACAACCTTTGGCTTTATACGTGCGTGTCTCAGTGTGAGACCAGCAGTTATTTATCACTGGAGTTTCGTCGTATTTGACAATCGGTGGATGCACTGACATTGTAATTGAGTCTAGTTGTCTTTTCTAGGACACAGAAAGATCTAACTAAGTCAAGACATCTCACTTCTACCCGAGATCTCTATAAATGATCTATCACTGAAAGGAGCAGAGCAAGTAATCAATCAATGCAGAAATACTGAAGCCCCTGTTTGTATCATCTAGGGCACCATACTTTTCAGTTCCTACTTTCTTTCAGATAGGCAGTTCAGATAGCAATAGAGCATTGATAAAAATGTTGACTTTTATGGGATGCCAGACTGGTACATGAGGGCCATCAGTCAGTAAACTGATATTAATGGTTAGCTGGATAACTGATAGATAAACAAGCCAGGTTAAAAATTAACTGAAACATATAGAGTAAAGATACATATTACAGATTTCAGCCTCTGTAAGGCTTTACTGTGAGTGAGCACCTATTGGGAAATGAAAGAGAGATCAATTTGAATTGAGTTACAGAAACTAGATTTTGAAAACATTGTTCAGATCACTTATCCTGCACATACACATTCACTTTCAGTTAGAATTTCCCAGCACTAGAACCTGGATTCAGCAGCCTGATCTTTGATAAAACAGAAACTAGATTGCTTGAGTTCTCATGCAGCACACTGTGTTCGGCTGAGTTAACACTTCCGATACGGATCAATTCAGCTTTATTTAAAAAGAAAGTAGATTTTAAGAGAAATTGATACGAGGCATTGTGAATGTTTAGTACAAAAATAGAATGGGAGATCTGTACAGTCGGGCCGCATGACTAGTGGAAAAACAAGAGGCATTTCCAACTGCAGTCTGTTACATGCACAAACAGTGCAGGTCCTTTCCTTGTGTACTGTAGATGTGGCTACTGATATAAAGGTGTGAGAAACATGTAAAGACTGGTAATGTGAGTTATGGCCTTCTTTTCAGAGTGATAGTCAGTGAGGATGTTTTTAGTTTCCGAATTATCTGAAAGACTAATGATTTTGCTCTGTACCGGAATAACTTCAAACTGAGTCAAAGTGACGGGTGTAAAACACCTATTCAGCTAAGGATGTTGCTGAAGCTACATACAGATTAGATCCCACGGCCATGTTGGAGTCAACACTGCAGTGGAATGCTCACAGGGGGTATCTCTTCATTACAAGTGATTCTGATTTTTTTGTGTGTGTGTTTTGATCTGGGGCTGTTGTACTTTCACGCACACAAGTTCATTTTTAATTGTTTACATCCTGGGGAACTTATTGATGATTTAACGGTGGAGCTATTTAGCTTCCACCGTGAAGGTCTTGGTTTAAACTCTGTCAGCAACAAATTCTCCTTGCGTTCATGCAATAAACCTGACAATAGCTATCTTGAGGACGAATTGCAATGAGCTGCCCCCTTGGAAAAGTACTAACTGTGTTAGTGTCCTAGTGTGTGTGCAGGCACTGACCTTGAACCTCAACTGTGCTTCTGCCAGGCATAAGTAACCCCATGCTCAGGTGTTCTTGCTATGTGAAGAATTTGGGCCCAGATCCTAAAAACATGCTGTGCAGACCCAATAGCAACTCCTGCAGGCTCATTTGTATTGATACCACTAAATTATGGCATTGTTCAGAAGTTATGAGCTAGGTTACTGATTATGGAGAAACATCAGATAAAAGGTGAGAGCCAAGCCACCTAGACTTAAGTACATTTGATGTTTACACATATTAGCACTGCAATTTACTCTATTAATAGACTTAACTGAATCAGATAGGAACGGAACTGTTACTGAAACTTCCTTGTTATCTTCCACTCTTGTTTCCTTTCTTGCTGCATTGTCCTCTTTCAGCCGAGAGGATGGGATGGTTCAGGGTGTAGATCTTGATTAGGTGAGTTAAGTCACCATGCTGATTTTCCTCTGCCCCCAAAATGGTTGGCATCCCTATCTGAGGCTCTTTGCTTCCAAGAGAAACATATGTTCCTCTGACTGTTGCCCCCTCCGCTTTATCTTTGGGAACCAATCCTTCAGTCACGTCACCCCTGTTCGTAGAATCATAGGCCTAGAAATTGGATATAGCCCCGCTTGGGGCGTTAGACTTGGCGCTGCGCAAAGTTTTGCGCTAGGTGCAATTTAGCGCCACCTAGCGCAATATTGGGGCGTAGCGCCCCTAAGGTAATTGCGGCGCTAAATCAGGCATTGCACGGTAGACTTAGGGCGCTAACATGGCGGCGCTACTCAATATCGGGGCGGCCAGGTGCAGCGCAGGTGCAGTCAATCATCGATGCTCACGCGAGAGTCAGGAGCCAGCCAGCTCTTAAAGGGGTGGGTCCAGAAGGATCAGCAGCCACACTCTGCGCCCTGCAGAACTGAATTTCGGCGCTGTGTTTTGTTCTGTGCTTAAAACTTTCTGAGGATGGAGAGGGCAAGGCAAAGAGCAGAGCGCTTCACGGAGGATGCATTGGATGCATTGGTGGGCGGGGTGGAGCGCCGTCGAGCGGTCCTGTACGCGGACAATGGCAGGAGGCCTAGTCTGCAGGATTACCGCAGAGCATGGAGGGCCATCACTCAGAGGGTCAACTCCAGCAGCCTGGTGGTCAGGACTCCATTGCAGTGCCGCAAGAAATTCAACGACCTCACTCGGGTCGTCAAGGTGAGTGATTTTTTGCCAGTCCTATTCATGCCTTCATCTGTACCTGACTTTATGGCCAACGGGTGCGCCATGCCCCAGTGGCCATCTGCGAGCATGCACCCATGGCCCTTTCTGGGAACACACTTGCACAGACAGATGACGCCATAATGCCAGGGCTAATCCACCAAGGGGGGAATGACATGACAGATGACGCCATGATGTCTCATCATTTCCTGTCCTTTCTCTTGCAGTACAAGCTGGCAAGGAACCGGCAACAACAGATCCAGACCGGGGGAGGACCGCCAAACCTCCAGAACCTGACGGACCTGGAGGAGCGAGTGCACCAGATTGTTGGCGGCCGCCTGACTGGTCCTGTCACCACTGGAGCAGCCGACCCCATTGTGCACGGCGATGGTAAGGTTATGACCTTTTTGATCTGTGTCCTTCCACTTGTGACCCCCCACCGGCATGCTTTTTCACAGTGGACCCATGTCATAGCATTGCACCAATCTTGCATCCCTTGCTGTCAACCTCTCCTCTCGCTAAAGCCACTCTTCAACCTCCCTGCTTTCAGATGCAGCATCACCAGATCGGGGGCAGGGCCCTCAAGCTGCCAGTCCCACTGAGTCCGGAGGCGACCAGCTGGAGGAAGCCGGACCTTCCGTGCCAGCCTCAGGGGAGGCACGGCAGCTACAGAGTGGGGATAGATCTTCCCTGGAGGGGAGCTGGGGGGGGTGGTGCCTCTGATGAGGAGCCAGCTCCAGGAACTAGCGGGCTGCACCAACGCGGGGGGGGAAGGAAAGTTCGAGGGCCTTCTCCCCGGAGGCCGAGTCAGGCCACCATGACTGCTGCACAGAGCGCAGAGGAGGTTCGGGCCCTAGCTGAAATGAGCGCCCAGGCTCGGCTCAGGCACAATGAGCTGATCGCTGCAGTGGCAAGGCTGCCTGAAGCCATTGACACAATGGCAGGGAGTCTCCAGGACTTCGGTGCAGCACAGGAAAGGAGTGCGCAGGCCTTCTCCGCTGCACAGGAAAGGAGTGCGCAGGCCTTCTCCGAAGCACTGGAAAGGAGTGTCCAGGGCTTCTCCGAAGCACTGGAAAGGACTGTCCAGGGCTTCATTGAAGCACTGGCACCTGCCACGCAGTCACTCGCTGGCCTCATGCAGGCACAGATTGAGGGCACGCAAGCACTGACTGCTGCCACCGTTGAAGGATCAGGTAGGATTACCCGGGGCCCTTGCAGCACCACAGCAGGGCATCAATCTGTGGGCCAGCCGATTGGGGCGCATGCTGCGCTGCTGCCCCACCAGAGTGCCAGTGTGTCGCACGCCCATGGAGCAGGTGTCCGCTCTCAGGATGTCAGCATTCCTGATACCACCACTGGCACGTCACCACTGCAGCTGCCACCACCTGCAGGACAGACTGCATCCGCCCATGAGCAGTTGGAGCAGTCAGCCCCCGGGCCCTCCAAGCCCAGAGGTCGTCCAGCCCATCCCTCAGGGGCTTCTGCGCTTTTGTCCACTCAGCAGGCCTCCCCCAGCCTTGATGCAGCCACTGGGGTCCAATTACGGAGGAGCTGCAGGGAGGGAAGGGGGCATTCCAGAATGAGAAGTCGAAGCCCATCAAGGGGTCAAAAGTAGAGGGAGCCTCGTTGATGGCGCGGTTGAACATTTCAAGGCCCTCTACAGGTCTTGTGAATGATGGGGATGTGTTGGTTACTGTCGCGGGTTTGGCAGACATTAAAGTTGTTTTTCCTTGCTTATGTGTTAAATCTTTAGTTATGTGTTTTGCCGTTACTTTTGTGTTAAATCCTTAGTTATGTGTTAAGCCGTAACTGAAGTGTTATTTCGTTAGTTTTGCTTTCTGTTGCAATTGCTTTATGAAGTTGGAAGGCTCCACTTTTTTGAAAATAAAGATTTTTTTTTATTTACACTGTATATCTAAACTATTTACACTTAATCTGTCCTTCATAGGCTTTGGGTGAACCGGACGGTCCTCTCCCAAACACACCAAGCAATCCGTCAGTGGGGCCTAGAAACAAGTCGTTATGAGCCTCTGACGAACGGCCCTTCCAGTTTCGGCAACCCTCCCGTCTTCCTCCTCCTCCTCCTCCTCCTCCGCCTCCTCCTCCGCCTCCTCCGCCGCCTCCGCCTCCGCCTCCTCCTCCTCCTCCTCCTCTGCTGGGCCTTCAAGCTCGGCTGGCATTGGCTGGGTGCGTTGGATGGTGAGGTTGGGGAGCATGCAGCAGACAACGACGATGTGGGCGACTCGCTCCGGCGAGTACTGCAGGGCACCCCCCGAATGGTCGAGACATCGGAACCGCTGCTTCAGCACGCCGATTGTGTGCTCCACAGTGTTCCGCGTCGCCTGATGGCTGGAGTTGTAGTTCTCCTCTGCCTGGGTGCTGGGCGAACGTAGCGGGGTCATAAGCCATGGGCACAGAGGATAGCCCTTGTCTCCGAGAAGCCAGCCTCGTGGGTGAGCTGGGGCCTCGAAAAGGTCTGCCACTGTGGTCTGACGCAGGATGAAAGCGTCGTGGCTGCTGCCAGGGAATTGTGCGTTGACCGCGAGGATCAGCAGCCGGTGGTCACACACCAGCTGTACATTAAGGGAGTGGAACCCCTTGCGGTTTCGGTAATCCTCGGGATTGTTCACAGGCACCCACAAAGCCACGTGCGTACAGTCAATGGCGCCCTGCACCATGGGAAAGCCAGCTATTGCCGTGAAGCCTTCTGTGCACTCCTGCTGCTTCTCCGGTGTGAAAGTGAACAAAATAAATTGCCGCCTCCTGTTATATAGGGCATCTGTAACTTGGTGGATGCAGCAATGCACCGCAAACTGGGAAATGTTAGCTATGTCCCCAGTCGCGGCTTGAAAGGAGCCGCTGGCAAAGAAATTGAGGGCAACAGTAACCTTTACAGGCACCGACAGAGATGTCCTGCACCGTATGCGCGGCAGAAGATCATCCTGAAGCAGCTGGCACAGCTCAGTCACCACCTCCTTATGGAATCGCAGCCTTCTGACACACTGCTCCTCCGACATGTTGTGGTAGGAGGACTGCTGTCTGAAAACCCTCGCTGCGTAAGGCCTGGTGTGGCGACGTCTGTTGGCCCTCCTCCGTCTGGCCACTCCTGGCCCTCTCTCCCTCCATCTCTGTGCCCTCTCAAGATGTTCTAGCAGCAGGTTGTTCCCTTCCAGAGCAGCCCCCATAATAAGAGTGATGAAGGTAAAGGTTGTAAGCTCTTACCAGCAGCTAGGTAATGCTCACAGGGCTAAAGGGCCTCTGGCACCGCTGGTTGAATGGCAATAAGGCTCTAGCACTGCAGCTGCTCAACTCTATCAAACCAGCCAACAAGTTGCGTTCACAAAAGGGCTGATGTTTTCAGACCAGTGGTGTCCCCTTTAAACAGCGCCCCCCTACTCCGAGAGTGCCTGGGGAATGTTCCAGTGAGCTGTCACTATTAGCGCCAGGCGCAACAGAGGCGGGCGCCACCCAATTTCCGGTCCGGGGCGCTAAAAAGGCGTTGCACCATGGAATGACGTCATGATCAGCCTGCGCGAGCGCGCGCTAAGATTTTGCGCCGGCGCAAATGCATGGTCAATATGGGGCGAGGCGCTAGGTTCCCTGCGACCGCACAGAAATTGGCTATCGCCCCAGTTTTCGGCCTCTTTAGGCGATAATCGGTGGCGCTAACAACCCAATTTCTCCCCCATAGAATCTTACAGCACAGAAGGAGGTCACTCAACCCATCGTGCATGTGCCAGCTCTTTGAACTGTTCTCTGGAATTCTCTCCCAGAACCACATCATCAGCTACTTTCCTTCCTGGCTTCATAACTTCCCCAACAAAGACCCTCTTCCACTTTGCCTCACTTTCTTCTCCTATGTATTTCCCACTCAGCGTGAACCTTTCCATTTGGAAACTGCTCAGAGATATTTCTTGTACATGAGCAGTGCAATAATAATCTAGCCGTAGCAGTTGTAGTTGTTGTTCACGCATTAAGGATAGACATTAGAGTATATAGAATTTACAGCACAAAAACAGGACATTCAGCTCAACAGGTTGAGCCCATGTTTATGCTCCACACGAGCCTCCTCCCACTCTACTTCACCTCACCCTATCAGCATACGTTTCTATTCCTTTCTCCCTCATGTTCTTATCTAGCTTCCCCTTAAATGCATCTATGCTATTCACCTCAACTACGCCATGTGGTAGTGAATTCCACATTTTAACCACTCTCTGGGGAAAGAGGTTTCTTCTGAGTTCTTTATTGAATTTATTAGTGACTATGTCACATAGAATTTACAGCACAGAAACAGGCCATTCGACCCAACTGATCTGCGCTGGTGTTTATGCTCCACACAAGCCTCAAGATTGTTAAGATTGTACTTTTGAATATCCTACCTTTATAGTGCACATTCCCAATGCTGCGAGCGGGGTACACACCTTCTTTAAAAAGGGGTGATTCCATGGTCCAGCACGCCCAATGGGCAGCACCGCTCGCATGGAGTGCATCATTGGAAATTGTGGACACACAGCTGTGATCTTGTGTCCTTTAACATGAATGGATGAAAACCTATAGGTTGCCCACCCGTGATTGTCCGCAGCATGAACATTGCTCCCCACCGGAACATGGAATCACAACTTAAAATATTGCCATTTCAAAGACCACTATTTTCCCTGCAGACTGGTAGATATGTGAACTAGACCCTGTCAAAGGTAATGGTTGCTATACTGATTAACTCCTTTAGAAAGGATCTGGATTGATATCTGATTAAGAGGTACTGAAGGCTATGCAAGTAAGTACAGACACAGATGATCAAAAACATTCTGATAGACTCTGCACTATTCAGAACATTGAAGCTCTGTGGAATGTAATGGGTCAGGGCTGAATAACCATATTAGATCGATATCTTGCAGTTTCATTCGATGACCTTGGGAGCTGACGAGAAATTTCACACAGCTTTATCATCTCGGAAGTTTTACCTGCGGTTTAGTTACTTGCCTCAGGAGATCAAAGAAGTAGGATGGAATCCAAACTGTATGTGGTCTGTGGAAGGAACAAGTTTGATGAGCCAATTAACCTTCTCTTGTTCCGTACCTGCCTATGTTCTTTCGATGGAACACCTAATTTTCCTTGATGCTACATCTCGAAGCCCAGCTGGGAACTGGTAAAACTCATCCAAATTAGGTAGGTGGATCCTAGTGACAGGTACCTCAGTTCCTTGAAACCACAGCCTCCTTGTCAGGAGAGAAGAATCTTCTATTGGCAGAGCAAAGCCACACACACCCTTTGTTTATGTTGCTCTTCAAATATATTCATGGTATTCTTAATTTTCCTGGAGATCGCACTGTTTTTGCTAGATCAGTGCTATGTCGTGAAGGTTGCGTAAATTTGTATTTATTCCACATTTAAACTGACTTCGCTTCCTTTAAAATGCTGCACACAAATATCCCAAAGCAGCACAAGTATGTCTGCAAAGGTAGCATTTTGTCTCGGTTCATGGTAATGGACAGGAGCATCAAACGGAGAAAGGTTACGGCCGTTGAGGTAAGGAGTGGCTTGCTGACCTGAACTTTACGCTGTTAAGAAATGACATCATGCGTTAGGCATGACGTTATCCGTTGTTCAATTTACAGGAAGGTTTCACAGGGCATTTTAGGCTGGGAATTTGGCAGTCCGGCAAACAGTTTGAAAGCTCCAGTGTTAACAGGTAAAACTATTAAATGGTTAAGGCTGAAGACTCATGCTTGAGCAGCTGTGCTGATAAGTGATTAAAAAGGAGTAAAGGATTGCCAACTGGTTTTCATTAGGGTGATAAAATGGTTCTCTTTTCACTTGAAACGGTTTACTAGCCAGTTCATTACTGGGGTGCCTGCATGCTTTACTCCATCACAGGCAATTTGACCTAACATAAAAGGCTGAAAGGACCACGGATGGGTCTTAATCAAATGCTAATTGTAAGATATACTGGGGAGTATTAACACCCTGAGTGGAGGGTTGTGCCTATTATGGATCATATCTATTATGGCATAAACCAGACATGAACATTAAATACAACACTAAGCCGATAGGGAAAGCTCTGTTGGGCTGTAGAGGGGAACTGTTGTTAAAGCAATACCACCTTTTCTGCTATATGATAACATTGGAGGTATTGCATTACACAAGAAAATACGTGACAATATATCAATGGCACCTAGCACCAGTAAATTCACAGTACGTCAACTTCAGTGCTATCATATGATATCGCAGTCTGTTTCATTTCTTCAATAAAACTGCATCAAATCAAGTTTTTTTTCTGTAAATAATACGCAATCAAATATTATTAAAATGTTTTGAGCAGGGTGGAATGGAAGTCCAGCTGCTCGCAACAGGGATGGTTTGGTCAAAGCAATGGAGTAGATCAAAGCTCTGCAGTCCTGTCACATCTCCTCATGAATGGTGGTGAACAATTAAACAACTAACGGGAGGAGGAGGCTCCATGAACGTCCCCATCCTCAACGATGGTGGAGCCCAGCATTTGAGTGCAAAAGACAAGGCTGAAGCGTTCGCAACCATCTTTCGCGACAATTGCCGAGTGGATGATCCATCGCGGCCTCTTCCTGAGGTCCCCACCACCACAGAAGCCGGTCTTCAGCCAATTTGATTCACTCCACGTGATATCAAAAAACAGCTGAGCGCACTGGATACAGCAAAGGCTATGGGCCCCGACAACATCCCAGCTGTAGTGCTGAAGACTTGTGCTCCAGAACTAGCTGCGCCTCTGAACAAGCTTTTCCAGTACAGTTACAACACTGGCATCTACCTGGCAAAGTGGAAAATTGCCCAGGTATGCCCTGTCCACAAAAAGCAGGCCAAATCCAATCCGGCCAATTACCGCCCCATCAATCTACTTTCAATCATCAGCAAAGTGATGGAAGGTGTCGTCGACAGTGCTATAAAGTGACACTTACTCACTGATAACCTGCTCACCGATGCTCAGTTTGGGTTCTGGAAGGACCACTGGGCTCCAGACCTCATTACAGCCTTGGTCCAAACATGGATAATAGAGCTGAATTCCAGAGGGGAGGTGAGAGTGACTGCTCTTGACATCCAGGCATGCCTTAATGTCCTAGGACAGGAAGGGGTAGGCTTTAAACAGCCTCTTAAAGGTGGAGAGAGAGGTAGAGAGGCGGAAAGGTTTAGGGAGGGAATTCCAGAGCTTAGGGCCTAGGCAGCTGAAGGTTATGCTCAGTGAGACACAAAGTCTGTACATGTCTTGGACCAAGATTTGAGGTGGAATAAGTTCCTAGCAATGGATTAGTGTTGAGGCATTTTAATGTAGTTTAAATACTTCAATATTTATCAATAAAGTATGATTGCAGATTATTTTACATGATGTTACAAATGGTGAAGGCTTTTCAGACTGGGTTCTGGCACTAAGTTCAGTTGGTTTGGATCGATCTGCATATACATTTGCCTGGTGTAATGCAGCTTTTATTTCTTTTGTGTTTTAGAACAAGAAAAGTTGCTCATGAAATGAAAGCAAGCTTCACTACAGACTGCCACATCACTCTATCACTTTATATTACTCTGATTAAGACAGTGGACAAATGACATTCCCACTAAAACTTCGGTTTCTGTTTTCCTGATGTATCATAAAGCAGAGATCTTTCAACCTTATATGGCAGCTACGCACTGCTCTAGACATTCCCCTGCTACACCATTTGTATTAGGATCACACAGCACCAGTAGCTGCAAGGCTGGACCCCCTCAACCAGGGACCCAAGTTCAGATTCCAGTCTCGACTGACATTTGCACTTAGGCTTCCCATAGAGGGCGAGTTTGGCAGTTTCAGATCGTTCTGTGGGGGAGGGAGGGCTTCATTCCTGCGCCACTCAACTGCAGCTTCTGGCATCCCTGGAGATGTCAGTGGGCTGAACTGTCCCACCCTCTAGACTGAGGAGGTTAGTGTGGATGAAGGGAATTAAGCGGGGGGGAGGGGAGAGAAGAGGGGAGAAATTAAGCTAACAGAATTGCAGCGACTGCTGATAGGCATCGTTCTCTTAACTCCTAATTCCCAAGGAATCAGTAACCATCAGAATATCTATCTATTACCACGGAAGAGACATCCCTTTTTAAGCTTGCTCAGCCAATATTAAATAACTATTAAGCTGAGATCCATAAATGTCTCTGCACAGCAAAGCTTTCTGGCCAAACTTATTTTCTAAACTTAAGCCAAAAGAACAGATATTGAAATACACTTGGATAGCAGACATTTTGGGAGCTGGCGAGAAAAAAAACAAATCTGTGTGTGTCTGAAAAACAATAAATAGATGGGATTTTGCTACAGCTAAATATAGGCTAAGAACTAAATACAATTATCTTCCTAAGTTTTAATGTTTAAGAGTCACTATGACTTTCATGACAGTAACATTGCACGTTATGGTACTGTTTGGTTGCTGTAATGGATTTTAATGGATTATAGCCCTCTAACAAAAGCTGCCTGAATAGCTGTTACATTTCTAATTGAAAGTTCCAGTCACTTTCATATAGTCTCCTGCCTACATGAAAAAGTTTTCTGTAGTGTTTAAAGCTGGTTGTTTCTTTGCACCCACATGTCTTGTCAGCAGTCTCTTTCATTGAGCTCTGCATCTGTGACAGTGAAATCATCTCACCCTCAAATCTTTCAAGCGTGTAATCACTTTGACTTGAGAAGCGCAGTTTTTTTTACAAAGAGAAGTTGCTGGGTGGTTTCCTCTCCAGCTCCAACCTTTTCTTTTCCTTCTGCCTGTGAAGATTTCCGCAGAGGAAATATTTTTTAAACCCTCCACCTGGATTTCACACTGCGTAACTAGGATGTGGATGACTTAGCTGTGTGTCTTTTTTAAAATGTTTTCTACACACATTGGGCCGGCCTTTATAACCAGCTAAAAATCTGCAACACTACTCATAAGACAAAAGACACTGTATATACCAACTGCGCACTCAGCACTCCTTTGACCATGTCTTACTTTGAATAATTATGAAGGGATTTATTTAAATTAAGACATACCAACTATTCAGGTTCAAACCTTGGCACAGGATGAGATAATCATGTCCATGAGTGTTGGATTAGCAGTATGAAGGGAAAGGACTCCTATTCCTTGGGCACAAGAGCAATAGAGTCCCTGCCCCTCCTTTTTAAAGGCTTTATTTTAAGACCCATAATTGCCTCAAGTGTTCTCAAGAGTCCCTTAAGCCAGACACAAGTGTAAAAAAAAAGTCACGACAGAAATTTTTAGTGTTGCATTAAGACAGATAGGGCCAGAGAGCATCCCTTCCTCATTACTCAACTTTGCAGCAGACACTGTTTTAAATAGTCAGAGATTTAATTAAACTAATTGATTCCCCAGCATTTTATTAGTCATTGTCATAACGAAAATTTGACCCTGCGGTTACTCACTTAGATTAGAGTCTATGAGGGATGTTCTCGGTGAAACAATGATATAAATTGGGGTGGGGCTTATGTGTTCATTCAATGTTAAGGACCTTGTATTGTTCCACAGGTTAGCTTTAAAGTAGGAACAGCCTATCCCTTTAGTTTGTTGATGGTACACTGAACAATAGGAAAAAGAATCTACCGTAATCTTTAAAATAAAGCTTTGTTTAAGACTTTCAAAAGAGCATGCTTCGTATAAAACTGTTTGATAATTATATTGTAACTGAAAATTATGAGAGACTTATATTTTTATCTCTGCCTTTTGCAATTAACAGATATAATTTCCACTTTTGCTTTTGAGTGATTACAGACAGATATTTCTCCGAGGAGACAAAATTTTCCCCTTTGGAGAAATTGTTAATGCTACAAATCAAGCCAATCCCAATTGACCTGTGATTATGCCAGTTTTCCCTTTCTATGAAGCCATTTAATTAGGAAATGTAATGCCAAAGGATGCTGGGCCAGCTTGGAGCAAGGAACAGAACATTTGCAGTTAGCACTGTGGCTTGCTGAAAAGAATGGAAAGCCGAGGTGAAGCAGCATTTAGATGTTCGTGGGAGTCCATTGCTTAAAAGTCAGACGGCTGGCATGTCTGAAAGTATACAATAGCAAGATACTGCGGATGCTGGAAATCGGAAATAACAACAGAAAATGCTGGAAACACTCAGCAGGCCAGGCAGCATCCGTGGAGAGAGAAACAGAGTTAACGTTTCAGGTCTGTGACCCTTCATCGGATTTATTTAAATTAAGACATACCAACTATTCAGGTTCAAACATTGGCACAGGATGACAGACCTAAAACATTGACTCTATTTCTCTCTCCATGGATGCTGCCTGGCCTGCTGAGTGTTTCCAGCATTTCCTATTGTTATGTCTAAAAGTATGCCAGGCCATCAGGATAGGCGGGCAGAGGTTTAGGAGTTTAAGGGCAGATTTAGGACAGGCACCAGGAATTGCTTCTCTCCACGGAGGGTGACCAAGGACTGGAACAGGTTACCAAGGAGAGTAGCTGAAGCCAGGATACTGGACTCAGTTAAGAAAGAACTAGATGCTATAATGTTAATATGTAAGGTTAGTATTCTATTCTAGGTGGAGGAAATGGAATGCGCTTAAGGGCTTTCTTCATCTGAAGCGAACTTGTGATCTTGTGAATAATCTACCAACACCCACTGTCAAGGCTCACACATAAATAAGAGCCAACTAAACAAGAGCAGTCATAGAACTATACCCCATCCCACAGCCACTATCTTCAGGAGAGGAAAAAGGGAAGAAAATAGGTGGATAAATGAGAGGGGTAAAGGTGACCAGGTTAGGTTTGAACTAACAGGTTCAGTTGGCCCAATGATCCAAACTAATTTTGTAATCAACGTAAAATGCAATACAAGACAAATGTATCAAATACTGCAGCTGGAAATTTGTATCCTTATTCCATCAAAGGGGGTATCCAACTGACTGAGGTTGGCCTCTTGCATTGTTCCACGGAAGCTCAACGTAAACTCGAGGAACAGCACCTCATCTTCCGATTAGGCACTTTGCAGCCTTCCGGACTCAATATTGAGTTCGACAATTTCAGATCATAACCTCGGCCCCTATTACATTTTTACTTATTTTTTTTTCACCCCTTTGTTTTGGGTTTTCCCTTCCCCTCTCTTTCCTTTTTTTTCTCTCTCCCACATGGCAGCTGTCTCTCATTCTGCCAGTACACTTCACACCTAATCTGAGCCGTCTTTTGTCTCCACTGTCCTATTACCATCTCGTCTGGTTTTGAATACCTCTTAATGTCTCTTTACTTCTTTTGTTCTATCGCAGCCCTGCCTTCGATCTATTTTATTTCCTTTCCAGTTCTGAAAAAGGGTTTCGACCCGAAACGTCGACTCTAATTTCTCTCCACGAATGTTGCCTGGCCTGCTGAGTTTTTCCAGCATTTTCTGTTGTTATTTTAAACTGACTGATTTCAATTCACCATGGTGGGTACCGCCCTCCATCCTGCCCCCTGCATACATAATGTGAACAAACAGATAATTATTTAGATGTTACAGTATAGCAATATTCCAAGTATAGAATTGTACAGCACAGAAGGAGGCCATTCGGCCCGTGGAGTCTGCGCCGGCTCTTTCGAAGAGCAATCCAGTTAGTCCCACTCCCCTGCTCTTTCCCCATATCCCTGCATTTGTTTCTCCTTCAAGTATTTATCCAATTCCCTTTTGAAGGCCACTATTGACTCTGTATCCACCACCCTAACAGGAAAATGAAGCGCAGTACAATACACATACATTAATTGAGCTGTGAGTTTTGATTTCTTTCTCTATGTGCAAAGTTTGAAGTTAGTGGGCTGTGCAACACTTTCTCCAGTGCAAATTCTGGCAAATAATTGAGAAGATGGATAATGCCGAATAATAAAGAAGATTCCACTGTATAATTGACTTCATTATTCTAATGATTTTCCAACAATTTCCAACTTGGTCATAATTTTTTATTATTATTACTTCCCTGTTGCTTTAGTTTACTTCTTGCAGTTGTTACACAGTTTCTCAATTAAACTCAAGTAACCCTTGTCACAGAGCAATAATTGATAATGTGGGGGAAAAAACCCTGTACTTTTTAAGTTGTAGTTTACTGTTGATTTATTATGACTACTCCAGTTATTGTGATATCACAATAATGATTACCATTATCAGAATCTATCTTTATATTGAAATACTATAGATTGAAAGCAACCCTATCCCTGAATTTCTCTTAAAAGACTTGAATTGAGTATTTAGACTGAGATTGATCCTTCCACTGCTCAGAATGCAGTAGTCGAGAGAAGAACATAAGAAATAGGAGCAGGAGTCGGCCATTCGGCCCTTCGAGCCTGCTCCGCCATTCAATGAGATCATGGCTGATCTTCTGCCTCAACTCCATTCACCGGCCCTATCGCCATATCCCTTAATGCCCTTACTAGTCAGAAATCTATCGACTTCTGTTTTGAATATACCCAATGACTGAGCCTCCACAGCCCTCTGGGGTAGAGAATTCCAAAGATTCACCACCCTCTGTGTGGAGGAATTTCTTCTCATCTCAGTCCTGAATGGCCTCCCCTTTATCTTGAGGCAGTGGCCCCTGGTTCTAGACTCCCCAGCCAAGGGAAACATTCTCCCAGCATCCATCCTATCAAGCCCTGTAATAATTGTGTATGCTTCAATGAGATCCCCTCCCATTCTTCTGAATTCAAGAGAATACAGGCCTAGTTTACTCAATCTCTTCTCATACGACAGTCCCGCCATCCCAGGAATCAATCTCGTGAACCTTTGTTGCACTCCCTCTATGGCAAGAAGTCACGTGTTACTACATATTTAATGCAATAATATGAATATTTCATGGCCCACAGAAGATGAGTCGAATCCATATTCATATTTCCTGATTATGTTATTTTTGATACACCCATTGCTTCGTACAATATTGCTGCGCACATATTTTGCATTACCTGCCCTATTGAGCCACTTTGCTGACCTGAGCCCATCTTTAATATTTATGCCAGTTTTAGCTGTAATAAATGTTGATCTCTATCCTTGTTCATTTAACACTCCAGATTAAAATTCTCTTATGACAAGGTGACCTGGTAACCCAAGCAGTAAAGCACCGGACTCCCATTCTGGGACCTTGGGCCTCAGCTCACATTTGAACTTTGTTATTACAGATGAGGTTTTTTTGTTGTTGGCCAGATCTTGGCCAGCATCCTAGATTGGATCCCGTAGAGGAGCAGAAATTGTCAAGAAGATCAAACCCACCCCACATCGCCTATCTCCAAGTAGCTGATATGAGGTTATCTACAGCTCGTGCTATCCCACCCCTCTTCTTAAGTCCTGGCTGAAGAAGAAAGTGGTGGAGGCAGGAAGGCAAAGAATGAAGATAAAAAATTGTAGTAATAACAGCGACACAATCAAGAAGATATTATAGCAATTATTTTACTGCTGCTTTTAAAGTCCATCTACCTTGTAGTGTTGTGCTATATTGAGTGCCAACCAGAAATCCGCTAATTAGATCAACCAATTACAAATTCATTAGATCAGCCATTTTCAATTCAGTTATTTATAATGAAGCATATAAACAGGTGATTGTTTAAATCTACAGATCTTATTTAGCACTTTGCAAAATAAGCTTCCTTTGGAACATCAAAAATGAAATTGTCCTTCAAGATCATAGCCTTCCTCTCAGTGAATGGGCTTTTAAGTCCAATCTTTACTGGTCCTTAAACTCAGCGATGGAGGGTTTTGGGTTCAGCCAGTGTCATATTTTTATAGAATCGGGTCCATGAATCCTCTCGAAAGCTGCTAAAGATGTTAAGAGGGGGATTTCTCAGTTTAGATTTGTTTTCAAATATCGACTGTCAGTTAGATCAAAAGGGAAACCTGTCACTTTAACTCTGCAGAAAAGCGTCTCTCTCTTGCAGCTTTATTACCAGTTGTAACTAATAACTGAAGGCAGTTATCTCAGCTGTTAAAAAGGGCGTGTGCATCTGTTGGCTACAGTTTAGTACGTTAATAAAAAGGTCACAAAGTAAAAACCTAATGGTTGTCTTTTTTTTTCCTTTTCAGATTATGGCTCTCATCATGCTGTTCTTACATAGATGCTGTTTCATATAACCTTGGGTGATTAAATACAGAATAAAATGAGACCTCTGAGGGAGCTGTTACAGCCCTCTACAGGCGTGATGCAAGGCACGGCCACCTGCAACTTTAAGCATCCCCTTCTAGCCATAAAAAGGGGCATCTGTTTGAGAGATGTGTTATCACTTTATCCTTGCTGCTATCTGTGCGCTCCATTCACCAGCCCCACTTGATGTGAATTACTGTCAAATATTTTACAAACAGCTCATACAGGAAGTTCATGGTTCTCAGCCTCTGTGCAAAGGGCAGGGCAGAGAGTTTCAGAAAACCTTTGACACCGTGAAAGACACGTTGCTGGGCTCTAGTTGACCTCTGAGTTAATGAGAAGTTGAGTCCGTTTTGCCCTTCGCAGTTAGCGCATTTAGTAAGGGGATTATTTTGGTGCTTTTTTGGTTGTTGCGATTTTCGGTGTCTTTTTGTGGTGTTGTGTTTTAAAATATTTCTGTGATAAACATATAGACATCAGTATTCACTTACCTCCCATCTATCATTAGTTAATTTGAAATTTGCTAAATAGTATTCAGACCAAATCTTGAAGGCACGATAAAACGTGCCTTGTAAAAATACAGCTTGCTTCTGACCAGCATTATTAAAGTCGTAGGATCTTTTTTCATGGCCTATTTAAAGATCTATATTAACATTTATATAACAAAGTACTGGAAGTATGTGCGGTTGATCAAATTTTGCTCTCTGGTGGGTTTGTGTTGTTAAAGCAGTTTTCATGTATTTCATGATACATGTATTTAATATCAAACTTGAAATTTTTAGTGTCAGCCTTGGCTCAGAGGCATGCTCTTGCTGCTGAGTCAGAAGGTTGTGGGTTCAAGCACCACTCCAGAGACTTGAGCACATAATCTAGGATGATACTTCAGACCAGTACTGAGAGAGTGCTGGACTGTCGGAGATGCTGGGCTCGAACTTTATCGAGGAGGCGGGTTGAGGGCGGGCCCGCTGCTCAGCAGCTTTTGGACCCGCTCTCAGATGCCGCCGGCCTGCAGTTCCGATTTTTACTTGATTGGCCTCGTTACGGCCAACGTGATAGGCAATTGCTTGGAGCATGTCAGTTTCTTGTGTCTGCTGACGTGTTTCTGGAGTAAAAATTTAAAGGGGCCATGTCCCCTTTGCAAAAAATTTAACTGGAATGGCTTGGTGCTGCATCATCTAGAAAGGGGAGTTGACAGTTGCTGGTGTGAACACAAATAATGGATTGAAATTGCTGGTCATATTATTCCAGGAAGACATTTATGATTTTTTTTATCTATCAATGTAGCATGTGACTAAAAAATGAAAAAGATGCCAGATGTGTTCCAATCATTGGCTTAGTAAAATTAATGCTTTTTTCTCTTAAAGGTGCTGGCTGCTGCAGGAATGGCAGCCCCAAAAACTAAGACTGCAGCCAGGTTCAAGGAGGGCTCCCTCCATGCTCTTGTGGAGGGAGTTAGAGGATGTCGGGAGGTCCTCTTTCCTGGAAACGGAAAGAGGAGACCTCCTCAGCAAATCAAGGCAGCTTGGCTGCAAGTTGCTGAGGAGGTGAGTTTGAGATCTGTGTGCAGACGCACATGGATTCAGTGTTGAAAAAGGTTTCATGATCTGCTGAGATCACCTAAAGTGTAGCCGCTGTATTCTGGTAAATGGAAGTTCATGAGTGAGGGCGCGGGGTGATTTCCATGTAGAATGTTGGTGGTGATACTGAGCGCAAACTACCGTTTATTGGATAGATGATGCCTGGGGTTTTGAGGATGTTGGACTTATATTCATCCCCATGTGCCAGACACCTGTGGTTGAAGCGTAAGCTCACGCGAATCTGGCATGGATGAGTGAATCCCTTGCCTGGCGGCCAGCAATGTGTTCGCCTGTTGCTGGATTAGCCACATCCGGCCCCACAAAGCGTCGCTCCCCGTCCTCCTCCTCATCCTCTTCCTCGTCCTCTTCCTCTTCCTCCGAGGAGGCTGTGTGCTGAGCCACGTGTTCATCCGGCAGCACTAAGCCACGCTGCAGTGCGATGTTGTGCAGGGCATAGCAGACCACAACGATTCTGGACACCCTGGCTGGTGCATACTGCAAGCCTCCTCCGGATATGTCTAGGCATCAGAAGCGCATTTTGAGCAAGCTGATGGTCCAAAATTTAGACCTCAGCCAACGTCACAAAAACAATTTATCGGGCCATTAATCTCATTGCTGTTTGTGGGGTTTACACTTCAAAAGTACCTCATTGGCTGTGAAGTGCTTTGTGATGTTCTGAGGTCATGAAAGGTGCTATATCAATGCAAGTTCTTTCTTTTAGAGTAAACTCCTTAAAAGCTATAAGACACCTGGGGGGAAAAATTGAGTTGCTTTGCCCCTCCCGTTACCACCCTAAGAGGGCACTAATGGGACGCAAAGCAACTAGCGCCCAGGCATGGTGTCGCCCACGCCTCCCGTAAAATTCAGCGGGAGGTTAGTGGTGGCACTAACTGGTAGCGCCTCGTGGCACTGCGCCACCGGCGATGACATCATCACTGTGCGCAGCGCCCGGCTTGCACCCCGGCCGCGATCTTTGGGAGCGCCCCCTGACTTACCGCCAGATGCTATGTCCGACGGGGTCAGGGGGGTCTACCTGCGGCCAGGGAGTCGCAATTTAAAGGTGAGGTGCAGGGCGGCCATTTTTGTTGCTGGCCGCCTGCCAGCACCTGCCTGCGCTCCCGTCCCCGGCCTCCTGTACTGCCCCCCCCAGCGGAGTGCCGGCTGCGCTCCAAGAGCCCGGCGCTTCTCTTGAGTGCTGGGCTCATTTGCCAGCACTCCTGATCCCCAGGGGCCCAGCTGGGCCCTGGGTCATGCTTTAAGAAGGGGAGGAAGGCCTGCAGTACTGCGGCACGTAATGCCACGATATTGACTTGCAGCGCCCCAAGAGGGATGCAGGACGCTTCCAGTAGCACCCCAGCGACATTAGCACTACTCAATTTTTAGCCTCTGGATTCAGAAAGGCTAATAGTAGCTGCTACATATTTACTGAACACATTGAATGCAGCAGCTAGCAATAGGCTTTTATTTCCAATTTTAATCATCATTTCTATTGCAGTTTCAACTATGTTGCTGAAAAATAGTGAGGGTTATTAATTAAAAGGAAACATTTTGGAATCCCTATTAGTTTTTGACATTAATGTGGGACTGCATTGGTCTGAACTGTGTGTCCTGAGAATCAGCGAAAGCCATTTTGGCAAAACACTTGTTCGGAAGATTTTGCGATCGCTGTGGCATGAGCTTGAGGTTTCTTGACGTGTAATTGATTGTAGCACTGTGAATAGGGGTTCTTAGTTTAGTCCAGCAGTGACGCCATTAAGCTGTCTAAGCAGCCAATCACATTGAAGAATTCTCGCAGACAGCAAACCAGGAAATAAAAAGCGGCCTTTATCCTCACTTTTTAAAAGTGTTACAGAGAGCGAAATAAAGATTGGGACATATACATGGGGTTAAGGTAGAAGCTGAAATATCATGAACAAACTTTTAAAAAACCCATTAAATTGTAATTTTTATCGTAATGGAGAAATTTGACATTCCACAAATATAAAAATGAGTTTTTTCAGGGTCAGAACAGTTGTCTAGCAGTCAATACACTGTTAAAACCCCAGTTATAGCTTTTCCAACAAGGCTTAACCTTTAATGGGGTATTTAACAGTAATATTAGTACAGAAAAGTTCAAGTTTTCATCAGTTTCACTGATTTCACTGATTAAACTGATTGTCGGTTGTGGGTGAGTTCCACAGCGCAGCCCGTGTCGGAGCAGTGAATGATTGACCGCAACTTCAGGATTTCCGCATTTAGATGCGCATGCGCTAAATCCTAAAGTTACGGTCAGTTTCAGAGGGATAATGATAGCGAACACTGAAAGTTCTTCGCCGTTACCCACCGCAAAATCCGGGCCAGTGTGTCTTGGTGCCTTAATCTAGCTTCAGTGTGTCACACCGTACTGGAGGATTCAGGGCGGTTGAACCATTTAGACTGCTGCTGCTTCATGGGGAATCTCCACAGGTGTCATTTTTTTTAACACATTCATACATACATCAAGCTGGGTACACGCACACATCAGATGCTATATGTGTGCACATGTATTTCTGACCCTCTTTACTCTACATGATAGGCAGAATGAATAGGACAGATTTTGCGAGCAGATCCTGGTGGACACGGATGTCGACACAAATCTCACAAACCTTAGCACTGACCCACCTCAGAAAGGGCCTCACATCAGAGGTGGGTTAATGTCATTGCTGTGATTGATTCAGAGTGCAGAGTTCGGTGAGGTTACACCCAGCTTGTTGGAGTCAGGCAGATGCAAAGTCGCCTTCAATGCCTGATTCTCTGTATAAATGGAACAAGAAATTACATGAAAATATCACACAGCAGCTCATCTTTCTTTCATTGAAGCTCATTACGGATACAGTTCAAGTATCAGTATTAGTGAAAGTATTGGTGTAATTTACATACTCTGGCATGACCTGGTGCAAAAATTGTATTTTGCCAGGCAGCGTAATATGCTGTACGTAAACCTGAAAAGCTAAGTACTTATGTGCTGCCACTGGTATGTTAATCCCAAAGGATTGGAGACAAATGGCTGTGTATGTAAGTTAAGGAGCCATTCTTCTGCTATTGATACCAGACTAAGGGGGAAAAATTGGGTCGCACACCCTTTGGGGCGCTTACTTCGCTGGGGCGCTACTTTTAGTGCCCCAAACAAGTTAGCACCCCCGCACCGTAAATCGAGTGGTAGTGCCCCAAGCAGGAGGCGGGGCACTACTGGAAGCACTCCCCCTCCCTCTTGAAGCGCTACCATTCAATATCGTGGCGCTACGTGTAACAGCGCCACGCGCATCGGCATGTAGCACCGTGGTATTCCAGGCTTTCCTCCCCTGATTAAAGGAGAGGGGCCCAGCGCACTGGGGCCCTGCTGGACCACCGAGGAGCGGGGTGCCGGGAAAAGAGCCCGGCACTCAAGAGGCACCCCGCGTGAGGAGGCGAAAGGGGGGGCAGGTGCTGGCAGGCGGCCCAAAAGAAAATGGCTGCCTGGCACCTGCTCTTTAATTTGCGCCACCGCGGCCACAAGAACGCCACCCTGACCCTGTCGGACATATCATCCGGCAGTAGGTCAGGGGGCGCAACCGAAGTTTGTGGCTGGGGCGCGAGTGGGGCGCTGTGCACGGCGATGATGTCATCACCAGAGGCGCAGTGCCGCGAGGTGCTACCGGCTACTGCCGCCGCTAACCTCCCGCTAACCTCCCACAGGAGGCCCCCGGAGCGCTAATGGGAGGTGCAAAGCAACCCAATTTTTCCCCCTAATTGTTTAGAACAATTTAATAAATGGAAGAAATATCTTCTGAACTTTTGCTTTTTTGGGAACTGGAGTCCTTTCATTGGTTGTTTTTCCTGGTAATATAAGTGGAATTTGATGAATGAGTCCATTATGCTACCATCATGATGGCCTTACCACAACTGGCGCAAAGTCACAGCTCAGTGGTGTTCCAACAAACTGTGGCATAGAATGATAGAGCTGAGTTTCTCCCTCACACTTTACACAATGACTTCTTGATCTTAAACAAGTGCAAACTAAATGCTTCTCGGCAAGAAAGGCTAATTCAAGAATGAGTCCCTCTGATGCACATTTACAGGCCTTTTTGCAGCTAGTTATGCAGTTCCATTGGTAGAGGCCTGATTACAAGCCCCTTATTCTTCAATTCTATAATCTGAAAGAGGGGGAGGGGAGAAAAGAAAAATAACTGAGAAAATGGCTGGGTTCCAACTGATGAGCAATGGTGGCGCAAATTAACACATCACAAAATCAAGGTTGCTATGTCCTCAGCCCACCATAGGGAAAACAGACCAACTGCTAATTGATTGGGGGAAGCGGAACAGATTCTCATTCCAGCTACTATTCCTTCCCTATCGCCCCACCACCCAACCCCTCATTCTATTCATCACCTCCCCAATGAAGAATCATAAACCAAAGCAGAGGTATTAGGTGTTGTCGAAGCTTACCTTTGCCTAAATGGTTCTGAAAGAAATGTAAAGGTCCTCTCATCTTCAACTTGCTCCTGGCTGAGTACCAGAACTCTCTCTTCCTAGTCAGGAGTCAGGTACATGACAGTGATCTCCTTTGGATTTCTGCCAACAGACTTTTTTTGCAGGGTATAATTCCCTTAACCCAGTATTTTTGTTAGTTCCACCACTTCCAATGCACTTTCTGTTTTGCCTCCAACATGAATCAGTGTCTGTTTGCTCAACAGCTTATTGGATGATATATAATAACATGTGAGAAGAGTCATACGTTCTGAATGATAAATTTGACCTCTAGCTCACGGAAAGTCTCTTTTCTGGGATTTCCAGTTACAAAACTGAAGTTTTTCCTGTTAATGTTATAGTTTTTGTCATAGTTTCATAGCACAGATGTAACTGCACCACTTATATTGTGTGTGTCATTTAGATTAATTATATAAGCAATTTATGTTCATTAACAAGATACACGTGATTGGCTGGTGCCCTAATATACCAAGTGTAAAATAGAATACCAACGTTTCTGTGATGCCACTCTAATTGGCATCTGTGCTCAAATATTTGCCATCCACCACCATTGCATTGGCATAAATTGTGAAAATTGGAGTTCGTCTTGGAGGCTGTGCTCCATTGTATGGTGATGTTCGCACTAAGTCTGGCTCAAAATCAAGTGACTCTACAGGCCATTTGCAGCAGGGAGCAAAGATTAGTATTTTGTTTCATTCTGGGTACAAATAGCAATACAACAGTACAAGCCATGAGCAACCATGCAAAAATTCAATGATATTGTAATGAAAGATGTCTCTAACTGGTAGTTTTAATCAGAGAGGCCATGAGGATGGTTGGTGGAGCACACATTCACGTTCCATCAGTGCAATCGGGAGCAGATTATTGGGGCAGAGTAGATGGAGCTTTATTTGCACATTATGCCTGACCTGTAATGTTTGACAGTGGGCAGCAGGACCTAGAAATTGGGTCACATCAGCAGGCGCTGGGAACTTGGCACAGGGAACAATTGCTGCAGCGTAATGGGCAGGAATGAGGCGCACCCAATATTGGGCCTCCGGCCTCATTTGCATGAGGCCAGCAAGCTACAGACACATCCCCAGGCAACTCGGCGGTGAAGACAATTTGAAATTCAGACCACTGCGAAGCCAACACCTTGGAAGAGGGGAGGAAGCAATTGGTCTGGTGGGGGGTGGGGGTGCGACCTGGAATTGGGGGGGCGGGGGGAGGAGGGACTGTACTGTAACATACACCCAGTTCAGAGCAGTCACTTGAAGCATTGCTTGAAAATGCCCTGATATGCTTCATTAGTATCCTTGTTACAGCATGAGGCCCATTGTACCTGTGGTCTGCTATTGTCCATGGTTGCCATGAGTCATGGCTCCAAAGGTAGCCCTGGTCTCTGTGGTAAACCACTTTTATCGTTACACTATAGTTATCACTGTTGTATTGTTATCACCGTTATCACTGTTGTATCACGATGCGAGGTCGCCTCTTGTCGCGCTGTTATACCTGGGCTGACCACCTCCGACTCCGCCCATGGCTCCACCTACCTGCCCAGGTATAAAGGTAGTCGACTGGCTGGTATTCCTCCTTGTTGGACCCGATCACCCACGAGGGTGGGCTCTGTTATTTAGTCAATAAAAACCTTTAGTTACGTTCCTAACTCGTCGCTTTTTATTGGACGAATTGATAGGTATATCAATTTTATTGACTAAATTTTAAAGATGTCTACTACTGACCAGCCAGGAGCCCTCCCAGAAGCACAGCCACAGCAGCTTTCAGACACCGGGCTACACCAGCCACACCAGCCGGCTTGGCTGCAAGCCCTCAAACCACCGTACCTGGATCTAAACCCACAGGCAGCAAACTCAGCCCTCAACTTCAAACACTGGCTGGACTGCTTCGAATCCTACCTGGAAGAATCCGGCGCCCCGCAGAGATCCAAACTAAGACTTCTGAACACCCAAGCGAGCCCGAGAGTATACGCACTCATCCAGGATACGACTACATACGAGGCCGCTATCAACCTACTGAAACAGCAGTACCGCAGCCCGGTAAATTACATGTACACCAGGCACCTCCTAAGATCCCGCCCGCAACAGCCAGGAGAGTCTGTAGCTGAATTTTTACGGGCGCTAAGAGCACTCGGCAGGAACTGTGACTTTAAAGCGGTGACGGCTGTTGAAAATACGGAAGATAATATCCGCGATGCCTTTGTGAAAGGCCTACGGTCCGACTACTCACGGCAAAGACTGCTTGAAGCTAAAGACCTCGACCTGGACAAAGCTGAAGCCCTCGCTCTCTCCCTGGAGGTGGCCCATCAGGACCAGGAGGCGTTTTCCAGGTACTGCTCGCGACCCTGGGACTCGGGCCCGACCCCTACCGCAATACCCTTCGCAGCGCCGCCCCCGGGACCTACCTCAGCGTCGGCGTCCCGGACCCGACCGGGCCCGCCACCCCCGGTACCGGCTCCGACATCGGGCACCCGCGATCGGGCCGCCGGCTGCTTCTTTTGCGGCCAGGAGAAGCACCCGAGGTCGCGCTGCCCAGCCAGGAACTCTACCTGCTCAACCTGCAGGAAGAAAGGCCACTTCTCTAAGGCCTGCAGGAGCGGATCTTCAGAGGCCAGCAGTGCCTCATGCGAACTGTGGGGGCGGCCATCTTCTTTCACGGCAACTGAGGCCAGTATCCCCACACGTGAGTCATGGGGCGGCCATCTTTGATCAAGGCAACCGACCCCAATAGTGCCTCATGTGAGTTATGGGGGCAGCCATCTTCTCCGCCATTTTGTCCTACCTCGTGGGAGACGCCATTTTACCCACCACGCCCAACTGCCACCGGGCCCCCGGACCCGACGACCGCCTCGCCCGCAGACGACAACGACTCGCTTACCTACACACTAGCCTCCGTCACTCTGGATCAAGCCCGCCCACACCACCTGTCCAAGTCGATGATGGACATCAAAGTAAACGGCCACGCCATGACCTGCCTGTTCGACAGCGGAAGCACGGAGAGCTTCATCCACCCAGACACGGTGAGCCACTACTCCCTCCCTGTCCTGCCAACGCGCAACCGAATCTCGATGGCATCGAGGTCCCACGCCACGGACATTAGCGGCTACTGTGCTGTGACCTTGTCGGTTAAGGGTACAGAGTATAAAAACTTTAAACTCCTCGTCCTCCCCCAGCTCTGCGCTGCCGTCCTACTAGGGCTGGACTTCCAATCCCACCTCCAAAGTGTAACCCTAGCATACGGTGGACCCCTCCCCCCACTCACAGTCGACAACCAGCGAAGGTTAAACCGCCCACCGCGTAACACCTGCAGCCTATCCACCCTCAAGGTGCCGCCACCTTCCCTGTTCGCTAACCTCACCCCCGACTGCAAACCCGTCGCTACCAAGAGCAGGCGGTACAGCGCTGGGGACAGAGCTTTCATTAGCTCTGAGATGCAGCGTCTCCTGAAGGAGGGCATCATCGAGGGGAGCAACAGCCCCTGGCGTGCCCAGGTCGTGGTCGTTAAGACCGGCGATAAAAATCGCCTGGTCATCGACTACAGCCAGACCATAAACAGATACACCCAGCTGGACGCATACCCCCTTCCCCGCATATCTGACATGGTCAATCAGATTGCACAATACCGCGTATTCTCGACCATCGACCTTAAGTCGGCCTACCACCAACTCCCTATCCACCCCGAGGACCGCCAGTACACCGCCTTCGAGGCGAATGGGCACCTATACCACTTCCTTAGGGTCCCCTTCGGTGTCACCAACGGGGTCTCGGTCTTCCAAAGGGAGATGGACCGGATGGTTGACCAGAACGGACTGCAGGCCACATTCCCCTACCTAGATAACGTCACCATCTGCGGCCGCGACCGGCAGGACCACGACGTGAATCTGGAGAAATTCCTCCGTACAGCCCAACGGCTGAACCTCACCTACAATAAGGAGAAATGTGTGTTTAACACCTCGCGCCTTGCCATCCTTGGCTGCGTAGTAGAGAACGGACTCATCGGCCCCGACCCCGAAAGAATGCGCCCCCTCATGGAGCTACCCCTCCCCCACTGCCCTAAGGCACTTAAGAGAACCCTGGGGCTCTTCGCCTACTATGCCCAATGGGTGCCCAATTATGCGGACAAAGCCAGACCCCTCATGAAGTCCACATCCTTCCCCCTTACGGAGGAAGCGTGCGCAGCCTTCTCCCTCATTAAGGGAGACATTGCCAAGGCCACTATGCACGCAGTGGATGAGTCCATCCCCTTCCAAGTCGAGAGCGATGCATCCGACTTCGCCCTAGCCGCCACCCTTAACCAGGAGGGGAGACCGGTGGCCTTCTTCTCAAGGACCCTACAGGGCCCTGAGATCCGACACTCGTCGGTCGAGAAGGAGGCCCAGGCGATTGTGGAGGCGGTACGACGCTGGAGGCACTACCTGGCAGGCAAACGATTTACCCTCCTTACCGACCAACGTTCGGTCGCTTTTATGTTTAATAACAAGCTGAGGGGCAAAATCAAGAATGACAAGATCTTGAGGTGGAGAATCGAGCTCTCCACCTACGATTATGATATCTTGTACCGGCCAGGTAAGCTGAACGAACCCCCCGATGCTCTGTCACGAATTACATGCGCCAGCGCGCAAAGTGATAGACTTCAGACCCTCCACAACGACCTCTGCCACCCCGGGGTCACCAGACTTTACCACTTCATTAAGGCCCGCAACCTGCCCTACTCCATCGAGGAGGTCAGGACCATAACCAGGAACTGCCAGACCTGTGCCGAGTGCAAACCGCACTTCTTTAGGCCGGACAGAGCAAGCCTGATCAAGGCCACCCGCCCCTTCGAGCGCCTGAGCATCGACTTTAAGGGGCCCCTCCCGTCCTCTGACCGTAATGTGTACTTCCTCAACATTGTTGATGAGTACTCCCGTTTCCCCTTTGCCTTCCCCTGCCCAGACATGACCAGTACCACGGTCATTAAATGCCTGAACGACCTCTTCGCCTTGTTCGGGTTCCCAAACTATATACATAGTGACCGGGGCTCCTCTTTCATGAGCGAGGAACTCCGTCAGTTCCTACTAGCGAGAGGTATTGCAGCAAGTAGGACCACCAGCTACAACCCCCGAGGGAACGGCCAGGTGGAAAGAGAGAACGCGACGGTATGGAAGGCCGTCCTCTTAGCCTTAAAGTCTAAGGGCCTCCCAACCTCCCGCTGGCAGGAAGTCCTCCCGACAGCGCTGCACTCCATCCGGTCACTACTTTGCACTGCCGTTAACGCCACCCCCCATGAACGAATGTTTGTTTTCCCCAGGAAGTCGACTACGGGAACCACTCTACCAACCTGGCTGACCTCTCCGGGGCCCGTCTTGCTGCGAAAGCACGTGAGGGCCCATAAAACAGACCCCCTGGTCGAGAGGGTGAACCTCCTGCACGCCAACCCCCAGTACGCCTACGTGGCTTACCCAGACGGGCGGGAGGACACTGTCTCCTTACGAGACCTCGCACCCTCGGGCACTCCGGAGACACCACCTTTACCCCCCCCCACCACCCCCCCAATTCCAGCCCAGGTAGACGGCATGCCGGAACCCCACGAGCCTTCGCCGACCACGCAGACACCAGCACTAACACCGGATAATGCAGCACCGCCGCTGCGACGATCGGAGAGGCTTACGAGGCCTCCGGACAGACTGACATACCAGAACTGGTAGTACACTTCACCCCGCCGGACTCAAATCTAAACAAGGGGTGAATGTGGTAAACCACTTTTATCGTTACACTATAGTTATCACTGTTGTATTGTTATCACCGTTATCACTGTTGTATCACGATACGAGGTCGCCTCTTGTCGCGCTGTTATACCTGGGCTGACCACCTCCGACTCCGCCCATGGCTCCACCTACCTGCCCAGGTATAAAGGTAGTCGACTGGCTGGTATTCCTCCTTGTTGGACCCGATCACCCACGAGGGTGGGCCCTGTTATTTAGTCAATAAAAACCTTTAGTTACGTTCCTAACTCGTCGCTTTTTATTGGACGAATTGATAGGTATATCAGTCTCCCAGCAATCAACCTTCCACTTGCCCTTTCCCACAAACAGCAAAATGAGATGAATGTTCAGTTAATCTCGTGCTTTGGTGACATTGGTTGAGGGAGGAACTGTAGCCCAGGTACCAGGAGAACTCCTCGGCTCTTCTTCAAGTACAAGCAGAGGGAACCTCAGTTTATCATTTTAATAAGGGAGAACTCAGTATTGCAGTAAAATGTTCAGTTTAGATTATGTAACCAAGTCCAGGAGTGGGATTTGTACCCACATTTTCTGATTCAGAGGTAAGAGTGCCAGCCAACTAAGCTAAGCAGGTACTTGCAGCAGCAATTCCTTTACTAGCCTGGAAGGACTCTGACGTATAGAAGTTTAGGGCCATAATATCTTCCACAAACAAATATGTGGTCTGCCAGCGTTAATTGAGCAAGTAGTGCTTCCCAGCTTAAGCTAATACTCATAAAATGCCATTCATTTGACATCCAATGCCTGGGATGGTATATCAACTTTGTACAGGAGGACACTGCATGCCTTATTCGCCATGTCATCGCAATCTTCCCTTTCCTGTTCTTCTTCCTCCTTCTTCACCAAGTGGAAGCCAAACCCAATACCCAATTCCCTTTCGCAATACTTTGCGAGTTCAAAATATCTTCAACCTCTCATAGCATCAGTGCAAGATGATCAGATGCGAAGTAGTCTGCAGTGACTACCCCGCCTCCATTTCAAATAGGAGTTATCCATGTAGTACGCATACAAAATGGGATTCCAAATAAGGTGGAGCTGGTGCCTCAACAAGCAATTAGCCCTCCTTTGACCGCTTTAATTGACGCAGTGCCTGATTGGGGTGCCATGGGCTCCCTTCCTGCAGTTTGATGTAGTCCCAAAGAAGGAAGCAACCATGCAATATAGCGCACACAGAAAATTACTGACCATTAGCTCACAAATAGCAAGTGCCATAACACTAATGTACACAGTCATTTATACCCTACAGGGTAGATGTTCTGATCGGTTACCGTGGTTATGCAGACGCCGATCGGGCAAGAATGAGGGGTGAGGAAAATCAGGCGAGTAGGCCCAGGTGCCTGCTTCTCGCCCGATTTGTAAGGCGCATGATTTCCCATTGGTAGAAGAAGCATGGAAGAACCTCATTAAGGCCCCAAATTAAATGCAAATTTATGTAAATAACTGTCAGTCACGATTTCCTGAGCTATTCACTGCGAATGCGCTGACAGCTTTGCAAGCCTATATAAAATGGGAGCTGAAAGGAAGGCATGTGCTGGCCTTTAAGAATTGAATTTTTAAAGGTGTACTGTAGTGTTTCCTGTTGGAGTTGAAAATTATTTATTAGGGAGATTTGGATTCCTTTCACTCAATTTTTACTGTGGTATTATTTGTATGTTTTTGATTAACCGTTCTTATTAGCATTTAAAAAGAAATCTCTACTGGTATTCCACCATAATATTGCTGCCAGCAGCAATTTTAGTTGCAGCAACTAAATAGCTGAGGATTGGAATTCCTCAGAGTATTCCTCATTGACTCAGAGATTTGGAAGAAGAAGAGGAGTTTCTGATGAGGGAGAAGAGGCAGGAGGGATTACACCATAAACATTCCGACTGCATCCCCCTTCAATCAGGAGATGAGTCTATAAACATATAAGTGGAGCTACCTTTGTATGTCAGAGCAGGCCTACATTCAGCATCCGTTCTTCAAGAGGGAGGCAGTGGCTGAGCTATGCTATATCTTGGAGTCCAGAACGTCACACAACATCTAGCCATCTGCTGGTGGCTGTGGAAATGGTACATCTTTTAATTTTTGCACCATCAGACATTCGTAGCAACCCCCAGTGATATCTGCCAAATAAGGCAGTCTTCTATGGCCTCCAGTCCCCAAAGTTTGGAGGACAGTCTCCTCGAATCAAGTCAGGCTAGTAGTTGGTACTCCAGTACATCTTCATCCCATCCGTCATGTGCAGTCTCTTCCGGTAAGCATACACAAAATGTACAGATGTTCGAATTTTGAAGGGTAGAGACACTGGGATAGAAAATCATCTTAGACGGTAACGCAAAATGAGCGGTATCGCACCGGCTGTCCGTTATACTCCCCGTCCGATATTCAGTTCCTTTGTAATGGAATATCGGGCAGGGCGTATAACGGGTGGCTGATCCGATATCCCCCGTTTTGCGCTGCCGCACGAGACAAATTTCACCGCCAGTGACACTCAAGTGCACAGCCTACATACGACTTTGTGTAAGTCCATGAAAATGCAGTTTTGCGTTTTGGTGGCGGACTTGCAAGATTAATGTGTGACATTAGAGGCATATTTCACTGCCAGCAAAAATGTTGATGCTGCACCAATATGGGCATTGACGTGTATGGGTGAAAGAGCTGAAAGTTTGCCTGAGTGCTTTGTATGTTGCTTCAGTGAGGCTGCACAGTAAACTTATTGTGGTATACATCCGATGGCCATATACTTTGAGTAAACACATTATAGGTAATTATAGAATCGTAGAAATTTACAGCACAGAAGGAGGCCATTCGGCCCATCTTGTCCATGCCGGCCGACAAAGAGCTATCCATCCTAATCCCACTTTCCAGCACTTGGTCCGTAGCCTTGTAGGTTACGGCACTTCAAGTGCGCATCCAAGTACTTTTTAAATGTGATGAGGGTTTCTGCCTCTACCACCCTTTCAGGCAATGAGTTCCAGACCCCCACCAACCTCTGGGTGAAAACATTTCTCCTCACTTCCCCTCTAAACTTCCGACCAATTATGTTAAATCTATGCCCCCTGGTTATTGACCCTTCTGCTAAGGAAATAGGTCCTTCCTATCCACTTTATCTAGGCCCCATATAATTTTATACACCTCAATTAGGTCTCCCCTCAGCCTCCTCTGTTCCAAAGAAAACAACCCCAGCCTATCAAATCTTTCCTCTTAACTAAAATTCCACAGCCCAGGCAACATCCTCATAAACCTCCTCTACACCTTCTCTCGTACAATCACATCCTTCCTGTAATGTGGTGACCAGAACTGCACGCAGTATTCTAGCTGCGGCCTAACTAGTGTTTTATACAGTTCAAGCATAACCTCCCTGCTCTTATATTCTATGCCTCGGCTAATAAGGGCAAGTATCCCGTATGCCTTCTTAACCACCTATCCTGCTACCTTCAGGGATCTGTGGACATGCACTCCAAGGTCCCTCTGATCTTCTGCACTTCTCAGTGTCCTACCATTTATAGTGTATTCCCTTGCCGTGTTAGTCCTCCCCAAATATGACTATGGCAATCTACCTGGGAAAAGTTTACTTTATTTGCTCCCACACCTTACGGATGAGAGGCACTGTGTTAATTGATTCAGCCAGCTCCACCCAGACATTTTGAACATTGTGCTTGATAGGATGGTACCCTTCAGCTTTAAAAGGCCCCCTTCCACTGCTTATTAGAAGAATTTCTAAAGTGCCACCATTTACTGCAGCTTCCATTTAAATGCGAGCAGCAGTCCTTTAAAAGCTGCTTCTGTGCTGGATAAACCACCCTCCAAAATCAGCAAGTGCCTTGCAACTGGGGCAATCTCAAATTATGCTAACGAGACCACTTTGCAAAATCATGCAAAATCAGCTCTCCAGGCAAAATATGTTCAGTGATGCAATCCTGGCGGCAGTAGTGTGTCGGGAAGAAGTAAAGTGCACTCTCATGCTATGTCCTGAATTTTACATTAGTCTGTAATTGTATCACCCCATTTTGGAGCAAGCTAACTTGTCCCTTCAAGTAAAATTATTTTGTGTTGTTATAATGATTTATTGCCTGGATTGACATAATAGACTGATTCGGGGAAGGGACTGAGTTGAATGTTTGTGTGCTTTTGATTTTGTCTTCTTTTTAAATCACCAGTGATAGGAAAAAGTACATATTATTCTGCCTATTTGAATTAATATTTTTACAAAGATGGTCTTCTTCCACACAGTGAAGTCATGTCCTCAACAGGATGTTTTTTTAAAATCAAACTCAGCTTGCTGTTTCCTCCTGAACCAGATGTTTCTTCCACCACTGTCTGCCACAGAGCAAAATATCTGCCACGACAACATATGCATTCCGCACCCACAATGGAAAAGTACGGCTTATATTTCATGTTTAAAAATCCATATTACAGTAATATAACACAGCACACTTGTATAGTGGATTGTTCTGGTTCAAAAGACAAGCCGCTAACCATGCAGATAGGCCCTCAATTTCCATGGGGTCCTCCCAATCTCCCGCCATAACATAGGTGGAAGATCAGTGGAATTCCTGGAATCATGACGGAAATAGATGTTTTTGGGCACTCGTGACGTTTCTTCGGGAGTTCCACTGATCTGCTGGTGAATGCTCCCCCCCACCCCCTCCCCCAGCAGAAATTCCAGGCGAGTGTTTAATAAGTTAAAGAGGCAATGTATGGAAAAGAGTTTGGTCAATGTTGTTCCAGTGTTTCCCAAATATTATAATTTAAATATAAATCACATTGAAAGGCATCATGGTGTCACCTAAATGCCAAACATGACATGTGCTATCACTGGAAGAAAATGATGTACAGCGGTTCGACTGTTCTATTCTTCTCACTCCTCAATGATCAAGGCAGTGCCCCAGAGAACCAGAGTTCAATGCTCAAAATTCGTATCAGTACACAATAAGCTTTTTGTATAGAATGAAGGGGCAGGCACAATTCTTTTCTATGTTCACAGAAGGTGGTGGAGAGTCCACATCACCACAAGGCTCACACCATCTCCTCACCCAGTAACCGCACAAAGTGCAGCCAACTTCGCAAAGAATGTGAGAGAATCCTCTGCCAATAGTCCACGGGTCTTCTTATGCCTTCAGCAACAGAGAAATGCTCACTTTCACAATCAGATGCTCAGCACCTCTCACTCCTTCCTTTCCCTTTGCACTAAACTTCCAAAGGAATAGCATCATTGCCCACCTAGGAATAAATGCCTTTGGCATCATGAAGCTCGGCCTAATGATCACTTTGCGCAGCATTTTCTTGGGGCTTTGGATTGTCGAGGTTTGACAGGGCTTGTACCCATCTGGAGAGTTTAGGCAATGAGGTGGATGAACTGTCCCAGCATGTGCCTGCCTTGGTGTAGAACCGCTGCGACAGATCCATTCCACCTTGGCTTCTAATTCTCCAGTTGGCCACACAAATGTTGCCTGTCGAGCCTTCTCCTGATGATATTCTGAGTTCCACTGTACAAGAGGGATCATCAGCTCAGGCACTTTCTGCTCCTCTGCTGCCCTGGTGCCTCCCAGTGATATTCTGTCACGGCCTGTCTGTCTGCCAGCAGAAACTCCAGCACAAGAGAATTCTTCCTCAGGCAGGCTGACAGCAGAGACTGGTAGATGTTCTTGCCAGAACAAGTGGGGCTGAAACAGCTGCACCCCACCCCCCCCAAATCATCAAGAAAAAGGAAAAGAACCTTAAGAAATAAAACAATAGGACAGGCGCACAACTATTTCAAGCATAAATATATTACTATTTATTTTATTCTTGCAGGAGTTGAGTATTTGCAAGATTACTGAAGGTAAATCTGGAAAGAAAGAAACTGGAGGGATTCTAATGGAACCAAGTCATGTGGCATTAAACCAGGGAAATTAAAGATTAACTTTCTTTCGAAAAAATGCAACAAATAATATTTGCCAGTAAACAACATACCTCACTAACTACACTGGCCTGAACTGGTACAACCGACATTAACATTTGTGACTTTAGTTTAATTACATAAAGGTAGTATCGATTTCCGACCTAAAATAATAGGTTTCATGTAAGACGATTAATATTATTCACACCCACATGTCTGGGCATGCTGCTCGATGATCCTGACCCTTATAACCTTGGCCTTTTCAGAGGCTTGCCCTGCTCCTGCCTGCAAGTCTGTCCATGGCATGTTATTGACATAAACAGAATTTAATCTGTCTCCGGCAAGTGTGAGCCATACACTACGTCAGGTGATGACTCTGTGCGCCACATAACAAGCCACAGAGCAATGCCAAGTGCGGTTAGAACTATTACTGCAGCCAGAAATCAAAAATTGAAATACCGCCCTAGCATGTGCCTCAATGCATTTCTATTCGTCAGGAGTAATTGGATTTAAATTAGATTTAATTACTCGGATAACTGACCACAAACAGTGTCAGCTAAAAAAAAAACAGGAAGCAAGAGAGTCAGGAATGAATTAAATATCACTGCAAAAACACATTAACAACACACCTCTCTTTGAAACTGTGCCAATAATAATGAAACAAAGGTTTGGGCCGGTGGAAAACTATACTCGTGGGTTAATTTCTCTCCCACCCGTTGCAGAATGAAACCCAGCCGGTTTTAATCGTCGGGTTACGTTTAAATCCCGGTCTGGGTGGGAAATGGGTGGAAAATCCCGCAGCCCGGAGTCCGCCCTCTGACAGCAGGTTAAGTGGCGGGATAGGCTGCTGGGCCGTTCCACAATCGGGGACGGGGGAGGGGGGGAGAGCTGGGGTGAGAATGAGGCAGCAACAGAAGGCTAAGCTCTCCTTTTGGGGCCCAGATTTGCACTCCTGCTCCACTAGGCCCTCACAAAGAAAGTCAAAGAAAATATAAAACCTATCCCTTTTGGGCCTCTTCTGGTCCTGATCCACCTCCTCGCTGGGTTGGCCTGGCAGGAAACCCACTGCCGATTCCCGCTCAGGCCGCCTAGTAAAAATTGCAGTCGGTGTCCCGATGATGTCATTGGGACCCGACATGCAAATGTAAAGTAAGGGATGGGCAATAAATGTTGGCCTTGCCAGCGACGCCCGCATCCCATAAACAAATTTTTTAAAACCCCGCCAGCTTTGGGCGGGTGACCTTGCTGCCTGCTCAGTTGAGCAAATTAAAATTTGGATTGGTCGGTTCCCAGGGGCTTCAGGGAAGGTAAGTAACTTGGCCGATTTTAACTGCCAATCCGCCCAGTTTCCACCAGGCATGAAGGGGATAAAATCGCCCCGTTTGTTATTAACTCTAGAAATGTTCATATCGTTATCATGTTCAAAGTTAATGGATATTATTTCATGGTGTCAAAGAGTTTTAAGACCATTTCAATGTTGTAAAATATAATGGCCTAGAAATTGGGTATAGCCCCGCTTGAGGCGTTAGAGCTGGCGATGCGCAAAATTTATAGCCAGACGAAACTTATCGCCGCCTGGCGCGATATTGGGTTGCATCGCCCCCAAAGGGGATTGAGGCGCTAAATCAGCCGTTGCACGGTGCTCTTAAGGCGCAAAAGGTCAGGCACTACTCAATATCGACGCGGACGGGCGCAGCGCAGGTGAACTCAATTACGGGAAAGCACGAGACCTGCAGGCGCCGGCCGGCTCTTAAAGGGGTGGGTCAGTCAGCCTGAGCTTCAACACCCAACGCCCTGTAGGCCTCAGATTCGGCGCTCGCCCTTGTCTGGCGGTACAAACTTGTTCATCATGGAGAAGGTTAGGCAGAGAGCAGAGCGCTTCAGCACTGAGGCTCTGGACCACTTGGTGGCTGCAGTTGAACACCGTCGAGAGGTCCTGTATCCGGATAATGGCAAGAGGCCGAATCAGAAGGCTTATCGACGATCTTGGAGGGAGGTTGCTGTGAGGGTCAACTCCAGCAGCATGGCGACCAGGACCCCTGTTCAGTGCAGGAAGAAATTCAACGACCTCACACGAATCGTTAGGGTGAGTGATGGTTTACCAAACTTGTGCTTCCCTCCATCTGCAGCTGACTTCGGGCACCCTGCTGCAATGATGCACCAATGGCCATCTGTCAGTATGCACCCATGGCCCTTTCTGGGCACACACATGGACAGATGTCTCAAGGCCTCATGTAAGGGCTCTTGCACCATGGGGGGCATGCGATGCGGTCTCAAGGCCTCATGTAAGGGCTCTTGCACCATGGGGGGCATGCAATGCGGTCTCAAGGCCTCATGTAAGGGCTCTTGCACCATGGGGGGCATGCGATGAGGTCTCAAGGCATCGTGTGACAGAACCTTCCCTTCTTTCCCCTGCAGGCCAAGCTGGCGATGATTCAAAAGGAGCAGCGTCGAACCGGTGGCGGACCTGCACAAGTGGTCACTCTCACGGATCTGGAGGAGAGAGTGCACCAGATACTTGGAGGACGTCTGTCTGGTCCTGTGACCACTGCATCTGCCGACCCCATTACCGACAGCGAGGGTAAGACACTCACCTTTTTCACCTGTTGCCTTCCACTTGGTCCCCCCGCCAGCATGCATCCTCAGTGTGCAGCCATGTCAGAGCCTTGCCGCAATCTGGCATGCCTTTCAGCAAAGCTGTCCTTTTGCTAAAGCCACTCTTCCACCTCCCACTTTCAGATGAAGCAGCACCAACTCGAGCTCAACGCGCTGAAGCTGCCAGTGCCAGTGTCACCGGAGGCGAGGACCAGGAGGAATCCGGACCAGCCGTTGCAGAATCCGGGGAGCTGACACATCTGCAGACTGGGGATAGTAGTCCCCTGGAGGGGAGGGGGGGTGGCTCTGAGGATGAACCAGTTGCCGGACCAAGCGGCATGCAGCAACGCACGGGGGATAGGCAAGTTCGGCCACCGTCTCCCCGCAGGGCAAGGCAGGTCATCATGACTGCTGCACAGAGTGCAGATGAGGTCCGTCGCCTGGCTGAGATGAGCAAACAGGCCCGGGTCAGACACATGGAGCTGATGGCTGCAGTGAAGAAGATGCCTGAGTCAATAGATTCATTGGCTAGGAGTATGTTGGACTTCGGGGCAACAATGGAGAGGACTCTGCAAGGCTTTGGGGCAACAATGGAGAGGACTCTCCAGGTGTTCGGGGAAAAAATGGACAGGTCTATCCAGGGCTTCGGGGCCACAATGGACAGGACTATCCAGGGCTTCGGCCCAACAATGGAGAGGACTGTCCACGGCTTTGAATCGGCAATGGAAAGGACTGTTCAGGGCTTCAGACAATCCCTGGAAAGGTCTGTGCAGGGCTTGTCCGAGGCAGTGGAGCGGTCGGCAGCTGCCTTGTCCGAAGCCATGGGAAGAACTGTCCTGGCCTTCTCCAAAGCACTGGCACCTGGCACACAGGTCCTCACTGTTGCCACGCAGTCACTTGCTGGGCTCCTCCACACCCAGATTGATGCAACGCGATCTCTCACTGCAGCCACCCTCTCTGCATCAGATAGGATCACCCCGGGCCCTTCCGCTCCCGTACAAGGCCAGGAATCAGTGGAGCATGCGATTGTGGCAGATGAGCCGAGCCGCTCCCCTCAGATAGCCAGTGTGTCGTCCGACCATGGTGCAGGTGTCCTCTCTCGGCAGGAGAGCATTGCACATGCCAGCGCTGGGACGCCTGCATTGCAGCTGCCACCACCTGCAGGCCACACTGCTTCCAGCCATGGTCACAGCAAGCATCCTGCGTCCGCACCCTCCAAGCCCAGAGGTCGGCCAGGCCGTCCCTCAGGGGCTTCTGCGCTTCCAGACAGTCAGCAAGCATCCCCCAGCCTTGAGCCCGCCACTGGGGTTCAATTACGTAGGAGCAGCAGGGAGGGAAGGGGCCGGGCGCGAAAGAGAAGTCGTTCTCCCTCAAGGGGCCAGTTGTAGAGGGAGGTGCTGAGACGTTTGTTTGTCCAAATTCAAGGATACCCTCACCTGCTGTTATATTTGCAGAAGGTTTGTTGAGTTTTGCGGCTTTGCCGACCAGTTCACAGTTTGTTTGAAAGTTATGGTTTCTGCTCACATTACGTTGTTTAGCTGTAATGAAAGACTTTTGTGTCAATAAACAGAAGTTTCAATGTTGCATGGTGCATGTGACTACTTTCAGTGATGCTGGCATTCAGAGGCCCTCAAACATCCAAAGTGCGCATGAGTTAAGACTCTCATCATTCCGCCACAGGGGTGTCGACAGGAGTCCACAGGAGCCTCTGACGTATGGACCTTCCACTTTCAGCAGCCCTTCCATCTTCCTCCTCCTCCTCCTCCTCCTCCGCCTGCTCTTCCTCCTCCTCCTCCTGCTCCTCCTCATACTCCTCCTCCTCCGCCTGCTTGTGCAGGGTCCGAGGGAAGGTCATGAATTGACGCGGTCGCCTATAAAGGACATCAGTCACTTGCCGGATGCAACAGCGGACTGCAGCCTGAGCGACAGTCGCATTGTCCCCAATGGCTGACTGAAAGGATCCGTTGGCATAAAAATGGAGGCCATCAGTCCGTTTAGCCATCATGGACAGAGAGGTTATGCAGCGTTCACGCGGCTGCAGATCCTGACCAAGCAGGTGGCACAGATCAGTAACAATGTCCCTCCAGATTCGGAGCCTTCGCAAACACTGCTCCTCCGACATGTCAAGGCTTGTCACCTGCTGCCTAAAGACCCTCGCAGCATCCCGTCGGATTGGCCGACCTCCATTGCCCCTCCTCATTCTGGCCAATCTCAGCCCTCTCTCCCGCCGTCTCTCTGCCCCTTCACAGTGTTGGGCGATGAGGCCGTCGCCCTCCAAACAAGCTCCCATTCCGATGCCAGTTGGTCAAAAGGCTTTTAGGTGTAGTGCTGCAAGTGCTTCGGACAGGGTTGAAGGTCCCAAGTACTGTAAAGCTAAATTCCCAGAACTCCGCTCCACATTAGCTCGCCAACTCTCTCTAGCAGCGATCGCAATGAGCAGGCCAAGTGGCAGAAGATTCTGCACTAGAGCTGTCCCCTTTAAATAGCGCCGCCCTACTCCGAGAAGGGCCTGTTAGCCCTCCCTCGAACTGTCACTAATAGTGCTGGGCGCTAAGGCTCCGGGAGCCACCCAATATGCGCTCAGGCGCTCCTAAAAGGCGTTGCACACTGAAATGACGTCATGAGCGGCTTGCACTCGCGGGCGCACGCAAACACTTAGCGCAGGCGCTAAATGTATAGTCAATATCTGAGTTGGCGCTATCTTCATAGCGCTCGCCCCAACATAGGGCTTCGCCCCAATTCTAGGTCTCTTTAGGCGCTCAGCGCCGGCGCTACCAACCCAATTTCTAGGCCAATCAATGTTATCACATTGGCTCAGAATTTCCTGGGGACTTACAATGGCGCATCTACCACAGAGAGACCCTTCAATGACACAAAAGGAAGAGGAAATTAGGGATTAAGTGACCTGAGCCATTTATTAGGCCGTTTTCCTCGGGCTTTTGCACCGCTCCGCCATTGCCCCAGTGAAAGCAATGGCAATCGAGACTTTCCTGTTAAGCCACTTTTGACTCTGCTGCCACTTAGACTGAAACATAATGGTGCTGGTGGCCTAGCAGCGATGTGATTTATTGACTTTATAATGCATTCACTGATTGCTTTTAAACAATGCGCTAAATGTGTTTGCCGATTGGGACTAGTTCTTGCTGACCAGTTACAGGAGGTATTTTACACCCGAACCCTCGGCCTCGATTAATAATTCAAAGTCTTGATTTATCGATGAGAAAGTCGTTCCCGGCAACAGACGTTAACTGTTGAGTCGTTGCACCCGTGACTTTTATGGCTTACTTACATTTGATTTTAAACCAGAATTGGAGGATTCCCATCCTTTCCTCATCCTGATAGACTGGAAAATATTGGTACTGGTGGCCGAGCAGTCGTGTGATTTATCGATCGGTGTCAATTTTGGTCTGATATCGCTCCTCTGAAACGCCTCGGGCCATTTTACTGTGTTAAAGGTGCTATATAAATGCAAGTTGCTGTTGTTGTTTTAGCAAACATTATCGATGGATTCACAAAATGACTAAAGAAAACTGCAAATGTTGCCATAGAAACATAAAAACATAGAAGATAGGAGCAGGAGTAGACCATTCGGCCCCTCGAGCCTGCTCCGCCATTCAATGCTATCATGGCTGATCATCCAAATTCAGTACCCGGTCCCTGCTTTCTCCCCATATCCCTTGATCCCCTTAGCCTTAAGAAACATATCTAACTCCTTCTTGAATATATTTAATGAATTGGTCTCAACTGTCTTCTGTGGTAGAGAATTCCATAGGTTCACCACTCTCTGGGTGAAGAAATTTCTCCTCATCTCAGTCCTAAATGGCTTACCACTTATCTTTAGACTGTGATGCCTGGTTCTGGACTCCCCCGCCATCGGGAATAGCCTTCCTGCATCTAGTCTGACTAGTCCTGTTAGAATTTAATAAGTTTCAATGAGATCCCCTCTCATTCTTCTAAACTCTAGCGAATATAAGATTAATCGACCCACTCTCTCTTCATATGTCATTCCTGTCATCCCAGGTATCAGTCTGGTGAATCTTCGCTGCACTCCCTCCATGGCAAGAACATCCTTCACCATCCGAACACCAATGGTTCGTACCACGATGAAACTCTGATCTAATTCTTTGACTGGAGTTAGTGCTCAAACAGCTGGTGTAAAAGAACCCTTTAACGGGTCTTGATTGCTTGGGGTGGATGGGAACCCTCATTAGTGAAGCAATTTAATAGGATGTGGAAATCAGGGAAGAAATCAATTTGGGCAAATGAACTCCGAGAATTTTAGTGCTGGCAACTGAGCCACTAACGAGGAGGATCCACTCACAGAGTCACTAACGAGGAGGAACAACTCACTGCGTCACTAACCAGGGATGATCCACTCACTGAGTCACTAACGAGAATGATCCACTCACAGAGTCACTAACCAGGAGGATCCACTCACTGAGTCACTAACCAGGAGGATCCACTCACTGAGTCACTAACCAGGAGGAACAACTCACTGCGTCACTAACCAGGGATGATCCACTCACTGAGTCACTAACGAGGAGGATCCACTCACTGAGTCACTAACCAGGAGGGTCCACTCACTGAGTCACTAACCAGGAGGAACAACTCACTGCGTCACTAACCAGGGATGATCCACTCACTGAGTCACTAACCAGGAGGAATCACTCACTGAGCCACTGACCAGGAGGATCCACTCACTGAATCACTAACCAAGAGGATCCACTCACTGACCAATAACCAGGAGGATCCACTCAGTGAGCCACTAACTGGGAGGATCCACTCACTGAATCTCTAGCCAGGAGGATCCACTCACTGAGTGACTAACCAGGAGGATCCACTTAGTGAGCCACTAACCAGGAGGATCCGCTCAATGAGCCACTAACCAGGAGGATCCACTCACTGAGTGACTAACCAGGAGGATCCACTCAGTGAGCCACTAACCAGGAGAATCCACTCACTGAATCATTAACCAAGAGGATCCACTCACTGACCAATAACCAGGAGGATCTACTCACGGAGTCACTAACCAGGAGGATCAACTCACTGAGTCACTAACCAGGAGGATCCACTCACTGAGTCACTAACCAAGAGGATCCACTCACTGGTCCATTAACCAGGAGGATCCACTCACTGAGTCACTAATGAGGAGGATCCAGTCACTGAGCCATTAACTGGGAGGATCCAATCACTGAGTCACTAACCAGGAGGATCCACTCACTGAGTCACTAACCAGGAGGATCCACTGACTGAGTCACTAACCAGGAGGATCCACTCACTGATCCAATAACCAGGAGGATCCACTCACTGAGCCACTAACCAGGAGGATCCACTCACTGAGCCACTAACTGTGAGGATCCACTCACTGAGTCATTCACCAAGAGGATCCACTCACTGATCCACTAACCAGGAGGATCCACTCACTGAGTCACTAACCAAGAGGATCGACTCACTGAGACACTAACCAGCAGGATCCACTCACTGACTCACTAACCAGGAGGATCCACTCACTGTGGCACTAACCGCGAGGATCCACTCACTGATCCACTAATCAGGAGGATCCACTCACTGAATCACTAACCTAGAGGATCCAATCACTGTGTTACTAACCAAGAGGATCCACTAACTGAGTCACTAACCAGGAAGATCCACTCACTGAGTCATTAACCTGGAGGATCCATTCACTGAGCCGCTAACCAGGAGGATCCACTCACTCTGTCACTAACCAGGAGGATTCACTCACTGAGCCACTAACCGGGAGGATCCATTCACTGAGCCACTAACCGGGAGGATCCACTCACTGATCCACTAACCTAGATGATCCACTCATTGAGTGACTAACCAAGAGGTCAACTCACTGAGTCACTAACCAGGAGGATCCACTCACTGAGCCACTAAATGGGAGGATCCACTCACTGAGTCACTAACCAGGAGGATCCTCTCAGTGAACCACTAACCAGGAGGATCCTCTCAGTGAGCCACTAACCAGGGGGATCCACTCACTGAGCCACTAACCAGGGGGATCCACTCACTGAGCCACTAACCAGGAGGATCCACTCAGTGTGTCACTGACCAGAAGGATCCACTCAGTGTGTCACTAACCAGGAGGATCCAGTCAATGAGCCAATAACCAAGAGGAAGCACTCACTGAGCGACTAACCGGGAGGATCCACTCACTGAGTCACTAACCGGGAGGACTCACTCACTGATCCACTAACCAGGAGGATCCACTCACTTTGTGACTAACCAAGAGGATCCACTGACTGAGTCACTGACCAAGAGGATCTTCTCACTGAGTCACTAACCAGGAGGATCCACTCACTGAGCCACTATCCATGAGGATCTACTGAGTGAGTCACTAACCAGGAGGATCCACTCAGTGTGTCACTAACCAGGAGGATCCACTCAGTGAGCCACTAATCAGGGGGATCCACTCACTGAGCCACTAACCAGGAGGATCCACTCAGTGTGTCACTAACCAGGAGGATCCACTCAGTGAGCCACTAACCAGGAGGATCCTCTCAGTGAGCAACTAACCAGGGGATCCACTCACTGAGCCACTAACCAGGAGGATCCACTCAGTGTGTCACTAACCAGGAGGATCCACTCACTTTGTGACTAACCAAGAGGATCCACTCACTGAGTCACTGACCAAGAAGATCTTCTCACTGAGTCACTAACCAGGAGGATCCACTCACTGAGCCACTAGCCGTGAGGATCCACTCACTGAGTCACTAACCAGGAGGACCCACTCACTGAGTCACTAACCAGGAGGATCCACTCACCGAGTCACTAACCAGAAGGATCCACTCACTGAGTCACTAACCAGGAGGATCCACTCAGATTCATTAACCAGTAGGATCCACTCACTGAGCCACTAACTGGGAGGATCCACTCACTGAGTCACTAACCGGGAGGATCCACTCACTGAGTCACTAACCAAGAGGATTCACTCACTGATCCACTAACCAGGTGGATCCACTCACTGTGTGACTAACCAAGAGGATCCACTCACTGCATCACTAACCAGGAGGATCCGCTCACTGAGCCACTAACCATGAGGATCCACTCATTGACTCACTAACCAGGAGGATCCACTCTGAATCACTAACCAAGAGGATTCACTCACTGATCCACCAACCGGGAGGATCCACTCACGGAACCACTAACCTTGAGGATCCACTCACTGAGTCATTAACCAGGAGGATCCACTCACTGAGTGACTAACCAAGAGGATCCACTCACTGAGTCACTAACCGTGAGGATCCACTCACTGAGACACTAACCGAGAGGATCCACTCACTGAGTCACTGACCAGGAGGATCCACTCACTGAGACACTAACTGCGAGGATCCACTCAGTGAGTCATTAACCAAGAAGATCCACTCACTGAACCACTAACCAGGAGGATCCACTCACTGACTCACTAATCAGGAGGATCCACTTGCTGAGTCATTAACCAAGAGGATCCACTCACTGAACCACAAACCAGGAGGATCCACTCACTGACTCACTAACCAGGAGTTTCCACTCACTGAGTCACTAACCAGGAGGATCCACTCACTGAGACACTAACCGGGAGGATCCATTCACTGAGACACTAACCGGGAGGATCCACTCACTGAGTCACTGACCAGGAGGATTCAATCAGTGAGCCACTAACCGGGAGGATCCACTTGCAGAGCCACTAAACAGGAGGATCCACTCATTGAGTCACTAACCAGGAGGATCCATTCACTGAGCCACTAACCAGGAGGATCCACTCACTGAGTCACTAACCGAGAGGATCCACTTGCTGAGCCACTAACCAGGAGGATCCACTTGCTGAGCCATTAAACTGGAGGATCCACTCACTGAGCCACTAACCAGGAGGATCCACTCACTGAGACACTAATCGGGATGATCCACTCACTGTGTCACTAACCGCAAGGATCCACTCACTGAGTCACTAACCTGGAGGATCCATTCACTGAGTCATTAACCAGGAGGGTCCACTCGCTGTGTCACTAACCAGGAGGATCCACTCACTGAGCCACTAACCAGGGGGATCCACTCACTGAGCCACTAACCAGGAGGATCCACTCAGTGTGTCACTAACCAGGAGGACCTGCTCAATGAGCCACTAACCAGGAGGATCCTCTCAGTGAGCCACTAACCAGGGGATCCACTCACTGAGCCGCTAACCAGGAGGATCCACTCAGTGTGTCACGAACCAGGAGGATCCACTCAATGAGCCAATAACCAAGAGGATGCACTCACTGAGCCACTAACTGGAAGGATCCACTCACGGAACCACTAACCAGGAGGATCCACTCGGTGAGCCACTAACCAGGTGGATCCTCTCAGTGAGCCACTAACCAGGGGATCCACTCACTGAGCCACTAACCAGGAGGATCCACTCACTGAGTCACTAACCAAGAGGATCCACTCACTGTGTCACTAACCAGGAGGATCCACTCACTGAGCCGCTGACCAGGAGGATCCACTCACGGAGTCACTAACCATGAGGATCCACTCACTGAGACACTAACCAGGAGGTTCCACTCACTGAGTCACTAATCATGAGGATCCACTCACTGAGTCACTAACCAGGAGGATCCACTCACTGAGCCACTGACCAGGAGGATCCACTCACTGAGTCACTAACGATGAGGATCCACTCGCTGAGACACTAACCAGGAGGATCCACTCACTGAGTCACTAACCATGAGGATCCACTCACTGAGTCACTGACCAGGAGGATCCACTCACCGAGTCATTAACCAGGAGGATCCACTCACTGAGTCACTGAGCAATAGGATCCAATCACTGAGTCACTGACCAGGTGATCCACTCACTGAGCTACTGACCATGAGGATCCACTCACTGAGACACTAACCAGGAGGATCCACTCACTGAGTCACTAACCATGAGGATGCACTCACTGAGTCACTGACCAGGAGGATCCACTCAATGAGCCACTACCAGCGAGGATCTACTCACTGAGCCACTAACCTGGAGGATCCACTCACCGAGTCATTAACCAGGAGGATCCACTCACTGAGTCACCGACCAATAGGATCCAATCACTGAGTCGCTGACCAAGAGGATCCACTCACTGAACTATTAATCAGTAGGATCCACTCACTGAGAGACTGACCAGGAGGATCCACTCACTGAGTCACTAACTGGGAGAATCTACCCACTGACCCACTAACCAAGAGGATCCACTCACTGAGTCACTGACCAAGAGGATCCACTCACTGATCTATTAACCAGGAGGATCCACTCCCTGAGTCACTAACCAAGAGGATCCACTCACTGAGTCACTCACCGGGAGGATCCACTCACTGAGTCACAAACCAGGAGGATCCACTCACTTAGCCACTGACCAGGAGGATCCACTCACTGCATCACTAACCATGAGGATCCACTCACTGAGACACTAACTAGGAGGATCCACTCACTGAGTCACTAACCATGAGGATCCACTCACTGAGTCACCGACCAATAGGATCCAATCACTGAGTCACTGACCAAGAGGATCCACTCACTGATCTATTAACCAGGAGGATCCACTCACTGAGTCACTAACCAGGAGGATCCACTCACTGAGTCACTAACCAGGAGGATCCACTCACTGAGTCAGTAACCGGGAGGATCCACTCACTGAATCACTAGCCGGGAGGTTTCACTCACTGATCCACTAACCAGGAGGATCCACTCACTGAGCCACTAACCGGGAGGATCCACTCACTGAGCCACTAACCGCGAGGATCCACTCATTGAGTCACTAACCAAGAGGATCCACTCACTGAATCACTAACCAAGAGGATTCAACTGAGCCACTAAACGGGAGGATCCACTCCCTGAGTCACTAACCAGGAGGATCCACTCACCGAGTCCCTAACCGGGAGGATCCACTCACTGAGTCACTAACCAGGAGGATCCACTCACCGAGTCACTAACCAGGAGGATTCACTCACCGAGTCACTAACCAGGAGGATCCACTCACTGAGTCACTAACCAAGAGGATCCACTCACTGATCTATTAACCAGGAGGATCCACTCCCTGAGTCACTAACCAAGAGGATCCACTCACTGAGCCACTAACCAGGAGGATCCACTCAGTGTGTCACTAACCAGGAGGATCCACTCAGTGAGCCACTAACCAGGAGGATCCTCTCAGTGAGCAACTAACCAGGGGATCCACTCACTGAGCCACTAACCAGGAGGATCCACTCAGTGTGTCACTAACCAGGAGGATCCACTCACTTTGTGACTAACCAAGAGGATCCACTCACTGAGTCACTGACCAAGAGGATCTTCTCACTGAGTCACTAACCAGGAGGATCCACTCACTGAGCCACTAGCCGTGAGGATCCACTCACTGAGTCACTAACCAGGAGGACCCACTCACTGAGTCACTAACCAGGAGGATCCACTCACCGAGTCACTAACCAGAAGGATCCACTCACTGAGTCACTAACCAGGAGGATCCACTCAGATTCATTAACCAGTAGGATCCACTTACTGAGCCACTAACTGGGAGGATCCACTCACTGAGTCACTAACCGGGAGGATCCACTCACTGAGTCACTAACCAAGTGGATTCACTCACTGATCCACTAACCAGGTGGATCCACTCACTGTGTGACTAACCAAGAGGATCCACTCACTGCGTCACTAACCAGGAGGATCCACTCACTGAGCCACTAACCATGAGGATCCACTCATTGACTCACTAACCAGGAGGATCCACTCTGAATCACTAACCAAGAGGATTCACTCACTGATCCACCAACCGGGAGGATCCACTCACGGAACCACTAACCTTGAGGATCCACTCACTGAGTCATTAACCAGGAGGATCCACTCACTGAGTGACTAACCAAGAGGATCCACTCACTGAGTCACTAACCGTGAGGATCCACCCACTGAGACACTAACCGAGAGGATCCACTCACTGAGTCACTGACCAGGAGGATCCACTCACTGAGACACTAACTGCGAGGATCCACTCAGTGAGTCATTAACCAAGAAGATCCACTCACTGAACCACTAACCAGGAGGATCCACTCACTGACTCACTAATCAGGAGGATCCACTTGCTGAGTCATTAACCAAGAGGATCCACTCACTGAACCACAAACCAGGAGGATCCACTCACTGACTCACTAACCAGGAGTTTCCACTCACTGAGTCACTAACCAGGAGGATCCACTCACTGAGACACTAACCGGGAGGATCCATTCACTGAGACACTAACCAGGAGGATCCACTCACTGAGTCACTGACCAGGAGGATTCAATCAGTGAGCCACTAACCGGGAGGATCCACTTGCAGAGCCACTAAACAGGAGGATCCACTCATTGAGTCACTAACCAGGAGGATCCTTTCACTGAGCCACTAACCAGGAGGATCCACTCACTGAGTCACCAACCGAGAGGATCCACTTGCTGAGCCACTAACCAGGAGGATCCATTGCTGAGCCATTAAACTGGAGGATCCACTCACTGAGTGACTAACCAAGAGGATCCACTCACTGAGTCACTAACCGTGAGGATCCACCCACTGAGACACTAACCGAGATGATCCACCCACTGAGTCACTGACCAGGAGGATCCACTCACTGAGACACTAACTGCGAGGATCCACTCAGTGAGTCATTAACCAAGAAGATCCACTCACTGAACCACTAACCAGGAGGATCCACTCACTGACTCACTAATCAGGAGGATCCACTTGCTGAGTCATTAACCAAGAGGATCCACTCACTGAACCACAAACCAGGAGGATCCACTCACTGACTCACTAACCAGGAGTTTCCACTCACTGAGTCACTAACCAGGAGGATCCACTCACTGAGACACTAACCGGGAGGATCCATTCACTGAGACACTAACCAGGAGGATCCACTCACTGAGTCACTGACCAGGAGGATTCAATCAGTGAGCCACTAACCGGGAGGATCCACTTGCAGAGCCACTAAACAGGAGGATCCACTCATTGAGTCACTAACCAGGAGGATCCATTCACTGAGCCACTAACCAGGAGGATCCACTCACTGAGTCACTAACCGAGAGGATCCACTTGCTGAGCCACTAACCAGGAGGATCCACTTGCTGAGCCATTAAACTGGAGGATCCACTCACTGAGCCACTAACCAGGAGGATCCACTCACTGAGACACTAATCGGGATGATCCACTCACTGTGTCACTAACCGCAAGGATCCACTCACTGAGTCACTAACCTGGAGGATCCATTCACTGAGTCATTAACCAGGAGGGTCCACTCGCTGTGTCACTAACCAGGAGGATCCACTCACTGAGCCACTAACCAGGGGGATCCACTCACTGAGCCACTAACCAGGAGGATCCACTCAGTGTGTCACTAACCAGGAGGATCTGCTCAATGAGCCACTAACCAGGAGGATCCTCTCAGTGAGCCACTAACCAGGGGATCCACTCACTGAGCCGCTAACCAGGAGGATCCACTCAGTGTGTCACGAACCAGGAGGATCCACTCAATGAGCCAATAACCAAGAGGATGCACTCACTGAGCCACTAACTGGAAGGATCCACTCACGGAACCACTAACCAGGAGGATCCACTCAGTGAGCCACTAACCAGGTGGATCCTCTCAGTGAGCCACTAACCAGGGGATCCACTCACTGAGCCACTAACCAGGAGGATCCACTCACTGAGTCACTAACCAAGAGGATCCACTCACTGTGTCACTAACCAGGAGGATCCACTCACTGAGCCACTGACCAGGAGAATCCACTCAGAGAGTCACTAACCATGAGGATCCACTCACTGAGACACTAACAAGGAGGATCCACTCACTGAGTCACTAATCATGAGGATCCACTCACTGAGTCACTAACCAGGAGGATCCACTCACTGAGCCACTGACCAGGAGGATCCACTCACTGAGTCACTAACGATGAGGATCCACTCGCTGAGACACTAACCAGGAGGATCCACTCACTGAGTCACTAACCATGAGGATCCACTCACTGAGTCACTGACCAGGAGGATCCACTCACCGAGTCATTAACCAGGAGGATCCACTCACTGAGTCACTGAGCAATAGGATCCAATCACTGAGTCACTGACCAGGTGATCCACTCACTGAGCTACTGACCATGAGGATCCACTCACTGAGACACTAACCAGGAGGATCCACTCACTGAGTCACTAACCATGAGGATGCACTCACTGAGTCACTGACCAGGAGGATCCACTCAATGAGCCACTACCAGCGAGGATCTACTCACTGAGCCACTAACCTGGAGGATCCACTCACTGAGTCATTAACCAGGAGGATCCACTCACTGAGTCACCGACCAATAGGATCCAATCACTGAGTCGCTGACCAAGAGGATCCACTCACTGATCTATTAATCAGTAGGATCCACTCACTGAGAGACTGACCAGGAGGATCCACTCACTGAGTCACTAACTGGGAGAATCTACCCACTGACCCACTAACCAAGAGGATCCACTCACTGAGTCACTGACCAAGAGGTTCCACTCACTGATCTATTAACCAGGAGGATCCACTCCCTGAGTCACTAACCAAGAGGATCCACTCACTGAGTCACTAACCGGGAGGATCCACTCACTGAGTCACCAACCAGGAGGATCCACTCACTGAGCCACTGACCAGGAGGATCCACTCACTGCATCACTAACCATGAGGATCCACTCACTGAGTCACCGACCAATAGGATCTAATCACTGAGTCACTGACCAAGAGGATCCACTCACTGATCTATTAACCAGGAGGATCCACTCACTGAGTCACTAACCAGGAGGATCCACTCACTGAGTCACTAACCAGGAGGATCCACTCACTGAGTCAGTAACCGGGAGGATCCACTCACTGAATCACTAGCCGGGAGGTTTCACTCACTGATCCACTAACCGGGAGGATCCACTCACTGAGCCACTAACCGCGAGGATCCACTCATTGAGTCACTAACCAAGAGGATCCACTCACTGAGTCACTAACCAAGAGGATTCAACTGAGCCACTAAACGGGAGGATCCACTCCCTGAGTCACTAACCAGGAGGATCCACTCACCGAGTCCCTAACCGGGAGGATCCACTCACTGAGTCACTAACCAGGAGGAGCCACTCACCGAGTCACTAACCAGGAGGATCCACTCACTGAGTCACTAACCAGGAGGATCCACTCAGATTCATTAACCAGTTGGATCCACTCACTGAGCCACTAACCGGGAGGATCCACTCACTGAGTCACTAACCAGGAGGATCCAGTCACTGACTCCCTAACCAGGAGGATCCACTCACTGAGTCACTAACCAGGAGGATCCACTCACTGAGCCACTAACTGGGAGGATCCACTCACGGAGTCATTAACCAGGAGGATCCACTCACTGAGTCACTAATGAGGAGGATCCACTCACTGAGTCACTAACGAGGAGGATCCACTCACTGAGTCACTGACCAAGAGGATCCACTCACTGATCTATTAACCAGGAGGATCCACTCACTGAGTCACTAACCGGGAGGATCCACTCACTGAGTCACCAACCAGGAGGATCCACTCACTGAGCCACTGACCAGGAGGATCCACTCACTGCATCACTAACCATGAGGATCCACTCACTGAGACACTAACTAGGATGATCCACTCACTGAGTCACTAACCATGAGGATCCACTCACTGAGTCACCAACCAATAGGATCCACTCACTGAGTCACTAACCATGAGGATCCACTCACTGAGTCACCGACCAATAGGATCCAATCACCGAGTCGCTGACCAAGAGGATCCACTCACTGATCTATTAACCAGGAGGATCCACTCACTGAGTCACTAACCAGGAGGATCCACTCACTGAGTCAGTAACCGGGAGGATCCACTCACTGAATCACTAACCGGGAGGTTTCACTCACTGATCCACTAACCAGGAGGATCCACTCACTGAGCCACTAACCGGGAGGATCCACTCACTGAGCCACTAACCGCGAGGATCCACTCATTGAGTCACTAACCAAGAGGATCCACTCACTGAGCCACTAACCACGAGGATCCACTCATTGAGTCACTAACCAAGAGGATCCACTCACTGAGTCACTAACCAAGAGGATTCAACTGAGCCACTAAACGGGAGGATCCACTCCCTGAGTCACTAACCAGGAGGATCCACTCACCGAGTCCCTAACCGGGAGGATCCACTCATTGAGTCACTAACCAGGAGGATCCACTCACCGAGTCACTAACCAGGAGGATCCACTCACCGAGCCACTAACCAGGAGGATCCACTCACTGAGTCACTAACCAGGAGGATCCACTCAGATTCATTAACCAGTAGGATCCAGTCACTGAGCCACTAACCGGGAGGATCCACTCACTGGGTCACTAACCGGAGGATCCACTCACTGAGTCACTAACCAAGAGGATTCACTCACTGAGTCACTAACCAGGAGGATCCAGTCACTGACTCCCTAACCAGGAGGATCCACTCACTGAGTCACTAACCAGGAGGATCCACTCACTGAGTCACTAACTGGGAGGATCCACTCACGGAGTCATTAACCAGGAGGATCCACTCACTGAGTCACTAATGAGGAGGATCCATTCACTGAGTCACTAACGAGGAGGATCCACTCACTGAGTCACAAACCAGGAGTATCCACTCACTGAGTCACTAACCGGGAGGATCCACTCACTGAGTCACTAACCAAGAGGATCCACTCACTGAAACACTAACCAGGAGGATCCACTCACTGAGTCATTAACCGGGAGGATCCACTCACTGAGCCACTAACAAGGAGGATCCACTCACTGAGTCACTAACCAGGAGGATCCACTCAGTGAGCCACTAACCAACAGGATCCGCTCACTGAGACACTAACCGAGAGGATCCGTTGACAACGTTTATTTACAATTTCGCGAGTGGAAATGTAGTTTACTTCGGAATCTAGGTCAGAAAGAGGCGGTGTTAATGCTGCATCCATGTGGCAGTCAGCGCTTCAATTACCACCATAACAAATCGCACCGTTAGTGACAGAATCATTATATTGGCCAGTGGCTGCACCGCTTCTGATTGGCTGCTGTGCCCACTGCGGCTTATGCTAATTAGCAATGCAAGTAAATATAGAGTAGGTTATCGATGGCGAGATCAGCGCTCTAGATGGCAAACATTATGGTGTGCTTCACCGAACTCGCCATCACAGAAATATCTGGCCCATTATTGTAATGCAGGGTGAATTTACCTTTAAACAATAACAACAACAAAAGACACCGGCTTCATGAGCGTGTACTTGGCAAAACTTTTTTTCATTTGTTTACAAAATAGTAAGAGACAGCTACATCAGTACCATGCACAGGAAGCTCATATAGAGAGAGAGAGAGAGAGAGAGAGGAGGTGAGATCACAGGAAGTGATGTTCCAGGGTCACACTGAAACCCATCATCACTTCACTTGAAGGTGAAATTGTTGTGAGAGAAATATTGCACATCTCTTTCCTGACCTGCTCCCCGCTGCCCCCCCCCACCCCCCCGCCACCCAAAAGAGGTTTGCCAAACAATTTTACTTGAAAACAGTGCCCCTTTAAGACTATCGAGTCCCTGGAACATCATTCCCTGTGACTTCAAGTCTTCTCCTTTGCTGAGCGTGCTGTGTATGCTGCTGTTGTATCTCTCTCTCTCTCTCTCTCTTGATATGCAACCTTTAGTTTGTTGGTCTTTCGATCTAAGATTCCCATTTGTGCCCAACTAGACAGAAGGCTGAATGTGGCTAGGATCATTCAATTCTGATCTTTAGTTTTCTGCTTATGAAAATTAATCGAAAAAGTAAGTAATGACAGACGCTACAATGAGGAAGCAAAGCAGAAAAATAATAGCGGTCTGATTTACACTTTCCAAATTTCTGACTAGCCCACTTAAGCATGGGACTGTCCAGTGCAAAACCTGATAGGTGTCAAGCAAAACCTGTTTGGGAATAGCTTAAAATGTAACCTTATCCTTCCTGGTGATGAGAGAGAAGGGAGTGCTATTATTATAGGTGCTAATTTAATTTACTTTGTTACATTAATGTATCACACGTTACCTCTGAGTGTGTCCATATATGTCTTTATATACCCGCTCAAAACTCAGTTTTACTTTAGTTGCTACCATATGGTTGAGTCTGTACTGCTGGCACATTCCAAAGCATGAGCATTAGTGTCTTGACTGTACCTAACCTGACCTCGTGATGCTTAGTAGCATCACCAAATGCCAACTGCGGAGCTGATGTGTTGTGGGAGTATAGCAGCACTAATGAGTCACACCTCCAGCTGACAAACTGTGGCAATGCAACATCTGAATCTCTGAAATGAATCGTGATATAAAAGGAATGATTCCGCTGAAGATGATTGCTTGATGTGCTGTGAATTTTAACCATTCATTACGACATTTTTGAATATATAAAAAAAAAGCTTAAGTACAATTTGGCAAGTGTTCATGCAGAAAGTGTTTGCTGGGGTCTCTTTGAGAGAATTCAATACTGAATGATTTAATTTAGACCTGCATTTGAAAATGCAAGTGTTTCTGTAGGCTGCAATAATGGCAAATTGTACTATCCATGTTCAAAGGGGACTGTGATAGGCAAATGAAAATGATCAGGCAGTGATTTAGCCAGCTGGGACCTTAGGAATGCTTGTCAGGCACTTAGTTAGACACCTGTGATGTTATTCTAAAAGCCATGGGGCCTTGTTTGAAGTTGATATACATATTTGAGAGGCACTTAAAGGACTGATTAAAGAACAATGACAATGTTGCAATATCAGAACACAACATTATTCCTGTTTTTGTAAATCTATCTATCGCTGCAATGTATTGGACCCTGATCACTTTTCAGCTCCAGGGTGCATTTTATGACAAGACTTTGGTTTAATAAATATCTGGTGGTCAGAGCAAGAACCCTATTAATTGAGCTATTATTAAGGAGGGCTTGAGCTAAATAAATTGACATTAGAACCATCTGCTGTTGGAGCAGTTGATATCCTTCACTATTATTTGCGTCAGATCAGAATATCGGCAGAATTAAATTGTAAAGTGATGTTTAGGAAATGCACAGAATTACCAAATAATCTTGTATTCATAATATGATCTAAATGAATACATATTTTTAATATATTTTGGTGCAAATATCCCACAGTTAAATAATGTTTGTGGTCAGATTCTAAATGCCAGATTTAGTGTACTCACAAACATAATGTACCATCTTGATTCTGATGGCACCTCCTATATCTTCATGTGGTGTGTGCTCACCAATATATTTGATACAATTCAGGATTCTTTGACCATATTCCCACAGAAAGGATTTAGGGAAAAGAGTTATATTTAAGGGATGTGTTGTAAAGCAATGTGTATTTGCACAAGTTTAAAAAGGCACTAAGAAGAAAGCTGGTTAAGATACTAATGGGCAAGGCTTTGAAGTTGTTTCCTCAAAGACAGTAAACAAGGAGCAAATTATTAGCCTGTCTCAGTAATTGATAAATACCTCAGACCTATGGTATGGGGGGTTCCTAGTTCACAGGGTGCTCGGCTGGGTTTGCCTAGCAGAGGCCTCTTCCTTAGGTTGTAAACACAGACAGATAGACTTGCAGGCAGTCAAGTTTTCAAACAGAAATTATGAGGGTGTGCTCTCGCCAGAAGGTTAAAATGCAAGATAGTAATGAGATGTTATTTTGTTTAAGTCAAGTAAGGTGACCCACTAATGTGAGGAAGTGTAGCATACTCATTATTTTATATTATTATACAAAGACAAGTTATGCTGATTTGAATTAAGTGAATCCAAGAATAACCTGTTTCGCTGCATGTTCATTTGCTGTCTGTGAAATGCAGCAGTTTCACAATTCGTATCTGGCCTCATCTTATCAAGAGTTTTCTCGGTCCACCTTCAGAAGATTAAAGAAGCACGTGTGAGGAGATGTGTAAAAGACATGATATCCAATTCATATGTTAGGAAGGGCACATTCTTGCATCCCCTGTGTTACGCTATTGTGTACATAGATATTGGGCAGTGTGAGTCAACTCTGACACCTAAGGGGCATGTGATCCATTTACTGGAGCAACTGACCCACAAAGATTTCGATGGCAGACCTGAATTTGTAACAATATTGAAAGGTTAGTTTCTCATGTGTATGACAAATTTTACTGAGGGTATCAATCAGCTTCCATATCGCTAAGCTCTGGAGTTTGCAGATGAGACCTGTGGTAGCTTTCTGGGATAATGTTGAAAGAGTGTGTTTCATTTACATACCATATCGGGAACAGTAGCTTAGTACTTGTAGTGTATGTGCTTTAAGTCAGAACTACTTTTTACAGCTCCTGTATACTGTAGTACCGGCAGTAACCACACTAGTATATAAGCTGTGCGCATGCCTCTGTACTCCAGTCTAGAGATTGCCCTCCTCCAGTAAAGACCTGTTATTTGTTTATGTACAGCATCCGTGTAATTATTTATCCACTGAACCACGGATCTAACAGTGGCGACGAGTGTTGATGCGAATCCACCTGCAACATTAAACAAATAAAAAATAGTCGAGTCCAGGAACACGGGCGTCGACCGCGAGCAACCGCCCAGCAGTCAGGCAGAGATCCAACTTCACTGGGGAGGCTGTGGAGAGCCGGGCTTGGTTCCCCAGCCACAACGAGCAGTAAGAGACCGACGAAAGGTCCAGAGCAGACCCTTCCCGAGCAGCGGCGGCTGGAGCCGACCGACGGCAGAGAGAGAGAGCCGGGCAGCGTCGACGGGGTAAGAAAAAGGGTGAAGAGAGCAGGGCGCAGCAGGGGGTTGATCACCGAGCGGCGTCGAGGAAAAATACTGCAAAACCGGAGAGAGAGAGGGTAAGAAACAGCCGGGTTCTAGACTGAGCGGCGTCGGCAAATATCAAGAGAAGAACGCGCAGAGCACAGCCAGGGATCACGGGCTGATCAGGGTCCGCGGGGTGAAGCAAGGGGAGACGCCATTGAGCCGCGGAGAAGCAGGGAGAGCGCGGGAGACACCATTGAGCCGTGGAGAAGCAGGGAGAGCGCGGGAGGCGCCATTGAGCCGCGAAGAAGAAGGAAGAGCGCAGGAGACGCCATTTTGCGAAGCCGCAGTGGAGAAGACGGGCGAGCGCTGGAAGGAAGGAAAGCGTGGGAGAAGCCATTTTGTGCCAGCGGAGAAGAAGGGGAAGCGCGGGAGGCGCCACTGGCGATAGTTAACGCACAACCAAGGATGCCGAAGAGTGGCAGTATCTCTACGTTCGACAATGAAATCGAAGATTGGGCGACATATGTGGAACGTATTGAGGTGTACTGCAGGGTGAATGAAGTGCCAGATGCTAATAAAGCACTGGTTCTGTTAAATTCCATGGGTGCAAAAACTTATGGGTTACTGCGAAATCTAATAACCCCAGAGAAGCCGGTAAACAAGAATTTTGAAAGCATAGTAGAAATCCTACAGGACCACTTAAACCCCACACCGCTGCTCATAGCAGAACAATTTAAGTTCCATAAAAGGAACCAACACAAAGACGAAAGCAATGCTGAGTACCTAACGGAACTGCGCAAGCTATCAAAGTACTGCCAGTTTGGAGCGGGACTAGCAGACACGTTAAGGGACAAGTTTGTGTGTGGGCTACAAAGTGAAGGAACCCAGAAACGGCTTCTATCAGAAAAGGACCTTACGCTGGACAAAGCTTTCAGTATGGCAGTATCACACGAAGCAGCCGCAAGGGGCGCTGCAGAGATACAACGGAGACCGCAAGAATATGGCACCAACGAAATGACCTATGGAACAGGGAAGTGCTATCGCTGCGGCAGAACAACACATGACCAGAAAGATTGTTGGTTCAAGGACCAAGTGTGCAGACAGTGTGGGAAAGCAGGACACATAGCAAGAGTCTGCAGGTCTGGGAAGAAAACCAACAGTAAGAAATCTCCACAGGAGAAGTACAAAAAGGTACACCAGGTGATGGACAGTGGTTCAGACGAACAGAAAAGTGACACAGACTCCGGAAGCAAGGAGCTGGGTTGTCTGAAACTACATAATGTAACCGAAATGGAGGATCACCAGACTATCTGGGTTACACTCAAGATAGACGGAGTCCAAGTGGAAATGGAATTGGACACAGGGTCAGCTCTAACAGTCATAAATCAAAGAGACTACAAGCGGCTATTTTCACACATACCCTTGAAAGCTACAGAGATTGTCTTGAAGACGTATACGGGGCAAAAAGTCTACCCCAAAGGAAAAATAAGGGTGAAAGTGACATATAAAGGTCAGGAAATACCTAAAATGGATATATATGTATTGCCAAATGGAGGACCACCACTGCTAGGACGTGAATGGATCCGGAAGATACATTTAGATTGGCATTCCATACAGGCACTGAAGGTGGAGGCCAAAAAGGATGATGACGTCACACCTGGACGACTGTCAAAAATGCTAACTGACGCAAAAGAAGTGTTCCAGGAGGGACTAGGAACACTAAAAGGAATAACAGCAACAATTAAAATAGAGGATAATGCAAGCCCAAAGTTTCTGAAGGCCAGACCAGTGCCTTATGCGATCAGACCAGCGGTTGAAGCAGAGCTGGAAGGGTTGGAACATTCAGCAGTACTGTCCAAAGTGGACTGGAGCGAGTGGGCTACACCGATCGTTCCTGTAATGAAGAGGTCGTTGAGTAATACGCCTGGGGAACTAAAGAAGGTCCGCATCTGTGGGGATTTTAAGGTGACAGTGAACCCAGTCCTTCACACGGTGCAAAATCCGCTTCCACGAATTGAGGATATTTTCGCCTCGCTATCTGGTGGTAAACGCTTCACAAAAATTGATCTAGCCCAGGCGTACTTGCAAATGGAGGTAGAAGAAGCTTTGAAACATTACCTTACGATCAACACCCATAAAGGTCTCTATCAATACAACCGGCTGGTGTTTGGAGTAGCCTCGGCTCCGGCTATCTGGCAAAGGGCGATGGATCAGGCCCTGCAAGGGATTCCAGGGACCCAGTGTTATTTGGATGACATCTTGGTCACGGGCGAAAATGACGGTGATCACCTCGCTAACTTGGAGAAGGTGCTCGCCAGATTAAAGGAATATGGGCTACGAGCTAATTGCCACAAGTGCGAGTTTTTCCAGAAACAGATCTCGTATTGTGGCCACGTCATCGATGAAGAGGGGTTACATAAGTCCCCTGACAAGATAGAGGCGGTAGTCAAGGCTCCAGCAACGGAAAATGTGTCACAACTGAGGTCGTTCCTCGGGCTGGTAAATTATTACCACAAGTTCTTACCAAATTTGTCTACGGTATAACACCCGCTGAACACCCTACTGCAAACAGGGGTACCATGGAAGTGGGATGACAAACATAGACGAGCTTTCCAGAAGTGTAAAGAATTGATCACATCAAAAGAGGTGTTGGCCCATTTCAACCCAGCACTACCAATTCGTTTGGCATGTGATGCATCACCCTACGGCATTGGAGCGGTGCGTCTCGGTCACTAACCTCAGCCGAGCGCAACTACGCCCAGATTGACAGGGAGGCCCTCAGCCTAGTATGGGGAGTAAAAAAATTCAACCACTATCTGCATGGACAGAAGTTCACCTTGCTGACTGACCACCAACCACTTGTCTCCATCTTTAATCCTAAGAAGGGCGTGCCAGTAATGACTGCACAGCGGTTACAAAGATGGTCCCTGTTTCTAGGGGCGAATCAATATGAAATAGAATATAAAGGCACGAGACAGCATGGGAACGCTGATGGGCTATCGCGCCTGCCACTGCCTACTGTGGAGGAAGCACCAGCAGTAGACCCTATCGAGATATTTTATTCGTCGATAATTGAACGATTGCCAGTAACAAACGCGGATATAGAGAAGGAGACCCGCAATGATCCGACGCTGTCTCGGGTATATGATTTGACGGTGAGGGGATGGCCAACACGTGGCGACTCACTGTTGCCAGCATTCTCATCCAGAAGAGAACAGCTGTCAGTATGCCAGGGGACAGTGATGTGTGGATCCAGAGTGGTGATTCCACCCAAGTTAAGGGAGAGAGTGCTAAATGAGCTACATGAAGGTCATCTGGGGGGAGTGAAAATGAAAAGCCTTGCTAGGGCTTATGTGTGGTGGCCGGGAATCGATCAACAAATCGAAGACCTAACTAAGAGCTGCTTAGGATGCCAGAAGGTCCAAAATGCACCACCACATGCCCCTCTACACCCATAGGAGTGGCCCTCCTCTCCATGGCAACGGGTGCACATTGATTTCGCTGGTCCATTCATGGACTCAATGTTCTTTATAGCAGTGGATGCTCATTCAAAGTGGCCTGAGGTGATAAAGATGTCTTCAACCACTACAGAGAAAATGATTGCAGTCCTACGGACCATATTTGCCAGAAATGGGTTGCCAGAGCAGGTCTGCTCTGATAATGGACCACAGTTTGTGTCCGATGAGTTCCAAAAATTCATGAAAAGGAATGGGGTAAGGCATTACACATCCGCCCCGTATCATCCAGCCACCAATGGATTGGCTGAGAGGTTCGTACAAACCTTTAAGAAGGCGATAAAGGCCATGTGCGATGAGGAAATTCCACTACAGCATAAGATGGACAATTTCTTATTAGTCTACCGAAATGCGACACATGCAGTTACCAACCAGACCCCGGCCATGATGTTCTTTAACCGAAGGTTGAGATCTCGTCTGGACTTGCTCAGACCAAATGTGCGAAGAAATGTTGAGGACAAACAATTCCAGCACATCAACGAGAAGCTGACAAGGAGCTTCAATGTAGGGCAACCAGTCTTGGCCTGGGACTATCGAACAGAGAAGTGGCAACCCGGAACAATATGTACAAGGCAGGGGCCATTAATGTACACAGTGGATGTCGGGGAGAACATTGTGAGACGCCACGTCGATCAGATCTTAGCATCACAGGAATGCATCAACCCCATGTCTCGAGTACCTGGGGATGAACCCGACATACCGGTAGTATCTACTTCAGACCCAGTAGCAGTGGAACCCGATGAACTACCCGATGAAAGGGGGTCAGAATCGCCTCTGCACCAAGAACAAGAACCTCCGGAAAGGCGCTATCCCGAAAGGGTCAGGAAGCCGCCCCAAAGACTGAATCTATAAATGGACTTTTGTTATTGAATGTACATGTAAAAATGTAATTGTTATTTGAATGTTAAGGGGGTATTATTAATCTAAAAAGGGAGGAATTGTAGTGTATGTGCTTTCAGTCAGAACTACTTTTTACAGCTCCTGTATACTGTAGTACCGGCAGTAACCTCACCGGTGTGCGCATGCCTCTGTACTCCAGTCTAGAGATTGCCCTCCTCCAGTAAAGACCTGTTATTTGTTTATGTACAGCATCCGTGTAATTATTTATCCACTGAACCACGGATCTAACAGCACTGGATTGTCATTAATATCTATCTGGTTCACTAGTGTCCTTTAGGGATGAAAATCTGCCGTCCTTACTCGGTCTGGCCTATATGTGACTCCAGACCCACAGCAACGTGGTTGTCTCTTAACTGCCCTTTGAAATGGCCGAGCGATCCACTCAGTTGTACCAAACCGCTACAAAGAACAGCGGTTCAAGAAGGCGGCTCACGACCACCTTCTCAAGGGCAATTGGGGATGGACAATAAATGCTGGCCTTGCCAGCGATGCCCACATCCCAGGAACTAATACATTTTTTTTTTTAAACAGTCGGATCTATACTTATCCTCACAGAGATGAATTCTATTGTGTTGGGCAGAGAAGCACTTTTGGGTGGGAAATGTGAGCAAATGGCTGATATGTATTGCTGATTTGTACAATGGTGTTGTCTGCATTTCTCCGTGACACCTTACCGCCAGCAGTAACAAGACCTTCAATGGTATGTTAGATGAAATTATGCTAATTTACCACCTTAATGACCACTAATGAGCCACTTAACCTTTGTTAATGATGTGGCTTAAAGCACTCCGGCATTAATGTGCAGAAAATAGCATCTAAACTTACCAGAATGCCACATTTCACAGAGAAAGAACTGCACATAAAAGCCCAAGAATTGCATAAAAAGAAATAACAGTATGGATTCACCCTTCTTCTTCTTCTTAGGCAGTCCCTCGGAACCGAGGATGACTTGCTTCCACATTAAAAATCAGTTCGCAGGTGACTGATGAGTCCAATGCGGGACCTACAGTCTCTGTCACAGGTGGGGCAGACGGTGGTTGAAAGGGCGGGTGGGTGGGGTGCTTGGGTTGACGTGCGCTCCTTGCGCTGCCTGTGCTTGGCTTCCGCTTGCTCCCGGCGAAGAGACTCGAGGTGTTCGGCGCCCTCCCGGATGCCTCTCCTCCACTTTGTGCGGTCTTGGGCCAGGGATTCCCAGGTGTCAGTGGGGATGTTACATTTTTTCAAGGAGGCTTTGAGGGTGTCCTTGAAGTGTTTCCTTTGCCCACCTGGGGCTCTCTTGCCGTGCCGGAGCTCCGAGTAGAGCGCCCTGCTGTATGCCTCAGAGACATGGACCATGTACAGCAGGCACCTCAAAGCACTGGAGAGGTGCCACCAACGCTGCCGCCGCAAGATCCTGCAAATCCATTGGCAAGATGGGTGCACCAACGTCAGTGTTCTCGCTCAGGCCAACATCCCCAGCATCGAAGCTTTGACCACGGATTCACCCAGCAAAATGTCAGCAATGTCTGGGCATTGGAAGTGGCTGAATTAAGATGGCCCAAAAATAAACAGAAGCTCGCACATTGCCAGGGATGCTGTGGACGATGCACCAGTTGAATGAGCTTAAAAGGGTAGCACATCAAAAAGTACCAAAAATGAAGGTGGTGATGTTCACTGAAGAGAAAAGTTGACTATCATTGATTAAAGAATGGCAATAACGTTTAACACCAGGAAGACAGGGTAGAACATTGATAACTCCTTCCTTTTATTGGTATATTTTTTCTGACTGCTCCTATTTGATCTGTCATAGCAGTTCATCACTGGTAGTTTCCCGACCCATGTTCCTCGTGTGCAGTTTGGACGTTCCCTATCTGTTCAGTTGTGCTTTGTTGCTGCTTTATGAATGCAAAGTTCGAGCCAATCAATTACCAGAAATAGATTCCCGCAGCTGCATAAGTAAATGTTTTCACATGAACAATCGTTTTTAAATTCTCAGTATTAACAAAAGAAGGCAGCTGCCATAACCATTTACATTAAGAAAAAAATCACAAATTTGAAATTTGGCATGGTTTTGACAACCCATGAATACAGTAACCTAATTCTTTTCTCAGTCATTCCAAACAAGTTGAAAAGTTCATGGTTTACCTTGAGATTTACTAGGGAGAGGAACAGCAAATAGACGCATGACTCCGTTGATAAATATAAATTGCACAGATATATAAACCCTCATATCTACTTTGCTTTCCTTGACGAAAGCTTGCTCACAAAATGTTCAAAAGTTCATGCTTCACACTGCTTTCTAAAAATTACCTGCAAGCCCCCAAAATGGTTTCTTGTCTTGGGCCTGTCAGTGATTTTCCATCATCTTGAAAAGTGAGAAAGGAAGGCTTGAAAACAGAAAGATATACAGTAGCATGCTCTGTGAATGGTGAGTCTTGCTCTTCATCATAACAATTTCTAGAATTTACCTCAGATAAATGTAATTTACTTCAAATAAAGTCTGTAAGTTCATGTTTTTTTGCTGTTTTGAGGTTTTTTTTAATACAAAGAAGCAAGTTACTTCAGAGCATTTCAGATATTTTCATCACTGCACCACAAGAGGCGGGGCTTCAAAACAGCAAATGCTGGCAGACTCTGTCAACGTTCCTTTGACCTTTGAGTGCCCAGTGCGGCCAAAATGAAGAGGGCAAGGGCTTACTGTGACTGACATGCTGAGCAGCAAAAAGAAAGTACCAAGGTGTCTACAAAATGATTAGGAAAGCCCAACTCAATAATTTAAGCTCCAGCCAAGTACTCGAAATTGAGCCTCAGGCTTACGACACAGGAACAGGCCTCCCTGAGAATACATTTTCCAGGGATTTACAGGTTACTCTGAGTAAAAATAAGCATTTTATGCAGACGTGTGTTTTTTTAATGGCTTTCTCGTGTTGTAAATAGCATTTTTACCTTTAAATTCTAAGCTGGGGGGAAACAAGAACCTGGCAACTCAAACAAACATCACTTCATTTTTAGTTGCCCTTACAGGCCCAATGTTAAGTAAGGAAAAATGGGGTAGAGCGTAATGGTGAGTGTGTAGGGTTGTGACTGGAGTGTTATTGTGCTTTGACAGAGGACAGGAAATCAAAGCGAAGGGAAGGATCCAGCAGTGCACATGCGTGGGGTAACTAAGGAGGGACAATGGCAACTGGGGAAAAAGCAAAGAAAAATGACTGGGGTAGCATTAGGGAAGGGAAATAAAGAGCTAGGCTTCTCCGACACCAGTAGGCCTCTGAGCAAAAACATTAATAAAGAGACCAAAAGATTAAAAACAAGAATTTGGCAGGTGAGTTTATTCATGTTGTTGTGATTTTTAAAAAAAAATCTGTATGGTTTTAGTAAGGTTTGATTTAGTATATTTCAGTTACTGTAAAATCAAACATCGCAATGAAAAGATTTGATTGGTGCAAAATCTGTGGCTTTTTTAATGGTACATTTTCTTTAGTGAGGTTGTAATACAATGATGATATTTAAGTTCAGGCAGTTGAAAAGTCTGAAGCCATTTTTATAATAGAAATAGATGAATCATTGTTGTGTATTCTAGAATGCCTGTAGCTGCAACATTTTTGTCTGTTCATGTATAATTCTTACATCTGGCACGTATGGCTGTGTCGTGTGAATGGGCAAATGGTGCATTTCCTGTGGTTGCACGGGATGGTGCCAAAGGAGGGGCAGTTTGAGGTGGTGAGCGAGTGAACAGTCCCTCTGGAAAGCAAAGTAGGGTGGGGAGGGGAAGGTGTGTTTCGTGGTGGGATTATATTGGAGGCAGTGAAAATAGTAGAAAGTGCCCTGCGAGATACAAAGGCTCCTGGGTCATTTTGTCCTGTTCATGAAAGGAGGAGGAGGAGGTGGAGGAGGAGGAGGAGGAGGAGGAGGTGGAGGAGGTGGAAGAGGAGGAGGAGGAGGTGGAGGGGGAGGAGGAGGAGGAGGAGGAGGTGGAAGAGGAGGAGGAGGAGGTGGAGGAGGTGGAAGAGGAGGAGGAGGAGGTGGAGGAGGAGGAGGGGAGGAGGAGGTGGAGGAGGTGGAGGAGGAGGAGGAGGAGGAGGAGGTGGAGGAGGAGGAGGAGGTGGAGAAGGAGGAGGAGGAGGAGGTGGAGGAGGTGGAGATGGAGGAGGTGGGGTGGAGGAGGAGGAGGAGGAGGTGGTGGAGGAGGAGGAGGAGTTGGAGGAGGAGGAGGAGGAGGAGGAGGAGGTGGAGGAGGAGGAGGAGGTGGTGGTGGAGGAGGAGGAGGAGGAGGAGGAGGAGGCGGAGGAGGTGGAGGAGGAGGAGGAGGAGGTGGAGGAGGAGGAGGTGGAGGAGGAGGAGGAGGTGGAGGAGGAGGAGGAGGAGGAGGTGGAGGAGGAGGAGGAGGAGGAGGTGGAGGAGGAGGAGGAGGTGGAGGAGGAGGAGGAGGAGGAGGTGGAGGAGGAGGAGGAGGTGGAGGAGGAGGAGGAAGTGGAGGAGGAGGAGGTGGAGGAGGTGGAGGAGGAGGAGGAGGAGGTGGAGGAGGAGGAGGAGGAGGAGGAGGTGAGAGGAGGAGGAGGTGGAGGAGGTGGAGAAGGAGGAGGGTGGGGTGGAGGAGGAGGAGGAGGTGGAGGAGGAGGTAGAGAAGGAGGAGGAGGAGGAGGTGGAGGAGGTGGAGAAGGAGGAGGAGGAGGAGGTGGAGGAGGTGGAGAAGGAGGAGGTGGGGTGGAGGAGGAGGAGGAGGAGGAGGTGGAGAAGTACTGGCTGGAGATTTGGCAAGTATCAGATTACAAGGTGCTTAATTCCTACATTTCTCAGACCCTGATTGGAAAATATTTGATACATTTTAAACACATGAAAGGCTGCCATGTAGGCAAGTTTTATGATTTTCTTCTGAATTTTGAAGTGTCTTCTGACTTTACTGTGTTACAAATCTTATTTCCAATACTAAGTTCCTCAATTTATTAAGAATCCAACATAGTGGCCAAAAGTATTTTCAGAAAATACTTGAGTGATTTCATTTAATCCCCTTTTCTTCATTGATGCTTTCCTGACTGCTGATTGTTGATGGGATGTTTCCATATAGCTTCAGATTTCTATTGGCAGTTTATATTCCTTCTTTGCCTGTTTTTGATTGGTACATTCCTTACCTTTTTAGTTGTGAATTGTTGCTGAGTCATGTCTTAGGTATGATGCCTGAAAAATGTGACAGTGTGCTTTGCCAGCATTCTCTGTCTGAACGTCAAACCTGAACTGTGGGCTTTCCGTGTTTGAATGTATCCCATTTTCACGCCTTTATCTTGGGTGTGTCTGTCACTGCTTTAGTTACTCGTGCAGTCATTGTTTATCTAGTCTTTAATTTATTTAATGCTTCTTTTCATTGCCGGACTGAGATGATCTTTTACATCAATTAGGAATCATTCCACCAATTATTCCTCTCTGGGTTTTTTTCTTCCATTTCTCTTTTTGTTCTATTAAAATGCTCATTCGTCTCTCATTTTTCAGCCCAGAATGTTGATCTGTATCTGTCCAACATTTTCTGTTGATTTATTGGAAGGTGCAATTCTCTGATTTGATATTATTTGAACTATGGCCATAGCTTCTATTTTGGAGTTAATAGCATAATAGCCATAAAAAGTCTTTGATAGACTGGGCGATGCTGGGGCAGCATGAGGTGGAGTTTGTCATGTTGTAGGAATTGACGAATTCCTAACTAAGAACTGAGGTCGACTCAGGAGATCAATCAAACAGGTCTTTAATGTAAAACTAAACGAGTTCAAACAGTTTGATGAGATCGATACAGGAGAACCACGAAAACAGGTCTTAACAAGATGGAGCTTCCACGAGGACTGCCTGGGCAGTCACGTGGTTTGCGACATGATGTCATCGCGTTTGCCCGCGCTCTTAAAGGGGCCACGCCCCGTGCATACAAACGCTATATACAAAACGAAGTAATGTCTAACACAATGGTACAGGCTTAGGCTGGTGTTAGAACATCATTAAAGGGAATTATGTACAGTTGCCCAGAGTCATTCACTGGCACCGCCACATGCGCCCCCCCAGAATTCGCTTTAACAGACAAAGTCAAGCGGCGAGGGGGTCTGATGAGCCTGTCGGAACGACTCCTGTACTCCTGAGGTGGAGGCTGCTGGGCGGCTGGCGGTCTGGCGGGCGGTTGTGCTTGGTCTGCCGGAACGGCGACGGGTGGCCGACCTCGTCCCGGTGGTAGTGCTGTCTCGACGGGGCGGTCGAGGTCCAGATGTGCTGGTTTCAATCGATCAACTGAAATGTGGTCCAGCTTACCACCGACATCTATGGTGAAGGTTTTGTCCCCTGCCTCCAACACGCGGAAGGGACCAGTATGTGGGGCCCTGAGTGGATTCCTGTGAGCATCGTGGCGAATAAAGACGTATTCTGCCTTGCGAAGCCCCGTTGGAATGTGCGAACTCTGCAGCCCGTGGTGCGAAGTGGGCACTGGCGCGAAACAGCTGGCCGCCTCCCGGTGACTAGTAAGCTGGTCAGACGCAGACCAAGGCTTCGTTGCTTCTGGTAGGAAATCTCCTGGGACTCGCAACGGTTGTCCGTACACCAACTCCACGGATGAAGAGTGAAGGTCTTCTTTGGGGGCCGTGTGAAGGCCCAATAGAACCCACGGTAGCTTGTCTGCCCATCCAGCGTTCTGGAGGCTGGCCCTCAGGGCAGCTTTCAGTGACCGCTGGAAACGTTCACAGAGACCATTCGCCTGTGGGTGGTAGGCTGTGGTGCGGTGTAATTTGACACCAAGTCCTTGGGCCACTGCATTCCAGAGTTCGGAGGAAAACTGTGGTCCCCTGTCTGAAGAAATATCAGTGGGCACTCCAAAACGGGCGACCCCGGTGGAAATGAACGCCCTGGCCACGTCCGCTGAAGTAGTGGATGATAGGGGAACCGCCTCCGGCCATCTGATGGTGCGGTCAACCATGGTCAGGATATGTGAAAAACCATGGGAGGGTGGGAGTGGACCCACCAGGTCCACATTGACATGGTCAAACCGTCGCTCCGGCACTGTGAAGGTGGCCAACGGAGCTTTGAAGTGACGCTGTACTTTGGCCTTTTGGCAGACCACACAGGTGTTGGTCCAGTCGCGGACATCCTTGTGCATGCTGTGCCATACGAATTTTGCTGACATCAGCTTCTGGGAGGCCTTCATTCCTGGGTGTGACAACCCATGTATGGCGTCGAATACTTTGCGGCGCCAGCTGACCAGTACGACAGGGCGAGGATCCCGTATGGAGACGTCACACAAGAGCGTTCCACCTGCCGCATGGAGCTTGACGTCGGCCAACTGGAGGCCAGTGATGGTGGTTCTGTAGGCTTGGACTTCTGGGTCCGAGGCTTGGTCCGCTGCCATGAGGGTGTAATCGATGCCTAACTGAACCGTATTGATGGTCGCGCGGGAGAGGCAGTCGGCCCCCAGGTTGTCCTTACCGGCCACGTGCTGTATATCCGTGGTGAACTCGGATATATAGGTCAGTTGACGTTGCTGTCGGGATGACCACGGTTCGGCGGTCTTGGCCATGGCGAAGGTGAGCGGTTTATGGTCCACGAAGGTGGTGAAGGGACGTCCATCAAGGAGGAAGCGAAAATGGCGGATGGCCAGAAAAAGAGCGAGCAACTCCCGGTCGAAAGCGCTATACGCTCTCTCGTTCCATCGTAGTTGACGGCTGAAAAATGCCAACAGCTGCCACGTCCCATTCACCCATTGCTCTTGCACGGCGCCGATTGCGTAGTCTGACGCGTCGGTGGTGAGGGCGATGGTGGCTCCTGCCAGCGGGTGCGTCAGCATAGTCGCATTGGCCAAGGTGCTTTTGGTGTCAGCGAACGCCCGGGCCATGTCATCCATCCAGTCTACCTTACCTTTGCCAGTCCTACCCTTGAGGGCCTCGTACAGGGGCTGCATGAGTAGTGCTGCCTTAGGCATGAAACGGTGGTAAAAGTTTACCATGCCTAGGAATTCCCGCAGGGCCCTAATGGTTTGTGGGCATGGAAAGGATGTCACCGCCTCTACCTTCGCTTGTAAAGGAACTGCTCCCTCTGAAGTGATGCGATGCCCCAGGAAATCAATTTGTTGCAGGCCAAACTGACACTTGGCCGGGTTGATAATCAGGCCATGTTGGCTGAGACGTCGAAAGAGGGTGCGTAGTTGACAGATGTGTTCTTCTTTATTGGGACTGGCAATGAGAATATCGTCCAGGTAGACGAAGAGGAACTTGAGGTCCCACAGCACGGAGTCCATCAGGCGTTGGAAAGCCTGGGCGGCATTCTTCAACCCAAAGGGCATTCTTAAAAATTCGAAAAGGCCGAATGGGGTGATAACTGCGGTCTTCTGGACGTCTTGGGGATGAACGGGGACCTGGTGGTAGACCCAGACGAGGTCGACTTTCGAGAAGACAGTGTTCCCTGCCAAATGGGCGGAGAAATCCTGAATGTGGGGGATCGGGTACCGATCAGGAGTGGTGGCATCGTTTAGGCGTCGATAGTCGCCGCATGGCCGCCATCCGCCGCCAGGCTTCGGAACGATGTGGAGGGGTGAAGACCAGGGACTATTCGACCGGCGAATAATCCCTAACTGACCCATGGTCGCGAACTCCGCTTTCGCGACCGCCAGCTTGCCAGGTTCCAGGCGCCGGGCCCACACGTAGACCGGGGGGCCGTTGGTGGTGATGTGGTGTTCCACACCATGTTTCGTGGCCGAGGAGGAGAACGTGGGTCTTGTCAGGTCGGGGAATTCACCTAGCAGGTGAGCTAATTCATCCGGAGCCGGAAAAGCACAGGCGACGGTGCGCGACGTAGTGTTACTGCGGTAACAAGGGATAGAATGAAAAGTTGCCGCGTTGACCAACCGTCGGTTCCACACGTCGACCAGGAGGCTGTTGGCGCACAGGAAATCTGCGCCGAGAATAGGTTGCGAAACCTTGGCCGTAACAAAGTCCTAGTAAAAGCGTTGGCCCCCGAAACACAACTGCACCCACCGTCTGCCGAAGGTCCGGATTGCTCCGCCATTGGCCGCTTCGAGGGCAAGGCCGTGAATCCTGGTCTGCACATCGAGGGCGGACGCGGGTAATATGCTGCACTGTGCTCTGGTGTCGCACAGAAAATGACGGCCAGAGAGAGTATTGGTGATAAACAGCAACTTGCCCACGTTGCTGATCGCCATCACGGCCGCGGGGCGCCCGTTAGGCCCATTCCTCGGTGGTCGTATTCATTTTTTGGGGGGGAAGCTGCAGGGATGGCGGCAACGTCTTGCTTTCGCGCTGAACTGCGCGTGGTAGAAACACAGCCCAGCAGTCTGACGAGCTGGGGCGGCGTCTGTGGGGGATGGGCACCTCGTGGCGGCGCAGTAATGCTGAGTAACCACGAAAATTTTGTCCGCCTCTGCCGCGAGTGCTGCACAGTCCTCAATGTCGGATCTGGCCAGGGCGGCTTGCACCTGCTCCGGTAGCTGGCTGAGGAATATTTCCCGGAATAGGAAGCATTCTGGTTCGGAGCCAAGGAGTGTGAGCATTTGGCTCATTAACTCCGAAGGCTTGGAGTCCCCAAGCCCGGGCATAGCGAGCAATCGACGGGCGCGCTCCGCCTTACTGAGTCCGAAAACTTGCAGCAACCGCGCCTTGAGGGTTTCATACTTGTGCTCCACCGGAGGGTCCTCGAGGAGGCTGACGATCCGCGAGGCGGTAGAGCCGTCGAGTGCGGAGACCACATAGAGATATTTGGTCTGATCCGCAACGATGTCCCTCAGGGCGAATTGGGCTTCAACCTGAATGTACCATGAAGTCGCTTGCTGCTCCCAGCACTGCGGTAGCTTCAGCGAAACGGCGTTGGCCTCCATGCTGTGTCCTTTTTGCGAAAAACGTTCACAAAAGACGGGGTCACCAATGTAGGAATTGATGAATTCCTAACTAAGAACTGAGGTCAACTCAGGAGGTCAAATCAAACGGGTCTTTAATATAAAACTAAACAAGTTCAAACAGTTTGATGAGATCGATACAGGAGAACCACGAAAACAGGTCTTAACAAGATGGAGCTTCCACGAGGACTGCCTGGGCAGTCACGTGGTTTGCGACATGACGTCATCGCGATTGCCCGTGTTTTCCCGCGCTCTTAAAGGGGCCACGCCCCGTGCATACAAACACTATATACAAAACGAAGTAATGTCTAACACAATGGTACAGGCTTAGGCTGGTGTTAGAACATCGTTAAAGGGAATTATGTACAGTTGCCCAGAGTCATTCAGTGGCTCCGCCACAGTGTCTTACATAGAGTGATGATTTTTTAATTCTAAGCCACCAGCCTGTATGGATGAAAAAGTTTGCCCAATAGTCATAATTGGGGTTCTATGGACAAGCAAAAGAGGAGGAGCGATAGGGGACAACCCTGCCTGACCCCTCATAGGGGGAATGTGGAACAACGGTTAGCCATGTGTGCACTGCAGACATAGAGCTACAGTAGAGGGGTTTGACCTATTGTCTAAAAGTACCCAACAGCTATTCATTTCAGCGTGAGGAATAAGAACTTGCACTCTATCTTGTTTCTATCCAAAGAACATTCATGCTAAGTTAGAGGATGTGGTCTTTTACAAGTACAGGAGCCTTATACCACAATGTACAATATTTATTCAGCTGCTGAACTGCTGAGGTGTGTCCCTTTAAGGTGAAAAGATGTATTTGCAGCACATTGAATGGTTGTGTAGTGCTGTCCATGAAGCTCTTAGTATGAAGCCAGTTTAGTCTGGATGGACCAGACAAGTGATTTCCAAGTCTAGTTTAATGGCCAGCATCCTATAGTGGTAGTTAGTGAGAGATATGGGCCTGTAGGTCACATACACATTAGGGTCCTTCCCATTTCTATAATTAGGGATGATTACAACAGCCTGAATGGAAGATAGCCTCAATTTATCTGGACTTGTTAAAGACTTGGATTAAAACATCTTTAAATAAATATCAAGACTGTTCTTTCTCATTCTCATTTTTCGGTAATGATTGATCGTATTAATAAGACAAATTTCCAGTGACTTTGTTTTTCTAAAAAATCTTTTTAACAAATTTAGATATTATAGGAAAGGACTTGTGTTGAAATGCAGCAAACAATGTCAGTTCTGAAAGAGTTAATGCGTGGGGTCACATGGAACACATTCCTTGCATTCTAAACAGAAATACGCAAATCCCGTCAATGCTGATTACATGGAGAATTCTGGAAACCCGTGTCGATTGGTAATTCCGACCATGGCAAAATCTGGTGGTTTATTATATGTATGACATGCGTTACATGCCTTTTCATCTGAGTATTTATCCTTTCTACTGTCATAAACACATATTTGTGTTCCAGGACCTCCTGGTTAGCATTAACTTGACTTTGCGCTTGCACTACTTTTTCCATTTGCGTAGCGTGATAAAGGTTCCTGTGCGTTGTCTTCTGGATACAAACTGGTGCGTAATCCGGATTAAGATGGATACCTCTTATGTTCTCGACAATCACTATCTGAGGTCCTATTTTTCAGCAGCATGATAAAGTTGGGATTCTTATTTTGTAAATCTGCTGTTTTTTCTGACCTCTTACCAATTGCACCTTTTGTGAATATGTGATGTAGTAATAGTAACAATATGAATAAACAGCTATCAAGTCATTATGCACAGGGGTTGGAAAATATGTTGGGTAACTACAAATTTCTCATACAATCAATGGCTACATAATAATATGCTAGTGCTGTATTAAACTCACTAAGGATATATAAACAATGGCCTGAAAATAGTTATACAGCACCTTTTTTCCTTTAGAATGAAACAAATTTTAGCCCACACTGGCACTGAACTAAGCAAATTCCCTCAGCGCTTCCTTAATTGATAATAACCTTCTACCAATCACTTCTTCATTTTTCAGCTCTAGATCGGAAAGTTATGGAATTCAACCCGACTGGAAGACTTGAAGCTCTCTTTAATACTGACAGAATTCACTGCGCTGCTGGAGACCCAGTCATTCAGATAAGATGCTGAACTTAGGTTCTGTCTGCCTATTTTGATGGACAATAAAGATTCCAAGGCACAAACCATAATGTGTGTGTGAGTGTGTTTTAATGTTACAGTCTCGCTTAATATTCCCCACTATCCCTCAAGAAATCATCGAGTGACCTATATCTCCTAGGTCTCGAACGCCAATGAAAATCACCCCTTACTCTGCTGTGTTGTTTCAGGATCTTCAAACGCTGTTACAACTCTAATTTATATAATCAAGGAGGATCAGTAAAAATCCAGAAATGCTGTAATGCTTTATTATTTTCAGGATTAGCAGAAAAGTATGTTTTCATAGTAAACCTGCACAAGTTTATTTAAAGGATTTGAGTAGAGGACATTTTATAGTTTAACCCTTAAAGCACTGTGTGCCAGCATTGTTTCTGTTTATTACAGCCTATGTAATCAACAGAATGAGGTCTTGGCCTTTTACTAGATAATATACATAGAGCATTTAGCTCACCAGTCATTTTATTAAACGGCTGTTGACATGATTGTGAGGCAAAGATTAAATCCTGTAATCTTCCTCTAGAAGCTTTCTTTGCAGCCTGTGACCTAATAGTTGTAACAATTGCCATGTCCGTTTCTATCTTGGGCAGTGGCCTAAGGTGGCGATTCTCATGGTACAACATGACAATGCCCTATAGCTTCAGTTGTAAGTGGTCTATATATAACAAGGGAGCTCACGCAAATAGAATCTATTTTTTTTCAGTAAGTACACATCTATTTTTCTGCACAAACTCCTGATCAAGCTCACGATAACGTTTGCATTTAGATCACTGCTATATTTCCTTCAACACATAGGACCTTTTTATTTATCCGATGCTTAACTACCTCTATCAAAGTATAACTCTGGCTTGATTAAGCAATAAACTATATCTGGTTTCTTTTACCTGTTTTTACAGAACTATCAAATTGAAGTCGTGTTCACACATGCATGAGACTTCAAATGCACTTCCTACTGGAATGTAGTGCCTTATGGGAATTAATTACCAGCAAATATAGGAACTTGTGGGAAATGTAGTTTTGTTAACACTTCCTGCTAAATGAATCAACGAGGCAGTGTTGCTTCTTGTGATTTCCCCTGTAACAGAGAAACTATAAATCTTCATTATCAAATATTAGTAAAGGGCAACAGACAATTGGCCCAAAACACTACAAAATCCAAATCCCATTTTAAAATTATTTTGAATCAATTAGCTTTGAAGTACAGCAGTAACTTGAATTATGTTCAAGTTTTCTTGGTTAATATAACTTTTAGTTGTTCAAATCCTCACAGCCAATTTGCATGCTATGTTGAAATCTGAAGGGTTGGCCTTGTTTTTTTAAGCGTGTCTCACCCTTCCTACCTTTTGCCTCGGGTCACTGAATAAGTAGAACCTACCCCTGGTGATTATCCTTCTCACAACCTGTTTTAATTCAAATGTTCTCACCTTTCAGTGCAGGACTCAACAATGTGTTTAAAATCCTGCTTTATTTTGCTGAAGAGGCAAATGTTTAAAGCATTTTCAGATAGCAGGATTTCTATTTACGAACCCGCACTGACTGAACACAAGGTGAAAATGAATCCTACAGTATCTATTGGATATAACTTCATCTCCCTCTACAGTGCTTTGAACATTTTTAGATATCGTAAACTTTGTTGATAACTGAACCACTTACAAAAGCTGTCGCTTTCCACCAAACATTTATTTTCCCCCGCTACTGGAAGCCCCACCATTTTAGTTAAATATGAAGAGGCACATGGGTGTTAATGAGCATTTTTAATCATTTTAAAATGCAGCTAGTGTAGGTTGGAAAATATAATACTGCCGCCTTAACCCTTCAACCTACCAAGCCCTGCTTGCAAAAAATGACCTTGCAGTCCATAGAGGCTTTTACTGTCATGCACTGCACAGTCTCTACCAGTCTGCTGTCACTAATGATGCAGCTTTCATGTATGGAAAACTATCAATTAGCGTTACAGTTTCTGATTTGTCGGCACAAAATTTACAAATACTTTACTTTTACGATTAGCATCTTGGTATTCATATCAATTATGCAGGCAGTAATTTTAATGCTGGTCTTTACCTGTAAACAAAAGAACATTCTAAAGATAGCTTGAGACATCAATGGAGATGCTTGCAATGTGTCTGGAGACACTACTATGAAAACGCTGGCAGTGTGTCAGTAAGTGCTCCTGGGAGTTCATGTGTGGAAGTATGATATTCTCTGGCGTATTTATCAGCCCCTGTTTATAGTTTTGCCTTTATTAATTATACTGTAAAGAGGACCATAAATTTCTAATTACCAAATGAGACTTCTATGGTTGCATTGAATGACGTTTTGTAAACACTAAATCAGTATGCAGTCCAATCCAAAGGCAATCATATGGACTATCTCTCTGAGCATGGCATAGCACCAAATGGCTCATTCTCAAGTGAGAAAGATTTGGAATTATAGCAGGGACAGTGTTTGGCTCACTGATGATTGACAGGATGAAGATAAGCTGCTAAAATGCTAGGCTTTTAAATGCACTAGTTTGCAACATCTTTTCAAAATTCCCAACCAGATCTGTTTTTCATATCATAGGCTACAGAAGGTATTTATGCCTGGTGCAACTAGAATTGACAATTTCCTACTTTTTAGTATTTAGCTTTTATTATCACTGCACATGCCCAATTGTACATTTGCTTAAGCAATGTTAAAGATCTCATTTCTATGCTTATTCCGATGGAAGGAGTATGGCTTAAAGCTTTACTCAACTAAAACGTGAAGGGATATGAATTATTTTTAAAGTAGATAACCGTATTCTAAAAACGTTGTCAATCAGATGATTGGTGACCTGGTAAGATTTATTAGGAGCACTTGTCTCTCCTGTGTTTTGAGGAACTGGAAGCCAATCAACCACCACATACAAAGCAACAAAACTTATCATAAACATATTATAGGACACTCCAGTTGCACTTTTCAAAGGTATGCACTTAAAATGAGTGCATATAAAATATGTAATGGAACAAAAGCTAAATTATTTGAAAAAATGCTGTTCTACATTTAAATAAAATAAAAATAGAACTGTTCAGCACTCCTTAAAGAGCGTAGCATATGACATTTATACTGCCTACATTCTAGCAGTTACTAAAAAATTGATGTAAAAGTCATCCCATTAGCTGAACAATTAACAGATTAACATTTGTAAAGGTGAAAATGGGGTATGGATTGAATATAGTCAAATGAAAATTACCATTATTGTCATACTCCAAACAGTAAAGGATTTGACAGAAATCGATAGAAAACTAGAAACTTCTTTTGAAAAGACGTGTGTTTAAAATGAGCAACTTACAGGCTGCAACCTCATGGCATAGTTTATCAGTGTAGTTACTTTTAATAGCACAGGTAAAGCTATATCCGTGCAAATAGAAAAGGGTTGTGAATACAGATCGTAAACACATTTTATACAACAAGCACTTTGACATATCCTGTTAGGTCAAAGATGTTATCATATTCCAATGGGATATGAAGTTTGTTACAATGGCTGATAACACTCCAAAGAGAACCACTACACCCTCATTCAGTGCTGTCGTAGATCTGTTGTAGTCAGGTTCATTGTCACAGCAGTAACATACTTTAGGACTAATATATGGAACGGAAGTGGCAAGAAACAGAAATTGATGGTATTACACTTTTTTTTATATAAAATGTCATTCACACTTGCCAACCATGCCTGGTGAGAGGCAATAGACAGCAGGACTATTAAAATAGGCTTCGTGTTGTAGTAAACACAAATGAAATGAAGTGGATATTCCATTTTTCTCTATTTAACATTATCTATAGGATGGTAAATGTACTAAATAATAATGACCTGTGTTGGAAACAAAATAGTATAATAAATGATGACCATTTTGTCTCTTTTGCATAGACACTCTCAGTTTTTGTATTTGCAGCCCCACCTATGATTCTGCGTGACAGTTTTGCAAATAAAAGGTAAATAAACATATAAACAGTTTGGGGAATCTAATGGAAGGAGTGTCCTGTAATTGGTACACTGGCTAATGTCACCATGATTTAGGCTATAAATGCATAACTCTATCATATAGTCATCAGTGCTCCAAAAGGTCATTGTTCATTCACTGTAGCACAAAATTAGTTCATGCCTGATTTGTGCTTGAGGCCTACCATGATAACAATCAGTAGATGATTGGACGCACACATTCTTAACATGGATGACCCATGACATCAGGGATGCAGAGGAGTCTGTCATTAGGTGTACAATGCTCCTCTGTCTCCTCTTATCTTGCAAGATGACTTTGAGATTTTTATTCTCGTTCACAATTAGAGCCACAGTCCAGCTTCGTAACAACAGTCTTGCTCAGGGTTCAGAAGTGCTAACAGACACTATGATTTCTATGCCAACTTTTTCCTAGAGAATAAAATGCCATTACTTAAACATTGGGCGACCTAAGTAAACAACCATTAACCTTTATAGTCATGAATTTCAGTGGCACTGTATTGAATTTGTCGCCATCAAACTGTCTCACAGGGATGAGGGGTTTAAACATGTCTAATTTGACTCTCTGGATTAACATAAGTGGCTCCCAAAACGTGTCTTACAGACTCGTTCGCTGTTTAAAACAAGTTGCCCACTCTATACATTTCTGTGAGTCAGTACTGAGGTGTACATTAACTCCAGAAATTATCATTGATTTTTTTGTTGTTGATTCAGTCACATCTAATTAAGACCAATCCCCATAACAGAGGTCCTGTCAATTAAACAGTTACTTTGGTGTCACAGTCAATGTTGGTTAGATTAAAAATGCGGCTAACAAATTAAAAGAAAATAAAGACTTGCATTTATACAGTGCCTTTCATGACCTCAGGATGTCCCAAAACACATTGCAGCCAATGAAGTACTTTTGAAGTGCAGTCACTTTTGTAAGGTAGGAAATATAACAGTTTACAATGAATAAAACCAGATTTCTTTTTAAATCCTGGAAAAAGCATGGAACAAATTGGGACCTAGAAAAGATACACATATCAGGAACTTCCGATGCATGCTATGGAATGTCTAGCATCAGTACGTTCACCATATCTGTGCCATGTCTGAGCTGACAGCTACTATTTATACAACAATGACTTGCATTTATATAGCACCATTTAATGTAGTAAATCGTCCCCGCGCGGCCCGAGATCGGCTTTTTACAATGTGAAATTTCACGCATGCGCGAAACTTTGAATGGGCCGCGCAGCCCGTTAAAGGGACCACGCAACCAAATTTAAAATTAGGGGGAACATTTGTCCCAAGGTGCTTCACAGGAGCGAAATCAGACAGAAATTAGAGACTGAGCCAAAGGAAACATTGGGGCAGGTGGCCAAAGGCTTGGTCAAAGAGGTAGGTTTTAAGAAGCATCTTAAATAAGGAGAGAAAGGTGGTGAGGTTTAGGGAGGGATCTCCAGAGCTTGGGGCCGAGACGGCTGAAGGCATGGCTGCCAATGTTGGGGCGAAGGAAGTGAGGGACACACAAGAGGCCAGAGTTGGAAGGACGCAGCGTTCTCGGAGAGTTGTAGAGCTCGGGGAGTTACAGAGACAGGAGATATAAATGAATATATGATCCATGATCAGAAACATAGCTTGTCCTCTTTTCAAATATTAGATTTTCTGCTATTGTGAGCATACAGCTTCCCCAACACATATGCACATAAGTGTCAGCTTGGCTCAGTCAGTAGTGCTCCTGACCCAAATCAAAACATTTTTAGTTCAAGCCCCAACCCAGGATTTGTATGCATAACCCAGGCAGACACTTTGATGTAGTACTGATGGAGGGTAGCGCATTGTCGGAGTTGCTGTCTTTTGGGTGAGAAGTTGGAACAAGGGCCAATCTGGATGTTGATCTCATGGCTCGCCTTGCAAAGGAGCCAGGGGATCTTTCCTTGTACCCGTCCCACAACTAAAGAAACAGATTAACTGCTCATTCATCTCTCATTTGCAACTTGTGTGCAAATTGGCTGCTGTGTTTTACTGAACTCCAGAAATAATGGTTGTGAAGCACTTTGGGAAATCTTGAGGAGGACATGAGGTTGTGATAAGATGCTGTATAAATGCAAGCAATTAGGTATGAGAGAACAATATCAGCTTTAATGGTATTTAGTGTATATCTTAGTTTAAATGAAGCAAGGGCCATTGAAATGGTGTGTAGAATTTAGATTGTATATACATGCAGGAAATGTGCTTCTGAATATATAAAAGAGCTGGGGACTTCACTGTGCAGTCAAACTGACAGTATGTAGGAGGTATTTAAAACACGTGGGGGGAAAAATTCGGTTGCTTTGCGCCTCCCGTTAGCGCCCTAAGAGGGCGTTAATGGGGCGCAAAGCAACTAACGTCCGGGCGCGGCGATGTTTGCGCCGCTCGCAAAATTGACCAGACATTTTGCGGCGGCGCTAAACACTACCGCCACGATCTCCTGCGCCCGCAGATCATGACGTCAGTCGAGCGTGCAACGCCCCGGTAGCGCCCCGGACCGGATATTCAGTGGCGCCCACTGCCTTTGTGCCTGCCGCTAGCAACGACAGGTTGAGGGGAGCGTTTTGCAGTCGGGAAGGGACTGGGGGAGCGCTATTTAAAGGTGACCGCTTCCTGTCTTTTTTTGTCGGTGACATTTTTGCACCACGCATTCTGAGAGAGAGAGAGAGAGACTTCTGGAGAGATTCAACGCTGTGTGACGGTGTTTTGGGTACTGAGCAGCACTTTGCAAGGAAGGTCAAATCAAAATGAACCTGCATCGATTTAGAAGAGACTTGGGGGCTGCACTCTGAGCTCTTTCTCTGGGCCTCTCCATTGTTCTTTCCAGCAGATTTGATGTACAGGTCTCTCCAGGCCGAGATTCAAGGCCGCAATGAGCAGGGTGTGGATGGAGAGCAAGATTGACCCTCCCCTTTAAGAACTGGCTGGCGCCAGTGTGTCTGTGTTCCATTGCTGACTGACATCACCTGAGCTTCGCCAGCGCTCTGAGGTAGCGCCTCGCTCCTTGGCGTTAGCACCTTAAGAGAGATGTGTAGCGCCTGATTTAGCGCTGCAATCACCTCCAGGGGCGATAGAAGCCAAGTTTGCAAACGGAGGCGATAATTAGCGACAGGCGCTAAGCTTTGCCAAACGGGGCGATCCCAAATTTCTCCCCCGTGGATGCTATATACTCCAGATACAGTGTATAAAGCACATCAACATTTTTATACATGTTGTGGAATTTTAAATAAATATTGGCTTAACACAATAAGAAAGGGTAATGAATAAATTAAGCCAAGCGGATTGTACTTGGTCTGTGGAAGAATGAGTTTGATGGGCTAAATGACCAGTTCTTTTGTTGTATGTTGATATTTTCTTATTTACGAGAGCTTAAATCATTGAGATGAGAAATTGTTAACAGATCTGAGGCATAGAAACAGTCATAGACAATGAACTATTTTAACTATATAAATGGAGTTGAAGTACAGTTCAGCCATGATGTAAAAGAATGACAGAACTGTCTTGAGGGGCTGAATAGCCTACACCTGGTCCTATTATCCTACATCATTATGTAATCCTTAAAGAACAATGGTTGAACTGTTGCATCATTTTGAATATGCATGCAAGAGTCTGAGTTGGGCTGTGTAGTATTTTAGTTCCTTAGGAAAGTTTGACGTCCAAGGTGATTCCAGCCAGTTGAATGTAAAACCCCATTTGAATTACTGAAATTAAAGAACAGTGATCCAACAGTGGCTTGCAGCCATTTTGCCAGAGACAAAACCCATCTGGACTAATACGATAGCAAAATACTGCGGATGCTGGAAATCCGCAATAACAACAGAAAACGCTGGAAAAACTCAGCAGGCCAGGCAACATCCATGGAGAGAGAAACGGAGTTAATGTTTCAGGTCGAAGACCCTTCGTCAGAACTGGAAAAAAAAGCAGGAAAAGGAATAGATTTTAAAGCAAGTGGGGGCTGGGAAAAGGGGGAGGGGATGAAGGAACAAAGGGGAAGGTCAGAAGCAGGAGAGATTAAGAGACATTGAGAGACATTAAGAGTTATTCAAGGAACAAAGGCTGGCTCTAGATGAAGTGTGAATGGCGCTAGCAGAATGAAGGACAGCTGCCATGTGGGAGGGAAGAAAAAAGCCCAGATGAAAGTGTGGATTAAAAAAAAACCTGGACTAAACCTGGTGACCAATCTACATTTGTGTAGATATGATGGTTGTGCACCATTTCCCATTATCCAATTATCTGGCCTGGTGGAATCATCCGGCTACTAAAGTTGTAGGATGCCAATTCATACCCATGATTCCCACCCACCAGGTCTATTCCCAACTTTTCTGCATGGGGAGGGTCACTTCCCAATGGAGTGGGAGGGAAACTCTGTGGCTGAGGCACGTAGGTCAGTCGCTCTCCCACACTTCAAAAGGCAGGCTGCAGAGTAGCGCAACCAAAGGCCTAGAGACAGGTGCTGTGCACATGCTGATGAATGGTGCCTAATGCAGGCGGCGTTAGAGAGGAGGGGTTTGCAAAATGGGAAGAGGGGAAATGTAAAAGAATCCTTACTAGTCTATCTAAGTGAGCCCTGTCTGGTGTACTGTAGGCGGGACGTAGTGCACCAGTTAACAGGCGATATGTACGATAGCAAAATACTGCAGATGCTGGAAATCCGAAATAAGAACAGAAAATGCTGGAAAAACTCAGCAGGCCAGGCAACATCCATGGAGAGAAAATAGAGTCGACGTTTCGGGTCTAACCCTTTTTCAAAACAGGCAATATGTGTTTGGTTATCATATAAAATGACGAACCTGCACTCTCCATACAGAATGAAATAACAACAGAAAATGCTGGAAAAACTCAGCAGGCCAGCGCAGCATCCGTGGAGCGAGAAACAGAGTCAATGTTTCAGGTTGGAGACCCTTCGTCAGAACTGGAAAAAAGCAGGAAAAAGAATAGATTGTGAAGAATTGTTATTTCGGATTTCCAGCATCCGCAGTATTTTGCTATCCATACAGAATGAGGTGTATCGTATTTCATCCGTCAAGTGTGACTTTCTCAAACACAAGCCTGCCTCCAGTTTCTCTTCTGTCAATCTAATACCGCAACACTTAAAATTACAGCTCACAGGTCATGTGCCTTTCTTTACCTGCAGTTTGCCTTTTGCACTCTTTCTCCCCCCACCGTCTCCAATCATACTGCTCAGCTTTCTGTCAAAGCACGAGGGGCGGGTAGACCACCAGACCCTTCAGTTCTGAATTACAATGTTGCCAGTTCTTCCAGGTTGCCCCAGGTCTTTCCCATTGGTGCAGATATGTGAGACTGCGAAACCTCCAGAGTGTGCTTATTTCTTTTTCTCGTTGCAGGATCTCTGCAGTTCTTAACTGTCTGAGGCCACGGAGCTAGCAGTCCGCATATTGGTCTTTCACACTTGACTGCTAGAGCCCTTGCACTTTGTTTAATCATCACCTTTATTCAGTGTGAAGCAGTGGAATAGGGGAACCCGGTACAGCAGCAAAACCTTTGTACAGCTTCAAGGGAACAGATTTGTAACAGAGAGAAGAAGAACGGAGGAAAAGGAAGAAAAAATGTGTAAAAAATCTAAAGGTGTCTGAGTCCATGGGACAACCAGGCAAAGAAAATGTTTAAAAGCAAATTAATGAAGACGAAGAGAAAATTGGAACAAAAAACACAAAGAATAAGTAAAAGTTGATAAATTTGATGAATGAAAAAACAAAATTAAAAAAGGAAAGGAGATAAGTTGAACTATTTTCTTGAATTTTGGTTTAGATCTTATCCCTTTATTATTTGCTCGTCTCTTGCATCTATCACATTCTTTTCCTCAAGCTCTCTACTTGCTGATTTTAATTTGTTGCCATTGTCAGGAGCAGTACTGTTCAGTCATTTTATGAAACGTCATTCATGCAGAAAATATATTTTCCAGCAGTTTTGTTTTTTTTGTCATTTTTTGTTTCTTTTTTAGGTGACACGCCCTCAGCCAGGCCAGCCTTTGTACCTCTTTGACCAAGCTTTTGGTCACCTGTCCTAATATCTCCTTATGTGGCTCAGGGTCAAATTTTGTTTGATAACGCTCCTGTGAAAAGTTGTTGTTATTGTAGTAGCCCAAAATCAGGTACACTGACGGCAGCAGAAGCAAGTCGATCCCCATAACATAAGCTGCCATGGAAACGGGGTCAGGCTGCATAGGGACTGGGGCAGACAGGCCTTGGCCATATGGAGCTCAGCAAAAAATTAGTGATGAATCCTGATTCAGCTGACCTCATAATTCTACACATGTAGCTAAGATTCTGTGGCTGCTATTCTGGCCAGGTATGGACACACAGAGGGATAGTCACACAGGGTCAGTGTATTAGTCCACCTGGGTCTCAGTAAAAATGGTTAAATGTATAATGTTGGTAAACTTTACACACATAATCGGAACACTGTTGAATATACCTGCTTGCAGATAGAACACACTGAGGAATTCTTCAAATTATTTGCTCTTAAATTACATTGTACACATTTGACAGCTCCTTCAGAAGAAATGTACTGTACAGGTGTCTTATATGGGCATAAGAGTAAAATGTCCTTAGAAAAATTGTATACACTTTAGTTAAATGTAGTTCCTAATATGCACTTCAAATGCTTTTAAGCCCAATAATTCAAGAATATTTTAGAATTAACCTAGTGCTTTACTGATGTGATGGTAGTAGTTTAATGTACTGTTTTTTTGGGGAGAAAAAGTGCATTAAAATCACATCTCTCTCTCCATTTCCATTAGGAGAATATGAAAAAGCCTTAAACGGAACACATATAACCCATCTCTAATGCAGCTTAAAGTAGATATTTAAGAGCTCTCACTCAGAAGGCAATTGTAACATTTGAAAAGCTACTCCAGTTTTTGGCAGCTGTCTTTTGTGAGAGTCTATGGAAGTCATTGTGAAGCAATAAAATTGATCTTCGATGCAAGGCTACACGGAACACGTTTAATTGTCTCTTAGTCTGTTAACAAGGGTCTTCTGGAAGTTTTTAATTTCCAAATGCAGTCTTGAGGAGGTCACTAATGTGATCCACTGTATCAACTGGAGAGATAACATCATAAATCAAAGTAGACTACATATGACTAAATGTGCGAGACACTGATTTTTTTTTGTTGAAAAATGATTTTGAGAAGTGTCTGCATTCAAATTAATTGATATTCCGTTCAGGCTTGTATCTTAGTGCAATTCGCTAAAGTTGTATTCCTGTAAAGAGAAGCTGAGAGAATAAATTACAGTGAGATAAAGAGGGATCGTGAGGTGTTGATAAAGCAGAGATGGTAGAGGTGAGAGAGAAGAAAGTAAAGAACATGTTGACATGTAGTGAAATATGACTCATTATAAAATTCATGTTTAGGCCATATCGGTCTAGGGACACCATCCGTCACAACATCACTCTGCTACTAATGAGCTCTCATTGAATATTCATACCATCGGAGCATGGCTACTCACACCCTAGGCTAATTCCTGGTAAATATCTCCACCTCAATCCCCGACTTTACCCGAGTGACTTTTTGTTATGTCACGGCAATTACAGTGTAAAAGTGCTGCGAAAGATTGATTACTTTGGTCTGTGGTTCAATTGTAAATTAGAATACGCTGCCCCTGGGGAAACAGAGGCCTATTTGTGATTAAGAAAAGCTCCATAATAGACTAATAGATAAAGTTCTTTCTCTACTTTCAGGCAATTAGCTTGATGAAATAGCCTTTTTGTGCTTCCTGGATATGTAAACTGATACTGTAATGAAGTGCAAGATGTTTATTCCCCTTTTTCACCTTTCAGTACAGGAAAACACTTCTTTAATGTTTACTTGATCTTCAAATTAGATAGGAAAGGATAGAGTTCTTCAAACCACATTAGTTCTTTGGCGAGAATGGTTCCTCAGTGGAATCTCTGAGATCCAACACTAAATGACAATGGGTTACTCGCAAGTTATAACCTTACAGAAACTGATTATAATGTAGAGTGCTAATATATCACAATAACATTTTCACTTCCCTCCCTTCTCCGCCCCCAATGCTGTAGTTGCTTCGACACTACTATTGCACAAAGACTTCATGGGGCTGTGAATTATTTTTAACACACTTACTTTTAATTGTAGATGAAGAATTCTACTAATGATAACTTAATAATCTGACCACATCTGCTGAAACCAAATTGATTTCTGCAAACAAGAAAGAAAAGAAAGACTTTCATTTATATAGCACCTTTCACGGCCTGTGCCTTAACATGCCACTTCAGTTTGATATTTTACAATGTTCCTATTTTTGCTGCAATAATACCAATTTAAAGAAAGAACTTGCTTTTATATGGCGCCTTTCATGACCTCATGAATGTCCCAAAGCGCTTTGCAGCCAATTAAGTACCTTTGAAGTGTTGTCACACTGTAAGAAAACAAGGTGATCACGGCATATGGATGTAAATTATTCTAGAAAATAATGCGTGGGTCTGGGACCTCCTGGGACTTGCCTGATTACCCAAGCACAGTCGGGGAGGAATTTGTTAATGGCGCACCCCTGAACTGGCTGCAGTTATTTAACTTCTCCCAGGAGGTGGGGGGGTGGGGAAGGGAGGGTTAGTGTATGGGTATGAAATCAGCCGAAGGCTGGGAGTAAGCACATGTGGGCCTGATGGCTTTTTCTCATCCTGGATACGTAAATGTAAACATATGGGACAAATAACTACAAATCACAGTTAAGTATGAAACTAGAAATTGTAATGGAACATACAAATACCATGTAATTCGCTCTCGGTGTTATCCCATATAAATTTCAGTAGTAATTATGCAATATTTCCAGTAAGTGAAATCATTCTCCACAGAAGACATCTGTGGGACTGATGTTTCATCAAGAATAGTTTCTATTGTCATCCTAAGGGTTGTTTCTGTAAGGAAGGCTTCAAAATGAAAATGCAGGACTGCTGTCTTACTGCAGTTATCTTGTACCCATTTGATTTTAATATAGAACCAAGAACTCCAGGATAAACGGGAAATTTTGCAATAAAAACAGAAAATGCTGGAAATAATCAACAGGTCAGGCAGCATCTGTGGAGAGAGAAACCACAGGTTTTGCAAGTAGCTTTGATGTCTGTGCTCCAAACCCTACCTGTACTGCCTGAAATGAATCCCATTTTCCCTCCTACTGTGCTTAACATGAGTTGGGCGCACCGGAGAGCATTTTATCTTCTGTCACTTTCTAGTAACTTAATTAGAAAGTAACCAGAGACAGTAATACGGTTTCTTGTATCCAGGGCCCTGGGAATCGGTCGTAAAGTTTTCTAATCCTGCATTAAGAATTCGTCTGGTGATCTGTGTAGTGATAACGCAAATGCACTCGTGAAGATCTGTCCCATGTGCTATTCCTAGTATACTTTACATATACGATTTCACGAGAATCACCAAGTACAGGAAATCCTCACAACTGTATTTTATGACGTTGCTGCACATCGAAGCTAGTTGGAATTCTCCCCCTCCCCCCAAGTCCCATATCAAAAAAATTAAACAGGACAGCAATTAAATTAAGAATGCATAATAGGATTGATTCCCTAATGGTTGGATTCAGGAAATGGCCCCAACAGTCAGTTTCGGTGATATTATCTCATTGAAATAATTGTAATATACTTCCAGCACTTTTTCCAATGGGAAAGAGCAAAATGGCAGCAGGTTCGTTTGGCATGTGAAGTGCAGCGGCCCTTTGAGGGCTGCTGCTCTTAAAGGGCTGCAACACTTAAAGGGCTCATACTTTTAAGTGACCGCTGCTCCTTTCTTTGGGCACAGACTGTTGTGGCTCACTTTGGAGAAAAGGGTGGCACTGTGCCTAGGCCAAGTGCCAAAATTGCCACCTTCCAGGAGGAGATTCTGGATATGCTGCTGGAGCAGGAGCAACAGAGAAAGGTTTCAATTTCTGGGATTGAGTGGAACACGCCCATATAAGGCAATGTACAGCAAGCATGGCACGAGGTAGCCAGCAGAATCAATACAGTATTCCATGTCCATAGCTCATAGAAGCAGATGAAGAAGCTCTTCACCCTGAAGAAGAGTGACAAGGTACAGTTGAATAAAGTGTGCTAAATCAAATGAAATGAATCTCTGTGCTATGCATGCAATCAAGCACTGTTCCCCCAATATGCTTTGGGACGTCCTGAGGATGTGAAAGGCGCTATATAAATACAGGCTATATTTTTCTTTAATGCAGGTGAGCCAGCACCTTGCACAAGTACCTGTCAATCACTCCAGCCCCCATAAGCACCAGCTCACACACATTTACTATAGGGGAATCTGAAGAAGAGGGTCAGGAATTGTCATCTTATGAGACACCAGGCACAAATGAGGAAGAGCAAGTGGAGGTGACAGGCGATCAGCAGCAACAAGAGGAAGGGCCAGACATGCATCTGCTGCAGAACCCATGGATTCATACTTTACAAGAGATTGCATGCAGAGCTAAACTTATTAATCAGCAGAAGCACTTTGTGACGTCCTTCAGAGCTTCCTGTGTGGAATGGCAGAGAATAGACAGTAGTTCTTACATCTGTGCAGGCATTAAAAAACGGTTTTGGGAACCTGCAGTCTACCACAGAGGAAGTGGCATTATCTGTGGGGGCCCCCGAGGACAGAACGTCCCAGTGTAGATACAACTTTGCTGTCCAACCCAGTGTCACCATGATTGAGACCTGGAGCTTCAGTTTACAGGGAGCTTCACTTCTGATCTCAAGAGGCTCGGCGATTGGCTTGAGAAGAAATTGGGAGCATTCTTCCCATTCTTTAGCAACATACAAGTGACCCTTCCCACACAGATCCGTCATGATCGTCAAGGGACAACCAGCAACTGGGCACGGCAGGAAGAGTCAATGATGAGGCATCTATCTCTCAGGATGATGACCTATTTGCCCAACCCAGTTGTCTCCCTCAGAGGACTATAGCAGAAGCAGGTAGGGGACAGGAGCAAGGGCTGAAGTGCTGCCAGTAATTGTAGGCCCTGCAGAAGAAAGGGAATCATCAAAACAATGTCACGTGGTCCCTATTGAGGAGCTGGCCACCACAAGTAATGGAACTTAGAAGGAGCACATGACTAAGAAGCAGGTGACATAGACCCTACACACTCACCAAGGTCGAGCACCAAAAGCTAAAAGTTAAAGCAGAGACACAGAACCTGAGTAGGAAAATAAACTGGTTGCACATTCTTTGGAATGTACTTTGTAGATTAAATGTCAGAAAAGACATCTGAATGTTACAGATGGTGGGACACAGGCTGCGAGAATAGAAAAGGCAGTGGTGATTGAGCAGAGTATGTTGTTCAAGAGCCAGTATATTATGGAAATGACCATAGGACTGTTCACGGGGAGCCATAAGTACAACTTTTAAGGGAAAATCCTACTAATGAATAATTGACGGATCAGTTTTCCTGACCGCTCATCAGCCCAGTTTTCCATCCTCCTTTTCCTCATTGGTTGCAAAGTGCTTTTAGATGTCTTGAGGATGTGGAACGTGCTATATAAATTCACGCTCCCCTTTCCTTTCTTCCTCCCCCTTCTCAGTGAAGGCTGCAGACTGCAGCATTAGAGATTAGCGTGCAAAATTAAGGCACATGGGATTGGGGGCAAGGTATTGACTTGGATAGAGAACTGGTTGGCGGACAGAAAGCAAAGAGTTGGAATAAACGGCTCATTTTCCGAGTGGCAGGCAGTGACTAGTGGGGTACCGCAAGGATCGGTCCTAGGACCCCAGCTGTTCACAATATATATTAATGATCTGGACGAGGGAATTGGATGTATATCTCCAAATTTGCAGTCAACACAAAGCTGGGTGGGAGGGTATGCTGTGAGGAGGATGTCGTGAAACTCCAGTACGATTTGGACAGGTTGGGTGATTGGGCAGAAACATGGCAAATGCACTATAATGTGGATAAATGAGGCAAAAACAGGAAGGCAGATTATTTTTTGAATGGCAATACATTGGGAGAAGGGGAAGTGCAAAGAAACCTGGGTGTTCTTGTGCACCAGTCGCTGAAGGTAAGCATGCAGGTGCAGCAGGCGGTTAAGAAGGCAAATGGTATGTTGGCCTTCGTAGCAAGTGGGTTCGATTACAGGAACAAGGATGTCTTGCTGCAGTTGTACAGGGCCTTGGTGAGACCGCACCTTGAGTATTGTGTGCAGTTTTGGTCGCCTTATCTGAGGAAGGACGTTCTTGCCATGGAAGGAGTGCAGCGAAGATTCACCAGGCTGATACCTGGGATGGCAGGAATGACGTATGAGGAGAGATTGTGTCGATTGGGCTTATACTCACTGGAGTTTAGAAGATTGAGAGGGGATCTCATCGAAACCTATAAAATTCTGTCAGGCCTGGACAGACTAGATGCAGGAAGGATGTTTCTGATGGCCGAGGAGTCCAGAACCAGGGGTCATGGTCTAAGGATAAGGGGTAAGCCATTTAGGACTGAAATGAGGAGGAATTTCTTCACCCAGAGAGTGGTGAACCTGTGAAATTCTCTGCCACAGAGGGCGGTGGAGGCCAATTCATTAAATATATTCAAGAAGGAGTTGGATATATTTCTTAAGGCTAAAGGGATCAAGGGATATGGGGAGAAGGCAGGGACAGGGTACTGAATTTGGATGATCAGCCATGATCTCATTGAATGGCGGAGCAGGCTCGAAGGGCCGAATGGCCTACTCCTGCTCCTATCTTCTATGTTTCTATGTAAGAAGGCTCACTACCACCTTCTCAAGGACAACTAAGGATGGGCAATAAATATAGGCCTTGCCAGCGACGCTCATATCCTCAGAATGAATTAAATAAAAGGTTTCAAGTGGAGCCATGAGCTTAATTTCATTTCCTTACTACCTCTGTTTGGGTGTTAATAGCGAGGGCTCCATTCTGCCTGCTCCCTGAAACAGTGCTGACACAGTTGATTGGCGCAAAATGAACATATTGTGGCTGCTGTTAGGGTATCGTGCATTCCCCTCCAAAATTCTGTGCCTGACCACGGACTCGTGATCGCAGTAATGCTGGGCCCTACCTACCTGATTCCAGGGTTCACATGCAGAATGCAGAATGTGTGGGTGAACTCCATGAGTGTACCATTGGGGAATGAACCCTAACCTGTACATTGATTATGTAAAGGGCAGTGTAGGTAGACATTTCCTCTCGTGCACTTCCCTTGTGTGGTTTGAGTGCGAGCAGTTGGTATGTTTATGTTTCCTGGGAAGAACCAGTCTTCGCGCCGCTTGCGAGTATTAATGGTCTTACTAAATTCTTGTGTACTTTTCTCTCAGATTTAATATTTAAGATACTTTTTAATCAGTTCAGATGCAGCTAACTTTGGGAAGATCATTTTTAGGCTGGTAGAGATTTTTCTATAGGTCATCGTGTAACAGAAAATGGCTTCTCTTACAGCAACGTTTATAATTGTCTTTAATCATAGTTGTTACCTTTAAGTGTGTGCGCTGTTTAAACAGCGCAGGATCGATAAAATCGCGATCTGACGCGATGACGTCATCACGTGGGTCATGTGACGTTCCCAACGGCGGGAAACGTGATGACGTCATGACATCAGGGGGGTAGGGCGTTTCAGTTCAGTCCTCGTGGATCCAGCTTGTGTATAGACCTGTTTGGAGTTTCTCCTGCGTTCTTTTGTTTATAACGGTTTCAGTACATTAAACCACGTTTGTTTAACTATCAGTTTCAACTGCAGTATTTTCATAGTAGTGTGAAGACACCTACACCTCCATAAATCCGCCTGCAACTTCCATCATTCTGAAAATCCAGAACACACAAGCTCACTGCAATATCAGTCATTTGCTGCTGGGGATTCCATGGCTTGTTTTTGGCACAGATGGAGCATCATGGTCTCCGTTGTATTTGTGCCCCTCTGAAGACCTGTAGGGGGAAAAATTGGGTTGCTTTGTGCCTCCTGTTAGCACCCCCAGGGGGCGCTAAAGGGGCACAAAGCCCCTAGCGCCCAGGCGTGCCGCCGCTAATGCCTTCCGTGAAATTCAGCGGGAGGTTATTGGCGGCAGTAGCCGGTAGCACCCCGCGGTGCTGCGCCACCGGTGATGACGTCATCGCCGTGCGCAGTGCCCCGGCCGCAAACTTGGGTTGTGCCCCCTGACCTATCTATGGACAATATGTCCGGCAGGATCAGGGTGGTGTTTTTGCAGCCGCGGCGGCACTACTTAAAGGGCAGGTGTCGGGCGGCCATTTTTTTTGGGCCGACTGCCAGCACCTGCCCCCTTCCCCATTTTTCTTCGGGGGTGCCGGCCGCAATCGCTCAGCCCGGGTTGTTTTCCCGGCACCCCGCTCCCCGGTGGTCCAGCAGGGCCCCGGTGTGTGCAGCACTTGGCCCCTCCCCTTTAATCAGGGGAGGGAGGCCGGCAATGATGCGGCAGTACATGCCGACGCACGTGGCATTGTTGCACGTAGCGCCATGAAATTCACTGGTAGTGCCCCAAGAAGGAGGGGGAGGGCTTCCAGTAGCACCCTGCCTCCTGCTTGGGGCGCTACCACTGAATTTATGGCGCAGGAGTGTTAACTTTTTCAGGGTGCTAAAATTAGCGCCCCGGCAACGTTAGCGCCCCAAAGGGGGTGCCACCGAATTTTATCCCCAAAAAGTGCAAATTCAGGTGGACTTTCTCCAGAAAGTGCTGGTGCCATTTTAAGCAACAAATAAAAGTACCTCGGTAAATAGATGCTGTTTAATCTTTCATTCTGTGCTCCTCTAAATGTGATGTTAGTCTGTGAGGCAGATCTGCTACTAAATTTATGTTAAGGTAGAGACTGCAGGGCCAGGAGAAAATGGTGCAGCTAAACCTGATCTCCACAGCAGCGTCCATGACCGTGCAATCACAACGTCCCAGGGGCATTGCTGTTTCACAGGTCAGGGCTACTAGGTGACACACTAAGTGGAGAGAATAACATCTTATCTTGTATTCTGATTTACGAATGTACAAAAATGGCGAGCGGGAAAAGACCAGCTGGTCCATCAAGCCGACTCCACACTCATGATGCCTGGAGCATCATGTCTAGACACATCCTATCATCCCACCTCCCCTCCCCCCCGCTCCCACCTCACCCCCCGCCCCCACCCCTGGGAGTGACAAAAAAACATTAAAAAAAAGAACAGAACCAATAAAGGAAAAGAAAACTCTGGAAAATTTCTCTCTGACCCCCCTCAGGTATTTAAACACCAGTCCAGCAGATCACATGGGCCATGCAACTTAGTGAGGTTTGGAGGTGCTAGTTACTAATTGAATCCAAGATGCTAACTACTGCACTAAACAGGAAATGGAGAACATTAAATATGTCATGCAGCTAGAAAGTTCTCGTGGAAAGTTTACAAACCCCTTCCTCAGATGTAGTTCCAACTGGAAGTAACTCCTGACTATGAGGTTACATCCTCCCCATACATGTACATACACTGACACATGCACATGCACAGAGACACACATATACACACATAAGAAAGCATAGAACAATCAGCCCATATAACCCACACTTTCCACAGATGATGCTCAATATACCCTATCGTGGACTCGACCCCACCTATTTAATCTTCTGACAGAAAGTCTCTGGTCAAATAAACTACCCAATACTTATCCATCATTATACCACCACTAGGCAACCCTGGCCTCCAGGCAACATTCCTCTTCTGCCACATAACACAGGGACTATTATGCTCTGTGGAATATTTGATGATCTCAGTCTATACTTATCCCTATAATCACCAATCCTAATCCTAACCAGAAACATATCCATCTCCCTTTCAAATAAGTTAATCATCTCTACATTGACCACTTTCTCTGGGAATCTATTCCACGTAACTGTTACTTTGTGCGAGAAAATGTTTCTTCTCACCTTTAGTCTTGAGGCTGGTTAATTTTAAACTTATTTTTATTTCTGCCAAACTCCAATGGCTCAGCAAAACTTTAAAGATCCTCATCCTCATTTTAAAATCCCTCCACAGCCCCCCACACCCTGATTGCCCCTCTCTACATCCCCACCTGCACCCTCCGTCCCTGGACTCTTTGGCCTAGAAATTCGGTTTTGGCGCAGCGAGGGCTTTAGCGCCGGAAGTTAGTGCCGGCGCTAAGTCCCCCTGCGCGTGCCAAAAATTCAGTAGCGCCGCGCCCAAACGGCTGCCGGCGCTACTGAGGGGTCTCAGCGCCTCAAAACTTGCGGCGCTATTCCGGCGCTGCGGCGCCCGCTGCGGTGCGGCAGGCTCGGGAAGTGCAGGCCTCCTCCTTCCGTTAAGGAGGAGCTGCCTGCACCCGGCCGCGGCCCACGATAATCTTTTTAAAAATGAGCCCGGCACCTCGGACAAGTGCCGGGCTTGCTTCTGTTCCGGGGGGGGGGGGGGGAAGTCCGGGGAGGGAGCTGCGGCCAGGCGGCCGGCGGGAAAGCAGCCGGCCGCCGTGGGGCCTTTAATGCGCCGGCGCAAAGTTCTGTAAGGCACCTCTGCCAGAACGTTGCTTGCGGCTGCCACGGGCGAGGCAGCCGCAACTCAATTTCCGAGTTCGGGCGGGTTACCATGGCAACCGGGACGCTGCGCACACCGATGACATCATCGGTGCCGGCGCAGCGCTACCGGCCTAACGCCGATTTAGGGCCCCTGTCAATTTCTAAACTGGCCATAACTTCGGCGCTAGGCCCTCTAGCGCCTCAAAAGCGGCGCTAAGGCCAGTGAATTTCTAGGCCTTTGAGTTTTGAGTTATTGCTGCTTCTCCATGTCCGAGGACAATCTTTCAACTGCCATGCTCCCGAATTCTGCAATTCTTTCCCGAAACCATTTTCCTTTCCTATCTCCCTCCCTGCCTTTAAAAGCCTCCTTAAAAGCTCATCTGTTTTGCTATGCCCTTCGTAGCGTTATCAGAGTAAGATCGAGCATAATGAGCAGTGGTTAAAATGCATGTTGTACTGTGGCAGTAGTTAGAGTCATTTGACAGTTACACAGAGACCCATAATTCCACAGAACGATTCTGGTGGGATAAAAGTAGGATGCAATTGGCTGGAGGGGAGGCAACAACAGGACAACTTATGAACAAAATTTATTTTTCCCGCTATATCCTCAACCCAGCTTTAATAAGATCAGAATGGGTGTCCTTTTGACTTTGTACAATAGTGTAACACGGGTTATAACGAGGCGGCAGCCCATTTTACATCTCTTCCCATTTTTATATCCATTGAAGTCAACAGAAATAAAAATTGGGAGAGGTAGCATGGGCTACTGATTTGCTATCATCCATTTTACACTTGCACACAAAGTCAAAATTACCCCCAATGTGTTGATTTGAAATTTATTGTGCACTGATAATGTGTTCCTGTAGCAAATGTAACATCATGGATGGTACAATACCTGTCTTTGCTAGTTGCACTTCTAAAACATGAAGGCCTGAATTTGTATTTTAGTCATTTTTCATGCAATTGCTAGTCATATAACTTTGTTATCTAGAACCTGCTTTCATGCCTTGATCTAATACTTTACAATGTTAATTGCTTACCTTTACATTTTGGTTATGGTCAGAGAGCTTTTGTGCACTTCCTGACAGATCAGTGCATGGATAACACCACAGTGACTCTTTCTATTATATTCTCCAACACCTGTGAATGCTCTGTTCTGTTGGTGGGGGTGCCTCAAAGATGGCATTTCACCATCCCATTGTGTGTTGGATGGAAAAGATATAAGATAATTACTAATAAATCCAATAGGGAATTCAGGAGAAACGTCTTTACCCAGAGAGTGGTTAGAACGTGGAACTCGCTACCACATGGAGCAGTTGAGGCGAATAACATAGATGCAATTAAGGGGAAGCTAGATAAACACATGTGGGAGAAAGGAATAGAAGGTTATACTGATAGGGTCAGATGAAGAGGAATGAGAGGAGTCTCGTGTGGAGCATAAATACTGGCATAGGATGGGCCGAATGACCTGTTTTTGTGATGTACATTCTATGTGTGTGTTTGAAAAAACCTGCAGGCCTCTTCACCAAATCTTCATCTGCTCCATTGAACACTGTTGTGCACTTCACAGATGGCATTGCAAACCATAAGTGTTTAATACTGATGAAGTGCCTTGTTTGATACCTAAGAGTGGCTCAGCAGCATTATTACAGGTGCCTTCTAGTTGCTTATCAGTTGCATGTGCGTTCCAGCGACATCAATCTTGCAAGAATATCACTTTTCAAAGTAATGCATTCCTGTGAGCTTGCAGCAAAATAAAAGCACTGTTCTAACATATTTTCTGTGTCCAAGGAAGACTTTTCCTACTTAAGATCCCTGGTTGTTTATGGTATATAAGCCACTCTCCATTATTTTTTCCCCATTGGCAGTATATACATATAGAGCCCCAGTCAGTGGCCTGGCATAAAAGGAAACAAAATTCACCCAAGTGTGGTGAGCAAATTGGAGGGATTATTTACCCGTCTCCTACTTGAAAAGTTATCTCACCAATGCTTCTGAAGAGCAACACATTTAATCAGTTACCAGAAACTTAAAACAAGGAAACGTCATTCAGATAAAAGTCACAATTTACTTTTGACTCTTACAACTGAAAAGAAGATGTTATTTTTGATAACTTGCACCAATCTTATCAATGGTGCGTTGCTCCTGATAGAGCAGGTGCAGGGATTGCCAGTGCAAGATACAAGTCTCAAACACGCAACGCAAAAACCCAGCAGATAGCATGGGATCTCACAACATTAGAAGATAGTAAGGGACACAACTCCAGGAAAGTGCTTATAGGTTTAGAAAAAGATTGTTGGGTTGTAGTGTGTTCTGGGGTGTGGCACTATTTACTATTTAAAATTGATTGAACAGCACAATTGTAGTTTATAACTCACCAGGAGCACTTAATTAATGCTGCCAAGTAACACACATCAACCCCAATGGTTACTGTGAATGTGACTATCAAAACACTCACTTTAACATTTTTAAGTCCTAATCATAGTGCACGTTGACATTAGTGAGGTCACATTATCACCAAATATATAGCATAATATTGGCAACTTGACACCAGAAGAGAGGCACCAGTCAAAGGTGATCTCAAAGGGTCTAGACAGAGTAGATAGAGAGAAACTGTTCCCATTGGCAGAAGGGTTGAGAACCAGAGGACACAGGTTTAAGGTGATTGGCAGAAGAACCAAAGGTGACATGAGGAAACACTTTTTTACGCAGCGAGTGGTTAGGATCTGGAATTTACTGCCTGAAAGGGTGGTGGAGGCAGATTCAATCGTGGCTTTCAAAAGGGAATTGGATAAGTAGCTGCAGGAAAAAAATTTGCAGGGCTACGGGGAAAGGGCGGGGGAGTGGGACTAGCTGAAGTGCTCTTGCGGCGAGCCGGCACGAGCTCGATGGGCCGAATGGCCTCCCTCTGTGCTGTAACCATTCTATGATTCTATATCATATGTCTGTTGTGTCAGTTGAAGTATAACAACAGTCAATGCTCATTCAGCTTTCTAAATTTAAATAAATAGAAATCTGCCAGACCATTGTACTATGTTTCAATTTCAAATGATGAATAATCACAGCAGCTCTTCCCTACTGTTGAAAATTGTGCTGGCAGTTGGAGCAGACCTCTGTATCATTTAATTGCTCACGTACAGAGATCTTCATTCCTAAAACTCAAAAGCGAGTGGTATCATCGCAACTCTCTGTGACACACTGAGAGGGGGTCAGCACAACTGGGGTTTTATGCTGTTTCAGCCACTCAGCAAACTCTTGGAGGATTTTTTTTTGTAGGGTAGCAATATAAAATTTACTGTTGCTTTGCTTTAGGGTGATTGTGGTTATGGAAAGTTTGCGGCTGTCACAGTTTGCTTGAGCAAAAAGATATGGGAAGCTCCCAGTGTTTGAATGGAAGACTTGACATTGAAACCAAAGGCTTTCAGGATATATTATCATACAATATCTTTGCTATTTATGCTCCAGGACTAGATATGTTTTACATTGTGCCAAAATGTTGTATGGCAGCCACATTTGTTTCTTTAATAATGTGCCTCATGTATTTTTGTGACTGAATGAATGCTGAGAATTTTCTTTAAATTGTTGGCATTAAACGGATGAGGAAGTATTTGTTTATTGCAAAATGTAGCAGCTGGAGAAAAATGTGCCAGCGAAGCTTAATTGGTTGCACTCTGACCTCTGAGATAAAAGGTTCTGGGTTCAAGCCCCACCCCAGGACTTTACCACACAATATAGGCTGACACTTGCAGTGCAGTACTGAGGGAGGTGCTGCGTTGGTTGAGGTGCTGTCTTTCAACTAAGTTAATAAACCAAGGCCTGGACTGTCTGTTCAGGTGGGCAATAACAATCCAGTGACACTATTTAAAAAAAAGAGAAATGCCTTGATCAGCATTACTCCCTCAAACAACGAATACCACAAACCAGACTAAAAGGTCATTTGCTGTTTGTGGGATCTGGCTGTTGATGCGCTATCAATTACTCATAAAAGACTGAGAGTTAGAAGAGTAACCAAAGGCTTTTATTAACAACAGAATGGAGGTCTGCCTCGAGTGGTCGACCGGTCCAGGATACAAGGGCTGGGGAGCAGTCACCTTTATACTAGGACCTGTGGGAGGAGTCAGCCGAGGCATGTCCAGGCATGTACACAGTGGAATACAAACAGGACAAACAGGAATACAAACAGTGGTTTACCACATTCACCCCTTGTTTAAAATTGAGTCCGGCGGGGTGAAGTGTATTAAAAGTTAGTGTATTGGAGTCTCTCCGGAGGTCTTGTCTGCCGCTGTGATCGGCGTGGCGACGGCAGGGGTAGTGAAGCTTCCGGCGTCGAGTCCAGCGTAGGCTGTGGCACAGGCGTGTCGTCCTCGTAGATGTCGAGCGGGTCGCGGGGCCCAGGCCTGCCGTCTGCTGGGGCTGGATATCGGATCGTGGGGGGGGGTGGTAGTGGGTAGTGGGTTACTGTGGTCCCCGAGGGTGCAAGGTCTCTTATGGAGACTGTGTCCTCCCGCCCGTCCGGGTATGCGATGTAAGCATACTGGGGGTTGGCGTGGAGGAGGTCGACCCCCTCGACCAGGGGGTCCGTTTTATGGGTCCTCACGTGTCTTCTCAGTAGGACCGGCCCTGGGGACGTCAGCCATGGCGGTAGCGACGTCCCTGATGTGGACTTCCTTGGGAAGACAAACATTTTCTCATGAGGGGTGGCGTTAGTGGCAGTGCAGAGCAGTGACCGAATAGAGTGGAGCGCATCGGGGAGCACATCCTGCCAGCGGGAGGTTGGAAGGCCCCTGGGGCTAGATTTTCAGTATAGGCAGTTTTGGGGCGCTAACCTTAGCGCCCGCCCGAAGTTAGCGCCCGCCCCAAAGTAGCGCCCCGTTGCCGGGAATTCAGTGGCTTCGCCCTAAGAGGTTGGTGGAGCGCTAAAAGAGGCGTTCCACTACTCTCTTTAGGCGCTAAGCCGGCGGTCCAGAGGGATAGCGCCCAGGCGGGGCGCAGCACGGGTGCGGTCATTTTTGCACTGACAGCAGACCCCGTGGTGCCGACCAGCTCTTAAAGGGGGAAGGGACGAATTGGTCTGCTGCCACGCCCTGCACACTGCAGCCTTGCAAAGAGGCCTCAACACTACTGCTCAGCCCCAGGGAGTCATGGCAACGCCAGAGAAGGCCCGTCAGCGTGCCCTGCGCTTCTCAGAGGGTGATCTGGACATCATGGTCACAGCTCTGGAGGTGAGGCGCAAGATCTTGTTTCCAGACAGTGGGAGGAATCCAACCCACCACGACTACACAAAAGCCTGGAAGCAGATCGCCCAGAGGGTGACGTTCACCGGCGAGGCCCCCAGGACCCACACACAATGCCGTAAGAAATACAACGATCTGACCAGGATTGTGAGGGTGAGTAGCCTTTCCAGTCTCCTCCTCATTCTTGCATGTACACCTGACATGATGGGCAAAGGGACCTGAAAGTCCTTTTGGCCAGCCCTCAGCCAGCAGCATTGGGACAGTCATGAGCATCAAATGGCCATTCGGCACTCTACACTTTGGCCAAGCTATTCCACCATGGGAGGCAGTGGACAGTACATCAGGGCTTCACTCTGTCCAAGCTATTCCACCATGGGAGGCAGTGCACACTACATCAGGGCTTCACTCTGTCCAAGCTATTCCACCATGGGAGGCAGTGCACACTACATCAGGGCTTCACTCTGTCCAAGCTATTCCACCATGGGAGGCAGTGCACACTACATCAGGGCTTCACTCTGTCCAAGCTATTCCACCATGGGAGGCAGTGCACACTACATCAGGGCTTCACTGCGCACTTACAGCCCGTCCTTTCTCTTGCAGGCTAAAGTAGCGTTTAATCGCCAGGCCCGTGCCAGGGGTGGCCGCGCCAAGCTGCAGAAGCTCACTCGGCTGGAGGAGCGCGTGTGTGTGCTCATGGGAGCACGTGTGATTGTCCCCACAGCGTGCGGTGTATCCGACCCTCCACTGCCCGGCAATGGTAAGGACCTCGCCTTTTGGCCCTCTCGCGTCGCACTGGCCCATCCGAGCTACCTCCTTTGCCACTGTCCCACCAATGCGCTGAATCCCACCAGTCCTAACTCCCTCGCTGACGCCGTCTCCTCACTCTGAAGCTACTCTTGTGCATTCCTGCTTTCAGCTGGTGACGACCAGGACCCTGAGGCTGCCAGTGACAGCACCTCCAACCAGGAGGAGGAGGAGGAGCAAGCCGGACCTTCGGGGGAACAGTCACGTCCCGCAGGAGAGGAGGAAATGCTCGACACCTCCTCACTGGACGAGTGCCTGGAGGAACTGTCGCAGGGCAATGCAGCTTCTGGGACCAGTGGCGTCCAGCCACCCAGCAGCCGTGCGCGTGGCCCGCGGCCTTCCCCCCAAAGGGGGGAAGGATCAGAGGGGAGTGCTGCTGCTCGGCACACTCGCCGTCACCAACGCGGCAAGGGTCCCCTAGTTCGGCCCCCTCCTCCCCAGCGGGAGAGTCGCGACTCCAGTCCGGACACCTTCACTTCGGAGGAGGTGCGGAAGCTCGATCAGATGGCCGACGACTCGGACCGGCGCCACACGGAGCTCATGAGCGTGGTGGGGCGCATGCCTGAGGCCATCGAGTCGCTGGCGACCAGTGTGCGCGAGTTCGGGGCAGCAACTGCCGCGACTGGCCGCATGCTAACTGATGCCGTCAAGACCCTGGCGGATGTGATGCGCGCGCACACCAGGACCACAGGGCCACTCACTGCTGCCACACGCGCTGTCTCAGGCAGGCATCGCCAGGGCAGGCGCCGCGCTGGACCATCCCAGCAAGCCGGCCGTCGGCTGATTGCTGCGGATCCTGCAGTGCGGGCCCGGCCGAGTGCCACCGCGCCACAGCACCAGCCAGCGCATCCCAGACGCCTGCTGGCCCACATTGCGCCATCCGTCGCCGCCATTCCCCCTCTGGGCCGTCAAGGGCAAGCGGCTGCAGCTGATGGTGGCCAGGCTCAGGTGCGCCACTCAGGAGACGGCCCCTCGAGGCCCAAACGCCGTGTAGGCCGCCCCCCAGCGGCATCTGGCGGAAGGGCATCTGAGCCTCAGGCGCCTTCCCCCAGCCTCGCAGCAGCCACTGGGCAGAGCTTGCGAAGGAGCAGCAGGCAGGGCAGGGGAGGCAAAATGCTGGCCAAGGTCTCGCCCTCGCGGGCCACTCAGTAGAGGGTGTGGCCAGCTTTCCTTTAATATGGCGGTGGCCATCTTTATTTTGCCCATGGTTGTGCTTTTGGAGGGCTTTTTTTTTGCGTTAGGCCGACGTTGAGGCCCGGTTTCAATAAAGGTGGAGTGGCTCCTCCCCAGTTTGTGGGAGTGAGTCGTTTGTTGGGCTTTTTGTGGGGCCCGTTTATTGTTTTTGGGGATTCATGTGGGAAGGGCTTTTCATTTTTGTTTAATAAAAAATTATCTTTATTCATGCAGTCTCCATGGTTGTTCTTCTTAGTGTTTGTTGGCTTCGCCGGCTGAGGGCTTGCGGAGCGGCTGCATTCATCTTCCCTCATGGCCCCTGGCCATTCCCTGACAGGGGGCTTAGAAGTACCGTGTAATAAGGTGGCGTCGTGCGGCCCTTGGCCCTGGTCGCTCCCTCCTGGGAACGTACTCCTGCTCCTCCTCCTCCTCCTCCTCCTCCTCCTCATGCTCCTCCTGCTCCTCCTCCTGAGGTGCTGGTCCAACGTCAGGTGGCAGTGCCTGAGTCCTGCGGATAGCCAGGTTGTGTAGCATGCAGCAAACCACCACAAATTGGGAGACCCGGTCCGGCGAATACTGGAGAGCTCCTCCGGAGCGATCAAGGCAGCGGAACCGCTGCTTGAGGACCCCAATAGTTAGCTCGATGATGTTGCGGGTGGTTTGATGGCTCTCGTTGTAGGCCTCTTCAGCAGCGGTCCTGGGCGCGCGGAGCGGGGTCATGAGCCAGGTGCACAAAGGATAGCCTTTGTCCCCGAGTAGCCATCCTCTTGGGGGAGGCTGTGCCTGGAACATGTCATGCACAGTACTCTGCCGCAGGATAAAGGCATCGTGGCTGCTGCCTGGGAAGCTGGCATTGACTGCCATGATGCGCTGCTTGTGGTCACAGACCAGCTGCACATTCAGAGAATGGTAGCCCTTCCTGTTGCGATACTGCTCGCCATGCTCCAGAGGGGCCCGCAAAGCCACATGCGTACAGTCAATGGCGCCCTGCACCAAGGGGAATTCCCCGAGTCTGGAAAATCCCAATGCGCGCTGATGCTGGCTCTCCAGGGCCATGGGGAAGGAGATGAATTGGCTTCTCCTTCTGAACAGTGCTTCGGTCACCTGGCGGATGCAGCGATGCGCGCCGTACTGGGAGATGTTTGCTATGTCCCCAGCAGCGTATTGGAAGGAGCCGGTGGCATAGAAGTTCAATGCCACTGTCACCTTCACTTCCACCGACAGAGATGTCCTGCACCTGAGCTTTGGCCGCAGATCTCGGCGAAGCAGGTGGCAGATCTCTGCAATCACCCCCTTCCGGAATCGGAGCCTTTTAACACATCGCGCGGCACTCATGTTTAGGTAGGAGCGCTGCTGGCGGTATAGCCTGACTGGGTAAGGCCTACGTGGCCGACGCCTGTAGCCCCCTCTGCCTCTAGCCAGGGCTGCCCCTCTCACAATGCGTCTGCGAGCCCTACGGACATGGAGCTGCAGCTCCGCGTTGGCACCCCATGCAACCCCCATCAAATCCTGGCAAACACTCTAATTTCCAAATGGCCACTTGCAGCGCTGTTGCCTGAGTCCAAAAATACCTGGCTCTTGCTGCTTGAAACCAGTTAGCTATCCTCCTTGTTGTGTCTCCAGAAATGTGTTGCACAAGACTGTTTTCTGAAATAATGGATGGCCTTTATACTGGAGAGGACGTTCCCTTTAATTAGCGCCCCCCGGGGCCCGCGCTGGTTGTGTTGCGTTCCTTTTTCCAAACGCTCCGGCCGCCCGCCGCACAATGGGGCGGTCCGACTGAAGTTTGCAATCGGGGCGGCCAAAGGGCGTTGCACGAGGATGTGACATCATTTTCTGCGCGCGCATCCGGGCGGGCGCTAAACTTTGCGCCGGCGCTAACGGGCAACTTAATTTGGGGCGGGGCGCAAACTGCGCTGCGCCCGGGCGCTACACGCATAGCGCCCGGAAATCACTTCTCTTAAGGCGCTAACTGCTGGCGCAAGCAACTGAAAATCTAGCCCCTAGACTTTAAGGCTAGCAGGACGGCCTTCCAAACTGTCGCATTTTCTCTTTCCACCTGTCCGTTCCCCCGGGGGTTGTAACTGGTGGTCCTGCTTGTGGCAATACCCCTAGTTAGCAGGTACTGACGGAGTTCGTCGCTCATAAACGATGAGCCCCGGTCGCTATGGATATAGCTGGGGAAGCCGAACAGGGTGAAGAGGTTGTTCAGACATTTAATGACCGTGGCACTGGTCATGTCCGGGCAGGGGAGGGCGAACGGGAAACGGGAGTACTCATCAATAATATTGAGGAAGTACACATTGCGGTCGGAGGAGGGGAGAGGCCCTTTAAAATCAACGCTCAGGCGCTCGAAGGGGCGAGTGGCTTTTATCAGGTGGGCCCTGTCTGGTCTATAAAAGTGTGGTTTGCACTCAGCGCAGACTTGGCAGTTCCTGGTCATGGTCCTGACCTCCTCAATAGAGTAAGGCAGGTTGCGGGCCTTGATGAGGTGGAAGAACCTGGTGACCCCCGGGTGGCAGAGGTCATTGTGGAGGACCCGTAATCTATCGATCTGCGCGCTGGCGCAGGTGCCACGCGATAGCGCATCCGGGGGTTCATTTAGCTTCCCGGGCCGGTACAAGATCTCGTAGTTGTAGGTGGAAAGTTCGATTCTCCACCTCAAGATCTTGTCATTTTTGATTTTGCCCCTCTGCTTGTTGTTAAACATAAAAGCAACTGAACGCTGGTCAGTGAGCAGGGTAAATCGTTTTCCGGCCAGGTAGTGCCTCCAATGACGCACAGCCTCCACAATCGCCTGGGCCTCCTTCTCAACAGCGGAGTGTCTGGTCTCCGGGCCTTGGAGGGTTCGTGAAAAGAAGGCCACGGGTCTCCCCGCCTGATTGAGGGTAGCGGCCAGGGCAAAGTCGGACGCGTCGCTTTCCACCTGGAAGGGGATGGATTCGTCCACTGCGTGCATGGTGGCTTTGGCAATGTCCTCCTTGATACGGTGGAAGGCTAAGCGGGCCTCTGCCGTCAAGGGAAAAGAGGTGGACTTGATCAGCGGACGGGCCTTGTCCGCATAGTAGGGGACCCACTGGGCGTAATAGGAGAAAAACCCTAGGCACCTCTTCAGGGCCTTGAGGCAGTGGGGCAGTGGAAGTTCCATAAGGGGACGCATCCGGTCGGGGTCGGGGCCGATGACTCCGTGTTCCACAACACAGCCAAGGATGGCGAGGCGGTTTGTGCGGAATATGCACTTCTCCTTGTTATATGTCAGGTTTAGGAGTTGGGCGGTGCGGAGGAATTTTTCGAGGTTTGCGTCATGGTCCTGCAAGTCACGGCCGCAGATGGTCACATTGTCCAGATATGGGAAAGTGGCCTGCAACGCATTTTGATCTACCATCCGGTCCATCTCCCTTTGGAAGATGGAGACCCCATTGGTGACGCCAAAGGGAACCCTAAGGAAGTGATAGAGGCGGCCGTTTGCCTCAAAGGCAGTGTACTGGCGGTCCTCAGGGCGGATGGGGAGCTGGTGGTACGCTGATTTCAGGTCAATGGTCGAGAAGACGTGGTACTGCGCGATCTGGTTGACCATATCAGCTATACGGGGGAGTGGGTAGGCGTCCAGCAGGGTGTAGCGATTTATTGTCTGGCTGTAGTCGATGACCAGGCGCTGCTTCTCGCTGGTCTTAACGACCACAACCTGGGCTCGCCAGGGGCTGGTGCTGCCCTCAATAATCCCTTCTTTCAGGAGCCGCTCCACTTCGGTTTTAATGAAAACCCTGTCCCCGGCACTGTATCGCCTGCTCTTTGTGGCGATGGGCTTACAGTCGGGGGTGAGGTTAGCAAACAGTGGTGGGGGGGTGACTCTGAGTGTGGAGAGGTTGCACCTGGTGCGCGGCGGGCAATTTGGAAGCTGCTGGCTGCGGACTGTGAGTGGGGGTAGGGGTCCACCGTACGCCATCGTAACACTTTTAAGGTGGCACTGAAAATCTAACCCCAGCAGGACGGCAGCGCAGAGGTCAGGCAGGACCAGAAGTTTAAAATGATCGTACACGGTCCCGTCTACTACGAGTGTCACCACGCAGTAGCCGCCGATGTCCGCCGACTGGGACTCGGAGGCCATAGAAATCCGCTGTTGCGCAGGCAGGACTGGGAGAGAGCAACGCCGCACCGTGTCGGGGTGGATGAAGCTCTCCGTGCTCCCAGAGTGAAAAAGGCAGATTGTATCGTGACCATTTACCTTAATGTCCATTGTGGAACTGGCCAGTTGGTGCGGTCTCGCTTGGTCCAGTGTAACGGATGCCAGCGTAGGGGTCGGTGTGTCGCTGCGGGTATCAGATGAGGCGGTGTCGGGGGCCTGCTGCGTCCCGGCTGTCGTCCAAGATGGCGGCGTCCATGATCCCCATGTGGCTGGAGGCATCCAAAATGGCTGCTGTACCGGTGATTCGCACACGGCCGGGGAGGTCCAAAATGGCGGCCTGCATGGCCCACATGCGGCGCTGCTGGGGTTCGGGGTGGCTTTGGCCCTGCAGACGCTAGCGTAGTGTCCCTTCTTCCCGCAGCCCGAGCAGATCGCGTTTTTCGCCGGGCAGCGCGCTCTGGGGTGTTTTGCCTGGCCACAGAAGTAGCATTTCTGGCCTTGGGGCACTGCTGTCTGGCCTTGGGACACTGCTGCGGTAGTTGGGCCGTTGTTGGGGTGTGGCTGGGGTGGCACGGCGCTATGAGGCGGTCCTACCGTGTCCCAGGCTGTCATTCCCCGCGGCGTCCACGGTGCAGAGGAGTAGGCATCCATGCCCTGGTAGGCTGCATCCAACGATAGTGCGAGTTCAGAGGCCTTGTTGAGGTCGAGGTTGCTCTGCTCCAACAGTCGCTGTCGTGTGTAATTGGATCTGTGGCCCGCTACAAAAGCGTCCCGGATAAGTTCCTCTGTGTACACGGCGGCCTTTACATCCTTACAACCACAGGCCCGGCCAAGCACAGACAGTGCCTGAAGGTATTCCACGGTCGATTCCCCAGGTTGTTGTTTACGACTCCCCAGGAGGTGCCTGGCGTACACTTCGTTCACTGGGCGCGTGTACTGGTCCTTGAGGAGCTTGATAGCATCCGCGTACGAGGTCGCATCTTGGATGACCGAGTACACTCGGTGGTTCACTTTGGAGGTCAGGACATCCAGTTTGTCCTCGTCCGATTTGATTGCTTCGGAGGCGGTCAGGAATTTTTCGAAACACTTAAGCCAGTGAGTAAACTTGGTGGATGAGTCCGCCTCCCGATGATCTAAGTCCAGGCATGCTGGTGTGAGGATGTTCTCCATTATAAAAATGTTGTTAATAAAATTGATGCGCTATCAATTACTCATAAAAGACTGAGAGTTAGAAGAGTAACCAAAGGCTTTTATTAACAACAGAATGGAGGTCTGCCTCGAGTGGTCGACCGGTCCAGGATACAAGGGCTGGGGAGCAGTCACCTTTATACTAGGACCTGTGGGAGGAGTCAGCCGAGGCATGTCCAGGCATGTACACAGTGGAATACAAACAGGACAAACAGGAATACAAACAGTGGTTTACCACAGCTGTGCATGCAGCTCTGTTTGCCTACATAACAACAGTGACTACACTTCCAAAAATAATTCACGTGCAGCACTTTGGGACATCTTAAACATATACGTTCTTTCTTTGTACAGAAGAACAATAACATATAGAAGCTGGCGCCAAATAACACACTCACCAAAGCCGACCAGTGAACAATCTTTAGCAGTTTGATTCCCTGCTGATGTCATGTGGCCCAGTTCACAGTCTAGAATTTTATAAGATTACTTCAGACTTTGAGTCATAAAAGGGAAACTCCTCCCATCTTCACGAAGCCATTCATCAAGAAAGTCCATTCATAAATGTTGCAGTTAAACTGATACTCTGGGTTAAGATATCCTGCTCTTAAAACAGCTCCCATAATAGCGACCAGGTTTTGCTTGTTGGAAGAAAGCTAGCAAGTGATTTTTAAGTTATTTTACATCTTTGAATTTGATACACATCAGTAATATGTGATGATACAAACCTGTTGCAAAATTATTTAAACAACATTCAACAGTGTAATAGAAAAATGGTTCTTATTAAACTTGGATAAATAGTTACTTCATGAAAAACTAGACCTTCCTTCTCAAATATCAAGCCTGTTCACTTTTATCCACATATACTCTATTGGCTGCAGATCAGGGCTGTAACTGTAAGGACCATAGTTTCCCCTATTTTTGGAGAAAGGTTTTTTTCAGTAGAATTTAACAAATGACAGCTGAGTGCTATTTTCTTGTGTGGGATTTTGCAAAACTTGACTTTGTTAGTCAGGCGAACCGGCCAATCATGACACACTTGTAACAATGCCTCATTGTCATTTCTAAAACAGTTCAATAGCCACTTAATTACTATAACTGACAAATTTGATAATAAAGATGTGGCGTGTGTAATACGTGTACATCGTATACGTGGACTTGGGTCAGCCGTGGCTCAGTGGGAGCACTCTCACCTCTTCGTCAGAAGGTTGTGGGTTCAAGTCCGCACTGCAGGGGCTTGAGCACATAATCTAGGCTGACACACCAGTGCAGTGCTGAGGGAGTGCTGCACTGTCAGAGGTGCCGTCTTTTGGATGAGACGTTAAACCGAGGTCCTGCCTGCCCTCTCGTGTAGATGTAAAAGATCCCATGGCATTATTTTGAAGAACAGAAGGGGAGTTTTCCCTGGTGACCTGGCCAATATTTATCCCTCAATCAACAACTAAAAACAGATTATCTGATCATTGCTGTGGGAACTTGCTGTGCGCAAATTGACTGCCACATTTGCTTTGTTGCAACAGTGATGGTGCTTCCAACATAAAGCACTTTGGGACATCCTGGGGTTATGGTAGGCGCTATATAAATGCAAGTCTTTCTTTTTCACTGCATTGGGCTGGATTTTACAAACCTCGGCGGGTCTGTGGCAGGCGATGTCAGAGGTGGGTCCCGGTCCCGCTGCTGACTCCAGCCCGCTGTGTGGAATGAGTTCACCTTGATTGGGCTTGTTAAGCCCGCCCAGCATGTTTCCCAGCCAATTAGAGGAAGCGGGTCTGGTGACGTCATTTGATGACACGTCATCAGCCGGTTTCCTTAAAGGGGCCATGGCCAACTTTAATTTGATATTTGTGCTGTCAGTGTTCTACAGCATTGAGGTGCTGCAAACACTGTCAAGTGCTGCACGGAGGGGCAGGGCTGCACCCAGGCTCTCCCATGACGCCCTCCATATATTTATGGAGAGAGTCACAGCACACAGGGAGGTCCTCCTCCCTTCCCATGGGCGGAGAAGATCTCCCTAGGAGACCAACACAGCCTGGTTGCACATTGCAGAGGAGGGCACAAGCAGGGGTGTCGTCAGGAGGCCCTGGGTGCAGTGCCACAAACGTTTCAATGATCTCAGTAGATCACGAAATGTTAGTACAAAGCCTTCCTCAACCTCATCCTGCTGTGCCTCTCATCACATCCTCCATCACTCTGCCTTCCCTATCCTACTCCTGCACATCCTTACTCACACCAACTTACTTTGCACCTCCACCCATCCCTCTCTATCTACATTATCGCATCCCATCTCACTACCCATCCCTCACACTCATCCTCATCATAATGCAATAATACCAACTAACAACACACAAAGGTGGGCACTTGGGTGTTTTATCCAATGTTCATATAAAGTTTCTGTTAATGTGCTGTCAAACATTGAAATCTTTATTTTCAACACTTTGCATTCTTGGACAGATTTGTGTACACCTTTGGAAGTGGCTTAGTGAGTTGCAGTGAATGGTGAGACATAACGGTACCCCCCGCAATGGTGATGAGTGTGAAAGGAATGACTTGGGCATTGTAGGGATGCTTTATGGTGTTGGTATGGGGTGGTGCCAACCTGGTGCATCATGTACAGCCAGGATGTACAGCATCAAGTGAAGTAAATCTGGCCATGGTTGGCCATCTCTGGCCTCCTGGGCAGCAATGTGGTCGGGTGCTGATGCCCTGTGTCCTGTGCAGTATCAGTGATTGCCAAGAAGGTTGGTGGTGTTGTTGTTGGTGCTGCTGGTGTGCCTGGTGATGCTGGTGCTGGGGCTGATCGTGGTGGGATTCTGAAGACCAAGGTGAAAGAGTTTCAGTGGCACCCCTGCTGATGGAATAGATGGCAGGTGAAGTAGAGATGACAGAAGCGATCTGTCATTGGTAGGAGAGTTAATGAGATCAGACTGGAAGAAGACTTGTGTAAAGACTTGCAGCATTCTGAATCTGTAGTGGAAATGAATTTAGAGAAGCTAGTGGTTAGGGGAACATTTCTCAATCAGCTGGGAGCTTTGACTTGATATTTGAAGCTGTCAACTCATCAGCTAATTCAATGGCCAATGACCTCCTGCCTCAGCTTCACTGATGAGGTCTAGGCACAATGGAAAACTGGTGGGCAACCTGTCAAATTCAAAAAGCTGGGAGAAAACCAGTGTTAAGTGGCAATAAACATGCCACTAATTATTTTAATTGCCTCCCCTGCCACTGCGTGCCGAGTCTGCTCAGTGCTGACAGACCCGACATTTGGTAAAGGCGCGTGGCGGTTCACAGCGGGGTCCGAACCTGCTGGGGAAAAAAATAACACTTTACCACCTGACCAGCCACCGATCATGCCTGCAGACCCCTGCAACATCCAGCCCATTGTTTCCAAAGCTTCTCGGCAAGCAGAACTGGACACAGTACTCAAGGTGCTGCCTGATCAGAACACGGCACAGTTTGATCAGGACTTCCTTTAACTTGCATTTTATTTGGCTATCTAGTTCACCATTCTTTTGGCTTTACTTCTCTAAATTTAAAGTTGCTTTATTCAAATTATCTGATAATAATTCAAAATGTTTTAGCACTAAATTCCCATTTGTTTATACCCCTCTTTTGAATGCTGTAGGATTTTCTCCTCGTTGCCTTTAGCAAGGCCATGACAATTTTTTAAAAACTGTTATTTACACTGTTTAATTACTCATTGGCTAATTCAAATTCTTCAGCAGAAAAGGATGATGTTGAATTATCAGGAGTAGACTGTAGTTGTCTTCTCATTATTATCGCTGATCTCTTTCTACCTTGGTTCAGTTCATTCTACTGTTCGTGCTTGTACCTTTGCTCTCCTGAGCAATGCACGTTTTCCAGACATTTGATCACAATTTAGGACGTTGTCTGCACAGGTTTTAATTGCTCACACAGTCAACTGTATGAATTCACTTATATGTCTTGTGCCAACTATTAGACAATTATTATCCTTGCAAATGGAAGACATTGTGGAAAGCACCGCATTGAATGCAGATGCATGGATCCTATGCAGGGATTGACTTGCATGTGGCTGAGCACGGGAGGGAACCAGACCCACATTGGTTTACAATAACAATAATGGGCAGCTTGGGCAGGTTCTGAATCTTGGAGAGTGATATTTAGCTTGGCTGAAGGTTAGGAAATAAAAAAGGTATTAAGAAGTCCGAATGTAAAACCGATTTGACAGCTTGTCTGCAAAGTGGTACATTTAGTGGAAAATTACCATCTTCCAGCTTTAAAAAGTACATACTTAATGGGCATATAAATTGCAGTTGACTGAATAAATAACTTGCACTTTGTTTTGGATTTATTAAGTACAGTGATGCCAAGGAAAGCTCTCTTCCCACTAAACACCGTACAAGTTTGGTTAATAGCACATGTTTTTTGACCTCAATCCAATATAACAACTACGTGCATTTATGTAGTACATTCAATGCAATAATACATAACAATTTCACGTTATATGTATTATCTGCACTAGATCATTCATTTTCCTTTTCCTTTAGTGTATCTTACAATCATTTTATAAATAACGTATCCATTTTACACATAGTTTCAAGGTAACACATTGTAATAGCTATGAATTGATGAGGAACCCTTCATACATTGGCTGCTTTTTGATTTTCTAAGCTATTAGATTTAAACCAAAGAACAGAAATACTATAGTATCTATACAATACTTTTACACTGCAGACATCGAATCTGCGCTCCACCATCCACTTGTCGTGCGGTGGTGATAATTAGAATTTTTCTTGTTCAAAATTGACTATACAGCAGTTTAAGTTAACTCACTTTTTGTTTTTATCCCCCTTTCTAATGTTGCAGGGTTTTCTCATCATTATCTTTAACAAGGTCAGAAAAATCCTTAACAAACAAGATATTTTTCCTAATTTCCTTTTACATATTTTAGTAGGGGAGCAAAACCAATAAAGACTAAGGGGTGACCTAATAGAAGTCTTTAAGAATATGAAAGGGTTCGATAGGGTAGACGCAGAGAAGATGTTTCTACTTGTGGGGGAGTCCAAAACTAGGGGCCATAAATATAAGATAGTCACTAATAAGTCCAATGGAGAATTCAGGAGAAACTTCTCTACTGATAGAGTGGTGAGAATGTGAAACTTGCTACCACATGGATTGGTTGAGGCGACTAGCATAGATGAATTTAAGGGGAAACTAGACAAGTACATGAAGGAGAAAGGGTTAGAAGGTTATGCTGATGGGGTTAAATGATGCGGGGTGGAAGGAGGTTCGTGTGGAGCACACACACCGGCATGGACCAGTTGGGCCAAATGGCCTGTTTCTGTGCTGTACATTCTATGTACTTCTATGTAAAACTCAGATGAATAATACAAACAAATAAAATGTTGATTTACTACTTTCTACCAATTCTGATCACCTGTTTACTCACATCTACGTTTGCATTAAAAGTAACACAAGGAGAAAAGTATCCCCTGACCTATTAGCCTGTGGGTTTAACAGGGACTAAAAGTTACTATCGACTTCAAAGCTGAGAGCTGGGGGCAATAGAACCCTTCATAGCTTCCATACTAGAGCAAGTATTTGTTCTTCTGTACCCTTGGGTCCAGAACAGGTTTTCAGCAGTTTTTGTGTAATTGTAGATTGTGCTTTGTAATGATAATGGCTAATAGAAGCTGTTGTCCACTGACATAATTTGTTGAATGTTATTACACACTGTTAATGGGTAGATATGAAATTCTTCCTTTACATGCCACTCCTGATTGATATTTTACGAAGTTCCTATTTTTGCTGCAAGAAAGACTGCATTTATACCGCGTCTTTCATGACCTCAGGATATCCCAAAGCTCTTTACAGCCAATGAAGTACTCTTGAAGCATAGTCACTGTTGTAATGTAGGAAACATGGCAGCCAATTTGCACACAGCAAGCTCCCACAAACAGCAATGAGATAGGGACCAGATCTGTTTTTAGTGATGTTGGTTGAGGGATAAATATTGGCCATGACACTGGGGATAATGCCCCTGCTCCTCTTCAAATAGTGCCATGGGATCTTTTACCTCCACCTGAGAGGTGGTTTATCACAGAATCACAGAATCACAGAAACCCCACAGTGCAGATAGAGGCCATTTCGGCCCATCGAGCCTGCACCAACACATATCCCACCCGATCCCCGTAACCCCTACACCAACACATATCCCACCCTATCCCCGTAACCCCACGTATTTAATCCCCCTAACACTAAGGGTCAATTTATCATAGCCAATCAACCTAACCTGCACATCTTTGGACTGTGGGAGGAAACCGGAGCACCCGGAGGAAACCCACGCAAACACGGGGAGAATGTGCAAACTCCACACAGACAGTCACCCGAGGCCGGATTCGAACCCGGGTCCCTGGCGCTGTGAGGCAACAGTGCTAACCACTATGCCACCATCTCATCCGAAAGACAGCACCTCTGACAGTGCAGCACCCCACCCCCCCCCCCCCAAGTATTTCATTGGAGTGTAAGCCTAGATTTTGTGCTCAAGTCTCTGGAGTGGGACCTGAACCCACAACCTTCTGATGCAGAGGCAAGAGTGCTACTAACTGAACCACGCTGACACCTATTTATACAATTTGTCCTATGTCTGCCTCTAAAAATGCCTTAAAATATACACATGCATTAAAGTGATTTGGAAACATCTGCACAGATGTCCAGCAGAATGCATCCTACGAATTAAATTAAATTAGGTACTGGTACCCATGCTAAAAGTTGAGAATGTTATAAATGTGCATATGTATATATGATTAAAAAGAGTTCACCCAGAATATTCTACTTGAAATAACTACTGATAATTTTACCCGAGCTGCTAGTTATGTTCCTGGTGGCATCCGTATAGATGATAATGGCTCCCTCCCATGTGAGCAGAATAGGCTGAACTGCTACTTGCGCCTAATTCATTTTTTAATGTTGTTAGATGTGATAAAGGTGAATAAAAGCACCACACTGTATAGAACCCTTTACTTTATAGTCTTTACTAGATTGCTTCCTGGGATGAGAGCGTTATAATAATAATAATAATAATCAACTTTATTGTCATTGTTAGTGCACAAGTGCAGTACAACGAAATGTAGGCTTGCGGCTCCCGAGAGTGTATATTGAGATTAAGACATTTAAACATTCAACATACATTTGGCTTGTAATACATTAACATAAACATAACCATAATAAAGTGCATTGGCAGATGTGCAGGCTTTAGAGTTTATTTGTGGAGTTCAGTAGGATGACAGCCCTGGGAAAGAAGCTGTTCCTAAATCTGGTCGTACGGGTGCGAATGCATCTGTAGCATCTCCCAGGTGGCAGGAGGGCGAACAGACTGTGGCTGGGGTGGGTAGGGTCTTTGATGATGGTCCGTGACCTCCGTATGTCCTATGAGGAGAGATTGAGTAGACTGGGCCTATACTCTCTGGAGTTTAGAAGAATGAGAGGTGATTTCATTGAAACATATAAGATTCTGAAGGGGATTGACAGGGTGGATGCTGAGAGGTTGTTTCCCCTGGCTGGAGAGTCTTTAACTAGGGGGCATAGTCTCAGAATAAGGGGTCAGCCATTTAAGACGGAGATGAGGAGGAATTTCTTCACTCAGAGGGTTGTGAATCTTTGGAATTCTCTACCCCAAAGGGCTGTGAATGCTGAATCGTTGAGTATATTCAAGGCTGAGATAGATAGATTTTTGGGCTCTAGGGGCATCAAGGGATATGGAAATCGGGCGGGAAAGTGGAGTTGAGGTCAAAGATCAGCCATGATTTTATTGAATAGCGGAGCAGGCTCGAGGGGCCATATGGCCTACTCCTGCTCCTAAGTCTTATGTTCTTATGATCTTATTTACTGTATGATCAGTTACCAGCAGTATCTTTTAATGATTGTCGCTGTAAAATATCATTGGAAACCATGCCAGAAAATTTAGACGCTGCCTTTCTTCTGTGTGAGAAGTCAGTGCAGATTTAGTAGTAGCTGGAATCTTAAAACATGAAAATGGATAAATTCGAACTTGTGTTTGTCACACGTTCATTTAGTGCGAGGTTAACTTTACAAAGTGATTCATTTCCACATGAGGACATTTCCCATAATCTGGCAGCACACAATCAAGTGCAAGAAGCAGAGATGTGATCACAACCTTTCAAATACTTAAAACAATCTGAGCAGTTATCTTTTCATATAACAGCGGCGTGAGAGATTTCCTGTTCATTTTTCAGGATTAATATTAGAATCTAGAATTAGAGAGCCATAGGTAAAACAGAAGGTGCCTTCTTCATAGTATTCTTGGAATAAACCAAATGTTGATCCGAGAATGGTGCTGCATTCGTCAAAGGGTTAAATAGTCTATAATCAGAGGAAGATCTAAAATCTTACTAGTATGTACAATATACACTAGTAATATAAACTCAGTTATTGCCAACTTCTCATTATTCTAAATGTTCCCTTGGTCACATTGGGAAGCTCTATTGCCGTCATTAAGGACCTCAAACCCCGATAAGATGAACTACTTTAATGATTCTTACAAGTTTACAATAATAGGGTTTGACTGAATGTAATTAAAAGAATTGAGTACGTTTCCATGAATGTGCAGTATGCAATCCTCTGGCAATAACTGAAGCACATCTCAAAGAAACTTCAGCAACACTGCTCATTTACACATTTTAGAAGAGTTTTGAGAAATCTCCAAACGAGGCAGACGTTACATTCTCAATAATAAAAATATTTGTGCATTGTGCTATTAAGTATTACCTGCTTTTAGGTCATCATCTCAGAGGTTTGCATGTTTTCACACTGCTTGTGTGTGGGTCTATTGCTCTGTTTCATGCAGTAGGTGTTACCTTCTAACTCAAGCATACATTCAGCATAAGAAGTTAAGAGTGTGGAAGAATGGGAATGGCACTTGCATTACAAATACTTAATACCGAAATACATATATATGATGCGTAGGAATATGATGATCGGTTTGTATGACAGAGTGTTGGCAATTATAACTCATCCTTCTCAGTCGATGTGAAAATGCTCTTGGAAAACTTAGACAACACTTCAATGCCTGCCAAAGAGCACATGGTAGTCAGATCAATATGGCATTGGTTCTCAAACATCATGCTTAGAATAGATGAAACCTCTCTATTTATCTATTTTAATTTTACTTACTTAGAAATTCTCATTCTTGTGTTCAAATCCCTCCATTGCCTTGCCCCTCCCTATTTGTATAACCTCCTCCAGCCTTACAATCTTCCTCCAACTCTGGCCTCTTGTCCATCCCTGCCCTTCCCTCACACCATCATTGGCGGCTGTGCCTTCAGCTATCTGGGCCCTAAGCTCTGGAATTCCCTGCAGAAACCTCTTCGCCTCACTATGTGCCAGCCAATGGCTCAGTTGATAGCACTCTCGCTCTCTGAGTCAGAAGGTTGTGGGTTCCAGAGACTTGAGCACAAAAAATCTAAGCTGACACTCCCAGCGCAGTACTGAGGGAGTGCTACACTGCCAGAGGTGCAGTCTTTCAGATGAGACGTTAAACCGAGGCTCTGTCTGCTCTCTCAGGTGGACGTAAAAGATCCCGTGGCACTATTTCGAAGAAGAGTAGGGGAGTTATCCCCGGAGTCCTGGGGCCAATATTTATCCCTCAATCAACATCACTAAAACAGATTATCTGGTAAATGTCACATTGTTGTTTGTGGGAGCTTGCTGTGCTGCTGCGTTTCCTACATTACAACAGTAGCTACACTTCAAAAGTACTTAATTGGCTTTTAAGTGCTTTGGGACATCCGGTGGTCATGAAAGGCGTTAGTCTTTCTTTCTTCTCCTTTCAGATGCTCCTTAATATGTGCCATTTGACCAATCTGATAATGCTCCTGTGAGGCGCCTTGGAATATCTTATTACATTAAAGGTGCTATATAAATGCAAGTTGTTGTTGTTATCTATAAAATAGTACCACTCGTGCTAAGGAATGTTACAGATTAAATTGTAAATAATGATAGGAAGGAAACTAGACCAAAAAGGTCAAAGTTGCCAACACATCCTCTATCTAATAAAAGGAAAGTAAAATGTGGTGAGTAGATGTTTTGCTGTGATGTAGTCACCACACAGACCACGTGACCTGTTGCAAAGTAGCCATAACCTTAACAAAAATGGATCAGGAACTTTGATGAAATATAACTATTAGCCACACCCAGGTCACTAACTCCATGGAAATGAATGATTCACCCCATGCAGCCGTCCTCTTTCTCTGCAGCACATCACCATCAGTTGCCTTGTTGATTGAGTTGATACCGAATGCCAACTGGCATGTAAGTCAAAGCTTCGGATGCAAGACAGCGTGATCGAGACTGCTCCGATACAGTTCTCTATGATTGTGGCTGGCAGTGCGCTATACACAGTGCAAAGAGAGTGGCAGAGAGTTAGAGAGATAATAAGTATGGTTAATCAGCTAGTCTCAAGATGTTCTGGCGTGGCTCAGTAGGAAAACAAACAAGTTGGAGTGCAGTCTGAGGAACGCAGATTGAAACAGATTTGGGAATATTCATTTCTGATTTACTGTTAGCAGATTTCAATTTTAATGCATAAATAAGAAATTCTTGGACCTAGTCCCCCACACAAGCACGCACACACAGACCCGCCCATTCCATGGTAGTGGCTCATGACATGATTACTATCCTAACCTGATATGAATTGACAACCCAGAGGGATACCTCATTTTACACTGGGCCAAAATAGTCAGGAGCATGGAAGAGAGGTACTGCGTGGCGCATGCACAGTGGAATATGAGTTTGGTTAATTAGATGGAACATGAGATGGTCAATGGGGGAGAAAGGAATGTGAAGGAAGATAGTACTGTCTGGTCTGACTAAGATCAGCTGTCCTTTCCAGTTTTAACAAGCTATCATAGGCTTATATTAGGTTTCTCATATTTGACATTCCTATTATATTTCCTGTGTAGCACAAATGTAAAAGAATTTATATTACACAATCCAATGAAACCAATTGCAGTGTAGAATCAGGATCATGTGATCCATGTAGAACTAAGAGAGCACCTCACACTGCATAAACACTAAGACGACAAGCACATTGTTCCTTAGTGTGCAGGAACCATGTTTTGTTGAGAGCACCCTGAGATGCTATAATACATCTTTGAGAATACATCTCTCTTCTAGAGAATACAGAGGTTGTGGTATCTGGTAGCAACTGACATCTGTCCTTGACGATCCCTTGAAATATTTCTAAGCCATAAAGGTAGGACAGCAGGTATCAAAAGAGTCACCATTGTGACTGAAAAGTATTCAAGTTGCCCTCTTTTGTTTGTTTGCTGAACATGACACAATAGTATCGTTTACGTCCAAACATGTCATTTGATCGTGTTGCTTGTGCGTGATCTCATCCCAAGGAAAATGCCAAAATTCTGGCTCTTCCCCCTCCCTGCCATCAGTAACAATTCCCCATTAACCAATCTCAGCACATAAACTACATCTGATTGGAGATCTTGTTGCCATGCCATAATGTAAATAGGTCAGATGATCCAGAAAAAAAAAGATACCCCATTAAAACTCATAACTTTACATCAGTTTGAAAGTGCTGTTGAGTCCAGGGAAAGGCATAAACCGTGGGTATATACGTTGCAATAAAAGCTCACTGCCAAAGATTTGGCCTGAATGTGATTCAGATTTAAATTGTTATTCCTGAATTAACTCAACTGGTGAATATTGATCAATACATTTATTTTTCACATGGCCCGCTCCCACTGCAGGAGTGCATGTATGTTCCTTGAGTCCGCTGTTCCTTCCTATTTTCCCTCTTGCCCCCTGCACCTCTCCTCTGTTCAAAAAGCTTTGCAGTCACAGGTGTTATTGTGTGCAGAAGCTCGAGTATGAACTCCAGTCATGCTGTTTTGTGATTTAATATGCTGGCAGATTGGCCAACTGTGCACCAACAGATGTAATAGGGATTATTAAAGGAATCCAAGTTTTGTTGCGTACCGCACAGTGCATGTCCATTACCCATCAGTCCGTAGGTCCCTTGCTACTCATTATTAAACTGGCATTGAAATTCTACTTAACTTCGGCACGTAAATTATTGGCTGTTCCAATTACCAAGCAATTCAAAGTTCTTTAATAATGATATTTCTGTTTTCTAATCAGTTTTATTTTTGATTTTGCTTCAATTATGTTTTCAAATGCCTTCACATTCATGATAATGTTTAATTAGCACACATGTTTAAATAAGATTGGTGCAATACTCATGAAAATTAGAGCCACACAAGATCACGATATACTTACAGATGAGAAAGGCTATTTGGCTCAACTTAATGAATTCATCCAGAACGATACTACACGCCCCCAGTGTTGCCTTTATTTGTTTCTTAAATGATTCCAACACTCTTTCCAGAAGTCTATTCAAAGTGTTGATCACTCCCTGTGTGAAGAAGAACCTCCTAGAGTTTCATTTATTAGTTTGGATTTATGAATCTTATGTTCTACTTCCGCAGTTTCATTTCAAGTGGTACTCTGGATTAACATTTTACATACCATTTACTATCTGACTTACCTCTACAAGATCACTACTCCGATGCCTCCTCTCCAGGCTGAAAATTCCAGTTCTCTCCAGTCTTTCCTCATATGGTGGGGATTAGTCTTGTCATTCTTCTCTGCATCGTCTCCAATGCTTGAGTCTTTCCCACATTTCTCAGTAACCAAAACAGCTGATCTGACCAGAACACTGCAGTTTGATCATGACTTCCTTTGACTTGTACTCCACTGTTTTGGGCTATGTAGTTCAACTTTCGATTGGCTTTGTTGATTGCTGTTTTGCATTGGCTGCACACATTGAGCATTGAGTCTACTGGACTCCTACATCTCTTTCATCCTCAGCTATTTCAACATCATTCATGAAGTATGCATGGTGGCCATTTTTGCCTTCCTATGTGCCTTACTTTACACTTGTCTGCATTAAATTTCACCAGCTCCCTCGCATATTTTGCTTAGCTCGTTGTATAATTTCTGAGCTGCCTGCTTCAATTCCACTACCCTTCCTAGTTTAGTTCCATCTACAAATTTAACCAATCTGCATTGAGTTTCAGAATCCAGGCCATTGGTGTAAATTAGAAACAGTAGTGGCCCCTGCACTGAGCACTGGAACACCCCACTCAACAATCCCCTCAACCTGACTTTGGCCCTTAACCAGTCACCTGCTGTTATCTACCCTTCAGCCACTTCCTTCTCCTTGCCTTAAGTCCTGAACCCACACAACTTTGAGCTTAATTAGTAATCTTTAGTGTGAAACTTTATCAAATGCCTTTCAGAAGTTACAAACCATCTTTTGTATTTTGGTCTTCCCATTAATGGTGGGGCTGGATTTTTCCAACAATTTGTGATGGACAGACGAGCACAGTAATAATACACTACTAGAGATGATGTTAATGCAAATGGCCATTGCTTTGTGACAGTACTTCGGTTCTACCAATGCTGTCACTCAAAGGAAGTGTAGTGACATCACTACTGTCCATTCTCAATACACATATCCAAAGAATAGTCACTTTAATTCACTGCTCCACTCCCACTCAGACCTCTCCGCCCTCGGCCTCTTGCATTGTTCCACGGAAGCTTAGCGTAAGCTCGAGGAACAGCTCCTCATCTTTCGATTAGGCACTTTACAGCCTTCTGGACTCAACATAGAATTCAACAGTTTCAGATCATAACATATATATAAATATATTTTATCCACACTTTTGTTCTGTTCTTCTCTCCCACAGGGCAGCTGTCTTCCATTCTGCCAGCGCAATTTACACTTCATCTCGAGCCATCCTTTGCAACCTGTCCCATTACCATCCCCTTTTGCTTTGAATATCTCTTAATGTCTCTCAATGCCTCTTAATCTCTCCTGCCTTCCAGCCTATCACAGGCCTTCCCCTTTGTTCTTTCATCCGCTCCCCCATTTCCGAGCCACTACACTTGCTTAAAAATCTGTTCCAGTTCCTGCTTTTTTCCAGTTCTGACGAAAGGTCATTGACCTGAAACATTAACTCTGTTTCTCTCTTCACAGATGCTGCCTGACCTGCTGAGTATTTCCAGCATTTTCTGTTTTTATTCCAAAGAATAGAGGATTTTCTTTCTGCATGGGCCTTATAAGCCACGCCTCTCCTATGAACTGAATGATATTTTACTTGAATTTTTTTTTGGGCAGGGCTGAAGTTGGGGATTTGCTTGACATGCAAAGAGAACCTCTCCTGTGTTGTCGCTTATCACTCCCATTATACATTCTATTTATGCTGATCATGTTTTGAGGTGAAGTAAAATCTTCTGGAAAGCATTTTTTAAAGACATTTTTTTCACCCTTTTGAGTAAACTTACCATCACAGGCATGAGACTCATGGATCTTGTTCCTCTGTTCCTCTTGTTCCACTGTGTTATAAATGTTTTAATTAAATTTGTACGATGGCTCACGGGAGGGGACAATTGTAGCTTGCACATGTCTGTATGTAGTGTATGTATCTAGTGTAGATACCTATAACTTATTGGATTTTTTTTCTTTTAATACTCCTGTGCAGCACCTTGGGGCGTTTTACTACGTTAAAGGCGCTATATAAATACAAGTTGTTGTTGTTGTTGTATTATAATTTCTGATTTCTCACCACTTATGCAACAATGGTAATGTTGTGGAGCCAGATCCGTGCTCTATAGGATTTCTTGCATCACAAATTGAGTGATTGACCTTCCCTGAGACTCCTGAAATCGAGCACAAGAAAACCTATGCAATCTCTGAGTAAGTTTGAAAGTTGAAGTCAAATTGCAATCTGGAAAGCATATGGGAAAAGATTGTGAGCTGTAGTGAACCCTGTAAAAAAAAAAATGGAATGAATAAACATTTTAAATGAATTTATTCTTCGGGGAGAAAAAAGAAATAGCTAACATTGCAACATAATACAAATATAACACCACCATTAAGAACAGTCATAGAAACATGATGCAAATATGCTACATCCCTGCAATCGGTTGAATTGTTGGCCATTAAATTCTTTTGCAACAGCTGTATAATACCCTCCACCTTGTCAGACCTGGAGTGGGATTTATCAGTAACTTCAGCAAACAAAGGACAGCGTCACTGAACAAGGCACCTGAACCCATCCACAAAACCCCTTCAACTACAGGTGTTGTTTAAACATTGCAACAGTAAATACATATAATTACTAATGATCCTCAAATTTCTGGTTATAAATTTTATTTTTAAAACTGTTCTTCGACGTGAGTGAATTGATGGTTTAAAAAGGGCACTAGTTTCCTTGCCTAACCCTAACCCTTTCCAGTATAATAGACCTGCTTTCATACCAGTAAACATAAAAAATTTAATCGGTTCATAAGCTCATCTCCATGTGTTCTGAAATCGTGTGCCAAATCTTATTGCAGAGATTGTTATACATTCTAACACTCTGTTTTCATGCATTTGTGCTCATCAATGTGAGGATTGACAATGTTGCAGAAATGAAAATGTTTTCACTTTGCACCTGGTAACAGCATCCAGCACAGCCAAGAAAGGTATAGAATGAACTAAATGCAATTAGCAGCTCTTTCTGTATTGTTATGACAGTGCACTTAGATCTCACAAACACACGCACACACTCAGCATTAACATGCCTTTTCCATCTCCCACATTATTTGTCCTCATGGCCTCTCTAATTACCAAGTTGAAGCAGTTGTGTCAGATCTGAGAACCAGTTTGGGCTGCGGACTTGCAGCCAGTTCATGTAGATTGATACTGACCAAAGTCATTTCACGTAGGACTCCAAGAGAAAGGAGACATTCATCCTTTCTGACTAGGATCAATTTGAGGTTAAAGGACATGTTTCGACTCGCAACCTTCATATTTAAGTTTTACTAAGAAATATAATTTAACTGGCGCTCTAGTAATTGCACCTTTTTCTCAAAGTATCACAGTTATCACACAGGCCTAGTTTTAGGTAGAACTTAAATACTGTTAGAAGCTAATGCTTTGTTTCCCTTTTCCAGGCCGTTCTAAATTTAGGGATGATTTACTGAATTCTGACTTTGCTGGTCTCTGTCCTCAGACCTTGGACTGTTTTGTGACTATAACCACAGATCAAGGGAAGGAATGTGTAAACAAGAAACTTTAACATTCCATGTGTTTAATTGATCCCAAATGCTGTTTGACATTGACTACTGGCACATGCATTTTTCTTTTCCATGTATTTATTTGTGCTTCTTGATCAACTTTTCAAATCGCATTTACAGAATCCTGCGTTGCTTGGTGTTACCCAGCCGTCTGTCCAAAAATGTTTTAGAAACAAAAAAATAACACCAGCACATTTGTTTTGCTGTTCTTATTGCTGGATTAAAATTTTCCCCATCAACTTAATAGCTCAACCACAGACATACGAAGGCATAGAGACATGCTGGGTTGCCAACCCTGGTTCATAGAAACATAGAAGATAGGAGCAGGAGTAGGCCATTCGGCCCTGCTCCACCATTCAACAAGATCACAGAATCACACAGTGCAGATAGAGGCCATTTCGGCCCATCGAGCCTGCACCGACACATATCCCACCCGATCCCCATAACCCCTACACCAACACATATCCCACCCTATCCCCACGTATTTAATCCCCCTAACACTAAGGGTCAATTTATCATGGCCAATCAACCTAACCTGCACATCTTTGGACTGTGGGAGGAAACCGGAGCACCCGGAGAAAACCCACGCAAACACAGGGAGAATGTGCAAACTCCACACAGACAGTCGCCCGAGGCCAGATTTGAACCCGGGTTCCTGGCGCTGTGAGGCAACAGTGCTAACCACTATGCCACCGGGCTGCCCATGCTGTTTGACATATTCTTGAAGGTTGCATCATATGAACTCCTGCCTGCAACCGCCCCACCCAGTTAAACAGCCTTTTTAAAAATCCTTCTCCAATATTTTTATAATGAATAAATGAAAGTGGAAAATACACACATTTTTCAAACACCTCTATGATTTTTCTCCCTGGTTGCTCGCAGCAGTGTCATGGAGATGAATATTTAATTCCTGGAGACTCCAAGGCAATCCAGGAGGGTTGGCAACCCTAGAGACCTGAAAGGTCCAGAGAACTTACTTGCTTCGATTTAAAACAGCAATAATAAACACTTGAAAAATTCCAAGTAATGTTAGTCTAAAGCAAAATCTGCAGAATATCTAATGAATTCATTTTCTGGTTTAAGATAAGTGCAAGAGGTATCATTTACTTATACATATTCTGGCATAATCATACTCATAATTTGCATGAAATATTGATTATTTTGTACACTGTAATGCTGGCTGCAATCTATGGCTTTTCAGAAACTTGACTGGTAGTACTAACAGGCATAAATTCTAGATTGGTTGCCACCAGTGGCCACTGTTTCTGTATCCCTGAAGTCCTCATTATAATGAAGCTACTTCAACTTAGATCCATCTACAAGCTGAAACAATCTTTCATCTCTTTGAATACTTGTGAAAATATTTATATTTCCTGATAACTTTCATTGTGTCCAGTGTTCTGTGATTGAACTTGGGGAAAAAATTAAACCCAGAGACAAATACATTCTTATATCATTAAAAAAAATTGGCAATTAGTGCTATAAAACAACCCTTTTATCATAAATAAAGATTTATGTTTAATCTGAACCAAATGGGGCATTTCTAACCTAACAGAGTCTGTGATCTGCACATTGAGTGCTATGATATATAGTTAAGAACTAAGGAAACCACAAATGATTTAGTTGTGGCTTAAAACATATTATCTAAACCATTTTGTCCATTATAGTTATGAAGACAAATTCCCTTTACCAGTAGGAATTCAGGTCATGAGTTCCCATCTGTATACATTCATGGAACTTTAACAGTTGCGCTATAATGCAGGGAAGTAAAATCATTGCTGCGTCAAAATGACAGATTCTAAAAAAGACACCTTACAACTAACAGCAAAAAAATGCGCAATTTGAAATATTGTGAATGAAATAGCACTACAACTCAAAGCTACTTGCAGGGAGGAACATCCATAGAATGCATGTTTATCTGCCTTTACCACATATGAATTATGATTTCTGTAAAGGTTTACGATAATGATGTGATTTCACATTAATTTCTAATACACAGGGTTGTTGCTGGCTAGCTAGGAGACTGGAGAACTTATTCCCGTGGCTTCCAATTTTCTGCGACAGTGAGCATGGAACAAAAAGTCATATTTATTATGCTTGTAGTTTTATCCTATTATGTTTCTAGCTTTGTGTGATACTTTAACTTCACCCCTTGCCCTGATTAGTTCTTCACTTTTATGGGTCTTGCTGCGAACTAAAAATGTGACCATTTTGAAAATGCAAGGTACTGGAAACCTGTTAACATCCTGCTAAGTCTTTGTTAACTAAATATTTTGATTGCAGTTTCACAATACAGTATCTATCCAACATAGCTTGAAAGTTCTAAGCTACAAAGGAATCCAGTGTTCATAATGCGAAAGAACTGCAGGAGGTTTAAATAAGCCAGCATCTAATACCCTTAAACAATCAAATTAGTTTGTTTGTGTTAGAACTCAAATTGTCTGGAACATTTGCCAAACAAACCCTTCAGACTCAATATATTATTGCATTGTTTTTCAGAAATATCTCAGTCGTGTAGACAATTGCATATGAAAATTTAATTGCTTAAAGGCATGATGGTTAACTGATGTTTATTCTCTATCTTTACTGTTTGAAGACTGCAGCAGTAATCTGACAACCTAAAAAAGGAATACTGTAAATAATGCCTTGTGCTTTCTTTTCTCTGGCAGTTTTCTGTGACTATTCTTAATGTGGCAATGTAGATTTTAACATTCAATGATAACTTGCTACCTACAGTATATGGAAGTATTGTAAGGTTAAGTGTGGTGGAATTGATGATTTTTAATTGTAAGTACTAATTGTCATCTGATGTTGATAAGAAAATAATCCTAATTTTTCTTCATGATAAGGGACGGGCTGTATTTTGTTTGTTTATTTGTATTAATCTATTTCTCTTTTTTTTAACTTATGGTAGATTCTGTAATCTCCTTCAGCCCCACAACCCCCCAAGATATCTGCGCTCCTCTAATTCTGCCCTCCTGAGCATCCCTGATTATAATCGCTCAACCTTTGGTGGCCGTGCCTTCTGTTGCCTAGGCTCTGGAATTCCCTGCCTAAACCTCTCCACCTCACTACTTCTCTTTCCTCCTTTAAGATGCTCCTTAAAACCTACCTCTTTGACCAAGCTTTTGGTCACCTGCCCTAATGTATCCTTATGTGGCTCAGTGTCAATTTTTTTTTCTTACAATACTCCTGTGCAGCGCCTTGGGACGTTTTACTACGTTAAAGGCGCTATATAAATACAAGTTGTTGTTGTTGTTGTTGATTGTTCTGAGTCATTCTGAAGCCTGAGAGAGATTTTTGTTGTGATATGTGTTTTGCAGTTCTGGATCTATTCTGTATACTTGGCATTTGCAATTAAAATATAGCAAAAGCTGTTTGAATTATTATCATTCAGTCAAAAGGGACCTTTTATTTTGCAATCACATCAAACTTGACTAAGAACTGTTACTATTCACAGTTGAAGAAAAAAGTTTTTTTTTCTTCTGTCAAGCACCATCTTACTGAACCCATGTGAACCTGGCATTGATCAAGTGTGTGCTGGTCTAGGCTGAGATGCTGAAATGCAGCTGCAATCATTTTTGATAATAAATCATGACTTCACTTATTACAAATAATCATTTCTATTGCAATGTTATTTTGAAAACTAATATTTAATATTTAGTCCTAATGCTAAAATGTTCTTCTTTTCATTAGGAGGTTTGATCGTTAATAATAAATAATAATTTGGGGATGGAATTGAAATTGCATTGGACAATAACATTTCATTTGGTTTTAAATCCAGCCCAGACTGATCAGATGAAAGTTCTGTTTATCATTTGCCTATCAACTCCTCCCAGAACTCTGCATTCCTCCCAGAATTCTGCATTCCTCCAATTCTGGCCTCTTGTGCATCCCCAATTTCCCTCGCCCCACCATTGCTGGTCGTGCCTTCAGCTGTCTAGGCCCTAAGCTCTGTAATTCACTCCCTAAACCTTTCCGCCTCTCTACCTCTCCTCCTTTAAGTCGTTCCATGAAACCTACCTCTTTGACCAAGCTTTTGGTCACCTATCCTAATATGCCTATATGGCTCGGTGTCTAATTTTATCTGACAACCTTCCTCTGAAGCGCCTTGTGATGTTTTATACTTTAAAAGTACTATATTAATGCAAATTGTTATTGTTGTAAAAATCCTATGTAAAAAGCATTTGAGCCGATTCCCAGTGGCCATGGACCCACAACACAAAACTGTCAAAATTTTGTACTATTGATATGAAGTTGCCAGCCTTGTTTAGAGAGGCCACAGGATGGATACTGTGGGAAGTGGGAAAATGTCACACTGGTGTAATTGGAAGTGCTCTTCTAACTTGGGATTGAGGCACTTGATTGGGAAGACTATAGGAAGCTTTATTCTCTATCTCAACGCATTGACCTGAAAGTGCTTGGTGCTGATGCTGGTCCCTGAAATGGAAAGTGTTCCAGGACCTAAAGCTTTGTGATTCATGATCACAAAATAACTGGAGGATATGTTTTTGAACATTTTCCAGGGGCTTCTTTCTGAGGTCTTGCCCATGATGAATGTGATGGCCATTACAGTGGGCTGATGGACACTGTAAATGTCTAGGAGTCTGAAACAAGAAAAGGATTGGGACTGAGGTCAAAAGCATATGCAAAAACCAATATGTCTGTGACATGTCATTTGATGATTCCAAGATGTACAAAGAATACAAAATAAGATGAATGACATCAAAGACCATATGTTAAACAAACTGGGGGATAAAAAGAAGCCCCAGAAACATATACTGGAGCATCTGGTAAAATGAACAAGCAGACCCAGCTGGATTGAAGTCAATGCTGAACATTCAAAATGTGTTTTGTGTTAAAAACCCCAAACATTTTCTTTGATATTTACTGTTTCTTTCTCCAATAGTGATGGCATCTATTTACATTCCAGAATATGCCAAGATATATACGAGGGTGTATTGAATTTCTCATTGTGTGTTCACTAAGGATTTAAACAGATTTTCACTGATCTATAGACAGAGATAGAAACTGGCTCAACTGATATGTAATAAAGCTAATTCTGTGTTTTATAGAACTATTCAAGATAAATCATTTTTTGTTCGTTTATATTGAACAGCCAAGTCAGATGGGTTTCTGAATAGCATTTGAAATGCTGAAAATATACTTTGCATAAGAAATCTCAGTAGAAATGAGGTGTGCTTAAACTATAATTTTAATTACTGATTATACCATGAGCGAGGATGTTTCTTCAGTGAAATATCAACTGATATCTCTTCACTTAGCTTTGTTCCTAATGGAATTCTGGCAGAAACACTCATGAAGAGCAGGCTGATTACTGATGGGCTGGTCTTCATGAGTGTTCAGAGCTGCAAAGCGTAAGATGTGCAACTTAAATCAAAGTGTTAGAATATTATGATCAGCAGCCACGTAGAATAGACTTTGTTCTCAAAACATGCTACTGGTCTCGGGCTCTATTGTACTGTCCAAATATTACACAATAGAGCTCAGGATCTTTCAATTTGGTTAAGAGCCGTGTTGTTCTCCATAGCCAGTGTTCACAACACTGATCATTTTATATATGTAATATATATATATATATATATATAGTGTATGTATAAGTGTGTGTATATATATATATATCTATAGGTATATATATATTATATGCGTATCTTTGTGTGTATGTATCTATATATGTGCATGTATATATTTATATGTATGTATGTATAAATGTATGTATATATAATATATATATGCATATTTATATTTTGTTGGGAAGCATTACCCATGCAATTCACTCAACTTTAATCATGGGTTCTGATTATATATAACGTGTTATTTCACATTTTGCTTTTACATAACCTGTACATATACTTTAGCTACAAAGGATTATTGTTGAAATGGAAACATTACCTTCTTTGCAGGAGGTGCTGCACTATCCACTATTTTCAAAGCTCATGGAAAACATTATTGCAAGCTATTAGACATAAGGATGCAGCTTTGCAAGTAATATAAGTATTTCAGAATTCATGCTTTTTACTTCGCTAAATAAAATGAATATTTGACTATAAGTTAAACAATCATCCCCCTCATTGTATGCTAATTGTAAACAAATCTGTTATTTCACACACTAATGCATATGGGAAATTCAGTTGGAAAGTTAACTGTCATAGGTTTTGCAGATGTATGCACTGAGATATGGCCAGGGAGCATTGGGTTTGTAGTTTGGTCTATGACTATGGACATGTTAAACCAGTTTAAATTCAGTATTGCTATAACAGTTACTATGGTTAAGCACGTGCCTTTCAAATGTAAAAAAGGATTGGATAATAATTAGACTACCCCATGAGTGAAATTTCCTAACTGAAGTTCGACAATTTAAGAGGAGAACATATTGAATCTTCTGCCTCTAGTGACAAATTGACATTGCCCCCACCTTGCCTAGATAAAAGTGGAAAGGAACTTTCACAGGGGCGATATCCTCTAATGTTTTATGTAAGAAAATGGGTCAGTTTATGGAGTATGACCAGTTTCATTACTGTATCCATATTGACTCAGGTTGGTCAGAGAGTCTGAGATGGGACAGGAAGTCGATGGTTAGAATGGTGGAAACACGTTGTGTAGTTTCGGAAATAATCAGACTACCGTCAGATTTGATTAAATAGGTGAAAAACTGTGGGTTTGCTAGGAAAATACAGCTGACATTTTAACCAGCCGTTGTGCAGTTTAGAATGGCTAATCTTCTTCAGGGTATCGGGCGCACAATCCTGAAAAGAAATAAAGAAATGTGATTAGTTTGAAAGCCCAGTGTTTATTTTATAGTAGATTCCATCATCTCACAATGTTATGGTTCATTATAGGATAATTGTGAAGATAAATTTATCTTTATTACAATAAAGCGCCACAAAACTCACGTGGGACACCTTTCCTGGATTTATATGCCTCCTTTTAGGCACCCTCATAGATCTAAGTCTGGAGCTTGCATTGCACCTGCTACAGGGATATATGTGTAAAAACGTGACTGAGGGATTCATAATTGGAATTCAGCAATTTAGCAGCACATTTTACAGTTTGCAGCCAATGCATTTACATTTGTTATTCGTAGGTATTTATTTTAAATGTGTTATAAATTGGCAGAAGATTGCCTTAATAAAATTTACTATAATGCGTTTTCCTCCACCCAAATATAACAATGGTTTGAAATCTCTCATTTTTTAACAAAAGGTTGTTATTTTATATGCTTCTGGTAACACGTTACATTTTTCATTTCAAATGAGGATAGAGTACACTGTGGGTTAAAGGAGTTGGTCGAATACTGCTCACTGTAAAGGAAGCCTGCCCTATAAAGGATACCTTGCCAACTTTTAATATTTTAATAACATTCCTCACTCTTATCAAATGCATTCGCTTCTTTCCAGCGTCGGTCATAATAGTCACGAATGTTACAGCTAATTGGCAGAGAAAAAGATGCATGTTCCAGGTTTAAATGAGACATAGTCAAAATGATATTTGAATCAACATATTTGGAAAAAAAAACTGCATTCAATGTCCAATTCGCAATGAAGTCCCAGATTTGTGTATAATGAATACGAGTACTGTTAAGTAATCCTTCTCTGCTATATAGTATTTTGTGCCAAAGTCACAGCAATACAAATTACATTTATTCAAGGTTTTCTATCAAGAAATAAAGCTCCATATTCACACAGGCTATCATCTTTCCTATTTTAATCACTATTCCAAACAGATGAGATACAATTTCTTCTCCGTGTGCACAATCGGAATATGTAAAAAGGCGCAAAAAATGTTTTGAGGTGAAATCATGTGTTAAATGCAACTGTAGTTTAACTTTGCGTGCTGTTTTTTCTAGTCTATTCACTTGCTAAATCAACAGTTATGGAGTTTGATTCGAAGTTGGAGGGCAGAACAAACGGGATCTTAAAGCAGCAGTTTCTAACAGATTCTCAAATGCACATCACTGCCTGTCAGCGAATCAATGCTAAATTCACTACACAACTACATGAAAGGAACGTTCCTTTTTCTCTCCCCAAGTCATACATTCGCCAACTGACTTACGCCTGCAGCGCCCCCACCTCCCCGACACCCCCCCACTTTAAATTTCACACGGCGATCTCTGGTCATTCTAATTGTCTTGCAATGTCAAAATGCTCGAAGTACAGGAAATTTGATCGGGACCTGAACTGCAAATTCTGAGACAGGTACCCTGGTGAACGGCTGTGATGGAGTGGCTCTGGGTAAGGTGACAGCTACTTTTGTGAAAGCATCGATTCTCACAATGCATATGCAAAGTTATTATTCTATTACACACTTTACCGCCGGCCTTTATTGTGGTCCCTAAACTCTTGGCATGAAGGATATGTTATACTTTCTCCTTACAGCTATTTCCATCACTGGAGAAGGAGGTAGTTAAATAGTACACACATTTCTGTCGGCTGCTATTGATCATAAATCAGCGATTTGAATAATGCTCGCTTAGAATTAAAGGGTAAGCATAATATTTCAAAGAAAGCAACGTAGGAAGGGGGAGGCAGTTTATCCATTAGACATAAATGCAAGGTTTGCCCGAAAAAAAGTCAAAAGTAGCTACATTTGAAACATATATGTTTTAATTATCTTACGAAGCTGATTCGTGCACAACATAATTTCAGATTTTTGGAGAGAGAGAAAATACTAATTAAATCTAGTATCCGAGGACTGGAGATGTTTGATAACTAAAATCTTCATCAGCAATTTATCTTCCTGGAGCATAAATTTACTGCAAAGCTGTGCTTTCATAGCTCTGACGAGTCCTATTAATCTTCTTCACCAAGTTTTCGATAGGAGTCTACAGCTATTTGTGTCATGTGATCTGCTAACATCTAAATTGTCATCTAGAAGGGCAGAAGGGAACTTGCAGGCTAGGCTACTCCGCCTGCACAGTTCCAGTGAGAGCATAAATAAAATCGAATACCAAAACCTATTTAATTTCCAATTGATCAATACTTTCATATCTCCCACGGAAATGTTTTGTGTAATATAAATGCCAATCAAAGGGGAGGGGTCTCTTCAGACTAGGCCACACGATATGCACAGCAGTATAGAAAATACATCAGCAAAACGTTTCTATATGCGTTATGGAGCCGTGTTGGTCAGTTGTTCCTGCGTTGAGGAACAACAATAATAAAAGCTCATTAACTGCAATAATTAGGAAGAAACCAGATTTCAGCAAGTAATTGTTGCAATGGGATCAAGTTATCAAGTTACATGCATTAGGGTAGGGTGGGGGCAGGGGGGGGTGCTTGCTAATCGCCAGTCATGTACATTTGGACCATTATCTTTTAAAAAACAAAATTGGGGCTTGATAAAAAAAATTGGGCGCATCATAATATTGTCCCGGTTGCTCATACTGTGTAATGATATGTCTATAATCCCCTCTGGTTAAATACTTCTTCCAAAATATTTTGCATATAAAATGTATATACAAAACTTTGAAATGGCTGATTTTGGATTTGGCATTTTAATAGTGTTAGGAAAAGGTGGTATACAAAAACTGTTTTGTGGTGAATTATAAACAAGCACCCATAGACATAATAAATGTGATTGTAAAGTTCTGATCAGATAGCTTGCAGTCATTTTAAGGAGATAGAAAATCACTGTGTAACCCTATTGCAATGTCAAGCCACGGCAGAGTCACACTTATCTCTTACTATTATCACCCTTACAAACTACATCTACTTTGGTTGTAAAGAGGAGAGGGAAGGGGAAAGGAAGAGATAGAAAAATGCTGGCGTTCTGCCTAAAGAGAAATCATTGAAACAAATTAATCCTTCGCCGGTTAAATTGACATGGCAATCCATCATCGCAGAGCCTGCCTCTGAAAGCAATCTACTGGCTGCATGTTCTCAGATTGGCCCTGGGGGCACAAGACAGATAGAGAAGGGGGAAGAGGAAAAAAAGCGAGTGTAACCTGCACCTTTAAATGAACAACAAAGTGTTTATGGGAGAAATGTGAAAAACAATAAAAGAAACGCAAAAGTTAAAGCATCATCCAAGTCGGTGATTAATGAAAGTTAAAACGAGTACTGATCTGACTTCAGGGAGAAAGACAAGGCAGACAGCAGGTGAAATCGGGCACTGCATGCTCCCTACACCTTGAATAAACAATATGGTACTTTGCTTAAAAAAAGAGACTGCCCCAGAGCCGTCAATTATTAGTAAACCTGAATTAAAAGTAAGAGGCTGGCGTATCTATTCATCTTTAACATATAGCAAAATAAGCACGGTTTACTCATATTTCAATACAATACTTAGTTATCATAAACATGAATTGGAACGAGTTGCAAACAAGAGGACAAACTCCTACTGATTGACTAGTAAATAGGAGGGGAAAGTGATGCCAAGCTAATGCCGCATTCTGTATTACGGCGGTCTTGTTGAGAATGGAGAGGTGGGGAGAGTGAGAGAGAGAGAGAGAGACTGATAATTTGCTGTAATACTTTATTGAGATTTAAACCCTCCTTTAGAGCAAACTTGCGTTTAGGAAAAGTTGCGTGAGGGAACGCCGAAATCAAGAGATGTGGGAAGTTGTGTGGTGGAAGGCTATCCGGGGACGCGAGTGAAACCTTTAACATTATATTAGAGGGAAGGATGCAGAACCCTGGCGATTCCCCAATAATTAAAGCGGACAGTGACAAATTGGTTTACATCGGTAACACAAATCGTGTCTGCAGCAGTTTGGAAGCAACTAGGAAAGTTTTTAAAAAAAAGGGATTTTCGTAGTAGTTTAAAAAAAAGTTTATTTCATTGATTCTCGCAACTCTAACTAAATATGCGTGTTGTCATTATCGAGACAGGAGCAGCCTGGACACACATCCACTACACAAATACCTTTATTAAATTCTATTTGCTCTCCTCTTCTAACCCTAGACTCAGTCCTCCCAATATCCATCACTTTGTTAACCAAACTTTTACTTTTTTTTCCCGCCGCAAATCATCTTTCTGACACCCCCTGTTGACAGCTGGTGTTTACTGTTTGTTTCTTGTGGCTGTGGGTATCGATCACTTTTCCTTGCTACCCTTTCAACATCATTTATGGTGCAGCGTACATGAATGCAAAGTGCGTCGCAAGTTTGATCGGGTTAAAAAAAGCGTTCAAAATGGACTTGAGTTAAAAAAATCTATACCTGTTACCAATTGTCGTGTATGTTGGGGGAAGCAGGTCGCAACATGTGCGGATTCTAACTTTTAATCTATGTATGCATGTGCAATCAGGGAAAGACAAGGGGACTTTCTTGAAAAGGCAATGATTACTAAAATAATGCAGCTAAAACATCAACAACTTTAATAACGAGGGATCTCACAAGAACTCAAGCACGATAAACCTAAACTATTACTGAAATCCTAATAGCCCCGATCTGTCTCCAGTTTAAAACTTGCCTTGTCATTTAATCCTATATGTTCTGATATCTTCGCATTACACCATACCTCCGAGAAGTTTAGCACAGGGGAACAATTCTGATTCTCTACTATGAAGCCAATGAAACATCAGTCAGTTTCTAACAGCATTCTCGACTGCTCTAAATCTTGCCGCCTAGCCTTCAAACTCGATCAGATTTTTCTTTTCTTTACGTGTTCATTAGCCTGGTTAACCTTTGCTATATCTTGGGCCGGTACGGGTTAATCAGGGCAGCACCGTGAGACCTCGGGTCAGAGGCGCCCATCTTGGGCTTGGAGTGCAGGATTTTGGTTGGACGGTGAGGGTGAACGCATGTCTTCCTCTCTCTCTCTCTCTCTGTCTCTGTCTCACACTACCATCCTCTCCACCTGCAGCTCGCAGTTTATCTCCAGGGAGTGCAAAACAGGAGATGACACTCTGCAAATCGCTAATTAGACTTTCCCAGATACCTCGGGATGCAGTTTGCCTTTTCGCTTCTATGCAGCTTTACAGCTAAATATAGATGAAAGCTTAATTTGTTTAAAATGTTAACATGCAGCTTTGCTTCGGCATCCCTGCAGTTTTTTTAAAGTCTATCTATTTACATCAATGTTGTGACACCTAGTATTTATCTGTGTGTCCATGCATTGGAATGTATGGATATACTGTATTGATATAGGGGTATGTAGCCTGCATTGGACCTCCATTCTTTGGCACTTTTTCCTTTCCTTTTTCTATTAACACTTAAGTCAAATGCCAGATGATATCCAGTTCACTGAAGCTTCCACGGATATCTTCTCCTCGCTTTCTCCTTCTATTCCTTCTCCATAATTTTATATTACAGCCCTTTCATCCTTAGCATTGCACTTTTCCCCACTGTCAGAAATCGCCTCCTAATCAGTGTCTATCGATTTTCGCACCTCTTTCTATCCTGTTATCCCCACATCTGAAACATGCCTTTAAAGCCTCTCTCTTTACACACAATGATTTACCCCTTTGCACCGTGCTCACCAGCGAAAAAAACAATCGATATGCCCGTGTTATTTGTGTGTGATCAGTAAATATTTAGTGTGGTGACATCTTCACCTTCCCTCCCAATCGATACAGGGCCCAATAGGCGGCGTGCTGTAATCTGTAGACAACTACTGTCTCCAGCTCTCTGGTGTACCTTTCAAGCCCCTTTTCGTTCTTTCCCTTTCTGCTCTTCTGTTCAGGCCCATTTCATCTTGCCTCAACCTCTGAGTCACGCCCAGTATCCCTTTAATGCGACACCATTCTTAATAAGCTGGCCGCCTTGTTATCATCAACTTTCCATTCAGAAAACTGAATCTTATTAAGGCTGCACTGTGCATAACTACTAATAGCTTTATCCAGCACAAGTATTGATGCTAACCTGAATTTTTGTGGCGCCATGCATTCAAAAGACTGTATGTCCGACAATCCATGAGTTGTGCAGTGTTTATCTCCAACAGTGCCATACACTCATATATCTCGTCTTTTAAAGCTGTATTTTTCTAAGAAAATTAATATTTCAGCATTGAAACGTGCAGGTGTCGTAGAATTCGCACATCTCTCATTATTTGACTGGGAACTCTTGCTGAAATTGAACTTAGAAATCAAAATTTTCTTTTGAAATGTAAGGCAGCACTGTTAACTATATTTTATTGTCAAGACCAGGGCGTTGATATTACATTTGATCATTATGATTCTTCTATCCTTCGCAAATAGGTCACAATATTATTCCCTTACACGTTGAGCACATTCCCCTAGACTGTCAGCTTTTTAAAAAGTATTTCTCAATATAATATTTTAAATGAATGAAACTAAAACGCACCGGTTTTTTTTCATCTAATTGAACAAATGACAGCTTGGCGTAGAAATTGCTTCACTTATTAATCAGCCTCCTCACAATTTAACCACGTCAGGTCTTTTAAGAAATTGTGTGCTATACATGGACATCTGACTGGGTTTAGTCTGTAGACATTAAACACCTAGAAAATCTCCAGTGCTCACATCATTATCAATTAAAATTAGGCTTATGTATAGGTGATAAGGGTTTGCATGGTTTATGTTCAAATGCATTTTAAATTGTTCTCCCTCGTTTGGCCATTTTACTTGTAGATTTGTTCTTTATAAAACACAAAATCATTGAAGAAATCGCCGCTGGACAGACGACGTATTTTATTGATATATATAGTGTCAGTAGAAATGGCTATGTCTTGTTTAGGTTCTTATATCTATTGTGCCATTAGAAATGGCTGTATGGAAAAGTGGTGGAGCGGCTAATACTGGCAAGATTTGGAAGTGCACATATACTTAATGATTTAATTGCGGCAGATTCCTACCCCAGAATCCGGAGGGTGAGGAGTATTTAGCTGCAATCAGGCCAGAAATGTTGCACAAGATTTTTCTCTTGAAAGAGCGCCTATGTGTCCATTGAAAGGCGCTGATCCGAAAAGACAGAGGGGACAAATAAAAATCGATCTGAAGCGACCCTGGCCGTCCTTTTCACACGATTCACACACAATCCCCTCTCAACTCTGCCAAGACAAAGGCCCGAGGCTGGGGGGATTCTCCACAAGCTACAGATACCCTTTCGAAAACGCGCAGATAATTTTACACTGGGTACAAACCACATTCTAGATCAACAGTTCATCTCAAAACCACAAAGTAATATTATTAGCTCTTCTGTTGATTGGGGAAGGGACGCTTCAGCGTTGGGGGAAATGTACTCTGAGCCTGAAATAACTTTATAGAAGAAATAAAAAACACATATATTAACTTTGACAAAAAGTTCTCTAAACTCCAGTAACCACACAAATCAGTTATTATTTAGGGAGGGGGGAAAGGCTGCAAAGTAATTATTTATCTCCCCTTGTCCTTGCTAAACTAACTCAGACGCAATGTAATTCTGCTTTGCAACTGATGCATGCATTCTTAACTATTTTCTGTACTTCTGGTCTTGCATCACCGCCCCTACAATTTGTATATATATATATTGGCAATTTTACTAAAAGCTGTAGAACTGACCACAGCTAAAGAGCAAAATTGCACAGTGCGTTGCAGCTTGTCGCTTGGGGTGTTTATAAGGCGCGGCTCGCATTCCACAGCACTCTCACCAGCTCGGCGATATCGATAGCCCCATAAAGTTAACCGAAAGATTGGGCGAAAGTTAAACTGCAAATCGAAAGTACTTCCCTGGTTTCGGAATATTTATGTAAGCCTCCCGCTCTCGCCAAAGGCTAGTCTTTTAAAAAAAAAATCACTTTACACTATCGGTCGAACAAACAGATGACGGTCGATGAAATGAATGATTCTCTTCAATAGACAAATAGATCAGGTGAGGAGGAGACGAGCCCTCCTTCAGTTCACCTGCCAGAAAAAAAGAGAGATTCATCTCACTCAGTACTTTCCAACTCAGTTCCGCCAAGATTCACAACTTCCTGTGTCCAGAGGAGACTCGAACCCATCACGATGCAAATAATTTCGGACACTGAACAAAGACAATTGCAAGCAATGACGTTTGGTATGTGTTTAATAAATATATATGTATTTTTACTTAATCGAGGGAAGATACGCTTTTCTTGATCAAAACATAATCGTTCTTTAAACACCTGTATTTATTAATTAATCTATATTATTTTGACACCAAGCAGGTTTTGAATTTCAACACATGCTCTACTTTGGAGCATATTGAATATCCGTTAAAACATTTAAAGTTTTGCTGCAGTTCATTTGAGATATTTAAAAGAAATTCACTCCAGCTCGGGTTCTTGTTCTGATTATTTTGATAATCTAGTCCACAGCCCTTACGGTTCCGGGTAGTTGTGTGTGTGTGTGTGTGTATATCTCCAAATGCAATAGCGATCACCGGTCGGAAATTCAATCGAACCGTGAATGGGTCGCATATATCGCACGGCTGTGTAATATTAGGATTATACAACAAGAAATAACACAAATTCGCCGACTTAGAAATTAAGCCAAAGGACTTAGACCCATTCTAAAGCGATTGCCCGTTGTGTGCGCAGATACCCCAAAGCCTCTTTGCCCTGTGTTTCAATGAGTTAGATTTGTTTTTCATTCATTGCTAAATTGCTGTGTAATAGTGCTTTGATTTACAACACTGGATATCCCTGGCGAGATCATTTTTAAAACTTTTTAAAAAAACAAATACACTCTGAATCGCCACAAATGAGAGAGTAACCGTTGCCACAATCAACAGATTTATTTTGAACTGTGTATTAGAAATTGGTACTCACCACTTTTATACAGATCCACATACCCATCTGAAGATTAGGAAAAAAACAGATATATTTATTTATTGGGGAGGGAAGCAGTCGACTTCGATGTGGTTATACTGCGTTAGAAGAACCGCTTTAGAGAGAGGGGGAAAAAAAACAAATCTGTTAGCAATCGGTTCTTTTGGATATTAGACAAATATCAGCCACCTAAGTCAGGCAAGCGTCCAGGCAGATCTGGAAAAAACAAAGCGACGGAGATCACGCAGTCCCGCTCAGGAACGTCCGAGTCAATTAGAGAAAAATCCTAAAGAATTAATCACATTAAAGGTGCAGAAGTTTTTTTTTTCGGGGTATAAAGGACGCGTTGTGAGCGAGGAGGCGCCGCGATCCCTTTGAATGGCTTTCCTCCTCTGGAGTTCTACAGCGACACTCCATACGCTAGGTGGCAGCCAGATACTGTACAAGATTTTGACAAATTCTCCAGCATATGCTGCGATTTAGCACTGTAAATTTTTCAGAAGCCCGCTACACTGACAGCTCCCGGCGGTTATCAAAGTACCACAAGTCACCGCTTAAAAACTGCAATGACTTTGAGATCACCGGGACACAATGGGAACCACTTTCCCTATTCATTGTGTTGCAATGTAGTGAGGGAGAGAAAAAAACAGGGCAAATTCACAGGGAACTCAAATTCAATAGATCTAGCTGGTTATCAGAGAACAACTGGGAAGTATGTGGCATCCAGTTCGTGTTATAAATAGGTTTCTCTAGCCATGCTATGGTTGGCATCCAATTCAATATTAATTTACCAAATTCTATACTTCCCTCCCTTTAAAAAAAAAATTGAATTGCGAGTGACTGGTTTCTGACTGCCTCGCTGGTGGGTTTCGGAGCAACACAAAGTTACTTTTGAAATTATTGCAAAGTGCAACCTGTCCATTTGTTATTAAAAAAAAACAGTGATTCCATTCTGTTCCTGAATTCCAAACTTTTGTGTGCCCTTCTAAAAAGGCTATTAGCACCACGCGCCCTTCGCCAGATAACACTGATATTATGACACGTTGGTGTAATCACTAACAGAAGATATTCACTTCATATTTCTCAAAATTAACCGCATGTTGCATTTTAGTCTGTTGACTATCTGCTCAAAGTAAATACTTCATATTAATCTTTTGTCTGACCCCTTTTTTAAACTGTTAAATTTGAAAATATGCATGCATTTTGTAGGTTGCAACATATATTGTTTCAGATGCTATACTGAGGAATTTGACCATTCTTTACTGATCTGAATGAACGTGGTTTCTGTGTGCTTGCATTGTGAAATGGACATCAAGACGATAATAAGTTGATTTACCCCCAAGTAACCACAGTATGAGGTGTTACAGTTTTTATCACTTCATTTAATTGCAGGAACACTGCTAAGAGATTGCAGCCACATATTATACACGTTCAGCTAGATTTCTGAAAGAAAGTCCACACGGCAGAGAGGCAAAATGTTATCTTCATCAAAGTAACGGTATTTAAAAGTACTACCCACTGCACCTCAAAGCGAACACCTGTTTAATGCAATGTTCCCATGTTCGTGTGCTATCTCCTCGAACGTTTATAATTTCATATTTTATATATTAACTGGGAAACCTTGCAATCATCGTTTTAACATGTAAATATCTGAACATTCACGGTAACACACACTTTTAAATTTCAAGGCTTAATTGCCAAATGTATAGGGTTTCTCTAAAATGTGTTCTAAAGCGTATATATATAGTGTGTTCACTACTGTGAAATCTGCATTTACGACTCAGCGCGAGCGAATTCTTAATACTTTGCAGTTTCCTACAATAATATATTTCCTACTCTATTTCTCTGCACATATTAGTTCAATTACATATATTTATTTAGCATACTAGAAGAATTTAGCAAAGTATCCATTACTACAATTAAATATAACATACAATGCGACCAGACCCTCCAACACCATTGCATTTACCTGAGTCTGTATATTCCTCACGAACATAATAACATTTGTCAATTCTACTCTGTTGAAACGTCAATTTCTTAGTTAATTCTAGTAGCACCGACAATAGACTAACCCCATCCAACCCCGAGTGACCACTAAATACAATGTGGTATAAATAGAGTTGTCTTTCTTCCAAAATAGAGACATTGGAAATTCGAATCCATTATCACAGAGGGACAGGAGGGAAAGTCTTATCGGGGCAGCTCCGCTCCAAAGAATCGGCGCTTTTCCACATAGTTTTGGGTGTTTTGATGCGAAATGGCCCATTCATCTGTATGCCTCTATGTATATATGTGTCTGTCTATGTATGTTTCTGTTTATCTAGCTAACTAGCTATACGCACACTTCAAAGCTGTTTTCACTTTTAAGTATTTCAAAGTAAACGTGGATATTTATCCGTATTAATAATGGTTCATCAGATGAATGAGACCCTCTCGAGCATTCATAGCTTTTCTAAGGCTATATGCCTTCCAGAACGCAAAGGAACAATTATTCTGCATAAACTAGCCACAGCTGATTTCTGACATTGTTTTCCTTCATTTTATTTTGGATACTTTGCTAAAATCTCCAATAATCCTCGCTACATTTCCAATAGCTCCCGTTAGGATGTCCCAGTTAATGCAATAGCATCGCCGCCAATTTTACATCTTCAACCTCAACTTTTGCCGTTGAATAAAACTGCCTTGCGAATAGTATGGTTTTCTGGTATTGATGGAGCTTTGGTTTACATGAATATGCTAACTATAGAAGCTTGCAAAAAAGAGGTATACCCTAGCAAGCTATACAGTGGTTTATTTATTAATGCCAAGTAAATTCTTCATATATCAAGATTCAATTTCCATAAGAGAAGCGTTTATAAATAATTTTAATTGGGACTGTTCAGTGTTTGTTGTTGCACAAGGTTTTCTGAGCTTTTAATATTCTTTATTAGGTTATTTAATATTACATATATATTTGCAGTTCATTTGTGGGAGTTACATTTAAAACCTTCAGCAATTTCCCCCATCTATTCTTCCAGAAATTGAAAAAAATGAAAAAGTGGGGGTGGGTTGGGGGTGGGGGGGGGGGGGGGGAAGAGAAATAAAAAACTTATTTTTTCGAAATAGACCTCTGCGCATGGATGTAATGTAAATTTGTTGGCGGCCAGGACGTGCTGGATAATAAGTAAGGTGCCTATCCAATGCGGTGCAGGGGGCGGGCCAGATGTCCCAGCCCCTCGAACCTAAAGCTCTGACCAGTCGCCTTTGATTGTCAGTCGCCAGCAGCCGCCGCTTGGCTCCGTCACTCGGCAGCGCCATATAAGGAAAGCATCTCCATAGAAACGTGTCAGTTTCAATAGTCGTGTCAAAGTTCACTATATACAGCCATCCGCGCAGATTTCCCCTTTCAGAAAAATTACTCCGCAAGCCCGCTCGTTCAAATCGGATTCACTTGCAACCCCCTTTTGCATATTTGATCAGTTTGATTCTCTCTCGCTTCCCTTTTTCTGCCTCCTCTCGCATGAGAGAGGTTCTGTAGCTCCTTTTTTTTCCACGACGTCGACTCCTTTTTTTTGTAGTCTCTTTTTTTTCCTGCTGGCGAGTTGTTGAGTCTCTCCGTGTGTGTGTGTGTGTGTGTGTGTGCAGTTCTACCACTACCAGTACGGCGAAGAATTTATGATCAGTTGATGGTCGAGCACTTCTACTCCGGATCGTGCATCTGCCTTCAAGAGTCGATCCTTTTTTTGTTGTTTTTTAATCTTTAACCTTTCGTCCCCCTTCTTCCTTTTTTTATGGGTTTCCTGAATGGCTGACTGCGTGCTACCCTGGTCCTGGCCCCCAGACTCTCGCCTCTTCTCTGCCGATCGGGTTTGAACTGCTCCACTCTCTCTCTCTCTCTCTCTCTCCCTCTCTCTCTCTCTATCTCTCTCTCTCCCTCTATTTTTTTTGTCAGCTAATCGACTCTTCTTCCTTCATTTTCCTGATCCGCCGATTCAAAGACAAGACCTTTTTTTTTTGTTGTCTGATTACACTCTGCCCGAGATATGGCAATGGTAGTTAGTACGTGGCGAGACCCGCAAGACGACGTGGCCGGAGCGCAGGGCACACAGCCACCCCCGCCTCAGCAAGGACCGCAACAGCCTTCTGGTGCACCCCTTACCCCGCAGACCCCAGGACAACCGGGAGCCCCGGGCACCCCGGCCCAGTCCAACCAGCAGAACCAGCAGCAACCCGACAAGCAGCAGCAGCATATCGAGTGCGTGGTGTGCGGAGACAAATCGAGCGGTAAACACTACGGCCAGTTCACCTGCGAAGGCTGCAAGAGTTTCTTTAAGAGAAGTGTGCGCAGAAACTTGACGTACACATGTCGTGCGAACAGGAACTGCCCCATAGACCAACACCACCGCAATCAGTGTCAGTACTGTCGCCTGAAAAAATGCCTCAAAGTCGGCATGAGACGGGAAGGTATTGAGAATTCATTTATTTCAACTGTTTGAGCTCGTCTAACCACCCCCTACCCCCAAACTCCCACCCAGCAGAAAAAAAATCTGAATAGTTCTCACATTAATTCTATAAAGTTAAAATGTGTTTCATGCATGCCAGTTAAAATCAATTGTTATCGTCTGTCTCTAGACTTTGTAGGGTGTTTGTGGTTGAGAAAGTCTTTTAAGTGTTCTTGTAAATGTTTTTTTTGTTGCTTTCAGTTTGTGAGAGAGAACTGTGTGTGTGTGTGGGAGAGAGAGAGAGAGAGAGTGTTCGAAAATAGTAAGTTGTAGATTAACCGAATAGAGCGTGCTTTGATTGTAATCTAATTTGAAAAATGTGTTATGTTACACACGAAACTTCACTTGAATAGGGAGGAGGGTACTCATAATGTGCTGTGCAAGTTGCAGCAGTTTGCAGAGTAAAGTCCAGCTAGGAAAAGAAATCAGCCATTGTTGTAAAATATTCAATCAGTTTTGACATGCTTTAGGGAAATGACATCGCCAAATTGCATGGCAGTGCTCGGTTTGCAATATGCAGTGTCGGTTTAAAACATGCAGCATTATGTTGTAAGATCGATGAGATTTTAAAAAATAATCATAATTTTATACTGTGTGCAGCAGCTATTGTTGTTTGTAAATGGCCAGGGGTGTGTATTGTATGTTAACTGTCTGAAAATGTGGTAAGATTCAGGTTTCAATATCTGTAGTCTGTTCTTTTCGCACTGCAGCTGTCCAAAGGGGAAGAATGCCACCTACACAACCGACTCCTGGCCAGTTCGCCTTGACAAACGGAGACCCACTCAACTGCCATTCCTATTTATCGGGATATATCTCCCTGTTACTGCGGGCCGAGCCCTACCCGACCTCCCGCTACGGCAGCCAGTGCATGCAACCGAACAATATCATGGGCATTGAGAACATTTGTGAACTGGCCGCTCGGCTGCTCTTCAGCGCCGTGGAATGGGCGAGGAATATCCCTTTCTTCCCGGATCTGCAGATCACAGACCAGGTAGCCCTGCTAAGGCTGACCTGGAGTGAGTTGTTTGTTCTGAACGCTGCCCAGTGCTCCATGCCTCTCCATGTGGCTCCTCTCTTGGCCGCCGCCGGGCTCCACGCATCCCCTATGTCTGCAGACAGGGTCGTTGCCTTCATGGATCACATAAGGATCTTCCAGGAGCAGGTCGAGAAACTCAAGGCTTTGCACGTCGACTCGGCAGAGTACAGCTGCTTAAAGGCCATCGTCCTCTTCACTTCAGGTAGGCAAATATTCATTCCAAAATATGGCTGATCTGTAATCAGAACAGCCATGATATCAGATCAGAATGAACATGCAGTCAAATATTCAGCTCTGATCTCTGCGCTCAGTGCTGTGTCATGTACCCTTATATAACGTCTATATTAATATAGAAACGGCTGGAAAGTCTTCATGTTTTAGCATAATGTAAGTTTTAAAATATGATTAAAACACTTAGTAAGATACATTTAACCATTTGTAGTGATTTTATCTCAAAGGCAGTTACTGCATATTTTCCAACGTTTTGCATGCAAACCTATCTCAATATTTTTTTTAAATGTGCGAATGAAAACCTGGAGAGAGATAAAAATATAGTTATATTTTTCATTTTTCAAGCATTACAGATTGAATCGCGAGCCCCCTTCATATTGTGTGCAAAATTGCTGCATTTAAGTTCTAACAGTAGCGCAATCATTCATCTGGGGTTGGTATAAAGCTTTCAGGGATTGATATCAGGAAACAGAAAATTCCAGTTTATGTGGGAAAGCGGTTCACAGTCCTTTCCTTGTTGTGTTAGGGTGATCTGGGTATCCAGAGGACTCTCTGGACCCCTTCCAGTGCTCGGGTCGTGACCCAAACTTCCTTTTTTTATATTATTACTTCACACATAAAAAACGACGCTTTTCCAAAACGTCTTTTTTTTAAACCAAACTAATCAAATTAGAAGTGAACATTTAGTTAGAGGAAGAAAAAAAAACAGGCGACTGAGCTTAAGTGGGGGTGACGTTTTGTGTGTTTGCTTTAAGTTATCACATGCCAGCTTTTATGAAGTAGTATTTTTCTTAGTCTTTTTTTTATACTTGAATTACTAACCGACTTGGAAACACTTTTAAATGTTATGCGGTTTATTTTGTTTGTTCAGTCTACTTGATCCTACTCAACCAAGAGCAATCGATGACATTACCATAGCAGTTAATTTATTACTATTTGTAAAATGTCAGGCCTTGTGTGCAGCGAAGCAAACTCACTGTTCTGCGAGCACTTTGGTGTTGCACGCGGTTGAAAAAAATACATATACGGATAAATGTATACGCTGCTCGCCAGTGATAGCTAAATCTGGATTGAGTTTGCAAAACCAAAAAGTATTATGTAAAATGTGGTTGTGAATGGTTGCTGTATCTGTGCTTTGTGTTTTCTTTGATGCTTATAATAATATGCGTCTGTTGGGCTGGGTTTGCAGCATTGCAAGATGCAATGGCTAGGTCAGGTCATAACCTATGCTCTCTAATTAAAGGTCCTATGCTAGTATGGGTGTAATTTATTTAATCCTACACTTTTTTCTAATATATTTCTTTTTTTCACTCCTTCCTTTGTGCCCCCTTTCCTTAATGAAGATGCTTGTGGCTTGTCTGATGTGGCCCATATAGAAAGCTTACAGGAGAAATCGCAATGTGCTCTGGAGGAATATGTTCGCAGCCAGTATCCGAACCAGCCGACCCGCTTTGGGAAGCTTTTACTTCGTCTCCCTTCTCTTCGCACCGTCTCATCTTCTGTCATCGAGCAATTATTCTTCGTCCGTTTGGTAGGTAAAACCCCCATAGAAACCCTGATCCGTGATATGTTACTATCCGGGAGCAGCTTCAACTGGCCTTACATGTCGATTCAATAAATAGGAGGGGGAAAAAAGGCAAGTGACATTATTTTGCAAATTCCTTCTGTAAGAAAGGAAATAAAAGGCTGTTACAAGTTTACCTATGTGACACAAAAAAATGAAGAGAGGGAAGAAAAAAAAAGGACTGTGGATTTCAATGACTGTACACGAACTTAAAAACGCATTCAAAAACTCTCCGGTGTCGTTCAGAACAACTTGCTACTTATCATTTTGTAACAAAAGGAAATTAGTCTTTTATTTTGGTTTATTTTGTAAACTTTTGAGAAATATCGATATAAAGATAAGTGCATTTAAACAAGAATTTCAAAATTAGGAGGAAAGAAAAATAACCTTTTCCAAATTATTATAAATTGTCCTGTGTCTATGTATCTATAGCTGTTTTGTATTTTTCCTGGTTTCAAACCAGTCTCCTCTGTGATTCTCTACTAATAATTTTGATATAACCATTGCTTCTTATCAGATACGGTGTATCACGTAAATATGTTCTGCAAGAATTAAAACTGAATCCACTAAAATGTTAGACGAAAAGGTTTTTTTTGACAGGATTGAAAGTTAATGCTGGAAGCGCACTTATAGTGTTGACTCATAAGACGTTTAATTTGGGGGAAATTGACTGCAGACCTATATTAAATGATACACACTTGTAATTTAAAAATCCATTGTTGAAAACTCGTTAATATTGACATGTGGGGGGGAAGTACATTGTGGGTATATTTCTGAAAGCAGAAATCTTTTATGTGTCCAAGACACAGTACAATTTTGTTTCATTAAATTTAAGACAATTTTGGTGATCTGAATGTGGCTCCATTTAGTTCCTGTTGCAGTATAGAGTCCTACGAGGCTCCAAAAAACGCCTGTTTGTATATTTCCAACCCATTTGTAACAATTATCAACCCATTGCCCTTTTAAAGGAAAAGTAATGCCACAATTTCTTTTCTTGGATTCAGCATGGAACTCTATGTCGGCACTTACTATTTGACATGTGGTTAATTAAGTATCTAGAGTTTACAGTCGTGTATACAAGCTGAAGGTTTTTTTTAAAAGTGCAACATTTCTGTACTGTAAGAGTTATGATTGGATTGTTTGGTCAGTCTTGTGTGTTATATTCAAGAAAAAAATGAAAGTATTCGGAGATTATAATATTATTTGATATATGGAACTTTTTCGCTGTTACAACTGTATGTTCACCCAAGGAAAAAAAATCTCATTACAATGGTCAAACATCGCAGTTTACTGGAGTCATTACAATTCGTGGAGTATTTGTCTTATTTACTCAGTATACCTGTATAGTTTACTACCACTGTCTGTAGTAGTGGACAGACCACATGCTCTTTCAATGAAAGGATGAACCGTGGACTCATGCTGCTCCTTGTCTTTTGGGTTTAGCAAATGACACCTTAAAGATACAGTCAAACAGCCCCAATACGACACGCCGAACCCCCCTCCCCTTTTAAATTCAAAATGCCATGGGGATTTTGACCACCGACCCTTATTTAGCTCTAACTTAAGTGCCTGTGCAACCAATGTACATTAGACAGGTGTTAGGAAGCATGGATCATTATGTGGTTTAATGGTCAGGATTTTGTTTTGAAGCTTATTGTGTCTAAAGTTCACGCACAGAACACACTTAAACAAGCAATTGCTACTAGGAACAGTGTTGATTGTAAATAAAATATATTAAATGAGATTTATTCAAAAAAAAGTATGTCTGGAAAAATGTGGTTGCCAATTTTTGTTATTGGAAGATCTTCAAACTGAGGATGATGTGACTGACGTTTGATGTGTAGCACTAAAAGTGAGCCTGATTTTATGTATATAAATATAAATTCATTTGAATTTTTATATATGGGAATAGACTGTGAGAGCATGGCCACAGGTCGCTAACACATTTTACATTTGTTACATACATGTAAATGTTTGATTGTATAGAGGATATACATTTGGGCGAATGTTTGCCTTCAGTGCTCCCATATACCCTTGTATTAAAAACAAAACACAAAAAAAATAATAACAGAGCGAGCTGGTTTGGGTTGGCCAAGCCATTTGTTCCAAGCTTTTTCTGGTAGTACTGCTAACTACACTGCAGTGTGAAAACTTGCATTTTGTCCCTTTTTTTAAAGAAAAAAAACCCTTTTTTTGTGTGGCTGTCCAGCCACACACTACATCATGTTGTGGTTGCACAAAAAAAAGAATCATTTTGTATAGTTGATGGAACAGTGATCTTTACCTGTTATAGAGACAGATCTGGACCAGAAATGATGTATGATTGTGATTATTAACACGTTTGCAGCTGACCCCACGTTTTTTACTTCAGGGTATTGCTACGCTGTTCTAACTTATAGATCGAGCCTTTTCAGATGTTTTTTATTGCAAGTAATATGTGTGTGGAGTTACTACGCCAGACTCCTGTTTGTGTTAGCTATTGTATACAGCGTTTTTGTTGTAAATTGTTCTTGGTATTAAATTATAATTTATGGCTTTGAATCGAAGGCTCTCCCTGTTTTATTCCCTATTTTCTTAATTTAAATATCGATAAACCGAGGCCTTGATCATAATCCACTATTATGCATAATACTATCTATACATAGTAAGAAACATCTCTGTACAGTAAAGTTCCCCAATTGCAGATTGCAGGATTATCTGTCCTACTTTTAGTTTAGGTTAGTTTATAAATAATAATACCCTCCCCCCTCCCTCCCCCCTCCCCTCCATTCAAAAAAGTTTCCCCTATTCTAGCTGCTTTCGAACAATAAAATTAACCCGGGGGTGAAACTGACAAAAGGGATTGAAATTGACGAGCTTGTCCTTTAACCGGCGAGATCTGAGGCCGTTGAAATATGGTGACGCTCGCCTGAAGTGTCCATTTTTTTCCTCCGGCTCTTTTTTTTAAAATCTGATCTTACTTCGCATTTCTGTGCTAGGGGTTAAAAGAAACCAGCCAAACATGATCTGCAAGCTTGTAGGGCTCCGGCGTGCCGCCCCCTCTCTCTCTCTCTCTCTCACACACACACACACTTTTTGCTGCGAGTGGAGGGAGGTCTGTGCAATGTGACTTCACTCGGCATGCTGAGTAACCCAAGTGATTTGCTTTAACCGCTAATGACCAAACCTCGACAATTCTGAGGGTGGTGGTGGGAGAGTGGGGGGGGGGGGGTGGGGGCAGATCAGATCATGTTTTACAACGCGGCTTGGCGATCTTTAAACAACAACAACCAAACAACAACAAAACAAGCCCCATTAAGAGGATATAACTCAATATTACACCACCTGCACTGCATCAAATCCAATGCGATTTTGCAAAGGCTGCTTGTAAAAGGAAGGCGTTTGCATTGTAGCAGAAAGTTTGGTGCATTCTTCCTCTGTGTGTCTTTAATGTCTTTTTTGGAGGGGGGTGAGGGGTGTATTTGTAATCGGAGACGGAGCGTGTGAAAGTATGCGTTCAGCCGGCTGGGCTGAGTGTCCTGTTAGCAACCCAACATGGCGGCGTGTAATATGCTGCCGTCTCCAGGCGAGTTGTAATAGGAAACACATTTCAGGCCCCCTCCACCTTCCCCCCTTTGCCATTTGTGTACAGAGCGGCTCCAATAAAACTATTAGCAGCAGGATATATGTATCGGCTTATTTATTTATTTTTTTGCAATCGTAAACCAGAGCGATCCAAAGGGGGGGGGGGGGGGGGGGGAATGAGCAACCTCGGGTCTGACGGTGGAAGTGCAGTTGTTTTTTTGCTGGAGACGACCAGATTTTATCCCTTGCAATCCTCGAGGTAAAAAGGCCCGGCGTTTCACGCGATCCTATTGTGGTTTGACATTTAAATATGCAAAAATCGCTAGCCCCAATTCAATCGCCTTTCAGAGGGTGAAAAATATTGGCTGCACTCAAAATCAACAAAATAATAATGTACATTTGCATAGATAGTTGTCCCTTTAATAATCTATTTGCATTTCCACGCTCCACACAACATGCTCCCCACTTCTCCGGTTCAAATCTTATTTTTTTTAAATCGCACAGACCGAAAGGGTTAAATTCAGTCTGGTGCTGCTCAGCCTTAATGGTGCGAAGACAAAGCTAAAAAAAAGAAAAGACACAAGTGATTTAACAAAGTTTGGATCCGCCGTGGCATCGACTTAAGGGAAATGTATTTACAGCTTTTTGAGACACAGACACGCTCAGAATCCTAAACCCCTGCGAGCATTTATTTATTTAAGCTGGGCTGAAAGTTGCTTCAGATGATTTTCCCCCCATTTTCTCGAATTTCAAAGCCTCCCCACTGCGCTGTTACCTAATTAATGGTGAAACGCAACTAAATCTAATTACTCAGTAATTTTAAAGTACTTAAATGTGGGCGTTGGTTGTAACAGGATTCGAGTTGGGGGGAAAAAAAAGTTCACTCGAAATGTGTGGCTGTACAGCCTCATTCAATATAAATGTATTTAAAAAAGCATCGCTAGAATATTCTTTACAGATCAGGCTTTTAAAAGCCCGTGGCGTAAAACACACAAAGGGCGACGTTAAAGAGAATAGATGTGATATCTTGCAAAAAATTGAGTTGTATATATTGAAACGCAAAATTCATTTTAATGCAGCGCTCAATGCAAAGATGATTGTCATTATACTCACAACCTCAAAGGGACTGGAATGCAATTTTGCAGCAATTTGTATCATGGTTCTAGGGGGCTGATTTTAGTTGACAACGCGTGTGCTGGGTTTGAACTCTATAATTTGCACTTATGTCCCCGTATTAGGAGCGTACAGCGAACTAATGAGCTCTTGCTTAGCCGAATGTCACATTTATTTATTTTCTGCTGCGGAAAGTTTGAGAAAGAGCGCAGTCCCAGCGCTTGGTGATACAGCACAAACACACTTCACCCCTCAAGAAAGGTTTTTTTTAAAAAAAAATAGGAAGTGTCAACTGAAATGGCGACGCATTCTGCCACTTACCTCACACTTGTAAAATGGAAACATAATCAATACAAAAAAATCGTGTAATCATGAAACTGCGCACACACACAGTGGTAATATATGTTGACTTTAAAGCGGTTTGTAAAATACTGACATTACAAGAGGCACGAAAACGTGAACAAACAACCGTCTGGATTTTAAATAAAGTGCAATTCTCCACTGTTTCGGGATACGGCGAGTCACAGCATTCCACTAGCTAGGTTCAAATACGTTTTACACACGTTTTTTTTGTTGTTTTTCCCTTTTTTTTCTCCCCAGGAGGTTGTCCATCTTAACCAGTTTTACCTTTTCAGAGAAGATGGCATAAATCTCTTGACAAGAGAGCTGTTACTGATTACATTGTTAACACACACACACACACACACACACACACACGCGCGCGCGCGCGTACTCTGCTTTCTGTGCAGAGCAAGCTGAAGTTTGCAGTCAGAATATTTTCATACCTATATAACCTGTGAAATGTTAACCGCATTGGGAAAGAAACATTGGGCGCTCTGCGTTTTATCAGAGCACTTACACACTATCTCAGCTAAGGTGTGTGATTGAAAACGATTATCTTGACGTGCCAAAAAAAAGGCTGTTATATTGGCATTCATTTCCATTTTTTGAATATATATAAGTTTGAGGCGATGAAGCACTTTTTAAAAGTATGATAACCAGACCACTACTAACTTGCCCCTATACTGCTCCGTTTCTAAGTTTATGCAATCAGGCACCCCACGCTCTCTCTGAAAGCATTTAATAAATGTCTATTAAGGCGCTACAAAAACGAGATAAATTTACTGGAGCTACTGCCTAACAGGAAACAAATGCTAATGATGGATTCACCATCAGGGATTCGCCTTCAACTCAAGCAGACTGTTCTACGCGGCCCAGTCCTCCAAAACTCAAAGCTTCGACACTATTTATTTTCAGTTCAAATTGACATTTCTTCGGAGGGGAATTAATTTATTGACAACCCCATGGAATAATGTTTCCCTTCTCTACAATCTTTGCTGCTCCAATTTTTCTTCATAAACGCGTGATTTGCGAATTCTTTTGTGCAAACTTTTGCAGGCTTCATTGAGATGTCTCTGTTCTGCTTGTCTGTCAAGTTATCTCTGTGCACACAAAGAAAGTGCTTCTAAATGGACTTAGAGCTCAGCGTGTGTGCTCTCTAAATGTTAGAAAATTGTGCCATCTACCCGTTATTCACAGAATTGTCACTTAAGGACCTACTTCGAGTTTCAACCACAAGTTAAACACGACAAGAGCAGGAATGATTCAAAGTGGGGAAAGGTTATATTATTTTAATACCTGCATACCAGCGAGAAGTTAACCTCTTTACATGTTTTTCTCTGTTTCCCATCATTACTTATCTCCAGCTTTATTAAAACCCGTCCTAGATTACCCACCTGTTATACACAGATCTCGGAAGGTTCAGTGTAATACATATTACGCCAATCCTCGCCATCCACAATGGAAAAGGTTGAGGCAAACATCTCCATAATTGTATTCTGGCACTTATACTCACAACTGGATTACTAAAAGTTTGAGGACTATGTAAATTGCTCAGATGCTAATATTTGATCACAGATAAAGGCCTAAAGAAAGAAATTCTGTTATAACACATTTTGCTCCAACTTTATGATGGGACATCCCTGCTTTGTCCCCTGGGACCGGATCAAGCTCCTATCTGAAAAATGCAACGTTAGTTTCTCAAGGTGTGGAAAAGTGTGAAATAGATACATACACACGTGTAGAATCTTGCACAACTCCGCACACATGAATGTAATTCGAAGGTCATAAGGGGATTACATCTGCCATACTCAACAAACAAGTCTTTAAACAAACCATCCATACTTTATTAGAAATGCTTGCCTTTTTTGTTTTTATTTCCACGGGTACTTCTATTTCCATTCCTCTGTTGGGGAGGAGCACTCCATTGTGGATTGATTGCTATTAAACACCAGCAATCGTTTTTACAGGAACCGGTGTCAACACACAGACAAGTGCACTAACTCGAGTACATTACTAATGAATGCCAGTTTTGTAACTTTAGCGTTGAGCAGAGTTCCCATTCTACACCATCCTCGCAAACTCCGCAACTGGTATCTGAGCACGCAAGACTTTTCATCAGCACAAAGCTAGCAGATAAAAGCCGTTCCTCCAAGTTTCTGCAGTTGTACATAACATTGCAGTAAAATAACACAGAGTCAATAATTAAATAGGCACTCGGGTTTTGATGGGGTTTGCAATCAAACAATCATTTTATGCCTGTTTGTAATTGATATACGAGATGATGTGAATGCTCGGCAAATACAACCTTGGTTGTTAACAAAAGTTGTTGGTTTGTGAGTAGTTCCTTGCTAAAGATGAGGCTGATTATATCATTGCTATGCAGCATAAATAAGACGTCCTGGGAGCCCGGGTCAACCATCGATCCCTTCCAATGTAACGAAAGGACGGGTTAATTTTGTCTCATTAGCATTCCCATTGCACGACCCTACAGATTGACAACTCACCCAGATGCATCTGCTCTGTGCTTATTTTAAAAGCTTTTCCCCAATCACAAAACACGAGTCTTATTTCCATACTTTTTTTTGCCTCCTTTTTCTTTTTATTACTGGTAGAGACACACCAACCCATTCAATCACCCCCTTTTTTCCTCATTTATTTTTTAAATCTCTTTTCTTCCCCCTTCCTTTATTCCTTTTTGTTTATTCCCTCCCTTTTTTCTATTTCTTTCCTCCCCCCCTCTTCCCCGAGCTATATTTCGTCCTCTCATCACACCCGACCCTTCCTCTCTATAGCTCAGTGCCTTGATTTTTTGTTGCCCTGTGTAATAGACGAGGTATACTCGACACCAAAGTGACAAAGTTCAGATTGAGGGAGAGAGAGAGAGAGGGGAGAAAAAACCCAACTCCAGTGACGAACAAAAGGATGCCCGGGCTTGGAAACTATAACAGGAATATGAAAACCGCAGTTTGGACTGGTGTATGTATGCGTGTGTCTGTGTGTGTCTGTATGTATGTGTGTGTGTGTGTGTGTGTCTGCGTGTGTTTTAAAGGGTTCCTTTGAACTGCCTTTGTGCTGAGTCGGCGCTGCTTTTTGCCAATGCAAGTCACGGTCATACGAACTTTGTGTTAACCTCTCATGTCGAATGAATCTTTTCATTTGGAAACCCATAAATCTCATTCCGTAGCTCCTTTTGTGCCGCACGCTACGACTTAGTAAACCAAGTGTGCGTTCAACAACAACAACAAAAAATAAAGTAGAAAAAAAGTTGCAACCGATAAAAAGTATAACTTTAAACAAAAAAGATTCCAGTGTAAAGTGCGGAACTGGCTGTTCACAGGAAGGATCGTGGAAGCGATCGGAATGGACACGGAGCTCTGCACACACATAACACAGTAAGCAAGCTATTTTCTAAAAAGCTCCTTCAAGGTTTACACGGAGGCGATGATTTATCGTTTTGAGACGGTCATTATTTTGGTGAATTTCAAGTAGTTAGGACCTGCTGTGATTTGAGCCAAGTGGGTAGAAATGGGACGGAGGGCTGGGGGGTGAGAGAGAGAGAGAGAGGGAGAGAGAGATAGAGGGAGGTGGAAAAGAAATTCATAACTGGTCATTTAAAAAAAAGGATGTTTGTGAAGGAGACCAACAGCGACACACACACACACACACATGCACGAAAAAGAATATTTAAACTGAAGTTTATGTCGAACTGTCAGCAATTGGGGTTGGGGGAAGGGCCTATAAATGTTGTGCATGCGCGAGAAGGAATGAGTGGGGAGAGAGAGAGAAAGTTTAACATTAGCGCATCTGACCTGCAAAACTCTCCGACTCTAAATGGAAATATCAGGATCCCATTAAACAATGACTGGTACACTGGTCATTCCCGTACTGTGATGAATTTGTGTGTGTTATGCTTGTAAGTGAGTCTTTATTTGGGGTGGCGGGTTTCAGTTTGATTTTCAACCTTATCATTAAGTTATTGGCAGCGACTGTCGGTTCGTTCTGTAGGGTTGGAACCTATTGTAGCGCGCTGTGCTTGCAACCGCAAAATGCTCTGTGGACAGCGTGTCGACCATCCGCTGGGTCGTGCGGTATTGCAATTAGCATTTATTTGCTTTTCTTCCCCTCTTCTTTTTTTCTTTCTCTTCATCTTTCTTCTCCATCCTTTCCTACCTGCGAAGGTTTCATTATTAACGCTTTCTCTCTGCCCCCCCCCCCCCACCCCGCCACACACACACACACACACACACACACACCACCTACCCACCCCCGCCCTTTTCCAATCTTTCTATCATTCGCCATCATGGTGGGACAGCTGTGCTTATCACTACCGGTACAGGAGGATTCATCCGTCTTTGAGTGTCCCACTCAGAGTGTTATTAATTGCCACTACAATGCTGGTGATTTTTAACTAATAACGAAGTTGTAAATTAACGCGTTCCTTCAAATATTTCTAATTTGTCAACACTGATTGATTTGATTGATACTCTCTTGTATAGATAATGTTGCAAGCATTATATTTGCTGCGGGACTATTAAAACAGACTGGTTGTTTCCTATTATGAAAAACTTAATGACACAAATGTATGTTTTGTTTTTTTGTTAGTGGCATCATCAGCCCAACCTTTAGATAAGAAACGATTACAGGACTAAAATCTCCACAGTCTAAAACGCCAGTTCATTCTGCGCGGCTGTCCATTACAGTGAGTGGTACAGTACCTATAAAGTTAGATATGTATTTGTTTACATAGACATTTACATAGCTCGTTCACCCGATACTCGTCTCGATCAATGTACGTTCCAATATATTTATTTAAAAACCCTAGGTGCAGTATAGCCGCGCTGGTGCTTGAATACGGCATGTTGAACACCTGGAAGTCAAGAGAATACTGTTAAACTTCGACCTCTGGTCCTTTGGTTTTTTCTTTCGGGATCAAGCCGGGGAGAGAGTGGTTTGAATCGTCTCAAAGGATGGTTAAAAAGCCCGAAAGAATAGCACGCTCTGATGATGAACTTACTGCCAGCGTTAAGCCTTTAAGCCCTTTGGCGCATTCTGACACTTTCTATTGGAAAACAGTAAATAAGATTTGCAAAGTTCTCTCGTTCTATGAACACCTATTGTTTCATCCTAGTTCCACCGCCTTCTCTAAATTCTGCCAATCTAAGTTTATAATTTTTTTTTCCAAATGTGCCCATTTATGTTCCTCATTGCTTGAAAGCCAAACAAAAAAACTTTCAATTCGCACGAATTTGGCGAATCTTCCATATAAATCAGAAACGAGCAGGAGCCTATTTTATTTACCTTATCAACACTCGTATTAGGAGTATAAACGTGCTTGTGCGAAACAAACTTTCTACAGAAATTAAATTTAAATGGAAGTTGCAACCCCTATGAGACCTTATATATATATGAGGAATTCAATCTGCCGAGTATTGTGATTCGCCTTTAAATAGGTTGTATTTGTGTGCATGGAACCTTTGTCTGGGTTTGGGAGCAAAGCTTTTCAAGCAGACCCAACGATAGTTCAGGGTCACTGGCAATTTACTGTCCTATTACTATAAAGCATAGCACCGCAAAGTATTCAAGAAATAAGAAAATTGGAATGCCTGCTAAATACTGCCTTGACGTTTTCGTCTCTCACAACCTGAAGAGTTCAGTTCCTTTAAACGGAAATATATTGGGACATTTCAGCGACACAAATGGCGCACAATGCACATTCACATTATGAAAGGAATATTTTGCCATGTCAAAAAGCATAACTTATGCAGAACACACTTGAACAGTAAACAATTTCAAAGGCATAGATCGTCGAAATGCATTTAAACGCAGAAATGCTTGTAACAATCATGACATAAAACGCATTTCAGGCGACTTGCTGGTGCACTGGACTGTATTAGAAGCACCTCATATGACTGCATGAGCCATTTCAGCAGTAAGGATAACTCGGCTGTGCTAACGTGCATTGGTCTAAATAATGTCCTGTTTGATCGAAACAAATTTATTTATTACAAAAAAGCATAACCTTTAAAACATGACAACAGTCTGCAGCACTCTTCAAACCTTTGAATTAAAAAAACAGTGGGTGGACTGGTGTGATTCGTTTGTCCATCTCGGTAAATATGGTCTGATGAAAATGTTAAATTGCTATTAATTGTCCAGAAAGCAATGTGAAAAGAATCTATACATCAGATCCAGCAGAAAATCTAAACTTCTAATATCATTAGGCGGGGAGACAGAATAAGGCGTCATATGGCGATATAGCAAGTAGTTAATCCTTGTAGCATCCCTTCAAATTTGGTTATAAAATCAGTGGCCAGCAATAATTTATTTACAGAGTGACTCACACATTTTGTATATTGATGACATATTCTTCAACCACATCTGTTTACTGCTTTCCAATAACATGCAGAATCTGTAAAACATTTTTTAAAAATCACACTGAAGTCTTCACGGATTTTCCTTTTACAGATTGCACAAAAAATAATCTTCAGAAAAATCTTTGCCAAAATATGCAGAATATTTATTTGAATGTGTGACAAGCCGTGCAAGTGTGGAAATATATCTGCTGGTGGTATGATGGTAGAATCACAATTAAATAAGTTTCATACTTCTGCTTACTAATTGAAAATTGTATGTTAAATGCAACAATCAAATGAGGCTGAAATGATATCTCCTATTCTCCCGAATTATAAAAACAGGGTTATGTTACAATGAAGTACCCAATTAATTTGCTACACTTAACCGATACTTATTCCAAAAATTTACCATTATGGTATGGGATAGGTATCCGATAATAGGAAAGAAGCACACGAAATCATTGAAATCATAGCATGGCCCTTTCTGGCTAGGAGTCGATTTAAATGTAATACTATAGGGTAATATTTAAAACATTTAATCCCCAGTATTACTTATCGTCGTTTTAGTTTGACACACTGGCTATAAGGCTCGAGTAGCGTGCTATTTATGTGTTTATTTGGAGTTATTTATTTGGCAATAAAAATCTGATTCACTTGTTAGGCAGATCATTTTATTGTATCAATACTTCACCCAGGCACGACTTCTAAGCGATTAAAAAATGGCTGCTTTGTGGCAGATTATCAACTGCCTCCATTCCGTGGACGCGGATAAGTGGGACTATTTATTGCAAGTGTTAATAAATAATTTCAGCCAGTATTTTTTTCAAGTATTATGATTCGTTTTTTATACACATTTAAGAAAAAATAATTAACCGCGTTGGATTTAAAATGGGTGGAATAATATGTATCTGCCGAGCATTTAAAAACAATTTCATTTACTGGGTATTAGATTATTGCAGATATATCAGGGAAATAGGCAGGGCAGGTTATTTGCTTTAATGAATTGACTGTGCTGAACAGCTAGCCAAGTAGGCTGGCCTATATAGTTGCAGTACAATCAATGATAGTGGAGATATATTTAATATCCCAGCCTATATTGATCTTAGATACTGCATGTATTATATTTTTTCCTGTGCAATGATATATTTATATATGGATATACATATTGTATGTATATCTGGAATATCGGTTCTATCTCTTCTGAATGTCCTTTGGATTGACCCCACACCTCCGACCCCTTTCCAGTGTGGCGCTCCACAGACACACACATACACACACACACACCTCAGTGCTTTGTGCGTTTTTTTTTTAATAAGGCCCGTGTTTTTTTTAAATTTCTGTTTTTTTTTCTCTCTCCCCCGAAGATCCGACGATTAAAGCAAGCTCAGAGTGAGTAGATTAAATCGGATCTGAGGTTGGGATCCCGGCCTAGCACGTGACTCTGAACAATTGCATTTATTACAATATCAGGACAATCAAACATAAACCAAGACTTATTAAAATATCGAACACACTGCATTCATTTGAATGGAAACGGGACAAATCATTAAGATCGAGGTGCTACTGTAACGCACGATTAATATTTCATATTACAGTACATTGTTCAATATATTAATAAACTAACATGCTTGCATGTTTATTTTAGAACTAGATACGATGGCACTGTGCTTATTAATCATCGCGAACATAATAACAATTGGGGGCTGTGGGGAAATTTGCAACATCTTTGATTTAGCATAAAGAAACGGTAATGCAAAAGTTCTGAACCTTGCAGTTCCAGAACCTGTAAGGTGGAGAACTGATTTGATTCAGCGATGTATTTTATAAATATGTCTTCCGAAATGGACGCAGTGACTTGATGCTATATGCTGTTGCAGTCTGTTTGGATGCAGTGATTCTTATGCATATTTGCAGTGGTCCAGTTAGTTCACATTCACTAGATTATTTCATGAAATACTGTACGAATTAGACATAGATTGATTCCAGAAAGTATTCCAAAGTCAAATCTAAAACTAGCTGCAGTAAAATTTGCATTAATACAGCAAAGTGGCTTTATCAGTCTAATGAAGAACTGGAACAGAATTGTCATTCCCTCTGAGATAAATAACACCTAAAAAGATGCCCAAAAAGTAGTTCCGCCCTCTGTTCGTAATTGCAAATCTTTCGACACTCTCCAACACTTAGAAAAGAATGCAAATGCTCCTTTTCAATAAAACGATGTGCGATGATTTACAACCTGTATAGCCACGTCCGGCTAGATTTAATAAGTCCCAACTTTAATAAGTGTCGATATTGCAGTGAATTTAGTTCTACCTTTTAAACATTTTGCATTGTCAAAAAAATCGCTGTGTTCTACTGTATTAAATATCATCTGAATTATTAGGAAACTTGATGCACAAAAAAGGCCTGACTTATATTCTGTATCTGGTACTTTAAAAATGACAAATGTCTTGCCAAATGTAGAAAATCTATTCCATCTGGATCTCCACAATTACTCATTCAGTGAAATGCGGCTGGAAAGGTCTGACGGCGCGTCACATAAAATAAATTTGTAATGTAATAGCAAAAACGTAGGGATAATTTGCTGCTAATCGTCTTGTAGCATGGTGCCGGAGAGGAAATCAGCTGTATAAAGAGTGGAACCGGCTTGAAAAGAAGAGAAAAAAGTTTATAATTAGCGTTGAGACATAAAGCATCATATTTTAAAAATCTTTATGTTGGAGTGCTATGTGTTTCTTGTTTTATAGTCCAGGGAGAGTTGGATAAGTGCCTGACCACTGAATTAATAATGGCCAGTTTCTAGGCTGCCTGTTCTGTTGGAGCCGGGTTTTATACTGTAATCATTAGCAGCCCCTCTGGCTACATGTTTTGCATCGGTGTAACACTATGACACAGTTGTAATACAAACTCCTCAGTCTTGCTTTGCATTTTGTGGCAGGAAGTTTAACAGCAGTAGAATTCACCCTTACACTCATAGTATAAAAGTAGCCATAAAAATTGCGACCCACTACAATAGTCAGATGTGAGAAATAAATTGTTGGTATATTTATCAAACATTTTTGCATCAATCATCCTTCAATTTGTATTGAGGAATAGATTGAATATATGCTTTAATAAACATTATACTTTGGGAAATATATTTCTGATTTTTTTAAAAAGCATTCACTTTTACATCTTTTATTATGGATTGTTAATGGAATTAATTGGGATTATATAACTTTGTCATTAACAGTTAAAGTACTAAGACTTCGAGCAAAGGAATATTTTAATGTGAGCAGTTCGGGATCAGCACGTCAAAAAGGATGCTGCTGTTGGTGTCTAATAAAAGGTTCAATAATTTAATGAAAAGTTACAAAGGGTAACGATGTGTGTGTCATGTTTGAGAGACTGTTTGATCTGCTCCCTGCTTTTGGAGTGCACATCCCACGAATGACAGCGGGGTGGCGCTAATATCTGTGGTTTTCCTGCTGCACTTTCAAGATGGTGCAGTACAATCAGGCACAAAAGAATCTTACATTACTGCATTTGTTTGGGGTCCATAAAATGTGATAAAATCCCACATGTATTTTGCACATCTTTGTAAAATAAATTTGTGTTGAACGCCACATAATTTAACTATTGTAATTCCAACCAGTGATCGCTGCAGTAAAGAGTTCCGCAGATTAAAAGTTCAAAATATTATTTTATATAGCAATAGTTGGGAACAAACCTTTGCGGAGAAAGCGATATTTTGCACAAAGGGGTTTCCTTAATTTGATCTTGTCTTTTTCTTCGATTGCGGAGTATCTGACAAACTATGGAGTCTCTGAGCTTAGCCAGATTATGATTTTAACTTTGCTTTGTTTTAATAAATACCAGAGATTAGAAACTGCGCTCGTCTATTCAATATAACTGCACAGCCTTTACGTGTAATGATTGCTTTTACATTTTTTTTGCCTTTTAAGACAAACAAATTACCTCAGCTATAACGTGTTGGAGAAAACACAAATTAAACTGTAAAACAGGCCCTGCATTGAAAAATATAACATGTCGGTCCTTTCATTGTGAAATTATTTTTATTTACTAAAAGTTTAGCAAAAGCGTAAGTATTTAATTATAGAATAGTAGCGAAATAACCACAATACATTAATTATCCCCCGAAAAAAATAATCTTTTAGTACCTGGCGTTTTACCTCGCTGTTGGCACCCTGTTTGCAAATGAAACGATTTACACGTCGTTGCTTGTTATATATATATATTTTTCAAGACTTATACGGGAGAATGTGAGCAAAGTGGTGCAGGTGAAAGTTATGTGACGACAAGATTGTCAAATAATTGGAGCTATAGTTAAATACAATTGTATTCATAAACTGTTCTGAATGTGTTAAATCTGAGTTAAAATAAGATATTTGGAATACTTGTAAACAAACCCATATGATAAGAAAGGCCTTTCCAGCTTATAGCTGGTATCATTTAATATTTGTTTTGTTCAACTTCGTCAATCGGGCAGTATTAACCACCAATAAATGTAAAATACTTTAAGCTATGAGTATAATTTCTCGCATTGAAGAATTGTTTGATTTCAGTATGAGTTCGCATTTATTACCACACAAAGCCACCCATGCGATTCATTTTGCGGTATAATCACGAAGTTATCATTTTACATTAGACCGATACTGACTGATATAAAATTGTCGCACATCCATTTTCCTTAAAACCCCAGCCTTATGCTCCTGTTATTTGTTTTATTTTATATGGTATTGTGATGAGCCTTTAGGAGAATCTATCCGCGTTAATACCCAGTCAGGTACTAGGAGGCGCTGGTTCCTGAACAAAATGATAGGCTCTAAAGCTCAGTTCTTTGTCTAGGTGATATCTGTCGAAGGTAATACCAAATTTCAAAATTAAATTCTTGGCAACGAAAATCAACGTACCTATAATTGTAAAAAAAAAATAGATTGCATCGTCTGGTATTATTTAAAACCCTACTTGGTTGCAAAATTAAATTAGATATACCTACGGCGTCTTATCAAACAACCTTCGCTGAATTACATGCATGCTTTGGAAATTAAAAATTGTCAAGTTTTTATTTTCAATTTAAAATATGGACGTAGCGTTATAAATTAAAAGTGAGAAGGCGATATCTACATTTTGCTTGCAGTTTGCCAGTACAAAATGAACTGAAGCGCATTCATTGGTGTATCTGTTTCGTTTAATATTATACGTCGAGAATGTTGTTTGTCTTGTGAAATTAAAAGTGACATTTCAGCATCAAAATCTCTTAAATGTAATAAGTGAAGTCGTACCACGGATTCGTCCGAGGTCCTGATAAATAAACCAGGAAAAGGCGAAAATGCTAATCAATGAAACTATGTTTTCTCCACGACGTTTAGGGAAATGATAGATTGTAATTGAAAAGAGCTGATATAACAGTGAGCACCAATCTAACCGTCCCAAACGGGTATCAGGCAATAAACTCTGAGCGTATGCACCATTACAACCTACGATTAAACTTTTGAATGTGTCGCATTGAGTTAAATGTAAGGAGTAATCAAAAGACTTTTCTCTTTTTTTTGGAAAAAGTGAGAAAAACTAATTCGCATATAACTCTTTTACACGTTAAAATGGGGGGGGGGGGTGCAATTTGGAGCCAACGGTGCTGACTGATTACTTTTGATCATTACAATTAAATTATATGCTATTTAGAAAAAAAGTTAGTGAAGAAGTAAATGCGGGAAATTTATTGTGCAAAATTGATTAAATACTTGTTAACGCGCAAATATAATAGTTTGCACCAAAAATATTTCTTATATTCAAAGTAAATTTGTATTTGCTGCGTTTAACTAAATTGCAGTTATGTTGCAAGGAGGGGGGCCGTTGTCATAAATTAATAATCCATCTACTTGTGATCCTTTATGGTCTGTGTTCTGGACGTAAATTTCATTGAAGCTTATAGCTCTCGGTGAATTTTCTAATTTCCTGTTTCCTTATAATCTTTGCAATTGTCAGGTTGTCACCGTCGCTGCATCAATATAATAACGTCCAGAGCAAATCAATTTGTTCTTTGCGTTTTGCTCCTTTTTCAAAGGTGATTTCAGGTTATAAAACACGTTGTTTTCTTTACAGATTTCAAGAAAATGGACAAACGGGGTGTTACATATTTTCTCCGTGAAATTATGTTTCATTCTCGATAATTTTACCTCATTAATGTGCAAAAAAGGTAAAGTGCTGAGAAAATACATTTAATCATTTTATTGCGTACTTGTTTTAAGTACTATAATTCAATACTGGCGCTATATTTAAATGAATCGTTACAAGGTTTAAAAGCAAAAATCAAATATATATAAATACAATGTTTTTCATTAAAATAAAGGGAATGGTTTGCCCAAATGCTTTAAAATAATTCAGCAGTGTAACACAATAATTGTATTTATTATATAATTGTTATCTTGTCAAATGATGTACGTTGCACGTAAACTGTACAGTCCTCCGCTACTTATAATAGAATAAAGTCTTTCGAGAACTAATTCGCAACTTTTGGTGCCTTTTATTTCATTTGTAGATGATAAGTATGCGATTATGATTATGGGAGCTTAGTACTTTTTTTTCCTGAAGTTATCTTAAGTCATTTGTCCTATTGATATATCTTTCAAAAAATCCTTGACGGTAAGGTCAATTGGATGACGGAATGGGAAATCATTTTGCACACTGATGATTAAAACACGAAAGTTATCATGCAGGTCAGGGGAGGGGTTTCTCTCTCTATATTTTATGGTCAACTGATGTAATGTTCACACTAAAATCTCTACAATAAATGCAACCATGTTATTTGGAATATTTATGATGTTGACTATTATTAAAATACTCTCCTATTTAAAATACTCTCCTATAAACTCCTATGTACAGCCGAATTACACTCTACCAACCTATAGGCGCTGCGTTCTTTGATTTATTGCGTGAAGTTTCTGAACACAGTATGATAACTTGTCCTTGTATTGTTACGCGCTACACAAACGTATTACTTTGGAGTCCAGTAAAATAGTCTTCACAAAAGAGGCGACGCTGTGAAATAGTCAGTGTCCCCACCAAACGGCTTGTTGTCATCTATATTTTAATGTTGTGCTAAGGCGATGAAATTGGCTTTATCAAAGAGCATAACTTTGAAATTATGTTTCATTAATAGACGTTGAAGTTTATTTTAACACAATCGGCGGCTGCAATATAATAGAAAGTCTTCGTTTAAAAGAGACTTCAACTGTCTTCAAAGCATGCAGCTGGGATACGTCAGAGGTGCTCAGAACATGACGAGTTTCTGCAAAGCACCTGTTGAACAGCATGTTAGACAAGTTCCACTTGTGAATGTAGCTCCATGCACCGTTTTCACTTATATGTATTATTAAGCCTTTTTAATGATTCCACAGCGGTGCATGTAAAAAAAAGTTTTTTTATTGTTTATTTCACAACTAATTGGTTACGAATCTAAATTTTCCCACTAGTTGGACGCATATTTTTTTGTATTTGGTGCTACCTATTATACAACTAACTCCATTCACTTCAAACTAACGCGAAGCACATGTGTAGCAAAAGGCGTGCCATGTCTTTAGAAAGCATTAAACAAACGAATGTATATCTGCAATGCAATCGAACCAAATATTTAAGCCACTTATGACGCTCCTGGCATTTATTTGACAGACTACCGTTTGCGTCCCCTACCCCCTTCCCTCTCCAATTGTCCAAAAAATATACCAGCCACTTTTAAATGTCAACATCGTGGCATAACTGTCAAGATAGACCCTACAAACACATCCTGCTGATTTTGGCGAAATTCGAACCTGATCAAAATTCACCTTATCAGTTCAAACATTTTTGCAATAGCCCTCCACAGATGGCAGTGCTACAGGTGCTGGAGACACCGCGTACTCCGCTGGAGAGGGACAGTTTCAAATGGAGCAGATACAATGAATCCCCCTAAAACGAAATGACATTTAAGGTGAACGTGGAGGAATTATTTCGCCAGGGCCTTTCCAATCCGAAAAAAAACCCCACGTCGATCAGAATGATTTCATTCTAGCATCGTTTTGTCAGGAATAAACAGAAATGTAACGGATTTATTGTGGCATTGATTTACTCTGCAGTCTCTCTTCCCTCATCTCCGTCCCCCAATAGGCGAGCTTACAGGGAATGAATTTGGGAGATTTTTTTCACGGAAAATCTCGCGTTCAAGTGAATTGAGACGAGATGTGCAGATCCATTTAGACTTTACCAAAAGTTCATTATATTCTCAAGACTTTAATGACTAGAAACGGGGATTAAAACAGGAAAAGTACATATAATGTGAGATGACCACCTCAGCCTTAAGAAAACTAGTTCTTGTAATTTATATCATACAGGATTGCTCCGTATTGCAACAATAAAACTATCGTAGTAATTCTAACACAAATAGATATATATCAATACATTTTCTGAACCCGACAGGTCTCTATAGTTTATAGTAGATCTGACACAAATTACGTGTTACATTATAATGCGAATTCCCCAGCCCTTCAGAATAGAAAATGTATGGAAATATCATCGGATTCCACAAATCGAAATAATTGTCTAAATGTCAAGCAATTCATACGATTTATAATGCTACACCAAAAAACACTTAAAACTAAGAGTAATTTATACCGAAGATCAGTGTTCACTAAGATTTGAGTCCTTGCGCTGCACGATTCACACTTATAATAATTTTCATCGAATTTGAAAAGCGGGTATTTGAGCAAATTGTCCAACCTTGATGCGATAACTGTCAAAAGTTCGCATCAAAGACACAACATTATTCAGTTACCAGAGAAACTGTCTCCCCAGATAAGAATATCTTAATTACTGCGACACAAAGGTAACGATTGTAAAAAAAAAAAAATAGATTTGAAAAGGGAGTCTTTCGGCCTATTTCTTTGATGGATTTCTAGATCGGATCACGATGAAGTTCTCAATCAGGGAACCCTGAAGTTCGCTGAACTCGGTAGCTATAAGTAAACAAGTTGTCAGATTGGAATAATCTCTCTTCTTTGGGTTCTGAGAAAATTTCGGCCTCACATTCTTAGATTTACTTTCTCCTCGAGCCGATAGTGGCGTACTTCGTGCCTTGGACAATAATGTGGCAATTGTTAAAGTTTTGTGACCCATAAAATTTCGGGGTTAGTATTCTGGCTATGGCATGTAATTATGCAAAACACTTTCCATAAAGACTTGCCATTGGATCTAATGACATAGTCTACGGTCCAAAACTCTGTGTGTGTGTGTTTGGGGGGGGGGGGGGGGGGGTGGTGGTGGTGGTAATTGCACCCAAATACTATACAGGCACAAACCAACTCTACCCAGAAAGTTACGAACCACAGCGAAGGTGCCAACACTCAGTTTTCCTGCTGGTTTTTTAAAAGTGCATGTTCTACACACAGTCTGTAGAAATATGTATCTCAGAGCAATCGCTACTTATCTTGATTTAATGACATTTATTGATAGCTATGAGAGATCCAGCGAGTTGCATGCATCTCTCTAGGCTGACGGGAAATAGACAAGTGCATTGTGAAAGGGAGCGAATAGTTGGGATTGAATGAGTTGAAGAAATGCATTTGTACAACATATGAGGAAGCAATAATCAGGAAATCAAAGGGGAGCTCTGACAAGCAACAGAAACAACACTGGAAATCACGGATTAATTAGAAGAACTTTATTTCATCATCAAGGCAGAAACCCAATGCTAAATTGTTAGCTGACACATTGAGAAACCGAGTATAGCTGATTGGCAATACAGAAAAAAAGCATTCCAGCATTTTAAAAGGTCTTATTATAATTATCCAAACAGTGACAAATAAACACAGACATGGTCTTACTTTCAGTACTTTGCGATCGATTTTCTATTTTACTGTTTCATCATCTTTCTCCCCTGAAGGAAGGAATTACACGGCTTCTGCAGCGTTTGGTGCAGGGATTTATTGATCAAAAATGATCAGGTTGTTAGAACGCAGGTTTTGGAATTCAGATATCAGAGGAAGCGGCTCTGCAGCATTTAATGATGAGGGAAAGTTAGCCAAACTTTTAGCTCAGTAGGTTACATTAAGTAAATATTTAACTTATTAAATACGTTTATATCATTCAATCATATATATAGGATTATTTACGATTCTATATCGTGTGTTTATTATTATATATATATGTTAGCATGTGAGAATTCTGCTTGAAACATCACTTGTTACTGTGTAACATTTACGGATGCACACTCTGCGACTGAAACTTTTAACCTGTCTTATGAAACTTCCCTTCTATCAAGTGATTTGGTCGCATCTTATTTAACCAAACACGATTAAAGTGAAATCCAATGGATAATACGTCATTTTCCAGGTCTGGTCTTCTTTCGATTGCGTGGTGACGTCTCCTCTAATTTCAATCTGTACTTCAGATAATGATTTTTCAGAGTTGCGACATGCTAAAGGTTTGCCCCACACAGGAACGGCGCTGTATGGATATTCAATATAGACGCAAATCTAAAGATATTTTGTAGCGAATGAAATACTGCCAGGGACAGAGAGGGGGGAGAGAGAGAGACAGGCTGTCAGGGGTCAGGCAGCCGGAGATTGCTTCTTGAGATCTTTCAAATTTCACACGTTTGAAGGCTTATGGGCTTACTGATTCGCATTTCAAAACAAGATCAGTGGATTCATAATCAAAAAATTGAGGTCTGTAACTGGACTGCATTTTGATGCACAGAGATGTCTTGCAGGGTGAGTGAATTTGGAAAGCACTGTTCTGACACGTCTCTGATCGCTGGGATGACGGGTCTCTTTGAGAAAAGAGGAGATTGCTGTCTGTCTTGTTGCCTCTCTGCCTTCAAAGCCCGAGTTAGCGGAAATTGTGAATCAAATTAAGTGGCGGACCAAAATAAAAAAGCCATATCAAAGTTTTCTTTTAAGCACGTGTTGCTTATGAGAGTGGTCGCGTGATTTTCCCTTTGTTTTTTTAAATTTCCACTGGTTTACACACTGAGAAAAAGGAATGCATGCAGTGAAAGTCACAACACGGGAATCCAGTACAGTTCCAGACAAGTCGGTGGCCAGTGACGTTTAGAGAAACATGTTTGTTTTCAACATGGCTTTAAGCAGGCTAAATCAATGACGTCACCTGTAGGCATCAGTTCCAAGCAAAGTTTGATACAACAGTCAAAGACCCAAATAATTATACCAGGAATATTAAAAGTGAATGTCCTCTGCCAAGTTACAATATTAATATTACCTTATAATAAAAGCAAAGATCATTAAAATTCTGCAAATCTATGATGCCAAATACTATCATTTGCCAATTTTATCGAAAATATTGCTTATATAATAATAGTCGGCAATATTTTTACCAATAAAGGCAAAGTTTAAAACTGCAGAATCTGAAATGGCTTACTTATACAAAAGGAAGATTGCCTTGAGCCGTTGCAAGCGTTTGCCATTTGTTTTAACATTCACCATTCTGCAAATACAAGTTTCATATAAAATTATCATTTTAAAGTTATGCAATTTTGGGCATTAGTTAATCTCCTGTACATCACTCTTTGTGATGGGCATCTAGAATATTGTTATTACAATTATAATGAGTTAACGTTAAAAAAAAAATATGGGGCGTGTTTACAGATATGAAGGATTTAATCACGCTTCACAGAATATATGTGGGCGTTTTCTTCACGAAATAAACTAACGATGCGTTTTGGGAAAAGGAAAAAAATCGAGATTCATTTTCTTAATTAGCACTAGGTCACAAGTCAAATAAGTTGGAAAAATTTCGATTTACACCAAAGTCTCTTTTTGTGACATTTTGTGTGGTTTGATGATACTGTAACTGAGGTGCCAGTAGGTAGATACAAGAGTGAGGACCTCAGTATAAACCCCTTTTCAGTTGGTTTATTAGTTGTATTGTTTGTACTTTTGCAAATCAATAAAAGTGTGAATAGATTTACACCCCATCCTTGTGTTGCAAGAGAAACTTAGTTGAAATAGACAGATTTTTAAATAAAAGAAATACAAATGAAATTTGAAAGTTGAAGAGAAAAAGATCAGATAATGAAAAGGGAGTGGAACAATAAAGGTAAAATAAAATAAAGCAATTTGAGATAGAGATAAACCAAGGATAAGAAAGTGAGACCAATGAACATTGGATATTAAAATGAGTGTAAACTGTAAGAACAGAGTGAGAAACTATTGAAAACCGGGCAATGAAACCAGCTGAACGAGAAAAATGTGTTAGAATGTGTAGCACAATAAACAAGAAGAACAGAAACAGGAGGGACAAAGAATTTACCCAATAAGCAAAAATGGAGGGGAGGGGAATACTTGGCAGAGGAAAGAAAGTGCGAATCCGAGAAAAGTAAGATAGAAGGGATGGAGATAAAGCCCAGCTCTGATTGATGACCAGTTTTTGTAGCTGACATCACCATTAAATTATTGCCCAGTATCCTAGTTGTGTTGTCTGTGGCGAACCTCTACCACAAGCTGTTTAATTTTTTTCTAATAGTCTCACGCCTGGCTGCCTTTAGCGGTTCGCTATTAATCAGCAAGAGGCTACACATTCAGCAAGAAACGCATTTCCCCTGCACGTGTTTGACAGTGCAGGATAGCCTGCACTCAACCATTTATACAACAAATTATTCTTATCAGCCACACTTTCTATTTCAACTAAACTTCACGCGCAAAACATGCTGCTTTGGAGTTCAAAGAATAAACAGCGTGATCAGAGGGGGGAAACACAAATAGGTCTGTCTGTCTCGTTTTTATATTAAAAATCATAGCCAACCAATGCCCCGAGTCTGAAGCAAACGGGGCGTATTTATTTAATGTAACCTCGGTGATATTAGTTCACTTGAATTCACCTCGAATAGAAAGTGCTCTCTACTCTCAGACTGGCACGCTGTGTGTTTTTTTACAGTACTTTAACCCTTCTAATTTTCTATTGAATTGTCCACACGGCTAGCATATTCAAAGGAGTAATTGCAAAGGTGTTTTTTGCAGGGTGCATACAATTTCACGGTGTATACCAGCAGCATATACCCTCTCATGGATGGCAAGAGTTAAATATTAATTGAAATGTTCTCCAACCGAGACATGGCGTCTTTTTTGAAATCCACCCTTTTATTTGTTCCTGTGTCTGTGTTTCAGATCAGTGCTGTTGAATTACCCTGAAATGGCCCAGTGGGATTGACATTCCCTTTTCAGGTGAATCAGATGATAACTTTTACTGTGCTAATTACATCCCTAAGAGCCCCCAAATATGGACTCAGTCATGTTCTTAAGTGACAACTCTTTTGGAAGTTGCCAGTCTACGACGCGAATGTCAGAATTGATCATTAATGTAATTTTTTTAGCGAATATTTTGTATTCTTTGAATTCGATTTGTTCCAACGGTAATAAAGTTGGGATTGCTCAGGGGAGCGGAGAATTAACTCTCCACTTAAATGGTAGTTCATTAATGTGTTAAAGAAGACAACAAATTATAAGGAGATTGGTTTTAGGATTCCGTATTTTTCTGTTTATTCAGATGTCACATTTCCAAACTTACAATGCCAGGATCGCATCACAGTTAGATATAATAGCATATTTTCAGATTCGCTTAACTCCAGTGTTGGACCAGTTAACTGCCGATTTTGCATCGATTGGACACAGAATATACAGTTTACTGCGATTTGAGAGCGATTTGGTTTTAACAGAAGAGGTACTAGACCATCTCGAGGACCTGGCATTGCACTGATTGGACTTTGTACCGGCTGCAGTATAACTTCCACCGTAAATGAAGACACGGTCCTTATCATCTACAATTCGGTCATATTAAAATGTATTTGATTAGCCAGCAATACGAATCTCTTTCTCTGAAATGAGCAGAAAGTCTGCGGCGGGTTAATATTTCCTAGACGGGGGGGAAAAAAATCAAAAAAAATAAAGGGAGGGACAACAGGGAGTGTGGCACATCGTCCAAGAAATCTAAGAGATATAAATCGAGGTAAAATAATTAAAAGCGCAATAAATGCCACAGAGGGAGATCAAGGCGAGAAGATGAGAAGGAACAGAACAGGAGAATTAACATATCTCCAATAACAACAAGAAATAAGGGCAACAATGTATACATTTATTCGCCTCCAGCACAACAAATGAAAAGTAAATGCCTCACCACAGCAGACAGCGAGCTTAATAGGACCCGTCCAATCAAAAGTGTAACATACACCTTGATGTTTCTACTTCATTACATCCCTGGCTTATTTGGTTATTTAACACAATTAACCCCAAACCAACCAGCTGACAGAAAAAATGTCACCTAGTGTTATCCGATAAATTTGAATGGCATCAAATTTGTATTCTCCAAAATTCCCTGAAAAGTGAGTCCTTTTTAGTCTTAAAATTAAACCTATCCAATCAAACCTGTAGTCCGACACCTTGTTGGCAGGTTAGCATCCCTACTGATCCCGATTAGTAACAGGCTGTCATATCTGGCTCAACTTTTGTTTTGAACTAGAATGAAGGCAGGTTTTTGGTGGTATATTGGTCGTGTCCCCTCCCCACAGTTTCGGTTTGTTTTACTGGAGCTCTTTGACCATGTTCAGCCCAGTTTGTCGACAGTCGATGAACATGACATCTGGGGGAAATGAAGAACATTGTTGCAAAAGGCATCATATAATGTCACACATTTCGAGAGTAATTGCGCTGGAGGATTGGAGATCCCACATTCACAAATTATGGTGTAGCCCCTGTAATTTGATTGTATCTATTATACATAATTCATAATGTATGCCGTATGGAGGTTATATATGACCAGGCAACCTGCCATTCTTACCAATACCAGATGCATCAGGCTCAGCATGAAGATTTCAGCTGTCAATAGTTGTAACACTTGCATTAACTAAATCATGATCAGCCTACCAACCGTAACATATTAATTATAAGTGTGTTACTTCACTTCTGTGCGACTTGTTAGGAAAGAATTCAGAAGGTTTGTACGGTAACGCCAACGCAAGCTAAAAACCCGCCTTAAATATATGAATATTCACGAGTTGCAGGGCTTTGATTGAAATGTCAGTGCAGTCAACTGACATCCAGCCAAGGCTGAAGCGAGTTTGGCTATTGTCAAGAGTTTGTAAGGTTAAAGACAACGACGGTCCAATTCTAGTTTGTAACAAAGTTTCATGCAATGGTTGATTCAAATACAAATTAAAGCGGGGAAGTGGGCGAGATCCCTGCTCCACAGTCACTGAAACAAGGCGTACTTTGGTAGAGATGAAACTAGGAACTATAAAGAATAAAAATGCACAAGATAAAAATGCAGTTGGTTATCGAAGATGTGACATGCAGAATCACTGGGCGCCAGATATTATTTGCTAAACCCGTTTAATGTTTTGAAACTAGTCGCCGCGAATACCTCTGAGAGCGGACAAGGTTCTGCTACCCCGGCCCTTAAGGTTCCGTTGGTAATTTGATTAGAAAGGAAATGCTAATATAGAACTGCCGGAGAGCTAGAAATGGCTAATTTTGTGTACTTGGCGAAGTTCCAAATTGCCAGTGACATTTGACACACCTACACAGGTGAGCGGGTTTCGAAAACCGCGAGGCGAAATCGCATAGGTGTAAGTAATTCCTCCAGCCTTCCTGTGCCGATTTCATGATGTTACCTGATGTGCAAGAAGTAGTTTTATATGAGCCAAACATTTCATAAAATAAAACACATAACATTCTTGGTGAAGATATAACAAAGAACAAAGGGGGTTTTAAAGCTGGATTTCTATTCAGAAGTACTATCTGGGGTGGAACAGGTGCAGCTCGCAGGTTAGAGTTATACCGAGATCAATAGCGAAGGAACTGGGTGCCTGTGCATAGCTTCGCCCTTTGAGGGATATTTTATTGTGGGCGAGTTTGCTTTCTCTTAGTCTTTATAACTTTGAAAACATCAAGTTTCCAGAGATCCGCGGGGCTGACAGAACAGATTTAAAATGCGGCATTTTTCTTGGTGAAAGTTATATTGCAATCCCTGGGAACTGAGACAGGTTGCTGGAGGGGATCGTTCATCTTCTGGCTTTATATAATAAGAGCACTTACATTTCTATAGCTAATTGTTGCATGACAACATCTCGAAGCACTTCACGCGAAGAATTACTTCTGAAGTGTAGTGACTGTTGTTATGTATGAAAACATATAAGCTTCAGTACACTAGAAAGGCAGATAGGGACGTGACTCCAGAATGATGCGGCCACTTCTGCACACAATGCACATCCAAAGTAGTTTCAGATCGATGCAAGTGGCTGTATAACTGTACGCTAACGCTGCAGTCATGCTGCAGCTACCGGTCTCAGACAGCTATCTGTAGAGTGCGATGAACAACTGGCACGCTGGAGTTATATTGCCGACTGTGCCATTGCAGGCTGCATTGAGGTCCGCTATACAGGAGTTCTGCGCACGTCTTCTTGGACAGCCGGAATTCTGCTCCCTAACTAGTTTATTTTGTAATGTTAGGGGAGTGCATCTACTTACCCCTAACATGAAACATTCTGAAGAATACATCTATAAAGTATACAAAAGATCTAACAGACTGCCAAGCCCTTTAAAGATGCAATTTTGCACTGGGACGAAGTTATACTGCATCCAGTGCAACATCCAAGCAGTCTGAGTTGCTCCTCTGAAAACCCCCAGTATTATTGTGCCGGGGAGTCAGACCTCACACTTGACTTATACCGCACCTTCAAAGGGTTTGGATGCGATGCAAAAGTGGCAGTGTAACTGTACCCTAAGCTGCTGATTAACAATTATATTCTGGATACAAACGTGGTATTTACTATTTATTTATGCTGAAAATCTCACGACACCATTATAAGTTATCGAAGAGACAAATTAATATTCAAGGATGCATTTTGTGTTTACTGAATATGAATACTTCTGCATGAGTGGAAATCACTTATCAAGTTGGAAATGTAGTGTAGAGCTGATAAGTTCTTGAATGGACACAAAAAATGTTTAGTTACATAGATCGGAAGAAGTAACAATCGATGACAAAATGTCAGTTATGAGCTTTAGTTAAGCATCTCTAAAGTGTTTTTAGATCGTTATTGGGTTGACAATTCAACACTTTTAGACGGTTGCTTTACACTCTTCATCCCATGAAACTTGACTTAGTGGTAACATTCTTGTCGGAATGATGGGTTCAAGCCCTACTCCCGGACTTGTGCAGGTAATTTAGGCTGATAATCCGATGCAGTATTGAGGAACGCAATTTTGTTGGAGGAACAGTCATTATACATTAGACATTAAACTGAGACCCTGTCTGTCTATTCGGGTGGATGTAAAAGATCCCATTCACTATTTGAAGAAGAGCAGAGTTTTCCTGGTCACCTGACCAACATTCAGCCCTCAACCAAAACATAGAAACATAGAAGAAGATAGGAGCAGGAGTGGGCCATTCGGCCCCTCTAGCCTGCTCCGCCATTTAATGAGACCATGGCTGATCATTCAAATTCAGTACCCTGTCCCTGCTTTCTCCCCATATCCCTTGATCCCTTTAGCCTTAAGAAATATATCTAACTCCTTCTTGAATATATTTAATGAATTGGCCTCAACTGCCTTCTGTGGTAGAGAATTCCACAGGTTCACCACTCTCTGTTGAAGAAAGTCCTCCTCATCTCTGTCCTAAATGGCTTACCCCTTATCCTTAGACTGTGACCCCTGGTTCTGGACTCCCCCGCCATCGGGAACATCCTTCCTGCATCTAGTCTGTCTAGTCCTGTTAGAATTTTATAAGTTTCAATGAGATAACTGGTCATTTGTCTTATTTGCTGTTTCTGGGACATTGCTGTGCACAAATTGGCTGTGGCATGTATCTCCTTAACAACAGAGCTTACACTTACAATTAATTGACTATGAAGTACATTGGGACATACCAAGAATATGAACACAAGTTATTTATTTTTTCTTTCTTAGTTTTATTTGAGCTAACTTTTTATTGGGCCATATGGAACTGGTTCAAATAAAATAATAAAGCTTGCTAGCACAACTTTTTCCACATTCCAAGAATGATGGCTGCCATTCTACTACAGATACCTGCTTTAGCCAGTACCTGTACAGTGCGGTATTCAGCGACAGAACTAAATTATATTTGCATTGCAGCATACCACACTCTCTTCAACTAGCAGAGAGATCGTGTGCATGTTGGGTAATTATTTTTAATGGGACAGCGTGGCCCAGAGCTGCTATATTCCCTCGGAGGCGGCAGGGAATCCCCTGTGTATCAAAGGTGGGATAACCCCTGTGTATCAAGGGGTGGGATAGCCCCCATGTATTGAGGCACGGAATAGACCCTGTGTATACCTATCTAACTGTGTTGCCCCCAGTCCACCTCAGATCTTAAGTATGTTAAATATACACAACTTATCCATCAATGCACCATATTAACAATACACACCATTACTATACTGGCGTGAAAACCAATACGCTCTATTCTGTTAGGTCAGACAGTTTCTGTGGAGAGAAAAACAAAGTTAATGTTTCAGAAACTCTGTTTCTCTCTCCACAGATGCTGCCTGGCCTGCTGAGTATTTCCAGCATTTTTTGTTTTTATTTCAGATTTCCAGCATCCGCAGTATTTTGCTTTTGTATTATTGTGTTTGTGTTGTAGAAAAATGTTCTTAATGCTTTGCCATGAAGTGTTAAACTTTTGCCAGTTTTTCTTTCTCAACTTGCAATCCTTTTATTTCCCTTTTTTTTGCTTTTGTTCTTAAAGTGTTTGGAAGAAAAGAAAAACATCTTCCACACTGGAGATAGAAATTCCATTGAGGACAAATGGACCAGGTTTTAAAACTAGCTTTACACTAGATTGGAGTTATACTACATCCTGTGTGAACTCCAAAGAGTGTGAGACTACCCACTAGAAGTGGGTACATATATCTCACTTTACTGCACTTGAGTCAGATCAATGCTTAATCCCAAGTTATAACGCTGATTTCATATCAATGCACGCCCAAAAGAGCTTCGCATTGATCGGAAAGTGGTTGTATGATGGTAATTAAGATTTAATTTCGTGCGCTTTCCATCTTTTTTTGTCAATTTTTATTAAAAGGCACATTGCTTATGAGATTTGGCGGGCGAGTTACTGAGCCCCACAGTAGCACGGATCACAAGGAGTGTAAGGGTACATTCACATACCAGCTGTAGTGTTGCTGCAAGGCGGTTCTCGCTTCACATACTGCTAAAGTCAGTGCGTAAAATAGGCTAAGTAGCAGATTGAATCAATCTCCAAACTCAATTATAGAACCCCAGCATCTCATAGTTTCAGACCTCAACTGCAGATCCCAGATTGCATTGTAAAAGCCGCTTTCTGCACTTTGCCCCCAAAGGGTGGTGGAGGAAAATAACGTGCAAGATCGTTCCTTAACTGTTTGCCCAATTATGGGGTAATATTAGAAATATATGGTTACAAAATTAGCCAAACTATTTTGTGTGTATGCATCGAGACCTCTTGGCATCACCGCACAAACATTATGATGTCATAACGGTAATGAATCACTATCTGGGTTTTGGAGGTGCCGGTAAAAGTGGTCCACCAAACCGGCAGAGAATTGAGAAGCCATTCGCTCCGTGTTCAATGAGCGGAACGTGAATGTGTCAAAACTTTCATAGCCCAGGGTTGCTTCTGGAAATTAGAAACGTGAAGTCTTTGGGGTGTATTTTCTAATGTTAAAGTCAGTATTAAGCACTCCACACTTGTTGACTTTTCTCTACCATGATCGAATGAAGGAAGATATATATCCTTTCACGTTGATTAACTCTGAAAGTTCAGTATCTCCTCCAAGACTGTTGTTCCAGTGATGTCGACAGCAAGGTGCAACAGAAAAGAACAGAAACAAAGCTCATCAAAAACCAGGCTAATTTAATTGTTAAAGAGATTTGAATCACAAAAGCCAGCGTTGCATAATTTATAAATATGCATCTCTACTTTTATGGCTGTTATAAAAAGAATTCTCCAGATGATAGGGAGACTGTATGAGTTAAGGTCACTGGAGACTGGAAAAATGCAGAGAATCGTGGAATGAGATTTCCCCAAAACGTGGGAATAAATACAGGAATCCCATATTATAAAAGTGCAATTTGATTTATTGAGTCATAGTAAATCACGGCCCCCAATTACAAATGATAGCATTGCGTAACGCAATCCCTAAGTCACTGATAAAAAATCTTGAAGTCCCATGTATTAAAAGCAGAATTTGGTTTATTCAGTCGTTGTAAACTAGTAGCCTTGAAAATAACTCGTGCTCTTTTAAGCTTGTATATCATTATTTCTGAGGTTACTAAATGTATTGACCTAACCATTTATCCATCCACCACAGTCCTCGTGGTGTAAATGGCATACTCAGGAGAAAGGTATACCTGATACATACGGACCAGGAAGGTGCACTGCATTAGCTGGTTCTCCGCTATGGTAGTGACGAGGGTGCTACAGTTGGTCTAAGTGCGCCTGGATAAAGCAGGGGGGAATTGGCCAGGGTTCCCATTACTGATCGCAATCCAGTTCCCTGCACGATGTGCGCATGTTTGGACGCCGGGTGAGGGTTTGGTGACCTGGTGCGGTAGCCCCTGAGGTTGTCTAGCATGCCAACAATCACCTTTAAGGCTCACATTTGAATAGCGGCCACTTGGGTGAGGTAACGAGGGCAACGTGATGCTCATGGAACCACATCCCCAAAAAGAAGCCAATGCCTTCATGAATGGAGACAATTAGCGAGAAAGGGAAAAACAAAATATATATATCACTGTTTTTCGTCCGAAAACAATTAATGGTCGCACTGCAACACACTTCATATATGCGCCTCTTAAGCCTCTTAAGCACAGTCCTCTGAAAAGTGTAGAACATCACTTATAGGGTTAGTAGGTCCGAACAGATAACTGAAGCTGCAAGATAATTTATGCAAAAAATGGCAAGAGGATGATTGACAGTTTAGGGGTAATCACCTCTCATTCAATTAAAATATGTACATTTTTCACATGATTTATTTAGCAGTAACTACCTCTTGTACAAACTTGTCAGATTAAAAAACAGTGACAGTATTATGCAACAGCTTACTGTTACATTGTGATAGCCTTTTCCACAAGCACATTTCATCGATTAATTTTCTTTGGGTACATTTACAAACTGACTGCTAGAGATTGTAATTCTGCAACCAAAAAATAACGTTGAAAATTGAAATAAACGCTTCAATATTTTGGGGAATATTTGTGAATAAGTTTTAAGGTTATTTTTTATAGAAACTGGATCGCTAAAGAATGCAATGAAAGTTGTGCTAGAGTTTTAAGAGCACAAATCCCTCAATAAAACAGAAAGTCGGTATTAATTTATTATAGAAATGTCACCGACACGTCCATTTCAGGTAACTCTCGATGATAAACTTTTTCCCCTGCTGTTTGTTGAATCAGACCTTGAGGTTATGGAGAGGGTAGCCCACAACTCGTGTTGCCACACTCTTCCAGTTTTTCTTTTCTTTTGGCAAAACAACACGTCTGGAGTGAAAGGAAATCTGTCCATCAATGGATGTCCTGGGATGTCTCTCTACAGTCGTTCAAAGCGTGCGGCGACAAAATTGACGGCGTGAACGGATCCAGTAAGTTAAGGAGACTGGCAAAGTAGAACCCATATATAAATAAATACTATGCAATGGCGGAGCGCATTTTCTCGTTTTAATAAGCAACTGTTCATCTGTGAGCAAACAAACTGAAATAAAACAATTCGACGAAAATATGAGAGATTTAAAAAATGCAGAATTCGCTGCAATACAATTTGATTTTTATATCATGCATAAGGTCCTTTCAAAGGTCAATAAAATTGATCAACTTGTAAATGAAAATATTTGCCATCCATTTCATCTTTCCAGTCAAAATGTTGAAAGTTCACTTTGAAGAAACAGCATCCAGTTGTGACAGGGTGGACAATACTGTGGGGCATATGAGTGTGGGGCAGTTGAGAAATGCAGGGCAACAAATGAGATCCATTTAATTTGTCAACAAACGTCTCCCCCTCCACGTCACCATTAATGGTCACATGTTCAAGCACGTTTTGAGTTTCTTTTCTTCAGCGCTGCCTTAAGGCTGGCAGTATCTCCAGCAGGCACCGGGGACATGGAGACAGGCTAAGGCTGTGATCTGAGATCTGTGCCACGACAGAAAGCTATAACAATATAAATCTGTTGGACATGCCGGCTGGGCTGTCACTTTTAATTTGTGCATGACCCGCTGGCCGAAAAATGGGATAGAAGTGGCAGAAAGTGGGACTGAAAGCTAGTATTATTGCTTTGACAGCTTCACTCATCTAGAAGTAATGCAAAATGCAATTTATATTTATACTCCCTGACCTCCTGCTCCAAGAGGAAAGTATCTAATGAAGGGCCACGAAGGCAGGGGAGAAGCAGACTTAAGTTCAGCTGGAATTTGTCTACATTGTTGTTCTTCAACTGTTTAATTACAGTCGAAATGTAAATCAAACACCGAGGAGGGCAATGGAGCCTGAAGTCTTGCCATTGTCTTTTGGGGGGTTTGGGCAGGGCAGGAAGGAATAGGGAGTCCCAGGGATGTTCTGCAGGATGTCTGCTGCAACTCTATTAGATAAATGTTCAAGCAACACTCCCGGTGTTTGTTTTTTCCCTCGAGACCCAGTCACTGAACTGTGTTGACTTTTCACCATGGCACCAATGGCCAAACGTTAGATATTCTGGAGCAGCGCCAAGGAAAGGTTTGGGCTCACACCAAAGTAAACACCATCGTGTCTTCTAGCTTTGTACACACTGAATATGATCTGCAAGATATGCGTTTGCTGCCATCCTATGTCTCTTCTTTTTATTCTTTCTCCCTTTTAATCCACAGACCCGTGCTCCTGCTTGGCCTATAGTCCTGTGGCATGTGCTGATGACATCACATGATGTCCATTGCCGGCACCATCCAGTTCCCTGTTAATGCTGCCAGCAAATGAAAAATGACTGTGAGACTCACTGGCTCCCAGAAGTGACCTTGGGTATTATTAGAATGACCTCCCATCGGCTTGACCAGAAGACCTTTGATATCTGCATGAAGAAAATATACGAGTGAGAAGCCTCGTCTACCAATAGAAAGGACAATAGTCAGCGAGAATGGCACAAATCTAACGCTAAGTTGCAGCTTAACATTAAAAAGTGATCACTACACATAACTTGAATCTCTGTTGCCATTGCTCTGAGAAAGCTGCTTTTTATGTATGTTATTAGTTTATTACATTCATTTAAAAAGCCTCAGGCATGTAAAATATAATATATTATCTCTCGTCTCTCAGTTGGAAATGAATCTGATGGTCGATAGAGTTTAACTCCTGTCAAGGAGCATTCTATTACAGGTTACGACAGGCTATAGAGAGTCAGGAAGAACTCAAAGAAAGCAGCAAGTGGAATCACATGCTTTGTACGGTCAGTTCAGCGAGTAGACCAAAGCTTTCCCGATGATCTAAAATTATAGGTAAATAGAATTCCTTGATGTAATCAGCTTTTCTCCACTCAATCACGCAGTCTCTCCCATCCCTAAACAAACTCTAAATGCTACCCTGCTCTAATCAGCTCACACACTCTAAGCACGCTCCATGACTAATACGATATCCTCAAAACAAATTAATGAGGACTGATTACGGGAGAGAAGGTTAGTTCTCCTGATCTACTCTCACCCCCTACGTCGTTCATCTTTCCCTGTCAGTCTCTTCCTCCCTTCTCTTCACATTTCATTTATTTCCTTTATCTTTTTTCCCCTTCACCAGATTCCACTGCTCTTTCTTCCTCTTCAATCCTCTTTTCCTCCTTGTCTCTATTTTTTCCCGGATCAGCTGGTCGCTTTCCACCCCATCCCACCTTTCTCTTCCCCTTATCCACCATTACTCCGACTTAAAGCATACCGTACTTTATTATGCTGTTTTAAGGGGAATGATAGACTCTCGCCTCTTTCTGCCTCTCTCAACTGTATATCTCCACGGCAGCTGATAAAAAAAATATAAATTTGATGTGGACTTGCACGTTGCTGAGGCTTGAACCCAAAGGTAGGGCTTCCTGTCACTCAGTGTACCTGTCCGGTATATTTCGTATTAGCAAACTTCACAAGTGAATCCTGCAGCTATTCAGATAAATCACTCCATCCGATGGAACAGTCCAGGGGATAAGGGAATCAGAGCACCCTCCTTGTCAGTAAAGCACAGTTTCATTGTGTCCACCCCTAGTTAAAACGAACTAGATGAAGGTGAGTATCACATATAAATAATTGTGGCGGTGAAGGGACATACAATGCTTTAGTCCCGTCCCCCCATCCCCCACCCCCCAATTCCCTCTCCCAATATTAGACAAGCTGTTCACTTCCAATCAATCCTGAAATTAATACGGATATTACCATGTGCAGTTTATGACCGTGGGATACTTGAGTTGGCCTAATGCCTTTTTCCTCCTATACACATTCGTCAAAATGATAAAATGCTTCCTTTCCAAATGGAATACTGGCACAATGAGATTGTAATGTGCTGCATTATAGGTGTTACTAAGATGGAGAGACAGCCACTTCAAAGGCTACACATTCAATGTAATCAAATAACTTTATTTATGTCGACCGGTGCGATCCTCCAACAGTCTTTCTGTGGCAACATTGATACCTAAATAAAAGAAATATGCTTTTGTAGTGCAACATCATGCCTTGCCTATTATTTAATATTACAGTTGCAAAGTTTATTCAGAGCATGTAGAATGAGTTATATAGGATGTTTAAATGCACACTCCTAAATATTTCAGAAAGAAACGGTTGACTGCGGACTGGCTTCTGTCATTTCTGTAAATTGTATTAATCAAAAATTGCTAAGGGTGTTTAAAGGTGTAATCCCATGGCCGTGCTGTAGAAAAAGAGAAGTAATTGCAAATGATTCACAATCATCGGGATTAAAGCAATACTGCTCTCTTGCAGATGTTAAAAACAACTTTACAACAAAGGAGAATTTCTGAGGCGTGTTAAGTACAACACCTTGAGATTTATATTATCTCTTTTCCTTGAACTGCCACCAAATCAGTAGAACGGAATCCACAGAAAGTGGCCCATGGGCTTTAAAAATATTTCTGCTGTCTGAGCGATGATTCATCACAAGCAATATAAAAAAAAATAGAAATGAATTAGTGCCTCACATTTAACGGGCAATGAAATGGGTAGACTGGGCATTGCTGTTAGGTAACCCCTCCATAATATACAGTTACAATAACTTTCTTGCTTTATTCTTATGAATATTCCCTGCGGGGAATAAAAGAGCAGCCGCGGAGACACACACGCAACTAAAATCTGCTTGACTGAAGGGTGGACAACGCAGGAATGGTTGGCTAAACACACTGACCCTTTCCTGCATTCTAATGTACGATCTGCGAGACCGACCACTCTCTATGCCTGTGCCTTGAATCGAGCAAAAGTAAAGGGGTTTTGCTCAGTCAACACGAAGGTGACAAACCCCTTGGGCAACACAAAGTTTGGTCCTTTCCCTTTCCAGTAGACTTTGAGCTCTTTGGGTCAGAGGTACTGTAGATGCTCCTGCTAAGCGATTAAAACAAGTTGCAATAATAAAAATATGAGTGAAATCTAAAGTTCAATTCAGCTGCAGCCTTGTGTTTAAACTACAATAGGACAACTTAGCTCTGGAGGTACACAAGGTGCGTCTATCTAATGAAGCACTTTATGTGAATTCCTCGTTCAATGATCCAGGGCAGTTATTTTTCTTTCTCCAGAAAACTTTGTTTCTCTCCAGGTTTGCTTCCTTTCCCCAATAAAGTACAACCTGTTTTCAGTAACTAACTCGGGTCAGTTGTTGCCCGTGTTGAACGTTTCTCGCCAGGTGCTGAGAAAAGGCGGAACTTTTTAGTACTTTCTATTAATTACTCACACAGCATTCCCAAACATTGTTAATTGTTATCTGTTAGACTATTACACGAATCACAGCTTTAGAAATTATATTAATTTATATTTATTTAGATCTGATGGCAATAAAAATTTCACATAAGTGTACAAGAAATGGTTTGAACTGGTGGCTGCTTTTTGCACCGCTCTCCTTTACTTGCAGAGAAGACTGGTTTCAATGCTTGTTATTTAATTTTAATCCCATTCGCTTGTGTTCAATTGAACATTCAATGATAGTGTAAAATATAACATAAACCAGTAGATTGTAGAAGGTTTTTGTGTAATAAAGAAATGCCGCGCCTTCTACATTACCTGTGCGGGAATGCAGTCAAGCATGAAAAACAAATGACTGTATTTTTCCGAATAAGTGGATCTGTGATAACTTTCAGGTTAGAATTGCTTTATTTTGGTTACCTTCTGGGAGACGATAACCTTCGTCTTTTAAAGTGCGAGAGAGATGAATATTAAACCCCTTTCCAATGGTCTAACGCTAAAGTATATACTACAGATTACACTCTCACCGTCTCTCACACTGGACTGCACGTTTTCAGTGCATATTTTTGTATTCTAACAATTTCAAACATTTCCCTTGATTTTTAAGGTTTATCAGACATGGTTTATTACAGAATCGAAGGATAATTTGTTGTCTAATTCACGGTTTAGCAGACAACCCTTTCTCGTACCAATCGAAGTAGTTCAAGGTGATTGATGACGTTTATTCTGGTCGAGATTTATTACGGCGACTTGTTAGCATGGAGGCGAAAGGTAACGTTCAGTACGAAGCCTCAGAGGAAGTTCTGGAGGACAAAAGTTGAATTATAGATCCGAGCCTTCTACCCAAATCTACGCAGAGTCTAGTCATTTTCACACCATTTGAAGGTCATTTCGAAATATACTCTAATGCAGTACTGAGAAATTGAGCTCACGCCGATTATTGTAATGACCAATCATGAAAGTCGCATGTAATATATGGATGTTTCCGACACAAATCCAGAGGGATAATGAGAGCATTTGCAGCCTGAAATCTATTGTTATCCATGTTCTACACTCACTAAGTTATTAAAGTCAGAAAGAAGACTTTGCATCAGAAATTATATCTTAAAAAAACAATTACAAGAGGACACACAACACGCACTCTCTTCAAGTCTTTGGAAACATTTTACACTGTTCTAAAGTACGAGTTATGGTTTCTATTTATCTTATGTGACAGTAATGAAAAATATATCCGGAAACATTAACAGCTTTGCTTATAGTTATATAAATAGTCTTTGAATAGGAACTGCTAACGCAAATCTCAAATACCACAGCCCAGAGAATCAATCAGAATGTCCATCTTTCGGCCCTATACATAGATCAAAGAAATATGAATTTATTTTAAATAGTACATTAGCCTGTTGTGTCTGTAAAATCCATTATGGAACCCAAACAGGGGTAAGGTGCTGAGCATCTGACCAACTTCACTGCATCGCCATCAAATCGTTTCATCTTCTTTAGCAAACTTGACAAAATAGAAGAAATATGACATGTGAATTATTAAACAGAGCCCATTTGACTTTTAACCCTACTGTTTTCAGGAAGCTAAATTTCCGGTATATTTATCTTGATACACATTACAAGGGCTGCGGGCTATTGAGTTGAAAAATTCAGAGGCAGAGCGAAGTGCCAGGGCTCGAACGAAGGTCTGCATGTGAAACGGGTCATTTGTCACAAAAAAAAGTCGATAAATTAGATAGAATGATAGATAAAAAGGCCGCAAATGGATGCGAGGGACAGCAGACAGCGAGCGGGGTATGGCTGAATAAAACCGGCGCAACAGGCAACTAACGCTTTCAGTCCGGAATGGCCCTGTTAACTGTGCAAGAACTGTGCAGGGGGCAGTTATACCGTCTAACAGGTGCTATGACATGTTATGTGGTTTCAATTCTGAGTATTACACAAAATAATTTAGGAACTTTCTTTACTAATGACATATAGTGATACTGATTTAAAAAAAAGATCTATTCTGTTTATAACGATATCATGTCTACTTATAATATATTTTAAATGATCAGTATTGTATACTTCGCGAATTGATGTTATCTAACCGCAACTAATGAATGTCTAGAGTAAGCATAAAATAAGTGGAACACATCATATTATCACCATCTAAAATAATAATCAAAATTGCTTTAGTTCTTTATATCTGTCATCACAATGCGATTTTTTCCTTGGAATGAAAAAAGAATGTGTAAGTGCTAATTAAAATGTTAAAAAAATGAATTCCACCTCATTGGTTACAATTTGTATTACCAAAACATAGATAGGCAGAAGCTGCATAATTTAAAGATAAGTTTGCTCTATCATATAGATAAATACAATTTTATTACTAAATATGCACCATTATAATTAACTATCTATCTATCTATCTGTATCTATCTATCTATCTTTCTATCTTTCTATCTATCTGTATCTATCTATCTATCTATCTATCTATCTGTATCTATCTATCTATCTGTCTGTCTGTCGGTCTGACTGTCTATCTATCTATCTATCTGTCTGTCTGTCTATCTATCTATCTATCTGTCTGTCAGTCTATCTATCTATCTGTCTGTCTGTCTGTCTATCTTTCACTGTATGCAAGTACCTACACAGGTATATTCACAAAATAAGTTTCCCAAACTATAGTCAACTATTATTTACGGGTATTGTAATATTTCTATTTAAATTCACTTCTAGGAATACTTGTTACCCAACAGTTTGATTTAAATACTGTTGTCTGTAAAAAAAAACATATCAGCTACTTGTTGGACAGGTGCATCAGTCATCAGGATCTCTGCATTCTGAAACTGCTTAACGTTATTCTTATTTATTCCGAATACGCGAGTGAGATAAATTCTTCCGTAATATTAATAACAATAAAAAAGCAGAGACAGTTTAACTGTGTTATTGATGCGAAAAGACAAAATTAGCGACTAGCCGTTCAACAGAGGGGAAAATCCCGAGTAATTGAATAAACCAAAATCTGGGTGATAGAGCAGTCAACAGTGGCCGCGGTGACAGGGGAGCTATGAGGCAAGTGATGGATACTATTGTCCTAATTTGACCCTCCATTAACACCAGTTCTCAGCAGCTGTATTATGTCAGAAATTCCCATCGACATACAGAGGTTGTCACTAATTTTCTCAGCACATTCAGTCCTCGGTGCAGCGCTCAATCCTATCTCAACTAAATGGGTGGAGAATATGACCCAAAACTGCTCTCCAATCTGAGCAGCCTATTACCGTCTCCAAAATGCATTGTTGTGCAGGTGCCGGTAATTTGGTCCTTATCTCTAAAATGTTTATGCAGCTCCGTCCATTAATACTGGAAATGTTATTAATATTAATTAACAAATAAAACGAACCATTTTGGGGCTCAGTGAATAGCTTCATCTTCTAATTGGACTTAAAGGAAGAAAAAAGTTGACCTACTAGTGACAGACACAGGTTTGAGGGTGACATTTCATTGTGTAGCACCATGTGAAAGAAATAAAAAGGGACCCGTCAATTTAATGCAAGGACCAAAAGTGCATATTGTTGCTAAGAGACAGGGATGCCGCTGAACTTCCATCAGAAGCTTTGCTCCGACCTTATGCAAATAGAACTGCAAACTCATTGTGGATGGCAGCGAATTCCACCCACTATGTCAGGAATACCTGGCAGAGGCTTTTATTCAAATGTTCAGTAAAAACACACAAGATGTGACAAAGCATGACACATTCAGCACTGAGGAGAGAGAGAGAGAGAGAGAGAGAGAAAGAAGAGAGAGAAAAAGCTCACCATCCGAAATGCCATCAATCCAACCTTCGGAGCTGTCATTTTTCCCCCTTCAGCCTCACAGAAGATTGGTCCAAAATACTAAAGTGCTTCTCTTTACATCTCTAAAAGGACTATTAAGGCACATTAATGTAGCTAAGCAATCTACCAGCAATGCACACTAAGGCAAGGGGGAAGGAACCTGAGGATGGTTAGATCATATCACGCCAATGTGCTCCTGAAATTATCTAGACATAAAGAAAAAAAATCAAAGTAACCTCAGTAACACAAATGAAGTAGAAATATACAATGTAAGGAGGCTATAAACCATTAAGAGATGGAGTATTGCTACATTTGAAATTGCAAGCAAATGGAGTTCAAAAATGTCATCTATTTAAGGGTGTGCCGGGATTAAATAATAATAATAATAAATTAACGGATTTTGTTTGTCTATTCATTCATATAAATAACATGTATCATTGAGCATTTCATTCTCTCAAGAAACAATACAGTAACAACTGATTTCTTTTATAAAATCTGGCGGGTAGTGACTGCATACATAATTTTTTTGTTTATTATTTGTTTTTTAAAGAAAGAGGCTCTACATAGTTTAATACTGTGAAGAAAGCAACATCTAAATGTAATTGCAAATTATACACACAGGCCAAGATTTTTTTTAAATATATAGGCTAGAATATCAGAACAGCTCTGTACCCGTCAGATAATTTACCCAAATATTTTATTAAAATGTAATATGATTCCATAATGATGAAATATTGAAACTGATGTTTTGTATACATGTTAGAAGTAGCGGAAAGGCTCCCACACATACACAAAGAAATAGAAAAAATGAGTTTTCATTCTGTTTTAAAAGTTAAAAATTTCATTTTAAGTACACAAAAGAGATATGCAACCATGTATCTTGGAAGATATCTAATGAGTGGTCAGTGTGTTGCATTAGTATTTAGTTACATTTCCATGGTATCCAGATAGTCAAAAGAAATAATGAAGTGAATGAAACTACTTGAAGATTTACTCAATGTCACGTCCAATAAATATGTTCGTTGAGAACATTTTATCAAGTTAATCAAATTAATATCCTTAAACCGCATTTTTCCAATTTAGCGCGCATTACCTTCTCCCAATAGACGCGCTTTCAAAGAAAATAAATGATTGTTTTTTCCCCCCCAAGAAATTTGTTTTCGCACAATGAACAAACTGTAAAAAAAATGAAACCGTTAAAGATTGCATCGCTGCAGGTCCTGTGGATTGAACCCGTTAAGAACTAAGTTGTTCAGTGCACTCAACTTCATTGGAGCAAAATAAGACATCACGGGAAAGTGCACGTGCATTAATAAATCGGAATAAATGTTCAAAGAATCCTATCTAATTGTTTAAAAAATTGAAAACGTGAGTGTTCCTGCAGCTATCAGCGGCTGCGGTGCCGCTTCCTGCTCTGGTAATAATAACCATTATGACATATTTTTGATTAAAGGGAATGCTATTGGTTTTAGAATTTGCAATGGGTGATTTTGTTTTTATTCTATTTTAGGTCAATCGACTTTAGAAGGGCCCACAAGTTTGTTTGTGCATGTTATTTTCGAACGATCGTATATTGAAACCTGCAAAGAAAACGACTTCAACATTTCCCGCACGTTTCCCTACATATAGATTTTAAACAAAAATGTTTGCATGGCTTTGTAAAAGATATTTGGGCTTCGGGTGCTTAGAGTTTGGGGGGGGGGGGGGGGGAAACGAAGTTATTTATCTCTGACCGCGTGAAACTCTCTAAATTCCGCAAGGAAACTAATCTGCTCCGCGGTGATTGTAAAAGTTAAATCAGGTACTAGATTCGGATAAATAGCAAGTGGAAATTGTACTGTAGAAGTTATCTAGGGGTAAAAGGGGAACCATTATATTTCCAATATTGCAAAATACGTGGAGAATAAAATAGGAATTGCCCCATTTTGTTTTACAATACTATCTGAGACCAGCAGTTAAATTACTTTGAAATTGCAACTGAAATGGTGGCGAGATTTGCAAATAGCAACCAATTTTCATAACGTGTATAATAAGATGGATATTTAAGCAACCACTGCGTATGTTCAGTAAGGGTTTTAATGGGAAATTCAATAGATGCTGTAAATATTAATGGCATTTGAAATGACTCGGTTTCTGATAGTCGCGCATGTAACAGCTGACAGTAATACATACTGAACATGTGGCGGCCCTGGGGCAGGATGGTCCGTGCTCTTGTCTTTCCCACTTCATTACATGATTCCAAGTACTTCAGTACAGTTTAGTTCAGGAAATAAAGTTCACGGGTCAGCCATGACAAATGTCCCCGTGTCTGGCCAAACAAGACCCACCCATGGTCCCGCCATTATATATGTTCAACGGGCCCCCCTCGAGAGTCCTTTAGGGTCTCGTTTACAGGGAGAGCTCATCGGAAGAGTCCCAAACACTAACCATGGAACCAAATATGTTTGCCTGTCCCCTCCACTGTCATATGTATTTAACCTGCTGGGTGACTGTGGTCAGGGGCAGTAACTACCGAAGTCAGACACATTACCGCCGAACCCAGGAATGCACATCCATTGATTCCACCATGAGAGTTTGCCCCATAATTTAACGCAGCAAGGGGTTTTGGAAGCTAATCCTAGGTCATAATAACCGGAGCTTCCTACGGTTAAAGTTGTTCCTAACAGCATGGAACCTAGCAATAACTTGAAAGCGAACAATCGGTAGGTACATTTTTCTTAACTAACTACCTGTCAATTTAAGGTCAATGTTACCAATTCAAAATCAACCCAGCATTATTCGAGAATTTCGAACCCAAATACCAATATATGGAGCAGCGCAACAAAATGCATTGTTTTTACACACAAGAAAAATGCTTGCAAAAATGGTACAATCTGTTTAATTCAGAGCCAGATTCCATCTATTTTAGAATAGGGAAATATATTAATTTGTCGCCGTCAGCGCCCCTTTCTCTCCAAGATGTCTTATTGTTAAATGCACACAGATAAGCTCCTTTTTCGAACAGTGTCGGGAAAATTGAAGACTTCACCAGTGTTCGTTAAACCAAACGAATAGATTGTGCACTACTTAGATGGCAATAGGGCAGAAGGGACCAAATGGAAATCCTTCTCAACAGTGTGCACTCGAATTGCTTTTTGCAGTTAGTTTGCATAATGCATTGAGGCTGCTGTAATTATATTTTACAGGGCGCCACTTCTTATCGAGACTAACAAAATAGAGCATTTCCGCATAATCACGAGTTTAAAGACGGATACAGATATGATTGTCTGTTTCATAGACTCGCTGATTGAACTATTATTAACTACATTTCAAATGTAAATGTGGCACAATAGCCCATCAACAACTCGCGTCCCATACGAAGGCTCAAGGGAATAATGCAGGACCGTTGATTGGGTTTACCTATACCTGCAATACGCGATCGCCAGCCCTGATTCCGTCAGAGCAGAGAACCCGCGCAGCAAAAACATTCACAGGTTGTCTCACCAGCACAGTGTCCAAGACGATCCATCTATAGAATAATGCAATAGCCCTTTCCATCTCCATTAAGGCTGGGGTCGGTCTGATGAAAAGGTTGCAATGGTGGGGTAAAGCTATTATTCCTCGCCTTTTGTGTAGTTCTAGATTTCTTCCTTTATTATTGCATAATTAAAATAATTTTTTTTAACAGCAAACATATAAAAATGCTAATGCATTTGGGGTACTGGATAGAGAATCGTTGTGAGGCCAGGCAAGTAATGTGCACTGATCCATGCCAAAATACTCTTACCCTTCTGTAATTAATATATTCATCACAAGGATAGAATTTTAATGTATATCTATTGATTTCGTAGCAAAATATTTCATTCATATATTTAACTGTAACAGTAAAACGCATAGACTATGAATTAAATATTAATAAAGAAATAAGACAATCTCCTAAGGTTAAAACAATATAACCAGTGTCATTGCTGATTTAGATCTGGAATGGGAGCATAAATCAAACTGATGTCATGACTTCATTGAGTAAAGACAGGACTAAGCACCACATACCATTTTATGGTTTTATATTAATGACAGGACTTAAGTACAGTTAAATTATATTCCATTCAGATTTCCGGTTAATACAAAGTGTAACTACTGTGGATGTGATTACTTCTAAAACTCTGCCCTGGTGATAATTATAGTGGCCTAAAGTCTGTTAGACTTTTAAGAGCGAAAGGCAGAATGAATTGCTACAATGCGGACTGTGGCGTAAACAATTGGTAAACAATTGAATACTCCTTCCGCGATTACAATTAATTGTGTTGCCCATTCCAGTTTTGAATCGGTATGGAACTGATTCTGTCCAACCTTGTTGCGAAAAGTCAAGGGGCAAAACATCAGAGGATAACAAATTTACTCCCACGTCACTTAAATGTTCCTCTCAGATAAGTTACATGATCACGGCCCATTTTCTATATTTATATATATGTATAATATGGAGCTGCCTCAGTCAGTGATTGCTGAGACAAAATGCATTTTCTGTGAGTCACATTCATTGCTGCAGGGCTGATAGATGAACTACAGAAGTAAGGCACGTTAACAGCACCGTGCGACCTCATCTTACTTCCAGAACCCGGCTAAAAGTGAAATAAGATCAGCTGTGTCCATTGATCCTCAGTTCACTTCGATTGGAGTCACTTGATCGAAGTGGGTAGTGTTCTGAACCCCACCCCTAAGCAAAATAAGGAAGACGCAGGAAACTTCTTGATACAATGAGTAATAGTCAATGCACTCTAAACAATAATAATCAGTAAGTGTTGCATTTTACTGATGGATGTTTTCTCTCTCTCGCCAACTTGTCCGATAGGTCAGCTGTTATCAGAAGCCAATGCACCTCTTGCATTCTCGGTACTCACTGTGACACGTCCGTTGGCTGATAACACTGTGTACAGCCATCTAGGTACAGCAATTCACACACAGATCTGATGTTTGTCTTTCGATGTTTTTAATGACAAAAAATGTTTGAAAGGCTCCAGGAGGTCCATCAGTTCACTGGGAAAACGTATCTATCAGCATAAGTACACAAAGCTCAGAGAGGGCGCCAAGGCATATATAATATTGACGCATGACTCAGTGTAGACAGGGTGCAAAGTCGTACCAAGGTGAACAAAGGGGCAGGTATAGATCTGACACAGACAAATAGGTCAAGAAATGTTGATAGATACAATGATAACATTCGCTATTAATATTTTTGATAATAATTAGGAGATAAAGAGAAGGAACAACAAACCTAATCAGCACTTTATCCACCTTAAGAAAGGTAGGAACGGTTTTAATGAGGTTCTGGCCCTATTTGCTGGCTGGCTTTGTGTTTACATTTGCACAATATGAATCAAGGCACTGTATTTGGTCGATAACATAGACTGTTAAAAACAAACAAGGTCAGTGGGGGTATGTGAGGGCAAGGGCATGGTTATCTGTTAGTTAAAGCAGCACAGAAACATAGCATGAAGGATATAGACATCTTCTTTAGGTAAAATCATTCTGCAGGGTTTATAGTTTAATTGTCTTTTGAATACAATTGAGTTTATATATATATATATACGTACGTACATACAAATGCGTAACTGTAAATCACACATCCTATGAATAGGCCAGTTGAACCAAAGGTGTAGTTGGATAGTTTACCTTTCATGTTATGTATAGTGTTACTGCTGATGACACCTGTGAACAATAGCACAGCAATGTTGGCGATCACTGGCAATACAGGTGTCGTTGACAGAATATTATTTATGACAATGGAAAGCGCAAAAGGCAAACGTTATGTATTTGTTATATGATGCTTAAAGGAAATGTGAGATTCAACCAGTAAAGTGGTTATGTGCCATCACCATTTGTTCACCCATGTCTGCTTGTAATAGTTACATCTGCTCCACAAGCATCAGCTACGGAGAACATGATTTTCTAATAAGAGCTGATGGGCAGCTTCCAAAACTTAACTTAGTCTTGAAAGGCCCCCTGCCAAGAGACCAGAAACTGCCATTGCAGATTAATTTAAGTGGTTAAAAGTATCCCAAGCACTGAGTTACTTATCTACTGATTGCCAAAGGAAGACATTAAAACCTCCCTCAAAGGCAAAGTTCACTTAAGGTTTAGGAAGACATAGCTCCAAAAAAATGTATCATAAGGCCAGGTTTGTCAGTAAACAAGACCACCAAATGAGCCCCAGGAAATGTGGAGAAGTTTAACATAAGCAGAGAGACAGAGACAGAAACTGAGCTGGAATCTGCTAGGTTTTCTATAAATGTCATAAACCTTTGGTTCTGACTGTGGCAGACAGCTTTCAAACTGACTTTCAAAGGAATGCCTGCTTTGCTGATATTATTTATGAGTGGATTCTATTGTACACATTTCTCAGCATACTTATTAAACATTCTGTTTGAAATAAATAAACAAAAATTTAGCCTATTGAGTATATTGCAATTAATGCTACATAGGTCCGATAGTTTATTTAACATACTAATCAGGGATAAAAATGAATAGTATTTTCCTCACACACTGCAGTCAGATAAACCTGTTGCCCTGATATACTAACGTTATTTAAATAGTTAAGTCAGTGCAGGTGATGTGCTGTAGCTGCAGCAATAGCAAACCATTGCATATAGCTAATGACATTGTTTTTATTATCAAAGTTATCTCAGATAGAGTTCAAAAGTTCATACTTTACTTTGTTTTGATGTTTTAATGCAAAATAAATCACAGCTACCTTCAAAGGAGATGTAGTACTTAATAATGGTTTCTCTGACTCTTGGTGCTTGTAAGTTCTCAAGCATCTTCAGTGCGGGAGGGGTGCGAGGGAGGAGGAGTCGGGTTTATAAGCAGCAAAACCTGGCACATTCTATGAAAGGCTACTCTTGCTGTCATTCATACAAAAATCTTCATGTGTAACGCATCCCCAACTCCAAGATATTGGGCTGTTCATTGGACTCAGAAGTGAGGTAAACATTAATGCATGCTTGGATTATTGACCATACAGTACTTACCAACATACAAGCAATAACGGACAGATAAAGACCCTTTGGTCCATTCAGCCTGCCCCACACAATTGTGATACATTATGTATCACAATATACACTCTCCACCCCATTCAAAACCATGTGATAAAAACACAAGAACATAAGCAATAGGAGCAGGAATAGGCCACTTGGCCCCTCGAGCCTGCTCTGCTGATCTTGGGCTCAAAGCCACTTCCCTGCCTGCTCCCCATAACCCTTCACTCCCTTATCTTGCAAAAATCTGTCTATCTCCACCTTAAATGTATTTAATGACCCAGCCTCCATGGCTCTCTAGGGCAGAGAATTCCACAGATTTACAACCCTCTGAGAGAGAAATTCTTCCTCATCTCAGTTCTAAAAGGGCGACCCTTTATTCTGAAACTATGCCCCCGAGTTCTAGATTTCCCCACGAGGGGAAACATCCTCTCTGCATCTACCTTGTCATGCCCCCTCAGTATCTTATATGTTTCAATAAGATCACCTCATTCTTCTAAATTCCAGTGAGTATCGGCCCAACCTGCTCAACCTTTCTTCATAAGACAACCCCCTCATCTCTGGAATCAACCGAGTGAATCATCTCTGAACTGCCTCCAATGCAAGTATATCCTTCCTTAGATAAGGAGACCAAAACTGTACGCAGTACTCCAGGTGTGGTCTCACCAATACCCTGTACAGTTGTAGCAGGACTTCCCTGCTTTTATACTCCAACCCCTTGCAATAAAGGCCAACATTCCATTTGCCTTTTTGATTACTTGCTGTACCTGCATGCTAACTTTTTGTGTTTCATGCACAAGGACCCCCAGGTCCCTCTGAACTGTAGCATTTTGATCTCCTGGGAGAGGCGAAAAACCAGGTTAAAAAAAACCCAGGCCAATTTAGGGGGAAAAAAACCTGAGAAATTCCTCTTCGACCCACCTAGGTGATCAAAACTAGTTCAGGAGATCACTCTGGCCCTGAGTTCCCTGCAGTACTTACCTTCTGTAAGCCCAACCAGAAACAGGTCCAACTCTCGCTGGAAGGAACTCAGCGAATCAGCATTCACCACACAAGACGGCCACCTGATCCAGAGGTCCTCTATTCTCTGAGAAAAGAGCTACCTACTGACATCTAACCTAGATCTGACCTTACACACCTTAAAATTATGATCACAGGTCCCCCCCTAACCTATTTAATTGGAACAAACTGTCAACTGGAAACACAATCTATTCCCTTCATCATCTTATAAACCTCAATCAGATCACCCCAAGTCTACGCTTCTCTAAAGTGTAGAGTCCCAACTCTTTTAGCCTATCTTGCACAGAATGGCACAGGGGCATTCTGACAGCTTAAGTGGTGGAAATTCCAATAAGTCAATTTTCGAGCCCAACATGAGCACTGCACAAGGAGCGAATGCCCCAGCCAGGAGGCCATGGCCAGCCTGAAATTGGGCATCAAACCTCACTAATATTACTTGGGTGAGCTGCCGGTGTATATCACATTTCCATAGGCACCTCACCCATTTTATTAAGTTTTATACCTTATTTTAGTAGTTTTCCAAAGGTTACTGATAAAACAGGACAACTGAAAATATTATTAAAATATATTTTAACTGATTTAATTAATTTCTGTTTTCCTTGCTACTTTTTTATTGTTGATTCCTAATTGGCAGCTTTTGTTCTTGTTTTTAAATGATACATTCCCTTTCTTTTCATCACCCTTGCCCCTGGAGGGCAACAATTTTCCCAGTCACAAAGGTCAGGAAAAAGGATTGCAGGACCTGTTTTGCCAGTTCTCTGTAACCTTTTACATTGCCTCACAATTTCCAGGGATTCTCGTGTTGGAGGAGTAGAGCAGAGCTGGGCATGGAGCTGCAGTAGATGCAAGTCCATCGCAGGTATGCTGATCAGATGAGAGGAAGCACTCCTGGCCTTTCACCTCATTTTCCTGGGAGAAAGTTCACTGGGCAGCCTAGAACAGGGACACCCAGTTGGTGCTATGGTCTTCCTCCAACTGGACAGTCAGTGAGGGACCTGGAAGCAAACCAAAGATCCTCCCCCAAAGAAATTTGCAGATGATTGGAACCTTCTCGCCAGAAGACCCTGATCTTGCAGGACTCCCTTCTCAATTCATATGTTTGTATATCTTAAAGGGAAGAAGAGCTTCTGCACTTAGTTATGAATAAGGTTTTAGATCAGTTAAATGTGGGCGAGCACCTCGGGGGTAGCCACCATAACATGATAGGGTTTAAGGGATACATAGAAAGGGAAAAAGTTAGCACAAAATCAATTTATTCCATTCTGGGGCAGATTTTAGAAAGATGAGTTAACTGAGGTAAAGTGTAAAGAGAAATCGCTCAGGATTATAAGATGTATGGGGGGGGACAAATATAAATTTCTAGCACTTAGAAACATAGGAACAGGAATATGCCATTCGGCCCCTCGAGCCTGCTCCTCCAGTCAATTAGATCATGGCTGATTTGTAACTCCACTTTATTTACCCGCCTTTGATCCATATCCCTTGATTCACATACCTAATAAAAATCTAGTACAATAGCAAAATACTGCGGATGCTGGAAATCTGAAATAACAACAGAAAACGCTGGAAACACTCAGCAGGCCAGGCAGCATCCGTGGAGAGAGAAACAGAGTTAACGTTTCAGGTCTGGGACCCTTCATCAGAACTGGAAAAAGCTGGAGATGTAACAGATATCGGCCCAGTAATTGGGGTCGGTGGCTTGCCGCGCGTGCAAGCCCCTGATATGCACTTACCCGACGCGCTGACATTTCACCTCCAGGGACGCCTGGAATTCGTGTTTGAAAAAGAAGAATCCCGGGCAGCGTCTGACGTCACGCCGCCCAGGAGTGCAGCCAGCGCGAAGCCTGGAGCGCGCTGTGCAAGTGAGACACGCCCCTTGAGGTCTCAGTTTAATAGGACACGCCTCCAATGTTTCTCACAAGCTGCTAAGCATTTTTACATGCAAAGCAGCATTTTAAATAGGTTTTTGGTATTTTTATGAAGCTTTTGGTAACTTTTATAAACTTTTAAAAACGTTTACATTATTTTGAAGAATCTGAAGTAGTTTTAAACAGAATTAAAGCTATTTAAAGACTTTTAAAAGCCCTAAAATAATTTTTTTTCTTCCATTTATTTATTTACCAATGTCATCGTCATATGTGTCTTCACACTGTTCCCTTTGGGGAACTGTATGAAGTGGTGGAAGGATTTATGGCCATGATTAACACTCATTCCGTGACTGTAACCATCTTTGAACCAGCCATTAGGATGGTTAGTCCTATGGCGGGAGGGTTTTACGGGCTCCCACAAGCTATACAAGGAGGGGGGGCCACCCACACCCACGGACGCAAATATCCCACTGGATGTCAACCCAGAATTTAGAGCCGGAGCTCCGACTCCACTTGCCGGGACTGTCTGGAGCGGGGTTCGAAACCCTACCCTGTCTGGCCCAGCGGCGGGGATCCTACCGCTGCGCCAAAGGCCCAATCCGATTAGCAACGTGAAATGGCTGGAATGAGCACAATTCACGGCATTAAAAGAACTCACAATTGAACTGATGATGACCTCAGCAATCTCCTCAACGAGGTGGAGGCGCAGCGCCTGCTCATCATTGGTAATGAGAAGTCAAAGGCGCCGCAAAAAGGACAGATGATAGCTTGGTCTTTCAAGTGGCAGCATAAGGCTCCAGTCACGGGGAGGGAAAAGGCGCAGGAAACGTATGGGTGTCACCTTTTGCGCGGAGTGGGCCTTTTGCGTAGCGGTAAGCATCCCCGCCGCTGGGCCAGAAGGAGTAGGGTTTCGAACCCCGCTCCAGACAGTCCCGGCAAGTGGAGTCGGAGCTCCAACTATAAATTCTGGGTGGACATCCAGCGGGATACTTGCGTCCGCGGGTGTGGGTGGCCCCCCCCCCCTCAGATGGGTTGTGGGAGCCCGTAAAACCCTCACGCCATAGGACTAACCACCCTAATGGCTGGTATGAAGATGGTTATGGTCACGGAAGGAGTGTTAACGTGGCCAGAAATCCTTCCACCACTTCATACAGTTCCCAAAAGGGAACAGTGTGAGGATACGTACGACGATGACCTGTTGCGCAATGCACCTCCTTGGACCCTCAGTCGCAGATGCGAGGGGGCAAATCGTGCAATTGTTAAATTTTTCATTTTATTGACATGTAAAATGTTGGCCCAGTAATTCCCTTCCAAACGCGCGAGTACGGTCGGGGTACTTACGCATCTGTCCGGAGGAAATGCCGGTTTTCAGCATGCACAGCGCATGCGGGGAAAACCGGCATTTCCTGTCCTCTGAACGAAGGGGTTCAGAGGCAGAATGCGTGCGACTGTACAGGCAGCGCGTGCGCAGTAAAATTTGCCGCTTTCATTCATGCTTTCAGTGAGGTCAAGTCAATACAACTTACACATGAAAAAAGCATGAGTACAGTTGCTCCAGAGGCTGCGATTGTTTGGGAAAGGGATTAAAGTTATTTTAAGAAATGCTGAGGTAAGTTTTAAAGTTTATTTTTGTTTTTTAAAACGGGTTTTCAGTACTGTAGGTAGAAGGATCAATTGTGGCTATGTGAATTGAATTTGCTGTGTTTATTAAATGTGAAAATGACTCCAACATTTTTAAGAAAGAAACTTTTCATCAGTAATATATTCTTTTAAGTATTATGTATGTATGTCTGTATATATTCCTTTGCATGTATGAATATATTCCTTTACTTATGTGTATGAATGTATGTATTTAATTATGACTTTCAGAGAAAGTAACTTATTGGAAAATCATAATTAAAAACATACATTCATACACATAAGTAAAGGAATATAAAACATACATACATATACGTAAAGGAATATATGCGGACATACATACATACATAATTACTTATTACTGATGAAAAGTTTCTTTCTTAAAAGTGTTGGAAATGTTACATTACTCATTTTAGAACACTCATTCTCACATTCAATTCACACAGCCACAATTGCTCCTTCTACCTACCGTACTGAAAACCCGTTTAAAAAAAAAAATTTAAACTTTAAAACTAACCTCAGCATTTCTTAAAATAACTTTGCTCCCTTTCCCAAACAAAAATATTGCCTTTCAGAAGCTCCACGATAAAATATATCTTCCTCCGCAGCCTTGGACCAACTTTACACATGCTTTTTTCAAGTGTAACTTGTAAGGACTTACCCTCACTGAATCCATGAATGAAATCGACGAAGTTCACTGCGCACGCGCTGCCTGTGCAGTCGCACGCGCTGTGCCTCTGAACCCCTTCGTTCAGAGGACTGGAAATGCCGGCGTTCTCCGCATGCACGGTGTTTCCTGAACGCCGGCATTTCATCCGGCCAGATGCGTGAGTACCCAGACCGTACTCACGCATTTGGACCCGAATTACTGGGCCATTAAGCAGGTGCAGAGACACGGGGGTGGGGTTAGGAGGGGAGGAAGGAATTGAAGGAACATACTGTGCTTAGTTAAGAGGCAGGAAAGATAAAATGTTGCAAATGGGAATGGCAAAATCATACAGCATGAAAAATAGGGGCAGGGGTTATAGTTTGAAATTGTTGAACTCAATGTTGAGTCCAGAGGCTGTAAAGTGCCTAATCGAAAGATGAGGTGCTGTTCCTCGAGCTTACGTTGAGCTTCATTGAGTCAATGTAAGAGCCGAGGAGAGAGAGATCAGAGTGGGAGTGAAGCGGAGAATTAAAGTGACAGGCGACCGGAAGCTCAGGGTCACCCTTACGGACTGAACGGAGGTGTTCCGCAAAGCGGTCACCTAATCTGCGTTTGGTCTCCCCAATGTAGAGGAGAATGCATCGTGAGCAGCGAATACAGTATACTAAATTGCAAGAAGTACAAGTAAATCACTGTTTCACCTGGAAGGGGTGTTTGGGGCCCTGGACAGTGGGAAGGGAGGAGGTGAAAGGGCAGGTGTTGCATCGCCTGCGCTTGCACGGGAAGGTGACGGGCGAAGGGGAAGGGCTGTTAGGGGTGATTGAGGAGTGGACCAGGGTGTCACGGCGGGAGCAGTCCCTTCAGAATGCTGAAAGGGGAGGTGAGGGGAAGATGCATTTGGTGGTGGGATCCATAAACAGGGCTGCCCTGGTAGACCCATCATTTCAGCCTATTCTTGCCCCACGGAACTTATCTCTTCCTATCTCAACTCTATTTTTTCTATATTTGCCCTGTCTATTCCCACCTACATTCACGACTCTTCCGACGCCCTCCGTCACTTTAACAGTTTCCAGTTTCCTGGCCCCAACTGTCTCCTTTTCACTATGGACGTCCAATCCCTCTACACCTCCATCCCCCACCAGGACGGCCTGAGGGCGCTCCACTTCTTCCTTGAACAGAGGCCCAACCAGTTCCCATCCACCACCACCCTCCTCCGCCTGGCTGAACTTGTTCTCACATTGAAGAACTTCACCTCTGACGCCACTCACTTCCTCCAAATTAAAGGTGTTGCTATGGGAACCCGCATGGGCCCTAGCTATGCCTGCCTTTTCATGGGATAGGTGGAACATTCTTTGTTCCAGTCCTACTCAGGTCCCCTCCCTCACCTCTTTTTCCGGTATATCGATGGCTGTATCGATGCCGTTTCCTGCTCTCGCCCTGAACTAGATAAGTTCATTCACTTTACTTCCAATTTCCACCCTTCCCTCACCTTCACATGGTCCATCTCCGACTCTTCCCTTCCCTTCCTTGACTTCTCCGTCTCCATTTCTGGCGATCGGCTTTCAACAAACATCCACTACAAGCCCACTGACTCCCACAGCTACCTTGACTACACTTCCTCCCACCCCGCTTCCTGTAAGGACTCTATTCCATTCTCCCAGTTTCTCCATCTCCGCCGCGTCTGTTCTGATGATGCCACCTTCCATACCAGTGCTTCCGACATGTCTTCCTTTTTCCTCAACCGAGGATTCCCCTCTCCTGTGGTTGATACGGCCCGTGACCGTGGCCATTCCATTTCCCGCACTTTTGCTCTCACCCCTTCTCCTCCCTCCCAGAACCACGATAGTGGTCCTCATCTTTCACCCCACCAGCCTCCACGTTCAACGGATCATCCTCCACCATTTCCGTCACCTCCAATGTGATCCCACCACCAAACGCATCTTCCCCTCACCTCCCCTTTCAGCATTCCAAGGGACCGCTCCCTCCGCAACACTCTGGTCCACTCCTCAATCAGCCCTTCCCCTTCGCCCGGCACCTTCCCATGCAAGCGCAGGAGCTGCAACACCTGCCCTTTTACCTCCTCCCTTCCCACTGTCCAGGGCCCCAAACACCCCTTCCAGGTGAAACAGCAATTTACTTGTACTTCTTGTAATTTAGTATACTGTACTCGCTGCTCACGATGCGGTCTCTTCTACATTGGGGAGATCAAACGCAGATTGGACGACCGCTTTGCGGAACACCTCCATTCAGTCCGTAAGGTTGACCCTGAGCTTCCGGTTGCCTGTCACTTTAATTCTCTGCTTCACTCCCACTCTGATCTCTCTGTTCTCGGCCTATTACATTGATCCAATGAAGCTCAACGTAAGCTCGAGGAACAGCACCTCATCTTTCGATTAGGCACTTTACAGCCTTCTGGACTCAACATTGAGTTCAACAATTTCAAACTATAATCCCTGCCCCTATTTTTCATGCTGTATGATTTTGCCATTACCATTTGCAACATAATGGCCCAGTAATTCCGGGCACAACGCGTGAGTAAGGATGGGGTACTCACGCGTGTGCCCGGAGGAATTGCCGATTTTCAGCATGCACAGTGCATGCGCTGAAAACCGGCATTTCCTGTCCTCTGACCCAAGGGGTTAAGAGGCAGAACGCGCACGACTGCACAGGCAAGCGCGTGCGCAGTGAAATTCCTTTTTTTTTTCAGAGTTGCGCGTGTGTAAAGGCCTCCGGTCTTTACGCATAGAAAAACCACACGTAAGTACTTAGTTTTTCAGGTAAGTGGACTTTTAGTACAATTGAGAATTTTTTTTCCACAGGTTTGTTATTTTTAAAGAATTTACAGTAAGGTAAGTTTAGTTTTAGCCCCGATTCTTAAAAAAAATTTTTTTTTTCAAATTTTAAAATTATTGTTTAAAATAGTTTTTCAGAGTTCTTTATTGTTCATTTGAGTAGTGCAATGTTTTTTAAAATTTTCTTTCAGGTTTATGTAGTGTTTTGGGGCCAGGAGTTTTCATGAGTTTGACAGCTCTTTCTGTCAAACTCATGAATGAGTTTCCCCTCCCCTGATTGGCTGCACAGTGCTCACCTGATCCCAGCCGGCACATCGCACTAACTACGCCGCTGGATCAGGTAAGCACATCGCGCCGACATCTGAACCAGGCCAGTGACAGGAAATGCAAGCAGGCCCGGGCTTCAGATGTCGGCGCGCAGGGTGAGTGCAGATCGGGGGCTTGCACGCGCGGCAAGCTCCCAATCCTAATTTCAGGGCCTTTATCTTTCCTGCCACTTACCTAAGCACAGTATGTTCCTTCAATTCCTTCCTCCCCTCCCTGTCTCTGCACCTGCTTAATATCTGTTACATCTCCAGCTTTTTCTAGTTCTGATGAAGGGTCCCAGATTGAAATGTTAACTCTGTTTCTCTCACTACGGATGCTGCCTGGCCTGCTGAGTGCTTCCAACATTTTCTGTTGTTATTCCTAATAAAAATCTGTCGATTTCAGTCTTGAAAATTTCAATTGACCAAGTATCCAGCATGGTAACTATCTCAATAAAATAAATACTATACATTAATTATACTAATGAGTATGGGGCATGGTCCTTTGATTATATTTATGATGTTATTGAGGTACAGCACAAATGACTCTTCATAAACTGGCCACATTAAGAATATATAAGAAACTGCCTTTTACTTCACTGAAGCTTGTCCCTCTTATACCTTAACTCTCTTAATTATAATCTAACTAACTTTGGAATTACCTGAATGTTTTTCATGTTTACTACTCAGCTGGTGCATTATTCAAAACATCACTCTTTCAGTAAATATGTTCTTTCTAATATGTGTTTTAAATTTACTTTTCACTAATTACCTTTCTGTCCTCCACTCTTATTTTCCTGGCTTACTTTGAGCAATATTCTGGATTTAATTTCTACCATTTAATATGGTATTTAATTTCAAGGTCCCCATTAAATGCCTTCATACTCGACTATAGAACTTGAGCTTCTCTCACCGTTTCTCATAGTTCATTCCAGTTACACTTTGACTTAGTCTTGCTGCTGCCCTCTGTGCTCTTTCCAATGCATGCACTAAATACCTTTCCTGTGGCATGGTATCCAGAACTGAACACAGCACTTCAAATGTGCACTGACCAGTTCATTGTAAAGCCTTAGAGCATATTTATACTGCACCTTTCCTGTCACTGCAAAGTGCTTTTCACTTTACACCAACGCTAAGGTTGCAGTATAAATCTGAAGTAGGGTCCTACCGCATTCCAGAGAGCGTCAGTGTGAGATCCTCGGTAGGAAGTAGTCTCACATCTCTTGATTTTGACATTGTGTGGAATCAAATTCCAGTGCGATGTTGATCTGGATTTAAAAAGCGTGTGTGGGGCGTGGTCCTTTGGGCCTGAGAACTCTTTAAACCCACCTGGAGTCGATTTAAATGTTTAGTGAGTGTAAACGCTGACATCCACACTCTCTAAGTATTTACATTTTAGCGGTTGGAAGAGCTAGTGTGTGCAACCATACCTGTAAAGAGCTCTCTCCTAGGCAGGAGATTTTCAGTTCCAGCCAGGCAGTATAAACAGTGGTGCATGACTGGAACTGATTCTGCTGCTATTGTTCTCAGACTGATAGCTGTGACATATTGACAGCATTAGTATCAACTTTCAAGACTTGTATCTTACTATTATATTTACGCATTGGAAAGGGTGCAGAGGAGGGACACAAGATTGTTTCTCAGTTTAAAAAGCCTTAGTTACCCAGATAGGCTCAACGAGTTGTGTCTCTATACTTTAGAGAAGTGTAGACTTCGTGATGATTTGATTGAGGTTTATAAAATAATGACCTGGATTGTGTTTATATAGACCAATTATTTCAACTGAATAGGTTAGGGAGGACCAGGGGTCATGCTTACAAGTTATGTAAGGGCAGAACTAGGTTGGATGTTAGGTGGTTATTCCTTTTGCAGAGAATAGTGGACCTGTGAAATAAGCTGCCGTCTTGTGTGGTGAATGCTGATTCATGGTATTCCATCAACACAGAGCTGGACATCTTTCTGGCTGAGATCATCTCGTACAAGCGGTACATATCCTGTAACATAAATCAGGGCCAATGTGATCTCCTGGACTAGTTTCAATCGCTTAAAGGGGTCGGAGAGGAATTGTCCATTGTTTTCCCTAATTGACCTGGGTTTCTATCTTTTTTTTGCCTCTCCTAGTAGATTACATGGCTCCGGGTAGGTGGGGAGTGTTTGTATTGTGATGCATAAGGCATCACAACTATGTATAACAGGCTGGGTGGACCAAAAGCTGTTTTTCCATCCATCATTTTCGTATGTTCGTATATCCCAGCATTCCAGTAGCTTTAGCACACTGCCTGCTCATTCCCAAGTCCTTTTCCCAAGTCCTTTTCCAAGTCTCCCTGTGCTAATACCATTGCATTCACTGCATAAATATCATGCACAATTTTTCAGCTTGTGTGAAACGCTTTGGCCTAGAAATTCAGTAAGGCGCCACCAGCTTTGCGGCCAGTTACCGCCCAAAGAGGGCTTCTGCGCCAATAGAGGAGTTTGCGCTGATATTCAGCGCAGCGGTAATGGCGGCGGTAGCCGTTAGCGCTGCGCCGGCACCAATGACGTCATCGGTGTGCGCAGTGCCCCGGTTCCGCCCCGATACCGGCCCGACCCCCATATTTAGTTGCGGCCGCCTCTTCCGCAGCGGCCGCAAACAGCGACCAGAAAACGGGGCCGTACTGTAGCCTTAGTGGGGCGCTTTAAGGTGGAGGTGCGGCCGGCCGCTTTTTCGGCGGCCACCTGCCCACACCTCCTTCCCCGGCCTCCTCCCCCCCCCCCGCGGCATTGCCGGCTGCTTTCCGCGAATCCGGCACTTCTCTGTGGTGCCGGGCTCATTTGCCGGCACTATCCAGCGGCGATCTCCCCGTTGCAGGCACCTCCCCCTTAAGAGAAGGAGGAGGCCTGCAGTACCGTAGCTTGCCGCTCCATAGCAGGTGGCGCAGCGGCGCCTAGAGCGCTGAAATTCAGTTTCAGCGCTCCAAGTGGGGGCGGGCACACCCTGGAATAGCGCCCGGTTCCGACTTGGGGTGCAAAAACTGAATATCTGACGGGCGCAACTGGCTCCGCGCTCAGCGCTAACTTTTGGGCGCACGCCAGCTGGCGGGCCCAAAGTGAATTTCTGGGCCTTTATATTTAACAGTGTTCCATTTCATTTTCCCTTTGCCTGTCCAGTGACATAACCACTCTAAAGCTTTGTGCAAATCTTAGCTGCATCCTTTGTTCTACTCCCCTCACCATTACAATGCCACCAGAAATTGTACAAGCTTACATTCAGTTTCAGTATCCAGACCATTCATGTACATTAGATTAGAAGCAATAGAACTCCAACTCCACGGAATTCTTCTCAATACCTTCTCCCAGCCTGACATCACATTGTCACAAACCATCTTGGTTTCCTCTTCTTCTACTAACCCCTTATCCTATTTCCCCATTCTACTCTGCATTCCTGTGGCTTTTAGATACATTAGAATGTGGAACTTCATCAAAAGTTTTTTGAAAGTTCCGATAAACTACAACAGTATTTTTAACCTGTTTGCATGTTAGGACCCTCTTTTTGTGAAATTAGAATTTTGGCAATTGCCTTACCTCAGAACCTTAATGCAGCCATGACTAACTAAATACTAAAAGTCCTTCCCCTTTCACAGAGATACTATTTTCTTTGACCCATTCCTTATTCACGGAGGCACTTTTTCTTGCTCTGTCCCATGTTCACGCAGGCACTGTCCCTCCCTCCTTCACTGCATCTTGCCGGTCCTGATTCCAGCTACTACCCAGTGCTGTTGCTTTGCTCCAAGAAGGAGCCTTCTGCCACCTGTAGAAGAATTGACCTGATATTGCAAAAACTATCATAACGTCAGGAATTCCTGTCCACAGCACCCAACTCCTGATATGAAGCAACAGAGTTAGGCACAAGGTGGAGCCAGGACTGGCATGATGGGTGCATCAGGCAGTAGAGTGGTGGTAAATCCTTGATGGGTGCTCACAAACCTCCTGGAGGGTCACAACTCATATGGTTGAGGACCACTGAACTACACCATAGAGAGCTCCACTAAATGCTTCATTTATAGCAAGGAGGTTGATCATGTACGATCTTTCCCTTCTAAATCCATGTTTTCTGTTTCTTATCAAGTTATTGCTATACGGAAACTTCTTCAGCTTACCCCTCAGAAAGGATTCAATTTTACCCATTATTGAAGTTAACTAATGGGCCTGTAGTTTCCTGGTTTTGTTTTGTTGTCCTTTTGTCCCAAAAAATGTGTGCGATGAGATTCTGGCCATTATGCTGGGATAGTGCCCGCTGGTGCCCGCTGGTGCCCTACTGTGCTGACCCAGCTGGATTGTGCGGGGTCAGTGGGAGGAAGCCTGATATGCATGGGATCTAGAGGATACCTGTGACCCCATGAGTTCATGTCAGATTCCCACCTACCCCACACTGCTGTCATCTGAAGGGGATACCCTGTACCCTACACCAAAGGCACCATTTTTACCCCTCTATGACCCCCTTACAAAGAGGGTTGATACTAAAACTTTCTGCTTAAAATTTCTCAATTTCAGGGGTCCAGGCTGCTTCGCTGAACCCCCCCCGACTGCTTCCTCACCACCCCCCGCCCCCCCATCCCAAGTTGTGCACTTCTGAAGGATGGTATGCCTCATCTCCCAGGATGTACCAACCTCCAGGCATACGCAGGGTCCCATATGGGCAGATAAGTGGGAACTCCCCAGTGTAGAGAGATCCCATTCCTGCCATTGCCCCCTCAGCATTGTAAAGGGTGGTCGGAGGCTCTGCCCCTTACAAGGTTGAGCAGGAATTCCCAGGTTAGGTTTGGAGCTGGCATATCCTGCTCTTGGCCTTTTTCCAAGATGTCCCTCTGGATTCCCATCAGAATAAATCAGCTCCACTATGTTTGCATCCATTTCCTCAGGACTTCAGCAGTGTCCATTGAATTATCGACTGAAATAGTACCCCATAAATTTCTTCCCCGTTCTTCTTAAGCACCCTCAAATGTATGGCATCTGAGCCATGCCCAGAAACATATCACATAACTCTGCTATCACTGTCTTGAAAATAGACAGTTCGAATATTAGTGCACAAACTTACCAATGTCCTTTCTAATGAATATGATTATAGCATCTTTATTTAATATGTAAGCTATTTTTTATTCTTTAATTTTACCATCACTTTTAGAACACTCTCTAACTGTGCCTTAGCTATTGTGATATTGAAGAATATTTTTTGTATTTCTAGAATCGTTCTTGCATCTAAAATATCATTCAATCCCTATTTTAGAAAATTCATATACTTCTCCCAGATTTTCCTTTCTCCCCCTTTTCTTCGGGGACTTTGAATTCCTCTGAGTCAGAAGGTTGTGGGTTCAAGTCTCACTCCAAAGACAAGCACAAATTTCAGGCTGACACTTCAGTGCAATACTGAGGGAGTGCTGCACTGCTGGAGGTGCCGTCTTTCAGATGATACGTTGAACCGAGTCCCTGTTTGCTCTCTCAGGTGGACGTAAAAGATACCATGGCACTATTTGAAGAAGAGCAGGGGAGTTATCCCCAGTGTCCTGGCCAATATTTATCCCTCAATCAACATCACTAAAAACAAATGATCTGGTCATTATCACATTGCTGTTTGTGGGATCTTGCTGTGTGCAAATTGGTTGCCACATTTCGTACATTAAACAATGATTACACTTCAAAAGTACTTAATTGGCTGTAAAGCGCTTTGGGACATCCTGAGGTCATGAAAGGAGCTATATAAATGCAAGTTCTTTCTTTCTACCTGCCCAGATCTCATCCTGCATCCTGTTTATTAACTCAAGCCAGATTTTGTGACTTCCCCAAGGATATCACTTTGGTTTCTTAATTTCTAACTCTCCTTTGATATGTAAAATTTGCTTTTTCTAATTTTCTGGAAATGCTATATCCTTGCATATTGAATTCATTCCCATCTTCCAGGGTGAACCATATTCCCGTATATTATTATAATAATTGTCTGCTGCTAGATTTGCCTCTGACACAAGTATTATTGAATGTTTCTAGTATTTGGATTTAGGTAGTTCATTCTAATCTTTGTCTTTTCTTAGGTAGTTAACTCTCTGTGCTTATTTACTTATCCCATAATTACTTTCTGTTTTGCTATCTTCACACTCTAACCTCAGTTTATCTATAGTTAGAAACTTAACCTCTCCACATCCATATGTAGTTTAAATGAAGCACAATTATTTCCTCAACATTAACAGCTAGTCTTTCTGACCATGTCAAGTTTATATGCCCTTTCTCCTGTACTAACCTAATGAAAGACTCACCATCTGTGTCCTTCAAAAAAGAAACAGTTAAAAGAATTGCTGGTAACTTTAATAACCCTTTTTCTGTCTGTTCCTTTTAGTTTGTGGAGTCATTGGCCTAGAAATTCAGTTCGGACGCTATTGCGGCGCTAAAGTCGGGCGCTCGTCAAATTTAGCGGCCGCCGGAAAGTGCAGGCGAGCTCGCCGAAATTCAGTAGATTTGGCCAACTTTTTGGCCGAGCGCTGCAAAAGGCGTTGGAACCCTGTGTTCAGGCGCTAATCCGGCGATGCAGCCTAATAACGCCGATTCCGGGCGCAGCGCAGGTGCGATCATGTGGTGAGTGTCAGCAGACACCCTGACGCCGGCCAGCTCTTAAAGGGGGAAGGCTCAACTTTGACTGCAGCCACGCCCTGCATGCTGTAGCCCTGCAACTAGGCCTCAGGACTGGTTGTGTGCCATATCAACGCCTGGAGGTCATGGAGAGGGCCCGTGAAAGAGCCCAGCGGTTCTCTGAGCATGCGCTGGGTGTGCTCCTTCATGGGGTGCGCAAAAGAAGATGGGTCGTGTGCTCGGCTAGTGGCAGGAAGGCTCCCAGGAGCCAGTTCAGGGAGGCGTGGACCAAAATTGCCCGGAGGGTCTCCTCCAACTCCGATGTTCCCAGGAGTGCGGACCAGTGCCGCAAGAAATACAACGACCTATGTCGGCTGGTCAAGGTGAGTACCCTTTCCAATGTCCCCCTCATCCTTGCATGTGCACCTCCCATTAGGGCCAAAGGGACATCCAAGGTCTAATGCCCAGCCCTGCTGCCGCTGCAATGGCACTTGCATGTTAATCAATAGCTCTTTCTGCACTTACCACACTGTGCAAGCTATTCCACCATGGGAGGCCTCACACACAGCTACAGGGCACCACACTGTGCAAGCTATTCCACCATGGCAGGCCTCACACACAGCTACAGGGCACCACACTGTGCAAGCTATTCCACCATGGCAGGCCTCACACACAGCTACAGGGCACCACACTGTGCAAGCTATTCCACCATGGCAGGCCTCACACACAGCTACAGGGCACCACACTGTGCAAGCTATTCCACCATGGCAGGCCTCACACACAGCTACAGGGCACCACACTGTGCAAGCTATTCCACCATGGCAGGCCTCACACACAGCAACGGGGCACCACACTGTACTTAGACGCCCTCCTTTCTCTTGCAGGCCAAGCTGGCGAGGAACGCCAGGAGCCTGCGTGTCACTGGTGGAGGCCCTCATGATTACCAGGAGCTAACGCCTCTGGAAGAGAGGGTGGCCCGACTGCTGCGTCACCCGGTGATTGGGCCTGTGGCGCTCGGCGACGCCGACCCTATACTGGAACCCACTGGTAAGGACAGGACCGGGTGCACCTCTCTCCTTGCCCTCGCGCATCAGATCTACATCCTTCCCCACTGGCCGAAAAATTCGCACAATGCACCAGTGTGGCCTCCCTCGCTGTCGGCCTGTCCTCACTCTAAAGCTACACTTGTGCCTTCCTGCTTTCAGCTGGTGAGGAGGAGGTGCTCCCTGAAGCCCACACAGCCAGGCCCTTGGAGGAGGAGGACGTCGAGGAGCAGCAGGAAGGCGCCACCTCGGGGGAACCCTCCTCCGCTCCAGGAGATGGCAATGAAGGGGAGACGTCTGGCGTGCCGGAGAGCCGGGGGAGGCGGGGGAGGGGAGCCCCGAACCTGGTCCCAGTGGCATGGACGCCCGCGGCAAGGCTCCGGCGGCACGCCAGCCTTCTGCCCAGAGGGGGGAGGCGGTGGAGGGGAGGGCAGAACCTGGTGCCAGTGGCGTGGCCGCACGCGGCAACGCTCCGGCGGCACGCCAGCCTTCTGGCCAGAGGGTGGAGGCGCCCTCCAGTCCGGACTCGGACGTCGCCCAGGAGGTGCGCCTCCTGGACGAGATGTCGGCGGCGTCGGAGCGCCGGCACGTGGAAATCATGGAGGTGGTGGCACAGATGCCTCAGGCCATCGAAAGCCTCGCTCAAAGTGTGGTGGCTTTCGGCCAATCCCAGGCCAGGGGCCTAGAGCTTTTCGCAGCAGCGCACGCCAGGGGGGTGGAGCTCCTTGTGGCAGCGCATGAGAGGGGGGTCGAACAACTCGAGGCAGCGCAGCACGCCAGTCGCCAGCTGAGAGGTGCTGTGCAGACAATGGCACTGCAGATGCGGGGACATGCCGGCGCAGTTGGGGCACTGACTTCTGCCACCCTCGCACTGGCGCGGAGGCGTCGCCAGGCCAGCCGCCGCCCTGCTGCCGCACACCGGTCTGGCGACCAACAGTTTGGCGCGCTTGCTCCCCGGCCAGGCCGGCCGAGTGCACGTGTGTCTGGCGACCAGCGCGCGCCTGGCATCACCCACCTTGTCCCCATTGGTGCAGGCGAGCCTGCCACTCCCCCAGCCAGGGTGCAAGGAGCTACTGCAGCCAGTGAAGAGGGCCACCCACAGCTGCAGCAGCCACCAGCCGGCCCCTCCCGGGCCCGCCCTCGTGTAGGCCGACCCCCAAGGGCATCTGGCGAGACGCCTTGTCGCCCTGAGGATCCTTCCCCCAGCCTCGGCACAGCCTCACGGCCCAGCTTGAGGCGCAGCAGCAGGACGGGCCGGGGCAAAAGACGGCTGTCGACAGACTCGCCCTCTCGCCACACCGAATAGAGTGTGTTGAGCGAGGGTTTGGGTGATGCGGGGGCTTCTGTTCTGGGGGGCATTATGTGTTTTGGTTTTATGGGGGTCTTTGTGTTGTTGGGGGGGCTTGTTTTTGTTAGGCCAGTGACGAAGGCCATTTGGATGGTGATGTTATGTTAGTCCTCCCCAGGTTTTGGGAGTGACAGAAGTTTGTTACTGTTTTTTGGGGGTCTTCTCTGTTTTGCTCTTCCATGTGGGAAGGGCCCTGAGTTTTTGAAATAAAGATGTTTATTTATTCACCATGTGCAGGTGTCATGTTTCAAGTGGTTGTTGGGTTAACCGGCTGAGGGCTTGCGAAGTGGCTGCGTTCAGTGGGCCAGGCCATTCCCTGACAGGGGGCCTAGAAGTGTCGAGCAATAAGCCCCCGGCGGACGGCCCTTGGACCTTGTCGCTCCCTCCTGGCCTGGTGCTCCTCCTCCTCAGGGTCTTCCTGCTCGTCCTCCTGAGGTGGTGGGGCAATGTCAGGTGGCAGTGCCTGAGTCCTGCGGATAGCCAGGTTGTGGAGCATGCAGCACACCATGACGAACTGGGAGACTCTATCCGGCGAATACTGAAGAGACCCGCCCGAACGATCCAGGCAACGGAACCGTTGCTTGAGGACGCCTATCGTTTGCTCTATTAGGTTCCTTGTGGCTTGATGGCTTTCGTTGTATGCCAGCTCCGCTGGGGTCCTGGGCGCGCGGAGCGGGGTCATGAGCCATCTGCACAAAGGGTAGCCCTTGTCCCCGATAAGCCATCCCCTTGGTGGAGGCTGTGCCTGGAACATGTCAGCCACAGTAGTCTGGCGCAGGATAAAGGCATCGTGGCTGCTTCCTGGGAAGCGGGCATTGACAGCTAGGATGCGCTGCCTGTGGTCACACACCAGCTGCACATTTAGGGAATGGTAGCCCTTCCGGTTGCGGTATTGCTCGGCATTGTGGATAGGTGCCCGCATAGCCACATGCGTGCAGTCAATGGCGCCCTGCACCATGGGGAAGGCCGCGATCCTGGCAAATCCGAATGCACGCTGCTCCTGCTTGTGTTGGGTCATGGGGAAGGAGATGAATTGGTGCCTCCTCGTGAAAAGTGCTTCGGTGACCTGTCGGATGCAGCGATGCGCGGCGAACTGGGAGATGTTCGCGATGTCCCCAGCAGCGGCTTGGAAGGAGCCGCTTGCATAAAAGCTGAGAGCCACCGTGACCTTCACTTCCACCGAGAGAGACGCCCTGGACATGAGCTGTGGCTGAAAATCTGCATGAAGCAGCTGGCAGATCTCTTCAACCACCTCCCTTCTGAAGCGCAGCCTCTTAACACAATGCGCCGCAGTCATGGTGAGATATGAGACCTGCTCCCGGTATTGCCTGACTGGGTAAGGCCTACGTTGGCGACGCCTAATGGCCCCTCTGCGTCTAGGCATGCCTGGCCCTGTCTCAAAGCGTCTGCGAGCCCTTCGCACAAAATGTAGGAACTGAGGGTTGGCCCCCCATGCAGCCCCCATTACAAAGTTCCAAACAGCAAAATCACAAGGATGCAAATGTCAAAGCACTGGCTAGAAGCCAAAAATACCTCTCCTATGGTGTCCGAAATCAGTAATCTCTGTGCCTTGCTCTCTGTGCAGAAATCCAAACCAGTCAAGTCATTGCAGCGAAATGGCTAGCTTTTATGGGTGAGTGGATGTGCCCTTTAATTAGCGCTCCCCGAATCCCACAGGGCCTCTGTTGAGTTCCATTTCACAGTTCTTAGCAGCGCCACGGCCACATCGGCCGGGCGCCACTGAATTTCCGGTTTGGGGCGCACAAACGGCGTTTCACGACGGAATGACGTCATAAGATGCGCGCGCAGCTGAGCGGGCGCTAACACTTTGCGCCGGCGCTAAAGCCCAGCTGAATTTCGGCGTAGGCGCAGATCCAGCGGTGCCCGGGCACTAAGTGGATAGCGCCAGAAATCTGGCGCTAACGGCTGGCGCAAACAGCTGAATTTCTAGGCCATTATATTTTGTCTTTTTCTCACAATCGCAAGGCTGTCCATATTCCTGTAATTCACACCTTCCAGATTCCAAGGAAACAGGCATGACAATGTTTCCACCAACAGGCAACTAGAAGGTTGTATCTCACAGAATCAGGTTGTTGGATACATGGTGACCGTTTGCATAACAGTGTCAGGACTCTTCAAACTTGCAGCACTTTAGCAATCTGGTCCTGCTTGCAGGAAAAAGAAGCCTATAATAGAAGGGAGAGGTGAGTAACCACCAATGGTCTACCTTCCCAATCTGATGCCCTTTTAACCCACCTGGAAGCATTGACCTTCAAATCATTGGCCTAAAATCAGTGGAGCCATTGGAGGGGGGTCATACAAGATGCCTTACGCATCTCCAGTCTAGTACCAATCACTGCAGGTTTTTTTCTTCCCCACCCTAGTCTTTCACACACTCGGGCATTCCATCAATCACAGATTTAACACATCTTGACATTTATTTCAAGAAGTGTGTTACCGATGTAAGTTTAAGGTTTGTTCCTGTTGTTACTATGCTAAATGTCCCCAAGGAATGGAATTTTGCAGGCCCAAGGGTGCTGATCCTACCACCTCAGAACACAGAGCAACAAACATCAACACAGGAACATCCACACTATGGGGATTCAGATTTAGAGTTAGAGCTAGAGCAAGGAGCACCAGGTGAAACACACAGCATGAGTGACGAGGAGTAAGTGCCACTGGCAGCAGAGGAGCAGAATGGAGTTGATCAAAAGGACTGCTCCAGGCCATTCTCAGCTACAGGGGTCTGGCATTGGTGCCATACAGTACTTGCTAACCAAAGAATGCTGCTTTTTGAGCACCATGAATTCATGGAGACATTTGAGAAAGTGCACGGGGCATCTCTTGGACCATCTGCCCCCTTAAAAAAGATCCGAGGCACAGCTGTAGGTTCTCTTGGGGATGTGCTTACTGATACTGTAGAGACCTTAGGCTCCAATGTCCATAAATCAGTCCTGTCTGGACACACCATGCTGGGGAAATGGTTGGACAGCACGCTGATGTGGAGCTTCAGTTACCTCATTGCAGTCCTGTGGTCTGTTCCCACATGGATCACAGCATATTCTTCTCTTCTTAGGCAGTCCCTCGGAACCGAGGATGACTTGCTTCCACATTAAAAATGAGTTCGCAGGTGACTGATTAGTCCAATGCGGGACCTGCAGTCTCTGTCACAGGTGGGGCAGACGATGGTTGAAGGGGCGGGTGGGTGGGTTGCTTGGGTTGACGTGCGCTCCTTGCGCTACCTGCACTTGGCTTCCGCTTGCTCCCGGCGAAGAGACTCGAGGTGTTCGGCGCCTTCCCGGATGGTTCTCCTCCACTTTGTGCGGTCTTGGGCCAGGGATTTCCAGGTGTCGTTGGGGATGTTACACTTTTTCAAGGAAGCTTTGAGGATGTCCTTGAAGCGTTTCCTCTGCACACCTGGGGCTCTCTGGCCGTGCTGGAGCTCCGAGTAGAGCGCTTGTTTTGGGAGTCTCGTATTGGGCATGTGGACAATGTGACCCGTCCATCGGAGCTGATAGAGCGTGGTCAAAGCTTCGATGCTGGGGATGTTGGCCTGAGCAAAAACACTGACGTTGGTGCGCCTATCTTGCCAATGGATTTGCAGGATCTTGCGGAGGCAGCGTTGGTGGTACCTCTCCAGTGCTTTGAGGTGCTTGCTGTACATGGTCCATGTCTCTGAGGCATACAGCAGGGCGGGTATCACTGCTGCTCTGTAGACCATGAGCTTAGTGCCAGAGATATTGGCCAGCAGCAGGGCATGACCGGGGTCAGCAGAGGTCAGGCAGCTGGCTCTCAGGGTGACTCTCCATGCCACTCAGCCACTCCAGCTCAAATGCACAATGCAGGGCTCAGAAAGAGGCCAGGCCCAGGCAATTCTGGTGTCAGCAGTTGCCAGCTGCCAGAGGCTTGGTAGAACTGTCCCTTTTACCAAGAGAATCCAGAAGGTGAAGTTGAGGTAGAAGGTGGAGCAACTGCCTCAGCATTACATTCAGGATACGCTTGGTAAAAGGGGCAGTCCATCCCAACCTCTGGCAGCAGATGCAGCCTCTTACACAGCTGGAATTGACACTGCCCCTTTAAGGCAGAGCGGCTGCCCTTTAAATCTGCTCCTGCACCAGATAGCCACGGAATCTTGTGCCTTTGACAAGGTGCACATGTGCACTTCCAGGTCCATCGCCACTATGTCCTGAGAAGAAAACCAGCCAGGCTATAATTTCACATCTCTAAACAAACTCCATTTGGTTTGCAGACAGCTAGGATGGAACCACTAAATAAGAGACCTTATTCAATATAGTGCAAAATAAATACTGGAATTAGGCAGCGCCAATCCACTGTCGGATTTAGTATGAAATCTCTTTCAATCTCAAATAAAACCTCTAATCAATTGATTTCCTGGAACTATCAAACAAATATTAATTGGTCAGATCAGTTACGGAAGATCCTGCGCACTACTTGTCCCAGGTCTGCACTAATCAACATGCCCAAATATCTCAGATTTCCTATTGGTTAATGGAGGATATACTGGCTGGAGGGAAAACATCCTCAGACATTAATATGGTTGCTGACTTGCTCTTATGCAATTTCAACTCATCCAGAACTCTGTGGTTTGCATCCTGTCCCTCACAATGTACTGTACACACATCATCCCTGACTCTATTGACCTCCAGTGACTCACTGTTCATCAACTCATTGATTTCAAAATCCTCATCCTCGCCTATAAACCCCTCCATGCCCTTGTTCTACTAAAGACTGCAGTCTGTCTAGCCCAATGTTCCAGCACACTTTTCACTCTGGTGTACATCTCCCCGTCTTCTACAGGCTTCAGTCACCACAGCCTGGCACTCTGGAACTATCTCCCTAAACCGCTCTGCCTTGTGACCTTCAAAAGCCTCCAGAAAATGTACCTCTTTGACTGTACCTTCAGTCCCTTCCCCTAACTTCACTCCTACTTCCTGCAAGGTGCCCATTGCTCCTTCTATAAAGTGCCGTGGGATGTTTTGATACAGGAAATGTCCCATAATTGCAAACTGTTGTTGAAGTGGGCTAGATCTTGACCTTGTGCGATAGATAGTGTAAAACGGGCAACAGCGAGTCGGCAGCCCGTTTTACATCCGACCCGATTTTTATTTCCATTGACTTCAGCGGAAATAAAAATTGTGAGAGATATAAAACGGGCTGCTGACTCGCTATCACCCAGCATCAAGGGGTATGGGGAGAGCGCAGGAATATGGTACAGGTACACTATCCCTTATCCGAAAGCCTTGGGACCAGCTGAGTTTCGGTTTTCGGAATTTTTCGGATTTCAGAAGGTATTATTATAAGACTGGGAAATTTGTATTTAACATAAATTTTAAAAGTTCAGGCTATCTCTTGCGACTGTTCCGTGTCTCATTCCCCTTCCTGCTTCTCTGGAAAGCCGGATATTGGCTGACTCCTACTAAGCTGGCCCGCAAATCAGGTCGGGGGTCGGGTGGGGGGGAGAAAAGAATATCGGACGGGCCGCGGTTCAGGTCGGGGGGGGGTCGTCGGGGGTCGGGCGGGGGTCGGGGGGAGAAATGAATATTGGACGGGCTGCGGTTCGGGTCGGGGTTCGGGTCGGGTCGGGGAGAAAAGAATATCGGATGGGTCGGGGGGGGAGAAAAGAATATCGGACGGGCCGTGGTTCGGGTCGGGTCGGTGGGGGGGGGGAGAAAAGAATATCGGACGGGCCGCTGCAGCTATCGGACGGGCCGCTGTATTGTTGGGTTCACCCTCCCGGTACCTCCTTCACACTGCCCGGCTCGGCCTGCAATCTCCTACCCAGGAGGGAACTCTGTGACCCTCTGCCCTGCTCAGCGTAAGTCGTGCGCCACTCTGGTCATGTCGTGCGCACGACTTACGCTGAACGAAAAAACTTTCGGTTTTTAGAGGTTTTCGGTTTTCGGAAGTTCGGATAAATGATAGTCTACCTGTATTGAGATAGAGGATCAGCCATGATTATATTGAATGGCGGAGCAGGCTCGAAGGGCCGAATGGCCTACTGCTGCTCCTATTTTTCTATGTTTCTATATTACACTATAGCACAAAGTCAAGATCTACCCCAGTGTGTTTTTAAAGCCAAACAATCTTCCATTGCAGTTAATATATGCTGTGTGGTTTCTCCACATTGGACAAGGATAGTAAAATATAATCCAGGGAGATTTTATGATCTTTTGAGATGATGCAGTTGCTGGTCATAATCATCAAGGGTTATAGGGTAGGAATAAACAGGAACAATGATAGAGGGCAGCACTGTTTGTGAAGCCTTTAAAAACAATTTCAACAATAGCAGATATACAACCTGTATGCTGCTCTTTATAAACGCTTGCTGTCTGATTGTAGTGATGAATCATAGAGTACTGAATAAACTTCCAATATAAGGCAGGCATTACCATTTACTAAGGGCTGAGAGTTTTCCATTAATGGGTAGCGATACAGCACTGTTATTTTTTAATTTTTTTCTCTTTCTATGCCTTTACCTTTTGAATGTATTTAGGTACAATATGCTGCATCCAGGAGTTTAAAAAAAAGTCTAATTAATTGGAAGGACTGGATAAAAATAAAGGAGTAAAGTAATAAAGAAAGGACAGAAAAGAAATGATTGAAATTTATGAATCAGATGAAGGAACAGAGTGATGAATAAATACATAATCATGAAGAGATGGATTGCTACTAGAGAAAAATATATTTTTACTATCTACTTCAGCGTTTTAACTGACAGTTTTATTATTCTGTAATAAATATACATGGGTTATGTAAAAGCAGTGTTCTTTAAATGTTCCATTCTAGTCAGAAGAATTTATGAAAACCCTCAATTTTGATTTACAGTTGAGGGCTATTCTAATGCCGTGTTTTCCTTCAAGCACCACTGATTAAATCTTAAAACATTAAATGCTGATGGATGTGAAATAGTGCACCTGCACTGTTAAGTGATGGGAGGTTAGAAGCCTGCACTCACCAGCCCGAGTCACTGACTCCTAAGACCTCATCTGTCTCAATCTCTGCTGCCAGCTGACATTGTACAAGCAGGCACAATTAATAATGGCGTTATCCACTAACACCACTATAGACACCCTGATGAAGAGATTCTAACCCTTACTACAAAAGCACTTCAGAGAAGGCCAAACAGTCACCTCCCCGCCTTTAAATTCAGGACTCCACCTTTGCCACCGAGTCTCATCAGACCACATTCTCACAGCAAAACTAAAAGATCAAGTGCATCTGGCTATTATGTTATTTTTTCCTCCTTGTCCACGAGGGGAGGCTGAGACCAGTTATGGATTAACAAAATGATCAATAGCTCCTCGCTGCCTTTCTCGGCAGGGGAAAATGAACTCCAAACACAGTCAAACTCTTATTGATCAGAAGATAGCTTTCACTTTCATTACCACCGTCTCCTGATAACCCACAAATAATGTGATGAGCTGGTAATCTCTCTGATTTTCAATGGACCCTTCACCCTCTCATCTCTAGCAAGGCTTTCATTTTTCTTTCCCTGATGGATTTATGCAGGAGCTCTTCACCAGTTTTATCAGACTGTGCCACTCACAAAACACTCATTTCTCCAAGACCACTATCTAGCATTGGTAAATGTAATGTATTTTGGGTTGTTGTAGCGAATGTCTTCATACTATTACAGTGCAGCATTAATAAACGGCGATTGATTAATAAGTCAATAATCAATCAGGTTGGCACAAAACGTGTGAAGCAGATTTAGCTTTACATATGAGCAATGCAAACACTGCTTAAATTATTCAAAAGTAAGGCACTAAAAAATTACAGGTTGTGTAGACTAATTAGAAGTACAAGGCACAGGGTTCTATTTTTTGTTAAGCATACTGTATATTTTTGGACGGGATACCAAAATTTCATTAAGGACCCAGGCATCATATTTGCAGTTTAAGAACAAACATGGTTTAATTTATCCTATTTATATTTAGTCTGTAGCCTGGCTTCTTTATAAACCAAATGCTTCTTCATTATAATATATGCGCCCATTTTAAGTACCGTTGAACTTCACTGAAGGAAGCAGCAGTTTTGAAATGACTGGATATGCATGTTTGTGTGAGTATGTGCGAGTGAGAGTGTGCACACATGCATGTATAAGACACATTGTCAGTGGCCTGTGAGAGTGCTTGCATGTGCTACAGATATCGCTACAATATTATACAGCACGTCAACTAGCAGCCGTAAAATCTTAGCAGAAGTGTTGAGTGTTTGTTTATATGGGATTTTAGTGCAGTAAAGGCGCAGAGAATTGAGGAATGCATCAGCATATCCAATGCATATAAACACGGTGATTGGCACTTTGATGCACTCATAATGGCAACAATATTTCTCGCAGTGAATCTTTACAGCGCTTTGAAGCTGATATTGCCAGAAGATGCTGGAAAATTCAGCAGAGATTTACTAGTTAAGATCTGCCAGGGACTTATCGCTGGCAACCACAGCAGGATATTTTAATATTTTGTGCTTACGTCTCGGGGTGCCTTGCTGGTGTCATTTCATTAACACGTTATTAAGGGTATTGACATTTTTAACCTAAAATGCATAAGGGTTCTACATAATTGCTGTAATTGTTAATTAGATTTATGAGAAGAGGAAGGAGTACGGTGCCATAATCGTTTTTCAGACTTTGGTAATGGTGGTGGTCCTAATCCCCAGTGCCCAGTTTGGGTGGTGGGACTACAACTGAAAGACATATAAGATAACTGTGTCCATTTTCAAACATCTGTTTGATGCAGCTACTTACAATGGCTAAATAGAAAAGCAGACAGAAGGTTTGGAGCCCAGACAGAAGAGGGACATGCCCCTTATCTGAACATACTTTATTACTCCACTTTAAGGATTAGATTTTAATGAAATATTCCTGTGTTTCTAGATCTAAAAAAAATGTTGTCATCTCTAAATATTAGTACCTATTTGGGACATTACAGGGAATGTAAATTCAATCCATTATGACTTAACCACTGAATTGCATTAAGAATGCGTTGTGTATTTAACAAGTATCGTGTTTAATAACTAAACACCGACCAATTAGGCCCCAACATTTTGTTCAATCCATATGTTTATGCTTAGTTAATGTGTTCAAACGTTTCTGCTCAAAGTATCCATTGCATAAAAATTCTATTTAAAGAGGTCAGCTATGGTGTAATAACTCATTTGTATGTGCTAATCAGACCTTCATAACTTTTGTTTCTTTTTGTATGTGAAGCTTTGGAAAAAGCCATAAATCAACAGTTTAAAAAAAAACAGACCTCATAATTGGTTTTGCTGGTGACTCATTGCATCTAGTCAGCATGGTTTAAGGCTTAGCAACTGAGGGTTTAATTTACCCTGTGAGTCAGCGACAGCCCATGGGCTAAACCTGTGTTGAGAAGGAGTAAATCTGTGAGTTTGCGTAAAAGTATTGTGACGTTTGAACTTTCCCGATGAGGATACCAGGAGACCATAGCCAGAGAGGTCCAAAGGCAGAGAAAGTGGACCCTCAGGACAAGGAGCTTCTGCAGACACCAAGAGTACCACACACGTGTCGGTACCTTGACCTCACCAGGGGTCAAGTTATGAGGCGGCTGTGCCTCAGAAAGAATGTTATCTTCAGCGTATGTCAGCTTTTGGCAAGCAGATCTGCAGCCAACAAACATTATACAAATGGCACTCTTAAGTTACCACTGCACTAAACACCTGTGAACCTGGGTTCTTCCAGGCACCAGATGGAGACATCAATAGAATTGTTTAATACGTAGCTCACCACAGCATCAAATAGGCAATGGATGCCCCATTTTAGCATGCCACTTCATATGGTGGCAGTTCAGAAGCAACATGCAACAACAGTTGCAGAAACAGAGACATTTTTTCAGATGTGTGGTAGTGTTAATTGTACTCATGCAGCTATCTCTGCACTTGACTGCAATTCATGTCTTTTGTGAATAGAGAGGGTTGCTGTTTGCTTAAGGTACAGAGGGTATGCGAGCAGAGGTATGAAATGATGCATGTAAATGCGCCCTTTCTCGGCAATGCCCATGACACATGCATTTTTAATGGGATCATGAGTTCCACACCTATTCTGGAATGAAAATTGATTGTGCGATAGACTCCCAAAACTTGACTGTTGGGACCCTTGAGGAACCTCTAACCCCTCCGGAAAGAGATTTTGATCATTTTCAGTGTAGGAGAAGAAGTATAATAGAGCACACCTTTGGACTATTAAAACATTTTAGATGTTTTGACTGTTCTGGGAGTGCCTTAACACACAGGCCTGAACCAGAATAATAGTGGTATGTAGCACAATGCACAGATTGTCATAGCAACGTACTTGGAAGAGATGAACAGCGGCAAGGCAGGCCATAAGAAGAGGGCGAGGGTAAGGGTAAGGGTAAGGGTTAGGGTGACATTCACCATCCGAACCAAGGGTTGGTTCAAGCGTCTCAAATGAGGGAGATTGCATAGACAAATGTTTCTGTCTGCAAGCAGAGGCACATAAATCATTCAGTTATTAATACCTGCGACCTCCATTTCACAAGCTGCTCTGCAATACAATAAGGGTGCACCTTATCAACAGGAATAAATAACACATGAATGCAATGTTTACAACATTAATAATTTTGCTTTCTTTCAGCGATAGTATATTTACGATGAGTGGATGCCATGGTTGTGATGCACCGCTGTGCTTGCCTCTTGTGCTTCATTGCGCTCTGCCCCCTACTCACCTAGCAGAAGAGGTAGAGGTGGTGGATTCCTGAACGACCCCCCGTCACCCCCCGAAGACTTGCTTGTGATTCAACTGCCTACCTACCTCAGCGTAATGAGGGTGCAGATTGTCCTGCCAGTGAGCCAGGAATAGCCTGTGTCATTTCAACTGTAGGGGTCTATATGATTGCTTCAGCTTCCCCTGTCACTTGTTAGGGACTGGCTGCGATTTGAGACCCACATGCCTGTTCCGGTGCTTCAACATGCATGCCATTATTGGAAACCGAATTTTAGGTTCATCCACTGGTCTATGTGATCATAAACTGAGGGCTCTGAATCCCTCAGTCATGATTACCTGTTATGTGCCTTTATGTGTGCTGAAGCTGGCAGTGATCACATCATAGGAATGTTAACCTCAACACCTTGTCAACATCAGTAAGAGTAATGCTGCTACTGCCTTCTCACTCACCGTGCCTGAAACCATTGATGGGTCGTGTTGCTCAATGGCAGTCTGTAGAGCAGATAACTCATGCGCCACGAAAGTGGCAAATTGCAGCAAAGTGGTAGAATCAGCAATGGTGGCCTTCCCAGCTTGCTTTGAAGCAAGAGACTGGCTCAGCTACTCTTATTCAAGATTTACCTATGGTTCATGGTGGCTCTGTGAGGTTAGAATCATAAAGCAATCCAGGAGGGCCGTGAACCATTCAACAGAATTCAGCCCTTCATCCCATCACTTTTGCCCATTCCTCATGATCAGTAACTTACCCTCCTTAAACTCACTATTATCAGCCAAAATATTTATTGCTGGACTGCTGTCTGTTTCTAGTAAAGTGGGTGACGGAGTATGCTGTGGTACAGATTGTAGTCCTGAGGGAATAGGATGACCTTGTGGATCTTCTTGCCTTGCTGTAAAGGAAAACAAATAGCACTTAGCCAGTTGAAAACAATGGGATAGAAATTTGTCTTGGGCAGTATCACATCGGCTACCTGTTATACGCCCCGCCCAATATCCAGTCTCATTGAAGCCCCGTGGGTGGGGGTGAGGGGAGAGGACAATGGGAGTGGGGGCAGATCGCAGGTCGGCAGTGGCCCTTGCGATTGCTGTGGAGTTCGGAGGAGCACTCCTGCTTCTCCTGACTCCACGTTAACCTTAACGACAAAATGTACCTACCTTGTTTGGTGACGACCGCTTGCTGGGCTGCATCCACGCCGGTATAAACCTATGCAGAGTAGGCCGGTTGCCTGCTCCAGTCAGAGCATCCCAATTTCTCGGAGGGGATCTAAAACAGGTGTTAGTGCCTATATACAAGATGCTGAATGCCTGTGTTAGGCGGCCACCGGGGACACTTGAAAAACTGGGTCAGATGGTTTTCAGGTGCCCTTGGGGCATAGGAAACAGCACTGTCAAATTGGTGCTTTTGGGCCTCGTTCTGTGGCTGAAATATGGGCACAGTGGGGTCCATTCTCTACCCCATATATTGCCAGCTAAGATGATTGTGACATACGTACAATAGCAAAATACTGCAGATGCTGGAAATCCGAAATAACAACAGAAAATGCTGGAAAAACTCAGCAGGCCAGGCAACATCCGTGGAGAGAGAAACAGAGTTAACATTTCAGGTCGAAACCCTTCGTCAAGACTGAAAAAACACAGGACATGAAACAGATTAAAAGGCCAGTTTGGGGGCTGGGAAATGGGGATGAAAGAACAAAAAAGAAGTGAAGAGACATTAAGAGGTATTCAAAACCAGACGAGATGGTGATAGGACTAGTGGAGAGACAAAAGACGGCTCTAGATTAGTGAAATGCGCTGGAAGAATGAGAGACAGCTGCCATGTGGGAGAGAAAAAAAGGGGGAAGGGCACAAAACAAAGGTGTGGATAAAAAATATATATAAAAATGTAATAGGGGCCGAGGTTATGATCTGAAATTGTTGAACTCGATATTGAGTCCGGAAGGCTGTAAAGTGCCTAATCGGAAGATGAGGTGCTGTTCCTCGAGCTTACGCTGGGTTTCCGTGGAACAATGCAAGAGCCCGAGTACAGTGAGGTCCGAGTGGGAATGGGGCGGTGAATTAAAATGACAGGCGACGTTGACTCTATTTCTCTCTCCATGGATGTTGCCTGGCCTGCTGAGTTTTTCCAGCATTTTCTGTTGTGACATACGTACAGATGTACAAAATAATTCACAATCATCCTTCATACTTACTTTGGCAGATTTCTTTAAAATTAGATACTTTCTTCCTCACATATTCCCATGTATATCAGATGTGATGCATATCATTGACCCAAGAGCCAAGGGCCTCCAGTGGCTGCTGGTTCCTCTGCTTGATGTTTGCATGCTCTGGAGACCCTCAAAGAGTGTGTGTTTCTGTCTGGCTCTATCTCTTATGATCTGCTGAACTTCACTCTTAAATCATAACTATTCAAAATTGCTCACTCCACACAGCTACATTAACTCCTTATCAGTTATTTCTAACACTTACATGCCAAATGCTATTGTTACTGAATGATGAAGCACGTGTGATTACATTGCATGCTGGGTTCTAGGATAATGCTGAACTGAGCAAGCTCAAAATGAGGCATTGGACTAAAGAGCCACTGATCTACTAGTTGACTAAATAAAACACAGTAGCTACATTTCACTCTTGTTTAACACACTCTTGGTTATCGAAGTTATCCCGTGGAAATGTTAGTATATAAATGTTTAACGCATTTGTACAAAATTACTTTGCCACTTTAGCGGAGACGTTAACCCATTTATTTCTAGGCCTCGATGGGCCAATGGTATGTTAGACCTCAGTGTCTCCTGAACACTGAGAAACTTTAGTGTGCTATAGACACATCTTCCCGAAGTGTAGATACAATTCAAGGAGCTGGCTTCTGTAGGCTAATGTCGGGGGGACTAAAAGTCAGCTTATGAAACAAGCTTTATAACACATTGAAACCACACCAACTAAATAGTCTAGGTGCTCACTGACTGCTAAGAGGAACAAGTGAGTAAACAAAGTCTCCATTACAGCTGATTGGAGGGTCAAAGGTGAAGCTTGCCCTTATTGAAATACAATGACAGCGTTAACCTACTGTCCCTATTCTGTTTGCCTGTTGACTTTGCTTTCCCTTTTAGACATGCTAAGGAGATATAGAGACAGTTTAAGGCTGCATTAACTTTTGACACTCTCTGCACCTAAAGTTGAAACCCACACCCAACTTCCATGTATACAAAGGGCTCCATGTTTTGACCTTGCTACGATGTTTGAGAATTGTAACCAATATTTGTATTACTTGAGGGATTTTAAATCCATAGAAGCATGAAAAAGCAATGATTCATGAATGATTAAAAACAATTGAACTGAGGTACCGATCGGGGCAAAATAAATTTTTTGATCCATATCTGTATTGGTCGTAAAGAAAGAAAACTGCATAGTCTTAATCTGAAGAGCTACTTTAAAAACCAAAACAGGAGGAGAGGAAGTGTGTGCATGCTTCTTGTTTCTTAACCCTTTGTGTGCTGACAGGCCCAGGGAATTCCGACTTCATTTCCGACCTGTCATTTTGAAACAGTTTTCAGCTCACATACTGTGATACAGTACTGCAAAAAACCCTAATATTACAGTAATAATATTCAAAGGTGAAGTCAAATTTAGCTACAGCTAAAATAAATGCTTAAAACTTTTTAATGAAAGTAAACTTTTTAAAATGTATTGAAGTGTATGCTGCTCACTCTGTTTTCCCTTTTGCCACTATTTCTTCTTCAGCCTCCCTCTCTTTTTAACTTGACTTTTACTTTATTTATAAATGATATACGTATTCCAACACTTTTGCAGCATTTTTTTCTAAGTTTTAGTTTAAATCTAAAACTTTGCCGACTTGTTTTCCTCTTTAGTCCCACCGTTCATGTTGGCGATGGAGTCCATATTGACGCATATTGGCTTCAAAACTGACTTCAAAGATTATTTAGTCAGCTATTCATGTTCCACTAGCCTACAAGATTTACATGGTCACCATTAGACCAACCTTTTCGTCCATAATGTGTCAGCCATGGCTTAATTGGTAGCACTCCCACCTCTGGGTCAGAAGGTTATGGGTTCAAGCTCCACTCCTGAAACCTGAGCACATAATCTAGGCTGACAATCCAGTGCAGTGCTGAAGGAGTGCTGCACTGTCAGAGGTGCTGACTTTTGGATGAGATGTTAAACCGAGGCCCTGTCTTCCCGCTTAATTGTACATAAAAGATCCCATGGCACTTTTCGAAGAGGCGCAGGGGAGTTCTCCCAATATTTATCCCTTAACCAACATCACTAAAACAAATTATCTTACTGCTGTCTGTGGGAGCTTGCTGTGTGCAAATTGGCTGCCGTGTTTCCTACATTGCAACAGTGACTACACTCCAAAAAGTACTTCATTGGCTGTAAAGTGCTTTGGGATGGCATGAAAGGCGCTATATAAATGCAAATTCTCTCTGTCTTTATAACAAAGAAGGAAGCACTAGACAAGTTGGGGGTCGATTTGAAACATTTGCCCAAAGCAGGCAGGCAGTGGTGGGGCACCCGCTGTGCTTGTCCGATTGCTGTAGCGAGAGGCCCGGCCCATTTTCCTGGCCGAGGCTCATTTCCATACCACCAGTGAGCGGCTTGCGCATTTTGAGCAGCTCATTGTTTGGAGGGGGCTGAAAATCCAGCGTGCAGCCCAGCCATCAGGTGAAAGGCGGAGGGGGAGGCAGTCACGAGGCAGGGCCGAGGATCAGGTGTCGCGGGGGTCGATTTTTGAGAGGATTCCTCCTGATCCCTCAAAAAACACTGTCGCACCTGAAACGTCCCTGTTTTTGAGCAGTCTGCAGCGATTCCTTTAAGGCTGCTAGGCCGCTCCACGCACTTTAGATCTAACAACACCAGGTGCCAGATCCAGCTCGGGAACCAAGGGCCTGGACTTTGCGGTGAAGAAACCAAGACTGCAGTCTGTGCTTAAAGAGAAAAAATGCAAACCTTCTCCCACACTCCTGAAATTACTTTGAACTTTCAGCTTCACTTTGAATGATTTTATGACAATCAATCTGGCAGTTTAGCAGCTAATGGATATCCTACATCCAGGAACATTACCAGCATCAACCAGAAGTGACATTGATGTGGCTGTGCATTCAGGCTAGTTTTAAATCAGTCAGGAGTATATACACTGGAATGGCACTAGAACTGGAATTGGAACCAGAACAGTTAAAAACCACAATCTAAGGCTCGCAATAAGACTTTGTGAGATTGCCCAGTGTGGGTTATTGAACACTTTCTCAGGAACTAGAAGTTAAAAAGGGTCACGTAGCTTTAAGAATAAGAATCTGTAAAGTGGCTTGGGTCAATGAGGGTGACATCTCTCTCACCATTGTTTATGCCCAACGTGGATGGAGCTTTCAAAAGTCCAGTGCCCCTATTGAGGACTCGCAAAGGTGGCACGGAGCTTTGGAAAATTCCACCCATTCATATGAAATTCCTCCGCACGCTATTTAATTTTTTCATTACCATGTTTGCTTTTAAAAAAAGGCTTACATTTATATAGCGCCTTTCACGGCCACCGGTTGTCTCAAAGTGCTTTACAGCCAATAAAGTACTTTTTTGGAGTGTAGTCACTGTTGTAATGTGGGAAACGCGGCAGCCAATTTGCGCACAGTAAGCTCCCACAAACAGTAATGTGATAATGACCAGATCATCTGTTTTTGTTATGTTGATTGAGGGATAAATATTGGCCAGGACACCAGGGATAACTCCCCTGTTCTTCTTCAAAATAGTGCCATGGGATCTTTTACGTCCACCTGAGAGAGCAGACAGGGCCTCGGTTTAACGTCTCGTCTCATCCGAAAGATGGCACCTCCGACAGTGCAGCACTCCCTCAGCACTGCACTGCAGTGTCAGCCTAGCTTTATGTGCTCAAGTCCCTGGAGTGGGACTTGAACCCACAACCTTCTGACTCAGAGGCGAGTGCTCTTAAACGAGTTAACAAATGTATTGAAATAGAACACAGAGGAATTTTGTACAAATACAGCAATGCATATTTTACATATACATTTAAGTTTCTTTTTCTGTAATAAATCTAAGTTACAAAACCTACCATTATACAAATTTGTCCCTTTGGATTAATTTCCCCCTCCCCCAGAAACTTCCTGGACATCAAGGCAATACTTGTCGCTCTTTAAACTGGAATAAACTTTGCAAGTGTCGGCACAGTGTGAGCCATAAAAGTGTCAGTGGCCGCCTGTTTCCTCGGCGTTGCTCCTGCTCCACTGCCGTAACTTCGACGGAAGGCCAGCAGAAACCGTGCGTAATCGGAGTTTCCACCGCACGTCTGGTGAAGTTACGATGGAGGGAGAGCAGCTCTGAGGAAATACCCGGCCAAGTGTGACACGCAAAAGTGTTGCCATGTCTGCTGTGATAAACTTCAACAAAAACAACTCTGACCGACAATACTGGTTTGAATTCGCCAATCAGCCGACATGCATTTAAAAGTGGTTGCAAGCTTCTAAGAATATCTTGAAAGTTAGCCAGTCTGCTTTCCAGGTTCAGCTATCGAATCCCGACAGTTTGTATAACAAACGGTAAACCTTATAACTGGGTTTATGATTTTGTTAAACATAATGCACAGAAGAAACCTGCCCCATAAATGGTAACATTAAATAAACTACTGTCCCTGAAAGTGATTGCGTTTTGCTGTGAAAAATAGGGTTGCATTCTGTATGATTGTGCATGTGACTCTTACTTGCATTTTATTCACAAAAATCACTTTTGCATGAACCCCCTGCTGCGACAATTTCTTCAACTGGCTTTCCTTAGTCAAACCTTCGTATACCTGCTCAGTCTTTCTGGCATTTTTCTGAGTTTTGGATTTCCAGTTTCCAAATTTTTAAATTTTTTTTTTTTGCTTTTGCTTCACGTTCCGTGGTCCCATTTTGAACGAATTTAGTTTTATGCATAATCGCCGAAGGAAAATGTGTGAATAGATTATGCATTGACAGGTGTGGGCTTCACACATCTGCAGGTTGAAATCCACAATGTGCTGGATGTTCCCACTTGCCTCTGTACGTGTGAGGATTCTCCTCAGCTCTTGGGTCAGTAGGTGAGGCGTTTGACCCTGAGTCAATCCTTCATTCACTTCACCAGCTTGGATTCAAGGAGTCAGACTCTGGGGCATTAAGATGTTATTGTTCTTTCCATACAGAAACATTTTTTTTGGGGGGGTAGGAATTTGCAGGCAATCTGCAGAACTTCACAGAAATCTCCTTCTCTGCGTTACATTTTATCCAGAGGGAGGGTGCAGAAGGGATAGGCGTAAAGGCAAGATGAAAACGTTACAAGGACCGTGCGCTCGTCATGCTAGAACCAGTTTATATACATTTTAAACCTGATCATTTCTGTCTGTGTGACTGCCTGTTCTTTCCGGACCAGCTCACAACACCATCAATTTCGCAAACAGGCATCCATGTAGCTCAAAATGGCGCAGTCCTTATGATATTACAAAGTCAACATTACTAAAAGAATTACTCGTCAGGCGCCTTACCAAATGTTCCAGAAACCTGAACAAAGTGGCATGTTGTCACATGTCCACCATCCAAAATGCATTAAACATGCGAACAAAAGAAGCTTTAAAATGAAAGGATTAGGGCCTCCGTTAAAACAGTGGACAAAGACATGTCAATCAAATGCATTAAACGTTTGACCACTAATATCAAATGGTAATTATTAGGCAGTAGTAGAACGTTCTGAAGATAACAGAGGTATCATTTAGGATTTTTTTCTTTTCTCATGTTTTTCCCATTTTACCATATTCTTTACCTTTTTTTCTCCCCATTGTCCCTTTTTTCCTGTATAGTTTAGTCTTATTCGACACATGCAGATAGATTTTACAAATTTACACCCTGGCTGGAGCTTTGCATATTGGGTGCACGTATCAAGATTTCAGGAGCAGAGGTCAGTGGACCCACACAGGATTCTCTGTCCATTTGGACCCACAGGATTCTCTGTCCATTTGGGGCCCACAGGATTCTCTGTCCATGTGGGACCACAGGATTCTCTGTCCATGTGGACCCACAGGATTCTCTGTCCATGTGAGGCCCACGGGATTCTCTGTCCATGTGGACCCACAGGATTCTCTGTCCACGTGGACCCACAGGATTCTCTGTCCACGTGGACCCACAGGATTCTCTGTCCACGTGGACCCACAGGATTCTCTGTCCATGTGGACCCACAGGATTCTCTGTCCATGTGGACCCACAGGATTCTCTGTCCACGTGAGGCCCACAGGATTCTCTGTCCATGTGGGACCACAGGATTCTCTGTCCATGTGGACCCACAGGATTCTCTGTCCATGTGGACCCACAGGATTCTCTGTCCATGTGGACCCACAGGATTCTCTGTCCATGTGGACCCACAGGATTCTCTGTCCACGTGAGGCCCACAGGATTCTCTGTCCATGTGGACCCACAGGATTCTCTGTCCATGTGGACCCACAGGATTCTCTGTCCATGTGGACTCACAGGATTCTCTGTCCATGTGAGGCCCACAGGATTCTCTGTCCATGTGGACCCACAGGATTCTCTGTCCACGTGAGGCCCACAGGATTCTCTGTCCATGTGGACCCACAGGATTCTCTGTCCATGTGGACTCACAGGATTCTCTGTCCATGTGGACCCACAGGATTCTCTGTCCATGTGGACCCACAGGATTCTCTGTCCATGTGGACCCACAGGATTCTCTGTCCATGTGGACCCACAGGATTCTCTGTCCATGTGGACCCACAGGATTCTCTGTCCACGTGAGGCCCACAGGATTCTCTGTCCATGTGGACCCACAGGATTCTCTGTCCATGTGGACCCACAGGATTCTCTGTCCATGTGGACTCACAGGATTCTCTGTCCATGTGAGGCCCACAGGATTCTCTGTCCATGTGGACCCACAGGATTCTCTGTCCACGTGAGGCCCACAGGATTCTCTGTCCATGTGGACCCACAGGATTCTCTGTCCATGTGGACTCACAGGATTCTCTGTCCATGTGGACCCACAGGATTCTCTGTCCATGTGGACCCACAGGATTCTCTGTCCATGTGAGACCCACAGGATTCTCTGTCCATGTGAGACCCACAGGATTTTCTGTCCATGTGGGGCCACAGGATTCTCTGTCCATTTGGGGCCCACGGGATTCTCTGTCCATGTGGGGCCCACGGGATTCTCTGTCCATGTGGGGCCACAGGATTCTCTGTCCATGTGGGGCCACAGGATTCTCTGTCCATGTGGGGCCCACGGGATTCTTGGTCCATTTGGGCCCAGAGGATTCTCTGTCCATGTGAGGCCCACAGGATTCCTGGTCTATGTGGACCCATAGGATTCTCTGTCCATGTGAGGCCACAGGATTCTTGGTCCATGTGAGGCCCACAGGATTCCTGGTCCATGTGGACCCACAGGATTCTCTGTCCATTTGGGGCCCACAGGATTCTCTGTCCATGTGAGGCCACAGGATTCTCTGTCCATGTGGGGCCACAGAATTCCTGGTCCATGTAGACCCACAGGATTCTCTGTCCATGTGGGCCCAGAGTATTCTCTGTCCATGTGGGCCCAGAGTATTCTCTGTCTATGCGGGGCCACAGGATTCGCTGTCCATGCGGGGCCACAGGATTCTCTGTCCATGTGAGGCCACAGGATTCTCTGTCCATGTGAGGCCACAGGATTTTCTGTCCATGTAGGGCCACAGGATTCTCTGTCCATGTGAGGCCACAGGATTCTTGGTCCATGTGAGCCCCACAGGATTCTCTGTCTATGCGGGGCCACAGGATTCGCTGTCCATGCGGGGCCACAGGATTCTCTGTCCATGTAGGGCCACAGGATTCTCTGTCCATGTGAGGCCACAGGATTCTCTGTCCATGTGAGGCCACAGGATTTTCTGTCCATGTAGGGCCACAGGATTCTCTGTCCATGTAGGGCCACAGGATTCTCTGTCCATGTGAGGCCACAGGATTCTTGGACCATGTGAGCCCCACAGGATTCTCTGTTCATGTGAGGCCACAGGATTCTCTGTCCATGTGGGGCCACGGGATTCTCTGTCCATGTGGGGCCACGGGATTCTCTGTCCATGTGGGGCCCATGGGATTCTCTGTCCATGTGGACCAACAGGATTCTCTGTCCATGTGGGGCCCACAGGATTCTCTGTCCATGTGAGGCCACAGGATTCTCTGTCCATGTAGGGCCACAGGATTCTCTGTCCATGTGAGGCCACAGGATTCTTGGTCCATGTGAGCCCCACAGGATTCCCTGTCCATGTGAGGCCACAGGATTCTCTGTCCATGTAGGGCCACAGGATTCTCTGTCCATGTGAGGCCACAGGATTCTTGGACCATGTGAGCCCCACAGGATTCTCTGTTCATGTGAGGCCACAGGATTCTCTGTCCATGTGGGGCCACGGGATTCTCTGTCCATGTGGGGCCACGGGATTCTCTGTCCATGTGGGGCCCATGGGATTCTCTGTCCATGTGGACCAACAGGATTCTCTGTCCATGTGGGGCCCACAGGATTCTCTGTCCATGTGAGGCCACAGGATTCTCTGTCCATGTGAGGCCACAGGATTCTCTGTCCATGTGAGGCCACAGGATTCTCTGTCCATGTGAGGCCCACAGGATTCTCTGTCCATGTGGGGCCACAGGATTCTCTGTCCATGTGAGGCCACAGGATTCTCTGTCCATGTGAGGCCCACAGGATTCTCTGTTCATGTGGGGCCCACAGGGTTCTCTGTCCATGTTGGACCCACAGGATTCTCTGTCCATGTGAGGCCACAGTATTCTCTGTCCATGTTGGGCCCACAGGATTCTCTGTCCATGTAGGACCCACAGGATTCTCTGTCCATGTGGACCCACAGGATTCTCTGTCCATGTGAGGCCACAGGATTCTCTGTCCATGTGGACCCACAGGATTCTCTGTCCATGTGGACCCACAGGATTCTCTGTCCATGTGGACCCACAGGATTCTCTGTCCATGTTGGACCCACAGGATTCTCTGTCCATGTGGACCCACAGGATTCTCTGTCCATGTTGGACCCACAGGATTCTCTGTCCATGTTGGACCCACAGGATTCTCTGTCCATGTTGGGCCTGCTCACTTCCTTGGGAAAATTTCTGCTATACACTCCCAGCATGCAGTGCTCTGTGTCAGAAGCATGAATCATAAGATCTACCCTATATGCTACACCGCTTTGAGAAATACCAACACATGTGAATTCACAGATGTGGGTAAAGAGATCATTGTACAAATTATCCTGAATTAAGAGCGAGCCTTTGGATTAGGTGGTAGCCTCCCCGCCTCTGAGTCAGGAGGTGCAGGATTCGAACCCGCTCCAGACCGGTCCTGGTGAATGGAGACCCCCGCTCCAGACTGGTCCTGGTGAATGGAGACCCCGCTCCAGACTGGTCCTGGTGAATGGAGACCCCCGCTCCAGACCGGTCCTGGTGAATGGAGACCCCCGCTCCAGACTGGTCCCGGTGAATGGAGACCCTTGCTCCAGACTGGTCCCGGTGAATGGAAACCCCACTCCAAACCGGTCCCGGTGAATGGAGACCACCGCTCCAGACCGGTCCCAGTGAATGGAGACCCCCGCTCCAGACCGGTCCCGGTGAATGGAGACCCCCGCTCCAGACTGGTCCCGGTGAATGGAGACCCCTGCCCCAGACCGGTCCCGGTGAATGGAGACCCCCACTCCAGCTCTGAATTGTAGGTTGACATCCAGCAAGATACTCCCTTCGGCTGGGCGTGGGTGCCCATCCCCTCATCGAATGGGCTGTGGGAGCTCCTAAACCCCTCCCGCCATATAGACTAACCACCCTATCTGGCTGGTACAAAAAGCTGGTTATGGCCATGGAAGGAGCATTCACATTGCGGCCTGTCAGATTGTTAATCAGCCTGCAAATCCTTCCACTACCTCTATTACCTTTTCACGACCTCAGGATGTCCCAAAGCAATTTAGAGTCAATGAAGTACTTTTTGAAGAGTAGTCACAGTTGTAATGTAGGAAACGCGGCAGCCAATTTGCACACAGCAAGCTCCCACAAACAGCAATGTGATAATGACCGGATAATCTGTTTTTGTTATGTTGGTTGAGGGATAAATATCAGCCAGGACACTGGGGATAACTCCCCTGCTCTTCTTTGAAGTAATGCCATGGGATCGTTTACATCCACCTGAGAGAGCAGACGGAGCCTCGGTTTAATATTTCATCCGAAGGACGGTACCTCCGACAGTGCAGCACTCCCTCAGTACTGGCACTGGGAGTGTCAGCCTAGATTTTTGTGCTCAAGTCACTGGAGTGGGACTTTGAACCCACAACCTTCCGACCCCGAGGCAGGAGTGCTACCCAGTGAGCCACAGCTGACAGAGTGTGAGGATACAAAAACAACGACATCCTGAACTGCAGCGAAGGTGAATCAGATGTAATCCTTGGAAATAATAGCAAAATACTGCGGATGCTGGAAATCTGAAATAACAACAGAAAATGCTGGAAACACTCAGCAGGCCAGGTAGCATCCGTGGAGAGAGAAACAAGAGTTCACGCTTCAGGTCTGGGACCCTTCATCAGAACTGGAAAAAGCTGGAAATGTAACAGATATTATTAATCCTTGGAAAACTTGCCGATTGTAGATTGAACTTTCAAAACAACAGCATTCCAGGTACAGGCACAGACAACAAGCCTTAAATCAGAAAAGAAACATTGCACCAATAAACAGCATACACATAACAAACTAAGCACCAAAATGAACAATCGGGAACAGCACAAGTAATGACTGTTACAATTACCCACACAGAGTGAAGCAAGCATACGGCCCTGCCTAGGTAAACTGTGCAGACAAAACCACTTTCCAAGGTGCTATTGGTCTAAACCACTATGTACTACAGGATGGAGCACAGACCAAAGTCTCTAAAGGATGGTACACACATGAGTAAGTGCAGCCAGAGAACACTACTGATCAATCAATTTATATGACTCCAATTCATCCAGCACTTATATTGTGAATATATTTGCTGTGTAACTTACTCTAAATAAATTATAGCGCAATAAACCACCCTGAATACTGCTGTAATAATAATGCTAAGCTCTGTGCAAGTATAAACCTAATGAATATGAATGCCTTTAGCACACTGAATGACCGCACAACTCCCAGTTATCGAAGAATTCAGTACTGCCATTGGATCTAAAAACAACAAAAAATATAGGCAACATTCTTTGTGATGAAAAGGAAAATAGATCACTATTAAATTGTCGTATTATGAATATGAAGCCTTTGGTTTCAGACAGATATAGCAAAAAAAAACACAATTTATTGGTCTGAGGTCAATGCTTGAAGTAAAATGTTGATTCAAACAGCGGGGAAAGCTTTATCCAGTGCAACGGCCGAGAGAAAGTCACAGAAACCAGCAACTCGACAAACATTTGTGAAACCGTAAAACAACAGCCCATCCTTTCAGGACAGAAAGGCACTTCACCATTGTTGACTTGTACAGCTCTTCCTCTGTGATCGGAGACGGTCCTTGCCAGGTTGTTAAAAGTCATGAAAGTGACTCCTGAACAATTGCGCACACACTGGAAACAGTTCCATAGTGTACATAGAGCATCAGGGAGGAAATATAAATCAGAAGGTCGGAAGGATACCATCAAGGGAAGTGTCTAACAGAGTCTATTATTAGCGGGTTGTGAATAAATAATAACAATACACCAGCTCGAGTTAGCTGAGCAGATACCTTTAACACCTTTAAGAATAGAGGGGACATAATGTACTAATGCATACCCATACCATTTGTTGTGATGGGTACATCCAGGATGTTAATTCACACTTGAATGTTGAAATCATACTGTTAATAGTAGTAACATGCACAATGTGTTCATAGGAAACTCCCCTGTCTTCTATTTTAACAAAGGCATTAATGTATTGTTGCAAATATTTCATAGCACAATTTGAGTGCAATTAAATGCTCAGTGTAGGGTGTGAGCTGGGAGCTCATGGCTGAGGAAGATTAATATTGAGCTGCTTGCATATTTGAGGTTTTCTTTAATAAGAAACATGTTCACTGATTCCATGTATTTGCATAAAAATCTCTCTGGCCTACCCGCTTCTAAATTTTCTCCTGGAACAGTCCCTCTGACTGAGAGAGAGAATGATGTGAAAGAAAGTGGAATTTGGCCCATGTGAGTGAAAGTAGGTGAAATTAGCAAGATGACCCACTTGTCCTCTTGGCCAGTCTCTGTGATTTCAGTTGGTTCCACATTACTGATCTGGGCTAATCTCAGTGACTTGACTAACTTCCACATTGTTTTCCTGGGCGGTCTTGCTGATTCTACCCAGTTCCATTTTTGTTTGTTGGTTCCGATGCCACCCAGTCCTTCATCACTCATACAAGTCCGTGTTACTGATTCTACCCAGTTTCTGCTCATTCATCTGGGTAATCATGTTGATTTAGTCCATTTTCAATCCCTTGGATCCCTCTGATCCCATATGTTTCCATATCTCTTCCCTGGAGCAATTTCCATTTTTAAAAATTCGTTCCTGGGATGTGGGCGTCGTTGGCAAGGCCAGCATTTATTGCCCATCCCTAATTTCCCTTGAGAAGGTGGTGGTGAGCCGCCTTCTTGACCCGCTGCAGTCTGTGGGATGAAGGTACTCCCGCAGTGCTGTTAGGGAGGGAGTTCCAGGATTTTGACCCAGTGTTGATGAAGGAACAGCGATATATTTCCAAGTCAGGATGGTGTGTGACTTGGAGAGTAACTTGGAGGTGGCGGTGCTCCCATGTGCCTGCTGCCCTTGTCCTTCTAGGTGGTAGAAGTCGCGGGTTTGGGAGGTGCTGCCGAAGAAGCCTTGGCGAGTTGCTGCAGTGCATCCTGTAGATGGTACAACACATTGCGCTGGTGGTGGAGGGAGTGAATGTTTAAGGTGGTGGATGGAGTGCCAATCAAGTGGCCTGCTTTGTCCTGGATGGTGTCGAGCTTCTTGAGTGTTGTTGGAGCTGCACTCATCCAGGCATTAAACCTCTTTTCTCCTCATTCATGTGGACCAATATCACTGATTCCTCCCACTTCTTCATCATTCACCTACTCTCACTCCCCTTGGCCAATTGTTGTGAATCCACCACCTTCCTCCTCTCTCTTACTGATTCTACCTATTTTCTTATCATTTCATCAGGCCGATCTTGTTGATTCTTCTGGGCTGGTTTTGTTGATGCTACGTGTTGTAATACTGTTCTTCAAGCCTGATTTTCACTGATTCCCCCTGTTTCCAGGATTGCTCCCTGGGCCGAGCTGGCTGATTCCGTCCTTCATTTGGAAAGCTTTATCCAGAGCAACTGCTGAAGAAAAGTCATAGAAACCAACAATTTGCCCCAGTCTCAAAGTTGCGTGCCCCCCCCCCACCCAACCCCCATCCCCTCCACACACTCTGTGGTCGCTACAGAGTTATTTTTTGGACAAGTTCTTTTGAAGCTCTTGCCACATTATAATGTTTTTAGAAATGAAATTTGCATTATGAAAAGCACGTTTCAGCTCTTCTAATCTTGACTATAAAAGTTTGTTGTGGGATGTTCACATTTTCTTTCAATTCAGGTTTATGTTCAATCTGTGATTGATCCCCTTTTTGGGAAGTATTTCTAAAACATTTTACTTTCGAGGGTAATGTATCTTTAAGTGATGTGTGAGGTAAAATGCTTACTTTGAACTGCTCCTGCATTCTCTACACACTTTCTTACTGAATTATGTGAGAGGAACTGCAACAGATAACAAAGGTTACAGTGATGACCATTTTTTGAAGGTAGTCTACAACAACAACAACAACTTATATTTATATAGTGCCTTTAATGTAATAAAACGTCCCAAGGCACTTCACAGGAGCATTATATAAAAAAAAATTGACAATGTGCCACATAAGGCGATATTAGGGCAGATGACCAAAAGCTTGGTTAAAGAGTTAGGTTTTAAGGAGCATCTTAAAGAAGCTGTGGAGGCCAAGTCACTGAGTATATTTAAGAAGGAGATAGATAGATTTCTAGACACAAAAGGCATCAAGGGGTATGGGGAGAGAGTGGGAATATGGTATTGAGCTAGAGGATCAGCCATGATCATATTGAATGGCGGAGCAGGCTCGAAGGGCCGAATGGCCTACTCCTGCTCCTATTTTTCTATGTTTCTATGTTTCTAAAGAAGGAAAGAGACGTGGAGAGGCGGAGAGATTTAGGGAGGGAATTCCATATACAGATACAAGGTTATACCATTACACTGCTTTGTCTAGATCCCGCAGTCCATTCTATATCAGGTATGAGCCATTGGTCAGATGATGGTGATTTAGTAATAAGTCTTGCTCCTTAATCTAATTTGGCGAATCTTACACAATCAAAGAACCAGAATGCACAGCAAATGAAAGCATTGCATAGATATTGGCATTCCAACTCAGCAGCTATACCTGTCCATTGTAACTGTTTAGTCATTGGGCCATTTTGTTTACTCACTATAATACATGCAGGAATAAGCAGTCAAGAGAATGCCATAAAAACAAAATCACAACTAAATATCCCTTCGTCTCCACGTATTTCAGGATGTAGAGATAATAATGGTGTAGCTTCTCAATTACAAACTAAATCTCCGGTGTCTACTTTTCAATAATCGTTTTCCCACTACAAAATGACTAAAAGGAAAAAGTTATTGGCTTGTAAAATTTTACAGGAAAGTGATCAGTGGATAATTCTATAAAAGGGCTTTGAAAACTTGCACTGAAACTTTAATAACGACAATTATGAAATATAAACAAAAAGACTCGTTCCCATTGCCTTTATAAATCATATTATCCTTCACTGGTGCTTCAGGACTGCAAAGCAGCTCCCCACACTAATTAAACCCTGCAGTGCACATATTCCTTTATCAAAGACTGTTTATACTTTCGTTCTGAATTCTCCTAAACATACATATAATTCACTGATTCCTTTATGTTCCTTTTAAGTGAGAGCTGCATTTTTGTCAATAACTGTTGTCATTCATTTAGGAAAGAAAATTGGCTTCATCTGAGGTCTCTATCAGAGTTCCAACAAATCAGGTTAATTGGCGATCAACAGCATCTTTCTGTCTTTAATGAGGCAGTGTAGCCCAAGGCAAAAGACCCATCCCATCATGAGAGACTTTCCTCTCTCCTTCTCTAGGCTCTTTGATCACTTCTGGTATGAGACAACAGTAGGGAATAGCATTGTTTTTAATTGCCTTATTACTAAATGGACTATATAACATATAGGCGCCTATAATTAATAAAATTTGTATAGGCTATTACCACAAGACTGATTAGAATCAGGCGACTCCTGTTTTTACATTACATCTTAAACTTTGAATGGATCTGCGATTGAACCTGTTTTTGTGGGAAGTGTTTCTAAAATGTTAATACTTTCCAAGGCAATATATCTTTAAGTGCTTTATGTGAGGTGAAAGCTTACTTTAAACTGCTCCTTCATTCTCCACACAATTTATTACTGAATTACGTGAGAGGAAAAACAACAGATACAAAGATTACTGCGATGATATATTTTGGAGATAGTTTACACAGGTATAAGCTGAGAAATTACTGTTGGCAATATTAATGGACAAATGCTTAGCACGCTCATAAAACATTTCTCTGCTATTTTAACAATTGCCGTTAACCCATTCATTTAAAAGAGGTTAATGCGCGGCAAAACATTGTGGAAAAAAGAATGTTATGCGAAGTTGTTAACTCTTCATCTGCTAATATTATGAATAGTAATTTTTGAGCTATACTTTTCTTTTGGTGTGTCAAGGCCACAACTCTTAAAATAATAACTCAACGTAGATACAAACATCCAGATTTCTTAACATTTCCTATGATTTCTGTATACCAATTCTTTCTCTGTACCAGATCTTGGAGAAGTTGACTAATTAGGTGTGTGCCGATGTTCTTTTCTATTTTGGCGACTTTTATTTTTACATTATATGAATATTAAACATGACTTGCAGCCTAAATAGCAGATAATCATTGTTAGTCTACGTCCTGCATAACTGCTGTGAAAGTACACTTTGCGTTTAAAAAAAATTCTAACAAATGTAAGAAAGGAAAATTGAATTGATGACAATAGATTTTATTTCATAATTTTTCATATTTAAAATGTTTCACATTAGCAACATACCACAATTTTATTTGAGAATATTTATGTTATTTTATGAGGTTTTGTTAGGTTTGTATCTATTTAGTAAAGCATATGTGCCCATTCTGATCAACGGCAATGGCTATCTGAAACCATTGCAATCTCATCACCCCAGATATCATCATAGTATGTCAGCCATGGCTCAGTTGGTAGCGCTCTGGCCTTTAAATCAGAAGGTTGTGGGCTCAAGTCCCACTCCAGAGACTTCAGCACAAAAATCTAAGCTGACACTCCAGTGCAGTGCTGAGGGGGCGCTACACTGTCGGAGGTGCCGTCTTTTGGCTGAGACGTTAAACCGAGGCCCCGTCTGCTCTCTCGGGTGGACTTAAAAGATCCCACGGCACTATTTCGAAGAAGAGCAGGGGAGTTATCCCTGGTGTCCTGGCCAATATTTATCCCTCAATCAACATCACAAAAACAGATTATCTGGCCATTATCATATGGCTGTTTGTGGGAGCTTGCTGTGTGCAAACTGGCTGCTACATTACAGCAGTGACTACACTTCAAAAAGTACTTAATTGGCTATAAACTGCTTTGGGACATCCAGTGATTGTGAAAGGCACTATATAAATGCACGTCTTTCTTTTTTTTCCCTACCTTGCCACACCTTAATATCTATAGAAAATAAATAACGCACAGGTGTCCCTGTCCTCTAAATAAATCTCATAATTCCACCTAAATAAAATAGACTAAAATAAAACTTACCTCCAAGGTCAAGTTCTAATAAGTATCAGACACAAAATCCCTTGCTGCATCCCTCCGATGATCAATATCACCACAAATACTATGATGATGAGTTCCCTAAATATTCTGGGATGCTACCGTGTACTGTTCCACACAACACAATAAAAATCACTATTGTGAGCAAAACCCCCACTCTTAATACGTAAGGTTCTGTTACATTTTAAACTATACCACATAAAAGTCATGCACACATGTCTCAGAAATAGAATACAGGGCATGGATATGTTGGATACACGGGGCTGAAATTCTGCAAGGTTTCTGCCACTGTAACTTGACAGAGTTCTTTGAGGAGGTGACAGATATGGTGGGTGAGGGAAATGCAGTGGATGTGGTGTATATGCACTTTCAGAAAGCCTTTGACAAGGTACCATATAGAAGACTATTGGAGGAGATTAAGGGTTATGGAATTAGGGAAAGGTAGAAGTTAAAGGCAGTTTCTCAGAGTGGTTGCGAGTGGACAGTGGTGTTGCACAGGGTTCTGTTCTGGGACCTGTTCTGTTCTCTACGTAGATCATAGGGGGTAGTGTCCAAATTTGCAGATGATACTAAAATAGGTGGCATTGTAAATAATTCTGAGGACCAAAAGAAGCTGCAAAGGAATATGTATAAGATGGTGAAATGGACAAAAAGGGGCAGATGAAATTCAATTTCAGTAATACAAAAGCAAAATACTGCGGATGCTGGAAATCTGAAATAAAAACAGAAAATGCTGGAAATACTCAGCAGGTCAGCCAGCATCTGTGGCGAATACTTCAGGAAAGAGAGCGGGAAAAATGTTTTTATGCAGAGGTTTGCGAGGCTGTTGAATACACTAGCAGAGACCATGTCGCCATTTGAATAGGTTAATTAGGTCTTTGAAGGAAAGGGGGATAAAGGGAGGTTGGATTAGGACTACTGGTCATGGGGAGGATAAACACCAACAAAGACTGTTGGGCCAAACAGTTTGTCTGTGCTGTAAATTCTGTGAAATTATATGTAATTCGGGTGGGAAATTGTTGGATCCCCTAGAAAAAAAGATCAAGTTGTTCCATGCCTCTATGGTTTCTGCTTTGTAAGGGGCAGAACCTGCATCCGCCCCTTACAAGGCAAATAGTATTGTGGTAGTGGGGGTGGGGTGGGGGGGCGGGTGGATTCCCTACACTGCAAGTTCTTGCTCCACTGGCTCAGTCAGGACCCATTGTACTGGAGGCCAGTATGCCAAGTGAGTTGAAGCATAGCATCATCCAGGTTGGGTCCCATTGTTGAGGCCCTGTCTAAGGAGGTAACCCGGTCCCTCAATGAATTGGCTGATTCGAATACTGCCCTTATACAGGTGCTTGTGGAAGACATGGCCCCCCCACAATGTCAGGCAGGCAATAAAGTTTCTGACTGCATGGGGAAGGCAGATGCCAGAGACTTGGCCCCCTTATACATGCCTACCGCATGGAAATTAAATGTCCTCCCGCTGAACATGCAAACAAGGGCAGGGATAGGGCTAGAGGGCACCAGTGCGCACAATCCTGATGTAACTGACAGGATCCCATCCCAACGAATTTCGGGGTTCTCGTTTACTTGATTTATGAAGGAAACCTGCGAGTTTGAGAAGTGGAATAAATAATAGATATACTCTTTGAGAAGTGGAATAAATAATTTTAGTCAACAAATACAGATGTTGTATTCGCAAACGCATTACACATTTGCAAGCTATTTCCTCCATCTGCTACTTTAATGAAGGCATTTGAAATAAATGGATTCATGGGTTTGTTATAATAATGGAGGAAAGACGTTTTATAAGAACGCATTAACCCATTCATCGCTAATATTTGTTACACAATATGGATCATACTGTGGAGTTGAAGTTGTGCTAAGTGATATTAGTAATGAATGGCGATCTTGCGATTAAGGTAAACCAATGTTTTCACTGTGGAGTCAGATACAACATATACCCCATTACAGCATGACAATATCATGACCAGAAGCCCATCAGCACGTGCCGTCCTTCACTGTTACAAATTTCTCACAACTTCACTTTCCCCTGTTCCTCTCCACTCTAACTGTCTTTATAACCAAAGCTGTCCTTGCTTCTCTTTATTGCTTGCCTCGATTGCTTCTTTATTTATATGCTGAAATGTCATGTTGTTCTTCAGAAGGTCAGCATTACAATTTCCATGCTGCTGCAATCCCCAGGGCCACTATATCTCTTCCGCAAAGCTGCCACCACCGTTAGTTTTTGTTTTTGTATATTAGGTGGCATGACAACAGGGTGCAGCCAGGGGCAGCGCTAATGAGGACAGATTTCTCACGGAATTGACTCGGGTAGTTGTTGAGAGTGCGAAAAAGGCCTTGAGAATTTATGCTGGGTGACAAGGGCACGTCCAGAGACTTCCCATGGCCTAATGCATGCTCCAACAACCCAGCTTCAGCAGGTGATGGTTAACTCTTGTCTCTGAACTTCTGTACTCAGGGAGCAGGATTGCAGACAGCGGCATTATCAGCAAACGCGTTTACTAGGTAAGAAAGGCTCACAAGTGTGCAGGCTTTGCTGCTGGCATTCTGTACATGCATTTGGGACTGATACAGAACGCTGACGTGCTGTTGGAGCAGAATTTCTATTTCTCGCATTAACATAGATATCTGGCTCAAGCACTCGAGATTCTTTTGTTGCTGTTGCAGTCTTGATCTTGTAATGGACCATTTTCCCAGTCACAATCTTGCAATATTAGAGTAGGAACTCTGGGATGGAGTGGGCCATTCTGGTCCAGTCTACCAATCTTCATGACTTTCGGCTCCATTGAGTCCAGGAGTTATGTGAGACGTGTTTTTTTTGCTGTAGAATGTCAAATAAGGTGACACTATTTGTCCTGCTTAATTTTTCTTCACAAACCCTTCCTCTCCTGAAGATGATATCTACCCAGGTTCTGGAAGCCACCTGGTGCCTTGCGTGAACAGCCATTCTTCACGCTCAAAAGTAAATATCGGCAGGCTATTAAACTATGGAAGTGTGTGGGCAGAGGTGGTGGGCGGTGACGTAAGAAAACTACTAGGCACTTGGTCAGAGTATTAAACAAGGCTTTAATCAACTGTTTTACAACATGGAAGTCTAGTTATCCTTCACTAGTTCTTGTTTACAAGATGTCCCTGAGCAAGCTGGGCCCGTGCCCGAGTATTTATACTCCCCTGGACAGCGCCACCAGCAGGCCGCCCAGTATATTTCATAAGTCCTTTCTACATAAATGGCACGATTTATGTCAGGCAGCATAAAGAAACTCGTTCCTGTCCTCACCAAATGTTCACAAAGGTATACTTCCAGCAGGATTCACTGTATAGTCATCAGGAACCCAGGCCGATGTTCCCCTCCTTAGCCTGGGGATACTGAGGGCAATTGTAGTACTTCACTGCCTTCTTGGCAAGGTTTAGCTCATTATCCATCAATTATGAAACCGGGGCCTTCCTGTTTTATATGGCTCAATACAACACCACCAGGGAGTGGTTAAAGTTGATTTTGATAACGACTACTTGTATACATTTGATCACGCCCCTGCAATGAGTGGCTCCATCCACAATTTTTGAGGCCAGCCCCACAGGAAGTAGTGACAGTGAGAAAGATCAGTGATAGTGGGAAGTCCAGGGCAGTGTAGAAGGGGGTGGAGGGCGTTGTGGCATTAAGGCTGGTATCATCAAACTTATTCGCCCCATAACAAAATGTTGAGGAGTTCATTCGCTATCTCCAAACTGAGTATTGGCCAAAACTCTTCATTTTGGAATCTGAGATCAAGAGCATCACAGGTTGGCCAATTTGCCTTGAAGCCAAATTGGTGACTGGATGTAAGTTGTTGCAATGTAGAAAGAAGGAAAGGAGTGGCACTTGCATGTTCCTAGAACTGCCCCCAAGATCTGTACTATCCATCACTAGGCTTCCTCTCTCAGGGTAATGTTGCAAATTCACTGATGCTAATGACAGACAGTTAAACGCCAAAAAGTGATGACATAGATTGCTACAGACAGCAAGGAACTGCAAAACAGGGCATCAAAACCAAACAATATTCTCCGATAAACGAAATCTACCAGTACCCCGAAACATCACTAAAAAACTGCAAAAGAAAAAAAAAAATCAAGCTACAGTTTCATAAATTATTTAAGCAGAAGTCTTGTGCTCACTTTGATGCTTCTCAGTCACTTCAAACATACAAGGATGGGCCTTATCGTAGCAATAGAGGCAGTGATGGCTGTTGAAGATCTCTCATTTGCTCTGATACTGGTCACTAAGTGTGCTCCGAAGCAGGAGCAGATCGCTAGCAGGGCTAATTAATATTAATCTGTTGAGCTCCATCAGCCAGCTCATAAATCGATTCTTTATGCTGAGGGGTAAATCAACCCCAGTTGCTCAAAGCTTTTGTGCCCCGTTTAAATACATATGTGCGGAAAAGTGAAAGTTGTCTCCTTAGAAATTCATAAGCTTTTAACCATTAATAGCAATTTATTGTCCACTCTTAATTTCTTGATTAATCTTCTGATGAGAAGATTAAGAAACAATGAACTGAAAATAGATGAAAGGTGAGTGCCCCACTGTTATTCTGAAGTGAAATATTCCTCAATAGTGCCCAATTTCAAGCTCAATATCACGCTTTAAAGTATTTTTTTTTAAATTGATCGCAGCGTGATATATTTGCCATTAAATTGGTTCTATTGTTTTGCTCAAATTTTATTCATTCCAAGTACTGTTAACCCCTTCCCCTTGCCGGAAAAAAACATTCATTGAAGTGAATGCTATTTTGCTGACAAAAGTCTCTTTGCTGAAGGGAAAGGGTTAAAAGCATTAGCTTAAGTGCATTTAATCACTGTTGACATGCTATAATTTTGTTGGCATCATAATAGAAACAGGGCTTCTTTTTGCAGAATGTTAAAATGTAGTAGCTGAATAATTTACTCTCGTCTAGACCTGCACGTCAAAATTTCACACCTCTTTAGCCACCTTTGCTGTACCAGCTACTGTATTTCTGTGCGCAGTGGTATTTGTGATATGAACTTTAATTGTCTCAAAGTACCAGTTCAGCTACAACATGTTTTGTGAGTCATCACTGAATGACACTGCACTGGACAAGCTGCCATGCCTCAGAAACCCATGGAGCCTCGACTGTTGCGACTGCAAATCCTGGGCTGGATTTATTTTCGGTGGGTTGTAAACTTGCCGGCCTATTTCCCCAAAATGGTCTACCGAGTGAAAAGCAGCTTCTGGTTTGCGCCCCACCATTACAGGGTGCAGAATGGGCATTAAAGGGTGATAAGGTGGCTCAGTATAGTTACCGCCCAGTCATGATTTTCTTTTAAATAGCTAAAGGGCGATGCTAAATGCTCTGTCTCCAATTGGACATCACTGGATTCCTGCCACATGTTCAGGATGTGGGAGGTTTGTGGCCAGAATTTTTTCCCCCCATGAAATGGTCAGTCAGACTTCCTTCCATCATTTTTCGTGGAATCATACAGCACAGAAGGAGGCCATTCTGCCCATCCTGCCTGTGCTGGCCCTTTGAGAGGGCTATCCAATTAGTCCCATTCCCCTGCTCTTTCCCCATAGCCCTGCCAATTTTCTTTTTTTAAGTAGAGATCCAATTCCCTTTTGAAAGTTACTACTAATGTGCTCCCACCACTCTTTCAGGCAGTGCATTCCAGATCATAACAACTGGCCGAGTAAAAAAAAAGATAATCCTCATCTCCCCCTTGGCTATTTTGCTGGAAATATTCATATTTCTGGCATAAAGAGCAGCAGAAAGCCAACAGACAGTGACTGAAATATTACTGGGCTTTCAGTCAGAACTGGAAAATATGGTAAGAATCTGGATTCTTGGCAGTATGCTGTTCACTGAAAAATCCAGCCTTCTGTGTTTAGCACTTCAAAACAGATGTAACTACAACTTTGGAAGACAACAGTCCCTTGGCAATGCAACAAACTCAACAAATAGTTGATAACAACTGATGCATGCACCAGTGTAACAATGGCAGTTAAGAAACCCACTGCACAAAGAAGAAATGCTGAGAACGGATAACTCACAATCAATCCCTTTGATGTGGAAGGGAAACTGTCTCAGTGGTAGAGAGAAAATTAACCAGTAAATTAATCTTCTGTATCCTCTGGCAATAACATGCTGCTAATACGCAATACGTAAGGCAAGTCACTTTATCTGCAGTGGCTATCTATTTCTGCTGTTAGATTGCACTACCAGTCTGTAGAGTGTGAAGTGTAGCTGGCAAGACTGGTGTTATATTGTGGGCTGTGGATCTCACTCTACTTAACATGAGCAAGCTCTGCCCATGCGTGTTTACATTCTAAATGTTTTTATGTTAGGAGAATGTGGCCAGAAGCGCCCGCACTTTCATAACAGTAGGGAGACTCTGCAAGTATGTTTAGAAAGGACCGCCTAAGCACTTGTTTAAACCTGGCTTCAGCCTACTTAGGAACATAAGGACAGGAGTAGGCCATTCAGCCCGTCGAGCCTGTCCCACCATTCAATTAGATCGTGGCTGATTTATGTCTTAACTCCATTTACCTGCCTTTGATCCTTATCCCTTAATACCCTTGCCTAACAAAAATCTATCAATATCTGTTTTGAAATTTTCAATTGACCTAACCTCAACAGCTTTTTGGGGGAGAGAGCTCCAGATTTCAACTGTGTGTGAAGAAGTGCTTTCTGACATCACCCCTGAACGACCTAGCTCTAATTTTAAGGTTATTCCCCCTTGTTCTGGACTCCCACACCAAAGAGAATAGTTTCTCTCTGTCTACTCTATCAACTGCTTTGATCATCTTAACGACTTCAATTAGATCGCCCCTTAATCTTCTATGCTCAAGGAGTACAAACCTAGTCTATGCAACCTGTCCTCATAATTTAACCCTTTTTGCCCCGGCATCATACTGGTAAATCTATGTGGCTCCCCCCTCCAAGGCCAATATATCCTTCCTATACTGGAGGTACGCTCCACATAGGTGCCAAGCCCAAGTGGCGTGAGGTGATCTTACCAAGGGGGTCTGACACTGATTTGTCCCATTAGATCAGGACCTGACTCTATAGTTATGCTGTCACTTTCATGATAATACAGACTCAAAATCACTTTGCATCAAATCAGAACTGGCAGTAGAATTGCATTGTATGATTTCCTCTGATCAAGAGGGTTATGAAATAATCAATCTCACTAACATGTAATCCTAAAAATCCCTTAACTTTTTACCATCTTTAGTAGTTCGATAAAGTCTTAATTTTGCATTTTGTCTTACTATTGCCTTTCAAGAAAGAAAGACTTGCATTTCTATAGCACCATTCACTACCTCAGGATGTCCCAAAGCACTTTACAGCCAATGAATTACTTTTGAAGTGTAGTCACTGTTGTAATGTAGGAAATGCGGCAGCCAATTTGTGCACAGCAAGCTCCCACAAAGAACAATGTGATAAATAGTTATTTTGATCACTTCCCAATAAAACCAAAATATGTAATACCACTTATTGTTCTATTCTAAATATCATTCCGTGAATCCTTCTCTTTCGGACTTGACAGCAGTTTTCACCCTTGTGTTGTCATAACATTTTTTTTCATTTGCAGAAAGGTGTGTTGATCACTTGAGAATTGTATTTAGTATTCTTTTTATCTAACCCTGGACTGCAATTTTGCACAGTTGCAGACTGGAGTGTGTTTAGCTTGCACAGCGTGTTTTCTGGAGTTCTCCACCCGCCGATTATCCAATTATAGACAGATGTTTGAAAGCCTAGTCTGGCTCAGTTCACCCTAACCCACAATGGCTCACACAGCTCAGCACATGATCTGACCATTTTCATCTGATATACTATTTAATGTTCGGTACATTAATATGTATGCAGAACATGGAGCAAACAGCATAAAGTAGGGGAGTTACAAAATATTGCAATAAGTGTTAATGCAGAATTTCACCTGGTGATGGCTACTGATAAAGGAGTGCAGGCAAAGTAGCTCGTACAGCCAAAGAGTAGTGATACTTGCACTCAAGTACAATGGGGCAGAAGAAATCATGGAATGGTATTTAGGTTGAAGCAATACCATAAGTTGAGTTACTTGATAATTAATTGATTTTATTGGTGAATCATTCCTAATCATTCAGATGATAATTATAAAGTTTTGCCTGTTCATGCTACTAAGCATCATAGAAAACAGAGAATTTACAGAATAGAAGCAGGCCATCCAGCCAGTCATGTCTGTGTGGCTTCCAGTTCTTCAATAGAAGTTGTTCGCTCCCAATTCCCCAAATCGTTTTATGCTCTTCCTTTCCAAATAGTTATCCAATTTTCTTTCAAATGATATCATAGTCTCAGTCTCAATAGCCACTTGTGGTAAACCATTCCATGTTCTAATAACTCTCCAACTGACAAAATTTCTTCTAGCCGTTTCTTTCATTCTTCCAGTGATAATCTTCAATCTGTGCATCATGCACCAACCAGTGAAAACAATGTTTCACTATTTACCCTCTCAAAACCTTGCATAATTTTGAAAACCTCTGTTATAGCTCCCTTATTTTTCTTTGTATCAATAAAAAATGTACTGATTCTCAAGGTTTCCTTCCAATTTTCACCTCTAATTCCTGATATCATTCTAGTGAGTCTTTTTATGGCTCTAAGATCCCTTCGTGTAATGGTGTGCCCAGATCTGCACACAACATTCCGACTGTGGCCTACTAAAGTCTTGTACAAATTCAGTATCACCTCCTTGCATTTAAAATCAGTGCCCTTATGTATAAAGCCCAGAATCCCATTTACCTTTTTTATGGCCTTTACCACCTGAAATCTAAAAGACTGTTTTGGCAAAACAAAATCCGTAAACATGCAACCAGTACTTTTAAGAAATAATCTGCAGTTTCTTCCACCAGCAATTGGGTTTACTGCTGTTTTTTTTGTACTTACAGTACTATTAAGCAGGAGATCAGCTGCACTGACTTGAATTGCAATCCTGCTGCCATATAATTAGGTCAAGCAAGAATAGAAGCCTTACTGAAAATAAAAATTTAGCAATGATAAGCTATCTGGTCCTCCCAGACCTAAACCCGACAAGGTGAAATTTTGGATGAGAGCACTTAGCCTCCACATCCCATAATTTATTAGACACCTATAGCATGTAACAAGAGCAACTTTTATATTATTGTGTGTCTGTTTTATTAATTAGTCACAACTATTATTTGTAGTTTCCTAATATTCACTATACCATACTCATAACTAACGCTGTAAATTCCAGGTTTATTGTTCCTCTGGTGTAGATCTTGGTCATAGCAAAGCCAAGTTTGGCATCTAAATGAAACCAATATGAACACTCATTTTGTGTTGCTTGACAGTGTAACAAATTGAAACAAAACTCTATAAATGGAAAGGCCGTGGGGGTAAAATTGGACATGGCCGGGGACGCAAAATGGGTGGTATCATGTCGGTTGCCCGTTGTACGCGTCACCCCATATTCAGCTCCATTGGCTTCAACAGAACTGAATATCGGGCGTGTGGTATAATGGCCGGCTAAAGCGATTCCTCCTGTTTTGCATTCCTGGCCAAGTCCAATTTCACCCCCGTGTGTGTCCGAAGTGAGAGTCGCTGTGCTCGGGAAGGGGCTGTTTAACTTTGATAAAAGGTAAATAATTCTGTTCAGTGGATTAAGTGGGATCCCAGTGTTCTGTAAGATCTCCTGGATGTGCTGTGGTGCCTGCCTCACTGACAGGTTTGCCTCCACAGAAAGAAAGGACTCTGTCTACCAGAGAGCTGGTGACCTCAGTCTTTACTGTGGGATGGCGATTGGATTGGAAATGCAAATAGCAGTCAGTACGTGTGGGTTTTCTATAGACTCGAAGTTCTAAGAAACAAGTATATCCCTTGTTCAATACTGTTAGAAATGGCTTGTCAGAAAAGCCGAAAGGATTAAAAATACAACAATTAGAAGCTCGGGTTTTTTTTTCTAATGAATACCATTATTAATAAAGAAACATTCTTTTTGCTGTTGCGGAGTGCATTATTTTAACTTTTCCAAAGAAATTAATATTCTAATATTGTAGAGCAGCACTTTTTGTAAGTGTTAGGGGCTGAAAAAAAATGGCCATATTAAAATTCTGCAGCTGAAAAAAAGAGAGGCCATTAAGAATGACACACAGTTGTTAAATTTAGTATATATATTGTGTGCAGATGGACAATTCCTTTGTTTTGTTACATAAATCTTAGCTAAAAAGAACATCTCTTAACCTTTTAGGCCTGTGAATTTGATTCTGCTGAAAACCCTAATGATTTATAATAGGTGTACAAACAATTACTTACGCCAACAACTTATTTATTATCTACCTGGGAGTATAGATCACCGGTCTTGCAAGTTTACCACATCATACTGAAAATGAATCTTCCAGTTATCCTACAGGAAGCTTCATCAAAACTTGCTAGGCCGGAAAATCTCAGAGGCTGAAAGTGGCTTTTTAAAAAAAAAAAATCAGTTCCCTTACCAGCAGCTAAAGAGTTGCAAATTAATCACATCAAAATGAAGGAAGACAATGCTGGAGAATGGAGGATTTTCCACCTCTTGTACTTAGTGTCAGCATCAAGCACATGCTGACCAGGCCTACTGCTTTAGATGCAAGGTAAAAACTCCCACTACACTGTGCTTTAACCCCATCTTCAGAAGAGCACCCTTTACTGTGTCAGTGCAGCATTGCCTTGCTCCACACGGCGCCCATCTTTCTGCCTCACCTTTTGTGAAATTGACCAATTATAATGTCACATTATGTGCGGCTGAGCTATGGATGAATGTCTACTAAGCACCGAGTCGAAACTATCCAAACTAATTTTATTTAGGACTCTTTACAGCTGTCATGAAAGAAGAGACTTTTCTCCCATCAGTTAGGGCTGGCTTCTGAACCAATTTCTCATCCTCTTGTTGTTCTCAGTAAGCCTGAACACATGTCTTGCAGGTTCTGCAGAGTTTTAAATTGCTGGCTAAAATGCATGAAGTAATGAACGAAGGGAGAGATGAAAGATAATTGTGTTCTTTAGGTCCTGGTTTCAAAAGACACAACGCTGCAGTGAGCACCAGGAATACAGACCCATATCGAATATCACCCCTAACCAGACGCACTGGATGAATACTGACCACAAAACCACCAGGAATTGGATGTGTATCTACAACCCCTATCCTAGGTCACTGAAGAGCACTGATGCACAAGAGGCTACACTGATCTCCTGGAATTCCAGCACATATGATTCACCCTCTCACCATCACCCACCACAGTGCGGTACCGATTGTTCCAGTATTTCTCTTATTTTCCTCAAATAAACCTAAAAGAGCAAAAATTTGAAGCACCTAATGATTTATAGTAGATATTAGGAGATGTCCTTACAATGTGTTGGAGGGTATGCTGTTTTATATCACCAAACAGCTACAGGATAGATGACCCTTACAGAAAGTGTGAGCTGTATGCAACACTTTTAATATATTGCAGAGATATAATTCTTTATCCCAGATACTTATCTATTACCTACCGGGATGTGCTATTAATTCCTGGAAAACACTTTTTAAAAATTTAACCAGCACTTTATTTTAATCTCATGAAGTGAGTTTGGGCCGGGGTGGGGTATAACTGTTTCTGTTTTATCCTGTGAGCTCGATAATAGTTCTTAACTTCTTCAGAAATTACGTGGAATTAACATCACAGGTTTTTTTTTTGCAACAGGACCTTGAACAACTATTAAGAGGGCACAGGTCAATCAGAGTTCACAGTGATTCGGTCTGAACTGGAGTAAGTAACCAAGTGCCGGAAAACAACTCAAAGGCGACATTTATTTATGACTAACACGTGGAGCTGATGACATCATTTGGACGAACTGACACATAAGCATTTGTTCCCAGCTGACAAAGGCTTTTCCACGATTAAAAAAAAGTGCCCACACTCACGACAATCTCCTTCCCACAAGAAAGCAACTTTTCTAGAAGTTTCTATCCTTGCTGTTGAATTTGGGTCAGGCCCGGATTGACCCTTGCGCACAACACCATCCTAAAATAAAAGCTTCAGACCGCTCTGGAGTGTCTGTAGCAATTCCTCCTGTTCTTTAACTCTATTAGTCTCCCATTTCTTTTTCTTTTTTCTTTCGCTCTCCCTCCTTTCCAACGTGATCCTTTTTTTTTGCTCAATCTCTTTCTCACCTCCTTTCTTTTCCTGTAGAACTCGCAGATCACTAGGACATATGCTATATTTGTAAAAACCTGCTTCCCCCCCCCGAGCTGCTTAGATTTGCGCCCGTGCCAAATTGTCAGCACTGGCACCTGGGCCTACTGAAAGGCTTATCCAGTAGCAGTGCGAAGGGCACAGCATATGACCTGCAGTTTATATGACTGTAACACCTTTAGGTCAGAAGTCCCCTCAGATTTTTTATAAATCCAGTGGATATAACATAGCAAATAAGATTAAAGGAGCCTTCACATCACTGCACGACAGAATAAAAAAAGAAATAACAGCTGTTCGGTCCCTGCTGCCAAGGAAGAGGCAGGTAGCTAATACTAAAGACAGTGAAAGACCAGATCAGGGGGGCCACAGTGCTGCCTGCTAGTACTGGTCACATCAACAGCTTGGCAAGTGTCAAAGGGCGAGCTGGCTGTGGTGATGGCTGGTCACTGAGAGACTTCACTTTGAGCAAGGAAACAGAAAAAAAATAAGCAATATGCTTGGCATTAAGGCAGGGAACGATGGGTAAAATGCTTAAGAAGCTTTACAGGAGCTTTGCGGGCCTATTTCATATTTGCTTTTAGCAAACAGGGCTGCGCTGTGGCTCAGGCGAGCTGGCACTAAGCAGGCAGAATAACAAATCCCTATGCATATTCAAATGACTCCAACCCCTCAGATTGCTGAATCCATGCCAGATGTTGCCTGTGCCTCATTCACTGCACATGTGTCACATTACACAAAAACCAGATAATCATTACCAATGATTATAAGAGACACCATGTCCAGTCATCATATCACTTACATTTATGCAGAACATTTGTGACAGGGGTTGAAGGGAACAGAATGCAGCTGTCCAACATGAACTTCCTTTCAAAAAATCAAATAAAATGGCCTGCTGCTCGCTGACAGACACAGAACTGGAAGCAGCAGCTGGAGTTTTTTTTAAAGGCAATCACCAATTATGGCATCACGTATGTGATTAGGACAAAAAATTGCGGCAAAGGCTTTTAATTTTGTCAGGGAGGGGAGATACCCAGCTTAACTTGCTCATCAGATCATATTCGACTTAAGCTTCTATCTATCTGCTTACTGCAGCCCTCAACTCAATGCAATTGCCTCTAAAGCAGGCAAAGTGATGTAATATAATTTGTCTATAAACCCTATTGTTGCTTGTGGAAAATTATTTCTAGTGTTAAAATTTCCTCGTCATTTCCAGATACCAGAAATATTAGTAAAAATATTGTTTTTTAACAGGGCATTCATAAATTTAACTCTTTCATTTCATTAATAAGTCTCCATTATTCAATACATTTTAATATGTTTTATCCAGCTTCATCTGTTGAACATAGAATTTTTGATGTTAACAAATATACATTAATGTACAGCTTACTTAAATTTCACACTATAATAATGTTAATGAAACATATGAAATCCTTAGGCAAATGGGAGATTTCATTCAATGGTTTTAAATTTCATTCAGTCCCAGGTGCAGTTTTTCACTCACTGTAAATAAAGGGCCAAAGCGGAAGAAAGGATTCTTTCCCTTCGCTCGTTGTTCGAAAACAAAGCTATTAACAATAAATCTTATTAAACTCTTTCCCAGTGAGTCCTGCTGAAAGTGGTTATCACACAATTCAGTAAAGTGGTCGCAATTGGCTTCCAACCATCAGAGTGAATTCGCATTTCTATTTTAAATATAGTGATTTCAGTGTAATATAATTGCACATGTTTCAGTTATCAATTACATTGATTTAATGTTAGCAATGTTGTTGGGCAATATTGTACAGTATAGAGTAGCAGGGAGTTAAATCCCTTCCTCTACTGCACTCGATGAAGATCCTGGAATCTGCTGAAATATATTAGCTAACTGATAGTTGAATAAAATGTACAATGCTTGCTATAGCAGGTTTTCTATAACAAACCTTAAAAAACAATGAATTTATGCACAAATCATTTACTGTTCCAAAAAGTGACCTTCTTCAATATGCTTGTGACTTAATTTCTGTAATCCCAATATACAGGCTGTTATGTTTTCTATACTCAACTTGAACAGTCAACATTATTATGTTTGTACGAAACAATTGATATATAATTTAATCTAAAAGTTTTTGTTGTAAACTGTTGTACTGCTTTTCAATAATTTTCCAACTGTATAAATTTACGGGTCTTTGAGGAATTAAGATATTTTATTTGGACTATTTGTGCATTACAAACAGAAGAGCAGCCTAAAAAAAGTGTCGATTGTAACCTCAGTATTGTAGCAATGATTTCAGGATTTGACTCCATCATTTAACATGAAGAAAACTGTGGCCAAAGAAAGGTACCACGGAAATGGCCACTTTCAGAAAGGATATTGCACAGAATGTGTTTCGTTAAATGAAAACAAATTTTAACGTAAGCGCTGTCCACGAGATTCAGCTGCACTTTTGATATGGCATCTGAGTTCCATTTTGCTCCGTGGGAGCTCACTACACATTCGTATCAGGTGACAAATGAGCAATACTGCGCCGATGTGGACCAAAGGTTTGCTGATGTTTCTCAATCACTTCCAAAGAGACTTCCACTCTAACCATATCTGAAACCTTTGCACAAGTATTAATGGAAAATCCTTCCTGTCCAAGTTCACAGTCACCAAGTTGTTCCTAGATCTCTGTGATACTTAACGTTCCTAACACTTGCCAAATGGGAAACTATTTTGTAACATAACTGCATGAGTAAAATGGAATAATGTCACAGTTCTGGAGACTGTGAATAGATTAGTTTGAAGAGTCCAAATCATTGCTGTTTTCTAAATAATATCAAACTTTGATATATAATTTGTTGTAGGCCTGAGATTGCCACTCTATGCAAACATTATTTTTGCATCTGCTCCTTCTTTCTAGTGAGAATAAAATAAAGGCTGTTTAATATTATAGCTCATAATGTATCTTTTTTTAAATCTTACAATATGCAAAATTTATATTCAAAACAAGGCACTTCTACAAATACATATATTTTACAGGATTTAAACTTAAGGTTTTATGAAACCCACACGCCATTTTGTAAACCCACGTATTATTTTATATTTAGTTCATTAGAGGCTTAATTAAATCAGAAATTAAAATTGACATATTAATCTTCAATATTTGTTTATCTGCACAATTGGATCAACACGTGCAAAACTTACTTCAATGTAGTTCATGATGCATAAATAATCTTGTAGATTTGCTTATGCTTTCAATTCATTTATACAAAGTACGAGTATTTTACAATAAAATTGACACTTATTCCATCTTATTTAACTGTTTTAATGTTTTCACTCTGGTCTGCAATCACAGTTTAGTTCCTATTAAATTATCATGTCATTAAAATGCCAGATATAAAAATGAGGATGCAGAATGTTGCAGATCAGCCAATGTCTCCTTGTCAAGATATAATTAATAGAGGGGAAACATGATCACATCTCATGGGCACAGCCCTATCATCCTTATTGACGGACCTTTTATACAGTAAAAGTGTATACACAAAATTCCTGTGTATTTTTTAATAGATGATATATAAACTGATCTTGTCATATACAAACTTCAAAATAAACAATAAACTATGTATTCAAATAATCATCAACTGATTACATTAGCTGTCAAACAGATAACCATTTTTCAGTTAATAAGATAAATAATAACGCATTTGGATCTGCCTATCTCTGCTTTTACTTTTTAAAAAACAACAAGCACGGGAAAAGGAAGAAAAATTGGAAATGATCTAATAAATTTATTTCAATTAATAGTTGACAATGTGATTATGAATCAATTGTGAACATCTGTAGTAAGGTTTGCTTCTACAACAAACACATTTATACATGGTTATCATTGGGATTCATTAGCAGTTTATTTTCCCCCCAAAGATTCATAAAGGTGCTTATAATAACTGTGGGCCCTACTGGAACATTTTCTTCACTTAATGCAATATTCGGCATTTATTTCACGACAATTTCCTTCAGTTCTTTGTATGCACAAGGCTACATCTACTCAAGAAAAATTACTGTGCAAAGCACAATGTTGAAAGTTGGCTCAGCAATCTCATGCTAATATATTGCAATTTATGTAAATCACAATTAACTTAATGGACTCGAGTCAAAAAATATATGGCTTAGAGTTGAATGGTCAATTCCTTAAAGTTTTCACTGGAGCACAAATTAAACATATCTTGCACTAACTGCCTAATGCAGGCAGTAAACATGTTTGTGTGCAGAAATGCCATTTTATTAGATGTGTTTTTAGCTCATCTCTACATAAATGTCAAAAATCAAATATTCGGAGTGTTTTTTTTAACATACTGCAATGCTCACATCAGATTGCAGTGTTTTAAAGAAATAAAAATGATTTTTTCATAATTGTAGGAGAAGCGCAGTAATCAAAGATCAGATTTATTAATGCTCTTTGCAATCGTTTACACAGTAGCAGGTCTTAACACGAATTGTTTAAACTAAATGTTTCAAATGCAGTTGTGAATTTAACACATGCTAGTCATTTTGAAATAAACGGATTGCTTCGCGATAAATACCATTGAAAATGAAATGGTGTTTTTGAATTATTTAAACGATTTCACATGACAATGGTCCTGGTTACAACTTGAAATAACAGCATTTCATACAGAAAGGGTACAGTTCCATTACTGGGTGCTCTGTAACATATATATGGTTCTCTTGCTGATGGATAAAGCACATATAAAATGCACTATTGACAACATGTTGTTTAAAGAGTGACCACGAGTGTCCTTATAATGAGGGTGCACCCTTTAGAATATTTCCAGCTGTAAAGTCTGGTTAACTTAGTCTTAAATTTAATTTAATTACTTTACAGATAATATTTGGATTTTCTCTAATGGGATCATATAGTTTATATTTTTCACACATAAAGTTACTTCTTAATTTAAACTATGATTTGAAAGTCAAGGAAAGAGGTAACTTGAACAGTAATTAGGATTATATTTCAAACATTGACCTTATTGATGAAGAATAATTTATAGTTTTCCAATGATTTTCATTGTTTTATTGATGAATCAGTTCCAACAAATTAAGTTATTTGATTTTACTAATTAATTGCATAAATATTGCTGTTGTTCGTACATTTAAAATAGTCACATTGTTCTGTTATTATAAGAAAGGCATGTAGAAATGAAAGGTTTCATTAAGCAATGCAAATGTAAGTTTGCTTCTGTGTCTGTATTTATAATGATTTATTGATCTGCTCAGATAACGCAACAGACTCTGAATCCATTTTGAATGCAACCGTACAAAGGCCCTATCAACTTAGCTGTTTATTAAAATATCTAATGTATTAGAATCAGCAAACTTCATAGAACTATTACCAAGCCAAAGCACTCTTGATAATAGAGTAATATGACAGGAAGGGGATTTAACTTGTTTGCTCACTGTTAATCTTCAAAAAAAGTTTGAAGAAAAGAAGAAAAAAATGATAATAGCATTGATTTTTCTACCTACGTTAGATACTAAATGTACTTTAAAATATATATTTTTTAAAACTCAGCAGTTTTGAAACAGATTAAATATCAGTTTGAGGAGCATTTCCCTGACATCCAAGGAATATATTGTCAGGCTCAGTTCAAACATTAATCACATATTCTGTGAGATAGGAGCAGTCCTTTTGTTGACCTGCTCTATGTAAACAGGCACTGACATGAAAAAATATATTAAACCCTCTGTGTGTCTGATGCCTGTCAAATCAGGAGAGGTGCCGTTATCAATTGAAGGGAATCAGTGATACTGCTGGCAGAATGCGCCGTGCTGTACATATCTCCTGTTCAGTCCTGGGAGGCTACTATAACATTAAAGAATGGCTCTGTTACTGGCAGGAAAAAAAATGATCATGTTCAGCTTCAGTTAGATAAAAAATATATATTTTCTTTAGTTGCAAATTACAAGAAAGCCTAACGCTTTGAAATAAACAGTTAGAGAAGGTCGGTCTTGTTTCCTTTTTTCCTACCTTTGACACTTGGTGGCGTCTTATTTCGCAACCTTTCTCTGAAAATTGGACGGAATTCTTATTTTTTCATTCGTACCATTCCACACTGAGCATAATCTAACGCGGCCTTCTAAAAAAAAAGTCTTAAGTGCCATAGCTGTCGCTGAGCACTAAAACTCCTGCTAGATGCTCTCTATTTACAGTGCTTTCTTTCTTGTGCCTGTCCAGTGCAATGGTGTCCTTTTGCCTCACAGAGCAGCTGGACTGTGACCTTCAGGATTTCAGAAAAAGCATTCTTTCCAGACCCAGTCTCTCCCCTCCCACTGACACCATCCCATTCAGCGATACAGATAACTTCATCTACGGGATCATTGTATCAAATTCAATGGGCATCGCTTTAGCCAAAGCACAACACTGGACATGAAAGTTATGTCTCAATTTGTAGAAACCGATCGAGCAGTTGAAGGCCGAGAGTGGCACTCTATCATTCTGATGGAAAAAGAAACAGGCTAAAACTGTAACACTGCAAAACAAAACCGAAGTCCACCCAAAGTGTAAAGCCCAAGAAATAAAAGTTATTTATCTAATGAGTGGCACTGTGCCAATATTTAATGAGAACTTCAGGTTTCTTTTCTAGGATTCACAGCTTATATTTTTGGTTATACAGCATGTGTCACAAAACTGAACACACCAAGTTTGTAAAACGGCGTGAAAGAGAAGAAAAAGATGCCAAGATGTTTGTGTAGAAGGTGTGCTACCATTTGAAGGGATTTTGGTTCAAAAGGGAAGAAGTTTATACATTTGCGCTGGAGTTGCAAAACACTGTTGATATTCAAATGTTTATTGTGCAAAATCTGGGATAAGCTTCTGCCTGAGAGCCTCACTAAGTGCCTACAACTATTGCTAATTCTCCTCAGCATTGTAAGCGAGACAATAGCAGTAATCCCATTTCACTTTAAGAAAGCATGGTCTATTTTCTCCCAGATAAACCAACAACACTACCTCAGCACACACAGAAGAGGGTCAGCGATGGGGCTGTGTATTTATACTTTACTGCACTTTTGTGGCTTTTTTTTTTCTGGCTACGGTTAGCTCTAGCTGTTTTTGGAAGGAAAAATAAACGCAGGAAGATGAAAATATATCATGTAGTTTGGGAGAATAAATCAACATATACGAGGTAGAGATTTGCATGTAAACTGGGCGAAACAGCCAGAGGAGTTGTGGAAAACGTGTCAATTTTCACCTTTGCGTTTAATCAGTTTTACTTTACTGCTGTAGGATTTAGAAGACAGTAGATCGCTTTCTTCCCCTGTGTTTGCATCAGCAGCTGTCCGTCTGTCTCGTGTGATTGTGAAATGGCTTAATTTTAACAAGTTCAAAGAAATCTGGGTTACTTAATAAAATACGAAAAGTTCAGAAAGCAGTTTAGTAAACACTTGATACGAAGGTTTTTAGAAGTCATTATACAAAGTATGAAAATTTTGTATAGTATTATAACTACATCATTTTAAAAAGAATTGCCAGCTTTTTCACTTAGTAGAAGTAAAGTGTAATTAAACACTCTATAATTAGGTAACAGGATGCCTCAGTTCTTTGGCGCTGTAATGCAATGCCTCATAGAGTGATGTGGTGGGAACTGCCCTGATAGGTCAATGAGTTTATCCTGTGAGTAACTGAGCCATACAGATTAGGAGCATCCAAGGTTATGTGCTGAACTAGCTGATTTCAGTCAGAGTGTCAGTGAGGTCTTTCTATTTGCCCTCAGTGCCCTGGATTAGAGAGGGGGAAGCTAGCTCGGGTTCCTACTCTTGATAACTATCCAATAGCTCCTGCTGGAACCCCACGTGAGGGGACACAGATGAGGACAGGGTCGGGATCAGCTGTGATAAGCCCTATGGTCACTTAGCCTGCAGACACTTATTTTCAAGGCTCACTCGTGAATAGTGGCCACTTGAGAGAGGTACTGGAAGATAAATGGTGCCCGTGGAGCCCTAGCCAGTGAGAGTCAATGCATTTAGAAGGAGAGCGAATGGGAGAAAACTGGTGGGGAGACTCAAAAGAAAAATAAGGAGTCGTGGGATCGGAGTTTGCAGCTGGATTCTGAATTTTAACTCTTGCCACCTGGTTGAGGGGAGGGTACAAGTGGAAGCCAAGTGCTTCCTTAGAGAGCAAGAGGGAACAAATGAGGCAAGCAGACAGCTTGGGCTGCTTCAGCACCCCTCCCCGACGCAGCTGTACAGTGCAATTGAAGGAGACCAGGGAGGAGGTCTCAAATCGAGCCTTTTCACCAGGAAAGGTGTATAGTTTAGAAATTCTGAGATAGAAAATGGAGATAAAATCATATGGGTTGCAAAAAAATCCCAATATATTGTTTAGGCTTCCTTCTCAGTATAAAGAGCTGTCCATTCAGTTATTTATTTCAGATGCACTTGATAATGGCTCGGGTGAATATGACCTTTCCTAGATCAGCATTATGATAAACACTGTACATGGGCGTGGTAATGAATTTGTTGGGAGGCTGCTATCGGAAACAGGATAAAATTAATGTGAGAAAGCGCACACAAATCTGTAGGAGACTGTCCTTCATTCCCCAAAGTGGAGTCTGAACCTCCACCATTCAGTTATTAAAACAATTGTCTGTTGATTTTATGAATCAGCACTCGAGGAAGACAAGAATTTCTCTTCCTGTCCTTTGATGACTCCCCACTTTCCCCCCTCATCGACTCTGCTTGATGTTTATATGAAAATTACACCACTTCAGGAAGTCTAGCTTTTGCTTGCCACGGTCCTCACAGAGTAAGACGTGTGCACAAGAAGGTCAGCTCTAATATCAAAAGGTTTAAAATTAATGATTTTGAGCGAGGTAGAATTTATTGCTCCTTTGTTGCAGTGTTGAAGCGAGTTTCCTCCCTTCTTGGTCAAGCAGTGAAACGCTAACATTCCACGGGCAGTCCAAAGAACAAGAGACCTCAGTGTGCTGGAACCAAGAGTTACGAATCGCATTTAGAACAAACAAAGACTTTACGAGTTTATATTAAACCCGGAGCAATCATTATGTTTTCCAATCAATTCTTCTTAACCAATATTCAATGACTGATTAATCATTAAACAATCATTGCTCAGTTTCGCTAAAGTATTTTAATTGATTTATTAATACACTTTTATTAACTTCCCTCTACACTTATGCTCTCAGGATCATTCTTTGCAACATTTTTATACGGAAGGCCAATTATGCTACACAGTGCATGCGCCTGCAAAGCAGTTTCAGCTCCATGTCAATGCAAACTGTGCAATGTAATATGGGCATGAAGTCAGCTTCGGCAGATAGCAGGAGGCACTCTCACGCTACCGTTAGTCTCAGCTCCAGTATAACTCAACAGCAAAGCAAAGTTTAAGCCATTGTCACGCAGTTCATTTGACCACAGGAGAACTTTTGAAAGTTCCTGTATCGCCTTTAAAATAAAAATAGAAAAGACAGACTTGCATTTATATAGCGCCTTTCAGGACCTCAGGAAGTCCTAAAGCACTTTAGAGACAATGAAGTACTTTTGAAGAGCAGTCACTGTTGTAATGTAGGAAACACGGCAGCCAATTTGAGCACAGCAAGGTCCCACAAACAGCAATGTGATGATGACCAGATAATCTGTTTTAGTGATGTTGATTGAGGGATAATTATTGGTCAGGTTAATAGGAAGAACAACTCTGCTTTACTTCAAATACAGCCATGGGATCTTTTATGTCCACCTGAGAGAACAGGCGGGGCCTCGGTTTAACATCTCATCCAAAAGACGGCACCTCCAACAATGCAGCACACCCTCAGTACTGAACTGAAGTGTCAGCCTAGATTATGTCCTCAAGTCTCTGGAGTGGGACTTGAACCCACAATCTTCTGACTCAAGTGCTACCACTGAGCCACAGCTAACATAACGTTAGCAGACAGTTGACAAAAAGTCTAATTTTAATCATGCTCTTGACATGAAAATTTAACAGGCATTCAGAAGCTGTGTAGATGTGTGCAAGCTTTCTGTTTTTCCTGATTAGAGAACATTGCAGACCCAACAGTATAACTAGCAACACAGTATTCTAAGCCAGGCATCAGTCTTAAACCATTACTTTTAGTAACTGCATCATTAATGATCTTTTCCAGTGCAATGGAGGCTCTTTCTTTCAGGTACCCATGTTTGTCAGTGACATAGCAAGGAAAAGCAGCTATCAGCTTTGGCAAAGACTAATTGATCCTGTTGATAATTTGAACAAGAACTATACATCAGTATAAAACAGAATTTCCTATACTGTAGTCATAACAATTTTTTTTAGCAAACTTAACAGGAGAGTGAAATTCGTCCTATCACATGATTAAAATGAGGCGTTGAGTATCAAAGAGAAATATGTTTTCAGTCATCATATGTGTGCTTACTTTGAATGTTTACATTTGACCAACGTATAGAACTTTTGTGAGGTTAAAAACAGTGTGTATACCTGTAACTAGCAAAGTGTTAAAATATTGTAGAACTATGCTTGTTATTAAATTTCAAGCCAATTTTGCCCTTCGGAACTTAAAACATACTTAAAATATACGTAAGTTGCACAATGGTATAATTGAAATACATGAGCCATTTTGATGCAGGTGCAGTATAATGATAGAGACTTGGGGGAAAAATTCAGTTGTTTGCACCTCCCATTAGCGCCTTAAGAGGGCACTAATGGGGCGCAAAGCAACCAACACCCGGGCGCGGCGATGTTTGCGCCACTCACGAAATTAACTAGACATTTTGCGGCAGCGCTAAACACTGCCGCCACGATCACTTGCGCCGGCAGATCGTGACGTCAGTCGAGTGTGCAACACCCTGGTAGTGCCCCGGACTGGATATTGAGTGGCGCCCCCTGCCTTACTGCCTGCCGCTAGCAACGACAGGTTGAGGGCAGCGTTTTGCAGTCAGAAAGGGACAAGGGGAGCGCTATTTAAAGGCGACCGCTTCCTGCCTTTTTTTGTTGGTGACATTTGTGCACCACGCATTCTGAGAGAGAGAGAGACTTCTGGAGAGATTCAACGCTGTGTGAAGGAGTTTTGGGTACTGAGCGGCACTTTACGGGTTTATTTTGATATGCCTTTCCTTTCTTCGCCAGCACTCTGAGGTAACGCCTCGCTCTTCGGACTTTGCACTTTAAAACAGGTGTGAAGCACCTGATTTAGCGCTCCAATCACCTCCAGGGGCGATAAAAGCCAAGTTTGCTGTCGGAGGCGATAATTAGCGCCAGGCGCTAAACTTTGCGCACGGCCGATAATGGCGCCCCAAACGGGGCGATACTGAATTTTTCCCCCTAGATGTAGACAATCCACAAACTTAAATTCCAGCCACAATGCAGGAGACGATGTCACTGCACGTCTTATGATATCTGGTACTTGTTCAGTATGGTCACATACAACAAGATGCAACATTAAGATAACGGAACCTTTTCTGTGTAGATTAATTCAGCAGGCAACTTCTGCCTCCCTCTGGCTACTGGCTGCTAAGAATATGTCGGACAGAAGCTATTGTCGCAGCTCGTAGCCAGATAAATAATTGCGATTTAAGGGGGAAATGCAACCCTAATTAAATCCACAGGTTAATTGGCAGGTCACTTACTGTTGTAAGCCAAGAAGTTACTGTTGCTAATAATATGGAATAAGCATTTAACACACTCGTATGGCATTCCCTTGTCCGCTATTTCAGTGGCGATGCTATCTCATGACTAAGGTAAGTGAGTTAATATCTGTGTTAAAATACTGGTCAAGGAAATGTTAATGTACAAAGTATTTGTGCATTCACATCAATAACACTAACTGCTAAGCTATCATCTTTTTCTGTGTTTGCCTATTGAATAAATCTGCTACAACATCGGCCTGAGTATTTACTCGTGCGGGTTATGTAGGTGCGGGGGGCAGAGTTTCTGACGGGAAACCCGAAAGTCTGAGTTTCCCCACATCCTGTGGAGTTTTAGCTGATTGACAGGCTTGGCTTCCAGTTGGGCGGGGAGCAGGCCGCAGGACCAGGCCGCAGGACCAGGTAGGTCCGATCTCCAACCCCAGTGGGGTTCCGATCCCGGGGGTGGGTGGGGTCCAATTCCTGACCTTGGGGAGGGGAGTCCAATCCCCGACCCCGGATGACATTGTATGTGGCAGGTGGTCCTGATGGGGGCGGGGGGTTGGGGGGAGGGAGGAGTTTGGGGGGCCGGGATGAAGCACTGTTGCTCCATCTGGCCCACAACCAGTGCTGTAAAGGCACTTCCCTTCTCCTCGAAGCTGTCCTCGCCTTGCTTCAGCTGTCGGGTTTCCCGAAGTTAAATCAGAAGCTGCCAGCCTCATTAACATATTTAAATTGCCAACACGCCTGCTGGGAGCGGGTTGACTGCCCGTCTCTTGTCTCGCCTCTGTAAAACCTGGAAGCTAGCGGGCTGGAGCCGGCTTCCCGACACGTTTGGAATTTTTCTCCATTTAACCCCCACCCGCACCCACTCCCACGCGCTCACGCATGTTAAAATTCCCCCCCATAGTGTCCACAATTACATTCCCACATCCCATTACAAACACCTGTAGAATGAACTTGCATTTATATAGCGCCTTACACGACCTCATGACTTCCCAAAGCGCTTTACAGCCGATGAAGTGCTTTTGAATTGTAGTCACTGGTATAATGTAGGGAACTTTACCTGTAAGGCAAAGCAAAGGAAAAAGTATAATGACTGGTGGTCTGAAGGCACTAGATTTGTAGTAGATAACTCAATCTTTTAAAAATAGGTAATATTCATTAATATACCTCAAACTTCAGCTTATCGTAATTTCTCGGATGGATAGTCTAAAGTGGTTGTACAATGTATTTTTCTTCTTTTTGTGTCTCTATTGCCTTCCCTTCCTAATTGTGTCACCGTCCACCACGCATTCTCCTCTGGACAGGACAACAGGATAGTTTAGGCAATGGACACCTCCATGGCTGCTCTTAGTGACATGAATCAACTGAGCGGCCTGCGAGTGGCGCTGTCCAGGGAGAGTATAAATACTCGGGCACGGGCCCGGCTTGTGCAGGACATTCTTAACAGGAACTAGTGAAGGGCACAACTAGACCTCCATGTTGTAAAACAGTTGATTAAAGCTTTGTTTAACGCTTAGACCAAGTGCCTCGTAGTTTTCTTGCGTCACTTAGTTTAATCTGTGAATAGCCAGTGGAACAAAAGAATGAACTTGCATTTAAACAGCACTGCTCACGACCACAGGACATCCGAAAGTGCTTCACAGCAAATTAATTATTTTTGAAGTGTGATCACTCTTGTTTTGTCGGCAGTGTTACAATTTTGAATTTTCATCAAACTGTTTTCTCTCTCAGCTGAGTCACAGTGATTTCTGCAAGTGAACGTCCTTCTCTTGGATTTGAAGGCTACTCTGTTTTGATATCTGCCCTTAGAAGAGGTGCACAGCCCCAGGATTAACAATTACCCCACAAGCAGTAAAGGCCTTCCTTCGCAGGGTCAGGCAGCATCTGTGGAGAGAGAAACAGGGTTAACGTTTTAGGTTGATGAAACGTCGACTCTGTTTCTCTCTCCACAGATGCTGCCTGACTTGCTGAGTATTTCCAGCATTTTCTGTTTTCATTTCAGATTTCCAGCATCCGCAGTATTTTGCTTTTGTATTGGCCTTCCTTGTTTAAATCAGGCTGTACTACACTCATTTTAGAATAGTGGATATTAAACACAGATGAGGTTATACAGCTACTGATATATTTATTTACAGTCAAGGCACAAATCACTAAAATTGCAATATATAAAAATAAATACAAGGTGCAAGAACTTCTTCAGGTACAAAATGTAACTTATTAATGTTAATTAAATTAAATTCTGTCTATAAATGGCAAAATTCATTTGTTTTCATCCTTTTCCACTACTTTCAAAATTGTTGGATATTTGTAACATAACATAATACAGCATAATTTACTTGCAGAGGACAAAATGGAACACTTTGTCTGAGCAGAACACAAGAACTGCTGAATTGAAGCAAAATTCCTCCATTAACCTATTAATTTATTAGAAGTTGAGGTTTTGAATGAAATAAATGAAGAATTCACATACCGTACACAAATAAGTATTGGAGGTCATTGGGTTCACAGCAATACAGTAGGAAAATACACTTTTGTTTGCAAAGATTCCCTCTATTCTCAGATTTCGCGACAGAGTGGATCTATAAATTAACTTCAAACAAATCATTCACAATGAACAAACAGTTATAAGTTTAAGGTCTGCCATAGATATTTTCATGCGTTCGGTGGAACAGGTTACTCATGTAAGCATGCCTTGCGCCTCTTATATTCCAGAGTTAATTTGTCCCGCCCAATATCTACCTATATGATAGCAAACTCCAGTGATATAACAACATAATTTCCTTTGTGATCCGACCTGGATATTTGTGTCTTTCAATTATGGACTTCTTCAATCTTCTTAAATGTAGACTGAGCAAACACTTGATGGGACTAGACCATAAAGGGGTCGTTAAGCTGCTTTATTACACAGTAAGGTGAACATGCAGAACAGCAGTTATGATCAGACTCACTTAATTCAATTCGTACATTTTATCATTCTTCCCCACATCAGTGGGTCATCTTTCTTGACTTAAACAAGATGACTTCCAACCATCCCAAAGCAATTTTAACCTCTCGGTGAAAAACCCTCACAGCAAAATTCGACTTTCCGCATGGAGTCTCACTGAATGGAACCAGGAGCCACAGAATCAAACCCATCTCCAAACTGTGCTCTCATTTGATGAGGCTTCGGGCAGGGAACAAAGCCTCAGGGAATTACTTGTATGATGCCTTCTGGTCAAGATTGGATTTTAGCATGTTAACACGGTAAACCTGGCACTGAGATGTTATCCCAACCACATAACTTACATCATTATGGTTGTCCACTACAGAATTGGATATTAATAATAATTATATTAATAATACAACTTCCTAATTGGGCTGTAATTTGTGTTGGCTTACTGGCAGTAGAAGTAGCACTTTATCTGGAGTTCTTGGGTCTTTGCATTATGCTTGTCCTTGATTCTGCCTCTTTGCTCATCAAAAACATTCTATGGATCCGGCGTCTGTATAATAGTTCAAAGCACAAGAGCTTTATTGACTTCTTGGGTACCTCTTCAAATGTAGAAAAGAGGTATGGATTCTTTTGATTGCAGTTACGGGGCCTCTTTTCAGTGTCAGCACAAAGAATTTGCTTCAGTTTGCTGTTAGACTTCTCCACCAGCCCATTTATTTGAGTATGGCACAGCGTGATGCAGAATTGCTTGATATGGCACAGCTTCCACAGCTGCAGGACAACTGGACCAGAACATTGGTTCTCTGGTCAGACAGAGCTTCTTCTGGAGACCCCTCAAAATATTACAAATGGAGAATGGACAGTTACCGCTGCAGGACTGATGTGAATACATCTGCCTGTGGATATCTGGATATGCAATCCATAAGCATCAAGATGAATCTATTCCCCACCTCCTTAAAAACAGTGCCCCTCTCCCCGCGCCCCCCCCACCCCAGTATCTATATCCCCTTTTAAAAAGGTTTGTTGGTAAGGTATATGTAAAGTCTGTGGGTTGTACAGTTAATAACGACACAGACTTCAGGAATAACAAACAAACAGGTCTTTACTATTCGAAGGTCAGGGCGAATCTGCCCAAGGAATCATGCCACAACACTTATATACCGGTGTGGTCACCGTCAGTATTACAGTATACAGAAGCCAAACAAGTAGTGCCACACCTAAAGTAGTTCTCTTAAAGGTGAACGGTTACATACAATAGTTCTCTTAAAGGTAGACGGGTACATACACTACAATCCTCCCTTTTTAGCTTATTACATACAGAGTCCCCATTAAACATAACATATCTTCAACTTCATATAAAACAATTTACAGACATAGTCTCGGTGGGAAACAGTTCACAGGTTCAGTCTCTGCGGGAACAGTTCACAGATTCAGTCTCTGATCTTGACTCGGTCCGAACAACATCTCTTTGGTGTAGATGGTTCACATTGCTAGCGTGACTCCTCCATATCCTTTTCTTGACGTAACAGCTTGAACTTTCGTCCTGCTGAACCAGCAGTGCTGACTTTTACAACAACTGGGTTGCCTTGATATTTTCCTACTTCCCAACTGATTTAACTCCTTTCATAGGGTCCACGCATGATCTGGTAGAAGTGATAATATTTGCGATAGTTATCATCTTCTGCTTCTTCTTTTTATTTTCTGCTTTTTGGAGACTCTCGGGGCTCCCTTATCAGCTGCCAGCTGTAGCGCCACCAACTCTCTCTGTTCCTTCGACTTTAAGTGCTTCATCCTGATTTCGGCACTTTGGGAGTTTTCATCACAAACTGGGCAGACCACATCCTCGTAATATTCAGTGTCACTCAACAGGTCATGGTAATATTCGGGTTCGTCCTGAGTTAGGCCAGCGAGAGGGCCTTCTACTTCCTCCTTACCCATCTGGACGTTAGCTGACTGTGGTTCCTTCCCTAGACATCTTTCTTGAAAAGACTTCTTCATGCATTCATCTTCATCCCGCTCTTCCTGGGTTTCCTGCAAATCCTTCACTAATGACCTCATTTGTGATTTCAATACTTCCCCTTCCCTCGGGGATTGATTGATCGGGCTATTCAATCCTTCTACTGGAGCAGCTGTTTCAACATTCTGTTGTTCACATAGACGCGATTCAGCGTACTTTTGGCATCCCAGTAAAGTCTGTTTTGCAACCTCAGCTATTTCCCAAACTTTTGAGAGCTCCGAACTCCATCCCGTTGAAGATTGAAGCTCGTGTTCAGATTGTTCCCATTGCAGAGTCTTTTCCCTCAGCATATGAAGGAGTTGGCTGACCGTTAACTCTTCCACGGGAACACTGTGGATCAGAGTCTTCTCCATTTCATCCACCTTTTCCTCCAATGCTTCCACCTTCTGTTCCTCTTGTACTTTGGCTTTCAGCGCTCGGAAAAGTTGCGCCCTGATGCTCTCTAGCTCATGTTCAGGGACCATTCTTACAGTCTCTGTGTTTCTTACAGTTTCCTTTTCTTCCACTGAAAGGATTCCCAGTTGAATCTGTTCTTCAAGTTGTTGAACCTCGGACATTGCCGCCTCATATTTGTCTTGGGTTTCCTTCAATATTTTTATGAGTTCTTGGACATCTTGTCTTTCATGTTCTGCCATGTCTTTCACCTCTAATTTCTCATCTATGGATGGAACTTCTACCGATGAGTCTGTCTTGGCCTTGAGCTCATCAAGAATTTCCTGCAGCCTTTGGACTTCTTGCTCATGTTCAACCTTTAGTTGTTCATATGCTTCTACTGAAACTAGCTTTTCGGAGGTTGCCGAGTTAACCCCCTCCAGAATTGTAGCCTGGGCCTGTTCATACTGTTCTTTCAACTTCGCACACTCTGCTTGTAAGGAGTCGTAGAGAAGAACTGGAATAACATCCTGGCTTCCTGAAGATTCCTCTTCATTTGCTTCTTTCGCAATTTCCTGTTGGAGTTCAGCCAAGGCTGCTATGCTATCTGCCTCTCGAAGTCTCACTGCCATCAAATCTTCTTTATTCTTGCAGTCTATCTCAGCCATTTTCCGATTACTTTCATTTAACTGAGTGAGTAGTCCCTTATTCTGGGCTGAGAGATATTGCACCTTCTCATGTAGACCATAGCACTCCTTCTCTGCTCGACATAGCTGGTTACCCCATGGGGTATACCTTATGCCCCTGTGTGGAGTTTGCACATTCTCCCCGTGTTTGCGTGGGTTTCCTCCGGGTGCTCCGGTTTCCTCCCACAGTCCAAAGATGTGCGGGTTAGGTTGATTGGCTATGATAAATTGACCCTTAGTGTTAGGGGGATTAAAATACGTGGGGTTACGGGGATAGGGTGGGATATGTGTTGGTGTAGGGGTTACGGGGATCGGGTGGGATATGTGTCGGTGCAGGCTCAATGGGCCGAAATGGCCTCTATCTGCACTGTGGGGTTTCTGTGATTTCTGTGACTGCTGATTTGGTTCTGTGTTTCAAGTTCCAACATCCTTTGCTTAGCTTCTTTCAGTTTCACCCCTATAAGCTCCTCTTGCAACATGGCCACATTATTCACATCAGGTAAAGAAGCGTTTCTCTTTTCCATGTCCAAGATTTTTTTCTGCATATCTTTAAGTGCACACTGCGATTCAGCTTCTCTTAACCTTGCCTGCACTAGCTCCGTCTCCAATTGCAGAACAAAATCCTCAGTGTAGCGTGGTTTGCCTTTATGCTGTATCTCTAGATCATGCAAATATTCTAACTCCTGAACATCATAAGGGAGATGTGATCGGTAATTGGTCCCGATGGCTCTATGGTCGCTCTTTGCTTGAGCTAGCTGCCTCTGCTGTCTTTCCAGGTTCTCCCATTCGGTGTCCCAGAACTTTTCCATTGTTTTCATCTCTTGTACGAGACGGTAGCTCAACTGTTCTAATTGTTGTCGTACTTTGAAATAAGTTTGAGTCCGAGTTCGGTGTTCTTCCGTCGTGGATAAGTCCTTAACTTGAACAGGCTCAGAATTCTCTGTCAAACTGGAGTTCTGCTCTGAAGCTTTATTCTTCTCAGTAGCATAAGCCTTTATGCATGTCTTCGTTTTCTCCACCATAGTCGGCAAGTTCATTTTAGCCTTGTCTTCCATATTTGAGTTGGTCTTATCGTCATCCGTTTCAGAATCTGAGCTGATAGCTTGCACCGAGTCCTCACTCATTATGGCTTTTAGATAGTGCCATTCCATGTCTATTTTCTTGATCCACTCTCGTCCTAGAAGTGGTGGTCCTCCCTCAGATAATACGTACAAGTTCATTCTTGGGTGTTCTTTACCCCTATCTCTCACCTTGACTCTTATCTTCCCCATGGGGTATACCTTATGCCCCATGTATGTCTGCAATACGAACTTGGTATTTCTTAAGGGTATGTGAGAGAATAGCCGGTGGTAGTCCCTTCGATTTATGACTGATAGAGCTGATCCAGTGTCCAACTCCATTCTTACTTGGACTCCAGCTATTTTTAGTATGACCCAGATAGTTTGTAGGTCAGCTTCCTTACTCACATTGTGAATTCTCAGACTACCCAGCTCCTGGCTGTTTGGGTCTGAGTCTGAATTCTGTTCGTCTGAACTCTTCTCAGCCACCTTGTGTACCTTGTTGTACTTTTCTTGTGGTGGCTTCCTTTGGTTGTTGGTCTTCTTCCCTGACCGGCATACCTTAGCGATGTGACCCAGTTTGCCACATTTCCTACATTCTTGGTTCTTAAACCAGCATTGATTCTGGTCGTGTGTTGTCTTCCCACAACGATAGCATTTTGTTGTACTTGAGGTAATTTGGTCCACCCCGAGTGCCGCCGCCTTTAGCTGCATTTCCGCCGTTCCTTTCGCTGCGGCTTCGTGCGATGCGGCTATAAGGACAGCCCTGTCAAGTATGAGGTCGTTCTCTTCGAGTAGTCGCTTTTGCGTCCCTTCTTTGGACAATCCACATACGAACTTGTCTCGCAGTGCCTCTGTCAGATTCCCTCCGAACTGGCAGTGTTCCGCTAGCCTACGCAGTTCGACCAAGTATTCCGTGTTGCTTTCGTCTTTCTTCTGCGTTCTTGCATAGAATTTGGATCGTTCAGCCAGTATCAACGGTGTGGGGTTCAAGTGATCCTTCAGCACTGCTACAATATCATCGAAAGTCTGATCCGTCGGTTTAGCTGGTGAGGGAAGATGCTTCAACAACCCGAATGTTTTCGCACCCATCATGTTAAGTAAGGTTAAAGCTTTTTCATCCTTAGCTATTTTGTTAGCCTTACAATGTATCTCAATACGTTCCACGTACGTGGCCCAGTCTTCTATCTCAGAATTAAAATCGTTGATGTCCCCCCGCTTAGGCATCTTCCTTTCCTTGGGTACAACACAATTTTTATTTATTTATTTTTTCCTAAGATGGTGGCTTTTCCCGCGAAAATGGCGGTTTCCCGCTCTTTCCTTCTCTCCCCGCCCACTTCAATGGCGGTTTCCTGCTTCTGTCGTCTTCGCCGCCTAATGGCGGCTTCCCGCGTTTCTTCCCTGGTGGAAGGGGTACGCTTTCCCCACAACGGACAGGTTCAGCCGCTGGGCTGGCTCTCGCACAGCTCCCCTTACTCGGCTCTGTCTTTCTCTCTCCCGCACGTTCGGTTCTACCGGCGCTGGGTACCCCGTTGGTGGAGGACAGTTCAGCCGCTGGACTGGCTCTCGCGCAGTCTCTCTCCCCTTGCTCGGCTCTGTCTCTCTCTCTCCCACACACTCGGCTCTACCGGCGCTGGGTACCCCGTTGGTGGAGGACAGTTCAGCCGCTGGACTGGCTCTCGCGCAGCCTCCTTTGGTCGGCTCTGCCTCTCCCACACGCTCTGTTCCCGTTCGCCTCCCAGCCCTCACGCAGTCCGGTGCTTCCCTCCCCGGCTGCGGCTGAGTTTCTCTCTTCCCGCGCCAGCTCCCGGTCTCAGCGCTTCGTGGCTTCGGTCGCTGCCTGGCTTTTTCCCGCCGATCGCGGTCCGGCTGTCTCACGACGCCGTTGGACCCGACTTTCTGACCGGCTCCGCTTCCCCTCGACCGTGGTCGAGTGCACAGCCCTTATCCTCCGGATATTCTTTACACTTTCCCCTACTCACAGCCTCCGCGGCCGCCTTGTTTCCTGCTGATCGGCTCACTCCGCACCGTGGTAGAAGGGTAGTCAGTGCCTGTTGCTGATGGAAGCTTTTGTTGCTAAAGTCTTCCTCCTTTCTATTGCTGCAGCCTCGTGTTTTCTTCCAGCAGAACGACGAGGGCGGTTGCCTCTCTTCGACGCTCTTTAGTTGCTTTGGTAGTCTTGCCGCAGGGTACGATCGGACTCGTCGCCACTGTAAAGTCTGTGGGTTGTACAGTTAATAACGACACAGACTTCAGGAATAACAAACAAACAGGTCTTTACTATTCCAAGGTCAGGGCGAATCTGCCCAAGGAATCATGCCACAACACTTATATACCGGTGTGGTCACCGTCGGTATTACAGTATACAGAAGCCAAACAAGTAGTGCCACACCTAAAGTAGTTCTCTTAAAGGTGAACGGTTACATACAATAGTTCTCTTAAAGGTAGACGGGTACATACACTACAGTATAGAGATTATAACCTCGCTTTGGTTTGATTTCCTTGTTTACCCTTACTGTGACAATGGATGGACATCTTAAATGTTGTGCCGCATCCTTCAAAAAAAGTCAGATAATAAAATGCAGTGGCAAGCAAAGCTTTGAACCCTCTCCCCCTTGCTGTCCAGTGAATGGAATGCTTTACACTATATCTAAGATACTACTATCCATCGGAACAGTTCTAATTCCTTACAAATGATTTATTTCAAACTCATTGTTGAGCAAGTATCCCTTCCATATACCTGGAAAATCTCCTTGGCTCTTGCTGTGCCACATTGTCAGTTTGCAACGCCTGAATTCACACGTCATTTGCAAGGGGTCAGTCTGAATATTAAGAGAATCAAGGGATATGGGGATAGTGCAGGAAAGTGGAGATGAGGTCGAAGATCAGCCATAATCACCTTTCTATATTTCTTAAGGCTAAAGGGATCAAGGGATCAAGGGATATGGGGAGAAGGCAGGGACAGGGTACTGAGTTTGGATGATCAGCCATGATCTCATTGAATGGCGGAGCAGGCTCGAGGGGCCGAATGGCCTACTCCTGCTCCTATCTTCTATGTTTCTATAATCTTATTGAATGGCAGAGCAGACTCGAGGGGCCATATTGGCCTACTCCTGCTCCTATTTCTTATATTCTTATGTTCTTCTATCTACTGGACCTTGGGCACAGCCCACTGGTTAAAATGTCCCAGATTCCCTCTTCCCTTGTTCAATTGGTGAAAGTCTTCATTCCTGTACAATGTTGTCAGTGTCCACCACAGCCAGCTCCATCAATATTAAATTGATTTGGCTGTGCTTTTCAGCCCCAGTCTGACTGCAAGTAAGCGCACTTCATTAGGATCTAGATTATTTCCTAATAACAGGTCATATAGTAACATTGCTACAATTCCTACTATGTGATTACCTTTCCAAAACAGACAATTCAGTTGTGTCCTTGTTGATGGCACCTCATTTGTCTGTAACAAAACATGAATGCAGCAATTCTTCCCTCTAGATACCGACTTGATCATCTCATACTAGATGGGGTCCAATCAAAGTAAGACTGTCAGTGTGACTATTATTGCTCCTGTAAGGGCCTTGAATTTCCACCGTATTTGCGCCCAGAGACACGTATAACCTGGGCGTAAACCAATTTTGGGCATAAGTGAGTTACACGGGCAAGTACAATACACTCAAATCTCCTCGATCTTTTTAGGGGCATCTCTTGATCCCTCCACCTAAACGCACCACCAATAATAAAACAGGCCATGACCCCAAGCTACGGAGCCTCATATACAAGTCGCTGCAATTGCGCTTGCTCAGGTGCAGCAGGGAAGTCATTTTTCTGGTGTTTTATTGCAATATTTTGAGCATTTTTTAAATCTCTGTTCACTGAGACCTGCATTGGATGTTCAGTTTCTTTTAAAGCACTTTTACGGCATAAGCATGAGTCACATTCAAAATTGGAAAGTTTCCTCAATCACAGGTTCTTAAACATGCTGGCCTAGAAATTCAGTTTGGGCCCGCCAGCTGGTTTGCGCCCAAAAGTTAGCGCTGGACGGGGAGCCATTTGCGACCGTCAGAAATTCAGTTTTTGCGCCCCAAGTCAGAACCGGGCGCTATTCCAGGGTGTGGCCGCCCCCGCTTGGGGCGCTGAAACTGAATTTCAGCGCTGTAGGCGCCGCTGCGCCACCCGATGCGGCGCGGCAGGCTGCGGTACTGCAGGCCTCCTCCTTCTCTTAAGGTGGAGGTGCCTGCAACGGGGAGATCGCCGCTGGATTGTGCCGGCAAATGAGCCCGGCACCACGGAGAAGTGCCGGGCTCGCGGAAAGCAGCTGGCAATGCCGCGGGGGGGGTGGTGGAGGAGGCCGGGGAAGGAGGTCCGGGCAGGCGGCCACCGAAAAAGCGGCCGGCCGCACCTCCACCTTTATGCGCCCCACTAAGGCTGCAGTAAGGCCCTGGTCTCCAGATGTAAGTAGCGGCCGCCACGGAGGAGGCGGCGGCAACTGAATATGGGGGTCGGGCCGGCATCGGGGCGGAACCGGGGCACTGCGCACACCGATGACGTCATCGGTGCCGGCGCAGCGCTACCGGCTACCGCCGCCATTACCGCAGCGCTGAATATCAGCGTGAACTCCTCTATTGGCACAAAAGCCCTCTTTGGGCGAAAACTGGGCGCAAAGCCAACCGAATTTCTAGGCCGCTGTGCCTGATGTGCAGGAGTTAATGGTTGAATGAGCAGAAACTTTAATTTTCATACTCAAAGAAGGAGGGGTCGAGCTTCTGCTTGCTTTTGCTGGTAATAGCAACACAATCCAGGTGAAGTCAACAAAACCAGCGCAAAAGATCGGGGAATTCTAAACGTTAAGTGAGTTATGCCCAAAACCACTTACGTTTGTGTTTTCTGCGATCTTTTCCACTGGTTTAAGATTCAATTCACCTGAATCCTGGATGAGTGCAGCTCCAACAACCCTCAAGAAGCTCAACGCCATCCAGGACAAAGCAGCTCGCTTGATTGGCACTCCATCCACTACCTTAAACATTCACTCCCTCTACCACTGGCGTAATGTGGCTGCAGTGTGTACCATGTATAAGATGCACTGCAGCAACTCGCCAAGGCTTCTTCGGCAGCACCTCCCAAACCTGCGACCTCTTCCACCTAGAAGGACAAGGGCAGCAGGCGCATGGGAACACCGCCGCCTCCAAGTTCCCCTCCAAGTCACACACCATCCTGACTTGGAAGTATATCATCGTTCCTTCATCGTCGCTGGGTCAAAATCCTGGAACTCCCTCTCTAACTGCACTGTGGGAGTACCATCACCACACGGACTGCAGCGGTTCAAGAAGGCGGCTCACCACCACCTTCTCAAGGGCAATTAGAGATGGCCAATAAATGCTGGCCTTGCCAGCAACGCCCACATCCCATAAACAAATACAAAAATAATCGGGCCCCGCCCACAAAACTAGCCACGCCCCCCCCGGTCAAAATGGTGAGATTCTGCCAATTGCGCTGGTTCAGGAAGGCAGCACCTCTCAGGCTACCAACGGGAAGGTGGCGCCCACGTGTAATAATTATTTATTCTATTTTATTGTAACAGATCATAGTTCAAACATGTTGTGTATGTAATAGGTATGTTACTTTAAACCTATGGCCAGGGCAGCACTACTTTGTAGGGCGTAGTGATACCGTAGTACCACTCCTGGCCATAGGAGTATAAATAGTACTGCGGGTACTGATCTCCCCTCAGTTTCCCGCCTGTTGGTATTAAGTAAAGACCTACGTTGAATCTTCCAAGCTGTCTTGTCATTATTGCATTAAGTATAGACACATACTTTATACTGGCGACGAGTAAGGTTCGAACTCACCAGTACACGGTGCAACAAAGGAACGGTAGCAGTACGGAGAGAGAAGGAGAGAGGCTTCTTACCAGCCAGCCTGCAGAGTCCAGCGTCGACCGAAGGAGGCCACCCAGCACTCCGGGTTTGGGAGGAGCGGCAGCAACGGAGCGAGAGAGAGAGGTTTCCAGCGGAGGCTGCAGCAGCTGAGAGAAGAGGCTGAACGGGTGCTCCAGCCACGCGGCAAAAGTCCACCCAGGGCCAGGTAAACTGAAATCCTTCCCGGGGAACAGGAGCTGCAAGGGCCTAAAATAACGACGCTGGAGAGAGGTCGTTGACAGCAGAGGGAGAAAAGGCGGGAAAAACGCCATCTAATGGAGAAAGCGGGAAAAGTTTTTTTTTCTCTTCAAAAGTTTAAAATGGCTAAAGAAGGTTGTTTGTCAGCATTTGTTGAGGACACAGAAGAGTGGGATGCCTATATCGAAAGGCATGAACTTTATTGCATAGTAAACAAGGTGGAAGATGACCAAAAGGTAGCAACCTTATTAAATCTTATGGGGGCAAAAACATACGGTCTGCTGCGGAATCTTCTTACTCCAGCAAAGCCAGCAGACAAAACGTACGCCCAAATTGTTGATACGTTAAGGGAACATTTAAACCCTAAGCCACCATTTATAGCGGAAAGGTACCGCTTCTACAGACGCGACCAAAGGAATGATGAGTCGCAGGCAGCCTATTTAGCTGAGCTCAGAAGGTTGTCCAAGCTCCTAACGATTAATACACACAAGGGACTGTACCAGTACAATCGCCTGGTATTTGGTGTGGCGTTCGCCCCGGCAATATGGCAGAGGACCATGGAATAGGTCCTACAGGGCATTCCAGGAACGCAATGCTACCTGGATGACATCCTGGTGACAGGACAAATGGATAACGACCACCTCGCTAACCTGGAGCGAGTACTTCTGCGGTTACAACAATACGGACTCAGGGCGAACAAGCAGAAATGTGAGTTTTTCCAGGAACGTATCTCATACTGTGGTCACATTATAAATAAGGAAGGCCTGCATAAGTCCCCGGAAAAGATCGAGGCAGTAGTGAAGGCCCCGCCCCCTGAGAATGTATCTCAGTTACGATCATTCTTAGGCCTTATAAACTATTACCATAAGTTCCTCCCGAATTTATCGTCCATTTTACATCCACTAAATTCATTGCTGCAAAAGGGAGTCTCCTGGAATTGGGACGAAGCGTGTGAGGCTGCTTTTAAAAAGGGTAAACAACTCATTACATCAAAGGAAGTGCTCGCACACTTTGACCCAAAAATGCCAATGAGGTTGGCATGTGATGCCTCCCCATACGGTATAGGGGCAGTGTTGTCACACAAATTTCCCAACGGGACGGAGAGGCCAATAGCATTTGCCTCAAGGTCGTTAACTACAGCCAAAAGAAACTATGCGCAAATCGACAGGGAGGCCCTCAGTCTGGTGTGGGGTGTAAAAAAATTCCACCACTACCTGCATGGGCAACGTTTCACACTACTGACGGATCATCAACCGTTGGTGTCGATATTTAATCCAACAAAAGGGGTGCCCCTGATGACGGCCCAAAGGCTACAGAGATGGTCACTGTTCTTAGGAGCACACCAGTACCTTATCGAATATAAGGGTACCAAACAGCATGGCAATGCGGATGGCCTGTCGCGGCTACCCTTGCCGGCTGAGATCGAAGAGATAGTACAGGACCCCGTGGAAATATATCATACGGCTGTTATGGAACACTTGCCCATCACCAGCCAATGTATCGAGCGGGAAACACGGAACGACCCAACATTGGCAAGGGTTTACGAATTAACTGTGAAAGGCTGGCCGGCGCAGGGTGACGCATCATTGCCGGCGTTTTCGGCAAGGAAGGACCAGTTGTCCGTCTGCCGGGGCACATTGATGTGCGGAGCCAGGGTGGTGGTCCCTCAAAAATTACAACATAAAGTGTTGCAGGACTTACACAAAGGTCATCTGGGGGGTGTCAAAATGAAAAGCCTCGCCAGAGCCTACGTCTGGTGGCCCGGCATTGACAGGGACATTGAGGAAGTAGCAAAAGCGTGCCAAGGGTGCCAGATGGTACAGAACGTACCACCACAAGCCCTCAACGCCGTGGCAAAGGATCCACGTGGACTTCGCTGGCCCCTTCCTGGATGCGATGTTCCTTATTGTAGTGGACGCCCATTCAAAATGGCCGGAGTTCATAAAGATGTCATCAACGACAGCCGAAAAGACAGTCGCAGTCTTAAGGACCATTTTTGCCCGAAACGGGGTGCCCGAGCAAGTCTGTTCGGACAATGGGCCACAATTTGTGGCAGAAGAATTTCAAGCATTCCTAAAAAGGAATGGAGTGCGACATTATACGTCCGCACCATATCATCCGGCTACAAATGGGCTGGCAGAGCGATTTGTACAGACTTTTAAAAAGGCCATCAAGGCAATGGGGGAAGAAAGGTTGCCACTACAACACAAGGTGGACAACTTCCTATTCGCATACCGTAATGCTGCACATACGGTGACCAACCAGGCCCCCACCGTCATGTTCTTTAATAGAAGGTTAAGGTCTCGCCTTGAATTGCTCAGACCAAACATTCGGAGAGGTGTGGAAAACCGAGTATTTCGTAGGGCTCCTGACAGACAGACACGGAGCTTCGAGGTGGGGCAGCAAGTGTTGGCCCGTGATTATAGGAATGAAAAGTGGCGGTCTGATACGATAAAGGCCCGCCAGGGCCCCTTGATGTACACAGTTGAGACAGGGGAAGGCATAATCAGACGACATGCTGATCAACTTGTGGAGTCCAGAAACCCAACTGATTCACTACCTCAAACGTCTCAGCACATTGTTACAGCGGAATCACGGCCCAGCTCGTCGTTACAGAGGTCTCAGGATTGCAAGGAGTTCAGCACTCCAGTGATCTCCACGGCACAGGATGTGCCATCAGACACCGACGAGTCCAGCGATGAAGGGGTGACGGAAGTACCGCCGCCTACACTGAGACCGACTAGAGAAAGACGTTATCCTAGTCGAGACAGGAGGCCTCCTCAGAGACTGAATCTATAACATGTTTCTGTTTATATATATATAAGTAGACAACTCTTGATGTAAATATGTTATGTATATTGTGTTACCAAATGTTATTAGCCCTAGTTATGGGGCATCTATTGACTTAATTGCACGGGTACATTTTAATTAAAAGGGGAGGAATGTTGTGTATGTAATAGGTATGTTACTTTAAACCTATGGCCAGGGCAGCACTACTTTGTAGGGCGTAGTGATACCGTAGTACCACACCTGGCCATAGGGGTATAAATAGTACTGTGGGTACTGATCTCCCCTCAGTTTCCCGCCTGTTGGTATTAAGTAAAGACCTACGTTGAATCTTCCAAGCTGTCTCGTCATTATTGCATTAAGTATGGACACATACTTTATAAAACATAATTCCAGAATGTGGTATGCCCACTAATTCTTGATTCATGTGTTGAAATGTTTCCCATAATCATGAATTGTCTCCACAGGAGGACTTTCACCATCCTGAATGTACTGCAAAATCAAAAACCCAGTGTCCTGTTTCAGCAGTTTTTTCAACCATTTCTCCACAGAAAAGTATTTGGCAAAAAAAAGTTACCTTGGCTGCTCCGTCTAAGATGGTAGGCAGTTAAGATAATGTTGTTTCCTCCTAGATTGCTACTAATATGCAATTCAGTGGCATTTCTTCATAACTGATGGACACCTCACACCCATTGTGTTGGAAGGCTTTTGATTTCTTCCTCACTGTTAATGGTCAGTGAATAAAGCCGAATGTTAGATACCTAAAACAGTCCAGCTTTGGCAACAGAACTTGCAGCTGAGGCTAAAAGGTTCCAGAAAAGGCAGGCTCAAAATGTCAGGATGCAAAGAAATTCTGATGTTTAAGTTAAGCGAGGCGACTCACTGAAGTGCGGTAGCATAATGTGTACATTAATTTTATACAATTACACAAAGATTAATTTATCTATTGAATTAAGGGAATCTGATCACATCTGTTACTCTGTAACTTACTATGCAATAAATCAGTTTAACAATTCAATCCTGGACTTTCCTCATCTAGTCTTAACTCGGTTCACTTTAAGGGAGATTGTAGAAATACACGTGCAGACGACAGAGATATCTGGTTCAGGCCACAAGGGGATTTCTTTGTTACACCTCCGGATCACGCTTTTATATAAGAAGAGATAGAACGGTGTGTACCAACTTTTATAAAAGGAAGTAACACTGATGCTACTGAGAAGGTAGCTATGGCAGGCTCGAGTTTGTAACATCTAGATTTATGATTTTGTCAACAGGTAGCACAGAGTACAAACCTCCCGTGTCCCCCCATGTTGAACAAACAGAAATTTGCAAACTGATTTGTTCCATATTAGTTGCAAGGTTGAACCCTTTCCTTTAACTGGAATTGATTTAATAATCAGTAAATTGGCCTCTGACGGTGAAGCTTTTAGATGTCTTTAGACACTCAGAAAGCATCTATTCTTATGGATGTGGCGTTCCTGTAATTTTCGATTAAAAATTATTTTTATCCCTGATAATTTACATTCTTGCCCTTGTGAAGCCCGAGAGCCCATCATTCAGAGGCTGGTGGAGGGGACTTTGAGGAGAAAAATGAAGAGGGGCTTGTACAAGTTCTCTCATGAACAGGGCCCATTGCCAAAAGTACAAATTTTCATGGCAAGAACTCCTTTTAATCAGGCAGCTTGCCAGCTGGTTCTTCTTTCTGTTGTGGTAGGCCCACAAGGCATGTTTCTGCAAGCCTCTGCCTCAGGTGGACAGAAATCCCCAGCGCAGGCCAGGGTGTCAACCTTCCACCTGTAAATGAGCAGAGAGTAGAAATACTGCCTGGGTCACGGGGCATCTTGGGGCGGACGGATGTCCCGCCAAGCGGGGGATGCACCCTAACTGGTGATTAACAATGGCTTGGGTTAAACATTTAAATATTAAGGAAGTCTGACTGTGAATTTGTTACATGTTGCAACTGTTTTCTAGTGCAGCTTCAGTCATAACATTTTTATTTTTAAATGTTTAACAAGAATTTGCTGTGTTCTAACCTACTTAGATTCAAATTATTTTCCCCCCATTAGACAAAATCCCCTTTTCCCCCAAGTGATGCTTATAAACAGATATATTTCTTAAATTACCTAAATACAGATAGGTATTTTTAACCTTACCCATCAGATGGGAAACGGCTGGGATTGGATCAGTCGCTTGTCTTACTCCTCGCCCGATTTTACTTTCCATTTACTTGAATGTAAATGGCCAACCGATCCGATCCGATCCGATCCGATCAGTTTCTTGGCAGGCGGGTAAGGCTAAAATCTCCCCATAGCCTTGCGATGCTGGATGTATGAGGAACATAGACATGTGAGGGCTTCATATGTAAGTTGCAGCTTGAATGTGTGCCCTGCTGGAGTATGGATATGCATGGTAAACCATGGAAGAGCTATAGGGCTACCTGAGGATTTTGCATGGGCCAGCAGTAGCTTGACAGGCTGCTCTTTGTCACATGCATACTTGGGCTATCTATCTGGCTTATGGTACTGTTAGGTAGCTATACCGTGGTAGCTTTCTTAATGTATGCGATCTCCTTCAGCATCCGTTTCTAGATCCTGTGCTGACCCTGACCATTACCTCCTGTCAGATATGTTGTGGATTCTTGTGGACTGTCAAAATAAGTAAGACTCTTCACACCCATCTCATGCAGCAACACCTCCACTTTGTTAACTTTGGATCTTGTTGCCCACAATATGTCATTTGCAGTCTTTTGTGTTAGCCCTCCACATATTTTATCAGCGCACAACCTTTACCTTCCACGCATGGCCACTTACCTTTAGGTAGTTACATCCTTTTAACTGGCTTTATGTACAAGCAACAGTGTCAGAAATTGCAAACCCTGCAAGAAGCATATTCCAGTCAGGATGTCACTTCCTAAAAAATGTCAGTAGGAATTGGTCAGGCAGGATAATTGACTGCATCATTTTACCTGGTGTTGACGTAAGCTTAAAGGGTTTGTAATGGTCTGCACCTACTTTGTCAAATCTTTTGAAAATGGGCAGCACCTCAAGGTATTTACAATCAACCAGGACCTTTCAACGATTCCCTCATAATGACCATCAATGCCTCATAAATCTCCCTTGTCTCTTTTAGTGCTGTGGAATAAATATCAGACTACCTGGTGATTTTTTTTATTGAGTCTTTTAAGCCTGTCTAGGGCTTCTGTCTAGCTGGTTATCACAATTTAATGAGGATGTGTTGCTCGTGTCTTCTCTAGTGAATACTTGGAGGAAGTAATCATGTTATGTATTAATTATCTTCTGCTCTTTCTCAGTTTCAGCTGAGATGTCAAACTTCAAAATGTGACACTTTGTTCGAGACCTTTCAAACAAGTATTTAAAAGTTTGGGGAGGAGCCAGGGATTTATAAACAGAAACTAATTTACAAGCAGAGAGACAATTCGCTTCTAACTGACTTCAGGATGGCCCAATTATAGCAACCATACCATGTGGCCTTAAAGGGCCAGGTTGTGGCCACACAAATCCGCCTTTCTAACAGAATAATACATTGCCAATGGTCTGGAATGCACTGCCTGAAAGGGTGGTGGAAGCAAATTCAATAGCAACTTTCAAAAGGGAATTGGATCTCTGCTTAAAAAGGAAAAAATTGCATGGCGCTGGGGATAAAGCTGGGGAGTGGGACTAATTGGTAGCTCTTTCAGAGGGCTGGCACAGGCACGATTGGCTGAATGGCCTCCTTCTGCACTGTATGATTTTATGATTCTATGATAGAGGACAATGCCTCTGTCTGGGCCTAGAAATTCAGTATAGCCACTTTTGGGGCGGTAAAGTCGGGCGGCCGCTAAAGTTTGCGCCCGCCGGAAAGTGGAGGCCACTTCGCCGATATTCAGTAGCTTTGGCCAAGGAGTTTGCTCGAGCGCTAAAACTGGCGTTGCACGGCTATCTTTAGGCGCTAAGCCGGCGGTGCAGACTGATACCGCCGAGGCCGGGCGCAGCGCAGGTGCGGTCATGTTTTGATTGACAGCAGACACCCTGGCGCCGGCCAGCTCTTAAAGGGGGAAGGGTCGACTTGGTCTGCTGCCACGCCCTGGATACTGCAGCCCTCCAGCTAGGCCTAAACACTGCTGCTGGAGAGAAATAGCACCAGGAAGGATGCAGAGGGCCCGTGAGCGAACGCAGCGCTTCTCTGCCCATGATTTAAAGGTGCTGGTTAGGGCTTTGGAGAAGAGAAGCCATATCTTGTTCCCGGACAGTGGCAAGAAGCCTCCCAAGAGGGTGTACAGGAGAGCCTGGAGGGAAATCGCCCAGAGGGTCACAGCGAACAGCGATGTCCCCAGGACTGGTGTCCAATGCCGGAAAAAGTTTAACGACCTCACTCGGATTGTCAGGGTGAGTACCCTTTCCAGTGTCCTCCTCATCCTTGCATGTGCACCTCACATTATGGGCAAAGGGACCTCAAAGGCCTAATGGCCAGCCCTCATCCAGCAGCTATGGCACTGGCATGAACATCAATTGCACTTTCTGCACTTTACACACCGGCCAAGCTATTCAACCATGGGAGGCAGTGCACACAACAACAGGGCACCATACTGGCCAAGCTATTCGACCATGGGAGGCAGTGCACACAACAACAGGGCACCACACTGTACTTAGAGGCCGTCCTTTCTCTTGCAGGCCAAGCTGGCCCAGAATCTGAAGAGCCGGACTGTCACCGGGGGAGGCCGTGCCCAGTTCCAGCAGCTCAGTGACCTGGAGGAGCGCATGGGTCGAGTCATGGGTGCCCGGGTGATTGGCCCCGTTGCAATTGGAGATGCCGACCCTGTGCTGGGCCCCAATGGTAAGGACATGACCGTTTGGACCTCTCTCGTTCCCCTTGCGCTTCAGATCTACATCCTTTGCCACTGTCCGACCAATGCGCAGAATGCCACCACTCATGCCTCCCTCGCTGACGCCCTGCCCTCACTCTAAAGCTACTCTTGTGCCTTCCTGCTTTCAGCTGGTGAGGAGGAGGTCCCTGAAGCTGCGAGTGTCAGTCCCTCGGAAGAGGAGGACGAGGAGGAGCAAGAGGAAGGCGGCACATCGGGGGAACCCTCATCCGCGCCAGGGGATGGCAATGGAGGGGACACGTCTTCCCTGGAGAAGAGCCAGGGGGAAGTGTTGCAGGGGGGTGTAGCTCCTGTGCCCAGTGGCGTCCAGCCACGTGGGAAGGGTCGGGCAGCTCGGCTGCCTTCTCCCCAGAGGGGGGAAGTGTTGCAGGGGAGTGTAGCTCCTGTGCCCAGTGGCGTGCAGCCACGCGGGAAGGGTCGGGCAGCTCGGCGGCCTTCTCCCCAGAGGGAGAGTCCGGCCTCCAGTCCGGAGACAGTCCTCGCCCAGGAGGTGCGCCTCCTTGATCAAATGTCCGCGGACTCGGATCGTCGGCACACCGAGTTCATGGGGGTTGTGGGATGGTTGCCTGAGACCATTGAGTCCCTGGCTCATAGTGTGTCCGATTTCGGGGCCTCACAGGCCAGGGGTTTCGAACAACTCGCGGCAGCACAGGCCAGGGGTCTCGAACAATTCGAGGCATCACAGGACGCGAGTCGGGCACAATTCGGGGCATCACCGGACGCGAGTCGGGCCGAATTCAGGGCAGCACAGGCAGCGAGTGGACAGTTGATCAGTGGTGCCGTGCAGTCACTGGCTGGTCTGATGCGGGCACAGACCAGGGCAGTACGGGCACTCACTGCTGCCACACTCGCTGTGTCACGCATGCATCGCCAGGGCACCCGCCGCACTGCTGCAGCACAGCGGTCTGGCCTTCACCAGATTGCTGCACTTGCTGCAGTGCCAGCCCGGCCGAGTGCCAGTGTCTCTGGTGACCAGCGAGCGCCTGGCATCAGCCAGCTTGCCCCCATTGCTGCAGCCGCCACTGCCACTCCCCCAGCGAAGCTGCGACGAGCTGCTGGAGGGACTGATGCTGCCCAGCCACAGCTGCAGCAGTCAGCAGCCGGCCCCTCGAGGGCCAGAGCTCATCTAGGCCGACCCCCAAGGGCATCTGCCGTCACGCAATGTGCCCCTCAGCTGCCTTCCCCCAGCCTCGCAACACCCACAGGGCCCAGGTTGAGGCGGAGCAGCAGGTCGGCCAGGGGCCGGAAAAGGCTGGACAAGGACTCGCCCTCTCGGCACACAAAGTAGAGTGTGTTGGCAAATGTTTTTTTATATGGGGGTGCTTGTGCTGTCTATGGGGGGGGGTTCTTTTGGTAAGGCCGAGGATGAAGGCCATTTGGATGGACAAGTTTTGTTATTCCTCCCCAGGTTGTGGGAGTGAGATATGTTTTTGACTGTTTTTTGGGGGTGTTGTGCGTTTTTGGGTTTCATGTGGGAAGGGCCCTGAGTTTGTTCAATAAAGCTTTTTCTTTATTCAGCTTGTCCATGTGTGATGTTTCAAGTGGTTGTTGCATTAACCGGCTGAGGGCTTGCGGAGCGGCTGCATTCATGTGCCTTCATTGCCACAAGCCATTCCCTGACAGGGGGCCTAGAAGTGTCGTTCAATAAGCCGCTGACGGACGGCCCTTGGACCTTGTGGCTCCCTCCTGGGCTGGTACTCCTCCTCCTCCTCCTCCTCCTCCTCATGGTCCTCCTGCTCATCCTCCTGAGGTGGTGGTCCAACGTGAGGTGGCAGTGCCTGAGTCCTGCGGATAGCCAGGTTGTGCAGCATGCAGCAAACGACGACGAACTGGGAGACTCTATCCGGCGAATACTGCAGAGATCCGCCGGAGCGATCCAGGCAGCGGAACCGTTGCTTGAGGACGCCAATCGTTTGCTCTATGATGTTCCTTGTGGCTTGATGGCTTTCGTTGTATGCCTCCTCAGCAGGGGTCCTGGGCGCGCGGAGCGGGGTCATGAGCCATGTACACAAAGGATAGCCTTTGTCCCCGATAAGCCATCCTCTTGGGGGAGGCTGTGCCTGGAACATGTCAGCCACAGTAGTCTGGCGCAGGATAAATGCATCGTGGCTGCTGCCTGGAAAGCGGGCATTGACAGCTAGGATGCGCTGCCTGTGGTCACACACCAGCTGTACATTGAGGGAATGGTAGCCCTTCCGGTTGCGGTAATCCTCGGCATTGTCGATAGGTGCCCGCAAAGCCACATGCGTGCAGTCAATGGCGCCCTGCACCATGGGGAAGTCGGCGATCCTCGCAAATCCGACTGCACACTGCTCCTGCCTCTCTAGGGTCATGGGGAAGGAGATGAATTGGTGTCTCCTTGTGAAAAGGGCATCGGTGACCTGCCGGATGCAGCGATGCACGGCGAACTGGGAGATGTTAGCTATGTCCCCAGCAGCGGCTTGGAAGGAGCCGCTTGCATAAAAGTTCAGAGCCACCGTGACCTTCACTTCCACCGACAGAGACGTCCTGCACATCAGCTGTGGACGCAGATCTCTGTGAAGCAGCTGGCAGATCTCTGCAACCACCTCCCTTCTGAAGCGCAGCCTCTTAACACACTGCGCGGCAGTCATGGTGAGATAGGACACCTGCTGGCGGTATTCCCTGAGTGGGTAAGGCCTACGTTGCCGACGCCTGATGGCCCCTCTGCGTCTAGGCATGGCTGCCCCTCTCACACAGCGTCTGCGAGCCCTTCGCACATAATGCTGGAACTGAGGGTTGGAACCCCATGCAGCCCCCATAATATACTTGCAAACAGTGAAATCACAATGAGTCAAATTTCCAAGCTCTGGCCAGAAGCCAAAAATACCTCTCCTATGTTGGCCCAAATCAGTAAGGTCTCTTCCTTGGTCTCTGTCCAGAAATCCGTTGCACTAAAGTCATTGCAGCAAAATGGCTGGCCTTTATAGTTCAGTCTAAGTGCCCTTTAATTAGCGCTCCCCGAGGCCCGCAGGGCCTCTGCTGCGTTCCACTTCACAGTTCTTAACAGTGCCATGCCCACATTGGGCGGGCGCCACTGAAGTTCCGGTTTGGGGCGCACAAACGGCGTTGCACGACGAAATGACGTCATAAGTTGCGCGCGCAGCTGAGCGCGCGCAAACACTTTGTGCCGGCGCTAAATGTCTACTGAAGTTGGGCGTAGGCGCAGATCGTTCTGCGCCTGGCCGCTAAGTGCCTAGCGCTCGAGATCTACTCCTCTTATGGCGCTAATGGCTGGCGAACGCAACTGAATTTCTAGGCCCATATCCTTTGAATTACCGTGAACAACGCTGCAGGAGAAGTACCGGTGCCATTTAATAGTACCTTGTACATTACATGTTATTATAGAACTGTGCGAGCGGCGCCGCGGGGAACCAGCTGGTATTTTCACACCGGTGAATTATCACGTCAGGAGCAGTGGAAATAGCAGCAGCGTCCTCAGAGCAAAAGGAAATATTTATCTTTTAGAAGGAAAGATGAGATAAAGGATAGAAGAAAGGAGAAAAATAACCCATCAAAGAGAATGCGAGTTGGAAGTCAGTATGTCAATATACATATCCGAGAAAGCTCTTCAATCTGTTAGTACTTTGCTGGTTGTTGCCACTTCAACATTATTATCGAGACCTAATCAATGGTGACATTACTTTATATCAAAGGCACTTTGGAAGCACTTACTCTTATTTGTAAGGACAACAGGGATAGAAACTGTGTCCAAACCTGCCAATGCTACATAAACCGCTAGCACTGTCCATGGACAATACACAGATATCACAGAGGACTGGTATTGTATACTAAAAATCAATACAAAGATACTGGCACCAGCTACGCTGAGCTCCCAGGTGAACTCTGCACATACCAAGCAACCCACAGACTGTACAATAGCGTTACTGCGTCACTCCCATGCACGCCATTGTCACACTAATATCAATATGTCTTTTAAAGGTTAAGATAACATGAATAAACATTTGCTTTCAACATTATAATGATTGCATGCCGGGTTTGGTAAAATAGTTGAATCTCCACCAAATCAAATTGCGCATACACAGTAGGAAAATTCACTTTGGAGAATATCTGCTGCATTATTTATTTATTAGTGCCACAAACAAGATTAACAACAATCAAATAGGGAGTGCTTTTTGTTCCAGGTGACTTTGGAACCCATATTTTTTAAAGATAACCATCCTGCTATAGATTCCACTGTCAACTTTGGCTTTAGAGGGCACAGAATCTAGAAACAGGTGGGCGGGGCGGGCCACCCCTCCATTTGAAGGCGCTGCTGAACATTGTATTAGGCGGGTTTGGGCATTATCCGAACAGCTGAGGTATCCCCCTGGTTTTCAACTGCTGGCTGCCTGTTTTTCAGGTGAGAAATGGGTGGGTGACAGTTGAAAATTGCATCCCCCGAGGTATTCATAAAGCCGAAACTCATAACACCATCAGCCCACTAGGGAGTAGAGATAAAATGCACACCACCACTAGACTGATGCATACTCCTTCATTCATTCAAGAAGCATGCAGACATATATTCTACTTCTGACAAAAATAGTTGCATAAAGGTGCTGGAAATTACGTACATAAAGGGTTGCTTGGAAACATGGATTAAACCCTCCCACTGTAGAGTCCAGGACCAAACCAATACCCTCCCCATTGACTCGAAAGGACTGCTGTATCCCAATGGGTGTATACATCTTCATTGTACTTTCAGAGATAATTGGATATTAAATCATCATGAAAATTATAACCACTAGTAAATTGCCCATGGCATTGTCCAAGCCAGTTGTGGAGTATAAGTTTACATTTGTATTATATATACACACACAGATTTAGGAGAGGCTTTATGGCCTCCGTGGCCTCTTCCCTCCCTATCTCTGTAACCGCCTTCAGCCCTACAACCCGCCAAGATCTCTGCACTCCTCCAATTCTGGCCTCTTGCACATCCCTGATTTGAATCGCTCCACCATTGGTGGCCGTGCCTTCAGCTGCCTTGGCCCTAAGCTCTGGAATTCCCTCCCTAAACCTCTCTGCCTCTCTACTTCTCTCTCCTCCTTTAAGGCGCCCCTTAAAACCTACCTCTTGGTTATCTGTCCTAATAGTTCCTTATGTGGCTCGGTGTCAAATTTTGTTTGATAATCGCTCCTGTGAAGCACCTTGAGATGTTTTACTATGTTAAAGGTGCTATATAAATGAAAGTTGTTGTTGTTTAGAAACTTATCCCACAGAGAAACCTAGTAGCCAGAGACTGTAGCTATGTTGTGACAGCTAATAGACTAAAATTGACGGCAAATGTTGACATAGCTACTTACAATGGTAAATGCTGACAGACAATTGTGACCAAAGATCATGGAAGCAGTAAGCAAGGTTTACAGACAGAAAGTGTGTACCCTAAAACTAGCACAAAGGATCGCGGAAACTCAAGTTGCGCTGAACGGAATTTGTGCTTGAAATTCCTCGATCTTTTGCTCTGGTTATGCCGATATCGAGCAAATTGCACCCGAAAAACCGAGCAGAAACTCCAGGCCATTAATACTAAAATATGACTCTGACAGACACAAGCAACATTAAAGAAGCTAGGTACGAAATGTGAATGCTTGTGCAATAAACAACTATTCATTTGTCTCCTAAAACTCTGGTAAGAACTGTGAGATACAAAACCCACAATAAGTTAAGGAAGGGAATGCCATACTGCCATACACAACAACAACAACAACTTGCATTTATATAGCACCTTTAATGCAGTAAAATGTCCCAAGGCGCTTCACAGGAGCGTTATCAAACTAAATATAGTACCGAGCCACATAAGAAGATATTGGCCTGTATTTTCCGATCCCTACGTGTGTACGAGGTGTGTACACACCCGTAGGGACATCGGAAATGCCGGTTTCAGGCATGTGAAGCGCATGCACTGAAAACCGGCATTTCCCATCTGTCAAGAATCCTCTTGACAGATCCTCCGCCTGCCCTGGAGAAGGGCCTCTGCAGGGGGAGAGTTCCGCTTTCTGCAGAACCTCCGCCCGCTGAAAACACTTAGAAATCTTACGCCTGGTAAAAGTGTAAGGCCTGCTTTTACCAGCATGAGTTAAAAAAAGTAAAAAAAATAATTCTTTTTCACTCATTTATAATTTAAAAATACTTTTAAAAAAGGTAAGTTTATTTTTATCCCTGTAAAAAACTTTAATTATTTTTTTCAAAAAATTAAATTTTTGTTTAAAATATTTAATTTAATGTTATTTTAGCTGATTTTAAAAAGTGATAGTTTTTTTAACATTTATTTAATGTTTTATTGTGTTTTTGGGGTGATCTCCATTCATACTTTTGACGGGTCTTCTCCCATTGGCTCGCCTGGCCCAAGTGATCCCAGGGACGTTTGCGAACCACCTGCGCCCCTGGGAAACGTGGGCCTCTGCGCATTTCGACTGTGGAGAGGCCCAGGATCGGAAATGGCCGGACCTCGGGAGCCCTCAGGTAAGGACGTAGATTTTTTCCCGAAATGAGGCATTTGCATGCAGGAAGCCTCCTATCGGAAATTACGGGCCATTAGGACAGGTGACCAAAAGCTTGGTCAAAGAGATAGATTTTAAGGAACGTCTTAAAGGAGGACAGAGAGGCGGAGAAGTTTAGGGAGGGAATTCCGGAGCTTAGGGCCTCGGCAGCTGAAAGCACGGCCGCCAATGGTGAAGCAAAGAAGATCAGGGCTTCGCAAGAGGTCAGAATTGGAGGAGCGCAGGGATCACAGAGGGTTGTAGGGCTGAAGGAGGTTACAGAGGTAGGGAGGGGCAAAGTCATGGAGGGATTTGAAAACAAGGTGAGAATTTTACATTCAGGATGTGGGTTTGCTATTGTGCTAGTCACTGATTCCCCCAAGTGCATCACAACTATGTGATGGGACTTCCAGGACATCATGTCTGGACCATTTTAGGTGTAACACTGAGCTGGGTTCAATAGAAAACCTCAAAAGCAGATATTGCACACCTCTGTGCCAATAGAATTATGGGGGGGAAATTCGGTTGCTTTGCGCCTCCCATTAGCGCTACTGGGAGGCACAAAGCAACTAGCTCCAGTGCGCGGCAATGTTTGTGCCGCTCATGAAATTGACTAGACATTTTGCGGTGGCGTTAAATACTGCTGCCACGATCACTTGCGCCGGCAGATCGTGACGTCAGTCGAGCGCGCAATGCCCTGGTAGCGCCCCGGACCGGATATTGAGTGGCGCCCCCTGTCTTACCGCCTGCCGCTAGCAACGACAGGTTGAGGGGAGCGTTTTGCAGTCAGGAAGGGACTGGGGGAGCGCTATTTAAAGGTGACCACTTCCTGCCTTTTCTTGTTGGTGAAATTTTTTCACCACGCATTCTGAGTGAGAGAGAGTCTGCAAGAGATATTCAAAGCTGTGTTGCGGAGTTTTGGGTACTGAGCAGCACTTTGCAGGTTCTTTTTTATTTGAGCTTCCTTGCATCGATTAAGAAGAGACTGTGGGGGCTGCACTCTGAGCTCTTTCCCTGGGCCTCTCCATTGTTCTTTCCAACAGATTTGATGTACAGGTCTCCCCAGGCCTAGATTCAAGGCTGCAATGAACAGGATGTGGATGGAGAGCAAGATCGACCCAATCCCCTTTAAGAACTGGCCGGCGACAGTGTGTCTGTGTTCCATCGCTGACTGACATCACATGAGTTTCGCCAGCGCTCTGAGTTAGCGCCTCACTCCTCGGCCTTTGCGCCTTAAGACAGGTGTGCAGCACCTGATTTAGTGTTCCAATCAACTCCAGGGCGATAAAAGCCAAGTTTGCAGTCGGAGGCAATAATTAGCGCCAGGCGTTAAACTTTGCACCCGGTCGATAATCGCGCCCCAAACAGGACGATACTGAATTTCTCCCCCATAGAATCATAGACATGTAGGGCACAGAAGGAGGCCATTTGGCCCATCATGTCTGTGCCAATAGTTGAACCTATATCTACAGGAAGCAATACTTGCATCAATGTTAATTATATACAAGCCATGCTTTGGAAATCCATCAAGCAGTAATAGATGTGATTTGGAAGCATCCAGCCAACATCAAGGTGTATTTTCCTACTTACTACAAATAAAAACTTACAGATAGTGAGTAAGCTGCTCATGTGCATATAGGGTTTCAATCTATGTGTGTTGGTCAGATGTTGGCCAAACTTTTTTTAGAAAGCTGGGTTGGATGATGCCCTGTCTTATTTCAGTGGTAAAAGTCAACCCCAGCAGTTCCAACTCATTACATTCTTGTACTATCTCACTGTCAAATGGTGCAAGGTGAGATCCTAAGGTTGATTTATTTTGCATTTTCTGGGCTCAACGCAATCCTCTATCCCTATTTCACTGGTCAACAGCTTTGAGGTCCTAATATTCCGAGCAAGATGTTACAGGAGCATACAGTGTGATGTGATCTGCATACATTGCAGTAATGGGCCATTTGAGAGATGTCATTCAAATATACACTGAAGAGGATTATTCTCAGAATACTTCTCTGAGAAACAACAGCGTGATATAATCTTACGGTAACCAGTTCAAATAGAACACTAGTAAATAAGAAATAACAACAGAAAATGCTGGAAAAACTCAGCAAGTCAGGCAACATCCGTGGAGAGAAATTTGAGTTGACGTTTCGGGTTTGACCCTTCTTCAAGTAAATAAGAGTTCATCCACTTAATGCAACTGGCCAGAAATAGCATAGCCTAGCAATTACTGTTGATGTGCTTTTGAAGGATTACATGGGCATTACCTTGAGTTATTAAGGGTTCCAAAGAATCAACTGATGATTTTACTATTTGAATGGGTGCACTAAAACATGTGCTTTAAACAGTCACACAGCAAGCTGGTCAATGAGGTGGAAGAAGCAATAATCCTCATAATCAACTGTGAACTGTAATTAGGAGTTATTTAAACTGCTGAAGTAGTGCTGAAGAGACCAGGGCAGATGTTAACTGACCAAAATACTATGGAATGGGACACAACAGAGTAAGGAAAGTTAAGTTTATGGACCCAGCATTGGATGCCCTCTTAGAAGGAAGGGGACATTGTATGGCCACTCTCCCCAGAAACACCAACTGCAACAGGCATGAGAGAAGGTGTAAAGAGATCAAGGAGATGTCAGACCTCAAGAAATCTGCTAAGGTAAGCCAACAATGACAAACAGCTGTCCCAAGTACACGTGCAAATATATCCTCTCTGTTAATAGTTTAATCCCTTATGCTGGAACATACTAAGCAGTCACAGTAGGTTATCTGGCTGCAGTGCTGGCATAGTAGAATCAGGGCAAAGAATACTTTGTTTCAATAGAGACACTTAAGATATATGTTTTAGGTGAAATTAAGAAATGCACCTAGCAACTTGTGCGTACCACCGCCATTTTTGAAGGGGCTTCACACAAGGAATATAAAGGTTTGCTCCCAGGCTGCGTGCTCCCAGGGAGAAGCTGAACTTACAGAAAGAGCTGGTTGGGAAATCATGGGCTTATAGCCTTGGATTTTCCATTCGTTAATTTGAATGGATGAAAATCAAGATGTTCAGGTCCACAATTTCCCATTCAGTTCCTGGATGGGGGAATTAGTCCTGTACATCCTTAATTTCTAGCATGCATTAAGCCCCTGTCACTGTGCAGCTGTGTAACACTGACACTGCTCCATGTACTTTCACTTCTGCTTGCAGACAAGGTGGCTTTTAATAGGAGAGAACAGACCAGAACAGGAGGTGGTCCCAAGCAATTTAAGCCATTGACTGTTTTTGGCCAGACCTCCCTGAAAATAATTGAGGATGAGAGCATCGAGGGAGTGAGGAACAGTGATGCTGGAGGCCTCCCCTGAGCTCATGGCTATTACCATAATGATTAAGGCAGATAGTATTGTCCTACTGCGTGAATGTCATAGAAGCACTCAATCAACTGCTGTGGCTTCACACAGAATGTATTGCAATGAGGGACGTACTTAAAGGTACTTATTTGATGCTGCATTGTGTTACCTTTTTCTAGGAATGGAAGAACAGACTGTTGCCTCAGCCGGTGTCCACAAGGAAGCTGGCATCTCAGTATACCCTGCATCACCATCATCACTTGTGCCAAGCACCAGCACGGCTACAAAGACCCTGGAGGATTTAGATAGCACAGGGTGAATTGCAACGCAGCCGGGAAATGGAGCCAATGGTGGTGACTGCTGAAAAGCACCTGATAAACATAGGGGCAGGACAGTTCTTGCCTCTGCTGTAGTAATTAAGGATTCAAACAAGGTATGAGCAGGGTTGTCTACAGGAATCACTTGCATCCATGATGGTGAACAGCAAGGTCTGGGGAGGAGTATGGATCAGTCCACATCCCAGATCTGTGCTATTGTATATGAATTACATAGAAGTTACAGCACAGAAACAGGCCATTTGGCCCAACTGATCTATGTCAGAGTTTATGCTCCACACAAGCCTCCTCCTATCTTAATTCATCTCACCCTATCAATATATCCTTCTATTCCTTTCTCCCTCATGTACTTATCTATGCTAGTTGTTTCAACCACTCCATGTGGTAGTGAGTTCCACATTCTCACCACTACCGGAGTAACGAAGTTTCTCCTGAATTCCTTATTGGATTTATTAGTGACTTATATTTCTGGCCCCTAGTTTTGCTCTCCCCCACAAGTGAAAACATCTCTACATCTATCCTATCGGACCCCTTTGTAGTTTTAAAGACCTCTATCGGGTCACCTCTCTGTCTTCCCTTTTCTAAAGAAAATAGCACCAGCCTGTTCAGTCTTTCCTGATAGTTGCACCCACTTAGTTCTGGTATCATCCTTGTAAATCTTTTTTGCACTTTCTCCAGTGCCTTCTATACCTTTTTGGAGACCAGAACTGTGCACAGTACTCTAAGTGTGGTCTGACCAACATAAAAGGTTGTCTGCACTGCAGTGCACTGCTGTAACGTGCATGGCAACTCCTGTTACATCGGCAGTGGAGTCCCTAGTGGCACCAGATAGAGATACAGTGGGAGTATCTGTCACAAAGGCTCAGATTGTTGCTATAGAGATTGGAGTTCACTTGGGAGCCACAGTGCTCTCTTGGCCAACTTCAACGTGCTGGGAGATCACAGAGCAACAGCCTTGAAGTAGGGATTCAGAGATCTCATAGCTGTCTACAGCTCTGCTCTCGGATCGGCAGGATCGCTGAGGGAATGCCCAGCAGCTGCAGCATGTCTGGACTGTGTATGAATCAAACAGCTGGCTCTGTAGCCTGCCCCACATCTGGGCCAACAAGTATCCCCGAGCAAGTGACAGTACAAGTGCCAGAAAGCAGGCCGAGAACATCCAACTACGGTTGCACCAGGCATGGCTGACTCAGGCACAGGGCCTTCACAGTGAGGACTAGAGCCAACAGAATCCCAGCAGGCTCTGCAGCCAGCCAGCCAGCACACGTCCCCTGTCCACAAGGGAAAATCAATTAGACAAAATAGTAGACTAGGTATCACCTGCCACAAGCAAAGCAGGAGCACAAAGGGGGAGAAAAGTGGCAAATCATGCAGGCAACATTCACACATGACATAATGAATTTAATAACTGCACTGCATTGATTAGAACATTGTACTGTGTATTTAGTTGTAATTGTTTAGAATAATGCAGGACAAAAGGATGGGAATAAATGGCCTTTGGGGAACTGTGTAGGAAAAGGTGGTTTGCAATTATTACTTTGCAGATCTAAATTGCTACTTTAAGAAATGCTTTAACTCTAACGCACAAGGGAAGGAATCTTGAATCAGTGCCTGACCCACCAATCTTCTTTAATGCATCGCTGGGTTGGCAACTAATTCCTCATTGTCATTTTCATCATCTTGCTCTGTCATAGCTTTGGCAGCCTCTACTGCGACCTGGTTAAGCCCCTTTAGAGGCCAAAGTTACGGAGCATGCAACAGACCAAAGTTATTTGTGAAACCCTAGGGGATTGTACTGTAAGGCACTCTCGAAAAGGTCAAGACATCTGATGCGACATAAGATCTCAGTAATATTTTTAACAATGATTTTGGTTGTTGTGTGAATTTTGTTATACCTGTGTTTGGCTTCTGTCTGTGATTACTGAAATGTTGTCATAAGCCATAGCTGCAGATAATAGCCTTAGTCTCCCAGAAGCTACCCTTCCATTTTTTCTTTCCCTTCAATAAGTGTGACACAACTAATTGCCTTTAAATGAAGATATCATAGGAGTTTCCAAGGAACCTGCATTATTCTGTGTTGATGGTCGCATACCAATTAGATATTGAGAGAATAAATCTCTTTCAGTTCATGTAGAGGGTCCTGAATGGCAACATCAGTGCACTCAATGATCCCTGGCTTTTACAAAGCCAGTAGACCTGTACAATTATGTTCTCCTATAACATTGCTGCTGTTGGTCAGTGATGAAGTCACTGACCCCGTTGAATAATGCATCTCTGACCTCCTTGATACATCTGTGGACAGCAAACTGGCTGACACTGCAGATGTCCTCAGTGCTAACGTGGAAGGAGCTAGACACCTAAAAATAGAGCAAGGTGACTTTGACAGCACTGGCAGCACTGTACAGAAGTTAGATCTTGTCTGGAGGCCTTTTTGAAGAAGATGCTTTTTCGCTGCCTCCTTGTGACAAACTTTAGCCTTGGTCACATCTCTTCTGTAACTCCCAGGTAGCTGTGTCTGTTATGGTAGACTCACTGTGTTGCATAGCAATGGGATCTGATGTTACACCATGCATGTTACCTGACATCACGGGAAATCCTTTCCTGCTCTTGCTGGTCTACTCCTGCCAATTGCAATGCTAGTAGAGCACCGAATGCAATAGCCATAGTAAAAGAAAGAAGGACTTGCATTTATATAGCACCTTTTACAATCTCAGGTCGTCCCCAAGTGCTTTACAGCCAATGAAGTACTTTTGAACTGTAGTCACTGTTGTAATGTAGGAAACGCAGCAGCCAATTTGCGCACAGCAAGGCCCCACAAACAGCAATATGATAATTACCAGATAATCCAGTATTTTTAGTGATTTTGGTTGAGGGATAACTATTGGCCAGGACACCATGGAGAAATCTCCCGCTTTTCTTCAAAATAGTGCCATGGGGTTATTTAAGTCCAGCTAAGAGGGCAGACGGAACCTCGGTTTAACGTCGCATCCAAAAAACGACACCTCCAAGTCCTGCATGGGAAGTGTCAGCTTAGATTTTGTGCTCAAGTTTCTGGAGTGGGACTTGAACCCACAACCTTTTGACTCAGAGGTGAGAGTGCTACCCACTGAGCCACGGCTGACACCAGTGTGCAAAACCTGGAATTTTAACTGAAATAAACAGCAGCTCACCTTGCAACAAACAGTACAGGTCACTGCAGCCCACGCAGCAAGAACAGTTCTGCACAGTTCCCAACTCTGCAATTGGAAAAATGACAGTCAATGTAGGCTAAACGGCACTTACAAAATTACAGATCAATAACGCTCCAGTACAGGAGGCGTCAAGCTTAACACTAACAGCAAGTTTCCAGACTCATATCACTTAACCTTCAAACTTTGATAGCATACATAATCAAATTTCCCTTTGATGCTGAATGTTACAAGTTTGCCAATGCTTCACTGATTAAGTCTCCCATATATACTTAGGGAAATGCATGTTAATAAGTTAGCTGTATTATAATTTGTACAAAACCTAAAACTGTAGATTGCTTCACCAATCACCTTGCTTATAACATTCCAAAGTGGTATCATATGGTATAGCCTTTCATGACCTCAGCACATCACAAAACGCTTCACAGCTAATGAAATATTTTTGAAGTGTAATTACTGTTGTAAAATAGGAAAATATGTCAGCCAATTTACACACAACAGGAGTCTTTGGTGATAGCGCAAAATGGGTGCCAGTAAATCGGCAGCCCCTTCACTGGTAAATAAAATGGGGCAGGGTTTAAGATGGGCTCCTGAAGACTAATTTCACCCCAACAAGACTCAACAAACAGCAATTAGATTGATGGCCAGATAATTTGTTTTGCCGATGTTGGTCGAGGGGTTGGTAGTTCAACGAGAACACCCCTGCTCTTCTTCAAACAGCGCAATGGGATCTTTTGCATCCATTTGAGAGGGCAGATGGGGGCCTTGGTTTAACGTCTCATCGAAAAGATGGTGGCCGCGATTTTGCAAATGGATGCGGCTTGGGAGCGGGTTAGCTTGTTTCCAGGTTCCAGTCCCGCCCCCAACTGCATCCAGCCAACGGACGTGATTTTACATCGATTGGCCTTGTTAAGCCCATCCTGCGGTCTTGCCGATAAATTAAGAAGAAGCCGGTCAGATGATGTCATTTGATGATGCATCATCTGCCAGTTTTCTTAAAGGGACCACGCACAATTTTTCTTTGACAGCTCATTTCTCAGTGTTTGACAGCATTGAGGTACTGCAAACACTGACAATGACTGTTTACAGGTGAGCTCTTGCACCCAGGCTCTCCAGTGACTCCCTCCTTAGGCTGGAACAGATGGCAGCTGCAGGTGAGGTTACAGAAGCGATCTGTCACTGGTGAGAGAGGTTCTCCCAATGAAGTGGCACTGGACAGCGAATTCAAAACTTGTTACCTACAGAAAAGTGTAAATGCATTAAAAATGATTTTCCAAACATTTCCTTACCTCTGAAATTCACCAGTGCACCATTAGATCCTTCACACCACTTCTGCACCTGTCATCAATGCAGAAACATTACAGCAGACTCACAACATGCCACACTCACCTCGGGGAACCCGAGGTAAAATAAAAAAGAGCCTGTTAACAAGTATCAGGTACCTGTTAACAGCCAGCTAAGTGGCTATAATCCTCTTCCTGCCGCTAGGTGTCGGTCCCATGCGCAAATCGGCGACTTGACACTTGGGAAGATTGATTGGAGGCGGGTTGACAGCGGGTTTCCTGCCCACTGTCAATCTTTGCCATTTTGACAGCGGTCCCGCCTCCAATCCCTCACTCTGAGGACTGGCAAGATTCCGGCCGGTACCTCCGACAGTGCAGCACTCCCTCAGTAGGACAATGAAGTGTCAGCCTAGATTATGTGCTCAAGTCACTAGAGTAGGGGTGATCTCATGACCTTATGACTCAGAAGCAAGAGTTCCACCACTGAGCCAAGGCACCTAATTATATGCTGCATATTTGCAACTTTTAGGCTTTGACACTGGGAGTGCCAATGCTTCATTTCAAACTTAAGGAGTGTGACTACACAAACAAAAGCAAAAAAGTTTTTCAAATGGTATTGCACTGTTTAGTCCTCTGTGTGTATTTTGTTTGATTTTGGTGAGTTTTTGTTCCGGCAGTGTGAAGAGTGACTCTCCGTGTGATCCATGTGTTCAGTTGATGCTAATCAAATCAAAGAATTAACAATTGCAAGAGTTTTTTGAAAAAGATTCTGCTGTTGATTCCTGGGAATTGCTACATTTTAATATTTTAATATATGCAAGCTATAGTATTCTCTGATTTCATTTCAGATAAATAAATCCTGAACTCAAGGCTTGTCAAATCATATGAATTGATTGCAGGAGCCCCTGTCAATCATCACTGTGCGATGCGACATGCCCAGTGGCCAAAAAAATTGAAATTAGAAAATTATAAACAAAAAAATTAAAAGGCAAACTGTAAAATATATTTAATTATTTATGAATGATGGTCTCAAGTTCATCCCATAGCAGTCCCACACCTTGACATTGAAATTATGTTCATTAACCATTCCAGCCTCACTCTCTTGGTTTAAAGCATCTACTGGACCCTTCAAAGTGTCACTTCCTTGTATCGTACTGCAGAGTCTTCTTGTTAACTGCCACCAGTTTCAACAACTGTTCATAATAAAGCTAATGGTATCATTCAGTTAGTTATTGCATGCTATATTTGTTATTGTGTACAATTTCTAAAATTGATTTCTTGATAAATTGATGGGCATAAACCACTCTACATTCAATAATACAGCAATAAATGAACTGGCATTACACTATGGGGTCTAGAAACTTTTGTAAGTTTTTTCATTACTTTGATCATGCCAATAATATTATTTGATGCCTTTGACTACATAATATTTTCGCAATTAAAATAGAATTATTTTAGTGGCATGATGTCTCTTTAAATTTCTCCATCACTTCCTAAAGAAATACATATTATGCTATGCATGGAATTCACTTTGAGTTTACTTGACCAAGCATTAGGTTAAGTTAGTTATATCTGATGGCACAATGGAATTAAACTATGATATCTTAAGGATAGTTGCTTTATTTTATTGGTTTTAAATGCCCAAAGCAACAAACTACAACAATAGCACATCCAGTTAATACTGCTGTGGCACCAATTAAATCACAAGTGTGGAGTCCTATGACCGTATGTCAGAGATGTACGTGTCAAATATGAAAGCAACCTCTGACCTCTCAAAATGTAAAGGTGACACAAAACCCTCCATCACTACGGTGACACATCACAAGAAAAATCAAAACTCTGTGTGTAATTTGCACAAGATTTCAAACAAGATGTTATTCTCCAATGATCATTTAATTGCTTAAGATCCAATGATCTGTAACCTGTATTGATAAATCAGCTGCATTGATTTGATCCTATTTATTACAGGACACATAAGGACAAAACCAACTAATTCAGGGCGAATAGATGGTATGGCGTGGTTGAACAAAGAAAACAGATGTGTGAAGGAAATGCATTCATGCTAAAATATTTGTTGCATGAAGTATAGACTTTGCAAATACATATCTGTCCAAGATAATATACACACTAATCTACTGAGTATTGTTTGCTGGTCGAAAGAATTTCAATTTTAAAAAACTTACTTTTCTGAGAGTTCAAACACTGATTTTCTTTTGTCTCTCTCTCTGCTGAATTAAACATACCTGCTCGAAGTATTAATATGAAATGGGGCAGCGTAGCGATGTTCTACACACATAATAACTTTACAAATTATAATAGGTATAATTATCATCATGAATGCTGGAAAAATAAACAACACTTCACCGGGAACATTGCTTTAATAATGGCATCCCATCATTAAACTGAAAATGGCTAACCTTGCCTTATCTCACAGCAGGATACAGCAATACTGCTGCCGGATAATTGAAAAATTAGTTTCTTTCTGTGGATTGATAGTGTGTGGTTTGCACATCAGCTGTCTTACTCATTCCATTTAGGAGTGTTATCGAGTGTTACAAAGAAACAAATGTACAAAAAAAGAAAGTTTGGAACACTTTGGAACTAAATAGATTGGTGTCCAAAAAAATAAATCATTTGTTTATCAGTTTAATTGAAAGTAAAAGGAATGACTGTCCAGCACAATACCCAGCCACATTTAAATATTAACCTCAGACCCTCATCAGCAGCTCTTATCATATCTCTCTTGCACACGGACATAATCTGTTGTGAGTCACAGAGTCCTGGCATGAAGACAGTATTACGTCTGGACTCGAGACAGGTAGGCAATGTCGCAGGAGAGAACGTTGACCCCATCGGGATTTTCATGAGAGGTGTTAATTGAGAAGGTGGTTTAATCTGTGCAGTTTATTGTCCTGAAGCTCAGGTTAAAGTTTGTTTCCACTCTTCCCTCATGGATAAGCACACTCATTGTGTTTTTAGTATGTGGGAGGTTTCTGACCCCTGAGGATATTTTTTTTAAGCACTGGTCTGAAATTTAGCTTTTCCCTATTTAAAGGAATGTCGTCTACACAATCATAAAGGTACAGAAATGAGCACTTTCTTTCATAACATTCTTTTGAAGGCTGTCATAATTTAAACACACTGCTCATGCTTTGCATAGCATGATGGCAAATGTTCTGTGATGCCAATCTCCTTCTCAATGTGGCTTTGCTGTGGCTGTTCATATACATTCAACAGGAAGAACAAGGGAAGCAGAGCTGAATATTGTTCCATAGCACCGAGAACAATGCTGCTCTATTAATTAGCTTAATATTACAAAGGACATCACCCTAAAAAGTTGGGTATGAGACAATCCAGAGGCCCTTTGTCAGAGCTTTTGCCGGATAAGTTTTTGCTGAGTGGGTGCCTTGCCATGCCTCCTGGTTAACTCACCACACACAAGGAGGGCAGATTGGAGTGTTGGCCTTTGTTGGAACCCAAACTGGACACAATAAAGAGGAGCAAGGTAACAAATCTCCTTCAGACCCTCAATGCTTCTCACAGTTTTCACAGTCAACGCAGGGGGGAAAAAAAGCTCCAGGCAAAAGGAGTTTGTTCAACATAGGTAAATATTAACAATTTTAGGACACATTTCCTTCCCCCACACCTAAAAAAGAAATAAATAAGCCGATGCTGGACAAGCATGATTTGCACTTTCCTGTACCTCATATACGTGCTAGTTTCAGCACCATTGCATCAATTTGGAAATAGCCGCAAGTAGACAGCACATTAATATTTAAATGAGGTGGTAATGATGGGGCCACCATTTGTGTCACTCCTACTAGCACCAGGGAAATCGGAATTACTGTGCAAGAGCATGGGCTCTGCAATTTGCCTTTAAGAAATAAAAATAAATAAAAAAAATACCTCCCCAGATGGCCACTTCACCATCAGGGGTTAACGCCCTGTGTTTTTCTTTTCCCCGAATAATTCCCCATCCCTGCACTGTAACAAAATGGCACAGAGATGAAGGTTATTGGTCCACAAACCTTTTGAAAGGGTCCTAATTAGTTGCTTCAGCATTGTCACTCCCTCAGCTTTGAACCCGTGCAGGCGCACAAGACAAACGTTTGATAATATGAGGCAAACATCATTTGTCTAAAAAATAATAATAGGCACAAAAGTGTTGGGACTGGCATTAAAAAAAAAATCCTTTCATTCTCATTTGAAACAGGAGACTGCTATCACAAATTACTGTGAATGTTAACACTATTCTTTCCAAGAGTTAGCTGCTTATATATCTGGATTTAAAAAAAACCATTTGTGGAACAACCGGAGTCTGAAAACAATATTTGATACATTTTCAAATGTCTATTGATGGCGTATCAGTGAGGAATTGTATTTTGAGCTCAGTTGCCTGGTTAACTCAGAATAAAGATGTGATTGAGTTAATGCCAACCTCACAAGAGGAAATAAAATCCAAAATGCCATAACTGCTTACGATAATGATTTAATGCAACACATTTTATTTGTCCGATTTAAAAAAAATGCAATTCCCATTTTAGTTTTGGGCTGGGAAGATACAGAGTTATCTGCAAAGAGGAGCACGGTAATGTGCTTAGAACTAGGTTCGTCCTCAATGATAACTCGTGTGGACCTGGTGTTCAAGTTGAGGAAGGAGAATGATTTTAAAATACACATAAATGTATTTTAAAAGTACTAAAACAATTTATAGTAGTTCTTATTGCGATATATGGATTTGAGATTTTCAGTCGTAAGGGAAAGGATTACTTTCTAATTATTTTTAATGTTTTCTTCAGGGCATGGAGTGAAGCGGAGGTTGGAGCAACCTTGGAAATGGCAGTGGTGGTGTACAGGTGGACGTGCATTAAAAAAAACAACTACCTTTGGGGCAGAGTGCAGAGGTGGTCTCATGGGGAAATGGTGACAGTTATGCAGCTGATAACGTCACTACTGTGAAAGATAATTTTAATTTCCACACTTGGCAAGCCACAAGTGTTATAATGCAGAATAAAGTGAAAACGTCGTATGCAAGATATTTCTTGCTAAACTATTAGCAGATATTTATATTGGCTGAAATGTACTTCGTAAAAAGTAATCGGCTATAGATACAGAATCTGAATTTCATCATATTTGATTATGTTTTCATTTTTAATGCAGGACTGAACCTTTTAAAGGACATATATTAAAATTTTAGCATTATAAATGTCAACGAAGATGGTGATACAAGTAAAGAATAATTAATTTAATAGTTCAGAAGCAGCATTCTCCGATAATCTGGGAGTTAGGAATAATCCAGCCTTCTCTATGTTTTGCCAATTATTTTGAAAGTAATATTCACACGTCATTCATTTACTTTCCTTTGCACTGAATAAATAAAGTTATAACTTGTAACACTGAGTTAAAACTTTCAGTAAACTTTAATGTGACAACCAGAGGTCAGAACAAACAGCAAAGTAGCAGTCAATAAATTATATGGAATATTAAAAATTTCCCACAACCAGATCTGTCTACATTACGCTAATTATTGATAAAACAGCAACTGTAATTAAAAAGGCCATTGTATAATAACTTTTGGGTAATAGGTGAAATTGCATTCTGCGTTCTATTAGAGCTCAAGGTCTAATTATTTTCCTTGGCCCCAAACAAAATCAATAACATGGAAAGCAGTTTAATAAAGGCAGATATTCTCTTAAGGTAATTGTTTTTTCCTCCCCCCCCCCCCACCCCCCCACCCGCTTTTCATTTTGACTTAATTTTTCAGAAGGTGAAAAGAGGGCAGCAGAGATGCTTGGTGCAGTTCCCCTGCTCTAGGGAACCACCGACAAGGGGCAAAATGAGGAGGCGACAGTGAAAGTGGGGAAAGTTCAACAAAAACGGAGACTGTGGATTAGTGGAGGATCCGCTGGTAGCGGTTACGATCTCACAGGTCATTCCATTTTAATGCCATCTGGCACGCTTCACAGATAGGAAATGGAATTCTCAAATGACATGAAAATACAGAACTATCTAGCAAAGTATGCATTCATTATGCAAAAACATTTGTCTCTGAAATATATTCAACATACTTGGTATTTTCACCTTTAGATACCAATGAGTTTTAGTTTGTGAGGAACCATTTTTTTTCTTCCCCTTTGAGGACCACAGCTACATTTCTGCACCAAATGAAAAAATCTAATAAAATGGTAAGTTCGGAGACTATTAGGAAAGGGTCTGTAGGTTTCTTCCATTCCACTGTTCTTTGTCGATGGATGTGACAGAGTGATAAAACCTGTTTGTGTGTCAGTTTGAAACTTTAATTGACATTAGCCCTTAAACAGTTCACACTGACAAAAGCCAAAGCTGACTACAATTTATGAATTTCTTCAAATCTATCATGCTAACAAAAACGTAAACCTTGTTCAGACGAGATAAATTACCAGTAAATTTCACATCAGCAGTCAACTGTCCAGACAGTTAATAAATCACAAGGCTTTTTTTTGTACAGTTACTTTAAATTCCCCTTCTGTGTCCATGTATGTACAGGGATAAGCAAGCCTGTCTAAACTGTCACTTCTTGTATTGAGATTTGTGCCACTTTTGAACAACTAGTGCTGAAATGTGCTAATTTATAAATGTCTTTTATTGAATTTTAAATGTAAAAACTGCACAAATTCCAGCTTTTGAAATCACTCTTTTTTAAAAAAAAGAGTAATTTCACACTATTGTGTCATAAAAGGGCACAAGAATCACATTTTCTTACATATTGCTGCTTATGTATTCCAAAGCATCTGCCTTTTTAAAATTATAATTCAAGTGCTGTAATGTCAAATATGTTTGATTTTTAATGATGTATATATTTGCAGTTTCACCATATTGTTTGCGTGTACTAGTCATTATAGGTGATATAGTTACTCAGATAAGCATCTTATTCCTGAATATTAATTAATTAAGATTGAGGCAGAAAACACAAGAATCCTTAAAGTATATTATGAAAACATGAAATGTATTTAGCATGGTGGTTTAATGATATGAAGCAAAAATATTGTAAGTTTGGTACTAGCAATGTTCCTTTGAATACTCTTAATGAAAGCTAATATTGTCATTTTAAGTAAGATAATGTCACGTTTCATGTGTAGGTGTACCATATAATATCTTCCAATCTTTTCAAAACATGTTATAAAATGTGCAATTCGCAAACTGCCTAAGACTTTATCTGAAACATTTGTAATTTTGCAGTCTACCATTATATTCAGTTTTGTTTCTAACACTCGAGAAAAAAAACATTAAAAGCAAGCATTGAGGTTTATTTTTGTGGTCTCCCCATTGACACATAGCGTGATCCTTTCTGGTCAGGATCCAAAGCCTGGTTTAAGTATTTGAAGCATCCCTGAGTTTTTCAGTTGCACTCCATTGAGTCACAAGGAGCATAGAAGCCCTGCCAGCCCTTGGCAACAGTGCCAAGACGAAAGCAGGAACTAAAAAGCACGGTTGGCATTTTTAAACACAGGACTCACATTCCACCAGCATTCCCTCAGCCTAAGTCTTTTGGTAATAAAATAAGGCACCAGTTCTCTCATGCCAGGGGTAAGAAAAAAAAAGAGCTGGCAATCTATCTGAAACAATGAGATCCAGAATCTAACGACAGCAACCTTACCGCTGACAAATAGAATGCTAATTAGAATTCAGCTATTTTTTCACTATGACAGATGAGGGATGCCCCCTATTGACTCTACCAAGCAAGCTGAAGGAAAGGGTCTCAGCTAGCATACGCTGCAGATTGCAAATTACAGTAAAACCTGTGCCAAGTCCTAGCTCTTCCCAGAACCTGGCACCGAATTTTAAATTGCAGAAAAAAAAGTACACTATGAGGAGAGATGTTTTCGACTGTGCTAAGACTCCACTATGAACCCAAATGACCTGAGTACATTAGGGTTTTTAATTATTCATAGATACAACTGAGAAGACGAGGTGCTTTTTTGGTATTCGGTCAATTGAAACCTCACTGCATAATAATGTCTAGTCCATTGTAAATGTTGTGTAATAACAATACGGACATAATGTTTAGAACCAAATAAGTCTCCTCTATTCCATAGTACCAGTGTTACATTCAGGTAATCGCCTGGATTGAATGGAGAGGCAACATGATGTTAATTATTTGATTCAGTGAAACTAGAGTTAAAAAGCTGATAACATAAAATATGAATGCCATTTGTTATTTTGGAAAAAAAAGTTGCTTTAAATATAATTTATTTACTGTTTGCTGTTGCTTACTGGTATGGCTAATATATATTATTAATTTTTTTTTAATGTAATAATAAAAGGTACTGTTATTTCTTCAATAATAAAAAATAAAAATCGGAGAAGAGCAAACTGTTCTTGATTCTCATATTTATTTTGGTTGAATCAGAAGCTAAACCCACTAGACGCAGAGCCAGAACTGAACCACTCTTTGCTGGTAGAAATCAATGGTCAAGTGAAAAAGCAGGCTTGGCTCTCTTTCCAAACTGTCAACTGTAAATTCAGCCATTTCTAAAGAACCCTTAGGCTTTATTCAAGGCCGAACCATGCAGAACTCGGCCTGGACACAGTCAAAACTGAGATTTGTATCAGCGTCCGGCTTCAAATTTGTAGAAAACTATCCTTAGAAAGCATGTTGTCGAAAATGTGTTGCCTTACTTTAATTCTGAGTAGTGAAAGCAAACTGGTATTTACAGTTCTGTAAGAACTTAAAAACAACACACAGCAGGTCTCAGTCCTGTTCCTGCTGTATTTGGTCTAATGAGCAGAAAATGTGTATGGAATTATTAGATCGCAACAAAGTATCATTTACAATCAGTAAACTTTTTACTTTATTATATTTATTGCAGCTGTTGTTAATCCCCCCCCACACCCCCCACCGCCCCCAACCCAGTAAATCAAATAATCACACTTCTTCTTCAAATGGTATTAATAGAATTCAGACAGCTTGCAATCTCATTTCCTACATTGCAAGAAATGTTTATTTCCCTCATGGACAAAAGTCACAGATTGCAGATGCAGCTGTATAGGTGCAAATTGCAATATGTGTATGGATATTTACTCAAGGAAATATGAGCAATACACTTTCATTGAGGGAGGCACCGGCTAATCTTGGGGTAGCGTCAATGCGTGGATACCTCATCTCTCCAGCGTCTATCCACTACTATAAAGCCCCTTCATTCCGCCTAAGTAATTAGAATAATACACAGAAAAATACAAATTTTTCCAAAGAAACTGTCTGGATTACTCATGTGAGCCCCAGCCTTTATTAAGCCACCCGAGTTTCATTAAACTTCCAAAATCCGAGGGCAAGAGAAAGTGCAGTAGCACAGATTCTGCTTTCATGAGCATTCTGAGCTGAGCCGTCAAAATGAAAAGCTTCGACACACGGTGACGGACCTAAGGCGGATGAATGACAGATCTATTTCTCCTGCTCTCAGATGAGAGTTGGAGGGGCAGTGACACTTTTTTTCCCAAAAACATTGTCGCTATCTGACTAGTTCAAGAGCTTTTCATTAGTGTCCCCCTCTGTCTGCAAAAAAATCCACTGTGTGGAACCCGGTATATATTTTTTGTCTATATGAGGAGAACAAAATGGGAAGACTTTGTGTTTTTCACTCCATAGCTGATAGACATGTCTTACACTGAGAATGAGGCTTTTCCTTTTGTTTATCATGAGAATAAGATGAAAAGGTCCATTGCTGTGTCTGAGTGCATAACCACATGGAACATATCTTTCAAAATAATAGTCATGCGTTTTATATACTTTGAACAAGAAAGGTTCAATCTCTTGCTGTGAGCTATCTTGGCTAATTGTCATATGCAAATGAGAGCAATTACAAAGCTTTTAGGTGAGGATGACAGCTGAGGTTGTCAGTTGAGTAGGCCTCACCTACCTTGTTGCCATAACAACACAGAGGATGGAATCAACAGAAAAAATGGGAAGAAAAACAAAGTGTTTTTTTTCTTTAGTTAACTTCAGAGAGAAAAAAAATTAAATGGTAATCAGTAAAGAGTGTTAGTGAAAGTATCTTTTCAATCGGGTAAGGGTGGCCACGCAAACATTCCTCGCTCAAATTCTTCTTTTGTTTGTTACAATACATGGAGACACCACAGCAGAAACGCCAAATGCTGCATACATTCTAAATATACATTTTAGTCACAAATGGATATTTTCTATGGCAATTTATTTCACAATTACTCTTGTGGAAGCTTTCATGAATTATATATGAGTTTCGGCTCTGAATTAGGTGTTATAAAGCTAAATTACAAGAGGCAGCCAGTAATTGAGGTGCCAGTGACACAGACCTACTGAACTAATCTTCAGCACTGTCATGTGACCGCCTCATAACCAATGGCAACTCCCTGCTGTCAAAAAACAGGGCAACTGAGAAAATTGATTTCTCATATGAGCAATATTTGATAGCTTTTGAAATCAAAAATTGAAATTAACTAACCTAAGCCCCTTCAGTACAAAGAGCAAATTAAAACTGCAACAGCAAGCCTATTGATAGTGTGAAATACTGCCAAGGTGAATTTGTAAACGTATTTTCAACTGCTTCCTCCTTTTCTTGCTTACTGTGAAGTAACTACACACACGGATTATTTACCTAAAGTGCCGGTTGTGCACTGTTACTAGGGTGGAGCAGTTACTGAGTGCGAGCTAGACGAATGGGATTTTTTTTCCACAGGCAGTCGAGGGGCGAAGCAAAGCTGCAAATCTTAGTTTTCCTAAACGTTCACCAAAATAAATTCCCGCTCATCAGAAATATATGCAGCTTGTAACGTGAATTTTCAATAATTATATCTGCCACTTGCTCTAATAACATCTAATTGATAGCATTGAGAAACTCTGAAAATCCGTTTCAGTAGCAGAAAGATCTGCAGCACCTTGAGTTCCAGAATTAGGAATTTTTGGAATCGACATGAAATTCTAACCATGTGTTTTAAATGGTTTACATATCTATAGGTATAGAGATTTTTTTTATAAAGTCCATCTTCTCTCATACTTCCTGGATAATTGAAGAAAGCCCAGACTAGAAATAAAAGGCAGATAAGCAATATCTCCTCCTAAAACACTGCTGGAGCTTGAATATGTTTTGAACAAAACAGAACAAATGCAGGCCTTGAAATTAGCCTGTGTGATATTAGTATATGAACACTTACTGCATTTGTTATAGAATTCCTTTGTCTGCTATTTGATGGAAGTGTTAACCCATTTAAAATAAAATAAATGAGTTAATCTCTCTGGCACAATAGCAGGCAAAGGAATTTCATGCAAGTATGTTAAGGACTCATAGGTTAAAATGGCGCAGCATAATTTTAGGGCCATCATTTTGTAATGCCTATATCTAATTAAAAGGTCAATATATTCATTTGAGCATTTACTTTGGCGGTTCCTTATAAAACATTTATCAAGAAATGTTACATATTTGGCATGAATTTGTACAAGCCAATATTCAAGGTGAAGTATTTGTGCACACATCTATCTATTTAGTGTACATAATATTGTTTTGCATTTAAAAGTGTACAACTGTGGGCTCTGAGTAGTTTTGTTATACAGATCGAGAAGATCTCAGGGTCAATGGCTGGTGTGGTGTGAGTTAGCTGACCTTAAATCAGGCAGCAGCAGGTGGACTACACTTGACTTCAGTGCCCCTGGGTTGCGGATGGTACAGATCGGCCAGGCTTCCTGCAGCTGATTGCTACCCAGCGACCTTTTCAGGGGATTGATGCGTGCGGACAAAATGGAACTTCAGCTGGGAGATGAAATAATGCCACAGCCTTATTTTTTTTTTCTCAAAATGTTACGCAGAAATAAACCTCGGCTAATTAGCGGCATGCAGCTTTTAAAATGAGGGAACGATTGGACTTGGCTGCGATGCCCCCTCAGCGAAATAGCCTGCCAATCAATGTCAAGGCTCACACGTGAAGAATTGCCACTTGGAACGTAAGCAAGACCGCTGATACTGCGCCCCAACCGGGAGGCGATGAGGAGGGGAGAAAGTTGGCGAGGGAACAAAACTGTGCACTTAATCTTTAATTAAATGGGATTTAGGCAACCAAAACAGGCTGTATAATTGATGCCAACCTGTTCTCAGCTGTTCATCGCAGTGTATTAAGTCACAATTTGCCCCCTTTACCAGTGTCCTGAATTGGTTTCCTTTTGTCAATCAAAAACCTGTGGCGAGTTGGAGAGAGGAACTTGGGGGGATTTGAGCTGAACAAAATGACTCATGATACTGGCACATCTATCCCATGAAAAGGTCAAGTTCTTCTTATTCATGTCAGAAAGCTTCAATTCAGCCTCCGAGCCCTTAGTTTATCTACTTTAATTAAAGCTAACTTTACATTATCCATCAAAAGTTAAAATCCTTACATAGGTCTGTTATGTGGTAAAGGAAGAACATCACTATCACAGCAAGTACCATCGGCCTATGTCTTAGTGCCAAAGTTGAAGGAAGCTAATTATTTTCTTCCAGATATTGTAGTCAGCTAGTTAACCTCATCCCACTTAGACTGGGTGAAATTGGCCATCACATAATTTTTTCAGAGCAGCTCTGAATGGCTTGTAACAGTCACAGTGCTTTTCTTTTGTAATATTTATAATCAATTATGTGACAATTTCATCATTAGATCATTAGAAAGTGTCTGTTGTTGTGCATGAAATGTGACATTTTGAGAGTTCTGATTTACTCAATTTCGGCAGTGACATGGAACAGTCCTGAGCTCACTGTCTGTTCTAAGATTCAGGACTGCAACCGCAAAAAAAACACTAGGTGGGAGAGGGTTAATGATGGAGGAGAATAATTGTTCCTTCAAGGGAGTTACCTAGAGTAGCAGCTTCTGTCAATCACAACACAAGATGGGAAAACATTACTTCCACTAGGTAGAGTGCTTAGCAAAGCTAATGAGGAGGAAGAAAGCTTATTTCCTCCAGAGAGTCAACGAAGGTAGTGTCATGGAGTTAGCTAAGGTACTGTTTCTGGTCAGCGCTGGTGGGAAGACTCAGGAGGGAGGCACTTACTCCAATAGGTGGTGTAATAAGGTAATCAGTGCTGACAGTCGGGAGCAGGAGAAAGAAAGTTACTCTCTCTGGAGAGTTGTTACAGTAGAGTTGAGGTGAGACTGTGTGTCTCTTCTTACAGACAGAGAAGGTAGGTCTGAGCAAAGGGTCAAGGAGCCTCCAGCACCTCCAAATCTCAAGATAGCCTTGGTAAACTACAATTACCAGCTGCGGCAAATAAATTAATCACGAGCTTCTTAACTTATATTATTTCATACCAATCAAGAGATTACAGTTAATACCAAAAAGGATATGAAGCAGACATGAGAATACATGCTAGGTATCAACTTGTATAACACAGCTAGCATTTTACTCTCAAATGGAGCAGACATATATAAATATAAAAGTAAGCAACTTCAGAAAGGAGGTATTAAATTAGGAGGAGGAGGAGGAAAGAAATTTGACATTGTCTCAAGCTGCTCAAATCCCAACTGCTTCTAGCTGATCAAAGCAGCACTGAAGCAATCATGGAGGAACCCACAGCCCACACTATCTCCCCCTCACATCTAAAGGCGGGTGCATTGAAACGAGCACTCTAAGAAGAGAACAATGGGAGAAAGTGAGGGGAAAAAACATCCAAACAAAGAAAGCTTGAAAGTAACAGGATTAAGTTTTCCAACCGTAGATGGCAATTCATTTTTGTTTGAAACATTTCTAAGACTAAGAAAAATCATTATGCCATATCTATCTATCAACATCAAATGGTTTCTTCCCATATTGCTCAAAGAGATTTTGAACAGACATTTACAACTGAAATTGCAACTTTCTAATTTATATCTAACATGAGAAAAGGAAGAATAGACAGCGAAATTTTTTTACTTATTAGGGTACTACTGCAGGTTAACCAAAGACAATTTGATGATCTTCAAAGCACAGTAGGTGATTTTAAATAAATAATTTAATAACTATGCTAAAATAGTGGACCAACAAATGTCACACAACCACATTAAGCATTCGTCCACTAATATCGACTACAGTAATTTCTAAACTCATGCGTTAAAATCGCTACTTATCCCAGTTAAGCTGCTGATCTTATTTTTGAGTGGTGATAGATCTGTCCAATCTTGAAATTGTTTGAATCACTTTTTCCTTGGTTATGTTTGGGTTTTGAAAACAAAATCTAATCGTCAGATGCTGTGACGCATATGTTTCATTTACAGACCAAGGGATAACTTTGACTTTAGACGATAGAGTAAAACATGTGATATCGACTCGGCCACCCATTAAACACCTCCCCTGACTTCCATTTCCAGGGAAGAGTCAAAATTACCGCCAGTAATTTTCTTTTTTGCAGTAAAAATAGACAATGCTGGAAATACATAGCAAGCCAGTCCAACCCATCAGATTGCACACCCAAGGCATCATTGGGGTCATTTCCAACTTACTGTCTAATTTAAACAAAAGCAAAATACTGCGGATGCTGGAAATCTGAAATAAAAACAGAAAATGCTGGAAATACTCAGCAGGTCAGACAGCATCTGTGGAGAGAGAAAAACAGAGTGAACGTTTCGGGTTGATGACCCTTCGTCGTGAGTTCTGATGAAGGGTCATCAACTTGAAATGTTAACTCTGTTTCTCTCTCCACAGATGCTGCCTGACCCGCTGAGTATTTCCAGCGTTTTCTGTTTTTATTACTGTCTAACTCAATGCACTACCAGCAGGTTGGGCATGTATCAAAGAAACCGCCTGATCTTCCTTTCCATTGGGTTTCAATGGAATGGAAAATCAGGCGGTTTCTAGAATGAGGTTCGACGTTGGTTTTGAGCAGCTGCAGCAAGCTGAAAAATCACCCGTGACAACTGGAAAGAAAGAAAGAAAGATTTGCATTTATGTAGCGCCTTTCACAACCTCGGGTTGTCCCACAACGCTTTACAGCCACTGAAGTGGTTTTGAAGTGCAGTCACTGTTGTAATGTAGGGAAACGCGGCAGCCGATTTGCGCACAGCAAGCTCCCACAAACAGCAATGAGATAATGACCAGATAATCTGCTTCTTAGTGATTTTTTTTTTTAGCGAGCCTGTCTGCCTGTTTGCAGTACACACCCAAAACATTACAGCTTGACTTGTTTTATGGGTACCCACCAGAAACATCCAGCACACTCTGCTCTCATGTTCTTAGTTCAGATTTTCAACATTGGCAGTTTTTAAAAAAAAATCCTAATTTTGAACCCGTTTCACTATGTACCGTCCGTCTTAACCTTGCACTCAGGAAGCTCCTTTTAAGTTGAAAGCTTCCATTCAGTCTGTTGGGTTATCAGTTCTAAAAAGGTGGATAGCTGTGCAAATTAGAACAGATCAGAGAGAAATGAATACATTTTCAGGTACTTACTGCTGCGTTGAACTGCTTCTAGGTAGATGGTTTGATTCAAAACCGTAAAAAAAACTTCTAATATCGGACCATGTTAGACATAAACTAGTGAAAAAAAGTAAAAAAGGAACTAAAAAGGAAGTCAACAAATCTAAGAGCAGACCAAGGGAGGGTAATGAGGTAAATTAAAGGATTGAAAAGAGACTTGTATAAATTTTACGAGACAGGTTTGAAGGGATTAAAGCACCAGTCCAAGTGCTGTTCATGTGTGACTGTACTCACAGAGGATAATGACTGAGGCATTCACAAGCAGACTAGGTGTGCTTTGTAACAGTTAGGGTAGATGTGGCTGCTTGAGGTCCAGTTCAAATAGTACAAAGTATTTTTATAGACTAATAATAAACTGTGAGTGTGACAAATTCCCTTTATACTCTTTTGATCTTTTACTGAATCTATCTAATTGCTTAACATTATACCAGATAGGATACACGCAAAGTAATGCGGTGAAACATTTGATTTTTATATGCTAAGACGTTTTAATGCAGCCTCCGTTTGGGAGCAATAATATTTCAGCAGCAGAAACGACATCAACACATGTTAGAATTTAAAAACTAGGAGCAAATGGTCAGTTTAAACATCCTGGAGTTTCCTGCGCATTAGTGCTCAGAGAGTAACCTGGCTGCAAACAAATTACGTAGCTTAAAAGATCAGGGAATTTTGGAGCGTAAGTGAGTTAAGCGTGTAACTACAATACGCCCAAGTCCCTTTCATCTTTTACGTCCATCCATCGTATACCTCGCCCGAACAAATCAACGGCCACGAAACTGGGGGCCACGCCCCCAACTCTCAAATGTGAATATCCTCCAGCTGCACTTATTCGGAGGGGGTCTCTTAACCTTGCGACCAGATTTTCAGGCACGGCAGGAAACAAAGTCATTTTTCTGGTGTTTAATTGCAATTTTTTGAGCTTTTGTAAAAAAAAAATTATCCTCACTGAGACCTGCTCTGTATTTTCCGTTTCTTTGACTAGATTTTCATGGCGTAAGTCACGTTAAAAAAATTGAAAAGCTTCCCCGATTGCAGGTTCTTACACATGCTGTGCCCGATGTGCATGAATGAGTGTGAAATGAGTTGAAACTTGAAGTTTTCATGCTTAAAGAAGAAATATACTGGTGTGGGTTCGCCTCTTTTCTTTGGCCCCGAATGTTTGCGCTGATTTACCCACATTTTAAGTTTGCCCATATTCTAATGAGGTTGGAAGGATACTTGGGTGTAACTTGACATCGGCAAAATGGACGCAACTTTACTGCTCTAATTTCCAGGATATGCCCAAGGAGGAAATTCCAGGCCTATATCCTGATGTGAAATGACAAAATACATTACAAGTTTTTACATAGTCAGCATTAGCCCTATTAATCCAGAGCAGGTAAAATAATAACTGAACTTTCACTTTATTTGGAACAGTCGGTGAAGAACCACATGCATCTTGGCCAGCAGGAGGTTAAGATGGTGGAACTCTTTCTAATGAGAAGTGCTGATAGATCTTTGCATAATTATTAAATTATATAGGATATCTGCACTTCAGTCTCCAAACAGATTTCACTGTCACTTTCATATTTGAATTTGAATTGGGAATTTTTGAAACTTGCTAAGGCATGGACAGGTATGAGAGTTTTGCTTTAGAAAAAATGATGGCTGTTTAAATGTGTAATTAGATATTTAATCCTTGACCATTAAATACAATACCATGCATGTCATGTTGCCCTAAATAATATTGTCAAGCCTGAGATACATTTAATGAAATAATTCATATGTAGACATACACATAGGTGGCGATTTTGCCAGCCCTGGGGAGGCGGGTTTGGAAGCGGGACTGTCGGGAAAATGGCAGAATTTGGGGGCGGGTGCCCATCCCGCCCCAACCCGCCTCCGTGCCATCTTGCCAGGAGGCGGGTAGCTGTCCCGCGCCGGGCCCCGTCTCCTTGGAGGCGGGAAGCGATTAAAGCCAATTAACTGCCTGTTAACAGGTAGTTAACAGGCAGAAAATAGTATTATCCCCTTTTTGCCCTCACAAGTGCAGGGTTCCCGTAGGCTCCGAAACATGCCAGGTCAGCGAGGCGAGTAGAGTGGGTCGGAGGGGTCCAAAAATGTGCTGTGGAGGTGACTAATGGTTGCAAGTGTGGAGAGGTGAGTATCTGAGGTAAGTGCAAAGTGTTAGAAAAAGTGTACTTACCTTTGTTTCTTTCTGCTGGCTTCAGTCAGTGGGTATGCGGAGAGTCTCACACCTCCGCAGTAGAGATGACAGATGGCCGTAGCATTCTCCAATGCAACAACCATCTCATTTCTACAAAAGAAAAAGGTTTGCTGAGGTCTTGAATTCAAGACCTCATCAAACTATAGAGAATGTCACTGTTTGACAGCTTCACAGAGCTGTCAAATGATTACAATTCATCTGTCAAAAATTTTTGACAGATGAAACGTCATACGTTGACGTTCCCTGCAACCGGCTTTCCCTTAATTGGCCTGCTAAGCTCGCTGGGCGGGCTTAACAAGGTCAATCAAGGGAAAGTAACGTGGGTTGGCCAGAAGTTGATGGAGGCGGGACTGAAGCCCGACAAGCGGGAGTCCCGCCTCCAAAAGCTTTCTTCATATTAGGTAGCATTACAACAGGGTACGGCTGGAGATAATGTAATAAGGTCTCTATGTGGCTACTGAGACTACAGAGAAACTTGGAAAATTTGTACTAGGCCACCAATGAGCAACAGATTTGTCTGAGTCTCATAAATGCTTGGGCAGTGCTGACTCCACAGGGCCTGCTCTTGAATGGGGCTAAATTCAAAACTAAGCGGCAAAAGCAATATTTCAGTGAGCGAGTGGTCAGTCTATGGAACAGGTTCCCTCGGGAGATGGTGGAAGTAGATCATACTGATTCATTCAAATGCAAATAAGATTGATTTCTTTCATAAAATAACATTTTGGGATAAAGTATATGAGTAATTTAAGACATGACATGTGGTAAGTGTAACTTGCTTGGGAGGAACAGGTGACTTTTGATCTATGGTTCCCAAGGCTTTCGACAACTGGAGTTTTCCTAACCTCATATCTGGGTCTGTTGTAGACTAATTGACAGAGATTGATTGCGATGATTAGCCAGCAATTACATTATTGTTGTATCATGCGATGACCAGGATGGTAGAAGGCAAACTATATGGACCTTTTTTTGACTAGCAATTCCTATGTTGGATAACTCCATATTTAAATTTCTCCATACAAGTGGCAATGCTTCAGGTAATAGCACTGTTCGCTGTATTCCACAGACAGTAGAAGTGGCGTATCAAGCTTCACTGCTAGCACTCTGTGCCAATATCTTACATTGAGACAGAATATCAAAGTGTAGCTGCAGCAACTCTTGTGCTCATGGAGACCTGGTAAATGCTAACTCTTCATAGAATCATACAGCACAGAAGGAGGCCATTCAACCCATTGCGCCCGGGCCAGCTCTTTGAAAGAGCTATCCAATTAGTCCCACTCTCCTGCTCGTTCCCCATAGCCCTGTAAAATTTTCCTTTTCCAGTATATATCCAATTCCCTTTTGTAAGTTACTATTGAATCTGTTTCCACCACACTTTCAGGCAGTGCATTCCAGATCATAATAACTCTCGTGGTACTGCTTCAATCTTAATTTTGTATAGGTCTGACAGCATTGGAGAAGTTAGACTCCTTTGTAAGTACCAAGCTGCAAAAGGTAATGTTTGTAACTGAAGAATATTATACAATGGAGATGACTGGTTAACATCACTGTCCAAATTTGCCTAGATTTTTCGGTAGTGATCTGGTGATTGCTTGTACCTCAAATGGGGTGAGAATAATCACTTTATGAAGGACTGTGTCATCAGCAAAGGGAACAACATTTGCTTAGCAACAATGATGAGAATCAGAGTGAGGGCAAGCATACTTCCTCAAGGAATTGTAAATGTTAAAGATGACCAACCATGTATTATAATAGGATGACACCTTAATTCATAGAACTGCTCTCACTTAGAGTCATAGGGCTGGATCTTCATTCAGAAGTCGGGTTGGAGGCGGGACTACAACTTTCAGGGTTGTAGTCCCGCCTCCATCGAGATGCGGCCAATCCACATGATTTTAACTTGATTGACCTTGTTGAGCCCACTGGGCGGGCTCAGCAGGCCAATTAAGAGCCACCCAGCAACAGGTGACATCACAGACTGAAATTTCATCTGTCAAGACGTTTTGACAGAATAAATATCAGCGTTTCACAGCTGTTTGAAGCTGTCAAACACTGTCAGTCTTACTTCTAACATGAGTCCTTCTCCACAGACTCAGTTAGAAATCTCTCCTGCACAGAAAGCTGCAGGCTGTCACTTTTGACAGATCGCAGCCATTCTGCTTTCTGTGCTGGTGAGATGAGGGACTCCCGAGACCTAAAGAAAGGAAGGCTGAAAAGGTAAGAAAATGTATGTAAAACTTATTTAATCACTTTAGACACACCAAACACACTTACCTTTGCACTCATGCACACATCACTCAACTGAACACCGACATCTCGACCCCTCCAAGCCCTTCAACCCGACGGCCCGACTCCTCCAACTTGGCGTGGTTTGGAGCCGTCGGGAATCCTACAGTTAAAGCTTCAAAATAGGGATTAGGTTAAAAACTGCCCGTTAACTACCTGTTAACAGGCAGTTAATTGGCACTAATCCCTTCCCGCCTCGGGGAGGCGGGTCCCAGTGCGGGGCAGGTACCCGTCTCCTTTGAAACTGACATAGAGGCGGGTTGGGGGCAGGATGGGGTCGGGACCCCTGATTTCGGGAATTTAACCACCCGCACGCCTCCAATCCTGACTCCACGGCACACTGAAGATCGAGCCCATAGAGTTATACAGCATGGAAAGAGGCCCTTCGGCTCATCGTGTCCGCGCCGGCCATCAAGCCCTGTCTATTCTAATCCCATTTTCCAGCATTTGGTCCGTGGCCTTGTATGCTATGGCGTTTCAAGTGCTCATCTAAATGTTTCTTGAATGTTGTGAGGGTTGCTGCCTCTACCACCCTTTCAGGCAGTGAGTTCCAGATTCCAACCACCCTCTGGGTGAAAAAGTTTTTCCTCAAATCCCCTCTAAACCTCCTGCCCCTTACCTTGAAACTATGCCTCCTGGTTATTGATCCCTCTACTAAGGGGAAAAGTTCCTTTCTATCTGTCCTATCTATGCCCCTCATAATTTTGTACACCTCAATCAGGTCCCCCCTCAGCCTTCTCTGCTCTAAGGAAAACAACCCCAGCCTGTCCAGTCTCTCTTCATAGCTGAAATGCTCCAGCCCAGGTAACATCCTGGTGAATCTCCTCTGCACCCTCTCTAATGCAATCACATCCCTCCTATAGTGTGGCGACCAGAACTGCACACAGTATTCCAGCTGTGGCCTAACTAACATTTTGTACAGCGCCATCATAACCTCCCTGCTCTTATATTCTATGCCTTGGCTAATGAAGGCAAGTATCCCATATGCCTTTTTAACCACCTTATCTACCTGCCCTGCTGCCTTCAGGGATCTATGTACATGCACACCAAGGTCCCTCTGATCCTCTGTCCTTCCTAGGGTCCTACCATTCATTGTGTATTCCCTTGCCTTGTTCATCCTCCCAAAATGCATCACCTCATACTTTTCAGGGTTAAATTCCATTTGCCACTGTTCTGCTCATCTAACCAACCCGTCTATATCGTCCTGTAGCCTGAGGCTTCCCTCCTCGCTATTTACCACTCCACCAATTTTAGTGTCATTGGCAAACTTACTGATCATACCTCCTACATTCATATCTAAATCATTAATGTACACTACAAACTGTAAAGGACCCAGCACCAATCCCTGCGGTACACCACTGGACACAGGCTTCCAGTTACAAAAACAACCTTCGACTAAGCCAATTTTGGATCCAATGTGCCAAATTGCCCTGGATCCCATGGGCTCTTACCTTCTTGACCAGTCTCCCATGCGGGACTTTGTCAAAAGCCTTACTGAAGTCCATGTAGACTACATCAACTGCACTACCCTCATCCACACACCTAGTCACCCCCTCGAAAAATTCAATCAAGTTGGTTAGACATGATCTCCCCCTGACAATGCCATGCTGACTATCCTTGATTAATCCTTGCCTCTCCAAGTGGAGACTAATTCTGTCCCTCAGAATTTTATCCAACATCTCACTGTCAAAGTTTAAAACATGCAACACCTTAAAAAATTAAGTACAAAAATGCTGAAAATTGATTTTTAATGTACTTTATTATCTAGTGAAATGTGTCAGCAGTCATTATCATACACAAAGGTTCTCCACTAACTTCAACTACTTTCTGATGAGTTGGACAATTTAAAATAATGTACTTCCTGATAATACGGCAAAAATTTAGTTTGGCAACAACCCATTACTATTTTGGGGCACAACTTCTTCTTCCACACATTGAGTTACTGAAATCACTCACGCACTCATCAAGCTGTACTGTGCAAAGGGCAATCCCTCTCTTAGCATTTGGGGCGTGCATTTGATTAGTTTGATATTGGACTCTCCTTTACTGAGTTTACGCACCTGGAAGTTTTGATTTCACAATACCGTCTTGCAAGGATGTGACAATTGCTAACACTCTCAGTCAGAGCACTCATCATGGTCTCTTGTTCTTATAAACAATGTCATTCACACCGATAAGAAAAACGTCCTGGACACATTTTTTGATTAAATTGTTTTTTCTCGGTTGATCTAATATGGAGTTATTCAGACTTCACGCCTGCTTCAACTAAATAAATCCACTGATAATTTAGGGTTGTCTGCTTACCTACCACAGGGCCACTTGCCTCAAGTGTTGGACAGAGTTCCATTGAATGGATGTTATGGAGGTGATAACCACTTGCTCTGGGCAAGCTGACAATGACTGATGTGGAGCTCGGTGAGGTCTATCTGCTAAGCAACATTCTGCCAAAAACAGTGAACCTCTGGAAATTTCTGCCCAAAGCCACAAAAACTGCCTTATTTTGAATACATGGCCAATCAATCAAAAATTAACAGTGAATATAATACATGAATAACTTGCAATACTTCAACATGGTTACGTGAAGTGTGGTTACATGTATGAATTAAACACTGCACAATAATAAAATATAAGGTAAATGTGTTGGATCTGAAAGAGTTGCTTATATGATCACATTTTACCTGGTGTTAGCTTGTTCTGGTTATCTGCAGCTTAAATTTGAGGATCTAAAGCACCTGGTCCAATGCGCTGGTGAACAAGACCTCCAGCGTGGAACATGAAGCCCTTCAAATGAGCAAAGAAGATAGCATTGAGCAGCTGAAAACTACACGAAAACATCTCAGTCAAAACTAACCGCAGGGCTGAACCTCAGCCAAATCTTTCATTTCAGTTCCATAAAAGAAAGCATGAGTTTTGAGTAACTCTTCTTTAGCACCAAGAATGTGAATGTGTTCCAGCAAGAATGTTAGGCAAAAAAGTACTAAGTAATATGCAAGCGTCTTCACAGAAATCACAGAAACCCCACAGTGCAGATAGAGGCCATTTCGGCCCATCGAGCCTGCACCGACACATATCCCACCCGATCCCTGTAACCCCTACACCAACACCAACACATATCCCACCCTATCCCCGTAACCCCACGTATTTAATCCCCCTAACACTAAGGGTCAATTTATCATAGCCAATCAACCTAACCCGCACATCTTTGGACTGTGGGAGGAAACCGGAGCACCCGGAGGAAACCCACGCAAACACGGGGAGAATGTGCAAACTCCACACAGACAGTCACCCGAGGCCGGATTTGAACCCGGGTCCCTGGCGCTGTGAGGCAACAGTGCTAACCACTATGCCACCGTGCTTCTGTCCAATTTTCACAGATAACTCAAATGAAGGGACTATCTGATAAGTGAATAATTCTCTTACGCGGCTAGACATCTATGCATACAGAATCGTACCTATCCCTTCAGTTGCTGTCAATGACTAAGGTAGCTGTGGGTGAAAATATTTTTCAGTGGAAAGTATATTGCTTTATGTGCTCCATGTCAGAGGCAACATCATTCTATTTTATACGGAATATTCTATAGTTGAAGAGGCAGATGTCCATTTTAATAAAGGACCGTATCAGTGAGAAGGCAAAGAGAAAATTAAGCACTTAATTTACCCCAAAAGAGTAATCTACTGAAAAAAGCCCTTAATTTTGCTGTGAAACAATTGATATGCATTTGAAAAATGAATGATAACTGTGTCAAATAATATTACTGAAATTTTACTTTCCCTTGGAGTCAAAAGTTATGCGGAGAGTTGTACAGCAAAGCTGCTGGTTTCATGAAGTCATGACCTTACTGTGAAGTGTTACTCAATGAGACCTAATGGTGTCCACAATCTACTCAACTTAGCTCCACCTCGAATTCACTAGCCTCTGAATTCCACCATCCCTCTTCCAGCACCAACAATGCTATTTTGAACACCAAAAGCAACACAACATATTTCCATTTCCAGCAGAGAGAATTTAAATACAGGAAACTTTTTTTTATCCGGCACCGACGGGACCGACGTGGTGCCGGTTCATCAAAAATTCCGGATAACCGAAAGCTATAGTAAAAGATACGGAGAGCTGACAGCTCCGTATAAAGCAACAAACCCTGCAGAACAATGGCCACAAGTTCCAAGCGTCTCTGTAGCTTAGCAACAGCTGCAGCCACACCCTTGCACAGCAACAGATCGAGGAAGGCAAGTACAATATGAAGTGAAACTTACCTGAACCTACTCCTAAATTTTGCTGGTTAACCGAGATTTCCGGTTATTTAGGTGCTGGTAAATCGAAAGTTTCCTGTAACGTATAATTAAAAATACATATCTTTATAGGCCCTCCAGCCTTGCACCAATTGCATTCTGGGAAGCAATACAAAAGATTGGCATTCACATACTAACCTCCGTATCCATTTCTACTATTATTTCTTAACATATTTAATGTCTGAAGAATGACTATATTGAAAGGGTTATCGAGACAGTTACTGCAAGCTGCTGTGGATCTTAGGGCTCAGTTGAAGTGTAATGGTTTTCCAGCTGCCCTGGCCTGTGATAATATCTTCTGCTGTGCTCGTGTTACATATCTCAGCTGACAACATCAGTGTACGTATCAGCACCAGAGGTAGAACAGTGAAATTGTAAAGTACAATATATCAGTACCAAGGCTGAACAATTAAATCACACGCTTTTGCTTACTCTCTTGCTTAAGCCCTGTTGCAAGGTTCTGCAGAGATTTAGATTTGAATATCTTGAAATATTAAGTTAATGTTCTGGACAACAAAATGAAAGATCCACTTTAAGTTCATTGTAAAGTTATTTTCTTCTTATTTTGAAAAAAAAAACCCAGATGTCTATAGGATGATTAGAGTGTGGGCAAAAAACAGGCTTCACAGCTTCTGAATACAAACTGCTATTTTTTTAGGAGAGGACTTGAATCATAGCTGATTCATACTTGGATTTGTTTATGAAAAATGCAATTCTACCCTTTTGCATTTTTAGTAGAATTATATTTGTCATAAAAAAATCAAAGTAAGCTATCACTTTGACCAAAGAAAGGTTCGTCACAGATCACTTGATGTCGTCAAGATAATTAGGCAGGATCTGGGCAAGTGCGTACTGGGTACAAATAACTGGTAAAATACTGGAAGTTTTTTGACAGTCTGAAGGGAAAATAATCTCATACACATCGAACAAATACAGTTTTAATTATCTAGTTCAAAAGAGGCCAAGATCACTGGTTAAGTATTAAGGCTTGTCATCCAAATGATCGAAAATTCCAATATTTAAGTATGTTTCATTGTAATATTTTGGATCAATATTTCTTGTTCTTAGTTGATAAATAAAGCTCCCTTGTTGCAAAGCGCCTATGTTAGCTGGAAACAATATAACCTGCACAACTATTTTCATTGATCATTAAACCTAATAAAAAGAACTGCAAAATGCACCACTGAGTGTCAAAGTTGAGGCTATGGAAAACGTACAATTGTTGATATGCTAATGGAATTTGTTATGTTGTTATGTATCGTTAATCACAAATTATTTGATCAGTGTGACAAATCAAAGAGAAATTAGTTTGCAGTATTTCCAGTAAACTTTAATTTCCTGCAACACAGTCCTTCCCTAATGAATGATAACTATAGTGATTCGTCATTGCAGTATTGGAGGCTGATACTTCAATCACTTTTAATTTATAAACTAGACCAGCAACTTTTGCATTAAAAATGTACAAGTGCAGAACAAGCATGTTTTTACTCATAACAAAGTAATAACAGTGCAGTCTCCCTCAAGTCAGTAGGTCGAACCATTAAAAGACTACTTTCATTATTATAGCAATCAAATGAAATTACTAATTGAAAACATCTCTGATCTCACTACACGAATTGCTCTACTTATGGTATTGAAAGAATTAAAAGCACTTTGCTAATCTTTTTTTATGTCTGTAAACCATAGCTGGAAGCAGAATTCCTTCACTGTAACATGCTGCTCATCTTCCTCTTTAACATTTTCTTTTATCTGACTTGGCATAAGAGCTGTCAAGGCAACCTTACTGTATGGGGCCTCTTCTCTGATATATTTTGCAAATAAAATGGTTCATGTGTCATCCATGGTCCCTGCGGCCTTGCTGTCTGGGTTCCTGCTCGAACAGGTGATAACCTGATAGACTTTATCTTGTGTTCGTCAGCCTCCCTGAAGTCTGTAGACACTTCGGCTGGCTGTTAGGCATTTTAAAATTCCCCCTTGAGCCATAACCTTCCCCCTTTCTCCTATCATCAGCTGGTATGTCTCTGAGCTGTCAGTAGCTTGTTTTTTATTGATGTTTCCATGTGTTTTATGTCTTTCTGAGATATGACGGCCCTGACACAGCTATGGAGCTGTAGTGATTTCAATCAGGCTGCATAAGAGGCTCTGGATTTTAACTTATACAGCCTGTCTTAGATACTTCAGAGCTTCACCTTTAATGAAAATGTTTCTGAAGGCAGAAAAAAAACGCCTGTGTGCAACATCAGTGATGAATACACAAGACAAAAGCCTGCTTTTGTCATAAAGGAAGCAAGAACAGAAAGTGACCCTCGAGCCAAAGGTTCTGACACCACATCAAATCCCTTTAGGCTCGATGTGGCAGGCTGGGGCTAGCTTAAGATTACTTTATCACATCCAAGAGTGACGCTTGCATTTACTTCAGATGTCCAACATGTAAAGAGTTGTACATTTCCCAACCCATGTCGCCTATTAAATCAAGTTTAAGTGACTTGTGGAGCACACAGCCTTGTCAAACTGAGCTAAGCTTAAATCAATTTGAAACATGAAAATGTGCAGAGAGTTATTATTGTACAAAACTCTAAGCTTGCTTCTCATCAATGTCATTTATTCATAATAATCCTAAAAACAAATTAGCTAACATATTTTCAAAACAGTACAAACACTGCATTGGTATTTGGCAACTTATGATGCGTTGAAACTTATTGCTTGAAAATTGAATTTTCCTCTCTTTAAATAATAAGTAATATAAAATTATTGAAGTTATGTCCAACATGTAACCCATATTACACCATTTTTATTATAATAACTTCTTAATAGCGATGGTAATTTCATTAAAAACACAACTTAAAAAAAACTAAAACCACATTAACTTTTTACAAATCATTTAAAGTACATGTTTTAACATGAATGCTCCACAGTTCAGTACTTTAACTATTTCAATTAGGCTATTTACAGTGTTTAGTACTACTGCATTATTATTCAAATTCCAGCATTTTAATTGGCTGGTCAGCAGTCAATAATTCCCAATATGAGACACCTTCACAGAACATAATTCAAGCCTTACCCTGCTGAAGTGACAGGACCTCCATACAGTTAACAGTGCATTCAATGATTTGTTGAATATGAACAATTATTATTAACATTTGTAATGGGGCTATATGATATGAAAGCTTGTACTATTTACTAAAGGCAATATTGGAGTGGCATCTGTGTTTTCTTTTGAATTGGAGGACAGATAACTGATTAAAGTATCATGAAATACTCTCTGTTCCAACAGGGAGTTAATAGTTCCTATGTTCTAGGAAAGAGGCACAAAAAAATGTTAATATGATACATAATGCATATCAATCAATCTATTTGTTGTAACTTCCTTAATGTTGATATACATTGGAAAAAATGTACTTTTAAATCAAGAATGCAAACGAGCTCTGACACAATGACCTTTTCCAAATGTTCAAATATATTTAGCGAAAATTGAGAGAGGTTAACGACTTCCATTGTAAAATTTTAAAAATGGAATGCCATTTTTCAGGATATATTTGCATAGCAATGCACAATTTTTGCATAATTGTTAATAAGTGCATCTTTTGTCAGTATAGTTTGGCACTGTTAGTCTCATTATAAACTAACCCAAGGAATGTACTTTCTACATATTATGAAAATGCGCTCCTCCAGGTCTGCTAGAATTCCTTTCATAAAATACGGTGACAAGAAGCCCTAGCACTCAAAATAACTTGCTGTTCAGTCAGCATAATAATATGGCATTGTTTTCTGGTTAAATGCTCTTCAGAAATATAATTACCTAAATGACAATTGTTGGCATCACTGCTGAGATAAGTACCTTAATTTGTTTTTATTAATATTATTAATCCCTTGGAGAAATTCTTAGTACATGGGGGAAAAAAACATATTTCACAACATATAATGCATTATTTTTAAACTAATGCTTAGCAAAACCAAGCTGAATACTACATCCCACTGCTAAGCTATGTTACGGAACAGTTATATGAAAATATTTCAGCTCCGTGAAAAATAATTCTACCATGTGTTGTTTGAAAGGATTATTTTTCTTATTTAAAAACCCTTAAATACAAACCATGCATCTTACATGCATTATTATTTAACCTTCACAAACTGATGTTGTTGCAGAATGCAGATACTTTCAATGTACCTAGAAAACCGCTAATCTAAAATCTTTGCTGATTGCACGCGTTCTGAATTTTTAAAGCTATAATAAGCCTAAAATTGGGACCGAGTCAAATATAAGCTGTCATCCAGGAAGTATTGAGGGAAGGAAAACCTTCACAGTGAAGCTTTAAAATTTCAATTTATATTGGTCATGACTTGTGACACAGTTTGGTGAGTTGGGGCCTGGGAGTCAGGGTTGCCACTGACCTCTGTTCAGACTGGTTGAGAGAGATGTCAGTTGAAAACTCCCAGGGATGAACTGGCTGCCAACTAGTCTGAAAACTTCTGCCAAATTGTCGTACCCCTCAGCTGAATGCTAACCCGAGAGGAGGGGAGCAGTAGCACTAAAAAGGTTAGAGGTGGGCATCACATTCAATAGTAGGCTGTCTGGTTCATTAAAGACAGCCGGTCCCAAACAGCATGGGAGTCAAGCAGTTCAGTAACCTCTAGGATGGTACTTTCTGCATAATTTTAAAATCAAAGGCACAATAATCTGGAGTGCTTAATAGGATGGTGAAAAGATGATGGTAAAGGCTGTTTTGTTTTAGTTATAAGATATGTTAAACCTTACAACTGTTAACAGCTACATTACAGTTATAGCTGCTAAAGACTTTCACGTTATGAATCGATAACTGATTTTACTTTATGAATCTTATTTGCTGTAAACAATAGGTTATGTGCATATGCAGATATAATGTACTTTAAACATCAGTGGGTATTTGTGAGCGCACTACTTATGTTTCCAGAATATTATAATATGCAATAATGTGGAACAAACTTGTCAAATTAACATACAATGTAGATAACCAAAGCAAGAACCCACATTGGGTATTTTTGCACCAGTTTTGTACTTTGATCTCGATAGCCTGCCTCCAGTACCTGATTGAAATGGCATTTGCTTTTCTGTGTATTATAAATTATTAAGAAAAATGAAAGCAAATGAAAAAACATTACGCATGAGCTAGCTTATTAAGTAATTCATCTTTAACAAGTAAGAAAATTATTTCCACATATTAATAGATAAATTAAGACCTATCCAATTAAAACTGAGGCTTGCTATTATAACTCAGCATACCAAGACGTGTGGATCCATTTTATTTTCAAAATGTGAAGTACTTTTAAAGCACCCTTTACGATAAAACTGTCGACCATGTAATCTGCTGATTTTAATCCAAGCTCACCTTGTTAAAAGATTTTTTTTTTACAATACTTTAGTGACTTTACACAATATCTGTATTAAAACAATATGTTTTTCCTCAGCATTAAAATATTCAATTTGATTTTATCTGGGGTCTGCTGAAATATATTTTCTGCACATCAAACTCAATAATTTTTAAATAGCCACCATAGCAAACAGATGATGTACAAATGGCTTAGACCTTAAATTACGAATAAAGAAAATATGAAACACATTTTTAGTGATAAACATCAGCATACTACAAATGGGACTTTTCAAATGAACAAAGCTTTGTAGCTTGATGCCTGTTATAAACTTATCATCATGCAATGCTAGTTGAAGAAACCTATCTGATTGATTATATTGGTGCTACAAAGAGTTACCTAAGTGTGCATTCATCTGCATAAACACTACACTGTAGAAGTTGGTGATGGCGATTCTAGCTAGTATTGCCAAGGAGCTGATAATTACATGAATTATCATGACGTCTGTATCAGATTACAATATTATAAAATCATAGTTAGCATCACCTAAGCATTTTTGACCTGGATACTGAGTAGCCAGTAATTGCTGCACAGCATATTAGCAATGATTAAGAAGTTGTACGCATGGCTAAGTTTCTTGGAAACAAAAGATCTTTTTGCATATTTTGCTTTTTATTGCATATATTTGAAAGACTAAACAAAAATAGGAATGAAAACAACAAAACATTCTACTTAATTATGGCAGCATTTAGTTCATTCGCAATGTTGAAATAAATAGTATAAAGCTATTGTCCGTTTTTACTGATACAGTTGAATATTTCTGCCAGTTGTTGACTTAAAAGCCAATCTATGATTTTTGTGCATAGCGACTGACAGAGGTGGAGGATGTTAGTGAAAGGAATACTATAATAATATTAACATGTTTAAACAAATCAAAAAAAGGATGAAATAATTACCAAGAAAATTTAAAAATAATGAACTTTTCAGTTACAGTTTTTTTTAAATTATACTCAATATAAACCCATACATCTTATATCTCTAGGTTTAACTTTAAAAAAAAATACTTTTCCTTTATATTTTTTTTTAAGAGATAAAAATGCAAAGGCTAGAAATAAAGTAGAAGATGCCAGAAATACAGAGTATGTCCATCAGCTTCTGTAAAAGGAAAAGGTGGGTTAATGTTTCGGGTGCAGACCCTTCATTAGAATAGTTCTGATCAGGGGACTACTACATCTGAACCATTAATCCATGTTTTATCATAACAGAGGCTGAGAGACCTGCAGTGTAGTTCTGGCATTTTTTGTTTTAATTTCCCCCATAAGTATGTTGTCAAAATATGTTTGAATATGTTAAGGTATCTTAACATATTCAGACAAACTACTTATACAGAAATTAGTCTCTATACATACATATATATATATATATTTTAATATATTCAGACAACCTATTTTTAGGAGAGATTAATCTATGAGTATGTATGTATATAAAGAAATGGAAGAATGATGCTTAGAATTTTACTGATGCAACACGAGAAAAATATCATAATTTGAGTAAGACTGAGAATTATTTCGAAGACAATAACAGATATTTTTGTTTTGAAATCCTATCGAAGCTCTTAATGTAAGCATTTATGTTACCTTGAAGTTTTTTTTTGCAATGTACTGATGATTATGTCATTGGCATCAAATTTAATTTCAGTGAGAAAAAACAACTTGGGGTACGAAATTGAAAAAAATCTGTTGATGCAAAATACTGTCCAGTCATTATTATGGGAATTGAAAAGCTTACAAACATTTTAAAGTTCATTGTTTTCCAAGCATTTTGTTTATTTAGATTGTGATGCCTTGGAAAGTCAGGCTCCTGTATTTTGATAAATCTGATCGTCCTGCAGCATATTTTATTGAATTATAAACGACTCAGTCAGTAATTTCAGGGGATGCCGAAAATTGATAGTATTCATAACCCAAATGTTCAAGCTTGCCGAATTACAAACTTCCAATTGAATTGATGAAAACACCTTCCCATTACAGCAAGCAATCTGCAAAAGGTAAGAATTAAAGGTAATATAAAGTCACTGCTGCTCATGGCTAACAACAGGACGTGTCAAAGTAGATAACTGATGCAAGGCAGAAAGCTGCTAAGTTTTTATACAGTCAGATTCTGTCAAATTCACAGTCAGCCTAGCAGCTCAAAGGTGACACCTGGAGACTGTATGCTTCAGACCATTTCTTCTTGATGGGGGTGTCTTCCGTATACGAGTTATTACCTGGCATAATAGCATATGGTAAAATGTAAACAACATCTGCATATTCTTGTAATAATTTCATATGTTTAATTAGTTCCAGCAAAGCAGTTTACCCTTAGAGACCCTCACTGTCAGTGTTGAGATCATACATTTGTGCCCTGCTGTCTATGCTGACAGGCTTCCATTGTTCAAACGACGCATTCAGCTCACCAGCTAATGTGACTGAATCTTCAGAGGGTAAGAGCACATCTCAGCAATCCAGCTGTAGGAAAATACGTCTGTCAGTCCAGCAGAATGTGCTAATGGCAGATGTGACAGATCATATAAATTTGGGAAATATACAACATAAGGGCTTGAAGTGACTTTGCCTTTAAATTAGAAACAGTGAAGGGATTGGTATGCATATTAACAGTGATGATGCATATAATCAAAATTCTACTCACCAAACATAGTCAGTACGTGCTGAATCTGTGCAAAAGGAAAACTGTGGTGCGTTAAGATGTCTGGGGCCACCATTTGCTTTTAACACAATGCATGGACTCTACTCGTGCATGCATAAATGTTGCTTGAGCTAGGTATGATACCTACAACTAAGGACACGCATTTGAAGACTTCCCCGCGAAGGTTAGATACAAAGGAGAATGTAGACATGCAAAAGAGAGGGGTTGCTGGGTGGAATCAGGTCAGGTGTACAAATAGTACACACAATCCACTCAAATCAGACTCTTGTTCCTATTTAAGGTGCTCCTTAAAACCTACCTCTTTTACCAAGCTTTTGGTCACCTGTCCTAATATCTCCTTATGTGGCTCGTGTCAAAAGTGCTATTTAAATGCTTGTTGTCATTGTTGTATTGGGATAACGATCCAGCTATTGATCTCAAAGATTTATATTCTTACAAATAAACAGTTTGCTAAAATGACGTTTGCTCATGTTGGTATTCCTCAAGTATACGACAAACAAGGTGCACAGTGGCAGAAAAAGTGTGGATTTAAGGCTGACACTGAGATATGCAACACAGTGCAGTGTGGACAGGAAGCTAAGAGCCCACTTCTGCAAGAAAATTCTGGAAATATGCAGCAGGTCAGTCAGCATCTGGAGAGACAAAAGACGGGATTGTTTCAGGAAAATCCTTCTTCAGAACAATTGTACAAATTGATGAAGATTCTTTGCTTGGAATTGTGCTGTATCATTTATGGACAATAAGCAGATTCTTAAGATATAACAGTAGATGGCAGCTGATGTTGGATCTTTTCACAAATAACAACAACTTGCATTTATATAGCACTTTTAACATAGTAAAACATTCTAAGGCGCTTTGCAGGAGTGTTTTCCGACAAAAATTCACACCAAGCCAAAGAAGGAGATGTTAGGACAGGTGACCAAAAGCTTGGTCAAAGAGGTAGGTTTTAAGGAGCATCTTAAAGGAGGAGAGAGAGAGGTAAAGATATGGAGAGGTTTAGGGAGTGAATTCCAGAGATTGGAGCCTAGGCTGTGGAAGGCACGGCCGCCAATGATGGGCGAAGGAAGTGGGGGCATGCACAAGAAGCCAGGGTTGGAGGAACGCAGAGATCTTGGAGGGTTGTAGGACTGGAGGGGGTTACAGAGACAGGGAGGGGCCAACTCGGCCAATAATGAGGCTGGAATGTTTTGCCTTGTTCATTGCCTGTGGGAGAAAACTCCACACTGACTAAGGTGTAGTAAAATGTAACAGTATATGTCACAACATGTTTATAATGATTAATTTCTTTACAGTGTTACTGCCAAGCAGCTATAGCCTAGGTATTAATGGTGGAGATATTAGCTGGTGTACACTGAAAGACGTACCTCTGTCTGCCACCTTAGGAATGGCATTGAAAGGGAATGTATTAGTGCATTAAAATAGCAGACAAAAAAATGTCATACAAATGCATCAAGTGGTCTTTCACTACATAACCAACAGTCATTTCTTATATTTTTTCTCCAAAAAGCAGTAGGAATGTGTTAATCATATGGATTTGTAAATACCTTGATATAGATCAGAACAGGTGCCTGCTAGGAGTTCTCAGCCTTAAATTCAATCAAGGGTTCCGATGCCATCATAAGCTCAGTGGTAGCATTCTAATCTCCGAGTCAGAAGATCATGGGTTCAAGCTTCACTCCAAAGACTTGAGCAGATAATCCAGGCTAACACTTCAGTGTAGGACACAAATAACCTCCCGGAAATGTCGGGGAACATAGGGTCTAATGAGAGGGAGGAACTGAATGAAATCAGTATTTGTAGGGAAATTGATGGGATTGAAGGCCGATAAATCCCCAGGGCCTGATAATCTACATCCTAGGGTACTTATGGAAGTGGCCCTAGAAATAGTAGATGCATTGCTGATCATCTTCCAACATTCGATGGAATCTGGAACAGTACCCATGGATTGGAGGGTAGCTAATGTTACCCCACTATTCAAAAAAGGTGGTAGAGAGAAAACGGGGAATTACAGACCAGTAAGCCTGACATCGGTAGTGGGGAAAATGCTAGAGTCCATTATAAAAGATGTAATAGCAGAGCACTTGGAAAACAGTGACAAGATCGGACAAAGCCAACATGGATTTACAAAAGGTAAATCGTGCTTGACTAATCTACTGGAATTTTTTGAGGATGTAACTAGTAAAATAGATAAGGGAGAACCAGTGGATGTGGTGTATTTGGACTTTCAGAAGGCTTTCGATAAGGTCCCATATAAGAGATTAGCGTGTAAAGTTAAGGCACATGGGATTGGGGGCAAGGTATTGACTTGGATAGAGAACTGGTTGGCAGATAGAAAGCAAAGAGTTAGAATAAACGGATCTTTTTCCGAGTGGTAGGCAGTGACTAGTGCGGTACCGCAGGGATCGGTCCTTGGACCCCAGCTATTCACAATATATATTAATGATCTAGACAAGGGAACTAGATGTAATATCTCCAAATTTGCAGACGACACAAAGCTGGGTGGGCGTGTGTGCTGTGAGGAGGATGCCGAGAAACTACAGGATGATTTGGACAGGTTGGGTGATTGGGCAGAAGCATGGCAGATGCAATATAACGTGGATAAATGTGAGGTTATCCACTTTGGTGTCAAAAACAGGAAGGCAGATTATTATCTGAATGGCAATAGATTGGGAGAAGGGGAAGTGCAATGAGACCTGGGTGTCCTTGTGCACCAGTCGCTGAAGGTAAGCATGCAGGTGCAGCAGGTGTTTAAGAAGGCAAATGGTATGTTGGCCTTCATAGCAAGAGGGTTTGAGTACAAGAACAAGGATGTCTTGCTGCAGTTGTACAGGGCCTTGGTGAGATCACATCTTGAGTATTGTGTGCAGTTTTGGTCGCCTTATCTGAGGAAGGATATTTTTACCATGGAAGGAGTGCAGTGAAGATTCACCAGGCTGATACCTGGGATGGCAGGAATGACGTATGAGGAGAGATTGGGGCGATTGGGCTTGCACTTGCTGAAGTTTAGAAGAATGAGAGGGGATCTCATTGAAACTTATAAAATTCTGGCAGGACTGGACAGACTAGATGCAGGGAGGATGTTCCCGATGGTCGGGGAATCCAGAACCAGGGGTCACAGTCTAAGGATATGGGGTAGGCCTTTTAGAACAGAAATGAGGAGGAATTTCTTCACCCAGAGAGTGGTGAACCTGTGGAATTCTCTACCACAGAAGGCAGTAGAGGCCAATTCATTAAATATATTCAAGAAGGAGTTGGATATATTTCTTAAGGCTAAAGGAATCAAGGGGTATGGGGAGAAAGCAGGGACAGGGTACTGAAGTTGGATGATCAGCCATGATCGCATTGAATGACGGAGCAGGCTCGAGGGGCCGAATGGCCTACTCCTGCTCCTATCTTCTATGTTTCTATGTTTCTATGTGTAGTACTGAGGGAGTGCCGCACTGTCAGAGGGGCTGTTATTCGCATGTCATGTTAAACCGAGATCCCGTCTGACTTCTTAGATGGTCGTAAAGAAAACCCAAAGAAAGATTCGAAGAAGAGCAGGAAAGTTCTTCCGGTGTCCTGGCCAATATTTATCCCTCAACCAACATCACTAAAACAGAATATCTGGTCATTTATCTCATTGCTGTTTGTGGGACCTTGCTGTTCCCAAAGTAGCTGCTATTATCCACTCATTACAACAGTGGGCTGAATTTTGCCTGTGCTCAGAGTGCGGGTTTGCAGGCGGGTCCGCTGTCAAAATCACAAAGATTGACAGCGGGTCGGTATCTCGCTGTAAACCCACCTCCTTGTGAGCTTCCCAAGTGTTGGGTCTGCCATCCCTGAACAGACCCGGCACCAAGCAGCGGGTCAGCCAATTTAGATAGTTAAAAGCTTATTAAAAGGTAGTTAAGAGCCATTTTTCCCATGTACTTAGCATTTTACCAGGTTTTCAATGAGGTTCCCGGAGAGCGGCTATCAAGTCAGGTAAATATGTCGGGTTCTCAATGATTGTGGATTGCTGTGAATAGGTGAAAGCTGCAAAAGTGGTCTAAAACCTCCCATTTCACAGCTGGTCACTTCCCAATCTTAGAAGCAGGAGCATTAATGATTTGGAAGCTTTATACACTTTTGAAGTGTTTGGAGTAATCTCTCTATCCACTATCATCTCCTTGGAACAACCTATCTCAACATTGACAAATTACTTCTGTCATCTCAACCTCACCTGCCATCTATTCCACCAGCATCTGTGCCCTTGAAAAAATCTCACCTTGGTCCTCAGAATCCCAACACGATCAGCTCCAACACCAGCATCACCGGGCACACCAGCAACACTAACGTCCACACCAACCTTCTCCGCAATCAACTGATGCTGCACAGGACACAGGGCATCATCACCCGTGCACATTGCAGCCCAGGACACCAGCAATTGCCTCACCATGTCCAGATTTGCTTCACTTGACACCGTACACCATGGCTGCCACATGATGCACCAGGTTTGCACCACCCCACACCAGCACCATAAAGCATCCCTACAATGTCCAAGCCATTCCTTTCACACTCACCACCATTGGGGGTGGGGGGTACCGTTATGTCTCACCATTCACTGGAACTCAACTAAGATACTTCCAAAGGGGCACACAAATCTGTCCAAGAATGCAAAGTGGTGTCAATAAGGATTTCAATGCTTGACAACACATTAACAGAAAGTTTGCATGATCATTGGATAAAACACCCAAGTGCTTACCCTTGTGTGTTGTTAGTTGGTATGTTTGAACTAGGATGAGGGTAAGTGTGAGGGGTGGCTAGTGAGATGGGGAAGTGATAATGTCGATAGAGAGGGATGGGTGAAGGTGCAAAGTAAGTTGGTGTGAGTAAGGATGTGCAGGAGTAGGGTAGGGAAGGTAGACTAATGGGGATGGGATGAGTGACACAGCATGTAATATACATACCTTTAAGGGGGGAACTATCTTTTACAGCTCATGTATACTGCAGTACCGGCAGTGACCACACCTGTATATAGCACTGAGTAGTAATCTCTACAGATCAGATCCCGTGTGAGCCACATTGAGTAAACACCTGTTGTACCGTTCTCCTGCAGTCTGTGTCTTATTATACACGGACACAACATTGGCGACAAGGCAAGTTCGAACCTACCTGCAACTCTGCATCACCTCCCAGGGATTCGTTCCTGGAGATCAGTGGATTGGAGGTCAAGGCCAGAGACTCGGGCGTCGACCACGGGCAACCGCCCAGTCATCCAGCAGAGACTCGAGAATTGCGGGGGAGGCTGTCGAGAGCCAGGCTTGGCTTTCCAGTCGAGGTGGACAACAAAACGGGCTGGCAACAGGTAGTGCGCAGACCCTTCCCGGATAGCGGCGGGCTAGAGCCTGAGCGAGCGGCACAGCAAAGGGCCGAGCAGCATCGACGGGGGAGAGAGAGAGAGAGGGCAGAGCGCACAGGGCGCAGCTGGTGTTCAGGGGCCGAGCAGCGTCGAAGAGAGGGAGAGAGAGACGCGCAGAAACCCGTGAGGCGCCGCCATTGCCACGAGGACCGCCGAGAGCGGCATTGGCAGCAGCGCAGGAGAAGCGCGCAAAACCTACAGGGCGCCGCCATTGCCACGAGAACTGCCGGGAGCGGCGTTGGCAGCAGCGGGGGAGGAAGGAAAGCGCGGGAGACGCCATTTTAAGCCATTGGGAGACGCCATTTTAAACCACACCCAAAATGCCGAAGAGTGGCAGTATCACCGCATTTGACCAAGAAGTCGAAGATTGGACTACATATGTCGAACGAATAGAGGTGTACTGCAAGGCAAATGAGGTGTCAGATGACAAGAAAGTGTCGGTATTGTTAAATTTAATGGGTGCAAAGACGTATGGTTTATTACGAAATCTAGTAACCCCAACGAAGCCAATGGAAAAGAGTTTTGAAGACATAGTAACGATACTACAGGAACATTTAAACCCCACACCACTGCTGATAGCAGAAAGATTCAAGTTTCACAAACGGAACCAGCATAAGGATGAAAGCAATGCTGATTAGTTAACAGAACTGCGCAAACTATCGAAACACTGCCAGTTTGGAGCGGGACTGGCAGATACCTTAAGGGATAAGTTTGTGTGTGGGCTTCAAAGTGAAGGAACCCAGAAATGGCTTTTATCTGAAAAGGACCTTACGCTGGAAAAGGCTTTCAGCATTGCGGTATCATATGAAGCAGCAGCACGGGGCGCTGCAGAGATACAACAGAGACCGCAAGAATATGGCACAAACGAAATGTCATATGGAACAGAGAAGTGCTATCGCTGCGGCAGAACAACACACGACCAGAATGATTGCTGGTTCAAAGACAAAGTGTGCAGACAGTGTGGAAAAGTAGGACACATAGCATGAGTCTGCAGGTCGGGAAAGCAAACCAGCAATAAGAAACCTACCAAAGAAAAGTACAAGAAGGTACAAAAGATGACGGAGAATAGTTCAGACGAACAAAAGAGTGATAACGACTCTGAAAGCAGGGAACTGAGTTGTCTGAAACTACATAATGTGATCACAACGGAGGATCACCGAACCATTTGGGTGACTCTCAAGATAGCAGGAGTCCAGTTAAAGATGGAATTGGACACAGGATCAGACCTAACAGTCATAAACCGACGGGACTACGAGCAGCTATTCTCACACATACCCTTGAGAGACACAAAAATTATTTTGAAGACGTACACGGGGCAAAAAGTCTACCCCAAAGGAAAAATAAGGGTGACCACTATATATAACGGTAAGGAAACACCAAAACTAGACCTGTATGTATTGCAAGATGGAGGACAACCATTACTGGGACGTGAATGGATCCGGAAAATACAACTGGATTGGCATTCCATACAGGCACTGACTGTGGCTAACAAAAAGGATGACGACGTCACACCTGGGCGACTGTCAAAGATCCTAACTGACACGAAAGAAGTGTTCCAGCAAGGACTCGGAACACTAAAAGGCATGACAGCGACGATTAAAATTGAAGAATACGCAAGCCCAAAATTTTTTAAGGGCAGACCGGTACCTTATGCGACCCGCCCAGCCGTCGAAGCAGAGCTGGAGAGTCTGGAACGTTCAGGTGTACTGTCCAAGGTAGACTGGAGCGAGTGGGCTACACCCATTGTCCCTGTGATGAAAAAGTTGTTGAGCAGCACGCCTGGGGAACCAAGGAAGGTTTGCATCTGTGGGGACTTTAAGGTAACAGTGAACCCAGTCCTTCACACCGTACAATATCCACTTCCGCGGATTGAAGATATTTTCGCCTCGCTATCTGGAGGGAAACGCTAAGATTGATCTGGCCCAGGCGTATCTGCAAATGGAGGTAGAAGAAGCATTAAAAAAATACCTCACAATCAACACCCATAAAGGCCTCTACCAATACAACCGGCTGGTATTCGGGGTAGCATCAGCTCCGGCTATTTGGCAGAGGGCAATGGAACAAGTCCTGCAAGGGATCCCAGGGACCCAGTGTTAATTGGATGACATCCTGGTCACGGGCGAAAATGACAGTGGTCACCTTGCCAACCTGGAGCAGGTGCTCACTAGATTGCAGAAATATGGGCTCCGAGCGAACCGCCCCAAATGCGAGTTTTTTAGAAAACAGATCTCGTATTGTGGCCACGTTATTGATAAAGAGGGGTTACATTAATCCCCAGAGAAGATTGAGGCAGTAGTCAAGGCTCCAGCACCGGAAAATGTGTCACAACTGAGGTCGTTCCTCGGGCTGGTAAACTACTACCATAAGTTCTTAGATTTGTCTACAATACTACACCCACTGAACACCCTACTGCAAACTGGGGTGCCATGGAAGTGGAGTGACGAATGTAGACGAGCTTTCCAGAAGAGCAAAACATGAATCACATCGAAAGAGGTATTGGCCCATTAAAACCCAGCATTACCAATTCGGTTGGCATGTGATGCGTCACCCTACGGCATTGGAGCGGTGTTGTCGCACAAATTCTCGGACGGCTCAGAGAGGCCAATAGCCTTTGTGTCACAATCACCTACCTCAGCCGAGCATAACTACGCCCAGATTGAGAGGGAGGCCCTCAGCCTAGTGTGGGGAGTGAAAAAGTTCAATCACTATCTGCACGGGCAGAAATTCACCTTGCTGACTGATCACCAGCCTCTTGTCTCCATTTTTAATCTGAAGAAGGGCGTTCCGGTGATGACTGCGCAACGACAACAAAGATGGTCACTTTTTCTTGGGGCGCACCACTATGAGATTGAATATAAGGGCACGAAACAGCATGGAAATGCTGATGGGCTATCACGCCTGCCACTGCCTTCTGCGGAGGAAACACCAGCAGTGGATCCTGTCAAAATATTCCATTCGACTATAGTTGAATACCTACCGGTAACTAACGCTTGTATCGAAAAGGAAACCCGAAATGACCCGACACTGTCTCGGGTATATGATTTGATGGTGAAGGGATGGCCAGCACATGGCGACTCACTGTTGCCAGCATTCTCGACAAGGAGAGAACAGCTGTCAGTGTGCCGGGGGACCTTGATGTGTGGATCCCGAGTGGTAATTTCACCCAAGTTAAGGGATAGAGTGCTCAATGAGCTTCATGAGGGTCATCTGGGAGGGGTAAAAATGAAAAGCCTAGCCAGGGCTTATGTGTGGTGGCCGGGAATCGATAAACAAATCGAGGACCTGACCAAGAGCTGCTCAGGATGCCAGAAAGTCCAAAATGCACCACCACAGGCCCCTCTACACCCATGGGAGTGGCCCTCATCTCCATGGCAATGGGTGCATATTGATTTTGCTGCTCCATTCATGGACTCAATGTTTTTAATAGCCGTGGATGCGCACTCGAAATGGCCTGAGGTCATCAAAATGTCCTCCACCACCACGGAGAAAACTATTGCAGTCCTACGGACCATTTTTGCCAGGAATGGCTTGCCAGAACAGATTTGCTCCGACAATGAACCACAGTTTGTGTCCGAAGAGTTCCGGAGGTTCTTGAAAATGATTGGGGTAAGGCTTTACACATCCGTCCCGTATCATCCAGCCACAAATGGATTGGCTGAGAGGTTCGTACAAACCTTTAAGAAGGCAATAAAGGCTATGTACAATGACAACATTCCGCTGCAGCACAAGGTGGACAATTTCCTGTTCGCCTACCGGAATGTGACACATGCAGTCACCAACCAGGCCCCAGCCATGATGTTCTTTAACTGAAGGTTAAGATCTCGCCTGGATTTGCTCAGACCAAACGTACGAAGAGATGTTGAGAGTAAGCAATTCCAGCACATCCATGAGAAGCCAACAAGGAGCTTCAATGTAGGGCAACCAGTCTTGGCCCGTGACTACCGAACAGAAAAATGGCAGCCAGGAATGATATGCAGACGGCAGGGCCCCCTAATGTACACAGTGGACGTTGGGGAGAGCATCGTGAGACGCCATGCTGACCATATCCTAGAGTCACAGGAACAAGTCAACCCCATGCCTCGCCCATACGTACCTGGTGATGAACCCGACGTACAGGTCGCATCTACCCCAGAAACAGTAGCATCGGAAGCTGATGAACCAACCGACGACAGGGGGCCAGAATCACCTCCGCACCAAGAGCAAGACACTCGGGAAAGGCGCTATCCAGAAAGGATCAGGAAGCCTCCCCAAAGACTGAATATATAAATAGACTGTTTTCAGCTAATGTTGCATGTTAAAAGTGTTAATTGTAATTAGTTTGATATTTAATTGTTTAATGAGTGTTATGGTACTGTTAATCTAAAAGGGGAGGAATTGTAATGTATATACCTTTAAGGGGCGAACTATCTTTTACAGCTCATGTATATTGCAGTACCGGCAGTGACCACACCTGTATATAGCACTGAGTAGTAATCTGTACAGATCAGTTCCCGTATGAGCCACGTTGAGTAAACACCTGTTGTACCATTCTCCTGCAGTCTGTGTCTTATTATACACGGGCACAACACAGCAGGATGAGGTTGAGTGTGGCTTTGCAGTAGCATTTTGTGATCTACTGAGATCATTGAAAGGTTTACGCCACTGCAGCCTGGTCCTCCTGACAACACCCCTACTTGTGCCCCCCTGTGTAATGTGCAACCAGGCTGCGTTGGTCTCCTGGCGAGGTCTCTTCCACCCATTGGAAGGGAAGAGAACCTCCCTGTGTGCATATGGAGGGTGTTGTGGGAGAGCCTGGGTGCAGCCGTGCATCTCTGTGCAGTGCTTGTCAGTGTTTGCAGCACCTCAATGCTGTAGAACACTGACAGCACAAATGTCAAAATCAATTTGGACATGGCCCCTTTAAGGAACCCGGCTGATGATGCGTCATCAGATAACGTCATCCGACCCGCTTCCTTTTAATTGGCTGGGAACCTCGTGGGGCAGGCTTAATAAGCCCAATCAGGGCAAAATCTCTTGGGGGAGGTGCAATGAAGACAGGTGCGGAGTTTGTGGCCGTTGTTTGCTCCAGCCGCACCGGACTTGTCACGGCTGGTGAAATCGTGGCCAGTGACTCCACTTCAAAAGTGCTTCATTAGCTGTAAATCATTTTGGGACATCCTGAGGTTGTGAAAGGCGCTATATAAATGCAAGTTCTTTGCTTTAAACCACACACAGCATGGAATGTTTATGAGTGTCAGCAGAGACCTGTGATTGAATCATAACATTTAACTCACTCCACAGCATCTGTTACTCGCTATGATATAAAGTTGCATTATTTTTAGTGTATCATCAGTGATGTGGCATTGTTATACCACCATGGTTGCTATCACGACATTTGAATGTGAGTTGTTCTGATAATGCTTGTAGCACTGAGCCTGGGCAATATTGGGGCCATGCTATCATAATAAAAGAGGTGATGAGTATTTTGGAGAGCTTCCAAACTTGTCAGGTATTTAATGACACTCACCAGTTAAAACCAGTACTCGCTGAGATAATCAAAAGGGTAGCTACCGCAGTGTCATAACAGGAAAATAATATATACAGGTGACTTAGAAAGGTTAGCCACAATGGATCTTGCTGTATATTGATGAGCATTCATTCTGTGATAGGTATCATACACTTTGAAATGTAACCAGTTGGTAAGTGCAATATCCCAGTTTCTTGCAAGACTTTTTAACATTTGCTTTTGCCCAGATTATGGTCACGCACGGGACTACTTAGAATTTTTGCTGATGGGTTGAAACGTTGAAAATTCCGACAAAATGTTCCATGGCGAAGGAGCTCCATTGAACCCTCCTACATTACCAACATTTCCCATTGTATTCCCAGCAGTAAGTGCATTAGTGCCCATTACGGATACTCTCCCGCATTACATAAAGGATGGAAGATATTAGAATTCCATGCAAGTGAATGCTTGGCCATTTTTATGCTTTGTAATAGGTCTTTTTGTCGTTTTTGTCTGGGGTGGGAATGCAGGGTGTCTTTGAGGTACATTTTATTTAATGGGGTAGATATAATCTCTGCTCGCCGTGTTTCTGTCACTAAATTGGTGGGGACCAACCTTTTTTCCTATCTGACGGAATCACTCGCCATACAGTGCTGGTGTCCAGTTTGCAGTATCAGTGTGGGAGGAACCATAAATCCACGATGGGCTGATAGGAATGACGGCCTACCATGATCTGCAGTAACACTTCCCTGAGCCGCAGAACGAACAGACTATTGATGAAGGGGGGAAGAGTTGTGATAGTGAATCCGTTTTAATGCTCAAGTGTGTTCTGTGCATTAAGTGTGATTTGTGTTGAGGAACAGGGATGGATCCATTCTATAAATGATTTTTCTTTAGCTAGGGCAAGGTGGACAGAGAGGCAACTGTAGCAATGACAGAAGCCTTATGGCATTTTCTCAGAATGCAAAGCAGTCTGGAGAATTTGCATTGAGTTGCCAAAGGGGCACAGCTAGAGTCTCTCGATGGCTTCAGGCCTACTCCAGAAATCTATTTCAGCATTTAATGATTATCTCTGTTTCTTCATATAAGGGCAGTGTTCAAAGGGATAACTTTGTCTAGCAGAGAATTATACACGCAGGAGAACCTTGGCCACATATTTTGCATAAATATCTAGCCTTACCATAAACATTAGCAATTGTTGTACTGCTGTTTCATTCGATCATGTAAGGGACCAGCAGTCAGGCCAGGTGACTGTAATGTTACTACTACTACTACAACAACAACATTTATATCATGCCTTTAATGTTGAAAAGCATCCTAAGGGCATTCCGCAGAAGCGTAATCTGACAAAAATGGACCCCAAGCCAAAGAAAGAGATCTTAGGAGGGATAACTCAAAGGTTGGTCAAAGCAATAGGTTTTACAAGGATCATGACATAGGAGATGGAGGTGCAGAGGCGGCGATGGTTAGATACATAGATACATAGAAGAGAGGAGCAGGAGTAGGCCATTCGGCCCCTCGAGCCTGTTCCACCATTTAATGTGATCATGGCTGATCATCCAAATTCAGTACCCTGTCCCTGCTTTCTCCCCCTATCCCTTGATCCCTTTAGCCTTAAGAAATATATCTAACTCCTTCTTGAATATATTTAATGAATTGGCCTCAACTGCCTTCTGTGGTAGAGAATTCCACAGGTTCACCACTCTCTGGGTGAAGAAATTCCTCCTCATCTCTGTCCTAAATGGCTTCCCCCTTATCCTTAGACTGTGACCCCTGGTTCTGGAATCCACCGCCATCGGGAACATCCTTAGGGAGGAGATTCCAGGGTGTAGAGCCTAGGTGGCTGAAGGCACAGCCATCAATGGTGGGGTGAAGAGAGGGACAATATACAAGAGGCCGGAGTCGGAGGAACGCGGTGATTTAGGGGATTGTAGGGCTCAAAGAGGTTAGATAGGTAGAGGTGAAACTATGAAGAGATTTAAACACACGGACTAGAATTTCAAATTGGAGGAGTTGTGGAATTCGGAGCCACTGTAGGTCAGCAAGAGCAAGGGCGAAGGTGCAGGATAGAATACAGGCACCAGAGCTTAGGATGAGCTGAAGTTTATGGAGGTCGGAAGATGGGAGGCCAGCCAGAACAGCATTGAAGCAGTCTAGTCTGGAGGTGACTAAACCATTGGGTGACGGTTTCAGAGACAGATGGGCAGCAACAGATTACATTGGATGAATTGGACTATCCTTACCCAGTTCGACATTCGTGATGATTTTGGACCATACCTAATCCAGGAGCAAGAAACACGGCTTTCTTTAAAGCCTACCTAACAGAGCTATAATACGCCATCACTGGGCAAGTACTTGCTTCATAGAATACTATTACTATTGTCCAAAGCAAGTAGGGACAAGATTTTCAAATACCATTCTTCCATTGGCTTTTTCAACTGACTTTACTACCCACTTATCCTTGTGATGACCAGGCTGAGGAGATAGATGTTTACAACTGCACAGACCAACACACCCTTATAGAGTAGAGATGAGTGAGCAACCGCGCATTGCCTTTTCCACTTCAGCAGTGGCCTAACCAACCATTCCTTCAAGGGACCGTTGGAGGCCGCTGAAAAAAAAAGAAAGAAGGGAAGTTTATTTTTACTTACCCTCCTGTGGAGCCAGGAGGAGCAGGACCTGGCCTCCGCCTCTCCCCCACACCCCCTCCCCCCACTTCCGCCTCGGCCCATTGCCACTTGCATGCATCACGCAAGGAAGGAGTGGCCAGCCGCTGTACTGGCACTGGGGGATGAAGGAAATCCTGGTTAGGACAGTGAAGTGGCACTAGGCCTCACCACCCCGAATGTTCTCTTGTTCTCCATCGCAATCCCATCCAATTTCAGGTGGGATCGCGGAGGAGAATCCAGCCACACCCCTCCCAGTCACTGCAGCACTTACATTTTCTTTCAGGACCGCATTGCACATGTACATATCCACAATCTATAGAAGGGAAGCTCGATTGTCTGTTTTGCCTATTTGATTTCTAAGATTTACATTGTCAATGTGTATGGGAGCAACAAAGGTGCAAATATTGAGTACTAATTGCGCGTCTATCGATATGTAAAATGAGGGGGCGGTGAAGCCAAAAAATATAGGTGCTTGACAGGAGAATTTGACTTGTAAATGGAATTTCTTCATTTAGCCTAGTAACAGCAATCAGCAACTCCTGGTGAGGAGATGTGAGATCAGATGGCACTGCAGAGTGGCACTGGCATTTTTTGTAACAATGCAGCAGCAATGTTTGGATTCTGAAGAGTCCTCCAGACAGGCTTCATTATCCATGTCCAGCGCAATCAGAATTTACTCAAAGTAGACATGATCAACTAGTGATAAGGTGTGTGGCCTTTCTAGTGTCACGTGTCAAAAGGGTTTCATATCAGAATGGGATTCCAGGTCATAACAGAACATTTTTGGCTTTTTGTAAGATATACAATGCAAATATGTTAGAAATATATAAAAGATAAAGGTAAGTAAATAAAGTCAGTACATGCCATGCGAATTATCTCTCCTTATTTTCCAACATTTCAACAGATTGACCATGTTTCTGTATTACAAGCCAAATGAATGTTGAATGTTAAATGTCTTAATCTAAATGTACACTCTCAGGAGCCGCAAGCCTACATTTCGTTGTACTGCACTTGTGCACTAACAATGACAATAAAGTTGATTAGGATTATGATTATGATTATGATTACTACTGTGTTATTCACAATCAGTAGAAGACTATGGAGTAGAAGCTGAGGCCTAAGAATCCTGTACTAACATAGTCACACAGGTATCAGAAATATCTATCTGTCTACCTATCTACCTACCTACCTACCTGTCCATCTGTCCGTCTGTCTGTCTATCTATATATCTGTCTATCCATCTATCCATCTATCCTTCTATCCATTTGTTTAACTCAGGTGTGGCTCAGTTGGCAGCACCCTCACCTCTGAGTCAGAAAGAGTTTGTGGATTCAAGTCCCGCTCCAGAAACCTGAGTATAAAAATCTAGGTTAGACATTCCAGGGGAGTACTGTGCTGTCAGAGGTGCTGTCTTTTGGATGAGACATTAAACCGAGGCCCCATCTCCTCTCTCAGGTGGATGTAAAAGATCCCATGGCACTATTTCCAAGAAAAGCAGGCGAGTTCTCCCTGGTGTCCTGGCCTATACTTATCCCTCAATCAACATAACTTAAAAATAACTCAGATTATCTGGTCATTATCACGTGGCTGTTTGTGGGAGCTTGCTGTGCGCAAATTAGCTATCATGTTTCCTGCATTACAACAGTGACTACACATCAAAAAGTACGTGGCTGTAAAACGCTTTGGGACGTCCTGAGGTCGTGAAAGGTGCAAGTCTTTCTATCTAACCATCATTCCAAGATACACAATTTATGGTTCGTCGACATCTTCAGAAACTTGACTCATCGCCAGACTGACATAGTGGAACTTCAATTTACAGTCTCTTCTTATTCCAACACAGGTTTTCATTCAATTTGTGTTTAAGTAGCTGAGATTTGAAAATATATAGTTGCTTCCATTTTGTTTATTTTCACCTAGCACAAGAAACAAATCGCTTACATTTATAACATGCTTCCCAGCTTCACATCCAGCTGATTCTTACCTTCAAAATATGTTTAGAAGTGTAAACAAAACACGCTGATGTTCTCCTTACAGCAGAAACAAAGCAAAGCATTCAACATTACTTTGGTTCAAAAACATAGCCGTCAGAGGCAGCCTATTCCTGTTAGATGAATAACCCATGTAACAGAAAATATTTACTTATACTGGAATCCTAATTATACCTTGCTTTATTTTTGCTGAGCATAACAGTATGATGCAGAATGAAAAAATTATAATTTGCACTGCCACCATGTAAAAATATATAAACACTTTCACATGGATTAACAAAAATAGTATTTAATTAACAGCAATAAAATATGTTGGCAGGGATTTGCCTGCATCAAACATTTCCATATCACTGTTGGTAAATGTGCCCAAATATAATATTTCCACTTCAAAACTAATGTGAAAATATTTAATTTTGTAATTTTAGCAGATCATTCAGCTTTCTCAATAATACAACAACAGCAACAATAACTTGTATTTATATAGCGCCTTTAACGTAATAAAACATCCCAAGGCGCTGCACAGGAGTATTATAAGACAAAAAATTTGACACCGAGTTGCATAAGGAGAAATTAGGGCAGGTGACCAAAAGCTTGGTCAAAGAGGTAGGTTTTAAGGAGCGTCTTAAAGGAGGAAAGAGAGGTAGAGAGGCGGAGAGGTTTAGGGAGGAAATTCCAGAGCTTAGGGCCTAGGCAACAGAAGGCACGGCCACCAATGGTTGAGCGATTATAATCAGGGATGCTCAAGAGGGCAAAATTAGAGGAGCGCAGATATCTTGGGGGGTTGTGGGGCTGAGAAGGAGATTACAGAGATAAGAAGGGGCGAGGCCATGGAGGGATTTAAAAACAAGGATGAGAATTTTGAAATCAAGGCGTTGTTTAACCGGGAGCCAATGTAGGTCAGCGAGCACAGGGTTGATGGGTGAACGGGACTTGGTGCGAGTTAGGACACAGGCAGCCGACTTTTGGATGACCTCAAGTTTACGTAGGGTAGAATGTGGGAGGCCGGCCAGGAGCGTGGGGAAAGGGTGGGAGTCATGAAACAAACAGTAAACAGGAATCAACAGTTACTATCTGAACATAGGAGGTTCTGAAGAGGGAAAAAAATTATCACAATAGAGGAAATTTCCCATCGCTGTGCTCTTGGCACTTGGCAGAGCACAACTTACATGGCCCAGCACGTGCCCTTCTATCTATTAAAATGAATGGTCATAAACTCACGGGTTGCTGGTGATTCATTTCCTGTTCTGTGCTCCCTGTTACGATCTGGAATGCACTGCCTGAAAGGGTGGTGGAAGCAGATTCAATAGCAACTTTCAAAAGAGAATTGGATATACACTGGAAAAGGAAACATATGGGGAAAGAGCAAGGGGAGTGGGACAAATTGGATAGCTCTTTCAAAGAGCCGGCACCGGCACGGTGGGCCGAATGGCCTCCTTCTCTGCTGTAGGATTCCGTGCACGTGAGGATTAAAAACAAATGATTACCATCCAAGCATACATCTGATATTTTGTGAGGATGCAGAAAACGCTGCATGCCCAATATCTTATTTTGAAACCCTACTTAAAAGTTGTGAGCCAACAATGCGCAGGAACATGAACTGCTTGAAATGCAAATTTCAGGTAAATAATGTTATTGGATAACCATTAGATTAGAATGCTAGTTTTTCTAATAAGGTTAAAATCCATTTTCCCTGCACTGTTTGTAATAATATTATTGACCCTCGGTGTTCAGGTCCAATGAATTACAAAGCAGAAGAGAACAATAAGTTGTTAGAGCATGATATATATTTTAGTAGATTATTGTGATAAGGTCTGTATGTCGCGACCCACTGGCATCAAACTAATCCAGCAATATTCAGCGCTACATTGTTCTTAATCAATAACTAATTATCAAAGTATGGCTGAGGTAGCAGTTCTTTCAGAATTCCCTGTTAAAAATGGCTTTTGGCTGTGAGCAGGAAGAAAGGTCGCCTCGGTGACATCGTCACAAGCCTTTCAACATCCACTGCACTGTCAGATTGAATTACTGTTACTAACTAATTGATATAAATTTAAACAGAAGAATGCTTGTTACTGCGGGATGTCATAATATCATCTTCGGTAAGTGTGCGTAAGGACAAGCGCACTGTAGACTCCCACTCTAATAGATGCAAATTAGGCTTGGCACAGCAAGGACATGAATATGATTAAAAATAAATCTAAAGGAATTTACAGACTTAGAGGAGCGTTTTGGTTCTTTTGCGATAATATCCAGTATACCTGTATTGAAAAGCCTCATAAGTTTGTGAAAATATCATTTTTGCCGTGAATAAATTGGAGTTCTGCATGAGAATTAATGAGGTACTTTGTAAAGTAAAAACAACAAATAACTTTTTATTGGGGCCTGTAAGTATGCGCAAATACAATCCACTGGCCCTGTTCTGTGTGTGTGTCTAAAATCTCAACTACAGAAATTAAATTGTACAAAGCCAAAAATTCGCTTCCCAATACCTTTCAAGAGCGGCTAAAGGTGGAGTTAATTATACGAGTTATTTCCCTCCAGCAATACTGTAGTTGGAGGTAAAGTATGAACAGTATCTTCAGGACGTAAATGTGAACTTACTTCTGCCCACTGCACAAGACACTAGGGCCTGTTCATCAGGCCTGACCATAGTCTGGTCCGGTTGCTACGGAATGTGGAGTTTTATTTTTAGATTATCATGCGGATTTAGCCCCGACAGTTCCACAAGTTTCTCGTGTCAAAAATATGAAAGGTTTTCGCAAAGTTAGCCCTGTCACGGATTCACCTGAGTTCCATTTTGTTTTTATTGCAAACTCAATTGTGTTTTTTTAAAAATTTAAAATGTTTATTTATCTTTTATAAGAAAACATTTTGTACATTTTGGGGGTGGTGAGGAGAAAATTCCTCATCAAATGAAACTTAACAGCCTTGAAATTATGCAACGGGTATTTATTGTAAGGAGGTTAATGCTACTGTTGCAGTGGCAGCTCCAGGAGCTTCGGACAAACATGTTGGAAAATCCGGATGCTCATACCACACAACATAATTAAAAGTAAAGATTTTTGAAACTTTTTTTAAAAAGCGCGTTGCGAATTTGTGTTTCTTTTATGAACGCAAATTCAAGTAAGGAAGATGTGCAACATATACGAGTGATATAAAGGCACAGCAGAACCTAAGCTGCTGCTCAGAAACATCTACTGGCAATGCGCTCAGATGATCAACACAAAAGTGAAAATGAAAACATTAAATAAAAATAACAGCAAACATCAAATAAAAAACCTGAACTTAATAGAGAATCCATCTGTCAATAGCATACGCATAAATCAGCTATACATTTAAGTGCATTGTAGCGGTGCGACTTGATCACCACAAAACCAAATAGATATTAGGCAATTCGTTTTAATACAGGCCTTGTTATGATCAGTCCCTATTCAATTTTCTTTTTAATTGTGGTTAGAATATAATCAAGAACACTGGTTAACTGCTGAAGAACGGTAATTGATGCTAATTTAGTGCATCAGATCCTGTGCTGTGTTGTTAACATGCAAACTATAAGATCATTAATATGTTTTGCACATTTGAGCTGGCTTTAAATATGTTCAAAAGCGCTGAAAATACCACTTCTTGTATATGGCGATAAACGTTCAGTACAAGAATCGCACTGACCAGACAATTAATAAAAAGGGGCCCAATTTTTTCAGTGGAAGTTGGGGAGAAAAGGACAATTTTAAGCTGACCCGCCCGTCAGGAAATTGACGGGATCGGGTGCAATGATGGTTTTACACTCCGCCTGATTTTATTCTCGATTGAAGTCAGTGTAGAGAAATATTAGGTTAAAATTTCCACCCCCCCTGTTCATCAAGCTAGTCCCTGGACCAAAATATAATTTTCACTGTGAAACTATTGAGATGAACAGAGTTTCAATTTTAAGTAAGGTGGTTACTATAGTAAAGGGTCTGTTCTTCAGTGACACATAGCGGAAGCACTAAATGCTTGTTTGTAGCCTGTTTGTCCGGATGTTCGGCATCTGAGCCAAGTCAAAGCACCCAAAGAACTTTTAGATCATTGCTTTTGGATGTAAATGACAGATTGATACTGGGGATGCTGTAAGTAGGCACCATTCCCTCTATCACCAGGGAACCTGCCACTGGTCAGCAAGTCACAGACATCACAACTTGGCGACAGGACAAACCACTCGACTACTGTGGAGCAGGGAAGTGGTGTGTGTTTTTGAAAATGTTGCAGAAAGCTGCTGTCAGGGAAACGTCACAAACTAATATAGGGACTGTTGTAGAAATAGCCCCACTATCTCCAAACTTTGCATCCTTAGCCCATTCCCCAGAAAGTGCCTCATAGATCCAGTGTTTGAATCTACAGTGCAATGGTAAATTTCTGAAAGGACCACTTGTGTTAAAAAAAAAATCAAATATGCACAGTCTTTGCAAGTCCTGACCCCAGTATCAGTAATATTCAAGCCCATAACTGACTTCATCAGAAGTGTTTCAACTACATCGCTTCAAAGTGTTCCTTTAGTTTCGGATCTGCATTTTGCCCAAGAACATGTTAGAAAATAATTCATGAGTCCATGAAGTTAATACACTAAGGTATTCATAATTAATGCTGTCATTAACCATCCTAGTAATGAAAAGCCTTTCTTGGTTTTCAAAACAGGCACATTTTTGTGACCATGTAACTCATGTAAGTAACATTTTTGAAAGTTTCCAATGTTGAATGATATAGAAATGTACACAACCATGCACTTTCTTGTTGTTGTAATGATTCTCAAGATAAAGGCTATTTTAAAATTTGGGAGTGCAAGTTCCACCACAGCAATCAAAGGGTTATCTATTCAACTGGCTCCATTTGCTGTTTAAATTTGAACGATACCAACTTACATTAAGCACTTTTATAAGGTCACCTCTGCACTTCTGGGCAATTTAAAGTGTGTGCGCTTTTTTAGCGTGTTGGTGCTCATTAAGGTAAAGTTTGACAGAACCGCAGAGTGGATTTCGCCCCACAGTGCGGCCGACACTCAAGTGTGGCAAGATCAGCGAGGATGCTTTAGTTCCTGGCATAATTCCAAAAAGTATAGCCTTGACCTTAAAAGTAGAATGTTAGAAGTTGTGACACATAAACCACGGACTTTTCAAAAGCTGTGACTGTGAGGAGTAACAGCAAACTTGTGTTTAGTGGCTCAATCCTTAACATCTACTTAGCTTACATATTCCGAGTGTTGTTTAATCTGGAACGCTACAGACTCCAGATAACTTATAGCCAGACGTTCCTGACAACAGATAATTAGAACAGGTCAATTAGGTAAAAGCCGCATCCAAATAGTGAAACACCACAGGTGGAATGAAAATTTTACATTACAAACTCCAGAAAATTTACTTTGGATTAATTTTACTTGCAGTATGTTCGTGATCTAATTTTCATTCACTTATTTTTAATGTATGATACTTCTATAAATAGACCCATTAACCTGACATTGTAATTCACTCAAAGTCAAATGTGTGTAATTGGTTCTAGCTGATGTAAAGCCCACTTCTCCGACAAGCATAAAGCTTGAGATTTATCATATATCAGTTTAACTAGTTGATAATTAGCTTCTAGGGAAGTATTATCAACTCATTTGTAAACTGCCCATCTCTCATGGCAACTTCATCAGAACAATTCGGTACTGAAAGAGTTACATGGAACGGCGTGTTTTATTCAAGAAAGATAACTAATTCTGAATAGGTGAAAAGTAGAACTCCATTCCAAGGCTTTCAGCAGCTATCAGCGATTTGCCAGCAGTTCTGCCTGTGCTAGTGAATGCTGGCACAAAAGTGCAGATTTGCAGTAAATCTATGCTTTTGTGTGTCGTCGCAAGAGCATGCTGAAATATTTGGACACTAATACCCATTCATTTTCTGAGCTCTATAAATAAAAGCTGCTTGCAATGCAGTGGCCGTGAAGTGGCATTCTTCAGGTCACAGCAGGTAGCCCATCCTTATTACCGCAGTCGGGGAGGAGGCCAGAGCAGCGAGACATCTAAATCAAGACATTTTACTGCAGACAAAAAATCACTAGTAATAAAAAAAAAACACATTGAAAATTTCTGGAGACCCATGGCCATCATTATTTGAAGGTATAAGTGTTTGAAGGTAATGAAGTGAGTTTAGGCACTTCTGTACTGGAGCACTGGCAGTTCTATTTCTCTTCCGTTCAAGTAGTACATGTGTGTGTGTGTGTGTGTTCTGCAAAGCTGTCAGAAATAGAGGAGTAAATCTTGAATGGATATAAAAAGCGGGAGAGATGTACAACGGGCTGCCGAACCGCTATCAGCCATTTTACACTGTCGCACAAAGTCAAAGATCTACCCCAGGGTCCGTACGGAGTGCAAATTTATTTTTATTTAAAATAAAAACAACAAATGCAAGGTCCAATTTTTGCAGGCAGTGGTGGCTGATGATGTAGGGGTGCTGGGCAGGATCCGAGGTATTCGAAAGAAAGACTTGCATTTATATAGCGCCTTTCACAACCACCGGACATCCCAAAGCACTTTACAGTCAATTAAGTACTTTTGAAGTATAGTCACTGTTGTAATGCAGGAAACGTGGCAGCCAATTTGCACACAGCAAGCTCCTACAAACAGCAATGTGATAATGACCAGATAATCTGTTTCAGTGATATTGGTTGAGGGATAAATGTTGGGCAGGACACTGGGGAGAACTCCCCTGCTCATCGTTGATATAGTGCTGTGGGATGTTTTATATCCATCTGAGAGAGCTAGACAGGGCCTCAATTTAATGTCTTAACTGAAAGACAGCAACTTTGACAGTGCAATACTCCCTCAGCACTGCACTGGAGTGTCAGCCTAGATTTTTGTTCTCAAGACTCTGGAGTGGGACTTGAACCCACAACTTTCTGACTCAGAGGCGAGAGTGCTACCAACTGAGCCATGGCTGACACATCGAAAGGCTTTGCCACAGGGTATCAGGAGATGGACTCTTTGCATCTCCGATTCTCCGCACAGCAAGCCTCTGCTCTCAGCTGGACTGCCAGGGGAGGGTGCGAAACAAAGATGATGCGCTTCCCCACGGAGGAAATTGGAAGGCAAGTCGCTGGTGCCCAACTGTGCCAATGACGGGTTTGAAATATCATTGGCGCAGGTGTGGGAACAGATGTTTTAGCTGCCCATCATGCATGATGTGGGTAGTAAGCAGAGGAGGCCGAAGGAAATAACTTCACAAACTGAGAGGGGAGGGGATAAAACTAATATTTTCTGTGGACCCCACCCCAGAATGTTTTTTTTCCCATCATGTCTTTATTTTAAAAAAATGTTTCCCGCCTGCCCGTGATGGCACCAATCACCAGCTATCTGGCGATCTTTGAGTACCTGGCAAACCTGCAGCTATCTGTCTGCTGCCACTCTTGTTATGCCAACCTCTATCCAGGGTGCTCATAGCAACATGCCAAAATGCTTTTTCCCCTCTCCGAATTGAAAATTCTGATGTTTTTAAGGGAGGAATTAATCAAGAATAAAAACTACTTGTATTAACTCCTTCTGCACCCTCCACCTCTAGTGTATACAAAGATCATTTTTTTAAGATTCAGCCATATGCCGCCTGTGGTCTGCTTGCCATGCTCCTGGCATCAGTGAATCGAGAGGAACAGCTGATTCAGGCTCCTTTCCCTGCGCTCTAAATATTCATGAATTGCACACTTGCCTGGACAATTAAGACACAACTTAACAGAAAGCTTACATGATAGGCATCATTTAAGGACTGCCGAATTGCAAATGTACGGATGCAACACCCTGATTAAAAATTTGCCCATATTTGGTCTTAAGTGATTGAGCAATTTTAACCTATCCAAAAGATGAATAGTAACAAATAGAAATTCTCCGTTTGTACTAATTATGTTTATAACTGGTTCCAATTACAGGCTCTTGACATCAATATCATTTTTTTCTTATGCTATCTATATACTAATATGAAACAGGATATCAAATGCAAGATCTTATGCACAAATTGACCAATTATAAGCCTAAAAATCACAGTGCGTGATATCATCTGAATGCTTAACCTACTCGTATCAAATCCCTCGCTCCACTATTTTAATGGAAGTGTTAATCCAGGCTCCTTTAAAATAGCAGTGAGAGGAGTTTGATATGAGCACATTAAGCATTTGCAAGGTAATGTCACCCTCAATCATTTCCTGGATATAGCGAATATTAAAAAAATATAAAAAGTGATTCTGTGATCCTCCCAGTAAAGAGCCACACTCCAGGGTGCCTGAGCCGGAGAATTGGGGGCTTGCAATGTTGTAGCCCTATCTTCAACGTGGGATCCCTGTAAGTGTGGCTTCTCCACTGAGAACCTGGAATCATCCACATAGTTTTCTTTTAAGAATAGCCAAGTAAACCCCAGAAGCTATTTTTTTAAACAGTGGGTTCTAAAATGACTGCATACAGAGACAGAACAATGTGTGCAATTACACTGTGAATAACCAGGAATTTGGATTTCAAAGTTTAGTTCCACTTGGCTTAAGTTTAAGTGTTGTGTGACCGCCTGTTTAAACTCAATCAGTAAGTCCACTACTTTAGGCACAGCATGGGTAAATAATGGCATACCCAGAGAAATGTCTTCAGCATATTAGAAACTGACCACACTATTGTTTTTAAGAGATTTAAAAAAACACCAAGATAATAGGAATATGGGTGAGATGATCAGAGTTCATCAGGACCCTTCACGATTCACAAGGGGTGTCAAAAAACTCAGGAGTCTGCATTTCCTGGGACCCACTTGAAAGTCCTCTTCACTCAATTGTTGTGTACACTCCTGCTAAAGACATCCCTGAGTAGGATTTTGAGCACCGTGTTGTCGAAGGTTGTTGTGGTAAATGAGTGTGTCTGAGTAGCAACAAGAGCAAACAAAGCTGCTACTCCTGATCCTACCTGCTGAATGCTGCTCTGACCAACAGAGCTTTAGGTGGCCACTTGGAGACAGCCCAGGAGAGCCACATGGAAGTGGGGCGAGAAAGAGGGGATAAAAATCAGAACCATAGGCACCAAGAGGAGCAATAACAAAACTGGAATTAAAGTGCACCAGTGAGAAAGCAGCACAATGGCAGGAAGGTGAAGGAAGTGAAGAAACAGTGAAGGGGGGAGAAGACAACAAACAATGATAAGGAAACTAAAATAGCAGTGGAAAAGGGGAGAGAAGTAGAAATAGAAAAGTAAGTGAGGGAAAGAAGGAATGGTAAGAGGATAGAAATTGTGAGAAAACTATTTTTATTGCAGACTCTTGTCCTAACCTGCTAATAAATGCTTCACTGCTTACTGTGGGGTCTTAGTGATTGTTTCCCTTCCTCCCCTCAAAACATACCTACATAAAACAGTGTTCCATGCAATCCCTTATTACTTTTCCTAATGGAGGGATAGAAATTATTGTTGATTATTCCAACATTAAATGCATTCGTACCAAATTCCACTCTGCTATTTTAACAGGAGAGTTAACCCAATCCAAATAGACAAATTAACGCCTGCATTCAAATAGCAGAGAGAGGAATTTGGTCAAATCAGAAGTGGTTGTAAGCTAACGCCACCAGTATTGAGATTGCAATTCTGCCGCTGAGCGCGTAAAAATGACTGCATATTGCCAAGTGTGCGCTATCAGTTTTATTTTGGCCAAAACATAAGGTTGAGAAAAGTTCTGCACATTTTCAAAAAGAAACTCCAGTGCTAAAATTGAAAGAACCGCTCGGTGGCAATAGCTGTAAGTGCTCCTAATGTGTGTAAGTAAGTGTACTGATCAGCTCAACGCATGTCACAGCCTTCGGCAATGTGTGCAGGTGGTCGATCGCCTCACTTAAAAAGGTTAACCTAGAGTGAACACACAGGCTCTAACTCTGAATAGGGGAAGCACCCAGGGAGCCTGTAACAATAAGCAAATAATGAAACAAACCTGACCATGGTTAAATACATAAAGTGATGAAGATTCACGGATCTCTGGCATTGAACAAGGGAAATAAAGGAACTTGCCCAGCCAGAGCACAGCTGTCATTAGGCTTGTGTTAGTTCAGGGGACGGTATGTTCGGCCGGCTGCCATTTTGATTAACTCAGGGCTAACCTCTCAATTCACATAAAGAGGATCAAAAGACACATAGTTTAATCCACATCCTGCTGTTGGTTTGTAATGAGCTTCATCTGAACTACAATATAGGAAACAAAATAGTTTTGGGGGGAAAAGAAAAGTAACTGACACATTTTCAACTTTTTTAGAAAGCCAGCGCACTAGTTGTAAAAGTGGATGTTAGTTGAAAGCTCGCTTGCAATATTTATTAAAAATGATCTTGCTGCCTACTTCATAATTGGCACCACTGATGCTGCTCAATCTTACCATGCCTTAATAGAGTGTATTCGAAATCAACCAGAAAAATGATTCCATACAATATCCACTTTCATCTGCTTTGGGCTTCAAAGAAGTTTCACATTATCTACAAAGTAATGAAAGCCTTTCATTACTGCGAATGAGTCTGCCTGTGTTCTTGAATGGTACTCTACGAGCCAGAAATGGGCAAATCTCTTCGCCTTTGCCTGCATGCTTTGTCTGACTCCAAAGATGTTGAGGTGCTTTAAAGAAAGCCATTCCATAAGTAAGTCTGGGATCGGATAATAGCAAAAGCTGCAACAGCTGGATAAATGAGGAAATGGTAAAGGACACTGAAAGTAATGCAAGTGGGGACAGAAGTGGTCAGTAACAGTACGCATTTAGTGAGGGCAAGTGACGGAAGGCACTAAACAGACTAAACACTTTGACTAAAAAATAAGAAACATTTCACTTGTGTATCACTGAAAACAACCTTTTAAGCCTCATCTTAAGAAAAGGTTACCACACTGTGCCGGTAATATGTGCATATTTTATTCACTGTTAAAAATCAAATCAGTTTTATTTTATTCCTTTAAAAGAGTACTTTCTTATTGTGTATAAAAATGCTGATAAATAATCAGTGTGCATAAAGCATGTTAGTAAATCTCAGTGTATATAAAGCAGTACAGCCATGGTCTATATAAAGTTTGTTAGTAAACCTTCAGTGTATATTAAACTAGACAATAAATTTTCAGTTTAGATAAAACATGCTAGCACAGCCTCAGTTTATCTGAAACATATTAGCAACTCTTCAATGTAACTGGAATATGCCAGAAAATCTGCAGTTTATATAAAATATGTACTAAATTGTCAGTGTTTACACAACACGTTAGTAAATGCTAGTGTATATGAAACATGCTAGTAAATCCTCAGTGTATAACAACATTAGTAAAACTTTGGTGTATAATAAAACATGTTGGTAAAGCTTCAACAGCTTAATGTATCCTTAGCATATACAACCCATGTTACAACATTCTCTGTGTAAATAAAGCAAGCTAGTCGGTCCTCGGTGTATATAAAACATAGTAATAAATCTGCAGTGAATACGAAACATGCTGATAAATCATTAGTGTATGTACAAAATGTGAGTCATTTCTTAATCTATATCGAACAGGTAAGTAGTTCCTTCGCATGTATAAAATATGCTTGCATATGTTCAGCTTATATAAAACAACATGGTAAGTCTTTAGTGTATATAATTATTTTATTAATTCCTCACTATATAAATAAAACATGGCATTAAAAATTGGTGTTAGTAAATCATAAAACATTTTGATATATCCTCAGTCTTTATAAAGCATATGTACACACAGAACATTCCACTATATGCTCAGTTTATATAAAACCTGTTAGCAAATACTTGGGAGTGTAAAACAGACTAATAAATGTAAAAAATGCGAGCAAGTCTGCAGTGTATGTGGCCCTGATTTTAACTCCAGGTGGATTCCCCGCTCAGGCCTGAGTTAAAATTACAGTCGGGTCTCAATGATCTCATCGGGCCGCAGCATGTATATGTAAAGAAGGATCCTGTTGGCTCCGGGCGCGCGTCCTTGCTGCCTGCTCAGGTAAGCAGGTTAAAATTGCGATCGTGGCAGTGTTCGGAAAGGTAAGAGCCAGGGCGATTTTAACTGCCCACCCGCCAGGTTTCTGCTGAGCGAGTAGGGTTAAAATCGTCCACCCCCCCAGGTCTATAAAGCATGTTGGAAATTTTCAGTGTTCATGCGACGTTCAAGTAAACGCTTGGATGCATAAAACATACTGTAAATTATTAGACATAAAGGCCTAGAAATTCGGTGGGCTGCGCCACCAGTTAGCGCCCAAAGAGGGCACTTAGTGGTTTTAGCGCCACTGGCCACGCCTCCCGCGAAATTTAGCGGCGCGCTAATGGCGGCGTTAGCCTATAGCGCTGCACCGCCACCGATGATGTCATCGGTGTGCGCAGCGCCCCGCTACCGCCCCGAACGCGATATTTGGTCGCGCCCCCCGCTATCGCGCCGGTCGCAAATTGCGACCGGTTCAGGGGGGCCTACCTGCGGCGGTAGTGGCGCTAATTGAAAGGGAGGTGCGGGGCGGCCATTTTTTTCACTGGCCGCCTGCCAGCACCTCCTCGCGCCGCTGTCCCCGGCCTCCTGAGCCCCCCCCCCCCCGGGCAGTGCCGGCTGTGTCCCAAGAGCCTGGCACTTCTCCTCAGTGCCGGGCTCTTTTGCCGGCACTCGCGATCTCTGATCGCGCTGGTGCAGGCCCCCCCCCTTTAAGAAGGGGAGGAAGGCCTGCAGTACCGCAGTGCACCGTGCCACAGCGTGTGGCGCTGCGGCACGTTGCACTGCGATACTCAGTTGCAGCGCCCCAAGAGGGATGCGGGGTGCCTCGAGCAGCGCCCCGCTTCCGTTTGGGGCGCTGAAACTGTATATCGGGCTGGCACAAGCGGCTCCGTCCGGGGCGGGACTTCCAGCGCCCAGGCGAGACTGGCGCCCCAAACGGGGCGCCACCGAATTTTTAGCCCAAAGCATAGTAAATCATCAATGAAACATGTGCTCTGTGCAAATGAACTAGACTGATACTTCCTCAATGCATATAAAATATATTTGTCCAACTTCAATGCACATAAAACATCCCCAGTGTGTATATAAATGTTAGTAAATTCTAAGTGTATAAAAATATTCTAGCTCAGTGTATATAAAGCTAGTTGGCAAAGCCACAAAGTATATACAACATGCTAACAATTACTCAGTGTATACAAAACATTTTTCATTTGCTTAGTGTGTATAAAATACGTAAATGCCCAATCTCTGCAAAACAAAGTCCTCAGTGTCTATAAAACATAGTATTAAATCCTAAGTGTATATAAACATATATTTAATGCTTTTAAATCTTGTTTGTAAATTTACAATATTTATCGTGACAAAAGTATTTTTGTCTCGTGTTAGTTTGGAGATGTTCCTCTAAAGTCAGTCATAATGCATAAGCAATGAAAACAAACCTGACTGCAGTCCAAATTCTTGTGCCAAGTTCATCTCAGTACAATGTTACAAGTGTCATTGCTTCGGGGCTTGAGGGAGGAATAGTTCACACTTAAACAATGCTGTGCGACTGGTTCAGTTTGAATAGGACTGCTGGTTCCTCTTTAAATTTTAGTGGTTGAATATTCAACCTCCAGAAATACCTGCTGAATTTGTTTCCTGGGATATGTAAAGAATTATTCTGTTTACATCTGCGAGTCAGCTTGAAAATCTTATAGAAGGAATGAACCAAATTGAAAATCAGAGCGGAGGATTGGGTCCGTTTGAAACTCTTGAGGAGGGAAGAGAGAGAAGAACTGTTTGAAAGTTCCAACAGATAAGTTAGAAAGATACTATAGAAATGCAAGTTCTTTCTTCCTCACCTCAAGTTGTGATCCTTTTCTTTTAGTAGTGGGTCCCAGAAGGAGTCAGAAATTTAAGAAAAGAGGCATTGGCGAGAATTTTCTGGGGTGGTAGCGGGCGCGATTGGTGGCGGGTCGGGTGGGAAAGTTGTTATTTTTGACTGCGAGTTGGGAACCCGCTGTCATCCCGCTCCCACGCGCCTCTCCCCCAGGCATGTCTGTCATCGCGGAGCCGACCTGACTAGCAGCGGTGGGCGACCCAATTGAAATAATTATCAGGTAGCCTTTTTTCACTTACTTTTTAAACTTCCCTGCATGGCCACAGGATTCACGCAGCTTGGGAACCACGTCTGTCAACCTGAGGCGGGAGTTCTGTGGCCATTGCTCCAGCTGATTACTTGACAGCATCAAATGTACAGTAAAAGCTCCCACCTGACAGATGATCACTTTCCTCAGGCAGAAGCTGTTGCTTAGTCCATTTCCAGCACAGATTATGCAGGCTGCAAGTGTTTCCAGCAAAGTCTCCATCCAGTCTCACCTCATTGGAAGAACTCACTCACCATTGACAGAATGCTTCTGTCATCTGTACTTCACCTGCCATCTATTCCATCAACATGGGTGCCATTTATACAGTCTCAACTTGGTCGTCAGAATTGGACCACAATCAGCCCCAACACCAGCAGCACCAGGCACACTAGCAGCACCAACAACAACACTAACCTTCTCCGCAATCACCTGATGCTGCACAAGACAGAGGACATCAGCACCCAAGCACATTGCTGCCCAGGAGGCCAGGGATGGCCTCATCATGACCAGATTTAGTTAGCTTTACGCTGTACACCCATATGGCTGCCACATGATGCACCAGGTTGGCACCACCCCACACCAACATCATAAAGCATCCCTACAATGCCCAAACCATTCCTTTCACACTCATCACCATTGCAGGAGATAGAAGATAGGAGCAGGAGTAGGCCATTCAGCCCTTTGAGCCTGCTCCACCATTCAATGTGATCATGGCTGATCATCCAAATTCAGTACCCGGTCCCTGCTTTCTCCCCATACCCCTTGATCCCTTTAGCCTTAAGAAATATATCCAACTCCTTCTTGAATATATTTAATGTATTGGCCTCTACTGCCTTCTGTGGTAGAGAATTCCACAGGTTCACCACTCTCTGGGTGAAGAAATTCCTCCTCATTTCTGTCCTAAATGGCCTACCCCTTATCTTTAGACTGTGACCCCTGGTTCTGGACTCCACGACCATCGGGAACATCCTACCTGCATCTAGTCTGTCCAGTCCTGTCAGAATTTTATAAGTTTCAATGAGATCCCCTCTCATTTTTCTAAACTCCAGCGAGTACAAGCCCAATTGTCCCAATCTCTCCTCATACGTCATTCCTGCCATCCCAGGTATCAGCCTGGTGAATCTTCGCTGCACTCCTTCCATGGCAAGAACATCCTTCTTCAGATAAGGCGACCAAAGCTGCACACAATACTCAAGATGTGGTCTCACCAAGGCCCTGTACAACTGCAGCAAGACATCCTTGATACTAAGATGGGAGGGAAAGTAGTGAGTGAGGAGGACATAAAAAACCTGCAAGGGGACATAGACAGGCTAAGTAAGTGGGCAGAGATTTGGCAGATGGAATACAATACTGGAAAGTGTGAGGTTATGCACTTTGGCAGGAAAAATCGTAGAGCCAGCTATTATCTTAATGGCAAGAAACTGGAAAGTACTGAAATACAAAGGGATCTGGGGGTCCTGGTGCACGAAACTCAAAAGGTTAGTATGCAGGTGCAGCAAGTGATTAAGAAGGCCAATGGAATGTTGGCTTTCATTGCTAGGGGGATAGAATATAAAAATAGGGAGGTATTGCTTCAGTTGTACAAGGTATTGGTGAGACCACACCTGGAATACTGCATACAGTTTTGGTGTCCATACTTAAGAAAAGACATACTTGCTCTTGAGTCAGTACAAAGAAGGTTCACTTGGTTAATCCCGGGGATGAGGGGATGGACATATGAGGAGAGGTTGAGTAGATTGGGACTCTACTCATTGGAGTTCAGAAGAATGAGAGGCGATCTTATTGAAACATATAAGATTGTGAAGGGGTTGGATCGGGTGGATGCGGGGAGGATGTTCCCGATGATGGGTGAAACTAGAACTAGGGGGCATAGTCTTAGAATAAGGGGCTGCTCTTTCAAAACTGAGATGAGGAGGAACTACTTCACTCAGAGGGTGGTAGGTCCATGGAATATGCTGCCCCAAAAAGCTGTAGAAGCTACATCATTACATAAATTTAAAACAGAAATAGACAGTTTCCTAGAAGTAAAGGGAATAAAGGGTTATGGGGAGCGGGCAGGAATTTGGACATGAGTCTAGGTTCGGATCGGTCATGGCCCTGTGGGTAGCGGAACGGGCCCAGAGTCCATGTAGCCTGATCCTGCTCCTATTTCATGTGTCTAATTCTGTTAGATTCAGGAGATGGTTCTGTGACAGTAGATTGGCGGTTAGGATCAGATCAGCCATGATCTTATTGAATGGCGGAGCAGGCTCGAGGGGCCGATTGGCCTACTCCTGCTCCTATTTCTTATGTTCTTATGTTCTTATGTTCCTGTACTCAAACCCTCTCGCTACGAAGGCCAACATACCATTTGCCTTCTTAACCGCCTGCTGCACCTGCATGCTTACCTTCAGCGACTGGTGCACAAGGACACCCAGGTCTCGTTGCACTTCCCCTTCTCCCAATCTATTGCCATTCAGATAATAATCTGCCTTCCTGTTTTTGACACCACAGTGGATAACCTCACATTTATCCACGTTATATTGCATCTGCCATGCTTTTGCCCAATCACCCAACCTGTCCAAATCATCCTGGAGTTTCTTGGCATCCTCCTCACAGCACACACGCCCACCCAGCTTTGTGTCGTCTGCAAATTTGGAGATATTACATCTAGTTCCCTTGTCTAGATCATTAATATATATTGTGAATAGCTGGGGTCCAAGGACCCTGCGGTACCCCACTAGTCACTGCCTGCCACTCGGAAAAAGACCTGTTTATTCCAACTCTTTGCTTTCTGTCTGCCAACCAGTTCTCTATCCAAGTCAATACCTTGCCCCCAATCCCATGTGCCTTAACTTTACACGCTAATCTCTTATGCGAGACCTTATCGAAAGCCTTCTGAAAGTCCAAATACACCACATCCACTGGTTCTCCCTTATCTATTTTACCAGTTACATCCTCAAAAAATTCCAGTAGATTAGTCAAGCACGATTTACCTTTTGTAAATCCGTGTTGACTTTGTCCGATCCTGTCACTGTTTTCCAAGTGCTCTGCTATTACATCTTTTATAATGGACTCTAGCATTTTCCCCACTACCGATGTCAGGCTTACCGGTCTGTAATTCCCCGTTTTCTCTCTACCACCTTTTTTGAATAGTGGGGTAACATTAGCTACCTTCCAATCCATGGGTACTGTTCCAGATTCCATCGAATGCTGGAAGTTGATCAGCAAATCATCAACTATTTCTAGGGCCACTTCCTTAACTACCTTAGGATGTAGATTATCAGGCCCTGGGGATTTATAGGCCTTCAATCCCATCAATTTCCCTAACACCATTTCCCTACAAATACTGATTTCTTTCAGTTCCTCCCTTTCATCAGACCCTATGTTCCCTGACATCTCTGGGAGGTTATTTGTGTCCTCCTTTGTGAAGACAGAACCAAAATATGTATTTAATTGGTCTGCCATTTCTTTGTTCCCCATTATAAATTCCCCTGATTCTGACTGCAAGGGACCTACGCTTGACTTCACCAATCTTTTTCTCTTCACATATCTATAAAAGCTTTTACAGTCAGTTTTTATGTTCCCAGCAAGCTTACTCTCATATTCTATTTTCCCTTTCTTAATTAATCCCTTTGTCCTCCTTTGTTGAATCCTAAACTGCTCCCAATCCTCAGGTTTACTGCTTTTTCTGGCCAATTTATATGTCCTCTCCTTTGATCTTATGCTATCCCTAATTTCCCTTGTTAGCCACGGTTGAGTCACCTTTTTTGTTTTATTTTTATGTCAAACTGGGATGAACAAATTCTGTAGTTCATCCATGCGGTCTTTGAATGTTTGCCATTGCCCATTACCGTTAAGTCTCACCATTCAGTGCAATTTACTGAGCCACTTCCAAAGGTGCACACAAATCTGTCAAGGCCGGAAAGTGTTAATAATAAAGATTTTTATGTGTGACACTACATTAACAGAAACTTTACATAAACATTGGATAAAACACCCAAGTGGCTACCCTTGTGTGGTTAGTTGGTATGATTGCACTAGGATGAGGGTGAGTGTGCGGGGTGGCTAGTGAAATGGGGAAGTGATAATGTAGATAGAGAGAGAGGGATGGGTGGAGGTGCAAGGTATGTTGGTGTGAGTAAAGATGTGCAGGAGTAGGGTAGGGAAGGCAGAGTGATGGGGATATGATGAGTGGCACAGCAGGACGAGGTTGAGTGTGGCTTTGTACTAATGTTTCGTGATCTACTGAGATCATTGAAACATTTGTGGTACTGCACCCAGGTCCTCCTGACTACATCCCTGCTTGTGACCTGCTCTGCAATGTGCAACCAGGCTGTTTTGGTCTCCTAGGGAGGTCTCCTCCACCCATCGGAAGGGAAGAGGACCCCCCTATGTGCTCTGACTCCCTCCATAAGTATATGGAGGAAGTCATCGGAGAACCTGGGTGCAGCCCTCTGCCCCTGTGCAGTGTTTGTCAATGTTAGCAGCACCTCAATGCTGTAGTGCACTGACAGCACTATGTTAGATTACACTTCACATTTAATGTGGCCATGGTCCCTTTAAAGATCCCGGCTGAAAACGTGTCATGAATGACGTCACCAGACCCGTTCCATCTCATTGGGCTTGGTAACGTGCTGGGCGGGCTTAATAGGCCCCATTAAGGTAAGTTAATTTCCAATAGCGGGATGGAGACAGCTGCGGGGTCACCTTCCGCACCGGACCTGCCGAGGTAGGCAAAATTCCAGCCATTATTATTTACAAGAAGTAAACTTAAGTGCCAGCCTAGTTTAGTGGCAGCAATCTTGCCTTTAAGTTACAAGGTCATGCGTTCAATCTCCAGTCTGGGAATTGATCATTTGATCTAGATTGCTACTTTCGTGCAGTACTGAGGGAGAGCTATATTGTCACAGGTGGGTGTTTTTTCAGATGTGACATTAAACCAAGGCACCACCTGCCTCTTCAGAGAAGACCTGGAAGATTCCACGACAAGTTTTCAAAGAAGAGCAGGGAGTTCTCCTAGTGCCTTGGCTAAAATTCACCCCTCACACTATCCCCCAAAATAGATTAACTGACCATTTATCTCATTGCTGTCTGTGGGACCTTGCTGTGTGAAGGCTGGCTGACTCATTCACCTATAAAACAACAGTGACAGCACTTCAAAAGAAATTCACGAGGTATGAAGCACTTTGGGACACCCTGAAGATGTGAAACACGCTATATAAATAAAATGCCTTTCTTACATAGAATTGTAAGCATTTTATTATTTTTCCACTCGAGAGGGTCAGGCTGAAGGATTTGTTTTACTGTAAATCAATTCAAATAATGATTTTACACTAAAAAACAAGATCTGAAGGTGTAATGCTCTATTTGTTAATTGAAGATGAGAGAGATCCTATTATAGAATAGAGTAAGTCCAGTAGCTTAAAAAGAATAATTAACAGGCAGGGTTTTCTGTTTCATTATCCTGGACACATTACCAAAAGCTTATGAGACCTCAAGGCTTGGATAGGCACTCACAAAGTTATGGCGAGTTGGGACTCAACTGTGACAGTGACATAAGATATGAGAGTTGAAATCTAGATTAAGAAGGGTAGAAAAGATCCAATTAAGATACCTAAAACAACATTAGATCTTTGATGCAAATAAAAAGTATTATCAACCCCTTTGTATTTATTCTGCGGCGAGTGTCTCACCTCCTGTCTCCCCAAAGCCTTTTCACTATCTACAAGGCATAAGTCATGAGTGTGATGCATTACACTCCACTTGCCTGGATGAGTGCAGCTCCAACAACACTCAAGAAGCTCGACACCATCCAGGATAAAGCAGCCCGCTTGATTGGCACCCCATCCACCACCTTAAGCATTTACTCCCTCTACCACAGGGGCACCATGGCTGCAGTCTGTACCATCTACAAGATGCACTGCAGCAACTCGCCAAGGCTTCTTCGGCTGCACCTCCCAAACTCGGGACCTCTTCCACCTAGAAGGACAAGGTAAGCAGGCGCATGGGAACACCACCACCTCCAAGTTCCCCTCCAAATCACACATCATCCTGACTTGGAAATATATCACCATTCCTTCATCGTCGCTGGGTCAAAATCCTGGAACTCCCTCCCTAACAGCACTGTGGGAGTACCTTCACCACATGGACTGCAGCGGTTCAAGAAGGCAGCTCACCACCACCTTCTCAAGGGCAACTAGGGATGGGCAATAAATGCTGGCCTTGCCAGCAATGCCCACATCCCATGAAAGAATAAAAAAACAACATAGTTATGCATCCTCAGTGTTTATAAAGCATACAAGTAAATGCTCAGTATATATGAAACATTAAGGGCTGAATTTTCACTGAGGAGTCGGGTAGGAGGCGGGACTACAACTTTTGGGGTTGTAGTCCCGCCTTCATCGAGTTGTAACCAACCCACGCGATTTTGACTTGATTGACCTTGTTGAGCCCGCCCAGCGGGCTCAGTGGGCCAATTAAGGGCCACCCGGCAACAGGTGATGTCACAGATTGATATTTCATCTGTCAAGACCTTTTGACAGATGAAATATCCACGTTCGACAGCTGTTTGAAGCTGTCAAGCACTGACAATCTGTACTCTAAGTTAATTTCTTTCTGTCAGGATGATTTAGAGATCTCCCCAGAACAGAAAGCTGAATGCTGGAACTTTTGACAGATCGCGGCCATTCTGCTTTCTGTGCCGGTGAGATGAGGGACTCCCGAGACCTGAAGGAAGGCTGTAAATGTAAGTACAACTTCTTTAAACACTTTACACACACCAAACACACTTACCTCTGCACTCATGCACCCATCATTCACCTGAACACCGGACATCTCGACCCCTCCAAGCCCTTCATCCCGACGGCCCACCTCGCTAACTTGGCGTGGTTTGGAGCTGTCGGGAATCCCACATTTCACCAATGAAAATAGGGATTAGGCTAAAAACTACCTGTTGACTACCTGTTAACAGGCAGTTAATTGGCACTAATCCCATTCCCGCCTCGGGGAGGTGGGTCCCAGTGCGGGTTGGGTACCTGCCTCCTTTGAAACTGGCATGGAGGCATGTTGGGGGCGGGATGGGTTCGTGCCCCCTGATGTCGGGATTTTAACCCCCACACGCCTCCAATCCCGCCTCCACGGCCCAATGAAAATCCTGCTCTAAATGTTTAGTGTGTATTAAACACATTACAAAGTTACAAAGTATTTACAGCACGGAAACAGGCCTTTCGACCCATCTGGTCCATGCCGGTGTTTATGCTCCACACGAGCCTCCTCCCACCCCTTTCAACTATCCTTCCATATGCTTTCCTAGCTAGCATATCCTCAGTGTATATTAAATAGGTTAGTGAATCTTAATATATATAAACCAAACGAATAAATCCTCAGTGGTTTTAAAACACACTGCACAGGGGTCTACTTTGTTTTGTTACAGAAATCATAAGATGTTTATTAGTCAAAATTTCAGAAAAATATGAAGTGTTATAGTTGAGTAAATGTAAACACTGCGATTTCTTTCATTTTGGAGGCAAATTTATATGAATTTGACAGCAATCGTTTCTCATCCAAATGAATATAATTATCGTGTTTTCTTGTGCAAAACATTAGCAAATCTCCTTCCTCTGAAATAAATTCGTATCTTCAATGCATTTTAGTTGATTATCTTAGTAGAAAATAATCAACTAAAAATCTAATTATAAATGTTTTATGTTCACCGTTGGGTTACACCAATTATAGAGGCAATTTAAAAAAAAAATAAGCATTTATCCTTGCATTGTAGCAAGTAGCTTTGATGCCTTTATCTAAACACTAATGAGAACTATATTTTGATTAAAAATAAATTCTGACCAGTATTAACGCTTTTAAAGCGCAGGTTCCTGGGAGGCCCTTGATTTATGTTGTGAGGCAGCCCCTCTGTGCTTGTCCTTCGAGCCCAGCTGGCATTTAATTGGTCAGCAAAGAGAGTGAGGGGGTCTCCTTTGAGGAGTGAATAACAATTGTTTATGTTTAAATGTGGGCCTGAAAGGAAGGCCGCACAGGAAAGAAGGCGTCTTCTGTGCGAGAAAAGTGAACACAAAAGAGACACCAGTGAAATGCAAGAGAATACCCATTGGGGAGCAAAGCAGCTGGAGACAGAAATATATGGAAAAGTGGGACTACATGTGGAGGAATCTGTGACTAGCAATAACCCAGAATGAATCAGCGGATTCATAACACCAGAGAAAGAGGCATCTAAACAAAACTAACATTTGTTCTTACATTTCCTCCATAAACATTATTTTCAGATGCGCCTTCCAATTAGCATTTCTTTTTTGAATCCTGAAGTAAAAGATTAGGGGTTCATTCCTACAGTTAATTACTTTTTAGACTGAAGTGACAGACAAGTGATTATGCTTTTGTAGGGTATGTAAGCTGTATGACTGTGTACAGCGAAATCCATTTTTTTTCGTATTACAGATAATAAGAAGGAAAATGAAGGTATACTTTACAAAGAAGTGCTCATTTTAATAAGTTTGTATTTTTCTGGCACAAGATAAAGTCTTTCTTTAAACAAATAAACTGCAGCACTTCAACTCCAACAAGACATCCTTCCTTAGAAACAACAGCTGCCTATTTGCATTAGTCAGATCGACATTCCAACCAGACTGACATATTTGTGGATTAAAAAAAAAGTCACTACAGCTGTACAACACCTGCAGCTTTATGTCATTAAAGGGAAGCAAGATGAACCAGTGTCAACATGTTAGGCACAGGAAGGTGAATATTGCTTCAAATCAAGGTGACGCCGCATTCTATTATTACAGACACAGAGCAGCTCGCTGGTGACAAAGGTTCACTTAGTCAGAAAAGTTCAGGTGTTGCTAAATTCATTACAATGTCACTTTGAGATGAAATGATGTCACTTGTACTGTCTTGGGGGATGAAAAGGAGAATCGTTCGGTTTCTGTCAACACACTGTCGTCTTAATTTCCTTACTGCGTGCCATATTACCCTCGGCGGGCCCAGACATCATGGGGCACAAGTTGGACCAGTTGTTAATATTTCACAGTAATCCCTTTACTTCTGTGATTGCCTCCTCTCCCCGCCCCTGCCTCACCCCTTCCACCTGCAATGTGACAGCAGAGGTATTAGGCTGAGCCCTCACATTGTTCACAGTGTTTGCTCTGCCCCTTTTGAAATGAAGAGCAGTTGTATTAGAGAGCTGTGAACCGCAGAGTCACTCATGCTGTCGTTTCAAAAAGGGGGAAGAGAGGTAACATGAAGCACCTCCTAATCAGAAAGAAACACCAAATGATGGCAATCTGAAATAAAAACAGTAAACCCTGGACGTGCACAGTAGGGCAATGCTCCCTTGCCTGTGCGGAGTGTTGTAAAAAGAAAGATTCACATTTATATAGGACCTTTCATGACCTCCGGATGTCCACAAATGCTTTTGAAGTGTAGTTACTGTTGTAGTGCAGGAAACACTGCAGCCAATTTGTGCACAGCAAGGCCCCACGAACAGGTTTAAAGACGGCACCGCCGACAGTGCAGCACTCCCTCAGCACTGCACTGAAGCGTCAGCCTAGATTTTGTGCTCAAGTCTCTGGAGTGCGACTTGAACCCACAATCTTCTGGCGCAGAGGCAAGAGTGCTACCTCTGACCCACAGTTGACACTTGCCGGATGGGTGCAGGGGTGCAGAATCGGGGCTACAATGTTGGATCGCTGACCAAGAATACCAGCGAAACGTTGCAATCTCTGCCCTAATGGGTGAAATAGCCGAAGAGATTTTATTGAGAACCTGGAAAGAGATGAAAACAGATGGTGGATGTGTGAAGAGCATTTCAGTGAGGCAAAGGGAAAAAACACATTTATAGAGCAAAAGGACTTCAAAATAGCTAATGCAGCGAACTGGACATCTGTGGTCCACCATCATCAGAAAGAAGAAACAACAGGACAACTGATTCCAACTCCCCATGAGAACTGGAAACTCGATGTGTGTAGTTTTAACAGTAGGTTTGTCAGCATTTGGCAGAAAGGTAGCAGACCTGGGGGTAATGTTGACTTTGTGCAATAGTGTATAAATCTCCCACCATTTTTATTTCCATTGGTATCACCTATGTTACACTATCGCACAAAAAGTCAACGTTATCCCCGTGTCTGCATACCTTTCTGACAGATGCCGACAGACCTACTGTGCACCCCCAGCAACACTTGCCTCTAAGGGTATGTTAATACTACAACTCAGTAGGGAGAAATGAAATAGCATTTATTGATGTCAATGTATGGCAGGGCCCAATGGAGACAAAGCTTTATTTGGGAAAGGCTTTGGGCACAGGTGGAGACTACTGCTGTGCCTGGTGACAAAAGGCCGTACCTGGCGACTCTGAAAGACTAAGCAGATCATTGTGCTGTCAATTGCTCTTGTCTCTTGGTCTGCTTGTGGACACAAATAACCTCCCAGAGATGTCGGGGAACATAGGGTCTGATGAAAGGGAGGAACTGAAAGAAATCAGTATTTGTAGGGAAATGGTGTTAGGGAAATTGACGGGATTGAAGGCTGATAAATCCCCAGGGCCTGATAATCTACATCCTAGGGTACTTAAGGAAGTGGCCCTAGAAATAGTAGATGCATTGCTGATCATCTTCCAACATTCGATAGAATCTGGAACAGTACCCATGGATTGGAGGGTAGCTAATGTTACCCCACTATTCAAAAAACGTGGTAGAGCAAAAACGGGGAATTACAGGCCAGTAAGCCTGACATCGGTAGTGGGGAAAATGTTAGAGTCCATTATAAAAGATGTAATAGCAGAGCACTTGGAAAACAGTGACAGGATCGGACAAAGTCAACATGGATTTACAAAAGGTAAATCGTGCTTGACTAATCTACTGGAATTTTTAGAGGATGTAACTGGTAAAATAGATAAGGGAGAACCAGTGGATGTGGTGTATTTGGACTTTCAAAAGGCTTTTGATAAGGTCCCGCATAAGAGATTAGCGTGTAAAGTTAAGGCACATGGGATTGGGGGCAAGGTATTGACTGGGATAGAGAACTGGTTGGCAGACAGAAAGCAAAGAGTTGGAATAAACGGGTCTTTTTCCGAGTGGCAGGCAGTGACTAGTGGGGTACCGCAGGGATTGGTCCTTGGACCCCAGCTATTCACAATATATATTAATGATCTAGATGAGGGAACTAGGTGTAATATCTCCAAGTTTGCAGATGACACAAAGCTGGGTGGGCGTGTGTGCTGTGAGGAGGATGCCGAGAAACTCCAGTATGATTTGGACAGGTTGGATGATTGGGCAGAGGCATGGCAGATGCAATATAACATGGACAAATGCGAGGTTATCCACTTTGGTGTCAAAAACAGGAAGGCAGATTATTATCTGAATGGCAAAAGATTGGGAGAAGGGGAAGTGCAACGAGACCTGGGTGTCCTTGTGCACCAGTCACTGAAGGTAAGCATGCAGGTGCAGCAGGCGGTTAAGAAGGCAAATGGTATGTTGGCCTTCATAGCGAGAGGGTTTGAGTACAGCAACAAGGATGTCTTGCTGCAGTTGTACAGGGCCTTGGTGAGACCACATCTTGAGTATTGTGTGCAGTTTTGGTCACCTTACCTGAGGAAGGATGTTCTTGCCATGGAAGGAGTGCAGCGAAGTTTCACCAGGCTGATACCTGGGATGGCAGGAATGACGTATGAGGAGAGATTGGGTTGACTGGGCTTGTACTCGTTGGAGTTTAGAAGAATGAGAGGGGATCTCATTGAAACTTATAAGATTCTGACAAGACTGGACAGGCTATATGCAGGAAGGATGTTCCCGATGGTCGGGGAGTCCAGAACCAGGGGTCACAGTCTAAGGATAAGGGGTAAGCCATTTAGGACAGAGATGAGGAGGAATTTCTTCACCCAGAGAGTGGTGAACCTGTGGAATTCTCTACCACAGAAGGCAGTAGAGGCCAATTCATTAAATATATTCAAGAAGGAGTTGGATATATTTCTTAAGGCTAAAGGGATCAAGGGATATAGGGAGAAGGCAGGGACAGGGTACTGAATTTGGATGATCAGCCATGATCTCATTGAATGGCGGAGCAGGCTCGAGGGGCCGAATGGCCTACTCCTGCTCCTATCTTCTATGTTTCTATGTTGCCTTTCTTCTGATTACTCCATTGTTCGGCTCCTTTTCAAGGCAAAGTTGTGCAGAACACAACTGGCATCAACATCTCTGGAGGCTTGGCTCGGCTTCTCCTGATCTACCCAAGCAATGTTTCAAATGCTGAAGGTGTGTTCCACTATGACCCTGGTGAATGAGTGTGCCACCTTGCACCTCTCCTCAACTCTTGTCCATGGGTGGCACAGCAATGTCTGGAGCCATAGCTGCGGGGATTATTTTTGGGGTCCTCCAACACCATCCTTTGAGTCTTGTTGGTCCTTCAAATAATACTGGCACCATTGACTGCTAGAGGATGAAGGAATCATGGGTGCTGCTAGGGAAATGGGCACCAACATGCATGATTCTGTTCCGATGGACATAGATCACTTGCATGCTCATGGAATGGAAGCCCTTTCTATTCCTGAATAGAGTTGCATTGGGGTTAAGGGCACATATGAGCAGATGAACGCCGCCACTTATGCCCTACACTCTGGTGAATCCTATCACATGTCAGAAGTGGATAGCTCTTACTGGCTGCTTTTCACAGCAATATGGATGAAATCACTGGTCTGGCCAAACAATGCATCAGTGACGTGCTTGATGCAATTGTGAACTGAAGGCTGGCTGATGTGACAGAGACCCCCCTTGCACTTACCTGATAGGAGCCTGCTGCATAACAGTTCAATGCAGCAGAAACCTCGAGAGTCACTGACTGAGCCACCCCTGTGTTAGAACTGGCTTCCAATTCTAGATACAGGACTGCATACAATTCCGTCATGGAGTCCTTCAGGAATCTTAGTCTGTACAGGTTGGCATCTTCTGACAGATCCAGATGTGAGACCCTTGGCCTGTACACCGGAGTGGTAACATAAGGATATGTTTGAAGACAGTATTGAAGGCACAGCTGCATCTGTCTAGCATGCCTCCATGATCCTCCTCCCCCTTAACCTGAAAATAGAGAGGTATGCCTATGGGGACACCCATAGCTGCACACAAATGAGCGAACAGCGTCAGCTGAATGGTCACAGATAAACAAATTTAGATGTAAGTAGCTATCAGAAAGTCTCTAAGAAGTTTCTTTAACTTCTTTTGTACAATAAGATCAAAATAACACACAAACTCGCCTCCATATTCACCAGATCATTTTCTGCCACTTCCAACATGGTCCCACCAGCAAGAACATCTTTCCATTTCTGCCTCTCAGAGAGACAGTTTACTCCATTTATCTATTCATCCTGGCTTCCAAATGCTCCTGCACCTACATTAATTGAAAGAATCAGATAATCAGAGAGCGCTGTGAATCAGATGCACGGATCTTCTTACTCAATTTTCCGAACCTACCTTCCCGCCAAGCAAGATTCCACCGCCGGTCTTCAACATTTTTTTTTCATAATTTGAAATAAAACATCTCGGGGGAGAAATTCAGTATCGCCCCATTTGGAGCGCTAGTTCTGGCGGTGCGCAAAGATTAGCGCCAGGCGCAGGTTCTCGCCACCTTGAGCGATATTGGGTTGCAACGCCCCTGGAGGTGATTGTGGTGCTAAATCAGGCGCTGCACGGTATTCTTAAGGCGCTAACCCGGCGGCGCGATGCAATTTCTCCGCAGGCGGGCGCAGCACAGGTGCCGTCAATTATCGAATTCACCCAGACACGCTGGCGCCGGCCAGCTCTTAAAGGGCCGGATCGATTCTCTTCTGCAGCCACACTCTGCGCCTTGTAGGCCGCAAAATTGGTGGTGACCTACCTGTGGCGGCCAAAGCTTCACCCACATGGAGAGGGCCAGGGAGAGAGCACAGCGCTTCACCGAGGGGGCATTGGATGCTCTGGTTGACGCGGTGGAGCGCCGGCGAGCTGTGCTGTACCCGGAGAATGGCAGGAGGCCTCATCAAACCGAATACCGCAGAGCTTGGAGGGAGGTTTCCCAAAGAGTCACCTCCAGCAGCATGGTTCCCAGGACTCCTGTGCAATGTAGGAAGAAGTTCAACGACCTCACTCGGGTCGTCAGGGTGAGTGCCTTTTCCAGAATCATCTTCATCCCTCCATCTGCACCTCACTTTATGGCCAGAGGGTCTGCAAAGCCCCAATGGCCAGCTGTCATCCAGAACCCATGGCCCTTACTGGAAACACACACGTACATTCAGCTCAGTGCATAATGTAAGGTCTATTTGACCATGGGAGGCATGTGATGCCAGATCAGGGCAGCATAATGTAAGGGCTAATCGACCATGGGAGGCATGTGATGCCAGAACAGGGCAGCATGTTTCATCACACCCCGTCCTTTCTCTTGCAGGCCAAGCTGGCGAGTAACCGCAGACAGCAGCTTTGGACCGGAGGAGGCCGGCCTCACCTGCAGACCCTTTCAGACCTGGAGGAACGTGTCCACCAGATCGTCGCAAGCCGGATGACTGGCCCCGTCGCCTCTGGAGATGCCGATCCCATTGTGGACAGTGATGGTAAGGCCAAGACCTTTTTGACCTCTCTCCTTCCAGTTGTTCCCCACACCAGCATGCTTTTTCACTTTCAACCCAATTCAGAGCATTGCAGCACTCATGTATCCCTTGCTGCCACCCTGTCCTTTCGCTAAAGCCACTCTTGAACCTCCCTGCTTTCAGGTGCTGCATCACCAGCTCAGGAGGCGGGCCCTCAAGCTGCCACTGTGACTGACTCCGGAGGCGACGAGGAGGAGGAAGCCGGAACATCCGCTCAACCCTCAGGCGAGCCAGCCCATCTCCAGACTGGGGAGACTCCTTCCCTGGAGGGGAGCGGGGGGGAATGCTCTGAGGAGGACCCAGCTCCAAGAACCAGCGGCCTGCAGCAACGCGAGGGGGGTAGGGAAGCTCGGGGGCCGTCTCTCCGGAGGGCGAGTCGTGCCGCGAGTCCTGCTGCACAGAACGCAGAGGAGGTGCGTGCCCTTGCTGAAATGAGCGCCCAGGCTGGACTCAGGCACACTGAGTTCATGGCTGCAGTGGGAAGGATGCCCGAATCCATTGAGACACTGACAAGGAGTGTCCAAGACTTCAGCGCAGCACAGGCAGCGAGTGTGCAGGACTTCAGCGCAGCACTTGCAAGGAGTGTGCAGGACTTCAGCAAAGCACTGGCAAGGGTTGTCCAGGGCTTCAACGAAGCAATGGCACCTGCCACGCAAGTGCTGAGTGCTGCCACGCAGTCACTCGCTGGTCTCATGCAGACGCAGATTGAGGCCACGCGAGCACTGACTGCTGCCACCCTCGCTGGATCGGGCAGGATTCCCCGGGGCCCTTGCAGCACCACAGCAGGCCAGCAATCTGTGCACCAGCTGATTGCTGCGCATGCTGCGGTGCTGGCCCGTCAGAGTGCCAGTGTGTCGGCCGACCAGGGAGCTGCTGTCTGCTTTCAGGATGACAGCATTCCTCATGCCACCACTGGCACTTCTCCACTGCAGCTGCCACCACCTGCAGGACAGACTGCTTCCACCCATGCAGAGTTGGAGCAGTCAGGAGCCGGGCCCTCCATGCCCAGAGCTCGTCCAAGCCATCCCTCAGGGGCATCTGCGGTTTCGGACAGTCAGCAGGCCTCCACCAGCCTTGTTGCAGCCACTGGGGTCCCATTACAGAGGAGCTGCAGGGTGGGAAGGGGCCAATGTCGAAAGGGAAGCAGATCACCATCGAGTGGGAAAAAGTAGAAGGTGCTGCTGAATCGTGTTATTTGTTTCATTCAAGGCAGAGGATGCTGGTCTGAATGTTAGTTATGTTTTGGACAGCCTCCCGGGTGTGAGAGCCACTTATGTTTTGGACAGTCTCCCGGGTGTGAGAGCCACTTATGTTTTGGACAGTCTCCCGGGTGTGAGAGCCACTTATGTTTTGGACAGTCTCCCGGGTGTGAGAGCCACTTATGTGGCAGTCTGTATGTTTTGCTTTCTGTTGCCATTGCTTTGTCAGGCGGGAAGGAAGCACATTTTGTACAATAAACAACTTTCTTTATTCACAATGGCCATGTCTGTTCTTTGGACAAATTTTGCCCTTGACCGGCTTAGGGGTAGCAGAATGGTTCCATTCATGTTCTTGGAATGGCAACAAGCATTCCCTGAGAGGGGCCTAGAAGCAACTTACTATAAGCCTCTGACGGATGGCCCTTGCAGTTTGTTCCTCCCTCCCGTCTTGGTACTGCTGCTCCTCCTCCTCCTCCTCCTCCTCTGCTGGTGCTTCAATGTCTGGTGGCATTGGCTGGGTCCCGAGGATTGCCAGGTTATGCAGCATGCAACACACAACCATGAAGTAGGAGACTCGCTCAGGTGAGTACTGAAGGGCTCCTCCGGAATGGTCCAGACAGCGGAACCGTTGCTTCAGCACGCCGATTGTGTGCTCCATGACGTTCCTGGTCGCTTGATGGCTCTCGTTGTATCCTTCTTCAGCAGGGGTGCTGGGCGAACGGACCGGGGTCATTAGCCAGGGGCACAGAGGATAGCCCTTGTCCCCGAGAAGCCAGCCTCCTGGGTGAGCCGGGGCCTCGAAAAGGTCTGCCACAGAAGTCTGGCGCAGGATGAAGGCGTCGTGGCTGCTGCCTGGAAACTGGGCATTCACAGCGAGTATCAGCTGTCGGTGGTCACAGACCAGCTGCACATTCAAAGAATGGAACCCCTTCCGGTTGCGGAAATCCTCTGCATTCTCTAGAGGCGCCCGCAAAGCCACATGCGTGCAGTCAATGGCGCCCTGCACCATGGGGAAGCCCGCTATCGTTGCAAAGCCCTCTGCGCGCTCTCGCTGCTTGTCCGGGGTCATTGGGAAGGAGATGTACTGCCGTCTCCTTCTAAAGAGGGCAATAGTCACTTGACGGATGCAGCAATGCACCGCCAACTGTGAGATGTTGGCAATGTCTCCAGTAGCGGCCTGAAAGGAGCCACTTGCATAGAAGTTTAGAGCCACAGTGATCTTCACAGCCACCGACAGAGATGCCCTGCACCTTTGTTGAGTCTGCAGATCTGGCTGAAGCAGGTGGCAGAGCTCAGTGACCACCTCCTTACTGAAGCGCAGCCTTCGGAAACACTGCTCCTCCGACATGTTGATATATGAAAACTGCTGGCGGAAAACCCTGGCAGCGTAAGGTCTCGTGTGGCGACGTCTGTAGGCCCTCCTCCATCTGGCCATGCCTGCCACTCTATCCCTGCGTCTCTGTGCCCTGTCCAAATGATTGAGAAGCACGACGTTCGCATCCAATGCAGCCCCCATAGTAAGAGCGCACTGAAAGTTATTCCGGCTGAGAAGCTCACCAACTGCAAAGTGATGTTCAGAAGGCTAAAGTTCCTCTGCCAGCGCTGGCTCACTGCAGAAATGGCTCTCCGTTTGTCTCTGAGCAACTCTCTCTCTCTCTCCAAGAAGTTGTGGTCCAAAAATGGCTAGCAAGAATAATCCGGAACAGTCCCCTTTAAATAGCGCCCCCCGAGCCCGACAGTGACTGGGAAATGTTCCAGGTAACCTGTTCTTGTTAGCACCAGGCTGAACGCAGGGGGGTGCCACTGAATTTCCGGTCCGGGGCGCCCCAAAGGCGTTGCACACTGAAATGACGTCATGATCTGCGTGTGCCGGTGAGCAGGCGCTAAGGTTTAGCGCCGGCGCAAAATGTCTGCGCAATATGGGAAGAGGCGCAGGGTTCGCTGCGTCCGGGCGCGAGTTGGTTTGTGCCCCACTTCTCGGCCTCTTTAGGCGCTAATGGGTGGCGCAGCCAACCGAATTTTTCCCCCCTCCTATCCAACACATGACCTCTGCCTTGCTTGTGCAAGTGGCCGGCCAAACTTTCCAGGTTCAATATCCGCCAGGATACATGGAATAACAAGATCACAAAATAATCGTAGACAAGGAAGGCCATTCAGCCTGTCTTGTTTCATCCATCCAGAGAGATCCCAACATTCCCCATCACCCCCACCCCCACCATTGTGGGATTCAATTGTTTCTTAAATAATTCCAGGGAATCCTGTCCAGAAAATTTGTTCCCTCTGCACTGACCACCTTCTGCAACTTGCTATTGCCACTGTCTCATGCATTCAGCAGCAGAGGCTGCAGATGCCACCTTGCTGACATCACATCGCCCATGTTTTCCCTTTGGATAGATTACCTTGCAAAGCAAACGCTGTCTGATGATGCTGGCTGCAAAGTTCATGTGGGCTGTGCCACAGGCTATCACCCACTCATTTGACTGCGGTCTTGCTGAAGCAGTTACGCGCCATGAGCAATTATGTCTTCAACCTCCCCCCTCCCCCGAACCCTCCAGCTAGCATGCTAATATGACCTCCTGCATCCTTCTCTTGAGCAGGCAAGACACATAAGGGTTGTTCACCGCTGATGGAGTGTGGCATTCAACCATTCTCGTGCTAAATTGGCTTTTCCTGATGAAATGATCCTGTAAGCTCTGACTGTGCGGTGAGGTCAGTGCGCTCTGTCTGTCTCCACACAGCCCCCTGTGTAGGATCAGCAGATTGAACCTTTAACTGCCCGGCTCAGCTCACGCTACGCAAGTTCCCCGGACAACGTGCATCATGTGACACTCTGTGGGTGACTCGCTGCTGGTCTGCTCTGATTGGGGTTAACTTTTAATGATGGTGGGCGATCGGGAAAACCCACAACACCCCATGGAAATTCACCACCTATCAGCCTTTCTGCACAAAGTTTTTTGTCTTAATTACAGTCATCTGCCAACAATTCATGAGCCGTTCAGAATTGCTTTATGTCATCCCCTTCTTTAAAACGGTATCTAAGACTGGATTAAATAAAATAACTCCACAAAGTTATTGGTTGGTTTGACTGGACCCTCAGTTATGGAGATGGCAATGAAAAAAGTCTTTCTCTTACCTTGTTGTCGGCCAGACTGCCTTCGAGCCTCCCGATATTGCTCGGTCTGATTCGACGATCTGCACTGGGGCATCTGTTTGGTACCCACAGCTCGTCAGTTCTTTTTAAATGAGGCCTGGGCTTCAAAATGGCTCCAGAATGGGCGGACGGCCAGTAGAGTTTATGAATGAAATTGAGTAGTAATGGAGTGTTGTACTAGCCTCACTTATTAGCTGCCTGGTGAAGCAGAGATTCACTGAAGTAACCTTTATTCAGGGCAACAGATGTGCCCCTTATAAAGTTTTCTCTTTTACTCCTTTGCTTTGAAGTCTGAACTGGGACAAAGGAAGATAACACAAAGGTAATTCTCCCAGTTACGCAACACAACCAATCAAAGATGTTTGAGAGGCATTGAAACTGCCTGACAGTTTCTCTCGACGTGATGTCTGCGCTCCTCCAATTCTGGCCTCCTGTGCATCCCAGATTCCCATCATCCGACCATTGGCGGCAGTGCCTTCAGCTGCCTAGGCCCTAAGCTCTGGAATTCCTTCCCTAAACCCCTCCACTTCTCTACCTCTCTCCCCTCCTTTAAGACACTCCTTAAAACCTATCTCTTTGACCAAGCTTTTGGTCACCTGCCCTAATATCTCTTTATGTGGCTCAGTGTCAAATTTTGTTTGATAACGCTCCTGTGAAGTGCCTTGGGGCGTTTTACTATGTTAAAGCAAATTGATGTTGTTTACATCTGTAGAACTGAGATACTATGGGTGATAGCATCTCCTCAGTGGGCCATCCAGAACTTATAATAGTGCTCATCTGTGATACTTATTAATAAATCCACCTTGTCAGGATTAGACAACCTCGCTTTGAACTAACAATAACACATTGATCAAGATATGTATTCCTCCTGATTTAGAAAACGGGGTGACATTTTAAAGTTGCCACAATCCTACCAATCTACAACTTCCCATAAAGAAGTATTTCTTTTAAGGTTAGAAACAAGACAGATCTCTGATCCATCACTTAGCCAAAGGCTTAGTATAACACTACCACTGACACTTCAAAGTGGGAGCGAGAATATCATGAACCTCTAAATTGGCACAGTTTAAAGCAACTTCTATCATTTCAAAAAGGGGAGAGGGAGACACCATGGCCCCGATTTTCTCCGAGCCGTCGGGCGGGGTTTCAGGTGGGTGGGGGCTGAAAATCGCAGAAATAGGGGGTCGCGACCCCCCCGCCCGATTCCCCGCCTCGCCCGACTTTCGCCCCCCCTGTTTCAGCGCGACCCGAATCAGTCCCGCTCGCAGCAGGCGGGAATGGTCGGCGGGAGCCTAATGATCAATAATTGGCATGTTTAATCCTATTTTCAGGGTCCCTTGGAATTTTCAGCCTTTCCCCACGTAAAACACGCCTGGTGGGAACACCGCCAATGAAACCTGGTGTGAACAATGTTGGCTTGCTTGCTTTCAGCTGCAGGTCAATCAGGACTGAAGAGATTTAATCAGCCAGCATTTGTAGGCTGCAGGACCTTGTTGCTGAAGGCTTGGGGCAACTTGTTGAAGGCTTAGGCACAGCTGTGGAAGGTTGGAGACTCGCACACTTCTCCAGTGTGAGCTCCTGGGCAGCCCCTGTCACCACCCTAACTCAGCGCCTCCTCAATGGAGGCATCTGCCAGAAGCATGGGAGGCCTTTTGTTCCTTCCCTTCTTGGCATTAGAGGATCTCCAACAGCAGAGGAGGCTGGAGCAGATCCAGCAACAACAGCAGCACCAGCAACAGCAGCAGCACCAGCAGGAGCGACAGGCTGCGGCTCAGCCACCTGAGGCAGCACAGGCCAGAAGGGGCCAATGCATGGAAGGCCGTCGGCGCAGGAGATACCCACCAAACAGGGTCTACAGACACAGGGTCAGCTACCTCAACATGACTGAGCAGTTGTGCCAGAGGCGGCTCCGACTTTCGCGAGAGGTTGTGACTGACATCTGTGCAATGCTGCAGCAAGACCTGGAACCCAGAGCACCAGGTCCACACTACTTACCAGTGGCCATCAAAGTCACCACCGCACTCAACTTTTATGCCTCAGGCTCCTTCCAGGGATCAGCAGCAGACATCAACGGCATCACGCAGGTAACCGATGCCCTCTTTGCCCTCGCGCACAATCGCATCCATTTCACCAGGCATCGCGCAAGTGTGAGAGCGCGAGCGCTTGGATTAGCTCAGCTGGCAGACTTTCCAAGGGTGCAGGGCGTCATTGACTGCACACATGTGGCCCTTAGGGCACCCCACCACAATCCAGGAGTTTTTGTCAACTGCAAGGGCTTCCACTCCCTTAACGTTCAGCTGGTGTGTGACCACAAGAAGGAGATTTTGCATGTTTGTGCCAAGTACCCTGGCAGCTGCCATGACTCCTTCATACTGCGCCAGTCTACTGTGCCTCCGCTATTCAGTCTGCCAAACGAACTTCAAGGATGGCTACTTGGAGACAAGGGATATTCCCTGCGCTCTTGGCTAATGACGCCGTTGAGGAGACCAGCCAACGAAGCTGAGGAGCGCTACAACTCCAGCCACATTACCACCAGATCCATAATCGAGCAAACCATTGGATTGCTGAACATGCGCTTCAGATGCCTCAATAGATCAGGTGGAGCCCTACAGTACTCATCAGCCAGGGTCTCCAAAATCGTCGTGGTATGCTGTGTGCTTCACAACATGGCACAGCGTCGTGGCTTGCCGATTCCGCAGGACCAAGAGGCTCCTCACAGAGCCGACTCGGATGAGGATGATGCTGAGGAGGAGGAGGAGGAGGACGGAAATGAGTATCCTGCAGAAGCCCGCCAACCAGCAGCACCAGTGCACGAGAACATTGCTGGGCGGAATGCAAGGAACGCACTCATCCTGGGCAGATTTGTGTAGCCTGGTACATCAAACGCTGCAGCCTCACTGCTTCTTAACTGACCATGGACAGTGGCCCATGCCTGCGCATTCCTACCTATCTGACCAGCTTGCTGACATCTGCAAGTTATCCTAAGGCCTCTATGTAATATCCCCATTCGCCAAATGACAGACGCCATAACTGCAGCAGTTACCACCAGATTTTTAATGTACAGGAAACTGATGGCATTAAAACTATTTGCAAGACTTTTCACCCAAGTGACTACCCTTGTGATTAGTGGTGCTTTATTTTTCTCTTACGTGCGCTTCTACGTAGTGCTACCCCTGTGGCTTCAGCAGATGTGGAGGCCCGTTGCTCACTTTCCTGCTGTGCCTGTCTCAACATCTTTGGCAGCGTCCTCTGGGGTAGCGAGCCTGTGAGGGCTCGCCAGCAGTCTGCTGCTCCTGCGGCTGTGCAGGGCTTGCTACTCCTACCTCACTGGTGTGTGGACTCCGGCGGGGCTCTGACCGAGGGCTCTGAAGTGGCATGGAAGTGTGAACGTGTGGAGAGGAGCCCCCACTTCCTTGAGGTGTGCCAACAATCTCCCTCTCATGGGTCAGCTCCCCCTCAGCACCTGCAAGTGGCTGGAGAGCACCTTGCTGCACATCAGGGGGGCCATGGGGACCCGTCTCTGCCGTGGAAGTCCTGCTCAGAGGGACTTCCATGAAGGTCTGGTTTCGGTGCTCAATAGATGCCCATCGCTCCTCAAGAGATGCCATTCTATTCAGAGCACTCACCATGTTTTCGATACCCTGGCGACTAAGCTCCTCCATGGCCGCAGCCCTCCTCTTCTCGGCTGCAGCCCTCCTCTCCTCGGCCACAGCCCTCCTCTCCTCGGCTGCAGCCCTCCTCTCCTCAGCGGCAGCCAGCCTTACCACGGAGGTAGTCATCCTTTCCGTGGTGATGCTTTCATGCGCCAATGACTCCAATAAGGCTCTGCTCATGCTCGCCATGGACTCCTCCATTCGCTCCACACTCACAGCGACCCTGGAGACAAAACCTGCCAGAGACTCCTGCATCTGTGCATGGAGATCCATCACCTCCTCTCTTGCGGATGGACCCAGAGGCATAGGGTCAACATGCAGCTGAGCTGAGCTGGCAGAGGCCTGCGCCCTCCGATGAGGACTCTCCACTACTGTCCCTGTCTCCACACTCTGCTGCTACTCACTTGTGAGCTGTGAAACACCAGGTGACAACACTACTCTATGTCCCGAAGGCCCCCCCGAGGTGCGAGTATCTGCGCTGGTGCTGGGTGCGCTTACTTCTGCTGACGCTACGCCCTCAGAGGTTGGAGCTTCCTCTGAGGAGTCTGGCTGCAAAGCCTCTTCCTCCTCGGCAGTGGTGATGGGGGCTCCGGATGGTCCTGTGGGGGAGTAAAGGAAAGAGTTAGAGATGTGATGCCAAGGCTACTTGCACATAGGATTTGGCAGATGCTCATAAGTCCAAATGATGTGGCTTCAGAATCATATCAGCAACTCATGCTATGTGAATGAGAGAGATGGGAAACTATTCTGTCACCAGCTTGCGGGCTTGCTCCTGTCTCTCCTGCCCCAGCTTCCACAGGTACGTCAGCCCCGACAATCTCCAGCACTCCTTCCTCCCAGGGGGTCAGGTGGGCTATTGAGGGTGGGCCTCCTCCAGTCCTGGCTCGCTCTCTCCTGTTGTGAGCTCTCTTCTCCTGCAATGAGGGAGACAAGTGGAGTTTGAGTGAGAGTGCAGGAGTGAGTGCAGAGATTGCATAGCATAGATACTTAGAAGGAGACAAAGATGGTGTGAGGCTGCAAGACCAAGGGCCCTCCCTGTATGTTGTCAGTTGTGTTCCAAGCATCAGAGTGAGAGGCAGTGTGAGGGCTGCATGGTGGAATAGGTATGTGAATGTGAGCATATAGAGATAGGGAATGGGTAAGGGTGCATAGATGTGACTGTGAAGTGGGATGAGGAGGAAGAGATTGCTGAAGCTGAGTGCTGTTGGGGAAAGACAATGGGGATCAGGTTGAGGGTGATGGAAACTTCATACTTACTTTTTCTGTACGGTGCAGGTCATGGAAGCGCTTCCTGCACTGTATCCAGGTCCGACGGGTGACTCCCAGAGAGTTGACTTCTGCAGCCACCTCCATCCAGGCAGCCCTGGTCTCTTTGGGAGGCCTCTTCCTCCCTGAGCTAGGGAAGAGGACCTCCCTGTAGGTCTTTACCCCATCCACCAATGTCTGGAGTGACGTCTCGTCGAATTTGGCAGCAGCTCGGCCTCTGCCGCTGGCAGCAGCTGGTGCAGGCTCCTCTACCATTCTGCAAGACTGGTTGGGAAGCCTGCAGAGGTTGAGAAGCTTGCTGGACACTTTAAAAGCACCACGAATGATGACATTATACTGTGGGGCTTTCTGACTGGAAATGGACAATTAGCAAGGGTGCCCACACGCTGGAAATAAATTGGCCACTTGAGCGAAAATTGCGTGCAGCTGGCTGACCCATTTAGATTCGGGTCGGAACCCGACATTCGGGGAACCCAACAATTCCCCGCACCTTCGGGAAAATCGGGGCCATGAGTCTTGTAATGGGGTAGATGTCCTGATCACAGCTTGCATTAGGTGCATTATTAGCACTCACCTAAGCATCAGTGTGCTGACTCTGCATGATTTTGTGGGCACAGCATAATTTACATAGTGTGGGTGAACTATCGCCCATCTTGTGCTTGGTAGTGGGAGCTTGTCAACAACCCAGGGGAGGAGTGGTGTGAATTGATATGTAAGCAATTTCTTATAGGGGCAGCTGAGGGATAAACTTTAAGTGGCTGTATATGGGGCTAAAATTGTTGATCGCCTTTACAAGTAAGGCTATGTGGGTAACAAAATTGCCTGGCTAAACTGAGTGCTTGGCAAGATAAATGTGTAGGCAAGAAATGGAATCTGTGGCCAAGTGATGGAGTGACACGACAGTACAATTCACTGTTTGATACTCATGGTGTAGAGATGGTGCGGAATGAAGTGATGGGCCCACTCTAGGGCACCGTCCCAATAGGACAGCATTAGAAGGAGGGGGGAAAGATGACTTGAGGGCACACTTGACTATCACGGACACTGGAAAGGGCATTCCTATCGTACATGTTAGCTGCAGATGTCCTTGCAGAAGTTGCACAGTTTTGAATCTGGTTGACTGCACGTGTAACCAGCTCCACATGGTCTTTGCCAGTCAGGTACGCCTCTGCTGGTAAATGCGGGTACAACATGCCTATGGTGCAACATGACTGCTTATTACTCCTCCTCCTCCTCTTCTTCCAAAATAAGTAAAAGGGAATTCCCATTGGGAAATCCATTGTCCCGTTACCATAGACATTCCAAAGAATGGCCAGAACATTTGGCACAAACTAAGTGGAAATAGGAAAGAAAGAATAAAATGAAAAAGAAAAGTTCAAAAATACCTTTGAAATTCTGCTACAAATATTACTATAGGGCTGTCTGCAAACAGTCCACTCTAGCAGCCTTGCATGCCCATTTTACATAGATAGGTAGTGATTAAACACGATGGCCACGATTTCGCCTACCAAGGTGGGCTAAGTGTGGCCGAGGTAGATGGCAGACGGCGACCCTGCTCTCAGTTCCATCGCGCTCTGTTGAAGTGATTTTGCCCTGATTGGGCTTGTTAAACCTGCCATGCGATATTCCCAGCCAATTAAAATGAAGCAGGTCTGATGACATCATTTGATGGCGCATCATCAGCTGTTTTCCTTAAAGGGACCATGTCCACATTCATTTTGACAGTTGTACTGTCAGTGTTCTGCAGCATTGAGGAGCTGCAAACACTGACAAGCACTGCACAAAGGTGCACGGCTGCACCCAGGCTCTCCCATGACTCCCTCCATATGCCTATGGAGGGAGTCATAGCACGCAGGGAGGTTCTCTTTGTGATATCTTGAGACACAGCATATATATATAACAGCACAACACGGCTTCTGGTAAGAACTGTACTGCATATGGCTTTATTATTATATACATCAGTTGTCCACCAGGTGGCTCTATTACATTTCTCCCTCCTAATTGAAGAAGCTAATATTAGCAAATAATCATTGTACATGACTTGCATGGTACACACAACTCTTAGTATACATTTAAATGGAACCCATTTTAGATTTTCAAATTCTCACCTCCGATAACAAGTGTGAGGAGCTCATGGACTTCTTTGTCTCTAAGATTGAGACCATCCGTTCAACTGCCGCTGCCGCTTCCCTTCCTTCCCCTAGTCCTCTCAAACCTCCTCTAAGGATCCCCCCTGCCCTAGCCCGGAACTCACATCTTTCTGCAGTTTCTCTCTGATCTCCCCCCATGACCTCTCTGCTCTTATCTTGTCTATGAGACCCACCTCCTGCTCCCTTGATCCTATTCCCACCAAACTGCTGACCACCCAACTCCCTTTTCTGGCTCCCATGTTAGCTGATATTGTTAATGGCTCTCTCTTCTCAGGTACTGTGCCCCTCTCATTCAAATCTGCTGTCATCACCGCTCTCCTCAATAAAACCACCCTTGACCCCTCTGTCCTTGCAAACTACTGCCCCATCTCCAGCCTCCCTTTCCTCTCCAAAGTCCTTGAATGTGTTGTCGCATCCCAAATCTGTGCACATCTTTCTCGCAATTCCATGTTTGAATCCCTCCAATCAGGTTTCCGCCCTTGCCACAGTACCGAAACAGCTCTCATCAAAGTCACAAATGACATCCTTTGTGACTGTGACAAAGGTAAACTATTCCTCCTCGTCCTTCTTGACTTGTCTGCAGCCTTTGACACGGGTGACCACTCCATCCTTCTCCAACGCTTCTCCACCGTCGTCCAGCTGGGTGGGACTGCACTCACCTGGTTCCATTCTTATCTATCTAATCGTAGCCAGAGAATCACCTCCAACAGCTTCTCTTCCCACTCCCGCATCGTTACCTCTGGTGTCCCCCAAGGATCTATCCTTGGCCCCCTCCTATTTCTCACCTACATGTTGCCCCTTGGCGACATCATCCGAAAACACAGCGTCAGTACGCTGACGACACCAAGATTGAGAGGGGACCTCATAGAAGTGTATAAAATTCTGACAGGTCTAGACAGACTGGATGCAGAAGGAATGTTTCCCTTGGCGGGTGAGAACAGAACTAGAGGACATAATTTAAGGATAAGGGCTAAACCATTTAGGACAGAGATGAGGGGGAATTTCTTCACTCAGAGAGTGGTGAACCTGTGGAACTCATTGCCACAGAGGGCAGTGTACGCCAGCTCATTAAATATATTTAAGAGGGAATTAGATATATTTCTACGGGCAAAAGGGGTTAAGGGTTACGGAGAGAAGGCGGGGACGGGATACTGAATTAAAGGATCAGCCATGATCTCATTAAATGGCGGAGCAGGCACGAAGGGCCGAATGGCCTACTCCTGCTCCTATCTTCTATGTATCTATGTATCTACCTCACTACCACTTCTCTCGACCCCTCTACGGTCTCTAAATTGTCAGACTACTTGTCCGACATCCAGTTCTGGATGAGCAAAAGTTTTCTCCAATTAAATATTGGGAAAACCGAAGCCATTGTTTTTGGTCCCCGCCACAAATTCCGTTCCCTAGCCACTAATTCCATCCCTCTCCCTGACATCTGTCTGAGGCTGAACACACTGTTCGCAACCTTGGTGCCATATTTGACCCTGAAATGAGCTTCTGACCACATATCCACTGTATAACAAAGACCGTTCACTTCCACCTCCGTAACATCGCCATCTCCGCCTTTGCCTCAGCTTGTCCACTGCTGAAACCCTCATCCATGCTTTTGTTACCTCTAGACTTGGCCATTCCAACGCACTCCTGGCTGGCCTCCCACATTCCACCCTACGTAAACTTGAGGTCATCCGAAACTCGGCTGCCCGTGTCCTAACTCGCACCAAGTCCCGTTCACCCATCTCCCCTGTGCTCGCTGACCTACATTGGCTCCCGGTTAAGCAGCGCCTCAATTTCAAAATTTTCATCCTAGTTTTCAAATCCCTCCATGGCCTCGCCCCTTCCTATCTCTGTAATCTCCTTCAGCCCCACAACCCCCCGAGATATCTGCGCTCCTCTAACTCTGCCCCCTTGAGCATCCCTGATTCTAATCGCTCCACCATTGGTGGCTGTGCCTTCTGTTGCCTAGGCCCTAAGCTCTGGAATTCCCTCCCTAAACCCCTCCGCCTCACTACCTCTCTTTCCTCCTTTAAGACACTCCTTGAAACCGACCGCTTTGACCAAGCTTTTGGTCACCTGCCCTAATTTCTCCTTATGTGGCTTGGTCAAATTTTTTGTCTTAAAATACTCCTGTGAAGCGCCTTGGGACGTTTTACTATGTTAAAGGCGCTATATAAATACAAGTTGTTGTTGTTTGTTGTTGTTATAGAATTCTGTAACACAAACAAAAGATATGAACTTACTTTCCATATTTACAGATTAAACTTAACCACTGGTTTTCTGTTTTGAAGAGGATACCTTTTTTCTTGAACAGAACTTTCAGATCTTGTTGTAAGACTTTGACTCATTCTAGGCTGAGCCTGCGGAGAATGTTTTTCCAAGGGCTGACCTTGATCTACATTTGGACTCTCTACACTTTCAGACTGTTTGTCTGCCTGACTCGGGCTCAGACGTAAATTCTGACTTTGTCTTGGGCTTTTTTCCGGTACGTCTGATGTAGGATTTGCTACTGGTACTCTACTTGTAACAAGAATATCTGACTCTTCAGAATAAATTGAATCATCCCAGCTTTCAACTCCTTCCACATCTGTAGGTAAGATATGATCAATGTGAACAAACCTAACCTTTCCATGATCAAATATCTTGACCAAATATGTTCGAGGGCCACACATCTTCACTACTCTTCCTGGTAACCACTTTAACCATTTATGGTGATGGTTCACAGAAACCCCACAATGCAGATAGAGGCCATTTCGGCCCATCGAGCCTGCACCAACACATATCCCACCCTATCCCCGTAACCCCATGTATTTAATCCCCCTAACACTAAGGGTCAATTTATCATAGCCAATCAACCTAACCCGCACACCTTTGGACTGTGGGAGGAAACCGGAGCACCCGGAGGAAACCCACGCAAACACGGGGAGAATGTGCAAACTCCACACAGACAGTCACCCGAGGCCGGATTCGAACCCGGGTCCCTGGCGCTGTGAGGCAACAGTGCTAACCACTATGCCACCATTCTTCACTCTAACCTTCTGGTTCAACTTCACACTTCTTTCTCTAACTCTACCTTTATCATGACTCTCTTTCTGCCTTGATTGTTTCTCTTCTACGGCTGTGCCAAGTTTGGCTTTAACAATTAGAACCTGGTTCATGGCTTTGGTTTGAGAAACAATTCTGCTGGTTTTCTACCAGTATGATGTCTATTCCGATAGGTAATCAGAAAATTTGCCAGTTTGTGGTCCAATGGCAACTGACGTTTCTTTGGATTTGGATCCAACATTTGTTTGATGAGGGCACATTTGACAATTTGTACTGTGCGCTCTGCTGCTCCATTTGAAGCAGGGTGGTATGGTGGAACTTTGGTATGTTTCACACCATTTCTGTTCATGAACTGTGTGAACTCTTCTGAACAAAATTGCGGCCCATTATCAGACACAATTTCATCTGGGAGGCCTCATGAAGAAAACAATCTTCGCAAATTGTCTAGTGATTTTGGTTGTTGTTATTATCCGCATCGGAAACACCTCTACCCACTTCGAGTGACTATCTATCACTATGAACAATTGCTGTCCTTCTAGCTCAGCAAAATCTACATGTAACCTTTGCCACACTCTGGGAGACCATTTCCATGGTTGTAATGGTACTGATGGTGGTTTCTTGCTCACCGATTGACTTGTTGTACACTGACTGACCATGTAATCTATCTCTTTATCTAAAACTGGCCACCATAAGTAACTGCATGCAAAGCTCTTGGTCAAGCACATTCCCAGGTGCTGGTCATGAAGATCTCTTAACAATTTAGACCTGAACCTATTTGGGATAACCACTCTTGCTCCCCACATGATACAATCTTTATCCGCTGACAATTCATTCTTTCGAACCAAGTATGGATGGATATCTTCCTCTGATACCTGGTTTGGCCATCCATTTGCTATGTAATCATACATCTTTGACATAATTGGGTCACGTTTGGTTGCCCTACCCATCTCTTCAGCTGTGACTGGCAGCTCATCAATGTATGAGAAATAGAGCACTTCTTCCTTATTGGGTGTAACTTGTGATGGTGATGGCAACCTGGGCATAGCAGCAACATTACTGTGATCAGCTGATCGTCTGTACTCAATGTCATATGTATACGCTTTCAAAATAAAAGCCCATCTCTGCATTTGGGCTGCAGCTAAGGTTGAAACTGGGGACTTTGGATGGAGGATTGCTGTCAGGGGCTTATGGTCAGTAACTATGGTAAACTTACGACCAAACAAGTATTTGTGAAATGTCTTGACCCCAAAAATCAATGACAAAGCTTCCCTTTCGATCTGCACATTATTCTGCTCACTGGCACTGAGAGTGCGTGAAGCAAAAGCTATTGGTCGCTCCTCCCCACTATCTAGTACATGAAAGATCACTGCCCCAACTCTGTATGGAGAGGTGTCACATGCTAGCTTGATCTCCTTAGATACATCATAGTGAACTAACATGGTACTCTTTACTAACTGGCTTTTACACTCTTTGAATGCTGTGTCGCATTCTTTTGACCACTTCCAAGGGAACTGTTTTCTCAACAGCTGATTCAATGGATGTAACAATGTCGCCAAGTTTGGGAGGAACTTTCCATAATAATTCAGAAGACCCAAAAATGATCGAAGTTCAGAGACATTTTGGGAGTGGGTGCATTTCTGATTGCATCCAGCTTTCCCTTGGTTGGATGTAAACCATCTTTGTCTACTCTGTACCCTAAGAACTCCACTGAGTTTTGAAACAACTCACACTTGTGAGCTGTCACTTGTACTCCGTGATTCTCTAGCTGTTTGAGCACTTCATTCAACATCTCATCATGGATTTGCCTGTTTGGTGCTCAAATAACACACTACCCCTTCAATCCCTTGCAAAATTTGGTTCATCACCCCCTGGAATACGTTGGGGGCAGAAGACACTGCAAATGGTAGCCTATTGAAGTGATATAGGTCTCGGTGAGTATAGTCAAGCATGACTTGGACTCTTCATCTAACTCAAGTTGTAGGTAGGCGTTTGTTAGATCTAACTTCGAAAAGATCTGGCCACCTATCAGCATTGTGAACAAATCTTCCACATTTGGCAACGTATTGGGTAGGTTACGCTCTAGAACCTGGTTACCTTATAATCACCACACAACCTTACCTTACCATCTGACTTAGGTACAACAACAATGGGTGTAGCCCAATTACTCAGATCTACCTTAGAGATAATGTTCTCAGTTTCTAGTCTTTTGAGTTCTTGCTCAACTTTCTCCTTGAGTGTGTATGGTACGGGACGTGGCTTGTAGTAAACTGGTTTTGCGTCCTCTGCACTTTGACACTCGCCTCGAAGCCTTGGATCGGACTGCCTGTTTCACTGAACACCTTCGGATACTGTTTGATGACATCATCTTTCGATGCAAATTTCACTTCCACACGAAAAATCTCATTCCAATCCAACTTCAGTGATCCCAACCAATTTCTACCTATCAAGGCAGGCTTGTCTCCTGCCACTACTGTGAGAGGCAACCTCTGACACTGATCCTTGTATTTCACTGGTATGGTGACACTTCCTACTACAGGGATTTGCTCTCCTGAGTAGCCTCGCAGCTCTACCTTCGATTTCTCTCATCGATAATCACGCAACTTGTCGCAATATAGTGATTCCGGTACTATGCTCACGGATGCACCAGTATCGATTTCCATGGGTATCCAGTTTCCTGTGACATCTACTTGGTAGCGATACCTCGCGAAACGCTTTTAGATACCTTCGTGCTCCTGATGACGTGAATCTCCAGAAACTCCTCGTCCAGCTGCTTCTCTTCAATGGTATGTAGTGTCTGGCATTTTCTACCTCTAGCATTGCCAGTCGGTTTACTCTTCTGTTGGCACGCCTTCACAAGAGGTCCAGTTTTCTTGCAGTTGAAACACTCTGGGGGAGAAATTCAGTTGGCTGTGCCACCCATTAGCGCCTTAAGTGGGCGCTAAGTGGGTCGCAAGCCAACTGGCACCCGGGCACAGCACTGTCCACGCCTCCCGCTAAATTCCGCGGGACGCTAGTGGTGGCGCTAGCCGTTAGCGCTGCGCTGCTATCGATGACATCATCGGTGTGTGCAGTGCTCCGCTGATGCCCCGGCCACGATATTATTCCCATAGGTGTGGCCATCTGGATTCTGGCAATGTCAACAGTTCAGCCACATGTGCTCGAAATTTGTCTCGGATTTTTAAGTTTTTCTGCAAAATGAAGAACCTCTAATAGTCCCTCCATCGGTTGGCAGGATTATCCGCCAAAAAAAATTTCAGCTAGGGAATCCGCAATCACATCCTCATCGCCAATTCTGTGATATCTTGAGACACAGCATATATATACACAACAGCACAACATGGCTTCCGGTAAGAACTGTACTGCACATGGCTTTATTATTATATACATCGGTAGTCCAACAGGTGGCTCTATTACATTCTTCCCTTCCAATGGGCGGCAGAGACCTCTCCAGGACACCAATATAGCCTGGTTGCACAGGAGGGCATGAGTAGGGATGTCGTCAGGAGGACCTGGCTGCAGTGGCGCAAACCTTTCAATGATCTCAGTAGATCATGAAGCATTACTGCAAAGCCACACTCAACCTCGTCCTGCTGTGCCTCCCATCACATCCCATCACTCTACCTTCCCTACCCTACTCCTGCAGATCCTTACCTTGCACCTCCATCCATCCCTCTCTCTATCTATCTACATCATTACATCCCTATCTCACTAGCACCCACACACTCACCCTCATCCTTGTCCAATCATATCAACTAACAACACACAATGGTGGGCACTTGGGTGTTTTCGCCAATGTTCATGTAAAGTTTCTGTTGATGTGTTGCCAAACATTGAAATCTTTATTTTCCATTCTTTGCCTTCGGACAGATTTGTGTGCTCCTTTGGATGTGGCTTAGTGAGTTGCAGTGAATGGTGAGACATAACGTTACCCCCCGCAATGGTGATGATTGTGAAAGGAATGGCTTGGGCATTGCTGGGATGCTTTATGGTGCTGGTGTGGGGTGGTGCCAACAGGGTGTAGTGTCAAGTGAAGTAAATCTGGCCATTGTGAGGCCATTCCTGGCCTCCTGGGCAGCAATGTGGTCAGGTGCTGATGCCCTGTGTCCTGTGCAGCATCAGGTGATTGCGGAGCATGTTAGTGTTGTTGGTGATGCTGGTGTGCCTGGTGATGTTGGTGCTGGGGCTGATTGTGGTGGGATTCTGAGGACCAAGATGAGATTTTGTTAAGGGTACCGATGCTGCTGGAATAGATGGCAGCTGAAGTTGAGATGACAGAAGTGATCTGTCAATGGTGAGAGAGCTTGCTCCAAGGAGGTGACAGTGGATAGAGAGGTTACTCCAAAACACTTCCAAACTGCATGAAGCTGAAAGTGTATTCCAAATCCTGAAGGCTCCAGCTTCTAACATGGGAAAGTGAATAGCTGTGAAATGGTAGCTTTTATACTACTTTTGCAGCTGTCAACTATTCAAAGCAATGGGGAGTCATTGAGAACCCAACATACTTACCTGACGTGATCCTTGGGTGCCAGGAACCACGTGAAAAAGCTGGGAAATTAGTAAGTACCTGGTAAAATGCTGTTTAAGTACCTTTTAACAAACTTTTAAGTATATGAATTGGCTGACCCGCTGCTTTGGTGTCGGGTCTGTTCAGGGATGGCAGACCCGATGCTTGGGAAACTGACACAGAGGCGGGTTGACAGCGGGATACCGACCCGCTGTCAATCTTTTCGATTTTGACAGCGGACCCACCTCCGAACCGGCACTCTGGGGTAAAATTCCGGCCTATATGGTGGTAAATGGCAGGAAGTTGCATGGACATCTAAATTACATCTTCAGGGCCTAATTTTACCATGATCAACCACAAGCTGGTGGGCACTTGTGGCACCATTACAAAAACCAACCAGAAAATTGGTATTTATTAGACAGAGGGTTGGCATAATGGATCTCTGACCATTTCCCCCTCATTAGTTACACCCACTTTCCATCCATTAAGTGGGCATACCTAATCGGCAAAAAGTTACAATGCAACTGTCGTAAAGAGGGAGCAAGAACACAGTGAACCTTCTAATGACTCAGTGTAACACTATTGCTGTCATTTCAAAAGGAGGGAAAGAACACTTTCATGGATCTCTTAATCGCCCCTCTTTTTTGAAATGAAGTGTGTAGCATCAATCTTAACCACGAAGAGGTCTGAATTCTCTGGCATTCTAAGTTAAAGTTTTTGTCTTGAAACGCATCGAGTAAATTCATTGATCCCACACTCCAGGAGGGGAGCCCACTCAAAGGAAGTGTCGGTTGGAGAAGTGCTACAATACTTAAGCACCAACTCTCTGGCACATGCTCCTATCGAGGTGGCTCCCCGCTAGGAGCGCAGGAACGTCGCATTTTACCTTAGCTGTGGCTCACTTGCCTCTGAGTCTAGAAGGTTGTGGGTTCAAGTCATACTTCAGGGATTTGAGCACAGAATTTAGGTTGGCATTCCAGTGCAGTACTGAGGGAGTTCCGCACTGTCAGAGGTGTCCTCTTTTGGATGAGGCTTTAAACCGAGGACCCATCTGCCCTTTCGGGTGGACGTAAAAGATCCCATGGCACTATTTCAAAGAAGAGCAGGGGAGTTCTCTCCGGTGTCGTGGCCAACATATACCCCTCAACCAACAGCACAAAAAGCGATTATTTGGTCATTATCACATTGCTCTTTGTGGGATCTTGCTGTGTGCAATTTGGCTGCCGCGTTTCCTACATTACAACAGTGTCTACACTTCAAAAGTACTTCATTGGCTGTAAAGCGATTTGGGTCATCCTGAGGTCATGAAAGGCATATAAATGTAAGCCTTTCTTTCTTCTTTCTTTCATTAATGATTGAGGGAAAAAATTAATTTCCACGTAAGAGCCCAACAATCCACAGTATTTTTATTTTATGGACAAGTTTTATGGGATGATTGCAGAATTTGCTTTGTAAATGATGTTAATTTGTTTTAGCTTCAAAATAGCCTAACAATCACTGCGTGCGACATTATTGTACGAATGCTTAACACATTTGCTGCGATGCTCATCTGCCCATTATTTTAACAGAGCCATTACCAATTTAAAATGAATGGGTTAATGGGTCTGTTAGAATAACAGAAGTATACGATACAAGCACATTAAGCATTCATATGATATCATACACAGTAATTTCCCAGCTAATAACTTAAACACGAGTGGTAATAATGATAATTACTAAATTAATATTTTATATTCTGTGTATTAGTTATTCAGGACAAATTATGTACTTTCTGTCCACATATTATTTTCATTATATTTTACAATGTGGATGGTTTCTGCTACCAACTTTAAGGATACAAATGTGCTTAAGCTTCCGTACCTTCAATCATGCAGACGTACATTATTTTTGAAAGACCAGGCATGGTGAATTTATATCGACAGCGCTGCAGTTAAGCAGGATCACTAATGGATGACCTTGAGGTTCGACCGTTACAGACTCCAGAAGATCAAGTCTCAGCCCTCTCCTGCGAGTGGTCTGACCCTTCCATTCTCCTTTCGCCGTCCTAACCTTTAACTTCTGATCTTTGACCAAATTATTAAACAGACACCTGCTTCTGTCTTGTGACTTCAGCAACAGACCTGGAGTGGTACCATAATTTCCCGTGAATTCGCTGTGATGTGCAGCGCTGAGAGACACTTGTGTGATTGAAAGCACTGGGTTGTAAAGGAGTCAGTAATTCTTCAGGAAGCCTGCTTTCTCTGTACTACGCCTCTGGGTTTGATTTGATTTGGCAGTGTGATGCCTCAAAATCAATGTTTGCATGTTAAAACATCTCAAAAACAATGTTTGAGGTAAACAAAATTATATGATTCAGAAAATAATAATTGACTATTATACCCGGACTCCATTCTGTATTATACACCACAATCAATCACTTCACATAAAATGAATCCTTTTTCAACACCAATTTATTATGGTTAAAATCAATAAACATATTTTTATTACATACAATTCATAGTGTATATTTTACTCTATTGATGTATTATTCACTATGGAAGCAATCAGTTGCATTGCTGTGGACTCTTGTTAGCTCCCTGTTCTTCTGAACTTTAACCTCAGTCATAAATGCAAACAGTCGTCAAAAATATTAGAATATTAATCAGTGTTGTGTTCTGGAATCTGGAAAGATTTCCTGGTTGTGTGGGCTGATGCCCGTTAGGTTCTGAAAAATAATTACGATCACTTTTAATTTCATTAAACTGCTTATTTCTGATAACCACCAATCATTTCAGTTGCGACAAATAAGGATAGTTCTGTTATGGTGTATAGATTAAAATATCTGTCGTACCTTAGCTTTCTCAAGTAAATGGTCACTAGATTCGGGCTGCATAAAGTAGGAATGTTATATTGTTCATTCAATGATGTTGAGAAAATAATTATGCTTTTAACTCCCAGTTGAAATATTGTAGATGACCATCTCAAGAACAACAGCATTCAAACTATGCAGAGGGCAGCATATATATATATACATGAAATTACTGTACTGTTGTCAAGGGCCGGTTTGGGGAAATAAAGCTGAGGTGGAACCAGAGAGAGCAGCTGACGGCCAACAGCAGAAATGAGTCATTAAGGTGCAGTTTAGGATTGACACTGACCCAGGTCTGCCATCTTGCATTGTCCCACCATCTGCCCAGACTTGATCTTTGCCTCGAGTACTTTGCTTCTCAATTAACAGGTCCAGGTGGGCAAGGGTTCCATCATTTCCCTAACATCATTACTGCAGCCGTGGATGGAGTATTAATATTAAGAATTGATCAGGGCTGTTCTCGGTGTCTTCTGTTATTCTTGCGCAACAGACAAAAGTCGACACCATGTAATCTGAGAATCCGTGGATTGACTGGACATTGCTCAGTGCAAACATACACCTCGATCTATCTCCTTTGTCTAGGCACATTATCCGATCTCTATTTAGACGCTGCACTCATTGGTGTAGTTTTGAACAAAAGCTGTATCTGTGCAGGCCTTGATCAAGAACAAGGGACTCACAGAAGAGGACCCTTTGACATGGTGCCTGCAGCTGTTTAAAGCCCAGCAATTAAAATGTCACCTACTGAAGAAAGGAAAAGGGGAAGAAAAGCTGCAAAGGGCTTGTGCTCTTATCAATGCCTTGCTTTCATGTTATCACTTTATCCACAACCAATGTATTTTCTGCTTTCCACTCGCCTGCGTCGATCTGGGACCCAAAACCCATCAGTGGTGATGATAGTGCTTTGTTTTTCCCTGTGAAGTACGTGCTTGGGGTGATTGAAAATGAAGTGTTGTGTGAGGCTTATGTGGGCAGCAGAAACGAACTGAACTTGAACATTATCTAGCCAAAAAGAATACAAACTAAAAAACTGTCTGACCAGTTGGAAGACACGTCGACAATGTATATTTGTGTGTGTGTGTGTGCGTGCGTCTGGTAAATCACATGCAGTTAGGTTGTGAAGGGCTATAGTATACATCAATGATATCTTTGATCAGTGTAAGAACTCTGGAAATGGGAGCTGTGTCGGATATGGTTATCATCAACCTATTTTCGATTCCCGGAGCTCAGATCATTCCAAGTATTCTGCAACACTTTTCCTACGTTTAGCTTCCAGAGCAATTTCAGGAGAGAAATAAGGTGTCCCTTTTTTTTCAATTTTAGAGACATTTCTGTGGGGTTAGTATTGTTTACCTATCAAGTACACTGGTATTTACATGTTTCTTTAAAGTAAAATTGCTGGATATGGTTTGTCAAGTCCTGTAAGAGTGCAATTTTCAATATTGTATTTCTAATCTGGTGGAGCACTTCAAAAGGTTACAGTGACCATCAAAATACCAGATATAGTAGGTGAGGTAATCCATTTACTCTGAAAGAGAAAGGACAGGGAAGTCGTGCTGCAGGGCCCCACATGCACAGACAGAGTGCACGGTGTTCAGCTGACAGAAGAAAATACAATGGCCTGGAAAACCATCTGTGCCCGTTCTTAGGCGGGAACCACAGCAACCAGTGCGCCTGAACCGATTGGCCAGTGTACCACGCGATATTGGGCCTCTTGCATCACCAGGAGGTGACCGCGCGTACTGTGGGTACCAGTCGCGCCCCACGAGGCAGTTTTCCAGTCGCGGAGATGAGAAAAATCAGAGGGCCCCTGGTAAGTCTGGGGTTGATTGGGAGGGGGGTGAGCACGAGACGTCAGTGGTCCGCAATTTCAATGCGAAGTCAAGATATGGTATAAGGGTCATGCAACAGGTACAGAGCCCTTCTTTGCATTTTTAAATTGGGTTAGTGCTGATTTCAGGTGGTTGCCAGGGATGCCTGAAAGTAGCGAGTTACAAAATGGCATCACCGTCACATATCAAGTGCAAAACACAGCATTGGACCCTTCAGCTCTTGTTTCTTGGCCAAAAAATGGGCACAAGGCAGTCTACTTTCTAGAACAATAGGTGTGCGAACATTTTTCAAGAGGTATGATCTCCCTCAGGTGGACTTATAAAATCCCATGGCACTATTTGAAGAAGAGCAAGGGAGTTCTCCCCGGTGTCCTGACAGATAGTTATCCCTCAACTAACGTCACTAAAGCTTATTAGCTTGTCATGTCGCTCATTGCTGTTTGTGAAACTTGCTGCGTGCAAATTGGCTGCCGAATTTCCTTACATTACAACAGTGACTACACTTAGAAAAAAAGTACTTAATTGGCTGTAAATTGGCTGTAAATTGCTTTGGGATGTCCTTAGGTTGTTAAGGGTGCTATATAAATGCAATTCCTTTCCTTTATTACATAAGAACATAAGAAATCATAGCAGGAGTAAGCCATTTGGCCCTTTGAGCCTGCTCCGCCATTCAATAAGATCATGGCTGATCTTCTACCTCATCTCCACTTTCCTGCATTATCCCCATATCCCTTGATTCCCTTAATATCCAAAAATCTATCGATCTCTGTCTTTAATATACTCAACGACTGAGCCTCCACTACTTTATTTCCATACTAATAAAACTAAACCTGCACATCAGTTTTATAAAACAGTGCAGAATTTTTAAACTTGCATTCCATTACTGTTGATTTAATTCAAGACCCCAATTCAATTCAATTCAATTCAATTTTATTTGTCATATATGCAGCAGACGTGTGTACTGCACAATGAAATGTTGATTTTTACGAGTCCTCCCAACATTGGAATAAATATGGCATAACATTCCAACTATGAAGAATGAAATTGACTGTTATCCTTATCTGGAGACGCACTAAGATATTCACCTGAATAATTCTATTGCTGTTTAAAAAAAAAAAAAATTGCCTATATTCTAATCCAGGATGTAGGAAAAGTGACCTGGTTGTAATAGGGCAGTATAATCTCAGGGTGGTTTCTCCTTTGCACTGTGTTGCACTGAACATCACCGTTACAGATTCTACTTTTTTGTTTTGAGTTGATCAGACAGAAAATATTTCTCCCAAACGCCCTTTTCCTTTCCCCCACTAGGTTTGGGAAAACATTTTGTATATAGGGGCCATTGGTCCCCGTCGCACCTGTTTTTTTGGGCATGAAATGGACATTGAGCGGAATAACTTCCAGGTGCAATCTCCAACACCCGATTTCCCCGCCACCCCTCCCCCCCACCTCAGAAGGGTTGCGTGCCCGAGGAGCCCGCCTAAAACAGGCATTGGGCCCCTTGAAAATACTGATCAAGCATCTCAGGACCCCAATGCCAAATAGGCCAAAACTGGGCGGAACACGCACAGCCCTTAAAGGGATTGCTGGAGGTCACCAAAGAACAGGTAGGTGTTTCGCTTTTCACCTGCCAGGTTTTCACTTGTAACATGGAACTAGGAAGAGCACACCTGCTGCATCCAGAAATTGGTCGCACCCTTTCTCCACTCTGACCTGTGCCTGGAGATCATTGTAATATCTACTCTCCGAATCAGTATTACAGGTGTTGCATTTTCCCTACATAACAACAGTACAGTCACTGCACTTCACCATTAAATCAATTCTGTGAAGCACTTTGAAATGCTTCAACATAATAAGGTGCTATATAAAATACTAGTGTTATTATTATTTCATTAATGAATTTAGCATGGACTGGCCACTGCTTACTCAGAGAAAATGGAATTTGTTTCCGCTGTACTTTGTTGTAACAGACCAAAATGGTGGACAGAACTGGCCAGCTTTGTGCCACAGTGCCACCAGTGGTGAGAGGATTGAACAGCAGGCTACCTACTTAAAGTAACGGTGGCAAATTTGAACATCACACTATAACCTATACTCTTCGGCATTACAATATATTTATAGCATTACTAAATCATGACAATGGGAAATAGGTATGACAATAGTGAAGCCACAAGAATTTTATTAGCTAGATATGGACTTATTGTTGAAGTTTTTTAATTCTTATATTCAAAGGACTTTAATGATCTGCAACATATATTGTGTTGCGGGCTTTACGATAGCTTGCTTCAGATTATTCTGAGAATGTTTGTTAGCACTTCACTGAGGCTCTGACATGCTGCTGAAAATGAATTGGAATCCTACATGTTCACAAAAATGGTAGAAATTGAAACTCAGACACATCAAGGCCCCTTTAGAAACTGTATTTGCCACCACACCAATCTGGTCAAATGACCCACAAGCCCCAAAGTTGCAAGTGTGACTGACTCTGGATTCACTCTCCAAAAAATTAGTACCACACAAGGAGGTGCATTAATTCACTGAGTCATTGGAGGCCTTTGGGTCTTGAATTTTCTTTCCAGTTTTTTTTTAAAGGAATGCATTTAGCAACATTGCTAACACTCATGAATTTATTAATACTTTATATCCCAATGAATCACACATTAAAACAATAGTTTCAATGTTTTATTGGTCACATGTAAATTCCCATTTATGAGTAGGGATGCTGCAATTTGAAAGTTTCACAACAGATCAGCTGTGCCAACTATATCATAATTAGAAATGTAGAATAAACAAAGTTGAACCCTTAGAAGTGATCTAAGAATATTTTAACACATTAATCAATATGTTGTGCAACAAAAAAGGAGGAAAATAAGTATTGCAAATTTTACATTTCTACCTATATTGAACACTTTACATTTGCATGCACTTCCAGCCTACAGAACTTTACTTCCCGTTCTCAACTTTTTCCGATATAAATTCCTATATTCACACTAATAATGGAAACTGCCTATGTAATCTTGTCACGCTGTAATTACACCTTCCCAACAGGGGTGGCGCTGTCGAGTCTCAGTTTTGTGTCTCCCAGCTCCTCAGCCTGTACTACAGAGAAACTCCTATGTTTCAAGCAAATCAATTTCTCTGCTTCAAAGTTGGCCTAAATTTTACTATTTAGTTATAAGTAATATAAAATCAAAGCATTATATAAAAATAAGGATAGAATGTATGGCTTTAAAAAGGGGACTGAATTACACCTGTGTGCCTTGCCTCATTATCCTTACCTTCTAACCCCACTTTACCTGATGATTACATTTGATTTTGACTCGCAATCTGCAATACTATGGGAGATGGACTAATTTATATATTAAAATGTTACATAATGTAACAGATTGCTTGTTGGTCACAACTTTTTAACATATAGATAATGTAGACCATGACACACTATTAACAGTAGAACCAGAGGACACAGCCTGCACTTGAAGGGGGTAACTTCAATTTACAATGGAATGATTTACAATGCAACAATGGCCCCAATCTTGACTGGGGCAGGTTTTGTGAGCAGGGGGGAGGAGTTTTGACTCGACAGTGTGCGTCATTTTTTCCAAGCAGGTTTCCCATCCAGAAGCCAGCCTGATTGACAGGCTTAGCTCCCTGTTGGGCGGGAAATGCTCTAGAGGAGGCCACAGGCCAGGAGCAGGTAGGGAGCCTGCAGCTGGGTTAGTGGGAGTGTGGGGGTTGGTGTTTGTCTCTTGGGGGTGGTGGGGGTGGCCGCTGGTCCCTGGGGGGTGGTCTGATCTATGATCCCTGGGGGGGGGGCGATCTCCGATCCCGGGGGGAGGGGGGGGTCCAATCCCGGGGGGGAGATGGTGGGCGTCGATCTCTGGGGTGGGTCCGATACTGGGGGGTGGGGCTGATTGTGTGGAGGGGGGTGGTGATCGCCGATCCGGGAGGGGATCCGATCTGCGATCCCGGTAGGTCCGATCGCGGGGGAGGTCTTTGGATGGGAGAGGTCCGATGGCGGGCAGGGAGGAAGGTAAGCTTGGTGGTCTAGGAGGAAGCACTCCTGCTCCTCCTGGCCTACAAGCAGTGCTGTAAAAGAACTTAATCTTTTCCATGAAGCAGTCCTCACCTCCCTTTAGCTGTCAGGTTTCCCGAGGCCTGGGAAACCCAGCCAACCCAGGTTAAACATGGAAGATATATTAACTATGAGGCATGCACCTCAGTGTAATATTTAAATGACCACGCTGCCTCCTGGGAGTGGGTTGGTTGTCTGCCCCCAAAACGCCTCCGTTAAAACCAGAGTTGGAGGGAGGTTGGGGTCGGGTTTGAGATTTTTAAAATTTTAACATCCCACCCACCCCAACCCACCCGTTTTTTGTGGTTAAAATTATCCCAATATTTCAGTGAGTGAATGGTCAATCTATGGAACAGGCTCCCAAGGGAAATGGTGGAAGCAGGTAGTATTGATTCATTCAAATGCAAATTAGGTAGATTCCTTTCAGAAAATAAGATTTTTAAAATACAGTATATGCATAATTTGAGCTATGACATGTGGTAGGTGTAGCATGCTTTGGAGGAACAGGTGACTTTGAACCTTTGGTTCCCAAAGCTCTTGAACACTGGGGTTTCCTTGTGCCATGTCTGGGTCTTTGGAAGACTAATTAATAGAGATTGATTGCTATGATTAGTCAACAACTCCATTATCATTGTATCTTATGACTACCAGGATGGTAGATGCCAAACTAGATGGACTCTTTTGCCTAGCAATTCGTTTCTTCCTATATACATTTTTGTGTCACAACTGCAACTGATAGGATTAAATTTTGGATTCAGAAATGAATAACAAATGAGAACTTCACAGGTAGGAAACAAACCAAGCATTAGCAGCAAGCAGGAATGAAAATCACCAATCACCCTTGTGCAACCACTTAATGCCTATCTTCTATGCTTGTTTACCAATCCTAGTGCTCCAACAAAGTGTTTCACCAGTGATTATAGCTTGGGAGGTGTGAGCTTCCATTGAGGACACTTCAGAAGACCGTGGCGGGGAACTTTGAGCAGCTCTGGGTGCAATGATCAATAACATGTCATTCTATAGTGGACACTAGGTGGAGCCGTAGAGCTGTGTAGAGCTGTATATGGCTGTATGTATATAAGACTACACTACCCAGCTGTATGTATATTAAGACTACATTACCCATGGGGCACTAGGCTACCCACAAGGCAGCAGTCAAGATGGATGCCTCTACAGATACTGTACCTAGTCCACATGTGCTCAATAAAAGTGTCTAGCAAAAGCTAGCTGTGTTCATAATAAGAATGTCTATTTATTAATGAACATAAGATGGTACCAGGATGGTGAAGATCTGCTGGAAATTGTGAAAAGCGACATGGAGAATTTGAAGCCACCAGAGCGTTTGAAACTCACAGGAAATATCGACTACAATTGGCAGACTCTTAAACAACAATTCGAACTCTACATTGCAGCCATCGGATTCGGTACGAAGCCAGACGCAAGGAAGATAGCGTTGCTGCTTACGGTTGCAGGCCCACAGGCGATAGAGGTATTTAATACATTTGTATTTAATCCAGAGGAGAACAGAGAAAAATTAGAAGATGTGCTAAACAAATTTGATGCACATTGCTCTCCCAAAAAGAATGAGACCTATGAAAGATACATCTTCCGTTCTCGGACACAGCAGCAAAATGAGACTTTTGATAGCTTTATAACTGATCTGAAACTGAAAGCACAGACATGTAATTTCTCTGAGCTCAAAGCATCCATGATTCGTGACCAGATTGTGTTTGGTATTCATGATAAAAAAGTCAGGGAACGTCTGTTGAGAGAAACCGAACTAAATTTGGAAAATGCGGTGAAAATATGCCAAGCCAGCAAGCTAAACGCTGTGGTTACAAACACCAGTTAAGACAATGCCCAGCATTTGGAAAAATGTGCACAAAGTGTAATGGAAAGAATCACTTTGCCAAACAATGCTTTTCAAAAGTAAAAACTAAGAAAGGGCAACGAGTTAATGTAATTGAGGACACTGATATAAGTGAGACATTTTTTGTAGGAATGGTGTCATGTGACAATATCAAAAAGGATACAGAAAATGTGCAGCCCTCAGAAATGGACAATGCTGAACATGAAGTTAATGCAGTAAAAGAGGACAAATGGACGATCCCACTGCAGGTAAATGGAGCATTAGTTACCTTGAAACTAGACACTGGGGCAAAAGCAAACTTAATCAGTATGAGTGACATTAACAATATGAAAGAAAAGCCCAAAATACAGAAAAAGTCAGTACTACTGAAGGACTATAATGGACAGAAAATAGATAGCTTAGGTGTACGCAGACTTAAAGTGACAGTCAAAGACAAAGTGCATCATCTCATGTTTTCTGTTGTGGCTGAAAGACTTGATTCACTACTGGGTGACAAAGCTTGTGAGCACTTAGAACTGGTCAAGAGAGTCTACCGTATAAACTGTGCCATAAGCAGACCAGATGACTCGATGGATTCTGTAGTGAATAATTTCCAGGATGTGTTCAAAGGCTTTGGAGTTCTACCATTCACTTACAAGATCCAGCTAAATGAGAATGCTCAGCCAGTGGTACATGCTCCACGAAGAGTTCCAGCACCCCTGCGTGACCGGCTCAAGAATGAACTGGACAGAATGACCACACTAGGAGTCATCAGGAAAGTCGAAGAGCCAACAGACTGGGTTAACTCCATGGTATGTGTAAAGAAAAAGAACAATGATCTAAGAATATGCATGGATCCAAAGGACTTAAATGCAAGCATAAAATGTGAACACTACCAGATTCCCAAGCGAGAAGAAATCACCAGTGAAATGTCAGATGCCAGATACTTTACAAAGCTCGATGCCTCACAAGGATTTCGGCAACTAAAACTGGATGAAGAGAGCACCAAATACTGTACCTTCAACACACCATTTGGCAGGTATTGTTTCCTCAGAATGCCTTTCGGGATAATATCTGCATCTGAAATCTTTCATAGAGCGATGGAACACATAATTGAAGGTCTGGAAGGAGTTCGGGTCTATGTTGATGACATCATCATCTGGGGCTCCACACTGAAAGAACACAATGAGAGACTGACTAAAGTGCTACAGAGCATACGCCGGAATGGACTGAAGCTCAACAAAGCCAAGTGTCAGTTTGGCATCCAGGAAGCCACTTTCCTCGGAGATAATCTATCTGGTAAAGGAATAGAGCCAGATATGGAAAAAGTAAACGCCATACTCAAAATGCCCCGACCCACTGACAAAAAAGGAGTGCTATGCATCATGGGGATGATAAACTTCATTGGAAAGTTCATTCCTAACTTGTCAGCCAAGACAGCCTGTCTGCGAGACCTGCTACATAAAACAAATGAGTTTGCATGGACAGAAAGACATGAACAAGAGTGGATAAACCTCAAAACAGTGCTGACAACCACACCTGTACTCACCTTCTTTGACCCAACAAAAAGAATCAAAGTGTCAACGGATGCATCAAAAGATGGCCTAGGTGCGGTCTTGCTACAAGCAGAGGGTGAAGATTGGAAGCCTGTTGCCTATGCCTCCAGGTCTATGACTGATACTGAGTGTCAATACGCCCAGATTGAAAAGGAATATCTAGGCTTGGTAGTTGGACTAGAAAAGTTTCATGGCTACATATATGGACTTCCCACCTTCACAGTTGAGACAGACCACAGCCCTCTGGTTGCCATCATAAAAAAAAACCTGAATGAGATGTCTCCAAGGATTCAACGATTCATGATGAAGCTGCAAAGATATGACTTTGAACTGATCTACACACCAGGCAAATACATAGTGTTAGCAGATGCACTATCCCGAGCACCCACAATGAGTCATGTGAGCTCTACTGAAGAAGACATGGATGTTCATGTGAGTATGGTCACTGCTGCGCTGCCCGTGTCAGACACAAAATCAAAGCAAATAGCAGAAGAAACAGTAAAAGATACAGTATTACAAACAGTAATAGAGAACATTCATCATGGTTGGCCAAAAGGTTCCTGTCCAAAATATTTTCACATTAGGTCAGAACTGAGTGTCGCAAGTGGACTATTACTAAAACAGAACAGAATAGTAATTCCACAGGCTCTACGTCAAGACATGCTCAAAAGGATTCATGAGGGACACCTCGGAATTGAAAAATGCTAAAGGAGGGCAAGAGACACTGTTTATTGGCCTGGCATAAATAAGGACATTGAGAACATGATAGGCAAATGTGAGACATGTCAGAAACACCAAAACAAACAAGCAAAGGAACCAATGATAATAGCTGACATACCAACAGCACCATGGCAAAAGGTTGGTATGGACCTTTTTCATTTAAATGGTAAAGACTATCTAATAGTGATTGACTACTATTCTAACTATCCTGAGATGGCGCTGCTCTCAAGCACCACAGCAAGCAATGTCATAATGCATGTGAAATCCATCTTCGCCAGACATGGAATTCCCAGGATTGCTGTTAGCGACAATGGTCCGTGCTTCAACTGTAAGGAGTGGCAACAGTTTGCAGCACATTATGACTTTCAGCACATCACATCCAGTCCTTTGTATGCTCAGTCAAATGGTAAGGCAGAGAAAGGTGTTCAAGTTCTCAAGCAGCTACTGAAGAAAGCGACAGAAAGCAAGTCTGATCCTTATCTCGCCCTGCTGAGCTACCGAGCCTCAACTTTAGACTGTGGTTCTTCACCAGCTGAACTACTAATGGGTCACAAGTTGCGCAGCACACTACCCTGCTGTGCAAAAGAGCAGCAAAGTGAGGAACTGAGACAGAGACTTCAACTGTTAAAGCTGAAACAGAAATCATACTATGACAAGTCATCCAAAACTCTAAAACCATTGACAAGGGATGATGTTGTCAGGATTGAGGATCCAGATGCATGGAACAGGAAAGCTACAGTTCTTGAGGAAGTAGGACCAAGGTCATACACTGTTAGAACTGAGGAAGGACAGATTCTCAGGAGGAACCGCCGTTCCCTCCTAAAAACACAAGAGACTATTCAAGAGCAGATTGATGACAATGCCGCAACTGCATCTTGTCATTCACCGCCAGAACAATCTCATGAAGACACATCAGACTTACCCGTGTTGAGAAGATCCACACGTGAAGTAAAAAAGCCTGATAGACTTAATCTTTGAGTACAATGTAAAGCTTTGAAAATGTGTTGACTGTTTTGAAAATGTTTATGTTTATAGAGCACTAACAAAAGTGTTACTGATATTATCTTTATTGTTTTCTTGAAAGTTGATTGATATTGATTTTGTTAAACCTCAAAGAAAGGGGGATGTAATGATCAATAACATGTCATTCTATAGTGGACACTAGGTGGAGCCGTAGAGCTGTGTAGAGCTGTATATAGCTGTATGTATATAAGACTACACTACCCAGCTGTATGTATATTAAGACTACATTACCCATGGGGCACTAGGCTACCCACAAGGCAGCAGTCAAGATGGATGCCTCTACAGATACTGTACCTAGTCCACATGTGCTCAATAAAAGTGTCTAGCAAAAGCTAGCTGTGTTCATAATAAGAATGTCTATTTATTAATGAACATAAGACTGGGTATTGAGACCCGGGCTACAGACTTCAGTATCTTGGCGTGGGCTGGGGCAATCAGATTCCAAAGAGCACAGAGTTCTCTCGATGTCCTGGGCCAACATTCCTCCCCAAACCAGCACCACGAAGAACTAATTATTTGATCAACAATTCATTTGCTGATTATGGGACCTGCTGCTGTGTTTGCCTACGTGACAACTGTGACTGCACTTCATTGGTTGTAAAGTGCTTTGGGATGTCTTGAGGGTGTGATCCATACTATATATCACAAGTCCTTTCTTTCTATTTAACATATTAATCCTAGCATTTTCATTCTTCAATCAACACCTGAGGTACTGATTAGAAAGGAATAACTTACATTTGCATAGCACCTTTCATGACCTCAGGATGTCCTGAAATGCTTTATAGCCAATGAAGTACTTTTTGAAGTGTAGTCACTGTTGTTAGGTAGGAAAATTATCCAGCAGAATACAAGTATTCTTGTACTCCTCTGCTTTATTTAAATGCACAGTGTGTCCTTGTTAATAATAACCTTGGTTTGCCAGAATAGACACAGGCAATAAATTCACAGTAACATTAACAGGACACATACATCTAAATAATATTTTATTGTTTTATTACATGTAGAAAGCTGACATAAAGCAAGCAAAGTTTAACATCTGGTGTTATGCAATCAGTATGTGGCAAGGAGGCAAAATAAGAAATACAGCAGAGAAAAGCAGAACAGAGCTAACTGATTGTGACCCATAATCAAATCTTCTCTTAGGCAGTCTCTCGGAACTGAGGATGACTTGTTTCCACACTAAAAATGAGTTCTCAGGTGACTGATGAGTCCAATGCGGGACCTACAGTCTCTGTCACAGGTGAGGCAGACGGTGGTTGAAGGGGTGGGCGGTTGGGGTGCTTGGGTTGACGTGCGCTCCTTCCGCTGTTTGTGCTTGGCTTCCGCTTGCTCCCGGCGAAGAGACTCAAGGGGGTCGATTTTCATTAAGCTGTCGGGAAGGAGGCGGGACTACAACTTTCGGGTTTTAGTCCCGCCTACATCGACGTCTGGCCAATCCATGCGATTTTCCCTTGATTGACCTTGTTGAGCCCGCCCAGCGGGCTCAGCAGGCCAATTAAGGGCCACCCGGCAACAGGTGACATCACAGATTGAAATTTCATCTGTCAAGAGGTGTTGACAGATGAAATATCAGTGTTTCACAGCTGTTTGAAGCTGTCAAACACTGACAGTCTGACTTCTAACCTGAGTCCTTCTACACAGACTCAGTTAGAACTCTCACCGGCAATGAAAGCTGAAGGCTGTCACTTTTGACAGCTCGCAGCCATTTTGCTTTCAGTGCCGGCTGAGTGATGGACTCCCGAAACCTAGAGGAAGAAAGGCTGTTAAGGTAAGTACAGGTAATTTAAACTTCTTTACACACTTTAGACACACCAAACACACTCACCTTTGCACTCATGCACCCATCACTCACCTGAACACCGACATCGTGACCCCTCCAAGTCCTTCAATCCGACGGCCCGCCTGCTCTAACATGGCGTGGTTTGGAGCCGTCGGGAATCCCACACGACACCCCTCAAAATAGGGATTAGGCTAAAAACTGCCTGTTAATTGGCACTAATCCCTTCCTGCCTCGGGTCGGCGGGTCCCAGTGCGGGGCGGGTACCCGCCTCCTCTGAAACTTACGTGAAGGCGGGTTTTGGGCAGGATGGAGTTGGGACCCCCGAATTCGGGATTTTTGCCCCCCGCCCGCCTAAAAGCCCGCCTCACGGCACACTGAAAATCTAGGCTAAGGAGTTCGGCGCCTTCCCAGATGCTTTTCCTCCACTTTTTGCGGCCTTGGGCCAGGGATTCCCAGGTGTCGGTGGGGATGTTGCTCTTTTTCAAGGAGGCTTTGAGTGTGTCCTTGAAGCGTTTCCTCTGCCCACCTGGGGCTCTCCTGCCGTGTCGGAGCTCCGAGTAGAGCGCTTGTTTTGGGAGTCTCGTATCGGGCATGCGGACAATGTGCCCCATCCATCGGAGCTGATCGAGCGTGGTCAAAGCTTCAATGTTGGGGATGTTGGCCTGAGCGAGAACACTGACGTTGGTGCACCTATCCTGCCAATAGATTTGCAGGATCACAGAAACCCCACAGTGCAGATAGAGGCCATTTCAGCCCATCGAGCCCGCACCGACACATATCCCACCCGATCCCCGTAACCCCTACACCAACACATATCCCACTCTATCCCCGTAACCCCACGTATTTAATCCCCCTAACACTAAGGGTCAATTTATCATAGCCAATCAACCTAACCCGCACATCTTTGGACTGTGAGAGGAAACCGGAGCACCCGGAGGAAACCCACGCAAACACGGGGAGAATGTGCAAACTCCACACAGACAGTCACCCGAGGCCAGATTCAAACCCGGGTCCCTGGCGCTGTGAGGCAACAGTGCTAACCACTATACCACCGTGCTGTGTTGCGGAGGCAGCGTTGGTGGCAGTTCTCCAGTGCTTTGAGGTGCCTGCTGTACATGATTCGTGTCTCTGAAGCATACAGGAGGGCGGGTATCACTACTGCTCTGTAGACCATGAGCTTGTTGCAGGAGGCCCTGGTCTTCAAACACTCTCTTCCTCAGGTGACCGAAGGCTGCACTGGCACACTGAAGGCAGTGTTGGACTTTGTCAGCGATGTCTGCACTTGTTGACAGTAGGCTCCCGAGGTATGGAAAGTGGTCCACTTAATCAAATATTATCAACGTGGAGCTACACAGTAAGTCTTCAAGAAAAGAGTAAGGTTGCGGGGGAGGGTCCAGAGTCTATCTACTGACAAGTTTCATGGCCATTACACCATCTTTCTTATATCGCATCAGATTTAAGTAAAACAAAGCGTCTATCAGTTATTGAGAAGAAGGTTATCTCATTCACACTGGTTCAGCCATTTCTGTGTGTACAAAGCTGGTAATCGAGATGTTTCTCTGAAACCAACAACAACAACAACTTGCATTTATATAACATTCGCTGGAGAATGACAGAAACAGTGGAAAACAGTCATTTATGCTATTTCTCCTGGGGTACTACTAAATGTATCTTCTGTCTGATTCTTTTCAAACTTGGTGTTGACTTGCACTATGGAGCTTGGCCCTTTGGGACGTCCTGTGGTCATGAAAGACGTTATATAAATGCAAGTCTTTCTTTCTTTCTTCCTCTCTTTCTCTCTCTTTTTCTTTCTATCTTTCTTTCTTCTTCCCTGTATTTGTTTTGGGGCCTTCATTGAGTCCACTCCTCAGCCGTCTTGTTCCCACTCCCCACCCCCCCCCGCAACCCCAAACAAGGGCTTGTACTATTCACTTCTCTCACTGCTGTACGAATACTTTGAAATTTCCCATTCGTTCAGCTCACTAACTTCGGTCAGACCTGGAGTGAAATATTCCATTTTTGATTTGGTTGTGTGGCTGTGGAATGATGCATGTGTTGCTCATTAATGCTCTTAACTTCCTACATTACAACAGAGACTGCCATTCAAAAAGTACCTCATTGGCTTTGGGACGTCCTGAGGTTGCGAAAGGTGCTATAGAAATGCAAGTCTTTCTTTTTCTTTAACAAGGCCTTACCAAACATAAATGAATTAAAAGAAAAATGTTTTACTAATATTCATTAATCCACTTTGGCGAAGAGGATTAGAAAAAAAGCAACTCATCAAGACAAGGCACCTTCCTAATTATATAGAGGGTGATGTTGTCCCAGCTCTGCCAAGTGAGATCACTGGATCCAAAGGGAAAATCCTGACTTCATCCACTCAGCTTGTTTCCATCCAGCTGGACAAGGGAACCGGATGAATGGATCCAATTTAACATGAGTTTCCAGAGCAGCACTCAACATGGATGAGTCGTGCTGTCTACTGACCGTTCTCTAGCTTTTAGCTGAAATTCGTGAACAAAGCAAGATATCAGCAAGGGTGAATCTTGCCAGTTGGAGACTGAATTTGCTTTTGGCAAACGCTTTTACATCGGCGACGCAAATTCTCAACTAATTTTGTGTTTGTCTAGAAACGGGGTTAGATTGAGAAAATTGGGCTGGAAGGTTATTTAGCATGGCTTGCTTTGCTTGGCTGTGGAGAATGCAGTTTCCATTGTCCACAAGACTACATTTGTGCGAGAAAAGGGGAATTATTGGCCCATGAATTCCGTTCCCTACGGGTGTGTACGTGCTGTGTACTCACCCGTAGGGCCAACGGAAGTGCCGGTTTTAGGCATGCACTGCGCATGCGCTGGAAACCGGAACTTACGTTCTGTGAAGAAAGGGCTTCACTGGTCAAAAGCCTGCACCGGAGAGGCAGCGTGTACGGCTGAAACTTCCGTATTTTTCACAGTTGCCTCAGTCCAGGTAAGTCTGAAAGAGCTGCGCCTGGAAAAGCAGGCGTACAGCCGGCAGCTCCTCGGCGCAAGGCCTGCAGCTCCTGGGCACAAGGTCTGCTTTTACCAGGCTGAGGTGAAGAATGTAAAAAAAAAAATTTCCCACTGATTTATCATTTTAAAATACTTTAAAGAAAGGTAAGTTTATTTTTAGCCCTGTTAAAAACTTCAATTATTTTTTTCAAAAATTAAAATTTTTGTTTAAAATAGTTAATTTATGTAATTTCTAGTCATTTTAAAAATGTGATGTTTTTTAAAAAATTTATTTGAAGATTTACTTATGTTTTGGGGCTGATCTCTATTCATAGATTTGCCAGGTCTTCCTGTCAAATCTATGAATGGTGATTCCCTGCTCTGATTGGCTCCCCGTGGCCCACGTGATCCCAGGGACGCTGCAAACTACCTGCGCCCCTGGGAAAAAAAAATTTCCCGCCCGCGGGAGGCCTGCGAACGGAAATTCTGGGCCAATGAATCAGATCTTCTGCACTGACATACTTTATACTGCAAAAGAAGACTTTTTCACGTTCTCAGAAGATTGGAGACTAAACAGTATACAATGTTATTGTGCCAGGAAAAAATTGATTTATCCAAAAATTCAAATAAAATAATATAAGAGAAATAGCAAGTGGCAATTTAGTGCTAAAATAAAATCCAAATTATCAGATAAGTGACTTGATAGTTAGAGTATTAGATTGTAACTGCATTCTTCCAGAGGGAAAGGACACGGTTGTGGGGAAAGTCGGAAAAGAGCAGTCCAACATGTCTGACACCTTTCTGATTAACCATTGTGTTAAGCAGAAGGTGAATGTGTCCTCACTCTGTCTGAGTTACTGTACAAAACCAAAAGAGGGAAGCACAACTTCACCCACTCTAGCCAGCTGGGCAAGGGAACCTGAAGGGTGGACCGAATTTAACATCAGCGTCAGTTGTTAAGTTCAATAGTATCAGGGAAAATCAAGAAGACCCAATCTCCACTCCCCACACAGCTGCTCTGCAGTAAGAAACAAATATTTGTACAGCGTATATATAACAGTGGACAGATGATCAATGAATTGTAAAGTACTGTGCGGTATTGTTTACATGTGTTGCATTAATTATAGATGAAAATCTATCCATAAAGCAAGAAAGACTATCAGATTAACTTGAACATTTTAGATAATTGGGCGGCAATTATAATACTAGAACCCAACTGAAGGGTGCAGATGATATAAACTAAAAGGGGGAAAAATTCGGTTGATTAGCGCCTCCCGTTTGTGCCCTAAGAGGGCGCTAATGGGGTGCAAAGCAACTAGCGCCCGGGCACGGCGATGTTTGCGCCGCTCGCGAAATTGACCAGAGTTTTTGAGGCGTTGCTAAACTCTACCGCCACGATCTCCTGCGCCCGCAGATTGTGACGTCAGTCGAGCGTGCAACGCCCCGGTAGCGCCCTGGACCGGATATTGAGTGGCGCCCCCTGCCTTTCCACCTGCCGCTAGCAACAACAGTTAGAGGGGAATGTTTTGCAGTCGGGAAGGGGCCTGGGGGAAGCACTATTTAAAGGCGGCCTCTTCCTGCCTTTTTTTGTTGGAGACATTTTTGCACCATGCATTCTGAGAGAGAGAGAAGGCTAAAAATTGAGTAGCGTCCCCTTTGGGTCGCTAACTTCGCCAGGGCGCTACTTTTAGCACCCCGGAAAAATTAGCGCCCCCGCGACGGAAATTGAGTGGAAGTGCCCCGCCTCCCTCTCAGGGCACTGTGAGGGAATATCGTGCCACGCTATTGTAGGCCTTCCTCCCCTTCTTAAAGGGGAGGGACCATGTGCAGTGCAACCCGGGGCCCAGCTGGGCCCCCGGTGATCGGGAGTGCCGGCAAAAGAGCCCGGCACTCAAGAGAAGTGCCGGGCTCATGGAGCCGGCACCCTTCGGGAGGGCGGGTCAGGGGGCCGGGGACGGGAGCGCAGGCGGGTGTTGGCAGGCGGCCAGCAACAAAAATGGCCGCCCTGCACCTCGTCTTTAAATAGCGCCTCCCTGGCCGCAGGTAGGCACCCCTGACCCCGTCGGGCATAGCATCCGGCGGTAAGTCAGAGGGCGCTCCCGAAAATCGCGGCCGGGGCGCGAGCGGGGCGCTGCGCACAGCGATGACGTCATCACCGGTAGCGCAGCGCTGCGGGGCGCTACTGGTTACCGCTGCCGCTAACCTCCCGCTGAATTTCGTCGCCATGCCCGGATGCTAGTTGCTTTGCGCCCCATTAGCACCCTCTTAGGGCGCTAACAGGAGGCGCAAAGCAACTGAATTTTTCCCCCTCAGAGACTTCTGGAGGGATTCAACGCTGTGTGAAGGAGTTTTGGCTACTGGGCAGCACTTTGCAGGTTCTTTTTGATTTGACCTTCCTTGCATCGATTTAGAAGAGACTATGGGGGCTGCACTGATTCGGGGCGTTGTCCTGCACCTGCAGAATTGGAGGCATCAGAGACGCAGAGAGAGAGTGACAAACATGGCCAGAGGGAGGAGGGCCAACAGGCCTCTGTACAGGAGACCTTACCCTCCCAGGGTATTCCGGGAACAATTCTCCTACATTCATTTGTCTGAAGAGCAGTGTTTGCGAAGGCTGCACTTCAGCAAAGAGGTAGTCACTGAGCTCTGCCACCTGCTGCAGCTAGATCTGCAGCCTCAACTGAGGACCAGGACATCTCTGTCGGTGGCAGTGAAGGTCACAGTGGCTCTGAATTTTTATGCCACCGGCTCCTTTGATGCAGCTACTGGGGACATCGCCAATATCTCCCAGTTCGCTGTCCATTGCTGTATCCGGGAGGTGACAAATGCCCTCTATAAAAGGAGACGCCAGTACATCTCTTTCCCCATGACCCGGGCCAAACAGAATGAACGCGCATGTGGCTTTGCTAGGATAGCGGGCTTCCCCATGGTGCAGGGCGCCATTGACTGCATGCATGTGGCATTGCGGGCACCTCATGAGAATGCAGAGGTTTTCCGAAAACACAAGGGGTTCCACTCCTTAAATGTCCAGTTGGTCTGTGACCACAGATGGCTGATACTCACCGTCAATGCCCGCTATCCTGGCAGCAGCCACGATGTTTTCATCCTGCGCCAGACTGGTGTGCCAGACCTTTTCCAGGTACCGCATCAGCCAAGTGGTTGGCTCCACAGGGACAAGGGATATCCACTCTGTACCTGGCTGATGACACCGCTCCGTAACCCCAACACCCCTGCCAAGCTGCAATACAGTGAGTGCCATATCGCCACCAGGAACATCATTGAGCAGATGATCGGCGTGCTCAAGCAACAGTTCCGCTGTCTGGACCACTCAGGAGGAGTCCTGCAGTACTCTCCTGAGTGAGTTTCCCTCTTTATAGCTGTATGCTGCATGCTTCACAACCTGGCAATCCTGAGCATCCAGCCAATGCCACCAGGGATTGGTGCACCACCGGAGGAGGAGGAGGAGGAGGAAGAGGAGGAGGATGAGGAGGATGATCAGCAGCAGCACCAAGGTGGGAGGGAGGCCCACAATGTTGCCACTGCAAGGGCCGTCCATCAACGGCTGATAACAAGCCGCTTCTAGGCCCCTACTCAGAAGATGGCTTCTGGCATGGAGAACAACATCATGGAAAGCAACCTACAACCCCTATTGCCGGCCAAAGGCCAAACATGCCCATTTTGAATACAACAACTTTTTATTTAGCAAACTCTGTGTGTGTCATTTGTTCAGGACAAACTAATAGAAACAAACACAACAAATCATTAATTAACATAACTGGTTCTCACAAGCTGGAGATAAACACCAAAACACTGAACAAAAGTTATCAGACGAACCTCGACCTTTAATACAAACAATCCCACCATTTATTTAGACCTCCTACTGTTTGCCCTTCGAGGGTGATCTCCATCCCTTGCGCATTTCCCCCCCTTCCCACCCTACTGCTCCTCTGTAATGGGGCCCCAGTGGCTGCAGCAAAGCTGGTGGAAGGCTGCTGAATGTCAGATGCAGAGACTACAGATGCCCTTGAAGGACGCCCTCGACCAGCTCTGGGCCTGGAGGGCCCGGCTGCAGACTGCACCAACTCTGCATGGGCGGCAGCAGTCTGGGCTGGCTGTGTTGCAGGTGGTGGCAAGTGCAATGGGGAAGTGCCAGTGGTGGGAGCAGGAATGCTGTCACCCTGAGAGAGGACAACACCTTCCTGCTCGACCGACACACTAGCACTCCCACGGGGCAGTACCTCAGCATCCAGAGCAATCTGCTGGAACACAGATTGCTGGCCTGCTGCGGCACCGTGAGAGCCCCAGGGCAATGTGGCCGAACCAGCGATGATGGCAGCAGTCAGTGCTTGCGTTGCCTCAATCTGAGTCTGCATGAGAGCAGTCTGAGATTGGATCACAGCAGCCAGTGACTGAATTGCAGCACTAAGCAGTTGCGATGCGTCCACCTGTGCTACAGTGGAGTGCTCCACACTCCTTGCCAGTCCATCAATGCTTTCGGGCACCCTTCCCATTGCACCCATGAGCTGAGTGTGCATGTCCACTGCCTGGGTGTTCATATCTGCGATGAGCCGCTCCTCCTCTGTGTCCAGTGCAGCAGGACTCGCTGGCCTGCTCTCCCTCCGGGGAGATGACCCCCGAGCTTCCCTACCCCTATGGCATTGCTGCAGCTTGCTGGGTCCCAGAGCTTCACCCTCATCAGACCCTTCCCCCCTGCCCCCCTCCAGGGAAGACGTGGTCCCAGTGTGGGCACGGGCTCCCTCGGGAGACACTGGCGTTGAGGCTCCGGCTTCCTCTTCCTCCTCGCCTGCGGTGTCGCTCCCACTGGTTGATTGAGGGCCAGGCTGCTCAGCTGGTGGGTCACCATCTGAAAGCAGGGAGGTACAAGAGTGGCTTTAGCGTGAGGACAGGGGGTCAGTAAGGGAGGAAGGACTGGAGAGATTTAGTAAGTTGGATTGAAAGTGTAAAAGGCTGGTGTTGTGAGGGACAAGTGGAATGAGAGAGGAGAGAAAGCTGATGAACTTACCATTGCTGTCCCCAAGGGGGTTGACCTCTCCAGCGGCTACGGGATCTATCACCTGGCAGACAACGATCCTATGGACGCACGCCTGCAAATCGCTGAGGGTTTGCAGCTGAGCCGGCCCTCCACCCGTCCATTGCTGCTGCCACCTATTATGAGATAGCTTGGCCTGCAAGAAAAAGGGCGGCGCCTGAGTAAATGTGCAGCCATGTGCTTGCCTGATGTGCCTCCCATAATTGAATAGCCCTTAATGTATGCAAGGTGTGGAATGTGCGTGTGTGTTTTCTGAGATGGCCATATGTCTTGGATGAGTGTTGGGCATTTGGGGTTTTTAAACCCTCTGGCCACAGAGTGAGGTTGAGATGGAGGGATGTAGAGGTATTAAAAAGCAGCCACTCACCCTGACCACCTGAGTGAGGTCGCTGAACTTCTTCCGACACTGTGTGTGGGTCCTGGGCACCAGGCTCCTGGAGGGACGTGCTGAGCCACCTCCCTCCACACTCTTCTATAGTCGTGGGGCAATAGCCTCCTGCCACTTTGTGGGTAGAGTATTGATCTTCAGCACTCCACTGTGCCAACCAGAGCCTGGTTGCTGAAGCGCTGAACTCGTTCCCTGGGGTTCTCCATTGTTCTTTGCAGCAGATTTGAAGTTGAGGTCTCTCCAGGCTGAGATTCAAGGCTGCGATGAGCAGGGTGTGGCTGGAGAGCAAGATCGACCCTCCCCTTTAAGAACTGGCCGGCGCCAGTGTGTCTGTGTTTCATTGCTGACTGACATCACCTGAGCTTTGCCAGTGCTCTGAGGTAGCGCCTCACTCCTCGGACTTAGCACCTTAAGAGAGGTGTGTAGTGCCTGATTTAGCGCTCCAATCACCTCCAGGGGTGGTAGAAGCCAAGTTTGCAGTTGGAGGCGATAATTAGCAGCAGGCGCTAAACTTTGCGCCCGGCCGATAATTGCGCCCCAAACAGGGCGATACTGAATTTCTCCCCCAGAAAGTTAAACAATCAACTTTATCTGAACCCAAATATTGGACGGTTCATTTCTCCCCAGATTACTTGTTATTGATTTTTTAAATATATATATCTTAGTTCGTGGTGCTGATTTATGTGTCTAAGGTACTGTTGAGCATCATGTAGAAGAGTATTGAAGCCTATGATAAAATACATAAGATTCATTCTCTAACATGATCGAACATGGAATACATGTTAGCTCTGGCTCAGTCTTGGCGCTCTTGTCCCTGAGTCAGAAGGTTGTGGGTCAAAGTGCCACTCCAGAGACTTGAGCACAATATCTAGGCTAACATCCCCAGTGCAGTACTGAGGGAATGCTGCACTGTCAGAGGTACTGTCTTTCAGAGGAGACGTTAAAGCGAGGTCCCATCTGCCCTCTTAGATGGACATAAATGCTCCCACAGCTTTATTTTGTAAAAGATCTGGGGAGATCTCCCAGTGCTGTGCCCAACATTTACCCCTCAACCAACGACTAAAGCAGATAATTTATTTCATTGCAGTTTGTGGCAGCTTGCTGTGTGTAAATTGGCTACCGCATTTCCTACATTACAAGAGTGACTACACTTCAAAAGTACTTCATTGGCTGTAAAGTGCTTTGGGATGTCTTGAGGTCATGAAAGGCGCTATATAGAATCATAGAATGGTTACAGCACAGAAGGAGACCATTTGGCCCGTTGAGCCCGTGCCGGTTCTCTGCAAGAGCACCTCAGCTAGTCCCACTCCCCCGTCCTTTCCCCGTAGCCCTACAAATTTTTTTCCTTCAGGTACTTATCCAATTCCCTTTTGAAAGCCATGATTGAGTCTGCCTCCACCACCCTTTCAGGCAGTGCTTTCCAGATCCTAACCACTCGCTGCGTAAAAAAGTTTATCCTCATGTCCCCTTTGGTTCTTTTGCCAATCACCTTAAATCTGTGTCCTCTGATTCTCGACCCTTCTACCAATGGGAATAGTTTCTCTCTATCTACTCTGTCTAGACCCCTCATGATTTTGAATACCTCTATCAAATCTCCTCTCAACCTTCTCTGCTCCAAAGAAGAACAACCCCAGCTTCTCCAGTCCATCCATGTAACTGAAGTCCCTCACCCCGGGAATCATTCTCGTAAATCTTTTCTGCACCCTCTCGAAGGCCTTCACATCCTTCCTCAAGTACGGTGCCCAGAATTGGACACAATACTCCTGTTAAATGCAAGTTCTTTCTTTCTTCTATAATGGTATCAATGATGGCATGAGGAAAACACAGACATTTTGGAAGAGATAAACCATGACATGATTGCCCTTGAAGGAACAATCGATCTCACTTTGTGAACCTGGGTGTGAGACAATATTGACCTTGACAAGCCACAGTCAGCAATGGGTCTCAAACACCAGTCCACTGTTTAATGGGAAGTGGTCATAACAACTTATATTGTTCAATCTGAGACTGCAATCTTTTGGACAGAGAAAATGGAAAAAAGCCTCCACAATCAATTAAAAGAAACAGTTCCAATAACAATAAAATGTGTTATTTGGGAAATTGCTGGGCTACACTGACAGAGATAGTTTGTATATTTTAGATCTGTCTATCGTGCATATCAGTAGGTTCTGGGAAAGTGTCTGTCATACACTAAAATGTTCTCATGCAACATGTTTGTTGTATGTCAAAGTGCCACACATGGAGGTAGATTTTTTGTCTTCTCTGCCTGGGTGGTAATCTGATGCAGCAGATCACCCAATGGTTATGAAAGCCACATGATTTTCATTCCATTGAATTCAATTTTAACTTTCGGCTGCAGCGAGAGCGTGTGATCAGCTGGGGAACGCAGCAAGACCGGGGATGTGGAGGCCCTGCTGATCTTAACGGCAGGGCCTCATTAGAATATTGTTTGGCCACCACCCACCCGGCACCCGGCTAAATGGACAGCCTGGCCACCGGACCGGGGTGTGGGGTGGGGCGGGGGGGGGCAACACTAGCGGCAGGAGGCTGCAGCCATGGGGCCTTGGGGGTGGTCCCCAGCACTGCGAACAAAGCTCCGGTCGGCAATCGGGATGGGGTTAAGATTGGCAATCGGGCGTGGGGGAGTTGAGCAATCGAGAGGGGGAGGGCGAAGTCGGCAATCGGGAGACGGTGAGGTTCGGCAATCGGGAATGGGCGTTGGCATTTGGAAGTGGGGCAGGTCCCACTTCTGGTTCAGCTGCCAGGAACCCCACAGCTCGGGCCTCCCCCTCCCTTTCTGTTAAAATGAAGTTGCACCGCCGATTATGTCATCAGGCCGCGACTTTGTATGGTAATTAGGCCCCCACTTGCCTTTTGCGGAAACCTCGTCCGTGCCCTGATTTATGCACTTTGAAGTTTAAAGGGACAGGAACGGAGTTGGGTTGTCCAATCCTGATATTGTAACCATCCCCCCCGACGCTCTCCCGCCCGACATGGTGTTAAAATCAAATCCATTAACTTTTCCAAGAGCCCCGTGGCTAAAATAATGCAGGTTCCCTGTAGATCGGCTGTGGTACTGGGGAAACCTCTAAAGCTATTGATGACTGTGCCAACTCTTTTGTCCTGATTTGTTGCAGAAGTTCTCAAGAATTATATTAGCTAATATTTTTAAATGAAATGAGTTCAGATTGCTCCAGTCCTAGTTGTCAGTGGCAATGAGCCAAAAATTGGGAATTTTACAGTTCCAAATGAACTAATAGTGACTCTTGGATGTGAATGTTAAGAGAAATAGAACTCAGACAAATTCAAAACCTGGAGCTGAGAATGGGTTCATTTCAGACACTTTTGAATATACCCAAATTTTATCCATTTGAAACTCTTTCAGGCTAGACTGGCTTGGTCCCTTTTTAAAACAAATGCCATGCCCATATACCGAGGCATAAATTGGCTCCTTATATATTCATGTGGTCATTCTGTGTAACTTACCATTAATTCCTGTGGTGTTATAGCTTTTTCTTAATTCGTTCATGGGATGTGGGCATCGCTGGCAAGGCCAGCTTTTATTGCCCATCCCTAATTGACCTTGAGGAGCTGGTGGTGAGCCGCCATATTGAACCGCTGCAGTCCGTGTGGTGAAGGTACTCCCACAGTGCTAGTTAGGGAGGGAGTTCCAGGATTTTGACCCAGCGACGATATACTTCCAAGTCAGGATGGTGTGTGGCTTGGAGGCGGTGTTGTTCCCATGCGCCTGCTGCCCTTGGCCCTCTAGGTGGTAGAGGTCGCGGGTTTGGGAGGTGCTGCCAAAGAAGCCTTGGCAAGTTGTTGCAGTGCATCTTGTAGATGGTACACACTGCAGCCACGGTACGCCGGTGGTGGAGGGAGTGAATGTTTAATGTGGTGGATGGGGTGCCAAACAAGCAGACTGCTTTGTCTTGGATGGTGTCGAGCTTCTTGAGTGTTGTTGGAGCTGCACTCATCCAGGCAAGTGGAGAATATTCCATCACACTCCTCACTTGTGCCTTGTAGATGGTGGAAAGGCTTTGGGGAGTCAGGAGGTGAGACACTCACTGCAGAATACCTAGCCTTTGACCTGCTCTTGTTGCCACAGTATTTATGTGGTTGGTCCAGTTAAGTTTCTGGTCAATGGTGACCCCCAGGGCATTGATGGCGGGGGATTCGGCGATGGTGATGCTGTTGAATGTCAAGGGGCGGTGGTTAGTCTCTCGCTTGTTGGAGATATTCATTGCCTGGCACTTGTGTGGCGCGAATGTTACCTGCCACTTATCAACCCAAGCCTGAATGTTGTCCAGGTCTTGCTGCATGCGGGCATGGACTGCTTCATTATTTGAGGAGTTGCGAATGGAACTGAACCACTGTGCAGTCATCAGCGAACATTCCCACTTCTGGCCTTATGATGGAGGGAAGACCTTTGATGAAGCAGCTGAAGATGGTTGGGCCTAGGACACTGCCCTGAGGAACACCTGCAGCGATGTCCTGGGGTTGTGATGATGGACATCCAACCCCCACAACCATCTTCCTTTGAGAAACTGGGCATCAGTGAGCAGGTTATTGGTGATTAAGTGCCGCTTGATAGCACTGTCGATGACACCTTCCATCACTTTGCTGATGATTGAGAGTAGACTGATGGGGCGGTGATTGGCCGGGTTGGATTTGTCCTGCTTTTTGTGGACAGGACATACCTGGGCAGTTTTCCACATTGTCGGATAGATGCCAGTGTTGTAGCTGTACTGGAACAGCTTGGCTAGAGGTGCGGCTAGTCCAGGAGCACAAGTCTTCAGCACGACAGCCGGGATGTTGTTGGGGCCTATAGCCTTTGCTGTATCCAGTGCGCTCAGCCATTTATTGATATCACGTGGAGTGAATTGAATTGGCTGAAGACTGGCTTCTGTGGTGGTGGGGACCTCAGGAGGAGGCCGATATGGATCATCCACTTGGCACTTCTGGCTGAAGATGGTTGCAAACGCTTCAGCTTTGTTTTTTGCACTCACGTGCTGGGCTTCACCATCATTGAGGATGGGGATATTCATGGAGCCTCCTCCTCCCATTAGTTGTTTAATGGTCCATTCACGACTGGATGTGGCAGGATTGCAGAGCTTTGATCTGATCCATTGATTGTGGGATTGCTTATCTCTGTCTATAGCATGCTGCTTCTGCTTTTTAGCATGCATGTAGTCCTGTGTTGCAGCTTCCCCAGGTTGGCATCGCATTTTTAGGTACGCCTGGTGCTGCTCCTGGCATGCTCTTCTACACTTGTTGAACCAGGGTTGGTCCCCTGGCTTGATGGTAATGGTAGAGTGAGGGATATGCCGGACCATGAGGTTACAGATTGTGGTGGAATACAATTCTGCTGCTGCTGATGGCCCCTAGTGCCTCATGGATGCCCAGTTTTAAGCTGCTAGATCTGTTCTGAATCTATCCCAATAAGCACGGTGGAGGGTGTCCTCAGTGTGAAGATGGGACTTTGTCTCCACAATGACTGTGTGGTGGTCACTGCTACCAATGCTGTCATGGACAGATGCATCTGCAACAGGTAGATTGGTGAGGACGAGTTCAAGAGGTTTTCCCCTCATGTTGGTTCTCTCAACACGTGTCGCAGGCCCAAACTGGTAGCTATGTCCTTCAGGACTTGGCCAGCTTGGTCAGTAGTGGTGTTACCGAGCCACTCATGGTGATGGACATTAAAGTCCTCCACCCAAAGTACATTCTGTGCCCTTGTTACTCTCAGTGCTTCTTCCAAGTGGTGTTCAACATGGAGGAGTCCTGATTCATCAGCTGAGGGAGGGCGTTAGGTGGTAAGCAGCAGCAGGTATATTTTGCCTATGCTTGACCTGAAGCCATGAGACTTCATGGGGCCCGGAGTCAATGTTGAGGACTCCCAGGACCACTCCTTCCTGACTGTATACCACTGTGCCACCACCCCTGGTGGATCTGTCCTGCCGGTGGGACAGGACATACCCAGGGATGGTGATGGAGGAGTTTGGGATATGGGCTGAAAGGTATGATTCTGTGAGTATGACTATCTCAGGCTGTTGCTTGACTAGTCTGTGGCACAAGTCCCCAGATGTTGGTGAGGAGGACTTTGCAGTGTCGACTGGGCTGAGTGTGCCATTGTCATGTCTGTAGCCAGTGCTGAGATCGATGCCAGGTGGTCCATCTGGTTTTATTCTTATTGTTTCTCATAGCAGTTTTTTACAACTGAGTAGCTTGCTAGGCCATTTCAGGGGGCAGTTAAGAGTCAACCTGTGGATCTGGAGTCACATATAGGCCAGGCCAGGTAAGGATGGCAGATTTCCTTCCCTAAAGGATATTAGTGATGAGTAAGTGTGTTGTAGTGAAATTGGTAAAAGGTATTTGAATCTTGGTTACATATTTGCCTGAGCCAAGCAGTTTAATTTGGGGAATGATGTATATGGTTGTATTATTAACATTTGTATCCAACACATTTGTGGCGAAGAGAAATATATGACTTTGTTAAAATGGGACATGCTCTAGTTCCCAGTTGGTCTAAAATATAGTGTAGTGGAGTGGTTATGTATCTACTTGATCCCTGATAGTTTCGTAGGGAGAGTAATAAGTTCTCAACAGATTGTGATTTGTCTAGAGCATTACTCAAAATGGCAGCATAATTTAAATTTAGATTTGACTTGCAAATACCCAAGTTTAGCTTTTTCTTAATCTAGCGAAGATTAAAAGTGAATTTTCACTCCAACCAGAGGAATCTCAAGTGTTGCATGAGAGGTGCATTTGTGGAGTAATTCTTATTATGAATGGATATTTTATCTCTCACAGATTTAACATAAGAAAGTAGGATCATCTCTCCAGTCTTAGGGTAAGCCTAATTCAATAGGGAATTGAATCTGAAATCTGTTCATTTCTTTTTGAGCGTTTGAACCAAGTCTATGATCACTGTGGCAATTTATTTCACAAAGGTTGTATAGTTACTCTTGGAGTTCCATTTACCTTGAGATTTCCTTATCTTAGCATTACTCCTTACTTCTCCTGATCAAGGTTAAAGAACTACGTGACTGTCTCCTGCAGAAATGTAGAGGTCTTTGAGCTGACTGAGACCCACAACTGGGGCAACTGAAAACTCACACGAAGGAGGCTCTGGATAAAGTTGGTATTCCACCTGCTCTGCTCCTTCATTTACCTGGATAGTATGACCATAACTTTGACAAATGACTGAGTTACTCCTGGAGACTCCTTAGTGTCACCAAGTACTGGCACCCACTCAATTATACATGCTTGGAAGTTCTCAAGAAAAACATACCATACAATTTTTGATTTTGGCTCTAATTCAAATGTATTTCCTGTGTTTTTTTTAAAAACAAATTCTCTATGTCCATCCCATCAATTTTGGAAATTTAGAGAAAATCTGCCTATTTAACATTGCTAATGGTTAATTGTGAGACAACAGATAACTTCAGCTATGAAAACTATTCCTACTAAACTATTTTCAGCATCGCTGGTCAGGGCCCATCATACGCCTGATATTAAAAAGGGATACACTCCCCTTTTAATATCAGGTGTATAATGGGCCCTGCCCAGCGATGCTGAAAATAGTTTAGTAGGAATCCTTAAACATTAAATTGAACTTTAAAACTTTTTATAAACATATGAAGTGTAAGCGGTTAGTTAGGGAAAAAGTTGGGCCTATTAAGGTCTCAAAGGGAAATCTTGATGTGGAGGCAGAGGACATGGCAAAAGTATTAAATGAGTGCTTTACTGTCTTCACAAAGGAAGCTGATGATGAAGGTTACACTAAAAGAGGAGAGGTTAAGTTATAGACAGGATAATACTAGATAGACAAGACGTACTAAAAAGATTAGCATTACTGAAAGTTGGTAAGTCACCTGGTCCAGATGGAATACATCCTAGGTTGCTGAAAGAAGCAACGGTAGAAATAGCATGGCCATTGGTCACAATGTTTCAATCCTTATTGGATACAGGAGCAGTGCCAGAGGACTGGAGGGTTTCTAATGTTATACCACTATTCAGGAAAGGGGAGAAGGATAAACCAGGAAACTGCAGGCCAGTCAGCTTACCATCGGTGGTGGGGAGGTTGTTGGAAACCATTATCAGGGAAAAATAAACTTTCATTTAGAAAGGCATGGGTTAATCAAGGACAGCCAGCATGGATTTGTTAAAGATAAATCGTATCCGACGAACTTGATTGAATTCTTTGACGAGGTAACAGAGAAGGTTGATCAAGGTAGTGCAGTAGATGTTGTATACAGTATATGGACTTTCAGAAGGCATTCAACAGAGTGCCACATGGGAGGCTTATTAAAAAGATGGAAGCCAATGGAATTAAGGGGAAAGTGGCACTATGGACACAAAATTGGCTCATTGGCAGGAATCAAAGGGTCGTGTTGGATGAACGCTTTTCAGACTGGGAGGTTGTTTGCAGTGGTGTTCCCCAAGGATCGGTTTTGGGTCTATTACTCTTTGCAATGTTTAAAACCACCTACACTCAAGTATAGGGAGCAGCATTATAAAGTTTGCAGATATGAAACTTGGCAAAGTAGTAGATCATGATGAGGATAGTTATAGGCTTCAGTCTGACATAGATAGGATGGTGAAATGGGCAGAAGCATGGCAAATGGAGTTCAATGCGGAGAAGTATGAAGGGATACACTTTGGGAGGACTAATATGGAAAGACAGTATACTATAAATGGCATGTTTTTGAAAAGTGTAGATGAGCAGAAAGACCTTGGTGTCCATATACACAAATCCTTAAAGTGGCAGGGCACGTTGATAAGGTGGTCAAAAAAGCATATGGGCTACTTGGTTTTATGAATAAATGAATAGAATATAAAAGCAAAGAGATCATGCTAGAATGTATAAATCACTGGTTAGGCCTCAGCTGGAGTGTTGTGGACAATTCTGGGCACCACACTTCAGGAAAGATGTAAAGGCATTAGAAAGGATACAGAGGAGGTTTACCAGGATGTTACCAGTGATGAGGGACTTCAGTTATGAGGAGAGGTTGGAAAAGTTAGGACTGTTCTCCTTGGAACAGAGAAGGTTAAGAGGTGACCTAATAGAGGTTTTCAAGATGATGAGAGGTTTTGATAGAGTAAATAGGGGAAAAAATATTCCCTTTGGTGAGTGGGTCACTAACCAGAGGTCATAGATTCAAAATCATTGGAAAAAGATCTAGAGGGGAGACGAGGAGAAATGTTTCCACTCAGAGAGTTGTCGGGATCTGGAACGCTCTGTCTGAAAAGGTGGTGGAAGCTGATTCCATAAATAATTTTAAAACAGAGTTGGATAAGTACTTGAGGATGAGCAACTTACAGGGTTACGGGCCAAAAGCAGGGATGTGGGACTAAGCATGACTGCAAATTCAAAGAGCCAGCACAGGCACAATGGGCCGAATGGCCTCCTGCTGTGCTGTAAGTTTATATGAATCCATGAATAAACTTCAATCGAAGAAGAAAAGTTATCTGAGTGAAAGAAAGAAGAAAGAACCTGCATTTATATAGTGCCTTTCACAACCTCAGGACAGCCCAAAGTGCTTTACAGCCAATGAAATACTGTTGGAGTGTAGTCACTGTTGTAATGTAGGGAAACAAGGCAGCTAATTGACGCACAGCAAGATCCCACAAACAGCAGTGAGATAATGAGCAGATAATCCGTTTTAGTGATATTGGTTGAGGGATAAATAGTGGGCCAAAGCGCCTCCTGGTTAGTCCAATTAATGGCATGAGTTTACCTCACCAAAGGCTTTTAATCTGTCTAGGACTTTCTTTAAAAGCTACAGAATGCCTTGAAGATTCTCAACTGTTTGTATGATAGCTTATTGAAATTTTAAATAAAAATTGTACACCTTTCATGTGAATCTTACTTAAATTTTCCAGTTCTCTCTCCTGCATCATAAGACACAGGCATAATTGGAAAAAAGTTATTTTAGTTCTTTTTGCTTGATAAAGTACAGGACTTCTGGCATACTTTAAAGTTTCCATATTTTAAACATTTCCAGACAGAGCATGAGTCCAAGATTAAATGAATGGCACTCCCAGTATCACTGCACATGGTGCATTTCTCCATGGAGTCACGAAGGAAAGCTTTCTTATAACTTGTTAAATGCAGTAATTGATTTTCTGTGGTGTGTCTGAATAATAGTTAAAAAATACTATGTAGAGTGAAAAATCCTGTGGGCCCTTAAGCTCCTGCCCAAAATTCTCATGTGCCCTCCCAGTTTGCAAAGCTTTTCACTAAGAATTCATAAACACTCTCTTATATCTCTCTCTCTCTTCCTGTTGTTGCCTTTGTTTTTTTGTCCTACTCTCATTTTTTTCTGTTTCCCTCTTCCTCCGTCTGACTAATTTCTTATTCTTTCTCTCGCTCGCTCGCTCTTTCCGTGAAAAAATAAGCAAGTATTATCTTTGAGATCAATCTATATGACCTTGGAGTGATTTGGTTAGAGTTGCTAGGGCAACGGTCATGAACTACAAAGGATTTATTTCCTCCAGCAAATATGCACACCAATCTACAAATGTTACGATTCCTGATCTAATTCCTGGATATTTTCCTTGAATGTCACACTGGGGAGCTTGCTACTAGCTAAGTTATTCAGGGAGCACTTATTTTTTCCATGTCTATTTTTGGTGGTGACAAAAATGTCCTGAGGCCTGGGCAAAGGCAACATTCACTTGTGTCACTATGTGAGATTGAGTGCTGCCATCTCCCCTATTCCTCATCCCCGGTCAGGGGCACTGCCCATTTTATAGATGAATTAGAAAGAGTAAAAAAAACGTGCATTTATGCATGGCCTTACCGATCCTCAGGATATCGGAAAATATTTCACAATCAATTAAGTACCTTTTGAAGTGTAGTCACCATTATTATTGTAATGTATATACCTTTAAGGGGGGAACTATCTTTTACAGCTCATGTATACTGCAGTACCGGCAGTGACCACACCTGTATATAGCACTGAGTAGTAATCTGTACAGATCAGTTCCAGTGTGAGCCACGTTGAGTAAACACCTGTTGTTACGTTCTCCTGCAGTCTGTGTCTTATTATACACGGACACAACATTGGCGACAAGACAAGTTCGAACCTACCTGCAACTCTGCATCACCTCCCGGGGATTCGTTCCTGGAGATCAGTGGATTGGAGGTCAAGGCCAGAGACTTGGACGTCGACCACGGGCAACCGCCCAGTCATCCAGCAGAGACTCGAGAATTGCGGGGGAGGCTGTTGACAGCCAGGCTTGGCTTTCCAGTCGAGGTGGTCCAGCGAAACGGGCTGGCAACAGGTACTGCGCAGACCCTTCCTGGACAGCGGCGGGCTAGTGCCCGACCGAGCGGCACAGCAAAGGGCCGAGCAGCGTTGACGGGAGAGAGAGAGAGAGGGCAGAGCGCACAGGGCGCAGCCGGTGTTCAGGGGCCGAGCAGCGTCGAAGAGAGGGAGAGAGAGATGCACAGAAACCCGCGAGGCACCGCCATTGCCACGAGGACCGCCGAGAGTGGCGTTGGCAGCAGCGCAGGAGAAGCACGCGAAACCTACAGGGTGCCACCATTGCCACGAGAACCGCCGGGAGCGGCGTTGGCAGCAGCGGGGGAGGAAGGAAAGCGCGGGAGACGCCATTTTAAGCCATTGGGAGACGCCATTTTAAACCACACCCAAAATGCCGAAGAGTGGCAGTATCACCACATTTGATAATGAAGTCGAAGATTGGACTACATATGTCGAATGAATAGAGGTATACTGCAAGGCAAATGAGGTGTCAGATGACAAGAAAGCGTCGGTATTGTTAAATTTAATGGGTGCAAAGATGTATGGGTTATTACAAAATCTAGTAACCCCAACGAAGCCAATGGAAAAGAGTTTTGAAGACATAGTAACGATACTACAGGAACATTTAAACCCCACACCGCTGCTGATAGCAGAAAGATTCAAGTTTCACAAACGGAACCAGCATAAGGATGAAAGCAATGCTGATTATTTAACAGAACTGCGCAAACTATCGAAACACTGCCAGTTTGGAGCGGGACTGGCAGATACCTTAAGGGACAAGTTGTGTGTGGGCTTCAAAGTGAAGGAACCCAGAAATGGCTTTTATCTGAAAATGACCTTACGCTGGAAAAGACTTTCAGCATTGCGGTATCATATGAAGCAGCAGCACGGGGCGCTGCAGAGATACAACAGAGACCGCAAGAATATGGCACAAACGAAATGTCATATGGAACAGAGAAGTGCTATCGCTGCGGCAGAACAACACACGACCAGAATGATTGCTGGTTCAAAGACAAAGTGTGCAGACAGTGTGGAAAAGTAGGACACATAGCACGAGTCTGCAGGTCGGGAAAGAAAACCAGCAATGAGAAACCTACCAAAGAAAAGTACAAGAAGGTACATAAGATGACGGAGAATAGTTCAGACGAACAAAAGTGTGATAACGACTCCGAAAGCAGGGAACTGAGTTGTCTGAAACTACATAATGTGATCACAACGGAGGATCACCGAACCATTTGGGTCACTCTCAAGAGAGCAGGAGTCCAGGTAAAGATGGAATTGGACACAGGATCAGCCCTAACAGTCATAAACCGACGGGACTACGAGCGGCTATTCTCACACATACCCTTGAGAGACACAATATTATTTTGAAGACGTACACAGGGCAAAAAGTCTACCCCAAAGGAAAAATATGGGTGACCGTTATATATAACGGTAAGGAAACACCAAAACTAGACCTGTATGTATTGCAAGATGGAGGACCACCATTACTGGGACGTGAATGGATCCGGAAAATACAACTGGATTGGCATTCCATACAGGCACTGACTGTGGCTGGCAAAAAGGATGACGACGTCACACCTGGGCTACTGTCAAAGATCCTAACTGACGCGAAAGAAGTGTTCCAGCAAGGACTTGGAACACTAAAAGGCATGACAGCGACGATTAAAATTGAAGAAAACGCAAGCCCAAAATTTTTTAAGGCCAGACCGGTACCTTATGTGATCCGCCCAGCCGTCGAAGCAGAGCTGGAGAGTCTGGAACGTTCAGGTGTACTGTCTAAGGTAGACTGGAGCGAGTGGGCTACACCCATCGTCCCTGTGATGAAAAAGTCGTTGAGCAGCACGCCTGGGGAACCAAGGAAGGTTCGCATCTGTGGGGACTTTAAGGTAACAGTGAACCCCGTCCTTCACACCGTACAATATCCACTTCCGCGGATTGAAGATATTTTCGCCTCGCTATCTGGAGGGAAATGCTTCACTAAGATTTATCTGGCCCAGGCGTATCTGCAAATGGAGGTAGAAGAAGCATCAAAAAAATACCTCACAATCAACACCCATAAAGGTCTCTACCAATACAACCGGCTAGTATTCGGGTTAGCATCAGCTCCGGCTATTTGGCAGAGGGCAATGGAACAAGTCCTGCAAGGGATCCCAGGGACCCAGTGTTATTTGGACGACATCCTGGTCACGGGCGAAAATGACAGTGATCACCTTGCCAACCTGGAGCAGGTGCTCACTAGATTGCAGGAATATGGGCTCCGAGCAAACCGCCCCAAATGCGAGTTTTTTAGAAAACAGATCTCGTATTGTGGCCACGTTATCGATAAAGACGGGTTACATAAGTCCCCAGAGAAGATTGAGGCAGTAGTCAAGGCTCCAGCACCGGAAAATGTGTCACAACTGAGGTCGTTCCTCGGGCTGGTAAACTACTACCATAAGTTCTTGCCAAATTTGTCTACAATACTACACCCACTGAACACCCTACTGCAAACTGGGGTGCCATGGAAGTGGAGTGACGAATGTAGATGAGCTTTCCAGAAGAGCAAAACACTAATCACATCGAAAGAGATATTGGCCCATTACAACCCAGCATTACCAATTCGGTTGGCATGTGATGCGTCAACCTATGGCATTGGAGCGGTGCTGTCGCACAAATTCTTGGACGGCTCAGAGAGGCCAATAGCCTTTGCGTCACGATCACTAACCTCAGCCGAGCGTAACTACGCCCAGATTGACAGGGAGGCCCTCAGCCTAGTGTGGGGAGTGAAAAAGTTGAATCACTATCTGCACGGGCAGAAATTCACCTTGCTGACTGATCACGGACCTCTTGTCTCCATTTTTAATCTGAAGAAGGGCGTTCCGGTGATGACTGCGCAATGACTACAAAGATGGTCAGTTTTTCTAGGGGCGCACCACTATGAGATTGAATATAAGGGCACGAAACAGCATGGAAATGCTGATGGGCTATCACGCCTGCCACTGCCTACTGCGGAGGAAGCACCAGCAGTGGATCCTGTCGAAATATTCCATTCGACTATAGTTGAATACCTACCGGTAACTAACGCTTGTATCGAAAAGGAAACCCAAAATGACCCGACACTGTCTCGGGTATATGATTTGACGGTGAAGGGGTGGCCAGCACATGGCGACTCACTGTTGCCAGCATTCTCGACAAGGAGAGAACAGCTGTCAGTGTGCCGGGGGACCTTGATGTGTGGATCCCGAGTGGTAATTCCACCCAAGTTAAGGGATAGAGTGCTCAATGAGCTTCATGAGGGTCATCTGGGAGGGGTAAAAATGAAAAGCCTAGCCAGGGCTTATGTGTGGTGGCCGGGAATCGATAAACAAATCGAGGACCTGACCAAGAGCTGCTCAGGATGCCAGAAAGTCCAAAATGCACCACCACAGGCCCCTCTGCACCCATGGGAGTGGCCCTCATCTCCATGGCAACGGGTGCATATTGATTTTGCTGGTCCATTCATGGACTCAATGTTTTTAATAGCTGTGGATGTGCACTCAAAATGGCCTGAGGTCATCAAAATGTCCTCCACCACCACGGAGAAAACTATTGCAGTCCTATGGACCATTTTTGCCAGGAATGGCTTGCCAGAACAGATTTGCTCCGACAACGGACCACAGTTTGTGTCCGAAGAGTTCCGGACGTTCTTGAAAAAGAATGGGGTAAGGCATTATACATCCGCCCCGTATCATCCAGCCACAAATGGATTGGCTGAGAGGTTCAAACAAACCTTTAAGAAGGCAATAAAGGCTATGTACAATGACAACATTCCGCTGCAGCACAAGGTGGACAATTTCCTGTTCGCCTACCGGAATGCGACACATGCAGTCACCAACCAGGCCCCAGCCATGATGTTCTTTAACCGAAGGTTAAGATCTCGCCTGGATTTGCTCAGACCAAACGTACGAAGAGATGTTGAGAGTAAGCAATTCCAGCACATCCATGAGAAGCCAACAAGGAGCTTCAATGTAGGGCAACCAGTCTTGGCCCGCGACTACCGAACAGAAAAATGGCAGCCAGGAATGATATGCACACGGCAGCGCCCACTAATGTACACAGTGGACGTTGGGGAGAGTATCGTGAGATGCCATGCTGACCAGATCCTAGAGTCACAGGAACAAGTCAACCCCATGCCTCGCCCATACGTACCTGGTGATGAACCCGACGTACAGGTCGCATCTACCCCAGAAACAGTAGCATCGGAAGCTGATGAACCAACCGACAACAGGGGGCCAGAATCGCCTCCGCACCAAGAGCAAGACACTCGGGAAAGGCGCTATCCAGAAAGGATCAGGAAGCCTCCCCAAAGACTGAATATATAAATAGACTATTTTCAGCTAATGTTGCATGTTAAAAGTGTTAATTGTAATTAGTTTGATATTGAATTGTTAAATGAGTGTTATGGTACTGTTAATCTAAAAGGGGAGGAATTGTAATGTATATACCTTTAAGGGGGGAACTATCTTTTACAGCTCATGTATACTGCAGTACCGGCAGTGACCACACCTGTATATAGCACTGAGTAGTAATCTGTACAGATCAGTTCCAGTGTGAGCCACGTTGAGTAAACACCTGTTGTACCATTCTCCTGCATTCTGTGTCTTATTATACACGGACACAACAATTATGTGCACAAACAGAGTAGCCAAGTTGTGCACAGCAAGGTCCCACAAACAGAAAATGAGGTCGATGTCCTGTTAATTTGTTTTGGAAAGTGTTGTTCGAAGGATGAATGCTGGCCAGGACACTAAGGAAACTTTCTGTTTATCTTTGAAAAACTACCATGCCCATCTGCACAGGAAGACAAGGTCTCGACTTCTCTCCTCATCCAAAAACGTTAACTTTCACCCCAGGCGGAAAACTGGCAGTAGCAGATCGGCCTCCTGTTATGCGCCCTGCCTGATTTTCCTTACAACTGAAGTGAATGGAAGGGAAAATCCAGCGAGGTGTATAATGAACAATGCATCTCTTCCTCAGACAGCACTCTACTGAATCGTTAGCCTAGTCCATGTGATCAAATCCTGGAGTTGCGCTTGAGCCCATGAGGTTAACAACTTATATACACTCTCCAATTACCGCTTGATAGCAAATATTTAAGCTATTTCAAATTCCAATGACCACAGCCACTAATTTCAACCTCTCTTTTCCATTCAGCAAATTCCCTTTCAGCTTATTATTGCAACCAAGATACAACATACCTGATGTAATATGCTGCCGTGATGTATGAATGGAAGATGGACATTGGAGAGTGAGACGGATAACCACTAGCAAAATCTATCCAATAATACAGCTTTCGGAGATCTAGAAGGTAACTGTGTACCCAGAGATGAAGAAGTCCATGAAGCCTGGGGGATGGGGGTTGTCGGGACAATTAATAGATGGGATGGGTAACTTTGTGGGGTTTTTCAGAATTGTTGAATTTTTTTACCTTTATTAGATCAAAATTATAATTTTAGGGAATGCAGCGGAACAGTTTCATGGAGAATTTCTTCTGCCGGAATATTATTGGGTAGATTATTTTTTGGTGGACTATGATTGGGAAGATGGATTTTACAATGAATCAGAAAGAGAAGAACAGAGACTCAACCAATTAGGAGGAAGAACAGAACATTGACTTTGATGGTTTGATGGTCACACTGTGACAGATTCCAAACTAACTTGACGCACATGCCAGACACCAGGAGGAGTGGAATCGATCTTCAGCAGTAGCTCAAAACAGGTGATAATGAATCAGCAGCCCATGTCGCACCACCCGATTTTCACTGAAGTCAATGGAAAAGGAACTAGGACGCGGTGTAAAAATGGGTTGCCGATTCATGATCACCCGTTTTTGCACTACCGCCGAAGACCAATTTCACCCCCAAGATATTTTATCATGAAGACTTAGAATTAACTTAAAAGGGAAGCAGTTGCAATAGAACGCAATTCAATAATTAAAAAACATGCTGGGGTAGAAATTCATCTCGGCGGTGGCACAAAGCGGGCGCTAACGGATCGGCAGCGCCTGACGTTCAGTTCTATTGACTGTAACGGGACTGAACGGGTAGTGGAAATCTGGAATTCGCTCCCACAAAAAGCCGTTGAGGCTGGGGGTCAATTGAAAATTTCAAAACCGAGATTGATAGATTTTTGTTAGGCAAGGGTATTAAGGGACACGGAACCAAGGCGAGTAAATGGAGTTAAGATACAGATCAACCATGATCTAACTGAATGACAGAATCAGGCTCCAGGGGCTGAATGGCCTCCTCCTCTTCTTAAGTAAAGGGCAATGTGAAATAGTCTTATTCGACCCATTAGAAGTAATCCCGAACAAAATGAACAGAAACATACAGTATGGAAATTATGCCGGAGAAACATCTGTCAACCAAACTTTTCTTTAATTAAACATACATAGAATCGTACACTCAGGTGCACTAATTTATTCGCTCACAACAGCATTAGCTCCACACCATTTAATGGATAATTTCCAATCACCAAAAGATGTTCATTCACACTAAGCTAGAGGTGATATTACGAGAACTGTTTATGGCCCAAATATTAAAAACAGTTATGGTTAGGCTTTAATCAGGTGTACATGTACAGCTGTTGTATAACACGGATAAGGGCTGCTACTTGTCTATTTTTTTAAAGATTGATTTTTTTTAATTTAAATTGGTGGTTAAAATCAATTGTTGCATTTGTATTTGGTTGTGTTAGATTTCTTTTTACGTTGTTTTGTCCAGTTTTTCCACTAGTCTACTGAAGGGACTATATCAAGCTGGGATGAGGAGTTCATGGGTATCAGTTGCCGTCCAGTACCCCACCCAAGTGACCATTCTTCATGGGTGGGTCTAGTTTGTGAGGATTGGCAGCCCATTCAACTATAAAGGCCATCAGAGCTGAGCCTAACCCTGTCCTTGCCAGAATGTTTCCACGTGAGAACATCAAGCAAGAATCATTGCAAGACCAGAATATTTGGCTGATTTGTTCCCCTTCCCAACCCATGCATACTGAGAGCAACTGTAATATCTGAAATAAAAACAGAAAATGCTGGAAACACTCAGCGGGTCAGGCAGCATCTGTAGGGAGAGAAACAGAGTTAACGGCCAGAATATTGCCGGCGCTCAGAGTGCGGGTTTGGAGGCGGGACCGCTGTCAAAATCACAATGATTGACAGCGGATAGGAAACCTGCTGTTATCCCACCTCCAATCAATCTTCCCAAGTGTCGGGTCCCCGATTTGTGCATGGACCTGACACCTAGCGACGGGAAAAGAATTAAAGCCACTTACCTGCCTGTCAATAGGTACTTGATAGTTGTTAATTGGCTCTTTTTCAATTTTGCCGTTTCTGCCTCGGAGTTCCCGATGTCCGGACACCACGCCAGGTAAGTGTGGCGTGTTGTGAGTCTGCTGTAATGATTCTGCATTGATGACAGCTGCAGAAGTGGTGTGAAGGATCCAATGGTGCACTGGTAAGTTTCAGAGGAAAGAAAATGTTGGGAAAATCATTTTTAATGCATTTACACTTTTCTGTAGGTAACATGTTTTGAATTGGATGTCTAGTCCTACCTCATTGGGAGAACCTCGCTCACCAGTGACAGATCGCTTCTGTAACCTCACCTGCAGCTACCATCTGTTCTAGCCTATGGAGGGAGTCATTGGAGAGCCTGGATGCAAGAGCTCACCTTTGTACAGTGATTGTCAGTGTTTGCAGCACCTCAATGCTGTCAAACACTGAGAAATGAGCTGTCAAAGAAAAATTGTGCATGGTCCCTTTAAGAAAACTGGCAGATGGCGTGTCATCAAATGATGTCATCTGACCGGCTTCCTCTTAATTGGCCGGCAAGCCCGTAGGGTGGGCTTAACAAGGTCAATCAAGGGAAAATCACGTCCGTGGGCTGGATGCAGTTGGGGACGGGACTGGAAGCCGGAAACCAGCTGACCCGCTTCCAAGACACATCCATTTACAAAATCGCGGCCAACGTTTCAGGTCGATGACGTTTCATCAGGACTGTAATATCTAGTTTATCACCCTAACTTAGATCAGGTAAGAGACTTTGGGATCAAATTTAGCACCTTCCTGACCTTCCGTCTTTCAAATGAGACGTTAAACCGAGAACTGGTCTGGCATCTCAGGTGGACATAAAAGATCCCATGGCGCTATTCGAAGAAGAGCAGGGGAGTTCTCCCCCGTGTCCTGGCCAACATTTATCCCTCAACCAACACCTAAAACAGGTTATCTGCTCATTTATCTCATTGCTGTTTGTGGGAGCTTGCTGTGCACAAATCGGCTACCGTGGTTCCTACATTACAACAGTGATGACACTTCAAAAAGTAGTTCATTGGCTGTAAAGCACTTTGGGGTGCCCTGAGACCATGAAAGGCGCTATATAAATGCAAATCTTTCTTTTGGTCCCCGCCACAAACTCCGTTCCCTAGTGACTGACTCCATCCCTCTCCCTAACACCTGTCTGAGACTGAACCGCACTGTTCACAAACTTGGTGTCATATTTGACCCTGAAATAAGCTTCTGACCACATAGCCGCAGCATAACAAAGACGGCCTACTTCCACTTCCATAACATCACCCGTCTCTGCCCCTGCCTCAGCTCATCTGCTGCTGAAACCCTCATCCATGCCTTTGTTACCTCTAGACTTGACTATTCCAATGCACTCCTGGCTGGCCTCCCACATTCCACCCTACATAAACTTGAGGTCATCCAAAACTCGGCTGCCCGTGTCCTAACTCGCACTAAGTTCCGTTTGTCCATCACCCCTGTGCTCGCTGACCTACATTGGCTCCCGGTTAAGCAGCGCCTCGATTTCAAAGTTTTCATCCTAGTTTTCGAATCCCTCCATGGCCTCGCCCCTTCCTATCTCTGTAATCTCTTTCAGCCCCACAACCCCTCAAGATATCTGCACTCCTCTAATTCTGCCCTCTTGAGCATCCCTGATTATAATTGCTCAACCTTTGGTGGCCGTGCCTTCTGTTGCCTGGGCCCTAAGCTCTGGAATTCCCTGCCTAAACCTGTTCGCTTCGCTACCTCTCTTTCCTCCTTTAAGATGCTCCTTAAAACCTACCTCTTTGATCAAGCTTCTGGTCACCTGCTCTAATTTCTCCTTATGTGGATCAGTGTCAAATTTTTTGTCTTAAAATACTCCTGTGAAGCGCCTTGGAACGTTTTACTATGTTAAAGGTGCTATATTAGTACAAATTGTTGTTGTTGTTGTTACATCTTTCTTGGTTCAGTTTCACACTCAGCAATGCAACTGAGCCATGTGGACAGCTGTTTTTAATAGTTAATGTGGTGATTCAATCCAGTAAAGAAAATATTGTGCTACATTTATTTTATGCTTTTCCATAGTGCATTCATTGTAATTGCCTGTCACACTGTTGGAGAAATTGATTTCACTAATAGTTAAACCATCATTTGCTTCTTTTAAAAAACAAATCAAGATGAGGATATTCATGATGCATTCCTGTAATGTTTTTCCATTTTTGATGAATTACTTTTATTTGACAGAGGTCCACCAAAGGATTGAATTAGTTCTATCCATTGTAAATTGGCTGTAATGTGACCCGCGCAGAGGAACTTACCAGCAAAGGTGCAGATACACAAGTGAAACAGATCTTTCGAATGGAAGATGGGAGCTTTTGATTGGCAGATCCGTTTATTCTCATTGCGTAACGCAGATATAAATCTGAAACTGGCAGTCCTACATATGAAACTACAAAAAGTTACTAAACTCATTATAAAGTAATTAATATATAACGCAATGGAATATTATGATAAAGCACTTGTGGGGGAGAGTTCCTGTGTATGCTTTGTGCGACGGAATTCTCTCCAAACTGGCTTAAGGTTTTGTTATACACCATTCACAGAGGAATGATACATTTCTGATGCACGTTATTGTGTTCTAACGTGAATTAATCATTGAAGTGGTGACAAATTTAGTGGCCCTCAATTTAATCAAATTAATATAAATACAAGTTGTTGTTGTTAATCTGATTAAAAGCGAGTTGCAGAAATGGTATAAATGCTTAGCGTGCTGACTCAGTGAAACTCCAGAAAGAAAATACTTACTGAAGTTAACTTTCTGTTCAATTCCTTAGAGCTGACTAAATGCAGTCCTCCTGCCCTGAGCATTTGTAGTTAATTCAGGATTTACTGCCGAAATAAATTTGTGTCTGAAATGTTATAAATCCCATGAGGTAGCGGGATTTTGACTTCAGTTCCTGGAATTGAGAGACCAGTTGGAAACGAATCTTAGATTCCAACCTTTGAATAATTATGGTTTTCACAATGTGGAAGTATGAAAAAATATTCAGACTGTTTCTGGACCACGATTAGCATGCAAATTAGTGGTTATTGGATCCGAGAACCTATTGCAAGTATGCCACAAAACTTTATGACCTAAAAGTAGGCAATAACTTAATATTGGCAGTCAGATATTGTTTAAAAGTTGCTGTTTCCCAGTTTAGTATTGACCAACGTTAAAGAAGAAAATGCATCTGTAACTTTTTTTTAATTCTCTTATGGGATCTGGGTGTCGCTGGCAAGCCCATCCCTAATTGCCCTTGAGAAGGTGGTGGTGAACCGCCTTCTTGAACTGCTGCAGTCTGTGTGGTGAAGGTACTCCCACAGTGCTGTTAGGGAGGGAGTTCCAGGATTTTGACCCAGCGACGATGAAGAATCGGCGATAAACTTCTAAGTCAGGATGGTGTGTGACTTGCAGGGGAACTTGGAGGTGGTGGTGTTCCCATGTGCCTACTGCCCTTGTCCTTCTAGGTGGAAGAGGTCGTGGGTTTGGGAGGTGCTGCTGAAGAAGCCTTGGCGAGTTGCTGCAGTGCATCTTGTAGATGGTACACACTGCAGCCACGGTACGCCAGTGGTGGAGGGAGTGAATGTTTATGGTTGTGGATGGGGTGCCAATCAAACGGGTTGCTTTGTCCTGGATGGTGTCGAGCTTCTTGAGTGTTGTTGCAGCTGCACTCCTCCAGGCAAGTGGAGAGTATTGCATCACACTCCTTACTTGTGCCTTGTAGATGGTGGAAAGGCTTTGGGAAGTCAGGAGATGAGACAATCGCCGCAGAATACCTAGCCTCTGACCTGCTCTTGTTGCCACAGTATTTATGTGGCTGGTCTAGTTAAGTTTCTGGTCAATGGTGACCCCCAGATTGTTGATGGTGGGGGAGTTGGCGATGGTAATGCCATTGAATGTCAACGGGAGGTGGTTAGATTCTCGCTTGTTGGAGATAGTCATTGCCTGGCACTTGTGTGGCGCGAATGTTACCTGCCACCTATCAGCCCAAGCCTGAACGTTATCCAGGTCTTGCTGCATTGGGGCATGGACTGCTTCATTATCTGAGGAGTTGTGAATGGCGCTGAACACTGTGCAAGCATCAGCGAATATCCTCATTTCTGACCTTATGTTGGAGAGAAGGTCATTGATGAAGCAGCTGAAGATGGTTGGGCCTAGGATACTGCCCAAATTTACTTGTCGCAATAATAAGAGGCACAAGGAACTCCCAGCCCCAGCGCTGATCAAATGAGTTATCAGCCTGACATGGCACCTTACCACAAAAGCTTTCAAGAGAAAGGTTGCCTGCCTTCAAAGCAACAAGACTCAGTTCTGAATTAAGTTACAATTCGATTTAACTGCCTTTAATTTAAGTGGGGGGGGGCATTCAAATCCAAATAGAGCTGTTTTAAAAAGTATGTTTCACACAAAAAATAGTTACGTTGCTATAATTTCTTTTTAATTAAGTACCTTTCTTCTTTAACTGATTTGCCCTGCAGGAAATAGACAACGACTGTGTCTGTTCTGCATTGCTGCAAAGTTAAGGCTGATCTCACAGCTTCGCTATTTTCTTCTTCACCAGAGTACATTCAAAATAATGATGCACTTGGATGCTGAACAGCTGTTACGTCAGAAGTACCAGACAGGAATAGCCACACACAGTACTGGCAGTGATGCAGTTATTCCCAGTTATTATCTTTTCCAAAATATGTGGATTTTTTTGAATGTGTTAATGTGCTGGTTGATGTCAGCTGTGACTCAGTGAGTGTCACTCTCATCTCTGAGTCAGAAGGTTATGGGTTCAAGTCCCACTCCAGAGACTTGAGCACAAAATCTAGGCTGACACTCCAGTGCAGTGCTGAGGGAGTGCTGCACTGTCGGAGGTGCCGTCTTTCGGATGAGGCATTAAACCGAGGCCCCCTCTGCCCTTTCAGGCGGACATCAAAGAGCCCATGGCACTATTTCAAAGAAGGACAGAGGAGTTCTCTTAGGTGTCTTGGCCTCGGTTTAACGTCTCATTCGAATGAATGCTCCTCCTAACCCCACACAAAATAAGAATGACTTACCTTTTCTGAGCAGCCTCCAGTGGTCCTTGACCATTGGTTAGGCCTTTTAACACCTGGAGAAAGTTGGACTATCATGTATATCATATGCTCTACCTGAACCTTCATGAAAATTGCAATTAGAGTCCTACAACCAGCGTAGGACTTGATTTGCATATTTAAACAGCCCTCCTGCCTGCTTTGGGTGGGAGTGCTGGGTGCCCATTTAAAAGCCTGCCTGAAAATTGAATCATGCAGCCAAATGGGTGCGCAAGGTCCCCATCAGATTTTCCTCAGCCTATTGTCCATCCTTAGGCATGGGTCGGACGGCCAGCAGTTGAAAATTGACCCTCATGATGCTTAATCCATAATTTTTATAATGGCCCAGAAATTCGGGTCGGGGGCTTCCCGCGGGTGCAAGCCCCCGACCTGCACTTACCTTGCACGCCGGCCGTTGAGCTGTAGGGCCCTGTGGAATTCCGACCCGGGGCCTGGTCCAGCTGCCGGCGCGCAGTGCTTGCGTATCCCAGGGGCGCAGTTAGTTCGATGCGGCCCCTGGAATCACGTGGGCCAGGGGCAGCCAATCGCAGCAGGGAATGCTCCATTCATAAGTCTTGACAGGAAGTGCTGTCAAGACTTTAAATACTACGGCCCCAAAATAGCACTAAACCTTCAAATAATTTTTTTTTTTTAAATCACATTTTTTAAATAAACTATAAATTACATGAAATAACTATTTTAAACAATAATTTAAATTTTTGAAAAAAATAATTTTATATTCTAACGGGGCTAAAAATAAACTTACCTTGCTTTAAAGTATTTAAAAATAATAAACCTGTGGAAAAAATGTTTAAATTTTAATTAATTGACCACTTACCTTGCAAAAAGCAGGCCTTACGCCTGCTTTTTATATGTGTAAATTCTGCAGACTTACCCTCACGGAAAAACCTGTAAAAAAAACCTAAGTTTGATGTGCACGCGCAGCCTCTCCCGCGCACGCGTTCGACCTCTGAACCCCTGCTTTCAGAGGAACGGAAGTGCCGGTTTCCCGCGCATGCGCAGTGCATGCAGGAAACCGGCACTTCCATCGGGCCTATGGGTGAGTACCCCGTGCGTACTCACCCGTGGAGACCCGAATTTCTGGGCCAATACTCTGCAATTTCCCAAACACAGCAATCTTCACCAATTAGTAAAACAAACATGCCTTTCTAGGACCAGACAGAATGACTGAAATGGTCATTCTCCGTTCTGGGCATTTCTTTGTTCCCATGTACCATTCCACAGTCAAAAATAGTAAAACGTCCCTAGGTTCTTCACAGGAGCATAATGAGACAGATATTGACACCGAGCCAAAGATAGAGTTATTAGGATGGGTGACTAAAAGTTTGTTTAAAGAGGTAGGTTTTAAGGAATGTCTTGAAGGAGGAGAGAGAGGTGGAGAAGTGGAGGGGTTTATAGAGGGAATTCTGGAGTTTAAGGTCTAGACAGCTGAAAGCACAGCTGCCAATGGTGGGACGAAGGAAGTGGAGGATGCAAGGAGGCCAGAGTTGGAGGAAAGTAATAGTTCTCAGAGGGTTGTAGGGCTGGAGGAGGTTACAGACATAAGGACGGATGAGACAATGGAGGGATTTGAACACGAGGATGAGAAATTTAAAACTGAGGCCTTATTGGACCGAGAGACAATGTTGGTCGCTAAATACAGTGATGATGGGTGAACAGGATGAGTTTTGGATGAGGAAAAGCTTACAGAAGGTGGAAGATGGGATGCTGCCCAGGAGAGGATTGGAATAGTCGAGTCTGAAGGTAATAAAAACATGGATGAGCGTTTCAGCAACAGATGAAACGTGGCAGAGGGAGAGATGGCCGGCCCCAATGTGTTAAACATTTTGTTATAAATAGTGCGCAAAGTCATTTCTACCTCTATGGGTCATGATTAAAATCAATGAGGAGCAAAGATCCTCATGGTTGGAAAATAAAAGAAAGGAAACAGGACACCTTAATGGCCCAGAAATTCGGGTCGGGGGCTTCCCGCGGGTGCAAGCCTCCGACCTGCACTTACCTAGCGCGCCGGCCGTTGTGCTGTGGGCCCACATGGGATTCCGATCCTGGGCCTCCTCCAACTGCCGGCGCACAGTGCCCACATATCCCAGGGGCGCAGTTAGTTCGAAGCGTCCCCTGGGATCACGTAGGCCATGGAGAGCCAATGGTAGCAGGGAAATGCCCATTTGTAAAATTGACAGGAAGAGCTGTCAAAACTATAAATACTATAAGCCCCAAAACATAACTAAAACTTCAAATAATTTTTAAAAAAACATCACATTTTAAAAATAACTATAAATTACATAAAATAACTACTTTAAACAATAATTTAAATTTTTGAAAAAGTTAATTACATTTTCTGATGAGGCTAAAAATAAACTTACCTTTAAAGTATTTAAAAATAATAAACCTGTGGAAAAAATGTTTTAATTTTAATTAATTCACCACTTACCTTGTTAAAAGCAGGCCTTGCGACTGCTTTTTAAAAGTGTAACTGCTGGAGACTTACCCTCCCGGAGAAACCTGGAAAAAAAACGGAAGTTCCAGGCGTACGTGCTGCCTCTCCGGTGCACATGTTCGACCTGTGAACCCCTTCCTTTAAGGGAACAGAAGTTCCGGTTTCCCGCGCATGCGCAGTGCATGCACAGAACCGGCACTTTCGTTGGGCCTACGGGTGAGTACCCAGCACGTACTCACCCGCAGGGACCCGAATTTCTGGGCCACTATGACAAAGATTTTGTTAGCAGTGATAGCTAGCAAATCCACCCAAAAAAGAGCATTTTTTAACTTCTCCCTCAGCACCACTGCACTTTGTATATTCTTGCCCTCTGAAAAAGACAAGCGCAATTATTTTAATGACTTTATATGGTACTCCCTTGACATTGTTCATTGTGAGTCAGGGAATATGTTGTTTAATAATGGCAAATGCCATGTAAAGCACTAAGTATATTATTATAAAACACAAATCGAATCACTGAAAAGCTTAGAATCAACAAAAGTATGCAGCAAAATTACATTTCTTTGTCCCAGCAACACAGAAGATCCTTGGAAAGGCCAATGAGGTGGGGTCAGGGGTCACATGGTTCACGTGCACAAAGCATGAGGGGGGGGGTTTCGAAAAATAGAGAATAGAAGAAGAAGGCCGTATGGAATCGACAATAGCTATTAAAATAGCTGTAATAAAAGTTAACATGTTCAAGCAATCAAAGCTTGCATGAGTCAGCGATGAGCCTGTTTTCAAAGTTGGGAAAAATATTACATTTTTAGTAAAAAAAAAACAGATTAGTTGGACAAGCAGTTGGCAGACAGAAAATTAAAAACACATAACTTTTTTGGCAGAGGTTTCGTCCAGATATGAAAGGTCAGGCCTGATGTGTAAATGGAAGAAAGAGAAAAATCACACCAGCGATCAAAATGGCGGCAAAAAGCAGGTTAAAAAAAAAACATTTGAGTGACTTGGTTGATTTGTTTTGTGCTGGTTGCTTCTTCTAGATTGTTAGTTTTGAAAATAAATTGAGTGATTTGATTGGGAGTTTTTTCTGCTTTTTTCAGCTGTATTATTACATTTTGTTGCCTATTTATATCTTTGAGCAGATCAGCACCATTAACTGAACAGATAGTGGTTAGTTAAGCAAGCTAACAAAGTGTGGCATACTGCTGTAAGGTATACTGTTCTAGATACAGGACTATAAATTATATAGATAGATTGTCTTATGAAAGAAAAGACACCAGTTAAGAACCCACCAGGATCCAGATCTGTACCTCTTACAATAGTATGTGAGAAATATATCCCTGTTCCTGGGACTAGGGACCGGCAAGGCTTGGAAGCTAAGCTAGAACCAGGCCTGGTTACGTACCTGGAGGGGTGACTATCAGGGAAGACCAGGTGTAGAAGGTCACGGAAGGAGCTCCGAGGAGGGGCGGTTGATGAGAAGGTCACAGAAGGAGTCCCGAGAGGGGCGGCTGGTGAGCAGACCCGGGCGTTGGGCTGAAGATTATCGGACAGGAGGAATGGTGGAAATGGAATGGCGGCACGCACAGACGCAGCGGCTTTGCTTCTCCCAGGGCGGTGCTATTTACGTTTAATGTTATTTGTACTAGACTCATGGGAGCTTGCAAGATCACATTTTGTTGTTCATGTACTTGTGCATTGTACAATGACAATAAAGTTGAATTATTATTATTCTTATTATAAGTCTACTGATTGCTGAGGGAACATTTAAGCAATTGTGTAGATTTTTTTTGGGAGGAGGGCATTGTTTGAACACAATGGCTCAGAAATTCGGGTCGGGGACTTCCCGCGGGTGCAAGCCCCCGACCTGCACTTACCTTGCGCGCCAGCAGTTGAGCTCTGGGCTCCCGTGGAATTCCGCTCCGGGGCCTGCTCCAACTCCCGGCGCGCTGTGCTTGCGTGTCCCGGGGCGTAGTTAGTGCGATGCATCCCCTGGGATCACGTGAGCCATGGGCAGCCAATCAGAGGAGGGAAAAGCCCATTCATAAGTTTGACAGGAAGACCTGTCTAAACTTATGAATATACGGGCCCCAAAATAACAGTAAACCTTCAAATACATTTTTAAAAAATCACACTTTTTAAATAAACTATAAATTACATTAAATAACTATTTTAAACAATAATTTAAATTTTTGAAAAAAATAATTTTATAAAAAACGGGGCTAAAAATAAACTTACCTTGCTTTAAAGTATTTAAAAATAATAAACCGGTGGAAAAAATGTTGAAATTTTAATTAATTGACCACTTACCTTTTAAAATGCAGGCCTTACACCTGGTTTTTACATTCCTAAAATCTAAAGACTTATCCTCACGGAAAAACCTGTAAAAAAAACGTTAGTTCAAAGCGCCCGTGCAGACTCCCGCGCGCATGTGTTCGACCTCTGAACCCCTTCGTTCAGAGGAACGGAAGTGCCGGTTTCCCGCACATGCGCAGTGCATGCAAGAAACCAGCACTTCCATCGGGTCCACGCGTGAGTACCCCGTGCGTACTCATGCGTTGGGACCCGAATTTCTGGGCCAATAAAGTCTGAGCTTCATGCTGAAATTCCCAGATTTATATTCCCTTTCTTGGTAAATTGCTTAATTTGACATTAAGATAGTCTGTCTGGAAATGAATCACCCAGTTATTTCCTCTGTGTTTCAGCCAGAATTCTATTGAAGTAAAGTTGCCTTGAATATATGAAAACAACTGCACGTACATACTGTGTGACTATTTTAACAAACCAAACAGTTCTATAAATCAAACTACATCATTCTAAAATTTCAAATCTGAAACTCATAGGCTGAGATTTAGCTGACCCCGGCGGGTCCGGGGCAGGCGATGGCGATGTCGGTGGTGGGTCACAGCCCCACTGCTGGCTCCATCCCACTGTCCAAAATGAATTTATGTTGATAGGGCTTGTTAAGCCCGCCCAGCGTGTTTCCCGGCCCAATTAGAGGAAGCGGGCCTGATGACGTCATTCACGACGCATTATCAGCCGGTTTCCTTAAATGGACAATGGCCACCTTACTTTTGACATTTGTGCTGTCAGTGTTCTACAGCATTAAGGTGCTGCAAACACTGACAAGCACTGCACAGAGGTGCACGGCTGCACCTAGGCACTCCCATGACTCCTTCCATATGCTTATGGAGGGAGTCACAGCATGCAGGGAGGTCCCCTTCCCTTCCAATCGGCTGAAGAGACCTCCTCAGGAGACCAACACAGCCTGGTTGCACATTGCAGAGGAGGCCACAAGCAGGGATGTCGTCAGGAGGACCAGGCTGCACTGGTGCAAACCTTTCAATTATCTCATTAGATTACGAAACATTAGTACAAAGCCACACTTACCTTCATCCTCCTGTGCCTCTCATCATATCCCCATCACTCTGCCTTCCCTACCCCCACTCCTGTACATCCTTACTCACACCAACTTATCTTGCACCTCCACCATCCATCTCTCTCTATCTACATTATCACATCCCCATCTCACTAGCCACCCCTCACACTCACCCTCATCCTAGAGCAATTATACCAACTAACAACACACAAAGATAGCTACTTGGATGGTTTATCCAATGTTCATGTAAAGTTTCTGTTAATGCGGTGTCAAACATTGAAACCTTTATTTTCAACACTTCACGTTCTTGGACAGATTTGTGTGCACCTTTGGAAGTGGCTTAGTGAGCTGCAGTGAATGGTGAGTCATAACGTTACCCCCGCAATGGTGGTGAGTGTGAAAGGAATGGCTTGTGCATTGTAGGGATGCTTTATGGTGTTGGTGTGGGGTGGTGCCAACCTGGCACATCATGTGGCAGCCAGGGTGTACAGCGACAAGTGAAGTAAATCTGGCCATGGTGAGGCCATCCCTGACCTCCCAAGCAGTAATGTGGTTGGGTGCTGATGCCCTCTGTCCTGTGGAGCATCAGGTGATTGCAGAAAAGGTTGGTGTTGTTGGTGGCATTGCTGGTGCACCTGGTGCTGCTGGTGTTGGGGCTGATCATGGTGGGATTCTGAGGACCAAGGTGAGCCGGAAAAAAGGGCACCCCTGTTGATGGAATAGATGGCAGGTGAAATAGAGATGACAGAAGCATTCTGTCGATGGTGAGAAAGTTCTTCCAATGAGATGAGAGTGGCTGGAGAGTGGAAAGTGGAAAGCCTGCAGCATCTTTGCAGCTTGACTGCAGCTTGTGGCTGAGGAAAGTGATCTCTGTCAGGTGGAAACTTTTACTGTACATTTGAAGCTGTCAAGTAATCAGCTGGAGCAATGGCCACTGAGCTTGTGAAAGGCACTATATAGTGCAAGTTCTTTCTTTCTTTGAGAAGTGTAAAAGGATCATTGTTATGGCTATGCTGTCATCAGTTGAATTTTGGCAATTTTGGTAATGAAATTACATTCCACAAAGTCAGCTGCATATAATCGGTGCATACCTGCCATTACATAAGAACATACATAAGAAATAGGAGCAGGAGTCGGCCATTTGTCCCTTTGAGCCTGCTCCGCCATTCAATAAGATCATGGCTGATCTTCTACCTCAACTCCACCTTCCCGCACTATCCCCATATCCCTTAATTCCCTTCATTCCCAAAAATTTATCGACCCCTGTCTTGAATATACTCAATGACTGAGCATCCACAGCGCTCTGGAGTAGAGAATTCCAAAGATTTACGACCCTTTGAGTGAAGAAATTTCTCCTCATCTCAGTCCTGAATGGTCTACCCCTTCCTTATTCTGTGACTGTGACCCCGTGTTCTAGATTCCCCAGCCAGGGGAAACATTATCCCAGCATTAACCCTGTCAAGCCCCTTAAGAATGTTTCAATTAGATCACCTCATTCTTCTAAACTCTAAGGACTATGGGCTAGATTTTCAGTATAGACAGTTTTGGGGCGCTAACCTTAGCGCCCGCCCCAAAGTAGTGCCCCGTTGCCGGAAATTCAGTGGCTTCGCCCTAAGAGGTTGGTGGAGCGCTAAAAGAGGCGTTCCACTACTATCTTTAGGCGCTAAGCCGGCAGTGCAGAGCGCAACACCCGAGCTCGGGCACAGCGCACGGCAGACACTCTGGTGCCAGTGAGCTCTTAAAGGGGAAGGGTGCATGTGTTTTTTTTCAAAGGCAGAGTCTGGGGGGGAAAACAGCAGGAGGAGGAGGAGGAGGAGGAGGAGGAGGAGGATCGCACAATGGGGCGGTGCGACTGAAGGTTGGATTCGGGGCGGCCAAAGGGCGTTGCACGAGGATGTGATGTCATTTTCTGCGCGCGCATCCAGGCGGCCGCTAAACTTTGCGCCGGCGCTAACGGGCAACTTAATTTGGGGCGGGGCGCAAACTGCGCTGCGCCCGGGCGCTACACGCATAGCGCCCGAAAATCACTTCTCTTAAGGCGCTAACTGCTGGCGCAAGCAACTGAAAATCTAGCCCCTATAAGCCTAGTCTACTCAATCTCTCCTCATAGGGCAATCCACTCATCCCAGGAACCAGTCTATTGAACCTTCACTGCAATTCCTCTAAGACAAACATCTTTCCTTAGGTAAGGAGACCAGAACTGTAAACAGTACTCCAGGTGTAACCTCACCAATGCCCTGTATAATTCTAGTAAGACTTCTTGGGGGAAAATTTGAGTCGCGCCCCCTTAGAGGCGCTAACTTCGCCGGGGCACTAAAATTCATCGGTAGCGCCCCAAGAGGGAAGCGGGGCACTACTGGAAGTGCCCCGCCTCCCTCTTGGGGCGCTGCGAGGGAATATCGTGGCGCAACATGCCGCGGTATTGCAGGCCTTCCTCCCCTTCTTAAAGGGGAGGGACCTTGCGCACACGACCCAGGGCCCAGCTAGGTCACCAGGGATCAGAGTGCAGGCAAAAGAGCCCGGCACTCAAGAGAAGTGCCGGGCTCACGGAGCGCAGCCGGCACTCCACGGGGGGGCTGGTCAGGAGGCCGGGAATGACAATGGGGGCAGGTGCTGACAGGCGGCCAGCAACAAAAATGGTTGCCCGGCACCTCCCCTTTAATTAGCGTCCGGCGGTAAGTCAGGGAGCTGAGATCACGGCCGGGGCACGAGCGGGACGCTGCGCATGGTGATGACGTCATTGCCGGCGGCGCAGCATAGCAGGGTGCTAACGGTTACCGCCGCCACTAACCTTCCGCTGAATTTCGCGGGAGGCGTTGGCCGTGCCACGCCCGGGTGCTAGTTGATTTGCGCCCCATCAGGGCACTAACGGGAGGCGCAAAGCAACCGAACTTTTAGGCCCTTTACTCTTATACTCTAATTCCTTTGTAACAAAAGCTGACACACCATTTACTTTCCTAATTGTTTGCTGTACCTGCATGTTAACTTTCTGTGATTCATGTACAAGGACACCCAGGTCCCTCTGAGTGCAAACATTTCCCAGTCTCTCACCATTCAAAAAATATTCTGCTTTCTTGTTTTTCCTACCGAAGTGGATAACTTCACACTTCCCCACATTGTATTCCATTTGCCATGTTCTTGCCCACTCAGTCAACCTGTCTATAGCTCTCTGTAGCCGCTTTGCATCCTCCTCATAGCTTACTTTCCCATCTAACTTTGTATCATCAGCAAACTTGAATACATTACACTCAGTCCCTTCATCGAAATCATTAATATAGATTGCAAATAGCTGAGGCCCAAGCACTGATCCTTGTGGTACTCCGCTAGTTATAGCCTGCCAACCTGAAAAAGTCCCGTTTATTCCTACTCTCTGTTTTCTATCTGTTAACTAATCCTCAATCCATGCTAGTATATTACCCCCAATACCATGAGTCCTAATTTTGTCCTAAAATTGCATTTAAAATCCAACAGCAAAGGATAAAATGCATTAGAAATAAACTTAAGCACTCAGGTTAAAGCACACAAGTGGTCCATTCAGCCCATCATGTCAACACATGGTCTTTGCTAGAGCAATCCCAAAACTAATGCCATTGCCCTGCTCTCTCTGCCTTAAAAGATGCAATGGTCTCTGCCTCAATCACTCCCTGTGCCATTGTGTTTAGAATTTCAATAAAGATAAAAAGGTTACTTAATCCTCTTTTTCAAAAGGATCATGTAGCCCCAGTTTTTAGTTACCCCTCCCTTTTTTTGAAATAATTATAACTTTTTGAAAGTTTAACAAATTAAAAAAATGATTACGATAGATTTGATGATGTTTTCTGGCCTTCATTTTATTGCAGAATTTATTCTAATTTTGGTGTGTGACTTTTTTTTGGTTGAAGTGAAATAATTTCTCAGAATCCGTTGCTGTAGCATCGCTAATTGATGCTCTTTGAGAATTACAATGTACAATTTAACTGGAACAAACTCAAGCCACTGGAAGCAGCAGTGCTAATGACAATGGCATTTTATTGCAGTCAAAACAATGTGAAGCAGACTGATGGAATGAGAGTTGATGCTTCAATTTCCAACAGTCAGAGAGCTCTAAGGCATGGGCACTTTTAATTCTAGTGTTCCTGGCTCAGGTAACCAACAGAATGAAAATATGATTCCACAATAGATCGATCTGTATTCACAGCAAAAAATAATGGGCCAACATTTGCGATCGGAGGCTTCCCGCGGACGGATGCCTATGATCTGCAAAAACTCTATGCATTTACCTGGTGGCCCGTAAGATATGGAGACTTGCGATCCTGGGCCTCTCTGGGTCTGCACAGGCAGAAGTCCCCGTATCCCAGGGCCGGAAGCGGTTTGTAGGTGCCCCTGGGATCACGTGGGCCGGCCCAATCAATAAAAGAAGGGAATCCCCATTCATACTTGGTGGAGTTCCGTACGTACCTGCTAAAATCGGATTGTGTAGGCAGTTAACAAGTTGTTAATTGCCTTAAGTGCCTCTCCCGCCGCTTGGTGGCGGGTCTGATTGGGACTCCCAGACCCGACACTTGGCAAAGTTGCGTGGAGGCGGGTTGACGCACGTTCGGAACCCGCCGTCAATCAAAATGAATTTAACCTCTGACCCGCCCTCTGAGCGCTGGCAAAATCACAGCCTCTCTGTTCGCTGAGTTTAGCTAGTATGCCAACCCACTTCACAATGATCTAAACCCACAGCACAAAACTGCCCCTTACTATGACAGTTTCGCTTGTCATGGTCCTGAATCTCCTTGGACTTACTGCTGCTGCAAAGTTATGCCATGATGTCAAATATAGAAAACAAAAAATGTCACATTGATTCAGTAAAGAGTGCTCTTTTGAGATTAAGGCTAAGGCACATTTCTGGGGAACAGTAGAAGAAGCTTTATCTCTGCTAGGAATGCTTGATGCTAACATTGGGGCAATGATGCGTATGAAATTCATCAAAATGTTTTTTTTTTGCCTATTTGCCTCTTTTTTTGACTAAACAAATATGTGCTAAACAGAAGCTTCACTGGATGAGAGTTTGGTTTCATTTAGAGTCAGAGTCATAGAGTCATAGAGTAATACAGCACGGATAGAGGCCCTTCGGCCCATCGTGTCCGCGCCGGCCATCAAGCCCTGCCTAATCTAATCCCATATTCCAGCATTTGGCCCGTAGCCTTGTATGCTATGGCATTTCAAGTGCACATCCAAATGCTTCTTAAATGTTGTGAGGGTTTCTGCCTCCACAACCCTTTCAGGCAGTGAGTTCCAGACTCCAACCACCCTCTGGGTGAAAAAGTTCTTTCTCAAATCCCCTCTAAACCTCCCGCCCTTTACCTTGAATTTATGCCCCCTAGTTATTGACCCCTCTACTAAGGGAAAAAGCTCCTCAGCATCCATCCTATCTATGCCCCTCATAATTTTGTACACCTCAATCATGTCCCCCCTCAGCCTCCTCTGCTCCAAGGAAAACAAACCCAATCTGCCCAGTCTCTCTTCATAGCCGAAGCGCTCCAGCCCTGGTAACATCCTGGTGAACCTCCTCTGCACCCTCTCTAACGCGATCACATCCTTCCTGTAGTGTGGCGACCAGAACTGCACACAGTATTCCAGCTGTGGCCTAACCAGTGTTTTATACAGCTCCATCATAACCTCCTTGCTCTTATATTCAATGCCTCGGCTAATGAAGGCAAGTATCCCATATGCCTTTTTTACCACCTTATCCACCTGTTCCGCCGCCTTCAGGGATCTGTGTACTTGCACACCCAGATCCCTCTGACCCTCTGTCTTGCCTAGGGTCTTTCCATTCATTGTGTATTCCTTTGCCTTGTTAGTCCCCCCAAAGTGCATCACCTCGCACTTTTCCGGGTTAAATTCCATTTGCCACTGTTCCGCCCATCTGACCAACCCATCTATATCGTCCTGCAGACTGAGGCTACCCTCCTCGCTATTTACCACCCTACCAATTTTTGTATCATCCGCGAACTTACTGATCATACCCTTTACATTCATATCCAAGTCATTAATGTAGACCACAAACAGCAAGGGACCCAGCACCGATCCCTGTGGTACCCCACTGGCCACAGGCTTCCAGTCACAAAAACAACCTTCGACCATCACCCTCTGCCTTCTGCCACTAAGCCAGTTTTGTATCCAATGTGCCAAGGCACCCTGGATTCCATGGGCTCTTACCTTCTTGACCAGTCTCCTGTGCGGGACTTTATCGAAGGCCTTACTGAAATCCATGTATACCACATCCACTGCGTTACCCTCATCCACACACCTAGTCACCCCCTCAAAAAATTCAATCAAATTAGTCAGACATGATCTTCCCTTGACAAAGCCATGTTGACTATCCCTGATTAATCCTTGCCTCTCCAAGTGGAGACAAATTTTGTCCCTCAGGATTTTTTCCAATAATTTTCCTACCACTGATGTTAGGCTCACTGGCCTGTAGTTCCCCGGTTTTTCCCTACTACCCTTCTTGAATAATGGTACTACATTAGCGGTTCTCCAGTCCTCTGGCACATCCCCTGTGGCCAGAGAGGTCCTGAATATATGTGTTAGAGCCCCCGCAATCTCCTCCTTTGCCTCACACAGCAGCCTGGGATACATTTCATCCGGGCCTGGGGATTTATCCATTTTTAGCCATTATCTGGCAGAGCTGAGAATTCACCAGCAAGGGTGGACATCTCTCAACTCAACATTTTCTCAGGAGTATGTTGAGCAGATCTTCAAACTAAAATGGGGGCGATTTAATGAGAAACTGCCATTAAGCATGTTTTTAGAACTTAAAGGGATTTGTTTCTTTGAAGCATAGGATCGTACAGCACAGAAGGAAGCCATTCGGCCCATCATGCCTGTGCCGGCTCTTTGAAAGAGCGATCCGATTAGGGCCACTTCCCTGCTCTTTCCCCATGGCTCTGTTGATTCCTGTTTTACCCAGAATTTGTGTCTCTTTCACAAATTAGTACAGCAACCGGTAAGCCCCTATTCATTCCTGCTTTATGTTGGGCTGGATTTCAGAGCCATATGAAGATACTAAGACCTGGTGGTAATTTTAATCTAACCCGCCGGGTGGGAAACGGGCAAGTTCAGGTCGGCTGCCCGTTTTACACCCTGTCCAATTTTTAAGCCAATTGAGAGTAAAACCGGCCAGGGTGCAAATCAGGTGGTCAACCCGCTACAGTCAGTTTCCCGCTGATCGGGTTAGGCTAAATTTACCTCGTAGATTTTATCGCCTTTCTTGTGCAGACATGTTTCGTTTAAATGACGATTGCTGCTTCCTTCCTCCCTCTGTACAGCCAGTATATTATGTTATGTATCACCAAAGAGGGGTCAGGAACAGTACTGATGGAGCACTTTGTTACCATAATCATAACTATATTTGAATTACATTCCCTCCCCATACACACATACGATTGTACTTTGGAATCTTACATTAGCATCATTTAACAAGATTGATTTTAATGTGCTCATAAAGCTGGAATTGTTGCTTAATGTATTCATATGACTTTCCTTTGGCTCCTATGCTAGTGGAGGTTTTACCCATTTATTTTACACAGGTTAATGTCACTGTTAGAAGATCAATGTTATCGGGGTACATTAAAGGTTCATCCGCTAGTATTGCCAGCAGTAATATTTAACTTATTTTCACCTGATCCTAATGAATAACGGCTCATCTTCATATCTTTATATTTGGGAGCAATTTAGAGTGAAAATAGCCTTTTAACTGTCCAGCGGATCGACCACCCTGGCTGATTTTTACTCTCAATTGGCTTAAAATCAGGCAGGGTGTAAAGTGTGAGGTCATTTCCTTCACTTTGTCCGGATGTAATAACAGTGAGATGATGTAAGACCAAGTCAGATACACATGAAGAGAGTTTGCCAAATAAAAACAATTGCTGTACTCCCAAAAACATCATAATCATATGACGGACTTTGGGGCATTTTAATGATGTGGCAGCGTGCTATATAAACGCAGGTATACCGATCTTATATACATCATAAGTCGGTGGCAACATAATGACGATTTGCAGCATCAAATATAACCAGAGTTTTCTGCCCTAAAAGATCATAAGAAACATCAGCAACAGCACTAGCACAGAGTAAAAAAATCAGATTCAGTGTGTGATATACTGAAAGATTGTTTTTAAACATTGTGTATTGCCAGACATGTAAGAGATGCAACACCTGCCCTTTTACCTCGTCCCTTCCCACTGTCCAGGGCCCCAAACACCCCCTCCAGGTGAAACAACGATTTACTTGTACTTCTTGCAATTTAATGTACTGTATTCGCTGCTCACGATGCGGTCTCCTCTACATTGGGGAGACCAAACGTAGATTGGGTGACCACTTTGCAGAACACCTCTGTTCAGTCCGTAAGTGGGACCCCGAGCTTGTCACTTTAATTCTCCGCTCCACTTCCACTCTGACCCCTCCGTCCTCGGCCTCTTGCATTGTTCCAATGAAGCTCAGCGTAAGCTCGAGGAACAGCACCTCATCTTTCGATTAGACACTTTACAGCCTTCTGGACTCAACATCGAGTTCAACAATTTCAGACCATAATCTCTGCCCCTATCATTTTTTCTCTCTCTCTCACATGGCAGCTGTTGATGTTTCTGCCATTGCCATTTACACTTCATCTAGAGTCATCTTTTGTTTCTTAACTTGTCCCATTACCATCTCCTTTTGCCTCGCACCATCATCCCTTTTGTCTCTTAATCTCTCCTGCCTTCCACCCAATCACAGACCTTCCCTTTTGTTCCTTCCTCCCCTCCCCCCTTTCCCTGCCCCTACACTTGCTTAAAAATCTGTTCCATCTCCAGCTTTTTCCAGTTCTGACGAAGGGTCATCGACCTGAAACATTGACTCTGTTTCTCTCTCCACAGATGCTGCCTGACCGGCTGAGTATTTCCAGCATTTTCTGTTTTTATTTCAGATTTCCAGCATCCGCAGTATTTTGCTTTTGTATTAGCGGGCAGGGAATGATTTGAACAAACTACAAGTACACTTCCAGATATTTTCTTTTTTTTTTTAAATGTCACCCAAATGTGCATTGGTTAGATAAAACAACAAATTGAATAAATATCATTTTAAGCATTTTTATTGTATCATGGTGCTCTCTGTCAATAATCTACTTTCAAGTACTATTGCCCAACTTGATTCAGGCAGCAGCTAAAAAGTACCTTATTTGAAGCTGTCATAGGGGGATTTTAGCTTGTTTTAGCCAAGGGTTGTTGGTAGACTAATGCCAATACCTGTAACAGTGTGATGTTGGGAAGTAATCTCACATTATTTACATTGCATTATATAAACTGAAATAATATTGGGCCGGATTTTGTGGTCAGCGGTGAGCATCACACTTGCACTTGCCCATGGGGTGTGATCTTGCCAGCCCTGGGGAGGCAGGTTTGGAGGCGGGACTGCCGGGAAAATGGTAAAATCTGGGGGCGGGTGCCCATCCCGCGCCCAACCCGCCTCCGTGCCATCTTCCCAGGAGGTGGGTAGCCGACCCGTGCCGGGTCCCGTCTCCTGGAGGCAGGAAGGGAATTAGTGCCACTTATCTGCTTGTTAACAGGTAGTTAACAGGCAGATAAGAGGATTATCCCCATTTTGCCCACACAAGTGTGGGCTTCCCGAAGGCTGCGAAACCCGCCAGGGTCAAGGAGGCGAGAAGTGGGTCTGCGGGGGTTGGAGGGGTGCAAAAATGCGCTGTGAAGGTAAGTGATGGATGCAAATGTGGAGAGGTGAGTATGTGAGCTGAGTGGAAAGTGTTAGAAAAAGTTTACTTACTTTTGTTTCTTCTTGCAGGCTTCAAGAGTTGGGGATGCGGAGAGTCTCGCACCTCCGTGGTAGAGATGACAGATGGCCGTTGCATTCTCACTTGCAACAACCATCTAATTTCTGCAAAAGAAAGAGGTTTGATGAGGTCTTGAATTCAAGAACTCATCAAACTACAGAGAATGTCACTGTTTGACAGCTTCACAGAGCTGTCAAATGATGACAATTCATCTGTCAAAAGGTTTTGACAGATCAAACGTCATACGCTGACATTCTCTGTAACCGGTTTCCCCTTAATTGGCCTGCTAAGCCAGCTGGATGGGCTTAACAAGGTCAATCAAGGGAAAATAGTGTGGGTTGGCCAGAAGTTGATGGAGGCGGGGCTAAAACCTGACAAGTGGGAGTCCCGCCTCCAAAAGCTCCCCATTGGCAAAATTCATCCCGTAGACTTTTTATGGGTTTCGGCACTGGAAGTTGCTGTCAGCCAATTATTAAAAAAACACAGCATCCTCTACAGGGCATCTGGGACCTGTGTGAACAGGGCAGGCAACTGCGTATCACCTTAACCAATCAGATTGAAGAATTGTTAATGAGCAGCGCAGAGTCTGAACCAGGAAGTGTCAGTTAGAATATTTAATTCAATGTCAAATCAGGTCCAGAAAATAAAATAAAGAGGGAAATAAAGATTGAATTAAGAGAAAGTGATAAAAGAGACAGAAAGAAAAAGTAAAACAAAAGGAATAAGTCTCCACACTTGCTACATTTAATTTTCAGTGCCAGAAAGGCTGTTTGGCAGTCATTAAGACTTATCATATTGTTAAAAATGTACTTACACTTGAATGGACAAGCCCTAACTTTTACTGGCGAGTTTAGTACGTATATATAAGTAAGTACAGCAACTTCACACCATTCCATGTAGTTGAATGGTGAGTCTCTCGGCGAGGTACTGATGTAGCGCAGCTTCTGGAGGAGCAGGACCTCTCCGACAGCAGCTTCCTGATTTCCACGTTTAACTACGCGTGTGCAGTCGCTGGAAGTTGCTGTTTGACTTACATTTCAATGATGGTGAAGGTGATTAATTTTACCTCGAAATCCGGCCCATTATACGGTGTAAAGTAGCATTTACACCACTATATGTGGCACTGTAAAACGAGATGATGCCTGTGTTATGCCCAACAAATTGCTAAATGACTGTTTTCATAGAAACTGTGCCTTGGTGTGAAAAGGATGCATTATTTCCTGAGACAGTAACAACTCTGTCCGTAGCTGAAGCAACGATCCTAAATGTTTGGTAGAATCATCACCCAACCCACTGATTGGAGTTTTCATGAGGAAAATGGCTGAATTTTTGAAATACAATCCCAAAAGAAAACCCAGTAAGACTCTGGGAAAGTTTCATCATTCCAAACAATAAGATCAAGATTTGACTTATTCTTTCACGATAAACCAATGGCCCTAATTATAAATGTACAATATGGTCTCCAAAGAACGAATAAAATTCCCAGAATCCTGTAGCTTTTAAAAGCTCTTTAGAATAATTTGTCCATGATTCCACAAGCCACTCTGGGTCCAGGTATATTGTATATCAGTAAAACAGGTTTATTAAGCGTTAAACCTCCAGTACAAAGAAGTAATACTTAACAAGAAGATAGTCGCAGTCTGTACATCGAACCCCGGCGTTCCTTCCGAGTGACTGTGGTGCGGTCTCTTTATTCTCTTGCTGTGTTCTGTTGACTGAAGCTTCTTCTTCCTCCTCTGCCTTCGCGCTGCTTTCGATGATCAATATCTGTATTTTTATACCCTTTTTCTCCCTTTTGCCAATGTGGCAGTTAATAATCAAGCTATCCTTATCTGAGAACAACCTTCACACTAAGTTCTCACAAATGTCTTTTTGCTTTTTAATCAGCTTATTGTTTAGCCGGTTCTGCATTTTTGAGAAGACGGGGAGTGGTGGCTGTCTCCAGCCCCTATCTTCTTTTGCAATGTTGCTGAATTTCTCGTTCCCCACTATTTCCTTGTTTACTTAACAGACCATTTTACAGAATTACATCAAGTTGGCATAATTTACCATCATGCTTTGCTTCTCAACCGTTTACCATTTTATACAGGCTTTAGGCTTTTAACACACATTGTCATATTATAGTTATTTAATAATGGTTTAAAATCTTAATAATGTTTACTAAATCCTACAGGTACGTTCCATCTTATAATCCCATGTAACAATAATGGAATCTGGGTGCAAAACAGTTCATGCTCTATTCATTTTTAGATATAAGTTTGTAGTTTCACAACTTGTCCAGTATAATAATGCAAGTGGTGAGCACATAGAAACATAGAAACATAGAAGATAGGAACAGGAGTAGGCCATTCGACCCCTCGAGCCCGCTCCGCCATTTAATGAGATCATGGCTGATCATCCAAATTCAGTACCCTGTACCTGCCTTCTCCCCATATCCCTTGATCCCTTTAGCCTTAAGAAATATATCCAACTCCTTCTTGAATATATTTAATGAACTGGCCTCCACCGCCCTCTGTGGCAGAGAATTCCACAGGTTCACCACTCTCTGGGTGAAGAAATTCCGCCTCATTTCAGTCATAAATGGCTTACCCCTTATCTTTAGACTATGACCCCTGGTTCTGGACTCCCCGACCATCGGAAACATCCTTCCTGCATCTAGTCTGTCCAGGCCTGACAGAATTTTATAGGTTTCGAAGAGATCCCCTCTCAATCTTCTAAACCCCAGTGAGTATAAGCCCAATCGACACAATCTCACCTGGGATGGCAGGAATGACGTATGAGGAATCAGCCTGGTGAATCTTTGTTGCACTCCTCCCATGGCAAGAACGTCCTTCCTCAGGTAAGGTGACCAAAACTGCACACAATACTCAAGGTGCGGTCTCACCAAGGCCCTGTACAACTGCAGCAAGACATCCTTGTTCCTGTATACGAACCCTCTCGCTACAAAGGCCAACATTCCATTTGCCTTCTTAACCACCTGCTGCACCTGCATGCTTACCTTCAGCGACTGGTGCACTGTTCTTTTTCTTTTGCTGTGATATTACAGATGGCCATAGAAATCAATTTGTTTAATTATGAAAGGTATTTGACAAAGGAGGAGAGAAGTCTGTTGATTCCACATCTGAATTTTGATTCTGATTCCCTTTTTCCATACATAGATATCTTAATAGTGCAATGACTCTTTAGACAAATTTAGATGTTATCTTTTGTAGCAACTGCTCCTGTACTTAGGCTAAATAGTCCAAGGTGGTATCTGATGTCAGAAGTGATCTAATCCAGTCAAATTTTTAAAAATTCCAAATTCTTTCAATGACATTTAGATTTGGAGGTGACAAATGCTAATATTTGTTCCAATTTGCTTCCTTTTTCTTCGCTCCTCTCCTGAGGCCAATGCTTTATTCTGGAGTAACAACAGAAAATGCTGGAAAAACTCAGCAGGTCAGGCAACATCCGTGGAGAGAAATTTGAGTTGACGTTTCGGGTCGAACCCTTTTTCAAAACTGGAAAGAAAAGAAACTAGATCGAAGGCAGGGCTGCGATCGGACAAAAGAATAAAAGAAACAAAAGAAGTAAAAGAGATTAGAAGCTAGACGAGATGGTAATAGGCTGAGATTAGGTGTAAAGTGTACTGGCAGGGCAAGAGATAGCTGCCAGGTGTGAGAGAGAAACAAAAGGAAAGGGGGGGGGGGAAAGGAGTGGAAAAATTACAAGAAAAAAATGAAATAGGGGCCGAGCTTATGATCTGAAATTGTTGAACTTGATATTGAGTCCGGAAGGCTGCAGAGTGCCTAATCGGAAGATGAGGTGCTGTTCCTTGAGTTTACATTGAGCTTCTGTGGAACAATACAAGAGGCCAAGGACGGTGAGGTCCGAGTGGGAATGGAGTGGTGAATTAAAATGACAGGCGACCGGAAGCTCGGGGTCACCCTTACGGACTGAATGGAGGTGTTCCGCAAAGCGGTCACCCAATCTGCGTTTGGTCTCCCCAATGTAGAGGAGACCGCATCGTGAGCAGCGAATACAGTATACTAGATTGCGAGAAGTACAAGTAAATCGCTGTTTCACCTGGAAGGGGTGTTTGGGGCCCTGGACAGTGGGAAGGGGGGAGGTATCGGGGCAGGTGTTACATCTCCTCCGCTTGCACGGGAATGTGCCAGGCGAAGGGGAAGGGCTGTTTGGGGTGATAGAGGAGTGGACTTGGGTATCTCGGAGGGAGCGGTCCCTGCGGAATGATGAAAGGGGAGGGGAGGGGAAGATACGTTTGGTGGTGGGATCACTTTGGAGGTAGCGGAAATGCCGGAGGATGATCCGTTGAATGTGGAGGCTGGTGGGGTGAAAGGTGAGGACAAGGGGAACCCTATCGTGGTTCCGGGAGGGAGGGGCAGGGGTGAGGGCAGAAGTGCGGGAGATAGAACTGACACGGTCGAGGGCAGTGTCAACCACGGTAGAGGGGAATCCTCGGTTGCGGAAAAAGGAAGACATGTCTGAAGCACTGGTGTGGAAGGTGGCATCGTCGGAGCAGATATGGCGGAGACGGAGAAACTGGGAGAATGGAATAGAGTCCTTACAAGAAGCGGGGTGGGAGGAAGTGTAGTCCAGGTAGCTGTGGGAGTCAGTGGGCTTGTAGTGAATATTGGTCGATAACTTATCCCCAGAGATGGAGACGGAGAAGTCGAGGAAGGGAAGGGAAGAGTCAGAGATGGACCATGTGAAGGTGAGGGAAGGGTGGAAATTGGAGGCAAAGTGAATGAAATTGTCAAGTTCGGGGCGAGAGCAGGAAACGGCACCGATACAGTCATCAATGTATCGGAAAAAGAGGTGAGGGAGGGGACCCGAGTAGGACTGGAACAAAGATTGTTCCACATAGCCCACGAAAAGGCAGGCATAGCTAGGACCCATGCGGGTACCCATGGCAACACCTTTGATTTGGAGGAAATGAGTGGAGTTAAAGGAGAAGTTGTTCAATGTGAGAACAAGTTCAGCCAGGCGGAGGAGGGTAGTGGTGGATGGGGACTGGTCGGGCCTCTGTTCAAGGAAGAAGCGGAGCGCCCTCAGGCCATCCGGGTGGGGGATGGAGGTGTAGAGGGATTGTATGTCCATGGTGAAAAGGAAGCGGTTGGGGCCAGGAAACTGGAAACTGTTAAAGTGTCGGAGGGCGTCCGAAGAGTCGCGGATGTAGGTGGGAAGAGACTGGACAAGGGGAGAAAAGATAGAGTCAAGATAGGAAGAGATAAGTTCCGTGGGGCAAGAACAGGCTGAAACGATGGGTCGACCAGGGCAGTCCTGTTTGTGGATCTTGGGAAGGAGGTAATTTATTCTGGAGTACAGTTCCACAGACACTGACAGCCTTCTGTACCTCACACAAGTAGCATCCCTTCATGCGTGCGTCTACACAATGAGTGTCGGTAGGCCATTGGAGTGTGAGGATGCTTCATAGACAACCATAAGCCTGTCCACAATGCCAGTAAAAGACAATTTCAGAATGGACATCAGGAAATACGTCTTCACACAGAGTGATCAACATGTGGAATAAACTTCTGAATAAACCCCTCGAATCATTTCAGAAACAATTGGATGGATGAACTAAGATGAGCCAAAAGGCCTTTGTCATCTGTCATTATCTTGTTATCTTGTGACCCCTACATGCACATTTGCAGGAGACAATTAGGAATGATCTTTATTGAATGGACATCAAAATCAGGTGGTTTCTATAACTGGCAGCCTATCAGTTTTATGTCTGGGAGACAATTTGAAAATGTACATAATTATTTATTATCCTTATCAATTTATTGAGACAATGTAAGATAACTAAAATATTCTTTCAGACTTTGACTTTAAAAGATATTTTACCTTTTCTTCCCATATTGGAAACACACTAAATACATCAACCCTCCCATTGATTCTCAAACTTGTGCTTTCAGTTTCTAAATTATGATGAGTGTGAATCAGTAGGGAAAACTGGCACTCAATAAACTAATATTACAACAACAGCTTACATTTATATAGCACATTTAATGTAGCAAAATGTCCCAAGGTGCTTTACAAGAGCGACATCAATAAAAACATTATTGACACTGAGTCACAGAAGGCGGTATCAGGAAAGATGACCAAAAGATTGGTCAAAAGGTAGGTTTTAAGGAGCATATTAAAGGAGGAGAGAGAGGCAGAGAGGTTTAGGGAGGGAATTCCAGAGCTTAGGGCCTCAGCAGCTGAAAGCACGGCCGCCAATGTTGGAGCGATTAAAATCAGGGGATGCGTAAGAGGCCAGAATTGGAGGAGCGCAGAGATCTCGAAGGCTTGTCGGGCTGGAGGAGGTTACAGAGATAGGGAGGGGCAAAGCCATGGAGGGATTGAAAACAAGGGTGAGGATTTTAAAATGGAGGTGTTGTCAGACCGGGAACAGTGTAGGTCAGCAAGCGCAGGAGTGATAGGTGAATGAGGATGTGAGCGAGTTATGATATGGTCAGCAGAGTTTTGGATGAACACAAGTTTATGTAGGGTGTGACATGAATCAGTCATTCATGAAAGAAAGTCTTATGAAATAATACTGAGCGGCCTATGGGTGGCGCTGTCCAGGGAGAGTATAAATACTCAGGCACAAGCCCAGCTTGCGCAGGACATTCTTAACAGGAACTAGTGAAGGACACAACTCGACCTCCATGTTGTAAAACAGTTGATTAAAGCTTTGTTTAACACTTAAACCAAGTGCCTAGTAGTTTTCTTACATCAGGGTGGAAGCTGGGAGGCCGGCCAGGAGTGCGTTGGAATAGTTAAGTCTAGAGGTAACAAAGGCATGGATGAGGGTTTCAGCAGCGGATGAACTGAGGCAGGGTCGGAGTCAGGTGATATTACAGAGGTGGAAATAGGCAGTCTTAGTTACACACTAAAGCAAGGTGCATATATGTAATTCTTACCATTTTATAACCAGTCCAAGATGTGGTACAAAACGACTTAATTTGAATTTGAAAATTTAATTTCTGACTGCGTTGTGGGCTTACTGTTGTAATATTACTTCTTCTATATAGGCTCAAGGACATTGAAACTATTAGTCATTTAATAGTAGGCTCATTATTTTTACCGTTGCAGATTTGAAATTATTAAACAGCTATAACCTGTGCTTCATCGGGTCGATGGAATTTTCTGTGATTGACAAAATCAGCTTATCCTGCTGTCTGAGGAACAGCTCATCTTTAAATTGAAAGAACACATGATCTTGTTCAGACCTGGAATTTCCTTTACTTGAACACTCAGCCTTGTGTCTGAATCTAAAATGTTGGGAAGCCATTACGAGCAAGTTCTGAGCATTCCACATTCGATCAGCAAGATTTTCATCTGTTATACTGATTACACATTATTTTAGCCACTTGCATGAATGTAGAGTCTTTTGACAGTAGGATCGAGCTGGAAAATGGAGGAAAGAGCTTGGTGATCAGGGTCTTAATTCTCCTCCCATTGATAGGTTTGCGATGGCGTGACCGTAGCGTGGTCTGATGTGAAACCGGCCAGAACACTCATTATCAATGAAACGGTTCTAGAGGCCAAAAGACCTCCTTCATTGGCTTGCCGGCACTAGAAGGGAGGGAAATACAGTCCTGGTGCAGCCCTTTATAAGACTGCATCCACTGAACCAACAACCAGAATTTGTATTTATATAGCACCTTTAACATAGTAAAACATTCCAAGGTGCTTCATAGGAGCATTATAAAACAAAATTTGACACCGAGCCTGATGAGGAGATATTGGGGCAGAAGAGGTAGGTTTTAAGGAGCTTCCTAAAGGAGGAAAGAGAGGTGCAGAGGATTAGGGAGGGAATTCCAGAGCTTAGGGCCTTGGCAGCTGAAGGCACAGTCGCCAATGGTGGAGCGATTAAAATCAGGGATGCTCAAGAGGCCAGAATTGGAGGAGTGCAGATATCTCGGGGGGGGGGGGGTTTGTGGGACTGGAGGAGATTAGAGAGATAGGGTGGGGCGAGGCCATGGAGGGATTTGAAAACAAGGACGAGAATTTTAAAATCGAGGCATTGCTTCACCGGGAGACAATGTAGGTCAGCGAGCACAGGGGTGATGGGTGAACGGGACTTGGTATGAGTTAGGACATGGGCAGCAAAGTTTTGGATGACCTCAAGTTCACAGAGGGTAGAACGTGGGAAGCCGACCAGGAGTGCATTGGAATAGTCAAGTCTAGAGGTAACAAAGGCATGGATGAGGGTTTCAGCAGCAGGGCAACATCACTTTTCAGCAAGGTGGCAGAAGGAGCAGTAGTCTTGGGGGTATCAGAAGTTGGCCCTCAGATTTTCTGATGCCTCCATGGAGGCGCTACTGATAGAATTGAGGGCTAGGAGGGACAATCTGATGAGCATTGAGATCAGGAAGTCCCATAAGAGAGTGCTGCAGGCTGTCTGGAGTATTTAGTGGCAGAGGCAGTCAGTGCAACCTCTATTACCCCAAGAACTGCCACACAGCACAGGAAGAGGTTTAGTGACCTCACAAGGGTGGACAAGGCTCTGGTGCCAATGCGTATCCTCTACCACCCACAGTTTTTACGCACTGATGTAAAAAAACTACTAGGCACTTGGTCTAAGCATTAAACAAAGCTTTAATCAACTGTTTTACAACATGGAGGTCTAGTTGTGTCCTTCACTAGTTCCTGTTAAGAATGTCCTGTGCAAGCTGGGCCCGTGCCCGAGTATTTATACTCTCCCTGGACAGCGCCACCTGTAGGCCGCTCAGTATTATTTCATAAGTCTTTCTTTCAGGAATGACTGATTCATGTCATGCACCTCCTTATCTATCACAGACTTTCTTACTCAGCACCTGGTTGTCAGGGAAACTCACTTCTACAAAGTTCAATCTCTTCAAACCCTCAAGCACCTTCTTTGCTCAAAATGATTCTCTCAATTCTTTGCCTGCCACAAAAGCCTTTGTTACTCTTTAAAAACACTGCATTTAAAGGGAAAATACAACTTCACCTCTTATAATTATGGCATGCACGACCCCATATTGGAGACGTCTCACTGACACTCACTGTAATATTTTCTTTTCTCCCTCCAAAGGAAAACATAACGTACAGCCAGCACCACAGGAAAAAAGGAACTTACATTTATATAGCACCTTTCACAACCTCAGGATGTCCCAAAGCGCTTCACAGCCAATAAGTACTTTTGAAGCGTAATCACTGTTGTAATGTAGGAAACTGCCGCAGCTAATTTATGCACAGCAAGGTCCCACAAACAGCAATGACACAAATGACCAGATAATCTATTTCTTGGTGGTGCTGGTTGAGGGCCAGGACACTGGAAGTACTCCCCTGCTCGTTTTCGAATAGTGCCACAGGATCTATTACATTTACCTGAGAGGGCAGACGGGGCCTTCTTTTCAGGCCTCATCTGAAGGACGCTAAACTTTAAAATGAAATAAATCTTCATTTTATTTTATGCTGGCAAAGGAGGAGGCAGAAAAAGAGGAAGGAATACTTTAAACAAAGAGTTTTTATTCATTAGAGAAGCAGCGAAGATGTGAGTGAGTGATTAAGTAGAATTTGTAGGCATGAGCCTCACGGAGGATTAGTCAACGTCCTGCTTGTACTTAAAAAAAAAATTGGTTTGAGCATACAACATATAATTAGTGCCAATCTTAGTGGAGTAATTAACAATATGTGCACATATCCCAAGGTGCCGAGTCTGTTCTTTTCTCTGTAACACAAGTCATATGCAGTTGACAACCAGTCATCTGTTTTATAAATAGCAAGATGAGCTTATTTTAAACTGCCAATCGGAAACTACAACAAACAGAAAAGCAGAGTCGATTGTGGCCAAATGAAACAATGTGTAAAATGCGGTGCCTCTTTTTCGATTTGCAAGCCTTATTTTTCCGCAATATATTGGTTGCCACTGAAGATACCCTCCGTGGGTAGCTGCCACTACTTAGAAAAGTTTGTCGGGTATCCGCAGAATGAGACCGATTTTTGAATGGAAAGTATTTTTTCCAATATGTTTAATGCTAGTTTCGTTCCCATTGACTGATCTTTACATGCCTTTCTTTCTCTTTTTTAAAATTGAGAAGCAAAGGTGAGAAGTTCATTGTTCGGCCTAGCAGCAAGGTCGAAAAGAGTGAACAAGAAGACGAGGTAAATTAGAAAGTGCCGATTGGGTGACTGGCTCTAAAGATTTCTGGAGCAAGGAAAGACTGAAGGAGATTGGGCAAAGAGGGGAAGATGACATAAACTCATGGAAGCCTTTAAGGCTCAAAAGTCCCAATAGGCTGAAGAAAACATGAGTGAAAGACCTGCTTCCAGGATTGGCTGACTACAGATAAGGATCCCTTTAAATCGCAATTGCAATGGCCACCTCCCAACCTGTGCCGCTCATGGTTTGTGGGCACGTTGAAAAGGTAGCAATGGCAGCACTGATTGACATGAAAATGGCAGTGGGGCTCCTGACAATGTTGGTATATTCCTGCTTGAATATGTTTCCGGTGGGAATGTGGGCTGTTAAAATCGAAGTGCCACTAAAAATTAGAGCAGGTGGATCTCTAGTAAGTTGTCATTTTTTGCTCCTGATGTTTGCCTTGTTACTGTCCCGTTTAGAAGTGTAAACGCGACAGCAGTGAGACAAAAACTGTCCCCAATTATTCCAGGGAATGAGTTTCTTTTTATTGTTGAAATAATGAGAAATTGAGGGAAGAAATGAGAGGCAGGGAGAGAAGGAGATGGACGAGAGACTAAATGAGAAAGGGGCACGGTGAAAGGGATTGAGATAGATGGAGGGAAGCAGAGAGAAGCCAAGGGAGAGAAAATGAAAGGCAGAAAGTGTGAATAAGAGAGAGAGTCAGGGACAGAGGGGAAAAGAGAAAGACGGAGGTGTTTTGTTTTCTTTTTGGGTTCAATAAAGACTCATTTCTGAAAGAGAATGTTGTTTAATCTAAAGTCTTGTTCAAGACTTTCTACAGCTTTTTACAGAACACACTATGCTGTGATGCATCTAGAAAGAAACTGAAAGTAAAACTCCTCTGGACTGCTTGTCTCTCACATGACCTCTGCTGGTCAGGCACAAGTAATCAAAAACACAGACAAATATGCTGTAAGGCATAAGTAATCAAACACAGACAAATATCATCACTATTTGCTGATATCATTACATCTCCCTTTCTTAAAACAAAAGTATTTTACTTTTAACTAACAACATTTAATGAACTTACATTATCATTATCATGATCAAGGTTTTTTACCCTTGCTTTGTGTGTTCACATGAAATATGTCAATACACTAGAACTTGAAGAAAGAATAAGATAACATTACTTCCTTCTTTAACAATAGTCCTTAAATTTGCTCAATGAGTCTCTCAGGAGGCTTCACGTGTCTTGAGGATTTTCTGATTAATTGTCCTTGAATCTGAGTTGTTGCCTCAGATGATTGGTTCTCAGATGTGTGATCAGGTTGTTCACCAGTATCAGTCTCTTGACCTGCTGTGGCTGGTCCCATGAGAAGATCTCGACGATTTCTTCTCAGAACAGCACCCTCATCTGTCTGAATGGTGTATGATCTTGGTTGAACTTCACTCAGGACAGTTCCCTTCTGAGTCCATGTGTTTGTTTTGTCTTTCAACCTTACTTGGTCACCAGTGTGGAGTTCAGGTAGGTTTTGTGTTCCTCTGTCATAGTAGTACTTTTGCTTTTCTTTCTGTTGCTCTTTGAACTTCCTCACTTTCTCCCCCTCTTTTGTTTTCAGGAGGTTCTCCGGGATGGGTAGGTTTGACCTTAGCCGACGTCCCATCAGGAGTTGGGCTGGTGACATACCACACTCGAGCGGCGTTGTGCGGTATACAAGCATGCTTTGGTAGAAGTCAGTTCCACTGTCTTTTGCCTTGTACATCAGTCTTTTCACTGTGTGGACCGATTTTTCCACTAGTCCATTGGACTGTGGATAGTGAGGACTTGACGTTGTGAGGACAAAGTCCCACTCTTTGGCAAAGTGTCGGAAATTTGCATTGTTAAACTGGGGTCCGTTGTCTGTGAAGACCTCGCTTGCCACGCCATGTCTGGAGAATATGGCTTTCATACTTCTTATCACAGCTTCTGCAGTGGTGGTGTACAGTCTACAAACCTCTGGATACAGGGAGTAATAGTCTGTGATGACAAGATAGTCCTTCCCTTGACATACGAATAGGTCAGCGCCTACCTTCTGGTAAGGTCTGTCTGGTGCTGGGTGTGGCTTTAGTGGTTCTACCGGATTGCTTGCTTGATATTTCAGGCATATTGTGCAGTTTGACACCTCATTTGTCACATCTTGGTTGATTCGTGGCCAGTACATCACCTCTCGTGCTCTTTTCTTACACTTTTCGATTCCCAGATGTCCTCCATGGATCCTTTTTAGCATCTCTTTTCTCAGACTCTTTGGGATAACTATTTTACTTCCTTTGTAGATGATGTCTTCGACCACTGATAGTTCCGCCCTGCAGTTCCAGTACTCTGCTATATCAGGTGAGCAGTCTTGCTTCATGTTGGGCCATCCATCCAAGATGCTTTTTCTCAGTCGTCTCATTGTTTCATCTTTGTTTGTCTCAGTCTTTATGAGCTCCATTTTTGCATCTGCTATGGGCAGTGCACTTGTGATCATGTCCACGTAGGCGTTCACTTTTTCATCCATTGTGGTGTTTGCGGGCTCACTTGGGTCAACAGCTCTGGACAACGTGTCTGCTGTATACATCAGCTTACCCGGTGTGTACGCAACATTCAGTTCATCATAGACTGTCTCTCTTTCACTTTCCACAACGAGGACTCTCTTTACCAGGTTCAGTCTCTCACAGGCTTTTAAACCTAGTATGGCTTGCACATCCTTTGGCACCACGATTAATGCTAGCGTGTGCTCTCTGTCCTTGTGTGTTACTTTGACAATGCATTTTCCTTTCACTGGTATATCAGTACCTGAGTATCCGGTCACTTTCACTTGTATTCCATGTAACTTTGGTCTGGGTCTAATTCTCTTAAAATCGGTCTCTGATATCACATTAACTTGTGCTCCAGTATCCAATTTAAATGGAATGTGTATGTCGTTCACTTTTAGTGTCAACATCCAGTCTCTTTCTTCTCTTTTGTTTTCAGACACAACATCTACATAGAATTCCTCTATGTCGCTTTCATCTACTGCATGGACCTTGCTTTGTTGCACTTGGTTCTTGCAGCAACGGGCATAATGGTTGTTTTTGTTGCACCTATTGCATGTTTTACCATATGCTGGACACTTTCTTGGTGGATGCTGTATACCGCATCGACTACATGACTTCCGATTGTCTCTTTCATTTTCGTTTGCTGGCCACGTCTCTTTTTTCACATTGGCGCTCTCTTTGTTAAACAGTTTGTATCCGTTCTTTCGCACTGCATCCACGTTGCAGCTACTGTCACTGAACAGCTCCTTTGCCTGCAACTTCACAGTCTCTGTAACCCTACACAGTGCTATGGCTTTTCCCAGGTTAGATCTTGCTCTCTTAGCAGTCTTTCCCTTAGACCATTATCTCGAATACCACACACCAGTCTGTCTTTTATCAGCGAGTCTGTGAGTCCCCCAAATTCACACGATTTGCTCCGGTTTCTCAGTTCAGTCACATACTGATCAATAGTCTCGCCGATTTTCTGTACACATGTGAAAAATTTGTGCCTCTCAAAGGTCACGTTGCGTTTAGGTATGCAGTAGGCCTCAAACTGTTCCATTATTTTATGTAGCTTCATTTTGTCTCCATCAACATCAAATATGAAATTATTATACACCTCCAGCGCTGCATCACCCACGACATGTAAGAACAGTGACGATTTCTGTTTATTACTTTTCTTGTCAGCTCTGATTGCCGCTAAATACAACTCAAAACGTTGTTTGAACCTTCTCCAATGTTCAGCCACATTACCTGACAATTGAAGCGTCGCCGGTGGGAGTAAACCTTCCATTTTTTCACTTCGTTAGCTATTCTCTAATGGTAAGCAACGATGTTCTCTTCTGGCTTGCTAATATGTGGAGAGCTGATTTCGCTTTCTTGCCACAACTGCTTTCACTGTCCCATCAAGTTGCTAACTTCAGATTTTTTCTCTTTCAGCCTCTTCTGACATCATGTTTTGTTTTCTTTTTGGGTTCAATAAAGACTCATTTCTGAAAGAGAATGTTGTTTAATCTAAAGTCTTGTTCAAGACTTTCTACAGCTTTTTACAGAACACACTATGCTGTGATGCATCTAGAAAGAAACTGAAAGTAAAACTCCTCTGGACTGCTTGTCTCTCACATGACCTCTGCTGGTCAGGCACAAGTAATCAAAAACACAGACAAATATGCTGTAAGGCATAAGTAATCAAACACAGACAAATATCATCACTATTTGCTGATATCATTACAGGAGGAAATTAAGGAACGAGGGGCAAAGTGAAAATGAATGAGAGAGAAAGAAGCACACACACAAAGAGAGAATGAATTGGAGAGAGGGATGGAGAGAGTGAGAGAAAGAAGGAATGAGAGGCAAGCAAAGGGAAATGAGAGACAAGAACAATGCGAATGAGAGCGTGGAGAGTAAAGGGAATAGAGGGAATGAGAGAAAGACAGATTGAGAGTGAATGAAAGTCAAGAAGAGAGGAAATGAGAAAAAGACAACAGGGAATGAAAGAGAGTGAGGGATTGAGTAAGGAGGAAATAGATAGTGTGAGAAAGGAATTAAAGAGGGAATGTTAAAATGAGAAAGAATGAGAAAAAAGGAGGAATGAGGAGAAACCAAAAGATATAGGGCAAAAAATTGAGTCGTGCCCCCTTTGGGGTGCTATCTTCGCCGGGGCGTTACTTTTAGCGCCCCGGAAAAATTAGCGCCCCTGTGACCGAAATTGAGTGGTAGTGTCACAAGAGGGAACTGGGGCACTACTGGAAGCGCCCCGCCTCCCTCTTGGGGCGCTGCGAGGGAATATCACGGCGCTACATGTCGCAGTGCCACACGCCATTGCAGGTCTTCCTCCCCTTCTTAAAGGAAAGGGGCCTTGCGCAGTGCAACCCGGGGCCCAGCTGGGCTCCCGGGGATCGGGAGTGCCGGCAAAAGAGCCCGGCACTCAAGAGAAGTGCCGGGATCATGGAGCGCACCCAGCACTCCGCGGGGGGGTGGGTAAGGAGGCGGGGACGGCAGCGGAGGCAGGTGCTGGCAGGCGGCCAGCAACAAAAATGGCCGCCCGGCACCTCGCCTTTAAATAGCGCCGCCCCGGCCGCAGGTAGGCCCCCCTGACCCTGTTGGACATAGCGTCCGGTGGTAAGTCAGGGGGCGCTACCAAAGATCGCGGCCGGGGCACTAACGGGAGGCGCAAAGATACCAAAATTTTTCCCCCATAGTGTGAGAGACAGAGAATGATAGAGAAGGGAAAAGGGTGAATAAGAGTGGGAGAAAGAAGCAAGAAATAGAGAAGGAATGAGATATAGGCATGGCAGGGTACAATCCAGAATTCAAGTAAATAGTTGGAAACATAGTGTTGTGTATGTGCCTTTAAGAGAAGAACTGATTCTATACTGCAGTACCGGCAGTGACCACCCTTGTATATAAAGCCATAGCAGGCTTCTGTATTTCAGTCTTGAATTACTCTCTGTTCAGTAAATACCTGTTTTATTGTTCTCCTGCAGTCTGAGTATTATTGATCCTCGGACACTACACTGGCGACGGGCAGGTTTGAACTCACCTGCAGTACTGCATCACCTCACGGGGATCTTTTCCCTGAAGAGAAGCTTCTTGGAGGTCGAAGTCAGAACGGTGGGCGTTGACCACGGGCAACCGCCCAGGGATCCATCGGAGAGTTGCAGGGGAGGCTGTGGAGAGCTGGGCCTGGCTCCCCAGTCGAGGTGTTCCAGCAAGTCGTGCTGGTAGCAGGTAGTGCGCTGACCCTTCCAGACTGCGGTGGGCTCGGGCTCGATTGAGCGGCTCTGCAAAGGGGCCGTGCAGCGTCGTCGGGAGGAAAAGAGAGAGAGAGAGGGTGGAGCGCACAGGGCGCGGTCGGTGCTCAAGAACAGGGCAGAGTGGAGAGGATAGAACGTGGGGAAGGAAAAGTGAGACGCGCCGAATCCGCGGGTAGCCGCCATTACCCTGTAGAATGCTAGGAGCAGCGTGGCAGCAAGGGGAAGAAGGAAAAGCGCGGGAGGCGCCAGTTTATTCCATTGGGGAAGAAGGAAAAGCGCGGGAGGCGCCATTTTAATCCATTGGGGAAGAAGAAAAAGCGCGGGAGGCACCATTTTAAATCACCCAAGATGCCGAAAAGTGGCAGTATCACTGCTTTCGACAACAAGGTAGAAGGCTGGACCACGTATGTGGAAAGAATTGAAGTGTACTGCGAGGCAAATGAGGTGGCCGATGGAAAGAAGGCGTCGGTATTATTAAATTTGATGGGCGCGAGAACGTACGGCCTATTGCGGAATTTAATTACCCCAGCTAAACCAATGGAGAAAAGTTTTGAGGAGATTGTTAATATCTTACAGGAACACTGAAATAAAGAATAGATTTGCCTTCCAAAGTTAGGCTTTATTAACTTTAAAATTAGCAGCATATCTTTCTACATCCAGTCCCAACTAAGGCTAGAAAAGGACTGAATTTAAGGTAGCCACAACACATCATGTGATCATCAACTACCAATGAGATTACAACACATATCCCAAGGCAGTTAACAAACAACGAATCATAATACTTTTACTAATCAAGGAATAATCACCACAAACACCTAAACCCTACACCGCTGCTGATAGCAGAAAGATTCAAGTTCCATAAAAGAAACCAGCACAAAGATGAGAGCAATGCTGACTATCTTACGGAACTACGCAAGTTATCGAAGCACTGCCAGTTCGGAGCAGGACTGGCAGACACCTTGCGGGATAAGTTTGTCTGTGGGCTCCAGAGTGAAGGGACCCAGTGATATACCTATCAATTCATCCAATGAAAAGCGACGAGTTAAGAAAGTAACTATAGGTTTTTATTGGCTAAATAACAGAGCCCACCCTCGTGGGTGATCGGATCCAACAAGGAGGAATACCAGCCAGTCGACCACCTTTATACCTGGGCAGGTAGGTGGAGCCATGGGCGGAGTCAGCAGTGTTCAGCCCAAGTATAACAGCGTGACAAGAGGCGACCTCGTATAGTGATACAACAGTGTGAACAGTGATAACGATCTAACAGTGATAACTATAGTGTAACGATAGTGAACGACAAAAGTGGTTTACCACATTCACCCCTTGTTTAGATTTGAGTCCGGCGGGGTGAAGTGTACTACCAGTTCTGGTAAGTCAGTCTGTCCGGAGGCCTCGTAAGCCTTTCTGATCGTCACAGCGGCGGTGTTGCATTCTCCGGTGTTGATGCTGGTGTCTGCGTGGTCGGCGAAGGCTCGTGGGGTTCCGGCGTGCCGTCTACCTGAGCTGGAATTGGGGGGGGGTGGGGGGGGTAAAGGTGGTGTCTCCGGAATGCCCGAGGGTGCGAGGTCCCGTTAGGAGACTGTGTCCTCCCGCCCGTCTGGGTAAGCCACATAGGCGTACTGGGGGTTGGCGTGCAGGAGGTTCGCCTTCTCGACCAGGGGGTCCGTTTTATGGGCCCTCACGTGCTTTCGCAGCAGGACGGGCCCCGGGGAGGTCAACCAGGTTGGTAGTGTGGTTCCCGTAGTCGACTTTCTGGGGAAAACAAACATTCGTTCATGGGGGGTGGCGTTAATGGCAGTGCAGAGTAGTGACCGGATGGAATGCAGCGCTGCCGGGAGGACTTCCTGCCAGCGGGAGGTTGGGAGGCCCTTAGACTTTAAGGCTAAGAGGACGGCCTTCCATACCGTCGCGTTCTCTCTTTCCACCTGGCCGTTCCCTCGGGGGTTGTAGCTGGTGGTCCTGCTTGCAGCAATACCTCTCGCTAGTAGGAACTGACGGAGTTCCTCGCTCATGAAGGAGGAGCCCCGGTCACTATGTATGTAGTTTGGGAACCCGAACAAGGCGAAGAGGTCGTTCAGGCATTTAATGACCGTGGTACTGGTCATGTCTGGGCAGGGGAAGGCAAAGGGGAAATGGGAGTACTCATCAACGATGTTGAGGAAGTACACATTACGGTCAGAGGACGGGAGGGGCCCCTTAAAGTCGATGCTCAGGCGCTCGAAGGGGCGGGTGGCCTTGATCAGGCTTGCTCTGTCCGGCCTAAAGAAGTGCAGTTTGCACTCGGCACAGGTCTGGCAGTTCCTGGTCATGGTCCTGACCTCCTCGATGGAGTATGGCAGGTTGCGGGCCTTAATGAAGTGGTAAAGTCTGGTGACCCCGGGGTGGCAGAGGTCGTTGTGGAGGGTCTGAAGTCTATCACTTTGCGCGCTGGCGCATGTAATTCGTGACAGAGCATCAGGGGGATCGTTCAGCTTACCTGGCCGGTACAAGATATCATAATCATAGGTGGATAGTTCGATTCTCCACCTCAATATCTTGTCATTCTTGATTTTGCCCCTCAGCTTGTTATTAAACATAAAAGCGACCGAACGCTGGTCGGTGAGGAGGGTAAATCGTTTGCCTGCCAGGTAATGCCTCCAGCGTCGTACCGCCTCCACAATCGCTTGGGCCTCCTTCTCGACCGACGAGTGTCGGATCTCAGGGCCCTGTAGGGTCCTTGAGAAGAAGGCCACTGGTCTCCCCTCCTGGTTAAGGGTAGCGGCTAGGGCGAAGTCGGATGCATCGCTCTCCACTTGGAAGGGGATGGACTCGTCCACTGCGTGCATTGTGGCCTTGGCGATGTCTCCCTTAATGAGGGAGAAGGCTGCGCACGCTTCCTCCGTAAGGGGGAAGGATGTGGACTTCATGAGGGGTCTGGCTTTGTCTGCATAATTGGGCACCCATTGGGCATAGTAGGCGAAGAGCCCCAGGGTTCTCTTCAGAGCCTTTGGACAGTGGGGGAGGGGTAGCTCCATGAGGGGACGCATTCTTTCGGGGTCGGGGCTGATGACTCCGTTCTCTACTACACAGCCGAGGATGGCAAGGCGCGAGGTGTTAAACACACATTTATCCTTATTGTAGGTGAGGTTCAGCCGTTGGGCCGTACGGAGGAATCTCTCCAGATTAACGTCATGGTCCTGCCTGTCGCGGCCGCAGATGGTGACGTTATCTAGGTAGGGGAACGTGGCGTGCAGCCCGTTCTGGTCAACCATCCGGTCCATCTCCCTTTGGAAGACCGAAACCCCATTGGTGACGCCGAAGGGAACCCTAAGGAAGTGGTAGAGGCGGCCATTCGCCTCGAAGGCGGTATACTGGCGGTCCTCAGGGCGGATAGGGAGTTGGTGGTAGGCCGACTTAAGGTCGATGGTAGAGAATACTCGGTATTGTGCGATCTGATTGACCATATCAGATATGCGGGGAAGGGGTTATGCGTCCAGCTGGGTGTACCTGTTTATGGTCTGGCTGTAGTCGATGACCAGGCGGTTCTTATTGCCCGTCTTAACTACCACGACCTGGGCACGCCAGGGGCTGGTGCTCCCTTTGATGATGCCCTCCTTCAGGAGACGCTGCACCTCAGAGCTAATGAAAGCTCTGTCCCCGGCGCTGTACCGCCTGCTCTTGGTCGTGACGGGTTTGCAGTTGGGGGTGAGGTTAGCGAACAGGGAAGGTGGCGGGACTTTGAGGGTGGATAGGCCGCAGGTGTTACGCGGTGGGCAGTTTAGAATCTGTTGGTTGTCGACTGTGAGTGGGGGGAGGGGTCCGCCGTATGCTAGCGTGACGCTTTGGAGGTGGGATTGGAAGTCTAGCCCTAGTAGGACGGCGGCGCATAGCTGGGGGAGGACGAGGAGTTTAAAATTTCTGTACTCCGTACCCTTAACCGATAGGGTCACAACACAGTAGCCGCTGATGTCTGTGGCGTGGGATCTCGTTGCCATCGAGATCCGGTTGCGTGTTGGCAGGACAGGGAGGGAGTAGTGGCTCACCGTGTCTAGGTGGATGAAACTCTCCGTGCTTCCGCTGTCGAACAGGCAGGTCGTGGCGTGGCCGTTTACTCTGATGTCCATCATTGACTTGGACAGGTGATGCGGGCGGGCTTGGTCCAGTGAGACGGAGGCTAGTGTATAGCTGAGCGAGTTGCTGTAGTCTGCGGGTGAGGCGGTAGTCGGGTCTAGAGGCACGGTGGCGGTCGAGCGTGGTGGGTAAAATGGCGTCTCCCACGAGGTTGGACAAAATGGCGGAGAAGATGGCTGCCCCCGTAACTCACATGAGGCACTGCTGGTGTCGGTTGCCTGTATCAAAGATGGCCGCCCCCATGACTCACATGTGGGGATGCTGGCCTCTGTTGCCTTGAAGGAAGATGGCCGCCCCCACAGCTCGCATGAGGCACTGCTGGCCTCTGATGATCCACCTCTGCAGGCCTTAGCGAAGTGGCCTTTCTTCATGCAGTTTGAGCAGGTAGAGTTCCTGGCTGGGCAGCGCGACCTCGGGTGTTTCGCCTGGCCGCAGAAGAAGCAGCCGGCGGCCCGATCGCGGGGGTCCGATGTCGGAGCCGGTACCGGGGGTGGCGGTCTCGATCGGGTCCGGGACGCCGACGCTGAGGTAGGTCCCAGGGGGGTTGCTGCGGGGGGTATCGCGGTCGGGGTCGGTCCCAAGTCCCAGGGTCGCGAGTTACAGTACCTTGAGTATGCCTCGAGGTCCCGATGGGCCACTTCTAGAGAGAGAGCGAGGGCTGCAGCTTTGTCCAGGTCGAGGTCCCTTGCTTCCAGTAGTCTTTGCCGTGAGTAGTCGGACCGCAGGCCTTTCACGAAGGCATCGCGGACATTGTCTTCAGTATTTTCTGCCGCCGTTACCGCTTTAAAGTTACAGTCTCTGCCGAGTGCTTGTAGCACCCGTAAAAATTCCTCCACGGGCTCTCCTGGCTGTTGCGGGCGGGATCTTAGGAGGTGTCTGGCATACATGGAATTTACCGGGGTTTGGTACTGTCTTTTCAGCCGGTTGATGGCGTCCTCGTATGTTTTAAGGTCCCGGATGAGTGCGAATACTTTAGGGCTCACTTGGGCGTTCAGAACTCTTAGCATGGATTTCTGAGGCACGCCAGATTTTCCCAGGTAGGCTTCGAAGCAGCTCAGCCAGTGTTCGAAGTCGAGGGCTGAGTTTGCTGCCTGTGGGTTTAGGTCCAGGTACGGTGGTCTGAGGGCTCGCAGCCAGGCCGGCTGCTGTGGCTGTTGTAGCTGGGCGTCTGGCTGGTCGCTTGGCTGGTCGTTTGGCTGGTCGTTTGACTGCTCAAGTGTCGACATTTTAAAATTTAGCCAATAAAATTGATATACCTATCAATTCATCCAATGAAAAGCGATGAGTTAAGAAAGTAACTATAGGTTTTTATTGGCTAAATAACAGAGCCCACCCTCGTGGGTGATCGGATCCAACAAGGAGGAATACCAGCCAGTCGACCACCTTTATACCTGGGCAGGTAGGTGGAGCCATGGGCGGAGTCAGCAGTGTTCAGCCCAGGTATAACAGCGTGACAAGAGGCGACCTCGTATAGTGATACAACAGTGTGAACAGTGATAACGATCTAACAGTGATAACTATAGTGTAACGATAGTGAATGACAAAAGTGGTTTACCACACCCAGAAACGACTACTTTCAGAAAAGGACCTGATGCTAGAACAGGCTTTCAGCGTGGCAGTATCCTACGAAGCAGCAGCACGGGGAGCTGCGGAAATACAACAGAAACCACAGGAATACAGCGCTAACGAAATGGCGTATGGAGCAGAAAAGTGCTATCGCTGCAGCAGAACAACCCATGATCAGAAGGACTGCTGGGTTAAGGACAAAGTGTGCAGGCAATGTGGGAAAATGGGACACATAGCAAGAGTCTGCAGGTCGGGAAAGAAAACCAACACTACAAGAACTACTAAGGAAGAGTACAAGGGTACGAAACAGCATGGAAACGCTGATGGGCTGTCGCGCCTACCGTTGCCTACGGTAGAGGAAGCACCTGCAGTGGACCCTGTTGAGATATTCCATGCGACCATAGTCGAATGTCTACCTGTTACAAACTCAAGTATAGAGAAGGAAACCCGAAATGACCCGACACTCTCTCGTGTCTATGATTTGACGGTGAAGGGATGGCCAGCACATGGCGACTCACTGTTGCCAAGCATTCTCGCCAAGGAGAGAACAGCTGTCAGTGTGCCGGGGGACCTTGATGTGTGGATCCCGAGTGGTAATTCCACCCAAGTTGAGAGATAGAGTGCTCAATGAGCTTCATGAGGGTCATCTGGGAGGGGTAAAAATGAACAGCCTAGCCAGGGCGTTTGTGTGGTGGCCGGGAATCGATAAAGAAATCGAGGATATGACCAAGAGATGCACAGGATGCCAGAAGGTCCAAAACGCTCCACCACAGGCCCCGCTACATCCATGGGAGTGGCCCTCATCTCCATGGCAACGGGTACACATTGATTTTGCTGGTCCATTTATGGACTCAATGTTCCTAATCGCTGTGGACGCCCATTCGAAATGGCCAGAGGTCATCAAAATGTCCTCCACCACCACGGAGAAAACTATTGCAGTCCTACGGACCATCTTCGCCAGGAATGGCTTGCCAGAACAGATTTGATCCGACAATGGGCCACAGTTTGTGTCAGAGGATTTCCGGAGGTTTCTGAGGAATAATGGGGTGAAGCATTACACATCTGCCCCATATCATCCAGCCACAAATGGATTGGCTGAGAGGTTTGTTCAGACCTTTAAAAAGGCCATAAAGGCAATGCATAATGACGACATACCACTACAACACAAGGTGGATAATTTCTTGTTTGCTTACCGGAATGCGACACATGCAGTCACCAACCAAGCTCCAGCCATAATGTTCTTCAACCGAAGGCTAAGATGTCGCCTGGATTTGGTCAAACCAAACATAAGATGAGATGTTGATGATAAGCAATTCCAGCACATAAATGAGAAGCCAACCAGGAGCTTCAAGATAGGGCAACCAGTCTTGGCCCACGACTACCGAACAGAAAAATGGCAGCCAGGAACGATATGCACACAGCAGGGACCACTAATGTACACAGTGGACGTTGGAGAGAGCATCGTGAGACGCCATGCTGACCAGATTCTAGAGTCACAGGAACAAGCAAAACCCATACCACGAGCAGGTGCACCTGGTAATCAACCCGAAGTACAGATTGCGTCTACCTCAGAAGCAGTGGTATTGGAAGCTGACGAACCAACCAATGACAATGAGCCAGAATCAACTCCGCCGCAAGAACAGGATACTCGAGAAAGGCGCTATCCAGTCAGGATCAGGAAGCCTCCTCAAAGACTGAACTTATAAATGATTATTTCAGTTGATGTATATAGTACAGAGAAAATTGTAATTGTAATTAGTTATTGTTTAGTTGTTAAATGAATGTTATGTACTGTTTATCTAAAAGGGGAGGAATTGTTGTGTATGTGCCTTTAAGAGAAGAACTGATTCTATACTGCAGTACCGGCAGTGACCACCCATGTATATAAAGCCATAGCAGGCTTCTGTATTTCAGTCTTGAATTACTCTCTGTTCAGTAAATACCTGTTTTATTGTTCTCCTGCAGTATGAGTATTATTGATCCTTGGACACTACACATAGCACGCCAAATCTTTCCTCAGCGGTCCAGGTTTCAAAATTACGTACTCAGTTTATTTAAATTACAGTGAGAATATCAGTGAGCACACTAGTACTGTACAAAGTAAATTTGCTGATCTCACACTCGCAGCAAGGAGCTGCACTCAAAGGGAGCACAAACCAGAAATAGGGCTACAACACAGTAGTGCTAACCTGCATTTCCTTCGAGCATGCTCCCCATGAGGGGCAAAGGATGGGTGAATAATTCTGAACATTTAAAACACCTGCCTTTTGTCACTGTACAATTTCTTGTTCCAGCTCTTGACCTTTGAGATGCTGTCCGCCCATCAATAGGAAGAATTTTGCATAATGAAATAAGTATGAGCACAAAATGATAATTTGTAAGTATCATGCATTGGCCAGACAGCGACACTAAATAGGGAGAAAATGATCCATTTCCCACATCTCCTATTTGAAAAGGATGCATAACATTAATTTTGTAAGCTTGACTTAACATATTTTAAACTTATTCCAGCTGCTTGAAGTTTTAACACTTAGTAAAATTTACAGAGATTCGGTCATATGAGTAGTCATGCATTTATCAATTGGCTTTTCTTATTTATACCTGCAGCTGAACAATTTTAGTGTTTGAAGTGTTAACTATTCAGTGAGACCTACGCAGAAAGCACAGGGGTCTGGTTCCAAGTAAACAATTAGTTTTCCACTGAAGCATTACTGATGCTTTAATGAAATGAGCAAACAAGCAGTCAAATCTGTTGAAATCATTTGCTATCATTTCATTTTGATGTGAGGCTGTTTGAAACAGCCTTATGGTGCCATGGGATTATGCATGCAGCAATATATAGTCCTCGGGCAAATGCAAAGGGGGCAATAGACTGTGTTATGTCTCATTGCAGTGGTTCATACTGTATGCTATAAACAGAGGGGGGGAAAATTCGATTGGTTGCGCCACCCATTAGCGCCTAAAGAGGCCGAGAAGTGGGGCACAAACCAACTAGCGCCCGGGCGCAGTGAACCCTGTGCCACATCCCAAATTGAGCGGACATTTAGCGCCGGCACTAAACCGTTGCGCCCGCTCAGCGGCCCACGCAGATCATGACGTCATTTCAATGTGCAGCGCCCTTGGGACGCCCTGGACCAGAAATTCAGTGGCGCCCCCCTCCGTTTCGCCTGGTGCTAACAAGAGCAGGTTACCTGGAACGTTTCCCAGTCGCTGTCGGGCTGGGGTGGCGCTATTTGAAGGGGACTCTTCCTGGATTATTAGTGGTAACCATTTTTGGACCACACCTTCTTTGAGAGAGAGAGAGAGAGTTGCTCAGAGACAAACGGAGAGCCATTTCTGCAGTGAGCCAGTGCTGGCTGAGGAACTTTAGCCTTCTGAACATCACTTTGCAGTTGGTAAGCTTCTCAACCGGCATAACTTTCAGTGCGCACTTACTATGGGGGCTGCAATGGATGGGAACGTCGTCCTTCTCAATCATATTGACAGGGCACAGAGACGCAGGGATAGAGTGGCAGGCATGGCCAGACGGAGGAGGGCCTACAGACGTCGGCACATGAGACCTTACGCTGCCAGGGTTTTCCGCCAGCAGTTTTCGTATATCAACATGTCGGAGGAGCAGTGTTTCCGAAGGCTGCGCTTCAGTAAGGAGGTGGTCACTGAGCTCTGCCACCTGCTTCAGCCAGATCTGCAGCCTCAACTAAGGTGCAGGACATCTCTGTCGGTGGCTGTGAAGATCACTGTGGCTCTAAACTTCTATGCCAGCGGCTCCTTTCAGGCCGCTACTGGGGACATTGCCAACATCTCACAGTTCGCGGTGCATTGCTGCATCTGTCAAGTGACTAATGCCCTCTTTAAAAGGAGATGGCATTACATCTCCTTCCCAATGACCCCGGACAAGCAGCGAGAGCACGCAGAGGGCTTCGCAAGGATAGCGGGCTTCCCCATGGTGCAGGGCGCCATTGACTGCACGCATGTGGCTTTGCGGGCGCCTCTAGAGAATCCAGAGGATTTCTGCAACCGAAAGGGGTTCCATTCTTTGAATGTGCAGCTGGTCTGTGACCACCGACAGCTGATACTCGCCGTCAATGCCCACTTTCCGGGCAGCAGCCACGACGCCTTCATCCTGCGCCAGACTTCTGTGGCAGACCTTTTCGAGGCCCTGGCTCACCCAGGAGGCTGGCTTCTCAGGGACAAGGGCTATCCTCTGTGCCCCTGGCTGCTGACCCTGCTCCGTTCGCCCAACACCCCTGCTGAAGAACGTTACAATGAGAGCCATCAAGCGACCAGGAACATCATCGGCGTGCTGAGGCAACGGTTCCGCTGTCTGGACCATTCCGGAGGAGCCCTTCAGTACTCACCTGAGCGAGTCTCCCACTTCGTGGTTGTGTGTTGCATGCTGCATAACCTGGCAGTCCTCAGGACCCAGCCAATGCCACCAGACATTGAAGCACCAGCAGAGGAGGAGGAGGAGGAGGAGGAGGCGGAGGAGGAGGAGCACCAAGACAGGAGGGAGGCACAAACTGCAAGGGCCGTCCGTCAGAAGCTTATAGCAAGTCGCTTCTAGGCCCCTCTGAGGGAATGCTTTCTGCCATTCCAAGAACATGAATGGAACCGTTCTGCTACCCCTAAGCCGGTCAAGGCAAAAATTAGTGCAAAGAACAGACATGGACATTGTGAATAAATAAACTTCTTTATTTAACAAAATGTGTATCCTTCCCGCATGACAAAGCAATGGAAACAAACAACAAAACAAACAGACTGCCACATAACTGACTCTCACACCCTGGAGACTGTCCAAAACATATCTGTCTCTCACACCCTGGAGACAATGTCCAAAACATAACTGTCTCTCACACCCTGGAGACAATGTGGAAAACATAACCAACATTCAAACCAGCATCCTCGGCCTTGAATGAAAAAAATAACATAATTTAGCAGCACCTTCTACTTTTTGCCCCTCGATGGTGATCTGCTTCCCTTGCGGAATTGCCCCCTTCCTGCCCTGCAGCTCCTCCATAATGGGACTCCAGTGGCTGCAGCAAGACTGGGGGAGGCCTGCTGACTATCCGAAACTGAGACCGCAGATGCCCTTGAGGGACGGCCTGGACCAGCTTTGGGCCTGGAGGGCCCGGCTGCTGACTGCTCCAACTCTGCATGGGCGGAAGCAGTCTGTCCTACAGGTGGTGGCAGCTGCAGTGGAGAAGTGCCAGTGGTGGCATCAGGAATGCTATCATCCTGAGAGCGGACAGCAGCTCCCTGGTCGGCCGACACACTGGCACTCTGACGGGGCAGCACCGCAGCATGCGCAGCAATCGGCTGGTGCACAGATTGCTGGCCTGCTGTGGTGCGGCGAGGGCCCCGGGGAATCCTGCCCGATCCAGCTAGGGTGGCAGCAGTCAGTGCTCGCGGGCCTCAATCTGCATCTGCATGAGACCAGCCACTGACTGCGTGGCAGCACTCAGCACTTGCGTGGCAGGTGCCAGTGCTTCGCCGAAGTCCTGGAGAATCCTTGCCAGTGCTGCGCCAAAGTCCTGCACACTCCTTGCCTGTGCTGCGCTGAAGCCCTGGACACTCCTTGCCAGTGTCTCAATGGAGTCGGGCATCCTTGCCACTGCAGCCATGAGCTCAGTGTGCCTCAGCCCAGCCTGGGCGCTCATTTCTGCGAGGGCACGCACCTCTTCTGCGCTCTGTGCTGCAGCACTCGCGGCCCGACTCGCCCTCTGGGGAGACGGCCCCCGAGCTTCCCTACCCCCCTCACGTTGCTGCAGGCCGCTGGGTCCTGGAGCTGCATCCTCCTCAGACCATTCCCCCCCGCTCCCCTCCAGGGAAGGCGTCTCCCCAGTCTGGACATGGTCTGGCTCACCTGAGGGTGGTACGGATGGTCCGGCTTCCTCCTCCTCGTCGCCTCCAGAGTCACTCGCTGTGGCAGATTGAGGGGCTGCCTCCCGAGCTGGTGATGCAGCATCTGAAAGCAGGGAGGTTCAAGAGTGGCTTTAGTGAAAGGACAGGGTGGCAGCAAGGGATGCATGAGTGCTGCAATGCTCTGAGTTGGCTCAAGAGTGAAAAAGCATGCTGGTGTGGGGAAGAAGTGGAAGGAGAGAGGTGAAAAAGGTGATGACCTTACCATTGCTGTCCACAATGGGGTTGGCATCTTCAGAAGCGACGGGGCCAATCATCCGGCTTGCCATAGTCCGGTGGACTCGCTCCTCCAGGTCTGTAAGGGTCTGCAGGTGAGGCCGGTCTCCTCCGGTCCGATGCTGCTGCCTTCTATTATTCGCCAGCTTGGCCTGGAAGAGAAAGGACGGGGTGTGATGAAACCTGCAGCCCTGATCTGGTATGACATGCCTCCCATGATCGGTTAGCCCTTACATTATGCTGCCCTGATCTGGCATGACATGCTTCCCATGGTCGATTAGCCCTTACATTATGCACAGAGCTGAATGTGCATGTGTGTTTCCAGAAAGGGCCATGGGTGCTGGATGACAGCTGGCCATTGGGGCTTTGCACACCCTCTGGCCAAAAAGTGAGGTGCAGATGGAGGGATGAAGATGATTCTGAAAAGGCACTCACCCTGACGACCCGAGTGAGGTAATTGAACATCTTCCTGCATTGCACAGGAGTCCTGGGAACCATGCTGCTGGAGGTGACTCTGTGGGAAACCTCCCTCCAAGCTCTGCGATAGTCGCTGTGTTGAGGCCTCCTGCCATTCTCTGGTTAGAGCACAGATCGCCTGCACTCCACCACGCCAACCAGAGCATCCCATGCCCCCTCGCTGAAGCGCTGCGCTCTCTCCCTGGCCCTCTCCATATTGATGCAGTTGTCGACGCCACAGGTAGGTTGCCGCAGAGAAATTGCGTCGCGCCGCCGGGTTAGCGCCTTAAGACTATCGTGCAGTGCCTGATTTAGCGCCGCAATCACCTTCAGGGGCGCAGCTACCCAATATCGCTCGAGGTGGCGATATATTGCGCCTGGCGCTAAACCTTGCGCACCGCCAATACTAGCGCCCCAAATGGGGCGATACCGAATTTCTCCCCCAGGATGTTGCATGGTCATCATAGCAGAAGAGCTACTTAAGAATAAAATAAGCCATTCTTGGTATTGAAAGAGGTGACATTCATACGGTTAAAAAATAACTTGCATTTACATAGTACCTTTCATGTCCTCAGAATTTCCCAAAGTACTTCTCAGCCAAAGAATTACTTCTGAAATCATTTTTGAAGTGTAGTTACTGTTGTTATGTGGGCAAGTATTGCAGCCAATTTGTGCACAGCAAGTTCCCACGAACGGTAAATGGGATAAATGGCCAGTTAATCTGTTGTGGTGGCGGTGGTTACGGGATGAATGATGGCCAGAACATCGATAGAACTCCATGGCTCCTCTTCGAATAGTGCCTTGGGCTCTTTACATCCACCTGAACAGGCAGGTGGGGCCTCGGCTTAATGTCTCTTCTGAAAGACAATATCCCGACAATGCAGCACTCCCTCCCTTTAGCGTTGCAAATAGGTGTAGTAACTGTGAAAATGATGTATGCCTTCTTTAGAAAAGGCGTTTTGCTCTCATGGGTATGTGTGCACCAGTGAAAGTGAATTTGTGAGGAATCTACAGGTTCCAGTGTTGAAAGTGTTACTTCTTTTACAAGTAGCTTTTGAGGAAAATTGCAATGGACTTATTTTCAGTTTGGGGCTTATTGAAAATAAATCAGTCACAATTTTTATTCTTCAACTGTAGAAGGCTTTTGGATGGAGTGGAAGGGACTGTGCTGCCCAGGGGTAATAGGGCATGTTGGTGGTAAACATTCACAAATAACATGAAAGATTAAAAGACATTCAGGATGTCCAGTCTAATTTGGAAATTTGTTGCTCAGGGTGAGGGATCTTTGCTCATTACCTTATATATTATGGCATGAACTCCAAATTTCACATCAGTTAAATGCTTTAATGGAAGTAATTTGATCCTCCAGTCCGATGCCAGATGTTCTTACTGTACTTCAGACAGACGCAACAATCAGTGGCAATGACCATCAATCAGATTGATCCATTTTTTATTAATGGAAAACTAGATGTGTCTGTATCCTTCTCTGGTAGTGGCACACAAAGGCACAAACAAAACCAAATTGAGGATACATTGAAAAGTACTACATCATATAATGTATGTATGTGTGGGAGACTACAGTCTCCCGCGTAAAGAATTAGGCAACACAGCGAGCTACAAGAAACAGGTCTTTACTCCAACTCTCACAATACAGTACTGAATTCGTACAGCCCGCGAACCTGTGATGACTCACGGATTGGTCACCTGCTGGAACCTGATTGGTTTTCCTTCTCTCAGCAGCAGGCAAGTCTGAACATGCCTTATTCCTCTCAGCTTGCAACTGTCTTGCGGGGGGAGGGGAATACAGCAGTTAAAAGGGGATTATACAGGTTTATCTACATACACACACAGTGTTTCCCCAATGTGGCAACGCCACATACGCCCCCCCAGAATCCTCGTTAACTGTAAAAGTCAGTCTCTGCGGAGGTTTGACCAAACGGCCGTAGCGGCTGTAGTAGCCATCTGGCGTGTGAGGAGGGCTGTCTGGGAGGTCGGCCGGTTGGTTCGTCGGCTGGTCTGGCGGCTGGTCTGCCGGTGGGCTGGCTGGACGGGCTGCCGGCGAAGGTGGGGCGGCGGCCGGGAAGTAAGGTTCTGGCGTGTCTTGGTCCTCTTGTGGGGCTGCCGCCAACGCGGGAGGTCTGCCCCGCCGTGGGGGGAGAGCCGGACGAAACTGGAAGCTGAGGTCCAGGTGCGCCGGTTTGAGGCGGTCTACTGAAGTAAGGTCCGGCTTCCCGCCGACGTCGATAAGAAAAGCTTTGTCCCCCGTCTCCAATACTGAGAAGGGGCCGGTGTATGGTGCCTGCAGCGGGCCTCTGTGCGCGTCCCGGCGCACGAAGACAAACTCCGCATGTCGTAAGTCTCGAGGCACGTAGGACGGCTGCGGGCCGTGTTGCGAAGTGGGCACTGGACGGAATTGCTGGGCCGCGTCCTGGTGCAGGGAAAGCTGTCTGGCAGCCGACCACGGCTCCGTTGTCAGGGGGAGGAAGTTGCCTGGTACTCTGAGCAGTTGGCCGTAGACCATCTCGGCCGCGGAGGCGCGGAGGTCCTCTTTGGGCGCGGTGCGCAATCCCAGGAGGACCCAGGGTAGTTTGTCGATCCAGCTGGTGTCGGCCAGGCTGGTGCGGAGGGAGGCTTTCAAGGAACGATGAAAGCGCTCGCAGAGCCCGTTGGCCTGCGGGTGGTAGGCTGTTGTCCTGTGCAACTTGATGCCGAGGCCGGTGGTGATGGCATTCCACAAGTGGGAGGTGAACTGGGGGCCTCTGTCCGAGGATATGTCGGTCGGCACGCCGAACCGGGCCACTCATGTCGAGATGAATGCTCGCGCGACGTCGGTCGTGGTGGTGGAGGCGAGGGGAACCACCTCGGGCCATCTGGTGGTGCGGTCGACGATCGTGAGCAGGTGTGTGAAACCGTGCGACGGCGGCAAGGGGCCTGCCAGGTCGACGTGGACGTGGTCGAAACGCCTCTCGGGCACTGGGAAACACTCCAATGGCGCCTTGGTGTGCTGCTGGACCTTAGCGCGCTGACACGCCACACATGTGTTGGTCCAGTCTCTCACATCCTTGTGGAGTCCAGGCCAGACGAACTTGGCGGACATGAGTTTCTGAGACGCACGCATCCCTGGATGTGAAAGGCCGTGGGTGATGTCGAAAACTCGCTTGCGCCAGGCGGATGGGACGACCGGCCTAGGCGAGGGGACTGAGACGTCGCACAGGAGGGTTGTGCCGGCTGCGTGGAAGTGGATGTTGGCCAGAGTGAGGCTGGTGGTTGACGTCCTGAGGGCCTGGATCTCCGCGTCGGCGGCCTGGTCTCTTGCCATGCTGGCGTAGTCGACGCCCAGGTGCACTGCGTGGAGCGAGGGTCTTGAGAGGCAGTCGGCCACCAAATTGTCCTTGCCAGCGACGTGGCGGATGTCCGTGGTGAACTCCGAGATGAAGTTTAGTTGGCGCTGTTGGCGCGCGGACCAGGGTTCGGTTACTTTGGCCATGGCGAAAGTGAGCGGCTTGTGGTCCACGAATGCGGTGAACGGCCGGCCTTCCAGGAGGAAACGGAAGTGCCGGATTGCCAGGAACAGGGCCAGGAGCTCTCTGTCGAACGTGCTGTAGGCCTGCTCGTTCTTGCGCAGCTGTCGGCTGAAAAATGCCAGTGGCTGCCACGCGCCTTCAACCCACTGTTGCTGGACAGCGCCAACGGCGTAATCCGAGGCGTCCATGGTGAGGGCGGTCTTGGCGCCCGGGTTGGGGTGGGCCAGTAGTGTGGCGTTGGCCAAGGCGCTTTTGGTCTGGTGGAAGGCTGTCGCCATCTCGCTGGACCAGGTGAGTTGCTCTTTGCCCGTTTTGCCCCTGGTGGCTTCGTAGAGGGGGCGCATGAGTGAGGCGGCCTTGGGCACGAAACGGTAATAGAAATTGACCATCCCCAAAAATTCCTGCAGCGCCTTGACCGAGGTGGGCTGGGGAAAGTCCGCCACCGCCTGCACCTTGGAAGGTAGGGGAATGGCTCCCCTTGGCGAGATTCTGTGGCCGAGAAAGTCAATTTGGGCTGCTCCGAACTGGCATTTGGCTGGGTTGACGATTAGCCCGTGTTGGCTGAGGCGCTGGAAAAGCGAGCGCAAATGCGCGATGTGCTCGGCCTTGCTGGTGCTGGCCATGAGGATATCGTCCAGATAGACGAACAGGAAGCTCAGGTCCTGTAGGACGGAATCCATGAGCCGTTGGAAGGCCTGTGCGGCATTCTTGAGCCCGAAGGGCATGCGCAGGAACTCGAACAGTCCAAAGGGGGTGATGACCGCCGTCTTCTGGATGTCTGCGTGGTGGACGGGGACCTGATGGTAGCCGCGAATCAGGTCGACCTTGGAAAAGACGGACTTTCCTGCTAGGTGCGCCGAGAAGTCTTGGATGTGCGGAATGGGGTATTTATCGGGCGTGGCGACGTCGTTGAGCCATCTGTAGTCGCCGCAGGGGCACCAGCCACCGCCCGGCTTGGGCACAATGTGGAGGGGGGATGACCAGGGGCTGTTCGAGCGGCGGATGATGCCCAGTTTCTCCATCATGGTGAATTCTTCCTTGGCCACCGCCATCTTGGCTGGGTCCAGGCGTCTGGCTCGGGCGAACACTGGTGGTCCCGTAGTGGCGATGTGGTGCTCGACACCATGCTTGGCTGCCGCGGCTGAGAAGGTCGGTTGTGTGAGCCTCGTAAATCTGCGAGTAGGCGGGCGTAGTCGTCATCCGCCGGGGCAGAGCAGGACCCGACGAGGGCCGGGCTGTTGCTCTGCTGGCAGGCCAGTGAAGCGAAAGTTGCTGCGTCGATCAGGCGCCTGTCGCGGACGTCGACCAGGAGTCCGTGGGCGCAAAGAAAATCGGCGCCCAGCAAGGGATGTGCCACTGAGGCCGTCACGAAATCCCACGTAAATCGCTGGCCGTTGAAACAAACCTCGGCCCGTCGCTTTCCAAAAGTAGCGATGGCTGCGCCATTTGCCGCCACGAGGGGTGGGCCGCTGCAGCCTGCCTGGATGTCGAGCTGGGAGGCAGGAATTATGCTGCATTGGGCTCCGGTGTCGCAAAGGAATCTGCGCCCTGAAAGGGAGTCGGTTATGTACAGCAGTTTACCTGCGGTGCCGATGGCCATCGTGGCGGCGGGGGTGCGGTCGAGCGGGCCTAGACGGCGGCGTGGGGCTGGCGCGTTGGGCCGGGCGGCCATCTTGGTTTGATCGAAAGAGCAGGGTGCTCTGCAGCGTTGGGCCTTGTGGCCGAAACGCGCGTGGTAGTAGCATAGTTCTGTGGCCTGGCTTGGCGGCGCGCGCTCGGTGGTGTCGGGGAGCCTCGCGTCTGCACAGCCGAGTTGGGCGACGGCGAAGACTTTGTCCGCGGCGGCTGCCAGTTGTACGCAGTCCGTGATCGGGGACCCCGCGAGGGCAGTCTGTACCTGCTGAGGAAGCAGGCTGAGGAAAAGGGTCCGAAACAAGAAGCACTGCGGTTCAGAGCCCAGGAGCGCAAGCATCCAGCTCATCAACTGGGTCGGGGTAGAGTCGCCGAGGCCTGGTAGTGAAAGAAGCCTGCGGGCCCTCTCCTCCCCGGACAGGCCGTAAGCCTGCAGCAAGCGGCCCTTAATGGTTGAGTACTTGCCGGTCTGTGGTGGGTTCCCCAGCAGGTCGAGAACTTCGGCGGCGGTGGAGCTTGCTAGTGCTGAGACTACGTGGAGGTACCTTTCTTCATCGTCTTGAACCCTGCGAAGGGTGAATTGGGCCTCCGTGTGCACGAACCAAGCCGCTGCTTGGTGTTCCCAGAAGGTGGGGAGCTTCAAGGACACGGCGCCGGCCGACATCGGGCTGCTGCTGGTTGCCGTCGGGTCATTGCTGGCCTCTGTAGGGCTACGTGAGTCGGGGGCTTCGGCCGCCGACATTCGGGGTCACCAATGTGGGAGACTACAGTCTCCCATGTAAAGAATTAGGCAACACAGCGAGCTACAAGAAACAGGTCTTTACTCCAACTCTCACAATACAGTACTGAATTCGTACAGCCCGCGAACCTGTGATGACTCACGGATTGGTCACCTGCTGGAACCTGATTGGTTTTCCTTCTCTCAGCAGCAGGCAAGTCTGAACATGCCTTATTCCTCTCAGCTTGCAACTGTCTTGCGGGGGGAGGGGAATACAGCAGTTAAAAGGGGATTATACAGGTTTATCTACATACACACAGTGTTTCCCCAATGTGGCAACGCCACATATGTATCTAATAAATAGCAAAACACATACATCATGCAAGAGCTCTTCCTAATTTTTTTCATCACTACGTTGTTGACAGCATGTATTACTCATTTTCATTATTCATTCACAACCATGCACTGGCCTCATGAATGGGTGAGGAGGAGAAGATAGGGAGCTGAACTAGGAAATGTGGAGGAAAGGATAATCTCCTCACATTTAGCATTGTCCTTCTCTCAACAACATGGAAGGGTCCTCGTTTCCTGAGGAGGCTAACTCCAATCTGCTCGAATTTTCTCATGGGAAAATGTTGCAGTATTCAATATGTTTCTTCCTCTTTCATTAGCTGTTGAAACTTTTTCTACTTGTAGCCTTAAAAAATTCAGCCACGATTTTTTCAATGGAGATGGGTTGGGTGCGGGTCAGGTGATTTCCGGCTTCCAGTCCCGTCCCCAACTGCATCCGGCCCACAGACGTGATTTTACGTTGATTGACCTTGTTAAGCCCGTCCTGCGGGCTTGCCGGCCAATTAAGAGGAAGCCGGTCAGATGACGTCATTTGGTGCTGCAAACACTGACAATCACTGTGCAAAGGTGAGCTTTTGCACCCAGGCTCTCCAATGACTCCCTCCATAGGTTGGAATAGATGGCAGCTGCAGGTGAAGTGACAGAAGTGGTCTGTCACTGGTGAGAGAGGTTCTCCCAGTGAGGTGGCACTGGACATGGATTTCAAAACATGTTACCTAAAGAAATGTCTAAATGCATTAAAAATGATTTCCCCAACATTTTCTTACCTCTGAGACTCACCAGTACACCATTGGATCTTTCATACCATTTCTGCACCTGTCATCAATCCAGAAACATTGAAGCAGACTTCCAACACGCCACACTTACCTGGCGTGGTGTCCGGACATTGGGAAACCCAAGGCAAAAGCGGCAAAATTAAAAATAGCCTGTCAACTGCTAACAACTACCTGTTAATAGGCAGGTAATTGGCTTTAATCCTCTTCCCGCCACTAGGTGTCGGGTCCATGTGCAAATCAGGGACCCGACACTTGGGAAAATTGTTTGGAGGCGGGTTGACGGCGAGATCACAACTCGCTGTCAATCATAATGATTTTACCCTTTGACCCGCCTCCAAACCCGCCCTCTGAGCACCAGCAAAATCCAGCCCGAAATCTCTCAGTTCATGTTAATTGTGCAAGATTTTACACCCGTTTGACTTCCCTACAGGGATCTGACACAAATTTTGATAGTAAAAGTGCCACCTGATTTTATGTTTTACCAAGAAGCTTTAAGCCTAGAAATTACTGTTTGTAGTGTAATGGCAGGACACTTAGCGTGTTTGTATGACATTCCTCTGTCTGTGTTTTTAACAATGGCATTTAACTCATTTATTTTAAATAGGCAAGTAACAGACAGTGCAACATCACAGAAACATGTTAAGTGCTCATCTGCTAACATTGTAAACAGTAATTTCTAGGTTTTAGTGTTTTGTATGCTAGACAAGGAAGATGGGGCTTCACTTTCCTATCTCAGAGCAAGCTAACTATATTGCGCATAAAAGACGTGCAACTATATAGCTCCTTTCAAGACGTCAGCACGTCCCAAAATGCTTTACAGCCCATGAAGTACTTTTAGAAGCGTAGTCACTGTTGTAATATAGGAAACGCAGCAGCCAATTTACACAGCAAGGTCCCACAAACAGCAATGTGAAAATGACCAGATAATCCGTTTTAGAGTTGTTGGTTGAGGGGCTAAATGTTGGCCAGGACATGGGGGAAGAACCCCCCCCCCCACTTTTCTTCAAAATATTGCCATGGAATCTTTTATGTCCACCTGAGAGAGCAGACGGGGCCTCGTTTTAACATCTCATCCGAAATACAGCACCTCCAACAGCGCAGCACTCCCTCAGTACTTAACTGGAGTGTCAGCCTGAATTTGGTACTCAAGTCCTGCAGTCAAGCTTGAATCCATAACCTTCTGATCTGGAGGCGAGAGTGCTACCACTGAACCATGACTAACGAAGCACTTTAAGATATTTCTGAGAAACTTGATAAGGCAGAGTATAACTGGCTTTGCTCTTTATTTCCATGGTAGTGCATTTTTTATGGATTGACACAATGGACTTAGGACTGTAACTCCACTTGGCCATGGGATATTATGGAGGCCAGTAGGGCTGGCTATACAGTGGTACTTTATCCTTCTATGTAGATTTTTAAAGAGTAAGCAAACTTATTGTCAGCATTAGGTGTACCGAATGGTAAGCATGCAGATGGCTTTAACATTTTTTGATGTAAAATAATTACTTAGGCCAAAATAGAAAAAGGACAGCTCATTTAAATATATTGTTCTGGTAATTCCACGGGAGTTTGACTGGTCTCCCACTGTATCACCAGCGGGAGACCAGTGGATCCCACAGAGAAATGGCATAAACGGCTAGGAATGGCCATTGACACTGTTTCCATGGTGGTTCTGCTGGTCTCTGGCTGGAGTGACAGCAAGAGATTGGTAGACTCCCCCCCAGGTTTGGTATGGCACAACTCTTGTGACAAATCCTGCACATTCCTATACAAACCACGTGTATCATGACTCACTGCCCCAGTACAGTAATTTTGCATAGAAAGCCCCAATAGTGGTGAAAATGTTCATTTCCGAGCAGATCTTAGCGATAACAAATCTCTTCCTGCGACAAATCAATTATCCCAGTCATAATTTCACCACAGATTTTGTTGGTTAACCTACGGCTAATTGTGCTTGAAGAACGGATTCAAATATTTTGGAACGTCTTTTATGACCAAGCAACAAGGGGCAGAATTCCCAACTTGATATTATTACTTTCCAATTGTCCCAGTCTCGTAAGTACTGTGGCTACAAGAGCAGGCCAGATGCTGGGTATTCTGCAACAAGTGTTTCACCTTCTGACTCCCCAGAGCCTTTCCACCATCCACAAGGCACAAGTCAGGAGTGTGATGGAATGCTGGATGAGTGCAGCTCCAACACCACTCAAGAAGCTCAACACCATCCAGGAAAAAGTAGCCCACTTGATTGGCACCCCATCCACCACCTTAAACATCCACTCCCTCCACCACCAGTGCGCCGTGGCTGCAGTGTGTACCATCTACAAGATGCACTGCAGCAACTCGCCAAGGCTTCTTTGGCAGCTCCTCCCAAACCCGCGACCTCTTCCACCTAGAAGGACAAGAGCAGCAGGCATTTGAGAATGCCATCACCTCCAAGTTCCCCTCCAAGTTACACACCATCCTGACTTGGAAATATATCACTGTTCCTTCATCGGCGCTGGGTCAAAATCCTGGAACTCCCTCCCTAACAGCACTGTGGGAGTACCTTCACCACACGGACTGCAGCGGTTCAAGAAGGCGGCTCACCACCACCTTCTCAAGGTCAACTAGGGATGGGCACATCCCATGAACAAATTTAAAAAAATCAATTGGACAGTATGACTGCTTCACGGACAGCCCTATAGGCTTAGTCAGTGAGTAGCTGCGACATACAGATAAGGACCATCCTTGGTTTGATTCCCTGTCTGGGGTGGGTGAGCTGATTTCAGGTAGAGCAATGGGTGGGATCAACCTCTGGGTTAGGGAGGAAAATATTGGCCAAGGTTCTAGCTCTTGATTAATGTCCAGTAACTGCTGCTTGATGTGTGTGTGCATCAGTTAAAAGCAGTATGAAAAACAAAAGCAAAATACTGGGGATGCTGGAAATCTTAAATAAAAGCAGAGAATGCTGGAAATGCTGGAGAGGGTTTGAGTACAGGAACAAGGATGTCTTGCTGCAGTTGTGCAGGGCCTTGGTGAGACCACATCTTGAGTATTGTGTGCAGTTTTGGTCGCCTTATCTGAGGAAGGATGTTCTTGCCATGGAGGGAGTGCAGCGAAGATTCACCAGGCTGATACCTGGGATGGCAGGAATGACGTATGAGGAAAGATTGGGTCGATTGGGCTTGTACTCACTGGAGTTTAGAAGAATGAGAGGGGATCTCATCGAAACTTATAAAATTCTAACAGGACTAGACAGACTAGATGCAGGAAGGCTGTTCCCGATGGCGGGCGAGTCCAGAACCAGGGGTCACAGTCTAAAGATAAGGGGTAAGCCATTTAGGACAGAGATGAGGAGGAATTTCTTCACCCAGAGTGTGGTGAACCTGTGGAATTCTCTGCCACAGAAGGCAGTAGAGGCCAATTCATTAAATATATTCAAGAAGGAGTTAGATATATTTCTTAAGGCTAAAGGGATCAAGAGATATGGAGAGAAGGCAGGAACAGGGTACTGAATTTGGATGATCAGCCATGATCTCATTGAATGGTGGAGCAGGCTCAAGGGGCCGAATGGCCTACTCCTGCTCCTATCTTCTATGTTTCTATGTTTCTATGTAAATACTCAGCTGGTCAGGCAGCGTCTGTGGAGAGAGAAACAGAGTTAACGTTTCAGGTTGATGACTATCCAAGTGTTCTGTTGAAAGATCGGTGGGTCAAAATCCTGGAACTCCCTCCCTAACAGCACTGTGGGAGCACCTTCACCACACGGACTGCAGCGGTTCAAGAAGGAGGCTCACCACCACCTTCGCAAGGGCAATTAGGGACGGGCAATAAATGCTGGCCTTACCAGCGACGCCCATGTCCCAGGAACGAATATTTGAAAAAAGGTCATCGACCTGCAACGTTAACTCTGTTTCTCTCAAAAACAGTGCAAAGCTTGGCTGTGATGCTCCCAGACATTCAATTGCCTGCTGACACTCATTAACAAATTTGCACATGAATAGTGGCCCCACTGAGTGAGGTGCTGGATGATGACCAGTGCCCATAGAACTACAACCCAGCAAGGAGTCTTTCGGAGAGGAGCAGAAAAAACACATAAATCGGAAAGAGATAGGCTTTATGAGCAGATTTGTGAAACAGGACTACCAGAATGTTTCGGTAGAGTGAAGAAATATCAATTCACGGGGGGGTAAGTTTCCACTTTGGGCGCAATCGGAAAATTTTGCGCAAATTGCGCTTCAATTTTTTCTGTGGTTAGGTCACAGTTCAAGTTTCTGCTAAAACACACTTGCATAATCACAAACGTAAAATCTTCCATGAGCCGGCACATTGGGCAGAACGTCATTGGTTTTATTCTCCTTGCATTAAAAAATATCCATTGATGTATTTAAGAGTGGTAACCTGGTGGAGTTTTATTAATACAGCTGAAAATGGGGTTATTTAGCATTTATCATGAGTTCCTAGTCCACCATCTGTGAGTAACCTGATTTTAAATCACTGATGATTGCTGAAAAAAACTATACAGAAACATTTACTAGTTTCATTGGTCGAGCCAGTATTTTAGTCTATTAAATTTTTTAACATGTAAAAACTTTTAAATCCTGCCTACTGGTGCCGGTGTGTCTAAACAAACCAGCTCACTTTGAAGAGTCTCCTCAAATGGTCTCAAACTCGCAGGAAAGCCAGCATGGATTTGTTAAAGGCAAATTGTGTTTAACCAACTTGGTCGAGTTCTCAGACCACTGCTTTTCTTGACATATATTAATGACTTGGGCGTGGGTGTATGGAGCAAATTTGTAGATGACACAAAACTTGGAAGTATAGTGAACAGTGGGGAGGAGAGTGATAGACTTCAGGAAGACATAGGCAGGCTGGTGAAATGGGCGGACACATGGCAGATTAAATTTAATGCAGAAAAGTGATACATTTTGGTAGAAAGAATGAGGAGAGGACATATAAACTAAAGGGTACAATCCTAAAGGGAGTGCACGAACAGAGAGACCTGAGGGTATGTGTGCACAAATCATTGAAGGTAGCAGGGCAGGTTGAGAAAGCAGTTAAAAAGGCTTACAGGATCCTGGGCTTCATAAATAGAGGTATAGAGTACAAAAGTGTGGAAATAATGATAAACCTGTATAAAACACTGATTCGGCCCCAACTGGGGTACTGTGTCCAATTCTGGGCACCACACTTTAGGAAGGATGTGAAGGCCTTAGAGAAGGTGCAGTAAAGATTTACGAGAATTATTCCAATTACATTGATAGATTGGAGAAGCTGGGGTTGTTTGCCTTGGAGCAGAGAAGATTGAGAGGAGATTTGATAGAGGCGTTCAAAATCAGGAGGGGTCTGGACAGAGTAGATAGAGAGAAATTGTTCCCATTGACAGAAGGGTCAAGAACCAGAGGACACAGATTTAAGGTGATTGGCAAAAGAACCAAAGGCGACGTAAGAAAAAAAAATTTACGCAGCGAGTGGTTCGGATCTGGAATGCGCTGCCTTAAAGGGTGGTGGAGGGAGACTCAGTCTTATCTTTCAAAAGGGAGTTGGAGAAGTTTCTGAAGGAAAAACATTTGCAGGGCTATGCGGTAAGGGCGGGGGAGTGGGACTAGCTGAAAGTCGGCACGGGCTCGACGGGCTGAATGGCCGTGTTTCTTGCTGTAACCATTCTATGATTCTATTATCCTCATTATTTTGATCGTGGGTGTGTGCAATTTTCTGGGCAGGGCCGGGTTTGGGTGAAATGACTTTTAAACCAGCATTAAAGGTGGCGGAAACGTGATTTATACTGGACGTAAACTTAGTATAAAATTCCCCGACCTTTTGCGCCGGTTTGGACGATTTCACCCAGATTGTGCTGCCAAAACTCGCGCAAACTCGGGAAAATGCTGCCCTCAGACCTTCGTACAAAAAAGCTGCAAACACCTCTCCAGAAAGTGAGCAACTGTAAGATAATTCCACAGTATGAAAATGTGCTTTCACCCCCTGCATATAGTCAGCATATACCTGTTGATCCTCGGGGTAAAATTATAAACTGCTTATGATTTTGAGTTGTATTGAACACAATCTGGCATTGATTCATTGTTGCCACTGCTAATATGCTCCACAGCACAGGTGTTGCCATCTGTCACGGGAAATTCCAACATTCAAATTTTTTTTCACAACCAGAATGCTGAAATGCGTTAGCAAAATACTGCAGATGCTGGAAATCTGAAATAACAACAGAAAATGCTGGAAACACTCAGCAGGCCAGGCAGCATCTCTACATTGGGGAGACCAAACGCAGACTGGGTGACCGCTTTGCGGAACACCTCCATTCAGTCCGTAAGGATGACCCCGAGCTTCTGGTCGCTTGTCGCTTTAATTCTCTCCCGCCACGCCCACTCTGACCTCTCTGTCCTCGACCTCTTACACTGTTCCAATGAAGCTCAACGTAAGCTCGAGGAACAGCATCTCATCTTTCGATGAGGCACTTTATAGCCTTCTGGACTCAACATCGAGTTCAACAATTTCCGACAACAACTCCCCCATTTTTTCAGACGGCAGCTGTTGATGATTCTGCCATCCCCATTTGCAACGTTTTATCTCTCCTGAGTTCAATCCTAGCACAGACCGTGTCTTTAGTTCCTTCCTCCCCTCTCCCCCCCACCCCCCCACCTCTTCCTGCCTCTGCACCTGCTTAAAACCTGTTACATCTCCAACTTTTACCAGTTCTGACGAAGGGTCACAGACCTGAAACATTGGGCTGGATTTTCCAAGCCCCGAGGAGGTGGGCATGGAGGCGGGACAGCCGCTAAATTAGGAGAAAGTGGGGGTGGATGGCAAACCCTCCCCCATCCCGCCTCTGTGCCCTTTTGCCAGGAGGCGGGAAGATGTGCTGCTTCGGGTCCCGTCTCCTGGAGGCCGGAAAGGCATTTAATCCTTTTAACTGCCTGTTAACAAGCAGAAAAAGGATTAGTGCCATTTTACCTTCACAGGTGAAGGCTTCCCGACCTCAGAGAACCCTGCCGGGTTGGAGGAGACGTGAAGGTGGTCTGCGGCGGTCGGAGGCACCTGGAAGTAAGATGTAGAGGTGAGTGATGGGTGCAAATGTGGAGTGGTAAGTATGTAAGGTGAGTGATAAGTTTTTTAAAATGTTCACTTACCTTGATTTCTTCCTACAGCCTTCAGCCACGCTGGATCATGAGAGCCGACATCCTTCTTGTCAACCTCCGAACCAACAGCCATGCGAAATTTACAAAGCTGAAAGGTTTGATGAGTCCTGAACACAAGGACTCATCAAACTAAAGAGAATGTCAGTGTTTGACAGCTTCACAGAGCTGTCAAACACTGACATTTCTTCTTTCAAGAAGTCTTGACAGAGAGCACATCTGACGTTGACGTGCTCTGTCAGTGACTTCCTCCCTAATTGGCCTGCTGAGCCCGCAGGGTGGGCTTAACAAGGTCAATCAGGGGAAAATCCCATGGGTTGGTCAGGCAAGGATGGAGGCGGGACATCGACACGACAAGCAGCAGTCCTGCCTCCAACTCATCTCCATTCACACAAGTCAGCCCATTAACTCTGTTTCTCTCTCCATGGATGCTGCCTGGTCTGCTGAGTGTTTCCAGCATTTTCTGTTGTTATGGCTGAAATGCATCATTGGCAATCACTTTGTATACCAACTGTTGATAAAAGCTGGAATTTGTTTTTGAAAAGGGCTCTTGTTCTGAGCAAATAACTAACATTACGTACATAACCGGTCTCCTGGATTGGTTTCGATCGCCTGAGGGGGTCGGAGAGGAATTTCCCAGAGTTCTTTTCCCCCCTTATTGGCCCTGGGTTTTTATTTCTGTTTCCTTTGCCTCTCCCAAAGGATTACATGGCTGTGGGGAAGAGGGGGGGATTCGGAAGTGTTCAGTCAGGATACTCTAAGCATCATGAGTGTGGGGCAGGCTTGGTAAACCAGCTGGTCTTTTCCTGACACTCATTTTCGTAAGTTTGTATTTAAACTTTGTAAACCATGAGGAGGTGCAATGGGATCCTTCCCTGTACTGAGCTATAGCAATGTCTATTTTTTTTTAGATCTAATGAACTACCCAGCCAGTGGGCTAAATTTCAGTGCCACTATCTGTCACCAAATATCTTCAAGCTAAGAGATTCCATTGATCTTTCAGCTGTGCCAGTTGAGAGGGATTCCACTTATTAAATAACTGTAGCAATGAGTTTAAAGAGTACATAATTGACACTGAGTAGTTTTTTTGCCTATTTAAAAGTGTATTGGGCCCTTCGGGTTTCTTTCAAATCTGACATTTCTTGGCTTCTAGTATAACTTGCAATAATACAATATTTACAATTGCCTCAACCTCTGTGTAAAAGCTTAGGGCCTAGAAATTCAGTGGGCTGCGCCACCCGCGCTAAGTGGGTCGGAAGCCACTGGCCACGCCTCCCGCTAAATTTAGAGGGACGCTAATGGCGGCGCTAGCCGTTAGTGCTGTGCCGCTACTGATGATGTCATTGGTGTGCGCAACGCCCCGCTACCGCCCCGATCGCGAAATTTAGTTGCGGCCCCTGCTTTAGCGCCGGACGCTATTTGCGACCGGTTCAGGGGGGCCTACCTGCGGCGGTAGAGGCGTTGAGGTGCGGGGCGGCCATTTTTTTTGCTGGCCGCCTGCCAGCACCTCTCCGCGCTGCCGTCCCCGGCCTCCTGAGCCCCCCCCTGCAGAGTGCCGACTGCGTTCCAAGAGCCCGGCCCTTCTCCTCGGTGCCGGCCTCTTTTGCCGGCACTCGCAATCCTCGATCATGCTGCACAAGGCCCCTCCCCTTTAAGAAGCGATCTTCAGCTGCAGCGCCCCAAGAGGGATGCGGGGCGCCTCCAGTAGCGCCGTGCTTCCCTCTGGGGTGCGCAAAGTGAATTTCCGGCGGCCGGCTGCGACTACTTCCGGGGCGCTACTTTTGGCGCCCTGGCGAGGCTGGTGCCCCAAGCGGGGCGCTACTGAACTTCTAGGCCTAGGACTTGTGCTGTGAATACACCCAATGATTTATAGATGAGTAGGGTTAGGAGTTTGTGGACTTTTTCATCTTTAAGATACTCAGCTACTCGAGCTACCATCTTTCCTTCCCCTCCCCCTTTGTCTCTGACCTCCTCAGTCCCTCTGTTCACTCCACCATAACCCCTATTTGCTCTGTAATTACTCTCCATCTTCTCCACCATCCAATCCAAACTTATCTCTTCCATGAGATCAACCCTACTCTCCTGATCCTTTCTCCAGCCAACACTTGATCACTAAATTATCTTTTTTTGCCCAAATCTCGCCAACATTGTAAAAGGTTAATCCTCTCGGGTACCATCTCCCTCCTCTTTACTAAAACCCCTTCTCAAAAAACTCATCTTGATCATTCTTCCCACTCCAGTGATCACCACACCTCAAGTCTTCTTTACTTCTCCAAAGTTATTCTACATGTCATTACCTCCTAACTCCATGCTCACCGTTAGTCTGGTTTAGGTCATGCCCACAACATGAAGACCCGTGGCACATTATCCCTCCTTGACCTCTTCCCCATGATTCACTTGTGAGGGACTGCTTAAGTGTCCTACCTGTCCTAAGGCAGCTAGTGCATCTCCAGCAATGACTTCTCCTCCCATACCCACCCAGTCAACTCTAGTGTACCTCAAAGTCCTAACCTCAGCCCTCTCCTTTACCTCTTGTTGCCCTTCGATGACATCATCCATGGGCACCGAGTCGATTTCCAAATGTATGTTGTTGACACCCACCTGTAGCTCCTCATCTCTCCGTTCAATGCCACAAACATAGTTGTATTGTCAGACTGCCTGCGCGACATCAAGTTGTACGGTTGGGCTAGAATTTCTTCTATGGTTTTATTGAAGAGTTAGCAGGCAATTATATTTATTTTGGATTGCTTTAGCAAAGAGCTAACACAGATAAGATGGGACAAATGGTCTCCTTCTGTGCTGTGAACTACTATGATTCTTCCAATTAAATACTGGGAGGCCTGAAGCCATTGCATTCAGCCCCTGTTAAAAACTGATTCCATCTATCTCTCTGACTGCTCATTCAGACTGCATCAAACGGTCAACAATCTTGATGGTCCTACTTGACCCAGCTTCCAACCCCCTTTCCCCCCCTCCTTCCCCCAGTACTAGACACATCTGCGGAAGAATAATGTGGGGACTTAATAGTCAGCACACAATTTACTTGCAGTGGAAAATTCACTGCATTTCTCTACACTTCCTTGTCTTCAAGGCTGATGCAGTTAGGATTACATCCCTGTCTGAAGTGGGTTGATCTGGTCAATAATCAGCCACTTGAAAGAATAAGAAGAACCATTAACCATGGGTTACATTGACTCACGCTTGAGAGTGGCAGCAGGGTCATCAAGTATGACACTTTTTCCACTTAGTGCCCAGCTTTATTTGTTACATCTATTGAACTTTTGTCGAGTAATGGATGGGCATTTTCAGCATTAACCTTGAGTCAAATGTTACTACTGACCTGTCAACTTCTATGTAATGGTGAGAGTGTTTCATACGCTGACAGTCTCCAGGTGAACACATTTGGCTGCTTCATACTCAGGCAGGCTAGAACATATAGTGGTGCTTGACGTACAAACACAGTTGTGTTTCTTTTTTTTAACAATACTGAAGAAATTTGAGCTTCTACACAGATGTGCAACTATGGCATTGTGGTCAGATGGTCATAGTAATACAAGGAGAGATAATTTGGTGATCGCTATTAATTTCTCTGTTTTGCGTATGATACAATAGTGGGAAGGGGAAGGGATAAAGTGGATAATGAAACTTCTGAGGCCACAATAATGAGCAGTTAATTTCTTCCGGGTGCCCTTAATTCCATATGAGTCATGCAATTTTTCTCTTGAATGACAGTTTGCAGGCTTTTATTTTGTCAGTGTAAGAAAGCAAAGACCTGTACACCATATACTGCCTCTTTTCTCCCTTAGGGTCTGTTAAAATTTGAATTCTTCCCCGCACTCCTTATTCAAGTTCATAGCAAAGGGCAGTTTCCATAGGCAGATTCACATCTCCTATGATCCGAACCGTACAAACTTCTGTGCATCATAACTGGGAGTATGTCAGAGGAATAACAATAACCCTTTCATTGTAGCTTCCCACTACATTATCCTGTCCACTCTGCAAGGCGGAAAACATCACCATTGAATTCAGGCTCAAGCTAGTCGTCAGATTTATTCACAAGTATTATAATTACACAGATGCAAAAGAATATGGCAATAATGAGCAAACAATGCTTAGTTTACACAATTCCTTGAGATGTTCCAAAAATAACAAACGCTCCAACCTCTTGGGGTCCTTTTCAAAAGCTTTTAGCTGAGTCTTTCTAATGAATGCACTGTGGGTGCTTCATCTTCATGGAACCCTTCTTACTGCCATAACATGTATACAGATAGGCAAACAGGGAACCGGGCAGTAAAGGGCCTAAGATATACTCAGACACTTTCTGAAGTGCGGGTCAATTTCTTTGAAGAGCACCTCAGATCAAAGCAATGGTTTTTCACTAGAAATACAAGCATGATGTTAATCACTTTACCAGCCAGGTGGACAAAATGTGAACAGCAACCCTCTGCCGAGCTGTTGGCTTTGTTTTCTTTTAATACCTGACTTGCATATTAAAAAGCTTGGCGCCGACAGCAACCCTAAGTTGTCTCACAGGCGTTGGAAATTTCAAAAAACATGAGGGAGATTGCGAAGGCAAGGAACTTGTGACCACATGTAACGACTTGGCTTTGGAACTCACTGGCTAGTTCCACCAAAACTAACAGCTATCCCCAGACAGATTCCCGACATGGAGAAAACAATTCTCTTAACAATGCTGTTTAACAGAATTCCATTTTATATTGCAATATTTTGATCTAATTAAAGTTTCACATGAAACAGATATAATGCGGAGATTTTACAGTTAGAAGCTTGACAAGAGCTCCGTTTCTGTCGCAGGGTCTAATGTCACTAATATGATTTGTCCTGCCACATTTAATAAGATTCATTTCAATCTGACTTGCATACATGGCAACAGATTTCAATATTTTATACTTCCTGTCAGAAGTACTTGTGAAATCAAAACAATTATTTTAGAGAAATATGCAAATGACTAGGACCTGAGTAAGTACATAATAAGATGAATGATTCCATGTAATGTGAATGGTAATAGGATTTCTCGCTGTATTATATGCCAGCTATGCACAGAATATGCTGTGTAGTTATTTGCAGGGGAGCATGCTTTGAAGGTGACACATTTTTCATGCAATTATGCATTTTGCTAATGCCATTGATATAATGGGAGATAATGTGCATGGAATAAGGTAAAACAATTTTGCCCGCAACTGTACATATGATGACATGTACAACATAATGGCAGCAGCACAAGTTCAGGTTAGCACCCACAGAAAGCAAAAATTAAATGCTATGGCTCCATCTAAACTGTATTCACCTAATGAATGGTTAAGGAGCCAAAATTCTTGCATTTTCTAATTGTAACAAAATGCAGATATGAGTGAAAAGCGGTGACATTCCATTTTATAATGCTCTTTCATCGGAATATTCAGAAAATGTTCTTTATTTATGGTGTCAGGTGTGGCTCACTGGTAGCACTCTTGCCTCCTAGTCATAAGGTTGTGGGTTCAAGTCCCACTCCAGAGACTTGAGCATAAAATCTAGACTGACACTCCAGTGCAGTACTGAGGGAGTGCAGCACTGTTGGAGGTGCTGCCTGCCCTCTCAAGTGGACATAAAAAAAAAACCTGTGGCACTATTTCCAAGAAGAGTAGGGATGTCCTGGCCAATAATTATCCCTCAACCAACATCACTAAAGCAGATTATCTGGTCATTATCACATTGCTGTTTGTGGGACCTTGCTGTGTGCAAATTAGCTGCCACATTTGCTACATTACAACAGTGACTACATTTCAAAAAGTACTTCATTGGATGTAAGACGCTTTGGGACGGCCTAAGTTTATGCAAGGTGCTATGTAAATGCAAGTCTTTTTTTCTTGCTTTTATCAGACATAGATTTTCTCCTTGCGCATTCTGTTACACATTCAGCCCAGAGGGAACGTCTCCCAACATAATATGAAGGCTGTGATTTTATACAGGTTGACTTTTTCATGAAAATGTGAAGTTGCAACTCCTCGTTAATAGTGACAAGTTTTTGGAACAACATATTCAACAATCCTTCCAACAGATTCAATTCATTTTGCAATTATTTAGCAGAAGTAAGTCTTCCATTTTAATGTCTTAAAAAATATTGATTGACTAACTTTAAACATGAAACAAAACCATTGGGGTCAATTTTCTGGCCGCCGTCGGGCGGTTTTTCAGGCGGCTGAGGGCCAAAAATAGCCGAAAAAGCGGGTCGGGACCCCCCCCCCGCCTGATTCCCCGCCCCGTCCGACTTTCGGACCGCCGTTTCCCCGCGCCCCGCTTCAGTCCCGGCCGCCGCTGGCGGGACTGGCCATCGGCACACTAATTACTAATAATCAGCTTGTTGAAGTCGATTTTCCGGGGCAGTTGCGAATTTGGGGCTTTCCCCACATCAAACCGGCCTGTGGGGAACCCCGCTGCTGAGACCTGGCGTGAAGCTTGTCGGCTTGCTAGCTGTCAGCTGCAGGTCAATCGGAGAAGCTGCAATTTAAAGGGACAGCACTTGTATGTTGAAGAACCTTGTTGTTGCAGGTTTGGGGCTACTTCTTCAAGGCTTAGGCACAGCTGTGGAAGGTTGGAGCCTCACACACTTCTCCAATGCGATCTCCTGGGAAGCCCCTCTTGCCACCCTCACTCAGCACTTCCTCAGCGGAGGCATCTACGAGAAGTATGGGACGCCTATTTTTCCTTCCCTTCTTGCCATTAGAGGATCTCCAGCAGCAGAGGCGGCAGCAGCAGAACCAGGAACAGCATGATGAGCACCAGGAGCACCAGGCTGCTGCTCACTCACCTGAAGCTGCACAGGCCAGAAGGGGCCAGCGCTTGGAAGTGGCTTGAGAGCACCTTGCTGCGCTTTAGGGGGCCATGGGGACCCGTATCTGCACTGGCAATCCTACTCAGAAGGACTTCCATGAGGATCTGGTTTCTCTGTTCAACAGATGGCCAACGCTCCTCAAGAGATGTCATTCTCTTATGTGCACGCACCATGTTTTCCGTACCCTGGCGAGTTATCTCCTCCATGGAGGTTGCCAACCTTTCCATGGTGATGCGTTCATGCGCCAATGACTCCACAAAGGCTCTGCTCATGTTCGCTATGGACTCCTCCATTCGCTCCACACTCGCAGCGACCCTGGAGACAAAACCTGCCAGAGACTCCTGCATCTGTGCATAGAGATCCATCACCTCTTCTCTTGCGGATGGACTCAGAGGCAGAGGGTCGACATGCAGTGCAGCTGAGCTGAGCTGGCAGTGTCCTGCGCCCTCCGACGAGGACTCTCCACTGCTGTCCCTGTCTCCAGAATCTGCTGAGGCTCACTTGTGAGCTGTGAAACACCAGGTGACAACACTACTCTATGTCCCGAAGGTCCCCCCGAGGTGTGAGTGTCTGCGCTGGTGCTGGGTGTGCTTACTTCTGCTGACGCTGCGCCCTCAGAGGTTGGAGCTTCCTCTGAGGAGTCTGGCTGCACAGCCTCTTCCTCCTCCACAGTGAGGACGGGGGCTCTGGATGGTACTGTGGGGGAGTAAAGGAAGGAGTTAGAGATGTAATGCCAAGGTTCTTCTGGTGACTCCCAGCGAGTTGGCATCTGCTGACACCTGCATCCATGCAGCATTGGTCTCAGTGGGAGGCCTCTTCCTCCCTGACCTAGGGAAGAGGACCTCCCTGTGGGCCCTAACCCCATCCAATAATGCCTGCAGTGAAGCCTCGTCGAATTTGAAGGCAGCTCGGGGTCTGGCACTGGCCACAGCTGCTGCAGGCTCCTCTGCCATCCTGTATGGTTCGTTTGGAAGCCGTCAGAGGATGCAGTGCTTGCTATGGACCTTGAAAGCACCACGAATGATGACATCATACTCTGGGGATTTCTGACTCGAATTGGACAATTAGCAAGGCTTCCCACATGCTGGGGATTAATTGGCCACTTGAGGGAAAATTGCGTGGAGCTGGCTGACACTTTTTTACGTGTGTCAGAAACCCCAAATTCGGGGAAACCCGACCATTTCCCACACAAGCCGAAAATCGGGGCCATTGTCTCCAGCTTAAGGCAACAAATCTGAATTTTAACATTAGTTAGGCCACAGCTTGGTAGACACCCTCTTAGGCCGCGATTTGCTCACCTCAGTGGATCCATGGCGGGCGACGTCGGTAGTGAGTCCCGACCCCGCTGCTGGCTCCATCCCTTGATTGGGCTTGTTAAGCCCCGCCCAGTGAGTTTGCCGGCAAATTAGAGGAAGCGGGTCTGGTGATGCCACTTGATGACACGTCATCAGCCGGTTTCCTTACAGGGGCCACGGCCAACTTTATTTTGACATTTGTGCTGTCAGTGTTCTACAGCACTGAGGTGCTGCAAACACTGACAAGCACTGCACAGAGGTGCAGGGCTGCACCCAGGCTCTGAAGGTAAGCATGCAGGTGCAGCAGGCGGTTAAGAAGGCAAATGGTATGTTGGCCTTCGTAGCGAGAGGGTTCTAGTACAGGAACAAGGATGTCTTGCTGCAGTTGTACAGGGCCTTGGTGAGACCGCACCTTGAGTATTGTGTGCAGTTTTGGTCGCCTTATCTGAGGAAGGATGTTCTTGCCATGGAGGGAGTGCAGCGAAGATTCACCAGACTGATACCTGGGATGGCAGGAATGACGTACGAGGAGAGATTGGGTCGATTGGGCTTATACTCGCTGGAGTTTAGAAGAATGAGAGGGGATCTCATTGAAACTTATAAAATTCTAACAGGACTAGACAGACTAGATGCAGGAAGGATGTTCCCGATGGTCGGGGAGTCCAGAACCAGGGGTCACAGTCTAAGGATAAGGGGTAAGCCATTTAGGACAGAGATGGGGAGGAATTTCTTCACCCAGAGAGTGGTGAACCTGTGGAATTCTCTACCACAGAAGGCAGTTGAGGCTAATTCATTAAATATATTCAAGAAGGAGTTAGATATATTTCTTAAGGCTAAAGGGATCAAGGGATATGGGGAGAAGGCAGGGACAGGGTACTGAATTTGGATGATCAGCCATGATCTCATTAAATGGCGGAGCAGGCTCAAGGGGCCGAATGGCCTACTCCTGCTCCTATCTTCTATGTTTCTATGTTTCTATGTCTCCCATGACTCCCTCCATATGCTTATGGAGGGAGTCACAGCACATTTCCATGGGTGGAAGAGACCTCCCCAGAAGATCAACACAGCCTGGTTGCACATGCAGAGGAGGGCACAAGCCGGGATGTGGTCAGGAGGACCTGGGTGCAGTGCTGCAAACGTTTCAATGATTTCAGCAGGTCACGAAATGTTAGTACAAAGCCACACTCAACCTCATCCTGCTGTGCCTCTCATCACATCCCCATCACTCTGCCTACCCTACCCTACTCCTGCACATCCTTACTCACAAAACTTACCTTGCACCTCCACCCATCCCTCTCTATCTACAGTAAACTTTGGTTTACCCGGAGGTTGTACGTCCGGAAACCTCGATCTAACGGCAGAAATCAGCAGCCGTTTTGTTTTTTTTTTTTTCTTCTCCTAGCATTTTTTTAAACAGTCAGTCTCTGGAAAGCCTCTCTGAAGCTGTTGCTAAGCTACAGAGACGCTTCCAAGGTACGGGCCGACTGTTTACAAGCTGTTGCTAAGCAACAGTGTTTGTTGTCAGATACAGAGATGCAAACCTCCGTATCCTTCAACATTGGCGCTGGTCTGTCCGGAAGTTTTCATAGATCGGCATCACGCCGGTCCCGTCGGTGCCGGATATCGCGAAGTTTCCTGTATATTATCACATCCCCATCTCACTAGCCACCCCTCACCCTCATCCCAGTGCAATCATATCAACTAACAACACACAAGGGTAGGCACTTGGGTGTTTTATGCAATGTTCATGTAAAGGTTCTGCTAATGTGGTATCAAACAATGAAACCTTTATTTTGAATACGTTGGGGGAGAAATTCATTATAGCCCAGGAATGGGCAGTAACTTCAGAAAAGTTTGAGATTTAGCGCCAGGCGCTAATGAATCACGCTGCACGCAAAATTAAGTATCATCGCTCAAAGAAAGGAATGAAGCGCTAAATGAAGCGCTAATGGCCGAGCTCAGTGACATTATCGTCAAACCGCTAACCAATATCAGGTGCAGTCTAATCACAAGTTATCATTGCCACAGGCTTTTTCCAGTTCTTAAAGGGATGGTTCATTGATGCTGCAGAACCTCATTCTCAGCATTGCTGGCTGTGAACCTGTGTCAGCAAGCAGGAGCAGGCCAAGCCCAAGGAGCCAGACGGCTCAAGCAGGTGTCATGATGGCAAATCCACGCCTCAGGGAGAGAGCCCACAGATTTTTGGACCAAGCATTGGAGGAGTTGGTGTCCACTGTGGAGAGATGGAGGGTGGTGCTCTACCTGGCAAGTGGCAGGAGACCCTCGCCGCAAGTCTTCTATGCCATGTGGTGGGAAGTTGCCTAGCATGTCTCAGGCAGCACTGTGGTCCCCAGGACCCACACACAGTGCAGGAAGAAATTTAACAAGCTCACTCAGGTGGTCAGGGTGATTCAATGCCTCAACAAATGTGACATACCACTGTCTGAACCAGTCTGCACGCACTGGCCAAAGCATCACACCCCAGCGCTCACCCACCAACAATCTCTACCAAGCAACATTCACACCCACATCTCACACCTTGCACAAAATGACAACTATTCAACTATGGTAGGCACATCACCCAAACACATTGCTCCACACTCCCTCACTCACACACTTTCCTTTCTCTTGCAGGCCAAGGTGGCTCACAACAGGAGGGAGCAGGAGTGCACAGCCGGGGACAAGCCGACACCCAACCACTGTCTGCGCTGGAAAATAGAGTGCTGGAGATTATTGGGCGCTGTGGCCACCAGCGACATTGACCCCCCCTTGGGGACAACAACGGTATGTTCATCCCTACTCCTTCTGCTCACATCCCACTTTCCCTTCACCCCACAAGTCTTTCGCAATTTCGAGGTTATCATGCTGTATGCATGCCTTTTTCCCTTCCTACCCCGCTCACCTCACCTTAACCCAACTCTTCTGCCTTTTTGCTTTCAGATAATGAGCAAGGACCTGAGCAGCCTGCCCCTGAGAGCACCGTTGAGAGCGAGGCAGGAGTAGAGGAGGAGGGAGAACACACCATGTCACTGTATGTCTCACCCGCAGGCACCAGCTCAGACACTGGCACTATACGTTATTTAGAGGCCAGTATAGTAGCAGGATCTGCACAGGGTGAGGCACCGAGAATGAGTGGGCTGCAGCAAGGCCAGGGGGAAAGGGTAGCTTCCGGGCCAGCTCCACAGGACTCAGATGAGGACCTCGATGGGGAGGTGTTTAGAAGAAGGGTGATGGGCATGCACACGGAGATGACAGGTACAATGGCAAAGGTGCCCAAGAGACTCTCGGCAATGGTAAGGAGCGTGGAGGAGCCCGCCTCCAACATTACACAAAGCTTGCACACACCATGGAGCATCCAGAGAGACCGTGGTGACCCAGACCTGATGCCGTGTGTGTAGGGCAATGGGGCAGCTTCCATTGCAGCACAGGTGGAAGTGACGCAATGTCTTAGTGCTGTAATGCAGTCTATGGTTTGTGCCATTCAATCTCAGACTGCTCTCATGCAGCCCCAGCTTGATGCCACGGAAGCTCTGACTGCTGCCATCGTGGCTGGGTCTACCACCGTCAACCAGGGCTTCCATGGTGTCGCAGCAGGCCAGCAATCTGTGCTGCAACAAATTGCTAGGGATGATGAGGTGCAGCTCCGGGAGAGTGGCAGTGGGTCAGTGGAGCAGGAACTTGCTGTCCTCTCTCAGGATGTCAGCATTCCTGCTCCCACCACTGGCACTCCGCCATTGCCCTTGTCGCTGCCTGTCATCCAGCCAGCCCAGACTGCTGCCGCCCATGCTGAAGTGGTGCAGTCTACAGCCGGGCCTTCCAGGCCCAGAGCTGGTCGAGGGCATCCTGCAAGGCCATCTGAAGTCTCCCGCCCGGGCACTCAGCAGCCTTCCACCCGCCGTGCTGCAGCCACTGGGCCAACACTTCTAGAGTAGGCAAAGGCACAGTAACGACAGGCACTAAGGGATTGCACAAGGGTGAATAGATAATATTGTTGTTGTAAAAATGTGTTAACTGATTATTGATAAAATTATTAATTCAGTTTGGATTCTTTTGTGGCATGTCTCATTTCAGCTTTACACTGTGAAATGGGATTGCCTGCCTCTCTTCCGCGGCCATGTTTGCGCCCGGGTGGCCCTGGAGATGGAGCACGCGGTGTCCGCCGGCGCGCTTGAGTATTTCCGCGACCGGTGGGCGCCGCGGGGACTGGAGTGCATTATCAACCCGGAAAACCAAATTTTAATTTGATTTGTTAAGTTTTAGTTGAACTTTTGTTTATTTACAGTCCAATTGGGTTTTTTGGGTCCAAATAAAAGAGTACACTGTGAAATGGCCTGCGACAGGGATGGAATGATGGGGATGTGGTGAGCAACGGGGATCTGGGGTTTAATTCATTGGTACCGCAGTCTGATGAGGCGATCACAGGCTGCCCTTCCGCAAGGCCGATTAATTGGCTACCTCCTCCTCCTTGTCCTCCTCTTCCTCCTCATCCTCCTCCTCTCCCTCTTCCTCCTCCTGAGGTGGTCCCGCAATCCCTGGTGGCAGGAGCTGGGCCCTCATGACGGCCAAATTGTGGAGCATGCAGCAAACGATGACGAAATGGGATACCCGCTCAGCCGAGTACTGGAGGGCTCCTCCCGAGCAGTCAAGACAGTGGAACTGTTGCTTGAGCACCCTGATGGTCTGCTCGATGATGTTCCTGGTGGCAGCATGGCTCGCATTATGAGTACTGAGCAGGAGTGTTGGGGTTGCGGAGGGGAGTCATGAGCCAGGTGGAGAGCGGATAGCCCTTGTCTCTGAGCAGCAAGCCGTGAGCTTGACGTGGTGACTGCAAGAGTGCTGGCACACTGGTCTAGCACAGGATGAAGGCATCATGGCTGCTGCCAGGTTAGCGGGCATTCACATTGAGAATTCGCTGTGTGTGGTCGCACACCAACTGCACATTAAGTGAGTGGTATCCTTTGCGGTTATGGAAGATGTCAGGTGCCTGCAAAGCCATGTGGGTGCAGTCAATGGCACCCTGCACCATGGGGAATTCCGCTATCCTGGCAAAGCCACATGCACGCTTGTCCTGCTTCTCTCTGGTGATGGGGAAGGAAATGTAGTCCCTTCTCCTACTGTAGAGAGCCTCTGTGACCTCCTGGATGAAGCGATGGACGGCGAGCTGTGAGATGTTAGCTATATCTCCTGTTGCAGGCTGGAAGGATCCGCTGACGAAGAAATTGAGGGCAATGGTGACCTTGACTGCCACTGAGAGAGCCATGGTTGCCCTGATCTGAGGCTCGAGGTCCGGTTGCAGGAGGTGGCAGGCTTCTGTGACCACCTCCTTGGTGAAGCGGCTCCTTCTAACACACTGCTCCACGCTTAATTGAAGGTAGGAGAAGTGCTTTCGGAATACCCTCGGAGAGTGAGGCCTCCCGTAGATCCTGGAGGGTGAGGTCGACTGCCAGTACAGCGCCCATTAATATAATGAAGTGTAGCACTTTGATATGTTGTGAGAATAAATGTAGCTAATTTTTAGTAGCCACAACACTCTAAACAACCTTTAAATGACCGATTTAAACTGTTGCACAATGTCAAACTGACAAGGAAGCAGTGAAACAGCACTAACCTGAGAGCTGCGACCCTTTACTCATGATCCCTTTAAATAGCACTTCTGGAGCCGGCTACTGACTGCTTCATGCCTCCTCTCCCTGTCTCTGTCAGGGCGAGGCGCTAAGAAAGGGGGCGATAATCAATTTCGCAGATCAGGCACCCAGTGAGCATTGCACCCTCACTGACGTCATGATCTGCCCAGCGCTGAAGTCCCCACCACTAACTCATAGCGGCGGCGCTACAGGAATGCCAGATTTGGCGTGCGTTGCTCGATTTGCCTCGCCGCGGCGATACTGCCTCAGCACCCCGTTAGCACCCCCTTCAGACGCTAACTCTAGGTGCTAAGGTACGGGCGGCCAATCCAATACTGCCCATTTTGTGTCATTGCCCAAGATGAATTTCTAGGCCCTTGAATCTAAAAAGGACACAGTCCAGCATCAGGTTATACTGCTAAAGGGTAAAGGGTAGAGGTGGGCTCAGGTTACTAACTTTGCAGTCATTTCTATGATTTTCGGTGCTTGTATCATTTTCTGGACTGCTTTTTTCCCCAAACTGGAAGTGTTTCCGTTGATAGTATAAGACACAGGAATGTTACAGATCAGCATTTTCATTAATCATCTCATTAAATGTAACCATTGCCCTGTTATAAAAAGTTGCATTGTGCATACATCAACCATTCAGCCAAGAGGAGCAGAACCGTTTTAATGCTGTAACCTCAAGGCCTCTAGAAAGTAATCTTTGACAGAGTCTATTTCTCATATTCCTGGCAGTAATTGTATACTTAAGCTTATGTCTTTAAATTGCCCTTGGGTTCAAGCCACACTGCAGGACTTAAGCAAATAATCTGGGTTGACAAGTCCGTGCAGGACCGAGGGAGTGCTGCATTGTGGGAGCTGCCGTCTTTTGCATGAGACGTTGCATTGAGGGGCCCATCTGCCTGTTTGGGTGGTTGTAATAGATCCTTAAGAAGAGGAGGGAGTTCTCCCAATGTCCTGGCCAACATTCATCCCTCAATCAACACCATCAAAAACAGGCTAATTGGTCAGTCATCTCATTTGCTGCTTGTGAGACCTGGCTGTGTGTAAAATGGCTGCTGCACTTGCCTGCACAACAGCAGTGACTGAACTGTTATTCATGGGAAATGAACTTCTTTGGGATTTCTTGAGGATCTAACAGGCGCCATCTAAATACATTTGTTACTTGGATTCGGTTGCTAATAAAGGTGCGCGGGAATGTTTGAACTGTCTCATTCCTTTGATTCCTTTGCCTCTTTGCAGCCTTTATATCATATTGCGTCCGACAAAGAACACGTTCTGAAAATTTCCTTCGGATGAATATTGTAAACTAGAATCAGTTATGGGAAGCTTTATAACTTTGAGTCTGTTATCTGAATAAATTATAAGGTTGTACTTCTGTAATTTTGAAATGAAATATATTATTATCCTGAAAGTGTTGAATCACCTCGTTTGCGTTGATAGTTTGACCTCGAAATTCATCTCGGGCGGTGACACAAACCGGCCGGTATCGGATCTGCTGCCTGTTATATGCAATGCCCGACATTCAGTTCCATTACAGTCAGTGGAACTGAATACCAGGCGCTGCGCATAACGGCCGCTTGATCTGATTCCGCATGTTTTGAGTCACCGCCCGAGATGAATTTCTAGCCTTTTATCTCTGCTTTATCCTCCTTCAATAATTCAAAAAGTTATTTTGTTAGCTGATGAAAAAGCAACCCAATAATTTGCAGTAACTTGCATAATACGGTGATATTTTTAAAGCGCCGCAATTGTATTTTTTAACAATTTTTGATGGAGACGGAAAATGTTAACAGTTAATAGATTAAGGATATATTTGAAACAAAGATACCTTCATTATTTATGGTCTAAAAGCGTTTTGCGTTTCTTCTATTCATATGGTTAGGTAGCCATGTGATATGCAACTTGCAAGCAGTCTGCTGTTTGTCACCAGCAATTAATTTCACTGATGCTCCCCTCCGATCCACGATTGGGCTTTGTGCTTTGAATCTTGTGATTATAAGCCTCCTCTGTTGTATTGCTGTAGAATGTTCAGTCTGTCAGATTATCGTGGTGCAGCTGAGCATGTAATTGCTCAAATGAGTTAAAATCCTTTCAAATGTCTGTCTTTGTACCTCATCACACTACTTCTTAGACTAAAATATTTCACAATTGATGAAGATAAACGAAAGGATCTTCATTAGCTACCAACCACCGTGACATGTATTTTTTTTTAAGTGCTGAGGCAGTTGCATTCTATTCTTGTTATCAAGTCAAAAAAGTGGAAGAAAAATTGGTAAATTTTATGAATGTGGTTTAACTTGACTCTGCATTAAATGCCAGTATAACTGAATGCTCCTTCTTGGATAGTGTTGAACATTAACAAATAATCTTGCTGTGCCAGTCGGTTAGCAAACTTGGGTGAGCAAATCTTTCAGGGATGTTGCCTTTTAAGTTGCTCTGTAAGGTGCGTTACAATGCTTCTACACAGAGGGATGGCTGATGACGTGAGCAGTGGTTCAGTGATGTCACCACATTGCCAGCCATGCTTCCTTCAATGTTGTATTCCCAATGGGTTTTTTAATGGAATATAGATTTATATGAAACAAATTCACTGCACAGAGTTCACAGGTGTAACAGTGCAATGTGAAGTTACTGTAGCTGGCCGAAAGCATGACAATTCAGCTGTGTTTTCAGAGCAGCTGGTTTTTTGGCAATTCCAGGAATTCAGTCTATCCAGGAACAAATCCCCAGTGGCACCACCCCTGTAGTGCGCCTCCAATCAATGAATGAAACATTCATTAACTAATTAACTGAACATTCCATTTAGCAGCAATATTATTTTAGTGTTAGGATCTATTGATTGGTGAATTATTGCTATACACGCCACTCCAGCATTAATTAGTTCCCCCATGCTGATGTTAGGTACACACAATCAGACCCATGCACCATTAAATTCAATGTAAGTTACACACGTCTATTTCTGGACAGTGCAAATAATCTATGTAATCGCTGACAATATTCTCAATTTTACAGATCAGTTTCCGATCATTGTGTGCCTCCATTTCTTCAAGAACTATCTCAGTGGTATTGTTGTAGGATGGGGCTGCAACAAGATTTGCTCGAGGTGTTGCTAGTGTTGCCTGGAAAGCTTGCTACTGGTTTGGTACAGAGTCATCCCAAGAGACAACACTTTTCTTTAAAACCAAGGATGAGCGAGGTAGAGGAATTAGCGTAAATCAGTAGTTGTTAGTTCATTTGTTTTTTCCTCTCTCCTTTTTCACCTTTAGTTATATCTTTCTCCTCTGTCATATCTAGTTCTTTATCTCCCTCCTTTGTCATTCTAGTTTTTATTCCTCCTATGCTACCTTTAGTTCTCTTTTACTCCTTTGCCACCTCTAGTACTCTTTCTTATCTGCCACTTCTAGTTTGTTTCTATTTTTTCAACTCTGCTTCTTAATTTGCTCTCCTCTTCCATTTCTAGTGCTTTTCTCCCTCTTTCTCTCTCAGTCTACCTTTTGGTCCCTCTAAAGTCTTTCCTTCACCCCTGTGCACCTCACCACCTCACCAACTGCTCCCAAATGTAGGTAAAATTAGAGAAATAATAATAGAAGATGAATAATGCATTGAAGTAGCCAACTAGAAATCCAGAATTGTATCAGAGAAATGGTGACTTACCAAAAAAGTTAGAAAGGCGAAGGCGTCATGGTCCCAGAGACTAGCTCTCATTTCTTGCCACGAGTCTCTTTTATTTTACTGTAAGAATTTGATTTTTTTTTAAACTGATTGATGATTTTGCTCATTGGAGATAGGAAATATTTGGAAAGCAACCAGTAAGAGGAGTAATCTTGGTTGTAAGGTTAGCTAGATGTTTTAGAGGTTAACCTGATTACCATTGGGGAGAGGGAAAAATTTGACAGAAGTTAGCTTCAGAAGATTAAATAAATTGTGTGCAGAGTCCATGAGAAGACAAATTATACATGGAAGGAATAGGTGGACTTTATAGCTTAGATTTTCTTATCGAACACCTCTGTTAACCCATTCAAAAGAAATGGGTTAATGCCAATCAGAAAATCTAGACTTATGGGTTGAATGTTTTTCTGCTTTCTATTATTCCTGTTTCCAAAGCTCATTGATTTCCTCTGATTAAAGATTTTTAATAATAATTTTTGCCAAATGACACGTTAATTTCGACAATCCCGGTATTATTTTAAGTGTTTCTCCAGGATTGGATTAATACTAGATATATAAGAATTGTTGCTGATGGGGAACATTGTGTATGCTGGATTTAAATTCCACTGCTATGAGCAGCTGGAAGAAAACTTATTTCCAAGAATTTCATCAATGTATGATCCAATTTATACCTCCGGAAAAAGCAATTAAATTAAAATTGCATTGGTTTGTCAAATTTGTGCAGCGTTTCATATACTCTTTAATGATTGTGCTTGCTTGCTGCTAAATACTGCCCTTAGCAAGTAGATCAAGACAGGTTAATTCCCTGTAAGAACCATGTACTACACCTGTTGTTTATCTTGCAGTTTCAGAACATGTTGAAAGTGAATTTTTGTATGTGTCAAGACACTAATTTTTCTGACAAATCTTTTATTGGAGCATTATCAAAGACAACGCTTAGAGGCAACTCCAGGGTAATCTTAAATCCCAGAATCCATCTCAAAGTTTTTTTTATCAAATGCTGGCAAATGTATTTCAAATACTTTGGTATATAATCATTTAATTCACTGGAAACCGTAGCAAATTCAAACAGATTGCTGTAGAATTGCCAGTATTTGGGAGATTATGATTATAGGGAGGAATATTTAACATCTTTTGAGGGATGGCCTCATGGCTTAGTGAGTCAACATGCTGTGTGATGTGGTACTGAGTCATATAGACCCTGAACATTCCAGGTTCAATTTCTGGTCAATGCTGATTCGGCCCGCCTAAGTGAAAGTAATGGTGGCGGGGGGGTGCTATGATTAGTTTCAGTGAATCTCCATTGAAGGAGGGGACAAATCCAGCTGGGTTCACACTCCTGATTACAGCCCAGTTCTATACTGGAAAGTGGGGATGTTGGATGAGGATAGAATGTGCTCAGCTTTGATGCTCGCTGATCACTCAAGCCCATGGCTCTCAGCTGTGGCTCAGTGGTAGCACTCTCGCCTCAGTCTCTGAAACTTAATCATTACTGTTCATGAATTTGAATGACTTTCTTAACATAAGCGGAATCCTGACTCAGCTGTTGTAACTGATATTCCACCTTCAAAGGAAAGGTAGAGCCTACTGCTTACCGGTGTCCTGATAACTAAACAGCCTAATCTTGTACAGGTCAAGGAGGTGTATGCATATGAATCAATCTTTTGATGATTTTACTAAAGTTAAATAAATGATATATACATTTGGGAATGGTTACAAATGAGGAGTTTTGAAGTGACAACCTTTGATATCTGTTATAATCCCACATCTCTCAAACAAAGGTAGCCATGGCTTAGTGGCGGCACTCTTGCCTTATGAATCACGAGGTTGTGGGTTCATAGTCCCACTTCAGAGACTTGCAGCACAAAAATCAAGGCTAACACTGAGGAAGTGCTGTACTGTCGGAGGTGCCGTCTTTTGGATGAGACATTAAACCGAGGCCCCGTCTGCCCTCCCAGGTGTGTGGTAAAATAAGCTGCAGAAAATGTGTTAAACAGCCAAACAGTGGCCAACTACTTTAATTCTGATCTTACATATTCTTACATCATATGTAGCTATTTTATTGTGTTACCCTTTTAATTTAAGGCTGCACTTATAGGATTACATTTGTACTGATGCAACACATTTAAAGTGCACAACAAGGTGAAAGTTCTATTATAACTTTGGAATCAGGTCCCATTCTAACTCCACGACTCATTAAAAGTATTTTTTCATTCATTCACAGGATGTGGGCATCACTGGCAAGGCCAGCATTTATTGCCCATCCCTAGTTGCCCTTGAGAAGGTGGTGGTGAGCCGCCTTCTTGAACCACTGCAGTCCGTGTGGTGAAGGTACTCCTACAATGCTGTTAGGTAAGGTGTTCCAAGATTTTGACCCAGCGACGATGAAGGAACAGCAATATATTTCCAAGTCAGGATGGCGTGTGACTTAGAGGGGAACTTGGAGGTGGTGGTGTTCCCATGCGTCTGCTGTCCTTGTCCTTCTAGGTGGTAGAGATCGCGGGTTTGGGAGGTGCTGTTAAAGAAGCCTTGGTGAGTTGCTGCAGTGCATCTTGTAGCTGGTACACACTGCAGCCATGGTGTGCCAGTGGTGGAGGGAGTGAATGTTTAAGGTGGTGGATGGGGTGCCAATCAAGAAGGCTGCTTTGTCCTGGATGGTGTCGAGCTTCTTGAGTGTTGTTGGAGCTGCACTCATCCAGGCAAGTGGAGAGTATTCCACCACGCTCCTGACTTGTGCCTTGTAGGTGGTGGAAAGACTTTGGGAAGTCAGGAGGTGAGTCACTTGCTGCAAAATGCCCAGCCTCTGACCTGCTCTTGTAGTTACAGTATTTATGTGGCTGGACCAGTTATGTGATGTTAGATTCCATCCAGGAACCTATGTCACACTGCTTGGGGTTGGCAGCAGGTGGAGTATAACACTGGTCTGTGACAAGAATGTTTTTATGGACATCTATCAACTTTCGTTATTGCATATCCAGTGTTTTTCTTCTTTCTCATTGGCTAAGGCTCCAGGAATCACTCAGGGTAGTGTTGCTAGCTCCTGAATCAGAGCCGCAATGGGTTGAGAGAGGGTGTTGCTTCAGAGCAGAGTGGGGCCAGGGTAGAAGAAACCCTGTTCCAGGTCTAGGACTACCCAAGCAATCTTGTAGTACATAGTCTCTGAAGGGGTCATTTACTAAGTTTACTCTGCCGACAGCAAGCCTCACCTGCCGATGAGTGCCCATGGTTTCCTGATAGGCACTGTTGGCAAGCTATCCTCCTTGCTGGCAGTGTACGCTCAGAAAATTGGTGTGTAATGTATGTACTACAGTTAGCTAATAGAGCTTATGTAATAGCTACATATAACAAATAAACTATGTTATAATAACTAAATTATACATATTATTGTACTAATTCAGTACTCCAACTGTGGTTTTACTAAGGGTTTATATCGGGTTGGTTTCAATCTTCACTGCCTACGTAGTAATTTGGCCACACAGATTGCCAGCCCTTTATAGACCCCACACCCACCCACCCCCGCAACCCCCCTCACGATTTTCATTCCTTCAAAATCAATGGACTACAAATCATAGAATCATACAGCACGGAAGGAAGCCATTTGGTCCAACGTGCCTGTGCCGGCTCTTTGAAAGAGCTATCCAATTCGTCCCACTCCCCTGCTCTTTCCCCATAGCCCTGCAAATACTTCCGCTTCAAGTGTTTATCCAATTCCCTTTTGAAAGTTATGATTGAATCTGGTTGCCCCACCCTTTCAGACAGTGCATTCCAGATCACAACAATTGGTTCTAATCGTCCAACCAAAATATGAAGATATTAGTGCCAAAAAGATCAAGGAAATCAAGTAACTCAGAGCCCAGCTGAGGTGCACTTTTTACCCATTTGACGAAGTCCTGGTCACTTCATCGTTAGTTGTGGCCATTCACGTAAGACACAGTTCAGATTTAGCTTGTGCCTCAGCCTGTTATTTATTTGTTGCATCCAATTTTTACTAGGTCAAAGTATTCCTTCTCAAAGGTGTCTACATGATGGTGACTGTGCACTTCTGGACCTGGTTCCTGGAGGGAAAAAACATCCTTAAAAGACTCCAATAACAGGAAGAATTTGAGATGGGAACCAGTTATTCTGGGTTCCCCCCTTTATCTGCCCATCAAAAGGTCTGGCCAATTTGGAAGGACGCATACAAATTGGGAAGTACAACTTACGACATTATTCCCGAAGAGGAAGAGGATTTTGAGTTTTACATTTGGGCCCTTTACAAAGGCAAATGCTGGCGTTACCTTACGATGTCTTTGGGGAGGAGCTGGTATCAGCTGTGCCTCTGAGTCAAAAGGTTGTGGGTTCAAATCCCACTCCAGAGACTTGAGCACAGAACTCTAGGCTGACACTCCAGTGCAGTGCTGAGGGAGTGCTGCACTGTCAGAGGTGCTGTCTTTTGGATGAAATGTTAAGCCAGGCCCTGTCTGCCCCCTCAGGTGGGTGTAAAAGATCCCATGGCACTATTTCGAAGAAGAGCAGGGGAGTTATCTCTGGTATAACAACAAAAAAAGCTGGAAAAACTCAGCAGGCCAGGCAACATTCGTGGAGAGAGAAATAGAGTCAACGTTTTTGGTTATCTCTGGTTATCTCCAGTTATCTCTGGTGTCCTGCCCAATATTTATCCCTCAATCAACATAACAAAAACAGATTATTGGGTCATTATCACATTGCTGTTTGTGGGAGCTTGCTGTGCACACATTGGCTGCCGTGTTTCCTACAGTATAACACTTTAAAAGTACTTAATTGGCTGTAAAGCGCTTTGGGACGTCATGAGATCATGAAAGGAGCTATATAAATGCAAGTCTTTCTTTCTTTTTCTCACCCCTCCAGTATGCCATTCTTAAACTGTACTTTCTGACTTTTTGGCCCCTTCAGCAGCTTGCCCCCTAGATGTGCCTCTACAGGTGCAGGTCCCCACAAATCCCATTCAAAACAGAGTCTCCTGATCCTGCAAATTTTTAAATGTCTGTTTATTGATGAACAATATGATCAAAATCAAGCAGCCATTACTCTGTTCTTTTACCCCAACTGCAGAAAGCCACCCCCTACGGCACCACGATAAAGATTGAGTTTTCCACACCTTGAGCGAGATTGTTAATTTACTACCAATTGTGAATTGCCAAGTTACTTGCAGGGTGCACTCAAAACTGGATTGAGACCACCCAAGCTCATGTCATGCCAACACAAAGCGGTGACTAAATTCCGTCAGCCTGCAGCGGGACCATGGTCCTAGAGATAAAAGAACAGGTGCCCATTTAGGGCAGAGAGAGAAGCTACTGCTCCCCAATGCTAATATTAAGAGTGCTGAGATGATTGCTCTTGCTTCACTCATCACTTCAAGTCTAGCCCTAGAAAACCTTGGCCCAGTTTCTGGTGGCATAAAACAAAACTGCACGCAATTAGGCACCAACTTAGACGTCTGCCTTAGAAAGTCCACAAGGACGGAAAATTCAGGCAAAATTGCCGTGATGTTGGGCTCTCCTGACCTTTCTGTTAAGCTTATGCTGGAGCGCCTGGACAGTTAGAAAAAAAATCAATGTTAGATATGGAAGAAAAATCAGTTTATTGAGAATAATGGTGAAAAAAATACAAACAAATTTTGTCCCTGTGGCTTCCCATGGTAATTTTAAGAATTGCCAGGTGGCAGCACAATATCAGGAATTCAGGTATGTGTCTCCCATGATTTTCTACCCATTAAAATGAAGGGATATAAAATTGGGGGGTGGGGGGGAGGGGGTTGGGGTGAAGAGCATGGTGGGAATTTTAAGCCCCCAAAACGGATAGGTTTGAGTCGGGTGGGAAGTAAAAAATTTTAAAATTTCAAACAAAATTCCAACCTGCCTCGAAGCCACCCACTTCCGGTTTTAACAAAGGGGGGGGGGGGGTTGAGGGCCAGGCGGCCAACCGCTCTCAGGAGGTGGGTCGGTCATTGAACCCTTTTAAGGAGGCTGCGTGCCTCCATTTTAACAAGGCTTCTATTTTTAACTACTGTGGGCAGGGTTTCCCAGGCCTCGGGAAACCTGTCAGGCAAAAGGAGAAGAGAAGGGCTGGATCCATCAGGAAAGTGCCTTTACAGTAATGCTTGTGGGCCAGGAGGAGCAGGTGTGTTTCCTCCAGGCCCAACAAGCAAACCTGTAAATACCTCCACGATCTCTTCCTGATCCCACCATCGCCGACCCCCCCACTCCCCTGATCTACCTCTTATGCCCCCTTTCTCCCTGCCTTGATCGCCCCACGATCTCAGCTTCCCCCCAAGATCGCTTCCATCCCTCCACCCCCCGCAATCTCCCCCCACCACCACTAAACATATCTGCTCCCTGGGCTGCAGCCCTGTGCCACAGGATTTCCCTGTCCCACAGGTAGGGCTTTCTGCGGGGAACCTGGAGGAAATAAAAAACACACATGCACTGGAGTTAAAACACGCTGGCGTACGGGGATCATAACTCCCCGTGCTCTCCTCCCATGTTCCGAAACCCCACCATGGCAAAAACCGGTGCCCTTGTGTCTGGATTCCCGATATGTGCTCTCGACGGGCAAAGCTCTGTGACAGGAGCACAAATTCATGACGTTGCCACTTGTGTCCACCGCACCAAAATCTGGACTGGGAATTTCCTCAGAGTCTGCCGCCGTATTTCCAGCGACATTATGGCGGGGTCTGAGGACATTCCTAGCCCTGGACTTGTCTCAGTGTCGCAAAAGTTACCGCTTTTTAACAAATTGCATTTATTCAGTTGCCACTGCTTACACATCTCCGACTAAACTTATCGAGCTGGTATTAGTTTGTTTAAACGACTGGTTCAAAATAGCTTTATTTTTGTGTTGGTGAAAAAAATGTAATCAGGAACCAAATTGAAAATCACATGTTTTTAACAGGGGAGAAGCTATATAAACTGGCTTTGCGCCTGGTATTGCCCTCGTCACCTCGTGTACTGTTTCTCTCAAATGTGCACCATTGTTTCCATAGCATGTAAAGTCTACAAGGCATGCAGTGATTGGGAGAATGATTCCACAGCATAAGGCTTGAAACCTCAACACACATGCATCTAAAAATGAAGAGTCTATGCATAACATCCCACTGCCAAGTGATGAAGTCCCCAGCCATTTATTTGTGTATCTAGATATTGCCTCATTAGTCACCCCAGTGGTTATTATTGCTTAATTGTAGCTGCTTGCATTTAAAATAAACTAACATGACAATAGGACTATTTCTATGGCTTAAACAATGTCTTCGTTAAGTCCAGCAGAAATTTCAGTCCTCTGCTTGAAATTATATCTTAGATAAAAATATAGAAAATACATTACATTATATTTACATAGATTTACATAGAATGTACAGCACAGGAACAGGCCATTCGACCCATCTGGTCTATGTCCATGTTTATGTTCCACATGAGCCTCCTCCCACCCCTCTTCATCTAAGCCTATTAGCATAATCTTCTATTGCTTTCTCCCTCATGTGTCTATCTATCTTCCCCTTTAAATGGATCTAAGCTACTCGCCTCAACTACGCCTTGTGGTAGCGAGTTCCACATTCTAACCATTCTCTGGGTGAAGATGTTTCTCCTGAATTCCCTATTGGATTTATTAGTGACCAGATGCTCTCTGCATGATCCCTAGTTTTGGTATCCCCCACATATTTATTTATTTGTGAATAATTGGGCAAATTTACCCATCAAAGTAGGAAGCCATGCTTAAAGAGAGTGTGGATCAGAGAGTATTCACTACTGTGTAATACCATCTCCGACCGGTAGTCTCTTGGAGTGCAGCTCCCCCCTGGGAGCACAGGATCCGAGAACTTGCTCTATTGATTTGCGGTGGATTATTTCAAACACTTTTTTGACTACAACTCGGCTAAGATGCACATACGTGTACAGCCAATGATGGCAAGCAGTTCCTTTCACATCTCCTTATTCATGGAGAAGAATTTTCGAGATCTCCTGCCAGAATTTTGTCAGGAACCCTGGAGAAAAGGCATATACGGCCATGGGGGAGATCAGAAACCCCCTGTAGAAATGTCAGGCACCTTTACCCCTTTGAGTGAATTTTGTGGGCCTTAAGGTGAGTGATGTTCGTGTCAGCTGTGGCTCAGTTGGTAGCACTCTCACCTCTGAATCAGAAGGTTGTGGGTTCACGTCCCATGCCAGAGACTTGAGCACAAAAGTCTAGCTGACGCTCCAGTACAGTACTGAAGGAGTGCTGCACTGTCGGAGATGCCGTCTTTTGGATGAGACGTTAAACTGAGACGTCTGCTCTCTCAGGTGGATGGAAAAGATCCTATGAGGCCATTTCAAAGAAGAGCAGGGGAGTTATCACTAGTCTCCTGGCCAATATTTATCCCTCAATAAACATCACTACAAAAAAAAAACAGATTATCTGGTGATTATGACCTTGCTGTTTGGGGAGAGTTTGCTGTGCACAAATTGGCTGCAATGTATTACTACATTGACTATACTTCATTGGCTGTAAAGCACTTTGGGACTAGAGCAAACTCTACCCCATATAAGATAAGGTCGTGAAAGGCACTATATAAATGCAAGTCTATCTTTTTCTTTATTTCAAACAGAACACTTTTCATTTTAGGCACCCAGTCACAGTATCAAGCATTCCTACAGCATGGTTAGATACAGTGTGAAGTTCCCTCTCTACTCTGTCCCATAATGTGCGTCAACTCCAAACTCAGAAGAGCATCTCCACTGCAATCATAGAATCTTACAGCACAGAAGGAGACTATTCCAGCCATCGTGCTTGTGCCAACTCTTGGAAACAGCTGTCCAATATTTTCCCACACCCCAGCTATTTCCCATAACCCTGCAAATGAGTCCTCTTCAAGCACATGGCCAACTGCCTTTGAATGTTCCTGTGGAATCTGATTCCACCACCCGTTCAGGAAATGCGTTCCAGATCTTAACAACCCTCTGTGTGAAAAAATGTTTCCTCATTTCCCCTCTAGTTCTTTTGCCTATTATTTTAAATTACCGACCCACTTGCCAGAAGAAACAGCGCAATGGTGCCACAATTTCCTATTTAACACATCAGCCATCCTGAGTGAACCACTTTGAGTGAGATTGTTAATTAGTGCCAAATTAGGAGCAGTTTTGTGCTGTGGGCCTGTGTTCACTGAGAACTGGATTGAGTCTGCTTAAACTCCTTTTATGTGGGACCTCCATGTTAGCCAGCAGACAGAGAAGACTTTTATACCATCAGTGTGGGCTGTAATAAAACCCAAGTCCCAGAAGTGAATGGCCAGTGTCTGTCCCTCTGCACCACCCAATCCTCCTGTTTAACCTCTTTCTGCCCGTAATGCTTCTTTTGTATATGGTATAATATTCATTTATTAAAAGTTACCCTTCCTATACTGAAAGAGAAATGGATTGTTGTTTTCACCCACACTGTGATGTGCACAGCAGCCAGCTTGCCTCGACACTAAACTCCACAACTGTCGCATCACTGCATAATGGCACATCTGCATATAAAGGAGCACACACAGTGTCTTATGCAATTACAAAATCAACACCGGCTAAAGCCATTATAGTGTCTCAATCTTTGAAAAATACATCAAATTCTTCAAATCCATAGTGTACATAACATAATTGACAAAACTCAGTGAGTAGTTAAGAAGTAAACCAACTAGTGGGCAGGGACTGGAGAGGCCACTCAGCCTTTGTGCTTACGAGCGACGAGTCCGACATCAATCAATGCTTTTATTTTTCAGTCAACCAAAGAGCCCCACTGTCTTTCTTTGATAGTATATTTGGTACCTTTAATGCCAGTTAACACCAAATTAGCTAATTTGAGGCCATTAGAGTATCTGCAGGGTCAACCGATGAACAAGCACTTACTTGAAAACAGACATGACAGTGAGATGGACATCAGTCCAGGCCACCAAACCTGTCAATCAATCAACTAATTCAGTTGCAGAACAAGGATATGGAAACAAGAGAAAGCAATCATACTGAGAGTGGCATTAAAAATGGGAGAGCAATGCTACAAGGAGAGAGGAAGTGTGGTAGAGAAAGCAGAAGAGAGAGGAAAGATAGAATAGCTAATGGATTTGTGGCAATATAAGATAGGAAAAATGAAAGAGAAGACAGAAGGGTAAAGGCACTGACACAAATTCAGTGCAAAGCATTCAAAATTCTCCAGCTGCCACTCTTTAATTTGCCACCACTCTAATTAAAATGCAAATTAAAATTATAATTAGCAGCAGCAGTATCTCAAAAACCTTCTCACATCTCGCACAAACAACATGCAGCGTCGGTGGACAAAGGTGAAAGAAAGTTTTTGAAAGTTGGGCTCTGTAGGGTTGCGTCATGCCTGATTTAACCTGAGGAGGGGTAGACGGGTCGGATCTTGATGAAGAGATTCCTGAATATGAACGAGCTGTCGTGGACTTCGCTTTCTGTCAAGATGGGTGTGAAAGGTCTTTTTACATGTCATCACTTTTGCTTTTAGGGTCCAAAGGTGGCACAAAAGGTCAGAGGATCTTATCAAAAGATCTTGGATGACACATTAGCCTCTAATTACTGTGTCATTCATTTAAACTTTGACTGAGCAGCATCAACTTCCCGTAACGTCCAATCATCTATTGTTCTAGTAAAACAAAAGCACACCGAAGCACACTCTATTTTTGCCCCAGTTTCTGCCTAATTTTATGCCATGTATTTAAAAACTCAATTCATAATTAACTTGCTTATTTTGGCCTGTAACGACTTATGACGGCCTGCTCTCTTAGGCGTTTCTCTATTGATATTAAGCAAACTATGCTCACTGCTGTTAGCAAAATATATATGGGTAGAGTTTCCGCTTTGGGCGTAATCGGGAAATTGGGTGCAAATTGTGCTGGAAATTGCGCTGGTTAGGTTACAGTTCAAGTTTCTACTAAAATACATTTGTATAATCACAAACGTAAAATTTTCCATGACAGTGCAATTAGTCAGCATAATAGAACATAATTGTTTATTTTTCTTTCCATTAAAAAGTATTCCTTGTTGTATTTAAGAGTGGCAACCAGGTACAGTTTTATTAATACAGCTGAAAATGGGATCTTCACAAAAAATAAGCATTTTTAATAAGTGTCTCGTCCGTCACCTGAGAGTAACCTGATTTTAAACCGCTGAAAAGGAGTTAAAAAAAAAACTATACTGAACTATTTACTAGTTTCATTGGTGTACACTAGTCAGCTTCTTTGTAAATTAAATATTTTTTAAAGATGTAAAACCCTTTAAAACTTGCCTACTGGTGCCTGTGTGCCTAAACAAATGAGCTCACTTTGAAGAGCCCCTTCGAACAGCCGCCAACAAACGGCGCGGTGGAAACTCGCCGGGGGCGTGACCAATTTTGTGGGCAGGGCCAAAACGGAATTTACGCTGGACGTAACTTACGCTTGAGCTTTTGCGCTGGTTCGGCTGATTTCACCCAGACTGCTCTGATAAAACTATCGCAAACTAGTGCAAACTCTACCCCATTTGCTTACCGCCCAAAAAGATCGAGGGATGATGCCATCGCCACTGTACTGCACACTGCCTTATCACACCTGGATAAGAGGAACACCTATGTGAGAATGTTGTTCATTGATTATAGTTCAGCATTCAATACCATTATCCCCTCCAAGCTTGTCAACAAGCTCAGTGAGCTAGGACTTAACACCTCCCTATGCAACTGGATCCTGGACTTCCTGACGGGCAGGCCCCAGGTGGTGAAAATAGGCAGTAACACATCCTCAACATTGATCCTGAACATGGGAGCTCCCCAGGGTTGTGTGCTCAGCCCCCTTCTGTACTCCCTGTTTACTCACGATTGCGTGGCCACGCACAACTCCAACTCCATCATCAAGTTTGCTGATGCCACTACCGTTGTAGGCCTGATCAGAGATGGTGACGAGACAGGCTACAGGGAGGAGGTAAGAGCTCTAGCAGAATGGTGCAAGTACAACAACCTCTCCCTCAACATCAGCAAAACAAAGGAGATGATCGTAGACTACAGGAAGTGGCAGGGGGAGGGACACACCCCAATCTACATCGAAGGGGCTGAGGTGGAGAGGGTCAGCAGCTTCAAATTCCTGGGTGTATTCATTACGGAGGACTTAACGTGGTCACATCACATCGACATCGTAACGAAGAAGGCATGCCAACACCTGTTTTTCCTCAGGAGACTGAAGAAATTTAGAATGGCCCCCCAGATTCTCACCAACTTCTACCGGTGCACCATCGAGAGTATCCTGTCCGGCTGCATCACTACCTGGTATGGCAACTGCACCGCCACAGACCGCAAGGCTGTACAGATGGTGGTGAAAGCTGCACAACATACTATAGGAATTAAACTACCTGCTGTCCAGGATATCTACCCTGAGAGGTGCTGGGGGAAGGCCCTGAGAATCATTAAAGACGCAAGCCACCCCAGCCACAACCTCTTCGCACTGCTCCCGTCCGGTAAGAGATACTGAAGCATACGGTCTCGTACCAGCAGGTTTCGAAACAGCTTCTACCCCCAGGCCATAAGACTCATGAACGTATAATTTATTATTATTTATTACTGTTGTTTTATTTATTATTACAGTATTTCTATTAGTATTTTTATCATTGTTATGCCATATTTATTCCAATGTTGGGAGGACTCGTAAAAATCAACATTTCATTGTGCAGTACACACATCTGCTGCATACATGACAAATAAAATTGAATTGTAATTGTAATTGAAAGTCCATTTTTGGAGTATTAATGGAGAGTTACAAGAAATGGCCAAAAAGATTAGTCAAAGAGATGGGTTTTGAGAAGACTTTTAAAGGTGGCGATAGAGTCAGAAGCAGAGGGCTATAGGCACTGGGTACCAGAAAGTTGTCTTGAGGCTCCAACAATTGTGATGGGTGGGGGAGGAGGGATATACATGATGTGGTACCTATTTTCAAAAATGGAGATCGAGCTAACCCGGGTAATTACAGGCCAGTTAGTTTAACATCTGTGGTGGGGAATTTTTTGGAATCTCTAATTAAACATCCAATTACTAAATATCTAGATGAACAGAAAATAATTAGAAGCAACCAACATGGATTTCAGAAAGGAAAATCATGCTTGACAAACCTGATAGAGTTCTTTGTGGAAGTGGATGGGGAAAATGCAGCAGATGTGGTGCACGTGGACTTTCAGAAAGACTTTGACAACATACCACAAAGGAAACTACTGGACAAGGGGTATGTTGTATGGGAAGGATAGCAAATTGGATTTCCTGCCATATCCCCATATCCCTTGATTCCCCAAGAGTCCAAAAATCTATCTATCTCAACCTTGAATATATGCAATGACTGAGCATCCACAGCCCTTTGGGGCAGAGAATTCCAAAGATTCACAACCCTCCAAGTGAAGAAGTTCCTTCTCGTCTCAGTCTTAAATGGCCGACCCCTTATCCTGAGACTCTGCCCCTAGTTCTAGACACTCCAGCCATGGGAAACAATCTCTCAGCATCTACCCTGTCAATCCTCCTGAGAATCTTATATGTTTCAATGAGATCTCCTCTCATTCTTCTAAATTCCAAAGAGTACAGGCCTAATCTACTCAATCTCTCTTCATAGGACAACCCTCTCATCCCAAGGATTAGTCTAGTGAACCTTCGTTGAACCGCCTCTAAGGCAAATATATCTTTCCTTAGATAAGGAGACCAAAACTGTACACAGTACTCCAGGTGTGGTCTCACCAAAGCCCTGTACAGTTGTAGCAAGACTGTAGGTAAGTGACTGCCCTCATTTTAACTGCCCCTTCATCCAGTTTGAGCCAGGTAGAGAGGAATTAAAATCAGGGCCTCAGTGTCAGCAAACCTGACATGGTACATTTTGGTAAAGAAATTGTAAATAATTATACTTTGAATAAGGGAAGGCTGGGTGATCTGGAAGGGCCGAGGGATTTGGAGTTCATGTTCACAAGATATTAAAAGCAACACTTCACGTGAATAAGGCTGTTAAAAAGCGAATGAAAGTTTGAAGGACCCATACACTGACAGCCCATGCTACATCACAACATCTGTGAATAAATGAACATATGTCGAACAGCAACATTTTGGGGGGAATTTGCGATGTGAGCTTCTTTGCATATGCTTACCATACAACCCCAACCAAGGCGGACATGTTTATGGGGTGCATACTTAGCCTGCACACCTTGTATAGCAGACTTATCTTGCTCCATTTTCTGAGGCTGGCAACCATCTTCCTCATCTGATCTGAGGACCTCTGAATGTGGAACATTGCATTGACCCTTTGAGCCACGTCCTCCCATGCAGTTCAGGTGGCTGTCCACTGGGGAAGGTGGCCTTCAGTGCCCGACCACTTCTTGAATTAACAGCTCCACAACTGCATCATTGAATGCTGAGGTTCTTTGTTAGCATGGAACCATTGCTCATCAGCGATCCAGTCGCTCCTTGTGATCCACTTACCACCAACAAAATAACCTTCCTTTAAGGTGCAGCTGTAGCCTCTTTAGGAGCTGCAACAGTGCAGAATGTCCCACCACAATGAACGTGCTTCTGACAGCAGGCCAATCCAGGTCATGAGTCCTTGCTCAACTTGTAGGGACGATCCGCTGATGTCAGCCATTCACGGTGCATCAGTCTTGCAGCCTGAGGCCCTGGTTCTGATATTCGACCCTATAGTTTTTTTTTTGTAAATGCATATTCTTACTTAAGTAGAAAAGGATGAAAAATATACATCTCGGGCCAAAGTTCCATAGGCTATCCAGCGCACACCTGATGTAACTCAAGAGGGAATGTGGTAGAGGGCCAAAAAACAGGCCAAAAACCAGATATTTCAAGCCTCAGCATTATTTTGAAGGTCCCACTCAGCCTTGTTAGAGACAGAGCCTCCATCTGCTCTTATAGGGTCAGCAATGTGTAGGGAGCAGATTCAGGGACGTAGGTGTGGGTGAGGAGTCCCCATATTAGGAATCTCCATGACCTCGGTCTTGTGGAACATAAGAACATAGGAACTCGAGGAGGCCATTCAGCTCCTTGAGCCTGTTTCATAGAGTCATAGAGTTTTACAGCACAGAAAGAGGCCCTTCGGCCCATCGTGTCCGCACCGCCCATCCACCCCTGTCCTGTCTAATCCCATTTTCCAGCATTTGGTCCATAGCCTTGTATGCAATGGCATTTCAAGTGCTCATCCAAATGCTTCTTGAATGTTGTGAGGGTTCCTGCCTCTACCACCCTTTCAGGCAGTGAGTTCCAGATTCCAACCACCCTCTGGGTGAAAAAGTTCCTCCTCAAATCCCCTCTAAATCTCCTGCCCCTTACCCTGAATCTATGCCCCCTTGTTATTGACCCCCCTACTAAGGGGAAAAGTTCCTCTTTATCTACCCTATCTATGCCCCTCATCATTTTGTACACCTCAATCAGGTCCCCCCTCAGCCTTCTTTGCTCCAAGGAAAACAACCCCAGCCTGTTTAGTCTTTCTTCATAGCTGAGGCGCTCCATCCCAGGTAACATCCTGGTGAATCTTCTCTGCACCCTCTCCAAAGCAATCACATCCTTCCTATAGTGAGGCGACCAGAACTGCACACAGTACTCCAGCTGTGGCCTCACCAGCGTTTTGTACAGCTCCATCATAACCTCCCTGCTCTTATATTCTATGCCTCGGCTAATGAAGGCAAGTATCCCATATGCCTTTTTAACCACCTTATCTACCTGTTCCGCTGCCTTCAGAGATCTATGTACATGTACACCAAGGTCCCTCTGACCCTCTGTACTTCCTAGGGTCCTACCACTCATTGTGTATTCCCTTGCCTTATTTGTCCGTCCAAAATGCATCACCTCGCACTTTTCAGGGTTAAATTCCATTTGCCACTTTTCCGCCCATCTGACCAACCCGTTTATATCGTCCTGTAGCCTGAGGCTTTCCTCCTCGCAATTTACCACCCCACCAATTTTCGTGTCATCTGCGAACTTACTGATCATACCTTTTACATTCTCATCCAAATCATTTATGTAGATCACAAACAACAAGGGACCCAGCACCGATCCCTGAGGTACCCCACTGGACACAGGCTTCCAGTCACAAAAGCATCCTTCGACCATCACCCTCTGCCTCCTGCCACTCAGCCAGTTTAGGATCCAACGCGCCAAGGCACCCTGGATCCCATGGGCTCTTACCTTCTTGACCAGTCTCCTATGCGGGACTTTGTCAAAAGCTTTACTGAAGTCCATGTAAACCACATCCACAGCATTTCCCTCATCCACCCCCCTAGTCACCCCCTCGAAAAATTCAATCAGATTTGTCAGACATGATTTACCCTTGACAAAGCCATGCTGACTATCCCCGATTAATCCTTGCCTCTCCAAGTGGAGACTAATTTTGTCCCTCAGAATTTTTTCCAATAATTTCCCTACCACAGATGTTAGGCTCACTGGCCTGTAATTCCCTGGTTTATCCCTGCTACCCTTCTTGTATAATGGTACTACATTAGCTGTTCTCCAGTCCTCTGGTACATCCCCTGTGGCCAGAGAGGTTCTGAAAATTTGTGTCAGAGCCCCTGCAATCTCCTCCTTTGCCTCCCACAGCAGCCTGGGATACATCTCGTCCGGGCCTGGGGATTTATCCACTTTTTGGCCTGCTAAAACCGCTAGCACCTCCTCCCTCTCGATGCTAATATGTTCAAGTATGTCACAGTCCCCTTGCCCGATTTCTATGTCTGCATCGTCTCTCTCCATAGTGAACACAGATGCAAAAAATTCATTTAAAACCCCGCCTACATCATCTGGCTCTACACACAGATTGCCACTTTGGTCCCTAATGGGCCCTACCCTTTCCCTGGTTATCCTCTTGCCCTTAATATACTTATAAAACATCTTAGGATTTTCCTTTATTTTGCTCGCCAGTGTTATTTCATGGCCCCTCCTCGCCCTCCTAATTTCTTTTTTAAGTATGCCCCTGCACTTTTTATACTCCTCTAGGGCTTCTTCCGTCTTTAGTCTTTTGTAACTGCCAAAAGCCCCCCTTTTATTTCTAATGCATTTTTGTATATCCCTTGTCATCCAAGGTTCCCTTTGCTTGTTGGTCCCACCCTTGACCTTTACAGGAACATGTTGGCGTTGTACTCCCTCTATTTCCCTTCTGAAAGTCTCCCACTGTCTTGATGTGGATTTTCCTATAAGTAGCTGCTCCCAGTCCACTTTGGCCAGATCCTGCCTTATCATATTAAAATCGGCCTTCCCCCAATTTAGAACCCTTATTTCCGGGCCGTCTTTGTCTTTTTCCATGACCACCTTAAATCTCACCGAATTATGGTCACTATCGCCAAAATGCTCTCCTACTGACACTTCCACCACTTGCCCGGCTACATTCCCCAGAATTAGGTCCAGTATCGCCCCCTCTCTTGTAGGACTTTCTACATGTTGGCTCAAAAAGCTCTCCTGGATGCACTTTAAGAATTCTGCACCCTCTAAGCCTTTCACACTCTGACTATCCCAATTTATATTGGGGAAGTTGAAATCCCCCACTATTATTACCCTATTATTTTCGCACTTTTCTGAGATTTGCCTACATATCTGTTCCTCTATCTCCCCCTGACTGTTTGGGGGCCTATAGTACACTCCCAGCAAAGTGCTTGCCCCCTTTTTGTTTTTAAGTTCTACCCATATGGCCTCATTAGAGGAACCCGCTAATATATCATCCCTCCTTACAGCAGTAATTGACTCCTTAATTAATATTGCAACACCCCCTCCCCTTTTACACCCCCCTCTGTCTCGCCTGAAGATTCGATACCCCGGAATATTGAGCTGCCAGTCCTGACCCTCCCTCAACCATGTCTCCGTGATAGCAACAATATCGTACTCCCATGTGTTCAACAACAACTTCAGTTCTGTCATTCAAGTAGATCATGGCTGATGTGTATCTTAACTCCATTTACCCGCCTTAGTTCCGTAACCCTTAATACCCTTGCCTAACAAAAATCTATCAATCTCAGTGTTGAAATTTTCAATTGATCTAGCCTCAACAGCTTTTTGGGGGAGAGAGTTCCAGATTCCCACTACCCATGGTGTGAAGAAGTAATTCCTGACATCACCCCTGAACAGCCTGGCTCTAATTTTAAGATTGTTCCCCCTTGTTCTGGGCTCCCCCACCAGAGGAAATAGTTTCTCTTTATCTACCCCATCCAATCCTTTAATCATCTTAAACACCTGAATGAGATCACCCCTAAATCATCTATACTCAAGAGAATCTCCTAGTCTATGCAACCTGTCCTCATAATTTAATTCTTTTTGTGCCTGGTATCATTCTGGTGAATCTGTGCTTCACCCACTCCAAGGCCTGAGGTGCGGTGCCCAGAACTGAACGCAATATTCCAGATGTGGTCTCACCAGAGCTTTATAGAACAGTAGCATAATTTCTACCCATTTGTGTTCCAGCCCTCTTGAGATAAAGGCCAACAGAATAAATTATTTTTTGTACCTGTCAACCAGCTTTTAGTGATTTCTATACATGGACCCCTAAATCTCTCTGTCCCACCACAATTCCCAACTTCTCACCATTTAGAAAATACTCTGATCTGTCTTGCTTAAGTCCAAAGTGGATGAACTCATAATTCCCCCACACTGAACTCCATCTGCTACAGTTTTGGAAGGTCAGGACATCTTTGAAAGCTGGTATACCCAGTGAGGAGAGGCCTACCAGTCTCTTCCTCAGCAGACATGATGACCATCTTGGGAGTCAAGTCCAGGGAAGCAGCCTGGAGCCCTGAAGATCAAAACATTTTTTGAGACTGTGATGCAGCTCCCTCACAAAGGGGGCCAAATTGGATTGGTTACGACTCTGACATTCCACATCCCTGGCCTGGGCAACAAGGCTGAATTTCACAGCGTCCCAGAGTACACAGGTGCTGAAGGTAAATCCACATTAGTGAGGGTGCCCGCTGGCAATATCGAAACAGGGTGAGCTCCCAGTGACTGCACATATTCCAGCCTGGTCAGTGTCAAAGGTCACCAGTGGGTGCAATCCCAGTGTAATTGCTGGGCTCACATCCTTGAAGATTTTCAATGCCATTGTCAACTTAATGCCTTTTTACTCAGAGATTTTGAAAGGTAAAAATATTAAGAATGAGTAGAATAAAGTACATTAGTTAGAAAAAGAGGGAAATTCAAAAAACACAAAGAGAGACGAGGAAAGAAGAGAAAGGGAACAATTGGACAAACACAATTAAAATGCATTTTTATATTTTCGTTTGAAACAATGGGGGTGATTTTCCCAATGGAGGCAGGTTGGAGGCGGGTTTCGGTTTGGATGGGTTCCAAACCTGCCTCCACTGAGAGGTGGGAAAAATTTGCAATTTTCCCCTAATTGGCCAGTTGATTTCAGAGGTGTGGGTTCCCCTGGGCCAATTGGTGTTTTAGGACTGAAACTCGCCTCTGCTGATGTCACTTATCCAGCTTCATTTAAGGGCTGCTTGCTGCCTTGGCTCATTCCACTGGTTTTTGGTCGTTGGTGCACCACCTCCAAGCTGTTATCTCCTTGAAGATTGGCCAGCTCCAAGGCAAGAGCCTCCCTGAGGTTCTCGGATGAGGCGCTGGGTATGCTGGTTGAGGGGGCGAGTGCTAGCAGGGAGGTGCTCTTCCCCTCATCTACGAGGAAGAGGCCTCCCAAAGAAACCAAGGCTGTGTGGATCCAGCTGGCAAGGGATATAACCTCCAGATCTGTGTGCAGATTGGGTGATTGTTTCTGTTTATTGATGAAATGCCATCCCTGTGGGAATGTATTAAAATTAGGCGATGGCAAACTGTTGGCGTAATGGCATCTGTTATTTTGGCTTAGGCAGCTCCACATTGCGTGGTCAGGTTGGTGGTCAGAGTGAAAGGAGGCCAGAGAGTCATGTCCATTAGCTATCATGTGTTGAGAAGGAGCCAAGCACATGTGCCACAATGGGCAACCTATGCAAATCTGGCCAGGATGAGTGTATTCCTTGCACGACGTGCTTCCATGCACTGGCGCCTTCTGCCCTGTGCAGTATCAGGTGGGTGAGCAGGAGGTTGGGGCTCCTGCTGCTGTTGCTGCGGAGCTGCCTGGCTCTGCTGCTGCCATGGCCTGCTCCCCATCCGAATCTGAGCTCCATGGTGAAAGGGAATAAATGGTTCCCATGCTACTGGCAGATACCTCCGTTGGGGAAGCACTCAGTCCAAGTGGGGAGAGGGTTTTCCAAGGAGGTCCCACAGTTGAGAGATAGAAGCTGCAGCAGCTCTGACTTCGGTAGGCCTGCTAAAAGTGATGAAAGACCTTTGGAACAAAAGTTCTGCCACCTGCAACTGCTCCCTGATGAAAGCTCCATTTTAATGGTAGAGCTGCAGCTGTGAGGAGGCCACCCACTTGTCAGCCTGCCAGGATTAGCTGGCGTGGTTTAGGAGGGTTGTGCAACACGCTGAAAATGTGGTAAAATAACGAACGCCTGTCAAAATAGGATTATAGAGGCCCTTAACTACTATTTAAGGGGCTTAACTACCTTCCCCGACTGATGGAGGCGGATCCAAATCGCACCCATCAAACCCGCCTCCGGCAAAATTGCGCGGAGGCGGGTTGGAGGCGGGTTCCGAACCCAACCTCAGTTTTTGCCATTTTGCCAACTGTCCCACCTCCAAACCCGCCTCCTCAGGGCTAGAAAAATTGCCCCCAATGTGACAGCCAAAAGGATGTTTGAAAAATAATTTGAGAAATGTCATTGGTTCCCCTCATTTGCTCGTTGTTTTATTGATAGCTGTTGGCTGATTGACAAATTTTGACTGGTAGGTTTTGAAATTGTTGACGGCTTGTTTTGGTTCCCACTTAGCACTTGTTTATTGGTAGGTTCCATTCCTGTTAAATTGAGATTTGTTTTAGGAATACAAATTTTCACCGAATTGGGTGCAACTGTGATGCAGGAATCTGCATGAGTGAAAAGTGTGACATCTGAGCTGTGACACTTGGGGGGGGGAAATTCAGTTGGTTTACGCCTCCCATTAGTGCCTTAAGAGGGCGCTAATGGGGCGCAAAGCAACTAGCGCCCTGGCGCGGCGATGTTTGCGCTGCTCGCGAAATTGACGACATTTTGCGGCGGCGCTAAACACTACCACCACGATCTCCTGCGCCGGCAGATCGTGACGCCAGTCGAGCGTGCAACGCCCCGGTAGCGCCCCGGACCAGATATTGAGTGGCGCCCCCTGCCTTACCGCCTGCTGCTAGCAATGACAGGTTGAGGGGAGTGTTTTGCAGCCGGGAAGGGACTGGGGAGCGCTATTTAAAGGCGACCACTTCCTGCCTTTTTTTTGTCGGCGACATTTTTGCACCACGCATTCTGAGTGAGAGAGAGAGAGAGACTTCTGGAGATATTCAATGCTGTGTGAAGGAGTTTTGGGTACTGAGCAGCACTTTGCAGGTTCATTTTGATTTGATCATCCTTGCATCGATTTAGAAGAGACTATGGGGGCTGCACTCTGAGCTCTTTCCCTGGGTCTCTCCATTGTTCTTTTCAGCAAAATTGATGTACAGCTCTCTCCAGGTCAATATTCAAGGCTGCAATGAGCAGGGTTTTTGGATGGAGAGCAAGATTGACCCTCCCCTTTAAGAACTGGCCGGCGCCAGTGTGTCTGTGTTCCATTGCTGACTGACATCACATGAGCTTCGCCAGCGCTCTGAGGTAGCGCCTCGCTCCTCAGCGTTAGCACCTTAAGAGAGGTGTGGAGCACCTGATTTAGCGCTCCAATCACCTCCTGGGCGACAGAAGACAAATTTGCAGTCGGAAGCAATAATTAGCACCAGGCGCTAAACTTTGCGCCCGGCCGATAACTGTGCCTCAAACGGGGCGATACCGAATTTCTCCCCGTTGAGGTGTAATGGCTAAAATGTGACAGGCACAGATGTGTATTATATGCATTAGGGGCTAGATTTTCAGTAGCTTGCGCCAGCAGTTAGCGCCTTAAGAGAAGTGATTTCCGGGCGCTATGCGTGTAGCGCCCGGGCGCAGCGCAGTTTGCGCTCCGCCCCAAATTAAGTTGCCCGTTAGCGCCGGCGCAAAGTTTAGCGCCCGCCCGGATGCGCGCGCAGAAAATGACGTCACATCCTCGTGCAACGCCCTTTGGCCGCCCCGATTGCAAACTTCAGTCGGACCGCCCCATTGTGCGGCGGGCGGCCGGAGCGTTTGGAAAAAGGAACGCAACACAACCAGCGCGGGCCCCGGGGGGCGCTAATTAAAGGGAACGTCCTCTCCAGTATAAAGGCCATCCTTTTTTCAGAAAACAGTCTTGTGCAACGCATTTCTGGAGACACAACAAGGAGGATAGCTAACTGGTTTCAAGCAGCAAGAGCCAGGTATTTTTGGACTCCGGCAACAGCGCTGCAAGTGGCCATTTGGAAATTAGAGTGTTTGCCAGGATTTGATGGGGGTTGCATGGGGTGCCAACGCGGAGCTGCAGCTCCATGTCCGTAGGGCTCGCAGACCCATTGTGAGAGGGGCAGCCCTGGCTAGAGGCAGAGGGGGCTACAGGCGTCGGCCACGTAGGCCTTACCCAGTCAGGCTATACCGCCAGCAGCGCTCCTACCTAAACATGAGTGCCGCGCGATGTGTTAAAAGGCTCCGATTCCGAAAGGGGGTGATTGCAGAGATCTGCCACCTGCTTCGCCGAGATCTGCGGCCAAAGCTCAGGTGCAGGACGTCTCTGTCGGTGGAAGTGAAGGTGACAGTGGCATTGAACTTCTATGCCACCGGCTCCTTCCAATACGCTGCTGGGGACATAGCAAACATCTCCCAGTACGGCGCGCATCGCTGCATCCGCCAGGTGACCGAAGCACTGTTCAGAAGGAGAAGCCAATTCATCTCCTTCCCCATGGCCCTGGAGAGCCAGCATCAGCGCGCATTGGGATTTTCCAGACTCGGGGAATTCCCCTTGGTGCAGGGCGCCATTGACTGTACGCATGTGGCTTTGCGGGCCCCTCTGGAGCATGGCGAGCAGTATCGCAACAGGAAGGGCTACCATTCTCTGAATGTGCAGCTGGTCTGTGACCACAAGCAGCGCATCATGGCAGTCAATGCCAGCTTCCCAGGCAGCAGCCACGATGCCTTTATCCTGCGGCAGAGTACTGTGCATGACATGTTCCAGGCACAGCCTCCCCCAAGAGGATGGCTACTCGGGGACAAAGGCTATCCTTTGTGCACCTGGCTCATGACCCCGCTCCGCGCGCCCAGGACCGCTGCTGAAGAGGCCTACAACGAGAGCCATCAAACCACCCGCAACATCATCGAGCTAACTATTGGGGTCCTCAAGCAGCGGTTCCGCTGCCTTGATCGCTCCGGAGGAGCTCTCCAGTATTCGCCGGACCGGGTCTCCCAATTTGTGGTGGTTTGCTGCATGCTACACAACCTGGCTATCCGCAGGACTCAGGCACTGCCACCTGACGTTGGACCAGCACCTCAGGAGGAGGAGCAGGAGGAGCATGAGGAGGAGGAGGAGGAGGAGGAGGAGCAGGAGTACGTTCCCAGGAGGGAGCGACCAGGGCCAAGGGCCGCACGACGCCACCTTATTACACGGTACTTCTAAGCCCCCTGTCAGGGAATGGCCAGGGGCCATGAGGGAAGATGAATGCAGCCGCTCCGCAAGCCCTCAGCCGGCGAAGCCAACAAACACTAAGAAGAACAACCATGGAGACTGCATGAATAAAGATAATTTTTTATTACACAAAAATGAAAAGCCCTTCCCACATGAATCCCCAAAAACAATAAACGGGCCCCACAAAAAGCCCAACAAACGACTCACTCCCACAAACTGGGGAGGAGCCACTCCACCTTTATTGAAACCGGGCCTCAACGTCGGCCTAACGCAAAAAAAAAGCCCTCCAAAAGCACAACCATGGGCAAAATAAAGATGGCCACCGCCATATTAAAGGAAAGCTGGCCACACCCTCTACTGAGTGGCCCGCGAGGGCGAGACCTTGGCCAGCATTTTGCCTCCCCTGCCCTGCCTGCTGCTCCTTCGCAAGCTCTGCCCAGTGGCTGCTGCGAGGCTGGGGGAAGGCGCCTGAGGCTCAGATGCCCTTCCGCCAGATGCCGCTGGGGGGCGGCCTACACGGCGTTTGGGCCTCGAGGGGCCGTCTGCTGAGTGGCGCACCTGAGCCTGGCCACCATCAGCTGCAGCCGCTTGCCGTCGACGCCCCAGAGGGGGAATGGCGGCGACGGATGGCGCAATGTGGGCCAGCTGGCGTCTGGGATGCGTTGGCTGGTGCTGTGGCGCGGTGGCACTCGGCCGGGCCCGCACTGCAGGATCCGCAGCAATCAGCCGACGGCCGGCTTGCTGGGATGGTCCAGCGCGGCGCCTACCCTGGCGATGCCTGCCTGAGACAGCGCGTGTGGCAGCAGTGAGTGGCCCTGTGGTCCTGGTGTGCGCGCGCATCACATCCGCCAGGGTCTTGACGGCATCAGTTAGCATGCGGCCAGTCGCGGCAGTTGCTGCCCCGAACTCGCGCACACTGGTCGCCAGCGACTCGATGGCCTCAGGCATGCGCCCCACCACGCTCATGAGCTCCGTGTGGCGCCGGTCCGAGTCGTCGGCCATCTGATCGAGCTTCCGCACCTCCTCCGAAGTGAAGGTGTCCGGACTGGAGTCGCGACTCTCCCGCTGGGGAGGAGGGGGCCGAACTAGGGGACCCTTGCCGCGTTGGTGACGGCGAGTGTGCCGAGCAGCAGCACTCCCCTCTGATCCTTCCCCCCTTTGGGGGGAAGGCCGCGGGCCACGCGCACGGCTGCTGGGTGGCTGGACGCCACTGGTCCCAGAAGCTGCATTGCCCTGCGACAGTTCCTCCAGGCACTCGTCCAGTGAGGAGGTGTCAAGCATTTCCTCCTCTCCTGCGGGACGTGACTGTTCCCCCGAAGGTCCGGCTTGCTCCTCCTCCTCCTCCTGGTTGGAGGTGCTGTCACTGGCAGCCTCAGGGTCCTGGTCGTCACCAGCTGAAAGCAGGAATGCACAAGAGTAGCTTCAGAGTGAGGAGACGGCGTCAGCGAGGGAGTTAGGACTGGTGGGATTCAGCGCATTGGTGGGACAGTGGCAAAGGAGGTAGCTCGGATGGGCCAGTGCGACGCGAGAGGGCCAAAAGGCGAGGTCCTTACCATTGCCGGGCAGTGGAGGGTCGGATACACCGCACGCTGTGGGGACAATCACACGGGCTCCCATGAGCACACACACGCGCTCCTCCAGCCGAGTGAGCTTCTGCAGCTTGGCGCGGCCACCCCTGGCACGGGCCTGGCGATTAAACGCTACTTTAGCCTGCAAGAGAAAGGACGGGCTGTAAGTGCGCAGTGAAGCCCTGATGTAGTGTGCACTGCCTCCCATGGTGGAATAGCTTGGACAGAGTGAAGCCCTGATGTAGTGTGCACTGCCTCCCATGGTGGAATAGCTTGGACAGAGTGAAGCCCTGATGTAGTGTGCACTGCCTCCCATGGTGGAATAGCTTGGACAGAGTGAAGCCCTGATGTACTGTCCACTGCCTCCCATGGTGGAATAGCTTGGCCAAAGTGTAGAGTGCCGAATGGCCATTTGATGCTCATGACTGTCCCAATGCTGCTGGCTGAGGGCTGGCCAAAAGGACTTTCAGGTCCCTTTGCCCATCATGTCAGGTGTACATGCAAGAATGAGGAGGAGACTGGAAAGGCTACTCACCCTCACAATCCTGGTCAGATCGTTGTATTTCTTACGGCATTGTTTGTGGGTCCTGGGGGCCTCGCCGGTGAACATCACCCTCTGGGCGATCTGCTTCCAGGCTTTGGTGTAGTCGTGGTGGGTTGGATTCCTCCCACTCTCTGGAAACAAGATCTTGCGCCTCACCTCCAGAGCTGTGACCATTATGTCCAGATCACCCTCTGAGAAGCGCAGGGCACGCTGACGGGCCTTCTCTGGCGTTGCCATGACTCCCTGGGGCTGAGCAGTAGTGTTGAGGCCTCTTTGCAAGGCTGCAGTGTGCAGGGCGTGGCAGCAGACCAATTCGTCCCTTCCCCCTTTAAGAGCTGGTCGGCACCACGGGGTCTGCTGTCAGTGCAAAAATGACCACACCCGTGCTGCGCCCCGCCTGGGCGCTATCCCTCTGGACCGCCGGCTTAGCGCCTAAAGAGAGTAGTGGAACGCCTCTTTTAGCGCTCCACCAACCTCTTAGGGCGAAGCCACTGAATTCCCGGCAACGGGGCGCTACTTTGGGGCGGGCGCTAACTTCGGGCGGGCGCTAAAGCTAGCGCCCCAAAACTGCCTATACTGAAAATCTAGCCCATTGTGTTTTACGTTTTAAATGCAAGGTAATATAGTAATAATTTTTTTAGTGCTTGACTAGTTTTATTACTGCAATATTAGTGTTTTTTAGCATCACAATGTGCAAGCTAAAAACAAATAAAACTGATTGGCCCAAAATAGCAGGAGTTTGGCTGAACTAAGAATAAATATCAACTAAAAAGATTCATTTGTCTTTTAAGCTTATTGAATCATAAAACCTTATTCACCTCCTTTACGCCTCCCATTAGCACCTCCGGGAGGTGCGATAACGGAACGCTACCGGCTTCGCGACCAGGCGCGGCGAGAATACCGATGCCTGGAAAATTCCTGTCGAGGTTTTCGGTGGCGGTAACCCCGAGTGCCACGATCTCCTGCGCCCGGAGATCGTGACATCATCATTCTGCGCATGGCACCAGTAGTGCCCTGAACCCAAAATTCAGTTCCACCCCCTGCAACATTGCCGGGCGACAACACTGACAGCAGCAGGAGGCGTTGTCAGGGAGGCCGGCTGCTTGGGGAGCGGTATTTAAAGGTGATGATGGTTGCGTGAAAAAAATGTTTTTCTTAATGCCGTACGTCCATTTTTCAGCATTTTCTTCGGCCGCGATTGATCAGCCCTGAACTCCGCTGATCATGTCGGATCGCGGCTGCCATCAGCGATGAGGGATCTTGCTTCAATACAGAGCCTGCAGCGATGGCCCTTCCCTTTAAGGGAGGGAAGGAGCCTCCGTTCAGGGCAATGCTGCCCTCAACATTGGGCAGCGCTGCACCGCTACCGCCCCTCTTGCCGGCTTTAGCAGTCCAAGGGAAATGGTAGCGCTTGATTTAGCACTCCACTTCCTTCCTTGAGCGCTAACAGCCAATTTGCTGGAAGCTCGCAATCATTAGTGCCTGGCGCTAATTTTTCAAGATTTCTCCCCCTAAGTTTTTGAGAATCAAATGGTCTCACTTTAAAATAATTTTTCTTCCTAGAGTTATAGAACATGTTTTAACAAATGCCCCAGTGTGGTGTGCAATACATTTATCAAGTGCAGACATAGATAAAAATTATTTCTTTATCAAAACTAAATTACAGAGCGTGTTTTAGCCTGGTCTGTCTATTACAAGATGATGTTTCTTTTTATTATTATTCAGAAGTAATTTACACAGAAAATGTATGTTTTCCTGGTCTGTCTATCAAGTACAGGCATAGAAGTGCTTTCTTCATCGAAAAATTAATTACAAAATGTAAGTTTTCTTATCTCCCTATGATGTATGGGCTTAAATTATTCAACATTGACATATTACAGACTGAAGGGATATGTTGAGGCGTTTTAATGTTTTGCTTAGAAATTCCACAAAACCCTTAAAGAAGTTGTACACAGACTATTCAGAGTTCATGTAATTAACTTGAAGAAGTCTTTCTCATTTCTGGTCACAATTAAACGGACAAAAAAACATTGCTGCGCCAGCTGTGAATGGCACTGGACCATCTTGAGCGAGATCAAGAAAGAGCTATCAATCTTGCATTCATTTCTGTGTCATGGCTGGGTCAGGTTTCCTATGTTGAATCAAATTAAGCTGCATGTTCTAATCATGCTGCTGCCATTCTGTTAAGTTTCACTGTCACAACTTTGCTTCCACCTTCCACTTCTCAGCCGTGACATCTCGCTCTCGTATGAGTGTCGCAATGTGTTTAGAGCGTGTCAACCTCTTTTGTCAACCTGTTACTGTTCTGATCAATGTACCAGATTTCTGCAGGCCCAGCGTGCTGAGCAATAATTGATAGTTATTTGGTCTGGAAAGTCTCAGTCTTAAGACATTTACACCTTTACAGCCTATTTCCAACTTAGAGAATTTGCAGTAATGTTAAATGCCATTGAGGGCGGCACAATGTTATGTTTTCATAGGATTACATAGGATATACGGCACAGAAACAGGCCATTTGGTCCAACCAGTCCATGCTGGCGTTTATCCTCCACTCGAGCCTCCTCCCGTATTCCCTCATCTAAATCTATCAGCATAACCCTCTATTCCCTTTTCCCTCATATGCTTGTCCAGCCTCCCCTTAAATGCATCGATACTATTCACTTCAACCACTCACTGTGGTAATGTGTTCCACCTTCTCATCACTCTTTGGGTAAAGAAGTTTCTTCTGAATTCCCTATTGGATTTCTTGGTGACTATCTTATATTGATGGCCTTTAGTTATGCTCTTCCCCACAAATGGAAACATTCTCTCTGTATCCACTCTATCAAAACCTTTCATAATTTTAAAGACCTCTATTAGGTCACCCCTCAGCCTTCTCTTTTCAAGAGAAAAGAGACCCAGCCTTCATCCTTTCCTGATATGTATACCCTCGCATTTCTGGTATCATCCTTGTAAATCTTTTCTGCACCCTCTCCAGTGCCTCTATATCCTTTTTATAATATGGCGACCAGAACTGTACGCAGTACTCCAAGTGTGGTCTAACCAAGGTTCGATACAGGTTTAGCATAACTTCCCTACTTTTCAATTCTATCCCTCTAGAAATAAAACCTAGTGCTTGGTTAGCTTTTTTTATGGCCTTGATAACCTGTGTCGCAACGTTTAGTGATTTGTGTATTTGTACTCCCAGATCCCTTTGTTCCTCTACCCCACCTAGACTCGCACCCTCCAAGTAATGTGACCTCCCTATTCTTCCTACCAAAATGTAATACCTCACATTTATCTGTGTTGAAATTCATTTGCCAATTATATGCCCATTCTGCAAGCTTATTAATGTCCTCCTGTAATTTGTTGCAGTCCTCCTCAGTATTGACTATACCCCTCAGGTTTGTGTTATCCGCATATTTAGAAATTGTGGCCTAGAAATTCAGTGGGCCTTGCGCCCACTTAGCACCTAAAGAGGTCTTTTGCGCCGGCGGGGTGGTAGCGCGGAAATTGAGTGCAGCGGTATTGGCGGCGGTAGCCGTTAGCGCTGCGCCGGGACCGATGACGTCATCGGTGTGCGCGGTGGCCCGTAACGCCCCGAAACCGCGCCGATCCCCATATTTATTTGCGGCCGCCTCCTCCGAAGCGGGCGCAAACAGCGAACAGAAAACGGGGCCGTCCTGCTGCCATAGTGGGGCGCTTTAAAGCGGAAGGTGCGGCCGGCCGCTTTTTCGGCGGCCGCCTGCCCGCACCTCCTTCCCCGGCCTCCTCCACCCCCCCCCCCCGCGGCATTGCCGGCTGGTTTCCGTGGAGCCCAGCACTTCTCCGTTGTACCGGGCTCTTTTGCCGGCACTCGCGATCGGGGCTCCAGCCGTTGCAGGCACCTCCCCCTTAAGAGAAGGAGGAGGCCTGCAGCACCGCAGCCTGCCGCACCGCATCGGGTGGCGCTGCGGCAACTAGCGCGCCGATATTCAGTTGCAATGCCCCAAATGGAGGCGGGCACACCCTGGTATAACGCCCACTTCTGAATTGGGGCGCAGAAGACGAATATACGGCGTGCGCTAATGCCTCCCCGCCCAGCGCTAACTTTTGGGCGTGAGCGAGCTGCCCGCGCCCAAGTGAATTTCTAGGCCTGTGTTTTTAATTCCAAAGTCTAAATCATTCATGTAAATTGTGAACAACAGTGATCCCAGCACTGATCTTGTGGAACACCACTACCCACCTTCTGCCCTGTCAATAGCTACCCTTTACCCCTACTCTCTGCTTTCTGTCTTGATGCCAGCTAACTAGCTATTCTGCTACTTGTCCTCGGACTCCACATTCTCTGACCTTGTTCATCAGTCTATTATGGGATACCTTATCGAAGGCGTTTTGAAAATCTAGATAAATTACATCTACTGCATTACCATTGTCTACTCTCTCTGTTACCTCTTCAAAAAATTCAATAAGGTTGGTCAAGCAAGACTTTCCCGTTTGAAATCTATGCTGACTATTCCTTATTATATTTTTCGTTTCTAGATGTTCTTCTATTTTCTCCTTTAGTAGGGATTCCATTATTTTTCCTACCACCGATGTTAAGCTGACTGGTCAATTACTGCAGTAAGGAGGGATGACATATTAGCAGGTTCCTCTAATGAGGCCATATGGGTGGAGCTTTAAAACAAGAAGGGGGCAAGCACTTTGCTGGGAGTGTACTATAGGCCTCCAAACAGTCAGGGGGAGATAGAGGAACAGATATGTAGGCAAATCTCAGAGAAATGTGCAAATAATAGGGTAATAATAATGGGGGATTTCAACTTCCCCAATATTAACTGGGATAGTCAGAGTGTGAAAGGCACAGAGGGTGTAGAATTCTTAAAGTGCATCCAGGAGAGCTTTTTGAGCCAGCATGTAGAAGGTCCTACAAGAGAGGGGGCGGTACTGGACCTAATTCTAGGGAATGTGGCCGGCCAAGTGGAAGAAGTGCTAGTAGGTGAGCACTTTGGTGACAGTGACCATAATATGGTGAGATTTAAGGTGGTCATGGAAAAGGACAGGGATGGGCCGGAAATAAAGGTTCTAAATTGGGGGAAGGCCGATTTTAATAGGATAAGGCAGGATCTGGCCAAAATGGACTGGGATCAGCTACTTGTAGGAAAATCCGCATCGGAGCAATGGGAGGCTTTCAGAAGGGAGATTGAGATCATACAATGGCAACATGTTCCCGTAAAGGTCAAGGGTGGTTCCAAAAACCACAGGGAACCGTGGATGTCAGGGGATATACGAGAATGGATTAGAAAAAAAAGGAGGGCTTTTGGCAGATACAAAAGGCTAAAGACGGAGGAAGCCCTAGAGGAGTACAAAAAGTGCAGGGGGATACATAAAAAAGAAATTAGGAGATCAAGGAGGGGCCATGAAATAACACTGGCGAGCAAAATAAAGGAAAATCCTAAGATGTTTTATAAGTATATTAAGGGTAAGAGTATAACTAGGGAAAAAATAGGGCCCATTTGGGAAAAAAGTGGCAATCTGTGTGTGGAGCCGGAAGATGTAGGAGGGGTTCTAAATGAATTTTTTGCATCTGTTTTCACTATGGAGAGGGACGATGTAGACATAGAAATAGGGCAGGGGGACTGTGATATGCTCGAACACATTAACATCGAGAGGGAGGAGGTATTGGCGGTTTTAGCAGGCCTAAAAATGGATAAATCCCCAGGCCCGGACGAAATGTATCCCAGGCTGCTGTGTGAGGCAAAGGAAGAGATTGCGGGGGCTCTAACACACATATTCAGAACCTCTCTGGCCACAGGGGTTGTGCCAGAGGACTGGAGAACCGCTAATGTAGTTCCATTATTCAAGAAGGGGAGTAGGGAAAAACCGGGGAACTACAGGCCAGTGAGCCTAACATCAGTGGTGGGAAAATTATTGGAAAAAATTCTGAGGGACAAAATCAGTCTCCACTTGGAGAGGCAAGGATTAATCAGGGATAGTCAACATGGCTTTGTCAAGGGAAGATCATGTCTGACTAATTTGATTGAATTTTTTGAGGGGGTGACTAGGTGTGTGGATGAGGGTAACGCAGTGGATGTGGTATACATGGATTTCAGTAAGGCCTTCGATAAAGTCCCGCACAGGAGACTGGTCAAGAAGGTAAGAGCCCATGGAATCCAGGGTGCCTTGGCATGTTGGATACAAAACTGGCTTAGTGGCAGAAGGCAGAGGGTGATGGTCGAAGGTTGTTTTTGTGACTGGAAGCCTGTGGCCAGTGGGGTACCACAGGGATCGGTGCTGGGTCCCTTGCTGTTTGTGGTCTATATTAATGACTTGGATATGAATGTAAAAGGTATGATCAGTAAGTTCGCGGATGATACAAAAATTGGTAGGGTGGTAAATAGCGAGGAGGGTAGTCTCAGTCTGCAGGACGATATCGATGGGTTGGTCAGATGGGCGGAACAGTGGCAAATGGAATTTAACCCGGAAAAGTGCGAGGTGATGCACTTTGGGGGGACTAACAAGGCAAGGGAATACACAATGAATGGTAAGACCCTAGGCAAGACAGAGGGTCAGAGGGATCTGGGTGTGCAAGTACACAGACCCCTGAAGGCGGCGGAACAGGTGGATAAGGTGGTAAAAAAGGCATATGGGATACTTGCCTTCATTAGCCGAGGCATAGAATATAAGAGCAAGGAGGTTATGATGGAGCTGTATAAAACACTGGTTAGGCCACAGCTGGAATACTGTGTGCAGTTCTGGTCGCCACACTACAGGAAGGATGTGATAGCTTTGGAGAGGGTGCAGAGGAGATTCACCAGGATGTTACCAGGGCTGGAACGCTTCAGCTATGAAGAGAGACTGGGCAGATTGGGTTTGTTTTCCTTGGAGCAGAGGAGGCTGAGGGGGGACATGATTGAGGTGTACAAAATTATGAGGGGCATAGATAGGATGGATACTAAGGAGCTTTTTCCCTTAGTAGAAGGGTCAATAATTGGGGGCACAGATTCAAGGTAAAGGGCGGGAGGTTTAGAGGGGATTTGAGAAAGAACTTTTTCACCCAGAGGGTGGTTGGAGTCTGGAACTCACTGCCCGGAAGGGTTGTGGAGGCTGGAACCCTCACAACATTCAAGACGCATTTGGATGAGCACTTGAAATGCCATAGCATACAAGGCTACGGACCAAATGCTGGAATATGGGATTAGATTAGACAGGGTGTGATGGCCGGCGCGGACACGATGGGCCGAAGGGCCTCTATCCGTGCTGTATAACTCTATGACTCTATGACTGGTCTATAATTCCCTGGACATGTTCTATCCCCCTTCTTAAATACAGGTATTACGTTAGTTATCCACCAGTCTTCTGGCACTACACCTTTTTCTAATGAATTATTAAATATGTGTAGTAGTGCCTCTGGTATCTCTTCCCTAGATTCTTTTAAAATGCGTGGATGCAATCCATCCGGACCAGGGGTTTTATCCTCTTTGAGTTTGATTAGTTTATTTAATATATCCCCTCTTTTTATTTTAAATGCACTTATCTTATTACTCATCTCATCATCCAATGTCATTTCCACCTGTTCTATCTCCCTGGTAAATACTGAAGCAAAATAATTATTTAATATTTCTGCCATCTCTCTATCATGACCTGTGGAACAATACATTGTGGAACCAACCAGGGAACAGGCTATTTTAGATTTTGTAATGTGTAATGAAACAGGATTAATTAATGATCTCATAACAAAGGATCCGCTAGGGAAGAGTGATCATAACATGATAGAATTCCACATTCAGTTTGAAGGTGAGAAACTTGGGTCTGAAACTTGAGTTTTAAACTTAAATAAAGGCAATTACAAAGGTATGAGGAGAGAGTTGGATAAAGTGAACTGGGAAAATAGATTAGAAGGTAAGATGGTAGAAAAGCAGCGGTAGACATTTAAAGAGATATTTCATGACTCTCAACAAAGATATATTTCAGTGAGAAAGAAAGACTCGAAGAGAAGGATGAACCAACCACGGCTAACCAAGGATGTTAAGGATGGTATCAAATTGAAAGAAAAGGCATACAATGTTGCAAAGATTAGTGGTAGGCCAGAAGATTGGGAAAATGTTAGAAACCAGCAAAGGATGACTAAAAAATAATAGAGGGAGAAAATAGCTTATGAGAATAATCTAGCAAGAAATATAACAACTGGCAGTAAGAGCTTCTACAAGTATATAAAAAGGAAGAGAGTAGCTAAAGTAAACATTGGTCCCTTAGAAGATGAAACTGGGGAAATAATAATGGGAAACAAGGAAATGGCAGAGGCATTGAACAACTATTTTGTACCTGTCTTCACAGTAGAGGACACTAAAAACATCCCAGTAATAGTAGAAAATCAAGGGGCAAAAGGGAGGGAGGAACTTAAAACAACCACTAGAGAAAAAGTGCTAGGCACACTTATGGGTCTAAAGGCTGACAAGTTGCCTGGATCTGATGGCCTGCATCCTAGGGTCTTAAAAGAAGTGGCTACAGAGATAGTGGATGCATTGGTTGTAATCTTCCAAAATTCCCTTAGTCCCAGCGGATTGGAAAACCGCAAATGTAACGCCCTTATTCAAAAAAAGGAGGGAGACAGAAAGCAGGAAACTATAGGCCAGTTAGCCTAACATCTGTCATTGGCAAAATGCTCAAATCCATTATTAAGGAAGTAGTAGCATGGCATTTAGAAAATCATAATACAATCAAACAAAGTCAACATGGTTTTATGAAAGGCAAATCATGTTTGACAAATCTATTAGAGTTCTTTGAGGATGTAAGGAGAAAGTTGTGAGGAGGACATAAAGGCCATGATTTTGTAAATGGATGCGGCTTGGGAGCGGGTCAGCTGGTTTCCGGGTTCGAGTCCCCGGCCCTAGGATGTGATTTTCCCTTGATTTATCTTGTTAAGCCCAGCCTGCGGGCTTGCCAGCCAATTAAGAGGAAGCAGGTCAGATGACGTCATTTGATGACGTGTCATCTGCCGGTTTTCTTAAAGGGGCCACGCGCAATTTTTTTTGACAGCTCATTTCTCAGTGTTTGACAGCATTGAGGTGCTGCAAACACTGCCAATCATTGTACAATGGTGATCTCTTGCACTCAGGCTCTCCAATGGCTCCCTCCACAGGCTAGAACAGATGGCAGCTGCAGGTGAGGTTACAGAAGTGATCTGTCACTGGTGAGAGAGGTTCTCCCAATGAGGTGGGACTAGACATCCAATTCAAATCTTGTCACCCACAGAAAAGTGTAAATGCATTAAAAATGATGTTCCCAACATTTTCTTAGCTCAGAAACTCACCAGTGCACCATTGGATCCTTCAAACCACTTCTGCAGCTGACATCAATGCAGAAACATTACAGCAGACTCACAACACGCCACACCTACCTGGCGTGGTGTCTGGACATCGGGAAACCCGAGGCAGAAGCGTCAAAATTGAAAAAGAGCCGATTAACAACTATCAAGTCCCTGTTAACAGGCAGGTAAGTGGCTTTAATCCTCTTCTCGCTGCTAGGTGTCGGGTCCATGTGCAAAAGATTGATTGGAGGCAGGGTGAGAGCGGGTTTCCTACCCGCTGTCAATCATTGCGATTTTGACAGCAATCCCAACTCCAAACCCACACTCTGAGCGCCGGCAAAATTCCGGCCTTTTAAAGAGTCTGCAAAGGGATATAGATAGGTTCAGTGAGTGGGCAAAAAATTTGGCAGATGGAGAATAATGTGGGAAAATGTGAAGTTATCCACTTTGGTAGGAAGAATAGAAAAGAAAAATATTATTTAAATGGAGAAAGACTACAGAATGCGGCGGTACAGAGGGATTTGGGTGTCCTCGTACATGAAACACGAAAAGTTAACTTGCAGGTGCAGCAAGTAATTAGGAAGGCAAATGGAATATTGGCCTTCAAGGGAGATAGAATATAAAAGTAGGGAAGTCTTGCTACAACCTTACAGGGCGCTGGTGAGACTACACCTGGAGTACTGCGTACAGTTTTTGTCCCCTTATTTAAGGAGGGATATACTTGCATTGGAGGCAGTTCAGAGAAGGTTCACTATGTTGATTCCTGGGATGGAAGGGTTGTCTTATGAGGAAAGGTTGAGCAGCTTGGGCCTATACTCATTGGAGTATAGAAGAATGAGAGGTGATCTTACTGAAACATATAAGATTCTGAGGGGGCGTGACAGGGTAGATGCTGAGAGGATGTTTCCCCTCGTGGGGGAATCTAAAACTAGGGGGCATAGTTTCAGAATAAGCCCCAATGTTATTGCCAACATTTATCATTCTTTGAGCTAGTGTAAGAAGTTTCTTCTTGAAATATCTTTTAAATGCACTTTCAAAGAAAGGCTTGCATTTATATAGCACATATCACATCCCAGAAATGTATCAATGTGTTTTCAAATACAGTAAATTTATTTTTGAGATGCAATGACAGTTGTTACGCAGGCTGGTTTAGCAGTCATTTTGGACACAGTAAAGTCTCAGAAAGAGCACTGGGATAAATGATCAGTTAGTCTGATCATAGAATCATAGAATGATGCAGGACAGAAAGAGGCCATTTGGCCCATTGTGACTGTGCCGGCTCTTTGGTAGAGCTATCCAATTAATCCCACTCCCCTGCTCTTTTGCCTTGAGGTATTTATCCAATTCTCTTTTGAATGTTACTATTGAATCTGCTTTCACCATTCTTTCAGGCAGTGCATATTGGTGTTGGAGGTGAAAATGTTGGCAAGGACTCCCTGGCAATGGAAATTGGCCAATCCCAGTGGCGCAAAATGGACCCATAGCAAATTGGCCGTCTGTTTTACACCCCACCTGTTTTTCTTTTCCATTAAAATCGGGCACAGTGTAAAACTATTTGCCGATTCACCATCAGCCCACTTTGCACTACTGGCGTTGACGAATTTCATCCACCCGGTTTTTCTTCCAATAGTTCTATGACATCTTTAAGGTCCAATAATAGAACCGATAGCATGATATCTCATCTGAAGGACACACTACCTCCAACAACTCAATGCTCCCTTAATCTAATGTGAGTTTAGATTATGTCCTAGGGCAGGCTTATATCCAAAATCTGCTGAGGCAAAGCTCAGAGTACTACTTACTGAGCCAAGGTGACACTTTTACTCAATTCTATTTATCTTCTTTGTGTAATGTATGTACCTTTAAGGGGGGAACTACTTTCTCCAGCTCATGTATACTGTAGTACCGGCAGTGACCACACCTGTATATAACGCTGAGTAGTAATCTGTTGTTTCAGTTGCAGTTTGAACCACGTTGAGTAAACACCTGTTGTACCATTCTCTGCAGTCCTTTTCTTATTATTACACGGACGTAACAGTGGCGACGAGCAAGTTTGAACCTACCTGCAACTCTGCATCACCTCCCAGGGATTCGCTCCTGGAGAACAGTGGAAGAAGGTCGAGTCCAGAAGCACGGGCGTCGACCACGGGCAACCGCCCAGTCATCCAGCAGAGATTTGAGCATCGCAGGGGAGGCTGTCGAGAGCCAGGCTTGGCTTTCCAGTCACGGTGGTCCAGTGAAACGGGCTGGCAACAGGTACTGCGCAGACCCATCCCGGACAGCGATGGGCTAGAGCCCGATGAGCGGCACAGAAAAAGGCCGAGCAGCGTCGACGGGGGAGAGAGAGAGGGCAGAGCGCACAGGGCGCAGCCAGTGTTCAGGACCGAGCGGCGTCAACAGGGGAGAGAGACGAGAGAGAGCAGAGCGCAGCCGGTGTTCAAGGGCCGAGCAGCGTCAACGGGGGAGAGAGACGCGCAGGAAAACGCGAGGCGCTGCCATTGCCACAAGGACCGCAGAGAGCGGCGTTGGCAGCAGCGCAGGAGCAGCGCGCGAAACCCACAGGGCGTCGCCATTTGCCACGAGGACCGCCGAGAGCGGCGTTGGCAGCAGCGCGGGAGACGCCATTTTAAGCCGCAGTGGGGAAGAAAGGAAAGCGCAAGAGACCCCATTTTAAGCCAGTCTAACCACACCCAAAAATGCCGAAGAGTGGCAGTATCACAGCGTTCGACAATGAAGTCAAAGATTGGACGACATATGTCGAACACATAGGAGTATACTGCAAGGCGAATGAAGTGCCAGATGACAAGAAAGCGCTGGTATTGTTGAATTCAATGGGTGCAAAAATGTATGGCTTACTACGAAACCTAGTAACCCCAGAGAAGCCAGTAGAAAAGGATTTTGAAAACATAGTGTCAATCCTACAGGACCACTTAAACCCCACACCGCTGCTGATAGCAGAAAGATTTAAGTTTCACAAAAGGAACCAGCATAAAGATGAAAGTAATGCTGAGTATTTAACGGAACTGCGCAACGACTACAAAGATGGTCACTTTTTCTAGGGGCGCACCAATATGAGATTGAATATAAGGGCACGAAACAGCATGGAAATGCTGATGGGCTATCACGCCTGCCACTGCCTACTGCGGAGGAAGCACCAGCAGTGGATCCTGTTGAAATATTCCATTTGACTATAGTTGAATACCTACCGGTAACTAACGCTTGTATCGAAAAGGAAACCCGAAATGACCCGACACTGTCTCGGGTATAAGATTTGACGGTGAAGGGATGGCCAGCATATGGTGACTCACTGTTGCCAGCATTCTCGACAAGGAGAGAACAGCTGTCAGTGTGCCGGGGGACCTTGATGTGTGGATCCCGAGTGGTAATTCCACCCAAGTTAAGGGAGAGAGTGCTCAATGAGCTTCATGAGGGTCATCTGGGAGGGGTAAAAATGAAAAGCCTTGCCAGGGCTTATGTGTGGTGGCCGGGAATCGATAAACAAATCGAGGACCTGACCAAGAGCTGCTCAGGATGCCAGAAAGTCCAAAATGCACCACCACAGGCCCCTCTACACCCATGGGAGTGGCCCTCATCTCCATGGCAACGGGCGCATATTGATTTTGCTGGTCCATTCATGGACTCAATGTTTTTAATAGCCGTGGATGCGCACTTGAAATGGCCTGAGGTCATCAAAATGTCCTCCACCACCATGGAGAAAACTATTGCAGTCCTATGGACCATTTTTGCCAGGAATGGCTTGCCAGAACAGATTTGCTCCGACAACGGACCACAGTTTGTGTCCGAAGAGTTCCGGAGGTTCTTGAAAAATAATGGGGTAAGGCATTACACATCTGCCCCGTATCATCCAGCCACAAATGGATTGGCTGAGAGGTTCGTACAAACCTTTAAGAAGGCAATAAAGGCTATGTACAATGACAACATTCCGCTGCAGCACAAGGTGGACAATTTCCTGTTCGCCTACCGGAATGCGACACATGCAGTCACCAACCAGGCCCCAGCCATGATGTTCTTTAACCGAAGGTTAAGATCTCGCCTGGATTTGCTCAAACCAAACGTACGAAGAGATGTTGAGAGTAAGCAATTCCAGCACATCCATGAGAAGACAACAAGGAGCTTCAATGTAGGGCAACCAGTCTTGGCCCGCAACTACCGAACAGAAAAATGGCAGCCAGGAACGATATGCACACGGCAGGGCCCACTAATGTACACAGTGGACGTTGGGGAGAGCATCGTGAGATGCCATGCTGACCAGATCCTAGAGTCACAGGAACAAGTCAACCCCATGCCTCGCCCATACGTACCTGGTGATGAACCCGACGTACAGGTAGCATCTACCCCAGAAACAGTAGCATCGGAAGCTGATGAACCAACCGACGACAGGGGGCCAGAATTGCCTCCGCACCAAGAGCAAGACACTCGGGAAAGGCGCTATCCAGAAAGGATCAGGAAGCCTCCCCAAAGACTGAATTTATAAATAGACTATTTTCAGCTAATGTTGCATGTTAAAAGTGTTAATTGTAATTAGTTTGATATTTAATTGTTAAATGAGTGTTATGGTACTGTTAATCTAAAAGGGGAGGAATTGCAATGTATGTACCTTTAAGGGGGGAACTACTTTCTACAGCTCATGTATACTGTAGTGACCACACCTGTATATAACGCTGAGTAGTAATCTGTTGTTTCAGTTGCAGTTTTGAACCACGTTGAGTAAACATCTGTTGTACCATTCTCTGCAGTCCTTTTCTTATTATTACACGGACGTAACACTTTGGTCCTACATTCTTGATGTACTTTAAACTAATAGGCCTAGAAATTGAGTGGGGTTAGCGCCCATTTTGAGGCGCTAGAGGGCCTAGCGCCGCAAGTACAGCCGATTGAGAAATTCACTTGGGCGCTGCCATCGGCGTTAGCCGGTTGCGCTGCGCCGGCACCGATGACGTCATCGGTGTGCACAGCGTCCCGGTTGCCGTGGCAACGCGCCCGAACGCCAAAATTGAGTTGCGGCCGCCTCGCCCGTGGCAGCCGCAACCAACGATTTTTCAAAAGTTCGCTACGGGTCTTAGCGCCGGCGCATTAAGGTCGCGCGGCGGCCGGCCGCTTTCCTGGCGGCCGCCTGCCCGCACCTCCCTCCCCGGACTCCTCCAACACCCCCCCGCGGCACAGATGCGTGTGGGCCGCGAGCCTGGCACTTCTCCGAGGTGCTGGGCTCATTTTTCTCCACAGATCAACGGCCAGCGGTCGGGTGCAGGCAGCTCCTCCTTAACGGAAGGAGGAGGCCTGCACTTCCCCAGCCTGCCGCACCGCATCGGGTGCCGCAGCGGCGGATTAGCGCCGCAATGCGGCAGTCAGCGCCCATTGCGAGGCGCTGACACCCTCCAGTAACGCCGGCAGCCGTCTGGGCGCGGTGCTACTGAATTTTTGGCGCGCGCAGGGGGACTTAGCGCCGGCGCTAAATTTCCGGCGCTAAAGCCCTGGCGCGGCGCCAACTCAATTTCTAGGCCATAGCCTTTAATATCCTTTGCAACAACAACAACTTGCATTTATATAGCACCTTTAACGTTGTAAAACATCTCAAGGCACTATAACCGCCTTCTTCTAGACTGTAAGTTTAAAGTTCCGTCATCCCATCCCTTTCACTTGAGATAAATCTTGTTATTCTCTTAATGCAACTATAGCCTATAAGTTATTTGATGCGATATTATTATGATGCCCCCGTCAAATTCTTCAGCTACTTCAACTGAGGCTTTCCCCCATTCAATTTCAATGTGATAATGCTTCCTTTAAAATAGCAGACAAAGGAGTTTGATATGAAAGTGTTAGGTGTTCCTTCAATTATATTGCAAAATGTAATTTTCAGGGTTGTATTTTTGTGACATGGTTATTACAAACGGCGCAGTGTTCTAAGTGTGGCCTGACCAGTGCTTAGCGTAATCATAGAGGATAATTTTCCGAGCAACACTGACAGTGGGAAATCTTGCCTTGCACCCATGCAATGTGCCCGTGATTTTTCAATATGCAGTGGCAGTAGGAAAGGTTCCCCAACACAAGCATATCCTTGGAAAATTACCCCCATACTCTATTTTGCTGGCTATATAGTTTGCATTGCAAATCTCAGCCTTGGCTCTGTGGTAGCACGCTCACCTCCTGACAAAAGGTTGTGGGTTCAAGCCCCACTCCAGAGATTTGTAGCACATAATCTAGGCAGTGCAGTACTGAGGGAGGGCTGCACTCTCAGAGTTGCTGTCTTTTGGATGAGATGCTGAACCGAGGTTCCAACTGCCCTCACAGGTCAATGTAAAAGATCCCTTAACACTATTCGAAAAAGAGGAGGGGCGCACTCCTGGTGTCCTGGCCAATATTTATCCTTCAACCAACATCACTAACACAGATTATCTGGTCATTTATCTCATTGCTGTTTGTGGGATCGTATTGTGTGCAAATTGACTGCTGTGTTTACCTACATAATAACATTAACTATAACTCAAGAAGTACTTCATTTGTTGTGAAGCGCTTTGGGATGTCCTGAGGTCATGAAAGGCATTATATAAATGCAAGTTCTTTCTTTCATTTCCAAATTCCTTTGCCACAATATTTAAACATTGCAAATGACATCTCTACGACTGGTCTTTGGGCCCTTTGTAAGTCTTCCTGTCTTAAGACAATTCCATTGATTGTAAAAACTGATGTCCTACAATTTTCAACCTATCTGTTCTACTTTATGTTTATATGAGTCTTAAAATTAATCTGCCATGAGTCTACATAAATGCATGACTAAATCCTTTTTGCAAATCTTATGCTGCATTTCCTGTCTCAACTGCTTCTTCTTCCTCTTGTGCCTTCAGCAAACCTGAGCAGCAGGCAATTGGTTATAAGCTTTATTTAAAAATTGAGAATCGTAAGTGAAGAGACAAGGCCACAGTGCAGGTACTGACAAAGTAAATAAAATAAGGTAGGTAGGAGTGACTACGTGGTTTCAATGTTGGGTCTTTACAGGTTTTAGTTTTAGTTTGTTGCTGGAATGCAAAACAGAGGCAGGTAGGGAGTTTTACAGTTTTGAGGACCAGAAGAAAAATGACCCCGAGTAGGACAGGGTGTAGAAGATCCTGATTTCAACACAGTGATGTTGTAGGGTGAAGGAAGAGCATTTAGGAGCATAGGAACAGGAGGAGGCCATTCAGCACCTCGCGCCTCTTCCATCATTCAATTATATCATGGCTGATATGTACATCAACTCCATTAACCCACCGTTGCTCCATATCCATTGATACCCTTACCAGCAAAAATGTATCCGTCTCAGTCTTGAAAATTTCAATTAACCCAGCACATGGGGAGTGAGATCCAGAATTCCACTACCCTTTGTGTCCTCTTTGCTTGGGTTTCGTAGGATGCATTGTGGTCCTCCCGACCTCGCTGTTGGCCCGTGCCGCACCTTCCCTGGGCCCCGACCACGCTGTTGGTTCACGCTGCGCCACTCCTGCGCCTTGACCTTCCTGCGGGAAGGAGGGAGGAGGACAGTAGGAATATGTTTGTATGTGTGTGCTAGGCCATTGTAGCAGAGCCTGGTCTCCAATCGTCTTGGATCCCCTTGCCATTGGACCAAGACCTTGCTCTGTCAAGCCCGTGTGGTAGCTGGTGTGCAACGGCCACCCCACGTTAAAAGAATTCACGCACAGGCATCTTCCACCCTTTAAAATGAAGTTCGGGACCTGGAATGTCAGGACCCTCATGGACAACCCCAACAGTGACAGACCGGAACGCCGTACTGCTATCGTTGCCCAGGAGCTCAGACGCTTCGACATTGACATCGCCGCCCTAAGTGAGACCTGGTGGGCAGGGGAAGGCCAGCTCAAGGAGCAAGGCGGTGGTTCCACCTTCTTCTGGAAAGGCAAACCCGAAGAAGAACGCCGCCTCCATGGGGTAGGCTTCGCCATAAGAAATGAACTGGTCGGGCATCTCAGAGACTCCCCTAGCGATATAAACGAGCGCCTCATGACTCTTCGACTCACCCTAGCCCGAAACCAGTGCGCTACGGTCATCAGTGCGTACGCCCCAACACTGGAAGCCACAGACGAGACCAAAGAGGAATTCTACTGCAGCCTCGAACAATCCCTGTCCCGAGTCCCAACGGGCGACAAGCTGATCCTCCTTGGTGACTTCAACGCCAGAGTTGGAAAGGACACAGACCTCTGGGGAGGTGTGATCGGCAGAGAGGGGGTAGGGAAAGCCAACTTCAACGGTACCCTCCTCCTGTCGAAATGCTTAGAACAGGGCCTTGTCATAACCAACACCTTGTTCTGTCAGAGAGATAAGTACAAGACTTCATGGCAGCACCCTTGTTCCAAGCACTGGCATCTGCTGGACTACGTCATCGTCCGAATGAGGGACCGCAAGGATTTCCGCATCACCCGCGCCATGACAGGAGCTGACGACTGCTGGACAGACCACCGCCTAATCCGCTCTGTCATCTCCCTCAATGTAGCCCCAAAACAGCGGCGGCAGCAGAAACAATGCCGCAGGAAAATTAACGCTGGAGCACTCAAAGACCCCACTAAGAAAGCCCTATTCAGCCTGCGCCTCACAAACAACCTGACGACTCCCAGTGATGCAGAGACACAGAGTGCCCACAGCGTCTGGTCTGCACTCAAGGCCTCCATAATCAGCACCTGTGAAGAGATGCTCGGTCACTCAACCAGGAAACACCAAGACTGGTTCAACGAGAATGACCAGGAAATCCAAGAGCTAATAAGCCGCAAGTGCAAGGCATTTCTGATCTGGAAACAGCAACAGAACTCGAGAGCAAGAAAACAGCTCTACAGAAGCCTGAAGGCCGAGGTCCAACAAAAAACTCGCGACCTAAAGAACAGATGGTGGGTGGAGAAAGCACAGGAGATCCAGCAGCTAGCCGACAACCACGATGTGCGTGGATTCTTTAGCGCAGTCAAGACCATCTACGGCCCAAGCACCCAAGGCCCTTCCCCACTGCGGGTCAAGAACAGAGAGGTACTCATCAAGGACAGGGAAGCAGTCAGTGCCCGCTGGAAGGAGCACTTCGAAGATCTCCTTAACCACGACTCTGTCTTCGACACGAGTGTCCTCAACTCCATCCCACAGCATGCTACCCACCACCATCTCAGCACAACCCCAGCCCGGCATGAGGTTGAAAAGGCCACCCGACAACTGAAGAACAACAAGGCCTCAGGAGCAGATGGAATCCCCGCCGAGGCACGAAAGCATGGTGGAGAAGCACTACTGGCACGAATTCATGAACTCATTTCTCTTATCTGGAAGGAGGAGAGTGTCATAAATCATAACTTCTACAAGAAGTAACTCAGGAAGTACTACTGAACGGCCAGCTGAGGGCGCCACCCGAGGAGTATAAATACTAGGGCGTGGGCCCAGCTTGGCCAGAGACAGTCTGGAAACAGGAAGCTAGTGGCTACTAACTAGACCTCCATGTTTTGTTACAAGTCAATTAAAGCCTTGCTTTATGTGCAACCAAGTGCGTAGTGAGTCTTTATTACATCAGAGAGCATGCCAGGGGATCTCAGAGATGCCGTAATTGTGACCATCTTCAAGAAAGGTGGCAAGTCCGATTGCGGTAATTACAGAGGAGTTTCCCTGTTATCTGCCACAGGGAAAGTCATCGCAAGAATCCTCCTCAATCGCCTTCACCCAGTGGCCGAAGAGCTCCTCCCAGAGTCGCAATGTGGATTCCGCCCACTAAGGGGTACAATGGACATGGTCTTCACCACACGTCAATTACAAGAGAAATGCAGGGAACAGCACCAACCACTGTACATGGCCTTCTTTGATCTCACAAAGGCCTTCGACACTGTCAACCGTGAGGGATTATGGAGTGTCCTCAAATTCGGCTGCCCTCAAAGTTTGTCACTATCCTCCGCCTGCTTCATGACGACATGCAAGCCATGATCCTGACCAACGGTTCCACCACAGACCCAATTCACGTACGATCCAGGGTCAAGCAAGGCTGTGTCATCGCACTAACGCTCTTCTCAATCTTCCTTGCTGTAATGCTCCATCTCACCCTCAGTAAGCTCCCCACTGGAGTGGAGCTAATTTACAGAACAAACGGGAAACTGTTCAACCTCCGTCGCCTCCAGTCCAGATCCAAGGTCGTCCCATCCTCTGTCATCGAATTACAGTATGCAGACGATGCTTACGTCTGCGCTCACTCGGAGGTCGATCTCCAAACCATCGTAAACACCTTCACCGAAGCATACGAGAGCATGGGCCTTACACTAAACAGCCGTAAGACAAAGGTCCTCTACCAACCTGCCCCCGCCACACAGTGCTGCCCCCCGATTATCAAAATCCATGACAAGGCATTGGACAACGTGGACCACTTTCCATACCTCAGGAGCCTACTGTCAACAAGGGCAGACGTCGACGACAAAGTCCAACACCGCCTTCAGTGTGCCAGTGCAGCCTTCGGTCGCCTGAGGAAGAGAGTGTTTGAAGACCAGGACCTCAAACCTGGCACTAAGCTCATGGTCTACAGGGCAGCAGTGATACCTGCCCTGCTGTATGCCTCAGAGACATGGACCATGTACAGCAGGCACCTCAAAGCACTGGAGAGGTACCACCAACGCTGCCTCCGCAAGATCCTGCAAATCCATTGGCAGGATAGGCGCACCAACGTCAGTGTTCTTGCTCAGGCCAACATCCCCAGCATCGAAGCGCTGACCACGCTCAATCAGCTCTGATGGATGGGTCACATTGTCCGCATGCCCGATACGAGACTCCCAAAACAAGCACTTTATTCGGAGCTCCGGCACGGCAAGAGAGCCCCAGGTGGGCAGAGGAAACGCTTCAAGGACACCCTCAAAGTCTCCTTGAAAAAGTGTAACATCCCCACTGACACCTGGGAATCCCTGGCCCAAGACCGCACAAAGTGGAGGAGAAGCATCCGGGAAGGCGCCGAACACCTCGAGTCTCTTCGCCGGGAGCAAGCGGAAGCCAAGCGCAGGCAGCGCAAGGAGCGCATGTCAACCCAAGCACCCCACCCACCCAACCCCTCAACCACCATCTGCCCCACCTGTGACAGAGACTGTAGGTCCCGCATTGGACTCATCAGTCACCTGCGAACTGATTTTTAATGTGAAAGCAAGTCATCCTCGGTTCCCAGGGACTGCCTAAGAAGAAGACCCTTTGTGTGGAAGGGTGCATCCTGATTTCACTCAAAAATGGCCTAGATCTAACTTTAAGATGATGCCCCTTTCACGGTTAATTTTAAGATTACGATTCCCCCATTAGAGAAAGTTTCTTGTCATCTATCCTTTGAAATCCTCTTATCATTTTAAAGACCTGGGTTAGAACACCCCTCAACCTTTCAAACTCAAAAATACAAAGCAACTCGTCCTCATAATTGTGGTGTATGTAACCTGTTCCACCTTAAGAGAACTACCTTAAGAGATGTACTACTTTCTCTTGGCTGCTGTATACTGTAATACTGTAATACCGGTGGTGACCACACTGGTATATAAGTGTCGTGTAGGGATTTGCTGGGCAGTTCAGCCCTGACCTTCGAATAGTAAAGACCTGTTAAAAGTTATTCTTGTTGTCTGTGTACAGTGATTGATCCGAAACATAACTGGAACACACAGACTCAACAGTGGCGACGAGTCCGATCTAACCCTGCGGCAGTTTTACATCCAAGGCAGCTTCGTCCTCAGAACGGGTGTCGAGAAGAGGCATCCGCCCTCATTATCCTGCTGAGCACCATCGCACGGGAGGCATCGAGAACCCGGGTTAAAAAGAAAAATTCTGACCACGAAGCCCTCCATCAGCGACAGGCAGTGATCATCCCTTCTACCACGGTGGTGGGTAAGCCGATCAGCGACACGAGCAGAAAGTCGGCCGCATTGGCTGTGGAGTAGGGGAGGGAAAACAGAGGAAAAAGGGCGGAGAACTCGCCGAGAGGCGCAGCGACTGGGGCAGCTTAAGGCGCGAGAGCCGCGGAGAAATCAAACGCAGCCGGTGTAAAGGACCGGGCTGCAAGCGGGGCTGCGAGGCAAAGCAGCGTCGGGGAATTGAGAACCGCTGGGGAGGCGAGAACAGCAGCAGCACGGCAATCGCCATTGCAGCCAGCGGGGGAAGAAGGCAAACGCGGGAATCCGCCATTGTAGTCGGCGGGGGAAGAAGACGAGCGCGGGAAAGACCGCCAAGCGCGGGAAGCCGCCATTTTAGTAGGCGGGGGAAGAAGACAAGCGCGGGAAGCCGCCATTTTGAGAAAAAGAAAAATTTAAAAACTTGCAAGGATGCCTAAACATGGGAGCATTAATACCTTTGATAGTGATATCGAAGATTGGACCACGTATGTAGAACGCATGGAAGTTTATTGTAAAGCAAATAAGGTACCAGATGATGAGAAAGCACTAACCTTATTAAGCTCAATGGGTGCGAAGACATACGGACTATTGAAGCACCTTCTATCACCAAATAAACCGGCGGATCAGACTTTCGTGAATATTGTTACTGTCCTGAAAAATCATTTAAACCCCACGCCGCTGATGATAGCGGAACGATTTAAATTTTACAGAAGAACGCAGCTGAAAGACGAAAGCAACGCTGAATTTTTAATTGAACTGCGTAAGCTATCGAAGTACTGTCAGTTTGGAACAGGACTAGCAGATGCGCTGAGAGATAAATTTGTGTGTGGATTGTTAAAAGAAGGAACACAAAAGCGACTGCTTGAGGAGAATGATCTTATGCTTGATAAAGCTGTCACTATTGCAGCATCGCAAGAAGCCGCAGCGAAAGGCACGGCGGAAATGCAGCTACGGTCACCGGAACTCAGCACCAATCAAATGGTCTTGGGTACAGTAAAATGTTATCGTTGTGGAAAGACAACGCACAATCAGAACCAGTGCTGGTTCAAAAATCAGGAATGCAGAAAATGTGGCAGGCTTGGTCACATAGCTAAAGTATGCCGGTCAGGAAAGAAGACCAGCAACAAAAAGTCACCGCAGGAAAAGTACAGAAAGGTACACAAGGTGACAGAGAACAGTTCGAACGAACAGAAGTCAGATTCAGACTCCAGCAGTAATGAACTGGGTAGTCTAAGAGTACACAATGTTGGTAAGGAAGCAGACCTCCAAACAATTTGGGTCACACTTCAGATAGCAGGAGTCCAAGTGAAGATGGAATTGGACACTGGATCGGCATTGATGGTCATGAATAAGCAAGATTACAAAAGATAATTCCCACATACTCCCCTACGGGATACGGAGATTGTATTGAAAACATACACGGGGCAAAGAGCATACCCCATCGGGAAGATAGAGGTAAAGGTGGTCCACAAGGGCAAAGAAAGCCGAGGAATGGACTTATATGTGCTACCTGAGGGAGGTCCACCACTACTGGGACGGGAGTGGATTAGGGAAATAAATATGGACTGGCATTCCTTAAAAGCACTAACGGTAGATTCCGGTAAAAAAGATGTCAAACCTAAACGATTGTCCAGAATATTGGATGATGCTAAAGAGGTGTTTCAACAGGGACTGGGAACACTGAGAGGAATTACGGCAAACATCAAGGTTGAAGAACATGCAAACCCGAAATTTTTCAAAGCCAGACCGGTACCTTATGCGATATGACCTGCTGTGGAAGCTGAGCTGGAAGGGCTAGAATGTTCAGGAGTACTGTCTAAGGTAGACTGGAGTGAGTGGGCCACGCCCATTGTTCCCATCATGAAGCGTTCATCGAGCAACAAGCCAGGGGAACCGGGGAAGGTTCGCATCTGTGGAGATTTCAAGATCACTGTTAATCCGGTGCTTCACACGGTGCAGTATCCGCTTCCGCGGATTGAGGATATCTTCGCTTCGTTGTCTGGCGGGAAACACTTCACCAAGATAGACCTGGCGCAGGCGTACTTACAGATGGAAGTTGAGGAAGAGTCACGCCAGTATCTCACGATCAACACGCATAGAGGCTTGTACCGGTATAATAGACTGGTTTTTGGAGTGGCATCGGCGCCAGCAATTTGGCAGAGGGCCATGGAGCAGGTATTACAGGGAATTCCAGGCACACAATGTTACCTGGACGATATTCTGATTACAGGAGATGATGACGAGGAACACCTTGCAAATTTGGAACTGGTGCTCACCAGATTGAAAGAATATGGACTTCGAGTTAATCGCCAGAAATGTGAGTTCTTTCAGAAAAGGATCTGACGAAAAGCTGCTCAGGGTGCCAAAAAGTGCAAAATGCACCTCCGATTGCACCGCTGCATCCATGGAAATGGCCTTCAACCCCATGGCAACGTGTACATATTGACTTTGCTGGTCCATTCATGGACTCCATGTTTTTAATTGCGGTGGACGCACATTCTAAATGGCCAGAAGTGATTAAGATGACTACCACTACCTCGGAAAAGACGATCGCGGTGCTAAGAACGATATTTGCAAGAAATGGATTGCCAGAACAAATATGTTCAGACAACGGACCGCAGTTCGTGTCAGAAGAATTCCAGAAATTCATGAAGAAGAATGGAGTGAAACATTATACCTCTGCCCCATATCATCCGGCTACAAACGGGCTGGCCGAGAGATTTGTACAAACGTTTAAAAAAGCAATAAAGGCCATGAGCGAAGATCAGATTCCACTGCAACACAAGGTGGACAAATTCCTACTGGCATATCGAAACGCCACTCATGCAGTGACAAACCAAAGTCCTGCCATGATGTTCTACAACAGGAGGTTGCGGTCCAGGTTGGACTTGTTAAAACCAAATGTGCGGAGGGAAGTTGAAAACAAACAGTTCCAGCATATAAATAACAAGACCACTCGGAGCTTCGAAATAGGACAACCAGTGTTAGCCCGGGACTAAAAAAACGAGAAATGGCAATCTGGAACAATTCAGGCCAGACAAGGACCCCTGATGTACACGGTAGATATTGGTGAAAATGAAATACGGCGTCATGCTGACCAACTGGTAGAATCGAGAACAAGGGTCGAACCCATGGTTACGGCAGAGACAACCGTGGAAGAAGTTAGTGAAACTGAAGCATCTACCTCAGAAGTGAATGTACCTGATGATGATGTCCAATCCATAAGAGACCAACTAGATGAGTCACCCCAGCAACGAGAATCAGAGACCCCTGAAAGGCGTTATCCAATTCGAATCAGGAGGCCTCCTCAGAGACTGAATCTTTGAACTGTTTTGCATGAAGTTGTATATATATATATGTTATTATGTTATGTTAAATGGGGATATAACTGTTAAGCTAAAAAGGGAGGATTGTGGTGTATGTAACCTGTTCCACCTTAAGAGAACTACCTTAAGAGATGTACTACTTTCTCTTGGCTGCTGTATACTGTAATACTGTAATACCGGTGGTGACCACACTGGTATATAAGTGTCGTGTAGGGATTTGCTGGGCAGTTCAGCCCTGGCCTTCGAATAGTAAAGACCTGTTAAAAGTTATTCTTGTTGTCTGTGTACAGTGATTGATCCTAAACATAACTGGAACACACAGACTCAACAATAATGTAACCCTTTAACCCCTGGTATCATTCTGGCGAATCTGCACTGTTCCCTTCCATGGCCAATATATATTTTCTAAGGTTTGGTGCCAAAAACTGAACACAATGGCTCAGAAATTTGGGTCGGAGGCTTCCCGCGGGTGCAAGCCTCCGACCTGCACTTACCTAGCACGCCGACCGGTGTGCTGTGGGCCCACGTGGGATTCCGATCCTGGGCCTCCTCCATCTGCCGGTGCACAGTGCTTGCGTATCCCAGGGGCGCAGTTAGTTCGAAGCATTCCCTGGGATCACGTGGGCCATGGAGAGCCAATGGTAGCCGGGAATCTGTATCAGGAAGAGCTGTCAAATCTATGAATACAATTCAGCCCCAAAACATCACTTAAACTTGAAATATTTTTTTTTTTAAATCACATTTTTAAAATAACTATAAATTACATAAAATAACTATTTTAAACAATAATTTAAATTTTTGAAAAAATTAATTACAGTTTCTAACGGGGCTAAAAATAAACTTACCTTTCTTTGAAGTATTTAAAAAAAATAAACCCGTGGAAAAAATGTTTTAATTTAACTTAATTCACCACTTACCTTGTTAAAAGCAGGCCTTGCGACTGCTTTTTACAAGCGTAGCTCCTGGAGACTTACCCTCCCGGAGAAACCTGCCAATAAAACGGAAGTTCCAGGCGTACACGCTGCCTCTCCGGAGCACGCGTTCGACCTGTGAACCCCTTCCTTTAAGGGAATGGAAGTTCCGGTTTCCTGCGCATGCGCAGTGCATGCACGAAACCAGCACTTTCGTTGGGCCTACGCGTGAGTACCCAGCGTGTGCTCACCCGTGGGGGACCCGAATTTCTAGCCCAATACTTCAGATGGGGTTTAACCAAGGCTCTGTATAGCTTCCATCCTCCTTGAGATAAAGGCCAACAATCTATTAGCCTTTTTGATTACTTTTTGCACCTCTGCACTTGATTTGTGTACATGGACACCTAAAACCCTTCGCTCCTCCACAGTTCCTGGTCTCTCACCATTAAGGAAATCTGATTTGTCTTTTTTCATTTTCAAAGAATGGGAGAGATAACAGAGTCGTGAGGAACTTCTGAGTTAATGGAGAAACATCTGATGGTGAGTTTATCCTGTTATTAAAAAATGCGGCGTGATGTTATGCTGAATAACAATTTAAAGCAACAAGACTAGAATCATCAGAGAATAATGAAGCATGTTATGGTAAACAGAAGTCTTTGCAGGTTGCTAATTTTTGAGCGTTAGAGAGTAAATTATTTGGCAAATATAGGTTGCTGAGCTTTGTAGAGGTAAGCAGTGTGGATGGGAGAGCCTGAAGGGATAATTACTAGTCCTAGCCCCTTTAGGGCTACCCTGGATCAGGCGTATTCCTCAGACGTTCGCTTTCAACTAAAGTTTGAGGTAGCCGAATCCTAAAGATGCTTAATTGGATCTAAAGGTCTGGACTATCTCTCCCTAAAGGAAAGGAACATCCTGAAAATGTTACCGTCCTCTAGATAGCACTTTTAATAAGTTTAGCTAGACTATAACATTCCGGATATTATGAGGGTCTGGAAAACTCCCCCAGAATTCTGCAACTCCTCACCAAAGAGTGTACAGAAATTGAGTGCGTGAGTTTGATACAGAAGTCTTATGTGAGACAATTCTAAAAATATATAGATTTATTAAAGAACCAACATGTAATTTACAGTTGGTTTATCAATTGCAACATTAACAGTTCCAAAAAGAGAAAGCTTACAATTCTATTATCAGAGAACCTTACTCTCAAATCTTAACTTCACTACAGTTTTACAGTTCTTAGTTTTCTACAGGATATCCACCTAAATCAAATACCTTTGATCCCCGAGGTACAAAGAGTTGGAGACTTACAGAGTCACCTCTGAAGCCGAGAATCGCTTTGCCCCTTTAAAGCGAGTCTGCTATCCCATTTGAGAGTTCAATATTTATACCCTTTTCCAGTGGTATTTCCTTTAAGGTTTTCTGCTGATGTAAGCTAATTATCTCTAGTCATTTTTCTGCTGACCTCTGCAATTCTTATTGCCAGATCAGCTGGCAGCATTACAGAATCATGTCTCTTCTCTAGGTGTCCTAAGTTTATCATAAAAAAATGGTGTAATGCAAGTGCGTTTTACTTGATGTCATTTTTACGAAGGCAGATGTTTGTGCTTCTTTACGAGGTGTAAATTAGAACACCTTGTCCAGGGTGAACCATTGTCTTGTTCCCAAAGGTCAGCCTGTCAGGAGCCTTTAACCTTCTGTTTCAATAAGGTTATTGATTCAGTGTCAACAACTTATCTTATCTCTATAGCCAGAATGCTTTCACAGCTTTTTCATCGTTAGGTTTCGAGATTTCCAGACCCAGTTTGTCATGTTTTAATAAGGCCAGAATACTTTCATAGAATGGTGTATTTTTCTGAATAGGTTATATGGCTTATTCCTTCACAAGTCGGAGTGGTTTTGCTGCAAGGTCTCCTTTGCTAGTCATGGTTTTGAACCTGACAGAAGATGTATTAGAGCGGAAGAACTGAAGAAACTGTGAAGCTCACATTAGGTACTGTTCCTTTGCAAAGAAAGTGTGGCAGAGAGCGATTCACGTTTTGTGTAAATTTGTAGACGGACTTAGTTTAATCAAAGCAGATGTATTCTTTGCCCTCTTGCCATGAACTCAGCAAAATAAGCTTGGCGAGGGATCCAATAATGAGCATCATTTAAACAGGGATATTGTTTAAATATCCTACAGGGTACCATGATGGTGGTACAGCATATTGTGAGAAGTGTCCAGGATTATATTTTATTGGGACATGAGAAAAGGTGAGGTGGAAAAAACATTGAGGAATTAACAGTGGGATCTGTAAGTAAAATATTTCTTTGAAGTTTTCTTCAAGGGTGATTGCGTGGCTATATTATCACAGTTTCGTAAGAGCAAAATGAATATTTTCTTCATGACCAAATATCTTCCATGAGGTGTGTGCAAGCACTGTATCTGTAACTTGCATGGTTTGCCTTTTTTTGTTCTTGCTTTAGAATGGGAAAATGTAATAACCCTTGTACTAATGGGTTTGCACACTGTTGCGTGTTTTTCTTTAAACTTATGAAATAGTCGTGGTGTTTAGGGGATTTTTAACTTAACCTATCCTTCGGGCAACTGACGGAATCGGGTGCAATGCTGGTTTTACTCTCCATTGAAGAAGTCAGATGGATTTGTGAAATATACGGTGATATTGGGCGGGGTGTAAAACCGGCCTTCCACCCAAGCCCATGGATTTCCCACCTGCAAGCTAGGTTAAAATTGCCCCATGGCATCAGAATTTCAGAATGGTGATCGAAAATGGAGCTGTTGAAATCACTTGGGCCTGAAAGGAAATGCAAGTGAAACTGAACAACATTTCCAGCTGCACTCATTTGCTACTGGAAAAAGCTGGAATGTTGCAATAGCCCCTGTTTCTGCATGTCACTTGGGAGGATGCTTCCAGTACATTTATACATGCAGAATGAAAGGATACGCTGATGTGCTATAAGAATATTTTGAAGCCTGTTGGAACCCATGTAAAAGCATAACATATAAGGAAGATGAGAAGATTGTCCTACAAGGAGAGATTGAGTAGAATGGGCCTATACTCTCTGGAGTTTAGAAGAATGAGAGGTGATCTCATTGAGACATCGAAGATTCTAAGGAGGATTGACAGGGTAGTTACTGGGAGGTTGTTTTCCCTGGCTGGAGAGTCTAGAACTAGGAGCATGGTCTCAGGATAAGGGGTCAGTCATTTAAGACTGAGATGAGGAGGAATTTCTTCATTCAGAGGGTTGTGAATCTTTGGAATTCTCTACCCCAAAGGACTGTGGATATTCAGTCGTTGAGTATATTCAAGGCTGAGATCAATAGATTTTTGGACTCTAGTGGAATCAAGGGATATGGGGATAGTGCGGGAATATGGAGTTGAAGTCGAAGATCAGCCAAGATCTTATTGAATAGGGGAGCAGGCTCAAAAGGCCGTTTGGCCTATTTCTGCTCCTAATTCTTATGTTCTTATGTTCTTATGAGACACTAGGACATAGGGGTTAATGGAAAACAATAACGTGAGAGACATGTTTGCGTAAAGTGTGCGATTTGGAGACTGTGTGATGGTTTAGTCGGAGTCTACAGGATTAGATCAGGTGCAGTCAGAGGCAGACTCCTTACCAATGTTGATTTAACATTGCAAAAAACTATAAGATGTTTGTAGTGTGGCGGAGATCTTCAAAGTAACCGTTGAAAAGCTGAGGGGAAGGACGCAACGGTATATTCAGTGAAAACTGATTCAAATACTAAGACTAAGAAAATCAAAAGTGTTTTCATGAAAAAGTAACCATTGTGACAACACACCAGATGAGTGTGCCAATGTGGATATAAACATGCATTCAATTAATCCCTCTCCAGCAGGTGAACACTGCAAATAATATTGGAAAAAGAACCATGCTGCCAGTACATGCAAACACCACCAGCGTCAAATGCACCAAAAGTACATTCCTTGGATGTTGACTCAATCAGTGGCAATTATGAATGGCAGTGTTTTATGAGGCAGTTTGTAGGAGCAACATTAAATCATGGATTTCAGTCATGAATTATAACTCTGAAGCCAGTGTTACCTTCGTAGGATATAGGGACTGACATGAATCAGTCATTCATGGAAGAAAGACTTATGAAATAATACTGAGTGGCCTACGGGTGGCGCTGTCCAGGGAGAGTATAAATACTCGGGCACGGGCCCAGCTTGCGCAGGACATTCTTAACAGGAACTAGTGAAGGATACAACTAGACCTCCATGTTGTAAAACAGTTGATTAAAGCTTTGTTTAACGCTTAGACCAAGTGCCTAGTAGTTTTCTTACATCAGGGACCACAAGGGCTTACAAAAGAAGCCAAAACTGAGTCCTGCATCAATTAAACAGAAGGTACATTGAGCAACAACAACAACTTGCATTTATATAGCACCTTTAATGTAGTAAAACGTCCCAAGGCACTTTGCAGGGTCGTTATCAAACAAAATTTGACACCAAACCACACAAAGAGATATTCGGACAGGTGAGCAAAAGCTTGGTCAAAGAGGTAGGTTTTAAGCAGCGTCTTAAAGGAGGAGAAAGAGGTGGAGAGGGAATTACAGAGTTTAGGATCTAGGCTGCTGAAGGCATGGCCGCCAATGGTGGAGCGATGAAAATCATCAAGGCATAATGCAAATAAATGGAAAACACAGAACATAAGGAGTAATTCTCTGATTCAGACAGTGGAATAGGCCCTGTGTGGTCTTTCCACTGCTGTCCAATAGATACTAAAATTCAGGAAATGTGAATGAATGTAACGGCTGAGGTGAACCAGAGGTGGGAGAGCTACATAAAGAGCAGCCCGAGGCAGCGAGGCCCAGAGCCCCGAGACCGGAGAGGCAGCGGACCTGAGTGGGATCACCAGAGGCGGGAGAGCTACATAAAGAGCAGCCCGAGGCAGCGAGGCCCAGAGCCCTGAGACCGGAGAGGCAGCGGACCTAAGCGGGATCACCAGAGGCGGGAGAGCTACATAAAGAGCAGCCCGAGGCAGCGAGGCCCAGAGCCCCGAGACCGGAGAGGCAGCGGACCTGAGCGGGATCACCAGAGGCAGGAGAGCTACATAAAGAGCAGCCCGAGGCAGCGAGGCCCAGAGCCCCGAGACCGGAGAGGCAGCGGACCTGAGCGGGATCACCAGAGGTAGGAGAGCTACATAAAGAGCAGCCCGAGGCAGCGAGGCATACCAATCCAGGTTCCGGGAGAGAGGTAAAAAGTAATCCAAGTGTGACGTCAGCAGGAAGCAGGTAAGCGATTGGTTGGTGAGTATTTCTCTCTTTTCAATACAAGCTTGAATTCTGTGGTGTTAAATTTCTTGGGTCTCTGTGGTGTAGTGGGGACAGTTGGTAAATAAAGCGCCCTAGAGTATACCTGTAACTGGGGTATTGAATAAATTTTTAAATTAATTAAAGGAGTAAGTCATGGCAGGAGAGCTCAGCCCCGTGTTCTGCTCCTCTTGCTCCATGTGGGAAGTCAGGGACGCTGCCAGTGTTCCTGACGACCATGTGTGCAAGAAATGCATCCAGCTGCAGCTACTTGTAGACCGCATTGTGGCGCTCAAGCTGCGGGTGGATGAGTTTTGGAGCATGCGCGATGCTGAGAGGGTTGTGGATAGCACGTTTAGCGAGTTGTTCACGCCGCAGGGTAGGGCTGCACAGGCAGAAAGAAACTGGGTGACCATCAGGTGGAGCAACAGAGGAGGCAGGAAGTGCAGGGGCCCCCTGCGGTCATCCCCCTTTCAAACAGGTGTACCAAGTTGAATACTGTTGAGGGGGATGACTCACCAGGGGAAAGCAGCAGCAGCCAACTTCCTGGCACCAGGGACGCTTCTGCTGCTCAGAAAGGGAGGAAAAAGAGTGGGAGAGCAATAGTGGTAGGGGATTCTATCGTAAGGGGAATAGATAGGCATTTCTGTGGCCGCAAACGTGACTCCAGGATGGTTTGTTGCCTCCCTGGGGCCAGGGTCATGGATGTCACTGAGCGGCTACAGGGCATTCTTAAGGGGGAGGGTGAGCAGGCAGAGGTCGTGGTCCACATTGGGACCAATGACATAGGTAGGAAGGGGGATGAGGTCCTGCATCAAGAATTTAGGGAGCTAGGTAGCAGATTAAAGAGCAGGACCTCAAAGGTTGTAATCTCTGGATTACTCCCAGTGCCACGTGCTAGTGAGTATAGGAATAGGAGGATAGAACAGATGAATGCGTGGCTAAAGAGTTGGTGCAGGAGGGAGGGTTTTAGTTTCCTGGATCACTGGGCCTGCTTCTGGGAAAGGTGGGACTTGTACAAGTCGGACGGGTTGCACCTGAACCAGAGCGGGACAAATATCCTTGCGGGGAGGTTTGCTAGCACTGTTGGGGGGGGTTTAAACTAACTTGGCAGGGGGATGGGATACAGAGGGGAGCTGAAATAGGGGGTGATGTGCTGCCAATTATAGAGAAAAAAACAAGTCAGCTTGGTAGACAGGGCAAATATATAAGGGCAAGGCTGGATGGCATCTATTTAAATGCAAGGAGTCTTGCAAATAAGGTGGATGAGCTGAAGGTGTTGATAAACACATGGGAGTACGATATTGTTGCTATCACGGAGACATGGTTGAGGGAGGGGCAAGACTGGCAGCTCAATATTCCGGGGTACAGAATCTTCAGGCGAGACAGAGGGGGAGGGATAAGAGGAGGGGGTGTCGCAATATTAATTAAGGAATCAATTACTGCCATAAGGAGGGATGATATATTAGCAGGTTCCTCTAATGAGGCCATATGGGTGGAGCTTAAAAACAAAAAGGGGGCAAGCACTTTGCTGGGAGTGTACTATAGGCCCCCAAACAGTCAGGGGGAGATAGAGGAACAGATATGTAGGCAAATCTCAGAGAAATGTGCAAATAATAGGGTAATAATAATGGGGGATTTCAACTTCCCCAATATTAACTGGGATAGTCAGAGTGTGAAAGGCTCAGAGGGTGTAGAATTCTTAAAGTGCATCCAGGAGAGCTTTTTGAGCCAGCATGTAGAAAGTCCTACAAGAGAGGGGGCGGTACTGGACCTAATTTTAGGGAATGTGGCCGGCCAAGTGGAAGAAGTGCTAGTAGGTGAGCACTTTGGTGACAGTGACCATAATATGGTGAGATTTAAGGTGGTCATGGAAAATGACAGGGATGGGCCGGAAATAAAGGTTCTAAATTGGGGGAGGCCGATTTTAATAGGATAAGGCAGGATCTGGCCAAAATAGACTGGGATCAGCTACTTGTAGGAAAATCCGCATCGGAGCAATGGGAGGCTTTCAGAAGGGAGATTGAGATCATACAATGGCAACATGTTCCCGTAAAGGTCAAGGGTGGTTCCAAAAACCACAGGGAACCTTGGATGTCAGGGGATATCTGAGAATGGATTAGGAAAAAAAGGAGGGCTTTTGGCAGATACAAAAGGCTAAAGATGGAGGAAGCCCTAGAGGAGTACAAAAAGTGCAGGGGGATACTTAAAAAAGAAATTAGGAGATCAAGGAGGGGCCATGAAATAACACTGGCGAGCAAAATAAAGGAAAACCCTAAGATGTTTTATAAGTATATTAAGGGTAAGAGGATAACTAGGGAAAAAATAGGGCCCATTAGGGACAAAAGTGGCAATCTGTGTGTGGAGCCGGAAGATGTAGGAGGGGTTCTAAATCAATTTTTTGCATCTGTTTTCACTTTGGAGAAGGACGATGTAGACATAGAAATAGGGCGGGGGGACTGTGATATGCTCGAACATATTAACATCGAGAGGGAGGAGGTATTGGCGGTTTTAGCAGGCCTAAAAATGGATAAATCCCCAGGCCCGGACGAAATGTATCCCAGGCTGCTGTGTGAGGCAAAGGAAGAGATTGCGGGGGCTCTAACACATATATTCAGAACCTCTCTGGCCACAGGGGATGTGCCAGAGGACTGGAGAACCGCTAATGTAGTACCATTATTCAAGAAGGGGAGTAGGGAAAAACCGGGGAACTACAGGCCAGTGAGCCTAACATCAGTGGTAGGAAAATTATTGGAAAGAATTCTGAGGGACAACATTAGTCTCCACTTGGAGAGGCAAGGATTAATCAGGGATAGTCAACATGGCTTTGTCAAGGGAAGATCATGTCTGACTAATTTGATTGAAATTTTTGAGGGGGTGACTAGGTGTGTGGATGAGGGTAACGCAGTGGATGTGGTATACATGGATTTCAGTAAGGCCTTTGATAAAGTCCCACACAGGAGACTGGTCAAGAAGGTAAGAGCCCATGGAATCCAGGGTGCCTTGGCACATTGGATACAAAACTGGCTTAGTGGCAGAAGGCAGAGGGTGATGGTCGAAGGTTGTTTTTGTGACTGGAAGCCTGTGGCCAGTGGGGTACCACAGGGATCGGTGCTGGGTCCCTTGCTGTTTGTGGTCTACTTTAATGACTTGGATATGAATGTAAAAGGTATGATCAGTAAGTTCGCGGATGATACAAAAATTGGTAGGGTGGTAAATAGCGAGGAGGGTAGTCTCAGTTTGCAGGACGATATAGATGGGTTGGTCAGATGGGCGGAACAGTGGCAAATGGAATTTAACCTGGAAAAGTGCGAGGTGATGCACTTTGGGGGACTAACAAGGCAAGGGAATACACAATGAATGGTAAGACCCTAGGCAAGACGGAGGGTCAGAGGGATCTGGGTGTGCAAGTACACAGGTCCCTGAAGGCAGCGGAACAGGTGGATAAGGTGGTAAAAAAGGCATATGGGATACTTGCCTTCATTAGCCGAGGCATAGAATATAAGAGCAAGGAGGTTATGATGGAGCTGTATAAAACACTGGTTAGGCCACAGCTGGAATACTGTGTGCAGTTCTGGTCGCCACACTACAGGAAGGATGTGATCGCTTTGGAGAGGGTGCAGAGGAGATTCACCAGGATGTTACCAGGGCTGGAGCGCTTCAGCTATGAAGAGAGACTGGGCAGATTGGGTTTGTTTTCCTTGGAGCAGAGGAGGCTGAGGGGGGACATGATTGAGGTGTACAAAATTATGAGGGGCATAGATAGGATGGATACTAAGGAGCTTTTTCCCTTAGTAGAAGGGTCAATAACTAGGGGGCATAGATTGAAGGTAAAGGGCGGGAGGTTTAGAGGGGATTTGAGAAAGAACTTTTTCACCCAGAGGGTGGTTGGAGTCTGGAACTCACTGCCTGAAAGGGTTGTGGAGGCAGGAACCCTCACAACATTTAAGAAGCATTTAGATGAGCACTTGAAATGCCATAACATACAAGGCTACGGACCAAATGCTGGAATATGGGATTAGATTAGACAGGGCTTGATGGCCGGCGCGGACACGATGGGCCGAAGGGCCTCTATCCGTACTGTATAACTCTATGACTCTATGACTCTAATGTTGGTTGTAGATGTTGTTGAGCAAACTACACAAGAGGGAAACAAAGGAAGCTCAGCTTCAGTATTCAGTGAGTATTGCAATCTCTTTTAAAAGTCTGGGCTATTTGCTTGGAGAACATCGGGTCAAATTGGACAGTGCACATTCAGTAGCTGGATTTTGTAGAAAGGTACCATTTGCTGTAAAAGATTAACTCAACTTGGCACGGTTACAACAATTGATGAGCTTCTTAAGTGGGTTAGCTCCCTCGTGATTGCGTGCAAACTGTGTCCCTTCACCTGCAGAGTCTGAACAAGGGTAATAGAACAAAATACGGCAGTTTACCTCCACTCGAAGAAATATGTCACAGTTTGCTGAAGAATTTTCCAAATCAGATGCTTTCAGTAGATTTGGCTTTGATGATGCAAATTCGTGCCCTAATATCACTATCTTCACCTGAGGTATGTCATCAAATCATTCTTGAATTGTTTGCCACTTGGATGGCAATTACATAAGCATGGACAATGTCATTGTTTGGGGATCCACTTAGCAGGAACCTGATACTAGGTTCAGGTAAGTGCTAGAAAGAACCAAGGAGAATAACTTGAATTTCAATAAAGACAAATGTGAGTTCAGTGTGAATGAACTCACTTTCAAAGGACTCTGGGTTACAGACTAGGGCGTGGAACCTGACAGGAAGAAAGTTGAGGCTGTAATTATCATAGACAGACCCATCAAACAAAAGAACCAAAATCAATTCCCTGGAATGGTAACTTACTTAAGAAGGTTCAGTCCAAACATGTTTACCAGATCAGAAGTAAAGTAACACTTGTAACAAATGTTGCAACAGATGCAAGCCTAGCTTGGCAATGCATCTGAGGTGTGGGAGGGAGCGTTCCCAGCCTCCCACCTCAATATTCTGACATTGCTGTCCGGGGCACCCCAAGAAGCTGGGACGGGCCCTTGTACCATGTACGCCCTCAGATCGGAGAGTCTGGAAGGAAGTGGGACACTTTTATTTTACGTAGAATTACATAGAATATACAGAAACAGGCAATTCAGGCTAACCAGTCCATGCCAGCGTTTATGCTCCACTCGAGCCTCCTCCCATCCTTCCTCATCTAAATCTATCAGCATAACCCTCTATTCCCTTCTCCCTCATATGCTTATCTAGCTTCACCTTAGATGCATCTATACTATTCGCCTCAACCATTCCCTGTGGTAGTGAGTTCCACATTCTCACCACTCATTGGGTAAAGAAGTTTCTTTTGAATTCCCTATTGGATTTCTTGGTGACTATCTTATATTGATGGCCCCTAGTTTTGCTCTTCCCCACAAGTGGAAACATTCTCTGTATCCACTCTATCAAAACCTTTCATAATTTTAAAGACCGCAATTAGGTCACCCCTCAGCCTTCTCTTTACAAGAGAAAAGAAACCCAGCCTGTTCATGCTTTAAGGCGCATCATTGCGATTTTTGGGTCTTAGGGCCTTCTGACTAATGCTCTTTATCAGTGCCAGCATCAAGTGACTGCAGCCGCAAGCCTCTCGGACTGTGCTCCTCCTTCCTCCCCCATTTTCTTGAGTAAGGCCCTGCCTGGGGCAGGTTTGTGACAAGGTGCCAACTTAGGCCACAGTTCGGCCTGTCTAGCACCGGGGCGGGGGGAGGAAAATCGTCTTTATACCTTTATCCTACTTCATTTTTTTAAAATCAAAATATTTTCTGTGCTGTCCTAGTCTGCAGGATTATATTTTAGTGAAAATAAAAACAGAAAATGCTGGAAAACACTTAGCAGACCAGGCAGCATCTGTGGAGAGAGAAACAGAGTTAGTATTTCAGGTCGATGACCTTTCATCAGAACTAGCAGATGTTAACGTTTTTAAGCGGGTACAAAGCCAGGGAAAAGCGGGGGGAGAGACATACAAAGGGTAGAGGCAGGATAGGGGGCAGGAATGATTAAATGGCAAAAGGGAGGATTGTGCAAGGCAAAAGGGGTGGTAATGAGACAAGTAAAGAAACTAAAGCTGGATTTAGAGGAGGTGTAAATGGGAATGGCAGAATCATCAGCAACGGCTGCCATCAGAAAAAATGAGAGCAGAGATTATGATCTGAAATTGTTGAGTCCGGAAGGCTGTAAAGTGCCTAATAGAAAGATGAGGTGCTGTTCCTCGAGCTTACGTTGACCTTCATGGGAACAGTGTAGGAGGCCAAAGACAGAGATGTCAGAGTGGGAGTGAGGTGGAGAATTAAAATGAAAGGCGACCAGAAGCTTGGCGTTACGCTTGCGGACTGAACGAAAGTGTTCCGCAAAGCGATCACCCAATCTGCGTTTGGTCTCCTCAATGTATGGAGACCGCATCGTGAGCAGCAAATACAGTATAATAAATTGAAAGAAGTACAAGTAAATCGCTGTTTCATCTGAAAGGAGTGTTTGGAGCCCTGGATGGTGGGACGGGAGGAGGTAAAAGGGCAGGTGTTGCATCTCCTGCGCTTGCACAGAAACATACTGTGGGAAGGGGACCCAAAAGATATGTCCAACGTCAGCTGTGGCTCAGTGTGTAGCACTCTCTAGGTGGGAGGGGCTAGGAGTGAGCCAGGTGTTACTGGTTGCCTAATTGCAGCTGGGTGTTGGAGGGAGTTTTGTAAAAAGTTGGTGGTGGGTTTTGGGGTGTTGTTTTCAGGTTTTAGGGCCTTTTTGGCCCACAAAAAACAGCCAGATGGCTGCTGAGGGGTCCGGAGTGCCGGGCCCCTCAGAGGGCAATATTCCCGAAAGGAATTTAATTAGGGAAGAAACTGTGGTGGGAAGGGGAAAAAAAAGGCCCAAAGATTTGGGCCGAGACCTCAGGAGGTTTGGTAAAGAAAATACTGTGGTGGTGCAGTGTGAAGATAAGAAGATTCGAGCCTGGGATATAATCCAGGTGGTTCATGAGGACTGTGGTGAGGGAAGCTGCTTTGCCTGCTGACCAAAGCCGAATGTGGGATTTGAGGTGACGGACAGTGGCCGTGAGGAGGTGGAAAAACTGCTACTCAGTCTGAAAGTTGGTGAGAAATTCTTGGAGGTGACTCTGCTATATTCAGAGGAGGTGGTGGTTTCATTTTTGAACTTGCCAGTGTACATTGAGGATGAAGTGCTGAGCAAAAAGTTGGAGTCATGGGACATTAAAATCTGTTCTGAAATAGAGGAGGTACTCTCCGGGAACACGGGTAGCAGACGGAACCCGGTATGTAAAGGTGCAGTTCCCAGAGGGGGTGAGGTCTTTGCCGTACATTATGAAGTTCGAGACACTGGAAGGAGTGCAGTACTTTCGTGTGCTGCACAATAACCAAGTAAAGGTGTGCTACTATTGTCTGGGACATGACCATCTCGTAAGAAACTGTCCAGATTTGTATTGTTACAATTGCGGTGAGTCGGGACATATCGCTCGGAGCTGCAAGGCGGAGAGCTGTGGGGTGTGTCACAAAGGCCCCACCCGCTGTGAATGTGTGGCAGAAGGGAGCAATATGAGTGATGAGGAGATGGGAGAAGGAGAAGGAGATGAGAGTGGAACGGCCGGAGGAGCGGTGCAGTCGGAGGACACAGCCGGTAAAATGAAGGAGAGAGGAGCACAGGAAGAGGCAGAGGATGGCGGAGTGGAGGACGGGGTGGAGATGGCAGAAAACACGCCTAGTGCTGTGGAGGGGAAAAAAGACAGCAGTGGGCAGCAAGGGTCGAGCGCAGACTCGAGCCTTAGTGCGGTTCGGCTCCCCCTGGGGAGTCTGGTGGCTGCGGGGGGAGAGGAGGCGGGCACGGGGTGTGTGGTGGATGTGGGTGCTCCGGGGAGAGGCGGGGAGTTGGATATCTTGGTGAGCGGGAGGGGGCAGGACGGGGAGAGGGAGCAAGAGGCAGGAGCCTTAAAGGGACAGCAGGATGGGATCGGCGAGATAGAGACGTCAGAAGGGAACAATTTAGGTGCGCCATTGTCCCATGGAGAGAGGGAACAGCGTGCAAGGGTCAGAGGTGGAGATGTGGTCGAAGGGAGCGGCACAGTGGGAGAAACTGCGATAGCAGGAAGACTCTCTATGGGAGATGAAGTATCTGACGGGGAGCAGGATTATGTATCGGACGGGGAGCAGGCACAGGGGGTTGCAGAAGAGCTTGAGTGTGAGGAATTAGAGGGGGACAGAGACGTGGAAGTCGGGGGTGGGGTGGCATCATGTGAAAAGGGAAAGGTTAGTGAGGGGCAGAAGGAGGGAGGAAGGGCAGCTCCTGGGCCCAAACTTAATGCAAGGAAGAGGCTGAAACAGCAGGGAAAGTTTAAACAGGAGGGGAAAAAGAGTCGGAGGCTGCAGGAAAAAGCAACAGCTGCCCGAGAAGTTGGGAAGGAGCATGTGAGGAGGGAAGGGCCAGAGATTAAATGATGGGGAGATTATCAGGCATACTTCCCTTCTTTGGAGCCATGATTACATTGGTCTCGATTAATGCGAACGGACTGAGGGGTGAGAGGAAATTGCAGCAGTTGTTGCAGGGTTTTAAAGGTACGGACTTGTTGTGTCTTCAAGAAACCTTTTGGGATGAGGATATCCTAGAAAGAGTTCAGAAGGTTTGGAAGGGAGAGGTGTTTGCGAGTTGTGCAAACAATAACTGTAGAGGGGTGGCTGTTTTGGTGAGTCTGTCCATAAAAGAGAACGTTGCCTTGATGGACAAGGACGCTGAGGGGAGATTTTTACGGCTAAGGGTAAAAATGGAGGGATTTAATTGCGATCCCTTTAATATCTATGCACTGAACGACCATTACAAGCGTCGTGAGTTTTTTCGGGGGTTATTCACTGAAGCGGCAGAGGTGGAAAATCCTTGTATAGTGGGGGATTTTAATGTATTTTTATCTCGGATGGACATTTCAGCCCAGATGACCTTTAAGGATGATAACTCCAGAGGGATGATTGTAAAAATGATGGCAAATTTAAATTTGAGAGACTTATGGAGGGACCGGAACCCCATAAAAAGGGAGTTCTCCAGATCAGGTTGGGTGGGTGATGTTTTAAAACAGAGCCGAATAGATTTTGTGTTAATGCGGGAAGGGTTAAGTTCTGAGGTGATGGAGATTTATTATAAAAAAGTATTTTTTAGTGATCACTCAGCTTTGGTTCTTAGAATTAGGAACAGCAGATTTAAGATCGGTTCAGGGGTGTGGATTTTAAACAATCAATACCTGAAAGAAATTGCTTATAAAGAAGGGATTATAAATATAATAAAGGATGCTCAGAAGGAATCTTTGTTCTTGAAAGAAAGAAGAGTTTGGTGGGATAATTTCAAATATGAGGTAAAAGTTTTTTCGATACGTTATGGGAAAAAGAGGGCAGCAGCTAACCAGCGTCGAGAAGAGAATATAAATAAAAGGTTTACGGATGTCTGTAAAGCAGTTGACGGAGGGGATAAGGGGGCAGAGACTAAGTTCCGGGTGCTAAAGGAAGAGTGGGAATTATTGCAAGCTGAAAAATGCAAGGGGGCCATTCTCCGTGCAAAGGCTAGTGTAGTGGCGCTTCTTAGTTTCCAAACGGGCAGGCCACTGAGCTGTGGGGCCTTTAACAACGAGTAGACGCGTGTCGAAATAAAACGTTCCCAAACGTAGCTTTGTCTTTTAAACTGTTTACTATAACACTTAACAAACGGAATTACAAAGCAAACACGTATAAACGAACACGGTCAAAAACTGTACTGCTCCAAACCTCACAGCTTCTGCCTCTTTCACCACGTGCAGTTTAAACTGTAAAATGGCTGCACCCATGTGTGGCTTAGGGACTGTTCCATTGTGGCAAGAATGAAGGGGGTGTCGGACTATACTACTGGAGCAAGAAAATAGGGGGTTTCTTAATACAATAAGTCGGTCAGGTAAATTAACTGTATTATGCCATTTAGCCACTATTTTAAAGTATTTTCTTAAGCTTTTATGGCTCTTACATTCCGGCCCCTAATTGACTAGGCACATGAAGCATATCAATTACTCAAACATTCTTAAGAGTCATAAACTAATGAGTTCAACATATTTACAATATAAATGTCCACTTTTTTCGTTCAGGAACCTTTCACGCTACTTCTTGTAGCAGGCAGAGCTTTGTGATCGGTCTTTCCAGGGTCGTGTAACCGTCTGCAAACAATGCATTCAGAGAGTATTTTTCTTATTACGGAATTAGCTCCTGGAATCCAGTATCTTTGTCTTAGCTTCGCAAGCACGTGATTCCTCCCACTGTGTCCAATACTCTGATGTATATGCTGAAGAATGAGAGTAGCAACCCGGAGGTCCTTAGAAAGGATAGCAGGATGCTTGGCCTCCTCTGGCATAGCAGATTTGTTTAGTCTCCCTCCCACCCTCAGTACTCCATCTTGCAGTGTAGGGTCCAGCTTGTAGATATGACTACCTTTCTTGATTGGAGTATTTCGCTGTAGAGCTTCGATTTCTTCTGGGTATCTTTGTCTTTGACTGAAGCGAACTATCTCCTTCTCAGCCTTGGCCAAATCCTCCACGGTCAATGAATTCTTGCCCAATGTGGTCTTGTGCTGATGCATGTACTGCTGTAGAAGCATTCTCTGCTTATCAGGGTTACTTTCAGACTGACTGATAGTGGCTCGGTACTCTTTTCTCTTACCGCTCAGGTGTAGCAGCAACTCTTTCAACCTTAGAAACCATGCAACTGCTTTCCTCAACTGGTGCCATCCTGAGAAATGGTTAACAAGCTTGTTCACTGTGTCGAAGTTCTCTTTCGTATTTATGAGATTTACTGTGACTGATCTCTTGACTTCGACGTCGTCTTCAGCAATCTGACTTGGCATATCTGGTCTTTCTGGCCATGATCTCTCTGTTTCCAGCAGATAACTTGGGCCTTGTATCCAAGTTTCACTCCTCGTGAAGTTTTCAGCCTTCAATCCCCGTGAGGCTTGATCTGCTGGGTTTAATGAGGTGTTTACATACCTCCATTGAGATGGTTGTGTAGCTTCTCTAATGGATGAGATTCTGTTTGCTACGAAGGTCTTGAAGCGTATCTTCTCATTCTCTATATACTTCAGCACCGTCGTGCTATCCGTCCAGAAGACAGATTCTTCTAATGGGAGCTGTAACTCTTTACGCATCACCTGGTCAACTTTAACTGCGACAACTGCTGCCGTCAATTCCAGTCTCGGGATGGTGACCTGCTTCAGCGGAGCCACCCTGGATTTCCCCATGAGGAAGGCACAATGTTTCTGGCCCTGTTGATTTGTCAGCCAGAGGTAAGTAGCCGTGCCATAGCCGTCCTCACTGGCGTCCGAGAAATGATGTAGTTGAGCCGTCCTTGTAACTCCAAAACTCGCGGGCTTGATGCATCTACTGACGTTGAAGCTAGAAAGTTGTTGCAAATCTGTCAGCCATCTGTGCCATCTCTGAGCTTGACCTTCTGGGATATCTTCATCCCATCCTCTCTTGTCTCTACACAGCTCTCGTAGCATCAGCTTCACCAGCAGAATGAGTGGTGCCAGGAATCCGAGAGGGTCGTAGATGGAACTGACCACGGAGAGAATCCCTCGTCTTGTGGATGGTCTTTCGTTCACCATTATCCTGAAGTTGAACGTGTCTGACTCGATGCACCATTGTACACCAAGGGCTCTCTCGATAGGAAGGACATCGTGGCTCAGGTCCAGATCTTTGACTTCAGTGGCTCTTTCCTTTTCTGGGATAGAAGCTAGAACTGCTCTGCTGTTGCTTATCCACTTAGTCAGATGGAATCCTCCATTCGAACACAGAGTTCTAAGGTCTCTTGACAGTGCGATGGCATCGTCTTCTGTTGACACGGACTTCAGACAGTCATCGACATAAAAGTTTCTGAAGATTGTCTCCACAGCCTCTGATGGTGCTTTGCCTTTGCCATCTTCTGCAGTTTTTCTGAGAGCGTAGCTTGCACAGCTGGGAGATGATGTGGCTCCAAACAAGTGTACGGCCATTCTACATTCCACCATCGCTTGACTAACGTCGCCATCTGGCCACCAAAGGAAACGCAGAAGATCAGCATCTTCATCAGGGATTCTGACTTGGTAGAACATTGATTCTATGTCTGCCATCATGGCAACGAGCTCTTGTCTAAACCTAGTCAAGACGCCAATGAGGGTATTAGTAAGATCAGGACCTTGAAGCAGCTGGTCATTCAGTGAAGTTCCTCTGAATGAGGCGGCGCAGTCAAACACTACACGGATCTTTTTCTTCTTTGGGTGATACACCCCGTGATGAGGAATGTACCAGACCCTTCCATCGTCTCTGTTCAACTGTTCTTCGGGCACTTTTACAGCATAGCCTTTCGCTATGATGTTTCTCATGAAGTCTTTGTAGTCTTCGTGAAAGTCAGGGTTCTTGTTCAGCTTTCTCTTTAGACTGATGGCGCGTTGCTCTGCTATGCAGCGATTGTTCGGCATCTTCGCGGTCTGTCTTCTCAGTGGCAAACTAATGTGATAGTGGCCATCAATGAACTGTGTAGACCTTGTCATCAAATCCATGAACTGATGGTCTTCTTGTGACATCTCTGTCTTTTCCTCACAGCTGCGTTCTGAGAAGTCTGCGTTGAACTGCTGTATCAACAGCTCTTCAATGCTTGCGATAGAGATGCGATTAACTGTGACATTTTGTCGTTCCTCCTTGTTCGACTTGTTGCCATCATCTCTCCTTACCGGTCCATTGACTACCCATCCAAGGGCTGTCCTGACGGCGTAGGGTCCGTCATCCTTGCTGTTTATCACCTGCCATGGCTCCATAGTTTTGTAGGCATTGGTTCCAATTAATAGGCCAATTTCTGCTTCAATGTATGGGAGACGCACCTTTTCTAGGTAAGGCCATCTATCCACATCCTTCTGCAGGGCTAGGTTCCCTATTCTAACAGGAATCTCCCTCTGTGTGAAAACATTAGGCAGGTCTATGAAGTCCTTCTCTTCAAGTCCACACACTTCTAGGTCTGACAGGATATAACTTTGCATTGCCTTCTCATGACCCATGGTGCGTAATAGGATTTCTGTTCTTCTGCCTCTAACGTTCAGCTGTCGCATGAGTGATTCTGTGCAGAACGTTGCTGAACTACCTGGATCCATGAAGGCGTAAGTCTCCACAACCTTCTCACTCCTCTTAGACTTGATCCTTACTGGTACGATGGCAAGAATACAATCACTGTCACCGGCCCCAGTAAGTCCGCAAGTCTCTGGTTCTAGCAACACCAGAGCACTTGAAACAACCGTCTCGTCGGTATTGCTTTCTTCACTCTTCTTAGGGACTTGTTCTTCTTTATGGATATGCAGCAGACTGGGATGTTTCCGAGTGCACTCTCTGCATGTTGTTCTTTGCTTACAGTTTCTACTCAGGTGCCCCTGAGAGAGACATCCAAAACATAGGCCGTTGCACTTCAGGAATTCGATTCTGTCCTTATGTGGCTGTGCTTTGATGTCGCTGCAGAAATCCAATGTATGATTCTTCTGGCAGAATAGGCATGGCTTCTGAAAGGCATCAGCAGACGTCCCTGTGCTGCTCCTTTTGGTAGAGGAGTTCTGGGGCCTTTCTTCCTCGGCCTGAGTGACGATAGTTGCAAAGCTGCTTCCCCTGGAACCACCTTTCCTGAGAGTCTTTGATTCAACAGGCTTGGCTTTCACTCTTCCATCAGTAGTCGGGCTGACATCCTGGATGTTTCCAAACAATGGGTCCCTAGCAATTTTAGCCTGTTTGTCTATGAAATTCACTAAGTCTGCAAACCTGGCTCTACTTTTCCGTCTCTCCATTATCTCAAAGGCTGTTCTTCTCCATTGTTCTCTCATCCTGTAAGGAAGCTTAGAGATGATGATTCTCATAGTCGTAGGATTGTCCATCTCTTCCATGAATTCAACATCCTCCATGGTGTTGCGACATCCTATGAGGAAAAGAACGTATGCGTTCAATGCCTCTCCGTCCTCCGATCTGATCTGTGGCCACTTGGTAGCCTTTTCAATATATGCAGTGGCTATCTTCAGCTCGTTACCATAGTGCTCCTGCAGCAACTTCCTGGCTTCTATGTATCCCCGGTCCGGTCTCATGTGTTCACAGCTTCTGACCAGGTCTTGTGGTTTACCACTGGTGTACTGTCCCAGGTAGTACAACTTATCACTGCTGCTCTCTGTTTTGGAGTCAATGGCTTGTTCAAAGGATCTGATGAAGGGCTTATACTTGAGTGGGTCGCCTTGGAACACTGGTATGTCTCTTTGAGGGAGTCGAAACAGATTCTGTTGTTTTACAAGCATCTCTGTAATTTCGTTCTGACGTTGCATCACTCGGTATAGGCTTCTCCCTGTGTCTTCAGGCCTCTGGTGGTCATCAGCAGGGTCTAGTCTAGACCGTCTGACGTCTGGGGTAGCATCACATGCTCCTGTTAGTGGAGAGGCCACTCTTCCACGCTGTAATGCCAGGGGATTGCCTTCGGGCTCTGTTGTAACTCTTGAAGGTGCCCTGGATCCAACTCTATGTGACAACGTTGACTGGCAGTGGCTCCCGCCATCCCGTGAGCCTTCATAATCTTCGTACGCACTCAACCTGGCGTCTGAGACCTCGATAGCTGTTTTTATCTCCAGCTGTTCTTTCTTTGCCTGCACCTGGGCCCGTTGGGCCTGCACTTGGGCCTGCAGTTGGGCCTGTTGGGCCTGCAGTTGGGCCTCTTGGACCTGCAGTTGGGCCTCTTCCCATTCAAGAGCTTGCTTCTCCGCTAAAGATGCTGCGCGCGCCATCAGCGCCGCCCGTTCAGCCTCTGCTCTCATGCGTCGCGACGAGCTTGTGGTGGAAGCGACTGACCTGCGTCCAGAAACAGAGCTACCTTCTTTTCGATTTTTGCTCTGTCTGGCGGAAGTCTCTGAAATGCTATCGTCTGGTCCGACTTCATCGTCAACTTTATCTTTCTCTGCTGTATCAGCATCTTGTCGAATCTTTAAAATCCACTGTTCCGTGGCCTTGATATAGTCCTTAATGCTGGTTGATTTAAGATCAAACCAGTTGTGCTGATCATCGTTTCCCTCTTCTTCAGACAGAAGTGCTAATACATCTTCATTGAGTACATTAAACTCTTCATGCAGCTTGGAGAAATCGTAATACATTATGGCCTAGAAATTGGGTTCTGGCGTAGGCAGGGCTTTAGCGCCGGAAGTTAGTGCCGGCGCTAAGTCCCCCTGCGCGCGCCAAAAATTCAGTAGTGCCGCGCCCAAACGGCTGCCGGCGCTACTGAAGGGTCTTTGCGGCGGTACATCGGCGCTAACTGCCGTTTCGCGCCGCAATTCCGGCGCTGCGGCACCCGATGCGGTGCGGCAGGCTGGGGACGTGCAGGCCTCCTCCTCCTGTTAAGGAGGAGCTGCCTGCACCCGGCCGCGGCCCGCGCAAATCAGCTTAAAAATGAGCCCGGCACCTCGGACAAGTGCCGGGCTTGCATCTGTTCCGGGGGGGGCGGGGGGAGAAGTCCGGGGAGGGAGCTGCGGGCAGGCGGCCGGCGGGAAAGTGGCCGGCCGCCGCGGGGCCTTTAATGCGCCGGCGCAAACTGGAGTAAGGCACCTCTGACAGAACGTTGCTTGCGGCTGCCACGGGCGAGGCGGCCGCAACTCAATTTCGGAGTTCGGGCGGGTTACCACGGCAACCGGGACGCTGCGCACACCGATGACGTCATCGGTGCCGGCGCAGCGCTACCGGTGCAACGCCGATTTAGGGCCCCAGGGAATTTTTAAACTGGCCATAACTCTGGCGCTAGTCCCTCTAGCGCCTCAAAAGTGGCGCTAAGGCAACTGAATTTCTAGGCCTATGTCTTCAGCTTTCTTAATATTAGCATTATCTTCCATGAGGCGATCAATTATCTTCATTTTTCCAGTTATCTGAGCTAATTTAGCCTTCCTTGCACCTATGCTTCTATGTAACTTCTCTTCCATTGCCTTTGGGGTGAGCTTTATTTCCCTCTTTTGGCTAGCAATCCTTCTGGCTGAGGGAAGCTCCTGGCTCCGCAAGGCCTCGGCCATTTTACCCGCAGCTCTTATTTAGCTTCTCAATAGAATGAACAAAGCAAGTAACAGTCACTGTACCTTCGCTTTCTTATATTGTCGTCTGGCTCCGTGACCATTCATGTATACGTTCGCCGACGATTCCGTCCCTTCCTTCTTAGGGAGCAAGTTTTTGACTAATGTAGTTGCGCTTCTTAGTTTCCAAACAGGCAGGCCACTGAGCTGTGGGGCCTTTAACAACGAGTAGACGCGTGTCGAAATAAAACGTTCCCAAACGTAGCTTTGTCTTTTAAACTGTTTACTATAACACTTAACAAACGGAATTACAAAGCAAACACGTATAAACGAACACGGTCAAAAACTGTACTGCTCCAAACCTCACAGCTTCTGCCTCTTTCACCACGTGCAGTTTAAACTGTAAAATGGCTGCACCCATGTGTGGCTTAGGGACTGTTCCATTGTGGCAAGAATGAAGGGGGTGTCGGACTATACTACTGGAGCAAGAAAATAGGGGGTTTCTTAATACAATAAGTCGGTCAGGTAAATTAACTGTATTATGCCATTTAGCCACTATTTTAAAGTATTTTCTTAAGCTTTTATGGCTCTTACAGCTAGAGATGCATTGGAGGGTGAAAGATGCACTAGATATTTTCTCGAGCAAGAGAAGCCGCGACAGAGATTATCGTTAATTGAAGAGTTGAAGGTAGGGGAGAAGATCATTCATGAAAGTGGGGAGATTTTAGAGGCGGCTAGCAGCTTTTATCAAGAGTTATATACTGAAGAAGACATTTCCAATTTGGCGATGGAGAAGGTTACTGCTTTTATTGAAGAGGGTTTAAAGGAGGATGAGAGAAGCATGTGTGACAAAGAAGTAGGATTAGCGGAAATAAAAGTAGCAATAAGTGGAATGAAGGGGGGGAAAAGCCCAGGGTCCGATGGACTAAGTGCAGAATTTTATAAAGAATTTTGCGAGATTTTAAGTCCATTGCTCTTAGAAGTTTTTAAGGAAATTAAAATTGAGGGAAGCCTGGCCCCACCTATGAGGAGAGGGATCATAAGCTTAGCTTATAAAAATAAAGGGGATAGACGGGATCTGAAGAATTGGAGGCCCATCACATTATTAAATGTGGATTATAAGATCTTGGCGAGGGTTATGGCAAATCGTTTGAAGGAGGTGTTACCACAGATAGTTTGGCCCTCTCAGTCCTATGGAGTCATAGGCCGGGACATCGCAGACTCTGTGGTCTCAATCCGAGATGCGATAGAGCTCATGGAAGAGAGTGGGAGGGAGGCTTATGTATTAAAGATAGATCAAGAGAAAGCCTTTGATAGGGTCTCTCATGAGTTTTTATTGAAGGTTTTGGAAGCATTTGGTTTCAAGGAAAATTTAATTCAGTGGATAAGGATTTTTTATTCAAACATATTTAGCTGTGTTAAATGTAATGGTTTTTTATCCAAGTATTTTCCGATACAGAGATCAGTGAGACAGGGTTGCCCCCTATCCCCATTGTTGTACACATTGGTAGCAGAACCATTAGGTTACATGATGTGAAAGAAACAAGATGTAGTTGGGATTGTGGTCCCCAGTTCTGGGCTGGTGTCGGTGATACACCAATATGCAAATGACACAACCTTAACATTGAGAAATGGCGAGTCAGTGAGGAAAGCTATGGATGTAGTGGAGGAATATTGTAGAGCTTCAGGAGCCAGAGTGAATTATAGTAAGTCCCAATGCCTGGTTGCAGGGAGGGGTAGGGGGGAATGGTTGGGGGAATGTCCCTTTAAGGTGGTGGAGGTTTTGGAAGTTCTGGGGGTGCATATGGGGTGCAAGAAAGACAGGGATGAAGTGGATCGATTAAATTGGGAACCGAAGGTTATGAAAATTAAAAAGATTTTGGGAAGATGGGAAAGAAGGTGGTTGAAAGTGCAAGGAAGAGCGACAGTGGTGTCTGCCCTCCTGCTATCTAAGCTATGGTACTTATTGACGGTGGAGGATATTCCTGAGTGGGCGGAAAAGTCCATCCGAGAGGCTTGTGTGAGGTTTTTATGGGAAGGGAAACCAGCCTTGGTGGCTTACAATACCATCATTGGACGGAGAAATCAGGGAGGACTCAATTTCCCAGATATTGATTTGAAGAAAAAATCCTTTAGAATCAAATGGGTGAAGCGATTTCTTCAGAAGTCAAATACAAGTTTTTGGAAGAGCTGTTTTGAGCATTTTTTTAAACGAAGTGGGATAGGAGGGCAGGGGATATTGTCCATGGAATACAATAATATGTTTTTGAAATCGATTAAACTTCTCCCTAGGTTTTATAAGGGGGTTGTCGAGACTTGGGTCCAATTTTTAAAAAGTGTGCAGTTTATGCCCAAGGGGGCTGAGGAATTTTTAGAACAGCCCTTATTTTTGAACAGGTGGGTCAACATCGAAGGAGAGGTTTTATTTAATCAAGCTTTTATAAAAGCTGGGATTATATCTGTGAAAGATGTATTATACGAGGTGATTCCAGGTTGGTTGCCGGAAGCGATAGTGAGGGACATGGTGTGGGAGGAGGATCAGGAGGTAGAGGAAAAAGCAATAGGAATTATGTATGAGAAGATTGTGAGGGCAATGCCACAGGATTGGATGGAAGAAATAAATGCGGAAATCTCCAAAGGAAGTAAAATGCAACCTGCTTTTCCAAGCTTTGTACTGGAGAAAGGGGGAGAGTTGGTCCAATTTGACAACTGTAATACTCGAGATTTCTATGAGGTATTCAGAGAATGGAGATTCAAGACACCTGCTGGTCAGGAGTTTTGGCAGAGTATATACCCACAGCTGGACTTCAACAGGATTTGGAAGGGAGTGTGGGCGAATTTAAAATGTCCAGAGTGGATTGAACTGGATTTCAAATTGGCTCATAACCGGATTTTTACCATGACGGTCTTGTGCAAGATTGGGTGAGTGGAGGCGGCAACTTGCCCAATGTGTGGGACACGGGATGAGACTCTGTCCCATTTACTGGTGTTATGTCCGCAGTTAAATGACTTTAAGTACTATGTTCGACAGTTGTGTGAAGCTTTTTTGCTGGGTGGGGACCGAAGAGCAAGAATGGGAATCCCGTGGGACTCAATTTTGAGATGAGGATTGCAGGAGGGTCTGCCCGAGTCTAGCGGAGCGGCAATTAATTTAATGTTCAGTTTGGCTAGATTCATGATTGTGCAAAGAAGGAATGCTCTGTTTTTTAAGGGGAGGAGAATCAATCTAAAAGAGTATTTTAAATATAAGCTAAAAGATCATTATAAGGCTCTGTGGATGTTTTATTCAGAAAGGAATTTAAGAATAGTATTTTACAACCAATTTTTAAAGTACAATCGATTACTATATGTTACAGGAGACAAATTAGGTTTTGATGTTAAAATGTGGTAGCGGAATGGCTGCGCAGAGCGGCGGAATTGATTTGTATCATACAATGAAATGATCAAGATGTTGTAAATGTTCTTAATGTTCAATAAAGTATATTTATAAAAAAAAAGTTGGTAGCACCCTTGCCTCTGAGTCAAAAGGTTGTGGGTTCAAGTCCCACTTCTGCGACTTAAGCACAAAATCTAGGCTGACACTCCAGTGCAGTGCTGAGGGAGTGCTGCACTGTTGGAGGTGCCGTCTTTCAGATGAGGCGTTAAACCGAGGCCCCGTCTGCTCTCTCAGGTGGACGTAAAAGTTCCTATGGCACTATTTCAAAGAAGAGCAGGGGAGTTCTTCCCGGTGTCCTGGCCAATATTTATCCCTCAATCAACATAACAAAAACAGATTATCTGGCCATTATCACTGCTGTTTGTTGGACCTTGCTGTGCACAAATTGGTTGCCGCGTTTCCCACATTACAACAGTGACTCCACTTCAAAAGTACTTCATTGGCTGTAAAGCGCTTTGAGACGTCCGGTGGTCGTGAAAGGCGCTATAGAAATGCAAGTCTTTCTTTCTTCTTTCTTTTAATGGTTGTTGCAACATAGCATAGCTTAAATATAAACTGGACAGAACTTTCAAACTTGCTTTGCCTCTTGTCACCATGGGGAATCTTTTAAATGGGTTCTTGATGCACACACATATGGCTTTGCTATAAACAATGACCAGGGAAAAATTTCCCCATGATGTTAGTGTTTTTTTTTAGAAGAGGCACGATTGATATAGAAGGGCAGATTTTAAGAATATGTACTCCCAGTGCAGAGACTCACCTGCCTGGAACATGCATCAGGAAATCAAGAATGTGCTCCTCAAGATTTTCCATCAGTTGTAATTAACGAACGGAAATTGGTAGGGCACACGTCGTGATTTGTCAACGTGAGTTCTCAGTGAATGAGCCTCCATATCAGGAGCACAAATCAGGAAATTGGCCCCATACTGTCTAAGTACATTTTCAAACCTCTCTTCAATCACCAACATTCACCTTCTCAAGCATTTCACCTTTTTATTTGCTGCTTATACTTAAACACTCTACATGGTTCAACCTGCAAACTTTCAAAGTTCAACATCGCTAAGATGGTCATTGACATTAGACTTGTCCTCCAAGAGATCTATGTTAAAGGTTTCAAAGTTCATTCGCTGCAGTCCATTAAGACTGCAAGAAAAAGAAATCAATAAAAAACATAATTAAAGGGACACTCTGTGCTCCAAATAGTTCATATATAATGTGCAGAAAATGTCTTCGTTTTTCTAGCACTCATTTAGTTTCATCAAGCAGATGTTTCTCACTTAATGAGAACTGGCATTACTTGTTATGGAGATAGTTAGAGCCTTTGTCAAGATATCATGATTGTTGCTCGTGGGTCAAATATAGGAGTTTCCCATGCTCCTTCAATACAAATGTGAGAAGTCACACAACACCAGGTTATAGTCCAACAGCTTTATTTGAAATCACAAGCTTTCGGAGCACTGCTCCTTCATCAGGTGAAGTGAAGAGTTGCATATAAGCACAGCATATATAGTCAGAGAGTACTGCCAGATGATTACGGGTAATCTTTCTAACTGCCCTTTATCACACCTCGGCAGAGAGATAATCACAGCAATCACAGGTGTGAATGGTGTCCAAACAGGTCAGTCAGGAAAACATTACATCAAAGAACAATGAGGTGGGGTCACAAGGGGTCAAATGTTGCAGATGCTGGGGTCTGTATGAAAAACAAAAAACTATTTTTTTGCTGGAAATCACAGCAGGTCCGGCCGCATCTGTGTAGAGAGAACAAGCCAACAACGACTCGAGTCTGGATGACTCTACATCAGGTGGGGTTACATGTAGCGTGACATGAACCCAAGATCGTGGTTGAGGCCGTCCTCATGAGTGCGGAACTTGGCTATCAGTTTCTGCTCGAACAGTTCAGGATAGCCATCTATACACAGAAAACTCTCTTTTGGAATCATAGAATCATAGAATTGTACAACACAGAAGGAGGCCATTCAGCCCATCGAGTCTGCGCCAGCTCTTTCAAAGAGCAATCCAGTTAGTTCCACTCCCCCACTCTTTCCCTTTTTTTTCTCCTTCAAGTATTTATCCAATTCCCTTTTGAAGGCCACTGTTGAATTTGTATCCACCGCCCTATTTTGTTTAATTGCTTGTAAACACCAGTTTTGTTTTGCTTAATCTAATTTGAAAGGTTCTCTTCTGTTAACATTTGCAGTTGTCTTCTGCATTTCCACCAGCGGTAGCAAATGGTGTAACATCATCTAGTCCCAGGAGGCTGCCGCACCTCTTCCAAGGCACTTTATCACCACTTTCAAGAGTATACAGTAGTCATATTGGTGCTCATAAAATGAGTTGACATTGGAAGCGAAATAGTGCAAGAATATTAAGTAGAAGTTGTCTAAAATTTGGAATTCCCCGTTAATTGGAATAGACCACTATAAAAATGTCCAGTAAGTATATATGCATGTATTTTGATCAAAACTGACACCGCTGCATTTAATTATTTTTTATTGTTTAAATGCAGACTGCATTGTTAAAGCATATTACAAGCCATAAAGTGAATATTCAAGATAATTAAAATGTCCCTTTTTAAGAGTTCTGAAGCAGATGAGAAATCATTTTACAAGCTGTGTTTCTCTGATGCCCCTGAACACCAGCGGCACTTGGTATTAGATCTGCCATTTTGACTCTGGCTCCAGGAAGGCTTAGCCACAGAGACAGAAAGATTTGCATTTATATCGTGCCTTTCACACCCCCAGGACATGCCAAAGCGCTTTACAACCAATGAAGTACGTTTCAAATGTAGTCACTGTTGTAATGTAGGAAATGCAGTAGCCAATTGGTGCACAGCAAGGTCCCATGAACAGCAATGTGATAATGACCAGATAATCTGTTTTAGTGATGTTGGTTGAGGGATAAATATTGGCCAGGACACCAGGAAGAACTCCCCTGCTCGTCTTCGAAACTGTGCCATGGGATCTTTTATGTGCACCCAAGACACAGACGGGGCCTCGGTTTACCATCACATCCAAAAGATGGCACCTCCGGCAGTGCAGCTCTCCCTTAGTACTGCACTGGAGTGTAAGTCTAGATTTTGGATATGGTAGCATAGTGGTTTATGGGTACAGTAGCACAGTGGTTATGATACTGGACTAGTAATCCAGAGGCCTAGACTAATGATCTGGAGACAGGAGTTCAAATCCCACCATGAAACTTCCAGATTGTTGTAAAAACCCATCTGGTTCATGAATGTCCTTTAGGGAAGGAATGTGCTGTCCTTACCTGGTCTGGCTTATATGTGACTCCAGACCCTCTGAAATGGCCTTGCAAGCCAGTAAGTTGTATTCAAGAAGGCGGCTCACCAGCACCTTCTCGAGGGCAATTAAGGATGGGCAATAAATGCCGGCCTTGCTGGCAATGCCCACATCCCGTGAATTAAAAAAAAAAAAAATCTCAAGGTTAAGAGGAGTGGGTAGAAACCTTCCACTTTGGTGCTGCTCATTGTATCTGAAGACATGTCTTTGTATTGTATTATATGCTCACTGTTGACTTCAGCTGTGACTTTAGAAGTAAATTTAAAGACACCAGGGTAGAGTTTCCGCTTTGGACGCAGTCGGCGCTCCGAGTGCAAATTGCACCCAAAATTGCGCCCATTTTGAGAAGTTACTCTCTCGAGTTACTGCTCAAACTCATTTGCATATCACCAAATGCAAAATCTGCCATGAACCAGCGCAATTGGGCAGCGTTATAAAACATAATTTTTTTTTAAATTTGCTTTAAAATATATCCCTTGAAAAATATTTTTTTATTCGATCCTGGGATATGGGCGTTGCTGGCAAGGCCAGCATTTATTGCCCATCCCTAGTTGCCCCTGAGAAGGTGGTGGTGAGCTGCTTTCCTGAACCGCTGCAGTCCGTGTGGTGAAGGTACTCCTACAGTGCTGTTAGGGAGGGAGTTCCAGGATTTTGACCCAGCGACGATGAAGGAACAGCGATATAGTTCCAAGTCAGGATGGTGTGTGACTTGGAGGGGAACTTGGAGGTGGTGGTGCTCCCGTGCGCTTGCTTTCCTTGTCCTTCTAGATGGAAGAGGTCGCGGATTTTGGAGGTGGTGCCGAAGAAGCCTTGACAAGTTGCTGCAGTGCATCTTGTAGATGGTAGACACTGCAGACACGGTGCGCCGGTGGTGGAGGGAGTGAATGTTTAAGGTGGTGGATGGGGTGCCAATCAAGTGAGCTGCTTTGTCCTGGATGATGTCAAGCTTCTTGAATGTTGTTGAAGCTGCACTCATCCAGGCAATTGGAGAGTATTCCATCACACTCCTGACTTGTGCCTTGTAAATGGTGGAAAGGCTTTGGGGAGTCAGGAAGTGAGACACTCGCCGCAGAATACTCAGACGCTGACCTGCTCTTGTAGCCACAGTATTTACGTGGCAGATCCAGTTAAGTTTCTGGTTCATGGTGACCCCCAGGATGTTGATGGTGGGGGATTCGGCAATGGTAATGCCATTGAATGTCAAGAGGCAGTGGTTAGACTCTCGCTTGTTGGAGATAGTCATTGCCTGGCACTTGTGTGGCACGAATGTTACCTGCCACTTATCAGCCCAAGCCAGGTCTTGTTGCATGCGGGCATGGCCTGCTCCAGTATCTGAGGAGTGGTAACCTTGTGCAGTTTGATTAATACAGCTGAAAATGGGTTTATCACAAAAAATAAGCATTTTTAATCAGTGCCAATCCACCCCCTGTGAGTAACACAATTTTAAATTACTGAAAATGACCTTCAAAAACTATACAGAACCATTTGGTAGTTATATTGGTGTACAGTAGTCAGTTTCTTAGTAAACAAAAAAAATATATATTCAAAAACCTCTACCCCTGTGCCTTTAAATTTACTGCTAAAGTCACAGCTATTAAAACATACATATTAGTGTCCAAAAGAACCAATTTAATTTCTAGAGCTTCCTCAAAGGCCTGCAAACAAGCACAATTTGGACAGGTTAGATGATTGGGCAGATGCATGGCAGATGTAGTATATAATGTAGATAAATGCGAGGTTATCCACTTTGGCGGCAAAAACAGGAAGACAGATTATTATCTGAATGGCAATAGATTGGGAAAAGGGGAAGTGCAACGAGACCTGGGTGTCCTTGTGCACTAGTCGCTGAAGGTAAGCATGCAGGTGCAGCAGGCGTTTAAGAAGGCAAATGGTATGTTGGCCTTCATAGCGAGAGGGTTTGAGTACAGGAACAAGGATGTCTTGCTGCAGTTGTACAGGGCCTTGGTGAGACCACACCTTGAGTATTGTGTGCAGTTTTGGTCGACTTATCTGAGGAAGGATGTTCTTGCCATGGAGGGAGTGCAGCGAAGATTCACCAGACTGATACCTGGGATGGCAGGAATGATATATGAAGAGAGATTGAGTCGATTAGGCTTATATTCGCTAGCATTTAGAAGAATGAGAGGGGATCTCATTGAAACTTATAAAATTCTAACAGGACTAGACAGACTAGATGCAGGAAGGACGTTCCCGATGGTGGGGGAGTCCAGAACCAGGGGTCACAGTCTAAGGAAAAGGGGTAAGCCATTTAGGACTGAGATGAGGAGGAATTTCTTCACCCAGAGAGTGGTGAACCTGTGGAACTCTCTACCACAGAAGGCAGTTGAGGCCAACTTATTAAATATATTCAAGAAGGAGTTAGATATATTTCTTGAGGCTAAAGGGATCAAGGGATATGGGGAGAAAGCAGGGACAGGGTACTGAATTTGGATGATCAGCCATGATCTCATTAAATGGCGGAACAGGCTCGAGGGGCCGAATGGCCTACTCCTGCTCCTATTTTCTATGTTTCTATGATTGTATGAAACTCCCAATGGTCATTCATTCTAACTGGAAGCGTGTCCATTTTTGAGGGCGGGGCCTGCTTCTAGAGCGACGCATTTTAAACAAGCGCAAAAGATCGCGGAAACGCCTTGGTCTAGAAATTCGACTCGGGCCCTGGTGCAAAATGGGTGGTGTCAGATCGGCCGCCCGTTAGACGCAGCATCTTTGGCTGCAACAGAACTGAACGTCCGGCGCTGCGTCTAACGGACGGCCGATCCGATAACGCCCGTTTTGTGCCACCACCCGAGACGAATTTCTAGGCCGTTTTGCGCTGAACGTAATTTGTGCTTAAAATTCCGCAATCTTTTACGTGGGTTACGCTGATTTCGGGCGAATTGCGCCAAAAAAAACAACGCAACAGAGCGGAAACTCTACCCCACGAAGTTGAACTGGAATTTAATTTCCATGGCGAAAAAAAAATGATGGAATCAAAATTGTTAATGGCGAGACAGAATGAGAAAATATACTTTTTTTTGCAAATGAGACAGGCTCAAAACCACATTATTTCAATGAGGCAGACTGTCTTTGTCAGTGAGATAGACTGAAAGCCTTTTATTATTTACTTTACGGCAGTGAGGTAAGCTTAAGATTATGTGTAAAGCAACAGACTTTTTGACAAAAGGTTCAGTGTTCGGAACTGTACATTTTGACTGACACAGATAGAGAATAATAATAAAACTACAAATCAAATTGCACTCTATTACATTAAATTTCTAAATGCAACATGTTCTTGCCAAATGTTTTTTATGAGCATCATTAATAAAGATGTTTTTATATGCAGTGCAATGATGTTGATTCACTGTGGTTAGGCACATAGTAACTCAACTCTGGACTTGGTTCCTTGGATATTGGAACCAGGTGTAGGTGACACTATTTAAGGTCACAATCATAGCAGCACACAGGCATGGATGGCTCAATGGTATCTCCACAGGAGGCGCATGATCCCAACTGATCATTAGATTCTACGCACAGAGAGGTAATGTCTATAATATTTAATACATGGGGATACACTGAGGCAGATCTGTTTCCCACAAGTGAGAGCAGCCATAGACTTGTCCATTCCATGATCTGAGATGTTAGGGCCCCAGTGCTTGATGAACTCTTGTCTCCTTGGATGGAAACTTCGTGGAAATGATCTCACATTCTAACTGATCCCTTAGTTGACCATGCCAAAGATTAAAATGTAACAAGCTAGGCTGATACTCATAGATGATGGCCTTGGAGTCTGCAGCCCTTGAATGTATTGGTGATACTTGTAGTTCACCTCTCATCTTCCCAAACAAGCTGAACGTACTATTCTAAGAAAGGAGCTCAATTCTGATCACCAGACTTGGCCAGCCCATTACAGCTTGGTAAGTACAGTCCATAAGGGGGACCCCAAGCTTCCGGTCGCTTGTCACTTTAATTCTCCACTCCACTCCCACTCTGACCTCTCTGTCCTCGGCCTCTTACACTGTTCCAATGAAGCTCAACGTAAGCTCGAGGAACAGCACCTCATCTTTCGATTAGGCACTTTACAGCCTTCTGGACTCAACATCCCTTCCATCCTAGCACAGACTGTCCCTTTTATTCCTTCCTCCCCTCCCCCCTCCACCCTTTCCCTGCCTCTGCACCTGCTTACAACCTGTTACATCCCTAACCAGTTCTGACGAAGGGTCACAGACCTGAAATGTTGGGCTGGATTTTGTCAATGGGAAGCTTTTGGAGGCGGGACTGCTGCTTGCCGGCTTTCAATCCTGCCTCCATCAGCTTCTGGCCAACCAGTGGGATTTTCCCCAATTGACATTGTTAAGCCCGCCCAGCGGGCTCAGCAGGCCAATTAGGGGGAAGTCACTGACAGAGCATGTCAACGTCTGACGTGCCATCTGTCAAGATTTCTTGAAAGAAGAAATGTCAGCGTTTGCCAGCTCTGTGAAGCTGTCAAACACTGGCATTCTGTGTAGTTTGATGAGTCCTTGTGTTCAGGACTCATCAAACCTTTCAACTTTGCAGAAATCACCTGGCTGTTGGGTCGGCGGATCCAACAGCCAGTCTGTGAAATCTACAATGAAGATGTCAGGACTCCGGATCCACAGCGGTTGAAGGCTGTAGGCAGAAACAAAGGTAAGTGAACATTTTATAACACTTAACACTCACCTTACATACTTACCACTCCACACTTGCACCAATCACTCACATCTACATCTCACTTTCAGACCCCTCCGACCCCCGCAGACCTCCTACTCGTCTCCTACACCCTGGCGGGTTCTCCGAGGTCGGGAAGCCTGCACTTCGGAGCTAAAAATAGGGTATAGTAATCTGGGATGTTATGATTAAGGTTATCCACCAGGTGATGCTGTAGCCAATGCTGCTACTAAGGTATGAGGCTTGCGTCCTGTTAAGGTCAGAGGTTTGCTTCCTGTATAGGTCAGCACAAGGTGGAATGCTAGGATGCTGATGCAGGCTGTCTGTAAACGTGTTTCCCAGTTGTTAATAAAGTACCTGGACTAATTCTAATATCTGGCCTCTTCGAGTTCTTGTCTCACTACATGGATTTATCACATTTGGCGACGAGGTAAAAAGGACCCTGCATGAAAAAGTGAAGTCTGCTGGGACTTTTAAAGAACAAACTCACGAGCTAAAGTTAGCTGCAAATTGGACGGAAGCATGGCTGCCATGATAGGAATGGTCTCCGCTTTTTATATTCAAGCACAAACTTGGGAGGAATACTGTGAAGTGTTGGGTTATTTTTTCGAAGCAAATGAAATAAATGATGCCAGAAAAAGGAAAGCCAATCTGCTTAGTTCAGTGGGAAGCCAGACCTACAATTTGATGAGGAATCTGCTCAGTCCTGAAAAGCCTGGAGACAAATCATTTGTTGAATTAGTGGCCTTGCTCAAAGAACATTTCAACCCTAAGCCTAGTGAGATTGTACAGCGGTTCAAGTTTAATTCAAGGAACAGAAAAGAAGAACAAAGTGTAATGGGCTATGTCGTGGTGTTGCGTAAATTGGCACAAGATTGCAATTATGGGAACAACCTGAAGGAAATGCTGAGAGATAGGCTAGTTTGCAGAATAATGGACGACCGAATGCAGCGCAGATTATTATCCGAGACTGGGCTTACTTATGAAAAAGCATTGGAACTTGCTCAAGCCATAGAGACAGCGAACCGAGATGTAAAAGAAATACAGGGTTCAGACAGTGCTAATTGCTACGCAAGTTGCAGGTCAGGTTGTTGTGCACAAGTTGAACATGCGTCAGAAACCACAACGTGAGCATGTGAAGGCATGTTATAGATGCAAGGGTGATCACCTGGCGAGTGAATGCCAGGTTCTGGAGGAAAAATGCTACAAGTGTGGGAAACAAGAACACATAAAACGAGCTTGCAGGGCGAAATCACCTGTGGAGGAATCCAAACCAAAAGGAGGAGGACAGCAAAACTAAGGGAGAGAAGTGAAAAAACATGGAGCACACCACATCAGCGGGGAAGCTGAGGAAGAAGAGGACATGTTCATAATGTATAGCATGTTAGAGAACATTCCAAAAGTGGCTCCTATCACATTGCAACTGACAGTAAATGACTCTAAGGTGAACTTTGAAGTGGATACAGGATGCGGCATGACCATAATGAACAAGGCAGAGGACTCAAAATTGTGGAACTGTGCAAAAGTTCCAGAGTTAAAGCCTTGCTCCCTGCATCTTAAAACATATACAGGTGAACGAGTAGCGACATTAGGTACAGCTAAGGTAACTGTGCAACACAGGGACACAGTGGAACAGCTACCTGTAGTTATAGTATCGGGTACCGGACCAAACCTGTTAGGTCGGGGCTGGATAAAAGAACTTAAATTAGATTGGGGAGCAGTACATCAAATAGGTGCTGGCAAACAGTTGACTTTGCAAGAAGTGTTGAGTGAACAGTTCAAGGAGGAACTTGGCACATTTAATGGCCCCCCAGCTAAGATTTATGTAGACAAGGAGGCACCGCCAAGGTTTTTTAAACAACGACCTGTGCCTTATGCCATGAAGCCAAAGGTAGAGGCTGAGCTTGACCGTCTATTGAGAGAGAACATACTGGAGCCGGTGAAATGTTCGGAATGGGCAGCTCCCATAGTACCTGTTTTAAAACCGGACAATTCGGTAAGACTCTGTGGAGACTATAAATTCACAGTCAATCAGGTGTCCAAACTAGAGCAGTATCCTATTCCCAAAACAGAGGATCTCTTTGCAACCCTGGCTGGAGGAAAGAAATTCACAAAGTTGGATATGAGTCATGCCTACTTGCAGATTACACTGGATGACGAATCAAAGAAGTATGTCACCATAAATACACACACGGGCTTGTTTACATATAACCGCTTACCGTTTGGTGTCTCATCTAGTCCAGCTATCTTCCAGAGGACAATTGAAGGTGTACTGCAAGGGATTCCACATGTTTCCATCTATCTGGATGACATTCTGGTGACGGGAAGAACTGACCAGGAGCATCTGAGCACTCTGAGAGAGGTACTACAGAGATCCGGCTCAAGAGGAGTAAGTGCACTTTCCTGGGGAATGAGGCAGTGTTCCTGGGACACAGAGTGGACGCCACCGGGCTCCATCCACTCAAGGAGAAGGTACAAGCACTGCAGGACACCACTGCTCCTACAAATGTGGCTGAGTTAAAAGCTTACCTGGGGCTGCTGAACTATTATAACAGGTTTTTACCAAACTTGTCAACTGTGTTAGCACCTCTTCACAAACTACTGTGCAAGGAGACACAGTGGCAGTGGGGAGAGGAGCAGGGGGTTTCATTTGAAAAGTCCAAGAAACTGATGCTGTCGTCGGATGTGCTGGTTCACTACAATGCAGAGAAAGACATTATTCTCTCTTGTGACGCTTCACCTTATGGGGTGGGGGCAGTTCTTTCACACTGCATGGAAGATGGAACTGAAAGACCAATAGGGTTTATGTCCCGAACTCTAACACCAGCGGAAAAAAACTATTCCCAGTTAGACAAAGAGGGGTTAGCAGTAATGTTTGGGTTACAGAGGTTCCACAAGTACATATATGGCAGGAAGTTCACCATATGCACCAATCATAAACCTCTTCTCTCTCTTTTCAATGAAATGAAAGCAGTTCCACAGATGGTGTCACCCCGGATCCAGAGGTGGGCAGTGACGTTGAGGGCATATGAGTATGTCATCATCTACAAGGCGGGCAAGTACCATGGGAACGCAGATGCCTTGAGCCATCTTCCACTGCCAGGCACACCTATCCGTGCAGCTCCAGAGGACAGAGTTTTGATGTTGGAGGACACTGACACGGCACTTGTGACTGCAGAGCAAGTAAGAACATGAACAGGTAAAGATCCAGTACTATCTAGAGTTCGAGAATATGTGGTGAGGGGATGGCCACAGCATCCGGAAGGGGCTGACTTCACACCCTACGGTGTCAGGAAAACAGAGCTGAGTGTGCAGGATGGTTGCGTGTTGTGGGGAGCACGAGTGATTATTCCACAGTCAGCACGACAGCCTATCCTAGAGCAACTACATCAGTGTCATCCTGGGGTCTCGCGTATGAAAGCCTTGGCTAGGAGTTACTTCTGGTGGCCAAAGCTAGATGAGGAGATAGAAAATCTAGTCAAAACATGCAGCACTTGTCAGGAACACCAGAAGGCACCAGCAGCGGCTCCTCTCCACCCCTGGGAGTGGCCGGATAAACCATGGAGAAGATTGCACTTAGATTATGCAGGTCCATTCATGGGGAAGATGTTCCTCATAATCATTGATGCACATTCCAAATGGATGGATGTTTATCCTGTAAATTCTGCTTCCGCCACTACTACTATAGACTGCCTGCGTCGGAGCTTCAGTAATCAAGGGCTACCGGAGATCGTGGTGAGTGACAATGCCACTTGTTTTGTGAGTACAGAGACAAAAGAGTTCTTGAGAAAAAATGGCATAGTGCAGGTGACCTCGGCCCCATATCATCCGTCCTCGAATGGACTTGCGGAGAGAGCCGTACAAACATTTAAGGAGATTAGGGGTTACGAGGAGAGGGCAGGGAAGTGGACGTGAGTCTAGGTTCAGATCAGCCGTGATCCTATTGAATGGCGGAGCAGGCCCGAGGGGCCGTATGGCCTACTCCTGCTCCTATTTCTTATGTTCTTATGTTCTTATGATGAAAAAAAGTGCAGAAGGGAGTTTAGCAGCCAAAGTGTCACGGGTTCTGTTCAGCTACAGAATAACACCTCAATCCACCACAGGACTCTCCCCTGCTGAGATGTTATTAGGTCACAGACTACGCTCCACTGTTGACCTTGTCCACCCAGACCTAAAAAGGAAAATGGAAAACAGACAAAACAAACAAAAAGAGAACCATGACAAAAGAACAAAGAGCCGAAGTTTTGGAGAAGGAGATGCAATCCTTACCAGGAATTTCAGTTATGGACCAAAGTGGATTCCTGGCTTCATAGACTCAATGACAGGTCCAGTATCATACAAGGTCATGTTGGGAGATGGTAGGGTAGTACGCAAACATGTAGATCAGATACTTCCCAGACAAGGGGAAATTGAAATGAAGGTTCCAGATGCCATGACTGAAGACAGGGTTGCCCCCAGTTATCCAAGTGCATCTGTGGTGCCACCACCAGGGACAGAGATAATTCCACAGGAACCTATCCGTCAAGAGGAAACCATCGTTGCAGAGTCAGATACTCTGAGCACTGCTCAGGAGCAGCTGATGGCTTCACTACAAACAAGCAGGGACTTTACTGTTAGACATTCACAAAGGACTCGCAAGCCACCAGAGAGATTGATACTGAACTGTTAGATTCGTTAAGTATGGAACATGATGAATGGCGACTCCTTATGTGACCCTCAGGAATGGTTGTTTGTTAAGAAATTCATACTGAAATCTTAAGGGAGGAGGGATATAGTAATCTGGGATGTTATGATTAAGGTTATCCACCAGGTGGTGCTGTAGCCAATGCTGCTACTAAGTTCAGAGGTTTGCTTCCTGTTAAGGTCAGAGATTTGCTTCCTGTATAGGTCAGCACAAGGTGGAATGCCAGGATGCTGATGCAGGCTGTCTGTAAACGTATTTCCCAGTTGTTAATAAAGTACCTGGACTAATTCTAATATCTGGCCTCTTCGAGTTCTTGTCTCACTCCATGGATTTATCACATAGGGATAATTCTATTTTCTGCCTGTTAACTACCTGTTAACAGGCAATTAATAGGATTTAATCCATTTCCCGCCTCGAGGAGACGGGGCCCGGGGCAGGATGACTTCCTGCCTCATGGCAAGAGGGCACGGAGGCGGGTTGGGGGCAAGTTTGCCACCCGCCCCCAAATCCTGCAACTTTACCAGCAGTCCCGCCTCCATCCCCGCCTCCTCGGGGCTGACAACATGCAACCCATTAACTCTGTTTCTTTCTCTATGGATGCTGCCTGGCCTGATGAATGTTTCCATCATTTTCTGTTGTCATTACAGCTTGGTGTTGAAAGGGTGCTTAATTTTGATGGTTGCCATTGCAAATCCTGGTATGGCTTCATGAAAGACAATCACCACTATTCAGTCACAAACTTACAGTTCAAAATCAGTCACTTTGAATGACCCTTGCCTTTTTAATAAGCATTATCACTTAGACTGGACTGTTCAATTAGCTCTGCAATTTGACGGAACTTCTCTCACCTCTGCGCTGAATCAAAAGCAAGTAGTTCTTCCTCTCCCAGAGAGGCATTATGTTGAGAGAGTTACCAATGCTGTATGGAATAGTTATTTGTATGGTATAATTTATAAGTATTTTGGGCAATTTGAATATATACAAATTAGGATCTCGGAAGGAGGTATAGTAGCAATATTGATAAAAGACACAATTACTACAGTAGAAAGGATTTCATTAAGGGTTAACTCCACAGATAATGAGGCAGTCCATGCCCGCATGCAACAAGACCTGGACGACATTCAGGCTTGGGCTGATAAGTGGCAGGTAACATTCGCGTCACAGAAGTGCCATGCAATGACTATCTCCAACAAGCAAGAGTCTAACCACCTCCCCTTGACATTCAATGGCATTACCATCACCGAATCCCCCACTATCAACGTCCTGGGGGTCACCATTAACCAGAAACTTAAGTGGACCAGCCACATAAATACTGTGGCAACAAGAGCAGGTCAGAGGCTAGGTATTCTGCGGTGAGTGTCTCACCTCCTGACTCCCCAAAGCCTTTCCACCATCTACAAGGCACAAGTAAGGAGTGTGATGGAATGCACTCCACTTGCCTAGATGACTGCAACTCCAACAACACTCAAGAAGCTCGACACCATCCAGGACAAAGCAGCCTGCTTGATTGGCACCCCACCCACCACCTTAAACATTCACTCCCTCCACCACCAGCGTACCGTGGCTGCAGTGTGTACCATCTACAAGATGCACTGCAGCAACTCGCCAAGGCTTCTTTGGCAGCACCTCCCAAACCCGCGACCTCTTCCACGTAGAAGGACAAGGGCAGCAGGCGCATGGGAACACCACCACCTCCAAGTTCCCCTCCAAGTCACACACCATCCTGGCTTAGAAGTATATCGCCGATCCTTCATCGTCGCTGCGTCAAAATCCTGGAACTCCCTACCTAACAGCACTGGGGGAGCCACCACACCACACGGACTGCAGCGGTTCAAGAAGGCGGCTCACCACCACCTTCTCAAGGGCAACTAGGAATGGGTAATAAATGCTGGCATTGCCAGCGATGCCCAGATCCCATAAACAAATATAAAAAAAAATTAAGGGTGATTGGGCAATGGAATCAGTATAGGTAGCGTTAAGGAGCAGCAAAGACTATGGTAGGAGTTGTCTACAGACATCCTGATAGCAATGATGTAGTGGAGGGATGTGTAAATATGGTGATCAGGGAAGAATGTTACAGAAACAAAGTGGTTATAATGAGAGATTTTACTTTTCGCCTATTCTGGGAGAAGCAGAACACCTCAATGAATTTCTAGAATGTATTCCAGACAGTTTTCTAGAAAAATATGTTTTGAAACCGACAAGGGAACAGGCCATACTGGATTTAGTGATGAGTAACGAACCAGAATTAGTTAACCATCTTATGGTAAGGGAACGTCTTACAAACAGAAGATCTAAAAAAGGGAATAAGAGGGGCTAAAAGAGAGTATGGGAATACATTAACGGCTAACATAACAGGGAACCCAAAAGTCTTTTATAAACATATAAATAGTAAAAGGGTAGTCAAAGGAAGGGTGGGGCCGATTAGGAGCAAAAAAGGAGATCTTCTTGTGGAGGCAGTGGGCATGGCTGCGGTACTAAATGGATACATCACATCGGTCTTCACTAGAGCGGAGGATTCTGCCAATGTAGTTGTAAAGGAGGAGGCAGTAGTGATATTGGATAGGATAAAAATAGATAAAGAGGAGGTACTTAAAAGGTTGGCAGTCCTCAAAGTAGGAAAGTCACCCGGTCCAATGGGATGCATCCTAGGTTACTGAGGGAAGTAAGTGTAGAATTTGCAGAGGCTCTGGCCACAATCTTCCAATGCTCTTTAGAGGACTGGAGGATTGTAAATGTTACACTCCTGTTCAAAAAAGGGGAGAGGGATAAAGCTGGAAATTACAGGCCAGTCAGCCTAATGTAGCTGGTGGGGAAACTTTTAGAGACAATAATCCAGGATAAAGTTAATTGGCACTTAGAAAAGTCAGCATGGATTTGTTAAAGAAAAATCGTGTTTGACTAACTTGATTGAGTTCTTTGATGAAGTAACAGAAAGGGTTGATGAGAGTAATGCAGTTGATGTTGTGTATGTGGACTTTCAAAAGGCATTTGATAAAGTACTACAAAATAGACTTGCTAGCAAAATTAAAGCCCATGGGATTAAAAGGACAGTGGCAGCATGGATACAAAATTGATTAAGAGACAGAAAGCAGAGAATAGTGATGAATGGTTGTTTTTCAGACTGGAGGGTCGGTATCAGGACTACTGCTGTTTTTGATATATATTAATGACCTGGACTTGGGTATACAGGGTATAATTTCAAAGTTTGCAGATGACACGAAACTCGGAAATGTAGTAAACAATGTGGAGGATGGTAACATACTTCAGGAGGATATAGATAGATTGGAGAAATGGGCAGACACATAGCAGATTAAATTTAAAACAAAGAAGTGTGAAGTGATACATTTTGGTAGGAAGAATGAGGAGAGGCAATATCAACTAAATGATACAATTTTAAAGGGGGTGCAGGAACAGAGAGACCTGGGTGTATATATACACAAACCTTTGAAGGTGGCAGGACAAGTTGAGAAGACTGTTAAAAAAAAGCATATGGGATCCTTGGCTTTATTAATAGAAAGAAAGAAAGACTTGCATTTATATAGTGCCACCAGAAGTCCCAAAGCACTTTACAGCCAATGAAGTACCTTTTTGGAGTGTAGTCACTGTTGTAATGTAGGAAACGTGGCAACCAATTTGCGCACAGCAAGCTCCCACAAACAGCAATGTGATAATGACCAGACAACCTGTTTTTTTAGTGGTGTTGATTGAAGAATAAATATTGGCCTGGACACCAGGGAGAACTCCCTTGCTTTTCTTCGAACTAAAGCCATGGGATCGTTTTCGTCCACCTGAGACAGCAGACGGGGCCACGGTTTAGCGTCTCATCAGAGTACAAAAGAAAAGAAGTTATGCTTGTAGGGGGTGGTGTGGTTGGCGCGTGCGCCCAGTCAGTTATGCCTCTGACTGTCTCTGAGTGGTTCGAATCGCTCCCACGCCCCTGGGTTCTAGACACCGGACTTAGGTACAGGCGGCGGTACAGAAAAGACTCGAGTAGACAGGTGGTTTGGATGTAAGCAAAACCAAGATTTTATTAAAATAGAAATTCACACATTCTTATGAGAAGTTACTAGTATAAAATTACAGGCAAATACAAAATAACTATACTTATACAGGGAATGGGGAACACACGGCACATCGAGGGAAAACAACTATCTTAACAATCCCCTTATCCTTATCCCACCCCCTATACCTAACTAGATTAAGCTATGAGGGGCCAGAATTCATGCTCACCAATCCAAAATCTGCTGAATTAAAACAGCGGTGGGGCTTGGGGTTCACTCTTTGTGCTCTCTGGGGCCTGTCGTCATCACGTGGTCTCAGGGCGCTACAAGGGCGTCGTCCAGGTACAAGTACCCCAAGGTTAAAGTCTTTGCTTGGGTACTTTACCTCGCAGGGATGATGGTTCCTCTTCCTCGGGCGGCAGTTGGAGTTTGCATGAAGATAGTCGCAGGTCAGCTGAATTGAAGGCCCGATTATTTGAAGCGTTTCTTCAATCCTCTCCCGATTCGTCTCGTCTCACCAACTCACCTCGTCTCGTCCCGCCTGGCCTGGCCTGGTTTGTCCATGTCCGCCTGGTGCAATGCCGGGCGTTCCTGATGGGATGTGGAAAGGCACGGGCAGTGGCCAGGCGGCAAGCGCGGGAGGGGGAAGAGCAGCAGCCACGAGGGCGGGGAGCAGGAGGCAAGAGCAAGAGAGCGTCGGTTGTCGGTGGGCCTACAATTATACTCCTTCGGATGGCCCTTATCTGCACGCCAAATCAGGTTAGTTCATTGTCCCAATCTTGGCGGGCTAGTTTAAATAATTGTAGCAATCTAAACTAACTGTTTTTAGATGGCCGGCGATCGCACCTACTGGCCTGATGTCTGAGCTGTATTGTTATTAATGCATCTTAATCGGCCTGTCCAGCCTCGATGGCTTCCTTAAGCTGTTTCCGATTATTTCTGCAAACAACTTGATGGCCTCAAGTATAGGCCTAACTGTTTTTGGTCTGTCTATGATTTGGCTTAATGCATAATTCAAAGTCCTGCTGTCTGCTTTTCAAAATACAAAAGTCCTTCTTCACAGAAACTGCATTTTAGGTTTTGATTTCACCAAAAGCTGCTTGTGCCACAGAGTCCAAACTTTTTAAATCTTGCAGGCTTTCGGCCACGAGGTGCGGACGCCATCTTTGGGTACCCTTTTAAAATTTCCACGCAGGGTCCCTTTTATTAATAGTAACCTTTGGGGAACTGTGGAAATTTTGCGAATCTTACACTCCCCCCTGTGATACTAAAACTTGCTTGAAGTATCATTCTTACAAGGTGAGCAAAATTTTTTCTGACCCTCCCCTTCCCCTGTAATTACCTATCTAATATACCCACGACACATGCACTTCCCATTCTGCGAAAATGTAGTGTACATCAGCATACAGAGAGTAAATTACAGACTTTTACACACATCCAAGCATCCAACACCCCTGCACCACTTGGTACACACACATCTTTAATAAACGCGTCGCAAAAAAACAACAGAAAAACCTTTATTAAAAACATCAAACACAAAAAAACAACAATCTTTAATCAAAATACAAGGAAAAAGACTTAAACAGGCGTATCTCCCTCCACCTTTACATGATGTACCTTCCAGATCCTCTGGCTTCGGAATTCTGACAACTGACCTTTTCCCTTACATTGAATGCAAACTAGATACAACACTATCCCTAGCTGGCAAACCATGAGAATGTGGGAAGCCAGTCTGATCCACGAAGGGACCTCTATGTTATTGAAAATGTCCCACCAGGGTGGAATCACAATATCCAATATCTTAGTCCCTATCTCTACTGTTTTCTGCTCTAGAGTGTAAAAATGTTTCTGCGAAACTATAACAGCTTTGAGTATTTTGGTAAGGTGTTCAGGGAGAGGGGGAATTTCGTAGCCAAAGTGCACTACGTACTTCTGCAAATTCGTAAAATTCTCCTTCACAGTGAGGTGAACAGTGGAGGGTTCAGGAATGGGGACAATTCGTTCCTGGGCCACTTGAAATTCTGCCTCGGGTTTAAAACAGAAACTGCTGTCACTAACCGGACACCAGCTATGCTATCCATGCTGGTAGTGGGACGCGCCGGTGGTGGCACAATATGTCCCACCTCCTATATATGCTACCTGCGGGGGAACATGGCCTTGTGCCATTGCCTCCATGGTACAGTTTATAGGTTTCGCGCCAGCAGCTCTGAACCCACACTGCAGTTTTGAATAGGCATTCAAGTGCTGGGGACACAGGATTATGTGTGCTCCCCGGCTCCGGCATCCTGAGAGGTCAGTACCTGTCATAGCGTGCTCCCACTTTATGCCGTAAGGCGGGACCGCTGTGAAATGAATGTGTGCACCCCCTTGAATGACTCCAATGTTCTCCACCCTGTATACCGGTGTGGGTCGGGCTGTCCTACCCATGACCGGCATTCTAACTACTACTCCCATGATTGTGTGGTTGGACCGCCCACAATCCACGGGGACTGGGTAGGCTTCGGAGGCTAGCCGGAGTTGGCACGGGCTTAATGCACTCTCAAATAGGTGGAGGGCTGCAAGGCGCTTGTTGCTAATCCAGGAGGGGACTAGACCCTGTTTTAAATCCTCCAGATTACTGCGGCCTTCGCCCAGCAACCACGCCCCGTATAGCACGCACACCTCATTCTGCACAGCCTGGTCAGAAGCATTTCTGTCCTCCCGTATGAGGGCATTTACCGTCTTTGCGTGCTTCTCCAACTCTGCTATGATCTCCTTTAAATGGACCGTCATAGCCTGGTCCTCATGCAACTCCGAGCCCACTACCTTGTTCTCATCCAGTAATACTTTCTTTAACTGTGTTTTTAAGCCATTTATCTAGGTCTGCAGCTCTATGTCATCCAAACTATTGATGACAGAGGACCCAGTATTAAACGCAGTAAAACATCATTCCAAACACCCATTCTTTGCCTCCCTGCATTACCCAAAAACTCTCGGTTTGTGGTGTAGAGTTCGGTTTTGTCCACGTGGGCGAAATTGAACTCATAGAACTTCTTGAACATGTCCTTTAATAGGGCCTGGTATAACTGCTCTGTTTCTTTGGGGCACCACTCCGGTAAATGTACCTCGGTGAGATTTAAAATCACGGAGGCTACCACGTAGTGTACCCCCTGGTACAGCATCTGATCGGTGGGGACTAGTACCAACCCATTCCCTGGTCCCTTGGTGGTGGTGGGGCAACCTTCCCTGTGTATCCTCGCTGCCTGCGCCGTGGGCAGGGGCTTACGGGGTGGGTTACAAGCTCAGTGGCATTGACTGGGATCGGGGAGAATGGGACTGCGCACGCTTTCAGGCTGGTATCCCACCTCATCCCCTCCCCGGCGTCTTGCCACTGCCGGTGGAAAATAATGGATATGCCTGCGGGGCAGACCTCCTCTGACCCCCACATACAGATATAAATCCCTTGGTCCGGTTCCCACCACTTGTCCCAACACACACTTAATCCTCCATGAGTCCCTGTAATCGTCCGGTGGGTGTTGTTCCCCAACCGTTCCCACTCGACTTCGGGGTTCCTCATATCTTTGCTCAGCTTTCTGAGCCACCACCACCTATCCAGAGGAATGTGTCCTTTACACGTTAAACATATTCGCTTTCCAACGGTGACGCTGACCCTCGTGGTAACGACCCGTACCCTGGGGCACAGGAGGGAGGCCTCCCCGTACGTGAATCCGGTTTGGCTGGAGTACTGAGACGAATTGGACCCCAGCCATCCTGGCCACTTTCCCTCATGGACGTAGACGGTGGTCTACTCCGCATCCCGTTCACCGTTTCCGTCGGTCGCTATAGGCGCCCTGTCACCCGAGCACCCATAGATGTGGGAATCCTATACATCGCCCCACCTTCCCAGGCTCAGTCCCATCAGGGCGAGTAGGATCACGACCCCCTCCATCCTGAAAGTCTTTCTGCAAAAAGATACAAAAACATGCAGCCAGGTCCCCAAGAGATTCTCTGGCATGGTGAAGCATGGTCGGGTCCCGTGGCCTCGACCCAAATATACACACTCTTAGCAGATTACTTACCTAAAACTACCCATCACCTTATTTAACTTAAACTAAAACACCCAAACTTAAGCTAAATACCTAAACTTAATAATAACCAAAACTTAAACTGAAACTATATACATCCGCCACCCGTCTCCGGGCGGCCAGGCTAATCCCTGGTTGGACTGCGGCTCGCCGCTACCCCCGGCGTGACCGCACCGTCCTGCACTGTTGGTCCCTCGCAGCCCGTGGCTGCTGGCTGAGGGCCTCTGTCCTTGGACCTCTCCCTGACTCGAGGGGCGGCCCTTGGTAACTGGAGGGCTGGTGACCATGGCTTTCTCGGCTGGGGCGTCTGTGGGGACCTTCTAGGGGCCTTGGCGGGTGGGGCTTTCTTGGCCGATGGGCCTTTAACCCGAACCGCTGCTCCCCCAGGCTTGACCTCTCCCGAACCCGGGCTAGGGGCAGGTAACTCTTCGCAGCCTGCTGCTGCGAGCTGAGAGTCTCTGCCCCCAAGTCCCATGGCTGGGTCCGGGGCGGGGTTTTCGCCCTCAGGTCCCTCCCCCTCATCTGGATCCCAGAAGAGTGGGGGAGTGTCCCAATCGATGGGCAGGATGGCCCCTCCCTTCAAGCAAGCCACAGCGCCTGCCTGTGCAGTCTGTGAACTCGCTCCTGCTGCAGGCTGAGGATCTTTATCCTCAGAGCTTACCCCAACTGGCTGTTTTCCCCTCTCAGGTCTAAACAGCTTGCACTGGTTAATATAACCAGCAGCCTGTTTTAAAACCTCGTCCGCTGCCCCGAACGGGCCTTCTAGGGATTCCCCATTCTCTTCCCTTACCGGGACGGCCTTACAGATGGGATCTTGGGCCCGGACCTGCTTTAGGTCCGGGGCCAAAGCTACCCCCTGTGTGCCTCCCTTGTCCCAGATTGTGGCTACCGGGCCTGCTCTACAGGGATCCCATAACTCTCCTTCCCTGGCCCTCTGCTCGGCTACCTCGTTGGTCCTTTGGTTACCCTCCCACGTGGTAGGGAGGGATCCTAAAACTATGGCCAAAGGTTTGGCCATTTCCCCAGCCTGCTCATTCCCTGTGGCTCCCATTAGGCTAAATGGGGCCTTGTTAGACCTGGGTGGATTGGTCGGGTCTTCCGAATGGACCACCGTGCTGGAAGCTCCAGTGTCCACCGAATATCTCCCCTGCACCGTCTCCACCCGCATCTTAACACAGGGCCTGCTCCCCTCATCGTTTTCAAGGGACACAGGTCGACAGGCTGCGCTGGCTCTAGTCAGGGCTGTGGGTTGGATGGGGCTGACGGGGTCAGAGCACCGGTGGCGGCTGCTACTCTCCCCTGGCCAGTCAATAAGGACCTTACGGTGTCCAAAAATGACTCGACCTCTGCGGGAGGGATTCCTACCCCTGCCTTTTGGGCTGGGGCTGTGGAATTCTTTCCCTTGTTATCCTTCCAAGGGTTTTTGCACTCCTTCCACCAGTGACCATCCTTCCCACACCCATAACAATTGGTCTTCATGTTGGGGGGTTACTCCCTTCCTGGTGCCACTCTTTCCTACCTGGTGCGGGTTTTACCTCATGCACCTTTCCCTTGGGTGGGTGTGCATCGGCTCCTCTACCGTTTTTATAGGCCAGAGTGAGCTGCCTAATCACTAAGTTCAGTGGTCTGGGGATTTTTGGGGTCGAACCAGGCTTCTGCCTTGGCCCGGACCTGTGGCAAGCTGTTCGCCACCAGGCAACAGAGCCAATGGGCCAGGGAATCCCCGTTCAGGAAGATTCGGTCCAGCGTCCCCAGACAGGCCCTCCGGTACACCGGCCACAGCCGGTCCGCAAAAGCCTGCGGGGTTTCCCCTGAGAGCTGGATCGTCTTCTCCACACGGGAGAAAGGACTTCCCTCATTCATCCCCATGGCTTCCAGAACCGCATCTCTAAGCTCCTCGTACCCGCTCTGCCCCCTTTTACACTCGTCAGAGAGGGATTGGAGGAGACTACTCTCCAGGGAGAATAGCTGCATCTTGGCCTTCTCAGCGTCATTGCAGTCGTTGACGCTGGCTGCCTGCTCTACTTCCCTGAAGTGGATCGAGGGGTCTCCCTTTTCAGAGAGCCTCGGGAGCTGGTTGACCATAGCCCTAAGCTGTTGGGTATTAAAGGGTAATACGAACTGGTTTTGGAGGGGTCCCTCATTGTCGCCATTGGCGGGTGGGCCGAACCGCCGATGCCATGCTGGGCACATCGGTCCTGGTTCCGACCTCTCGGGTGGGGGTTGCTCCACCTCCGCCTCCACCTTTGGCTCCACCCCTGGTTCCACCCCCCCTTGCTGCCAAACCTCGCTGAAACTTGGCGCTATGGGTGGTGGTTGTGAGGTCTCCTATCTCTCAACCGGGTCGTCCCTAGGCACTACCGGTGACGTTGGAACTGTCCTCCCCTCGTTCCCCATAAAATCTGCCTGACCTGCCTTTGGGCTTATGAGGCATACCATGCCTTTTGCCTTCCGGAGGGCCCGGCTCAGATTTTCTATCCTCTCTTTACAGGGGCCGCGGTCTGCCTCCTCAAACCCCTGTTCGCTCGCTAGCTTGTACGCTGCCTTTACCTCCTGTACTTTCTCTTCCTGTTCCCTAATCTGCCTTGCCAAGCGGGTGTTTTGCTCCCGCAACCTTAACTCATTTCCCTTGGCCTCGGTGACTTGGCACCGTAGGTATTCCAACTGGGCCTTGTGTTCTCCCATTAAATGCACTCTCTCCTGATTCAAAGCCTGCAAAGCTACTAATAACTTCTCCCCTGCAAGAGCCTTATCCTGGATCTCCAGGGCTGACTCCCTTAACTCGACTGCCTGTGCTGCAATGAGCCTGTCCAAAAGCTGGACCTGCTTTTTAAAACACATCAGCCAAACTGCCTTCTCTAAGGACTTCTTGTGTTCCTTTCCCTCTGTCCACTTAGCTGCTGCATCTACCAGACGCCCAGCCTTTAACAGAGTGGTGATCCACTTCTTAGTGATATTCACCTTGCTAAACACATAATCAGAAATCCTTTCCGTCATCATGGTTTGCTCATCCGAACCATTGTCTACTGTATCGCAACCCTGTTGCCGGTGTCCTGCTGCGGTCGCCATTTCTGTAAGGGGGTGGTGTGGTTGGCACGTGCGCCCAGTCAGTTATGCCCCTGACTGTTTGTGAGTGGTTCAAATCGCTCCCACGCCCTGGGTTCTAGACACCGGACTTAGGTACAGGCAGCGATACAGAAAAGGCTCGAGTAGACAGGTCGTTTGGATGTAAGAAAACCAAGATTTTATTAAAATAGAAATTAACACATTCTTATGAGAAGTTACTAGTATAAAATTACAGGCAAATACAAAATAACTATACTTATACAGGGAATGGGGAACACACGGCACATCGAGGGAAAACAACTATCTTAACAATCCCCTTATCCTTATCCCACCCCCTATACCTAACTAGATTAAGCTATGAGGGGCCAGAATTCAAAGTCCTGCTGTCTGCTTTTCAAAATACAAAAGTCCTTCTTCACAGAAACTGCTTTTTAGGTTTTGATTTCCCCAAAAGCTGCTTGTGCCACAGAGTCCAAACTTTTAAAATCTTGCAGGCTTTTGGCCACGAGGTGCGGATGCCATCTTTGGGTACCCTTTTAAAATGTCCACGCAGGGTCCCTTTTATTAATAGTAACCTTTGGGGAACTGTGGAAATTTTGCGAATCTTACCTTTACAAAACACTGGCTGGCTAGGCCTCAGCTGGAGTACTGTGTTCAATTCTGGGCACAAGTTTTTAGGAAGGATGTCAAGACCTTAGAGAGGGTTCAGAAGAGATTTACTAGAATGCTACCAGGGTGACGTGAGTTATGTGGAGCGACTGGATAAGCTGGGGTTGTTCTCTTTAGAGTAGGGAAGGTTAAGAGGAAATTTGATGGAGGTGTTCAAAATCATGAATGGTTTTGATAGAGTAAACAAAGAGAAACAGTTTCCCGTAGCAGAAGAGTTGGTAACCAAAGGATAAAGATTTAAAGTGATTGTCAAAAGAACCAGAGGCGACACGAGGAAAGATTTTTTTATGCAGTGGGCTGTTATGATCTGGAATGCACTGACTAAAAGCAAGGTGGAAGCAAATCCAATAATAATTTTCCAAAGGGAATTGGATAAATATTTGAAGGGAAAACAATTACAGGGCTTTGGGGAAAGAGCAGGGGAGTGGGACTAGTTGGCTAGCTGTAACAAAGAGCCGGCACAGGCACAATGGGCCACATGGGCGCCTTCTGTGCTGTAAATAGTGACCATAATATGATTGGAAGAAAGGAATATGAAAAAAAATTGTAAGGCATATCAAAGCGAACAGCAAATGTTTTTATCAATATATTAAGAGAGACTGCTAAAGGAGAACGTGAATCCATTAAAGATGGATACAGGCGAGGCTATAATGGATAATTAAAAAATGGCATACTTCTTAATTGTGTACTTTGTATCCGTTTTCACAGTGGAAGAATAGAGCAAAATATCAGCTGTACCAGGGAACCTAAAAATAAGTGAAGGGGAGGAACTTGGGGGATTTAATATAAGTAAAAACAATTCCCGGGACCTGAAGTCTCCACCCCAGGGCATTAAAGAAATAGGTGAGGAAATTGGAAATTCACTAATTATAATTCTCCAAAGCTCTCTAGATTCAGGAATTGAGCCTTTAGATTGGAAAATTCCAAATGTCATTCCTTTATTTAAGAAGGGAGGCAGAGAGAAACCAGGTAACTATAGAGCCTATCGGTTTAATATCAATTGTGGGAAAGTTACTGAAATCTGTCATCAGAGAGTGACTGAGCACCTGGACAGGTATCCGTTCATCAAAGAGCGTCACCATGGATTTATAAAATGAAGGTCATATCTGGCTAATGTAGTTACTTTTTAAGGAAGTCACTAGCATAATAGGCAGGGGATTATCTATAAATGTTGGAGGCGATTTTCAGCAGCACAATCCTCTGCGATGACCAAGATGGGGTCTTGAGCTAAAACGACGGTTTAGCCCAAGTTTAATGCAACTTGCCATCTTGGTAAAGGAGTTGAAGCTTGTGCTAGGAACGGCTGCCCAGAGTCTTGTTAAGGGGCTGATTGCCATTTAGAATGCCTGCCAGCGCTCATTAAAGAGGCTGCGTGGCATTTTGGTGGCTGGCGTTTGTATTAACGGCCTTTGCTAACAGTGACCAGCTGCTTGGGGGTTAACATGGCATTGATGTCAATTTCAAGAGCTACTTAAAGGGATACTCACGATTTCATGTTCACTTGCTGCTGGAGCTGTGAAGAGGACCTCAAACACATCAGGAGACTTTCTGGGACACTTTGTCAAGACTTCACCAGCATTCGAGCGACATTTATTCCGTAAATTCTCTGAGGACTAAAAAGAGTAAATGCTGTGCTACTCCACTTTATTGGACAACCTATAGGAGTCAGCAGGAGAATGGGAGTGCTTTGGTCAGGGGCATCTTGCGAGGGGACCCCCCCTGGTCTGAACGAGGAATGGGAGGAGGACATGAGGCCATGCAGAGCAGGGCCAGCTGCTGCAGGAGAGAGGGACCGGAGGGCGAGGTGGCATCCTTCCCCCCTGTGGGTACAGGACATCCCACCTCATCTGGACCTTCTCCACCAGGATGTCCAGTGCCACATTTGAGAACCTGCACGCCCTCTCACTCGGTTCCTGGGCCATCCTACAGCGTGCCGCTGTGTGCCCGCCAGCGCACTCCACACCTGCAGCGGAAGTGGGTTTGAGGAGCCCACCTATACTGCTCCACGAAAATTGGGTCTGAACAGCACCTGAGTGCTAAACCTGCAGGTGTCTGGTTTAGCACCTCCAGGCAAGTTAAAATTATGGTACACAGCAATTAGAATCAAAATTGTGTGCTAAATCCAAACTTTCAAACATACCAGTCTTAATAGCATTGCACCCATTTAGCACCTGTTTTCAGCCTTTGGCTAAAAGGACCCCCATTGTCTATATGGACTTCCAGAAGGCATTTGATAAGATCCCACACAAGAGAATAATAACAAAAAGTAAAGCATTGGGAATTGAAGGTACCCTTGTGACATGCGTTAATATTTGGTTGGGAGTTAGGAGGCAAAGGGTTTGTTCTCTGATTGGCGGAAGGTGCCAAGTGTTGTTCCCCAGGGAGACGGCAGAAACAGATAGGGCAAGAAATTCATGTGTTGAGCGCCACTCTGCAGCACCATGAAATGGTGATAAAATGGTGGCCACCGCTCTTTCACCAGCTGGTCCCGCGGCAGCCGCCATATTGCTCTCCCCCTTTGCTCTGCCAGTAACTGGCAGCGCCCTGGAAAATAAATGGTGGCGTGGTGACGTCATTCGACGTGCAACGCCGACTTAAAGTCACCAACACGAACCTCGACCCTTCAGCGCTGGATCTTAAGCACGTTAACCTGGTGTGCCAGCGGGCTAACAGTGGCGATGTCTGCAGCTCTTAAAGGGACACATACATCATTCAAGTAAATTTGAATTTAAGGGTTTGTACTTTTTTTTTGATTTTATTGAAGCGGTGGCTTGCTGCAATAGATGCGAAAAGTTTTTTTAAGTGTGTAGGGAGTACTGCTGGGTGCATGCAAGGGCTCAAATGGTAAATTAAGGCCTTTGAGAAGACAGAACATGCTGCAAATGCTCAGCAGGTCACGCAACATCCGTGAAAAGAAAAACAGAGTTCACGGGCTGGATTTTCCGCGGGGTCAGTGGGCGCGATCGGTGGCGGGTCGGGTGAGAAAGTGTTTTTCCCCCCTGCAGGTCATGAACCCGCCGCCATGCGCCTTTACCCTATGTCGGGTCTGTTAGCGCTGAGCAGACCGGACACACAGCGGCGGGGGACCCAATTCAAGTCATTAAAACCTTGTTTAGAGATGATTAAGAACACATTAGAGCTCACCTGTTGATTTTACGTGCTCGCCCACAGGGTCCTCGCTGCTCAGGGATCATGTCTGTTAAGCTGAGGCAGGAGTTCAGTGGCCATTGAATCAGCTGTTGAGTTGACAGCTTCAAATGTAAAGTAAAAGTTCCCACCTTACACAGATATCGTCCCTTGGCCACAAGCTCTTCCTCGTTGCATTTCCACAACAGATTCACCATGCTGCAAGTCTTCACACAAGTCTCTATCCAGTCTGACCTCATTACATCTCTCATTATTGACAGATCGCTTCTGTCATCTCTACTTCACCTGCCATCTATTCTATCAGCATGGGTGCACTTTATACTCTCTCACCTTGGTCCTCAGAATCCCACTACGATCAGTCCCAACACCAGCAGCACCAGGCACACCAGCAGCACCAACAACAACACCACCAACCTTCTCCGCAATCACCTGATGCTGCTCAGGACAGAGGGCATCAGCACCCAAGCACATTACTGCCCGGGAGACCAGGGATTGCCTCACTATGGCCAGATTTACTTCACTTGACATTGTACACCCTGGCTATCGCTTCCAAAGGTGCACACAAATCTGTCCAAGAATGCAAAGTGTTGAAAATAAAGGTTTCAATGTTTCAACTTTACATGAACATTGCCTACCCTTGTGTGTTGTTAGTTGGTATGATTGCACTAGGATGAGGGTGAGTGTGAGGGGTGGCTAGTGAGATGGGGAAGTGATAATGTAGGGAAGGGTGGAGGTGCCAGGTAAGTTGGTGTGTGTAAGGATGTGCAGGAGTAGGGTAGGGAAGGCAGAGTGATGGGAATGTGATGAGAGGCACAGCAGGATGAGGCTGAGTGTGGCTTTGTACCAACGTTTCATGATCTACTGAGATCATTGAAACGTTTGCAGCACTGCACCCAGATCCTCCTGACCACATCCCTGCTTGTGCCCTCCTCTGCAATGTGCAACCAGGCTGCGATGCTCTCCTGGGGAGGTCTCTTCCACCCATGGGAAGGGAAGTGGACCTCCCTGCATGCTGTGACTCCCTCCATAAGCATATGGAGGGAGTCATGGGAGAACCTGGGTGCAGCACCTCTGTGCAGTCTTTGTCGGTGTTTGCAGCACCTCAATGCTGTAGAACATTGACAGCATAAATTTCTAAGTAAAGTTGGCCATGGTCCCTTTAAGGAAACTGGCTGATGACGAGTCATCAAACAACATCACCAAACCCACTTCCTCTAATTTGCTGCAAAATACTCTGGGTGGGGCTTAACAAGCTCCATCAAAGAAATTCATTTCAGAGGCCGGAATGGAGACCGCAGCGGGGTCGGGACCCACCACCGATGTCACCCGCCACGGACCCGCCGAGGTCAGCAAAATCGCGGCCCATGTCTCAGGCGGACGTGTTGCCTGAACAACTGAATATTTCCAGCATTTTATGCTGTCATTTCACATTTACAGCATTTGCTTGCAGAGGGAATAGGAAGATGCAGAAGAGGAAGACAGCAGAAGAGAAGGAAGCCGAAGGGGAGGAATCAGACGGAAGATTGCATCCCAGACACCCCCTTTTTGCCTGGGATATCCAGGATGGTATCCTCTGCCTGCCGTCCCACTGGCTGGGCAAGCTGCATTTCTTGGGTGTGTGAAATTAGGAAGGCACAAGGGTGGAGTTTTGCTGACGGGAGGGAGGGAAAGCAAGAGGTGCATGCCAGGAGTAGGATAAATTACAAGGATACCAGCATCTTGTATCCTTCCAGCCCCGCCACTGGCCAAGGGCTCAACCCTGCCTAGAATGACCTGCACCATCTCCTCCAAGGGGGTGAGGTGAGGCTAGGAATGGGAGATGTGCCTTGACATTGGTGCAGATTGTTAGTAGGCGAGTGATTGAGGGTTGTGCATGTAAGGCTCGCAGAATTCTACAGATTCCCCCAAAGTAAGAAAAGGAGAGATATTGGACGGTTTGAAGGAATATTGGGCCAAAAGGGACTTAAAATCAAAACCCCAGGATTTCTGCTAGTTTAAAAGGCATGTTCAGGCCTGTGGAAAAAGCTGCAACAAAAGGAATGGGTTGGACACTGTGGGACAGACAGTTTGAGTATTGGAAAAGGCCAGATTGTCTGAGAATGTTCTGGGCCATCCCAGCCATTCTACATAAAGACAAGAAGCCCACGGAAAAGACTGTTCCCGCCAAAACCTACAGGGCCATCAAAAACATGAATAATACAATACATGCCACTAGTCAACAAAAGAGACCCTGGCCCCAGCAGGAGAAAACAATCAAACAACAGTTTAAACCACTCAGAAAGATTTCCAAAACCACTTTGCACATTTAAAACTGATTTCGGAGCAATCCCGAAACCAGATAAAAGCCAATTAAAAATAGATGGGACCAGCCCCGAAACTCGATGAGAATTTAAACCTATTAAAATTAATGAGCCCGCCAAAATTAACAATGGACCAGAGGAGATTTGGCAGTCAGATAAGCCAGGCCTCAACACAGTATAATTGAGGCCTGCTTGTTCAGTAAAGACAGATAGAAAAGACAGATAGTTGAAACAGACAGTTCAACGGAGAGTCAGTTGAGGACACAGCTCAAGAAGGTTCAAGTTCAGAACAGGTGAGAGAAAGTATGGTTTAGAAAGAGTACTACTCATTATCACCATCATCACCGTACATAGTCGGAGAATCAGAGACTTGAGGAAAGAAGAATGAAATGAAAGGGAAAAAAAAGGAATCGCGGCAACCAAAGGCCTTAAGAAACCAACAACCAGCAATATTACCACCAACTAGGTAATATTGGGCCACCGCGACCAACAAGAAGCCAACCAACAAGAAGTCGAAAATTCGCCAGTTTGTTTCCACTCTACAGGCTAGCCTGACTTACCCCTGGGTAAGATTTGACACAAAAGACTCTAAAAACTATACCAAACCAAAGGAAATGGGTACTTACCCAATAAATCCAACTACGCATCCAACTGCATCAGCGGACAGGCGAAGACTGAAAACCCAATGCAGGTGCAGTCTTCCACCATGTCCGGGCTATGGCAGGCCCCAACCGCCACAACTAAAGAGAACCCCAAAATCATGAACCTCTACAATCTGTCAAGAAAGTCGTTTGATGAGCATTTCCTGGTCCTCTGGAATTCAACCTAGTTAGGATAGTGGGATTGGGAGGGTAAGGTGTTTTTGTCTATTGTCATTCTCCCTCGCATATTCCGAAGTGTTCCCCCTTTTAGAGTGATAAGATTATTGGGTTGTGTATATTTTCTTGTCTCAAATAGAAACCAAAGTTCTTGTATCAAATACAGTTGTTTGCTGCAATTTCATTACAACCCGCAAATAAGTCCAGGTCTAGAACCAGGGGAGTGGGAGCGATTTGAACCGCTCCGGGAGTCAGAGGCAAAGTTAACCACACACACCACCCCTTACATGCATTGAGCAGTGTGTGAGGCTAGTTGTGCAGTTGGTAAGGGACAGCATTTGAAGAAGCATTCACTGACCTTGACCAGTGGTCTGAGGCCATGAAGCTTCTTTGGGCACTGGAGCCAAGTGGTGGTGGCGACACTGCTGGCAGTGACGACCTTAGTGATGTACTCCCATATTGTTCTTTCTGGAGGACCTCTGTGGGTAGAGGGCCACTCTTGCAGTGTTGACCCCTGCACAAAGCTGGAGTGCTGCGTGCGAGACTCTCGGTGCCACTTCCCTGGTTTGCTGAGCCATTTGTATTAGTGCTGAGGCAGTTTTCCCATTTGTTGAGGTTAGGAAGGTAATTCAGCTTTAACAGCTGAATATTCACATTTGGAACTTCTTTTAAATATTGAATATTTCTTAAAAGGAAGAAAGGGCTGAAAAATGTATTGATTCACTGCATTTTATTTTGTATTGCTTCAGTGTGTGTGGCCCCTTTAAATCTCAGACCTCTTCATTGCCCACAATTCCTTGCAAGCTCCACAGCCTCGCTCACAGAGGCTGTGGGAAGCTGCAACGCCGAACCTGGACAGGAACTTCATCCTGGATCCCTCCAGCAATGCCACCAGGACTGCGTTGCTCAGAAGGTGAGCGCTGCGCCACCTATCGCCATGCCCCCCCAGACCAATTTCACTTGGTTCGCGTTGCGGCCATTTCCAGCGGCCGTTAACTGCAGTTGCCGGTGACACTGCCAACTTTGCTGATGAACACAAATTTTTTCCCCCACAGTATTGATTCATTGTCAGGAAAGGTAGTGTTGTAGTTATGCTACTGGACTAGTAATCCAGAGCCCTGAACTAGTGATCTGGAGACATGGGTTCAAGTCCTACTGCAGCAGCTATGGAATTTTAATTCAGTTAATTAAATTAATCTGGAATAAAAAGTTAGTATCAGTAATGCTGACCATGAAACTACCAGATTGTTGTAAAAACCCATCTGGTTAACTAATATCTTTTAGGGAAGGAAATCTGTCATCCTTACCTGGTCTGGCCTATATGTGACTCCAGACCCAAAGCAATGTGGTTGACTCTTAATTGTTACGACAGTTGCTAGAACAATTAGGGATGGGCAATAAAGGTTGGCCTTGCCAGTGACGCCCATATCCTGTGAATGAATAATTAAAAAATTCTAATGAAAATTAGATAGATTTCTTTCAGAAAATAATATTTTGGGATACACTATATGTGTAATTTGAGATATGACATATGGTAAGTGCAGCGTGCTTGGGAGGAACAGGTGACTTTGGATCTATGGTTCCCAAAGCTCTCCACCACTGTGGTTTTCCTTGTCTCATGTCGGGGTCTTTTCTAGACTAATTGATTAGTCATTTGCTATGAGATTGATTGCTATCATAAGTCAGCAACTCTATTATCATTGTATCATGCAACTACCAGGATGGTAGATGGCAAACTAGATGGACCTTGGTTTTTTTTAATCTAGCATTTCCTATGTTCTTATGATCTGTATTGGGGCCTCAGCCTTTCACTTGGATGAAGGAATGGAGAGTTGTATATCCAAGTTTGCAGATGACACCAAGTTAGGAGGCACAGTAAGTTGTGTGGATAGGAGCAGAAAGTTACAAAGGGACACAGACAGACTAAGTGAGTGGACAAAGCTATGGCAGATGGAGTTTAATGTGGGGAAGAGTGAGGTCATCCACTTCGGATCTGAGAAAGACAAATCAGATTATTTTCTTAATGGTGAGAGTCGAGGAGCTGTGAAGGAACAACAGGATTTAGGTGCTTGTGCACACAAATCAGTAAAAGATAGTGCACAGTTACAAAAAGTAATTAAAATGGCGAATGGAATGTTAGCATTTATCTCAGTTGGATTCAAATTGAAAAGTGAGGAAATGATGCTTCAGTTGTACAGAACCTTAGTCAGACCCCATCTGGACACTGCACTCAGCTCTGGGCACCGAACCTCAGAAAAGATATATTGGCCTTGGAGGAGGTACAGCGCCGAATTATCAGAATAATACCAGGTATTAAAGGGTTAAATTATGAGGACAGGTTGCATAAACTTGAGTTTAGAAGGTTGAGGGGTGATCTAATCGAGGTATTTAAAATTATTAAGGGATTCGATAGGGTAGATACAGAGAAACTATTTCCTCTGGTGGGGGGGGGGATCAAGAGTAATAGGTTATAATCTTAACATTAGAGCTAGCCCATTTAGGAGTGAAATCAGGAAGCACTTTTTCACACAAACGGTAGTGGAAATCTGGAACTCACTCCCCAAAAGTGAGTTATTTGAAATGTTCAAGATTGGGATCAATATATTTTTGTTAGGTAAGAGTATCAAGGGATAAGGAACAAAAGTGGGTAAATGGAGCTCAAATCAAATCAAATCAACTTTATTGTCATTGTTAGTGCACAAGTGCAGTACAACGAAATGTAGGCTTGCGGCTCCCGAGAGTGTACATTTAGATTAAGACATTTAAACATTCAACATATATTTGGCTTGTAATACATTAACATAAACATAACCATAATAAAGTGCATTGGCAGATGTGCAGGCTTTAGAGTTTATTTGTGGAGTTCAGTAAGATGACAGCCCTGGGAAAGAAGCTGTTCCTAAATCTGGTCGTACGGGTGCGAATGCATCTGTAGCATCTCCCAGATGGCAGGAGGGTGAACAGACTGTGGCTGGGGTGGGTAGGGTCTTTGATGATGGACCGTGACCTCCGTAAACAGCGTTTCTGGTATATGTGCTCTATGGTCGGTAGCCGGGTGCCGGTAATGCGTTGGGCAGTTTTGACTACCCGCTGCAGGGCTTTCCGGTCATAGTAGCTACAGCTGCCATACCATACTGTGATACAGTTCGTCAGGATGCTCTCTATTGTGCAGCGGTAAAAGTTAGAGAGGATCAGGGGTGACAGGTTACATCCCTTCAGCCTCCTTAGGAAATATAGGCGCTGCTGGGCCTTCTTCACCAGAGAGGAGGTATTGAGGGACCAGGAGAGGTCTTCTGTGATGTGGATTCCGAGGAACTTAAAGCTGTCCACCCTTTCCACCACAGCCCCATTGATGTGGATGGGGGTGTGACTTCCGCCTTTAGACTTCCTGAAGTCCACAATGATTTCTTTGGTTTTCTTGATGTTAAGGGCCAGGTTGTTATCGGCGCACCACTTCACGAGATGCTGGACCTCCTCTCTGTAGGCTGACTCATCGTTGTTGGTGATCTGGCCTACTACCGTGGTATCATCCGCAAACTTGATGATGGTGTTGGAACCATGAACAGCCACACAGTCATGGGTGAAGAGGGAGTAGAGGAGGGGGCTCAGCACACATCCTTGTGGGGCCCCCGTGTTCAGGTTCAGGGGTGGGGAGGTGTGGTTACCTAATTTGACAGACTGGGGTCTGTTTGTTAGGAAGTCCAGGGTCCAGTTGCAGAGGGAAGTGTTCAGGCCAAGAGTTTGGAGTTTGGTGGCCAGCTTGTGGGGACGATAGTGTTGAATGCTGAGCTGTAGTCTATGAACAGCATTTTGATGCAGGTCTCCTTACCATCTAAGTGATTCAGTGCCGAGTGTAGAGCAGTTGTGATTGCATCCTCCGTTGATCTGTTTGCACGATAGGCAAACTGGTGTTGGTCAAGAGAGGCGGGAACACTGGCTTTGATGTGAGCCAGGACCAGTCTCTCGAAACACTTCATTATGATGGGTGTGAGTGCGACAGGTCGATCGTCGTTCAGGCACGTCACAGCCGTTTGTTTTGGCACAGGAATAATGGTAGCGGTCTTGAAGCATGTAGGGACTACTGCCTGGGCCAATGACAGATTGAAGATGGCGGTGAAGACATCAGCCAGCTGATCAGCACATTCCTTGAGTACCCGTCCAGGGATGCTATCCGGTCCAGCAGCCTTTCGTGTGTTCACTCCGTGTAGAACACCCCTTACGTCGGAGGTCGACAGAGTGAGCACCTGGTCTTCCGGGGGTGGCAAGGCTTTGGTAGCCGGCTCCCTGTTGTCCCTGTCAAAGCGAGCGTAGAAGTTGTTAAGCTCCTCCAGAAGGGAGGCATCGCTAACCGGGGGGCTGGTGTTTTTGCCCTTGTAGTCAGTGATGGACTGGATGCCTTGCCACATGCGCCGGGGGTCCGAGTTGTTGTGGAAATGATCCTCTATCCGCAGTGTCTGTTTCCTTTTGGCAGTCCTGATACCCATTTTTAGGTTGGTCCTAGCTGCACTGTAAGCCGCCGCGTCGCCAGATTTAAATGCTGCGTCGCGTGCTTTCAACAGTGAGCGGACCTCTCCGTTCATCCAGGGTTTCTGGTTGGGGTATGTCCTGATATTTTTATGGGTCGTGACGACCTCGACGCAGCTGTTAATGTAGAATAGCACTGTGGATGCGTATTCCTCGATGTCATTATGGGCAAACATGCCCCAATCAGTACCAGTTGAGGTACTGATCAACCATGGTCCAATTGAATGGCAGAGCAGGCTCGAGGGGCAGAATGGACTACTCCCATTCCTATGTTTCTAGATAGGAATGGTAACAAAATGTGATTCTCTTCATTATTATCCTTGATTGTTTGAAGATTTAGACAAGTGTTAGCATAAGTGCTTGCTAAGCAAAAGTTTTGTTCAGCCACCTGTTGCCTGTTAATTATGCTGAGGAGCTACTCATAAATCATAACACTGGACAATTAATCAAGTTGTCAGGATTGGGGTCAGAGGTCCTGAAGGAAAAGTCAGAGGTCGCCTGCCGGCTGATAAAGGTCAGGGTTGTGTTGCATCCCTCATTGTCAAGTAATGTCGAGAGAAGATCGAAGGGGACAAAAGGGAAATCAATGTCCAAAACCAAGTATACAAAAAAGCCTCCACCCAATTTACAAAAGGGGATCAGAATAAACTATTATTTGTACTAAAACATTAGTGAGCAATTCAGTTGGTAAGCACCATCCTGCTACCAGATTGTGCTGAAAATTATGGAAACCCCACTTCATATAGAAACACAATTAAAAACCTCTAATTTTCATGCATCATAAATAATCTTCACGCTTGCTGTTAAGTTAATTAATATAATTAGAGAATCCAAATGCATCAAAAAACCCATCTTTGTGAACAGCCGCAGAGCTTTGCCTCATTGCTTCCTAATCAAGAAATAAAATGTCACTTTTACAGACTATTTAAATATGAAATCACCATGCTCTTCTCTATCAGAACAGAAAAACGGCATTGGATCATAGTTTAATTGTTTTCCTATTGGCGCCTACATGTGCATAATTCATAGATGAATAGTGTCTCCTTCTACCCTGAGACCTTTATAGGCAGTGTGTTAAGCTATGGAAATATGGCCAAAGGGGTTTTTGGGGGTGGGGAGGTGGTGAGAACAGTGTAAATCTGGCCCCGTGCCTACAGATGGGAGATAGTATCAGTCTTCAACCACTAGCTGACAAAATCATTGCTTTTCTCCATGTCTTGATGATACCTCTTCTTTGGTATTTGTGCTAATTACTGTGATGAAATCATTGCTTTCATCTCTGAACATGAAGGTACAATTTTCTCACCAGTGAAAGCACAGACCTTGTGGCGGGCTGACTTAAAATCTCATGTATTGTCGTGATTCCTTCAATCATCGGCAGACTGTGAGAGAGAGGTCCCTATTATCCTTACAGATTGTACAACGTGTACTTCAACTAATCTCCAGTCATTTTTCATTTAATTTTATAAATGAAACCTTTCAAGTATCACAGTTACTTTTCAGTGATACATATATTGTGGAAGTATAGTATTGTTTATATTACAAATCAACAATTGCGAATGTATTCAAGTATTTTACTCTGTGTGCTCTTCATTCAAATCAGTAAATTAGAATTCAGGATTAACCTTTTAAATTCAAGGTATCTCCATTGCAACCTGGAATTGTTTCAACTATCAAAATAATAATGCGTCAAAAAACTATCCATTCTTAGTCTATTTGGAATGCACACTTTATAGAATCTGTTTTGAAAGTCAGTGGATTTGACCTTGTTGGATAATTGCTTTTTGGTAACTGATTGCTAGTGAGCAACACTTTATGCAAGAAGATTTTAAGAAAGATATTGGCAGATACATTTTGCACCTAGTGCTTGTTTGGAAGAGTGCACTCTATTTTAAAATGTTATTTAGTTGCGTTATTAAAATACAGGCCCCACAGAGGAATTACTTGAGTGAAGAAAGCCATGAGGCAATATTTTCTACAGAGACATAATTGCTTGAGTGATGGTGTACAGGGCTGTTACATCATTCACTACTAAAAGCTACTTTATAAATGTTCTCCAGCTGATCCATTCTCTATACTCTCAATCTGAGGGTCTTCACAGATTGGACTCCTCTAATTAGGTGCCAGAATTAATATTCCGTTGATTTATGTGCAGTAGGAACTATGCAGAGACTGCCAGCATCTAATTCGCTTGTGTTGCGAACAATTTCAGTCAAATCAAAATTTCACCTGCTTCCCCGGGCTGGACTTTTAGACTACAGTTATACTGCAGCTGATGGTCAGAAACCAATAGCTGTTCTGCGAGCCAGAGTCAGCAGACCCTTGTTATACTGCAGACTGAGCTGAGTCTGGGATACTTTATTCTACGGGAGAACTCTGTTCTGTGAGCGGCTAATTCTTAATGTTCGGAGAGTGCTAGCGGGGCAGCTCGCAAAGCTACACAGCATGTCGGTGGATCACCAGTGCTCTTTGAAAATATGATTTGGCGCCAGACTGGAGTTATAGCGCAGGCGGGGTGAGTATGAAGTGGTGTGGGGCAGCCTTTCAGACTACATGCCAATAATGCACAGAAGTGTTATGACAGGATCTGAAAGCAGTGTCATACCAGGTCCTTCCACATCAATGTGCACCCAAATGCACTTCACATTGGCAATACTTCACCCTTAAGTGAGGTCTTTGGATAAGCTAAGGTTTTTTTTTAAGAGTGGGGATTGTTTCCAAAATTAATGGGGGTGTTGTGTCCGTGTATAATAAGACACAGACTGCAGGAGAACGGTACAACAGGTGTTTACTCAACGTGGCTCACACTGGAACTGAACTGTACAGATTGCTACTCAGTGCTATATACAGGTGTGGTCACTGCCGGTACTACAGTATACAGGAGCTGTAAAAGATAGTTCCCCCCTTAAAGGTATATACATTACAATTCCTCCCCTTTTAGATTAACAGTACCATAACACTCATTTAACAATTAAATATCAAACTAATTACAATTAACACTTTTAACATGCAACATTAGCTGAAAATAGTCTATTTATATATTCAGTCTTTGGGGAGGCTTCCTGGTCCTTTCTGGATAGCGCCTTTCCCGAGTGTCTTGCTCTTGGTGCGGAGGCGATTCTGGCCCCCTGTCGTCGGTTGGTTCATCAGCTTCTGATGCTACTGTTTCTGGGGTAGATGCGACCTGTACGTCGGGTTCATCACCAGGTACGTATGGGCGAGGCATGGGGTTGACTTGTTCCTGTGACTCTAAGATCTGGTCAGCATGGCATCTCACGATGTTCTCCCCAACGTCCACTGTGTAAATTAGTGGGCCCTGCCGTGTGCATATCGTTCCTGGCTGCCATTTTTCTGTTTGGTCGTCGCGGGCCAAGACTGGTTGCCCTACATTGAAGCTCCTTGTTGGCTTCTCATGGATGTGCTGGAATTGCTTACTCTCAACATCTCTTCGTACGTTTGGTCTGAGCAAATCCAGGCGAGATCTTAACCTTCGGTTAAAGAACATCATGGCTGGGGCCTGGTTGGTGACTGCATGTGTCACATTCCGGTAGGCGAACAGGAAATTGTCCACCTTGTGCTGCAGCGGAATGTTGTCATTGTACATAGCCTTTATTGCCTTCTTAAAGGTTTGTACGAACCTCTCAGCCAATCCATTTGTGGCTGGATGATACGGGGCGGATGTGTAATGCCATACCCCCTTCTTTTTCAAGAACCTCCGGAACTCTTCGGACACAAACTGTGGTCCGTTGTCGGAGCAAATCTGTTCTGGCAAGCCATTCCTGGCAAAAATGGTCCGTAGGACTGCAATAGTTTTCTCCGTGGTGGTGGAGGACATTTTGATGACCTCAGGCCATTTCGAGTGCGCATCCACGGCTATTAAAAACATTGAGTCCATGAATGGACCAGCAAAATCAATATGCACCCGTTGCCATGGAGATGAGGACCACTCCCATGGGTGTGGAGGGGCCTGTGGTGGTGCATTTTGGACTTTCTGGCATCCTGAGCAGCTCTTGGTCAGGTCCTCGATTTGTTTATCGATTCCCGGCCACCACACATAAGCCCTGGCTAGGCTTTTCATTTTTACCCCTCCCAGATGACCCTCATGAAGCTCATTGAGCATTCTATCCCTTAACTTGGGTGGAATTACCACTCGGGATCCACACATCAAGGTCCCCCGGCACACTGACAGCTGTTCTCTCCTTGTCGAGAATGCTGGCAACAGTGAGTCGCCATGTGCTGGCCATCCCTTCACCGTCAAATCATATACCCGAGACAGTGTCGCATCATTTCGGGTTTCATTTTCGATACAAGCGTTAGTTACCGGTAGGTATTCAACTATAGTTGAATGGAATATTTCGACAGGATCCACTGCTGGGGCTTCCTCCGCAGTAGGCAGTGGCAGGCGTGATAGCCCATCAGCATTTCCATGCTGTTTCATGCCCTTATATTCAATCTCATAGTGGTGCGCCCCTAGAAAAAGTGACCATCTTTGTAGTCGTTGCGCAGTCATCACCGGAACGCCCTTCTTCGGATTAAAAATGAAAACAAGAGGCTGGTGATCAGTCAGCAAGGTGAATTTCTGCCCATGCAGATAGTGATTGAACTTTTTCACTCCCCACACTAGGCTGAGGGCCTCCCTGTCAATCTGGGCGTAGTTACGCTCGGCTGAGGCTAGTGATCGTGACGCAAAGGCTATTGGCCTCTCTGAGCCATCCGAGAATTTGTGCGACAGCATCGCTCCAATGCCATAGGGTGACGCATCACATGCCAACCGAATTGGTAATGCTGGGTTGTAATGGGCCAATACCTCTTTCGATGTGATTAGTGTTTTGCTCTTCTGGAAAGCTCGTCTACATTCGTCACTCCACTTCCATGGCACCCCAGTTTGCAGTAGGGTGTTCAGTGGGTGTAGTATTGTAGACAAATTTGGCAAGAACTTATGGTAGTAGTTTACCAGCCCGAGGAACGACCTCAGTTGTGACACATTTTCCGGTGCTGGAGCCTTGACTACTGCCTCAATCTTCTCCAGGGACTTATGTAACCCCTCTTTATCGATAACGTGGCCACAATACTAAAAAACTCGCATTTGGGGCGGTTAGCTCGGAGCCCATATTCCTGCAATCTAGTGAGCACCTGCTCCAGGTTGGCAAGGTGATCACTGTCATTTTCGCCCGTGACCAGGATGTCGTCCAAATAACACTGGGTCCCTGGGATCCCTTGCAGGACTTGTTCCATTGCCCTCTGCCAAATAGCCGGAGCTGATGCTACCCCGAATACCAGCCGGTTTTATTGGTAGAGACCTTTATGGGTGTTGATTGTGAGGTATTTTTTTGATGCTTCTTCTACCTCCATTTGCAGATACGCCTGAGCCAGATCAATCTTAGTGAAGCGTTTCCCTCCAGATAGCGAGGCGAAAATATCTTCAATCCGCAGAAGTGGATATTGTACGGTGTGAAGGATCGGGTTCACTGTTACCTTAAAGTCCCCACAGATGCGAACCTTCCTTGGTTCCCCAGGCGTGCTGCTCAACGACTTTTTCATCACAGGGACGATGGGTGTAGCCCACTTGCTCCAGTCTACCTTGGACAGTACACCTGAACGGTCTGGCCTTAAAAAATTTTGGGCTTGCGTTTTCTTCAATTTTAATCGTCGCTGTCATGCCTTTTAGTGTTCCGAGTCCTTGCTGGAACACTTCTTTTGCATCAGTTAGGATCTTTGACAGTCGCCCAGGTGTGACGTCGTCATCCTTTTGTCAGCCACAGTCAGTGCCTGTATGGAATGCCAATCCAGTTGTATTTTCCGGATCCATTCATGTCACAGTAATGGTGGTCCTCCATCTTGCAATACATACAGGTCTAGTTTTGGTGTTTCCTTACCGTTATATATAACGGTCACCCTTATTTTTCCTTTGGGGTAGACCTTTTGCCCCGTGTATGTCTTCAAAATCATTTTTGTGTCTCTCAAGGGTATGTGTCAGAATAGCCGCTCGTAGTCCCGTCGGTTTATGACTGTTAGGGCTGATCCTGTGTCCAATTCCATCTTTACCTGGTTCGGTGATCCTCCGTTGTGATCACATTATGTAGTTTCAGACAACTCAGTTCCCTGCTTTTGGAGTCGTTATCACTCTTTTGTTCATCTGAACTATTCTCCGTCATCTTATGTACCTTCTTGTACTTTCCTTTGGTAGGTTTCTTATTGCTGGTTTTCTTTCCCGACCTACAGACTCGTGCTATGTGTCCTACTTTTCCACACTGTCTGCACACCTTGTCTTTGAACCAGCAATCATTCTGGTCATGTGTTGTTCTGCCGCAGCGATAGCACTTCTCTGTTCCATATGACATTTCGTTTGTGCCATATTCTTGCGGTCTCTGTTGTACCTCTGCAGCACCCCGTGCTGCTGCTTCATATGATACCGCAATGCTGAAAGCCTTTTCCAGCGTAAGGTCCTTTTCAGATAAAAGCCGTTTCTGGGTTCCTTCACTTTGAAGCCCATACACAAACTTGTCCCTTAAGGTATCTGCCAGTCCTGCTCCAAACTGGCAGTGTTTCGATAGTTTGCGCAGTTCTGTTAAATAATCAGCATTGCTTTCATCCTTATGCTGGCTCCGTTTGTGAAACTTGAATCTTTCTGCTATCAGCAGCGGTGTGGGGTTTAAATGTTCCTGTAGTAGCGTTACTATGTCTTCAAAACTCTTTTCCATTGGCTTCGTTGGGGTTACTAGATTTTGTAATAAACCATACGTCTTTGCACCCATTAAATTTAACAATACCGACGCTTTCTTGTCATCTGACACCTCATTTGCCTTGCAGTATACCTCTATTCCTTCAACATATGTCGTCCAATCTTCGACTTCATTGTCAAATGCAGTGATACTGCCACTCTTTGGCATTTTGGGTGTGGTTTAAAATGGTGTCTCCCAATGGCTTAAAATGGCGTCTCCCGTGCTTTCCTTCCTCCCCTGCTGCTGCCAACGCCGCTCCCGGCGGTTCTCGTGGCAATGGCGGCGCCCTGTAGGTTTTGCGCGCTTCTCCTGCGCTGCTGCCAATGCCGCTCTCGGCGGTCCTCGTGGCAATGGCGACACCTCGCGGGTTTCTGTGCGTCTCTCTCTCCCTCTCTTCGACGCTGCTCGGCCCCTGAACACCGGCTGCGCCCTGTGCATTCTGCCCTCTCTCTCTCTCCCCCGTCGACGCTGCTCGGCCCTTTGCTGTGGCTCTCGGTCGGGCTCCAGCCCGCCGCTGTCCGGGAAGGGTCTGCGCACTACCTGTTGCCAGCCCGTTTCGCTGGACCACCTCGACTGGAAAGCCAAACCTGGCTCTCGACAGCCTCCCCCGCAATTCTCGAGTCTCTGCTGGATGACTGGGCGGTTGCCCGTGGTCGACGCCCGAGTCTCTGGCCTTGACCTCCAATCCACTGATCTCCAGGAACGAATCCCCGGGAGGTGATGTAGAGTTGCAGGTAGGTTCGAACTTGCCTTGTCGCCAATGTTGTGTCCGTGTATAATAAGACACAGACTGCAGGAGAACGGTACAACTGGTGTTTACTCAACGTGGCTTACACTGGAATTGAACTGTACAGATTACTACTCAGTGCTATGTACAGGTGTGGTCACTGCCGGTACTGCAATATACATGAGCTGTAAAAGATAGTTCCCCCCTTAAAGGTATATACATTACAGGGGGGGAATTTTAACCCCCAAAAACGGGTGGGTTGGGGTTGGATGGGAGGTCAAAGTGTTAAAAATCTGAATCCCGACCCCAACCCGCCTCCAACCCGCCCACTTCCAGTTTTAACGGAGGCGGGACAAGAGGCGGGCAACCAACACACTCCCAGGAGGCGGGTTGGCACTTTAAATATGTTAGTGAGGCTGGAAGCCTCGGATCTATCCTGCTGTGCTCCACAGCATGTGGGGACCAGGACTTCCAGGTTTCCCGCGTTCTACCACCTCCCCGCAGCGGTTCCAAATGTAAAAATTCTGGCCAATGTCTCTTTCTGTAATAAATGCACCAGTTTCACAGCAATAGTTACTGTTTTGAAGTTCAAAGATTTTGGGAGTGGAATTCCACTTCAGCAGCAATGCAAATTGGTGATAATGGATCAGTCACTCATTATAGATCCTGCCCAATTTTCCTCTCCTGTGAAGACGGGCGACCGATCCACGATGCCCGTTTTGTGCCCCGGCCGAAGTTAAATTTCACCCCCTTTTGTGTCAATGGAGGAGAGATTATGAGACCTCACGGCCGGCAGAAATGGGACAGTGGTCCCCCGAAAATCATGGGGGATAACTTTCGGCCCTGTTCCTGCCATCACCGTGGCCGTTTACATTTTGCCGAGGTCCTCGATATAGCGGGAAAGAAGTGTAGGGGGTTTCTCTTGCTCGTTCTGGTCTCCTGCCAGGTTTTGTGCAATAATTACCCTTGAGTGGTTCGACCCACTCCCCCCTACGGTTCTAGACCTTGGACTTAGATGCAGAGAACTGTAGTGCAGAGAAAGGACTCAATAGACCAGGTTGAATAGCACGAAATGGATGCTTTTATTTTTAAACAGTTTGAAGCATTACAAAATACATGTCATAGGCACAGATTAAAGTAACTACAATCATGCACAAATTTATGAACTTGACTCTATGGAAATGGGGAACACACGGCACATTGTAAAAGGGAAAACACATTACGATTACCCTTAACTCCCTCCCCTATACCTAAACTAAGTTTCGACCTGAGGAACTTGGGATCATGCTCACCACTCTCAAAATCGCGAAAAAGGGGTTCGCAGCCTTTTGGCACAGCTTTCCGTCGTCACGTGGATTTGGAAACTTCTGGCGCAGTCGATATTCTCTCTCTCTCTCTCTCTCGAGGCGGCGGGGTAGACACAGCCTCAATGAGCGCTCGTCTAGGTTGGATCAGCTAAAAGCTGTTGAAGAACTGCATGCAAATGGGAGAATCTGAAGGTCTCTGGCCGAATGGTATGTCGAGGACCTTTCTCGCTCCCGCCTGGCTCGGTGGCTTTCCAGAGGGTTTCTTCTCCTTTGGCCTGGGTCGTCGATGATCTCCCGACCACAGTACCCGGGCCACCCTCGTCGTCTTCCCGTCGTCACCGAGCCTTGTCTGGCTGAATACCGACCACGTTGTCTTTTCACCGAAATTGTCCGTCCGAAGCGTCTTTAAAAAGACGAAGCGTCTTCATCGATTCCGAAGCTACCGAGGTAGAAGAGGCGCGCTTGATTCTGGATCTGTGTAACCGTCACCGTCCGTCCTTCGTTCATTCGATCGATAACTCCGTAACTTTTGATGGACTTTCAATCCATAGTTATACCCTTTTGGGACAGTCTTATCTCCCGCCAAATCATAGTCCTGTCTTTGTATTAATTTTGGCGGGCAGAAATCTCTGCAGGGGCGCTTTGTCTTGTAACGGGAGCCGGTGATAACTTAACTGGCCTTCCTGGCCGATAATGTCTTTTAATGTCTTTTACATTGTCACCGCGACTCGGTTCGCATATTGATCGGTCTGGAGATTTTCCTCGATGGCTGTTAAACGGTTTCTCCTTTGTACATTAAATGGGTATAAGTGTTTTTGCATTGTCCGCCCATATCTTGATGGGCCCCATCCTGTACTTAGAATCCATTGAATATGTATGCTGTTTCCCTGAGTTTCGGTTCCCCGATACTGGCTTTCGCGGGCTTACTGTCTTCAATCCACAAGCCTGTCTGGCTTGCAGTAACAGAAATCAAACGGTCCAGAAAACTGATCACGAGGCCCGGTGGCCATTTTGTATGCCCTTTTATCAAAGGTTTTTCTGTGCAAGCTTACTTTGGTCAATAAACTGTCTTATTTTATCCTGTTTTCTTGCGTGATTATTGCTGAAAATTTCGAATCTTACAGGCCCCCTGTGATACTGATAGCTTGCTAGAGGTTGTGGTAAACCACTGTTTGTATTCCTGTTTGTCCTGTTTGTATTCCACTGTGTACATGCCTGGACATGCCTCGGCTGACTCCTCCCACAGGTCCTAGTATAAAGGTGACTGCTCCCCAGCCCTTCGTATCCTGGACTGGTCGACCACTCGAGGCAGACCTCCATTCTGTTGTTAATAAAAGCCTTTAGTTACTCTTCTAACTCTCAGTGTTTTATGAGTAATTGATAGCGCATCAGAGGTATCAATAATCCTTGGTGAGCAAATTTTCCCTGATTCCCCACATCCAAACATTCCAGGCACTTAACTATCTATGACCCTCACGACACATGCAGTTCCCATTTCCGAAAAAAACGAAAATTACTTTTTGCACATTTGGACAATCATAGGCAGCATTTCTTAAACTATAACACATTCATCTGTCAGATGTGCAGGGGTTGATACCCCCTTGCACCACCTGCATACACCTTTTATTAATCCAAAAACTTAAGAACGACTAATAACATAACAATATTCATATCCTTAAAACAAAAACACGCAAATGGCCAAAATCTAAAAATGGAGGGACGCTTAACCATCAATACTAGCAACTTAAAGTGGGGTGTCTTCTTCCCCCATTCGTACATAGCGTTCTCTCCATTCTCCTGTGTTCTCGTGCCTCTGGAGGCGTTTGCCTCTTTTGCAATGCACGAATAGCAAAAATATCACAATTAAAACCTGATACACTACTAGGATGTGGGATGCTATTCTAATCCAGGCCGGTACCTCTATGTTAGTGAACAAGTCCCACCATGGTGGGATGACTATGTCCAATATGTCTTTTCCTATCTCTAAAGTCTTCTGCTCCAGTGTGTAAAAATGTTTCTGTGAAACTATAACGGCTTTTAAAATCTTGGTGAGGTGTTCGGGAAGAGGGGGAGTGACATAACCAAAATGCACGACGAATCGTTGCAAGTCCGTGAAATACTCTTTGACAGTGAGGTGAACGGTGGAGGGTGCAGGAATGGGGACAATTCGTTGTTGTGCCACTTGAACCTCGGCCCTTGGTTTGAAACAGAAACTGCTATCACTGATCGAACACCACTCGTGTTGTCCGTAGCGGTAGTGAGGCGCTGCAGTGGTGACGCAGTATGTCCCACCCCCGATATATGCTACCTGTGGGGGCACATGGTCCTCTGCCATTGCCTCCATGGTGCAATTTATCGGCTTCGCGCTAGCGGTTCTGAACCCGCACTGTGGTTTCAAAAAGGCATTCAAGTGCTGGGGACACAGGATGATGTGTGCTCCCCGGCTCCGACATCCCGAGAGGTCGGTGCCTGTCATCGTACGCTCCCATCTGATGATGTAAGGCGGGACCACTGCGTAACGAATGTGTGCGCCCCCCTGAATGACTCCAATGTTCTCTACCCTGTATACCGGGGCGGGCTTTGCTGCGGGACCCAACACTGGCATTCTTACCACTATTCCTGATGTAAGAAAAAGGAGACTTACCATCAAGTAACTTTAAAGTAAGCTTTAAGTAACTTATAAACACACTATATACAAGAGAGGTCTTTACCATGCCTCTGGTAGAAGCCTCTTACAATACTGAACAGACCAGTATTTATACCAGTCCAACAGGAAGTGACATATGACAGGAAGTGAGGTATGTACACAGTTCATAGTTCATAGTTCACAGGAAGTGATGACATAACTTCCCGGATGTTATCATTTTTATCACATTCTTCCCTCCTGCAGGATTAGGAGGCTGTGGTCTACCTTTTGGTCCGCAGCCGCCGAACAAGGAAGAGTCGCACCCGTTTGGTTTCCCGTCGTAGAGGGTCGCTGGTCCGCTTACATGCGGTTGGCCATTGGTCAGAGTCTGTGTGGCCTGGATTGCCCTGTGAAGGGTCGGGGAGATCATGGCTTCGAGTACGAGCCCCAATAGGTTCAAAGTCGGACTGCCTCTGTTCAGAGGGAGGTGCAGAGCTGGTCTGTGGCGGATCAGTACTTTCATGCGCGGTACTGGGAGGGTCGCAACCTTGAGCACGGGGTTCTACCGGCACCAAGCTAGTTGGTGTCCGATCAGGATCCTGGAGAGGGGTACCCGATAGGTCCCAAGAGTTTCCTGGTGAAATGCCATCACCCGATGTCCCACTAGGTCCTGGTGGGCAGGGAGCCAGATCCCGTAATGATACGGTAGATTCTCGGCCGTCGGAATATCGTATGTTTGCATAGGTGGGGTTGGCATCGGTTAGTTCGACCTCGTCTACAAGAGGGTCATTTTTAGACGTCCGAACGTATCTTCGGAGTAATACAGGTCCAGGAGTAGTTAGCCATGACGGGAGTGATGTCCCATGAGATGAGCGACGCTGGAATCCAAAGAACCGCTCATGAGGTGTAGTATTTGTGGCTGTAGAAAGCAGGGACCGTATAGAGTGCAATGCATCCGGAAGCACTGTTTCCCATTGCTGGTCTGGTAGGCCCCGAGATCTTAAAGCGAGACGTACGGAATTCCAGATGATACCGTTATACCTCTCTACCTGCCCATTTCCGATGGGATGGTATGGTGTTGTTTTGCTTGTAGCAATTCCCCGTTCTGAGAGGTAGTCCTTGAGTTCCCTTGACATAAAGGATGGACCCCGATCTGAGTGAATATAAGCCGGCATGCCACAGAGAGAAAATACCTGCTCAAGGCAGCAGATTACTGTGGACGCCAGCATATTGGAGCAGGGGAAGGCAAACGGAAAACGTGAATATTCGTCGATCATGGTGAGCAAATATGTGTTCCGAGTTGAAGAGGGCACTGGGCCCTTAAAATCGATGCTAAGTCGTTGCATCGGTTGGGTTGCATGTATGAGTATACCATCTGAGGGGCGGAAGAACTGAGGTTTTAATTCCGCACAAAGCCGGCATTCTGAGCATATTTTCTTTACATCTCCAGTGGAAAAAGGGAGATTCCGTGATCGTACGAAATGTAGCATGCGCGTAACGCCAGGATGACACAAACCATTGTGGACATCCATGAGAGTGGAGGATGACATAGTGGAGCAGAATGCCCGTGTGAGGGTGTCCGGGGCCACATTCTCCTTGCCAGGCCGATAGAGAATGGTATAACCAAAAGAGGCCAGTTCCATCCTCCAAAGTTGTATTTTATTATTCTTAATTTTGGTTCGTTTTCGATTATCGAGCATGAAGGCGACTGATCGTTGGTCCGTGATCAATGTAAAGTGCTGGCGAGCTAGAAAATGGTTCCACTTCCGTACTGCCTCTATGATGGCTGTGGCTTCTTTCTCAACCGGAGGATAATGTATCTCGGCACCTTGTAAGGTCCTGGACATAAATGCTACAGGACGACCTTCCTGATTCAGAGTAGCCGAGATCGCCACCTCCGAGGCATCACATTCAACCACGAAAGGGAGATTCTCATCAATGGAGTGAAGAGCCGCTTTCTCCAACTGTTTTTTGAGAAGGTTAAAGGCTGCAACAGCCGCTGTTCCCAGTGGAAATGATCTAGCATGCAGCAAGGGTTGGATTTCGTCCGAAAAATGAGGAATCCATTTAGCGTAGTATGCAAACAGACCGAGAGCCCGACGTAAAGAAGCCGGATTCTTAGGTGACGGGAGCTCTTGGAGCGGGCGAAGTCTTTCTGGGTCTGGCTTAATGATACCATTGCCTACGCAGTAGCCAAGGATGTTGATGGTCGGTTGCGACTCAACAGATTTGGATTCATTCAGGGTCAAATTACGGCGATGGAGGGCATCCCGAAATTTTTGGAGGTTGGAGTCGTGTTCCTGTTGATCGTGACCTGCAATGGTAATGTTATCAAGATAGGGAAAAGTGTCCCTTAGGTTTTCCTGCTTAACCAGGCCATCCATTGCCCGTTGAAAGACAGCCACTCCATTAGTAACCCCGAATGGGAGGCGACGAAATTGGTACAGCCGTCCATTAGCCTCAAAGGCTGTGTACTGCTTATCTGAGACCTTCAAGGGTAACTGATGATAGGCACTTTTTAAATCGTAAGTTGAGAACACTTTGTATTCGGCCAGTTTATTAACCATATCATCAATGCGTGGCAATGGGTAGGCGTCCAAGTCGGTATATTGATTGATGGTTTGCGAATAATCGATGCATAGTCGCTGTTTGTGAGGTTTTAGAGGGTTCTTGACAATGACGACTTGAGCCCGCCAGGGCGACGAACATGGTTCAATGATATCCTCTGCTAGAAGTCGAGAGATTTCAGCCGCAATAAAAGATTGGTCTTCCTGATTAAAGCGCCGCGATTTCGTTATTATCGGTTGGCATTGAGGCGGAATACTGGCAAATAATGAGGGTTCATCAAGTGAAGCTGCTGATAATGCACAAAACGGTAATTTAGATGATATATTAGAAATAGTAAGTCCGGGTTTGGATCCACCAAACTCAATGGTGAGTTTCTTATGCTGTTTTTGGAAGTCCAGCCCTAAGAGGAGATCACTACATAAGTCTTTGAGCACCGAAAGTCGGGTGGAGGGATACATACGACCATGAAGTGTCATATCAACAACACAAAAGCCGGAGATTCTGGTATTAAGTGATGACTGGGCCATCGCAATTGCCTGGTCCGATGGGAAGACATGTAGTTTCAATTTCGCAACAATCTGTTCCTTAATGAAACTATCAGTACTTCCTGAGTCAATTAAGGCATCTAAGGTATGCCCTTTAATTGAAATTTTTGTGGCTGCCTGAGACAGGTTCTGTGGGCAAGCAGCTGTAATTGGTGTCGTTGCACAGAGAGTGGCTAAAACTCTCGGTGTGCTTCTTCGGGAGAGAGCTCGAGAGGAAGCTTGATAGGTCCTAGCTGGAGCATCTCGATAGGCCCTAATTGGGGCAGTTCGGTAGGCCTTAGCTGGATTGGCCCTCATAGAGGCCCTTGATAGGCAAACTTTAGCAAAGTGTCCTTTTTTCCCGCAATAACTGCAGATTGCATTGCGAGCAGGGCAGGTTTTCCTAGGGTGAAAAGCATCTCCACAAAAGAAGCATTCCTTCCTAGATTGCCAAGAGGCTGCTAAAGTGGGGTCGTCCTCCTCTTCTTCATCAGAATTATCAGAATTAGATTCCCCCATGATAGGGTTCACCTGAGACCGCTTGAATTGTCTGGTTGCAGCTACAGCAGCAGATCGAGATCTGGGCAGCTGATAGAGGTCTGCATTTCTCTTTGCCAAATCCAGTGAACAAGCTAGGTCAAAAGCTTTTTGTAGCTCAAGTGTTTTACTTTCTAGTAGACGCTGGCGTATAAATGGAGAGGCAATCCCGCAGATGAAAGCATCACGAATCATTTCTTGGCGGTACAGCTCAGCTGAGGCTGCCTGAAAGTTACAATCTACGCTGAGCCTGCGAAGTTCTTGCAGGAATTCGTCAATTGATTCCCCTGGCCCTTGTCGGGCTGTGGCCAGTAGATGTCTAGCATAGACCTCATTTGGGGTCTTCGCATACAGTTTCTTAAGTGCCCGAATCACCTCTTCGTAACTATCCCAGTCATCAACATATTCGAATACTTTTGGGGTCACATAATTGACAAGTATCTTCAATTTAGCAGGAGCATCCGCTTTACATTCATCCAGAAAATTCTCAAAAGTACGATACCAATGCTTCCATACCCTGCCAGCTGCTGGTGTATTCGGGTCCAAGTCCAGACGAATAGGTCTAAGGATTTTCTCCATGATGGGTGGTTCCCTGGATCCTTAACTTCCGAGTTTGTCTGAAGGTCTAGTATTTGTCAGTGTAAATACTAAGTTACTTAAATTGATGTAAGAAAAAGGAGACTTACCATCAAGTAACTTTAAAGTAAGCTTTAAGTAACTTATAAACACACTATATACAAGAGAGGTCTTTACCATGCCTCTGGTAGAAGCCTCTTACAATACTGAACAGACCAGTATTTATACCAGTCCAACAGGAAGTGACATATGACAGGAAGTGAGGTATGTACACAGTTCATAGTTCATAGTTCACAGGAAGTGATGACATAACTTCCCGGATGTTATCATTTTTATCACAATTCCCATGATAGTATGATTCGAACGTCCGCAGTCCACTGGGACTGGGTACGCTTCTGCAGCTAGTCTGAGCTGGCACGGGCTTAATGCATTCTCAAAAGGGTGGAGCGCTTGCAAGTGCTTGTTGCTGATCCAGGACGGGACCAAACCCTGTTTTAAATCCTCGAGATTACTGCGGCCCTCGCCCAGTAACCACGCCCCGTATAGCACACAGGTCTCGTTTTGCGCAGCTTGATCGGACGCATTCCGATCCTCCTTAATGAGCGCATTTACCGTTCTCGCGTGTTTCTCCAGCTCAGCTATTATTTCCTTAAAGTGTAGTGTCATGGCCTGGTCCTCATGTAACTCAGAACCCACTACCTTATTTTCGTCTGTCAGTATGTTCCTTGTAAGAAATCACACAACACCAGGTTATAGTCCAACAGCTTTATTTGAAATCACAAGCTTTCGGAGCGCTGCTCCTTCTTCAGGTGAAGTGGAGAAATGCATAAAGACACAGCTTATATAGTCAGAGAATCATGTCAGATGTTTACAGGTAACCTTTCCAACTGCCATTTATCGCACCTCGGCAGAGAGATAGTCACAGCAGTCAAAGGTGTGAATGGTGAAAATTCTTCGCAGCCTTCAACATGTCATCGATGACGACGAACACCTCGCTAAGGCCATCCCCACGCCTCCACTACTCGCTTTCAAACAGCCGCCTAACCTCAAACAGACCATCGTTCGCAGCAAATTACCCAGCTTCCAGGAGAACAGCGACCACGACACCACACAACCCTGCCACAGCAACCTCTGCAAGACATGCCAGATCATCAACACAGATACCATCATCACACGTGAGGACACCACCCACCAGGTACATGGTACATACTCATGTGACTCGGCCAACGTTGTCTACCTCATACGTTGCAGGAAAGGATGCCCCGGAGCATGGTACATCGGCGAGACCATGCAGACACTGCGACAATGGATGAACGGACACCGCGCAACAATCACCAGGCAGGAGTGTTCCCTCCCAGTTGGGGAACACTTCAGCAGTCAAGGACATTCAGCCTCCGATCTTCGGGTAAGCATTCTCCAAGGTGGCCTTCGAGACACACGACAACGCAAAATCGTCGAGCAGAAACTGATAGCCAAGTTCCGCACCCATGAGGACGGCCTTAACCGAGATCTTGGGTTCATGTCACGCTACATGTAACCCCACCTGATGCAGGGTCATCCAGACTCGAGTCGACATTGGCTTGTTCTCTCTACACAGATGCGGCTGGACCTGCTGTGATTTCCAGCCAAAAAAAATGTTTTTTGTCTGTTTTTTTGTTTTTCATACAGACCCCAGCATCTGCAATATTTGACCCCTTGTGACCCCACCTCATTGTTCTTTGATGTAATGTTTCCCTGACTGACCTGTTTGGACACCATTCACACCTTTGACTGCTGTGATTATCTCTCTGCCGAGGTGCGATAAATGGCAGTTGGAAAGGTTACCTGTAAACATCTGACATGATTCTCTGACTATATAAGCTGTGTCTTTATGCATTTCTCCACTTCACCTGAAGAAGGAGCAGCGCTCTGAGAGCTTGTGATTTCAAATAAAGCTGTTGGACTATAACCTGGTGTTGTGTGATTTCTTACATTTGTCCACCCCAGTCCAACTCCGGCATCTCCACAGTATGTTCCTTAACTGGGCTTTTAAACCGTTGATCTGTGTCTGCAGCTCCACGTTATCTAGAGCGTTGACGACAGATGTCCCGGTATTAAAAGCAGTGAATATGTCATTTACTGTACCCCTCCTTTGCCTCCCGACTCGATCCAAAACTTCTGGTGGTGTGGTGTATAATTTGTCTTTGTCGATGTCGGCAAAGTCAAACTCGTAAAACTGTCTAAACATTCGGGTTAACAGGACCTGGTATAATTGTTCCGTTTCTTTGGGACACCACTCCGGCAATCGTACCTCAGTGAGGTTTAAAATCACTGAGGCCACCGCGTAGTGTACCCCTTGGTACAGCACCTGACCGGTGGGTACCAATACTAAACCGTTCCCAGGTCCCTTGGTGGTGGTTGGGCACCCTTCTTTCTGGGCTAGTGCTACCGGAAGCGTGGGGAGGGGCTTGCGTGGGCGGGTGATGAGTTCAGTGGCGTTTATCGGAATAGGGGAGTATGGGGCTCCGCACGCTCGAGTGCTGACATCCTATCTCATCCCCTTTCCTTCATCCTGCCACTGCCTCTGGAAGAAGATGGATACGCCCTTGGGGCAAACGTGTTTTGAACCCCACATACAGACATATATTCCTTCACCTGGTTCCCACCATTTGTCCCAACACACACGTAATTGTCCGTGAGTCCCCATAATAGTCCGATGGGTATTATTACCCAGTCGCTCCCACTCGACCGTAGAGTTCCTCATGTCCTTTCCCAGCTTTCGCAGCCACCACCATCGCCTTAGTGGTACGTTCCCATTACACACCAGACAGATCCTCTTTCCCACGGTAACGCTGACTCTGGGTGCAAGGATCCTCACCCGAGGACACGTTAACGAAGTCTCTTGGTAGGCAAAACCGAAATTGCTGGAGTATTCTGTAGAATTCGTTCCCAGCCAACCTGGCCATCTCCCCTGGTGGAAGTAGGTGGCGGTTTCCTCAACCTCTCGCTCCCCTGTCCCATCCGTTGCGATGGGGGCAGTGTCCCCGGAACACCCGAAGATGATGACGTCCTTGGTGCGGCCTCGGTAGGCCCACCCGCACCCGATCGCCACGAACACGATGAGAATCTTTTTCATCATATCCCAGGTTTCTGTAACCAATAAAATGATGTAGCCGGGCTCCCAATAGGTGCTGGCCTAATTAAATGGACGCGCGGGTTCCTGGACCCCGCTCCCAAACAAGCACACATACCGGGCAGACTTCAAAATTGTACTCTTAACATTCCTTAACACCGTAAACTTTATATTCCTTAAACTATCTTCATAATTACCTAACTTAACTTATGTACAGCGCCGCCCTCCGCGGGGCGGCCTACTGAATCCCTGTGAGGGCTGCAGCATGCCACATCCTGCGGTGGGGCTGCACTGGCCTTCGGCTTTGATCCCCCGCAGCCTGTCGCTGTTGAACGGGAACCATGCCTTCCTGGGGCTGCTCTAAACCGAGGTTGGGAAAAATGGGGAGAATCTGGCCAACACTTTCTGGGCTGGGGTGCTCGAGTCGACCTACGAGGGGCTGCTTTGGGTGGGGCTCCCGGGGCTGATGGACCGGGGGTTGGGACTGTCACCGTCACAACCTGTGGTTCCTCCACAGCTGCCGGCTCCAGCTCCCCTCCCTCAGGCTCCGCCCCCCTGGGGCCGGGATTTGTGGCTTCCGACTCCACCTCACCTGTCCCTACAGGTAGTGAGTCTCCGCCCCCATTCCCTACCTCCCCCAAGCTTGAGTCGAGGGCGGGATTGTCGTCCTCTGACTCTTCCTCCTCCGTGATTGGGTCTAAGGCGAGGTCGAGCTCTTCCTCGTCCGAATCCCAAATTAGAGGGGAGACCTCCCACTCCGATGGGGTGGCCCCTCCCTTCACACAGGCTACTGTTCCAGCCTGTGTGGTCTGTGACTCTGTTACAGGCTGAGGATCTTTGTTCTCAGACCTGGTCCCTTTTGTTGGCCCTTGTGCACCCGATTTAAACAGTTTACACTGGTTAATGTGAAACCATTTGGTACGTCGGGGCACCTTCACTGCATAAACCATGGGGCTGGCCTTGTCCACAATGCTGGAAGGCCCCATGTACAATGGTTCAAAACTCCCTACCCTGGCGTAGTTTCGGACCATGACCTGGTCTCCGACTACCCACTCTTGTTGCTTACGAGGTTCCAGTAACAGTCTATTTCCCTGGCGCTGTCTTCCCATGTTCCCAACCGCCTGCTCATAAATCTGTTTCAGGCGCTCCAAAAGGGTTTGGACAAATTTGTCTCGCTTCACCTCTCGGAGCTGGCCCTCAGTGAGCACCGGGGCTAGTACATGGGTGGGTGTTCGCATGATCCTTCCAGTCATTAATTCATGCGGGGAATACCCCGTACTTTTGGACTGGCTGGCTCGGATCACCATGAGGACTAAAGGCAGGGCCTCCGCCCATTCCTGGGGCGAGCCCATTGTCTCTTTCCTCAGCTTTTCCTTGAGGGTCCGATTCATGCGTTCAACAATCCCGGATGACTGGGGATTGTATGCTACGTGCCACTTCCCCTCAATGCCCAAGAGCATGAGGGCGTTCTGCATTACTTGACCGGTGAACTGACTCCCTTGGTCGGACTCTACAAAACGGGGGAGTCCCCACCGTGAGAACACTTCCCGAATCAAGATCTTAGCAGTGCCCAGTGCCGTAGCTGTTCTGCACGGGAAAGCTTCTACCCATTTGGTGAACACATCTACCAGGACAAGGCAGTACTTATATCCTCCCTGGGCGGCGGGCAGGGGCCCTATGTAGTCGACCTGAATCGACTGCCATGGTCCCTCTACCCTCCTGATGTGCCCCATGGGCACCTTCCTTTTGTGGGGGTCTGGGTTGTTTGCAGCGCACACAAGACAGCTTGTGCAGAATTCGCGGACATCGTCCCGAAGCCCCGGCCACCATCCCGCCTGCTCTTCCCGCTGCCAGGTGACCTCAGGCCCGGGGTGTCCCGCCCCTGGACCCTCGTGGGCCAGTTGCAGGAATTCCCTCCGGTGCTGCTGCGGCACAACCCACTGCTCCTCTCGGAACAGCATGCCTTCTTTGACTGAGAGGGCTGCCGTACAGTACGGACCCTCTACCTGCTTGCCTTCTGTGATGGCTTTTAGGACTGTTTTTAGGGCGGGATCCAGGGTTTGGACGGTCTTTAGGTCTGGGGGCGGTGTCACCTCTGTGTTCCCTGGAATTCCCTCCCTGCCTTGGATCGCTGCCACGGGTCCGGGTTCAGAGAATGCCGTTGCGGGCACCCTCCCTGGCTAGCGCATCCGCCTGCTGGTTGCCCTGGCTGCGGGGTTCTGTGGTGGAATGAGCCTTCACCTTATGGATGAACACCTCCCCTTCCTCTCCCACGGCTGCCAGGATCTTTTCCAGCAGGGGCTTAACTGTTAAAGGCCGCCCGTCCGCGGAAGTATATGCGCGTCGGGACCAGATGGCGAGGTACTCCGTACACGAATTGCATGTGAACATGCTGTCTGAGCAAATCGTGTATGGGGTTGGGAAAATCTCGGGGTGGGTAACCACGTACGCCACCGCGGACAGTTCAGCCTGCTGTGCGCTCATAGTGCTGGGGAGCTTAATTGCCAGGGCAATGTTTGCCGCAGGGTCATAAACTCCACACCCTGTGAGTCGTTCGCCAGCAGATACAGTGCTAGAACCGTCTACGTAGATTTCGCGGCCTGTGGGGTGTATCCCGGCCCGTAAACCTATGTTGACCTCCCATACCCCTTCTACGGAACACCGATGGGCTGTTCCGGGATATGCCATGTTGGCTGCGAGCCTAGGCGCGCAGAGGCCTTTAACTTTGAGATCCATCTGGGAAAGGAGGAGGGTCCAGCGCGCAATCCGAGCGCTGCTTACGGTCCCATCCTTAATCCTTCCATCCAGAAGCATCTTTGTGGGGGTGTGATGGGTGAGGAGCGTGATGGGAGAGGTTCCTGTGAAGATCACTGATCTATTCACAGCCCAATGCGTGGCCAGGAGATGCCGTTCGCAATTGGAGAAACTCCTCTCTACATCCGTGAGCACCCTGGAGGAATAAACTACCGGTCTCAGCTTGCCGTGCCGCTCCTGGAGCAACACGGCGCTCAGGCTGTCCCCACTAACGGCTACCTCCAGGAAGAACTCCTCTCCCCCATCTATGGCCCCTAGGGCTGGCGCGGTCTGCAGATCTCTTTTCAACTTCTCGAATGCTGCCTGGCACCCCTCATCCCAAGACCACTCGACTCCCTTGTGTAAGAGTCGAAGTAGCGGGGCTGCTGTGGCAGCATAGTCCTCGATGAAATCTCTGCAGTACCCGGTCAATCCCAAAAAGGACCTTACACCCGTTACTGTGTTGGGGATCGGCAGATCTTGTACTGATTCCCTTCTGGCCTTATCTATGGCTCTTTCCCCAGCGCGGATGGCCAGACCCAGGAATTTGACTTCCTGCTGGCCGATCTGTGCTTTCTTTGGGTTTACTTTGAAACCCTTCCTTTCTAACAGTTCCAATAATTCGGCTAATAGTGGGCCGTGCTCCTCCCTTGTGTCTGTGAACAGGAGTAAGTCGTCCACATACTGTACTATCTGGTTGGGCTGGCTAAACTCTTTTAAACTCCCCGCCATGCATTGATGGAAAATGCTGGGGCTGTTGTGAAAACCCTGTGGCAAGCAGTTCCAAGTGTACTGTTGCCCTTTGAAAGTAAAGGCAAACTTGTACTGATCCTCCCGCCGCAGCGGAATGGACCAGAAACCGTTCGAGATGTCCAGCACCGTGAACGTGGTCGCCGATGCTGGAATACTCCCTATTAGGTCTGCAACTGCTGCTACCATGGGCGCGCAGGCTGGGATGTTACTATTGAGGACTCTGTAGTCCACCGTGGCTCTCCACGAATTGTCCGGCTTCTTTACCGGCCATAAGGGGGAGTTCACGTGAGTGGCTATTGGTCTCAATACGCCCTGCTGCACCAATGAAGATATTGCGGTCTTCATGTCGGGTTCTGCCTCCTTGGGGAAATTATACTGCTTTTGGGGTCGGATCATGGGGTCCCCGTCTACGCTGACTTCAAACCCAGTGACTCTCCCACAGTCGTGCTTGTGGGTGGCAAACGTGGTCAGATTTTCCGACACACACGCCTGCAAGTCCGTTGGGACGTTCGCTACCATGAGCTCGAGATCGTAACCTCCTGACGGCTTCATGGTGCACAGGGCCCCCTTTTCTTCCCTCCCTGGGATTACGACTACCTCACCTAAACCGCTCTCGGCTCCCCAGAGACAGTGATTTCTCAGGTCCACGAGGATCCCGTGTTCCACCAAGAAATCAGCCCCGAGGATGCCTTTTCCACCCCCCTCACTCCACTTCAATAGGATACACATCCATGTGGTGTGGAGTGCTCCCAAATGAATGGAGAGTGGGATGGAGTACGCGCCAGCCTGTTCTCTGCCTGTGAAACCCGCTACTAAGTATGGAGCCTGGGCGGACAGAGGTGAGGCAAAAGGTTTAACTGTGTGGATCACGGTACATGAAGCTCCCGTATCCAACAGGTAACTACCCTTTTGTCTTTCCACCTCCATTTCCACCACAGGTCTTCTCCAGGCGTCATAGCGGAGCGGACACAAGTAGACGGGCTGCGCAGGCGTCAGTCATTTAGGTGTTTCGGTTGGGGTCTCGGGAGCGATAGGGCTGTTGGCGACCGCTACCTTCCCCTGCCAGGTCATCAGAGACCGCATAGTCTCCAAGACTGACTCGATCGCAGCGGGATCCACAACCGCACCACCCCCTGTTGTTGGTGCAGGGGCTACGGTTGGGTTCTGGACTGGTGCTGGGGCAGCGGTCTGGGCTTGGACTGGTGCTGGGGCAACGGTCTGGGCGTGGGCTTGGACTTGGGCTTGGGCTCGGGCTTGGGCTGTGGCGAACGCTCTCTCTCTCTTATCCTTCCATGGATTTCTACAGTCCTTGCGCCAATGACCCTCCTTCCCACACCCGCAACAACTGCTGTTGGCTTGGGGAGGGCGATTTCCCTCCTGATGCCATTCCTTTTTAGCCGAAGCTGCGGGCCTCACCTCATGTACCTTTCCTTTTAAAACAGGCGTTTTCCTACCCTTGTTGTTCCTGTAACTGATCGTGAGCTGATCAAGTACTAGTTCCTCCGTGGAGCGGGCATTAGTGGGGTCAAACCATGCTTTGGCCTGCTCCCTCACTATTGGCAAGCAACCTGCTACCAGGCACCGGAGCCAATGAGCCCTTTGTTCATCATTTAGCGCGTTCCGTTCCGGTCCTCCCGGGCAGCTGCGCCGATACACGGGCCACAACCTTCCGGCGAAAACCCGTGGGGGTTCTCCCTCTAGCTGCACTGTCTTTTCTAAACGGAGGAACGGAGTTCCGTCACCCCCTCCTATAATCTCCAGGATCTCGTCCCGTAGCAGCTCATAGTCCCTGTGCCCTCTCTTGCTCTCGTCAGGGAGACACTGGAGGAGCGAGCTGTCCAGGGAGAACAGCAGCATTTCAGACTGTTCAACCCCGTCGCAGTCATTAACTGCTGCGGTCTGCTCCACGTCCCTAAAATGGACGGAGGGGTCTCCTGACTCGGAGAGTTTTGGGATGTGACTGATCATTGCCCTCAGCTGTTGTGCGCTGTGGGGCATTATGATCTGATTCACAAGGGGTCCGTCCTCGCCATTGTCTTCATTCGGACCGAGCCTCCGGTGTCTAGTTGGACACATCGGCGCCGGCCCCGGCTCTACTATCTGGTGTTGCTCTACCTCCAGAATCTCTTCCTCTACCGTCTCCGTTTCCTTTCCCGGAGTCCAAGACTCATCATAAGCAGGAGGCGCAGAGGGTTCGGGGGTTGGTTCCTGAACTATCTCTTGTGGAATCGGTCTTTTGGATTCCTTGGCTAGCAATAGCTGGCTCGCTGGTGGGTTTATGAGACACACCAACCCGTTTGCCTTGGCTAGGGCCGTTCTCAGGTTCTCTTGCTCCCGGCGGCAAGCGCTGTGGTCGGTGCTCTCAGATCTATCCTCCATGGCCATCTTATATGCTGCCCTGGCTCCCAGAAGTTTTTCCTCTTGGGCCTCTATTTGCTTAGCTAGACGGATACACTTCTCTCTCATTCTACCTTCACAGGCCTTGGCTTCAATGACCTGACATTTTAAATACTCTATCCGGGTTTCGTGGCAGCGAGTTGTGGAGTGGCGTTCCTGATTCAGCGCGTTAAGCGATTCAATCAGTTTTTGACCTCCCGCAACCTTTTCCTCTACGTCTGTAAGCAACCCTTTGATCTGGGCTGTTTGTGCTGCAACGACTTGGTCCAAAAGCTGGACTTGCTTCTTGTAGCACATCAGCCAGACCGCCTTTTCTACAGATTTCTTATGCTCTTTACCCTCTGTCCACTTGATGGCTGCGTCTAGTGGGCACCTATCCCTTAATAGGTCAGATATCCATTGTTTTGTGAGGTTGACTTTTCCAAAAACATAATCCGCTATTCTTTCATCCATCACATTTCGTTTATTCAGACCTTGATCTAACACACTACTTTCCTGCTGCCAAGGTCCTGCCGCGGTCGCCATTTCTGTAGGGGGTTTCTCTTGCTCGTTCTGGTCTCCTGCCAGGTTTTGTGCAATAATTACCCTTGAGTGGTTCGACCCACTCCCCCTACGGTTCTAGACCTTGGACTTAGACTTAGATGCAGAGAACTGTAGTGCAGAGAAAGGACTCAATAGACCAGGTTGAATAGCATGAAATGGATGCTTTTATTTTTAAACAGTTTGAAGCATTACAAAATACATGTCATAGGCACAGATTAAAGTAACTACAATCATGCACAAATTTATGAACTTGACTCTATGGAAATGGGGAACACACGGCACATCGTAAAAGGGAAAACACATTACGATTACCCTTAACTCCCCCCCCTATACCTAAACTAAGTTTCGACCTGAGGAACTTGGGATCATGCTCACCACTCTCAAAATCGCGAAAAAGGGGTTCGCAGCCTTTTGGCACAGCTTTCCGTCGTCACGTTGATTTGGAAACTTCTGGCGCAGTCGATATTCTCTCTCTCTCTCTCGAGGCGGCGGGGTAGACACAGCCTCGATGAGCGCTCGTCTAGGTTGGATCAGCTTAAAGCTGTTGAAGAACTGCATGCAAATGGGAGAATCTGAAGGTCTCTGGCCGAATGGTATGTCGAGGACCTTTCTCGCTCCCGCCTGGCTCGGTGGCTTTCCAGAGGGTTTCTTCTCCTTCGGCCTGGGTCGTCGATGATCTCCCGACCACAGTACCCGGGCCACCCTCGTCGTCTTCCCGTCGTCACCGAGCCTTGTCTGGCTGAACACCGACCACGTTGTCTTTTCACCGAAATTGTCCGTCCGAAGCGTCTTCATCAATTCCGAAGCTACCGAGGTAGAAGAGGCGCGCTTGATCCTGGATCTGTGTAACCGTCACCGTCCGTCCTTCGTTCGTTCGATCGATAACTCCGTAACTTTTGATGGACTTTCAATCCATAGTTATACCCTTTTGGGACAGTCTTATCTCCCGCCAAATCATAGTCCTGTCTTTGTATTAATTTTGGCGGGCAGAAATCTCTGCAGGGGCGCTTTGTCTTGTAACGGGAGCCGGTGATAACTTAACTGGCCTTCCTGGCCGATAATGTCTTTTAATGTCTTTTACATTGTCACCGCGACTCGGTTCGCATATTGATCGGTCTGGAGATTTTCCTTGATGGCTGTTAAACGGTTTCTCCTTTGTACATTAAATGGGTATAAGTGTTTTTGCATTGTCCGCCCATATCTTGATGGGCCCCATCCTGTACTTAGAATCCATTGAATATGTATGCTGTTTCCCTGAGTTTCGGTTCCCCGATACTGGCTTTCGCGGGCTTACTGTCTTCAATCCACAAGCCTGTCTGGCTTGCAGTAACAGAAATCAAACGGTCCAGAAAACTGATCACGAGGCCCGGCGGCCATTTTGTATGCCCTTTTATCAAAGGTTTTTCTGTGCAAGCTTACTTTGGTCAATAAACTGTCTTATTTTATCCTGTTTTCTTGCGTGATTATTGCTGAAAATTTCGAATCTTACAGAAGCAAGATCATTTCCAGCAGGAAACATGAAGGAATGTAAAGGTAAACATTAAGATCCTTTTGTATTCTGTCCTTTTGAAGTCCTTTGCCTTGGTTGATGTCATGGAATGCTGTCAGATTATCGCAGAATAGCCCCACTGAGCATTAGAGTACAATCATGAAATGAAAGACAGTGGCATTTTTACAGTCATTCTCTGTGAGCTACATCAGTGCAGGTGAGGTACCAACACTACGGTTTAACAGTAATAATAAGCTTCCAGTACAAGTAATTGAAGTGATACATGTCAGAGTTACTGACTTTATGAGGCAATAAACAATTGCTGCGAAGTAAATAAATGCAGAGGCCGCACATTTAGTCACTTATCAGCAGCGGAGCGGTTTCTGCTGAGTAAACTTGACATACTTTAATTTTGGTTGTGGTGGAAGTTCGAACTGCAGGTTAAAACAGGCAAAAATGATCACAAAAATAAAAACAGAAAATGCTTCAAAAGCACAGCAAGTCCTTCAACATCTGTAAAGAGAAGGGATGGTTCACATTTCAGATACCCACCCAACATCTGAACGGTTCCAATGAAGGGGACAACACCCAAAACATTCCCCTGCCTTTTCTTTTTACAGATGCAGTCGGACCTCATGTTTACGCAAATTGGCTGCCATGTTTCCTACATTACAACAGTGACTACACTTTAAAAGTAATTTATTGGCTGTAAAGTGCTTTGGGACATCCTGAGGTCAGGAAAGGCGCTACAGAAATGCCAGTCTTTCTGCATACTTCCAGCATGTTCTGTTTTTATTTCAGATTTCTTTCTTGAAATTTATTTCTTTTCATCTTTACCAGTTTGTTCCTGCCATGTTAATACCTGACATTTTTCAGCGTGGTGTATTTATCTTGTATATCCATTATTCCTTTACAGTAATATTATAGGAAAGTCACTGTGAAGAAGGATTGATATTACTGCCATTTTAATGTAAGCAGTCCTTTCATCACCAGGAGATTCCAAGTTCTCACCAGGGAACTTGAACAATTTTTGTTCAATCAAGAATATTTTTTTCTTCTCATTAAAAAGGATAAATTAAATCGTAAAACATCTCTAGATGACAGAGAGATTGAGTAACATTAATCTACTACTCCATTAATAAAAAGCCCCTGGACCCAATCAAAAGTTGATGGAGAAGTGGACTGGTTAACATTTAGGTGGTGTGCTATGAGGTCTCTGTATTGGACCTGTACAAAGCTGAAAATCACAACCACGTGTTTATTGGCCATTACCATCTAGTCATTCCATTCTCCATTAATGTGGATTTTGGACATAAGGCTCTACATATGTGTTCACAGGTTAAGCAATCGTAATTGGTCTTTAACTACAACATTGGAAAGATTTGGCCTACTAATTGGTCCTCAATATGATTACAACCAGAAAAGCATTATAATCGTGATTACTGCTTAAATAAGGCAATCGTGCTGATTCCAAGAACACATTGAATCAATGTTCATAGGAATACCAGTATTGAAGATTTACACACTGTAAAATTCTCTCCCACTTAATACCATTGTGTAGAAATGCATCACTTGTATGCAGAAGTTAAAATACAAAAGATATCACTGGTATTGCTGCTGCAGGACCTCAGTTGCATGTTCAATGGGGGTACTTTGTTGTACCTTTGTTCTACTGATATATGAACAACAGGGTCAAGTGCCATAGTTTTAGGCTGTAGCATAAATCTCCGAACAACCAGCCTTGCAGTCTGTCATTCTTTTGGAATTCTGAACTAGAAATGATCAACTCAGATTGATGGAGTCATGTATTGATCCCAGAACCTCTACATTGACATATACAGGAAACTTTGTGATATCCGGCACCGACGGGACTGGTGTGTTGCCGATCTATCAAAACTGCTGGACATACAAAGTTAATGTTGAAGCATACGGAGGTTTTCACCTCCGTATCTGACAACAAACACTGTTGCTTAGCAACAGCTTCTAAAGAGTCAGCTGCAGCTGCAAGCGTCTCTAGCTGAAGCTGTTGCTATAGCTACAGACCTTGCAGTGCCTGACTGAGAAAAAAAAAGAACGAGAACTAAAAAAACTTATAGAAAACAGCTCCTGATTTTTGCCATTAGATCGAGTATTCCGGACATACAACCTCCGGATAAACCAAAGTTTCCTGTAAGTTGCTTTGTTGTGCATCACAGACCATCTGCACATTCATGGAATAGAAGGGTGACGAGACCATGGGATTGACTATGGGTATCCTAATCTCTATATGTGTGCACTCAATGATGCCCAAGACATTAGAGAAGCCAACAGTGCTGATGAATTGTTGCTGTCTGTGCAAATATTGCTGCAAACTTCTGTGGAGATTGACAAGCCTGATACCCCTCTGAAACAGTGCACCAGTTATGTCTTGCATATCAATGAGTATGGTCCTTCAGCTGGTGGCCGAGATGTCCTCTGCTGGTGATTGAAATTATCTTGTGATAAAAAAGGTTCAGGGCAGCTGTGACCTTCACAACCACAGACAGACCAGGTCTAGTCACAAAGGAGGCCCTCAAGTCTTCTGCTGCCATTTGACACAGCTCAGTAATTACAACCATGAAGAGCCTTAACTTTCTTTGGCACTGCTGTTCTGTGAGTGCCATGTTACATTATGGCCCTTCAGATAGACTCTTTCCTTCAGGTTTGATTTTCTCCTAAAAGCCCTGTGCATAAGAGTCCTATCTTTCCATTTGGATTACTCCTTATCTGACAGGTTGTTGACTGCCATGACAGGAGGAAGATCTGCATTGCTGAGTTTTATGAACAGCTTGTTCTCTTTGAACCTTCCCTATATGCAATAGGTCTGGAGTTACTTTGACTATGCAGAAGGTGCAATGTGGCTCACTTTAATTGTACCTATCCCCTATTTAATGAGCTTCATTGGTGTTTTGCCAACAGCTTCACGAGTCCTATTCCGAGGTGAGAAACAGTTGTCAAAAATTGATAACCTCAATCCCAGTGGGCAACTATGTTGAACCATGCAGCACCACTATTTCCGAGTGTTATGCTGTTGCCAAAATTTCTGACACCCAAAAACTCGCTTCCTACGAAATGAAATCAATAGCTGTTACATGACTGAATCTGACAGGATACACCTCTACTGCAAAATCGACTGAGGTTTTTTTTGGAGGGAGAGAAAGCGATGATTGGTCCACAATTATGAGATACACAAGATAGTTAGCTTAATGTATGTTATATATGTCATACATGATATACTGCATGAGCAAAACCAAATACTAGCAAATTCTTATTATTAGCAAGTTTGATTCATGTGTGTGTTTTCCAATTAACTTACGTGACACTAAATTTTTTTACATATCAGTGATCTAAGGTGGCTGAAATCTGCATCAGTAATCCCAAAAGGGTTATGCTCACCCACTGGCAGAGATTTTCCGGGGTGGTAGCGGGCACAGGTGCGATCGGTGGCGGGTCGGGTGGGAAAGTTGTTATTTTTGACAGTGGGTCGGGAACCCGCTGTCATCCCGCCCCACGTGCATTTCCCCCAGGCGCATCTGTTATCGCAGGGCCAACCCAGCCGGCAGCGGCGGGCGACCCAATTGAGATGATTAACAGCTAGTTGTCAGACCCTTAACAGGCTTTCTTATGATACTTTTTAAATTTACCTGCAACCACGCTACTCAGGAAGCACGTCTGTCAACCTGAGGCGGGAGTTCCGTGGCCATTGCTCCAGCTGATTACTTGACAGCATCAAATGTTCAGTGAAAGCTCCCACCTGACAGATGATCACTTTCCTCAGGCAGAAGCTGTTACTCAGTCCATTTCCAGCACACATTCTGCAGGCTGCAAGTGTTTCCAGCAAAGTCTCCATCCAGTCTCACCTCATTGGAAGAACTCTCTCACCATTGACAGAATGGGGTCGATTTTAACTCAGCCATGAGGCGGGCTTTGAGGCATGTGGGGGGTTAAATTCGCAAAAACTGGGGGTCGGGATCCCCCCCCACCTGGTTCCTGACCCCGAACCATTTTAACCCAGGCGTGTCTGATGGTCCCGAATCAGTCCCGCCTCCAATAGGCGGGACTGGTCTTTAAGGCCCTTAATCAGCAATAATTGGCCTTTATAATCCCATTTTAACAGGCCCTTGCATTTTTAACCCTTTTCCCATGTAAAACACGCCTGGTGGGGATCACGCCTGTGAAACCTGGCGTGCGCACTACTAGCTTGCTGACTATCAGCTGCAGGTCAACCATTAAAGAGGAGATTTGATCAGTCAACATTTGCAGGTGGCAGGACTTTGTTGTCTCAGGTCTGGGGCAACTTTTACAATGCTTAACCACACCTGTGGAAGTTTGGAGCCTGACACACATCTCCAGTGTGACCTCCTGGGAAACCCCGCTCGCCACCTTCACTCAGCGCTTCCTCAATGGAGGCATATACCAGAAGCATGGGAGCCATCTTCTGGGCATTAGATGAGCTCGAACACAAGCCGTGGCACCAGCAGAACCAGGAGCAACAGCAGCAGCAACAGGAGCGCCAGGCTGCTGCTCACCCACCTGAAGCTGCACAGGCCAGAAGGGGCTAGTGCTTGGAAGTGGCTTGAGAGCACCTTGCTGCACATCAGGGGGCCATGGGGACCCGTATCTGCACTGGCAGTCCTACTCAGAAGGACTTCCATGAAGGTCTGGTTTCTCTGTTCAATAGATGCCCATCGCTCCTCAAGAGGTGTCATTCTATTATGAATACTCACCATGTTTTCCATACCCTGGCTACTTATCTCCTCCATGGAGGTTGCCATCCTTTCCATGGTGATGCATTCATGCGCCAATGACTCCACAAAGGCTCTGCTCATGTTCGCTATGGACTTCTCCGTTCGCTCCACACTCACATCGACCCTGGAGACAAAACCTGCCAGAGACTCCAGCATCTGTTCCTGGAGTTCCAGCCCCACTGATCTTATGGATGGACCCAGAGGCAGAGGGTCGACATGCAGCTGAGCCGAGCTGGCAGAGTCCTGCGCCCTCCGACAAGCACTCTCCACTGCTGTCCCTGTCTCCACAATCTGCTGATGCTCACTTGTGAGCTGTGATACACCAGGTGACAACACTACTCTATGTCCCGAAGGTCCCACCGAGGTGTGAGTGTCTGCGCTGGTGCTGGGTGCGCTGAATTCTGCTGACGCTGCGCCCTCAGAGGTTGCAGATTCCTCTGAGGAGTCTGGAAGCTCAGGCTCTTCCTCCTGGACAGTGGGGACAGTGGCTCTCGATGGTCTTGTGGGGGAGTAAAGGAAAGAGTTAGAGATGTGAGGTCAAGGTTACATGCACATTGCATATTGCAGATGATCATAGGTCCATCTGTTAGAGCTTCAGAATCATTATCAGCGACTCATGCAATGTCAATGAGAGAGATGGAAAACTATTCTGTCACCAGCTTGCTGTGATGTACCCGTCTGTCCGTCCCCCACTTGCGCCTCATCCTCCAGTCCTACAATCTCCAGGACCGCCTCCTCCCAGGGGGTGAGGTGGGCTACTGATGGTGGCCCTCCTCCTGTCCTCGCTCATTCTCTTTTATTGTGAGCTCTCTTTTCCTGCAATGAGGAAGACAAGTGGAGTTTGAGTGAGAATGAAGGAGTGAGTGTAGAGAATCCACAGCATAGATGCTTAGAAGGAGACAAAGATGGAGTGAGGTGGCAAGACCAAGGGCCCTCCCTGTGTGTTGTCAGTTGTTTTCATAGCATCAGAGTGATAGGGAGTGTGAGGGTTGCATAGTCGAATAGTTAGGTGAATGTGAGCATAGAGAGAGAGGGAATGGGTAAGGGTGCATGGATGTTACTGTCAAGTGGGATGTGGAGGAAAAGATTGCTAAAGCGGAGTGCTGGTGAGGAGAGGCAATGGAGATCAGATTGAGAGTGATGGGAACTTCATACTCACTTTTCCAGTGTGCTGAAGATCATGAAATCTCTTCCTGCACTGTATCCAGGTTCTGCGGGTAGCCGATAAGGAGTTGGCCTCCTCTGCCACTTGCAGCCACGCAGCCGTTGTCTGCTGGGGAGGCATCTTCCTCCCTGATAGAGGGAAGTGCACCTCCTTGTGAGCTCTTGCTCCCTCCACTACAGCCTGCAGGGCAACGTCGTCAAAACAGGGTGCAGACCTCGGTCTTTCTCTTGCCATTCTGCTTCCAGCTCAGTGTATCAGCAAATGCCAAAAGGTTGGCAGCCTGCAAAAGAAGCAAGGCTTGCTGCAGACCCTAAATGCAGCAGCAATAATGACGTCATATTATGCGACTTTCTGACTGGAAATACTCATTTGCCAAGGGTTCCCACACGTTGGAATTCAATTGGCCAATCGAGTTAAAATTGCATCAATCTCACACACCCATTTAGATTCGTGTGGGAAACACCAAATTCGGGGAACCCGACAATTCCCCGCACCTGAGTTAAAATCGACCCCAATGCTTCTGTCATCTGTACTTCACCTGCTATTTATTCCATCAACATGGATGCCATTTATACAGTCTCAACTTGGTCCTCAGAATCGGACCACAATCAGCCCCAACACCAGCAGCACCAGGCACACCAGCAGCACCAACAACAACACCAACCTTCTCCGCAATCACTTGATACTGCACAGGACAGAAGGCATCAGCACCCAAGCACCTTGCTCCCTCCACTAAAGCCTGCAGGGCAACGTCGTCAAAACAGGGTGCAGACCTCGGTCTTTCTCTTGCCGTTCTGCAAGGGATAGCCTCACCATGGCTAGATTTAGTTAACTTTATGCTGTACACCCATATGGCTGCCACATGATGCGCCAGGTTGGCACCACCCCACACCAACGCCATAAACCATCCCTACAATGACCAAGCCATTCCTTTCACACTCATCACCATTGTTGTGTACGATAGCAAAATACTGCAGATGCTGGAAATCCGAAATAACAACAGAAAATGCTGGAAAAACTCAGCAGGCCAGGGCAACATCCGTGGAGAGAGAAATAGAGTCAACGTTTCGGGTCGAAACTCTTCTACAGAACTGAGAGAAAAGGCAGGAAATGAAACAAAAGGCAGTTTGGGGGCTGGGAAATGGGGGAGGGGATGAAAGAAGAGACATTAAGAGATATTCAAGGTGAGAGGAGATGGTAATAGGACAGGTAAAGAAACAAACAATGGCTCTAGATGAAGTGTGAAATGCGCTGGCAGAGCGAGAGACAGCTGCCATGTGAGAGAGAGAGGAAAAGGAAGTCACAAACCAAAAGTGTGGATAAAAAATATAAAAATATAATACTATTGTGTAAAAAGGTTCTCCCTCATGTCGCCTCTGGTTCTTTTGTCAATCACCTCGAATCTTCAGCCATTGGAAATAGTTTCTCTTTATTTATTCTATCTAAACCTGTCATGATTTTAAACATCTTTCATCATTTTAGCCTTATATATTTTGAGAAGACTCATACGATATTTTATCAAGTAGTAGATTGTCTTAGTTGGTAGCTTTCTTTTGCTGAGTCAGAAGGTTGTGGCTTCAAGTCTCACTCAAAAATTTGAGCAGTACTGAGGAGGTGCTGTGCTTCAGATGAGATGATGGCCCAGAAATTCAGGTCCCAACGCGTGAGTGCGCACGGGGTACTCACGCGTGGACCCGATGGAAGTGCCGGTTTCTTGCATGCGCGGGAAACCGGCACTTCCGTTCCTCTGAACGAAGGGGTTCAGAGGTCGAACGCATGCGCGCGGGAGTCTGCGCGTGCGCTTTGAACTTACGTTTCTTTTACAGGTTTTTCCGTGAGGGTAAGTCTTTAGATTTTAGAAATATAAAAACCAGGCGTAAGGCCGGCATTTTAAAAGGTAAGTGGTCAATTAATTAAAATTAAAACATTTTTTCCACAGGTTTATTATTTTTAAATACTTTAAAGCAAGGTAAGTTTATTTTTAGCCCTGTTTTTTTATAAAATTATTTTTTTCAAAAATTTAAATTATTGTTTAAAATAGTTATTTAATGTAATTTATACTTTATTTAAAAAGTGTGAGTTTTAAAAAATTTATTTGAAGGTTTACTGTTATTTTGGGGCCCGTATATTCATAAGTTTAGACAGGTCTTCCTGTCAATCTTATGAATGGGCTTTTCCCTCCTCTGATTGGCTGCCCATGGCTCACTTGATCCCAGGGGATGCATCGCACTAACTACGCCCCGGAACACACAAGCATAGCGCGCCGGGAGTTGGTGCAGGCCCCGGAGCGGAATTCCACGGGAGCCCAGAGCTCAACTGCTGGCGCGCAAGGTAAGTGCAGGTCGGGGGCTTGCACCCGCGGGAAGCCCCCGACCCGAATTTCTGGGCCGTTAAGCTAATGGCCAATCTTTCCGTTTATGGGAATGCTAGACCTACCATGACAGTATGTAAGAAGGAGAGAAGTGTTCTGGCCAACACTACACCCTCGGAAAACACCACCAAGTGGTCATTCATCTTGTTGCTGTTGTATGGCATTGCTGTGTGAACCGATGCAACATCAATAATTGCACAATATCATTCATTATATGTGAAACATGAGAGACATGGTAAGAAGCTATATAAATGCAAGTCCTTTCTTGTACAGCAAGCCATCTAAAGCAGTCCAGAAAAATGGACTAACGTTCACTTTCCAATTTAATGCGGTGCTCGATAAGCATCCCACCTTCCTCTCTTAGTGTTTGTTCTAGGATTGATTTACAAGTAGAGACCGTTGGAATTCACAATTTAAGGATTAGATATTGGTTACTACATAGATAAATTCATAGGGGTACATTTTAGCTTTCACTGCCAGGCGGAGCGCTGACAGTAGTGGTTCAGTCACCTGTCCGATTTTCTTTCCATTGAAGTTAATGGGAAGAAAAAGTGGGTGAGGGATATAATGAGCAGTCAATCTGCTCCCACCAGTTTTCCACCCGGTGGTGAAAGTTAAAATCAACCCCATAGTCTGCACTGATGAAATGATTTTGTTTGTTGACAGTCTTCTTACAATAATATCGCTTCTGGATCTGATAAGCTATAAAACTTAGGGCAACAAATTAGGACTCGTGCCACATTCATTTACAAACTTGTTTGAGGGATATGGTGATTACCTTCCAGCTACTCGGCCTGAGCTCATTTTCAATATCTGATAGTTGTATATGCGCATGATCCTAATGCTACTGGGATTTTGGCTCTAGAAAGTTTAAAATACAGTTCTTGACTCTTGTTCCCCCTTTCCATTCACTTTGCACATGTAAAAATACGAATTGCTTACATAGCAAGTATTTACCAGCACCTTCAAAGTTTCTTAGAATTATTTTGTATTACATTTCACCCCATTTTTACAATTAAAAAAAATGATTATCCCATTTAAAGATATTTTCTCCCGTTCCCCTGTGTTTCCTCTCTGACTGGCTATGTCGTTTAGAAGGTAAATTGGCTGAAATGCTTGGCATACCTCAGCAACTCTTCCTATCAGAAATATATTTGTGGCAGGCAATTAGGAACATAAATTTTCCTCTGATTATAGATATGCTTATAAAGAGCTCTTTTATGATTTCATCAAAAATGGAAACACCAAAGAAGTCTTTCCAGCAAGATTCCTTGATCATAGGATAAGTGTGGTATTCTCCAGTCAGAATACATCTCCAATTAAGGTATGTGGTAGTGGCAATGTTTAACCCGTGAATCTTCCTCTTCCTTTGTTTAGAGTTTGAGGATTTTATGGAAAGCTGAAGCAGTGTAAGAACATAAGAACATAAGAAATAGGAGCAGAAATAGGCCACTTGGCCCCTCGAGCCTGCTCCGCCATTCAATAAGATCATGGCTGATCTTGGGCTCAAAGCCACTTCCCTGCCGGCTCCCCATAACCCTTCACGCCCTTATCTTGCAAAAAACTGTCTATCTCCACCTTAAATGTATTTAATGACCCAGCCTCCACGGCTCTCTGGGGCAGAGAATTCCACAGATTTACGACCCCCTGAGAGAATAAATTCCTCCTCATCTCAGTTCTAAAAGGGCGACCCTTTGTGTGTTGAATATTTCAACGTCACTGCAACTTGTTAATGCAAGTAACTCTGGGAGCAGAATAAAAGTTACAAAGGTTGACAATGATACATGGCAGTGGATCCAGGCGACCCTTAATTGCTGAAGAGAAAATCAGACCTAAACTTGTTGCAGTCAATATTTTGAATTGGGTACATTGACCCCTGTTAAATTACGAATGAGAAATTATTGACTTGGTCCATGAACCAAAGAAACGGTGCAACTTGTGTTCAGTTCATATCAAGGGGGTTCGAGTATAGGAATAGGGATACCTTACTACAGCTGTACAAGGTGCTGGTGAGACCGCATCTGGAGTATTGTGTACAGTTTTGGTCGCCCCATCTGCGGAAGGATGTTCTTGCCATGGAAAGAGTGCAACGGCGATTCACCAGGCTGATACCTGGAATGGCGGGAATGACCTACGAAGAGAGATTAAATAGTTTGGGCTTGTACTCACTGGAGTTTAGAAGATTGAGAGGGGATCTCATCGAAACATATAAAATTATGGCAGGCCTGGACAGGCTGAATTCAGAGAGAATGTTTCCAATGGCCGGGGAGCACAGAACCAGGGGCCACAGTCTAAAAATAGCGGGCAAATCATTTAAAACAGAGATGAGGAAGAATTTCTTCACTCAAAGAGTGGTGAGCCTGTGGAATTCCCTGCCACAGAGGGCTAATTCAATAAATATTTTCAAGAGAGAATTGGATATATTTCTGAAGGCTAAGGGGATTAAGGGTTACGGAGAAAAGGCGGGGACGGGGTACTGAACTGGTAAGATCAGCTATGATCTCAGACGAAGATCAGCCATGATCTCATTGAATGGCGGAGCAGGCTCGAAGGGCCGAATGGCCTACTCCTGTTCCTATCTCTATGTTTCTATGTTTCCTTGAAACTTAAGCGTTACTGTTCATGAATTAATATATTAATAAGTTGGATCCTGAATCAGCAATTATAACCGATCTGGAATGCACTGCCTGAAAGGGTGGTGAAAGCAGATTCAACAGTAACTATCAAATGGATATTAGACATATGCTTGAAAAAGAAAAGAAAATTGCAGGGCTATGGGAAAGAGTTGGGGAGTGGAACTAATTGGATAGCTCTTTCAAACAGACAACACCGGCAAGATGGGCCGAATGGCCTCCTTCAGCACTGTATGATTCTATGATATTCCATTGCAAAGGAAATATAGAGCTGACTGCTTGCCATTGTCCTGATAACTAAGCGACATGATCTTATACAGGCCAATAAGGATTATGCATCTGAAACCTTTTGATGATATTAATAAAATTAAATAAATGATATATACATTTGGGAATGGTTACAAATTGGGAGCTTTTGGCAGTGACAACCTTTGATAGTTGTGTCACATGTCATGCATCACATTCCAAAACTAACTTGCTTCATCGCCTTTAATGATAATATTGGAGAAATAACCAGCCCTTACTTAAAGCAATCTTACCAGTAGGCTGTTCAGCAAACAGATATTTCAGTGGTCAAGTCAACAACAGTAACAACCTGCATTTATATAGCACCTTTAACATAGTAAAACATCCTAAGGTGCTTGACGGGAGTGCAATCAGACAAAAATTGACAGCGAGCTAAAGAAGGAGACATTAGGATAGGCGACCAAAGGCTTGGTCAAAGAGGTAGGGTTTAAGCAGCGTCTTAAAGGAGGAGACAGAGGTGGAGAGACGAAGAGGTTTGGGAAGGGAATTCCAGAACTTAGGCCCTAGATGGCTGAAGGCACAGCCGCTAATGGAATTAGGGGAGGGTGCACGATTGGTTGAGTACCAGAAGGTTTAGAGTTTGAATCCTAGCATCCTATTGAGGTGAATAAAATAATACCATAATTTAGAACGTGGGGAAAAAGCAGAAGGCTGCATGGTGCCTGCCACACTATTGCAGTATTGCCCAAGTGCTTGACAATAAAACAGGAATCACGCTGCACTCACTTCATGTCTAATGGACATCAGTACTATATAGAATCTTTCTCTCCTCCTGCCCCTTGTTATATGCAAGGGTTTTTGTTCATAGCCTTGCTGGGTGTGAAAATCTAATTTTATGATTATCCCTGGTATTTTACCATAGACATGAATAATTAATATTTCTTGCAACTTTTTAAACAGTTCAAATTTCTCTGATGGGGCAATTTGCAACATCTTGAAATTCTCATTGTTCAATGAGGCTCATGTTGGATATTCTGTAAATTCTTTATTCTGAATTGGAGATAAAATACAAGGCTTATTCAATATAAATTGTAGTTATTTCCTTTATAATGCTAAAAGTATTTCTTTTTTTGTAAATACCATTCTTAATATAATCTCATTTTATTCATTCAGTCATGTAAAATCAGGAATTTTGTACCAACTCCCTCTAGGATCTCAAGCTCTGAGAATTTTTTCCACAAGTGAACTTGATCTGTTAACTCACAAGCAACACAGAGTCGCGAGTTGAAATAGCAAGCCTTTCATCAAGCGCGGAGTTCTATTTCCCACACCGTTTCCCATTGAGTATTCTGCTTATGCAAGATTTATGTAAAATTTACATTATTTTCTAATTTACCCTTAATGAGGAACATTACAAGATAGCACTTTAATTCTTCCTCATCATCTTGTCAGCTGGCTTCTCCCCTGTTGTCTAGAAGTGAGCAGTGGCCAACTTGATAAATTCCTTGGTTGGGATGGATAATTTTCATAAGGCCTTCTTCACATAAAATAGAAGAAAAAACATTTCTAGATCAATGGAGCTTATCTTGGCCCCATTGTTGCTGCTAACGGGAATTTAGTAGTAGAGTATGGAGCTTATCACTTCAATTCTGTAGTTTCTTAGTTCTGACTTTGAAGGAAGCTTTACTTTTCTCTTCTCTGTGCTAGCGGATGTCCCGATGGCAAGAGTGTTGTATCAAGAGCCATCTATTATACTACAATAAGAGGATTGATTACATCTTGATAAACCTTCCCTAATTGGCATATAGTCAACTACTTATAAAAAGATGTCTACTGCTAAGGTGGCACTGTGTTTAAAATGGCCGGGCACTTTAAAGCCACAAAATGTACACCTAGTGAAAATTACACTAAATGGGCCCAATCTGGAGGTGAATTAGAAATTAACTCCTGTTGCTCAGGGAGTTTTGACTCCAGATTGGCATCTGGTTGTAAACCCCAGGCTCGTCCCTTTACCAAGGTCAGCAGAAATCAACAAGAAATGCCTCGCTTTCATCTACTTTTTGACAGGATTAGTCAATTCAGGTTTGTTGCTGTTTATTAGTGTGATATTTGAGTCAGTTAGGTTTAAGTGAGATTATACACTTTGCTTTGTGACACTTTGAGATGTGTCTAATTTTCAGTTCCACAGCACACTGGAGAAACACGTTCTAAATAGGGCTCGGTTATGGTCCAAAACATCTGCCATTACAAGTATTGCCACATTTCTACTTTTGATTTTTCCTCCACGGTCTCTTCCTTTTCATTTATGCTGTGTGGTCACTGTGTAAGGTGAGGCACACAAGAGATTCTAGACAGCTGAATATCTGGTGCCATGAAATTGGCATTGGGGAACTTTATAGAGGAGATTTTTCTGGGCCTTCACCAGATCACCAAAGGGCAGAAAATGTTGGAAAATCAGGTGGGCTCCTTTACAGGCATGCACTCTCACCTGCCTGATTTTCTGATATTCACCTTGCCCAGGCAATCCAGTATGCCTGGGAGCAGAACCCTGCAAAATCCCTCCTCATCAATTCAGCATAGTGGATAAACTGACAGAGGAGATGGTCTTTAGTTTGATCCCCATATTGTCTTATTCAACTTATAGAATCATAGAATCATAGAAAGTTACAGCACGGAAGGAGGCCATTTCGGCCCATCGTGTCCGCACCGGCCAAGAAAGAGCTATCCAGCCTAATCCCACTTCCCAGCTCTTGGTCCGTAGCCCAGCATCCCAAGTGCACATCCAAGTACTTTTTAAATGCGGTTAGGGTTCCTGCCTCTACCACCCTTTCAGGCAGTGAGTTCCAGACCCCAACAACCCTCTGGGTGAAGAAATTTCCCCTCAAATTCCCTTTAAACCTTCCACCAATTACTTTAAATCTGTGCCCCCTGGTTTATGGAGCACAACTTGAACCAGTTCTACATATGGGATGAGTAAACATTCAGGCTGTTTAAAGCTGGACGGACACTTGGCCATGGGTCTTCAAGCTATAGTACAGGAATGCTAGGAAGTCCTTAGGTAGGACAAAGGCTCTCCAGTCAGTGTCATGCCTCCAGTTAACTCGAATCCATGCAGCCATGAAGGCAGTAAGCCCTTTTGTGAAACGGTAGAAGCAAAAGTGTCCTGGAAGATACAGCAAGAAGTAAGAGCACTGTGCCATCTAATTCACAGCCATATACTGATTCCCCTCATTAATCTTGCTCTTCCCTACTCTGCCCAGAGCTCACAAGAGCTTCAGATACAACCAACTGAGGACATCCTAAGAAGAAGCACACAAGCCTTCACTGGTTAGAAACAGCAAATGGGGTAAATTACACACAACGATACTTATAACCAACACAATTGCAGTACATGTTATTGTGCACTCTTTTTATTACACTGTAGGTAAGTTTTAATACCACTGTGTGTGTTACTCTAACACTTCGTCAGATATCCTATAATTTTCATGGAACATACCAATTTACTTTGGGTCTTAAAAGCATTGGATTACATTATCATAAACTATTTTTATGAGATGTACAACATCTGTTAAATACCCACTTATGTTGTGGGTAATCTTGGACTGTTTCAAATACGACACCAATGCAAATTAAACTCTAGGCAGCTGTATTTATAATTTACTTGGCACAACAAAGGAATGTTGTATGTTTACATGGAGGATAAGAGAGAATGAGAACCAGTACTGAAGGCAACGCTGCTGCAAACAGAAACATTTAACAATCTGGAGGTTTTTTTTGTCGTGATTCCAAAATAATGATGTTTTACCTGTATTACAGAAAAGGGACTGGATGCAGACATGACAAAATATAACTTCTTCTTTCATATTAATCAAAAATAAATAAATCAGCAAAAATAAAAAAGTAACTTCCTCTGAATCATCAGGTTGTGGATTCAAGCCCCACTCCAGAGACTTGAGCACATAATCTAGGTTGGCATTCCCAGTGCAGTACTGAGAGAGTGCTGCACTGTCAGAGGTGCCGTCTTTTGGATGAGACATTAAACCGAGGCCACGTCTGCTCTCTCAGATGGACATAAAAGATTCCATGGCACTATTTCGAAGAAAAGCAGGGGAGTTCTCTCCAGTACCCTGGCCAACATTTATCCCTCAACCATCACTAAAAACAGATGACCTCATTGCTGTTTGTGGAACCTCGCTGTGTTAGGCTGCCACGGTTCCTACATTACAACAGTGATGACACTTCAAAAAGTATTTCATTGGCTGTAAAGCACCATGGGATTTGTGTAGTGCAGAGGAACAAAGGGACCTTGGAGTGCATGTCCACAGATCCCTGAAGGTAGCAGGCCAGGTAGAGAAGGTGGTTAAGAAGGCATACGGGATGCTTGCCTTTATTAGCCATGGCATAGAATACAAGAGCAGGGGGGGTTATGCTTCAACTGTATAAAACACTAGTTAGGCCTCAGCTAGAATACTACGTGCAGTTCTGGTCACCACATTACAGGAAAGATGTGATTGCACCAGAGAGGGTACAGAGGAGATTTACAAGGATGTTGCCGGGAGTAGAGAATCTTAGCTATGAGGAAAGACTGGATAGGCTGGGTCTGTTTTCCTTGGAACAGAGGAGGCTGAGGGGAGACCTTATTGAGGTGTATAAAATTATGAGGGGCATAGATAAAGTGGATAGAAAGGACCTATTTCCCTTAGCATAGGGGTCAAAAACCAGGGGGCACAGATTTAAAGTAATTGGGGGAAGGTTTAGAGAGAATTTGAGGAGAAATTTCTTCACCCAGAGGGTTGTGGGGGTCTGGAACTCACTGCCTGAAAGGGTGGTAGAGACAGAAACCCTAACCACATTTAAAAAGTACTTGGATGTGCACTTGGGATGCTGTAACCTGCAGGGCTACGGACCAAGAGCTGGGAAGTGGGATTAGGCTGGATAGCTCTTTGTTGGCCGGCGCGGACATGATGGGCCAAAATGGCCTCCTTCCGTGCTGTAATTTTCTATGATTCTATGATTTCCTGAGGTCATGAAAATTGCTATATAAATGAATGTTCTTTCTTTCTTCTTTGATCTCATTACTGTTTTCAGTGACAGCATTATGTTGAAAAGTATTGGAAGTGGAACTTTGCCAACTATTGTCACTGGAAAATACTCCCCAGGGTCAACATCTGCACGAAATAGCACATCAGCCACAAGAGGCCTCAACAATTCCATCAGGGGACCTTTAAAATGCTCTTTAGCAATGACAAACATGATCAGTGAAGATTAGAGTTGCTGTTGCTCATTGTGGCCCTTAGTTATTATCAGATTGACCATTCAGCCAAACTGCTCTGCTAACTGTGCTTAATCAACTTGCATTATGTGATGGAAAGCATTCATATCACCGAGCATCTGGTGGAAGCCAGATTGCACAGTGCCATAAGGCCTTTGTACATTCCCTGTCTCCTCCATGAAATGGGTGTTGAGGGGACAAGTCCAGAACACTGTGGCCAATGAATCCCTCCCGTTTTCCAGCTGGTGAGCTAAATTAACTTACTCTTTTCAGAGAAAACCTGGTGGAGAATCTTTTAAATGTGGTGACACCCTCCAGCAATTTGGTTTTCCTGGCCCTGATTTGGTCCTTGCATGGTCCATTCACTGGGCCAGTGGTGCGCTCTCACTCTTTTCCATCCTCGTAGAATTTGTTCTATTTGAGAAGGAGGAAAGACAACCCTACTGTTAAAGGTGGAGCTATGGAATGGGAAGTGGACAATTCAAAATGCTAGTGGAGAAGATTCATTATGACTTTAAGACATTGGGCTTTATATTATTTAAGTTTTTAAAAAATTGAGAACACAGCATAAATCACAAACTAATTTTTCTTGACAGAACTTTCTGGCATGCGGGTAACAGTGAACATTGCATGTGTAATTATGTTTATTGTATGTGCTATCAGCATGCATTTCATATTAGCCAATGTGTTTGTTTCTTAAATAATTGACAGAGCAGCTTTTTTAAAAATCTTAACAGAATCAGAGGAGTTGTTACAACTGGTGCCTCCCTTGTTGAAGGGATGGAATTTTTTGCAATCATTTTCTTAGGCAAAGTAAAAAAAATTTGGAGTGGTGGATGTACACGACAGTACCGATATAGTGACAGTACCAGCATAGCATCAGTATTGATATAGCGACAGTACCGATATAGCGTCAGTACCGATATAATGACAGTACCGTTATAACGACAGTACCGATATAACGAAAGTACCGATATAGCGACAGTACCGATAAATCGACAGTACCGATATAACGAAAGTACTGATATAACGAAAGTATTGATATAGCGACAGTGTTGATATAACGACAGTATTGATATAGCGACAGTACCGATATAACGACAGTATTGATATAGCGACAGTATTGATATAACGACAGTACTGATAGAGTGACAGTGTTGATACAGCGATACTACCGATACAGCGTCAGTACCGAAATAACAATAGTACCGATATAGCGACAGTTCTGATATATAGCAACAATACCAATATAACGACTGTGCTGATATAACGCCAGTACCAATATTATGATTGTTCCGATTTAGCGACAGTGCTGATATAACGACAGAACTGATGTAGCGACAGTACTGATATAGCGACAGTACTGATATAATGACAGTACCGATATAACGATAGAACCGATGTAGCGACCGTATTGATATAACGACAGTAGCGATATAGCAACAGTTCCAATATAATGATAGATCCGATATAGCGACAGAACCGATATAACGACAATACCGATATAAAAACAGAACCGATGTAGCGACAGTGTTGACATAGTGTTAGTACCAATATAACAACAGTACTGATATAGCGACAGAACCGATGTTGCGACAGTGTTGATATTGCAACAGTACCGATATAGCGACAGTACTGATATATGCGACTGTACAGATATAATGAAAGTACCGAGAGAACGACAGTACCGACATAGCAACAGTACCGATATAACGATAGCACCGATATAGCGACAGTATTGATATAGCGACAGTAATGATATAACGACAGAACCGATATAACGACAGTACCGATGCAGTGACTGTGCCGATATAGCGACAGTACTCATTATTGACAGTATTGAAATAGCAACAGTAATGATATAATGACAGAACCGATATAACGACAGTACCGATATAAGGACAGTATTGATGTAGCGACAGTACTGATATAAGGACAGTACCGATATAACAACAGTACTCATTAACGACAGTATTGAAATAGCGACAGTATTGATATAATGACAGTACCGTAATAATGATAATATCGACATTGTGACAGAACTGATATAACGACAGTACTGAAATAACGACAGTGTTGATATAGCGACAGCATTGATATAGCGTCAGTACTGATATAGCGACAGTACCGATATTATGTAAGTACTGATATAGCGACAGTATTGATATAGCGACAGTGTTGATATAGCGACAGTATTGATATAATAACAGAACCGATATAACTAAAGTACCGCTTTAGCGTCAGTACTGATATAGCGACAGTACCGATATAACGAAAGTACCGATATAACGACAGTGTTGATATAGCGACACTACTGATACAGCGTGAGTACCGAAATAACAATAGTACCAATATAGCAACAGCACTGATATATAGCAACAATACCGATATAACGACAGTACTGATATAACGACAGTACTGATATAACGCCAGTACCAATATAATGATAGTACCGATTTAGCAACAGTGCTGATATAACGACAGAACTGATGTAGCGACAGTACTGATATAACGAGAGTACTGATACAATGACAGTACGGATATAACGACAATACTGATATAACGACAGTACTGATATAATGACAGTACCGATATAACGACAGTACTGATATAACAACAGTACTGATATAACCACAGTACTGATATAACGATAGCACCGATATAACGACAGTACCAATATAATGATAACAACGATGTAATGACAGTACTGATATAATGACAGTACCGATATAACGACAGTACTGATATTACAACAGTACTTGTATAACGACAGTACTGATATAAATACAGTACCGATATAATGACAGTACTGATATAACGACAGTACTGATATAACGATAGCACCAATATAATGACAGTACTGATATAACGACAGTACAGATATAACGATAACACCGATATAACGACAGTACCGATATAACGATAACACCGATATAACAACAGTACCAATATAACGATAACACCGATATAACAACAGTACCGATATAATGACAGTACCAATATAACAATAACACCGACATAACGACAGTACCGATATAACGATAACACCGATATAACGACAGTACTGATATACCGATAGCACCGATATAACGATAGTACCGATTTAACGATAAAACCGATATAACGACAGTACCGATATAACAATAACATCAATATAATGACAGTATCGATATAAAGATAGCACCGATATAGCGACAGTACTGATATAATGACAGTACTGATATAACGATAGCACCGATATAACAACAGTACCGATATAACGCCAGTATTGATATAGTATTAGTACCAATATAACAACAGTATTGATATAGCAACAGTTCCAATATAATGATAGTTCCGCTTTAGCAACAGAACCGATATGACAGTATTGATATAATGAAAGTACCGATATAATGACAGTACTGATATAACGATAGCACCGATATAAAGACAGTACCGATGTAACGACAGTACTGATATAGCGACAGTGCTGATATAACGGCAGTACTGATATAACGGCAGTACTGATATAATGACAGTACCAATATAATGATAGTTCCGATATAGTGACAGTGCTGATATAACGACAGAACTAATGTAGCGACAGTATTGATATAGCAACAGTTCCAATATAATGATAGTTCCGATACAATGACAGAACCGATATAACAACAGGACCGATGTAGCTACAGTATAGATATAGCGTTAGTACCAATATAACGACCGTACTGATATAACGACAGTACCAATACAACAAAAGTACTGATATAACGACAGTATTGATATAGCGACAGTACCGATATAATGACAGTATTGATATAGCGACAGTATTGATATAACGACAGTATTGATATAGCGACAGTACCGATATGGCGACAGTATTGATATAGTGACAGTATTGATATAATAACAGTACCGATATAACAAAAGTACCGATATAGCGTCAGTACTGATATAGCGACAGTACCGATATAACGAAAGTACTGATATAGCGACAGTATTGATATAACGACAGTACTGATATAATGACAGTGTTGATATAGCGACACTACCGATACAGCGTCAGTACCGAAATAACAATAGTACCGATATAGCGACAGCACTAATATATAGCAACAATACTGATATAACCACAGTACTGATTTAACAACAGTACTGATATAACGCCAGTACCAATAAAACAATAGCACCGATATAACGACAGTACCAATATAACAACAGTACCGATATAACGACAGTACCGATATAACGACAGTATTGATATAACGAAAGTACCGATATAATGACAGTACTGATATAATGATAGCACTGATATAACGATAGCACTGATATAACGACAGTACTGATATAACGACAGTACTGATATAACGGCAGTACTGATATACCGACAGTACCAATATAATGATAGTTCCGATATAGCAACAGTACTGATATAATGACAGAACTAACGTAGCGACAGTATTGATAGAGCAACAGTTCCAATATAATGATAGGTCCAATACAACGACAGAACCAATATAACAACAGGACCGATGTAGCTACAGTATTGATATAGCGTTAGTACCAATATAACGACAGTACTGATATAATGACAGTACCAATACATCAAAAGTACTGATTTAACGACAGTATTGATATAGCGACAGTACCGATATGGCGACAGTATTGATTTAGCGACAGTATTGATATAATCACAGTACCGATATAACAAAAGTACTGATATAGCGTCAGTACTGATATAGCGACAGTACCGATACAACGAAAGTACTGATATAGCAACACTATTGATATAATGACAGTACTGATATAACGACAATGTTGATATAGCGACACTACCGATACAGCGTCAGTACCGAAATAACAATAGTACTGATATAGCGACAGCACTGATATATAGCAACAATACTGATATAACGACAGTACTGATACAACGACAGTAGTGATATAGTGACAGTACAGATATAACGACAGTACTGATATAACGACAGTACTGATATAATGACAGTACCGATATAACGACAGTACCGATATACCGACAGTACTGATATAACGATAGCACCGATATAATGACAGTACTGATAAAACGACAGTACCGATATAATGATAACACCGATATAACGACAGTACCGATATAACGATAACACCGATATAACGACAGTACCGATATAACGACAGTACGGATATAACGATAACACCGATATAACGACAGTACCGATATAACGAAAACACCGATATAACGACAGTACCGATATAAAGATAACACCGATATAATGACAGTACCGATATAACGATAGCACCGATATAACGATAGCACCGATATAATGACAGTACTGATATAACGATAGCACCGATATAACGACAGTACTGATATAACGACAGTACTGATATAATGACAGTATCGATAAAACAATAGCACCGATATAACGACAGTACCGATATAACGACAGTACCGATATAACGACAGCACCGATATAACAACAGTACCGATATAACGCCAGTATTGATATAGTGTTAGTACCAATATAGCAACCGTATTGATATAGCAACAGGTGCAATATAATGATAGCGGCAGGGGGAGGGGCACACCCCAATCTTCATCGAAAGGGCTGAGGTGGAGAGGGTCAGCAGCTTCAAATTCCTGGGTGTATTCATTACGGAGGACTTAACGTGGTCCCATCACATCGACGTTGTAACCAAGAAGGCATGCCAATGCCTGTTCTTCCTCAGGAGTCTGAAGAAATTTGGAATGGCCCCCCAGATTCTCACCAACTTCTACCGGTGCACCATCTAGAGTATCCTGTCCGGCTGCATCACTACCTGGTATGGCAACTGCACCGCCACAGACCGCAAGGCTCTACAGATGGTAGTGAAAGCTGCACAACACACTATAGGAATTAAACTACCTGCTGTGCAGGATATCTGCCCCAAGAGGTGCCGGGGGGGGGAAGGCCCTGAGAATCATTAAAGACGCGAGTCACCCCAGCCACAACCTCTTCACCCTGCTCCCCTCCAGTAAGAGATACCGAAGCATACGATCTCGTACCAACAGGTTTCGAAACAACTTCTACCCCCAGGCCATAAGACTCACGAACGATTAATTTATTATTATTATTACTGTTGTTTAATTTATTATTACTGTCTTTCTATTAGTATTTCTATTAGTATATTTATCATTGTTATGCCATATTTATTCCAATGTTGGGAGGACTCGTAAAAATCAACATTTCATTGTGCAGTACACACGTCTGCTGCATATATGACAAATAAAAATTGAATTGAATTGAATTCCAATATAACAACAGAACCGATATAACGACAGTATTGATATAAAGAAAGTACCGATATAATGACAGTACTGATATAACGATAGCACCGATATAACGACAGTACTGATAGAACGACAGTACTGATATAACGACAGTACTGATATAACGACAGTACCAATATAATGATAGTTCCGATATAGCGACAGTGCTGATATAACAACAGGACCGATAGAGCTATAGTATTGAGATAGCGTTAGTACCAATATAACGACAGTACTGATATAATGCCAGAACCGATGTAGCGACAGTACCGATATAACGATAGCACCGATATAGCGAAAGTATTGATATAGCGATAGTATTGATATAGCGACAGAACCGATATAACGACAGTACCGATGCAGCAACAGTGCCGATATAGCGACAGTACTCATTAACGGCAGTATTGAAATAGCAACATTAATGATATAATGACAGAACCGATATAGTGACAATATCGATAGAGCAACATTACCGATATAACGACAGTACCGATCTAAGGACAGTACCGATATAACGATAGCACCGGTATAGCATCAGTGTTGATATAGCAACAGTAATAATATAGCAACCGTACCAATATAATGACTGTGTTGATATAGCGACAGTACTGATACAACAACAGTACCGATATAGCGACAGTACTGATATAACAACAATACTCATTAACGACAGTATTGAAATAGCGACAGTATTGATATAATGACAGTACTGTAATAATGATAATATCGATATTGCGACAGAACCGATATAATGGCAGTACTGATATAACGACAGTGTTAATATAACGACAGTACTGATTTGCGACAGTACTGAAATAACAACAGTGTTGATATAGCAACAGTATTGAAATAGCGACACAATCGATATAACGGCCGTACTGATACAACGACAGTGTTGACATAATGACAGTACTGATGTAGCGACAGTACTGATATAACGACAGTAACAATATAACGACAGTACCGATATAACGACAGTACTGATATAACGACAGTACTGATATAATGACAGTACTGATATAACAACAGTACTCATTAACGACAGTATTGAAATAGCGACAGTATTGATATAATGACAGTACTGTAATAATGTTAGTATCGATATTGCGACAGAACCGATATAACGACAGTACTGATATAACGACAGTGTTAATATAATGACAGTACTGATTTGCGACAGTACTGAAATAACGACAGTGTTGATATAGCGACAGTATTGAAATAGCAACAGAAGCGATATAACGACCGTACTGATACAACGACAGTGTTGATATAATGACAGTACTGATGTAGCGGCAGTACTGATATAACAACAGTAATGATATAACGACAGTAACGATATAACGACAGTACTGATATAACGACAGCACCGATATAGCAAATGTACCGATGTAATGATAGCACTGTTATAACGACTGTACCAATTTAACAACAGTACTTATATAATGACAGTACTGATATAATGACAGTACTAATATAACAACAGTGTTGATATAGCGACAGTACCGATATAGCGACAGTACCGATATAACGACCATACTGATTTGCGACAGTACCAATATAGGAACCGTGTAGATATAGGGACTGTACCGATAAAGCGACAGTACCAATATAACAGCAGTACCGATATAACGACAGTACCGATATAATGACAGTGCCGATATAGCGAATGTACTAATATAATGACAGTACTCATACAGCGACAGTATTGATATAACGACAGTATTGATATAGCGACAGTACCGATATAACGACAGTATTGATATAGCGACAGTATATTGATATAATGACACTACTGATATAACTAAAGTACCGATATAGCGTCAGTACTGATATAACGACAGTACCGATATAACGAAAGTACTGATATAGCGACAGTATTGATATAATAACAGTACTGCTTTAACGACAGTGTTGATATAGCGACACTATCGATACAGCGTCAGTACCGAAATAACAATAGTACCGATATAGCGACAGCACTGCAATATAGCAACAATACCGATATAACGACAGTGCTGATATAATGACAGTACTGATATAACGCCAGTACCAATATAATGATAGTTCCGATATAGCGACAGTGCTGATATAACGATAGAACTGATATAACGACAGTACTGATATAATGACAGTAACGATATAATGACAGAACTGATATAACGATTAGCACTGATATAACAACAGTACTGATATAATGACAGTACCGATACAACAACAGTACTAATATAACGACAGCACCAATATAACGATAGCACTGATATAACGACAGTACCTATTTAATGATAGCACCGATAGAATGACAGTACCGATATAACGATAGCACCGATATAACGACAGTACCGATATAATGATAGCACCGATATAACGATAGTACCGATGTAACGATAGCACCGATATAACGATAGTACCGATAAAACGACAGTACTGATATAACAACAGTACCGATATAACGACAGTATTGATAGAACGAAAGTACCGATATAATGACAGTACTGATATAATGATAGCACTGATATAACGACAGTACCGATATAACGACAGTACTGATATAACGACAGTACTGATATAACGGCAGTACTGATACATCGACATTACCAATATAATGATAGTTCCGATATAGCGACAGTGCTGATATAACGACCGAACTAATGTAGCGACAGTATTGATATAGCAACAGTACCGATATAGTGACAGTATCGATAGAGCAACATTACCGATATAACGACAGTACCGATATAGCGTCAGTACCGATAAAACGGCAGTACCGATATAACGACAGTACCGATATAACGATAGCACCGATATAACTGCAGTACCGATATAACGACAGTACCGATATAACGATAGCACCGATATAACTGCAGTACCGATATAACGACAGTACCGATATAACGACAGTACCGATATAATGACAGTACCGATATACAGACAGTACTAATATAACGATAGCACTGATATAACGACAGTACTGATATAATGACAGTACTAATATAACGACAGTACCGATATAACGACAGTTCCGATATAGCGACAGTACCGATATAGCGACAGTACCGATATAGCGACAGTACCGATATAACGATAGCACCGATATAAGGACGGTACTGATATAATGACAGTACCGATATAACGACAGTATTGATATAGCGACAGTATAGATATAACGACACTATTGATATAGCGACAGTACCGATATAGCGACAGTATTGATATAGTGACAGTATTGATATAATAACAGTAACGATATAACAAAAGTACCGATATAGCGTCAGTACTGATATAGCGACAGTACCGATATTATGTAAGTACTGATATAGCGACAGTATTGATATAGCGACAGTGTTGATATAGCGACAGTATTGATATAATAACAGAAGCGATATAACAAAAGAACCGCTTTAGCGTCAGTGCTGATATAGCGACAGTACCGATATAACGAAAGTACCGATATAACGACAGTGTTGATATAGCGACACTACCGATACAGCGTGAGTACCGAAATAACAATAGTACCAATATAGCAACAGCACTGATATATAGCAACAATACCGATATAACGACAGTACTGATATAACGACAGTACTGATATAACGCCAGTGCCAATATAATGATAGTACCGATTTAGCAACAGTGCTGATATAACGACAGAACTGATGTAGCGACAGTACTGATATAACGAGAGTACTGATACAATGACAGTACGGATATAACGACAATACTGATATAACGACAGTACTGATATAATGACAGTACCGATATAACGACAGTACTGATATAACAACAGTACTGATATAACGACAGTACTGATATAACGATAGCACCGATATAATGACAGTACCAATATAATGATAACACCGATGTAATGACAGTACTGATATAATGACAGTACCGATATAACGACAGTACTGATATTACAACAGTACTTGTATAACGACAGTACTGATATAAATACAGTACCGATATAACGACAGTACTGATATAACGACAGTACTGATATAACGATAGCACCGATATAATGACAGTACTGATATAACGACAGTACAGATATAACGATAACACCGATATAACGACAGTACCGATATAACGATAACACCGATATAACAACAGTACCGATATAATGACAGTACCAATATAACAATAACACCGATATAACGACAGTACCGATATAACGATAACACCGATATAACGACAGTACCGATATAACAACAGTACTGATATAACGACAGTACCGATATAACGACAGTACTGATATAATGACAGTACCGATATAACGACAGTACTGATATAATGACAGTACCGATATAACGACAGTACCAATTTAACGATAGCACTGATATAACGACAGTATTGATATAACGACAGTACCGATATAATGACAGGACTGATATATCGACAGTACTGATATAACAATAGCACCGAAATAACGATAGCACTGATATAACGACAGAATCGATATAACGACAGTATCGATATAATGACAGTACTGATATAATGACAGTACCGATATAACGATAACACTGATATAACGACAGTACCGATATAACGATAACACCGATATAATGACAGTACTGATATAACGGTTGCACCGATATAACGACAGTACCGATATAACGATAACACAGATATAATGACAGTACCGATATAATGATAACATCAATATAATGACAGTACTGATATAAAGATAGCACCGATATAACGATAGCACCGATATAACGACAGTACTGATAAAACGACAGTACTGATATAACGACAGTATCGATATAACGATAGCACCGATATAATGACAGTACCGATATAACGACAGTACTGATATAACGACAGTACCGATATAACGACAGTATTGATATAGTATTAGTTGCAATATAGCAACAGTATTGATATAGCAACAGTTCCAATATAATGATAGTTCCGATAAAGCAACAGAACTGATATAACGACAGTATTGATATAACGAAAGTACCGATATAATGACAGTACTGATATAACGATAGCACTGATATAACGACAATACCGATATAACGACAGTACTGATATAACGACAGTACTGATATAACGGCAGTACTGATATAATGACAGTACCAATATAATGATAGTTCCGATATAGCGACAGTGCTGACATGACGACAGAACTAATGTAGCGATGGTATTGATATAGCAACAGTTCCAATATAATGATAGTTCCGATACAACGACAGAACCGATGTAACAACAGGACCGATGTAGCTACAGTATTGATATAGCATTAGTACCAATATAACGACAGAACCGATGTAGCGACAGTACCGATATAACAATAGCACCGATATAGCGAAAGTATTGATATAGCGATAGCATTGATATAGCGACAGTACCGATATAATGACAGTGCCGATATAGCGACAGTACTCATTAATGGCAGTATTGAAATAGCAACATTAATGATATAATGACAGAACCGATATAACGACAGTACCGATCTAAGGACAGTACCGATATAACGATAGCACCGATATAGCATCAGTGTTGATAGAGCAACAGTAATAATATAGCAACCGTACCAATATAATGACAGTGTTGATATAGCGACAGTACTGATACAACAACAGTACCGATATAGCGACAGTACTGATATAACAACAGTACTCATTAACGACAGTATTGAAATAGCGACAGTATTGATATAATGACAGTACTGTAATAATGATAGTATCGATATTGCGACAGAACCGATATAATGACAGTACTGATATAACAACAGTGTTAATATAATGACAGTACTGATTTGCGACAGTACTGAAATAACGACAATGTTGATATAGCGACAGTATTGAAATAGCGACAGAACCGATATAACGGCCGTACTGATACAACGACATTGTTGACATAATGACAGGACTGATGTAGCGACAGTACTGATATAACGATAGCACCGATATAGCGAAAGTATTGATATAGCGATAGTATTGATATAGCGACAGACCCGATTTAAAGACAGTACCGATGCAGCAACTGGGCTGATATAGCGATAGTACTCATTAACGGCAGTATTGAATTAGCAACATTAATGATATAATGACAGAACCGATATAACGATAGTACCGATATTGCGACAAAACCGATATAATGACAGTGCTGATGTAATGATAGTACTGATATACCAAAAGTACCGATAAAACAACAGTACCGATATAAGGACAGTATTGATGTAGCGACAGTACTGATATAATGATAGTTCTGATATAAGGATAGTATCGATATAATGGCTGTACTGATATAACAAAAGTACCGATATAGTGACAGTATCGATAGAGCGACAGTACCGATATAACGACAGTACTGATATAAGGACAGTACCGATATAACGATAGCACCGATATAGCAACAGTGTTGATATAGCAACAGTAATAATATAGCAACTGTACCAATATAATGACAGTGTTGATATAGCGACAGTACAGATACAGCAACAGTACCGATATAGTGACAGTACTGATATAATGACAGTACTCATTAACAACAGTATTGAAATAGCGACAGTATTGATATAATGACAGTACTGTAATAATGATAGTATCGATATTGCGACAGAACCGATATAACGACAGTACTGATATAACGACAGTGTTAATATAATGACAGTACTGATTTGTGACAGTACTGAAATAACGACAGTGTTGATATAGCGACAGTATTGAAATAGCGACAGAACCGATATAATGACCGTACTGATACAACGACAGTGTTGATATAACGACAGTACTGATGTAATGATAGCACTGATATAACGACAGTATCGATATAACGACAGTACTGATATAATGACAGTACCGACATACAGACAGTACCGATATAACGACAGTACTGATATAACGACAGCAGCGATATAGCAACTGGACCGATGTAATGATAGCACCGATATAACGACAGTATCGATATAACGACAGTACCGATATAACGACAGTACTGATATAATGACAGTACCGATATAACGACAGTACCGATACAACGACAGTACCGATATAACTACAGTACCGATATAATGACAGTACCGATATACAGACAGTACTGATATAACGATAGCACCGATATAACGACAGTACTGATATAATGACAGTACTGATATAGCAACAGTATTGATATAGCGACAGTACCGATATAGCGACAGTTTTGATATAGCGACAGTATTGATATAATGACAGTACCGATATAACGAAAGTACCGATATAGCGTCAGTACTGATATAACGACAGTGTTGAGATAGCAACACTATCGTATACAGCGTCAGTACCGAAATAACAATAGTACCGATATAGCGACAGTATTGATATAGCGACAGTATATTGATATAATGACACTACTGATATAACTAAAGTACCGATATAGCGTCAGTACTGATATAACGACAGTACCGATATAACGAAAGTACTGATATAGCGACAGTATTGATATAATAACAGTACTGCTTTAACGACAGTGTTGATATAGCGACACTATCGATACAGCGTCAGTACCGAAATAACAATAGTACCGATATAGCGACAGCACTGCAATATAGCAACAATACCGATATAACGACAGTGCTGATATAATGACAGTACTGATATAACGCCAGTACCAATATAATGATAGTTCCGATATAGCGACAGTGCTGATATAACGATAGAACTGATATAACAACAGTACTGATATAATGACAGTACCGATACAACAACAGTACTAATATAACGACAGCACCAATATAACGATAGCACTGATATAACGACAGTACCTATTTAATGATAGCACCGATAGAATGACAGTACCGATATAACGATAGCACCGATATAACGACAGTACCGATATAATGATAGCACCGATATAACGATAGTACCGATGTAACGATAGCACCGATATAACGATAGTACCGATAAAACGACAGTACTGATATAACAACAGTACCGATATAACGACAGTATTGATAGAACGAAAGTACCGATATAATGACAGTACTGATATAATGATAGCACTGATATAACGACAGTACCGATATAACGACAGTACTGATATAACGACAGTACTGATATAACGGCAGTACTGATACATCGACATTACCAATATAATGATAGTTCCGATATAGCGACAGTGCTGATATAACGACCGAACTAATGTAGCGACAGTATTGATATAGCAACAGTACCGATATAGTGACAGTATCGATAGAGCAACATTACCGATATAACGACAGTACCGATATAGCGTCAGTACCGATAAAACGGCAGTACCGATATAACGACAGTACCGATATAACGATAGCACCGATATAACTGCAGTACCGATATAACGACAGTACCGATATAACGATAGCACCGATATAACTGCAGTACCGATATAACGACAGTACCGATATAACGACAGTACCGATATAATGACAGTACCGATATACAGACAGTACTAATATAACGATAGCACTGATATAACGACAGTACTGATATAATGACAGTACTAATATAACGACAGTACCGATATAACGACAGTTCCGATATAGCGACAGTACCGATATAGCGACAGTACCGATATAGCGACAGTACCGATATAACGATAGCACCGATATAAGGACGGTACTGATATAATGACAGTACCGATATAACGACAGTATTGATATAGTGACAGTATAGATATAACGACACTATTGATATAGCGACAGTACCGATATAGCGACAGTATTGATATAGTGACAGTATTGATATAATAACAGTAACGATATAACAAAAGTACCGATATAGCGTCAGTACTGATATAGCGACAGTACCGATATTATGTAAGTACTGATATAGCGACAGTATTGATATAGCGACAGTGTTGATATAGCGACAGTATTGATATAATAACAGAAGCGATATAACAAAAGAACCGCTTTAGCGTCAGTGCTGATATAGCGACAGTACCGATATAATGAAAGTACCGATATAACGACAGTGTTGATATAGCGACACTACCGATACAGCGTGAGTACCGAAATAACAATAGTACCAATATAGCAACAGCACTGATATATAGCAACAATACCGATATAACGACAGTACTGATATAACGACAGTACTGATATAACGCCAGTGCCAATATAATGATAGTACCGATTTAGCAACAGTGCTGATATAACGACAGAACTGATGTAGCGACAGTACTGATATAACGAGAGTACTGATACAATGACAGTACGGATATAACGACAATACTGATATAACGACAGTACTGATATAATGACAGTACCGATATAACGACAGTACTGATATAACAACAGTACTGATATAACGACAGTACTGATATAACGATAGCACCGATATAACGACAGTACCAATATAATGATAACACCGATGTAATGACAGTACTGATATAATGACAGTACCGATATAACGACAGTACTGATATTACAACAGTACTTGTATAACGACAGTACTGATATAAATACAGTACCGATATAACGACAGTACTGATATAACGACAGTACTGATATAACGATAGCACCGATATAATGACAGTACTGATATAACGACAGTACAGATATAACGATAACACCGATATAACGACAGTACCGATATAACGATAACACCGATATAACAACAGTACCGATATAATGACAGTACCAATATAACAATAACACCGATATAACGACAGTACCGATATAACGATAACACCGATATAACGACAGTACCGATATAACAACAGTACTGATATAACGACAGTACCGATATAACGACAGTACTGATATAATGACAGTACCGATATAACGACAGTACCGATATAACGACAGTACCGATATATCGACAGTACTGATATAACAATAGCACCGAAATAACGATAGCACTGATATAACGACAGAATCGATATAACGACAGTATCGATATAATGACAGTACTGATATAATGACAGTACCGATATAACGATAACACTGATATAACGACAGTACCGATATAACGATAACACCGATATAATGACAGTACTGATATAACGGTAGCACCGATATAACGACTGTACCGATATAACGATAACACAGATATAATGACAGTACCGATATAATGATAACATCAATATAATGACAGTACTGATATAAAGATAGCACCGATATAACGATAGCACCGATATAACGACAGTACTGATAAAACGACAGTACTGATATAACGACAGTATCGATATAACGATAGCACCGATATAATGACAGTACCGATATAACGACAGTACTGATATAACGACAGTACCGATATAACGACAGTATTGATATAGTATTAGTTGCAATATAGCAACAGTATTGATATAGCAACAGTTCCAATATAATGATAGTTCCGATAAAGCAACAGAACTGATATAACGACAGTATTGATATAACGAAAGTACCGATATAATGACAGTACTGATATAACGATAGCACTGATATAACGACAATACCGATATAACGACAGTACTGATATAACGACAGTACTGATATAACGGCAGTACTGATATAATGACAGTACCAATATAATGATAGTTCCGATATAGCGACAGTGCTGACATGACAACAGAACTAATGTAGCGATGGTATTGATATAGCAACAGTTCCAATATAATGATAGTTCCGGTACAACGACAGAACCGATGTAACAACAGGACCGATGTAGCTACAGTATTGATATAGCATTAGTACCAATATAACGACAGAACCGATGTAGCGACAGTACCGATATAACAATAGCACCGATATAGCGAAAGTATTGATATAGCGATAGCATTGATATAGCGACAGTACCGATATAATGACAGTGCCGATATAGCGACAGTACGCATTAATGGCAGTATTGAAATAGCAACATTAATGATATAATGACAGAACCGATATAACGACAGTACCGATCTAAGGACAGTACCGATATAACGGTAGCACCGATATAGCATCAGTGTTGATAGAGCAACAGTAATAATATAGCAACCGTACCAATATAATGACAGTGTTGATATAGCGACAGTACTGATACAACAACAGTACCGATATAGCGACAGTACTGATATAACAACAGTACTCATTAACGACAGTATTGAAATAGCGACAGTATTGATATAATGACAGTACTGTAATAATGATAGTATCGATATTGCAACAGAACCGATATAATGACAGTACTGATATAACAACAGTGTTAATATAATGACAGTACTGATTTGCGACAGTACTGAAATAACGACAATGTTGATATAGCGACAGTATTGAAATAGCGACAGAACCGATATAACGGCCGTACTGATACAACGACATTGTTGACATAATGACAGGACTGATGTAGCGACAGTACTGATATAACGATAGCACCGATATAGCGAAAGTATTGATATAGCGATAGTATTGATATAGCGACAGACCCGATTTAAAGACAGTACCGATGCAGCAACTGGGCTGATATAGCGATAGTACTCATTAACGGCAGTATTGAATTAGCAACATTAATGATATAATGACAGAACCGATATAACGATAGTACCGATATTGCGACAAAACCGATATAATGACAGTGCTGATGTAATGATAGTACTGATATATCAAAAGTACCGATAAAACAACAGTACCGATATAAGGACAGTATTGATGTAGCGACAGTACTGATATAATGATAGTTCTGATATAAGGATAGTATCGATATAATGGCTGTACTGATATAACAAAAGTACCGATATAGTGACAGTATCGATAGAGCGACAGTACCGATATAACGACAGTACCGATATAAGGACAGTACCGATATAACGATAGCACCGATATAGCAACAGTGTTGATATAGCAACAGTAATAATATAGCAACTGTACCAATATAATGACAGTGTTGATATAGCGACAGTACAGATACAGCAACAGTACCGATATAGTGACAGTACTGATATAATGACAGTACTCATTAACAACAGTATTGAAATAGCGACAGTATTGATATAATGACAGTACTGTAATAATGATAGTATCGATATTGCGACAGAACCGATATAACGACAGTACTGATATAACGACAGTGTTAATATAATGACAGTACTGATTTGTGACAGTACTGAAATAACGACAGTGTTGATATAGCGACAGTATTGAAATAGCGACAGAACCGATATAATGACCGTACTGATACAACGACAGTGTTGATATAACGACAGTACTGATGTAATGATAGCACCGATATAACGACAGTACCGATATACGATAGCACCGATATAACGACAGTACTGATATAATAAGAGTACCGATATAACGACAGTACTGATATAATGACAGTGCCGATATAACGACGGTACCAATTTAATGATAGCACTGATATAACAACAGTATTGATATAACGACAGTACCGATATAACGACAATACCGATATAACGAATGTAATGATATAACAATAGCACCGATATAACGATAGCAGCGATATAACGACAGTACTGATATAACAACAGTACCGATATCAAATCAAATCAAATCAACTTTTATTGTCATTGTTAGTGCACAAGTGCAGTACAACGAAATGTAGGCTTGCGGCTCCCGAGAGTGTAATGACAGTATTGATATAATGACAGTACCGATATAACGACAGTATTGATATAGTGTTAGTACCAATATAGCAACACTATAGATATTGCAACAGTTGCAATATAATGATTGTTCCGATATAGCAACAGAACCGATATAACAACAGTATTGATATAACGAAAGTACAGATATAACGACAGTACTGATATAACGACAGAACTGATATAACGACAGTACTGATATAACGACAGCACCGATATAATGACAGCACCGATATAATGACAGTACTGATATAATGACAGTACCGATATAACGACAGCACTGATATAACGAAAGTACCGATATAACGACAGTACCGATATAACGATAACACTGATATAACGACAGTGCCGATATAACGATAGCACCGATATAACGACAGTACCGATATAACGATAACACCGCTATAACGACAGTACTGATATAACGATAACACCAATATAATGACAGTACTGATGTAATGATAGCACCGATATAACGATAGCACCGATATAACGACAGTACTGATATAACGACAGTACTGATATAACGATAGCACCGATATAACGACAGTACCGATATAACGACAGTACCGATAAAAAAATAGCACCGATATAACGACAGTGCCGATATAACGATAGCACCGATATAACGATAGTACCGATATAACGACAGTACTGATATAACAACAGTACCGATATAACGACAGTATTGATATAACGAAAGTACCGATATAATGACAGTACTGATATAATGATAGCACTGATATAACGACAGTACCGATATAACGACAGTACTGATATAACGACAGTACTGATATAACGGCAGTACTGATACACCGACATTACCAATATAATGATAGTTCCGATATAGCGACAGTGCTGATATAACGACAGAACTAATGTAGCGACAGTATTGATATAGCAACAGTACCGATATAGTGACAGTATCGATAGAGCAACATTACCGATATAACGACAGTACCAATATAGCGTCAGTACTGATATAACGACAGTACCGATATAACGACTGTACTGATATAACGAAAGTACCGATATAACGACAGTACTGATATAACGACAGTACTGATGTAACGACAGTACTGATATAACGACTGTACTGATATAAAGACAGTACCAATATAATGAGAGCATTGATATAACGCCAGTACTGATATAACGACAGTACTGATATAGCGTCAGTACTGATATAACGACAGTACCGATATAACGTAAGTACTGATATAGCGACAGTATTGATATAATAACAGTACTTATATAACGAAGTGTTGATATAGCAACACTATCGATACAGCGTCAGTACCCAAATAACAATAGTTCGGATATAACGACAGCACTGCAATAGAGCAACAATACCGATATAACGACATTACTGATATAACGACAGTACTGATATAACGCCAGTACCAATATAATGATAGTTCCGATATAGCGACAGTGCTGATATAATGATAGCACTGATATAACAACAGTACTGATATAATGACAGTAATGATATAATGACAGTACTGATATAACGATAGCACTGATATAGCAGCAGTGTTGATATAGCAACAGTAATAATATAGCAACCGTACCAATATAATGACAGTGTTGATATAGCAACAGTACTGATACAGCAACAGTACCGATATAGCGATAGCACCGATATAACGATAGCACCGATATAAGGACAGTACCGATATAACGATAGCACCGATATAGCAACCGTGTTGATATAGCAACAGTAATAATATAGCAACCATACCAATATAGCGACAGTGTTGATATAGCGACAGTACTGATATAACAACAGTACTCATTAACAACAGTATTGAAATAGCGACAGTATTGATATAATGACAGTACTGTAATAATGTTAGTATCGATATTGCGACAGAACTGATATAACGACAGTGTTAATATAATGACAGTACTGATTTGCAACAGTACTGAAATAACGACAGTGCTGATATAGTGACAGTATTGAAATAGCGACAGAACCGATATAACGACCGTACTGATACAACGACAGTGTTGATATAACGACAGTACTGATGTAGCGACAGTACAGATATAACGACAGTAATGATATAATGACAGTACTGATATAATGACAGTGTTAATATAATGACAGTAATGATAGTATCGATATTGCCAGAACCGATATAATGACAGTACTGATATAATGACAGTGTTAATATAATGACAGTAATGATTTGCGACAGTACTGAAATAACGACAGTGTTGATATAGCGACAGTATTGAAATAGCGACAGAACCGATATAACAACCATACTGATACAATGACAGTGTTGATATAACGACAGTACTGATGTAGTGACAGTACTGATATAACGACAGCAATGATATAACGACAGTAACGATATAATGACAGTACTGATATAACGACAGCACCAATAATAGCAACTGTACTGATGTAATGATAGCACTGTTATAACGACTGTCCCAATTTAACAACACTACTGATATAATGACAGTGCCGATATAATGATAGTACTAATATAACAACAGTACTGATATAGCGACAGTACCGATATAACGACCGTACTGATTTGCGACAGTACCAATATAGCAACCGTGTTGATATAGGGACAGTACCGATAAAGCGACAGTACCAATATAACAGCAGTACCGATATAATGACAGTGCTGATATAGCGAATGTACTAATATAACGACAGTACTGATATAGCAACAGTATTGATATAATGACATATTGATATAGCAACAGTACCGATATAACGACAGTATTGATATAGCGACAGTATTGATATATTGACAGTACCGATATAACGAAAGTACCGATATAGCGTCAGTACTGATATAACGACAGTGCCAATATAACGAAAGTACTGATATAGCGACAGTATTGATATAATAACAGTACTGATATAACGACAGTGTTGATATAGTGACACTATCGATACAGTGTCAGTACCGAAATAACAATAGTACCGATATAGCGACAGCACTGCAATATAGCAACAATACCGATATAACGACATTACTGATATAACGACAGTACTGATATAACGCCAGTACCAATATAATGATAGTTCCGATATAGCGACAGTGCTGATATAACGATAGCATTGATATAATGAAAGTACTGATATAATGACAGTACCGATACAACAACAGTACTAATATAACGATAGCACCGATATAACGCTAGCACCGATAAAACGACAATACCGATATAACAACAGTACCGATGTAACGACAGTACCGATATAACGATAGCACCGATATAGCGGCAGTACCGATATAACGACAGTACCGATATAACGACAGTACCGATATAATGACAGTACTGATATACAGACACTACCGATATAACGACAGTACCGATATAACGACAGTACTGATATAACGACAGTACCAATATAACAACAGTACCGATATAACAATAGCACTGATATAACAACAGTACTGATATAATGACAGTTCCGATATAATGACAGTACCGATATAACGACAGTACTGATATAATGACAGTGCCAATATAACGACAGTACCAATATAACGATAGCACTGATATAGTGACTGTATTGATATAACGACAGTACCGATACAATAACAGTACCGATATAACGACAGTACTGATATAACAATAGCACCGTTATAATGATAGCACCGATATAACAACAGTACTGATATAACGACAGTACCGAAATAACGACAGTATTGATATAATGACAGTACTGATATAACGACAGTACCGATAGAACGACAGTACCGATATAACAACAGTACCGATATAACGACAGTACTGATATAATGACACTATTGATATAGTGTTAGTACCAATATTGCAACAGTATTGATATAGCAACAGTTCCAATATAATGATAGTTCCGATATAGCAACAGAACCGATATAACGACAGTATTGATATAACGAAAGTACAGATATAACGACAGTACTGATATAACGACAGTACCGATATAACAACAGCACCGATATAATGACAGTACTGATATAATGATAGTACCGATATAATGACTGTACTGATATAACGAAAGTACCGATATAACGACAGTACTGATAAAACAACAGTACTGATATAACGACAGTACCGATATAATAACAGTATTGATATAATGCCAGTACTGATATAACGGCAGTACTGATATAACAACAGTACTGATATAACGACAGTACCGATATAGTGACGGTATTGATATAACGCCAGTATCGATATAACGGCAGTACTGATATAACGCCAGTATCAATATAATGATAGTTCCGATAGAGCGACAGTGCTGATATAACGACAGAACTAATGTAGCGACAGTATTGATATAGCAACAGTTCCAATATAATGATAGTTCCGATACAACGACAGAATCGATATAACAACAGGACCGATGTAGCTACATTATTGATATAGCATTAGTACCAATATAGCGACAGTACTGATATAACGACAGAACCGATGTAGCGACAGTACCGATATAACGATAGCACCGATATAGCGAAAGTATTGATATAGCGATAGTGTTGATATAGCGATAGAACCGATATAACGACAGTACCTATACAGTGACTGTACCGATATAGCGACAGTACTCATTAACGGTAGTATTGAAATAGCGACAATAATGATATAACGACAGTAACAATATAACGACAGTACTGATATAGCGACTGTACCGATGTAATGATAGCACTGTTATAACGACTGTACCAATTTAACAGTACTGATATAATGACAGTACCAATATCATGACAGTACTAATATAACAACAGTGTTGATATAGTGGCAGTCCCGATATAGTGACAGTACCGATATAACGACCGTACTGATTTGCGACAGTACCGATATAGCAATCATGTTGATATAGGGACAGTACCAATAAAGCGACAGTACCAAAATAACAGCAGTACCGATATAACGACAGTACCGATATATAGCAACAATACCGATACAAGGACTGTACTCATTAGCAACAGTATTGATATAGCGAAAGTACCATTATAAAGACCATACTGATATAAAAACAGTACCGATAAAGCAACAGTATTGATAAAACGACAGTACCGATATAACGACGGTAACGGTATAACGACAGAACCAATATAACAACCGTACTGATACAACGACCTAATGATATAATGACATATCTGTACTGTCGTTATATCGGTACTAATGACAATACTGATATAACAACAGAACCAATATAATGATAGTACCGATATAGCGACAATACTGATGTAACAACAGTGTTGATATAGCGACAGTACTGATGTAGCAACAGTGTTGATATAGGGACAGTACAGATATAACGCCAGTATTGTAAAAGGGACAGTACTGATATAATGACTGTACCAATATAACAACAGTACTGAGAAAACGACAGTATATATACAGCAATATTACCAATATAGCAACAGTACCGATATAACGACAGTATAGATGTAATGACAGTATTGATATATGGTGACAATACTGATACAAGGACATTACTCATTAATGACAATATTGATATAGTGACATTATTGATACAACGAAAGTACCGATATAACGACTGTATTGATATAACGACCATACCGATATAGCGACTGTACCGATATAAAGACAGTTCCGATATAACAACAGTACAGAAATAATGACCGTACTGATATAACAACAGTACCGGTATAATGACAGTACTGATATAACAACAGTACTGATTTGCGACAGTACCGATATAATGACAGTGTTGATATAGGGACAGTATAGCTGTAACGATATAATGACTGGACTGATATAACGACCGTACTGATATAACAACTTTATCGAGATAACGACAGTACTGATATAGCATAAGTACTGATATAATGACCGTACCAATATAATGAAATATATAAATCACGATAGTACTGATATAGCGACAATACCGATATAGCGACAGTACCGATATAACGACAGTACTGATATATGCAATGATATCAGCAAATAGTGATGTTATTTGCCTGTTTGATTATGATGCCTTCCCAGCATGTTTGCATGTATTGATTACTTATGCCTGACCAGCAGAGGTCATGTGAGAGACAAGCAGTTGAGTTTAGTTTCAGTTTTGTTCTAGATGCATCACTAGCATGATGTCTCCTGTAAATGCTGTTAAAAGAGTTGAACAAGCTTTAGATTAAAAGACATTCTCTTTCATAAATGTCTCGTCATTGAACCCACAAAGAAATCAATACATGGTGTCAGAAGTGATTGAAAGAGATGAAGAGGAAAAATCTGAAGTTAAATCAGCTCTCCACAGATTAGCAAGCCAAAAGAGAACATCGTTACTTACCATTAGAGAATAGCTAACGAAGTGAAAAATGGAAGGTTTACTCCCACCGGCGAAGCTTCAGTTGACAGGTAATGTGGCTGAAAATTGGAGGAGATTCAAACAACATGTGGGGTTGTTTTTAGCGGCAATCGGAGCTGACGAGAAAAGTAATAAAAAGAAATCGTCACTGTTCTTACATGTCGTGGGTGATGAAGCGCTGGAGGTGTATAATAACTTCACATTCACTGCTGATGGAGACAAAATGAAGCTAGATAAAATATTGGAACAGTTTGAGGCCTACTGCATACCTAAATGTAACGTGACGTTTGAGAGGCACAGATTTTTCACATGTGTACAGAAAACGGGTGAGACTATTGATCAGTATGTGACAGAACTAAGAAACTGAAGCAAAACATGTGAATTTGGGGGACTGACAGACTCGCTGATAAAAGACAGACTGTGTGTAGTATTCCAGATAATGGTCTAAGGGAAAGACTGCTAAGAGAGAAAGATCTAGACCTGGGAAAAGCCATAGCACTGTGTAGGGCTACAGAGACTGTGAAGTTGCAGGCAAAGGAGCTGTTCAGTGACAGTAGCTGCAACGTGGATGCAGTGAGAATGAATGGACAAAAACCGTTTAACAAAAAGAGCGCCAATGTGAAAAAAGAGGCGTGGCCAGCGAACAAAAATGAAAGGGACAATCGAAAGTCATATAGTCGATGCGGTACAGAGCATACACCAAGAAAGTGTCCAGCATATGGTAAAACATGCAATAGTTGCAACAAAAACAACCATTATGCCTGTTGCTGTAAGAACCAAGCGCAACAAAGCAAGGTCCATACAGTAGATGAAAGTGAGATAGAGGAGTTCTATGTAGATGTTGTGTCTGAAAACAAAAAAGAAGAAAGAGACTGGATGTTGACACTAAAAGTGAATGACATACACATTCCATTTAAATTGGATACTGGAGCACAAGTTAATGTGATATCAGAGACTGATTTTAAGAAAATTAGACCCAGACCAAAGATACATGGAATAAAAGTGAAAGTGACAGGATACTCAGGTACTAATATACCAGTGAAAGGAAGATGCATTGTCAAAGTAACACACAAGGACAGAGAGCACACGCTAGCATTAATCGTGGTGCCAAAGGATGTGCAAGCCATACTAGGATTAAAAGCCTGTGAGAGACTGAACCTGGTAAGGAGAGTCCTCGTTGTGGAAAGCGAAGGAGAGACAGTCTATGATGAACTCATGAAAGAGTACAATGACCTATTTAAGGGTCTAGGCTGCCTGCCAGGAGAACACACGATCAGAGTAGATAAAAGTATGACACCGGTCATACATCCATGCAGAAAAGTTCCGTTTGCTCTTCAAAAGCAACTGAAGGCAGAGTTGGACAGGATGGAAAGCCTGAACGTGATTCAGAAGATAGATGAGCCAACTGAGTGGGTGAGTTCCCTCGTCGTAGTGGACAAAAAGAATGGAAAGCTCAGAATTTGCCTGGATCCAAGAGATCTAAACAGAGCAATAAAGAGAGAGCACTTCAAGCTTCCTACACGTGAGGAAATCATGTCACAGTTTGCAAATGTAAAGTATTTCAGCAAGTTAGATGCATCATCAGGATTTTGGCAGATGAAATTGGACGAGGCAACTTCAAGACTGTGCACGTTCAACAGTCCATTTGGCAGATACAGATTCCTAAGGTTACCATTTGGCATTGCCTCAGCTCCTGAAGTGTATCACAAAACTATCCATATGATCTATGAGCACCTGGAGGGAGTTGATACATCAATGGATGACATCATAGTATGGGGAACCACGAGAACTGAGCATGACGAGAGACTGAAAAAAGTGCTGGAAGCAACAAGGAAAACAAACCTGAAGCTGAATAGAGAGAAATGCCAGCTCGGGGTGACAGAACTGACATTCGTGGGAGATATCCTTAGCAGTGAGGGCATCAGACCAGATCCCAGAAAGGTGTCCGCCATTGAGAATATGCCAAAGCCACAATGCAAAAAGGACGTGCAGAGGTTTAATGGAATGATCAACTACATGGGTAAATTCATATCCAACCTCGCAGAAAAGATGGCGCCACTGAGAAGACTAACTGAAAAGAACATAGAATGGGAATGGAATCATGCGCATGAGAAGTCATGGAGCGATCTAAAGAAACTGCTCACAGAGGAACCAGTTCTGAGGTTTTATGACCCAGCGAGACCCATCAAGATATCATCAGATGCATCACAGAGTGGGCTCGGTGCCGTTCTTCTGCAAAAATATGACTACTGTCAACCTATTGCATATGCATCGCGCTCAATGACAGATGCGGAGACGCGATATGCTCAAATAGAAAAGGAGCTGCTCAGCATCACATATGCCTGTGAAAGATTTCACCAGTTTGTGGCAGGACAAGCAATCAGTGTAGAGACTGACCATAAGCCCTTGATTGCATTGTTCCAGAAGCCACTAAATAGCTGTCCGCTTAGAATACAAAGAATGATGATCAGGCTGCAACGCTATACACTGGATGTTGCGTACACACCGGGTAAGCTTATGTATACAGCAGACACGTTGTCCAGAGCTGTTGACTCAAGTGAGCCCGCAAACACCAAAATGGATGAAAAAGTGAACGCCTACGTGGACATGATCACAAGTGCACTGCCCATAGCAGATGCAAAAATGGAGCTCATAAAGGCTGAGACAAACAAAGATGAAACAATGAGACGACTGAGGAAAAGCATCTTGGATGGATGGCCCAACATGAAGCAAGACTGCTCACCTGACACGGCAGAGTACTGGAACTGCAGGGCGGAACTATCAGTGGTCGAAGACATCATCTACAAAGGAAGTAAAATAGTTATCCCAAAGAGTCTGAGAAAAGAGATGCTAAAAAGGATCCATGGAGGACATCTGGGAATCGAAAAGTGTAAGAAAAGAGCACGAGAGGTGATGTACTGGCCACGAATCAACCAAGATGTGACAAATGAGGTGTCAAACTGCACAATATGCCTGAAATATCGAGCAAGCAATCCGGTAGAACCACTAAAGCCACACCCAGCACCAGACAGACCTTACCAGAAGGTAGGCGCTGACCTATTCGTATGTCAAGGGAAGGACTATCTTGTAGTCACAGACTATTACTCCCTGTATCCAGAGGTTTGTAGACTGTACACCACCACTGCAGATGCTGTGATAAGATGTATGAAAGCCATATTCTCCAGACATGGCGTGGCAAGCGAGGTCTTCACAGACAACGGACCCCAGTTTTACAATGCAAGTTTCTGACACTTTGCCAAAGAGTGGGACTTTGTCCACACAACGTCAAGTCCTCACTTTCCACAGTCCAATGGACTAGTGGAAAAATCGGTCCAGACAGTGAAAAGACTGATGTACAAGGCAAAAGACAGTGGAACTGACTTCTACCAGAGCATGCTTGTATACCGCACAACGCCGCTCGAGTGTGGTAAGTCACCAGCCCAACTCCTTATGGGACGTCGGCTAAGGTCAAACCTACCCATCCCGGAGAACCTCCTGAAAACAAAAGAGGGGGAGAAAGTGAGGAAGTTCAAAGAGCAACAGAAAGAAAAGCAAAAGTACTACTATGACAGAGGAACACAAAACCTACCTGAACTCCACACTGGTGACCAAGTAAGGTTGAAAGACAAAACAAACACATGGACTCAGAAGGGAACTGTCCTGAGTGAAGTTCAACCAAGATCATACACCATTCAGACAGATGAGGGTGCTGTTCTGAGAAGAAATCGTCGAGATCTTCTCATGGGACCAGCCACAGCAAGTCAGAAGACTGATACTGTTGAACAACCTCATCACACAGCTGAGAACCAATCATCTGAGGCAACAACTCAGATTCAAGGACAATCAATCAGAAAATCCTCAAGACACGTGAAGCCTCCTGAGAGACTCATTGAGCAAGTTTAAGGACTCTTGTTATCGAAGGAAGTAATGTTATCTTATTCTTTCTTCAAGTTCTAGTGTATTTACATATTTCATGTGAACACACAAAGCAAGGTTAAAAAACCTTGATCATGATAATGATAATGTAAGTTCATTAAGTGTTACAGTTAAAATGCAGATTAATACAAAGAAAACATGTTGTTAGTTAAAAGTAAAATACTTTTGTTTTAAGAAAAGGAGATGTAATGATATCAGCAAATAGTGATGTTATTTGCCTGTTTGATTATGATGCCTTACCAGCATGTTTGCATGTATTGATTACTTATGCCTGACCAGCAGAGGTCATGTGAGAGACAAGCAGTTGAGTTTAGTTTCAGTTTCGTTCTAGATGCATCACTAGCATGATGTCTCCTGTAAATGCTGTTAAAAGAGTTGAACAAGCTTTAGATTAAAAGACATTCTCTTTCATAAATGTCTCGTCATTGAACCCACAAAGAAATCAATACAATATATAGTGACAATACTGATACAAGGACATTACTCATTAACGACAATTAACTCAGACCGTGGGTGTCGGCGGGAGGCGCAAGCGGGAAGCTTAAAAAGGCTTCAGAGACCCAGGTAAGGCCTCAGACCGCGGGTGTCGGCGGGAGGCGCGAGCGGGAAGCTTAAAAAGGCTTCAGAGACCCAGGTAAGGCCTCAGACTGCTGGTGTCGGCGGGAGGTGCGAGCGGGAAGCTTAAAAAGGCTTCAGAGACCCAGGTAAGGCCTCAGACCGCGGGTGTCGGCGGGAGGCATGAGCAGGAAGCTTAAAAAGGCTTCAGAGACCCAGGTAAGGCCTCAGACCGCGGGTGTCGGCGGGAGGCGCGAGCGGGAAGCTTAAAAAGGCTTCAGAGACCCAGGTAAGGCCTCAGACCGTGGGTGTCGGCGGGAGGCGTGAGCGGGAAGCTTAAAAAGGCTTCAGAGACCCAGGTAAGGCGTACCAGTCTCCAGTCTCTGAAGTCAGAGGGAAGGGGAGAGGTAAAAAGTAATCCAAGTATGATGTCACCAGAAAGTGGGTAAGTAATTGGTTGGTAGGTATTTCTCTCTTTTTTAAGCTTAAACTCTGTGGTTTATAGTTTCTAAGGTGCGATATTCATCATCTAGAATCGGGGCAGAGGGTATTTAAAAATAACATTAATAAATTTAATTAATTACATAGAATGGGAGATCAGGTGATGTGTTGCTGCTGCAATATGTGGGAGCTGGTGGACACCATTGATGCTCACGGTGATCACATTTGCAGTAAGTGTTGGCTGCTCGAGGAATTCCGGCTCCGTGTTGAAGAGCTGGAGTCCGAGCTTCAAACACTGAGACACATCAGGGAGGGGGAGAGTTACCTGGACTCTGTATACCAGGAGGTAGTCACACCAATTAGATTAATTAATTCAGATGTAGTCCGTGGCCAGGGTCAGGATGGTGTGCCTGGAAGTGAGGCAGGTACGGGGATCCAGGAGGTAGTGTTGGAGGAGCCGCAGCCCTTGCTCTTGTCCAACAGGTTTGAGGCTCTTACTCCCTGTGAGGATGGGAACAGGGACTGCGGGGAGGATGAGCAACCTAGCCATAGCACCGTGGAGTGGGGGGCCATTCAAGTGGGGGGAGTTAAAAGAAATGTTGTAGTGGTAGTGGATAGTATCGTTAGGGGGATAGATAGAGTTCTTTGCAGCCGAGAGCGAGAATCCCGAAGGCTGTGTTGCCTGCCCGGTGCCAGGGTTAAGGACATCTTCTCTGGGCTGGAGAGAAACTTGGAGTGGGAGGGGGAGGATCCAGTTGTCGTGGTCCATGTTGGTACCAATGACATAGATAGGACAAGGAAGGAGGTTCTGCTGAGGGAGTTTGAGCAGCTAGGGGCCAAATTAAAAAGCAGAACCACAAGGGTAATAATCTCTGGATTACTACCTGAGCCACATGCAAATTTGGCTAGGGTAAATAAAATTAGAGAGTTAAATGCGTGGCTCAAAGACTGGTGTGGGAGAAATGGGTTTTGCTTCCTGGGACACTGGCATCAGTACTGGGACAGGCGAGAGCTGTTCCATTGAGACGGACTTCACTTGGCCAGTGCTGGGACTAGAATCCTGGTGAATCGAATAACTAGGGCTGTAGAGAGGGCTTTAAACTAATTAGTGGGGGGGAAGTTTTAAGAGAGCGAAAAATAAAAATGACAGTGGAGAAGGCAATAGAGCAAGGTAGCAGTGGGGGGATTAAAAACCAGAGCGTGTCAGGAAGGGACAGAATGTATAATGATAAAGGTAAAGTGGTAAAAGCAGGAATTAATTGTCAGAAAACATATTTGAAAGTTCTTTATCTGAATGCATGCAGCATTCGTAACAAAATTGACGAGTTGACGGTGCAAATAACTACACATGGGTATGATCTGGTGGCCATTACGGAAACATGGCTGCAAGATAATCATGAATGGAAACTAAACATACAAGGGTATTTGACAATTAGGAAGGACAGACAGGAAGGAAATGGAGGTGGGGTTGCTATGGTAATCAAGGATGGAATCACTGCAATAGTCAGAAATGACATTGGGTCAAAGGATCAGGATAGTGAAACAGTTTGGGTGGAGATAAGGAATAATAAGGGGAAAAAGTCACTAGTGGGCGTAGTCTATAGGCCTCCTAACAGTTGCAACTCTGTTGGTCGGAGTATAAATCAGGAAATAGTTGGGGCTTGTAATAAAGGAACAGCTATAATCATGGGGGATTTTAACTTTCATATTGACTGGACTAATCAAATTGGGCATGGCAGCATTGAGGAAGAGTTCATAGAGTGTATTAGGGACGGGTTCCTTGAGCAGTATGTAACTGAACCAACCAGGGGGCAGGCAATCTTAGATCTGGTCCTGTGCAATGAGACAGGATTAATAAAAAATGTCCTAGTAAAGGATCCCCTTGGAATGAGTGACCATAATATGGTTGAATTCCAAATTCAGTTTGAGGGTGAGAGAGTTGGATCTCAAACCAGCTAACTATGCTTAAATAAAGGAGACTATGAAGGTATGAGAGTAGAATTGACTAAAGTGGACTGGGAAAACAGATTAAAGTGTAAGACAGTACAAGAGCAGTGGTCTACATTCAAGGAGATATTTCACATCTTTCAAGATAAATATATTCCACTGAGGAAAAAGGAGAGTAAAAGAAAAGACAGCCATCCGTGGCTTAGTAAAGTAATAAAGGATAGTATTCGACTAAAAACAAGGGCATATAAATTAGCCAAATCTAGTGGAAGGATACAAGATTGGGAAGCATTTAAAAGCCAGCATACAATAACTAAAAGATTAATTAAGAAAGGGAAGATAGATTATGAAAGTAAACTAGCAAAAAATATAAAAACAGATAGCAAGAGTTTCTACAGCTATATAAAAAGAAAAAGGGTGGCTAAAGTGAATGTTGGTCCCTTCGAGGATGGGACTGGGAAACTAGTGGTGGGGAACATGGAGATGGCAAAGACGCTGAACAAATATTTTGTATCAGTCTTTACAGTAGAGAACACTAAAAATATCCCAACACTGGACAAACAGGGGGCAATGGGGTGGGGGGGAGCTAAACACGATTAAAATCACTAAGGAGATGGTACTCAGTAAAATAATGGGACTTAAGGCGGATAAATCCCCCGGACCTGATGGCCTACATCCTAGGGTCTTGAGAGAAGTGGCGGTAGGGATTGTGGATGCATTGGTGATCATTTTCCAGAACTCCCTGGACTCAGGAAAGGTCCCGGCAGATTGGAAAACTGCTAATGTAACACCCTTATTTAAGAAGGGAAGTAGACAAAAAGCTGGAAACTATAGACCAGTTAGCCTAACATCTGTGGTTGGCAAAATGTTGGAGTCCATTATTAAGGAAACAGTAACAGAGCATTTGGATAAACATAATTTAATAGGACAGAGTCAGCATGGTTTTACGAAGGGGAAGTCATGTTTGACAAATTTGCTCGAATTCTTTGAGGATGTAACATACAGGGTGGATAAAGGGGAACCAGTGGATGTAGTGTATTTGGACTTCCAAAAGGCATTTGACAAGGTTTCACACAAAAGATTACTGATCAAGATAAAAAATCACGGGATTAGGGGTAATATACTGGCATGGGTGGAAGATTGGCTATCTAACAGAAAACAAAGAGTTGGGATAAATGGTTCGTTCTCGGGCTGGCAATCAGTAACTAGTGGTGTTCCGCAGGGGTCAGTGCTGAGACCCCAACTCTTTACAATCTATATTAACGATTTGGAGGAAGGGACCGAGTGCAACATATCCAAGTTTGCCGACGATACAAAGATGGGAGGGAAAGCAGTGAGTGAGGAGGACATAAAAAACCTGCAAAAGGACATAGACAGGCTAAGTGAGTGGGCAGAGATTTGGCAGATGCAATATAATGTTGGAAAGTGTGAGGTTATGCACTTTGGCAGAAAAATCAAAGAGCAAGTTATTATCTAAATGGAGAGAAACTGCAAAGTGCTACAGTACAAAGGGATCTGGGGGTCCTGGTGCATGAAACACAAAAAGTTAGTATGCAGGTGCAGCAGGTGATCAGGAAGGCCAATGGAATCTTGGCTTTTATTGCAAGGGGGATGGAGTATAAAAACAGGGAAGTCTTGCTGCAGTTATACAGGGTATTGGTGAGGCCACACCTGGAATACTGCGCGCAGTTTTGGTTACCATATTTAAGAAAAGATATACTTGCTCTCGAGGCGGTTCAGAGAAGGTTCACTCGGTTGATTCCAGAGAAGAGGGGGTTGACGTATGAGGAAAGGTTGAGTAGGTTGGGACTCTACTCTTTGGAGTTCAGAAGAATGAGAGGCAATCTTATCGAAACATATAAGATTGTGAGGGGGCTTGATCGGGTGGATGCGGTGAGGATGTTTCCACTGATGGGTGAGATTTGAACTAGGGGGCATAATCTTAGAATAAGGGGCTGCCCTTTCAAAACTGAGATGAGGAGAAACTTCTTCACTCAGAGGGTAGTAAATCTATGGAATTTGCTACCCCAGAGAGCTGTGGAAGCTGCAACATTAAATAAATTTAAAATGGAGATAGACATTTTCCTAGCAGATAAGGGAATTAGGGGTTACGGGGAGAGGGCAGGGAAGTGGACATGAGTCTAGATTCAGATCAGCCATGATCCTATTGAATGGCGGAGCAGGCCGAGGGGCCGTATGGCCTACTCCTGCTCCTACTTCTTATGTTCTTATGTTCTTAATATTGATATAGTGACATTATTAATATAACAAAAGTACCAATATAACGACTGTATTGATATAACGACTGTACTGATATAACGACAGTACTGATTTAGTGACAGTATCGAGATAAAGATACTACTGATATAACGATAGTATAGATATAATGACCGTACCGATATAGCGACTGTACCGATATAAAGACAGTAATGACATAGCGACAGAACCGATATAACAACAGTATTGATATAACGACAGCACCGATATAATGACAGTACCGATATAACGACAGTATTGATATAACGACAGCACCGATATAACGACGGTACCGATATAATGACAGTATTGATATAACGACAGTACCGATTTAGTGACAGTATCGAGATAAAGATACCACTGATATAACGATAGTATAGATATAATGGCCGTACCGATATAGCGACTGTACCGATATAACGACAGTACCGATATAACAACAGTGCTGATATATAGCGACAACACCGATACAAGGACATTACTCACTAACGACAAGATTGATATTGCGACATTATTGATATAACGAAAGTACCGATATAACGACTGTATTGATATAACGACTGTATTAATATAGTGACAGTACCGATATAACGACAGTACTGATATAACGACAGTACCAATATAATGACAGTACCGATATAGCGACAGTACTGATATAGCGACAGTACTGATATAACGACAGTACCAATATAGCGACAGTACCGATATAACAACTGTACCGATATAACGACAGTACTGATATAACAACAGTACTGATATAACGACAGTACCGATGTAACGACAGTACTGACATAACGACAGTACCGATATAACGACTGTACCGATATAACGACAGTACTGATATAATGACAGTACTGATATAACGACAGTACCGATGTAACGACAGTACTGATATAATGACAGTACTGATATAATGACAGTACCGATATAGCGACAGTACTGATATAACGACAGTACTGATATAATGACAGTACTGATATAGTGGCTGTACCGATATCATGACTGTATCAATGTAGCGACAGTACCGATATAATGACAGTACTAATATAGCAACAGTACCAATATATCTTCTTAGGCAGCCTCTCGGAACCGAGGATGACTTGCTTCCACATGAAAAATGAGTTCTCAGGTGACTGATGAGTACAATGCGGGACCGACAGTCTCTGTCACAGGTGGGGTATATGGTGGTTGAAGGGATGGGTGGGTGGGGTGCTTGGGTTGATGTGCACTCCTTCCGCTGTTTGCGCTTGGCTTCCACTTGCTCCCGGCGAAGAGACTCGAGGTGTTCGGTGCCTTCCCGGATGCTTCGCCTCCACTTTGTGCGGTCTTGGGCCAGGGATTCCCAGGTGTCGGTGGGGATGTTGCACTTTTTCAAGGATATATCTACTGTATTGCTTTACGACAGTACAGAAATAACGACCGTACTGATATAACGACAGTACCGATATCACGAGAATACTGATTTGCGACAGTACTGATATAACGACAGTGTTGATATAGGGACAGTATTGATATAAGGACAGTACAGATATAACGATAGTACTGATATAATGACAGTGTTGTTATAGCGACAGCACCAATATAACGACAGTACTGATATAACGACTGTACTGATATAATGACAGTACTGATATACCGACAGTATTGATATAATGACAGTATCGATATAGCGACAGAACCGATATAATGGCAGTACTGATATAACGACAGTACCGATATACCGACGGTACCGATATAACGACAGTATCGATATAGCGACAGAACCGATATAACGGCAGTACTGATATAACGACAGTACCGATATAATGACTGTACTGATATAATGACAGCACCGTTATACCGACAGTACTGATATAGCGACAGTACCGATATAGCGACAGTACCGAAATACCAACAGTATTGATATAACGGCAGTACAGGTAGACTATCCTTTATCCGAAAACCTCGGGACCAGCCGAGTTTCGGATAAAGGAGAATTTCGGATTTCGGAAGGTGGGTCGGCGGGGGTCCGCGGGGGGGGGGTCGGCGGGGGGTCGTGCGCACGACTTACGCTGACGCTCAGCGTAAGTCAGTCGGGGTCGGCGGGGGTCGGGGCCGGCGGGGTCCGCGGGGGGGTCGGCGGTTGTCGGGGCTGGCGGGGTCCGCGGGGGGGTCGGCGGTTGTCGGGGCTGGCGGGGTCCGCGGGGGGGTCGGCGGTTGTCGGGGCTGGCGGGGTCCGCGGGGGGGTCGGCGGTTGTCGGGGCTGGCGGGGTCCGCGGGGGGGTCGGCGGCTGGCGGGGTCGGCGGTTGTCGGGGCTGGCGGGGTCGGCGGTTGTCGGGGTCCGCGGGGGGGTCGGCGGTTGTCGGGGCTGGCGGGGGGGTCGTGCGCACGACTTACCCTTTATCCGAACTTCCGCAACCGGAACCCTCTAAAAACCGAAGGTTTTTTCGTTCAGCTTAAGTCGTACGCACGACTTACGCTGAACGAAAAAACCTTCGGTTTTTAGAGGGTTTCGGTTTTCGGAAGTCCGGATAAAGGGTAGTCTACCTGTACCGATATAACGACAGTACCGATATAATGACAGTACCGATATAACGACAGTATCGATATACCGACGGAACCGATATAACGGCAGTACTGATATAACGTCAGCACCGTTATAGCGACAGTAGTGATATAACGACAGTACTGATATAACGACAGTACTGATATAGTGACAGTACTGATATAACGACTGTACTGATATAATGACAGTACTGATATACCGACAGTATTGATATAATGACAGTATCGATATAGCGACAGAACCGATATAGTAGTGATATAACGACAGTACTGATATAGTGACAGTACTATGATAGCAACTCTATCGATATCATGACTGTATCAATATAGTGACAGTACCGATTTAGCGACCGCACCAATAGAACGACAGTATATATATAGCGATAGTACCGATATACTGACAATACCGATATAGTGACAGTAGCGATATGATGACAATACAGATACAGGGGCATTACTCATTAACAACAATATTAATATAGCAACATTATTGAAATAACAATAGTACTGATATATCGACCATACTGATATAACGACAGTAATGATATAATGTCAGAACTGATATAACGACAGTACTGATACAACGACCTAATGATATAATGACATATCGGTACTGTCGTTATATCGGCACTGTCGTTATATCAGTACTAATGGCAATACTGATATAACGACAGAACCAATATAACGACAATACCGATATAGTGACAGTATCGCGATGACGACAGTACCGATATAACGACAGTACCGGTATAACGACTTGGTGCTTGGGTTGACGTGCACTCCTTCCACTGTTTGCGCTTGGCTTCCGCTTGCTCCCGGCGAAGACTCGAGGTGTTCGGCGCCTTCCCAGATGCTTCTCCTCCACTTTGTGCGGTTTTGGACCAGGGATTCCCAGGTGTCGGTGGGGATGTTGCACCTTTTCAAGGATATATCTACTGTAATGATATAACGACAGTACAGAAATAACGACCGTACTGATTTGCGACAATATTGATATAGCGACAGTACAGATATAACGACAGTACTGATATAACGACAGTACTGATTTGCGACAGTACTGCTATAACAACAGTACTGATATAACGACAGCACCGATATAATGACAGTACCGATATGACAACTGTTCAGAGATAACGATAGTACGGATATAGCGACAGTACCGATATAACGACAGTACTGATATATAGCGACAATACCGATACAAGGACATTACTCATTAACGACAATATTGATATAGCGACATTATTGATATAACGAAAGTACCGATATATCGACTGTATTGATATAACGACAGTACTGATACAACGACCTAATGATAATAACAACATATCAGTACTGTCATTATATTGGCATTGTCGTTATATCGGTACTAACGGCAATACTGATATAACGACAGAACCAATATAGTGACAGTAGCGATATAGCGACAGTACCGATATAGCGACAGTAATTATATAATGACAGTACTGATTTATGACAGTGTTGATATAGCAACATTACCGATATAATGACAGTAGTGTTATAGGGACAAGACAGATATAACGACAGTAACAATATAACAACTGTACTGGTATAACGACCGTACCAATATAATGACAGTATTGATATATAGCGACAATACCGATACAAGAATATTACTCATTAACGACAATATTGATATAACGACATTAATGATATAACGAAAGTACCGATATAACAAAAGTACCAATATAGCACCAGTACCGATATAACGACAGTATTGATGTAGTGACAGTACCGAAAAATTGGACATGGACCATGTACAACAGGCACCTCAAAGCACTGGAGAGGTACCACCAAAGCTGCCTCCGCAAGATCCTGCAAATCCGTTGGCAGTATAGGCACACCAACATCAGTGTTCTCGCTCAGGCCAACATCCCCAGCATCGAAGCTTTGACCACGCTTGATCAGCTCCGATGGACGGGTCGCATTGTCCGCATGCCCGATACGATACTCCCAAAACAAGCATTCTACTCGGAGCTCCAGCACAGCAAGAGAGCCTCAGGTGGGCAGAGGAAATGCTTCAAGGACACCCTCAAAGCCTCCTTGAAAAAGTGTAACATCCCCACCGACACCTGGGAATCCCTGGCCCAAGACCGCACAAAGTGGAGGAGAAGCATCCGGGAAGGCGCTGAACACCTCGAGTCTCTTCGCCGGGAGCAAGCGGAATCCAAGCGCAGGCAGCGCAAGGAGCGCACGTCAACCCAAGCACCCCACCCACTCGCCCCTTCAACCACCATCTACCCCACCTGTGACAGAGACTGTAGGTCCTGCATTGGACTCATCAGTCACCTGCGAACTCATTTTTAATGTGGAAGCAAGTCATCCTCGGATCTGAGGGACTGCCTAAGAAGATAGTGACAATATTGATATAGCAACAGTGCTGGTATAGCGACAGTACTGATATAATGACAGTATTGATATAGCAACAGTACTGATATAATGACAGTGTTGATATAGGAACAGTGCAGATATAACAACAGTACTGATATAGCGACAGTACCGATATAACAACAATACTGATATATAGCGATAACACCGATACAAGGACATTACTCATTAACGACAATATTGATATAACGACATTATTGATATAACGACAGTACCGATATAATGACAATATTGATACGGCGACAGTCCCGACATAGCGACAGTACTGATATAACGAGAGTACTGATTTAACAACAGTGTCTTTATAACGACAGTACCAATATAACGACTGTATTGATATAGCGCAAGTCCCGATATAGCGCAAGTCCTGATATAAAACAGTACCGATATAACGGCAGTACCGATATAAGGACAGTTTCGATATAGCGTCAGTACTGATATAACAACATTAGCGATATAACGACTAATCTGCTGGAATTTTTTGAGGATGTAACTGGTAAAATAGATAAGGGAGAACCAGTGGATGTGGTGTATTTGGACTTTCAGAAGGCTTTCGATAAGGTCCCGCATAAGAGATTAGTGTGTAAAGTTAAAGCACATGGGATTAGGGGCAAGGTATTGACTTGGATAGAGAACTGGTTGGCAGACAGAAAGCAAAGAGTTGGAATAAACGGGTCTTTTCCGAGTGGCAGGCAGTGACTAGTGGGGTACCGCAGGGATCGGTCCTTGGACCCCAGCTATTCACAATATGTATTAATGATCTAGACAAGGGAACTAGATGTAATATCTCCAAATTTGCAGACGACACAAAGCTGGGTGGGCGTGTGTGCTGTGAGGAGGATGCCGAGAAACTCCAGGATGATTTGGACAGGTTGGGTGATTGGGCAGAAGCATGGCAGATGCAATATAATGTGGATAAATGTGAGGTTATCCACTTTGGTGGCAAAAACAGGAAGGCAGATTATTATCTGAATGGCAATAGATTGGGAGAAGGGGAAGTGTAACGAGACCTGGGTGTCCTTGTGCACCAGTCACTGAAGGTAAGCATGCAGGTGCAGCAGGCGGTTAAGAAGGCAAATGGTATGTTGGCCTTCGTAGCCAGAGGGTTTGAGTACAGGAACAAGGATGTCTTGCTCAAGTTGTACAGGGCCTTGGTGAGACCACATCTTGAGTATTGTGTGCAGTTTTGGTCGCCTTACCTGAGGAAGGATGTTCTTGCCATGGAAGGAGTTCAGTGAAGATTCACCAGGCTGATACCTGGGATGGCAGGAATGATGTATGAGGAGCGATTGGGTTGATTGGGCTTGTACTTGCTGGAGTTTAGAAGAATGAGAGGGGATCTCATTGAAACATATAAAATTCTGCCAGGACTGGACAGACTAGATGCAGGAAGGATGTTCCCGATGGTCGGGGAGTCCAGAACCAGGGGTCACAGTCTAAGGATAAGGGGTAGGCCATTTAGGACAGAAATGAGGAGAAATTTCTTCACCCAGAGAGTGGTGAACCTGTGGAATTCTCTACCACAGAAGGCAGTAGAGGCCAATTCATTAAATATATTCAAGAAGGATTTGGATATATTTCTTAAAGCTAAAAGGATCAAGGGGTATGGGGAGAAAGCAGGGACCGGGTACTGAATTTGGATGATCAGCCATGATCGCATTGAATGGCGGAGCAGGCTCGAGGGGCCGAATGGCCTACTCCTGCTCCTATCTTCTATGTTCCTATGTTTCTATGACAGTGTTGTTATAGAGACAGTACAGATATAACGACGGTAACGATATAACAACAGCACTGACATAGCGACAGAAATTATATAGCGCCAGTACCGATATAGCGCCAGTACCAATATAACAACAGTAAAGATATAAAATAGTACCGATATAACGACAGTGTTGTTATAGCGACAGTACAGATATAACGACAGTAATGATATAGCAACAGTACCGATTTAACAACAGTGTTTTTATAGCGACAGTACCAATATTACGACAGTATTGTTATAGCGACAATACCGATATAATGGCCCAGAAATTTGTGTCGGGGGCTTCCCGCGGGTGCAAGCCCCCGACCTACACTTACCTAGCGCACCGGCAGTTGAGGCCTGGGCCTGCGTGCATTTCCTCTCTGTGGCCCGGATCAGCTCCCGGCGCGCTGTGCTTGCGTGACCCAGCGGCGTACTTAGTGCGATGCGTCGGCTGGGATCACGTGAGCCACGGGCAACCAATCGGAGGAGGGAAAAGTCCATTCATGAGTTTGACATAAGACCTGTCAAACTCATGAAAGCTCAGGGTGCCCAAAACAGTACATAACCTTAAAATAATTTTTTTTTTAAATCACACTATTTAAATCAACTATAAATAACATTAAATAACCATTTTAAACAATAATTTAAATTTTTGAAAAAAATAGTTTTATAAAAAATCGGAGCTAAAAATATTTAAAAGTATTTAAAAATAATAAACCTGTGGAAAAAATGTTCTAATTTTAATTAATTGACCACTTACCTTTTAAAATGAAGTCCTTACGTCTGCTTTTTTAACGTGTAAAACGTGGAGGCCTTCACGCACGGGCAAACCCGTCAAAAAAAAGGAAGTTCAACGCGCACGCGCTGCCTCATACGTCGCACGCGTTTCACCTCTTAACCCCTGCTTTCAGGGGACCGGAAGTGCCGTTTTCCCGCGCATGCGCTGTGCATGCAAGAAACCGGCACTTCCATCGGGTCCACGCATGAGTACCCCGTGCGTACTCACGCGTTGGGACCCGAATTACTGGGCCAATGACAGTACAGATATAGCGACAGTGCTGATATAGCAATCGTACCGGTATAATGATCATAGTGATATAGAGACAGTACCGATATAATGACAGTACTGATGTAACGACAGTGTTGTTATAGCGACAGTACTGATATAGCGACAGTATTAATATAGCAACAGTACTGGTACAGCAATAGTACTGATATAACGACAGTGTTGATAAAGCGAAAATACCGATATAGTGACAGGATCGATATAACGTAAGTACTGATGTAGCGACAGTACTGATATAACGACAATACTGATATAGCGACAGTACTGACATAACGAAAATACCGATATAGCGACAGTACTCACTAACGATAGTATTGATATAACGACTGCATAGATATAATGACAGTGTTGTTATTGCGACAGTACCGATATAACGAAAGTACCGATATAACGACCGTGCCGATATAGCGATTGTTCCGATATAGCGACAGTACCGATATAACGACAGTGTTGTTATAGTGATAGTACCGATAAAGCGACAGTACCGATATAGCAACAGTACCGATATAACAACAGTGTTTTTATAACGACAGTATTGATATAGCGACAGTACCAATGTAGCGACAGTAGGGATATGACAGCATCAATATAGCAACAGCACCGATATAACAATAGTATTGATATCGTGACAGTATCGATATAGCAACAGTACCGATAAAGCGACAGTACCGATATAGCAACAGTACCGATATAACAACAGTGTTTTTATAACGACAGTATTGATATAGTGACAGTACCAATGTAGCGACAGTAGGGATATGACAGCATCAATATAGCAACAGCACCGATATAACAATAGTATTGATATCGTGACAGTATCGATATAGCAACAGTACCAATAAAGCGACAATTCTGAAATAATGACAGTACTAATAACGCAACAGTACTGATATAGCAACCATACTGATGTTACGACAGTACTGATATAACGACAGTACTGATATAATGACAGTACCGAGAAAGCGACAATCCTGATATAACGACAGTAATGATATAACGACAGTACTGATATAGCGACAGTACTGATATAGTGACAGTACTTGTAGTGTATGTACCTTTAAGAGCCCCTGTGTACTGTAATACCGGTAGTGACCACTCGGGTATATAAGCCTGTATAGCGTCTTGTATCTTTTACTTCACCTCCAGACTTTGTTCAGTAAACACCTGTTAAACCAACTCCTGCATTCCGTGTCTCCATTAACACACGGATACAACAGTGGCGACGAATTGGAAATGGACTTACCTGCAATTCGGCAGCACCTCAAGGAGATCGATTCCTCAGACGAAGGTCGAAGAAAAAAAAACTGTGAGTTCACCAGCTAACCGGGCTGGTGGCAGGTACTGCACTAATCCTTCCTGGGCGGCGGGCTGGGGCTCGATCGGGTGGCTCTGCAGCGGAGCCGAGCAGCGAGTCGGAAGGCGGAGGCAAACAGAGACGGCGGGTGGAGCACTCGGGAGACGGCCGGCGCTGCAAAGCAGGTCGGCGTTCGGACCAAGCAGAGGGAGGGAAAAGTCCCAGAGAGTCCGGCGGGAACGAGTCTCCAACTATTAAAAATATCTGTGTAAATAAAAACCGCAGAGAACAGCGTCGGCAGCGGCGGGAAAGCGCGGGAGGCACCATTTTTTCTCGGCAGGGAAGAAAGGAAAGTGCGGGAGGCGCCATTTTTGATTTTCAGGATGCCTAAGACTGGCAATATTAATGCTTTCGATAGTGATATCGAGGGTTGGACCACATATGTGGAACGCGTGGAGGTATATTGCACAGCGAATGAAGTAGAGGATGATAAAAAGGCATCGGTACTTCTAAATCTGATGGGTGCAAGGACATACGGGCTGTTACGAAACTTAATCACTCCAGCCAAACCGATGGACAAGAATTTTAAGGAGATTGTTGATACCCTACAGGAGCACTTAAACCCAACACCGCTGCTGATAGCGGAACGATTCAAATTCTTCAGGAGGAATCAGCACAAGAATGAAAGTAACGCTGATTACCTCACCGAATTAAGAAAGCTGTCAAAGCACTGCCAATTCGGGGCAGGACTGGCAGATTCTCTACGAGACAAATTCGTCTGCGGTCTCCTAAGTGAAGGAACACAGAAAAGGCTACTTTCTGAGAAAGATTTGACACTGGACAAGGCTTTCAGTGTGGCTGTATCATACGAAGCAGCAGCAAGAGGAGCTGCAGAGATACAGCAAAAACCACAGGACTTCGGCACCCATGAAATGATACGGGGTTTCGAGAGATGTTATCGCTGCGGCAGATCCACCCATGACCACAGGGACTGCTGGTTCAAGGACAAAGCATGCAGGCAATGCGGAAAGATGGGACACATTGCACGTGTATGCCGATCTGGAAACAAAAAATCCACTGACAGAAAAAAAAATCAATAAGGAAAAGTACAGAAAGGTACAAATGATGACGGACAGTAGCTCCGAAGACCAGAAGAGTGATAGCGACTCCGGAAACAAGAGACTAAGCTGTCTCAAATTACGTAATGTAATTGCCAAAGAAGATTACCAGACCATTTGGGATACCCTCACAACAGCAGGGTCCCCAGTTAAAATGGAGCTAGATACAGGATCAGCTCTGACCGTCATAAGTCGACGGGGTTACGAGCGGCTATTTCCGCATATACCTTTGAAAGACGCATCCATTATCTTGAAGACATATACGGGGCAGAAAGTATACCCCAGAGGGAAAATAAGGGTGCCTGTTGTATACAACGGCAAGGAAATACAGAAGTTGTATTTATACGTTCTGCAAGATGGTGGTCCACCGCTGTTGGGACGTGAATGGATCAGGAAGATACGTTTAGACTGGCACTCCATTCAGGCACTGACGGTGACCAGTAAGAAAAAAAATGATGATGACGTCATACCTGAACGATTAAAAGACATCTTGGCCAACGCCAAAGAAGTGTTTCAACAGGAACTAGGAACCTTGAAAGGCGTCACCACCTCAATAAAAGTAGAAGATGCGACAATTCCCAAGTTTTTTAAGGCAAGGCCGGTGCCATACGCAATTCGTCCAGCAGTCGAGGCAGAGCTGGAGAATTTGGAAAAGGCAGGCGTGTTATCCAAGGTAGATTGGAGGGAGTGGGCAACATCCATCGTCCCGGTCATGAAGAAAACGTTGAATAATGATAAATCTGAAGAACAGAGAAAAATTCGCATCTGTGGGGACTTCAAGGTGACTGTAAACCCGGTCCTTCACACGGTACAGTATCCTCTTCCGAGGATAGAAGATATTTTCGCCTCACTATCCGGAGGGAAACGTTTCACCAAAATTGACTTGGCACAGGCATATCTACAGATGGAGGTTGAGGAGGCCTCTAGAAAGTATCTCACGATAAACACACACAAAGGCCTGTACCAGTACAATCGACTGGTTTTCGGAGTAGCATTAGCTCCAGCTATCTGGCAAAGAGCTATGGAGCAAGTCCTGCAAGGGATTCTGGGGACTCAATGCTACCTAGACGACATCCTTGTAACAGGAGAAAACGACAATGAGCACCTTGCCAATTTGGAGCAGGTGCTCACTAGGCTGAGAGAACGGGGCCTACGAGCAAATCGCCCCAAGTGCGAATTTTTCCAGAAACAAATATCATATTGTGGCCATATAATTAACAAAGAAGGGTTGCATAAGTCACCTGAAAAAATTGAAGCAGTCATAAAAGCCCCAACACCTGAAAATGTCTCACAATTAAGGTCATTCCTGGGATTGATAAATTACTATCATAAATTTTTACCGAACTTGTCAACTGTTCTGCACCCTCTTAACGCACTGCTACAAACGGGAGTAATTTGGAAATGGAGCGAAAACTGTAAACGTGCCTTCCATAAATGCAAAGGCTTGATCACGTCCAAGGAAGTGTTGGCTCATTACAACCCAACACTGCCAATCAGACTGGCGTGCGATGCATCCCCTTACAGCGTAGGAGCGGTATTATCGCATAGATTCCCTGATGGCTCGGAGCGGCCGATAGCTTTTGCGTCACGCTCATTGAACTCAGCTGAGCGTAACTATGCCCAGATCGACAGGGAAGCACTCAGCCTGGTGTGGGGAGTGAAGAAATTCAACCATTACCTACACGGACAAAAATTTATCTTGTTGACTGACCATCAACCCCTCGTCTCCATATTCAACCCTAAAAAGGGCGTTCCCATTATGACAGCGCAAAGGCTACAGAGGTGGTCCCTTTTCCTAGGGGCACACCAATATGACATAGAATACAAAGGATCAAAACAGCATGGGTATGCTGACGGTTTATCGCGCCTACCGTTGCCAACGGTAGAAGAGGCACCTACAGTGGACCCAGTGGAGATGTTCCACTCAACCATAGTGGAATGTCTACCAGTAACAAATTCTACCATTGAAAAGGAAATGAGAAATGACCCGACTCTCTCACGAGTCTACGATTTAACGGTGAAGGGATGGCCAGCACATGGCGAACCACTGTTGCCAGCATTCTCGCAAAGAAGAGAACAGCTGTCAGTGTGCCGAGGAACCTTGATGTGTGGATCCAGCGTGGTGATTCCACCCAAACTCCAGGATAAAGTGCTAAAGGAGCTTCACGAGGGGCATCTGGGTGGAGTGAAAATGAAGAACCTAGCCAGAGCGTTTGTGTGGTGGCCAGGTATCGATGGAGACATCGAAGAAATGACCAAGAGCTGTCTAGGATGCCAGAAGGTCCAAAACGCCCCACCACAAGCCCCTCTACATCCATTGGGGTGGCCCTCATCTCCATGGCAAAGGGTACATATCGACTTTGCTGGTCCATTTATGGACTCAATGTTCTTAATCGCGGTTGATGTACACTCCAAGTGGCCGGAGGTAATGAAGATGTCCTCCACCACCACGGAAAAAACCATCACAGTATTAAGGACCATATTTGCCAGGAATGGGCTGCCTGAACAGATCTGTTCTGATAATGGACCGCAATTTGTGTCCGAAGAATTCAGGAAGTTCTTAAAAAACAATGGGGTTAAGCACTACACGTCCGCCCCATACCATCCCGCCACCAATGGATTGGCTGAAAGGTTTGTCCAGACCTTCAAGAAGGCCATAAAGGCCATGGGTAATGAAGACATAAATCTACAACATAAGGTAGATAACTTTTTGTTTGCGTACAGGAATGCAACACATGTGGTTACAAACCAAACTCCCGCCATGATGTTTTTCAATAGAAGATTAAGTTGCCGGCTGGATTTGATCAAGCCAAACATCAGAAGGGACGTAGAGAACCAGCAATTTCAAGGCATGAATGAAAGGCCAACTAGAACCTTCCAGATAGGTCAACAAGTTTTGGCCCGGGACTACCGTACCGAGAAATTACAGCCTGGAACTATTTGCACACGACTAGGACCGCTGATGTATACCGTGGACATTGGAGAAAGCATAATAAGGCGCCATGCTGACCAGATCATAGAGTCATCCGAAAAGGGACAGCCTACACCACAACTCTATACGCCTAAGGATGAAGCAGAGATACCCATAGTATCTACCTCCGATCCGGTGATACTGGAACCAGATGAACCCAACACTGGCATTCAAGCCGAATCGACCTTGCCAAAAGAACCTACTACACCACCGAGGCGTTATCCGGACCGAGTCAGGAAGCCTCCAGAAAGACTGACTTATAATTGATTAACTGCAGCAAATGTGTAGATTATTGTTCTTGTAAACATGTTAATTAATGATTACTTAAAATGTTATGTACTGGTTATCTAAAAGGGGCGGAATTGTAGTGTATGTACCTTTAAGAGCCCCTGTGTACTGTAATACCGGTAGTGACCACTCGGGTATATAAGCCTGTATAGCGTCTTGTATCTTTTAGTTCACCTCCAGACTTTGTTCAGTAAACACCTGTTAAACCAACTCCTGCATTCCGTGTCTCCATTAACACACGGATACAACAGTACTGATATAACGACAGTACTGATATAACGACAGTACCGATATAGCGACAATCCTGATATAGCGACAGTACTGATATAACGACAGTACCGATAAAGCGACAATCCTGATATAGCAACAGTACTGATATAACGACAGTGCTGATATAGCAACAGTACTGATATAGCGACAGTACTGATGTAGTGACAATCCTGATATAGCGACAATCCTGATATAACGACAGTACTGATATAATGACAGTACTGATATAGTGACAGTACCGATGTAGTGACAATCCTGACATAGCGACAGTATTGATATAACGACAGTACTGATATAGCGACAGTACTGATATAGCGACAATCCTGATATAGCGACAGTACTGATATATTGATCGTACAGATATATTGATAGTACCGAAATAACGACAGTACTGATATAACGACAGTACTGATGTAACGACAGTACTGACGTAGCGACTATACTGATATAACGACAGCATCGATATAGCAACAGCACCGATATAACGACAGTACTGATATAACGACAGTACCGAGATAGCGACAGTACTGATATAGCGACAGTACTGATGTAGCGAGAATAACGATATAACGACATAAAAAATATGATAGTAACAATATAACAACAGTACTGATATAGCGACAGTACCAATGAAGCAACAGTACTGATATAGCAACAGTACCAATATAACGACAGTACTGATATTGTGACAGTACCGTTATAACGACAGTACTGATATAACGACAGTACTGATGTAACGACAGTACTGATGTAGCGACTATACTGATATAACAACAGCATCGATATAGCAACTGCACCGATATAACGACAGTACTGATATAACGATAGTACCGAGATAGCAACAGTATTGATATAGCGACAGTACTGATGTAGCGACAATAATGATATAACGACATTAAAAATATAATGATAGTAACAATATAACGACAGTACTGATATAGCGACAGTACCAATGAAGCAACAGTACTGATATAGCAACAGTACCAATATAACGACAGTACTGATATTGTGACAGCACCGTTATAACGACAGTACTGATACAGCGACAGTACTGATATAATGACAGTACCGATATAACGACAGTACCGATATAACAACAGTACCGATATATCGTTCATACTGATATAACGACAGTACTGATATAACGACAGTACTGATATATCGTTCATACTGATATAACGACAGTACTGATATAATGACAGTACTGATATATCGACAGTACTGATATAACAACAGTACCGATATATCGTTCGTACTGATATAGCGACAGTACTGATATAACAATCGTACTGATATAGCGACAGCACTGATATAACGACAGGACCGATATAGCGACAGTACTGATATAACGATCGTACTGATATAGCGACAGTACTGATATAGCAACAGCACTGATATAACGACAGGGCCGATATAACGACAGTACCGATATAGCGACAGTACCGACACTCCAAAAGTAATTCATTGTCTATAGCGTGCTTTAGGACATCCTGAGGACATGAAATGGTGCGATGATAAAGACAAGTTTACTCTTTGTTTCTTTAGTATTTAAGCATCAGAAAATACTACAGGTACCACCTATTTTAAACTATGCGGACTACACATTTTCTGAACCTCCAGTATTCTATTTAATCCACTCAAGCTATAACTCCAAATATTAAAACTGAAATCTATTATTCTGAAACATGTTCTAAACATATAACAATAGGAGATAGTGTGTAGCAACTATTTTAGTGGCCTTCTCTTTCATTATAAAAATGAATCTTCTATACAAGGCTCAATGCCAAATGCTGGGTAATTTTACTGCATAAAGTGTATTTCAATGCTATTGTTTCCAACTCATGATTGCTGGTTATTGTAGCTCACCTTAAAAACACTTTTCATTCAAATATACATTTTTTGCAAATATTAAAGCATTTTTGTCTCACTGAATAGTTAACTTGCTTAGATTTGCCTAATCACCGTTACAGTTAAATATTAAAGATTTTATATTTGTACATTTTTAAATAACCATTTTAACTTTTTAGGGCTGAATGTCTCTGTCTCTTTGATTAAAAAATATAATCGATCACAAACTCTGGCAATTATTAATCACTTAATCAAATAATCAACGCATCACTAGTTTTAATGGCATCCATTTATTTTACTTTCTACACACTCTGTCTGAAAGGATGTCTGTCCCAATCGGTTGAGATAAATAGAGCTACACTACATCCAAAAGCAGCAAAGAGAGTTATAGGTAGTTGCTTGCAAGGATCATTATCTGCCTAGTGCGTCCTTTCCCCTATTTATTAAGTAAAATCTGACTAAAGTAAATGCTTGGTAAACCACACAGCCAGGCTCAGATAAACATGGGCCATTTGTTTACGTTCGTACCTGACAGTTTGATGATACATGATCCTGGGAAGATTAATCTCTTTGGAAGGGCTTCCTCATCATTAACGTTGTACACTTACACTACCTTGGCCTGGCTCTGTGGTTACATTTATGCAATTCCATTTTCAAAGGGGATGACTTCATTTAATCTGGATTATAATAATGATCAATATTTGTTTAATTTGCTTTTACAATCTTTTGGTTAGTGGTTAAACCATTAGCCCACTAAATGGACTAACATGCTTATTTACAAATTGTATTTTCTCCCTTGCTACTGACTCCACTTCCTCTATGGCTGCTCTCTCAGGCTGGATTAGACTGAGTGCATCCTGTCAGCCAAGAGCTGATCTTCAAACCTCATGTCCTACCCATCACCAAGATCATTTAGTTCCACCTTGGCAATGTTGCCTGCCTCCATCCATGCTCACTCAAACCACTGCTAAAACCGTTATCCATGGTCTCATTATCTCAAGATTTGAGTTTTCCAGTTACCTACTCACCAACTTCCCAATCCACCCTCTGTAAAATCCAACTTGTCCTCAACTAACCCGCCCACACCCTGTCGCATTTGTCCATCAGCCCCATACTGGCTAATCTACAGTGGTTCCACCCTACATCAGCAATTTCCTCTAGCTGTATGTCCCTCATGTGCCATTTGGTCATCTGAGTCTGGCCTTCTGTGCATCATGGCCCCTCAGCAGTTTCAACCCTACTCTCTGGAGTTCTCCCCACTCCAAACCTCTCCACCTTGTGCTTCTCTCTCCACCTTTAAAAGCCTCCTTAAAGCTCATCTCTTTGACCAAGTCTTTGGGCACCAGCCAACACCCCTCAAAAGCTCAGTCATTATTCTTTACTTCCTCTGTGCAGGACCATGGAATGATATTTTACTTCAAGGCAGTATATGAATGCAAGTTGTTGCTGAGGTGAATTAAGCTGTTGTGTGTATAATAAAAAAAAATTGACAGCTAAAACCCAGCAATTTGTTTTGATTAAATTTAGAACTACTTTTAAGTGCTACTCTTTGCTGTTGTCAGGTGTGACAATCAGAACCACCAATTGCAGGTTTCCAGCAAATATTTTATCATTGTTTATTCCCTCTCTTTATATTAACCCATCCTAGACTATAACAGGGTGGCTGATTAGTTAGCTAGTTTATCACCAACCCAGTCAAATTTTTGATATTCGGGTGGTCAGTTGACATTTTTAATTTCATTCTGCACCAGTAAAGTACAGAGGGAGAAATCCACATTCTTCAAATAGAGTCACGGGATCATTAGCAACCATCTAAACCACGGGCAGATGGGACCTTGGTGTAACACCTCAGTGGAAGGATGGTGCCTCCAACAGCGCACCAGAATGTCAGCCATTCCGACACCGATGTGCAACTTGAATCCACAACCTTCTGCCTCAGAGTGCAACCAACTGAGCCAAGCTGGCACACATGTAGGCAATTGCGATGGTGGGCCGACGTTGTTCTATTCTATAGTGCTGCCAATTTCATACATTGTCATGTCTCTCCCTCTTTTTTCCACTTAACCTTCCCCATCCCCACTCTAGCCCTTGTCCCATTTTCCAAAACCTTGGTGCACTCTTGCTGTGATCTCCACAGGACTATGGCACCTCAAAACTGCAAGCCTGAATATCTTAGAGTTCCAAATACTAATAAAAATAAGTACCAGCACTTGATCACTTTTTGCATTTGCAACTACAATTTCTTTCTGTTTCTCTTAATGTGAAAATGTACGATAGCGATATAAAAATATTCATCATCAATCAGTGGATTTCCATAGTATTGTTCAAAAACCAGTTTAAAAATGTGCATCTTTCCTATAACTGTGTCTTTGCCTTTCTTCTGTTCTCTATTTTTATCTGTGTCCCCCTCTCTCCCTTTCTCTGTTTGTCTTCCACTCATTTCTTTTCTTTGTAGGTCTTCAAACAACTTCCTCATTGTGATCTCTGTATCTCCCTGCGGCAAGCTCTCGCTCAAACTCTTTTTCTTTCACTGCTCTGTAGGTCTCTCCTTCCCATTATCTCTAAACCTCTGTACGTCCTTCAATGGCTCTCCATGTGCTTTCTCACTGTTGCACTCAATTTTTATCTCTTCCTTTTCATAAAACCCAGCGAGATGGCTGCAGCAAGGTCCAGGGTCACGCATTTAGGAAGATCTAAAAAAAAATGTTGGAATCTAAGGCACACCTGAAATTCTGGGACCGGAGCAGAAGTTAAGCTCAAAATCTGCAAGAAATGGAAATTTGTGCGGGCGAAAGTTGATGGAAGCATTGGAACGTGGAAAGGGCAAGTTTTGTGAATTTTGTTTTTAGAAGCATCTAATGGAATGGCTGAGGGGCCATTAAATCAACAGTGACTACACTTCAAAAGTAATACATTGATGGCAAAGCGCTTTAGGATGTCCTGAGGTTGTGATAGGCGCTAAATAAATGCAAGTATTTTTTCTTTTTATGGGAGGCTGCATCAGTTAAAGTGAAAGACATTTCTGTGGCATTTCCTGATTGTTTCATAAAAGTAGAGATCTTTGAATCAGTTGGCTGTTTGAGGCCTCTGGAGTCCCTACATGTCTGAAGGCAGGATAAACATTTTGAACTTTGCTCAATTTTGTTCACCGGTTTTGAAACCTGTAGAATTGAAGTCTGCCATCTTTTTGGACACCACTGTTACTGTTTCTTAGAAAAAGAATTGGACATGAATCTACAAAGGGGAGTTCAGCAAAAATTAAAATTTGGGAACATCTGATATAGATAGATAGACGCACCAGAATAATAGTGACAAGTATGAGACGATTACTCATTTAGAGTTCACAATGTTTTTGGAACAGAATATTTTATCACATACTGAAAAAATTTACTGACTACGTGTAAATATTGAACTACCATTTAATTGGGAAAATCAAACATTAGAGATTTTTAAAGGTTCCGTGAACCTCCAGCGGACAGGACTTGTCTACTTTGATTGAGGAGGCCTTAATGACGAGAATTATTCCGCCCTCACCTTCAAGATTGGCCAGATACAGTAGATAAGAAGCAATGCTAATTTTCTTGCCATATTAACTAAAGGGAATTATGTGTTCCCTCATTTTGGATTCTGCATGAATTAGGCCAAAATTTGGAATTAACACATCAAGGGAATTATGTGTTAATTTTTTTTATCTGATTAAATGTAAGCCGGGGGCACTAATTAAACAACGATACACATCCTCTTCCATCCTGGTTTAAAGTGAGCAGAGGTAACTTGCTGATATTACTAACCATGTACGAACAAGGTTCTGACCTAACTCATCAATGAAGAAGCATGATCGACTAACTGAAAATATGGGACTCAAGATGTTAAGGGGAGAGGGACGGAGCAGCCCAAACAGATGCGAGTCCAGATAAGTGAAACCATACCCATAAAACTGCCGTCGGTGGAGGGGAACTAAGGTGCCTGCTTCAGTCGAGAGGGTGGTGGAGATGGAGTAAGAATGAAATAAAGGTGTGTTCTTCTGTAAAGGATAAATGATTGGATTATAAAATAAATTCATAATGAAGAATACAATACAGAGGAAATATAAATAATTAAATTAGTAAGCAATTACGCAACTTAATTTGGTTGGTTATATCTAAAATATTAAATTAACTGTGCAAAATAATTCACAAAGCTTCCTAGTTAAATGTGCATTTGAAGCATCACTGAGTAATGTTAAAATTGTACTACCGTTTGTTCAGATTGCACAATCCTGTTTCCTGTCAGTTGCCCAGCTATTGAACTACTATCCAAACACGTATTCTAGTGGCTTGATTCATGATTGAAAAATTGCCAGAAGTCATACGCAGAACAGGATTTGAACAACTGGATCCAGCCTGTGTACACTCCTGCACTGTGCCCATACCAGGTGGCGTGTTGACAAGACAATTAGGTGATTAATTTCCTGCTGAGTGCAATTTTTAATCGATTATACTTGTTTAATCAGTGCAACGCTAATCTCAATAAAATTGTTCTGAAGAAGCGTTTGCGAAGATCTGCCCAGCAGGGTGATAACATTTATATATCAGCTCCATTAACACCTTGAGTCACTTTTTTTTGCCTTTCACAACTGTTCATGTGTGTATTATTTTAAAAATCAGAACATGTATAAAATGCTTTGCACATTCCTAATGTTAAATACTAACCATTTCTTAATTTACCTTGTTAACTAAATAATCTACCCTTGATTTAAACAACAAATCAACCCTGTAGTGCTTCCTTTGGTGCAAAGGTTAGGCTGTAGTTTTTAAAGGGTTAATTCAACACTCTGCCACATAGAACCAGTTATCCTACTTACACTGCAGAGGTGCAATGCATCCCTACATCTAAAACCAACACCCAAAACAGATTATCTGATTGTTGCTTGTGGGACCTTGCTGTGCGCAAATTGGCAGCCGCATTTCCCTACATTAGAACAGTGACTGCTTTTCAAATTGGCTGTAAAGCGCTTTGCGACGTCCTTAGATCATGATTGGCACTACGTAAATGCAAGTCTTTCTTTTACACACGCTACCCCTGCCAAACAATGTAGCAAAACTACATCTCAACCCATGCAGGATAACCATTACAGGTGCACCAGTACTTCCTACTCCCACTGAGAGCAGTATCAGTGCTGATTCCATCCACCACTTATCCTCTACATCTAGCACTTTGCACTAAAGCAGTGTTCTCCAAATAAAAAATAAACAGGTTATGCTCCAACATGTTATTGCAGTCTCGAGTATTTTGAAACAGCAATCAGCAACAACTTGTGATGATATCATAGAGAATCATAGAATGGTTACAGCACAGACGGAGGCCATTCAGCCCGTCGAGCCCGTGCCGGTTCTCTGCAAGAGCACCTCAGCTAGTCCCACTCCCCCACCCTTTCCCTGTAGCCCTGCAAATATTTTTCCTTCAGGTACTTATCCCATTCCCTTTTGATATAGTACATGTAACACAGAAAATATCCCGAGGTGCTTCATATAGCGGGGAGAAAGATAAACACGATAGATTACAGGAACCGGGGAATCGATGCAGATCCATGGTGGGAGAATTACCACCTATGCCGTGCTTGAGAGGAACAGATAGCTTTGAACTCTATGACCCCCTATATTAACAGAGTGGTGGGGAGGGAGCGGAGTATCAGTGGCTGGGAAGCCCAAAATATCGGGAAGGTGGGGGTCCTGCTGAATTTAACGGCAAGACCTCATTAGAATTTTTTTACTCCATTTCCCACCTGGCAGCTGGCCAGATTGAGAGGCTGACCGGTTGCTGGGCGGGAAAGTCAGTGGTACAGGGCAGCAGCCGGGGACCCTGCAATCGAGAAGATCGGGGATTGGTGCGGGGCGGAGTCTCGGAGCGTGGTGGAGAGGAGGGTGGGGGAAATCACGGGGGAAGAGATAGAGATCGCGGAAGGGGGAGAGATTGCAGGGGGAAGAGTTAGAGATCGCGGTGGGGTGGGGTCAGATCACGGCGGGGGAGAGATCACGAGGGTGGGTCCGCCGAGCTCAGAGGTCGTGGCAGTAGTATTGCTTGAGGGGTCAGGCGGGAAGCACTCCAGCTCCTCCTGGCCTACAGGCAGTATGGAAAAGCACTTACCTCATGGATCTGAAAGCATCATTAACATATTAAAATCACTGACCCGCCTCTCCAGAGCGAGTTACTCTTACGCCCCCAAACCAGAAGCAGGCCCGTTCACGGCAGGTTGCCTGTGGTGGAAAGGGGGCGGGGGGGACGGGTAATTCAAATTCCCCCCATGGCTCCCAAAGTTTTCTACCACTGGAGTACTTCTTGCCTCATTACTGGGCAGGGTAAAAGATGTAATAGCAGAGCACTTGGAAAACAGTGACAGGATCGGACAAAGTCAACATGGATTTACAAAAGGTAAATCGTACTTGACTAATCTACTGGAATTTTTTGAGGATATAACTGTTGAGGATAGATAAGGGAGAACCAGTGGATGTGGTGTATTTGGAATTTCAGAAGGCTTTCGATAAGGTCCTGTATAAGAGACTAGCGTGTAAAGTTAAAGCACATGGGATTCGGGGTAAGGTACTGACTTGGATAGAAAACTGGTTGGCAGACAGGAAGCAAAGAGTTGAAATAAACGGGTCTTTTTCCGAGTGGAAGGCAGTGACTGGTGGGGTACCGCAGGGATCGGTGCTAGGGCCCCAGTTATTCACAATATATATTAATGATCTAGATGAGGGAATTAGATGTAATATCTCCAAGTTTGCAGTCGACACAAAGCTAGGTGGGCATGTGTGCTGTGAGGAAGATGCAGAGAAACTCCAGTACGATTTGGACAGGTTGGGCGATTGGGCAGATACATGGCAGATGCAGTATAATGTGGATAAATGCGAGGTTATCCACTTTGGTGGCAAAAACAGGAAGGCAGGTTATTATCTGAACGGCAATAGATTGGGAAAAGGGGAAGTGCAACGAGACCTGGGTGTCCTTGTGCACCAGTCGCTGAAGGTAATCATGCAGGTGCAGCAGGCGGTTAAGAAGGCAAATGGTATGCTGGCCTTCATAGCGAGAGGATTCGAGTACAGGAGCAAGGATGTCTTGCTGCAATTGTACAGGGCCTTGGTGAGACCACACCTTGAGTATTGTGTGCAGTTTTGGTTGCCTTATCTGAGGAAGGATGTTCTTGCCATGGAGGGAGTGCAGCGAAGATTCACCAGACTGATACCTGGGATGGCAGGAATGACGTATGAAGAGAGATTGAGTCAATTAGGCTTATATTCACTAGAGTTTAGAAGAATGAGAGGGGATCTCATTGAAACTTATAAAATTCTAACAGGACTAGACAGACTAGATGCAGAAAGGATGTTTCCGATGGCGGGAGAGTCCAGAACCAGGGGTCACAGTCTAAGGATAAGCCATTTAGGACTGAGATGAGGAGGAATTTCTTCACCCAGAGAGTGGTGAACCTGTGGAATTCTCTACCACAGAAGGCAGTAGAGGCCAATTCATTAAATATATTCAAGAAGGAATTAGATATATTTCTTAAGGCTAAGGGGATCAAAGGATATGGGGAGAAAGCAGGGACAGGGTACTGAATTTGGATGATCAGCCATGATCGCATTGAATGGCGGAGCAGGCTCGAGGGGCCGAATGGCCTATTCCTGCTCCTATCTTCTATGTTTCTATGGGCCTGTTGTACACTAGTTGATGGAGATCAATTGCTAGGATTAGTCAGCAACTCCATTATCGTTGTGTCGTGCGACTACCAGGATGGTAGAAGACAAACTAGATGGGCCTTGGCTTTCTCGTCTAGCAATTCCTATGAGAGTTAACTGAGGTGTCTGAACTCTTGGTCAAAGAGATGGGTTTTGGGAAGGTTCTTAGAGCTGGAGAGGTACTAATCTATCATTAGATGAATGAAACAATGCTTATTAGAAATTTTTCAATGTGTATCAGCAAAATTTCATTTGAAAATATTTCAACTGGTATGATTTATGACAACTTAATTATTCCTCTTTAATTACTTCAGTAAACCCATTGTTTACTATAGTTTTTAATAGCATGCATTTTAATAGCATTGTTGTACCCATTCAATAATTGAATCTAGCTTTTAGATTCATCATTTTCTTTCTTTCTTGATATTTAGCAAATCTGTTCATAAAATGCCCTGAACGTGAAAGTTATTCATTATAGTTGCGATTATTAGGTTTGCAAATAATTAGTTATGTTTTTTGTCATTAAACAAGAAGTACAGGGCTGATAATCCACGTGGTTTGCACACTGGTATAAGTGACTACCCAGTACCTCTGGCGGAAACCCACTGACTCCAAGGTTTGCAGGGTCAGAAACATAGAAACATAGAAGATAGGAGCAGGAGTAGGCCATTTGGCCCCTCGAGCCTGCTCCGCCATTTAATGAGATCATGGCTGATCATCCAAATTCAATACCCTGTCCCTGCTTTCTCCCCATATCCCTTGATCCCTTTAGCCTCAAGAAATATATCCAACTCCTTTTTTAAAAAACTTTTTTTCAACTCTTATCCTGGTAAAAGCAGGCCTTACGTCTGCTTTTCCCAGGCGCAAGAATTGTAAGTACTTTCTGCGGGCGGAGCGCCTCCAAATAGCGGAACTATCCGCCTGCAGAGGCCCTTCTCCCGGGCAGCCGGAGGATCTGTCAAGAGCTTTCCTGACAGATCGGAAATGCCGGTTTCCAGCGCATGCACAGTGCATGCCTAAAACCGGCATTCCCGATGTCCCTACGGGTGGGCACACAGCGCGTACCCACCCGTAGGGACCGGAATATTCAGCCCATTAACAGTTTTACAAACCAGCTAATTATTTTTTTACCTTGAAGTGATTTAGTTTCACAAGATTGTGGGTTACAAGGGATCCATGAGTGTTTAACCTTCTTAAACATATCAGTGCAGCTTTTTCTTTTAAGATGCTCTGCCGACTCCCCCACCCATCTGCCATCCCCACACCCGAGCACTTTTGAAAGCAGGTTTGGCACCCTGGAGTTATACTCAAAGTGGTGTGAGACTGCCTCCTCCTGGAACGCTCACACCCCTACCCTGCAAAGCCAGGTGAGACCATGGGCTCGATTTTGCCATTGGGGGCGGGCCAGGGCATGTCAGGCGGTTTTCATGTCAGGACCCCGACTCCAATGTGAAGTGGGAGAAATGTGCGATTTTGCCCTAATTGGGCACTTGATTTCCAGCGTGTGGAAACCCCTGGCCCAGTGAGTCTTTTCATACAGAAAGTCGCCTCCGATGACGTCTTCAATGCTGCTATATTTAAGGCCTGTAAGCAGCCATGCTTCTTCTGGAGACTTTAAACTTTATGCCCATTGTTGTGGTCGCTTCATTCAGCAACTATGTCCAGCAGTAGGCCAAAGTGTGCTCCAAGGTTCGATGAGGCCTCCCTCCAAGCTCTGGTGCAGGGAGCAAGATCTAAAAAGGAGGTGCTCTTCCCTTCCTCACGGAGGAAAAAGCCTCCCCAGCAGACTAAAGCTGTGTGGATGCAAGTGGCCCAGGAGGTCAACTCAATCTCTATGTGCCGCAGAACTTGACTGCAGTGCAGGAAGAGGTTTCATGACCTTCTCTGCACAGGAAAAGTGAGTATGACTTTCCCATCACCCTCAATCTGATCCCCATCGCCTCTCCTCACCAGCACTCTGCTTTGCCAAACTCTTCCTCCACATCTCACTTGACACTAACATCCCTGCACCCTTACTCATTCCCTCTCCCTCTATGGTCACATTCACTTAATTATTCAACCATGCAGCCCTCACACTCCCTATCACTGTGATGCAATGACAACAACTTACAACACACAGGGAGGGCCCTTTGTCTCCTTCTAAGCATCTATGCTATGGATTCTCTACACTCACACCTTCATTCTCACTCAAACTCCACTTGTATCCCTCATTGCAGGAAAAGAAAGCCCACAATAAGAGGGAAAGAGCGAGGACAGGAGGAGGGCCACCTTCAGTAGCCCAGCTCACCACCTGGGAAGAGGCGGCCCTGGAAATCGCCGGGATCGAGGATAATTCCCAACTGGGGGACGGACAGACGGGTGCATCACAGCAAGCTGGTGACAGAATAGTTTGGCATCTCTCTCATTGCATGAGTGACTGATAATGATTCTGATGCTCTAACAGATTGACTTATGATCATCTGCACAATTCAATGTGCATGCAACCTTTACCTCACATGTCTAACTCTTTCCTTTACTCCCCCACAGGACCATTGACAGCCCCTGTCTCCACTGTCCAGGAGGAACAGCCTGAGCTTCAAGACTCCTCAGGGAAAGCTGCAACCTCTGAGGGCGTAGCGTCAGCAGAAGTCAGCGCACCCAGCACCAGCACAGACACTCACACCTCGGTGGGACCTTCGCGAGATAGAGTAGTGTTGGCACCTGGTGTATCACAGCTCACAAGTGAGCATCAGCAGATGGTGGAGACAGGGACAGCAGTGGAGAATCCTTGTCAGAGGGCGCAGGACTCTGCCAGCTCGGCTCTGCTGCATGTCGACCCTGTGCCTCTGGGTCCATCCAGAAGGAGAATGGACTGGAACTCCAGGAACAGGTCCAGAAGTCTCTGGCTGGTTTTGTCTCCAGGGTCGCTGCGAGTGTGGAGCGAATGAAGGAGTCCATTGCGAACATGAGCAGAGCCTTTGTGGAGGCATTGGCGCATGAACGCATCACCACGGAAAGGATGGCAACCTCCGTGGAAAGGATGGCTACGGTAGAGGAGAGGATGGCTACGGCCATGGAGGAGCTAAGTTGCCAGAGTGTTGAATACATGGTCATTGTTCAGAATAGACTGGCATCTCTTGAGCAGCGATGGTCAGCTATGGAGCATAGAAACCAGACCTTCATGGATGTCCTCTGGAGTAGGACTTCCAGTGCAGAAACGGGTCCTCATGGCTCCCCTGATGTGCAACAAGGTGCTGTTAAGCCACTTGCTAGCTCTGAAGTGGGGCTGACCCATGAGAGGGATGTTGGTGGCAGACAACAAGGAAGTGGGGGCTCCTCTCCAAGCGCTCACAAATACCATGCCACTGCAATGCCCTCGGTCAGAGCCCCACCAGAGTCCTCACCCAACTGAGATGGGTGTCTCATCCCCTGCACAGCCGCAGGAGCAGCAGACTGTTGCCGAGCCCTCACAGGTTCACAACCCCAGAGGATAGCTGCCAAAGACAGGAGCAGCAAGAAAGTGAGCAAGGGGCCTCCACATCTGCTGAAGCCACAGGGGAAGCACCACGTAGGAGCATGCGTAAGAGGAAGATAATGCACAAGTAGTCACAAGGGTAGTCACTTGGATGTTATGTTGTGTTTATTTTTGAAATGCCATCAGTTGCTTGTTGTGATAAAAAAATTCTGATGGCAAACTGTTGAAGTTGTGGCCTGTGTCATTTCGCTAATGGAACATCCACATTGAGCGCTTAGAGCGACTTGCAATTGTCAGTATGGTGGTCAGAGTGATAGGAATCCACAGGTTCTTGTCCATTGTCAATGCTCTGGTAAGAAGGTGCGAGGCAAAAGTGTTTGATTGTGCAGGCTGAGCAAATCTGGCCAACATGAGTGTGTCCCTTGCATCCCGGGCAGCAATGTGGTTGCGCGTTGGTGCCTTCTGGCCTGTGCAGCTTCAGGTGGGTGAGCAGCAGCTTGGCGCTCCTGTTGTTGCTGCTGCTGTTGGCGCTGCTGTTGTTCAGTGTTCTGCTGCTGCCATGGCTGATCTTCGTCTGAATCTGATGTCCAGGAGGAAAGGAAATAAATGGTTCCCATGATTCTGTTATATTCCTCAGTTGAGGAAGCGCTCAGTCAAGGTGGGGAGAGGAGTTTCCCAGGAGATCACACTGGAGATGGGTGTCAGGCTCCAAACTTCCACAACAATGAGTATGCCTGCTAAAAGTTCCCCAGACTTGAGACAACAAAGTTCTGCTACCTGCAAATGATCATTGGTGAAAACTCCTTTTTAATGGTGGAGCTGTAGCTGTTAGTAAGCAATCCACTTGTGAGGCCGCCAGGATTAACCGGCATGTTCCAGAGGAGACGTGCAGGGTGGGGGAAAAGTGTTAAAATCAGAAAGGCCTCTCAAAATGGGATTATAGAGGCAATTAACTGGTTGTTAAGGGCCTTAAGGGCCTATCCCGCCTCTTGGAGGCGGGATGGAAACGGGGTCTGAAACCCTGATTCTGGGAAAATTGCTCAGAGAAGGGCTGGAGGCGGGATCGGAGCCGCCCGTCATTTTTTGCGATTTTAACACCTCACACGCCTCCAATTACGCCTCTTCGGGCCTGGCAAAATTGAGCCCCATCACTCCAGAACTTTGCTGCAACTTTAGGATCACTGCAAGTTGGAAAGCACTGCACAGCACTGCTAAAGACTGAGCATAAGCACATCGCAAGTGAGACTGGAAGAATTTCAGCTGTACAAAACAGAAAAAATATTTCAACCTTGTTTTATAAACAGAGTCAATTAGCAGTTTATTTTACAGCAGCTGGGTTTTAGTATAACAGTCTTGCGCAATGCATTGTCCTAAACCCTTGATCATTTCCACCATAGTTTCCAACTTGGTGATGTGTACTTATTCTCACCACTTCACTCCTTGATTCTCTCCTTGGGTGTCTCCCATTCTCCCCCGAGCATCTCATTTTCAATTTCAAAATCTTTTCTTCAGTATTTACCATCTGTTCTTGGAATGAAGATAAAGCGAGATGCATCTCATCCTTGCCATATTATACCGGTTGAAAGCCAAGCATTTTGCATATTATAGCAAAGGGTACTGTCTAACTAAGTCTCTCTTGTATCCCTCTCTTGGTATATCCTTAATACTTTAAGAACTGGCATTTATATAAGCACCTTTCATGACCTCAGGACATCCCAAAGTACTTTACAGCCAATCAAGTACTTTTGAAATGTAGTCACTGTTGTACTGTAGGAAACACAGCAGGCAATTTGTGCACAGCAAGGTCCCACAAACAGCAATGAGATAATGACCAGATAATCAGTTTTTTTAGTTATGTTGGTTGAGGGATGAATGCTGGCCAGGACACCAGGAGTACTCCCCTGTCCTTATTTGAATCGTGTCAGAGAATCTTTTACATCCACCTGAAAGGGCGGATGGAGCCTTGGTTTAACGTCTCATCCAAAAGTCGGCACCTCCAACAGCGCAGCACTCCCTCAGTACTGCACTGGAGGGTCAGCCTAGATTTTATGCTCAAGTGCAGCTTTAACCCACGAACCTTCTAACCCAGATGGGAGAGCGCTACCACAGAGCCATTGTTGACACCTTCATTGTTTTGTGGTTTTCCAGATTTGAGCTTCTTTGTCCAGTTTAAATGTTGATTTCTTGATTTCTGACTCCTTCTGGCCTCTTGTCAGACATTCTCTCTGTTTGTCACTGAAGCTTTTAAATTGCTGTCATGGACAGACTATAGATTAGTCAATGTTTTAGAGATAATTTACTCTAACTGGGTAACCCAGGCTATTGCTGCTCTTAGTAAGTGGGAATTCGCTCCCATTCAGTTGACCAACCAATGAGATGGCAGTAGGACCAATCCTCTAAATCAGCTGAAATATCAGTGGGAGAGCAAAGCTACTCAACAAATTGCTGCATATTTGGACATGGTTGAATGAGAAAAGACAATTTGATTGTCCAGGAGCTTCAAGTCCTTACCCAAGTTCTCTGGGAGAGAAGACCCTTTTTTAAATTGATCAGTAGAGGTGGCATTGGTGCACTGAATGGCATCAAACACTCTTCAAGCACCCTACTGGGAGGGGGCCACTAATAAACTATCAAATTAACATTTACACAGTTCCAGGTTCAAATCACAATCCTCCAACTTGGCTTGATTTGGCAGAGAAGGCAAAGCATAAAGGGTCTATTGGTCAGCCGCCCAACAGTGTCTGGTGCACATGAGCCAGCCGGACCGAAGATTTCTGGGTGCACCACCTGAACAACTGCTCCAACACTGGCAACACTCCCTCACATCAGACAGCAGTCGATTCCCATGGGATCTATTGTCATTTGATTTCTTCGTGCTTGGGCCTACTTGCAGCTGAGAATAGCTCTTTCACACACTTTCTGCAGGCAGTGGTACCACTGGACCTCACAGAGGTAGTTCTGGTGGGGTGGCAGGACTACCCCCAGACATGTCCCCAAAATACCCCGCCCCCTTCCCCGTCGGAATTTGATGTTCCCACACTGAAGGGGGAGAACTCTGGCAGAGTTGGCTTTTAGCCCAACTTCCAGGCCATTTGCTGTTCCAACTGGCATCCCAGACAGCTCTTTCCTGCTCTGCTGATCTTCCCCTGCCAACTACAGTGCTAGTGGAGCAACAAATGCAATCCCTTTAGTGGCCCAAAACCAATAAAATGGAAACAAATTTAAAACTTGCCTTTAAATGAAGACTCCCTGTTTCTACCTACAGCCTCACCTTCAATGCCTCCTTGAGAAGAATTCATTGAAAAAGAAATGCTTTAGGACAACAATGCTGGGAGAAGGACCCCTAAGTGCCTAACCCCTTCATTGCTGTATTGCCTAATTAGTGTGCAGTGGAACAAGGCAGCTTAACAATACTGCAGTCCATGATCTGAAGTCCATGGCAACTCCAAATGCCAGTTGTAGCAGACCCAATAGTGACAGAGGTCCTAAGGTCAGTTGTAGGTCAGCTGTGAGTGGTCAGACTGCTGCTATACAGGCGTTGGCCTCTAATTTACATCAAGCTCTCCCATCTGGCTTCAGTAAGTTGGAGAATATCATATTCAAGTAATTTAATAAATACCTAATGAAGTGTTCACAAGTTTCATACAAGGGCTCTCCCAGCAGAAAAAATCAGGCAGGGAATGGGTGAAAAGAGTTGCCCATCAAATTTCCTGGCCAGCAATTGCACTTTCCATACCAGCAGAATCCAACCCATCAATGGAAAAATCAGCTCTTTTATTGAGACCAGTGAGCCAATTATCAAAAATGGGTTAAATTTTATCCTTCGGGACACATTATAAAAGACAGTTTATTGAATTAGACAGATTCTGGATCAGAGGGAATGAGGTCTACCACACACAAAATTGTGATCATTGATGGCATCATGGTGGGAAATATTCGGCCAAAAATTGTGGGTGGAGGCGTACCTCCAGAGTACGCCTCTGACCTGAAAAAGGAATTTGCACCTACCTGCGAAAACTTGCAGTCTGACGCTGTGAGGTGGAGGGCAGCGTAATGGCCCATGGATCCCAGGCGGTGCTGAAGCGTACCAGGGATCACGTGGGCCTGGACCTCCAATCACAAAACAGAATTCGATTTTAATAATTTCTGAAGGGAATTCCATAATCAGATTTATTGGAATCCCGAAATCAGATTTAATTGCAATTTACAGAATTGGAATTTAATTCCTCATTAGCTTCATTCCACCAACTTCACTTCAAATTTAATTTTTTGATAATTTTTGGCATCAGTAAAACTCTTATATTTGCAGAAACATTGAAAAACTCATTTAATACATTGTATGTGTATGATTTCCGGGATGAAAATGTTTAATATATGCCTTTACGCTGTTGCAAACAGGCCCTGTGCCTGTTTGTATCAACCATAATATTTCCGTATGCAATTGCTGGTTAGTCGGTGGGCAAATAGCCCAAGTCTCCGGCAGCAATTGTATACGTTGACAGACCGCAAGTCCCGGATTTCACACATGTGGAAATCCTGAACCTGCGGTGGATTTCAAAGGAGGTATGGCAGCATACTCTGAGAGTACGCCGTCATACCGATCGCAAAATCCAGGCCATTACTCCCAGATCAGACAAGCTGTTAGTTACTCCAACCAAAGCTAAAGGCAATACTATGGGCGCAAGGTCAGACAATGAGAAAGAAAGAGCTAAATTGCAGCCAGAAAGGAGATATAACAGGTTAAGTTGCAGACAGAGAAAGGAAGGTAGGAAGAAAGGAAAGAAAGAGAAAAAGAGAGAAAGTGAAAAGGAAATAAAGAGAGAAAGGGAAAGAAAGAAGGAAAGACAGAAAGAAAGAGAAAGAAGGAAAGAAGGAAAGAAAGAAAGAAAGAAAGAAAGAAAGAAGTGTAGTGACTGTTGTGAGCAAACCCAGTAGCCAACTTTGTTCAGGGGCCAGTGGGACTGCCTATTCCAGGCAACAGGAGCTTAGAAGTAGACAGACATGTAATTACATGTGCATTGGAACGTAGTCAATTTTGTGTTAATTGAAGCTGACTTGCTCATTGGTCTGAGTGGAATTAAAACAGCCACCATACACATTTTAAGGATGGAGAGGGCAAAGGGTGTTTGAATTATGGACAGAGACCTTCGGTCTCACTAGTAAAACACATACTGTATTTTCTCATGTAGATTCTGTGTTCGGTGTGAAGTACAGTACAATGTCATAAAGCAAAACAAGTGTTACTTTAACTACAAATCATTGTAGGTTTAAAATGATACGCAGACCACGTGGTTATAATTATAAAGAACTAATGATATAAATGCAAAGCAAGTAACAACTTTGGTTAAAGGGAGACTATTTGTAAAGTTTGTGTGAACTAACGTTAAAAAGGTCATTTTCTTGAAGCTGTTTCGAAGTACTAATGGGTATGTTTCCTGGACCAGGAATCCAAAACTCTAAGTCAGATGTCAGAGAACTGAGCATTATGTGGTATCCATAGCTTCAGAGGAGGGGGCCAATGAGTGGGTGGGGAGACAGATTTATCAAACTGTTGTGCCGGTGGGTAATTCACCAAATTCGAGCCCCAACACCAGGAGCCAGGGAATGCGATGCTGTATAGATTTCAAAGGGCAACCTTCAATGATATTATAGGATTATGGTCAATCATGCACTCACCTCACCTGCCTGATCAGCTTATTTAAATATATTTCTGGTGCTCAAGGCAAAAGTGCATGATGGGGTAGATTTCTGGTGCCAGCAGACATTGAGGGGTGGCTGGCTGCCCTTGAAGCACTGCCATTAATTTTTGGCAAAACTGCCTTGGGGCACCAGGATTCCTTTCATGAATTGGCCATTGGAGACCACAACGAGCAAAGGAGGGGTGGTCCTATAACAAGGAGAAAGGAAGGAGAGCCCTATGATAGGAAGCAAATTTTACTTTTATTCTGGCCTCCACTGAAGTACAAGGAGCCTTTAAGCACTGAGTGTGTGCAGCGCTGCTCAGATGCTAGAGCTCCATCATGGAGAAACTATTATTAAATTCCCATCCATCCGCTCAGCAGTGATGATGGAGGCCGAATGAATTCATTCCATTATTGTCGGTTCTGAACTAGCCTGGCCATTACAGTCACCTTTATCCCTTTCTTCTTTGGTTTTCCTGGGATCATCGCATGCAAAAGGTAGGTACAGCATAAAATTATCAGGGCCAGAGTAATCCCCTGGACTAGTTTCGATCACCTAAGGGGGGGCGGAAGTGAATTTCCCAGATTTTGTTCCCCTTCAAATAGGCGTGGGCTTTTAATCAGTTTTTCTGCCCCTCCCAGAAGGTCACAAGGTGGGGTGGGGCGTGAGTATGAACAAGCTATCACAATTGTATGGGACAGGCTGGATGGACCAGAGGGCATTTTCCTGTCCATCATTGTTTGTGTGTTCTTTTTCTATGTGCAGAGCCATGAAAAGTATTCTAGATGTTTCCATTCTTGAAACGTGCCCTATCCATCGCAGTCGTCTTTCCTGGATCTTCTGTATAAGCGTTGCTTTTTGTCCAAGCCATATTCTTATATTATTTTTGATGAATTAGGAATTGAGAATCCCTAATCACATGACATGTGGGTCCTTAACAAGCCTTGTGTAAGGTTACTAGGTGCATCCTGCCTGCATTTCCCAGTATTCAATTTATGAGATACATAGTTGGCCTCAGGCCTCTGCACCTGAAATGTTGGTTAAACAATGGACTTCAAAATGAGCCATTGGCAAGGAACCAAAGGTGTTCTGTCAGACAGTGGCACCTGAGACATAAAATAAAGAATTATTAAAAATAACTCAAGACATCAAGGGGTATATAAACAACTACATTTTTATTGGATGACTATTTTTAAGGGGGTGGCTCAATATCTGTAGGACATTTAACCAATGTCAGAAAATTAATAAATGGGAATTAAACCAAAGTGAGCCTGAAATCCTTATCCACTATTAAGGGTACACATGGATATGGTGGTCCCAGTACCTGTAAGGAGTAAGTCAGAGAAAAGGTACATCTTAACATTGTTGGACTATGCATCCAAATATTAGGCTATGGTAATGCTGATATCAATTGAAGCAGACGTAGGGGTAAATATTCCATTGCTGACACACACCGGGCATGCAGACCGTGCAATTGCACACCCCCAGCCCATGATTTTGGATTTATCAAAGTTAGGATCATGAAATCATGGGCTGGGTGTGTGTATTTTCCCAATATTTGCTCCCAGTTTGCTGCAGGAGATGGCAGAGTGGATTTTTTACCCTGCAGTTGCCAATACTCGCAAAGTTTTCATGGGTTGGGTGTTCAAAACGACTTTCGTTTTGACCAAACTTTATGTCCCCAGTTAGACATGCAACTGTGGAAGCAATGTCCTATCAAACTGTCCTGCACCACCCCATTGCCATCCTTGGACAAGTTAACTGATGGAAAGATGTAGCAGCACACTGAAGAGAATGCATCACAGAAGATGCTTAACCCCTTGTTGTATGTGGAGAGGTAAAGCAGGACATGACAGAGTACAATCCTCACTTTATCAAATGCCTTGGGATATTTTTGCTATATTAAAGCCAATGTATAAGTTTTTGGCCCTCTTCATAGTTTATATAGATGCCAAATACATGGGCATTAATCAAAGAGGCTTGATCAGGAACATTTCCTGGTAATGGTAAGAATCTGGTAGAGTTTGTGTTCAGGAAAGATAAATTGACCACCTTAATGGAACAGGCTCATGGAAATCCAGAGTGTGTGGAAGACTGCCAGAAATTCAAGTAGGGCTGGAACAGACAAACACAAGATTATCAGATAGGCTTCAGAATGCCACTTTTACTGCCAAGGAACATCACTAAAACAGATTATCTGGTCATTATCACATTGCTGTTTGTGAGAGCTTGCTGTGCGCAAATTGGTTGCTGCATTTCCCTCATTACAGCAGTGAATACACTTCAAAAGTACTTCATTGGCAGTAAAGCACTTTGGGATGTCCGGGGTGGTCGTTAAAGGCGCTATATAAATGTAAATCTTTCTTTCCTTCAGTGAGGGAACACAAATTATAGGCTCATTAGTTATATCCTTATACCATGTCAGATACAGGGAATGATGTGAATTACATGGTTAAGATACCATCCCAGGAGTGTAAGTGTTGGGATTACCATGTTAACGTGTTCAAACCTAATGTCAACCACAAGAAGGTGGCCTACTGTCAACTCAGAAGGAGAATGACATAATTGATTATTCAGCTAGAGTAAAGCAAGTTCTTCAATGAGGGAAACTCAACAGCTATCAACTAACCAGAGGTAGAAGACTGTAGGGTCATTACGCACTTCTTAGTCTCTATTTTAAGTCAACTAATTTCCATTTAGAAGTTCTTTTCATGCAATAGAGATTGAAAAGAAAAAAGAAAGACTTGCATTTATAGAGTGCCTTTCACAACCATCAGACATCTCAAAGCACTTTACAGCCAATGAAGTCATTTTGAAGTGTAGTCACTTTTGTAATGTAGGAAATGTGACAACCAATTTGTACTCAGCAAGGTCCCACAAACAGCAATGTGATAATGACCAGATGATCTGTTTTTGTGATGTTGATTGAGGGATAGATATTGGCCAGGACACCGGGGATAACTCACCTGCTCTTCTTCGAAATAGTGCCACGGGATCTTTTACGTCCACCTGAGAGAGCAGACAGAGCCTCGGTTCAATATCTCATCTGAAAGACTGCACCTCCGACAGTGCAGTACTCTCAGTACTGGAGTGTCAGCCTAGATTTTTCTGCTCAAGTCTCTGGAGTGGGACTTGAACCCACAACCGTCTGACTCAGAGGTGAGGGTGCTGCCCACTGAGCCACGGCTGATACCATTTGCCGAGTGAGTGAATGCCCCTTTCAAGTCCCTCATACCATATACATAAATAAAGAAGTACAAGAGATTCTAGACCTGGAGTAACATGTCCTTCAGTGATTCTCTGAGAACCTGGTGTGGTGTTCATTGCTAAGATGATAAGTCTACTCACTTGTGTGTAGATTACAGACATTAAATGCCGTAATGGAAGCTGGTGCATACCCTTTGTCTTGTATAGAGCATATCATTGTAAAGCTAAGAGGCACTAAGCACCTTACAACTCTTGACCTGATCAAAGGATATTTGAAGGCCCTATTGATCGGCAGCGTCCAAGTGCCTTCTGCACTCACTACATCATCAGGGTTATATTAGTTTAACAGTCATTTCCTTCAGGATGAAAATTGCATGAGCCCCATTCTAGCAGCTGGTGGATTCTGACCAGACGAGGGTCAGGGATTATGCAAAAACATACAGAACACACAGGCACTTTTAATCAGGTATGGACAGCTACCACGTCACAGATGCATCGTCCCAATTATATAAAGAGTTAACAATAAAAGCCAAAAAAATTTCATTGCATGGTGCCTGGGAAGCTGTAGCAGACTTCATACCAAACTATAGTCACAACGTTAACCGGAAAAGAGGTCTCAACCCATATGGTGAAATCAAAACTTTTGTAAGGATACTTTTAAATGTCTGAAAGCGGCTGGATGTACAGGTTCTGTTTTTGCCAGTTGTGATTGTACTCGAAGTTTCACACCTGGACACCTCGAGTAGGAATATGGGAGCTGTGCTGAGTCAGGTGAATGACTGAGGAGAGGAGTGCCCTGTCATTAACTAATACAGATGCTATGCTGCCAGCAATGCCACAACCAGCAATCGAAAACAACTGTGTCAGCCATTAGAGAGAATTCAACCGAATTTATGAGGAAGATTTTTTACCGTATACTTTAGCCTCCATTATGGCTAAATTGGAGATGCGACATAAATGCACGGTTACTACAGTGTTGATTTTCTTTCCAAGTGCTCATCGTTAGCTGGCCAAGAACATCAATAGGTAATTCGGGTGAGTTATCATGACAGCACAGATATGCTGAGTTAATTCACATGGGCGCCAAATGAGTGGGACCCTCCAGAGACTTCTTCTGGGGAGGAGTGCTGTCACAAATTTTGAGTTTCATATTTAGTTAAAGAAGCAGACACTTTCTTTTGGAACTAGATCAGTTTGGCTCGCTGAATTGCTAATGGCCCCATCAATGTAAGTAACAGGTGTTTCCTGCAATCTTGAATGTTAATTGTTTGCCCATTGTCCATCTCTGGTTACACCTTACCTTAAAAACTCATTTGTCTCCAAACTTACTAATGGGTTTCGATTTTAGCAGACATAAATATAGTTTCCTGCCAATTAGGTCATGGGAATCCTGTAGAGTAGCACACTCACATAATATTAATATTATTTGTAATATTTTAATATAATATTAAGCTCAGCTGAAAACTTGATGTGAAAAGAATGAATAAGTTAAAGAAAGAAGTTTTCTTCAGTTCAGCAGCATCTTCTGACTTCTTATATCAGGTCTGTTGGAATTCTTCAAGCCATTCATTATGTGTGGGATGTGTTACATACATTGGAAGTGAATTGCTATGGGAGGGTTCTCCCCATCGTCCACTGTAACTTTGGCGGAAGAACTACGGAAACCACGGTATAATGTTGCTTACGCCATTGACGCTGTTTTCCTGGGTCTTCCGCCAAAGTTACCCCGTGCAAATTCACCGCTGTTACAACAACAACTTGCATTTATATAACACCTTTGATGTAGTAAAATGTCCCAAGGCGCTTCACAGGAGTGTTATCAAACTAAATTTGACACCGAGCCACAGAAGGAGATATTAGGACAGGTGACTAAAAGCTTGGTCAAAGAAGTAGCTTTTAAGGAGCGTTTTAAAGGAGGAGAGAGAGGTAGAGAAGCGGAGAGGTTTAGGGAGTGAATTCCAGAGCTTAGGACCGAGGCAGCTGAAGGCGCGGCCACCAATGGTGGAGTGCTGAAAATCGGGGGTCTGCAATTCAAAGCATTATGTTGGTTGAAAAGTAATCCAAGAGGACAAAGAAGAATGGGAACTTGTCATTCATAGATGGAACGTTTTCCAAGAAGGGACTTTCATTTAATTCTTTTAAAGAATAATTTATCCATTACAGGTGTCTCACAGTTTATTTATGTTTTATATTGCACTTTTAGTATTTCTATTTAGCAGGAAATTAATATTTATTAATAGTTTTAAAAGAAAACTCTGATTTGAATTTAAAATCTTACAATCCAAAAAAAGTCTAGAGTGTAGTATGAGACTATAAGGTAAATTCAAAAATGTCACGATCCAACCAGGGACCACACTCAAAGTGAACATGGATCAGAGATAAGGCTACAGTATTATAGCACCAATTTTCTCACCCATACTCCCGTTGAGCATGATTCCCCGATAGGACTGCAGAATTATAAGTAGTCTAGCAAAATTATTACTGCAAATAACATAATTGTTAATCATCAGGCCACTTAACTCTGCAAAGGGCAGATATCAAATAAGGTAGATCCTGGATCATAGGGGACAAGATCCACTTACAGGAATTGTGAAACTGTTTCCCGAGATAGAAAATTGTTAACATGTTGTTTAGAAAGGCCCTTTGTCTTGTTCCTCCTTACAAGCTTCTACTTTGAGAAGAATGCATGAGGAAGACATTGAACAAAAAAAAAGTTAGAACCATCCAAGCTAAGTGCAATATTTCTCATTACTGGTATCAAATTATTGTCCACATTACCAAATTTCTAACCCTCCTCTCCTATACATTGATCGAGTAAAATTGGTCATCTGCATTATGTTAACCTGAGTGTTAAAATACATATATAAATAGAAAGGAAAGGGATTTACATTAATGTAGCACATTTCACGTCCTCAGGGCATCCCAGAGTGCTTCGCAGCCAATGAATTACTTTCTGAAGTGTCGTCACTGTTGATTTGTAGAAAAAAGTAGCTTCGTAGCATCAGCGTTGGCTCAGTTGTAGCATTCTTGCCTTTGAATCATAAGGTCATCGGTTCAAGCCCCATTCCAGGGGCCTGAACACATAATCGATGCTGACACTCCATGCAGTACTGAAAGGGTGATGCCTTTTGGATGAGATGTTAAACTGAGGACCCATCTGCACTCTCAGGTGGATGTAAAAGATCCCGTGGCACTGAGCCAAAGCTGACACTAAGAAACCACATTGCAAATAGTGCTATTGCTTCCATCTGAATAGGCAGATAGTTTAACGAGTTTAACGTCTCATCCGAAACATGATATCTCCAACAATGCAGCACTCCCTCAGCACTACAGTAGATTATATGCTCAAGTCCCTGGAGCGGAGCTTGAACTCATGACTTCCTGACTCAGAGGGCAGATCTAAACATTGCAACAAGCTTGAAATAATATAATATATTGGCAGATCTCCCAAACCATTGCTCACGGTGAATCACATTTCATGTGATGTCCATTGCCACTGAAAGACATTTTGAAAGAAGTTTGTAAGAAATTTCTTGAGAGACAAGTTTTTTTAACTAATTCCTGGAAAATAAATTATGTTTTCTTTACCCACTGTAGATAGATAAATAAATAAATATCACAGTTACATAAATACATCTCTTCATACAATGTGAGGGAATAGTTTTTTTACAATTACTTTACATCTGTTTAACATGTGTTTTTTTGATCAAGAATTAGCAAAACAGAAGAAAATAATAAAACTAATTTGCATTTTTCTTCCTTTACCTCGACAATAGCACATATTGTTACCAAAATTTTATATTTTATTCAGAATCTCTCTCCAAACCTGAATAATGGCATGTCCAGCACTTGCTATCTGCTTAAATGAATCTTGATTGATTTGAGTTCCCAGGTTAAAGATAAATGCAAGAAAGACAGCTGGTGTAACGACTTAAAACATATTACAAAATATAAAGACCTGCTTTGAGTTGTTCCCACCAGAATCTTAGCTCGCTCATCAGCATTATTCTTGGCTGTATCTGTGCTTGGCTCGCTTACTGTATTTGCCACTAAAGTTGCAGGAGGTCAGCTAGTGCGCATAATACAGCATGTTTGCTTTTGATTTTACCTCAGCAAAAGTTTAAGAGTCCATGCTTTACCTTGTTTTTGATGTTTGATTCAAAAATATGAGCAAATTCAAATGACCTTAACTACTTATAATGATATAAAAACAGAAAATGCTGGAAATACTCAGCAGGTCAGGCAGCATCAGTGGAGAGAGAAACAGAGTTAAGGGCCTAGAAATTCGGTGGGCTGCGCCACCAGTTAGCACCTAAAGAGGGCACTCAGTGGCTTTAGCGCCACTGGCCGCGCCTCCCTAGATATTTAGCTGGGGTGCTAATGGCGGTGTTAACCTGTTGCGCTGCGCCGCCTCCGATGACGTCATCGGTGTGCACAGCACCCCGCTACCGCCCCGATCTCGATATTTGGCAGCGACCGCCTCTGTAGCGCCGTTCGCAAATGGCGCCCGGTTCACGGGGCCTTCCTGTGGCAGCAGTGGCGCAAATTAAGGTGGAGGTGCGGGGTGGCCGTTTTTTTTCGGCGGCCGCCTGCCAGCACCTCCGTCCCCGGCCTCCTGATCGCCCCCCGCGGCATTGCCGGCTGTTTTCCGAGAGCCCGGCACTTCTCCTCGGTGCCGGGCACTTTTGCCGGCACTCGCGATCTCTGATCGCTCTGGTGCAGGCCCCTCCCCCTTAAGAATGGGAGGAAGGCCTGCAGTACCGCAGCGCGCCGTGCCGCAGCGTGTGCTGTGGCACGTTGCGCTGCGATATTCAGTTTCAGCGCCCTAAGAGGGACGCGGAGCGCCTCGAGCCTCGCCCCGTGTCCCTCTTGGGGCACTCGAGCTGAATTTCCAGCGATCGCTGCTGCTCCGATTGCAGCGCTAAATCCGGCGCCCAGGCGAGCTTGGCGCCCCGTTTGCGGCTCCACCCAATTTCTCCCCCAAGGCTTCAGGTCGATGATTTTTTGTCAGAACTGGAAAATGTTAATGATATAGCAGGTTTTAAGCAAGTACAGAGGCAGGGAAAGGGGGGAGGTGAGGACAGAACAAAATGGAAGGTCTGTGATAGGCTTGAAGGCAGGAGAGATTAAGAGACAAAAGGTATGATGGTGCAAGGCAAAAGGAGATGGTAATGGGACAAGTAAAGAAACAAAAGATGGGTCTAGAAGTGGTGTAAATGGCTACAGCAGAATCATCAACAACTGCAATCTGAAAAAAAATGGGAGCAAAGGTTATGGTCTGAAATTGTTGAACTCAGTGTTGAGTCCAGAAGGCTGTAAAGTGCCTAATCAAAAGATGGGGTGCTGTTCCTCGAGCTTACGTTGAGCTTCATTGGAACAGTGTATGAGGCTGAGGACGGAGAGGTCCGAGTGGGAGTAGAGCGGAGGATTAAAGCAACAGGTGACCGGAAGCTCGGGGTCACACTTGCGGACTGAACGGAGGTGTTCCGCAAAGCGATCACCTAATCTGCGTTTGGTCTCCCCAATGTAGAGGAGACCTCATCGTGAGCAGCGAATACAGTATACTAAATTGAAAGAAGTACAAGTAAATCGCTGTTTCACCTGGAAGCAGTGTTTGGGGCCCTGGACAGTGGGAAGGGAGGAGGTAAAAGGGCAGGTTATAAGGGCTGCGAATAATGATGACTTCCATCATGGTTTTTCTATCTTTAGTAAGGAAACGAGGCTTGCAAACAGCAAGTACCATCATGCTCTGTGAATAGCTGTCTCGGTGCTAATCATAAGAGAAAATTCTGCAAGATTGTAAGCACAAATGAATACCTGAAACTGTGGCTGGCAACATGCAGACTCTCTTTAGCTAACTTGACTCCTGAACTTCTATGAAATATTGTATAGATACGTTTAATAATTTTCTTGTAAGCTTTATATTTATTATGTTACAAAGTTTATTTCCAATAGTTAGCGCTCAGCTTAGTGGCGAATGCAACAAGGCAAACCAAAAATGTTTCTAAAAATATTTTGGGGGATTGAACTGGTTTGCCGACTCTGGGCCTAGAAATTCAGTTGGCTGCGCCAGCCGTTAGCGCCTTAGGAGGAGTAGATCTCGAGCGCTAGGCGCTTAGCGCCCGGGCGCAGCGCAATCTGCGCCTCGCCCCAACTTCAGTAGACATTTAGCGCCGGCGCAAAGTCATTGCGCGCGCTCATCTGCGCGCGCAGATCATGACGTCATTTCGTCGTGCAACGCCCTTTGTGCGCCCGGAACCGGAACTTCACTCGCGCCGCCCCATTGTGCGCCTGGCGGCCCGAACGACTGTGAAGTGGAACGGTACACAGCCGAGGCGGGCCGCGGGGAGCGCAAATTAAAGGGCACTCCTGCAGTAGAAAAGGCAGCCGCTTTGCAACACTCCTTCTTTGGGAGGGGGAGGAGGAGGAGGAGGAGGAGGAACAACAACAAAGTGATGGAGAGAAGCCCTCCCCAAAAACACAAATACACTAGTCTTGGCCTGTCAAAAAAACAAATCCACCCTCCCCCTTTAAGAGCTCACCGGAGCCAGAGTGTCTGCCGGCAATCAGCAGCTCGCCGCACCTGCCCTGCGCCCAACTTCCGGTGTTAGCGCCCTGGGCTGCCGGCTTAGCGCCTAATGATAGTCGTACATCGCCTGGTTTAGCGCAGCAGCAACCTCTTAGGGCGATGCAACTGAATATCGGCGAAGGGGGCTCGACTTTGCGCCGGGCGCAAACTTTAGTGGCCGCCCGACTTTACCGCCCCAAAAGTGGCTATAATGAATTTCTAGGGCCTGGTCTTTTATTGGCAGCTGCTGTTGACTGTCAATTTTTGATTAATTTTTGTATTTGTGGTTTTCAGCCTTGGTTGCTATTTGCTAATTCAAAAGTTCCATACTTGTTCTATTGTGAATAGCTTCTGTTTTATATATATGAATATATAATCGGAGTCACTCCTATGCAAGTGTGGCGCAAAAGTTTCTACTAGAAGAGTATGATGGCCAAAAATTGCACCAGATACAATGCTTCATACATATATATACACACACTTCCTTGACAGTGTCATGCTTACTTCATGTAACAGCTTTTCATCATTACAGCAAGTAACATTCACGCTATACAAGTGCCAGGCAATGACCATCTCCAACAAGAGAGTCTAACCACCTCCCCTCAATTCAATAGCATTACCATAATCGAATCCCCACCATCAACATCCTGGGAGTCATCATTGACCAGAAACTTAACTGGACCAGCCACATAAATACTGTGGCTACAAGAGCAGGTCAGAAGCTGGGTATTCTGCAGTGCGTGACTCACCTCCTGACTTCCCAAAGCCTTTTCACCATCTACAAGGCACAAGTCAGCAATGTGATGGAATATTCTCCACTTGCCTGGATGAGTGCAGCTCCAACAACACTCAAGAAGCTCGACACCATCCAGGAAAAAGCAGCCCGCTTGATTGGCACCCCATCCACCACCTTAAACATTCACTCCCTCCACCACTGGCACACTGTGGCTGCAGTGTATACCAACTACAAGATGCACTGCAGTAACTCGCCAAGGCTTCTTTGACAGCAGCTCCCAAACCCATGACCTCTAGCATCTAGAAGGACAAGGGCAGCAGGTGCATGGGAACACCACCACCTTCAAGATTCCCTCCAAGTCACACACCATCTGACTTGGAAATATATTGCCGATCCTTCATAGTTGCTGGGTCGAAAATCCTGGAACTCCGTCCCTAACGGCACTATGGGAGTACCTTCTCCACACGGACTGCAGCGGTTCAAGAAGGTGACTCACCACCACCTTCTCAAGAGCAACTGGGGATGGGCAATAAATGCTAGCCTTGCCAGCCCACATCCGGTGAATGAATTAAAAAAAACATGTTGATAACATCCCTATTGTTATAAAACAGTATATTCCCTCAATCACCATGAGAACCGCCATGAGAGATCAGCTACTATTTTATAGTCAATGGCCTAGAAATTGGGTTGTGGGTTCGCCAGGGCTGTAGCGCCAGAAATTTTGCGCCAGCGTTAATGCGGCAGCGCCTGACGAAAATTCGGTTGCGCTGGGCCCAGACGGCGGCGGGCACTAAAGGAGGGTTTTAGCGCCTCAAAACGGGCGTTCAATTGGGTTTTCCGGCGCTAATCCCCCGCTGCGGCACCCGATGCGGTGCGGCAGGCTGGGGAACTGCAGGCCTCCTCCTTCTGTTAAGGAGGAGCTGCCTGCAGCCGACAACTGACCGGCGGATTCCCCCGACATCTGAGCCTGGCACCTCGGGGAAGTGCCGGGCTCGCAGCACACACACATCAGGGCCACGGGGGGGGGTGATGCAGGAGTCCGGGAAGGGAGGTGCGGGCAGGCGGCCGCCGGGAACGCGGCCGGCCGCCGCTCCACCTTTATGCACCGGCGCAAAGGCGTGTAAGAACCCTTTCCACAATCGTTGGTTGCGCCTGCCACGGGCGAGGCGGGCGCAACTGAATTTGGGCTTGGGGCCGGGTTACCACGGCAACCGGGACGCTGCGCACACCGATGACATCATCGGTGCCGGCGCAGCGCTACCGGCTAACGCCGATGGTAAGGCCCAAGTCAATTTCAGAAACGGCTATAATTCCAGCGCAATGCCCTCCAGCGCCGCTAATTGGGCGCTAACCCCACTCAATTTCTAGGCCAATATATATTATTAGTTATAAATTGTTTAAAGCTTGTTAATCATTTTTTAATTTAAAAATGATTAACAACAAAGTGTAAAATCTGTTTTAGATTTTCACCCACCTTGCTTCGGCTCTTTAAGCTCAGGTGGAGCATAAACACCGGCAGGGGCGAGTTGGGCCAAATGGCCTGTTTCTGTGCTGTACTTTCCATGTAATTCGATGTTATTATCACACATTGCCTTACTGGTTGAAAAGAACTGAACACAGGCCATGTCAGGAATGTTAGACAAAGGCCACGCAAAGAGGAAATTCCTTGATGAAGCGTTTCTGTGATTTCCCCATTGGATTACCTGTGTTACTCATAAAATGTAGAGGACAACTGGACTGGAAAATGAGGAGGATTGCACCTGGAGCTCAGCAGTCCATTTGGCGTTTATTGTTTATGTGGGAACTCAGTTCATAGGATTAACATATCCAGAAAATATAGTCCTGAAAATGGTTGAATTGGGCACATCATTGCGACATTACAAAGTACAGATACATACTATGTGCAGATAACATATGACGTGATGTGTTTACTGTAAGCTATTTGGGATTGTTTAAACAGATCTGGTTAAGTTAACTTCCTACATAGAGTGAAACTGAATATTTCATTTGATTTTAAAGTTAAAAGTTGCACCAAGAACGCCCAGTTTATTAGGAGCGATTATATACAAACTTTCTCAAAGGGAAACTAGAGCTAAAGTATTGATGATTTGGTACATTCTAAACTATCCTGCAGCAAAGTCTGTACTCCGAGTAAGTGGGTATCTGTGTGCACAGTCCAGTGGCTGGCTGTTGTAATTGTTGAGTAGTTCTTCAACTTGTCATGCTTGCTTCAGATTTGCCTATACTTTTTTTAAGTAATCTCTTTCTCCTCTCAGTCTTTGTGCCAAAGGATGCTGTCTGTGCCATTACCGTAGCCCTTGTTACCAGCCACACACGAAACAGTGCACAGTGTTCAGACGCTGAATAGAAAATTGCACTTGAGCGCCCTTACCTCCCCTCCCCCTTTAACAAGGGGGCCCTGAAAGCTTTATAAATTTGCAGTGCTCTTGAAAATAAGCCCTTCACACCTGAAACCTTTCACACAGGCAGAAAAGCACCCCTTCAAACCCCTTAATTGCCTATTGCTTCCAAGCACGTTGAACAAGTGTATTATATGGCCGACTCCAAGACAAATGCCTAAATGCATGAAATGAAATGGTTTCTTCCAATGGTGTGTATAGTATTAAGACTGCCGTATCACTTTTTGTTGGCATACAGAGGCTGGAATCAAAACTATCAAAAATCACATCTATACATTGCATCACCTTTGACCTCTGTTGGTATTCTTGTCATGCGTAATTATATGAACAGAGAGTACTAAGGAAATATTTTTATGTGGTGTGTAAGTTGTTCTCTCTTTGTTATATTTTTTCCAACTTAATCTTCAGAAGTTCTGTGCATGTCCTTCAAATTCTCTGATCTTGAACCTGAAGAAAAATATGCCTCCTCTAGTGTGCTAAACCAATAATGAGTATACACATGAGTAAACATGATTTTTTTTAATGAACAAATGCTGTTAAATATAAAATTTAGAAACAACAAAAAATTCAAGCCATAGCTTGAAAGATGCATTATTTCATTGTAAATCGCATTTATGCAGAATTGCGAAGTCAATTTACATGCAGCATTAACTTTTCTGTGGCCTTATATAACTACTTTGAGGTAAAATTGTACTTTGTCATGTTAGTATATAGGGATGTTAATGTATTCATAAGAAATTCACTTGGCCACAATTATAACTAAAGTATGAACCAGGAACTTGTGAATATAATGCTACATGCCTGTTTGAAATTCCTTTGTCCGTTAAAATAGTGGCAAAAGGAAATTCATTCAAATACTTTAATGCACTTGTATACTAACATCACAAAGTGCGATTTCATCTCGTTTGTGTTCTTTCAAGTTACTATAGACTGCCTGTTTGTAAAACTATAAGAAAAATCACACATTAAGACATTTATGAGATAAATACAGTTATCATATTGTGTAACATGTTATTTTGCAGGTTTGTATGTTGCACTGCGATCCTAGTTATAACACAGCTATTGCATAGTTAGGATTTCTTAAGTGTAAACAGGAGGCATTTCATTAAGACAGGATAAAACAAGTCAATTTTGATTTCGGTTATTGTACGTTTTACATTTTACGAGCTACAGGCTACGCCAAATTATAGGCCTAATACTCAAAAAGACAATAAATAACCATCAGTCAGCAGAGCTATCTTTCCTTAATGATGAGCCATTTCTTTATTTTATAAATAATTTCTTTGTTTTGCTCACATCGTGTGTATTGATGTCAAGAAAGTATTGACATTTGCAGTGTTTTAAGTATCTAATTTACCTAGCTGAAGCCACTTTTCAATTCAGCTTCGTCTAAGTAAGTATACAGAGAAACAGGACATTCAGCTGTTAATTACATCTTAAATATCTCCGCTCCTCATTAGTTTATTTTCCCGAGGCAAACAGCAAAGCTCTGAATTCCTTGACAGGTTAATCATAAATTATCTTTAACAGTCACCACCCTTCAATATTTTTTTTTTTATCTTCAGTCAGCTGCTGCAGCCAATATACCCAGAATCCTGACCCATTGGAAGCTCTGGGGCTCCCCAGATGTTCCTAGGGGGAAAAAAATCTAATCAGAAAAGGTAATCATCCTTGCACAGATGAAAATATGGGGCCCAGCATGTGCAGTGCACAACTACAGACCACCAAAAAAGTCGACAGGAGTGAGAACTCCCACGTTTCTCATCTCCGAAAAAAAATCTTAAGAAACCCCTGAAAGAAAATGAATCAGTTAATTATGTTCCAGCGCTAAAAACAGGACTAATAACCATAAATAGTCCATTGAATAGCTCAGCTGTAGTATTTTTTTTCCAGTTAGAAATAATCTGCTTACATAGTTAGGCAAGGCTAAGCTTGCTGACACTAATTACCAGCTGTTGTCCCTTCACGTAAAAGACCAACCACCAGGCTTACTGCAAAGGGCCGACCGTTTTCACAATACACCATTTGCAAATAACAACAAGTGGAATGAAATGCTTTTCAGCTATTGAGGGGAGCCTATCTCGCACCACTTTTTTTTATTATGCAGTCATGTGTAGGCTAATAATGTGAACTGGGAGAAAATGAACAGACTTAAAAATGAAAGGCAGAATGAATTAGGGCAATTGAGGTCCCCTCCTTCTCACTTTGCCATGGGGGGGTTCCAGATTATCATTTAGTAGTCGGTTTTAGATGAAATAATGAATAACTCCTTTAGCTTTTAATGTTGTGTCCGCAGCCCCATTGAACCTGGATATATGATTTTTGCCAATTTCTAAATACTGTGTGAAACAGGCAGTGTTTCATCTGTCCCACTTTATAGATTCATCACATTCTTAAGATCTTTCTAAACAGTGGTACGCTAATATCATTTAAAAAAATCATGTATGTATTTAAAATGGAACTGCTCTTTCTTAAATATATTCATTTCACCACTTCTGGTTAGCTCTAGAAAGTGTTCCCTAACACAGGGACATGCATGCCCTTTTTTAATTTATGTTATTTGCATGCATGGTTATCCCCTTCATCTAAAATGGCTTAAACCCTGTTAACTCATGCTTCCTTATCAGCCTCCCGGCAGCATTTGTGATTCATAGCAGTCATCAAAGTGATAATAAACTCATTCACAATACTAACAAACACAGGCTCCCAGTTATTTACGAGGCAAATTCACTTCGACTGCTACCGTGGATGAAAAAAATCAAGATGGTGTTGATTGATAAATTGACAGGTTAATTTACAAGCATATAATGGGAATAAGACCCAGAGGGATGACAGCCTGGTTTCCACTATGGCTGCAGTGCCATCTACCCAGCGCCCAGGAAACTGCAGCAGTTGGCTTTGTGCGACCAAATATATATTTGAAAGAAGTAAAAAAAAGTGCTTGGTAGGTTACCAATTTAGGTCACTTTCATGCAATACTGGCAGCTGACATTATCGCAATTTTACCACGCATTTCAATGACAATGGAAACAAAGTTTAACATTGCATAGAAATCAGTTCAGCGTTATTACATATGGGATGATAGATAACTGGCAGTGACTAACAAGGTTGTAATTCAATCCAGCAGCTGTGACATCATAAACCATAAGAGTGAAAGTTGTGCTGTTCCTGGACAGTCAGAGCTCTCCAGTTTGAATTATAGCCTTTGAACTGACTGCCCATTGAATTGTTTTTTTTTAAAGAAATCTACTTTGCTTTTGTCGAACACGTTTGCATGATAAGAAGTGGTGTGAAATAGGTGAAAGGGTAATGAAGCAAGCAGTGATGTAGGGCCTGAAGGAACTGACTGCTATTTGACAGGCATTGCAGTATTATTATGGATTACTGCTAAATAAACTTTTCCGGAGATATACATAGAATAAAAAGGTTTCTTCTGGCCTTATTTTCACAAGTCACAGATTTGTAAAGGACAATGAAATAAAAACCCTAAAGCGATTAGAGTTTATGAATTCATTGTGAGCATGTGATTACTTAAATGTATGGTTTTATCCATTTCCAATTTTACGTTATCTTCAGAAACTTACAGGAAGGATTTTGCACTGAAATTATATAACACCGATATGTGTCAAACTGCAGTATCCTGAGATAGTTGTCTTCAAAAGCTCAGTAATGGCTGTGCATTATGTTGAAACATATTTGAAGGTCTTATTTCTGTGTATAGTAACTTTAAAAATCTTAATGACATGATTGTTAAAGGACTAATCATAGGTAGAGGTTCTAAGCATATTTTAAATATAGATACAGTGGACTATGTTTAAAATATTGTCTTCAGAAGCCCTATATAAAAGATAGTATAGGGTATTGTTTAATATGTGTTTTTTTCAATGAGTATAGCAAACTACCATCAAAGGTAAGCGGCATAACAAAGAGCATTCTTTGTGGGTCTATTATTATTCAATATTATTGTCATGCTCTAAATAGAAAATTAAGAATAACTTCAGTTTTATTAAAATTGTACAATTTTTACGAGAGAATTTTTCTCCTGTAATTCTGATACGAGTTTTGACATGCTTATGCCAATTAAAATAATGCTGTAGGATTATGCAAACTGTATTAAAGCTGTATCAAGTGTGTGGTTTGGACCCACTTCATTGTGTGCTGAAGGTAGACGAGGTATAATTAAAAGAAGAGAGAAATAGCTTTAAGGAATTCCTGTCAGACATTCCTACCTTGTATAAGGTAAATAAAATAAAATCAATTTTACCTCTTCGGGCTTCAGAAATCTTAAATTGTCAATAGAATTAAGCATCTATTGTTCAGCTCTACTGAAAACCATAAAACAGATGGATGTTGGCTGGAGGTCAAAGCTTTTTCTCATATGTTTAGGTTCACCCCACATTCGGAATAGTAGGTGTCGTTGGCTGGGGATTAAGAATAGAAAGGCTTATGTGACATTTCTAAATTTCCTTTTTTTTCTCCAAGAGATACAGAGTGAAGCAAAAACGTATCTCACATTTTATATAATGTCTTTCTATATATTGTAGTGCATTTTAACAGTAGCTTTCAGAGTTTTCCAATATAATGTAAAGCCTTTTGTGAGGAGCAGCTTTGTACTGAGGAATGTGTTTACCATTTATAGAATGTAAGAGGTATGACTTTATGTCTGGACAAATATTTCCCTTTACCTGAAAATCCCAATTACCAGTACTGATTAACACATATATTGTGCATGTTGATATTTTTAAACTATTTATGAGATTAAAATTCAGATTAGATTTTTTTTCGAATCTGTTATGAGTCAGATTGATTCATTAATACTATGCCTACCTACTAGAAATTGTGCTTGTATTATCTAAATATAGAGGCATTTCATTTAAAAATTCTGCATCTTGCATACCGTTTCAGTGACATAACTGCAGCCCTAGCTTCATGGTAGCTGTGGAATGTACTTGAGGTACTGGATTGCTATTATTCTATCATCATCCAATTCTAACTGCTGCTGTTCTATTTTCTTTCTGTAACAGTTCTACAGATGGATCTGAAGGCACTAAAGCGTAAAGTGAGAGCAGAAGGATATTCAAATAAAGTTAGTCCAACTGTACAAGTTTATTAAACACCTGAGGGTCCGTGGCAGACTTAATTAGTGCTAATGTGTAACCTATTCACAGCAACATTTAACAAACTTTTCAGGAATGCATACTCAAACGTGATTAAGCATAAGTACTTGTGATATTTCATTAGGTTCAACTAGGTAACACTTACCTGTGAGTAACTACAGTGTTTTCAACTGCCAGCTTCATTTTAGCAAGCTAATTTAATAACCAGCACCTGACATATAATGGCGAATGAAACTGTGCACACAATTGCACCTTCAGGAAGCATGAAAAAGAATGTAGAAATGTCAATAGAATTAAATACAAAATATAAAAGAAACAATGTTTGTGTGTGTGTGTGATATTCAAATGTAGAACTATATGTACACACATTCTATATCACTGCCTATTTTCCTCAAGATTTTCAGTCAAACTTTATTTTCAATTAATATTCCTTTCCTTTTCCTCATGCTTGTTAAACCATATTGGTTTAAATATCACTTCTTATTTCCTTCTTGTGCTTGACTTCAGCTATTGTAAATGATTGAATGCTCCTCTCCAGTTATGAGAAGGCACAGATCTTTCCTGTACAGTTTCCTTAAGATTGCTCACTCTTGGCTAATGTAGAGTTCGAGACGCACTCTGAATTTCGGCAGGCAGTAAGGATTAAAATGCTCACTATTCATTTAAACAATTTAATTTAAAGACCGCAATTAAATATCCCCCCCCCCGCACTTCCTAGAGAAATCTAATGCGTTCTAAACTGCCAAGTGGTTCAGTTAACAAAGAGTTCAAATCACCTTCCTCCTCCTGTCCCTCCTTGGCCTCTACAAAATAAAGTCCGCCCACAAGGGAAGGATTGCTAAGTTGTAATTTCGTATCATTAAGAATGTGGCACCAGTGGGCCTACTGTGTGCGATCACACTGCAGAAGAGTGAGTGCTTTAGATCCCTTCGTTGTAGAAGGGAGGCTGGGCTGTCAAACCAACTCTCCTGTGAAAATGTTCCACTGGGAGCCAGTCAGTAATAGAAAGAGCTTTGAGTTTGTATGTTAAAGTGGCAGCACGTTCAGAGAGGTTTGTGATTGTTTTTATATTCAAAATGTACATCTGTACAATATTGTCAGCCTTCACACCGTCCCTCTGTCTTCACAGAAATTCAATTGGCTTTATGTTAAAAAGAAATATGAGTTAGCAGTTCGAAAGAACTTCGAGTACAATAAAATGGTGTCCCCCTTCACTCTAACTTGCATTTTGCCACAGAAGCCGTGCTTGGTAAACTAGTAGCAGCTTGTTAAACAGAAGGCTGCGGATTTTTTGTGTTTAATACTCCTGACATTCAACATAGAGTAAAATGTGAGAAGGTAGCACGAGATAGAAAGCAATGCAGGAGAGAATGAACGCCCGTACACTGCCAGGGAATAATTAAGAAGGGAAAAAAAAGAATTTAAACCAGTGACCCTTATCGGCAATGAAAAGCTGAAGATTATAAAGTGTTTCATGCTAATTTCCATGGAGATTTCTTTAATTTATTGAAAATTACTTTCTTCTGCTTTGATTTGTCCAAATGGCTGCCCCTCACAGGTTTGATCGGGGTGGTCTTGCCCGTCACACCACGCCAACTGCAATCCCACTCTGCCCCCTCGCTGGGCCAAGGCGTCATGAGATCACTCAAGCGGCTCTGACATCTCTATCAGCCTGCGCCACCACAGTGGCCCTTCTTTCTTCTTCGGTAGAATAATACATGGACTTTTGTCACATGACACCTTCATCAGGGGAGGGGGAGGTGGGGGGGCGTTGGGGGGGGGGTGACTGAGCCTGAGCGCTTCACCCTTCCTTCTGATCCCTTCTGCCTGGTTCATGCTGCTATCTGCCGCATCAAAGGAGATTTGAGGGTCAGTGAGCTACAGTCACCTACTATAAAGTCGTCAGCTTATGTTGAAGCGGGTTGCCTGTGAAAAATCAATTCTGTATTGATTTAGGTATCCATATCTTTGTTATCCCATAAGACAGAATTGATAATTTTTCCATTAATGAATTGGACAAAAAAAAGGTTATTGGGACATCTGTTTCATCTCCCTTCCCCTCTTACCATTGTCAACTTTTACTCTAATACTCTTCTACTGCTGATGCATGCCTGGACATTCGGTGAATGAAATGTTATTGTTAAAATATAATGTTCGCCCTTTATCATTGTGCTGATTGTGAACGAAACAACAATATTATGCTATCAGCTTCTGTGATCTACAAATGCAGTTTACAGTTTAATTGCATTCTGCGTTAGAGTAAATTTTAATCTTAATAGACAAAGCCTCTATCCTACCTTCCTCCCTTTAATATCCAGCAAGGTGTTTGCATAGGTATTGAAAAAATCACCAAATCAAAACAGTCTTTGTGGACATTATTTCATTATGATTTACAACTGTGCTAAACCAACAATGTTATGCTAGACAGTTCCAGACACTGTCACTAGTTAGCATTTTCTGTTTATTCCATCGACAGCAGTAAAAATGCAATTTTTCTGTAAACATTTGCACCACGAGCGTTAGGCGCTGTACTGTAAAATTTGCAGCAGAACTCACACCTTGACACATGGTTCATTATTCAGTCATATAAAGGGGGGAGGTGACATATAAATTGGCAGGATTGAAATAATTTTTATACTGGATACTTGTGGGGAAGATTTTCCTCTTTGGCACTTAGGCATAAAGTATTGCATGGGTGGAACTTGGAGGAAAATTGGGCTGGGAGGAATGGGCTGCCCAGAATGCAGCTGGGCTGATTTTTTGCCCATTAATTTAAATGGACAGAAAAATTGGGCAGGCAGCGTTATGGGGGTTGCAATCCCCGCCCACCTGATTTTCCTGTATGCGCTCCACCCATGCAATGCTTTACGTCTATGTGCTGAGAAGGGCAATCTGCCCCTGTGTCTGTAAATATACATACAGCAAACTCATTTTGTTCTGTTGTCGCGAATCCAGTGGCAGGGCATGGGGCATCAGCACATTAACGCACACTGCTACTGGGATGGGGCGTGTTGCAGGTTTGAGCCTCGTCCCACTCAGCTCTCAATCAGAGTGCCGGGGCACCTTTGAATGGAGGGGGGAAGGAAAGGGTGCTCAAAAGCGAGAGTCACACCATGGTGGTTTTTGGTGGGAAAAGGTTGGGCAGCCATCTTCTTGACCGGAGATGTGTCAAGCCAAGTGGGCAAATAACTCCTAACAAAATTAGAGGAAAATAAAAGGATAAAAAGAATAACATGAAAAGAAAAGGAGGGAATGTTTCAAGAATGAATGCAGAATAAGAGATAATTAATTTAAAGTGCTGCTTTAGAAAATTCTATTCCGGTTGTGAAAGCTAGTGCTGAAACCGAGATGTGAGGCTTAAAAATGAGAGCCATTGTTAACCCAGGCGGATGCTTTACTCCATCTTATTAGCTGTGCTGCGAGATTTCCATCCAGGTGCGAGCGAACGTGGGCATACAATGCCAACAATCAGATCTGGCCTTGCTCAGTTCCACACAGGTTCACCCAGAGCTGATCATCAAACTACCCGGGTGGCACTGCAGCTGTCCTACAATGTCACAATTTCAAAAGTGCCATGGCAGAAATAACAAGAAAGCCAAAATGTAGGAACTATTGCCTCCTACTGTGCACCTATTCTGAAAAGTAGCGGTGCTAATCTCGGTTTTATTTCTCCTGACGTTTAACTGGATTTTACCCAAAGGAATGGCCATTTTAAGAAATAGGTGTGTCTATTCATTCCCTGCTACTTCAGTTTATTTATGATGCTGGTATGAGCACGTGCTGGATGTATATTTAAAGCAGGAGCAACATATTCACTAAGTGTTTTGTAATGGCGTATTACTTAAATGAGTAAAATATTCACTTATTGTGCATGGTGTATGAAATCATTATTGACATCCCTGATAACAGCATTCATGATATAATTCTGGTCAAATTGTGTTTTAAGTAGTATGATAAGTATGGTTACCAGTCAACGTGCTTATGAAAGTTCTGTACCTGTTTTACAATGAAATTAATGTACCTAAAGCTTTTATTTCAGAATGATGTAAAACACTAAGAAGAAAAGCTTATCCACAAATATAGCAATTCTTATAGCTAGAAAGGATCAGTCTTTCAATAGTAAGCGGTTACAGACAGAATGTATTTATCAGGTATTTCACATTAACGGTTGCTCGGCACTGTATACTGTAGTATTGTGAGAGCAAATGTGACAAAACTGTTGTCTTGAAGCATCTTATTTTCAGTGTATGATGTATACTACTGTTATTCACCCTGCATAAACGATAATTCACATAGCTTCCTGTACACAGATATTTCTGCAGCCTTTCACATGAATTATTGCTCACTGAAAGTTTAAATAAAAATGAAATTCTATTGCTACTAAACCTAAATGGGCCACTGTGCCTAACTATTGTAGTCGTGTTTTATTTCAAAACACCCACTATTGTTCTCTCAGATAAAACTTAATCCTGCCAGAATAAACTGAACCTGCATTCAACTAAAGGTAATTAGAATGTAATATTATTTGATCTAATTGTAATTTGCTGACAGTAAACACCAGACAATCGAATTATGCTCTGTATTAACCCCTTGTGGACTGCAATCGAATTACTGCACCAAATTCAACGAATAACAGAATTAAAACTATTTTACTTCACCTGTGTTATGAATTGAGAAATATTCTTTTTTTTTCCCGATGAAAAGCTCACAAAACATTTTATGGTGTTTGTAGCAAGTGAAAAACCTATTGTGAAAGCTGAAATTATATTTAAATGCTGGAACAGTCAATGATTTAATAAGCTCCGAAAAAAAACTACAATATATAACCAAAGTAAAGAAATAATTAATCGCTAAAAATATGCAGAAAAGGGAACAGTTCCAGTAATGTTCCCGTTAAGCTGAGGAGCCTCACAGCGGCTTTTAAATGGAAAATCCACGCACGCGCGGAAATTTGAATGGGCCCCGTAAAAAAAAATTAGCGGGAACATTGACTTCCACACTATTTGTATGTTGTATGACTGCTTTTTTTTAAAAATTTATATATAATTCAATGATTAAATCGTTCTCCTTTAATTTATGTTCCAAAATGTGATGGGTTAGACCATCAAAATGATTTCATTGTTCCATACAAGGAAAAATATGCAAAATATCATTTATTTATTTTAATTCAGCTCTCTGCTATTATCTCTTGCATCGTCACAACAGTTTATTTCAAGTATAGAATAGTCCAATTATCACTGAGATCCAGTTTTCCACGCAAGGTGAGGGCGTTTAGCAATAAATTCCTGTACTATTGTCTGATCATCTCATTTCATGCAGGAAGCACGCATAGATACCATTCGTTTCTTACAAAGTGAGACAAACAATTCAGAGTGGAATTTTTAAACAGCTGCAAAGTCAAATGCATTCACATGGAGCCAGTGTCTATCGATCACAAACTGTTATGTCAAATCTGCAGATCAAGAAAGCCACAATAATCTTTACCAGTAAATATAGCGCTGTAGAAAGGGTTGCGTATTGGAATGCAAATAGCGTATGCATTATGTAATATTGTGAAATAACATTATATAATGTTAGTGCCATTTGAGTGAGATGTTTTTACTGTTGCAATTTAAAAATAAAAATTCGTCATTCCTAATCTATTCTCTCCCCAGAGTCAAGTATTTACATTCACACTATTCTCCTTGCCAGGAAGATAGAACACGGTGGCCTTTGAACATTCCATCAGCTCTGACTAAGAGAATTACCATGATGTGCACTTAAACGGGGGGTGAAAAGGAACCCTTCTGGCAAGTTTTCTGTACCTGAGGCAACTTGCTCAAAACTGTCCCACTCAGCCACTAGGGAAAATGGTTCTGTTTTTAATTATGGTTTCCATTGTATTAAAAAAAAGTAGCAGGTTTGAAATTGGAAAGAAATGCATACCATCGCTATACTGAGTTGTGGTACCTTAAACCTGTTTCCGCATTTCAAAGTCGCACGGGAGGATTGAGTGGAGCTGACTCGGATGCACTGTGTTCCATCAGCGGAGTACCAGCTTAATGGAGATAAGTTTATCTCTACATGTGCAGCAGTCTATGCCCAGCATTGGCTAAAGTTTACAAAATGCTGACTTCAACAACTGGAATTTTGCGCTTTCCACACATCTGTAGGATCGATCACTCTACAACAAACGAGACGCATCATCGACGTACATGACACAAGTAGCGTTCGACCGCCAAATGGCAGAGAGTAGGTGGAATGGGTCACCCTGGCAGTAGTTCAGGGAAGGGGGTGCACTGAGCACAACAGAGGGGATTAGCAGTTGCAAGGTGAGGGGGATGTAAGTTCCATAGTTGCTGGACCAGAAATTTGTCCCGGCGGTGGGGCAAAACGGATGATATTGGATCGGCCGCCCGTTATACACAGTGCCAGATATTTAATACCAGTGACTGAAACTCTACCCCAGTGTTTTCATTGGCAGCTGTGCATTTTTAGGCTATTTTGAATTACAGATTTTTTTGTACTTCCTAGTCTTAGCATTCCTGACATGAAGTCTGTTTGTAAAGTGGGTCAGCTATCAAGATTGGTTGCACTGCCATCACTTCTGTAAAGGCACAACCAAACCTGCAAGTGCCACAAACACATTTTCACTTAATTTAAAATACTCCTCACAAACGTTAATGACTATTCATTCATATTAATAAGCTTAGTAAAGCAGCATTATGTTCTACAAAGGGAAATGTGGGACTTAAAATCATTTAAACACTATTTTTGTACATGCAAGATACAAGTAGTCTGGTATTTGTGGATTTATGTATTGAAATGTCTGCTATCAAATATTTCAAATTGATAAATATTTTAAGCAAAAGGGCTGTGAGGGAAGAGAGCAGGGCAGTCGCATTCGTTTTGGATTGCTCTAGCAAAGAGCCAGCACAGAGACGATGGGTCGAGTGGCCTCCTTCTGTGCTATAAATTTATTTGGTTCTACTTGTGGATTGGTCACATTTCTCTCTGCTTCCCCAGTAAAATAAAATTAAAAGCATCAGTTGGTTTAATTCCTTTTGTCCACTATTTTCAGTGCCTCTGTTAACATAGGTTCCTGGCTCTGCTATTTCAAGTAAAGAGCTTGAATTTATATAATACCTTTTATAACCTCAGGATGTCCCAAAGCAATTCACAGCCAATAAAATATTTTTGAATTGTCATCACTGTTGTAATATGGGGAAACGTGGTAGCCAATTTACGCACAGTAAGATCCCACAAACAGCGACAAATAAATGACCAGTTAATCTGTATTAGTGGTGCTGGTTGAGGAATAAATATTGGCCAATACACCTGCCTGCTCTTTTTCCAAAAAAGCCAAGGGATCTTTTACATCCACCTGAGAGGGCAGACAGGGCTTCAGTTTATCATCTCATCCAAAGGACGGCACCTCCAACAGTGCAGCACTCCCTCAGTACTGCACTGGAGTGTCAGCCTAGATCATATGCTCAAGTCACAACATTCTGACTCAGAGGCAAGAGTGCTATCACTGAGCCAAGAATGACGCCTCTACGAAGAGAACAGATTGACCATAAGCACAGGTATTAACTTGGTTAAAATAATAGTGTGCATCTGTTTGTTGGACTGCATTGCAATGCAGGGTACATGGAGACAAGTGACTTAATTTTAATGGCCTCCATTTGAAAGCAGGCCCTTAAGGCCATACGAGTCCGAGTAAAACAGAACCCTACAAGCTGGCCCCTCACCAAACAATACCCTGCTATCCTTTGCACCTCACTCTATGCTTCCTCATCCCCATCACTATGTATTCTCCCATAGTATCTGTGTCTGTGCTGGTGTCTATGACTAGACAAGGTCATGCCGGTTGTACTGTGATGATTGGTGCTCCTCAGGTATAAGTGGTGATTCATGCTACGCGAAGGGAAAAAATTGGACACTATGGCTTGGATATTAACAGGGGTGGGTTATTTAGGTGGGGGGTTGAAGTTTCGGCTGGGAAACCCAGCGTCCTTTGGCCCTGACAGGTTCCCCGCCCTGATGTCAGCCTGATTGACAGGCTTGGCTTCTAGCCGGGTGGGGAACTCTCGGAGCAGGCTGCAGAGCCAGGTAGGTCCGATCCACGACCCCAGGGTGGGGGGCGGGGGGGTCTGATCCCGGGGGGCAGGGGAGTGTCCGATTCCCGACCTTGGGGGCCTTGGTATCGGGTGGGAGTCTAATGGGGGGAGCTTGGGAGGCTGGGGGTAGCACCCATGCTCCTCCCGGCCCACAAGCAGTGCTGTGAAGGCACTCAACCTCTCCCTGAAGCTGTCCTCGCCTCTCTTCAGCTGCCGGGTTTCCCGAGGCCTGTAAAACCTGCTAAGCAGGTTAAATCAGAGGGTGGCTGCCTCATTAACATATTTAAATTGCTAACCCACCTCCTGGGAGCTGGTTAACTGCCCGCCCGTTGTCATGACTCCGTAAAACCTGGAAGTCGGGGGATTGGAGCCGGCTTCCCTACGCGCTTGGAATATTTTCCGATTTAACCCCCCACCCGTACCCTATCTCACGCGCTCGTTCACGTTAAAATTCCTGCATGGTCCCAATATTAAAGTGAAGGTGGGTGCCAAGTGAGGGAATGGGATTGCATGGGCGAAACCCAGAAGTCATGTTAGCAGGTTGGATTCGCCGATTAAGGGAATACATTTTGACTTCCGGCTTTCGCATCTTCAAGCTGTGCAGCGAGCATGATGCACACCTGCATGACACAATCTCAACTTCACTATTTTAAGGGACAATGTAGAAATGGAATTTGGAGGAGCCAGGAGGTGTTTATGATAGATGCAAAGAGAGCAAGGGCAGCAACCAGACTTGGGATACCAACATGTCCGAAGCCTTAAACAGGGTGACAGATAACTTACGACGCATCACTGATCTACACCAAGCTCGTCTGTGGCAGAGTGGTAGGAGTGATGTGGCGTTGACCCAGGAGAGGGATGATGGCGAAAGTGGGAACCCCACTCAACCATTCACTTCTCAACCATGGCCCACCCCCTCAGCCAATACCTGACATGCTGCCTTGTCTCCCGATGGTCAAGTCTGCCCCTGCACAGATGCAGGTGAAGCAGTTTTTTGGCGGGGCCCTTAGAGGCTCCCAAGCTCAAAGGCCAAGGGGGTGATTTTCATTCAGAAGTCGGGACTACAACTTTCGGGGTTGTAGTCCCGCCTCCATCAAGATGCGGCCAATCCACACGATTTTCACTTGATTGACCTTGTTGAGCCTGCCCAGCGGGCTCAGCAGGCCAATTAAGGGCCACCTGGCAACAGGTGATGTCACAGACTGAAATTTCATCTGTCAAGATGTTTTGACAGATGAAATATCAGTGTTTCACAGCTGTTTGAAGCTGTTAAACACTGACAGTCTTACTTCTAACCTGAGTCCTTCTACACAGACTCAGTTAGAAATCTCACTGGCACAGAAAGCTGCAGGCTGTCACTTTTGACAGATCGCAGCCATTCTGCTTTCTGTGCCGGTTAGATGATGGACTCCCGAAACCTAGAGGAAGGAAGGCTGAAAAGGTAAGTACAGGTAATTTAAACTTCTTTACACACTTTAGACATACCAAACACACTTACCTTTGCACTCATGCACCCATCACTCACCTGAACACCGACATCTCGACCCCTCCAAGCCCTTCAACCCGACGGCCCGACTCTTCCAACTTGGCGTGGTTTGGAGCCGTCGGGAATCCCACACTTCAAGCTTTAAAATAGGGATTAAGCTAAAAACTGCCTGTTAACTACCTGTTAACAGGCAGTTAATTGGCACTAATCCCTTCCCACATCGGGTGGGCGGGTCCCAGTGCGGGGTGGGTACCCGCCTCCTTTGAAACTTACATGGAGACGGTTTGGGGGCGGGATGGTGTCAGGACCCCCAAATTCGGGACTTTAACTCCCCGCACACCACCAATCCCGACTCCACGGGTCAATGAAAATCGACCCCCAAATGTATCTCAGCGGTCAGGTCAGGGATCTGAGCAGCCTTGCTCGACCTCTACTGAAGCCACACGGGATGCACCACGCAGAAGTGGTAGGAAGTGTAAGTTCAACCAATTGTAGTTCACCAAGGGTATGCACGAACCTTTTCTTGTGGTTGCACACCAGCTGCGCATTGACGGAATAATATCCCTTGCGACTGATAAAAACTCTGGTTGCTGTGGTGGTGCTCAGATTGTGTGTGCAATCGATGGCACCCTGTACCAGTGGGAACCCAGCCAAAGAGGCGAATCTGAGTGCCCGCTCATTCTGGCTATTGTCATCACAGGGGAAGTTTATATAACACGTGAGTGCAAAAGACAAAGCTGAAGCGTTTACAACCATCTTCAGCCAGAAGTGCTGAGTGGATGATCCATATCAGCCTACTCCTGAGGTCCCCACCATCACAGAAGCCAGTCTTCAGCCAATTCGATTCACTCCACGTGATTTCAAGAAATGGCTGAGTGCACTGGATACAGCAAAGGCTGTGGGCACCGACAACATCCCGGCTGTCATGCTGAAGACTTGTGATCCAGAACTAGCCGCGCTTCCAACCAAGCTGTTCCAGTACAGCTACAACACTGGTATCTATTTGACAAATGTGGAAAACTGCCCAGGCATGTCCTGTCCACAAAAAGCAGGACAAAACCAATCCGGCCAATTACCGCCCCATCAGTCTACTCTCAATCATCAGCAAAGTGATGGAAAGTGTCATCAACAGTGCTATCAAGCAGCACTTACTCACCAATAACCTGCTCACTGATGCCCAGTTTGGATTCTGCCAGGACCACTTGGCTCCCGACCTCATTACAGCCTTGGTCCAAACATGGACAAAAGAGCTGAATTCCAGAGGTGAGGTGAGAGTGACTGCCCTTGACATCAATGCAGCATTTGATCGAGTGTGGCATCAAGGAGCCCTAGTAAAACTGAAGTCAATGGGAATCAGGGGGAAAACGCTCCACTGGCTGGAGTCATACCTAGCACAAAGGAAGATGGTTGTGGTGGTTGCAGGTCAATCATCACAGCCCCAGGACATCACTGCAGGAGTTCCTCAGGGCAGTGTCCTAGGCCCAACCATCTTCAGCTGCTTCATCAGTGACCTTCCCTCCATCATAAGGTCAGAAGTGGGGATGTTCGCTGATGACTGCACAGTGTTCAGTGCCACTCGCAACTCCTTAGATAATGAATCATTCCATGCCCGCATGCAGCAAGACCTGGATGACATTCAGGCTTGGGCTGATAAGTGGCAGGTAACATTCATGCCACACAAGTGTCAGGCAATGACTATCTCCAACAAGCGAGCATCTCACACCGCCCCTTGACATTCAACAGCATTACCATCACTGAATCCCCCACCATCAACATCCTGGGGGTCACCATTGACCAGAAAGTTAACTGGACCAGCCACATAAATACTGTGGCAACAAGAGCAGGTCAGAGGCTGGGGAATCAGTGGTGAGTGTCTCACCTCCTGACTCCCCAAAGCAGGCGCATGGGAACACCACCACCTCCAAGTTCCCCTTCAAGTCACACACCATCCTGACTTGGAAGTATATCGCCGATCCTTCGTCGTCGCTGGGTCAAAATCCTGGAACTCTCTCCCTAACAGCACTGTGCGAGTACCTTCACCACATGGACTGCAGCGGTTCAAGAAGGCGGCTCACCACCACCTTCTCAAGGGCAATTAGGGATGGGCAATAAAAACTGTCCTTGCCAGCGACGCCCATGTCCCATGAACGAATAAAAAAAACAACTTCTAGCCCTGGCAAACAATCCATCCGTCACCTGCCTTATGCACCTCTGTGCAGCAGATTGCAACACCCTCTGGGGGAGAAAATCGGTGTTGCCCCGTTTGGGGCGCAATTATTGGCCGGGCGCAAAGTTTAGCGCCTGCCGTTAAGTATCACCTCCGACTGCAAACTTGGCTTCTGTTGCCCCTGGACGTGATTGGAGTGCTAAATCAGGCGCTACACACCACTCTTAAGACACTAATGCCGAGGAGCGAGGCGTTACCTCAGAGCACTAGTGAAGCTCATGTGATGTCAGTCAGCAATGGAACACAGACACACTGGCGCCGGCCAATTCTTAAAGGGGAGGGTCCATCTTGCTCTCCATCCAAACCCTACTCATTGTAGCCTTGAATATCGGCCTGGAGAGACTTGTACATCAAATCTGCTGGAATGAACAATGGAGAGGCCCAGGGAAAGAGCTCAGGGTGCAGCCCCCATCGGCTCTTCTAAATTGATGCAAGGAAGATCAAATCAAAATGAACCTGCAAAGTGCTGCTCAGTACCCAAAACTCCTCAACACAGCGTTGAATATCTCTAGGAGCCTCTCTCCCTCACTCAGAATGCGTGGTGCAAAAATGTCACAGACAAAAAAAGGCAGGAAGCGGTCGCCTTTCAATAGCGCTTCCCTAGTCCCTTCCTGACTGCATAACGCTCCCCTCAACCTGTCGTTGCTAGCGGCAGGCGGTAAGGCAGGGGGCGCCACTCAATATCCAGTCCAGGGCGCTACCAGGGCGTTGCACGCTCGACTGACGTCATGGTCTGCGGGCGCAGGAGATCGTAGCGGTTGTTTGTAGCGCCGCCGCAAAATGTCTGGTCAATTTTGCAAGTGGCGCAAACATCGCCACGCCCGGGCGCTAGTTGCCTTGCGCCCCATTAGCACCCTCTTAAAGCGCTAACAGGAGGCACAAACCAACCAAATTTTTCCCCCTCTATGTCTCCAGTATCATCCTGGAAGGAACCAGAGACTTTCACAGCCAGTGGTAATGTGCGTCCGCCGGATCCAGCAGACAACAGGACTTCTTCTAGGAAGCTGCAGATGTCTGCGACCACCTGATGTGATAATCTCAGCCTGTGGAAGCACTGCTCTTCCGAGAGCTGAGCCTTTGTCTATAAACCCTGTTGCATGAGTAGTGCCTCATGCGACCTCCACCCCTCTGTTGCTCTCCTCTCTCCTGTTCTACATCTCTCTCCTGTGCACCTTGTTCCTGTGCACCTGCTGATCCAACCACAGTATGTCGTCGCTGCCGTGGATGGTGATAGTACTCCTCTTCTGATGTGTTGGCAAAAACATCCAAGGTATCTGCCATCCTGCTGGTGTCTGTTTGATAGCCTCCAAACTTCTCCAAAAACTCTATGGGCTGGATTTTGCCAATGGGGAGCTTTTGGAGGCGGAACTCCCACTTGTTGGGTTTTAGTCCCGCCTCCATCAACTTCTGGCCAACCCATGCTATTTTCCCTTGATTGACCTGGTTAAGCCCGCCCAGCAGGCTTAGCAGGCCAATTAACGGGAAGCCGGTTACAGAGAACATCAGCGTATGGCGTTTCATCTGTCAAAAAATTTTGACATAAATTGTCATTGTTTAACAGCTCTGGGAAGCTGTCAAACACTGACATTCTATGTTGTTTAATAAGTTCTTGTATTCAAGACTCATCAAACCTCTTTTGTGAGCAGAAATTAGATGGTTGTTGCATTGGAGAATGCAACAGCCATCTGTCATCTCTGCCGGTGAGATGCGAGACTCTCCGCATCCCCAACTGCTGAAGCCTGCAGGAAGAAACAAAGGTAAGTAAACATTTTCTATCACTTTCCACTCACCCCACATACCTTACCTTCACAGCACACTTTTGCACCCCTCCGACCCCCGCAGACCGACTGCTCGCCTCGGTGACCCTGGCGGGGTTCACAGCCTTCGGGAAGCCCGCACTTGTGTGGGCAAAATGGGGATAATCCTCTTATCTGCCTGTTAACTACCTGTCGGCTACCCGCCTCCTGGGAAGATGGCACGGAGGCAGGTTGGGGGCGGAATGGGCACCCGCCTCCAGATTCTGCCATTTTCCCGGCAGTCCCGCCTCCATACCTGCCTCCCCAGGGCTGGCAAGATCACGCCCAACGTGACAAGAACTCTCTGCTAAACATTTGCCAGATAGAACTGACAAAGCAGCTGTGGAAACTGAGCATTTATTGAGTTCAGGCAATCTGAAGTTGATGGACCCTCATGAAGGGCACCTGCAACTCGTCTCCTTTTCACTGGCCAATATCCCATGCCTCGAGAAACCCATGCTGGAGCAGTTAAATCTGAAGGAAAGTTAAATTCATGTGAAAATGCCCTCATTTGCATGCAATTATCAGCTTCAATGGTGTTTTAATTGCCTACCCGCCTGTGCTAATGATCCCACTGACTCCACACAGGTTGCTCGCACGTGCCTGAGTTTAACCCGGAAGTCTCCATGTTGGAGACGGTTTGCGGTCACGCTTCATTTTCTTCCAAATTTAACTGCGCATCCGACCCCAACCCACCTGTTCTTGCCCATTAAAATTCCCCCCATGACTATAGTTGCACACTTATCTTTTTTGATTATACAGGAACCCCGCCCCAGCCGCGGTTTTGCCATACGCGGATTTCAAGTATACACGGTTTCCTCTCTGCGACAACTTTTGCCAACCGCGGCAGTGAATTTTGCGTATACGTGGTTTTTAATTGAGGATTATGGTAAATAACATGATTTTATTGCTTTTATATTCTTTTTTATTGTGCTATTTGAACATTTATACTGTATTTGCCAACCGCGGTTTTACTAACCACGGGGGTATTCAGGGACGCATCCCCCGCGGCTGGGGAGGGATTCCTGTACTGTCATTACATGTACTATGCCGCACTTATGCATAATCAGTGTGTAACGACACATTGATATCAAACAAATCATAGAATGTATGACTAATACAGTATGCCAAGGGTTAAGTAATTCAGTTCTTAAAATGTGTTTTTTTTTTCTAAACCTTTAGACACCCAGTAAACTTGATAGAAGAATGCCTGATAAAATGTGATACTCGGTGGCAAATCATCATCAGGAAATTACACAGCAGGGTTCTTACGTGAACCTGGAGAAGTGTTCATTTTAGTTGTCTCACTATATTGGTGCAAACTCTCATTACGTGTCAAGCAAGGTAGTCAGAAAACAGGTTTCTCTTCACCCAAAAAGTTCAAATAGGTGGGTCGTGAACACAATCTGCCCCAAGGCCTGACAGCCCCAAACGCTCTCTTAGATCATGAAACTACAGAAATCTCTTACTGGTTAGGACTCAGGCAAAATGCGCTTTGCTGGACCATTTTCTCTGATTGCTACGACCAGGGTTCTGGCATGCTGGTCACACCAACTACAAGTGCCTCAAACTACCCGATCTCTTTCTGGAATACTCCAGTGAATGTGCTATACCTTTATTCTTTAGGTTTTCATGTCCGTGATATACGTATGTTGCAGTAAGCTTAGCCTATGGCAGGCAATTCATCAAAATACAGTACAATTTATATCCACAAATCTCCCACTGTTCTTTTAGGGGGCACAACATAATATACTGTGCTTTAATTATTGTCGATAGTTTGTAGAAATCACACCTTGCTTAAAATTCCTAAACCCTCCTCTGCAAAAGCATCATACTTCCTGTTAACAACTTACAATAGTCCACAAACCATGGCCATATATAGTAAAATAAATGTCAAATTTGTGATGAAGCACTTTTCTAACAGAGGATTTCCTCCATAATCTAGAACAGTATTATTGACAGCCATTCAAACTATTATCTGGTTGCTCACAAGTGGAAAATTGCTAAAGTAGGTTAAAAGCAATTCTCCTGGTTATTCGCTCCATAGAAAGACCACAATCGCATTTATCGAGTTCAGCATCATCTGACATATAAACCTAGAAATTATAGTGTGCAATATTGTATGCTGCTTAACACATTCTTATGAAATTATTTTACCCACTACTTTAACTAAAATAAGTTAAAATAGTGGGCAAAGTAAATACGTTAAGTGTCCGTAAGGTAATATTGCACATTATAAATCCTAGGCTATCAGTACTCATTGAGATTGGTCCATTATGTATGATGTGAACTGGTGAAGTTTTAACCTGTTAGCATTTAACTTGGCTAATTTATTGAGACAAATGGTGTGATTAAACATAGTAAAACATTGAAACATGGCTCCTGGTAAAAAGCTTCTGTCAAAAGCTCGTACAATGTCTTTCAATATATTTTCAGTAGGATGGTGGGATTAACACATTAATTGCTGTGACTGTGCTGTAATGACAGGTGTCCACCAAGAGCAAATAAAAACAATAAACTAATTTATAAGCGTCCTTTCTGGGACTTTAGTGTGAATTACCTATGATAAAACCAAGTTGTATTTATTGTGAAATGTTTAATTTAGTTGCAACTTTTTGCTGATTTTATGGATTAACAACAATTAATCACCATGAAATTCAATGGCTTACAAAAGGTAGGCAACTAGCTATAATGCACATCAATTGGAACAGCACATTTGCAGATATGCTGATTTGCAGTCTCAGATCTCTGTCACAAATGTTAACCTAATTATGTGAACCAATACTTTTATTCACCGTATACTAAAAAATATATTTCAGATGAAGCTACAGTAATGTGGTTGATACTGTTATAGCACTTGATCTCAGGTTCAGTTGGTAGCACCCTCGCCTCAGAAGGTTACAAGTTCAAGCCCCACTCCAGGGACTTCAGCACGTAACCTAGGCTGGCACTTCAGTGCAGTGCTGAGGGAGTGCTACACTGCTGCAGGTGCTGCCTTTTGGAGGAGACTTTAAATCCAGGGCCTGTCTGCCAGCTCAAGGTGGATGTAAAAAATCCCATGGTATTATAGAAAGACTTGCTTTTCTATAGCACCTTTCACTGGGATGAAGGGGGTTGATATATGATGAAAGGCTGAGCAGGTTGGGCCTGTACTCATTGGAGTTTAGAAGAATGAGAGGTGACCTTATTGAAACATATAAGATTCTGAGGGGGATTGACAGGGTGGATGCTGAGAGGATGTTTCCCCTCGTGGGGGAATCTAGAACGAGGGGACATAGTTTCAGAATAAGGGGTCGCCCATTTAAGGCGGAGATGAGGAGGAATTTCTTCTCTCAGAGGGTCGTGAATCTTTGGAATTCTCTACCCCAGAGAGCTGTGGAGGCGGAGTCATTGAATATATTGAAGGTGGAGATTGACAGACATTTGAACTACAAGGGAGTCGAGGGGTATGGGGAGAGAGTGGGAAAGTGGCGGGAAAGTGGTGTTGAGGACAAGATTGGATCAGCCATGATCTTATTGAATGGCGGAGCAGGCTCGAGGGGCCGATTGGCCTACTTCTGCTCCTGTTTCTTATGTTCTTTCACGACCTAAGGATGTCCCAAAGTGCTTTACAGCCAATGAAGTACTTTTGAAGTGTAGTCACTGTCAATGTTCCCTGTAAACTGCGCTTTGTTCTGCGCGGCCTGTTTCTTTTAATGCACGGTCCCTTTAAATTTCTGCACATGCGAGGTATTTACAATGGAAAAGCCGGTGAGTGGCCTGCGCGGGACCTTTCAGATTTCTGTGCGGCCGTGCGCACGTGTGCACCTTAGCGGGAACATTGGTCACTGTTGTAATGTAGGAAAGGAGCATGGGAGTTTTCCTAATGTCCTATAAAAATTTATCCCTTAAATAACACCACAAAAACAGATTAACTGGTCATCTATCTCATAGCTGTTTGTGGGACCTTGCTGTGCATAGCTTTACTGCCATGTTTGCCTACATTACAACAGTGACTACACTTCAAAAGTAATTCATTGGCTGTGAAGTACTTTTGCATATGCAGAGGACATCAAAGGCATATATAAATGTAAGTTCTCTCTCTATCTCACATATATTAAATGACATGTTGCAGTAACTGACTTTACTCCAGTGTACATCATATTGCTCTCCTCTCATCATAATCATAATCATAATCATAATCAACTTTATTGTCATTGTTAGTGCACAAGTGCAGTCCAACGAAATGTAGGCTTGCGGCTCCCGAGAGTATACATTTAGATTAAGACATTTAAACATTCAACATACATTTGGCTTGTAATACATTAACATAAACATAACCATAATAAAGTGCATTGGCAGATGTGCAGGCTTTAGAGTTTATTTGTGGAGTTCAGTAGGATGACAGCCCTGGGAAAGAAGCTGTTCCTAAATCTGGTCGTACGGGTGCGAATGCATCTGTAGCATCTCCCAGATGGCAGGAGGGTGAACAGACTGTGGCTGGGGTGGGTAGGGTCTTTGATGATGGTCCGTGACCTCCATAAACAGCGTTTCTGGTATATGTGCTCTATGGTCGGTAGCCGGGTGCCGGTAATGCGTTGGGCAGTTTTGACTACCCGCTGCAGTGCACATTATTTGTTCTCTCAGCAACAACAACTTGCATTTCTATAGCGCCTTTATCATAGTAAAATGTCTCAAGGTGCTTCACATGAGCGTTGTCAAACAAAATTTGACACTGAGGCACGTAAGGAGATATTAGGATGGGTGACCAAAAGCTTGGCCAAAGAGGTAGGTTTTAAGGATGAGAGAGAGGTAGAGAGGTGGAGAGGTTTAGGGAGGGAATTCCAGAGCTTCTTTGTGCCACTATGACAGTTTCATCTTCAGTTTCCTTTTTGCCATTTATGCTTTGCTTACACAGTACTGTGTCCAGTATTGTTGAGGCCAGTGCATTCTTCAACCTTATTTAAGACAATACGTTTTCTTCTTCATCTCTCAGCGAGTTGGTTGTAATATTTCTCAGAAGATTATTCATATCACCAGCAAACACAACCATTGCTTCCTCTTCACAAGCATAAACTCTTCCCAGCGATCTCAAAGCAATCACTAGGAAATATCAATTGCAATCACTGAGGAAATGATTCTTTGAAGAATGGCTTGAGAAACAGAGACGAGCTTGCCTTTTGCTTTAGAGCACTTGCTTTGCTTTGGTTTCGATGCCCATATTTTGCAAATGAGCTAGGAAGGGCGGGAATTATATTCAAAAGGACATTCCTCCCATTCTGCTATGACACTTAGCTTCTTATGAAGTCTCTGCCAAGTGAGGGGGGAAAACATTATGAATTCCAACAGTACAAATCAAGGGAAAATGGTGAACCCAAATGATATTTAAAGTATTATATCAATATCCATGCTGCAGATTTAATTTCACCATAATAAGAAGGGCTTTCCTGCTGTTCTTATAAACAAAAGATCAGGAAGGAATGTATCTTTTTATTTTCCTCACTGGATCTTACACTAAGATGTCTTCTCTGGTCACAACCAGGAGGGCATTGTTGTGCAAATCAATCTACCTGAAGAAGCTGGAGGGATATTTATGAGAAATGATCACATTTCAAATAAAATTGAAAAGTGAGACTGAGCTTGAGTAAAGGTAAGCAGCTTATATGGAGACTACCATGTATCCAGGAAACCTTTGGTGGCAATCAATGTACGTTACAAGTAACAGATATATTTCCGTGAATATCTTTCTAATCTCAACGCAAACTGATTCAGTGACCTGCTGCAAATGCAATGCCAAGAAAAGTAATGAAGGTGATTGAGAACTAGTAGAGCAGCTTGAAAAGGGAAACCTAGGAACATGCAGCTGACAAAGATTGAAGGCTGACTATAACTATTCACACATACAGGTGGAAATAATGCACTCTGTTAACTCTCAAACCTTCTTCGGGCAACGTACTTTGTATTCAAGTAACGTGGAACACAGCTGAATCCTCTGTGAAGAATGCTCCCATCGATGCTGTTAAAGCATTGAGGCCCCCACCCCATGGTGCAATAACAGACGACTTCAACACAGTTGCCGAATCCAAAGAACTATAGGCGAGGGATCACAAGAACTCATGGCAGTGCAACATTCTTCTTGAGCAGCACAGTGACCGATATTAAGACTCAAGATTCCTCCCTCCCACCCGAGCTTGCAGCCAGACGCACAGGCACAGGTAGGTGGCTCTCAGGCCCCTTCTAGTCCCATGTCTTATAGATGCTCCTGGGCAAATGACAGGAGTAGCCCCAAAAGCAAAGAAACCCCTGCAGCAGTAGAACAGGCCGTTCCCAGCACACAAGCAGGACGGCCTGGATTTGTCAAGGTAAACGATCCCAAGCAGTAGACCTGTCGGGAGGGCACTACATCTAGTCCTTCTAGTGGTGCACCATGCAGGAGTAATAGGCTTAGAAACTGGTCTCGGGCGGTGGCGCCAAACGGGCGGTATTGGATCGGCCGCCCGGTATACGCAGCACCTGGTGTTCAGTTCCGGTGCTGCCCGTTTCGCGCCTCCGCCCGAGACGGATTTCTAGGCCATCGAGTAGAATGGTCACAGTCTATCAACATGCACACCATAAGGGAAAACACTGTGGCCTAGAAATTCAGTTGCCTTAGCGCCGCTTTTGAGGCGCTAGAGAGACTAGCGCCAGAGTTATGGCCAGTTTAAAAATTCCCTGGGGCCCTAAATCGGCGTTGCACCGGTAGCGCTGCGCCGGCACCGATGATGTCATCGGTGTGCGCAGCGTCCCGGTTGCCGTGGTAACCCGCCCGAACTCCGAAATTGAGTTGCGGCCGCCTCGCCCGTGGCAGCCGCAAGCAACGTTCTGGCAGAGGTGCCTTACTCCAGTTTGCACCGGCGCATTAAAGGCCCCGCGGCGGCCGGCCACTTTCCCGCCGGCCGCCTGCCCGCAGCTCCCTCCCTGGACTTCTCCCCCCCACCCCCCCCGGAACAGATGCAAGCCCGGCACGTGTCCGAGGTGCCGGGCTCATTTTTAAGCTGATTTGCGGGGCCGCGGCCGGGTGCAGGCAGCTCCTCCTTAACGGGAGGAGGAGGCCTGCACGTCCCCAGCCTGCCGCACCGCATCGGGTGCCGCAGCGCCGGAATTGCGGCGCGAAACGGCAGTTAGCGCCGATGTACCGCCGCAAAGACCCTTCAGTAGCGCCGGCAGCCGTATGGGCGCGGCGCCACTGAATTTTTGGCGCGCGCAGGGGACTTAGCGCCGGCACTAACTTCCGGCGCTAAAGCCCTGGCTAAGCCAAAACCCAATTTCTAGGCCTGTGGCTCATCACGCTTAACAAATACTAAACCTCCGTTTTGTTTCACGACACATCACCTTACAGTTTTCAGTCAAGGCTTTCTTTAGGAATGAACGTTTCCCACACAAACAGCGATGGTTATTAAAAAAGCACTCTAATTAAACATAAAGGTGGGCCTCAAGGAAATATTTTTCCATTCATAACCCGTTGACCACATGTAGTTTCCTGCAGTAGCTGTCCTATTACTGCAAGCTTAATCTTGTATCTCCTTCTCCCGCACAAAACCTTGTTGCTGCTCCACTTCACAAAGAAGTGCATGCCTCTTTCCACAGTTATGTAATGCAGCTTGTAACCATAGGAACATAGGAACACAGAAACAGGAATAGGCAATTCATCCCCTCAAACCTGTTCCATCATTCAATTAGGTCATAGTTGATTTGTACCTCAACTCCATTTACCCACCTTTGATCCATATCCCTTGATGCCCTTACCTAATAAAAAACATTTTCTCAACTTGCTTTGTATAGTGCCCATGGAGTAGTCCAAACATTGGAACCTATCTCAGTACACAAAATTACTACTTGAGATGGTCCTACCTCTCAAATGTGCTTCATTATAGGTTGTTGGTTGGAGGACTGTTATGAGCCACATTTTGAGTTGGTAACTCTCAGTTACAAGGAGCTAACCATCACTCTGAAATAAGTGGAGAGCCCACAATTCCCTTAAAGTATAGGTCTGCAAACAGTGCAATAAATACCCTGTAAATCTTGCCGGTGGTCAGAGATCTTTAGGAGGTTTGTCAAATGGTATGCTTTTCTCATGCTGAATATCATGGGGTGTTGCACGGGTTTTTAAATGGCAGTGCAATAAATGCCCTGTATTTTTGGAATGGTACACTTTTATAAAATCCTGTCAGCATCCCTTCTGCACATCCTGATTTTATTGTACTCGTGGGCTTGTCGAAACAAGGCCTCAGTTGCAAGCTGACTGACTCTTGCATTGAGTGGAAGAAATCTGTGGCAAACAGTATCATTGTCACTCCGACCATTACATCAGGGTTGATGTTGCTTCATGGTTGTAGGTTTGGATCCAGAAGGTCGCATAACTCAAAAATGGCTTCCACTAATGTTTAGCCTCCTTATACAATGCCTCTCAGTAAGGTCAAGGTAGCTCTGTTGCTGCCAGTACATGTACATGTAGTATTGGATTTTGGTTGTCCTCTTTGGGTCTCAGCCTCCCTGGCCTTCCTCTGAAGCTTGTGCTTCTATTCCTCCAACAATTCCAGGAAAGTGAGACTTGCTGTTGTATCCATGGACTGAAACTGCTGAGTTGCTCCTTTCAATGTCTTCTGCTTTGCTTCATGCTGGATTGCTGCCAATTTTTTTTTCAATGTCTTAATGCCACCTTTATAGCAAACATCATTAACATGATATGTGCTGGAAGGCAAGCATGAGAAAATTTGCACGTTCATCATTAATTGCTGTTCAACAAGCCATAACAAGCCAAAAAAAAAATGCTAAAGTAGGGCCTGTGTGTTAACATATGTTGAACTGGATCACTCCAGAAGGAATTTTAGGAACATGCACAAAAATTAGCGAACCTTTGATTAATGCTAATTAATGGTACGGTAGCCTATTGGATATGATGCCGGGCTAGCAAAGCAGAGGTTGTGAGTTCAAATCTCATTGTGGTAAATTGTGAAATGGAATTCAATAAATCTGATAATTCATTTTTTACCAGGAGAGTCATAGAATCATAGAATGGTTACAGCACAGAAGGAGGCCATTCGGCCCATCGAGCCCATGCTGGCTTTCTGTAAGAGCATTTCAGCTAGACCCACTCCCCTGCCCTTTCCCCGTAGCCCTGCCAATTGTTTTCCTTCAGGTGCTTATCCAATTCCCTTTTGAAAGCCACGATTGAGTCTGCCTCCACCATCCTTTCAGGCAGCGCATTCCAGATCCTAACCACTCGCTGCGTAAAAAAGTTTTTCCTCATTTTGCCTTTGGTTTTATCTGCCAATCACTTTAAAACTGTGTCCTCTGGTTCTTGACCCTTCCGCCAATCATAAAATCATAAAATCATAGAATGGTTACAGCACGGAGAAGGCCATTCGGCCCATCAAGCCCGTGCCTGGGAACAGTTTCTCTCTATCTACACTGTCTAGACCCTTCATGATTTTGAACACCTCTATCAAATCTCCTCTCAACCTTCTCTGCCCTATGGAGAACAACCCCAGCTTCTTCAGACTATCCATGTAACTGAAGTCCCTCATCCCTAGAACCATTCAAATAACCATGAAAGCTGCTGCATTGTGGTAAAAACCAAACTGATTTGCTAATGTCCTTCAGGGTAGGGAACCTACCATCATACCTGGTGTTGCCTACATGTGATTTTAGTCCCAGATTATATGGTCAACTCTTAATGCCCTCAGGGTAACTAGGGATGGGCATTAAATGATGCTTGGCTAGTGTCACACACATCCCAAAAACACAGAAGTTACTACACTTAATGCATTAGCTCAAACACATAAAGGAGCCTCTGTCTCCACAATTGCTTCAATGTACAACCTTATAATGAGGCTCTACTGTATTTACACAGTATGCTGTAAGTGTTGAAAGACAACGCAATTCCAAAACTGAAAAACCCAATCGTTTTTCCAAAATAAAATGCAATTATAATCATAAATAATTTACATTTTACTGTAGAATTCTCATAAGGATGCAGATGAACTTGATGACCTTTGATGCTGAATTTTCCATCTTTGCTGCAAAGTCTAAGAGGATCGTCTTTAAGGATAATTGGTTAGTTGAATTACAAGTGCGACTGGTTGCGCATAATCTGGTGATGTATCTGCCTCCAAACAGCCTTGCCAACGATCCTAGCTCATGATTATTTGACCTGCTTCCAAAAGGAGAAGGTTCTTCTGCAGTCCGTGGACTTACCTACTTCCTGGCCTCAGAAATGAGAAGGTCCAATCCACACCTGGCTCAGCTGGGCCAGCATCTCTCCCTGCACCTTTTTTCATAGAATCATTGAATAGTACCATCTACAAGGCACAAGTCAGGAGTCTAATGGAATAGTCTCCACTTGCCTGGATGAGTGCAGCTCCAACAACACTCAAGAAGCTCGACACCATCCAGGACAAAGCAGCCCACTTGATTGGCACCCCATCCACCACCTTAAACATTCACTCCCTCCACCACTGGCGTACCGTGGCTGCAGTGTGTACCATCTACAAGATGCACAAGGCTTCTTCGGCAGCACATCCCAAACCCGCAAACTCTTCCACCTAGAAGGGCAAGGGCAGCAGGCGCATGGGAACACCACCACCTCCAAGTTCCCCTCCAAGTCACACACCATCCTGACTTCGAAGTATATCGCCGATCCTTCATCGTCGCTGGGTCAAAGTCCTGGAACTCCCTACCTAACAGCACTGTGGGAGTACCATCACCACACGGACTGCAGTGTTTCAAGAAGGCGGCTCACCACCACCTTCTCAAGGGCAATTAGGGATGGGCAATAAATGCTGACCTTGCCAGCGATGCCCACATCCCATAAATGAATAAAGAAAAAGAAGGAGGCCATTCAACCCATCGAGTCTGCACAGCTCTTTCAAAGAGCAATTCAGTCAGTCCCACTCCCCCGCTCTTTCCCCATATCCCTGCAATGTTTTCTCCTTCAAGTATTTATCCAATTCCCTTTTGAAAGCTACTATTGAATCTGTTTCCACCACCCTATCAGGCAGCATTCCCAGTCCTAAACAGTCGTTGCATAAAAACGTTTTTCCTCATGTCGCCTCTGGTTCTTTTGCCAATCACCTTAAATCTATGCCCTCTCATTATCGACCCTTCGGCCATTAGAAACAGTTTCTCATTCTTTACTCTATCTAAGCCCTTCATGATTTTAAACATTAACACCTAACAGCGAATCAAGGAGACCCCAACCTCCCACTGCCTACAACAGCATCTTGAGCTCCGCTCTCACACAGTTTTCAGTGAGCCTCGATCACACCATTCCCGCCCATGCCAAGCTCACTATAATAAGGAAAGTCCCTAACCCTGCCAACCCTTAAATCCCACGCTAAAAAATTGTGTTGAATTCTGTAAGACCCTCACCGTATGTATCTGCAAGTACCTTATAATGTGCCAGGCCCAATAAAGCATGTAAACTTTACTGAATTCATTAAAAATATTTTTATTAAACAAAGTTGGAAATCTCAAGGATATTTTCTAATAAAAGGGCCAAAAATATATTACAGTTAGCCAGGGTGTAATCTCATATAATATAATTACTGGTGAGTCATCTAACTGAAACAAGTGTAAATTGAAGTGAATAGAATAAATCCTATTACCCAGAGAGTGGTGAGAATGTGGAACTCGCTACCACAGGGAGTGGTTGAAGCGAATAGTATAGATGCATTTAAGAGGCGGTTAGATAAGCATATGAGGGAGAAGGGAATGGAGGGTTATGCTGATAGATTTAGATGAGGAAAGACGGGAGGAGGCTCGAGTGGAGCATAAACGCCGGCATGGACTGGTTGGGCCGAATGGCCTGTTTCTGTGCCATGTATCCGATGTAATCGTATCGTATGTTCAAATCTATGTAGTAATAATAGTGGCTGTGCATTCAAGCACTGGCGGTGCAGTGCTGACTATAACCACTGTTTATACACACTATCATGATTCATTCTCTATGTTTGAGATAGTTGCCTATAAATCTTTCTTAAAATTGTCTCAGATCTGTCCCAGTTCAGTGCTTCATCAGCTTTTGGAGGTGGCTAAAATACAATAACAGATTAGATCCAATTGTACCTCATCAACAATAATGAGGAGTCCCATTACACGCAAGACAATGTTTGAAGAAACAATTTTAATAGACACATGAACGGCTCTAGTTCATATTTCTGAGATATATAAATTTATTATTTTAAACAGCACAGATATATCTTTTTAAGGTGTTTGCAGAGAAGTTAAAGCTTTGGCATAATTCAATAAAAGTGAAACACAATAAAGAGAGAGAAATAGTTGATGCTGGTTCTCGCAAATATGTCAGTTGTACAGAAGAATGTACGTGAAACAATTTGAAGGTGGGACAAGGGGGCGATTTTAACCCTACTCGCTCAGCAGAAACCTGGCAGGTGGGCAGATAAAATCAACCTGGCTCTTACCTGGCCGAAAGCTGCCATGATCGCAACATCTGCAATTTTAACCTGCTCTCCAAGGACACGCGCCCAGAGCCAACAGGGTCCTTCTTTATATATGCAATATTGCGGCCCAATGACATAATTGAAACCCGACTGTAATTTTAACTCAGGCCTGAGCGGGGAATCCACCTGGACTTCAAATCTTTTCAGTAAAAAGAGTTCAGTGCTTTGAGCTATGGAAGAAAGCAAGAAGCTGGCTCGTACATCAGCTGCAAAAACACAGAGGCATTCCGAATGTTGGTGTTTGCAAATGGTAGGATGTGTAAGTACAGTAAGCACAGGCAGGCTTAGGATTGTGATGGAGGGGAATCTTCTGATCTTTGGTATCATACAGGTGAACATGAACATGTTTTCTCTTGTGGTATAACAGGAGAAGGCTATACCTCTGGCACTCTGGACAAACTCGCAGGATTAGATCTTCAGTTTAGCTTCCTGTATACACAGATTTTATGACCTGAATTCTCATCCCTTTCAGCAGGTTCCTTGACTTTGGTGAGAACAGAGGATTCAATTCATTTTTTCATTTCTCAAGCTTGATAGGCTTACAGCAATCTTTTACAAAAAACTAAAAATTGAACTCATAACACTATAGGTTAGAATAGGCCATAGACTGATGGAGGCTGGCCATCCCACTATCTCATTTTGGGTCAGCTTTCACCACTCTATTACTCAAACTAGGACATGTCCCAGTCGAATGTAATCATGACAGCTTATCTCCTTGATTAATTCTTATTTTAATGTAAGACACAAACCAAAGTTGGGAACTCCATCAGCCTCTGGGAGGTACCATTCAGAGCATTGCGCATGAACACTGTCTTTTTGCTCCGTACTCTTTCATTGTGCCAAAGATGGGAGTCACAATTTTCTTGCCAGTAGAAGTATTGGCCGAGGAAGAGCAAATCGATGCTCAAGCTTCAAGCCTGAGGTGCTCCTCTGCCATTAGTGGGTTTCTAGGTGGGGTCAGCAGCCACAGATACAGAGGCTAGCCCTGCTCTCATTCGAGCTATCCAACCATTGGTTCTTCTCCTTCAATAAGTGAAGGCACCATGAACTGCTGCATAAAGAAAGCAGCATTGCTGCTTCTTGGATAATGGCTATTGACGCATATATAATGATGTTTCAGTGGTCAGATCCCTCCTGAAAGTTAATTGAGTGCAAGCCCTTTCTATTCATTTAGGCAATGGCATTGATATGAAGAGCCTTGATCCCGCACGGGTACCATCTTTGACACTTTGCTTTCAAGGAAACTCTGCCACCTGGTGAATGTTCAGCTGATGATTTCTTTCCACAGGGAAAGTGATGAAGGTGTTGCCCCTTGCAAACATACTTTTGGTACTTGCTGGGTAATGTGTGCACATTGCAAACTGCCGAATGTGTTGGATGTCCTCCGTAGTTGCTTGAAAAGATCCAATAGCATTGAAGGTTCATGATGTAATAACTTCACTAATACAGCAAGAGCTTTCCCTGAACCAGATGTTGTGCAAACCAGATGTTGTTTGCATATCATCCTGCAGCAGATGGTACAACTCTCTGACAACCTGTCTTGTGAGGTGGCAAATACAAATCTCCATTACCTTGGCCAGATCAGGTACATGTGAAGGAGGTCAATAAATGTGGATTCCTGGGTAGTGATGGGTTCAGCAAAACAGGTGATGCTGCATCTGCATTTGTTGTTCACTCATGAACTCATCATCCTCATCTAAATCGTGCAACACTATTGGAATGTCCAAAGGAATTTCTATCCACACCACTACGTATGGTGCTACTTTAATGGCAACAAGAACCAAGAATAATGCAGAAAAATATTGAGAAGACAAATAAAAAATTCAGAAATGGCAGACAACCTTGTAAAACCAAATATTGCACGGAGTAAAATGCAGCAACCTTCAAATGCAGTCAAACCAAACATTTTTACCACCAATCCCACAACTCCTGGTGCACTTAATATCATGCTGTGGCCGGAGCCTCATCTGAAGTTACAAGATTCAACAAAGGACCCCATTTTACTAATTATGTTATGTAAATGAGGCTTTCCCATGCTTGTAGCAAGGTCTTGTTGCCCTTTCCTCCAAAATGGCATGTCGCATGGTACATTAATCCTCCTCGTCCTCGCTGCAGCCTTTGACATGGTTGACCACACCATCATCCTCCATCACCTCTCCTCCATTGTCCAGCTCAGTGGGGCTACCTTTGCTGGGTTCCACTTTCTTCTGTCCAATCGTAGCCAGCGTATCTCCAGCAATGGCTTCTCTTCCCTTCTCCGCATCATTGGGGGTGATTTTGTCAATGGGGACGGGATGGGGGCGGGACTGCTGCTTGTCGGGTTTTAGTCCCGCCTCCATCGACATCCGGCCAACCCACGTTATTTTCCCTTGATTGACCTTGTTAAGCCCGCCCAGCAGGCTTACCAGGCTAATTAAGGGAAAGCCAGTTACTGGTGACGTCAGCGAGTGACGTTTCATCTGTCAAGAGTTTTTGACAGATGAATTGTCATCGTTTGAGAGCTCTGTGAAGCTGTCAAACACTGACAATCTGCCTTCTCAGTTGAGACCTGGGACACAGGCTTAATTAGAGATCTCTGCTGAGCAGAAAACAGAAGGCTGATGCATTTGAGAATGCAGCGGCCATTCTGCTTACTCTGCCGGTGAGATGAGGGACTCTCGAGACCTGAAGGATTGAAGCCTGGAGGAAGAAGCAAAGGTAAGTAAAGCTTTTAAAACACTTAAGACTCACCTCACACATTTACCTCTGCACACATGCACCCATCACTCACCTGCACACCGGACATCTCAGCACGTCTGACCCCCGCAGACCCACGGCTCGCCTCGCTGACCCTGGCGAGGTTCGGAGCCATCGGCAAGCCCGTACTTTAGGGCTCAAAATAGAGATTATCCAAAAAACTGCCTGTTAACTACCTGTTAACAGGCAGTTAATTGGCACTAATCACCTTCCCGCCTCGAGGAGACGGGACCCGGCGCGGGTCGGGTACCCGCCTCCTAAGAAGATGGCACGGAGGCGGGTTGGGGCGGGATGGGTACCCGCCCCCAGGTTCTGCCATTTTCCCAGCAGTCCCGCCTCCATACCCACCTCCTCAAGGTTGGCAAAATCGCCCCCATTACGTCCAGAGTCCCCCAAGGGTCTATCGTTGTCCACATCCTCTTCCTCATCTACATGCTGCCCCTTGGCGACATCAGCCGCAGACATAGGGTCAGCCTCCATACATATGTGGATGGCTTCCAGCTCTACATCACCACTACAGGCTGGATTTTCATTCAGCAGTTGGGAAGGAGGCGGGACTACAACTTTTGGGTTTTAGTCATGCCTCTATCCACATCCGGCCAATCCACGCGATTTTCCCTTGATTGACCTTGTTGAGCCCGCCCAGCGGGCTCAGCAGGCCAATTAAGGGCCACCCAGCAACAGGTGACGTCACAGACTGAAATTTAATCTGTCAAGACATGTTGACAGATGAAATATCAGTGTTTCACAGTTGTTTGAAGCTGTCAAACACTGACAGTCTGACTTCTAACCCGAGCCCTTCTACGCAGACTCAGTTAGAACTCTCACCGGCACTGAAAGCTGCAGGCTGCCACTTTTGACAGATCGCAGCCATTCTGCTTTCAGTGCCGGCTGAGTGATGGACTCCCGACGCCTGGAGGATGAAAGGCTGTTAAGGTAAGTACAGGTAATTTAAACTTCTTTACACACTTTACACACACCAAACACACTTACCTTTGCACTCATGCACCCATCACTCACCTGAACACCGACATCGCGACCCCTCCAAGTCCTTCAACCCGACGGCCCGACTCCTCTAACCTGGCGTGGTTTGGAGCCGTTGGGAATCTCACACGACAGCCTTCAAAATAGGGATTAGGCTAAAAACTGCCTGTTAACTACCTGTTATCAGGCAGTTAATTGGCACTAATGCCTTCCCGCCTGGGGTCGGCGGGTCCCAGTGCGGGGCGGGTACCCGCCTCCTTTGAAACTTACATGGAGGTGGGTTTTGGGCAGGATGGTGTCGGGACCCCCGAATTCGGGACTTTCGCCCCCCGCACGCCTAAAAGCCCGCCTCACAGCACACTGCAAATCTAGGCCGACGTCTCTCAACACTTCCACTGCCTCTGTGTTGTTAGGAAAATTGCAAATGTCATTCCATTATTTAAAAATGGAGGGAGAGAGAAACCAAGTAACTACAAACCTCGTCATTTAACATCAGTTGTGGGGTGATTACTGGATTCTGTCATCAGGGACAAAATGACTGAACACTTGGACATGTATAGAATCATAGGGGGAGAAATTCAGTAGCACCCAGGAAGGGGCGCTAACTTTCGAGAAGTTGGAAGTTCAGCACCAGGCGCTAATAAATCTCGCTGCCTGCTAAATTCAGCCTCAGCGCTCAAAGAATGCAGGGGAGTGCTAAATCAGGCAGTAATGGCATAGGTGAGTGGTGTTAGGCCCCAAGCGATAATGAATATGAGGTGTTGTGTAATCGGGAGAGAGCACTGGCGCAGGCGCCTTCCAGCCATTAAAGGGGAGGGTCACTGGAGTCTGCACACCAGCCCCCAATGATTCGGGGAGTGCAGAACGGCAATACGCTGTGGGATGAAATGCAAAGTCCTTTGATGGACCGCAACACTCCGGGGACTAAGCAGCCTTTATTTGGCTGCGCTCTCTGCCACTCATAACTGACCTTTGGAACGGAAGTTCCTTGACAGCTGGGGGGCATCCCTTTAAGTAGCGCCCCGCCAGCCGCCAGCTGGCTGGTTCACGCCTCTGCTCCCTGGCACTGTTGGCGCGAGGCGGTAAGACGGGGGACGCTACTGAAGTTTGCAGATCGGGCGCCCAGGCTGATGTCATGATCTGCGTGGCGAAAGGGGCCAGGCACTAACTGTTATCACCGGCGCTACGGGCTGGCAAATTTGCCGTGCGGCGCGGGATTCATCCCATCACGGCGCATGGGGTGAACTGGGGGCGCTAACCTACTGAATTTCACTATAGAATCATAGAATGTTTACAGCACAGAAGGAGGCCATTCGGCTCGTCGAGCCTGTGCCGACTCTGCAAGAGCACTTCAACTAGTCCCACTCCGCCGCCCTTTCCCCGTAACCCTGCAAATTTTTTCCTTCAGGTACTTATCCAATTCCCTTTTGAAAGCCACGATTGAATCTGCCTCCACCACCCTTTCAGGCAGTGCATTCCAGATCCAAAACACTCGCTGCGTAAAAAAGTTTTTCCTCATGTCGCCTTTGGTTCTTCTGCCAGTCACTTTGAACCTGTGTCCCCTGGTATGAGCTGATCAGAGATAGTCAGCATGGATTTATGAAGGCTAAACTAACCTAGCCAAATTTTCTGAGGAGGTTACTAACACAGTGGATAAGGGAGTGTCTATGGATGCTATTTATATGGACTTCCAGGAGGCATTTGATAAGGCACAAGAAATGATCAAAAATTAAAGTGCATGGAATTGGAGGCAACGGCAACCTTGTGACATAGTTTGGAAATTGGTTGGGAGCTAGGAGACAGAGAGAAAGTATAAAGTACTCTGATTAGCAGCTCTTTGGTCCCTGGCACTATCGATTCCACTCCCGAGCCAGTCAAGCTGAACCAGACTGTTTGCAACCTCAGCATTTTATTCGACTCAGAGCTCAGTTTATGATCCCATATCACACAGGCTGCTTGCTTCCATCTCCACCACAGCCTCAAGCACATCTACGACTAAAATATTCATTTGTGCTTTTGTCACCTCCGGATTCGACTATTCCAATGCTGTCCTGGCCGGCCCATCATTCTCCACCCGTCATAAAGTTCAGCTGATCCAAAACTGCGGTCAGCATCCTATCTTGCACAAAGTCCTGCTCACCAATTACCCTTGTCCTCAGACTGGTCCCTCAGTGCCTCAAATTTAAAATTCTCATCCTTGAATTTAAATCTCTTCGTGGCCTCACCCCTCCCTGTTTCTGTTACCTCCTCCATCCTTATAGCCTCTCCCTTGCCAAACTCTCCATTCCTCTTACTCTGGCCTCTTGTGCATGCCCCCTTCCGTTCTCCCTACCATTGGTGACCATGCCTTCATCTGCCTAGACTCACGTTCTGGAATCCCCTCCACCTCTCCTTTGTTAAAACCCTGCTTAAAACGTATCTCTGTGACCACGCTTTTGGTCACCACTGCTAATAGCTCCTGTCAATCGACGTTCATTTTCTTCTTATGCCTCTGTGAAAGGACCTCTTTTGTCTATAGTAAAATGTGCTACATAAATGCAAGTTGTTGTTGTTGTAGCCTAGGGAGGCATCCGATTTTAAACCCTATACCCGTCACCAGCAAAGCTCTGCACCACCTTACAAAACCAGCCCTTTAATGACCATAGGAAATCTTCCCCCATGGTGATTTTGTATTATGAGAGAAAGAACTCGCATTTTTGTAGCACCTTATCGTGTCCTTGGGACATCCCAAAGTGCTTCACAACCAGTAAAAAGTGCAGCCGCTGTTGTTCGGTGGGCAGATGCGGCAGCCATTTTGTGCGCAACAGGACTGTAGAAACAGGAAGTGGGAAGAATGACCAGTTATCCTGTTTTTGTTGGTGTTGTTTGAGGGAAGACTATTAGCTAGAACACTGGCAACACTCCTGCTCTTTATCAAATAGTGTCATAGGATCTTTGACATACAACTGAACCAGCAGATGGGGGTCCTCACCCAAAAGATGGCACTGCTGAGAATGCAGAATACCTTCAGCATTGCAATGAAGTGCCAGCTTAGATTATGTATTGATGTCCTGGAGTGGGGCTTCTTCTGGCTCAGAGATGAGAGTGCTACCCACTGAGCCAAGCTGAGACTTAAAATTAAAATGTAACAAGAATACTAATGGCATGAGTACTGGATTAATGTACTCTTTATTCTGTTGAAAAACTCCTTGAAGTTGTATGGCAAATGCTCTCTGCTCATATTTCACAGCAAATCTATGCAGAAGACAATTTAAAGACTGCTCTCGTGTAACTGAAAACATTGAAATAATGAATTGGTTACTCTTTCTTGTCAGTAAAAGAGTGCTGCAGATTCTTAGAAAATACCTAACGGAAACTCTCTTCTCCCATGGGGGGTACAACTTAGCCACATCTATTAAAATACTCTACAGTTTATAAGAAATTCTGGAATGTTTCCAGGAAGTAAAATTCAGCTTCGACAAGCATCTTATTGTGACAGAAGCAAAATACTGCAGATGCTGGAAATCTGAAATAAAAACAGAAAATGCTGGAAATGCTCAGCAGGTCGGGCAGCATCTGTGGAGAGAGAAACAGAGTTAACGGCCGGAATTTTCTGGGGTCCGTGCAGGTGCGATTGGAGATGGATAGGGTAGGAAATTTGAAACATTTTGCAGAGGGTCGGGAACCCGCCATTATCCCACCTCCATGCATCTTTCCCTTGGGCGCATTTGCCGGCTTGGCAGCGACCTGACCGGCAGAGGCGGGCGACCTAATTCAAATCATTAACAGATAGCTGTCATACTCTTAAGCGCCTTTTTCAGCCTACCTTCCAAATTTCCTGGCTGCCTACGGGATTCACGCAGCTTGGGAACCATGTCTGTCAGCCTGAGGCGGGAGTTGAGTGGCCATTGCTCCAGCTGATTAGATGACAGCATGAAATGTACTATAAAACCTCCCAACTCACAGCTGATCACTTTCCTCAGGCAGAAGCTGTTGCATTCCCAGCACAGATTTAGTTTTCTACAGACTGCAAGTGTTTCCAGCAAAGTTGCCATCCAGTCTCACCTCATTGGTACAACCTATCACCTCATTGACAGATTGTTTCTCTCATCTCTACTTGACCTGCAATCTATTCCATCAGCATGGGTGTCGTTTATACTGTCTCACCTTGGTCCTCATTGGACCTCGATGAGCCGCAACACCAGCAGCACCAGGCACACCATCAGCACCAAGAACAACACCACTAACCTTCTCCTCAACCACCTGCTGCTGCACAGGACAGAGGGCATCAGCGCAGGGCTGCACCACGCTGGAGGCGATACCTCCAACACAGGGTATACAGGCAGAGGATGAGCTTCCTCAACATGACTGAGCAGCAGTGCCTAAGGAGGCTCAGGCTATCGCACCAGGTCGTCGCAGACATTTGTACATTGCTCGAGCAAGATCTGCAGCCCAAAGGAACGGATGGACACGCCTTACCAGTGGCTGTCAAAGTCACCAGCGCCCTCAACTTCTTCGCCCTCAAGCTCCTTCCAGGGATCTGCAACAGACATTTGTGGCATCTGGCAGTCGGCCGCCCACAGATGTATCACCCAGGTCACCGATGCCCTGTTTGACAAGTCAGCCAATTATATCAACTTTGCCACTGATGAAGCCAGTGTTACTGAGTGGGCGCTCAGCTTTGCAATTCTGGCTGGCTTCCCACGGATGCAGGGCGTCATCGACTGCACACATGTGACCATCAGGGCACCCCATCATAACCCAGGGGCCTTTGTCAACCGCAAGGGCTTCCACTCCCTCAGTGTGCAGCTGGTCTGCAACCATAGGAAGATCATCATGCATGTGTGCGCCAAATTCCCTGGCAGTTGCCATGACTCTTTCATCCGTTTGCCAGTCCACCCTCCCTCAGCTCTTCCCTCCTCCAAACAGACTTTCTGGCTGGCTGCTTGGAGACAAGGGCTATCCATTGAAGACATGGCTCATGACACCCTTGGCAGATCTGGAGGAGCCCTTCAGTAAGCATCAGCCAGGGTCTCCAGAATCGCTGTGGTCTGCTGCGCCCTGCACAACACAGCGCAGCAGCGAGGATTAGCGCTGCATGAGAAGCAAGGCACTGAGCGCACAGCCTCTTCAGAGGAGGAGAAGGAGGAGGAGCACCATCTGGAAGACGAGGAGGAGGAGGAGCTGGAGGAACCTGCGGGCCAGATCCCACCAGCACCCGAGCACATTGCTGCCCGGGAGGCCAGGAATGGCCTCACCATGGCCAGATTTACTTAACTTTACGTCGTACACCAATATGGCTGCCACATGCTGCGCCAGGTTGGCACCACCCCACACCAGCACCATAAAGCATCCCTACAATGACCAAGCCATTCCTTTCACACTGACCACCATTGCTGGAGGTACCATTATGTCTCACCATTCACTGTAACTCACTAAGCCACTTCCAAAGATGCACACAAATTTGTCCAAGGCCAGAAAGTGGTGAAACTAAAGATTTTTATGGTTGACAATACAGTAACAGAAACTTGACACTAACATTGAATAAAACATCCAAGTGGCTACCCTTGTGAATTTACTTGTGTTTCATCTTTCTCTTCCACGTGCTTCTACGAGGTGCTACCCCTGTGGCTTCAGCAGAGGTAGAGGCAGCCTGCTCACTTCCCTGCTGCGACTGCTTAGACACTCTTAGTGGATGTCCTCTGGGTTTTGGAGTCTGTGATGACCCCGCCAAAGTCTGCTCCTCCTGTGACTGTGCAGGGGCAGACTCGGCCATCGCAATCCAAGGAGGAATCTGGGGCTCTGACTGAGGGGGTAGCAATGGGGGAGAAGTGTAAGAGCTTTGAGAGGAGCCCACACTTCCATATCCCCTCTCACCGTCATCCCTCTCATGGGCCACCCGCACTTCCCTGCTAGCAAGGAGCTGGAGAGAACCTTGCTGCACATCAGTGGGGTCATGAGGACCCATGTCGACGCTGACGTCCCTCCTAGAGAGGAGGTCTATGAGCCTGTGCTATCTATGCTCCATAGATAACCATCTATTCTCCATAGAGACCATGTGCTCTTGTGAGTGGTGCATTAGCTTCCCCATGCAGGTAGCCATCCTATCCATGGAAGAGCCTACAGTCGCCATTGTTTGCAACACGATGGTGCTCATGTTGGAGATGGACTCCTCAATTTGGTGAACATTTGCAGACATCGCGCTCACAAAACCTGTCAAAGCCTCCTATACTTCTTGCTGCACCTCCAGGATCGCCCTCTTTCTGAATGGCCCCCGAAGCTCAGCGTCTGCATGCAGCTGAGCGGAGGTAGGAGCGTCCTGCACCCTCCAACAAGGAGTCTCCACTGCTGTCCCTGTCTCCACCATCTGCTCTTGCTCAATTGTGACTTGTGACAGACCCGGTGACAACACTGCTCTATCGCCCGTGAGACCCACCGAGATGTGCGTCTCTGCGCTGGTGCTGGCTGCACTCATGTCTGGCGATGTTGCACCCTCAGAGGGTGGACGCTCCTCTGAGGAGTTGTCTTCCTCTTCCTCCTGGATAGTGGTGGGGGGGGGTGGGGGGAGTGCGGGGGGCTCTTGATGGACCTGTGGGAGAGTAAAGGGATGAGTTAGATATGCCATATGAAGAATGGGTACAGGTACCATTATGCACATGATGACGATTCAGTGGCTGATGACATCAGACCCCATATGAGTGACTGCCGTATGCCATGTAGCTGTATGAGATGTAATTCTGTCACCAGATTGCTGAGATGTCCCCCTCTCCGTCTCCCACCTCCAGCTGCTTGGCCACTCCCAATATTCCAACGCAGCCTCTTCTGCTGTTGTGAGAGTGGCAAATGATGGAGACCCACCTCCAGATCTCTTCCTCTCCCTCTTATTGTGGGCTTTCTTCTGCAAGGAGGAAAAGAAGAGAAGGTTGAGTGAGAGTGATGGAATGAGTGTAAGGAATGGGTGGGTTACGTCTTTAGAGGGAGACGATGATGGATTGGGGTGGCAATGCCAAGTAGCCTCCTTGTGTGTTGTTAATTGTTATGATTGCATTAGGATGAGGGTTGGCTAGTAAGCTGAGGATGTGACAATGTACATAGAGAGAGGGATGGGTGGATGTGCAAGGTATGTTGGTGTGAGTAAGGATGTGCAAGAGTGAGATTGGGAAGGCAGAGAGTGATGGGGATGTGACGAGAGGCACAGCAGGACATCCCCTGCTGTTCACCTCCTCGGCTATTTGGAGCCAGGTTCTTTTTGTCGCCTGGGAAGGTCTTTTCTGCCCGTTCGAAGGGAAGAGGACCTCCCTGTAATGCTCTGCCTCCCTTCACAAGCATATGGAGGGAGTCATCGGAGAACCTGTGTGCACATCTCTGCCTCTGTACAGTCATGTCTCCAACTGTTTGGAGCAATCTGTCAGGGTTGGGGAGCCACGGGGCCGTATAAATACGAGGCCGTGCTCTCCGGGCGAGGTAGGTTCTGGACCCAAGTGCAGAAACCAGACAAGAGACAAATATACAGTACTTTGTTTGAACTTTACTAGATTTACACAAGGGACACAGCAATATACATAAGAACTAGAGACAAGAGAACTAGAGACAAGTTACAAGACGGCTAGTCAAGATAGGAACTCAGGACAGCTTCCATGAGGAAGCCCACTTGTCTATACTGAACTTGCGACAAGCTACCACAAGGGGCAACCGGCTTGCCGAGGCACAACTCCAGACAAGCTACCCCAAGGGTAATCGGCTTACCAATGCAAAGCTCAAGACAAGATCCCAACGGCTCCCACATAGCAACACGCTAGTCCAAACAGCACCCTACCAAGACAAGCAGCTCAACAGAACAAGACTTAAATACATCTTAAATCCAGAGACAAGAACACAGACTTAGATACATAGCTCGAGAGAACTAGAACACAGATTTAGGTACATAGCTCGAGAGAACTAGAACACAGACTTAGATACATAACTCGAGAGAACTATGGCACAGACTTAGATACATAACTCGAGAGAACTATGGCACAGACTTAGATACATAACTCGAGAGAACTAGAACACAGACTTAGATACATAGCTCAAGAGAACTATGGCAGCCAGCTTGTGAAGGCAAGCTGCCATAGAGGAAAGGCTAGTCACACAGAGAACCTAGTCAAGACAAGGAACATTGTCAAGACTAACACCCTAGTGAGGACTGAGTGAAACAACAACAGAACTTATATACCAAGAAAACCAGGTGCCACCCATAAACAGCTAACAGGCTGATTAAAAACTAACAGGGTTAGGAACAATTAACACCAGAGAACGAGAAACAATTAACAAAGGAACACAGTGAAGGTGCCATCACCCGGTGCGGAGGGGAGCGGCCAGGTCGGAGGACCTCCTCGTGGGCCTGCTCCTGGGCCTGGCCAAGAAAGCCATCAATTGGTCCAGGCAGCGGGCGGCCGAGGGGGTCGTCCGGCCGGATTGCCTCCCTCTCTTCCGCGGCCATGTTCGCGGCCGGGTGGCCCTGGAGATGGAGCACGCGGTGTCCGCCGGCGAGCTCGAGCTCTTTCGTGACCGGTGGGCGCCGCGGGGACTGGAGTGCATAATCGATCTAAGAGGCCAAATTTTAATTTGATTAATCGGGTTATGTAAAGGGTTTATTTGTTTAAGGGTTTATTTTTTGGGTTCCAACAAAAGAGGTGAAGGTGCCATCTAGAGGTTACAAAAAGGAACTGACTGGCACCCTCACACAATCAAAGCCTCCAATGCAGTGACTGCACACTCCTAGATGAACCTTCAAATGCAATGTGGCCATGGCTCCTATAAATATCCCGGCTGAAAACGTGTCATCGATGCCGTCATCAGACCTGCACCATTTAATAGGGCCGGGTAACACACAGGGCAGGCTTAATAGGCCCCATTAGCGCAAAGTCGGTTTCTGCAGTGGGATGGAAGCAACAATGGGGTCGCGACCCGCCACGCAGACCGCCCACACCCGGCCCGCCCAGGTAAAGAAAATTCCGGCCAACGTTTCAGGCCGATGACCTTTCATCAGAACTGGAAAAAGTTGGAGATGTAACAGGTTTTAAGCAAGTGCAGGGGCAGGGAAAGGGGGAGGGGAGGAAAGAACAAAAGGGAAGGTCTGTGATAGGGTGGAAGGCAGGAGTGATTAAATGACAAAAGGTATGATTGTACAAAGCAAAAGTATCTTATTTTGAGCCCTGGTTAAGGGATGATCAGAAATGAATGTTCAAGCTGGATAAAGCCAGATCACTTGATGGCTCAGTGAGTAAATGCACCACTGGACCTGGTACTGAATCATACAGACCAGGAACATCTCACCTTTGACTCCTGACTGCAGAGATGTTGGCAGTTGAAATGCTAGAATTAGCATCTGCACCCCTGGGTTGCAGTTGGTAAAAATCAGCTAGGACTTTATCTTCTGATTCCCGTCCAGCAAACCCTAGCTCAGGTGAGGTCAGAGGTGCACCTGGATAAAAATAATACTTTAAGAATGTGAATTTCTAATTTTAAATATTTATTGGTCTAATAATATTAACATTCAGAGTCTTTAAAAGCAGTTAGCTTGATAGATGTTTCGTCAAATATCAATAGAATTTTTTGCATATAGCTTTTGTTTGATCAGCAAAATTGGTTTATTATAGATACCACACTGAGTGCTGTTAGTGGCATATGAGTTGTATTCATATTTTCCACACTGTTAGCAAGTCATAGTATTAGTTTTACAGATGGAACTGGAGCCACAATGTCTAGATGAAGAGTATAGAGGCTGACGATCTTCCTTAAGTGCAGCAATCGCAATTTTATAACTAGCATCCCAGGGGTCTTGTACAGTACTGCAAACCTTCTAAATTGCCATTTTGAGTTAGGAATGTCACAGGAAGTCAAAATTAAGTGGCTTGATACCCTTGCACCTTGCATCTATGCTGTGCATCACTGAAGATAGAAATATTGCCTAAAGCCTCTATGGTAAGAAAAAAATTAGTCAATAAAAGAAGGATCCATGCAATATTGATCAGCGCTACACTGCCTTCTTACAGTGTTAGGAATTAAAAAACAAGGTGAAATCTAGATTTAATACTGCTGGCCTCCAAGGAGTATATGCAGTGCCATACAGCACATTTACTTATTGTGCGATACAAACAGCACCGTTTGATGTCCCATAAGTGAGGCATCACTAACACTTGTCAACAACATCGATTGATTATTGGAGCAATTAATAGTACTCTAGTATGTTAAGCCATCACATACACATTATAATGTTCTGGTTAATTGTACATGATTATCTCACATGTAGCATTTTACCATCGTGCTGTTTGGAATATAATTTGTTGAGGTAACATTTTGCTATTGCATAGCTGATATACTGAAGAATAAAAATACAAGATAGAGCTGTTAGAATATCAGGGATTCAGCATTTACTATATATGGCCAGGAAGCAGGAATATATACACCACTTGACTGCCGGAGAATATAGGAGCATTCTTCCCGATAATGAGTTGACAAATTAATAGAAATTGTATCTTCCCTTCCCAACACATTAGACCTCTATAGTTAATTTGAGCAGGAGAAACACGTTAGTGGAGTACTGAGGGAGTGCTGCACTGTCAGGGGTGCCAGCTTTCAGATTAGACATTAAAAGGAGGCACTGTCTGCCCTCACAGGAGGGCGTACAAGATCATATGGCACCATTTGGAGAAGAGCAAAGAAGTTCTCCCGGTGTCCTGGACTTCTGCATATAATATCACCCTTGTGCTTCCCTCCTCTGGTGTGCTCAATGTATCATGGTGTAGCAGATTTTGATGGTGCTTAGTCCATAACGGCAGAATCCCAAGCATTGGTGTGTACAGCTGTACTGTCCCACAGGTTATAGAGACATGGTTCATTATATCTCCAGCAAGGTGTCGAAAAAGTCCAAATGGCAAGAAAGTGGACATATGTTCCTCACACATCAAAGAGAAAGTATATCAGATTTGCCTTGCTGGCTGTTTTGAGTGCAATGATCTTTCAACTTTTCAACTGGAGTGTGTTGACTAAAGTGCTGCATAAAACCTTGTGCTTTTTATCTGTTGGGGAAGCCCATTGCATGCTTAAGACAAACAATTCCACATCTGGAGCCTACATGTCCAAATATCCCAATCAGAACGATCAGCTGCAATGTCTACTTCACAACAGCCAGATGGTGACTTGCTAATCATCGTGGTCAGGATCGGCTCGGCAAATGCTTTGGCTAGCTTTCCTTGTTTGGGCGACAGCATTCTGAAAAAAAAATGCATCAGGTCAATGAGGTAATATGGGTAGAGCACCCTGTACATTGTCTCATCTTTCTCTTTCTGTAATGAGAATATGTAATAGTTTGTACGTGGTAGGTAAATCATCAGGAAGATATTGGAATTCAACATTACTGATTGGCAGCCTGCTTTAAATCTGGCACTATTGGTTTCAGCCAGTTCAAAAAGGTTCACCTGTGATGCTGTATGACTTCTGTTCTCCCTCCTGTCAGTCCTTTCCTGGTCAGAAGTGTGCATTTCAGTATAGCTACATTATTGAAAATATTGGTTTAATTTTAACTACTTAGCCATGATCTAAATGGCTGGCGGAACAGGCTCAAGGGGCTGAATGGCCTCCTCCTGTTCCTATGTTCTTACCTTCCTACTTGCATTTGCTCCTTTTTCTTATTCATGGAAGCAAAGTTCTTCAATTCCATGTTTTCCATAGTCTGACATGCCCTTGATAGATAATTGTAAAGTAATTCCTGTTACCTTTGCATCCAAAAGACTTAGTGGGGAAAAATTGGGTTGCTTTGCGCCTCCCGTTAGCGGGCGCTAATGGGGCGCAAAGCAACTAGCGCCTGGACGCGGTGCCGCCCACGCCTCCCACGAAATTCAGCGGGAGGTTAGCGGCGACGCTAACCGGTAGCACCCCGTGGCACTGCACCGCCGGTAATGACATCATCGCCATGCGCAGTGCCCCGCTCGCGTCCCGGCCGCGATCTTCGGGAGCGCCCTCTGACTTACCGCCAGACGCTATGTCCAACGGAGTCAGGGGGGCCTACCTGCGGCCAGGGAGGCGCAATTTAAAGGCGAGGTGCAGGGCGGCCATTTTTGTTGCTGGCCACCTGCCAGCACCAGCCTGCGCTCCCGTCCCCAGCCTTCTGAACGCGCCCCCCCCCGCCGCGGAGTGCCGGCTGCGCTCCAAGAGCCCGACACATCTCTTGAGTGCCGGGCTCTTTTGCCGGCACTCCTGACACCCGGGGGCCCAGCTGGGCCCCGGGTCACACTGCGCAAGGCCCCTCCCCTTTAAGAAGGGGAGGAAGACCTGCAATACCGCGGCACCTAGCCCCACTTCCCTCTTGGGGCGCAACCACTGAAGTAGTGCGCCGGCGAAGTTAGTGCCCCAAATGGGGAGCTACTCAATTTTTAGCCCTTGGAATCTTAACACCTGAAGCCATTTTGCTGGTGGCACTGTTGATGAGGGCTTTTGGCCATGGTAGTAAATGAATTGAAACCATCATTATTCACATTAGTAATAATGCCTATGGTTTCCATTTGTCATTTTAATGTTGCAGCATTAGCCTGATGGTGTGAAGTATCTAAGGAATCCAGGTGCACTATGTGTTTGACAGCACATGACACATATATGGTCAATGGGAGAATAAAAGGGGAGATTTTCCTTGGTCTGTGCTCTGGTGCAGTGGATATTGGAAAATCGAGTGCATTGGAGGCAGCCACCCAATTTTCTTCCATTTAAATTAATTATGGAAAATCAGGTGGAATCCTTTACAGGCATGCAAATCTGCCCGATTTATCGATATTTGCTGCACCCAAGCCATCTACTGAGACAGGGTACAAAACCAGGAAAATCTCCCCTATTTCTCCTATGCTTCTTTCATTGTTGTCCTGCATTTCTAGATCTTCCCCTGTCATCACATTTCTGACTGCATTTGGGTCTTGACATGTCCTGATACTGTTCAACTTGCTTTCTATTTATTTGACAAGTTACACCATTGTTGAATGCTCCTTCTACTTTGGATGCCTGCTCAAAGAGCCTCCTCGTCTCCTGTAAGTTGTTTACAAGGCATATATGGCATAGTTATGGAACACACCATTGATATATGGCACCATATATGAGGTTGCGGTGAAATGCCTTTAACCATCTCCCTATGGACCTCTATCTCATTAAATAAAATGTATGAAATGGGTCTTTATTTTGTGCCCCACTTTAATTTGACCTGTGACTCAGGATGAATTGAAATACACATAGAAACTATAGGTCACTGTCACACTACCACATAATCCTATACAGTACCAATTCTGAAAAGTAACACCCAACCTTTTTACATATAGGCCTATACTGTGTAATCAAGTGAATTCTCAGCTTGCTAAAAGTTAAAATGAAACAAAACAAAGTCTGTGTTGCTACCACTCCAGCCGCTGAAGGACATTGCGGTCAGTAATTATATGGAAGCCCATATTTTTTTTAATTAATTCATGGGATGTGGGCGTCGCTGGCAAGGCCAGCATTTATTGCCCATCCCTAATTGCCCTTGAGAAGGTGGTGGTGAGCCGCCTTCTTGAACCGTTGCAGCCCGTGTGGTGAAGGTACTCCCACAGTGCTGTTAGGGAGGGAGTTCCAGGATTTTGACCCAGCGACGATGAAGGATCGGCGATATACTTCTAAGTCAGGATGGTGTGTGACTTGGAGGGGAACTTCGAGGTGGTGGTGCTCCCATGCGCCTGCTGCCCTTGTCCTTCTAGGAGGATGAGGTCGCGGGTTTGGGAGGAGCTGCCGAAGAAGCCTTGGCGAGTTGCTGCAGTGCATCTTGTAGATGGTACACACTGCAGCCACGGTACGCCGGTGGTGGAGGGAGTGAATGTTTAAGGTGATGGATGGGGTGCCGATCAAGTGGGCTGCTTTGTCCTGGATAGTGTCAAGCTTCTTGAGTGTTGCTGAAGCTGCACTCATCCAGGCAAGTGGAGAGATCCCGCAATCTATGCACAGGAGAATATTTATTCACAGGCCTTCTGCAGTGAGCTAATTTTGCTCATAACACACACACACACAAAAAAAGCCTAAGTCAGTTCACTTTAAGTCACATATTTGGTCCGCCGCTCGTAATATTTGTTTTGTTATCATCATGGTGTCACAACGACTCTCCTGTGGACCAGGAACTGAATTACCAGATCAAACGTGTGCACAGTACTGCACCATGCCCTCGCTGACTAGCTGTAATGATAAAGCAGTTAATTGGTTATTTAAATTGGTGTTGATTAAAGTTTACGATTCATTATAAATTTGATTGATCAGCATCACCGTAAACTTTGCAGCATTTTACCAGTTGAATATTTTAAATGCTAATTAGACTATACACACAAAGATAGGATTCCATTTGCTGTCAGTTCCCACTTGGTTTCCCTTTTTGCTAAAGTTCTGATACTTTTCAATAATTCACCATTTACATTCTTTTTTGGCAATGTCCATATGTATAATCACTTTCCCCACTTTTTTTAACACATGATTTCATCCACACTAATTTATTAGCCTTCTCTTGTTGCACTGGGCAAGCTTGGGTGTCCCCAGCTCGATTCAAATAGCTGGTGCAGTGAAATCCTCCAGAACGGGCAGCTGCTAACACTGCAGCAGGTGTGAGACGTACTTTATATTGATTTTATTGCAATATTCAACATTTAAAGGAACACAAAATCACGTTCAAGTGAATCCCTATTCTTTGATGTATATGGTCACTTTTTTGACTTGTAAATCAACTGTGAAGACAACCAGAATCTGCAGCGTACATGCTAGATAAAAATAGATAATATGTGAATTATTCATTACCAACCCTATTGCGAGCTATCTCTGTTACTTTGTTGGACATGAGAGGACAGTCATTATTTATCTGTTGTTATCAGTGTTATGAAAACCACCATTAACTCATTGACCATGACAGAACTTCTTGTGGTAGGAGAACTTCTCTGTAGGTTTGAGGCTGGCCTGTATAAGATGTCCTCCACCCCTTACAGTAAATGTCTTCTTTATCGATCATTCCCATAATTGCTCCTAGAAATGAATGCTGCTAACTGACAACTAATATTAGAACACTTAAGTAGCATGATCTTATTCTAAGCAAAATGCATCTGCTATGAATCATTCCTAGTAATATAAATATTTCTATCACATCTGTGGTCATTTCCAGGGCTAATTGCCAGGCCATCAGTACTAAGGCATAAAAGGCTGCATTGCAAAGAGTACTTGGCAGCAAATGCCTTGCATTCTCAGATTCAAAACTGTGTGAGGGTGTAAAAGAACTAGTCAAGAGCAGAAATTTTGCTATCAGATTGATGTGCATGAATCAATGCAAAGATTTTTTTTCAAAAATACAATTTAGATTTTTTTCCCTGCCTATCTAGCTGAGATTTATATTTAAAAAAAATTAAAGTTATAAATAATTTTGATTGAAACAGGCATTGAGAAGGATTTCCATTTAATGTCACATCTGCTATGAAGGACTGATATAATATATAATTTCAAACACTGATATAATATCAAACTAACAACAATTGAAAAAATCTTCCAGATACAAATCAGAGAGTACCTTTTTATTTGGTCTAATGATTTGAACCAGATACATAAATTAAAAGCAACTATATTAATTATAACACCTTCTGTCATATAGGGTTAAATTACATTCAAATATCCAGAGATAATATAGAAATATTGGGTGCCCTGTACAGACACACCCCTCAGGTATGCCCTTTCACAGCTTTCCCACTAAAATCCTCTCCATCTTTCTTTTTGGGGGTAGGGGAGAATCACACATTTGTTTCTCAGCCAAGACTGGATCAAAACTAATCTCATCTCCTCTCTCAACCAGAAGTCCCTGGAGTGTGATAAATGGGTTGTTGTGGCAAAAGCTTTATTTTTCCAACGTTTGTGCTCATTAAGGTGAGTGATGCCAGCATTAGGGAATAGAGAACTCCCCCATTTCAGGTAATAAAGGGCCAGTTTTATGAATGTGTCTTTCCAGCACAGAGCCTGCTTCCCAGAAGCACATACTCCTCGTGATTTTCTTCCCGTTCGATTTAATGGATGGTAAATTGCAGGGACGGCACCCGTGATCTCCTGGTGGGTGAGGGTCCACCCGGGAGCACACATTCATAAAAGAAGCCCTTTTAAGTGTCAGCATTAAGCACTCCCAAATCAGGTACAACAGGAGTCAGATGCAGAGTAAAGGGAGCCTTATTCTTTCCCCATGTTGACTTTGATGCAGAATAAAGCTTGGTCTTAAACATGTGCATCAGCCCTAAAGATGCACGTCTACTACACTAGCCTGACATTTGGCATTTCCCATATCAGCCCTTCTGTTGCCTTTCTGTCTGGCAGCTTGCGTGGCAAGTTCCTTCTTGTCAGCTGTGGCTCAGTGGGTACCACTCTCACCTCTGAGTCAGAAGGTTGTGGGTTCAAGTCCCACTCCAGAGACTTGAGCACAAAAATCTAGGCTGACGCACCAGTGCAGTGCTGAGGGTGTGCTGCACTGTCGGAGGTGCCGTCTTTTGGATGAGACGTTAAACCGAGGCCCCGTCTGCTCTCTCAGGTGGGCGCAAAAGATCCCATGGCACTATTTCACAGGGGAGTTATCCCCGGTGTCCTAACCAATATTTATCCCTCAATCAACATAATAAAAAACAGATGATCTGGTCATTATCGCATTGCTGTTTGTGGGAGCTTGCTGTGCACAAATTGCTTGCCGCATTTCCTACATTACAACAGTGACTGCTCTTCAAAAGTACTTAATTGGCTGTAAAGCGCTCTGGGACGTCTGGTGGTCGTGAAAAGCGCAAGTCTTTCTTTCTTTCTCTGAGATTGCCAATTAGTGCTGAATTAAGAACACTTTTATGTTGTGGCTTCATGTCCACCAGGAGCTGGGCTAAGACTCCACCAGTCAATAATCAAAAGAGACTTGGACCTCCATTAGTCTGAGCTGGTGCCAAAAGTGAAAGGACAGTGTTCCCACCTGCAACACCTAATCCGTCCACCCAGAAATCTTTTAATAAAAGGTAGTAACATACAAGAATATAATGTAAGAATAAGGAAGGCAATCCAGGTGCTGTTTCCGGACCCAGTAGGACCACACGCTACAACTTCCTATCATTCAAACATTTTATAGATAAATCTTTCAAAACCCTTTGGCCATAAAATTCCATTGGATTTCTACTGGTCTCTCCCATCATAACTCCAAAGGAAATGGTGTAAGAAGCTGATTTCAATTGAGGTGAGCTAATTCACCACAGAATGGGGTTGAACCTGGGACCTTGCTGGCTTTTTAAGGCTCACTTTCTGTCTGCTTTAACCAGCTATGCCCGCCTAGAGCGAAATCGATATCGCTGTGCTATTTTGTTTTGATACATTAAGTAAAAAACAACAAAAAATAATTGTGATCTCTTTATTCAAAATGGAATGAACTCAGGCTGGCTCACAGCGCATACACTTATCTCAGGCACCTCTTGGATGCACATCAGTACCGAGAAATACAAGAATTCCAAAGGTCAAGGTTCATCATTAGAAGATGAGTTGGTGGAGCTGTGGTAAGGTCATTGTGTTATGTTCACAATGTTCTAATTGTTCTGAGCCAAAATTATGGCGTTATAAAAGAAAGAAAGTAAAACTGGCATTTATATAGCACCTTTCACATCCTCAGGATGTCTGAAAGTGCTTTACAGCCAATGGAGTACTTTTGAAGTGTAATCACTGCTGTAATGTAGGAAAGGCAATTTGTGCACAGCAAGGTCCCACAAAGAGCAATGTGATAATGACCAGATCATCTGTTTTTGTTATGCTGGTTAAGGGATACATATCGGTCAGGAGACCGGGGATAACCCCCCTACTCTCCTTCGGATAGTGCCATGGGATCTCTTATGTCCACCTGAGAGGGCAGACAGGGCCTCGGTTTAACGTCTCATCTGAAGGACGGCACCGCCGACAGTGCAGCACTCCCTCAGCACTGCATCGGAGTGTTAGCCTGGATTTTGTGCTCAAGCCTCTGGCGTTGTCACACCTACACTGATAAAAAAAAAACTGAGCAGAAAGTCTGAGCCAGCAACTTGCACTTCTCATCAACGTGTTGGCTCAGCTCCACCGATACAGCCTAGACTCTCCTCGGGCCTAGAAGGATCTCCTGGGATGCAACCACCAGCATAAAGAAAAATGCATCATGAACCGTAGAGTCGACACCTTGCAGTAACAGAAGCTGGGCCACTCTCACCAGCAATCACAAAAGGTGCAATGTCAGACCTCAGGAGTCACAACCAATGACAGGCCTTGAACAAATTACCCATCCCACTCTCAACAGGAAACCAAAGGTGCAAAGTTACTGAATAATGCATACATACTGTTCCTTTTGGGGGCAGGAAGAAGAGGATAGGAAGGGAATCATGAAGAAAGTGTCCAGGGAATGAGGGGACTGGAGTTAGTTGTGAAAGGTATATTTTCTCCTCCTTCAACAGCTCACATATCCTTCAGCCATTCATCAGCAACTGACTCAGTTCTTTGCTTTGCCAGTTTTTATATTGTTTGCTGTCCAGTGTGTCCAGGTGGAATCTGGCTCGAATTGCACCTGGGATTTCCTGAGGACAATATTTTACATGGATCACACTTTACACTGTTACACCTCTAATTAGAGTATCCAGAGAGGAAAACTGTACTTGAAGCAAAACAAAAATCCTGGCATGATGCCTAAAAAAATTAAAAAAAATCCGAATTAATGCAAAACATACCACAAAACTCCTGGCCAATGCAGGGCCCTTCATCTTTGATGCTCAGTCGTTGAGTATATTCAAGGCTGTGAATGATAAATTTTTGGACTCTAAGGGGGAAAAATTCAGTTGTTTGCGCCTCCCGTTAGCGCCTTAAGAGGGCGTTAATGGGGTGCAAAGCAACTAGCGCCCGGGCGTGGCGATGTTTGCACCTCTCACGAAATTAACTAGACATTTTGCGGCGGCGTTAAACACTACCGCCACGATCTCCTGCGCCGGCAGATCGTGACGTCAGTCGAGTGCGCAACGCCCCGGTAGCGCCCCGGACCGGATATTGAGTGGCGCCCCCTGCCTTACCGCCTGCCGCTAGCAACAACAGGTTGAGGGGAGCGTTTTGCAGTCAGGAAAGGACTGGGGGAGCGCTATTTAAAGACGACCGCTTCCTGCCTTTTTTTGTATGTGACATTTTTGCACCACGCATTCTGAGAGAGAGAGAGACTTCAGGAGAGATTCAACGCTGTGTGAAGGAGTTTTGGATACTGAGAAGCACTTTGCAGGTTCATTGATTTGCCCTTCCTTGTATTGATTTAGAAGAGACTGTGGGGGCTGCACTCTGAGCTCTTTCCCTGGGTCTCTCCATTGTTCTTTCCAGCAGATTTGATGTACAGGCCTCTCCAGGCCGAGATTTAAGGCTGCAATGAGCAGGATGTGGATAGAGAGCAAGATCGGCCCTCCACTTTAAGATAAAAACAGAAAATGCTGAAGAAACTCAGCAGGTCAAGCAGCATCTGTGAAGAGAGAAACAGAGTTAACGTTTCAGACCTCCCCTTTAAGAACTGGCCGGCACCAGTGTGTCTGTGTTCCATTGCTGACTGACATCACATGAGCTTCGCCAGCGCTCTGAGGTAGCGCCTCGCTCCTCGGCCTTTGCACCTTAAGACAGGTGTGAAGCACCTGATTTAGCGCTCCAATCACCTCCAGGGGCGATAAAAGCCAAGTTTGCTGTTGGAGGCGATAATTAGTGCCAGGCGCTAAACTTTGCGCACGGCTGATAATTGCGCCCCAAACGGGGCGATACTGAATTTTTCCCCCTAAAGGAATCAAGGGATATATGGGGGAAAAATTCGGTTGCTTCGTGCCTCCCATTAGCGCTACTGGAAGCGCCCCGCCTCCCTCTTGAGGCACTAACGGGGCACAAAGCAACTAGCGCCCGGGCGCGGCGCTGCCAATGCCTCCTGCGAAATTCAGCGGGAGGTTAGTGGCGGTGGTAACCGTTAGCGCCCCGTGGCGTTGCGCCACCGGCGATGACATCATCGCCGTGTGCAGCACCCTGCTCGCGCCCCGGTCGCTATCTTCGGTAGCGCCCCCTGATTTACCGCCAGACGCTATATCCGACAGGGTCAGGGGGACCTACCTGCGGCCGGGGAGGTGCTATTTAAAGGCGAGGTACCGGGCGGCCATTTTTGTTGCTTGCCGCCTGCAAGCATCTGCCTCCGCTGCCGTCCCCGGCCTCCTGAACCCCCCCCCCACCCCCCGCGGAGTGCCAGCTGCGCTCCATGAGCCTGGCACTTCTCTTGAGAATGTTCCCTCGCAGCACCCCAAGAGGGAGACAGGGTGCTTCCAGTAGCTTTCCTCTTGGAGCGCTACAATTCAATTACGGCTGCGGGAGCGCTAATTTTTCCGGGGCGCTAAAAGTAGCGAAGTTAGCGCTCCAAAGGGAGCGCGACTCAATTTCTCCCCCTAGAGTTTGGGCAGGAAAGTGAAGTTGAGGTCAAAGATCAGCCATGATCTTACTAAATGGAGAGCAGGCTCGAGGGGCTGTATGGCATGCCTACTCCTGCTTCTATTTCTTATGTTCTTAAAAATAACCTCCATCGACAAAGAAAATCAAAGACTGAGCAGGGACTAACATGTGCACCAATAAGGAAATGAATTAAATCTTCTTCTAGCACGCATTGCTGTCTGATCCTATTGGGCTGAATTTTTAACTTTAACACGGTAGGTTTCCCAGTAAATCAATGCTCCTTGTTTTAGGTTGACATTCAATAGGTCAGAGAAGATGGTGATTAAAAACATTTGGGCATAAATTAAATATTGTACCTTTGCTGGGCCTCTTCTGCTCCATCGCCCATAGAACTGATTGGAGTTTGCACGGCATAGGTCCCCTATTTGAATAAAAAAGGGACCTAGCACTTGAAACAGGCTGGTGCTTTAGAAGCCCAAGGCCTTTCAAAATGGAGCCAGCCACATCGTCAAGGTTAATGGGACGCTAAAGCTACTGACCTCATTTTGAGGCCATTGCCACCCCATTAACACCAACCAAGACAGGTGGAAATTGACCCCATTGTATAGAGAAGAACTTTGTGATACCAGACCTGAATTTGCCTTTAACTAGTTTGAATCTGTGCTCCCTGTATTGTGTTGAGCAATCATTTAGATGTACCTTTTCATCTTATGCACCTCAATAAGCTCAATTTTCAATCATCTCCTTTCAAGGCTGAAGAGCCCAAGTTTCCCCAGTCTTTCCTCATAACTGAGGTCCCCACCATCCAGGAGTCTCATGACCATTCTCTGCACTTTCTCCAGGGCCCGGAACTGAAAACAACTGGTGTACAGTTAAACTTGTACTCAACAGTTTGGCCTATATAGTTCAGCATTTTCTTTGTTTTGTTCAGTGCTGCTCAGTGGTGATTAGACAAGTTGAACATTGGTCTACTAAAACCTGCAATTTATTTCAACTTCACCGTTAGCCATTTCTATACCATTCATGGGGTACTCATGTTTTCTTCCAATGCTCAGTACGTTATACTTGCCCAAATTAAATTTCATCTGCCATTGACCCAGATTTTGTGGTCAGTGGCGAAGGAACGGCGCTCACCATTCATTACGCTTACAGCTGCCCACAGACTTTTCGTGGGCATTTGAGCGACAAATTATGGTTACTGGAGATCATTTTCAGCGCGGCACCCTCTACAGGGGAACAGTGGCGTGTGTGAGCAGGACAAGCAACAGTGCGTCTCTTCAACCAATCAGATTGAACAATCCTCACTGAGCCACATAGATTGTAAACCAAGAAGTATAAATTAAAATATTTAATTCAATGTAAAATCATGCACAGGAAACAAAATAGAGAGGGAAAGAAAGGTAGGATTAAGAGGAAGAGATAAAAGAAACAGAAATAATTTTTTTTTTTAATGTTTATTTAAATTTAATTTTTTTAAATAAATCTCCAGCGATAATTACATTCTGAAGGAATGAGACTCCTCACTTGTAAAATTAAATTTTCAGGGCCAGAGAGGTTGATAGGCTTTAATTAACACTTAGCATGCTGTTAAAAATTCACTTAAACCTGAATGCACCAGCCCTAACATTTTCTGGTGTGTTTAGTGGGTAACTAATGGGTATGTACCACAACTTCATGCCCTTCATGTATTTTAATGCTGAATCTCTCAGCGAGGTATCAGCGCAGTGAAGTTTGTGGAGGAGCAGGGTAACTCGGACAGCAATTTCCGGATTTCCGCATTTAACTGCGCATGTGTGGATGCCAGAAGTCGCTGTCCGATTTACTCCTTAATAGTGGTGAGCACTGATAGCCTCACTGTTAGTCCTATCGCAAAATCTGGTCCACTGTCTCACTCTATGATATAGCTTGTCTAACTTAGCTCCCAGACTGCCTTCTCGAGTTCAACTGACACTCCTAGTTTGTTCTCACCTTAAAATGGGGTCAGTAGCCTTGCCAGCCCATTAATTGATGATAAGGCTGGTTCCATTTTGAAAGTGGCCTACTGCCGGGCATCCAAAGCGCTTGCCTGTTTCAGGCAGTAGAGCCCTTCTATGCAAATTGGGCTCCCATGATATAAATACAACCAATTACCACTTTCGGAGAGTCGCAGCATGCAGGATCCGATCTGTTCCACGGGCAATGGAGGTCGAAGCGGCCAAGTAAAAGCAAGTTTGCAATTATTTTTCTGGGGAAAGTATTCTGGGCCGTCACTGCCCCGGGAAAAACTCCCTCAGTGATCACAACCTACCCCCACCCCCCAAACATATCTTGCTGACGGCCGGGATAGTTTGATATTGGTAGGACTCAATCCAGGGAGCAGCATCGGGACATCCGTCTCAGCTGCCTTTTGTCTCCACGGGCCCATTACCATCTCATCTGGCTTCGCATACCTTTTATTGTCTCTTTTTCTTCTTTTGTTCGATCGCAGCTTTGCGTTCGATCTTTTTATTTTCTTTCCAGTTTTGAAGAAGGGTTTCAACCCGAAATGTCAACTGAAATTTCCCTCCATGGATGTTGCCTGACCTGCTGAGTTTTTCCAGCATTCTCTGTTGTTATTTTGGATTTCCAGCATCTGCAGTATTTTGCTATCATGCTATAAATGAGGCTGGGACCTCAAAATCGCAGCTGCGTCTTCGCTTCGAGTGCACTCCACTGGTCATGTGCCCAAAAGACCAAAATCAACCCCTAGGTCTTTAATGTAGATTAGAAATAGTCAGGATCAATGTTCCTTTTAAGCTGCGTGGCCACGCAGTGCTCCAAGGGTCCCACGCAGCTGGTGAGCCGGCTTTTAAATTGTAAAACCCGCGCATAGGCGGACTTTTGAATGTTAAAGGGGCCACGGGGAACATTGATCAGGATGCTAACACCAAGCGAGGAATACTCCACTCAGCACTACCCCAACCCCAAGCCAAGGCTTCTTCGGCAGCACTCCCCAAACCCGCGACCTCTTCCTCCTAGAAGGACAAGGGCAGCAGACGCATGGGAACACCACCACCTCCAAGTTCCCCTCCAAGTCACACACCATCCTGACTTAGAAGTATATCACCGATCCTTCATCGTCGCTGGGTCAAAATCCTGGAACACCCTCCCTAACAGCACTGTGGGAGCACCTTCACCACACGGACTGCAGCGGTTCAAGAAGACGGCTCACCACCACCTTCTCAAGGGCAATTAGGGATGGGCAATAAATGCTGGCCTTGCCAGCGACACCCAGATCCCATAAGCGAATGAAAAAGATTCTTCTGCTTCATATCTTTCACTCATTTTCATATCCATCCCCAGTGTTTACATCGAATCTCCACCATTGTAAGCTTCAGCAGAACTTTGTTCAAGTGTTATTTTGAAGTCAAAATAGAACACAGTAGAGCTTTCCGTGGTCCACTTGGAATGTCACCTGTTGAAAAAGTCAAAGGTAAAAACCACCTCACCATAAGTATTAAAGTTTATATTAGTCCTCATTAAAAAAATCCTTAAAGCATGATTCTTGGATAGGATTTCTATCCTAGCCTTAAACATTGGTGTGGTTTTTTTCTATTGCTCCCTCCCTTTATTTGTGTGTTAGATCAAAATAAATTTGACCTTCAGTAATATGTTCCTCATTAAGAAATAATCGAACTTCTTCCACAAGTTACTAATGGCAGTGCAATCTAAGATGGGCAGACACCAGAATCAAAGAGAGTGGTGAGAATGTGAAACTTGCTACCACAGGGAGTGGTTGAAGCGAATAGTAAAGATGCATTTAAGGGGAGGCTAGATAAGCACATGAGGGAGAAAGGAATCGAGGGTTAGGCTGATAGAGTTAGATGAGGAAAGACGGGAGGAGGCTCGAGTGGAGCATAAACTCCAGCATGGACTGGTTGGGCCGAATGGCCTGTTTCTGTGCTGTATATCCTAGGTAATCTTATGTAATCCTATCTGTTATTACATTGATATAAAGACCAGGGATGACCTTCTATAAACGGTGCTATTTACGTTTAATGTTAATGTTATTTGTACTGGACTCATGGGAGCTTGCAAGATCACATTTCGTTGTTCATGTACTTATGCATTGTACAATGACAATAAAGTTGAATTATTATTATAAAAATACAGCATTTGTGAGCCATACAACAACAATGTCCCAAGGCACTTCACAGGAGTGTTATCAGACAAATATTTTACACTGAGCCGCATAAAAAGGTATAGGAGAGGTGACCAAAAGTTTGGTCAAAGATGTAGGTTTTAAGAAGCAACTTAAAGGCGGAGAGGTAGTGAGGTGGAGAGGTTTAGGGAGGGAATTCCAGAGCTTAAGGCCTAGGCAGCTGAAGGCATGACCACCAATGGTGGAGCAATGAGAATCTGGGATGCGCAAGAGGCCATACAATGGTAATGCTGGGAGGTGTTTTATATGTTGTCATTCTTATTGATGAGACAGCCATAATGAATACATGTATCACCGATCAAAGTAGTGAAGTGATTGAGGGCTATGAACAAATGCTTGGAATTAGTAACATTTTTGAAAGATTGTTTAATATGGCTGCCTTCAAAGTTTTTTAATAGCAGTTTAGTAACATCTGCTAAGCAGTCCGAGTAATGGTGTAATTAATGAGTCATTGAATGGCACTTTTAACGAGACTAAATGTAGTCAGGACATTTTGCAAAGTGCTGTTGGCAGGTCAGCGATTTAAATTGTGTTTCAAGCTGTGATGTTAATTAGCATAATCGTCAGCTAGTGTCTTTAAAACAAATACATATTAAGAAATGAATGCGCTCATCTATGGCGTGAAGATGAGATAATCAAAAATATATCATAATTGCCGAAATGATGTTCCAATTATTTCAGTGCTGCTGTTATCCCCTTGATGACAACCTGCAGGTGGATCAACTTTGTCTCGAAAGTATTGCAGATTTTAGTTGAGTGTATACCTGATTATTACAAATAATTCAATTAAACTTAACAGCGCTTTCATTCTCATCAGGCTTTTTAGGGAAAGAGTCTCTCTCTTTTCCATTACTTGAGTCTCTCTATATCATACGTTGTACTAAAACAACTTGCATCTATATAGCGCCCTTAATGCTTGCATCTATATAGCGCCCTTAATGTACAAAAAATCCCAAGGCAGTTTACAGTGCGGTAGTAAGAGGGTTAGAATGCTGAGCCAGGGCAGAGAGTAAATGGAGAGTGATTGAAGGCTTGGGTGAAAAGAGGTTTTTTAAAAGGAGGTGAGAGATGTAGAGAGGCTGCAGTGTTGGGCAGGGAAGTCCAAAATGCAGGGCCTAGACAGGTTAGCTCAGGAATTGGATGAGTGGGCACACAACCCGTTCCTGGGCCTCCTCCAATGAAACTGTTCTGACACTGGCTGCTAGGAAGTGCATGAGAACAATGCAGAGTGATTTCCCCCTTCCCATCTCACTGCCTATGAGGAATGAGCTTGCTGCTTTGTCACGGCAGCACAACCTGAGATGGTGCGAAGATTATAGGCACAAAGTCACCGTCTATCATTCTATAGAACAATGCATTTCAGCTTCAGAATGCTCCCAGGTGCGGTCTGTGATCAACCAGTTCTGATCATTTCTCCAGATTATATAATTAACTGCATCTATAGGTTGCACCGTTCCTGGAGCCTAGTTCTGTCGTCGGATGTGCTGCTGCGTGGACTGCCAGCCTGTCGGTAAAAATGGGTTCTGCCCCATATTTCAGCCCACTCCTCCCACCTTGCTGGAGTAACACCGCCAAAACCCTGTGCTTTCACGGCTTCTCTCAGTGCTGCACTCCAGCTAAGCATTGACTTCTGGTCGTAAAATATAAAATTGATCTGGGTTTCAGAGTGCTAGGGGCAGAAATGATGGGAGAGAATTACATTACATAGGATTACATAGAATATACGGCACAGAAACAGGCCATTCGGCCCAATCAGTGGTGTTTATGCTCCACTCAAGCCTCCTCCCGACTTTCCTCACCTAAATCTATCAGCGTAACCCTCTATTCCCTTCTCCCTCAGGAGGCCCCTATTTGGCCTTCTCCCTCCATTTGTCACATGCATGACCATTTCCGCTGTTAACCCAGACCAACCACAAGGTTTCACCCGGCAGACCCAGGGAACGGCAAGAACGGGGCAGGTGGCAGAGAACTGGGCAGGGAACTGGGGCCCCACATCCCCCACCAGCAGTTGCATGCAGCAGGCAGCGAAGGAACGACCAACAGCAATTCCGACAAGGGAAACTGAGATCTGGGCAGAGGTGGCAGAAAATCCACCCTTTAATGAGATGCATATGACATTGCTCTAATATTTGACCAATATTTTAGCAGAAGCATTAACCCATTCATTGTAAACGGGGGTTAATATCGTTGTTGAACTAGTAGATGGGATTGCACTAGAGAGGGTACAGAGGAGATTTACAAGGATGTTGCTGGGAGTAGAGAATCTTAGCTATGAGGAAAGACTGGATAGGCTGGGTCTGTTTTCCTTGGAACAGAGGAGGCTGAGGGGAGACGTTTATTGAGGTGTATAAAATTATGAGGGGCATAGATAAAGTGGATAGAAAGGACCTATTTCCCTTAGCAGAGGGGTTTTGAGGAGAAAATTCTTCACCCAGAGGGTTGTGGGGGTCTGGAACTCACTGCCTGAAAGGGTGGTAGAGGCAGGAACCCTAACCACATTTAAAAAGTACTTGGATGTGCACTTGGGATGCTGTAACCTGCAGGGCTACGGACCAAGAGCTGGGAAGTGGGATTAGGCTGGATAGCTCTTTGTTGGCCGGCGCGGACACGATGGGCCGAAATGGCTTCCTTCCGTGCTGTCACTTTCTATGATTCTATGATTCTAGATAGAGGCACGTCACATGAACCTGTTCGGCGTTTGTTTTGCAGTATCAGCAACAAAGCTTGGCTTATGTTTTTCGTTATAAAAGAGGTTTTACAAATGGGTGATTATAACATAAAAGCTGTGAGTCCCTCTATTCTGCAGCTGTGCTGGATCTCCTGTTTTGTTGAAATAAATTTCCAGGACCATAAACCTTATACAGGAAATCATTAGTGTATCACCCAGAGCAACTGCTACGCAGCTCAGAATTGATTACTTTTTTGGCTAGACTTTTTTGTCGGACTGAGTAGATTATAATTCACGGCTGTCAGCCATCAAACTTGCACGTCATAATGTTAATGTGAATCAGCTTTCAAACAAGGTTTTCAGGACTTTTTTTAAGAAGACTGCGTGAAGTCCAATCCACTCTGTAACATTATAACCTTTGGCAAAAATGTTTTCTTTTTTGCTACGACTAATAGACATTGAATCATTTGACCCATATTGTAGTCATCTTCTTTTGTTTAATATATTACAGATGTTTGCAGCTACGCATGAGAGAAGTGATTAATAACTAAGATTTAATTGTCATTTCTTTTTTTTTAAGTTTGCCTTTTATTTTGGTATCTTTTCCCCCAGTTAACTGTGTTCCCAATTACCGTAAGCCCATTGGCTGCCCACTCTGGGGAGGTTACATGCAGTCAAGAGTAACAAGATGAATGAGGGGAAATTATCATTGTAACCTCCTAACACTTTGGTGTTTAATATTTTTAATATAATTTTTCATGCGGTAGGGCTTCACCATTTTAAATAACAACAGAAAACGCTGGAAAAACTCAGCAGGCCAGGCAACATCCGCGGAGAGAGAAACAGAGTCAATGTTTCAGGTTGAGGACCCTTCGTCAGGACTGAGAAAAAAGCAGGAAATGAAACAGATTAAGAAGCAAGTTTGGGGGCTGGGAAATGGGGGAGGGGATGAAAGAACAAAAGGGAAGGTCTGGGAGGGCTGAGGAGACCTTAAGAGGTATTCAAGGCGAGACGAGATGGTAATAGGACAGGTAAAGAGACAAAGGATGGCTCTCGATGAAGTGTGAAATGCGCTGGCAGAGTGAGAGACAGCTGCCATGTGGGAGAGAGAAAAAAAAAGGAAATGGCACAAACCAAAAGTATGGATAAAAAATATATAAAAATATGAGGGGGGCCGAGGTTATGATCTGAAATTGTTGAACTCGATATTAAGTCCGATATTAAAATCACCATTTTAAGGTGGGTGAGGAGATGGAAGTATGAATTTCTGCCTGTTGGTAACATGTCAAACAATCTAACAACATCATGACACAACAGTGTTATACAAGTTAAATAAGCAGTCCAAATATGAATAGAGGTTACCGGTTTCCGATATAGGTTTACAATGTTGGAAATGGGTTTTAAATGCCGACAGTAAAAACAGCAATTAAACTTATTCATTGGGGGACATTGGACGGGCCTTACAGTACAAGCCAGCCGGAGTGTGCAGTGATTGTGATCTGCTGCATGAACTCACTGTTTGAATGAAGTGAGGAACACAGTCATATTCTAGCCACAGTGGGGGCAGAAGAGCAACTGCCTTCAATTCTAAACATCAAAAAACAGGCCATTCAGCCCATTGAAGCTCATTCGTCTAGTACACTAACTTACCAATGAAAGTATCTCTATTACCCTGCCGGCTGATTGTTGTGGCTCAGTGTTAGTACTCTCAACTCCAAGTCAGAAGGTTGTGGGTTCAAGTCCCACGTCATTGAGACTTGAGCACAAAATCTAGGTGCCATCTTTCGGATGAGATGCTAAAACCAAGGCTCCCTCACGTGGACATAAAAGATCCCATGGCACTATTTCCAAGAAGAACAGGGGAGTTCTCCCCGGTGTCCTGGCCAATATTTATCCCTCAACTAACAGATTATCTCATTGCTGTTTGTGGGTGCTTGCTTTGCACAAATTGCCGGCCGCGTTTCATACATTACATCAGTGACTACGCTTCAAAATGTAATTCATTGGCTGTAATGTGCTTTGGGACAGCCTAAGGTCATGAAAGGTGCCATATAAATGCAAGTTCTTTCTATTGTTCCAATCATTTATTAATTTTTCCAGCATCTGTTTTAAGTGAGGGTTTGGTTCAGTTAACAGCACTGCAGCGTCTGTCCTGCAATGACAAACATTCTTATATCAAGTTGATTAGGATATTTTTTTCCCATTTGTGAAGGATTTCGGTGTTTTTATTCCTGATCAACAGGAGAGTTAAACAGAAACAGGGCTGAAGAATTTGATGAAAGGTCATCGACCTGAAACGTTAACTCTGGCCGCGATTTTGCTGACATCGGCGGGTCCATGGCGGGCGGTGTCGGTGGAGGGTCCCGACCCCGCTGTTGGCTCCATCTCGGTCTCTGAAATGATTTTCCATTGATAGGGCTTGTTAAGCCCTGCCCAGCGAGTTTCCAAGGCAATTAGAGGAAGCGGGTCTGGTGACATCATTTGATGACGCGTCATTAGCCGGTTTCCTTAAAGGGACCATGGCCAACTTTCTTTTGACATTTGTGCTGTCAGTGTTCTACAGCCTTGAGGTGCTGCAAACACTGTCAAGCACTTCTCAGAGGTGCAGGGCTGCACCCAGGTTCTCCCATGCTTATGGAGGGAGTCACAGTACACAGGGAGGTCCTCCTCCCTTCTCATGGATGGAAGAGATCTCCCCAGGAAACAAACACAGCCTGGTTGCCCATTGCCGAGGAGGTCACAAGCAGGGATGTGGTCAGGAGGACCTGGGTGCAGTGCCACAAATGTTTCAATGATCTCAGTAGATCACAAAACATTATTACAAAGCCACACTCAACCTCATCCTGCTGTGCCTCTCATCAGATCCCCATCGCTCTGCCTTCCCTACCCTACTCCTGCACATCCTTACTCACACCAACTTACCTTGTACCTCCACCCAGCCCTCTCTATCTACATTATCACATCCCTATCTCACTAGCCACCCCTCAGACTCACCCGCATCCTAGTGCAATCGTACCAACTAACAAAACACAAGGGTAGGCACTTGGGTGTTTTAGCCAAAGTTCATGTAAAGTTTGTGTTAATGTGCTGTCAAACATTGAAAGCTTTGTTTTCAACATTCTCCGTTCTTGGACAGATTTGTGTGCAGCTTTGGAAGTGGCTTAGTGAGTTGTAGTAAATGGTTAAACATTAACAGTGCCCCCCACCCCCCGCAATGCTGATGAGTGTGAAAGGAATGGCTTGGGCATTGTAGGGATGCTTTATGGTTTTGGTGTGGGGTAGTGCTAACCTGGTGTATCATGTGGCAGCCAGGGTGTACAGTGTCAAGTGAAGTAAATGTGGCCATGGTGAGGCCATCCCTGGCCTCCCGGGCAGCAATATGCTCGGGTGCTGATGTCCTGTGTCCTGTGCAGCATCAGGTGATTGTGGAGAAGGTTGGTGTTGTTGTTGGTGCTGCTGGTGTGCCTGGTGATGCTGGTGTTGTGGCTGATCGTGGTCAGTTTCGGAAGACCAAGGTGAGACAGTATAAAGGGCACCCATGTTGATGGAATAGATGGCAGGTGAAGATGACAGAAGTGAGCTGTCAATGGTGAGAGAGGTAATGAGGTCAGACTGGATGAATGGATGACTTGTCTAAAGATTTGCAGCATGGTGAATCTGTTGTGGAAATGCAGTGAGGAACAGCTTGTGGCTGAGGGAAGATATTTCTGTCAGGTGGGAGCTTTTATTTGACATTTGAAGCTGCCAACTCATCAGCTGATTCAATGGCCACTGACCTCCCACCTCAGCTTCACAGACATGGTCTAGCAACAGCATGAAACCCGTGGGCGAGCTGTCAAATTCAAAAGATAAGTTTAAAACCATTGTTAAGTGGCTGCAAACAAGCCACTAATCATTTAAATCCTCCCTCCCCCCCCCCCACCGCTGCCTATCGGGTCTGCTCAGCGCTGGCAGTCCCAACACTGGGAAAGGCAAATGTGCGTGATTTGACAGCGGGTTCCTGACCCATTGTCAATCAATTCATATTTAATGGCCGGCTCGCTACCGATCCCGTCTGCTGAGCACCGGCAAAATTCCGCCCTCTGTTTCTCTCTCTCCACAGATGCTGCCTAACCTGCTGAGCATTACCAGCATTGTCTGTTTTCATTTCAGATTACCAGCATCCGCAGTATTTTGCTTTTGTGAAGTATTTGATAATGTATTTATACAAGGTGCAAATAATTAATGGTTTCTCCATGAATTAACCAAGAAGATTTTCAAACCATTGGGAAACGTTGTTGATACTGAACATTTTCAAAATTCATACTGACTCTACATTGTATATTAAAGTATATCATTTTAGTATTTATTGAATAATTTATTTAGATGAGAATACCAAGGCTTCAAAATTAAGTGGGAATTGGATGTATTATTTTCCCAAGCTTAACCGCCATAAGAATAAGGCTGAAAATCTTTTTAAAATTATCACAGAATAATATAAATGATGACACAGAAGGACACCAGCTCAGCAAGACTACTCTTTAACTGGAACCATCTAATCCCATTTTCCTACCCTTCCCCAGAATCCTTTCATGTTGTTCCTTTTCAAATATTTATCCAATTCCAATTTAAATGATGTTATAGTTTCTGCCTCAATAGCCATTTGTGATAAAACATTCGATGACATAGATATTTTAATGCACCTATTAGAAGATATTTTTTTCAAATCAATTTTTTTTGCTAGATTCATGGTTACCTTAAATCTTTTGTTGTTGATTCTAAAGAATTTTTTAAAGATATTTTTGTTATGAGATTTCTGTTTGAATCTTTGATGTCAGTTGAACTCATCAAAAGCGCGAAAGTACTTTCATGATGGCAAGAAAACAGTTTAGAGAACGATGAGCTAAGATAGTCTTTCAATATACAAATAAAATATATATTTTTGTAAAGGGAGGCATAATTATTCTATTCGGATCATTTCAAAAGTATTCTCACACAGTTCTATAGACAAGCACATTGACATGTTGGAGCTGTAGAAAAACAGCTTGTGTATTCATGAGTAGGTGATGGTGAATGAGAATCTTACTGTGGAATGGTTTAGATTATTATAGATCCTGGGTAGTTGGCTAAGACAATATTTTCAGTTTTGGGCTTTACGGTATTGTGGAGAACAGAAGCTTGCTTTTTAGTTGAGGATAAACATCTTGTCCTTCATGATCTACCTCCATGGCACTGCTCACTCACCTTTGCAATACTACCTTTCTAAACATAGCCACTACTTCGGCTCAAGTGGTTTCTCCTCCCTTGCCTACATGGTCATCTCTGGTGTATCCTAGGGCTTCATCCTTGGTGCCCTCTTAGTCATCATCTACATGCTAGCCCTTGCCAACATCACCTATTAGCTCCTTCGTGTCTGTGGATGGCACCTAACTCCATATCTGTGCTGTCACCATTGACTGCAGAGCTGTTCCTGTGTCAATGGTTAGTGGCGGACATCATGGGCGCGATTTTGCCAGCCTTGGGGAGGTGGGTATGGAGGCGGGACTGCCAGGAAAATGGCAAAATTTGGGGGCGGGTAGTTAACAGGCAGATAAGATGATTATCCCCATTTTACCCACAAAAGTGCGGGCTTCCCGAAGGCTCCGAACCTCGCCAGGGTCACTGAGGTGAACAGTGGGTCTGCGGGGGTCGGAGGGGTCCAAAAGTGCACTATGAAGGTAAGTAATGGGTGCAAGTGTGGAGAGGTGAGTATGTGAGGTAAGTGGAAAGTGTTAGAAAAAGTTTACTTACCTTTGTTTCTTCCTGCAGGCTTCAATCGTTGGGTATGTGGAGAGTCTCGCACCTCCGTGGCAGAGATGACAGATGGCCGCTGCAATTCTCCAATGCAACAGCCATCTAATTTCTGCAAAAGAAGGAGGTTTGATGAGTCTTGAATTCAGGAACTCATCAAACTACAGAGAATGTCACTGTTTGACAACTTCACAGAGCTGTCAAACGATGGCAATTCAGCTGTCAAAAATTTTTGACAGATGAAACGTCATACGCTGACGTTCTCTATAACGCCCCCATTGGCAAAATCACCCCCATGGAGTTGACTTAATGCTGAACAGCAACTACTGAATGAGTTGTAGCTTTCTACAAATCAACATCGGCAAAGTTGAAGTCATCCTGTTCAGCTTTCACCAGCGCCTGCTGATTCCAACAAATTCACTGGCTATTCATTTAGGTCAAGGCTGGTGGTTCACAACTTAAGTATTTTGTCTGACCAGCGTTAATTAAAAAAAAGATACACATCCAGTCCATGACAAAGACCATCTTTTTCTACCTCTGGTACTTTGGCCAGCTGCACCTCTCCCTTGCCTCCGCTGCTTCTGAAGTCCTCATCCATGCCTTCATGATACCGAGAACTGAATCCTTAAATACTCTGCTAGCCATCCTTCACCCTTCAAAAACTTCAGCTAATCCACAACTTTTAGTCCTTTTCTGTACAAAGACCTGCACACCAATCACTTCCATCTCCCCGTACCCCGACAAATTAATTTCAAGGTCTCAATTTCAAATCTATCACTTGGACCCACCCTATCTGGGTAATATTCACCAGGCGTGCATTTTAGTTCAAACCTTTGACTTGACATTAATGCAGGTTGGGGCTAATGAAGTTTTTTCATCTGCAAATTTCCCTTTCTGATAACACAGCAAGAATGGGAGTATGGGGAAGGTGTAACAAGCCTTTTGATTTTGCTGTGTAAGCTGTGGTGATGCTTTTACATGTAGGAGTAAATCGCTAGAATTTGTTTCATGGATTGTTTCATTTCATTTTTATATGTTTTACAGGTGCTGTGGTTTAACCATTTACAGTACGTATTATTCTTTGCAAGGCTCTGCTGATTTCTTTTACATCCTTTCTTAAAAGAAATTTGCAGACACATTGGGGTAGATCAGAGAATAGCGAGTAGGCAAGCTGTTTTATATCTCTCCCGATGAAGTCAACGGAAATAAAAATCGGGAGAGATATAAAATGGGCTGCCGACTCGCTATCGCCCGTTTTACGCTATCGGACAAAATCCAGATCTACCCCATTCAGTGATGACATTATTACATCATGGAGTATGTCATTTACATCATATATAAATAAACGTGCGTAAGAGTTTTTACTAAAACATTGGTCAATGACCGTCTTTCCAATGAAACATTAAACTGGGGCCCCACCGTCCCTCTCGGGTGGACACAAAAGACTCCATGGCACTGTTTCGAAGAAGAGCAAGGGACTTCGCGCCGATATTCTGGCCAATACTTATCCCTCAACCAACTCCTAACAAAAACAGATGATCTGGTCATTATCACATTGCTGTTTGTGGGAGCTTGCTGTGCACAAATTTGCTGCCGCGTTTCCTACATTACAACAGTGACTACACTTAAAGAGTATTGGCTGTAAAAAAAAAATGATACTAAGATGGGGGGGAAAGTAGTGAGTGAGGAGGACATAAAAAACCTTCAAGGGGACATAGACAGGCTAAGTAAGTGGGCAGAGATTTGGCAGATGGAATACAATACTGGAAAGTGTGAGGTTATGCACTTTGGCAGGAAAAATCGTAGAGCAAGTTATTATCTTAATGGCAAGAAACTGGAAAGTACTGAAGTACAAAGGGATCTGGGGGTCCTGGTGCACGAAACTCAAAAGATTAATATGCAGGTGCAGCAAGTGATTAAGAAGGCCAATGGAATGTTGGCTTTCATTGCTAGGGGGATAGAATATAAAAATAGGGAGGTATTGCTTCAGTTCTACAAGGTATTGGTGAGACCGCACCTGGAATACTGCGTACAGTTTTGGTGTCCATACTTAAGAAAGGACATACTTGCTCTCGAGTCAGTACAAAGAAGGTTCACTCGGTTAATCCCGGGGATGAGGGGATGGACATATGAGGAGAGGTTGAGTAGATTGGGACTCTACTCATTGGAGTTCAGAAGAATGAGAGGCGATCTTATTGAAACATATAAGATTGTGAAGGGGTTGGATCGGGTGGATGCAGGGAAGATGTTCCCGATGATGGGTGAAACTAGAACTAGGGGGCATAGTCTTAGAATAAGGGGCTGCTGTTTCAAAACTGAGATGAGGAGGAACTACTTCACTCAGAGGGTGGTAGGTCCATGGAATATGCTGCCCCAAAAAACTGTAGAAGCTACATCATTACATAAATTTAAAACAGAATTAGACAGTTTCCTAGAAGTAAAGGGAATTAAGGGTTACGGGGAGCGGGCAGGAATTTGGACATGAGTCTAGGTTCGGATCGGTCATGGCCCTGTGGGTAGCGGAGCGGGCCCAGGGGCCGTGTAGCCTGATCCTGCTCCTATTTCGTGTGTCTAATTCTGTTAGATGCAGGAGATGGTTAGAGTCATAGAGTCATAGAGTTTTACAGCACAGAAAGAGGCCCTTCGGCCCATCGTGTCTGCGCCGTCCATCAATCCCTGTCCAGTCTAATCCCATTTTCCAGCATTTGGTCCATACCCTTGTATGCAATGGCATTTCAAGTGCTCATCCAAATGCTTCTTGAATGTTGTGAGGGTTCCTGCCTCTACCACCCTTTCAGGCAGAGAGTTCCAGATTCCAACCACCCTCTGGGTGAAAAAGTTCCTCCTCAAATCCCCTCTAAATCTCCTGCCCCTTACCTTGAATCTATGCCCCCTTGTTATTGACCCCCCTACTAAGGGGAAAAGTTCCTCTTTATCTACCCTATCTATGCCCCTCATCATTTTGTACACCTCAATCAGGTCCCCCCTCAGCCTTCTTTGCTCCAATGAAAACAACCCCAGCCTGTTTAGTCTTTCTTCATAGCTGAGGCGCTCCATCCCAGGTAACATCCTGGTGAATCTTCTCTGCACCCTCTCTAAAGCAATCACATCCTTCCTATAGTGAGGCGACCAGAACTGCACACAGTACTCCAGCTGTGGCCTCACCAGCGTTTTGTACAGCTCCATCATAACCTCCCTGCTCTTATATTCTATGCCTCGGCTAATGAAGGCAAGTATCCCATATGCCTTTTTAACCACCTTATCTACCTGTTCTGCTGCCTTCAGGGATCTATGTACATGCACACCAAGGTCCCTCTGACCCTCTGTACTTCCTAGGGTCCTACCACTCATTGTGTACTCCCTTGCCTTATTTGTCCGTCCAAAATGCATCACCTCGCACTTTTCAGGGTTAAATTCCATTTGCCACTTTTCCGCCCATCTGACCAACTCGTTTATATCTTCCTGTAGCCTGAGGCTTTCCTCCTCACAATTTACCACCCCACCAATTTTCGTGTCATCTGCGAACTTACTGATCATACCTTTTACATTCTCATCCAAATCATTTATGTAGATCACAAACAGCAAGGGACCCAGCACCGATCCCTGAGGTACCCCACTAGACACAGGCTTCCAGTCACAAAAGCAACCTTCGACCATCACCCTCTGCCTCCTGCCACTCAGCCAGTTTATGATCCAATGCACCAAGGCACCCTGGATCCCATGGGCTCTTACCTTCTTGACCAGTCTCCTATGCGGGACTTTGTCAAAAGCTTTACTGAAGTCCATGTAAACCACATCCACAGCATTTCCCTCATCCACACACCTAGTCACCCCCTCGAAAAATTCAATCAGATTTGTCAGACATAGTGTCTGTGATAGTGGATTGGCAGTTAGGATCAGATCAGCCATGATCTTATTGAATGGTGGAGCAGGCTCGAGGGGCCGATTGGCCTACTCCTGCTCCTATTTCTTATGTTCTTATGTTCTTATAAGCGCTTTTGGACGTCCTGAGGTCATGAATGGTGCTATAGAAATGCAAGTCTTTCTTTCTTTAATATATTCAAAAATGTGTACCTTCCCAAGAATGATAGAGCTTCTATTTCAGGCTGATCATGTCATTTGAGCCCGAATACATGTGCGCTCACTTTTCTCCAATTTCTTCATTTTGAAAAATAAGAGACAATCCTGTCCTCAGTTAAAAACTTGATATTCATCCCAAAGGCTAATGAGACTGTCTACCAATTCTTAGCAAAGTGGCGCTCCACCTTTAAGGAATTTGAGAAATCCCAGTCTTCATCAAGACATTTTATCAGCCTGCGGACTCAGAGCTAATTCAATAGAAGGTGTTTAATGGTTTGAGATTCTAATAATATTGATTTCTATTCCCACAAGGAGTCAGATATCAGGAAATAATTGATAGGAGATTACATATCAGAGGCAGCAGATTAAGGCATGCTTCCTGCCCATGGAGAGCAGTATCCTTTAAATAGTACCTAGGCCGGTTGTCCTGTCACTTTCAATAATAACTGATCAAGATCTGAAGGTCCTATTACTGGGTGAAAGACACAATAGTAATTGAGAAACTACTTTAAGTTTCACTCCAATATCACAATTTACTATTGACTGGGGGCTTCATTCTTACCCAATATTTGCCTGAATCACAGAATCACAGTAACCCCACAGTGCAGATAGAGGCCATTCGAGCCTGCACCGACACATATCCCACCCGATCCCCATAACCCCTACACCAACACATATCCCACTCTATCCCCGTAACCCCACGTATTTAATCCCCCTAACACTAAGGGTCAATTTATCATAGCCAATCATCCTAACCCGCACATCTTTGGACTGTGGGAGGAAACCGGAGCACCCGGAGGAAACCCATGCAAACACAGGGAGAATGTGCAAACTCCACACAGACAGTCACCTGAGGCCAGATTCTAACCCGGGTCCCTGGCGCTGTGAGGCAACAGTGCTAACCACTATGCCACCGTACTAACTTTGAAAAGTGTTTGGTGAAAACTCTTCCATATGTTTGTTTACACATGATGCAAACAACGTCACCCATGATATAATGACACCACGCATATTAAACTTTGTCCGTGCAATATATTCTATATTGATTTCACGTGCCGTACATATTTTAGTGCATCATTTCAGCAGAATTGTCTCCAGAAAGGCTTTTCTATTTGGGAAAAGAACATGTCCTATTTTCTCAACTTTCTGTGCCACTGTTTATGTTACTCTGTCCTGACATAAATTAAAATGCACAAAGTAAATGGGTTCCATTTTGAACGTTTTGCCAATGTTGCAATTGGCCTTGGTACTGGAATAGTTGTACTGCAAGAAGGTACCTCATACCTCAAGGATTACTGACATCGCATTACTTTTATAGGTTAGTCTGACTTGCACTGTTTTGGGAGATTTATATTTAATGCGTAAGTGTTTTATGAATTGTATGAAGAGTTAAGAGAAATTGAGAACATTATGTTCACATCGATTACATGCTGCCGGTATCCATCATGGTGCTCTTTGTGCTCACCTTGTATACAACTAGCACACTCAGACATCTGCTACAATGGTCACGTAGACAGTAGTCAGCAATGTCCAAACCCTTTGTCAAGTCACTACTGACTTGTGCAGATGAGATACCAGAGGCTTGAAATTGCTCTGTGTGCTATTAGTAACAAACTCGTTAACACATTGATATGAAAGTCCTTTGTCCGCTATTTTAACAAGAACCATTATCCCAGTTATTTTAACTAGGTTAAAATCTTTGTTAAAATAATGGCCAGAGGGACTTCATATGGACACGTCATCGCACAGTGTAAATCTGTGCTCTGGAAAAGTGGGAGGAATGTCAGTGCTTTATCAAAAATGAGGACATTTATGAGCATGAATGAAAGGTGGAGTTGTTGAAGCTAGATGCAAAAAACATGGCATTGACACCAAGAAGTATCAGTAACTGCAAATCACAGGTATATGCAAAATATATTCATAATCTAAGTTTCCTCCAAGTCATACACCTTCCTGACTTGGAAATATATCGCCGTTTCTTCATCATCGCTGGGTCAAAATCCTGGAACTCCCTCCCTGACAGCACTGTGGGAGTACCTTCACCACACGGACTGCAACGGCTCAAGAAGGTTCATCACCACCTTCTCAAGGGCAATTAGGGATGGGCAATAATTGCTGGACTTGCCACTGAAGCCCACATCTCATGAACGAATAAAAAAAATTATACATGCCATGATGGAAGAGAATATAAATATTACATAACGGAACTTCCAAGAGCTAAATCACCATATTGCAATCCCCACTGCTGTAATAATGTTTATAAGTTGAAGCTGCACATAACCAGGGATGGCTATGTAGAGAGCCCCAGACAACTCACGCTTTATGGCAAAGTTAATGTGTTGTTCAGGAGCCTGATGCCCCCACCTCAAAGATCATAGGGAAGAGCCTGTGCTTCTGGCAAGGATGCTGAGATTGGCACCAGATTGGTGAAAACTGCTTTCTCCAGCTCCAACAGGGCTTCACCGACCTAATTGGTATCATTCAATCTGCTTTGCCACGATGCAGAGCCAGCCCCCAGTGCTAATGGTATGGTAGCAACGTGCTCACGAGGCTGCTGCCTCTCACGTTAGCAACACAGGCCCATTTTCTCACCAGCCCCCTCAAACATATGTCCTGCACATTGTTGAGTCTGTGTTTTCAAATGCAGTTATACTGAATAACAGGACACAGACTACAGAAGTAAGTAAACAGGTCTTTAGTGATTGAGGGTCAGGGCTGAACTGAGATACACTTTGCTCCGCAGGGTTTATATACCGGTGTGGTCACCACCGGTACTACAATGTACAGGAGCCATCAAAAAGTAATCCATCACCTTAAGGTATCCTCTTAAGGTAGTACAGGTTACATACACTACAATTCCTCCCCATTTAGCTTAACAATGTACACCCCAAATTAAACATTACATGGATAACATATATACAATTTACACACAAGAATTGTTCAAAGATTCAGTCTCTGAGGAGGCCTCCTGATCCGGCCCGGATAACGCCTTTCAGGGGTCTCTGGTTCTCGTTGCTGGGGTGACTCATCCACTTGATCTCCTATGGTTTTAACATCATCATATACATTCGAGTCTGAGGTAGATGCTACAGGCTCAATAAGTTCTTCAACTGGTGTCTCTGCTGTAGACATGGGGTCGACCCTTGTTCTCGATTTCACAAGTTGGTCAGCATGACGTCGTATTATGTTCTCTCCAACGTCTACCGTGTACATCAAGGGTCCTTGTCGTGCACGAATTGTTCCAGGTTGCCATTTATCATCCCTATAGTCCCTGGCCAACACTGGTTGTCCTATTTCAAAACTACGAGTGGCCTTGTTATTTACATGCTGGAATTGCATGTTTTCGACTTCCCGTCGCACATTGGGTTTTAACAAATCCAACCGGGACCGCAACCTTCTGTTATAGAACATTATGGCAGGGCTTTGATTTGTCACTGCATGTGTGGCGTTTCGATACGCCATCAGGAAATTGTCCACCTTGTGTTGTAGTGGAATATGGTCTTCACTCATGGCCTTTATCACCTTTTTGAACGTTTGTACAAATCTCTCGGCCAACCCATTTGTAGCCGGATGATATGGGGCAGATGTATAGTGTTTCACCCCATTCTTTTTCATGAATTTCTGGAATTCTTCTGACACAAACTGTGGTCCGTTGTCTGAACATATTTGCTCCAGCAACCCATTCCTTGCAAATATGGTTCTTAGAACTGCGATCGTCTTCTCAGAGGTAGTGGTCGACATCTTAATCACTTCTGGCCATTTAGAATGTGCGTCTACTGCTATCAAAAACATGGAATCCATGAATGGACCTGCAAAGTCGATATGCACACGTTGCCATGGGGCTGAAGGCCATTCCCACGGATGCAGCGGTGCAATTGGAGGTGCATTTTGAACTTTTTGGCACCCTGAGCAGCTTTTAGTCATATCCTCTATTTGTTTGTCGATACCTGGCCACCACACATAAGCCCTAGCAAGGCTTTTCATCTTGACTCCCCCCAGATGACCTTCGTGCAATTCTTTCAGAACTCTCTCCCTTAATTTAGGAGGAATAATTACCCTTGTTCCATACATCAATGTTCCTTGACATACGGACAGCTGTTCTCGTCTGGCTGAGAATGCTGGTAACAGTGGTTCGCCATGTGCTGGCCATCCCTTCACTGTCAAATCGTAGACCCGAGACAGTGTCGGGTCATTTCGGGTCTCTCTCTCAATGCCCGCATTGGTGACTGGTAAGCATTCGATGATGGTCGAGTGAAATATCTCGACAGGGTCAACTGCCGGTGCCTCTTCCGCTGTAGGTAGTGGCAGGCGCAACAGCCCATCAGCATTACCATGTTGCTTTGTACCTTTGAATTCAATATCATGTTGATGGGCCCCTAGGAAAAGGGACCATCTCTGAAGCCTCTGCGCCGTCATTACCGGAACACCCTTCTTAGGGTTGAAAATGGAAACCAATGGCTGGTGATCTGTCAGCAGCGTAAACTTTTGGCCTTGCAGGTAATAGTTAAATTTCTTAACTCCCCACACGAGGCTGAGAGCCTTCCTATCTATCTGAGCATAGTTGCGCTCAGCGGAGGTCAATGATCTGGATGCGAAAGCGACTGGCCTTTCCGAGCCATCTGGAAACTTATGTGATAGCACTGCCCCGATACCATATGGAGAAGCATCACAAGTTAAGCGAATAGGCAGCGTTGGGTTAAAGTGAGCCAACACTTCCTTAGAGGTGATCAGTGCCTTGCTCTTTTGAAAAGCCCGCTTACAATCATCGCTCCACTTCCATGGTATTCCCATTTGCAAAAGAGTGTTTAGCGGGTGTAACACCGTGGATAAATTTGGAAGAAACTTGTGGTAATAGTTAACCAACCCGAGGAACGACCTCAACTGGGATACATTTTCCGGTGCAGGAGCTTTTACAACAGCTTCGATCTTGTCAGGTGACTTATGGAGCCCCTCCCGGTCAATGACGTGGCCGCAGTACGAGATTCGCTTTTGAAAGAACTCGCATATCTGGCGATTAACTCTGAGCCCATATTCTTTCAATCTGATGAGCACCTGCTCGAAATTTGCGAGGTGATCCTTATCGTTATCTCCTGTAATCAGGATGTCATCCAGGTAGCATTGTGTGCCTGGGATTCCCTGCAATACCTGCTCCATGGCCCTTTGCCAAATCGCTGGAGCCGACGCCACTCCAAAAAACAGTCTATTATACCGATATAAGCCCTTATGCGTGTTGATCATGAGATACTGACGTGACGCTTCATCAACTTCCATCTGTAGGTACACCTGCGCCAGGTCTATCTTAGTGAAGTGTTTCCTGCCAGACAGCGAAGCGAAGATATCTTCAATCCGTGGAAGCGGATATTGCACCGTGTGAAGAACCGGATTAACAGTGATCTTGAAATCGCCACAGATGCGAACCTTCCCAGGTTCCCCCGGCTTGTTGCTCAATGAACGCTTCATGACAGGAGCAATGGGTGTAGCCCATTCGCTCCAGTCCACCTTGGACAGTACCCCTGAACGTTCTAGCCCTTCCAGCTCTGCTTCCACAGCAGGTCGTATCGCATAAGGCATAAGGTCTGGCTTTGAAAAATTTTGGGTTTGCATGTTCTTCAACCTTGATGTTTGCCGTAATTCCTTTCAGTGTTCCAAGTCCCTGTTGGAACACCTCCTTAGCATCATCTAAGATTTTGGACAGTCGTTTAGGTTTGACGTCATCCTCCTTACAGGCATCCACAGTCAGTGCTTGTATGGAATGCCAGTCCACATTTATTCTCCGGATCCATTCCCGTCCCAGTAGTGGCGGACTTCCATCAGGTAACACATACAAGTCCATTTTCTGACTTTCTTTACCATTGTAGACCACATTTACTTTTATCTTTCCTTTGGGGTATACTATTTGCCCCGTGTATGTTTTCAATACAATCTCCGTATCCCTCAGGGGAATGTGCGAGAATAACCTTTTGTAATCTTGCTTATTCATGACCGTTAATGCCGACCCAGTGTCCAATTCCATCTTCACTTGGACTCCTGCTATCCGAAGCATGACCCAGATAGTTTGGTGGTCTGCTGTGTTACCCACATTATGTATTTTCAGACAACCCAGTTCCTTACTGCTGGAGTTTGAATCCGTCTTCTGTTCATCCGAACTGTTCTCTGTCACCTTGTGTACTTTTTTGTACTTCTCCTGCGGTGACTTTTTGCTGCTGGTCTTCTTTCCTGACCGGCATACTCTCGCTATGTGACCAAGTTTGCCACATTGCCTGCATTCTTTATCTTTGAACCAGCACTGGTTCTGGTCATGCGTTGTCCTTCCACAACGATAGCACTTTACTGTGCCCAATGCCATTTCATTGGTGCTGAATTCCAATGGCCTTTGCTGTATCTCTGCAGCGGCCCGTGCTGCTGCCTCGTGGGATGCTGCAATGCTGAAAGCTTTGTCCAGCGTAAGGTCCTTTTCCTCTAGCAGTCGCTTCTGGGTTCCTTCCCTTAGGAACCCACACACAAACTTATCTCTCAGTGCGTCTGCTAGTCCTGTTCCGAACTGGCAGTACTTTGATAACTTGCGCAGTTCTGTTAGGAATTCCGCGTTGCTTTCTTCTTTAAGTTGAATTCTTTTGTAGAATTTAAATCATTCCGCTATCAGCAGCGGCATGGGGTTTAAATGCTCTTGCAGGATAGTAACAATATCCGCGAAACTCTTCCCTACCGGTTTGTCTGATGTTACAAGGTTCCTTAGTAACCCGTACGTCTTCTCACCCATCGAGTTTAATAGGGTTAGTGCTTTCTTATCATCTGGTACCTCATTCGTTGTACAATAAACTTCGATGCGTTCCACATAAGTGGCCCAATCTTCCACATCGCTATCAAAAGCAGTGATGTTACCCATTTTTGGCATCCTTGCTGAGTTTCTCCTTTCCCTTTGGATATTATTATTATTTATTTATTTATTTTCTATTTAAGATGGCGGCTTTTCCCGCGCTTGGCGGCTTTTCCCGCACTTGTCTTTTTCCCCCGCCGACTCAAAATGGCGATTCCCGCGCTGTTGCCGTTCACGCCTCCCAGCGGTCCTTTATTTTCCCCTGCACTGCTGCTCTTGTTCCCCGCCGCTCCCGCGGTCCTTGTGGCCATAAACGCTTTCTGGCTGCTGCGCGTCTCTGTCCCGATTGCAGCCCGGCCCCTGACACCGGCTACGGTCGTGTTCTCCGCCCTTTTTGTCGTTTTCTCTCCCCTTCTCCCACTGACAACTCGGCCGACTTCCCCCCCGTGCCGCTCGATCGGGCTTACCCGCCGCTGTCGTCGAAGGGATGATCACTGATGTTTGACTTCGTGGCCAGAAACCAACCCGGGTTCCCGATGGCCTCCCACGCGATGCAGTGCTCAGCAGGATGTTGAGGGCGGATGCCCTTGTTCGACGCCCGTTTCTGAGGACGAAGCTTCCTTTGATGCAAAACTGCCGCTAGGTAAGATCAGACTCATCGCCACTGTTGAGTCTGTGTTTTCAAATGCAGTTATACTGAATAACAGGACACAGACTACAGGAGTAAGTAAACAGGTCTTTAGTGACTGAGGGTCAGGGCTGAACTGAGATACACTTTGCTCCGCAGGGTTTATATACCGGTGTGGTCACCACCGGTACTACAATGTACAGGAGCCATCAAAAAGTAGTCCATCACCTTAAGGTATCCTCTTAAGGTAGTACAGGTTACATACACCACACACATGTTCCAAGAATACGGCAGGCCGGGCTGCTCATACAGCAGCAGTAGCAGGCCTATTTTAGGATTTAGGGAGGGGGAGGTTGTTGATGCATTTGGAAGATGTGATGGTCAAGAGTCCTATATTAGACTGGCACAAATTGCAGGCCGCAATGGGTAGCCTCTGCCTCCTCTTCATGCAGCAACCTGAGTCGCGCCCGCTGCACTTGGGCATCTTCCTCCTCTGGGCCCTCAGAGGAGGCATTTTTGTAAGGCAATGCTGTGCAGCGTGTAGCACACCACTGATATCCTTGCGACCTTAGCCAGAACATAATGCTGAGGACCACCAAACCAATCCATGCTCTTGAAGCATGCCTTCAGAACTCCAATATTGTGCTCTATAATGACTTTGGTGGCAGGATGGACCTTGTCATAGTGGTGCTCGGCTAGTGTTCTGCGAAAACACAAAAGGTGACATCCGCAATGGCCTTGATCTCCCAGGAGCGAACCAGAAACCTTCCCTTCTGAGTGAAAGAGGCCAGGCGTAGAAAACTGTCTTAAAAAGGAAGTCATCATGCTGGATGCCAGAAAAGCGACCGCTTACTTGCTCGGTGTGGTGCTTTGTCACAAATCAGCAGGATATTGAGCAAGTAAATTCTTTTCCTGTTGACACGGGTGATGGAACTGATGAAGGGCGCTTGTATGGCCAAGTGAGTGCAACCATGACTCCCTATACGTTGGAGAATTCTGCCACTTGGTACAATTGCAGTGCCCAGTCATGTTGCTACTGGTTGTGATCTTAAATCACTGCACACAATCCATAAAAATATTAAGAGTGCAAGATGGCTTCATGCATCAGCGCAGCTCAATAAATATGATAGGATAACCAGGCAATCAAAATCCTGCTTCTCACATTCAGAGTGCCCAACAACACATCTTCTGTGGAGAAGTAGAAACGATTAACATTGAAATCTGAGCCTTAGTTTTGTCTTCACGATATTCTCTAGCCAAGAAGAAAGGACAGCCCAAGTTGCGGAATTCCCACAGCTTTTCTTACCCCTGATCTGAGACTCTCTCGGAGGTAAGATGTTCTCTAAAGCTCCCTGACTGAGAACCCATCATAACAAAAGCTACTGGATTCATACAGACGCTGGGCCTCAATCAGTTTTATTTTGATTAAACACAGCTTTGGACAGGCTGAACAATGGATCTTATTGCTCTTAAGTCAAGCACTTCTAGCCTCAAACAATTTTCTTGAAACATTGTAAGGAAGGTCTTAAAAAAATGTTAGGATGAAAGATATATGTGTTAGGATGAAAGATATATGAAGTGGCTTAATTTTTAAAACTATATTTCAAAATGTCCTTCATGGTAAGTGGATGCATGTGGAGATTTAGAAACACCTGCACAATTCAGGAGGCCTGGTATGCGTGTTTACATTTCAGTTCTGTCATGTTTGTTCTGACGCTCTCAATGAGTGCACATTGCACCAGTCTATTCAGTGCCTTTTCAATCCACATAACCTCCATCGACGTCTGATGTTAGCATGCTGACAGCCGTTTGTTAATCAGTACTTGTTTAAAAAATCTTATCCGGATTGTTTGGACATTTTACAATGTAGGACGGAGAGAGTTCGTTATCATTTTACAGTCTTTCGAGCAGTAATGTGGGAATGGAGGCTGCTACAGGGAGGGGTGTAGAGTAAGTTGTTTCACTGTTTAAATTGAAAGCACTCTGTCATCATTCACAGTGTAACACTGATTGATGAGATGTTGAATAGGTATTGGTTTTGGTTAAACATGACAAAGTGAAAGATTTACGGGCAGTGGTTGAAGAGGTTTAGAAAGGTCTGGCAATGGTTCAGTGCCCTGTTATGGCAGAAGTGACCTCTGACTCTTAAAAAAAAAGAGTCAGTAAAATATACCAGCTGCTGCTTGAGTTTATCGATTTACAATGTGTTCAGCATTTGCTAGTTTTTGAAGAGTGACAATAACGTTTCATTGTGAACGATTAAAAGGAATGTGAAAGTTAAAAGTTTGAGATACAGAACTGAAAACTTTTCACAGTACACTGACATTTTACTTAAACTTTTAAAAGCATGTCCTGTATTTCATTTCAGTTACAATAATTACAAAAAAAACAAATATAAAAGGAAAGCTATTTTAGGGGAGAGCTGGGCTTCATATAGTGAACCAATACATTCTGATAAAGGAGAGATTAGTAATGATAGTTTTGCAAGAATATTTCTTCCTTAGAGTTGGATACAGTTTATTAATCTATCTTCTAAAGTATTGTTACATCTTGAGATGGTAGCCATGTTGGCCCACAAAGAAAATGTTGTCAGAATTGGAATCTAAAAGTAACATGATTTGTATCACTCTGTTAATGTGTTTTGTTACTTATTGAAAACAAGAACAGATCGGAACTTCATCACGGAGCTCCGTGTGCAAACGCTGCACCGTAACGCATAAAGATTTCTTCTGAGTTAGTGTCCTTGTACTGCAGGCCAAAACTATTTGCAAGAACTTATTGTAGCAGGCTGTTAAAACTGTGAGGCAAAGCAAACATTGGCGCCTGGATTTTCTGGTCCACTCCTGTTAGTATAGCTGGTTCTGGGGCAGATAAGTCCGGAAATTTGCTTGGTGACCCTCCTCCCCCCACTTTAAAAACATGCGCCTACCTGTATGTGGCTGGGTAAATGTAAATGATAGTCAAATGGGGGAAACATGGCGGAGGGGAGGAGGTAATCTTAGCTTAACACACCGGGCGAGAAACCATCGAGATCGGGTGGAGCACCGGTTTTACACCCTGCTCAATATTACTCTCTATTGACTTCAATGGAGAATAAAATCAGGCGGGATGCAAATCAGTGTTGCACCCAATTCAGTTTCCCGATGGGAGGGTTAGGTTAAAGTTACCCACCCCAGTGTGGTCTCTGCCATTTGTCCTGATTGAACACTGAATGCCAGAATGAACACTGCTGCCTCTTTGGTCACGGGATCCAGCATTCAAGGGTTGGTAGATTTACTCCAACAGGAAAATCCAGGTATATCTATATACTCAGCTACATACCAGAATGTCTAGTCCATCTCAATGAGATTATATACTGAACAAATCATTACAAGTGTTACTTTACCTTGCCTGAGCACAGTAAACTCTCACCGGGGAAAACGAATCAGATTTGACATCGAAACTCATGAAATAGAGACTCTATATAACATTGCAATACATCTCAGTCAATATTTTAGCATTAAATCTTTGATGCAAACTTTCATTTCCCTTTCTTCTGAACTCTGACCCTCTGCACTGAGACAGTGCCATACAAAAAGAGTGAAGTATTTCAAGGTCACACCTTGTAAAGCTAGAAGGGAATTGAAATCTAAACACTATCTGAAGGAATATTCCAGAAACAAACATTGAGAAAAACAAGAGGCAAACACCTACCATTTTGTAAATTCACTTGAGATTATCACAGAATCATAGGCCCAGAATTTCCTCAGAGTTGCTAAGGATAGGTTACATAGACTAGGCTTGTATTCCCTTGAGTAAAGAAGATTAAGGGGTGATCTAATTGAGGTGTTTACGATGATTAAAGGGGTTGATAAGGTAGATGGAGAGAAACGTCCAGAACAAAGGGGGCATGACTTTAAAATTAAAGCTAGGCCGTTCAGGGCTGAAGTCAGGAAGCAGTTCTTCACACAAAAGGGTAATGGAAATCTGGAACTCTCTTCCCCCAAAAAGCTACTGAGGCTCAGTCAATTGAAAATTTCAAAATTAAGATTGATAGACTTTTGTTAGGCAAGGGTATTAAGGTTTACAGAACCAAGGTGGGTAGATGGAGTTAAGATACAGATCAGCCATGATCTGATTGAATGGTGGAACAGACTCAAGGGGCTGAAAGGCCTCCTCCTGTTCCTATGTACTCCACCACCGTAACTTCTCCGGATGTGCGGTGGAATCCCCATTCAAGCGCGTAGACAGGGTATCTGCCCCAGATCCAGCGAAGTTCTAGCTTCTCTTAGGAAATTCCGGGCAAGAAAAATTGTACAGCACAGAAGGAGGCTGTTTGACCCATTGTGACCATGTCATCTCTGTGAAAGAGCTATCCCCTCCATCCCCTGCCATTTCTTTGACGTTTCTCTTTTTAAAATTGAGTGGTAACTTGTGTTCATTTTAAAAAGAAAAGCTTTGGGATTATCTGTGCTTGCTCTCTCCCATTTGCTGCCATTTTCAGTCTCACTGCTGCCAGTCAAAGTGGATTTCCAAATTATTTTCTGAGTGTATCCCTTTAAAAGATTTCATACTCAACAGGGACGAAGGAGCCACTGAGAAGTATGGGGGGTATTTTTCAACAAATAAAAATGCCAAATTTCCATGACATCAATTAAGGGTCAAAGTTCAATTTTCACTCCCTTTGAAAAACAATGGGAGTCTTAACTTGCTGTCTCTCTTCTATTCATCCAAAGACCCCATGCTTTCTTTGTATAGATATACTGAGGACATTGTGTAGACTAGCAACAGTGATGTCTTAATGTTACTCTGAAAATTTGGCATTCGTCCCCGGATTATTTTTTTTTAGAAAGTGGTGTGAATTTTTACAATCGTGGAGGTCAGCGAAGGGCAATGGTGCCCCAGTGTTAATGTCGCCTTCCCAACTTCGGAATAGCCATGGCGAGGTGCAAGTTTTTCTAATTCTAATTCTTTTATGGTTTCTCAAACCAGCATTGCCAGTTTAATACCCCATCTTGTGATCTATGAGCAAGCTTGTGTCGTGAACTTATCCCAGAACTTGGGACTGTGGTAGTTCGAAATCAAGCCCATTTCTTTAACGACCCTTACAGCTACCAAATAAGGAAACCATTCCTACTACCAGTCCAGGTTAGATTTAAACCCATTTCTTTGCCCCAGTTTCTCCTCTTCTGAAGGTAGGGTACGATTCCAGACCTCTGCTGACTTCTTCAAGTGGCCAGCCTTTATTTGCAACACCAGGCAATGAGCATTGCCAGGCTATTCAACTGTGGGGACATCACACGCAGGCTCCATCCCCCTTCTCACCCCACATTTCCAGAAGAGGGCAGTAGAGAGCAATCAGGAGGGAAGACCCTCCTTAACTCAGGATTACCAAGGCCAATTGTACTGCTTACTGACCGCCCCAGCCGAGAAAAGCCAACTCAAAAGAATGAAAAAGAAATTGTACCTTTCATGTCCTCAGGACGTCCCAAAGTGGTTTACAGCCCATGAAGTACTTTTGAAATGTAGTTATTGTTGTAATGTAGAAAATGTGGCAGCCAATATGCACACAGCAAGCTCCCACTAACGGCAACCTGTTAATGACCAGATAATCTATTCTTTAGTGATGTTGATTGAGGGATCAATATTGGCCCAGGACACTGGGGAAAACTTCCCGTGCTCTTCTTCGAAATAGTTCCATCGGATCTTTTACGTCCACCCGAGAGGGGCTTCAGTTTAACGTCTGATCCAAAAGACGGCACCTCCGACAGTGCAGCACTCCCTCAGTGCAGCACTGAAGTGTCAGCCTAGATTATGCGCTGACGTTTCTAGAGTGGGATTTGAACCCACGACCTTCTGATGTTATGTGCTTGCTTCGTGGGGTCATTATCCATGGGTAGAAGTGATATGCTTTGTCACCCACAAGTCATCCATTGACGTGATTTTCCTCCCTCAAGAATTCAGGGAGGGCTAAACTTGGAAGTATGAATGCATCGTGACAACTTCCAGCTCATCTGGCGCTGATGTGTAGGACCCTTTGCATATTGCCATCTACAGCCTGTGCATTCACAGAGTGGGAGACCTTCCTATTGAGGAAGTTTGTTGTACAAGTTTGCAAAGCAAGCTGGATGCCATCTACTGCACCCTGGACCTTAGAAAAGCCAGAAACCTCATAAAATTGGAAGGCTCCATCAGGTTGTTTTGCCATAGGTGATGAATTCCCCAGGTCTCCTGTAAAGTCTGTCAGTCACCTGAAAAATGCATTCCCGTATGGCACCCAGGCTGGTATTACAGAGATCGCATGTGACTACCTGAAATTACCCGATCCCATAACAGTTGAGCATGGTCACTGTAATGATATCAGCAAATAGTGATGGTGTTTGCCTGTTTGATTATGATGCCTTACCAGCATATTTGCCTGATTGATTACTTATGCCTGACCAGCAGAGGTCATGTGAGAGACAAGCAGTTTGGTTTCAGTTTCGCATTTAGATGGATCACTAGCATGGTGTCTCCTGTAATGCTGTTAAAAAGAGTTGAACAGACTTTAGATTAAAAGACATTCTCTTTCATAAATGTCTCATCATTGAACCTACAAAGAAATCAATACATGGTGTCAGAAGTGATTGAAAGAGATGAAGAGAAAAAATCTGAAGTTAAATCAGCTCTCCACATATTAGCAAGCCAAAAGAGAACATCGTTACTTACCATTGGAGAATAGCTGACGAAGTGAAAAGATGGAAGGTTTACACCCACCGGCGAAACTTCAGTTGACAGGTAATGTGGCTGAAAACTGGAGGAGGTTCAAACAACGTTTGGAGTTGTATTTATCAGTAATCGGAGCTGATGAGAAAAGTGATAAAAAGAAATCGTCAGTGTTCTTACATGTCATGGGTGATGAAGCGCTGGAGGTGTATAATAACTTCACATTCGCTGCTGATGGAGACAATATGAAGCTAGATAAAATAATGGAACAGTTTGAGGCCTACTGCATACCTAAACGTAACATGACGTTTGAGAGGCACAGATTTTTCACATGTGTACAGAAAACAGGAGAGAATATTGATCAGTATGTGACTGAACTGAGAAACCGAAGCAAAACATGTGAATTTGGGGGACTGACAGACTCGCTGATAAAAGACAGACTGGTGTGTGGTATTCCAGATAATGGTCTAAGGGAAAGACTGCTAAGAGAGCAAGATCTAGACCTGGGAAAAGCCATAGCACTGTGTAGGGCTACAGAGACTGTGAAGTTGCAGGCAAAGGAGCTGTTCAGTGATAGTAGCTGCAACGTGGATGCAGTGAGTAAGAACGGACACAAACCGTTTAACAAAAAGAGCGCCAATGTGAAAAAAGAGGCGTGGCCAGCGAACGAAAATGAAAGGGACAATCAAAAGTCATGTAGTCGATGCGGTACACAGCATACACCAAGAAAGTGTCCAGCATATGGTAAAAAATGCAATAGTTGCAACAAAAACAACCATTATGCCCGTTGCTGTAAGAACCAAGCGCAACAAAGCAAGGTCCATACAGTAGATGAAAGCGAGATAGAGGAGTTCTATGTAGATGTTGTGTCAGAAAACAAAAAAGAAAAAAGAGACTGGATATTGGCACTAAAAGTGAATGACATACATATTCCATTTAAATTGGATACTGGAGCACAAGTAAATGTGATATCAGAGACTGATTTTAAGAAAATTAGACCCAGACCAAAGATACATGGAATAAAAGTGAAAGTGACAGGATACTCAGGTACTGATATACCAGTGAAAGGAAGATGCATTGTCAAAGTAACCCACAAGGACAAAGAGCACACGCTAGCATTAATCGTGGTGCCAAAGGATGTGCAAGCCATACTAGGTTTAAAAGCCTGTGAGAGACTGAACCTGGTAAGGAGAGTCCTCGTTGTGGAAAGCGAAGGAGAGACAGTCTATGATGAACTCATGAAAGAGTACAACGACCTATTTAAGGGTCTAGGCTGCATTCCAGGAGAACACACGATCAGAGTAGATAAAAGTATGCCAATGGTCATACATCCATGCAGAAAAGTTCCGTTTGCTCTTCAAAAGCAACTGAAGGCAGAGTTGGACAGGATGGAAAGCCTGAACGTGATTCGGAAGAGAGATGAGCCAACTGAGTGGGTGAGTTCCCTCGTCGTAGTGGACAAAAAGAATGGAAAGCTCAGAATTTGCCTGGATCCAAGAGATCTAAACAGAGCAATAAAGAGAGAGCACTTCAAGCTTCCTACACGTGAGGAAATCATGTCACAGTTTGCAAATGCAAAGCATTTCAGCAAGTTAGATGCATCATCAGGATTTTGGCAGATGAAGCTGGACGAGGCAAGTTCAAGACTGTGCACGTTCAACAGTCCATTTGGCAGATACAGATTCCTAAGGTTACCATTTGGCATTGCCTCAGCTCCTGAAGTGTATCACAAAACTATCCATATGATCTATGAGCATCTGGAGGGAGTTGATACATCAATGGATGACATCATAGTATGGGGAACCATGAGAACTGAGCATGACGAGAGACTGAAAAAAGTGCTGGAAGCAACAAGGAAAACAAACCTGAAGCTGAATAGAGAGAAATGCCAGCTCGGGGTGACAGAACTGACATTTGTGGGAGATATCCTTAGCAGTGAGGGCATCAGACCAGATCCCAGAAAGGTGTCCGCCATTGAGAATATGCCAAAGCCACAATGCAAAAAGGACGTGCAGAGGTTTAATGGAATGATCAACTACATGGGTAAATTCATATCCAACCTCTCAGAAAAGATGGCGCCACTGAGAAGACTAACTGAAAAGAACATAGAATGGGAATGGAATCATGAGCATGAGAAGTCATGGCGCGACCTAAAGAAACTGCTCACAGAGGAAACAGTTCTGAGGTTTTATGACCCAGCGAGACCCATCAAGATATCATCAGATGCATCACAGAGTGGGCTCAGTGCCGTTCTTCTGCAAAAATATGACTACTGGCAACCTATTGCATATGCATCGCGCTCAATGACAGACGCGGAGACACGATATGCTCAAATAGAAAAGGAGCTGCTCAGCATCACATACGCCTGTGAAAGATTTCACCAGTTTGTGGCAGGACAAGCAATCAGTGTAGAGACTGACCATAAGCCCTTGATTGCATTGTTCCAAAAGGCACTAAATAGTTGTCCGCTTAGAATACAAAGAATGATGATCAGGCTGCAACGCTATACACTGAATGTTGCGTACACACCGGGTAAGCTTATGTATACAGCAGACACGTTGTCCAGAGCTGTTGACCCAAGTGAGCCCGCAAACACCAAAATGGATGAAAAAGTGAACGCCTACGTGAACATGATCACAAGTGCACTGCCCATAGCAGATGCAAAAATGGAGCTCATAAAGACTGAGACAAACAAAGATGAAACAATGAGACGACTGAGGAAAAACATCTTGGATGGATGGCCCAACATGAAGCAAGATTGCTCACCTGACATGGCAGAGTACTGGAACTGCAGGACGGAACTATCAGTGGTCGAAGACATCATCTACAAAGGAAGTAAAATAGTTATCCCAAAGAGTCTGAGAAAAGAGATGCTAAAAAGGATCCATGGAGGACATCTGGGAATCGAAAAGTGTAAGAAAAGAGCACGAGAGGTGATGTACTGGCCACGAATCAACCAAGATGTGACAAATGAGGTGTCAAACTGCACAATATGCCTGAAATATCAAGCAAGCAAACCGGTAGAACCACTAAAACCACACCCAGCGCCAGACAGACCTTACCAGAAGGTAGGCGCTGACCTATTCGTATGTCAAGGGAAGGACTATCTTGTAGTCACAGACTATTACTCCCTGTATCCAGAGGTTAGTAGACTGTACACAACCACTGCAGATGCTGTGATAACATGTATGAAAGCCATATTCTCCAGACATGGCGTGGCAAACGAGGTCTTCACAGACAACGGACCCCAGTTTTACAATGCAAGTTTCCGACACTTTGCCAAAGAGTGGGACTTTGTCCACACAACGTCAAGTCCTCACTTTCCACAGTCCAATGGACTAGTGGAAAAATCGGTCTAGACAGTGAAAAGACTGATGTACAAGGCAAAAGACAGTGGAACTGACTTCTACCAGAGCATGCTTGTATACCGCACAACGCCGCTCGAGTGTGGTAAGTCACCAGCCCAACTCCTTATGGGACGTCGGCTAAGGTCAAACCTACCCATCCCGGAGAACCTCCTGAAAACAAAAGAGGGGGAGAAAGTGAGGAAGCTCAAAGAACAACAGAAAGAAAAGCAAAAGTACTACTATGACAGAGGAACACAAAACCTACCTAAACTCCACACTGGTGACCAAGTAAGGTTCAAAGACAAAACAAACATATGGACTCAGAAGGGAACTGTCCTGAGTGAAGTTCAACCAAGATCATACACCATTCAGACGGATGAGGGTGCTGTTCTGAGAAGAAATCGTCGAGATCTTCTCATGGGACCAGCCACAGCAAGTCAAAAGACTGATACTGTTGAACAACCTGATCACACAGCAGGTCAAAAGACTGATACTGTTGAACAACCTGATCACACAGCTGAGAACCAATCATCTGAGGCAACAACTCAGATTCAAGGACAATCAATCAGAAAATCCTCAAGACACGTGAAGCCTCCTGAGGGACTCATTGAGCAAATTTAAGGACTCTTGTTATAGAAGGAAGTAATGTTATCTTATTCTTTCTTCAAGTTCTAGTGTATTTACATATTTCATGTGAACACACAAAGCAAGGTTAAAAAACCTTGATAATGATAATGTTAATGTAAGTTCATTAAGTGCTACAGTTAAAATGCAGATTAATACAAAGAAAACATGTTGTTAGATAAAAGTAAAATACTTTTGTTTTAAGAAAGGGAGATGTAATGATATCAGCAAATAGTGATGGTGTTTGCCTGTTTGATTATGATGCCTTACCAGCATATTTGCCTGATTGATTACTTATGCCTGACCAGCAGAGGTCATGTGAGAGACAAGCAGTTTGGTTTCAGTTTCGCTTTTAGATGGATCACTAGCATGGTGTCTCCTGTAATGCTGTAAAAAAGAGTTGAACAGACTTTAGATTAAAAGACATTCTCTTTCATAAATGTCTCGTCATTGAACCCACAAAGAAATCGATACAGTCACCACCTTCGTAGCCACAGAGAGAGCAGATAAGGTACTGCAGTGGTGGCTGCAGTAAGTGACAGAGCTCTCCCTTGCCTCTTAGGTGAAGTGCACTTCTCCAATACACAACGCCTCACTAAGATCCTCATACGACCTGTGTTGCTTGTATAGTCTATGGGGAGATACTATCTGGTGGGGTCCATGCTGATTAAAAGCTGCCTGACTCTTCTTTGCTTCTTCCTGGGTTGCTCCTCCTCTTCCTCCATGATAATGGACATACAAGGACTTGCCCATAGGGAATGTCATACCTGCTCCAGGGAATGTCATACCTGCTCCAGGGAATGTCATACCTGCTCCAGGGAATGTCATACCTGCTCCAGGGAATCACTCGCTGTGGGTGGAGGAGTGTCGAAATCTGCCAATGGACTCACACTCCCAGGAGCAGTTTGAAGTGAGTCCAGGCACACAAAAAACAAATTGTTGCAAAAAATTCTCAGTCACGGAAAACACTGTTGAAATTCTCCATACTCTTCAGGCTCCCAAACTTCGTACTTCTGCCTGTCTCAGCTCATCCCGGCAACAGCTGCGCCTTATAATTCTCTTTCTAACTTAGCCCTCACGCATTGCATTGTAAAAGCTACAGCGGGACTGGCCTTCATTGTAATCGATGCGAATGAGCTCACTTGGGACTCAGGGAATAGATCAGGGGAAGGGCCAAAGGGAAGTTGTGCGAGGGGAAAAACTGATTGTGGGGTGGAAAGCCAGAGGAGACAGCTTCCATCCCATTTTGCTGTCAAAAGAAATACTTACCTAGATTATACGCAGAAACTGCACTGAAACAATGTGGTATTTAGGGGCCTTCCCGATTATGTTTACATTGGCCCTGAATTTGCGGTCGGAGGCTTCCCGCGGGCGGATGCCTCCAACCAGTATGAACTTACCCGATGGTCCCGGAGGTTCGGACACTTGCGCTCCTGGGCCTCTACGCGTAGGCCTGTGTAGAGGCCCACGTACCCCAGAGGCGCATGTGGTTCGCAAGCGCCCCTGGGATCAGGCAGGCCGGCCCAACCAATGTAAGAAAGGGATCCACATTCATGTTTATGAGGATTCTATATGTACAAAATCCTCATAACTATGAAGGGAATACCCCAAAAATACACGTATCCTTCAAATAAATTTTAAAAATCACATATTTAAAATGACATTTAATTAAATATTTAAAACAAAAATTTAACTTTTTGGAAAATAAATTTACATATTTTAAAGGGGCTAAAAATAAACTTACCTTATTTCACAGGCTTTTAAATGTATAAATTATTGAAAGAAAATTATTTTTCTGTTCTTTAAAAATATTACGCCTGGTAAAAGCAGCGTAAGAATTTCACGGGCACTGGCTGGGCAGAAGTTGAGTAAATAGCGCAACTCTCTGCCCGCAGAGGCCCTTTTCCTGGGAATGCATGCGATCTGTCAAGAGAATTCTTGACAGATCGCAAGTTCCGGGTTTTAGTGCACGCCTAAACCCAGAACTTGCGCGGCCCCTATGGGCACGTACACATCTCGTACGCACCCGTAGGGGCCAAAAATTACAGCCCAATGTCATTAACACAATCTTACACAATTGCTGAAGAAAAGCAAATCGACGCGCACACATCCAGATACACGGTTACATGACTTTTTATATCACCTATAGATTGAACCAATAAAGTGGAATAAAATTAACCTTTGGAAGCAAGGCCAGTGTTCTTTTAAGTCACTGGAACACAAATCCAACTGTTGGTAACCTTTAGCAGTGGTGATTTGTTTCTCTCACCTCTAATGAAGTGATCCATGTTCCATCCATACTGAGCTTCACTGGGGAGAAACCAGGTTTTGATCATAAGATCCCACGACTGGATCTCCCACTCAATCCATTGCTGCTCCATACAGATGTGCATTAGCTTTTCTCTTTAATTTGCAGTTTAGTTCATTTAGCCTGCAGGATTGTGCTTGAGGTTAGTTTAAAAGGTTAGTTAAATGTTAATGGATGTTAATGTTGCAATTAAATTGTTAAATCAATTGAAAGCTGCAGACCTACCTCACTCATCTGGAGCTAGAAGCCCAAGCTGTATTGGTTCATGAATTAAGAGCTGTAAACCTGGGTTAGTCCAATTAAAAGCTAAACTCCCATTCATCTTATTTCCCTTCAGCGTTGCATGCTAAGACTGCAAGGACTGGCCGGGTAAGACAAGTTAATATCGGGAGAAAGATTGAGGACTGCGAGGTAAACAGCAGCCTCATTTTAAAAGCTCATCGCAACACGTTTCAGCTGTTACGCGTAAGAGTATGGCGGTTTTGTGGAAATAAGTTGTACATCTCTATATTACAATACGAACTGATTGTCCAGGTGCATTACATACAGAAAGTATGAACACGTGTACTTAGTACAGGTATCAGGAGGTATAGGATAATGGCTTCCTGCTGCTGAGATAGAAAGTAATAACTGAATCAATAGCTTCTGATGACACCGTAAGCTGTGAAAGTGAAACAATCTTCAACATCACCAGAACTGCAAATTGCTGCCTTGTAAGTCAGCCAGGCATTTTTCGACTTTAATATTTATTTCTAAATGTTTGAGTTGCTTACTGTGCTGCTGTGAAACAAATGGTATAGGAGATAGGGTAATATCTGTAATAGTGAGATCGACCTGCATGCAGCATTACATGGCTAGTGTTATTGAAATATCAGGGGGGTTTTCTGACAGCAGATAATGAGAACAAAGAGGTAACAATATGTAATGTGATTCCACTTCAAGCTAAATCTGTGATGCTCTGCTGGCTCCTGAACTGGACTTTGCTCCTTTGTTGTCTCTATCCTTAAGGCATCTCCCTCCAGACAGGCCCTCAAGATATGGGGCTGGTTGCCTGCTCGTAGCAATCCCTACCCTGAGCACCTTCCTTAACATGCTGAGCTCCCTGGTTCATGCTAACTAAGATCTCCCTTAGAGTCCACTCATATGCGCATATTGGCTGCCACACCACATTCAAGCTCCCTTTAACCCCCTCCCCCCTCTTTTTCAGCCACTTTCTGGCCCTGCTTTCTTTTCCTCTTTATCTCCTCCATCCATTCTCCTTCAGCTCCTCTTTATCTAGTATCATGCCTCCACCCCCTTTACTCTCCTCTCCACTCAATATTGCTCCCCAGTCTAATATCATTCCTGCCTCTGCCCAAGGCTCAAGTCCCTCCTGAACAAGCCCAGAACCACCCTCTACTCTCCTCCCTTGGTATTCTCTGCTACACCCATCGTGGCACTCTTTGTTGGCCTTCCACACAGCAACCCAAAATGTCTCATCTTCAGTTCCCGTCAACCATCCTCCCCAGCTGAATCCCCAGGAGTTAATATGTCTAACCTCTTTCCTGTCCTTATCTCTTCTACTGCCCCCATTCAACTCAACGGTGGAATGTCAACTATAGCTGTACTCTGGATTGCTCACAAGAATATTTGGTCCTTTGAGATCAAATCTCTCACCATCCACAGTCTATGATAACCTGGCTTAGGAGTGACAGCTCCTTTCCCCCTCATCAAAGCTTCTCTGCTTCGCAACACATTCCATAGTTTACCTGATCCAGACTGGAGTGGCAGTAGCACCGTTCTTATTCTCAAGTTTCATCTCAACCTCTCCTCTTACTCCACTAGCACCTTCTTTTCCTTTGAGCATCTCACCCTCTTCCATTTCTCAATTAAAATCCTTCTCATCTACCATCCACTCAAGCCCTCAACCAACTTCAATTCCAAGATCTACAAACTTCTCTGTTCCTTTTGACTCTTTACTGAGTGACTCTAAACCTTCAGCAATAGGGGGAAATGATAGGGTAGATAGAGAGAAACTATTTCCGTTGGTTGGGAAGTCTAGAACTAGGCGCATAGCCTAAAAATTAGAGCCAGTCCTTTCAGGAGTGAAATTAGGGAACACTTCTACACACAAAGGCTGTAGAAGTTTGGAATTCCCTTCCACAAACAGCAATTGATGCTAGGTCAATTGTTAATGTTAAATCTAAGATTGCTAGATCTTTGTTAACCAAAGGTATTAAGGGATATGGGGCAAAGGCATGCATATGGAGATAGGTCGCAGGTCAGCCATGATCTCATTGAATGGCAGAACAGGCTCCAGGGGCGAAATGGTCTACTCCTGTTCCTATGTTCCTATTTCATCATAGACCTAGGCTCCCCCAGCTTCCTTTCTCCCAACTAATCTGGCCTTCTGCTATTGCTCAATCTCACTCCTCAAAATGGACACCTATGCCCCTCCTGACCTTCCCACTGTACATGGCTTCTCCACCTCTGCGTGAGCGTGAAAACCTGGAACTTGCGATCTGTCAAGTTTCTGCTCGACAGATCGTTCACATCCGCTGGAAATGAACATTCGCTGGCGCAGGGCGGGGCTGTTTGCCCAACTACTGCCCAGTGAATGCCCACAATACCCTTACATAGAAGATAGGAGCAGGAGTAGGCCATTCGGCCCGTCGAGCCTGCTCCGCCATTCAATGCGATCATGGCTGATCATCCAAGTTCAGTACCCGGTCCCTGCCTTCTCCCCATACCCCTTGATCCCTTTAGCCTTAAGAAATATATCCAAATCCTTCTTGAATATATTTAATGAATTGGCCTCTACTGCCTTCTGTGGCAGAGAATTCCACAGGTTCACCACTCTCTGGGTGAAGAAATTCCTCCTCATTTCTGTCCTAAATGGCTTACCCCTTATCCTTAGACTGTGACCCCTGGTTCTGGATTCCACGACCATCGGGAACATCCTCCCTGCATCTAGTCTGTCCAGTCCTGCCAGAATTTTATAAGTTTCAATGAGATCCCCTCTCATTCTTCTAAACTCCAGCGAGTACAAGCCCAATCAACCCAATCTCTCCTCATACGTCATTCCTGCCATCCCAGGTATCAGCCTGGTGAATCTTCGCTGAACTCCTTCCATGGCAAGAATATCCTTCCTCAGATAAGGTGACCAAAACTGCACACAATACCCAAGATGTGGTCTCACCAAGGCCCTGTACAACTGTAGCAAGGCATCCTTGTTCCTGTACTCAAACCCTCTCGCTATGAAGGCCAACATACTATTTGCCTTCTTAACCATCTGCTGCACCTGCATGCTTACCTTCAGTGACTGGTGCACAAGGACACCCAGGTCTCGTTGCACTTCCCCTTCTCCCAATCTATTGCCATTCAGATAATAATCTGCCTTCCTGTTTTTGACACCAAAGTGGATAACCTCACATTTATCCACATTATATTGCATCTGCCATGCTTCTGCCCAATCACCCAACCTGTCCAAATCATACTGTAGTTTCTTGGCATCCTCCTCACAGCACACATGCCCACCCAGCTTTGTGTCATCTGCAAATTTGGAGATACTTTATCTAGTTCCCTTGTCTAGATCATTAATATATATTGTGAATAGCTGGGGTCCAAGGACCGATCCCTGCGGTACCCCACTAGTCACTGCCTGCCACTCGGAAAAAGACCCGTTTATTCCAACTCTTTGCTTTCTATCTGCCAACCAGTTCTCTATCCAAGTCAATACCTTGCCCCCAATCCCATGTGCCTTAACTTTACACGCTAATCTCTTATGTGGGACCTTATCGAAAGCCTTCTGAAAGTCCAAATACACCACATCCACTGATTCTCCCTTATCTATTTTACTAGTTACATCCTCAAAAAATTCCAGTAGATTAGTCAAGTACGATTTACCTTTTGTAAATCTATGTTGACTTTGTCCGATCCTGTCACTGTTTTCCAAGTGACCTGCTATTACATCTTTTATAATGGACTCTAGCATTTTCCCCACTACCGATATCAGGCTTACTGGTCTGTAATTCCCCATTTTCTCTCTACCACCTTTTTTGAATAGTGGGGTAACATTAGCTACCCTCCAATCCATGGGTACTGTTCCAGATTCCATCGAATGTTGGAAGATGATCAGCAATGCATCTACTATTTCTAGGGCCACTTCCTTAAGTACCCTGTGATGTAGATTACCAGGCCCTGGGGATTTATCGGCCTTCAATCCCATCAATTTCCCTAACACCATTTCCCTACAAATACTGATTTCATTCAGTTCCTCCCTTTCATCAGACCCTATGTTCCCCGACATTTCTGGGAGGTTATTTGTGTCCTCCTTTGTGTCCGTCTGGTAAAAGAGGCGTAAGGCCTTCATTTATCAGCATATAAGGCTTTAAATAAATGTTAAAAAAAATTTAAAATCATTTAAACGTTCCCTTATATTTAAAATAGTTTAGGTTATTTTTGTCCCATTTAAAAATGTTTACATTTATTTTTCAAAAATTAAATTTTAATTTTAAATGTTTCATTAAATGGTATTTTAATTAATTTTGTAGCTGTGATGATTTATTTTTATTTCAGTGTTGTGATACTGTGGTTTTTATGGGATTTCTATTATGCTTATGGGGAATTCCATGCGTAGAAGTATAATAGGAATCCCCCTTTGTCTTTTGTTGGCCTGGCCCACGTGATCCCAGGGATGCTTGCGAACCACCTGCGCCCCTGGGAATGTGTGGGCCTTTACACAGGGGTACACCCACAGGCGCAGGAGCGCGAGAGTTCGAAGGTCCAGAGCCATCAGGTCAGTGCAGAGTTTTCTTGCGGTTCGGAGGTGTTCGTCCGCGGGTAGCCTCCGACCGCAATTTCCACTCCGATATCTTCTGTGACTGTGGCTGCTGTGTGCTGTCCCTCCATGACCTCCTTGACCTCTCTGGAGTGTTGGATATGGTTTTCCACACCATCTTCCTTCTGCACCTCTCCTGCCTTGTCCATCTCTACGAGATTGCCCTTCCGTGGTTCTACCCCAACTGTCCCAATGCGTTTCCAGCAACGGCTTCTCTTACTGTCCCCACTGTCACCTTTAGTTATCAAATATTTTTCTCATCTGCCACTCAGTGCCATCATTTGAAGGCATGGAACTAGCTTCCATGTCTATGCTGATGCCACCCAGCTCTACCTCGCCACCATTTCTTTCAACCCCATGACTATCTCTGTGCTGTCAGACTGCCTGTCTGGCATTAAAGGGGTCGATTTCCGACTTCTTGCTACCACCAGGGAGCGTTGCCCTCCAGCAGAACATATAGGAAATTTGGGTGCATGCTGCTTGTGGTTTTTCAACCATAGTTGGAAAATCATGCTCAGCGGATGCTGAAGTTTCCAATGTATACCACCAGTGGGCGAGGGTCCTCTGGTAGATCAAAGTCAGAAGAATACCCCAAAAAGTCTTAAATGAGTCAATATTTCCTTTGACTGAGCATCAGGTGGACCAAAACTGTTGTTTTCATTCAATCTTCTCCCATCCTGGCCACTTTGGCTGAATCAGGTCATGAGAATCCCTTAATGCTTGTTTGACTCAGAGTTGAGTTTCAAGCCCCGTTATGCTATTAATAACCAACCTCTGTAACATCGCCACTACCATTATCTCATCATCGTGGGCTGATTGGGCTTATACTCGCTGGAGTTTAGAAGAATGAGAGGGGATCTCATTGAAACTTATAAAATTCTAACAGGACTAGACAGACTAGATGCAGGAAGGATGTTCCTGATGGCGGGGGAGTCCAGAACCAGGGGTCACAGTCTAAAGATAAGGGGTAAGCCATTTAGGACTGAGATGAGGAAGAATTTCTTCACCCAAAGAGTGGTGAACCTGTGGAATTCTCTACCACAGAAGGCAGTTGAGGCCAATTCATTAAATATATTCAAGAAGGAGTTAGATATATTTCTTAAGGCTAAAGGGATCAAGGGATATGGGGAGAAGGCAGAGACAGAGTACTGAGTTTGGATGATCAGCCATGATCTCATTGAATGGCAGAGCAGGCTCGAGGGGCCGAATGGCCTACTCCTGCTCCTATCTTCTATGTTTCTATCACTGATTCTCTGCACTTTTTCACTTTCAGACTTGATCTCTCCAACTCCTCTTTGCTGCACATGATCCTTTACCTGCCAAAAGCTCCAATTTGTCCAAAAATCAACTGCTTAGATCTTGTCCCACACTAAGCCTCAAGCCCTCACTCCTTTCTTTGCTGACCTGTATTGGCTCCCACGACCCCAACACATTAATTTAAAATCTTCATCTTCATCTTCAAATCCCTCCACAACCTCGCCCCATCCTACCTCTGGAACTGCCTCCAGCCAAATACTCCCCCATACCCTTCGATCCTCTAACTCTACATCCATCCTCCCTTTGTCCCACCATCAGTGGCAGAGCCTTCAGCCATTCGCTCCCATTCACTGGAACTTTCCAATAAATCTTCTCATTTCTCTAGTCCTATCAACCCTTCAAAAGTCTATTAAAACCCAGCTGTTCAATGAAGCCTTTGGTCGCTTCTCTTCACTCTATAGCTCAGCATCAGTTCTTTTTAACGTTTATTTTTCTCCATTGTAAGGTGCCCTTTTCTACATTAAAGGTGCTATATAGGTGCAAGTTCTTGTTGTGCTGCTAAATGCAGTCCTCTTTGTTTCGAGTGCATTTAAAAAATATCAAGCACAACAAAATACCCACTTAATGCACATGGTTACACTGTTCCGATTCGGGTTTATTCCAATGCTTTGAAATTCGGTTCACAACAAAAGGCTGTTTCCACAAGCAGGCGAAAGCCTGAATTTTCCTTTGAGAATCCGGGCATTTTCAAAGACAAGAGCAGAACAATGTACCAATGGATAATAAACCAAAAAGCTTGCATTAATACAGCACCTGTCGCTTACTCCGGACATCCCAATAGCACTTTACAACCAATGGGTTACCATTGAGGTGCAGTCATTGTTATTATGTTGTCGGATGAGTTGTAATTAAAAGCTTTGCGATGCAAAAAATCAGGCCTAACCAGCACCAAAAATATTGCACCAATAAAAGTAATATAACAAGCAAAAAAATTCCTACAAACTTCCCGGCCAACACTGGAATGTTGAGAGCTTCACAGGATGTCAGAACCGGAACTCCCCAGCCACGAGATGGCTCCTCTTGCTCTGTCCCCCTTCCCTATTGGAACAAAGGAAAGACCAGAGGAGATAAAACTATCAAAGATGATAAGTGGTAGCTGTTAGTTTGACATGTAATTAGATTTGTGTTTAGTCTTTCACATACGATGATGACAGCCAGCATAGAGAGGAGACTTTAAAATCCTCTCAGTGTGTCTTGAGTTAAAGCTCGTACCCAGTGGTGAAGCTAACTCACTACGCCACCCAGTCACCACTGCCTCATCATTTTAAAACATGTGCTAAATGTTCTTCTAAATTTGCTACAGATGCTACGTCTACTTTACACTAAATAAATGTCTGCTCAAAATTAGTGAACTTCCAATGCATGAAAAAATGGAAATAGATTGAAAGATCTATTGTTAATCAATCTATTGTAAAACTCAACGGTATAAAACCTCATTTGTTTTTGCATCCTTCAGACGTGCGACGGCACATTTTATGTACCAGTTCATTATTCGGAACAGAAATTATAAAAAAATATGGCCCAAGCACATCTTCAGTTGAGGTTCAACTCCCTGCCAGAGCCTTGCATCAGGAATCGGAGGTTGAATCAGGGGTGCAATTGCTTACCTGAGATGCCGATGGCTGTGGCTCTGATCACCGGCCTCTGAGCTTTCTAGCTGTCGTTAGGGCCCCAAGGACCTTCTGTGTACTTGTAAAGGAAAGTTCAAACTTATCTTGACAGTCGTCCTCACCTTGCTGCTGGGCTGCCGCAGGTTGAGTGGGGTACTGGCGCAAGGCCCAGTGCCAGCTTGCTGAGGCACCAATGGAAGTGTGTGCCCCTTGGTTATAAATTGAGGCAATTGAGGCAGAAGGTCTGGGAACACCCCCTCCCATGTCATTTGCATTGCAACGCTGGGCCTTGGCCTTATACAATTCCCTTTTGGAATGCCCCAGAAAACCCAGGGCAGTGTAAAGGGGGCAGAGACCCGACATAATGGGCCTTCCTCTCCTTGTTCTCTTGGTAGTGCCCAGGAAGTGAGTGTAACCCAAACATTATAGAGCGGAATTTCAGCACCATGGACTGTATGAGTGGGAACCCCCTCCCATATAGTGAACAAGCAGTGATATTTGATCGAAATAATGACCATAAAAGTGTTTGCTACAATAGCTTCCAGTCAGCACATATATGGAGCTCAGTGGTTTACAAAGGATATCCTAACCGGTAGCGTGGTTTTGCCATCCTCTGTCCATTTTGCAGCTAATTTTTTATCTTATAATACTCCTGTGAAGCGCCTTGGGGCGTTTTACTATGTTAAAGGCACTATATAAAAGCAAGTTGTTGTTGTAATGGTTAATCCCGCACTTAGCCTCACAAACAGTTGCGGGTAACAATGCTGAATGGTATTACGTGACACTGAGGGAAACAAGCCTAGTGTTTAAATACTAAAATCATTCCTTTGTACATTTTAATGTTCTTTAGGAAGCAAGCAAAAGAGATGGTTAGCAGGGTAACTGAAGTCCTGGTGCCTGGGAGGAAATTAGAAACCCAATGTGGTTTTGTGGGCTGGGTTTGTTGCGCTACATTCCATTTGGAAACATTTGTGTAATCTGCCTGTTTTCAAACAGAGCTGCCTTCTATAAGCTTTAGGAACCAGTACTAATAGGGAAGACCAGTTCTTTGCCTCTGAGCATCAGACAGTCAGGCTCTTGGGGAAACAACAGAAAGCCATTAACTAACCACAGTATTATCTTGATCCTTGGGAGGAATGAGGTATGGACAGCTAATGAACTAACCTTAACATTTCAAACTGAATGTCCCTTTGGGAGCTTCTCTAGAACAAACAGTGTGACAGATCAATCTCTGATCCCTAAATCACGGGAAAAGGTTATTCACTGCCTCAGAGGAATTCTGGGATTGCTGTATCTCTCTGATACTATTCCCTCTTTTTTTTTAGTCAAATTTGTCTTTAATAACAGAAACACGTCTTATGCTCTGGGAGAAGCTCATTCAATTCATTAACTCTGCAGACAGAAGGTTTGTGTGATATAGAGCTAATGTTATTTAATAAATTATCACGGTAATCTGTGCGTAATTTTACCTCAGTACCAATGCAGCAGTTATACTTTTAAGTGCAGCATCCGTTTGTTAGTTCAGTTAGATTAAGCATTAAAATGATTGCTAGTATTTTAAAGTTGTATCCATTGGGATTTTTAGGACCACAGAGATTGCCAAATTATTTTTTATATCTTATTATAATAAATGAATTATGGTATTAAATAGAATTCATGTCCTGATTGATAGCGTTATTAAAATGCACCAGGTATTGCTAACTTAGTGCAGTGCTAGAAGACAATAATAACGTTCCATGTGCAGCAGTTTCTATTACGTGATTGACTGCAAAGCCCTGAGAGTGGCTCATTAAAAAAGGGCAGGCTGCTTTAAGTCAGCTGCTTGACAAGAAGGTCCTCTGATGTTACACTAACAACCTGGGTGTTATAAAGCAACGACTAGCAGGTTGGACACCCCTGTAATACTCTCACTGCCCCCGGAGCATCAGAGCTGGGTGCTGTGACTGACCTACTTGCCGACCATTAGTATTTTTATTCACTTAAAAGTTTGAAGAAATGTATTTAAATTCTAATATTCCATGCCATGATTTAACTTTTGCAGAGGTGTTGCACTTTGGGAAAGGTGGAGATGAAGGGGAAAATAAGGGAAAGAGTAACTCAAACTTGGTGTTGGTTGTACTGAATAAATCAAAGGGCAATTTGAGTGTTCCTACTCTACCAGTGTGGAGGTGGCTTGGAAGGATCTCAGGCCACCAACACTGTAGACCAGTTCTATCCCTTGCACTCCCTTCTGACACAGATCCCCACTGGGAACATGGGATTGCTGATTTTACCCTTGCAAATCATCATATATAAAATCACTACAATTTTCTTGATTCGAGGCTAGAAGTGAGTGTCACTGATTTACTGATGTTACTGTAGGAGCACTCATAGCAAGCTGCTCTCTGCGCTAATTTAATGGAGGCTTTAACCTGTTTCATTAAAATGGTTTAACGCTTCTGTTGGAATAACAGAAAGAAGAATTTCACACAAGTGCAGCAAGCATTTACCGAAAGTAACTCCAAAAAAACACAAAATGTTTTTCTTTTTAATTTGATTGGTTACTTCACAAAAACAATGCTATTGACACTCCCTCGCCCATAAACTTGGCAGAACTGCCATTTTGGAATCTGGACTCCTGCACCTAGGCTACCCCAACATTCACATGGTGCAATAACATGGTATGTATGTTTTAATTTTCACAAATCACAACTCAGATAGTTACTGAGAACATTGATTATGCTGCTGGAAAATGCTGACTCCAGTCATTCCCAAAATTTGTTAAAAGGGCTGAGTTAGGAAACCTTTATGACATTCAAGTACGGCTTGAATTTTGGAAATAGAAACTTCATGGACCCTTCTGATTAGAGGTGCTTGCACAGGTGCCTGCATACCTAAGTCAACTAATTTTGGATGATGGCACAATAAAGCACTGCTAAACACTCGGGAACATCCTATGTTGTTGCTTTGGGTAACATTTCAATAAGGTGCTTAAGAGTGGAAAATGGCTTGGAACCTGAGGGTGTAACAAGCAGCTAGCATGCCGCCATATTCCATGGAAGGGAGGAGTTAAATGTAACGCTCGGATTCATATTATTAATAAAAGTTGATTAGCTTGTACTCAATAAATATTGATAGGTTAGTAGCTCAGTGATTGCATTTGTTCAATAGTCAGAAGTACATATTAGTTGGTGTCCCAGCCACAGTGACCCTCAGCTAGGTGACCTGGAAAACTTGCAACATCAGACTCTAGAGAGCACTGCCTAGTAGCACAACCTTGAAAGGTTTGCTTGTATCACATTTAGTAACTGGTTGACCTAACACTTTGATGCCTGTTGCAGTATTTGAGAGCATTGTACATGAGTGTTGAGTAATTGGCCTTTAATAATGTATCTCTAGAGGATGGAGCATTAGACAGTTATAGCATTTCTATTCTATTCTGAAATCAAATAATATCCAGTGACAAAGAAAGTATATAGTTCACACATTCTGCTTGATATTCCATAATGCAAATTGACATCTTTGTTTTGATATTAGATGTTTACCTATCATAGCTAATGAATACTTTTCATCAGAAATGAATGTCTATCGAATAAAAAAATGGGTGGCAGATAGTGCCACAAGGCTGTCAGTCAAGGAGTTGCATCCATTAATGGTGTGATTATGTGTTTGAAGTTGCCACTGTTGCATTTTCATCTTTTAACAACAGGAGCTGTTCACAGAATCACATCACAGAAACCCCACAGTGCAGATAGAGGCCATTTCGGCCCATCGAGCCTGCACCGACACATATCCCACCCAATCCCCGTAACCCCTACACCAACACATGTCCCACCCTATCCCTGTAACCTCACGTATTTAATCCCCCTAACACTAAGGGTCAATTTATCATAGCCAATCAACCTAACCCGCACATCTTTGGACTGTGGGAGGAAACCGGAGCACCCGGAGAAAACCCACGCAAACACGGGGAGAATGTGCAAACTCCACACAGACAGTCGCCCGAGGCCGGATTCGAACCCGGGTCTCTGGCGCTGTGAGGCAACAGTGCTAACCACTATGCCACCGTGCTGCTGTTAGGCAGGCATCTAGATTGAAGGCCCTTTCGTAGTCAATGGGTGGAAAATCCAGCCCATAATAAAGCAAGTGACACGTCCCAGACAGAAATAACACCCCCCAAAATAAAAATATAATTCTTCTCATCGGGCAATTAAGAAAGTGCGTAAGACAGTGGAATAATGTTGGTTTTAGTCCGTTATGTAGATTCCAGGTATACTTGAAGTCTTTTCAGTTAAAAAAAAAAATCATTAAAGCTCGAGGTGACATTTGCTAAAATTGCAATGTGACTGGACACATTTGTTTTTTTTAAAAAAAACAGTGACAGCTGTTCTGTATAGCTTCATTCAACTTTGAAATCTTAGCTATTTTAGTGGACATCCCAGAACAGGATGATTAATGAATTCACTTGAGTAACAAGAAGATACAGCCACTGACCCATAGTTTTAGTGCAGGTATTGATGGGAAACTAATGAGAAACCTGAGGCTTGGATCTGGCTAGTTTATTCCAATTACCAAACAACTTATCACAATTAAGAATTAATAGCTTTCGATCTTTACTTTTAGTGCTGACACAATGTAAAGTTTCAGTGGAATCACTATGAGGCATTAAAGTTCCCAAATATGCTTTCTAGGGTTAATTATACCAAGAGTTAGATGATCTTGTATTAAAATACATATTGAATCTTGCAGAACTGATTTTTGTCTAAGTGGATGCTCATAGTCAGTAGAGTGAATGATGGGTTAATGTTGCTATTTATCTTGCAAAAATCCTAGATAATGGGATAACCATTTGAGGTGATGCTGCCCGCAGCCAAGATGGATTTCTACCCCAATGCTTCAGCTATACTGAGGAAGTAGTACTCAGATTAATTTGGATAGCTTCCTTCTCAAAATGCGAGGTTTAACCTAGAAAGAAAGAGGAAAGAAAGACTTGCATTTATATAGCGCCTTTCATGACCACCGGATGTCTCAAAGTGCTTTACAGCCAATGAAGTACTTTTGCAGTGGAGTCACTGTTGTAATGTGGGAAATTTGAAGACTTATGATATTTTGTGAGCATGAACCTCTGCTAGATTACCAATGAAGGCAGTCACACATCTCTACCAGACCTTGAGCAAATCAGACACACCGACCACAACTGAATGGTTAGGAAACCAGACATGCAGACTTATGGGAAACGGACAAGGATGAGATCTATTTACATATATGGATGGGAGAAATGCAGTGGATGTGGTGTATATGGGCTTTCAGAAAGCTCTTGACAAGGTACCACACATGAGACTATTGGAGAAGTTTAAGACGTTTGGAATTAGGGGGAAAGGTACAAAAAAGAATTAAACCTGTTTAGAAGAGAGGAAACAGAGTAGGAGTTAAGGACAGTTTCTCAGCGGTTGTAAATGCATAGCAGTATCCCACTGGGTTCTGTCCTGGGACTGTTTCTGTTCACTAAGCACATCGATTACTTGGATATAGGCTAGAGGGAGTGGTGTCCAACTTTGCAGACAATACTAAAATAAAAGGCATAGCAAATAATTTGGAGGATCAAAGCAAGCTAAAACGAGATATTGATAAGATGGTGGAATGGATAAAGAAAAGGCAGATGGAATTCAATGTCCATAAATGTGCTGGGGTGGGTTAGTTCCCTAGCAGTCCAGTAGTGAATTACCTGTAAATTACTACATGGAAATAAAACATTCAGCTCAACTAGTCTGTACTCCACATGAATAATAGCCCTAATCCCCTGGGCCTACCCTACTTCCATTTCCCTTTATCCCCCTTTCCTTCAACTGTCTATTTACCTGTTCTTAAATGGCGACAATCAGCCTCTGGTAGTCTATTCCATCTCAAGCCTTTGTGCAAAAGCATTTCTCCTGCTCGCTGTCATAAACCTCTTACATTTAATCTTACCTCTATGCACACAGTATATGTAGATGCATTGCTGGTCATCTTCCAAAATTCTATAGACTCTGGAACAGTTAGCATGGATTGGAGGATAGCTATTGTAACCCCACTATTTAAAAAAGGTGGTACAGAGAAAACGGGGAACTATAGACCGGTAAGTCTGACATCAGTAGTGGGGAAAATGCTAGAGTCCATTATAAAAGATGTAATAGCAGAGCGCTTGGAAAACAGTGACCGGATCGGACAAAGTCAACATGGATTTACAAAAGGTAATTTGTGCTTGACTAATCTACTGGAATTTTTTGAGGATGTAACTGGTAGAATAGATAAGGGAGAACCAGTGGATGTGGTGTATTTGGACTTTCAGAAGGCTTTCGATAAGGTCCCGCATAAGAGATTAGCGTGCAAAGTTAAAGCACACGGGATTGGGGGTAAGATACTGTCTTGGATAGAGAACTGGTTGGCAGACAGGAACCAAAGAGTTGAAATAAATGGGTCTTTTTCCGAGTGGCAGGCAGTGACTAGTGGGGTACTAGGTGCTAGGACCCCAGCTATTCACAATATATATAAATGATCTAGACAAGGGAACTAGATGTAATATCTCCAAGTTTGCAGATGACACAAAGCTGGGTGGGCGTGTGTGCTGTGAGGAGGATGCAGAGAAAATCCAGTATGATTTGGACAGGTTGGGTGATTGGGCAGATGCATGGCAAATGCAGTATAATGTGGATAAATGCGAGGTTATTCACTTCCGTGGCAAAAACAGGAAGACAGATTATTACCTGAACGGCAATAGATTGGGAAAAGGGGAAGTGCAATGAGACCTGGGTAGTCCTTGTGCACCAGTCGCTGAAGGTAAGCATGCAGGTGCAGCAGGCGGTTAAGAAGGCAAATGGCATGTTGGCCTTCATAGCGAGAGGATTCGAGTACAGGAGCAAGGATGTCTTACTGCAATTGTACAGGGCCTTGGTGAGACCATACCTTGAGTATTGTGTGCAGTTTCGGTCAGCTTATCTGAGGAAAGATGTTCTTGTCATGGAGAGAGTGCAGCGAAGATTCACCAGACTGATACCTGTGATGGCAGAAATGACGGATGAGGAGAGATTGGGTCGATTAGGCTTATATTCGCTAGAGTTGAGAAGAATGAGAGGGGATCTCATTGAAACTTATAAAATTCTAACAGGATTAGACAGACTAGATGCAGGAAGGATGTTCCTGATGGCGGGGGAGTCCAGAACCAGGGGTCACAGTCTAAGGATAAGGGGTAAGCCATTTAGGATTGAGATGAGGAAGAATTTCTTCACCCAGCGAGTGGTGAACCTGTGGAATTCTCTACCACACAAGGCAGTGGAGGCCAATTCATTAAATATATTCAAGAAGGAGTTAGATATATTTCTTAAGGCTAAAGGGATATAGGGAGAAAGCAACGACAGGGTACTGAATTTGGATGATCAGCCATGATCTCATTTAATGGCGGAACAGGCTCGAGGGGCCGAATGGCCTACTCCTGCTCCTATCTTCTATGTTTCTATATACATGTTCTAGGGCCCTCAACCACTGGAAACTATCAACTTCTATCAACTCTGTCCTATCATTCTTACATGGGCTGTCAGGGAATTGAGTGCATCATTTTAAACACTTCCATCATATAACCTCAAAAATTCCTTTGTTCCAACTTTTTCTTCATATCTGTATTTCCTCATACCAAGCGGAATCCTACTGAATCTGTGCCGCACCAACTCTAGTGCCTGAACATTCTTCCTATAGTGTGGAGCCCAAGTCTGTACAATGTACTCTAAGTGTGGTCTTACTAAGGAGTTATATAACTTTACCCTTACATCTCAACTTCTGGGCAGAAAAGAGTGAGAAATGAGGATATTCAGTGGTGGTGTAGCATTTTTTTTAATGGTTAGTTGTATCAGCAATAAGAAAATTAAGCCATTCATCATGTCCAGAAAGAGCTAATGAACCAGAAAGTGAACTTCTGTAGATGTTGATTATGTGGATCAAGCCTTTCGAGCTTGGGTGGTATTTTTGCATATCCATTTTTAATCTATTCAGCGAATTGTAATAGTGCAAATGAAGACATATTCTCTATTTTACTCTCATATGTTCACAACTTATTTGCCATAATAATTGTAAGTGTACATCCAAGATATACAGACAAGAGCAAACCATGCAAATACTGAATGCCCTGGACGGTGCTGTTTTCAATAAATTTTGCTTTTAAATGCTTCTGTTCATTCTTAAAGTCACACAAGCATGTGCCTCATGAATAATTATGGGCTTAGATAATGATTGAATATTTAACTGATGAGGTAATTATGTTTTATCATTCATGTTACTATCAAACTAATGGCCCGCAATTTGCGGTCAGCAGCAAAGCAACAGCGCTTGCCACTGACCTCAAAGAAAGCTACCCACGAAGATCTAGCGATCTTCGTTTTGAATCTGCCACCAAATCAAGCAAATCTCCAGCGTCCAGCAATGTGATGTCATCAAGCAGGCTGAGCAGCCAATCACATCGAAGAATTCTCACAGACTGCAAACCAGGAAGTAAAATGCACAGATTCGAATTTATTTTTTATAAATTTTACAGAGAGTGAAATAAAGATTGGGACATACTCATAGGATTAAGGTAGAAGCTGAAATAACATAAACAAACCTTTAAAAAAATTAAAGCCATGTAGTTCTTAATCATATTAATGGAAACATTTGACATTCCACAGATATAAATTTACTCTTTCAGGGTCAGAAACGTTGTTCAGCAGTCAATACACCATTAAAAACCCAGTTTAACCTCTTTCAACAAGGCTTAACTTTTTCGTGGGGGGCAGGGGGGTTAACACTGATATTCCAGAATAATAGGAGAAGTTTTTGTCTTTCCATGTGATTTAAATTGATTGCCGGCTCTGGGGAGATCCACAGCGCAGCCTGTGGTGGAGCAAGGAATAACTGACCGCAACTTCAGGATTTCCGCGTTTATCTGCGCATATGCTGTATCCTGATATTGCTGTCAGTTTCAGAGGGGTAATGACGGTGAACTCTGACAGTTTCGCCGTCATTACCCACCACAAAATCTGGGCCATTGTAATTAGTTAATTCAGTAATCAATTGACCTGATTACAACAACATGGACTACGCAGGCAATTCATGCACCTCCTGGGTACTCCCATCATCTGATTTTCCTATGGCTTTATGCCAGACATTCTCTTCGCAAATATGCTATCGCTCAAAGCCACTGCTACCACCAATTTTTTCCCTCTACATCCACCCTATCTCTTCCATTATTTCTTCCCTTCTGAAGTTTCCTGCTCTCAGCAACACTTTTAAAGTTCCTGCTACTCCAGGGAATCTGAACAAGTGAGGTGCAGTAAACACACCCTCACTGACACAAATCTGCTTGCAACGTCCATAGACAATGATCTTCTTTCGAAACTCTGAGTGCCCCCACACATGCATAACCACAGGTATGTCAAATTTTGAATAGAACATGCATGCCTGCACATGCACAGTGCTCCTCAGAGTTTCAGAGGAAAGTGTTGCGTCCGTGCATAATAAGACACAGACTGCAGGAGAACGGTACAACAGGTGTTTACTCAACGTGGTTCACACTGGAACTGATCTGTACAGATTACTACTTTGTGCTATATACAGGTGTGGTCACTGCCGGTACTGCAGTATACATGAGCTGTAAAAGATAGTTCCCCCCTTAAAGGTATATACATTACAATTCCTCCCCTTTTAGATTAACAGTACCATAACACTCATTTAACAATTAAATATCAAACTAATTACAATTAACACTTTTAACATGCAACATTAGCTGAAAATAGTCTATTTATATATTCAGTCTTTGGGGAGGCTTCCTGATCCTTTCTGGATAGCGCCTTTCCCGAGTGTCTTGCTCTTGGTGCGGAGGCGATTCTGGCCCCCTGTCATCGGTTGGTTCATCAGCTTCCGATGCTACTGTTTCTGGGGTAGATGCGACCTGTACGTCGGGTTCATCACCAGGTACGTATGGGCGAGGCATGGGGTTGACTTGTTCCTGTGACTCTAGGATATGGTCAGCATGGCATCTCACGATGTTCTCCCCAACGTCCACTGTGTACATTAGTGGGCCCTGCCGTGTGCATATCGTTCCTGGCTGCCATTTTTCTGTTCGGTAGTCGCGGGCCAAGACTGGTTGCCCTACATTGAAGCTCCTTGTTGGCTTCTCATGGATGTGCTGGAATTGCTTACTCTCAACATCTCTTCGTACGTTTGGTCTGAGCAAATCCAGGCGAGATCTTAACCTTCGGTTAAAGAACATCATGGCTGGGGCCTGGTTGGTGACTGCATGTGTCGCATTCCGGTAGGCGAACAGGAAATTGTCCACCTTGTGCTGCAGCAGAATGTTGTCATTGTACATAGCCTTTATTGCCTTCTTAAAGGTTTGTACGAACCTCTCAGCCAATCCATTTGTGGCTGGATGATACGGGGCGGATGTGTAATGCCTTACCCCATTCTTTTTCAAGAATCTCCGGAACTCTTCGGACACAAACTGTGGTCCGCTGTCGGAGCAAATCTGTTCTGGCAAGCCACTCCTGGCAAAAATGGTCCGTAGGACTGCAATTGTTTTCTCTGTGGTGGTGGAGGACATTTTGATGACCTCAGGCCATTTCGAGTGCGCATCCACGGCTATTAAAAACATTGAGTCCATGAATGGACCAGCAAAATCAATATGCACCCATTGCCATGGAGATGAGGGCCACTCCCATGGGTGTGGAGGGGCCTGTGGTGGTGCATTTTGGACTTTCTGGCATCCTGAGCAACTCTTGGTCAGGTCCTCGATTTGTTTATTGATTCCCGGCCACCACACATAAGCCCTGGCTAGGCTATTCATTTTTACCCCTCCCAGATGACCCTCATGAAGCTAATTGAGCACTCTATCCCTTAACTTGGGTGGAATTACCACTCGGGATCCACACACCAAAGTCCCCCGCACACTGACAGCTGTTCTCTCCTTGTCGAGAATGCTGGCAACAGTGAGTCGCCATGTGCTGGCCATCCCTTCACCGTCAAATCATATACCCGAGACAGTGTCGGGTCATTTTGGGTTTCCTTTTCGATACAAGCGTTAGTTACCGGTAGGTATTCAACTATAGTCGAATGGAATATTTCGACAGGATCCACTGCTGGTGCTTCCTCCGCAGTAGGCAGTGGCAGGCGTGATAGCCCATCAGCATTTCCATGCTGTTTCGTGCCCTTATATTCAATCGCATAGTGGTGCGCCCCTAGAAAAAGTGACCATCTTTGTAGTCGTTGCGCAGTCATCACTGGAACGCCCTTCTTCGGATTAAAAATGGAGACAAGAGGCTGGTGATCAGTCAGCAAGGTGAATTTCTGCCCGTGCAGATAGTGATTGAACGTTTTCACTCCCCACACTAGGCTGAGGGCCTCCCTGTCAATCTGGGCGTAGTTACGGTCGGCTGAGGTTAGTGATCATGACGCAAAGGTTATTGGCCTCTCTGAGCCATCCGAGAATTTGTGCGACAGCACCGCTCCAATGCCGTAGGGTGACGCATCACATGCCAACCGAATTGGTAATGCTGGGTTGTAATGGGCCAATATCTCTTTCGATGTGATTAGTGTTTTGCTCTTCTGGAAAGCTCGTCTACATTCGTCACTCCACTTCCATGGCACCCCAGTTTGCAGTAGGGTGTTCAGTGGGTGTAGTACTGTAGGCAAATCTGGCAAGAACTTATGGTAGTAGTTTACCAGCCCGAGGAACGACCTCAGTTGTGACACATTTTCCGGTGCTGGAGCCTTGACTACTGCCTCAATCTTCTCTGGGGACTTATGTAACCCCTCTTTATCGATAACGTGGCCACAATACAAGATCTGTTTTTTAAAAAACTCGCATTTGGGGCGGTTAGCTCGGAGCCCATATTCCTGCAATCTAGTGAGCACCTGCTCCAGGTTGGCAAGGTGATCACTGTCATTTTCGCCCGTGACCAGGATGTCGTCCAAATAACACTGGGTCCCTGGGATCCCTTGCAGGACTTGTTCCATTGCCCTCTGCCAAATAGCCGGAGCTGATGCTACCCCGAATACCAGCCGGTTGTATTGGTAGAGACCTTTATGGGTGTTGATTGTGAGGTATTTTTTTGATGCTTCTTCTACCTCCATTTGCAGATACGCCTGGGCCAGATCAATCTTAGTGAAGCGTTTCCCTCCAGATAGCGAGGCGAAAATATCTTCAATCCGCGGAAGTGGATATTGTACGGTGTGAAGGATCGGGTTCACTGTTACCTTAAAGTCCCCACAGATGCGAACCTTCCTTGGTTCCCCAGGCGTGCTGCTCAACGACTTTTTCATCACAGGGATGATGGGTGTAGCCCACTCGCTCCAGTCTGCCTTGGACAGTACACCTGAACGTTCCAGACTCTCCAGCTCTGCTTCGACGGCTGGGCGGATCGCATAAGTTACCGGTCTGGCCTTAAAAAATGTTGGGCTTGCATTTTCTTCAATTTTAATCGTCGCTGTCATGCCTTTTAGTGTTCCGAGTCCTTGCTGGAACACTTCGTTCACGTCAGTTAGGATCTTTGACAGTCACCCAGGTGTGACGTCATCATCCTTTTTGTCAGCCACAGTCAATGCCTGTATGGAATGCCAATCCAGTTGTATTTTCCGGATCCATTCACATCCCAGCAATGGTGGTCCTCCATCTTGTAATACATACAGGTCTAGTTTTGGTGTTTCCTTACCGTTATATATAATGGTCACCCTTATTTTTCCTTTGGGGTAGACTTTTTGCCCCGTGTACGTCTTCAAAATAATTTTTGTGTCTCTCAAGGGTATGTGTGAGAATAGCCGCTCGTAGTCCCGTCAGTTTATGACTGTTAGGGCTGATCCTGTGTCCAATTCCATCTTTACCTGGACTCCTGCTATCTTGAGAGTGACCCAAATGGTTCGGTGATCCTCCATTGTGATCACATTATGTAGTTTCAGACAACTCAGTTCCCTGCTTTCGGAGTCGTTATCACTCTTTTGTTCATCTGAACTATTTTCCGTCATCTTATGTACCTTCTTGTACTTTTCTTTGGTAGATTTCTTATTGCTGGTTTTCTTTCCTGACCTGCAGACTCGTGCTATGTGTCCTACTTTTCCACACTGTCTGCACACTTTGTCTTTGAACCAGCAATCATTCTGGTCATGTGTTGTTCTGCCGCAGCGATAGCACTTCTCTGTTCCATATGACATTTCGTTTGTGCCATATACTTGCGGTCTCTGTTGTATCTCTGCAGCGCCCCGTGCTGCTGCTTCATATGATACCGCAATGCTGAAAGCCTTTTCCAGCGTAAGGTCCTTTTCAGATAAAAGCCGTTTCTGGGTTCCTTCACTTTGAAGCCCACACACAAACTTGTCCCTGAAGGTATCTGCCAGTCCCGCTCCAAACTGGCAGTGTTTCGATAGTTTGCGCAATTCTGTTAAATAATCAGCATTGCTTTCATCCTTATGCTGGTTCCGATTGTGAAACTTGAATCTTTCTGCTATCAGCAGCGGTGTGGGGTTTAAATGTTCCTGTAGTATCGTTACTATGTCTTCAAAACTCTTTTCCATTGGCTTCGTTGGGGTTACTAGATTTCGTAATAAACCATACGTCTTTGCACCCATTGAATTAAACAATACCGACACTTTCTTGTCATAGGACACCTCATTTGCCTTGCAGTATACCTCTATTCGTTCGACATATGTAGTCCAATCTTTGACTTCATTGTCAAATGCGGTGATACTGCCACTCTTTGGCATTTTGGGTGTGGTTTAAAATGGCATCTCCCAATGGCCTAAAATGGCGTCTCCCGCGCTTTCCTTCCTCCCCCGCTGCTGCCAACGCCACTCCCGGTGGTTCTCGTGGCAATGGCGGCGCCCTGTAGGTTTCGCGCGCTTCTCCTGTGCTGCTGCCAACGCTGCTCTCGGCAGTCCTCGTGGCAATGGCGGTGCCTCGCGGGTTTCTGTGCATATCTCTCTCTCCCTCTCTTCGACGCTGCTCGGCCCCTGAACACCGGCTGCGCCCTGTGTGCTCTGCCCTCTCTCTCTCTCCCCCATCGATGCTGCTCGGCCCTTTGCTGTGCCGCTCGGTCGGGCTCTAGCCCGCCGCTGTCCAGGAAGGGTCTGCGCACTACCTGTTGCCAGCCCGTTTCGCTGGACCACCTCGACTGGAAAGCCAAGCCTGGCTCTCGACAGCCTCCCCCGCTATTCTCGAGTCTCTGCTGGATGACTGGGCGGTTGCCCGTGGTCGACGCCCGAGTCTCTGGCCTTGACCTCCAATCCACTGATCTCCAGGAAGGAATCCCCAGGAGGTGATGCAGAGTTGCAGGTAGGTTCGAACTTGCCTTGTCGCCAATGTTGCGTCCGTGTATAATAAGACACAGACTGCAGGAGAACGGTACAACAGGTGTTTACTCAACGTGGTTCACACTGGAACTGATCTGTACAGATTACTACTCAGTGCTATATACAAGTGTGGTCACTGCCGGTACTGCAGTATACATGAGCTGTATAAGATAGTTCTCCCCTTAAAGGTATACACATTACAGAAAGCAGGAAGCCTAATGTGTGTGTTCTGTGTCAGTCAGCCACATGGTACATCTCATCGTCTTTCGGATGAGATGTTAAACTGCGGCCCCTTCTGCCTTCACAGGTGGATGTAAAAGACCCCACGGCACTATTTCGAAGAAGCACAGGGGAGTTATCCCCGGTGTCTTGGCCAACATTTATCCCTCACCCAATATCACTAAAACAGATTATCTGGTCACTATCTCATTGCTGTTTGTGGGACCTTGCTGTGCTCAAATTGGCTGCCGTGTTTCCTACATTACAATAGTGACTACAATCCAAAAAGTACTTCATTGCCTGTACTTCAAGCGCTTTGGGTCATGATGTTCACCAGAACCAATCTACTAGCCTTGGGGAAGGAGGGAGCAGACTCAAACCAGTAATTAGGTCGGACACATACATCATAACTCATATTGGGTTCATGCGCCAGGGCATATTGGATTGCCTGGGGATAACAAATAGAGGTAACCAGACAGGGAGGAGCACACCCCAATGACAGAGCCCACCCAATCTTTCATCCAATGTTGCGTTAGCTTCAGTTGATAGGCTGGTAATGTTACTTTAATTCTGGATGATCTATCTGATGTGCGTCAGTGGAGGGCACAGCAGACAAACTGGAGAGTAATTCAGCTACTACGAGCATTGTCACACTGAACATGCACCATCATGGGTAATGGTTGAATAACGTTGATGCCAATAGGATACAGTCACTTGATTCCTCAGTTGGGTGCTTGTGTGCAATGATACCAAGAATCAATGTCTTGAATTTAAAAGAAAATCTATATGAAATAAAAGCCTGATGACAGTTAGACTGTACAAACCTGGTAGGTCTAAAGCTCAATTCCCAGTGACCTAAAAATTCAGTGGGCTGCGCCACCCATTAGCGCCCTAAGAGGACACTTAGTGGGTTGTACGCCACTGGCCACGCCTCCCGCTAAATTTAGCGGGATGCTAATGGCGGCGCTAGCCGTTAGCGCTGCGCCACTACCGATGATGTCATCGGTGTGCGCAGCGCCCTGCAACCGCCCCAATTGTGAAATTTAGTAGCGCCCCCTGCTTTAACGCCGGTCGCAATTTGCGACCGGTTCAGGGGGGGCCTACCCATGGCGGTAGAGGCGCTGAAGTGCGGGGCGGCCATTTTTTTTATGGCCGCCTGTCAGCACCTCTCCGCGCCGCCGTCCCCGGCCTCCTGAGCACCCCCCCCCCACGGAGTGCCAGCTGTGTCCCAAGAGCCCGGCACTTCTCCTCAGTGCCGGGCTCTTTTGCTGGCACTCGTGCTTTTTGAGCGCGCTGCAGCAGGCCCCTCCCCTTTAAGAAGGGGAGGAAGGCCTGCAGTACCACAGCGTGCCGTGCCGCAGCGTGTGGCACTGCGGCACGTTGCACTGCGATCTTCAGTTGCAGCGCTCCAAGAGGGATGCGGGGCGCCTCGAGTAGCGCCGCGCTTCCGTCTGGGGCGCTGAAAGAGAATTTGCGGCAGGCGGCCGCGACTACTTCCGGGGCGGTACTTCCGGCGCCCTGGTGAGGCTGGCGCCCCAAATGGGGCGCCACTGAATTTCTAGGCCAGTGTGTCCTGAGTTAGGTGATCTTGGTAGGGGTGGGGTGGGATTAGGTGCCCTTGATCCAACAAGGAGACTCCCACTCCCGATTGCTATCCAGCAACTCCCAATATTTGTGGCTGTCAGGTGAGGGCAAGATTGGGCAGCTCTCTGATGCCCCCTAGGGTTCATAGCCTGTTGACATTCATTTGCCCGAAACTTGCGATTGGGATGATGGCGAACTGGTAGCGTTCGCTGTCATTCCACCTTTGAAACTGACTGCAACTTTGGGATTTGGTGCATGCAGAAAGCTTGAAGTTGCTGTCAGTCAATGACCGTTCCAAAGCAGGCTGCACCATGCACCCTCCCTCCACAGAGCTGGCAACCTGAGTAATCAGCCAAGTTAGGGAAACTGATGAAATCTTTGGCTCTTTTGCAGTAAATACGCTGTTAAAATTCCGCCCCATAAGTTAGACCCAGAGGGATTAGGTGCAACTGGGGTTTTGACAGCGTTATTACTGCTAAACAAAGGTTAAGGGCCTGGAAAGCTAATTTTAATTTTGTGCAGTGTGAAGTTTGTCCATTTTAATAAAAATGTAAATTTTTAAGAAACTTTTCAAAAACATTAATATTTTTTTTAAAAACGTTTGTGCATCTTTATTTCAGGTTTGCCGTTTCCCCATGTGAGAGCCCCAATCTTTGTTTTGCTCTCTCTCTAACATTTATTAAAAAGTTAGAATTTTAGGAGCTTACTCACTTCCTGGTTCGCTGTCTGTGAGAATTCTGCCTTTTGTTTGGCTGCTTAGACAGCCTGTTGACATCACAGCAGTTCACACTAGGGAATCCCCATTAACTTCCACTGATTTGAGTTGAGGGTCGGAAACCCGAAGCTCTTGACAGAGGGATCGGGGCCAGTAGCGAATGCCATTGCTTCGCTGCTAACCACAAATTCCAGGCCTTAATCTCAGGTCACACATGAAGAATGGGTGCTTGGGTGAAGTACCAGAGTGCACTCAGCGCCTGTGGAACCATACCCAGCAAAAAATCAATACTCTGAAAAGAGGAGGGATCGGGACGGCGGAGAAACAAAACCACATGAATGTAACAACATTACAAAAATCCCATGATATCTGGATAGATTATTCCAGATTGTTCTGAACATCCACACCGTGAATAGAGGAATATTTCATTACTGTTTTGTTATCATTACATTACACTAGCAATGTGGTATCATCAAGCAGGCTGAGCAGCCAATCACATCGAAGAATTTTCACAGGCTGCAAACCAGGAAGTAAAATGCACAGATTCGAATTTACTTTTTATAAATTTTACCGAAAGTGAAATAAAGATTGGGACATACACATAGGATTAAGGTAGAAGCTAAAATAACATAAACAAACGTTTAAAAAAATACATAAAGCCATGTAATTCTTAATCATATTAATGGAAAAAATTTGACATTCCACAAATATAAAGTTAGTCTTTCCAAGCCAGAATGGTTGTTCAGCAGTCTATACACCTTTAAAACCCAGTTTAACCTCTTTCAACAAGGCTTAACTTTTTCGTAGGGGACAGGGGGGTTAACACTGATATTCCAGAATAATAGAAATTTTCGTCTTTCCATGTGATTTAAATTGATTGCCAGCTCTGAGGAGTTCCACAGCGCAGCCTGTGGAGGAGCAGAGAATAACTGACCGCAGCTTCAGGATTTCTGCGTTTATCTGCGCATATGCTATATCCTGATGTTGCTGTCAGTTTCAGTGGGGTAATGACGGAGAACGCTGACAGTTTCGCCGTCATTACCCACCACAAAATCTGGGCCATTGTAATTAGTTAATTCAGTAATCAATTGACCTGATTACAACAACATGGACTAAAATTGTTCTGAACATCCACACCATGAATAGAGGAATATTTCATTAATGTTTTGCTATCATTACATTACACTAACAATGTGGTTGCGAGAACATTATATGCAGATGGCATCATCCCAAGATCTGGCTGGTTTGATGGACTGAGTCTAACAATGTAAGGAATGTATTTTGAATGAGTACCCGACCTACCGGTCTTCAGATCTGCGTTGATGTTTCAGGAATTACGTTTTCCTCATCATTGTCTTTCTGCTGCTGTCACCTGGATTCAGGACTGTCCTCCTCCATGGTTAGGCTCTCTGTATAGCAAAGTTCGGGATCATGCAGCATGCCCCTGGAGACCTTGTGGAGGGATGGAGGCTGTACTGTAAGATGCTCCTTTATCTATCCAGACATCGGAAGTGCTGCTTCAAGATGCCAATGGTGTGGTCAATCGTGTTCCCAATGATTGTATGGGTCTTATAGTACCTGCGTTGTGCCTCTATCCATGGTTGCAGTAAGGATGTCATTAGCCAAATCTGCAGAATATAGCCTTAATCCTGAAGAGCAATCTTTCCAATTTTACTTCACCTTCAAACAAACTTAGCTGATAGGTGACAAATAAAAACATCACAACTAATGCCTGGGAAGCAGACATTGACCTATATGATATGATGTTCTTGATCACTGAGAATGCACATTGATGCAGTATAGCCTCTCTGTTCAGATAGGTCATTGCATAGTGACTAGGGCTTCAATCACCTCCTATACTTTTGGGAAGCCAGCAACCCATCATGGGTAGCCCCATCATGTTTGCTAATCAGTGGGAAAGAGATTGAATGTTTTAGTCCTCTTGAACAAAGCATTGGTCACCTGTTTGATGTATCTACGTATAGCAATTAGGCTGATATTGCTGCTGTACCCTCCATTAGAGTGCAAAGATTCAGGCACAAAAAAATGAGGAATGTAGTTATCTTGCCTGTGCTGTCCTGAAAGGATTGTTACTAGTCCTAGCACCTGTAGGGCTACCCTGGATCAGGCATATTCCCCAGACATTCACTTTCAACTAAAGTTAGAGGTAGCCGAATCCTAAAGACACTTAATTGGGTCTAAAGGTCCAGACTATCTCTCCCTAAAGGAAAGGAACAGTCTGAAGATGTTACCATCCTCCAGATAGCAATTTTAATAAGTTTAGCTAGACTGTAACCTTCCGAATATTATGAGGGTCCAGAAAACTCCACCAGAATTCTGCAACTCCTCATAAGAGTGTACAGAGATTGAGTTCACGAGTTTGATACAGAAGTACTGTGTGAGACAATTCTAAAAAAATATAGATTTATTAAAGAACCAACATGTAACTTACAGCTGGTGATTCAATCGCAACATTAACAGTTCCAAATACAGAAAACTTACAATTCTATTATCATAGATCCTTATTCTCAAATCTTAACTTCGTTACATTTTTACATTTCTTAGTCTATTCCAGGATATCCACCAAAATCAAATACAAGTACCTTTTTGATCCCTGAAACTCAAAGAGTTGAAGACTTGCAGAGCTTGCCTCTGAAGCCTGAGAATCGCTTTGCCCCTTCAAGCGAATCTATCTTCCCATTTGAAAGTCCAATTTTTATACTCTTTCTCAGTGGTATTTCCTTTGAAGTTTTCTGCTGATGTAAGCTAATTATCTCTAGTCATTTTTCTGTTGACTTCTTCTATTCTTAGTCAGTTCAGCTGTAGCAAGTAGACTTGTGCCTCTACCTTTAGGTGTTCAAAACTTATCATAAAAACAATGTGATGGCTGTGTCTATTTGATGTCATTCTTACGAAGGTCTTCTGTTTGTATCTTTTGCATTTAGAACACCTTACTTAGGATGATCTATGCAATTCTTAATCACCTCAGCTGGTTGTACCACAGACTCGTGTCTCCGTGTTCTAAATTTAACATAAAAATGATTTGATGGCAGGTGTTTCTTTTACTTGTTGTAATTTTTACAAAGGCACATGTTTCTTTACTGTTCTATGTTTCTTTCTGAAGTGTTGGTTTATAACACTTAAACTGGGTATGGCTATTGTGTTCTTTCCAAGGCTTCAGACTTTTAGGAACCTCCACCCTTCTACTTCAATAAGGCTATTGTCTCAGTGTCAACAACTTATCTTATCTCAATAGCTTGTATGCTGTTTACAGCTTTTGATTGTTAAGGCTTCCAGATTTCCAAACCCAGTATGTCATGTTTTAATGAGGCTTTTTCTTTCATAGAATGGTGTGTTTTTCTGAATATGGCATATTCCTTCACAGTCCCAATATTTAAAGTTGTCTGGAGGTCTTCCTCAAGCAGATGGTATGTTAACTGCTCCCTGATAAACCTGAGCTTAGGGAGGTAGCCCTCTTCCATCATTGCCAGGTATCTGTGGCTGGGTTGTGGATGGAGCTGAAACAGAATCAAGGCTTTTTTTTTCCAAATGGTTGCGAAGGCATTTACTGGCCAGCCCTGATTTGAGTGAGAACATGTGAAAACATCTGTAGTTTTTGTTTCTACTCAAATCGAGAGACCTACCTCTGGAAGACTGGGCTCTTGAGTTTTCAAGAGAAAAAAGCCTGGAGGTAATGGAACTTCAAAGGCTTTCCCTCAGGTGGGAAATAGGGTGCCTGGAACCATTTTGATTGTCTTATTGTTACACTAATATTAGATGACAAGCTATGAAATAGTTACAATTTGTCCCAGATATATGGTAGGGCTTATTTTTCCTTATTTCTTGAGTCAATGAGCCACAACATCCATTTCACCAAAGAACTGCGATAGCATCTGTTTCTTATTGGCTGAAATGGATCCAATTACCAACAGTCACTCACTCTAGTTTCCTGCATACTCCACTGACTGCAGAAAGTGTCCTTTCATTATAAAATGCCGTTGGAACTTTTGAAGATTTTCTTTTTTGAACTATAAAAAAGATTGACTGAATTACTGCTTGCAATGATATTGTATTAATGCTTATGTTCATCTTAACAGTCTGACACCTCTGTTAAAATAGCGGACAGAGGGGTTTGATACTAATGCATTAAAGCTTTAGTGCGATAAGGTCATTTACGATCATTTCTACCCTGTAATGTTAATGTTGCTCACCTCTTCTGAATATGTTAAAATTCATTAGACAACCTAGGTAAGTACAAGACAAATTTGTCTCCTTTCTACTTTTTTTTGCTATTGAGAACATGAATGATATCATAAACAAATAATACTGGAGAAGGTCAAAATAGAGATAATCTCCTTAAAATGTACAAATCTGTCATACTGATTTTTAAAAATATATTATATTTTAAATAGTGTAGTATATGTGCACTAAAAGGTTTGCAATAATTGGTGGCAGTGATGTACCAGCCCATCAACTGTCTCTTTTATTGCACTTTACTGCTCCATTTCCCAGATGATCTATATTTAACTGAAGTGCAGTAGCTATTCTTAACTAATTATCATTGGCAAACTTTTGCTGGTGACTGCAACTTTTATTTGATGGAAGTAAGACAATAGGATACACCGGGTAACTGGTTGATCAAAATTGGTTTGACCAAAATTAATTTTGCATATGCAATTATTATAAACATATAACAGAACGCCCTGAATTTCCACAGAGATTTCCAGTGGGAAATCAGTAACCCCCTACTTCCCAGAGAAATGGTTTAAGCAACTAAAAATCAACCAGGGGTTCTGCTAATCTCCCCCCTAAGTTACGGCAGAAGATCGAGGGAACCCCTTGTGAATTCAGGACCACTGCATTTCAGCGACTGTTTTAATGAGATTCAGTGAGTGAGCGCGTTACAACGAAATGTTATACCTGGAGCCTGCTGGTTGTATATTAGTAATATATTAGTAATAAAGGTGTCAGCCTTGGCTCAGTGGTAACACTCTCGCATCTGAGTCAGAAGGTGGTGGGTTTAAGTCCTAATCCAGAGATTTGAGCATGTACTCCAGCCTGACACTCCAGTGCAGTGCTGAGGGAGTGCTGCTCCATTGGAGGTGCCGTCTTTCGGATGAGACATTAAACCGAGGCCCTGTGTGCTCTCTCAGGAAGTAAGAGTTCCCAGGGAACTATTTGAAGAGCAGGGAGTTCTCCCCAGTGTCCTGGCCAACATTATTCCCTGAACTAACATCAGTAAAAAGAACTGATTATCTGGCCATTATCTCACTGCTGTTTGTATGGCCTTGCTGTGCGCAAATTGGCTGCCACGTTTCCCTACATTACAACAGTGACTGCATTTCAAAAGTACTCTATTGACTGCAAAGGGACATTGTGAAAGATGCTATATAAATGTAAGTCCTTTTTTTCTTAATAACTGTCTGATGGAATAGAGAAAGAACAAGTTAATAAATGGTCAGCACAACTTACATTTTCTGTTTTTTCACAGTGATTTAAAGAGTGATTCAAAGACTGGGCAGTCCAAAGAATAAGGTAAAGCACTGCTTCATCAGCTTTACTCTTATATTCCACTGCCCCTTAGGGACCAAACAGTAGATTAATCTTCAAGTTTTCACTATAAGTGGTTTGTAATTTTGTTATAACAGGATTTTAGTTCTGTTCAGTTACATGGATATGATTATGCTATAAATTAGTTCAATTTAAATTGACTACATTTTACCGTCAGTTTGAAAAGTACTTGGTTATGTGCCGTTGAGTGTTCAGAATATGTAGTTATCAGATAATTAATACAATTGATGTTGTGTTTATTTTGTGTGGATAGCAACACTGACAGCAGTTCTAAACAGTGCTGCTTATGCCCTGAAGGGGGAGTTATAGCTCCCCAATGGTTCAGTGAGTTTATCCATTGGGTGATCCATATAGACCAGAGAAGTCCCAAATTCAATCCCCAATCGATGCAGAGCAATGTCATCTCAGCTAAGGCAGCAATAGAACTGCTACAATAGACTTTAATTTCCTTGGATTATGGATGGAAATATGGGCCAAGTTAACCATCCCTGCTCAGTTCTGCATGTGCCAAATTTAGGTGCTGGATCAGGATCAGCTATAATTTCCCCCCAGTAATGATGAACCTTCCACTACTTGTTGTCAAGATTCACGCATGAATGATGGCATTTGGATGAAATACTAAAAACTGTCCTTCACCTGTGTGACCATACCCCAACAAGAGAAGAAGGGAGGGGAAAAAATTGGTACAGAAAAAAAGCGCTATACGTGTCCTCAGCCTCACAAGGGGGTCATTTTTAATTTTGCCGCCTGGTCGATAACCTGGCAGACTGGATCACTTGCCAGTGTAGAACACACCCGATTTTCATCCTGTTGACAGCAATGAGGTTAAAATCGGGCATATTATGCAATGAGGGGGAGATCCACTTACTATGTTATCAGCCAGATGGCAAAGTTGAAAATTAATACTGCTGAGAAAACCCAAAATGGTTTGATGGTGCAGCATATAGGTGAACATAAAGAGCTGTACTTCACAGGTGCTGAACCACGCTCATGAGGTTCCACATGTGACCTAGCTACCTTAGTTGAGATTTTAAGGCTGATTTTCCAAATGTATACCATTGATAGGAATGCCAATGGAGGAGGCAACCCACCCATGTTTTCCTGATAAGCATGGGAAGCAGAAATGGCTCCCTCCCCTTCCCCCCAGCAAAACATATTTTGAGCAAATGTGAGGCTCTTCTTACAGAAAAGGAGGAAAGGTTTCAAACCAAGTCAATCTCTTAAAGTCTTGCACTCAATGCACCAATCAGTCTTCATGGTTCAAAAAACATTATAAACCATTATGTTTGGTAACCAATTGAGAGATGGTCATGTATGTGTGACTGCCCCGTGTAAGAGTACTCTATTGGTAGTAGCGAGAATGCCTTAACTTTCAGGGAATGAAATGCAAAGAAAAGAACATCAAATGGTTCATTAACAAATCATGTTTAAAATACGGCTTTTAAACATAGATTGGAAATGCTCACCTTGGTGTATATCATCTACCCATACTCCCTTCTATCCTTTAAACCTTTATGGCATTCACACAGCTGTAGTGTAGTTTAGAAACTGTAATATATAAACAGATATAAGGGTCTTTAAATACCATTATAAAGTTATATATCATTAATCTACTTAAAGGAGAAAATTTACAAGAGCCTACTGTTCAAATATTTATGTTAAGTACTATATTGTGTAAATTATTGGTTCTTAAAATATTCTGAAGTAGATTGACAAGTTTATAGCCAAGGTCATTAGGTACATAGGATAGGTTCTAGTATAGCAGTATGCAATGTGCTGTTCATGGATCGAATCAGCCGTGACCCATGTTTCCTTTGAGACTTTTTATGAACTTGTGCACAAAGAAGACTTGGCTGAATAATTCAAACTTCCCTAGCTGGAGAATTTTTAAAAAGGCTGCCATCTGAATGTCTGCATAGATCAATCAATAAGTAGCCTTTTGGAACCAATCAGGAAGCAGCCCCGAAGCCCGGGAAGTTTAAAAAGGTTGAAACAGGGCAACTAGGGGTTGGACAGCAGCAGCCAGTGGTGGACCGGGCCAAGCAGTGGAAAAGGATGGGCGGGGGGTGGGGGTGTGGGATGTGGTGGGGGGTCAGAGGTTACGAGGTTGGAAGATTTTTAGTGTGAGGCGACAGGGATTTTCCATGCAGCCCATTCAGTGGTTTTGTCATGTGGTTTTGGCTTCTGCTGCAAAGGTTTGGGCATACCTGACTTAGCTTTAAGGCAGATAATGGGCCATAATTTGCTGTGGCATGGCATCTGCCGTGAGTTAGACATGCCCTTGCATGTTTAGGTTTTTAGATCTTTTGTGTGGCAAGTTGCTGAAAGTGCGAGCTGATAATGTCGCAGCGAGGGAAACCGGGCATCTGGGATCGGAATGAACAAGGCAAGCAAATGTGTATCTCCTTAACCAATCAGATTGATGGGTTGTGAAATTAAGAGCACAAGGACTGAGAAGGAAGTGTAAGTTAGAATGACTGAATTCAATGTCAAATCAAGTACAGAAAGAAAAAATAATGAAAGGGAAAGGAAGACTGGATTAAGAGAGAGACAAAAAAGAGACAAAAAGGAAAAGTTAAAAAAATTTATTCTACATTTTTTAAATCTCCAACAACAATTGAAACATGAAGGAATGAGACTCCACGGGCTGGATTTTGCCAATGGGGAGCTTTTGGAGGCGGGACTCCCACTTGTCGGGTTTCAGTCCCGCCTCCATCAACTTCTGGCCAACCCACGCTATTTTCCCTTGATTGACCTTGTTAAGCCCACCCAGCGGGCTTAGCAGGCCAATTAAGGGAAAGCCGGTTACAGAGAACGTCAACGTATGACGTTTCATCTGTCAAAAAGCTCTGTGAAGCTGTCAAACACTGACATTTTCTATAGTTTGATGAGTTCTTGAATTCAAGACCTCATCAAACCTCTTTCTTTTGTAGAAATTAGATGGTTGTTGTATTGGAGAATGCAATGGCCATCTGTCATCTCTACCGCGGAGGTGCGAGACTCTCCGCATACCCACCGACTGAAGCCTGCAGGAAGAAACAAAGGAAAGTACACTTTTTCTAACACTTTGCACTTACCTCAGATACTTGCCTCTCCACACTTGCACCCATCACTAACCTCCACAGTACACTTTTGGACCCCTCCGACCCCTGCAGACGCACTACTCGCCTCGGTGACACTGGCGGGGTTTGGAGCCTTCGGGAAGCCCGCACTTGTGTGGGCAAAATGGGGATAATCCTCTAAACTGTCTGTTAACTACCTGGTAACAGGCAGTTAAGTGGCTGTAATCCCTTCCCGCCTCCAAGGAGACGGGACCCGGCGCGGGACGGCTTCCCGCCTCCTGGCAAGAAGGCACGGAGGTGTGTTGGGCACCCGTCCCCAAATTCTGCCATTTTCCCGGCAGTCCCGCCTCCATACCCACCTCCCCACGGCTGGCAAAATCCAGCCCCACACTTGTAATAGTTAATTTTCAGTGCCAGAGAGGTTGACTTGTAACATCACTAAAAGGGTAATTAGACAAAAATGGAGAAGACATAACTTTCTGTGGCGAGTTTAGTTCTTACCTACCGCACAAGTACAAGAACTTCACGCCATTCATTGCATTTCAATGGTGAGCCAGACAGCGAGATGCCATTTTCTAAGTTAAGCTAAGGGTGGAGCAGCGTAACTCGGACAGCAACTTTTGGATATCTGCGCTTAACTGCACATCTGCCCCTTGCCTGAAGTTGTTGTACCTTTCGCGCATAAGTAACAGCAAGCGCCATTAGCCTCCCTGTTACTTTGACAGCAAATTATGGCCCAAAATAATACTGGACATTCTGAAAATAATAGTACTGAATGTTCACCTCCTTTTTGTTTATTCAATTAATCTCGGAATTTATAAATATTTTTTGTTCACCATACACTATATGCACACACTGCTGTCAAACTATTGAAAAATATGTATTTATTAATATACCGGGCCATCCATTTATCTGGCAAGGTTAAGCATAGTATGAGACCATGTTGGTAGAATAGTGAAAGGACAAATTGAAACAAAAATAAAGCATTAAACAGTTTGAAAAACAGTCTCCCTTACTCACAAAGCTGTTATAGAATGAAAGAGATGTGGCTTTTGAGGTATTACTGAAGAGGCTTATGTTTATATACCTGTAAAGCAAGTTTGTCAGTTGTACTAAAGTTATAGAAAATACTCTGCAAACTTTGTCTAACTTATTTACTATGACTAATTTTTCACTGTTCAAACATAACTAGTCTTTTCAACCCAGAAATGACTGATTCCGATATTAGCCTATGAACACCTTGGATGCCCACTATTTTAGCAGAGGCATTAACCCTTTTAAAGTAGTGTATTAAGCAATGTTGTACAAATTTGTTGAGCACTTGTTCACTAGTAGCAATTTCTCAGCTTTCATTTGTACAAAAGATTTCCATCCTTTCTTTAACATTTGTGAGTTTGGTGTCAATCACAATTGATGTCAATCACAATTATTTCTTGTAGCTGAATAGCGGGGAAAGAAATGATGACTTTAACAGAAGAACTCTGCATGTTCATTATTAGATGGATAAAGCGAAATGGAAGAAATATCATTTTTCACAGCCATTGCGGAATGAAACTGATGCATCAACTTGCCTTTGAATTGTTAACGTTTCCTGGCTTCCTAACAGACCCCCAAGTCTACAGTTTGCTGATACCAAAACAAAATGAGTTGTTTCTACACTTTGCTCACACACTGATGGTCACAGGTTCAAATCTCAGCGGGCACTAGTAGTGTTGACAGCAGTCATGCATGATCTGTTTGTTGGTTCCCAGCCAGGTGCTTGGTTGGATCTTCTGTCTGTGTTAAACTGACATCTGCGGCCTGGTTGTGGTTGCCCTAAGCAGCTATTGACGGTAGCTGATTGTGAGCAGGTCTAGTTAGCTGCAATGAGGCATGCCATTAATTTGGGTGCTTACATAAGTCCATAGGAAAGCACTGTGAGGTGCATTTATGTACTCGAATGATCTGCCCTGTTCATGCAAACATTCAATTTCATTCGTTATGTAGCCTCACACTAAAAGGTGATGGCTGGTTTTAAACAACAATAACAACTTGCATTTACATAGCACCTTTAACGTAGTAAAACATCCCAACGTGCGTCACAGGAGTGTTATCAAACAAAATTTGACACCGAGCAACATAAGGACAAGTGATCAAAAGCTTGGTCAAAGAGGAAGGTTTTAAGGAGATTCTTAAAGGAGGAGAGAGAGGCGGAGAGGTTTAGGGAGAGAATTCCATAGATTAGGGCCCAGGCAGCTGAAGGCACAGCCGCCAATGGTGGAGCGAAGAAAATCGGGGATGCACAAGTGGCCAGAGTTAGAGGAGTGCAGAGATCTCGGAGGGTTGTAGGACTGGAGGAGGGTACAGAGATAGGAAGCGGTGAGGCCTTGGAGGGATTCGAAAATAAAGATGAGAATTTTAAAATCGAGATGTTGCCGGACCAGGAGCCAACGTAGGTCAGAAAGCACAGGGATCGTGATGGGTGAACAGGACTTGGTGCGACTTAGGACACGGGCAGCAGAGTTTTGGATGAGGTCTAATCTACAGAGGGTGTAAGATGGGAGGCCGACCCAGAGAGCATTGGGATAGTCAAGTCTGGAGGTAACAAAAGCATGGATGACATTAAAGCTATATGATTCCCATTTCCTAAGTACAGGAAACTCTCTGGTATCCGGCACCAACGGGACCGGGATGGTGCCGGTTGATTAAAAATTCTGGATGGCGGAGAGGGTTATCTACCGAGGCTATTTTTAACAAACAAAGAGTCAGACTCCTGTTATTGAGGTGTTTGGACTTCCGACAGCTCCAAGAAGCCGAGTAGTGGCAGTTTGGAGAACTACCCCCACTGACTAACTCGGTCACTGCGGGAGACTCGGACTCGGACTCGGCAACATTTCTGGTTATTGAGGTGTTTTCGGAGTATGAATTTTGCCGGTTAATAGAGAGTTCCGGATAATTTAGGTGCTGTTTAAACGAGAGTTTCCTGTATATTTCTTTCTATGTAGAACATATTAGCCATATTATTTATCAGTCAGTAGCCAATCTTAACGGTATATAAAAGTGTAGGTAAATGAGCCAGAAGTTCATGGATTGGTCATCTCTTCAGTTGTTCAACAAAGTTCACCATGGAAGCGCGGTGGCATAGTAGTTAGCACTGTTGTCTCACAGCGCCAGAGACCTGGGTTCGAATCCGGCCTCGGGCGACTGTCTGTGTGGAGTTTGCACATTCTCCCCGTGTTTGCGTGGGTTTTCTCCAGGTGCTCCGGTTTCCTCCCACAGTCCAAAGATGTGTGGGTTAGGTTGATTGGCTATGATAAATTGACCCTTAGTGTTAGGGGGATTAAATACGTGGGGTTACAGGGATAGGGTGGGATATGTGTTGGTGTAGGGGTTACGGGGATCGGGTGGAATATGTGTCGGTGCAGGCTCGATGGGCCGAAATGGCCTCTATCTGCACTGTGGGGTTTCTGTGATTCTCTGTGAAGTTAGTTGTTTTCACTACTCTGTACCTTTCAAGTGTTCTGGAAGCAAAACATAGACATTTGTAAATTGTTGTAATGGTTATGAATGTTGTCATCTTCAGAGACAGAATTCTTCAACAATGCTCCAGAATTCTGTCATTGATGAGGCTGTCGGGGGGGGGGTAATGATTCGCATTTGATTTGTGAAATAGTTCAGCTGCAGATGAACAAAAAGAGTGCTCCGGTTGCGCAATTTAAAGAAAGGATCCTGTGGTGATAAAGGTCTTTGGTGGAGGCATTATTTTAGAATAAAATGCTAATAATGGCTGGAAATGCTGCCTTCACTTTGTGCAACTGTTCTGCTGAAAGTTTGCTATTTTCCATTTAGGTTTGCAAACTGGTCAACATTATCGGTGCATTATCTCCAAGGAACTCAGTTGGATCAATATTGCATTCTCTCCTCCCCATCAGCGCCCAGTGGGGGGAGGCAATCACTGTGGTGCGGTTTTGTGCACCTCTACGAACAGATCAATAATCTGACAGAGGCAAGCTTTGTTCTATCACAGACACAAGATGTTCACTGCTCTGTACATGATTGCTTACCAGGTTTGTTTTCTCTTGTGTTATGTGACAAATCTGTACCCTCCGTTTTTTTTCCCCCTAATGGCATCAATATAATTGCCTTGACAATAAATAGCACTGCAAATATACATTTCTTTTGTAGGTCTTCTACCTTTTTAAATATGTCTATCAGCCTGACTGCCCGTGTCTTTTTCTTAAAAAGGAACAATAAACCATTATATCTTTATTGTCAAATGTATATGTTGTTCTGTGGTTGCTTTCAGAGCTAAGACGCATGTTAAGCATCCAAGCAGCAGTTCAAAAAATAATGTTTACATTTATTTTTGCACATCTAAGTGGAGCGAGAGGGATTTGCCCTCCTTTTTCTGTGTTTACAGGAGCACATTGCTTGGTTGATAATGGTGGAGACTATGGCTTTGCTGTTACCTTGCACTTGGTGATACTTAGGTCAGGTACAGATATAACTCTGTGGTAAAACTTGGTTTAACTGCACGCTACAGTATGGTGGCAACAGTACAATGTTTTTGACAGCGGTTTCTCCTCCATTTTCCTTTCAATTAAGACATTATTGACATAAAACCAGAAATTGCTGGAAATTCTCAGCCGGTCAGGCAGCATCTGTGGAGAGAGAAACAGAGTTAACGTTTCAGGTCGTTGACTTTTCATCAGACATTATTGAGAGTGTGTGAGACGGGACTACTAGTATGAAGCCAATCTCAGAACCATGGACCTCTCTCTAACCCCCCTACAGTCCACAGTAACATATGACTAAATATGAATAAAAGAATGTTTCATTCATTTATAAATAATTTGAATTAAGCAATGCTCTGGAAATCAACACTTTTCCCCAATTCTATTTTGAATAGTCGTCGTTAGATTTTACAGAGATGACTTACTGCGGATGTTAACTGACGTGATACAGTGTGTCTTTGATGGTTGGTTTGTTGGTTTATTTCTCCACCATGCCTCCGCTGGAAATATATTTTCAAACTGCCCGAACACGAGCGGTTTCATAAGGAAAGGTTAGAAAAACTCGGGCAATTGGCCTTGAAAGGTAACAAATGAGATGGGACATTTGGAGATGAATATTAATTGAAAAGATTAATCCTGAGTACAGTTTCAAGTTAAGCTAGGCTTGCAAGACAAAGGGACTAGGTACAAGCTGATAAAAGGCAAACTCGGGACTTAGGAAGCACTTTTTCACAAGGAGAGTGATTAATTCCTAGTATGGTCTTCTGGATAGGATAGTGGAGGCAAATATTACTGGAGCCATTCAACAGTATGCTGTGAGGAGCAGAGAAGTGTCTGTTCTATAGCAGGATGAGCTAGATAAACCCAATGATCTCCCTCATCTGTACCTATCTTTGTGATTTTTTTCCTGGTAAATAATCTGGTTTTTAATGTGTGCTCTGTTTGTTTTACTGTGCTTATGATAAAAAATGAAAGTTTAACTTTACTGTGCACTATTTTTTCACTGATTTTCAGCCTGCTTTAAGTGACACCACAATGTGTTTCACTAGTGGGCCTGACTTAGGTCATGTGTTGTTGTGAGCAATGCTTCTGACATGAAGTCAGTCACTAACATGGTCCACTTCCAACAGAGTGCAAAAATACAATTTGTCCTTGTTTGTGCAGTGTAAAAACAGTGAGCTGCCATTTCAATGATAAATACATTTTGCCACAGTGCCTTGGGGACTGCTTTTCATTTGAGCATGTTTTGCGCTGAACGAACAGTTCATTCGACAGTATCTTTTATCTGTTTATGCTATTAAGTTAAAAACTGCGGGGTCGAGTTTTAAACTTAAGTGAGCTATGCACAAAACCACTTGCGTTTGTGTTTTCAGCGATCATTTATGCTGGTTCAAGATTCAGTGCGCCCGAATCAGGCCCCGTCCACAAAACTGGCCAAGCCCCCAGACCGAGATTCTGCCGATTGCGTTGGTTCGGGAAGACTCTTCAAATTGTGCTTATTTTCTTAGGTGCACAGGCAGCAGTAGGCACGTTGTAAAAGTCTGTTCATGTTAAAAAAAATATTTAATTTACGAAGAGATTGACTAGTGTGCACCAATGAAACTATTAAATGGTTCAGTATGGTTTCTTTTAATTCATTTTCAGTGATTTTAAATCAGGTAATTCACATGTGGAGAACTGGACAACCTTATTAACTGCTTATTTTTCCATTTCCAGCTGTATTAATCAAACTGCACCAGGTTATCACTCTTAAGTATATCAAGGAATACTTATTAATGGAAAGAAAAACAAGAAATGATTGCATTCTATTACGCTGCCTGATCATGCTGGTTCATGTAAGATTTTACATTTGTAATTATGCAAATGAATTTTAGTGGAAACTTCAAGCCTAACCTAATTTCGAGCGCATTTTGGCGCAGAACAGAAACTCTACCCCATTGTATTTAAAATAAAATCGTACACTTGTCAATCTGGACAGGAGATTCTTCTAATTCTGTTTCTTGAAAAACTACACGAGATGAGACAAGCTATTACCGGTACTCTCTTTGATTTGTTAAATCCACCAATAAGAGGGCAGCGTTGACTTTTGGGCTGCTGAAAGCACCATCCGGGCCTGCTGGGTACTGACACACTCCCTGCCCAAGGTTGACTCACGCACTTTGTTTCCCTTAATACCAGGTGAAAGCTCTTTGAGTCTCACAGTTCAGCCTGTTATTGTAGCGCGCGATTTAAAATACTCAAGCCGAACTGCAAGAATTAAGAATGATCATGCATTATGTAGGAAGCTTTCTGTGGACAATCATACCCCTCTATGATTAGAATCTAATTAAAACTGCGTGCGTGTTTTATTTTCCTTTCCATTTAGAAATGTTTCAAAGTCGCTGTCAGATACTTGGTATGTCAAACATGGCATATTGTTTATTTAATTATGTACTTACTCCTACTTCCCAGATGGGTTGAAATTATTAGGCGGAGAATAAATGACAGTGTTTCCGATTGCTAGAACAGTGGTTGAGGAGCTAAGAATGCAGTGGTCAAATAACGGTGCCAGAATTCTTCTTGACTAAGTGCTGGGAAGCAAAACTAAGCTCAACTGTGAGACAGTGACGCAGTCAGGGAAGCTAATATTGCTTCAGTTCACACATTTTGGTCATTATTATAATTCCACTGAGGTTTTGGAGCCAGATTCATCCGAGTACATTTGATTTGTACACTTCCTTTGTCTATTAACTTGAACCAGAAAACACAGCTGACATTTTATTGACCATATAATTTATGCATTTATCTCACAATTAAGAAAAACCCTTTCTTCAATCTCCTTTTATATATGAAGTAGTTCTTTATTCTCTTTAATTTAAAACTACATTTCTTATTTTTCCTCTTCTAAAAGGGACACACTGCTGGTGTAAAAATATACACAGCATTAGAGGAAGTTGTTGGCATTTATCTATTCAAGGCTATCTCGTCAAAATTTGCACCACACCCAACGTCCCCCCGAATTTTTTTTGGGTGCGTGGCCCCTTTAATGGGGTGCGCGGTCCCTTCACAATTTTGCGCATCTCCCATAGAAAGGCCTGTAAGTAGCCTGCGCGGGACCTCCAGACAGATGCACAGGAACGTTGACTACACCCAGCTACTTTATCAAAATGATTCCTAAATTTATTACGATGGCGTGACTTGCACAACTGACTCCAAACCATGCCATCAAGAGCTACAACTTTATTAGCTTCGCTTAGGAGGTGGGGGGTGCTACCTCCCACAAGGGTCCTTTTGAACCTTTTCTCTACCACAGGCCCACTTAATGGTAAGCCCCACTCGGGGCCATCATGCATGTCCAGGAACTCTCCCGGTCCACTCCTAATCGGTGCGAAGCTGGCGTTAACACAGACATAAATGAGTGCACAGAACAGGCTGGCCTCCAAAAAGTTCTTCACTTTTACAGTGTTATTTCAAAATTATGCAATTTGCACCGTTCTCATGCAATACAATAAATAAACTGCAACCAGTTTGCACATTTACCTCAGTAGCTGATTGGCAGCACGCCATTATGTTTAGTTTCTGTTGTTGAACATAATACAAGCAGTGGCGTGCCGCAGAGTACGAGTGCTTGCTCATGCTGTGCCATGGAGTGATAGGACGCGGGATCATGGCTGTGATTTCTCACATATTGAGTTCCCAATCTGGGCAGTGCCCCACAGGGAAGAAGAGAAAATCAGGAGAAAAGCCAAAAGGCACCGAAATATCCCAACTCTCCTTTTGGTCTCTATCAAACCATCCTTGCCTTAATTTCTGTTGTTTGGCTGAATATTATACTAGTAGCAACCTACTACTTTGGTTTGTTCTATTACTGAGAAAGGCCTTTCTAATAGACAACCTGGTAATGCACCACCAGATTAATAATAGTCTCTATATAATCTCAAAATCTGAAGGGTTTTGACAATATTATAAGCCACCATAGATCATTTTATGAACCTTAAGATAATACAGTAATGCTGAAATCAGTCCAGGGCATCTGAAGTTTTTATAATCTATCTTATCGTATCTTTATCTATCTATCTATCTATCTATCTATCTATCCTAATCTATTTATCTATCCTAATCTACCAATCCTAATCTATTTGTCTATCTATCCTTATCTATCCTTATCTATCTGTCTATCTCTCTATCTGTCTATCTGTCTATCTCTCTCTCTCTCTCTCTCTCTCTCTCTCTATCTATCTGTCTCTTTATCTAAATCTATCTCTATCCTAATCTATCTATTCTATCTTGGTTAATTCTGTCTGTCTCCTTTTAGTACTGTTCAACACTGATCATTCAGACACATTGATGAAAATACTGTGAAATTAAAGGTAACACTGTAATCAAGGAGATTTAGAGAATTTCTAATTGACCATTAGGAAATTCGATGGTCGGTATGAAGTGTGAAAGAAAATACATTATGCAGACCTGGCAGCTAGGATCTATAAGATAAATTCACCGATCCTACACTCCCAATGGGTTACTATGCTTGAAGGGACCGTGGGTCGGTGAATTGGCAGTGCAGGGATGTACCCTCATCCGCGAGCTGTGCTCCCTTCAAACATTTCTCCTCACCTGGCATGCAGGATCAGTGAATCGATGCTTATACTTCGGTAGTGAGATGGGGTAATGAGGCCGATTTTCTTTTTGGTTTGTGTGTGCTAGTTCACTGGGCATTACAGCATGGAAAAAAGGGTGGAAACCGTAACATTGGGTGTCTGCTCTTTTTGCCGTGATGTGTATTTCTGGCAGGCCAGGTGTGGGCAGAGGGAACTGAAATATTCAAATAACGCAGAAGTAATGTAATGAGGTCTATTGAGTCTTTTCCAGGCTTTACACCATGTCCGCACCACTTCCAAATGATGCCCATATAAATGGGCATCTGAAGTTGCTAATTACTGAACTGTACATGGAAGTAAGTTTTAAGGGCCTAGTAAGAAGATTCATTCAATAGTTTATAGACCATCTCTGGTCCACTTTTCTTAATTCCTTTCTCGTTCTTTTCTGCTGGGACTGAGGTTCTCATGAGCCTTTATGCCAATTGTTTTTTATTTCTTTGCCCCTTCACCATTACTGGCAATTGTTGGTTTCCCTGTGGAAGAAGAAGAAGAAAACCAATGAAGGATTGCCAGCCAGGTCAGACTGCATGAGAGGTACTTGGCACTCACCCACCAATACCGCACACCAGCATCTGCAGACACAGGTGAACGTATCTCAGTTTGGCGCACGAAGCTGAAGCTCCAACACTTAAGGTAGGTTATGACAGCAGTTCTATGTTCTTCTATATTTAAGGCTGAGATCGATAGATTTTTAGACTGATGGGGAATCAAGGGATATGCAGATCGGGCAGGAAAGTGGAGTTGAGGTCAATGATCAGCCATGATCTTATTGAATGGCGGAGCAGGCGCGAGGGGCCATATGGCCTACTCCTGCTCCTAATTCTTATGTTCTTAGCAGGCCCCATGCCACAGATACATATGAAAGACTGACTGTCATGTTGGATAGTTCTTCAGAAGCACTCTAATCACAACATGTCATGCTTTGTATGGTCCATCAGCTGGCAAAGTCGATTTGGCCACTCCCGCCACGATGCCAATGACCATATTATCAGGCCCTGGAACACCTACCTAGCAATGACTCTGGGGAACGGTCTTCACAGGGTCTGGGTTGGCAGAGAGCCAGATGCAGAGCTGTGCCGTCTGCTGCATGTACAGCTGCTGCTAACATACATCCATAGGGCTGGCCCCAGACAGGGATAGCATGGGCTCAATCTGCCTCCACCTTCTTCCAGGCTTGGTTCAATGGGAATTTATAAGGAGGATGCAGTGGAGTGGCATAGATGGCAACTCCCCTTGTAATCAACTCAGGGAGCACCATCCTACTGCAGCAACCATCAGTGTGCCAGACTGCTCTGTTCATAATGCTTGCCTGTTATTTCTTAATCCCCTGCCCTTTGAGCCTTGGCAAAGGGTGCTAATGGGTTTAGATAGATTTTGAGCCTTCCTAAAGAGTTTTATTTTTTGTGAAAATCCCTTTAATCGTTCCCATCCCTTTAAATTTCACTGACACAAACTTTTTGATTCCCAGCATCAGTGTGCTCCCTATAACTGCCCATATCTGTGCCTGGATCTGTGAATAATTATGCAAATTGAATGCTATTAGCAGATTATGAAGATTAAATTAGGCAGTGCAGCACCCGGTTTTCAGGCACTAAGCGGCCAACTAATGCTCGAAAATGGGGTGCGAGATGCGTGCGCACACTTCCGATGGGAAGTGCGCACGGTGCCATCTTGGTAAAGGGGTTTGTGCGCGCACAGCTAATGATAGCCGGATCATGACACAAATCAGTATGCAACGCTGATTTGACACCATTTTCAAACTGCACACTCCAACCAATGCCCTGTCTTAATCTCCCACAGCTGAACTCGACATTAAACAGAATTAAAGACCCCCCCACCAGCGCTATTTAACGGGGTCATGAACTACTCACAGGACAGTTGCTGGATTATTTCTTCTGGCTGCTGGTGCAATTGAACATGTTTTTGGAGCTTTCCTATACTTAGTTAATGTTTGAATACTCTATAGGGAGTGGTCTGGCTGTTACTGAAGTACGTTTTTGGTCATTTTAAAGCTGAAACAAGTTGCTTCTAGACATGGATGACCTGGTATGGCTTCCTCTGAGAATTAACATGACTGGGAAAAAGAACAGAGGCCACGCAAAAGAAAGAAAGACTTGCATTTATATAGCGCCTTTCACAACCACCGGACGTCTCAAAGCGCTTTACAGTCAATCAAGCACTTTTTGAAGTGGAGTCACTGTTGTAATGTGGGAAATGCAGCAGCCAATTTGCACAGAACAAGCTCCCACTAACAGCAATGTGATAATGACCAGATCATCTGTTTTTAGTGATGTTGGTTGAAGGATAGATATTGGCCAGGGCACTGAGGATAATTCCCCTGCTCTTCTTTGGAATAGTGCCATGGGATCTTTTACATCCACCTGAGAGAGCAGGCGGGGCCTCAGTTTAATGACTATATCTGAAAGACAGCACCTCCGACAGTGCAGCACTCCCTCAGCACTGCATTGGAGTGTCAGCCTAGATTACTATGCTCAAGTCTCTGGAGTGGGACTTGAACCCACAAATCTTCTGACTCAGTAGGCAATTGTGCTACCCACTGAGCCACAGCTGACCACATAGAGCAGATCAACCTGCTAGGAGGAGGTGGACGGGGAGAAGAGCTCTCTGCAGGAGGCTATATCTGCCGAGGGTCTTCAGGGAGCAATTCTCTTACCTCAACTTCAGCGAGGATCAATGCTTGAGACAACTTCGCTTCACTAAAGAAGTCATAACTGAAATCTTCCAACTGTTGCAGCCACAACTGCAACCTCAAGGACCACAGGACTGCAGGACAAGAACTGCATTGCCAGTGGCTGTCAAGGTGACCATGGCTCTTCACCTTTATGTGTCTGGCTCCTTCCAGGCTCCTGCTGGAGATACAAGCAACATCTCTCAGTTTGCAGTGCACTGCTGCATAAGGGAGGTCACTAAGGATCTCTATACACAGAGAAACAGTTTCATTTCATTTGCTCTTGTCAGAGACAAACAGGTGAAGGGAGAACAAGGGTTTACATAGATTGCAGGTTTCCCCAGGGTGCAGGGTGCCATTGACTGCACGCACATTGCCTTGCGTGTGCCTCATGTGAACTCAGCCATTTTCATGAACCAAAAGGGATCTCACCCTCATTGTGCAGCTGGTGTGCGACCGCAGGCAGCACATCATACAGGTGAATGCTGCTATCCTGGCAGCAGTCCTTCATTCTGCGGTAGTCCTCTGTGCCACCTGTATTTGACCCACCATGGCAAAATCAAAGGCTGGCTACTGGGTGACAAGGATTTCCCACTCATGACATGGCTCATGACTCCAGTCCTACAATGCTGCCACAAGGAACATTATAGAGCACACCATTGACATCCTCAAGCAACATTTCCACTGCCTGGACTGCTCTAGAGGAGCCCTGCAGTAATTAGCTGAGTGGTTATCAAGATTTGTGGTAGTATGCTGCACAACCTCACTATTATGAGGGATCAGCCAATGCCACCACCAATCAGGCGAGAAGCTGAGGAGCAGGAGCACAAGGGAGAGGAGGAAGGTAGTGCAGGAAGTGGAGGAGGGGGAAGTGCAACAGGAAGTGAAGGATCAGGAAGAGGAAGGGAGGCTACAACGTAGACAGCCCCTTTCTGCCCAGGCTCTACATGATGAAATTATTCATGAGCGATGCCAGTAACCTCAACGACACCTCCTAATTCATCAGCAGTCCCACACTCCTTATCTTTCCACTGTCACTGGCCACCGCATTGCCCTCTTTCCGACAACACAAAAATAAAACCAACCAGAAAATGCACATTCCAATCCAATTTTATAAATTCAATCATTACATAATGCATACAAAATTAAACTAATCACTCTTGTGCATTCTCTTGGGGCCTGTCTCCTGTGTGCCTTTGCTAGTGCTCCTCCTGAGTTGTGGGTGCAAGGCTTGCAACAGTGCTAATTGGGTGAGGGTGAGGTAAAGCATATGAAATGAAAGGTTGAGTTGTGATTGATAGAGATTGTTCATAGGTGGGTGATGGGGATGTAGAGAATTGAGCAGTGGATGAGCCTAGAGGTGCAGTTGATAGGATATGCCGTTAGATGATTGAACTCACTCACCTTGACAGCTCGTGTCAGATCATTAAACTTCTTCGGGCACCGCATTCATGTTCTTGGAGCTATACTCCTGGCATTGACCTCAGCCATTACTTCTTCCCACTGCCTCCTGAGCATATGTCTGGAGGGCCTCCTGCCTCCCTGTGGACACAGGATGTCTCTCCTTCTCTCCAAGACCTCCAGTGCATTGTCAGAAACCCTTGGTTCTTGCTCTCTCACATGTTCAGCCAGCCATTCCTCAAAATATCACGGCACAGATGCACTTTTGAAAAAACTCCCACCACTTCTTGCAGCCACAATGCACCTCCCCTTTAAGAGGAGCAGGCTGCCTTTAAGTAGCGCTAGCCACTCGCGATATTGGGCCCCCTGCTGATGCGTGCAGCCAATGACCAGTGCGGGTAGTGCTGGCTACACACAGCAATCATATAAAAAACAGCAGGCAGCACCAATTTAACGTGCTGCTTGCATGGCAATGAACTGGCGCGGGTTAATCGATTACCACAATCCCCACGCCCGTTTTCGGGGGTTAGCAAATTTAACCCCTGAAAACTCTACGGGGATTAACACCAGCTCTGAGCCATTTAATGAAAATTGGCCCCAATCATTCCAAGAGTAATGAAGTTGGAAATGAGTCGCGCTGAATACTACAAGTGGGATATAAATGATAGTCCACGAGTCTTCAAAATTAATTTTGTTCGTATCACACATTAAATATTGATCTAGTAAAGAATTAGGTAAAAAATGTAGTTTAACTTTGTAGTTTAGCGGCAATGAAAATGCTAATTAGGTGACCGGGTTTAGAATGCTTCTATGCCTTTTCGAAGGTGAAATTAGCTTGAGTAATTAGAATGCTGTGGAATGATGTCAACTTCATATTTCATAGCAGTTACATCATTTCCCCAATCAGGAAGTCAGTCTCTGCATCATGGAAATGACTTCTGCAGGGCCTGTTGGTATTATTCTTCCAACCATTTTGGAACATTTCTAACAGAGATGTTTGCATGGTGTACCCCTGAATGAACCCATGCACAAACGGTTGTGAGATACTTGGACGTAATTGAGTTGTGCAAATTTGGCTTAATACAGATTCTGTTAGCCAAAAACAGAAAACAGAAATGTTCCTGGATTGCACGAAGGCTACAAGTGATCAGTTATTTGCATTCTTATGAAGAGGTGGCCTAATGAAAGAAAAGGGGTACATTGAGGGGGAAAAAAGGTGGGAATTGGGGTATTATTTTCTCAAAGTACTGCTGGATCTTTGCTACAGTTGCTATTATGATGAAATTAGGGTTTTTCAAAGGTCTGTCAATTCCAAATGGCTTTAAGCCAGTCTGACACATTGTTATGGATATCAACTGTAAATTGTGTCCATATGGCTATTTCTGCCTGTGATAATCCCCGGTGAGAGGTCGAAGCTGCAAATTAGGTGGTAGGAAATTTCCAAACAGCAGGATTAGGTAGGTCCATGGTCAACCCCTTTTTGCAACTTCACTTCCTCTCTGCTTGAAAAGAGACTCAAACGGCAAGCTATCACGAGGTGAAACGTGTGGAAATCAGCCGCCAAAGTGATAAAAAAAATCTGTATGTGGAGCCCGCTGAAGAAATGACAGCTTCTTTCATGTGAAGCACGATAATCCCGTATTTCATAAATATCTTAGTCCATCTAAATTGTGCTCTCGGACAGCATTAACCTTTGTGTGATGGGATTTTACCTTTAAAAAATATTTTCCATAGCACTTCAGTGAAAGATTGATTCTATTTCGGTGGTTTCTCACAATCAGGAATGAGAATATACATCGCTTATTATGTATCCAGGATTCATTTTTTTTTAAGCGCAGATGCTAGTTTCAAGTATAGCCATGTGTAAATTTTTGCTCCTGTTTGCATTTGGCTCAGATTCAATCATTTCTATCCCAACTCCCTCAAACTGTTTTTTTGTTGGTATTGCTCAGTTTGTTTCGTGTTGCCAGTAAAATAAGTAACTAGTAACATCTAATTGCTCATTGCTAACATTGAAGAAATAGCTCAGCAATGTTTGCAATAAAAGTGCACCATCGAGCACTTTTTCAGAGTGTAATTGTTATTGAGGCACTGGGGGTAATTTCTAACCTAACCCGCCTGGCGGGAAACAGATGGGATCAGATCGGCCCTCCGTTTTACACCCGCTCGATGCCTTTTCATTCTGCACGGAGGGGTTCCCTGTGCAGGCTGCTCTTGCACACTCTCCACTTTGCCATCCTTGTCTGCCATCCGGACACGCCTTGGCACACCATCTTGCCGTCCGGCAGAGGCGGGTGTCCCCAATGGAGGGCTTTCTACGCGGGAGTCCTCCCTTTATCTATTGGGGACTTGGCCTGGAGGGTGTTGCAAGGAGCAGTCCCGTGCAACAAAGTTTTAAGTAGGTTCACAGCCTGCCTTTTCTGTGACCTGGAGGAGTCTGTTTTCCACGTTTATATGGAGTGTGAGAGGTTGCAGCCCCTCTTCTATTATTTGAAGGGGCTGCTCCTCGATTTTTGGCTGCACTTCAGTCCCACGCTCCTGATATTTGGTCACCTGGTGCAGAGGGGAGCGGGCAGGTCAGAGGACCTCCTCGTAGGACTGCTCCTGGGCCTGGCCAAAGTGGCCATTAACTGGTCCAGGCAGCGGGTGATCGAGGGGGTCATCCGACCTGACTGCCTGCCTCTCTTCCGCAGCTATGTTCGCACCCGGGTGGTCCTGGAGATGGAGCATGCAGTGTCTGCTGGCACGCTCGAGGCCTTCCGCGACCGGTGGGCACCGCGGGGACTAGAGTGCATCATCACCCCGGCCAATCAAATTTTACTTTAAGTTGTTAAGTTTCATTTAAAGTTTTATTACTTATAGTTAATTTGTTTTAGTGCACCCAATCAAAAGAGTACACCCGTTTGATTTTACTTTCCAATAAAGTCTGAGATGGCTTTTGTGCTGCACCCTGATTGGCTGCACTGGAGTGAATGGGAAACAATATGGCGGCTGGTGTGGGGTTGTAGTAACCCAAGGACTGAGTGACCACACCTTCAAATTGCTCGCACTAGGATCAACTATTGATGGAGCTCTGCTGTCGCGGTTGGACAATCTTGGAAAGAGGTTGCAGTCGACTGTGCTGCTCTTGGGGAAAGTCTCTCTGTCTGCTGGATCCTGATTTCCATGGTCGTCCAAAAAAGACAGTCAGGTCATTCCCAGGAAACCAGCTTTATGGGCAGCCATTCTTGGGGGCTTCTGGTTTCCTCACTGCACAGCTGATTTTATGAACCATTCACAAGAAATGGTGATTGAGCAGGTCGCTTGCTGCTCAAGAAGTATGAAGATGATCTTCAGTGCAGCTGGTTTCTATTTGGTGAGATTAAGGAGGGATGAATCTGACCAGAGGAAACTCAGGTACAACCACCAGTTCATGGGCAGCAATGGATAAATTTTTATACTTGTTTCTCGGGAGCAAAATACTGTGCCTCTCTCCCACGTGTTTGCTCTTTTGCCAAAGAGACAATGTTGGGTGCAGATAATGGGTGTGATTAGGACTATAGGTTGCAGATTGCCTACCCCACAGACAGTATTGTGCTCATTATAATGAAATAAATCTAGTACATATTTTACTGTGGGCTCATGGATAGTGTCTGAGCACTTGGTAAAGGCACAACCTGTCATTAAAGATCCCTTTGACTGAAATGATAAAAATCAGGTATTGCTGGTCCTTGTGCCAATGGTAGCAAGTCTGCTGCTGACGCAAGACACTGGAGTCCTTCGTGTGCTGTGGCTCGGGGATATGGGCTGTTCCTCATCATGCATCATGTAGCACACCACAAACTTTCTGTACACTTTGGCGGGCTCATATTGAAAATCTCATCTGAGTTGATGTCAACTGCAGCAATTGATGGAGGCATCACGGGCCTTACTTCGCACAGCTGGCTCCTATCATTGGCACTGAGTTAATGCCCAGCCTGAGTCTCATTTATATCCCCATGAAAAAGTAACTATTCATAAAATGCAGTGTTACGCAAGGTAACTGCATCTGCCTCCCCCGCTATTATAATTGGCTAAATCGCTGTGTGCTTGCTGAGCTGGGTGCATATAGCAGGATGCTGCTCACCCTGTGATGTTCTGTTCATTAAAATGAATGCGTGGCACTAACTCACAGACTGGGGGTGTGCAGTTTCCCAATATGTCCTGCTTGCACACATCAGGACTGCTGAAGTAGAAAATCTCCCCCGTACTGACCTGTTAAACCTAGATCAAAAAAGTGAAGCAAGTGTAAACGCTATTAACACTCTCACTATCTGCACTTTTCATTATCCACCAGAATTTTTGCAAAAGTGAGAACTGAGGATTTTTGATGGATAAGTGCCGCAGACAAGAAATTTATCACCTAGCATTCTATTTTCCATTAGCAGTAAGTTGGTGTGAACACTACCACTGATTCATGAATCACCTATAATGTTTTCAATAATAGCATGTACAGTATATGCTCAAATACAAATACATGTGGAAGATTAGATGATGCTTGCAACATGACCACTGAGGGATTGAACATGACAAGTAGTGAGGCTGAGGCGAGCTAACTATTTCATGGCTATAGGCAACGCTGAACTAACATTTGACTCGGCTTCAGTTTCACACCAATACTAAACTTATATTCTGTAAATCTAGTGTTAAAGCCTGAGCTAGCTACAGCAAAGCAGAGCAAGACTCCCTCCTCCAGGGAGTCTCACTGTGATTCTCTTCAATCTCAAGTTGGGCCCTATCTCCAGATTCGGGCTGTGTTTACAGATATAACTGCAGCATCAGTGCAAACATAAACCACTTTGCACCAATACTACAGCAGTGTGAATCCATCTGGGACTCTGCACATTGATTTGGTTATTGAGGTACAGACACTTCCAGCATTGCCTGTTGACCAAGGTCAGGAAGCTAGATCAGGATGAGAACACAAATCAAAGAAACCTCCTCTACTAGCTCTTTTATCTTTGCACTTCAAGCGTCACCATTGCAAATCCTTCCACAACATTCTGGGTGCGATCTTGCCAGCCCTTTGGAGGCGGGACTACTGGGAAAATGGCAGAATCTGGGAGCGGGTACCCATCCCGCCCCCAACCCACCTCCGTGCCATCTTCCCAGGAGGCGGGTACCCGACCCGCGCCGGGTCCCGTCTCCTGGAGGCGGGAAGGGGATTACAGCCACAGGTAGTTAACAGGCAGTTAAGAGGATTATCCCCACTTTTCCAGCAGAGGCGCGGGCTTCCCGACGTCGGGAAACACCGCCAGGGTCACCGAGGCGAGCAGTGGGTCTGCGGGGGTCTGCGGGGTGCAAAAGTGCGCTGCGGAGGTAAGTGATGGGTGCAAGTGTGGAGAGGTGAGTATGTGAGGTGAGTGAAAAGTGATAGAAAATGTTTACTTACCTTTGTTTATTCCTGCAGGCTTCAACAGTTGGGGATACGGAAACTCTCGCATCTCACCGGCAGAGATGACAGAATAGCTGCTGCATTCTCCAGTGCAACAGCCATCTAATTTCTGCTCACAAAAGAGGTTTGATGAGTCTTGAATACAAGAACTCATCAAACAACAGAGAATGTCAGTGTTTGACAGCTTCACAGAGCTTTCAAACGAGGACAATTCATCTGTCAAAAATCTTTGACAGATGAAACGTCATATGCTGACATTCTCTGCAACCGGCTTCCCCTTAATTGGCCTGCTAAACCCGCTGGGTGGGCTTAACAAGGTCAATCAAGGGAAAACAGTGTGGGTTGGACACAAGTCAATGGAGGCGGGACTAAAACCCGACAAGCAGCAGACCCGCCTCCAAAGCGCCCCCATTGACAAAATCGCCCCTTTACCTTTTGCTTTGTCCTCTTTACTTGCTTGCTGTGTGTTAACACCAGGTGGGGGATAACATGGATGGCACCAGTTAATTGCTTCAAATTAAAAAAAGTGAAAGGCCACTTCCTCACTGACAATCTCCAACCAGTTACAGAGGTAAAAATACTGGGGTAGACTTTTGTCCACACCACCTGGACAGTAACCTAATGGAGTGGCTTACCCACCTGTTATAGAGCTTGTGTTATTTTCATTCCATTGAAATCAATAAAAAGGGATAGGCAATCCATTCTGCCAGATTACCACCCAGCTACAGAAGCTGAAACAATTCCCCATTATTTGGAGCAAAGTCTTAGCTCCAGAAATAATGCCAAAGGGGAAAAGCCAAACAGCAGACGTTCCAATGTTCGCACCGCCTGTACCAATAAACAACAACGCAACTCCGATTATCTGCACTCTTGTTATCTGCACTTTTGATTATCTGTCAAAATGTTTGCAGAGTTCAGGACTGAGGAATTTTCACTGGCTCAGTGTCCCCTGGAAGTCAGGATTGCCAGGATTTATTTAGTTAAACAAGTGACTAAAAGCCTTCAAGTTCATGAAATTCGTGTAACATACCTGTTCAAAGATTTGAGGACGATCAGTTGTCCACCAATTTCCATTATCCCATGAGTGCTGCCCTTCCATTCAGAAGGCAACTACAGTTCCACGCCAGTAGTCCCAATATTTAGTCGGAGACGCATTGGGAGCGAGGGGTCTGATATCCACAAGAAACCCGGAAGTAAGTTCAGTGCATCGGTCAGTGGCATTTTAACTCGGCCACTTCATTAGCATTTTACTCCTGGGTTTGCCGTCGAATCCGCGGTAGTTGGCGTGACGAGGACCTGCATGACGCGACCTCAACTCCAGCATTTAAAGGGTCAATTCAAAGATGGAATTCGGAGGAGTTGGAGTTTGCTAAAAAGGAACAGGAAGTTAAATGATGGATTCGAGACAGAAAAGCGCTGTGCCGCGTTTCGAAGACTCCTCTTTTGATGCGCTGCTGGGGGCTGTGAGGAGCCGCAAAGAGATGCTGTTCCCCAGCAATGGGAGGAAGAAATCTGTTGCTGCTACAAAGAAGGCGTGGCTAGAGCTGGCCCAGGAGGAGAGCAGCAGGAGCGTAGTGCCACATTCCTGGAATCAGTGCAGGAGGCGCTTTAATGCCCCAACCAGGTCAGGAAAGGTGAGTGCAGTTGCACATTCACCTACATCTTGCTGTGCGCATCACCTCAACCCCTCACTCTGCCTTGTCAAACCTGCTCCATCAGATCACTCCTCACACCCACTTACCTTGCACAGCCACCCATCCAACTCTTTCTATGCGCTTCCTCACATCCCCATCTACCCATCCACCACTGCGACTCCCCCTCATCCTTATATAATTTGATACCTCTCCCTGCACTGCATCCATCGGGTGAACACATGCTATTGCATTCACTCAGAGATCTGTTCTTTCTCTCCTTGCAGATGTTGTGCAGAGCGTAGCAGACCACGACCATTCTGAGGACCCTGGCTGGTGTGTACTGAAGGGCGCCTCCAGATGTGACTAGGCACCTGAAGCGCATCTTCAGCATGACAATGGCTTGTTCGATCACACATCTGGTGGTCATATGGCATTCATTGTAGTGCTGTTGGACTTCATTGGTCGGGTTCCTGACGGGCGTCATCAGCCAAGTTTGACGTGGGTATCCCTTGTCTCCTAGCAACCAGGTCCGAAGAGATCAGGGAGCTTGGACTGCCGCAGGACAAAAGCATCATGGCAGCTCCCGGGAATCTGGTACACACCTGCAGAAATAACTTTTTGTGCTTGCACACCAGCTGCACATCGATGAAGTGGAAGCCCTTGTGGCTGACGAGTACTCCTGGTTGATCTGGGGTTGCGGGGATTGCCATGTGTGCAGTCGATGAGGCTCTGCACCTGTGGGAAGCCAGCCAGAGATGCAAACCCGAGCACCCGCTCATTCTGACTGACATTATCGCAGGCGAAGTTGACATAATTGACGTCCCTAGCATCAGTCACCTGTCTTATGCATTTGTGGGCCACCGACAGAGATCCTGGGCATGTTTCCGGCAGAGCCCTGGAAGGATCCTGAGGCAAAAAAGTTGATGGCGGTGGTGACTTTGACAGCCTCTGGTAACGCGTGGCCACCAGGTCCAGAATGGAGCAGGTCTTCTTCTAGGAGGCTGCTGCTGTCTGCCATCGCCTGACGTGATAACCTGAGCCTCCTGAGACACTGTTGTTCAGACATGTCAAACAAACTCAGCCTGTGCCTGTACACCCTGTGTCACAGGCAGTGCCTCCTGCGAGCTGCCCCCCTCTCCGCTGCCCCCCTCTCCACTGCCCCCCAATCCGCTGCCCCCAACTCTGCTGCTTCCTCTCTCCGCTGCCCCCCTCTCCGCTGCCCCCTCTCCACTGCCCCCCAATCCGCTGCCCCCAACTCTGCTGCTTCCTCTCTCCGCTGCCCCCTCTCCGCTGCCCCCCTCTCCGCTGCCCCCTCTCCGCTGCCCCCCTTTCCGCTGCCCCCAACTCTGCTGCTTCCTCTCTCCGCTGCCCCCTCTCCGCTGCTTCCTCTCTCCGCTGCCCCTCTCTCCGCTGCCCCCCTCTCCGCTGCCCCCCTCTCCGCTGCCCCCCTCTCCGCTGCCCCCTCTCCGCTGCCCTCCTCTCCGCTGCCCTCCTCTCCGCTGCTCCCTCTCCCCTGCCCTCTCTCCACTGCCCCCCTCTCTGCTGCCCCCTCTCCCCTGCCCCCCTCTCCCCTGCCCCCCTCTCCGCTGCTTCCCCTCTCCACTGCTGCACTCTCTGCTGACCAGCTACAGGTCTCTGAACAGCAGGCTGCTGCTGTTGCTGCTGATGGTCATATTGGTCCTCGTCCGAGGTCCAATCTAAGGCAGCCAAAGTGCCATCCATCTTGATGTGATTAAGAAAACCTCCAAAATGTGGGAAGTAACCTCTCACCAAAAGTACCGTGAACAAACCATTTTGCAGGAGCAGGTAAGAAAGCAGCTGTGAGTACTGAGTATGTATTGCAGTATTTCCATGAGATTGATTCATAGAAACATAGAAACATAGAAGATAGGAGCAGGAGTAGGCCATTCGGCCCTTCGAGCCTGCTCTACCATTCAATGGCTGATCATCCAAATTCAATACCCTGTCCCTGCCTTCTCCCCATATCCCTTGATCCCTTTAGCCTTAAGAAATATATCCAACTCTTTCTTGAATATATTTAATGAACTGGCCTCCACCGCCCTCTGTGGCAGAGAATTCCACAGGTTCACCACTCTCTGGGTGAAGAAATTCCTCCTCATTTCAGTCCTAAATGGCTTACCCCTTATCCTTAGACTATGACCCCTGGTTCTGGACTCCCCGGCCATCAGAAACATCCTTCCTGCATCTAGTCTGTCCAGGCCTGACAGAATTTTATAGGTTTCGATGAGATCCCCTCTCAATCTTCTAAACTCCAGTGAGTATAAGCCCAATCGACACAATCTCTCCTCATACGTCATTCCTGCCATCCCAGGTATCAGCCTGGTGAATCTTCGCTGCACTCCTTCCATGGCAAGAACGTTCTTCCTCAGGTAAGGCGACCAAAACTGCACACAATACTCAAGGTGTGGTCTCACCAAGGCCCTGTACAACTGTAGCAAGACATCCTTGTTCCTGTACTCGAACCCTCTTGCTACAAAGGCCAACATACCATTTGCCTTCTTAACTGCCTGCTGCACCTGCATGCTTACCTTCAGCGACTGGTGCACAAGAACACCCATGTCTCTTTGCACTTCCCCTTCACCCAATCTATTGCCATTGAAATAATAATCTGCCTTCCTGTTTTTGCCACCAAAGTGGATAACCTCACATTTATCCACATTATAGTGCATTTGCCATGTTTCTGCCCAATCACCCAACCTGTCCAAATTGTACTGGAGTTTCACGACATCCTCCTCACAGCTTACCCTCCCACCCAGCTTTGTGTCATCTGCAAATTTGGAGATATTACATCCAATTCCCTCGTCCAGATCATTAATATATATTGTGAACAGCTGGGGTCCTAGGACCGGTCCTTGCGGTACCCTACTAGTCACTGCCTGCCACTCGGAAAACGACCCGTTTATTCCAACTCTTTGCTTTCTGTCCGCCAACCAGTTCTCTATCCAAGTCAATACCTTGCCCCCAATCCCATGTGCCTTAATTTTGCACGCTAATCTCTTATGTGGGACCTTATCGAAAGCCTTCTGAAAGTCCAAATACACCACATCCACTGGTTCTCCCTTATCTATTTTACCAGTTACATCCTCAAAAAATTCCAGTAGATTAGTCAAGCATGATTTACCTTTTGTAAATCCATGTTGACTTTGTCCGATCCTGTCACTGCTTTCCAAGTGCTCTGCTATTACATCTTTTATAATAGACTCCAGCATTTTCCCCACTACCGATGTCAGGCTTACCGGTCTATAATTCCCCGCTTTTTCTCTACCACCTTTTTTGAATAGCCCCCTCAATTGCTGCTGTGTTCCTTCACTGCTTTCAGGAAGCCCAGGAAACCCATGGATGAGCCGTTAAATTTAAAAGTCAGTTGAAATCGCTCTAATTGAGCGATTGGCATATGTTAATAGGCAACCCGCCTCTCCTAAGAGGTTCCGCGCAAGCTTCCAGTTAAACCCGAAAGTCGGCGGGTTGAAGACGGCTTCCTGACCCGCTGACATTTTTACCCGTTTTAACCCCCATCCACTTCCAAACGCAAGCGCCCCTCCAGGTTAAAATCCCCTTCACTGTCGCTGGATGTCTATGTGAAAGAAAAGAAAGACTTGTAATTGTACAGCGCTATTCGTGACCTCAGGTCATCCCAAAGAGCCAATTAATTACTTTTGAAGTGTAGTCACTGTTGTAATCTAGGAAACGCAGCAAACAATTTGCGCACAGCCAGGTCCCATAAACAGCAATGAGATAAATGACCAGATCATCTATTTAAGTTGTGTTGGTTGAGGGATAACTATTGGCCAGGACACCAGGGAGAAATCCCCTGCTACCACTCCAGGGATCTGAGCACATAAAGCTAGGCTGACACTTCCAGTGCAGTGCTGAGGGAGTGCTGCCCTGTCGGAGGTGACGTCTTTCGGATGAGATGTTAAACTGAGGCCCCATCTGCCCTCTCAGGTGGACGTAAAAGATCCCGTGGCACTATTCCAAAGAAGAGCAGGGGAGTTATCCCCGGTGTCCTGGCCAATATTTATCCCTCAACCAACAGAACAAAAACAGATTATCTGGTCATTATCACATTGCTGTTTGTGGGAGCTTGCTGTGTGCAAATTGGCTGCCGCGTCCCCTACATTACAACAGTGACTCCACTTCAAAAGTACTTCATTGGCTGTAAAGCACTTTGAGATGTCCGGTGGTTGTGAAAGACGCTATAGAAATGCAAGTCTTTCTGCTAATCTTCGAATAGTGCCGTGGAATCCTTTATGCCCACCTGAGAGGCCCAGTTTAACATCTCATCCAAAAGACGGCACCTCCAAACATTGCAGCGCTCCCTGAGTACTGAATTGGAGTGTCAGCCTAGGTTATGTGTTCAAGTCCCAGGAGTGGGAGTTGAGACGCATGACCTTCTGACTCAGAGGTGAGGGTGCTGCCTCACTGAGCCATGGCTAACACCTTGTATCATCAAGTTGGAAAAAAATTAGCCTATTTTGATGTAGCCCTAAATTGCCTCTAACCTGAGTCATGGATACTTGATGTTGACCCGAGATGAAAAGGTCAAATGTTCCACACCCTTGTATTTTCATCGCTCAGCTGAAGAACACAAAATCCTCTGAACTTGTCTATCTTCAAAAATTGCATGGATACAATTTCACTTCATTAATTCTGACTGTAGATGTTGAGCACTAAGGTCAATAGGTCAGACCATCAGCCATGTTTATAACAATTATGTCAATGTACACAATGTCCTGTCAAAAACAATGCGGCAAACCATCTCCCTATCTCCCATGCCCAATTTGCCATGAATCAAAATTCTGCCAGCCTTGTGGTGAGAAACATCCCTTCTGATTTTATGAGTATAATAAGGGGTTTACTGCGAGGTCTGAGTGAACGAAGGATTGTGGTTACGATTTTTAACCCATCGTGCCCAGTGGCAATGAGATGGCCGCACAATTAAAATCATCTTTGAAAACTTACTTCTCCATTCCCGCTCGCCGCCACCTTAACTGGGCTCTTTTTGTTAGGCGGCCTCGTTCATATATGTAAATTGAGGTGCTATGATGTCATCACTTTAACCGCTGACTGAGTGGGGTGCTGGCCGTGGCCATCCCGCTTGGTGTAACCGGGTCCGCAGGAAGCAGAGGCCCTGTAAGGTAAGTGTTAAACTCTCCTTTTTGTTGAGCTGTGCTCCTCCAGGCGCCACAAGGAAAGTCTGGGCCTCCGCTGCCCTGAGCTCCCCGCCCCTCTCCCCACGACTTACCTGAGTGGGCCGCCCGATCTTCCGCTGCCGGCAGATTCCCAGCTGCCTCTTTCCGCACATTTCTGGCAGGCAGCTGGCCAGCGGGATGTGTGAGGCCCGGGAGTTAAAATGGCCTGGGCCTCAATTTGATGAGAAGGGGCAGAGATTCATTCACTCACCCCTCCCCCACCCCTGCCAGCTACCCGAAACCCACTCGCAGTTAAAATCTCCTCCATGTAGTTAGCAACAGAATTCTTGCTGATTTCTAATATTGTTAATTTGTTTATATTAAACATAACTGAGTTTTGCACTGTAAATAGCAATTGGTAGTAATGGTTGGTAGTTTAGTTCTGTTGCGATGTTAGTAGCAGTATGGTCCTTTTAGTACATTTGATATTTAAGGTGTTTAATATACATTGCTTTAAATGGAGTGCATTTAAAGAGCCGATTTTACAGGTGCACACATCCATAATGAAGCCTCGTCCAAAAGCAGCACAAACATGAAATTGTGTGGAGCCCGCCCTTGATATGTGCTTCCGGCAGGCAAAGCTCACTGCAGGAAGAGCGGGTTGGTAAAATCTGCCCTCAATATCTTGAGCTATTTAGATTTCCGATAAATAGCTAGTGTATTTAAGAAGTAAAATGTGCAATTCTGGAATTATATGGGTTTCTTGTGGTACATTTGTTAATGGTGAGTTGCAAACATCGCTTCGGTTTCTGACATTCACTGCACCAAGTGTACAGACCTAATTCTAATTCTGTGACGGTGCACATTGCCTTTTTTTTTTTGATTTCAGCTCATTAGGGAACACAAATGAAAATTGGGGTTGATACACTAGACCTCACCTATCTTTAGGGCAAGTGATCTGAGCCCAAGGTTTACGTCTGACCGAGACCACCCTGAGGTAGTGCCAATTCAGGCCTTATTTTATGAAACCGGCCTATTAATTATTGTCCTTAAGAAGAAGCCACATAAAGAATGTGTCATTCTTTGAAGAGAAAAAAAAAAGAAGCAGTAGAGATCAAAAGCGATCCCTTCGCTTTTCATGCCTCAGAACCTCAAAGAAAGATCAGTAACAATCAGGCCTAGGGTCTCGTGTCCTTTCTAGCAATTAGACTCAGCTGATGGTGCGAAAGGATGAATGGCAGGGTTCACGGCCTTCTCCAGGCTTCAGACAACACACTTTCAAAGCAGCAGACACTGCTGAAATCATTTCAAATGAAGGGTAGTGAGATTCATTATCCTCTATCCTTACAATTACATGAACACCTGATGTCTGTATATTCTAGGCCCTTCATCTTACACCAGCTTAGATTAGTTAAGGATTTTACATTATACTTTTTCTTAAGCAAAGATTTACAGTTTTGTCACAATTATGATGAAAAGCCAATATTTTAATTGAAACCTCATTATTGTTAAAATGTCAACCCATTTTAACCTTTTTTAAATGTACTTTATAATTTTTTCTAAATATATAAAGTGCCAGTAATTAAAATATATGCAAATTCACTTACATGCAAATTTGCTGTAACCAGATTCCTGTTATAAACATATTTCTGTTTCTCATATTGATCGCAATTCATTATTTACTAATAGCAAGCAAATTTGTGGTCAAGTGTGATTTGATTTGCAGGACATTTGCTGGATATTATACAGTTCACTAAGCTGCCACTTCAAAAATCTCCAGATTTGCAGTCGTGCTGAGCCGGGCTTTGGTCATAGCATGCAAATGAGTGGTCTGCAGCGATTGGCAAGCCGTGTGCTTCACTGTGATTGGCCAGTTTTCTGCTGCTGCTCCTCGTGATGGTTTCAGCAAAAAAGGAAACTCCACATCTTCCTTGTGGAGTTCGGTCTTTTTATTCATGCCCGCCTGATTTGCCTGAAACAATTAAAAGAGGCCTGTGCTCACATCACTGAGACTGGGACATCAAACAACTTAACACAAAGAACTGGCAATGCTACAGTAGAATCTAAATGCGATTACATAGAATGTACAGCACAGAAACAGGCCATTGGTCTATCCCACCCTATCAACATATCCTTCTATTCCTTTCTCCTTCACGTGTTTATCGACCTTCCCCTTAAATGCATCCATGTTAGTCACCTCAACCACTCCGTGTGGTAGCGAATTCCACATTCTAACCACTCTCTGGGTAAAGGTGTTTCTCCTGAATTCCCTATTGGATTTATTAGTGACTATCTTATATTTGTGGCAAAACAAAGGCTAAATACCGGAAATCTTTAAAAAAAAAAGGAAAATGCTGGAAATACTCAGCAGGTCAAACAGCATCTGTGGAGAGAGAAACAGTTAACATTTCAGGTCGATGACCTTTCGTCAGAACTGACTAAATTTATAGCCCCTGGTTTTGGTCTCCCTCACAAAATGAAACATCCTCTCCAGGTCTACCCTATCAAACCCATTCACATTCTTAAAGACCTTGATCAAGTCACCCCTCAGCCTTCTGTTTTCTCAAGGAAGGAGCCCCAGCTGGCTCAATCTTTGAAATCTAGAAACTAGAAATCATAAATTTCTGAATTCATTAGTGACTGTGACTAACTGTTTAGCTGCACCCATTTTTACTTTTCCGTTAAAAGCTACAACTGTAGAAAATTCAGTAGACGTGGAAGGTGTCAAGATGGATGGCAAACAAAGTCCATCTTGGACATCAAGCTGATGCGGTGTTTAAAGGAAAGTGGTTCTGCCTTGCTAGGCCACCAGAGGAGGATCAGCTAGCTAGAAGGAGGTAAGAGTCAGTGCACCCTATTCTTGAACAGAGTTGGTGGAGTGATTTTGCACATAGGAATCATAGAAGCAAACATTGTTATAGTTTTTTTTTAACTCATTATGGGCAAATGGCCTGAAGCCTGATATATACAAGTATATGACCTACATTGGCTCCCGGTTAAGCAATGCCTCAATTTCAAAATTCTCATCCTTGTTTTCAAATCCCTCCATGGCCTCGCCCCTCCCCATCTCTGTAATTTCCTGCAGCCCCACAACCCTCCGAGATATCCGCGCTCCTCTAATTCTGCATTGCTGATTATAATCGCTCAACCATTGGTGGCCGTGCCCTCTGTTGCCTGGGCCCTAAGCTCTGGAATTCCCTGCCTAAACCTCTCCACCTCGCTACCTCTCTTTCCTCCTTTAAAACGCTCCTTAAAACCTACCTCTTTGACCAAGCTTTTGGTCACCTGCCCTAATTTCTGTTTATGTGGATCGGTGTCAGGTTTTTTGTCTTTAATACTCCTGGGACGTTTTACTACGTTAAAGGCGCTATGCAAATACAAGTTGTTGTTGTTGTTGTAATGGGAACAGGATTAGGCTATTCAGTTGGATCAATCCAAGAATTAGTAAATTAGGATATTCTCAGCGGCCTGTAACATGCATTGAAAAAAAAAGTTAAACTGGCAAAAGGCAAGAATAGGAAGTATAGCAATGTTCAGGAAGACATTCTTCACGTAAAGAGTGAGAATGACTGGAATAATCTTCAGTAGAATAATGGAGGCAAAAGAAAGGAATAATCCAAATAGCAGCTGGATGCGATGATGACAGGATTGTGGGTTTCTGTGGAAGCTAGATGGGCCGAATAGCCTCCCTGATCTTCACTTGTCTTTGTGCTTAATAACTTGTAATTCACCATTTGTCATATGAAGGTTCTGAGTTCAAGTCCCACTCCAGAGACTTGAGAACAAATTCTAGGCTGACACTCCAATGCAGTACGGAGGGAGTGCTGCATTGTTGGAGGTGCCGTCTTTCAAATGAGATGTTAAGCCGGGGTGCCATCTGCCCTCACATGGCATTATTTGGAAAAAGAGCTGGGGAGGTTTCCCCGGTGTCCTGGCCAACATTTATTTCTCAGCCAACATCACTAAAAAAAAGATTATCTGGTCATCATCTCATTGCTGTTTGTGATACCTTGCTGTGCGTAAATTAGCTGTCACATTTCATACACTACAACAGTAACTACACTTCAAAACTACTTCATCGACTGTAAAGCGCATTGGGACATCCTGAGGTCATAAAAGGCATTACATAAAAATCCTTCTTCTTTGAAGAATATTGTTAGGACACCTAAATATTAAAGGCTGAACACAAATCTCAAGATGTGCCATGAAGTCTTGAATCGAATGGCTTTGAAGACAGGGAAGTTGTCAACAGTAGAAGATTGTATGAAAATGGTGGGATCTCACATATTAAGAGTTTGGTTCATGGCTTATGACTGATAAAAATAGGTTACTTATGTACATTGGAACTGCATGTTATTGCCCTGTGGTGCTTAAAGTGTATTTAGATTACTCATGCATAAAAGCAATATCTTTCTAGTTTGCCACATACCCTGAAGTTAATGTTAATATGCCCTCTGCCTATAGAGGTTATTGAATAATAATGGTGCCCATTTGGAAAGAAATAGAAACATTGATGATTAAGATAGAACAGGAACTTCTGGAAAGCTGGTTAGTGGACTGCAGCAGTTCCAACTGAGGTGATAGCATACTGTTCTGGCAGAACCTGGGTGAGTTCTTTGTGAAAACTGCTCAGAAGTGCTTCAACCAGCTGAATAATACATAACGTAGCCAGCTGTTGTCAGCCATGATTGCTTTGGTTGTAATGGACCCTATAGGCAATAGTTAGATGTTTGGTGAATCTGTGTGTACTTTTAGATTTTGCTTTTTTTTAGCACTGTATAAAAGGTTCAAAGCTTTGTCTCCATTCGCCACTTGAATGAAAGTAGCTTGTAGCCAGCAAGGCAGTCTCTGGTCGTCACAATCACACAACTCCGCATTATCCGGCATTTCATCACTTACCAAATCAGACATTGTACTATATTGTAAGAAATCCAATCAATAACAATGCAGCATGATACTTGTGCTGCCAATAACAGAAGGTTGAAGTTCCTGTAATTTAGTTCTCCACAGAGTGTCGCTTTGCAAGCAGCAAAAGACCACTGCAGAACACGGGCATATCAATTTGCCTCGGGTTAAGGCTTTTGCTTGCTTTCTACCAAACTCTGACCACTTCTTATCCATATGCAGTCATCACTAATCCCACTGATTTTTTTTAGCAAAGTTTTGATACTCAATTGCAACTTCAGTTAAAAGCTGGGGAAATAATTTGGTGTCATTATTTGTGGCTCTCCCACAGTCTCCATGGAATCCCTATCACAGATAGTGGTCTTCTTTTTCCCTTGTATACTATAGGATTTTTTCCCCATCATTTCTTGTCTTGTCTCAGTAATTCAACTTACAGAAGGCATTTGATTAAGTGCCATAGGAGAGGCTTGTTACAAAAATTCAGACACAATTACATTAAATGGAATGTAACTGCATGAACAGAGACAGGGCAAGGAGGCTGAAAGCAAAGAGTGGGGCAAATGGAAGTTTTTCAGATTGGTGTGGTGTTGGTCCTGGTGTCCACCAGGGATTTGTATTGGGACCTTTTTATTGATATCTTTTTTATTATCTGCCCTATATCGCCTTATGTGGCTCGGTGTCAAATGTTGTTTTGATAAAGTTCCTGTGAAGCACCTTGGGACGTGGATCATCTTACTTAACTTAAGCAGAATAACTTGGCTGCACGCTGCCCTATAGCAGAATCTCCTCTTCCTGCCTTTTTCAATCTTTTTTGCAGCACTTTTCCGCTTAACGCATCACATTTGGGGCTTTGGCCATCACTTTTCCATCCTCACAGGAAGTGGGGATCTGCTCCCTTACACCTAGCCTGAACGGGGGTTGGCCAGAAGAGCTGCTAATCAGGTCTGTTACCATGCCCCCTGAAAATGTGCCGCCCTCCCAATGACTCTCCAAACTCTGGCGGGGTCCGCTACGGCAGTCGTGATCCCAGCGAACCCCATGGACTTCGGGGCCGACATGATTTCAAGTCCTTTGCTTGTTTTCTTGAGTTTTAACGACGTTGAAAATAAAAACGATTTCTTATTGATTTTCTCTGAATTTATGCAAGTTTATCTGGGATCCAATTTTTTTCCCCACTGAGTTTCTTCCATTTCTTGACATTAAGCATACAAAAACTAAGGAAATGAAATGGATTTTTAAATTGGCAACAAGAACTGACTTTACAGGTCCTTAAGCATTAGATAACCTTTAATAGAGATCTACAGCTATACTTAGGACCCGGTTAAGAGTCACAACTGCAGATGCTGCCTAAAATTCCAGGGGGGACTGCAGTTCGGTGAAGTGGTCAATTGCCACTGGACATATATGGGAAGAGGAACCCTCCATACCAGCCATCACATCTTGCAGTCTGATTTGCACAGTCTCAAATGGCTCAATGGATTGACAGTGCTCAGAAAGTAGCATTCTTTTGCGGACAGGTCTTAGATGAACCGGAAATTCAACATCTGAAGGTAACTGGAGCAGACACTCTGCGCAGCCCCTTCCTGCTCCTCTGCTCGCACCTCCACTTGCTTTTATCTCACTTGTGCCGTGTGTTTCACCCAGCGCCCTCTGCTGTAACTGTACACTTACATCTCCTTCCTCCACAGTGGATATTCCTGGGCTGATAGGTTGAATTAGTGAAGCTGTCTTGTGTGAGGTAGATGTCCCCCTGCAGACTCAGGCCCTGTAAGCTGCTGGTCCTCAGCTGTTCCTATGGAAACACAATGAGAAGAAGCATTTATTTCTACCTTGTAACACATTTCACTAGTCAAAACATGCCATGCTATGATGTGGTGGGCCGATTTCAAATGTCAGAATGCCTGAGTGTTTGAGGAATTCATAGATGTGAGAAATAGCAGCAATAAACGTTTTCCGTCGCCAATGCAGGGTGACCACCTGCATGCCCCTTTCCAATGGGCTCACCTGCGTGGTGCTTCAAAATTCCCAGGGTTAATTCCTCCAATTGGGTAAGGAGGTTTAGATTGAACGCGGCCCACCAGTTGATAGCCTCTCCCTTTGGTCATATACTTATTTTTCCTGCAACCATAAAGAGATTGCTGAAATGCTGTTTTATTTTCTGACATCCCCTCATTTCTATATATTCGGCTACTGTGCCTCCCAAAACAAGAGTGTAAGAATACACGATGAACACGTAGGTGTTGGTAGAGTCCTTTATGGCCCTGGTCACTATCTTTGAGAGGCTTGCTTGGAGTGTGAAGACAGGTCGCCTAGTGATAGCGCTAGAGAAGTCAAAGGGTTCCCTATAGATGACCAAGCATTCCATGTGAATATGTAGGCAGTGGAGGTGACAATGTCAGCTGTGGCTCAGTTGGTAGCACTCTTGCCTCTGAGTTCATGAAGGTTGTGGGTTCAAGTCCCACTCCAGGGACTTGCGCACATAAAGCTGCACTGGCGGAGGTGCTGTCTTTTGGTTGAGATGTTAAACCGAGGCCCTGTCTGCTCTCTCATGTGGACGTAAAAGATCCCATGGCACTATTTCGAAGAAGAGCAGGAGCATTCTCCCCGGTGTCCTGGCCAATATTTCTCCCTCAACCAACATAACAAAACCAGATTATCTGGTCATTTTCACATTGCTGTTTGTGGGAGCTTGCTGTGCGCAAATTGGCTGCCACGTTTCCCACATTACAACAGTGACTCCACTTTAAAAGTACTTCATTGGCTGTAAAGCGCTTTGAGACGTCCGGTGGTTGTGAAAGGTGCTATATAAATGCAAGTCTTTCTGTCTTTACTGCCTTGTCATACCACAACAGTAGAGAAAGTCAACTTCAGCAGACACTTGCCCTGGTAAATATTTTCAAGGTGTTCAGCTTTTTCCGTATACGGGCTTCCGACCTCCTGACTGCATACTCGTGGACCATGTTAACCTGATCTGCCTCCTTGGCTCAGTCAGCTCAGGCAACTGCTTTCTCAGAAGGGTGGCCCTCTGAGCCAAAGGTGCTGACCCTCCTTTGGCTCACCTTCCTAACTGTCACCTCTCTCCGAAAAGGGATCAGTCTCCCTCCTCCTTGGACATCCTGAAAGATTCAGGCAAAATTAACAATGAATGCTTGACCACATCAGATAGTGCAGGTGCCCCTTTAAGATGCAGCAGCTGCTGCTTCATGCTACTGCCATGCATGTTCCACCCGCTTGTCCCGACCTCCATGCTCCCACTGCATGGCCCAATCAGCACCAGGAGTGCTCCATAATCATTTAAAAGAGGGGGGCCTAAGAAAATTCCTGAAAGACCCTTCTCCAAACTCAAGGCACCAGGGCCTAGAAATTCAGGCTACGAAATGCCTGTTTACCAAGCACTAAACAGCCTCATAAGCCTCCAACACGGAGGGTAGGAAATGCACGCTCATTACCAGCCGGGATTGCGCTGCCCGCCATATTGGTAAATGCCAAAAATCAGCATCCGAATTGGGCATTAGGCACTTTGCATATGCACATAAACGGCTTAACAACCGTTTGAGGGCCCAGCGAAAGATTGGTTTGCCCCGAGGCACTCAGGAAAACCAGGCCGCAACCAACAAGGTAAATTTTTAAAATATACTTACCTGAATGTGCGGCAGCGAGGAGCAGGATTGGACCTCCCTACCCCACATTCAAAGAACACGAGCAGTGGGAGCATGGAGGTCGGGACAAGCGGGTGGAACATGCATGGCAGTAGCATGCTGCCCTCCCGCGATCGCCGCTGCTCCCTGCCTGGATTACCACCACTTCCTCTTACCCCCCATCCCCCCACACTGGCCATCAATACCACCCAACCTGATCGCCCACCCTTCCCCACCCGATCACCCGTCCTCACTTGTGTTGCAACGACCCACTCTTCAGCTATGCTCCGCCGGCGAGACACCTCTTACTCTCCGCATCTCGCCAGCTCGATGTAGGTGAGGCCCAAGGCCCAGTATCAGGAGCGCCTTGGGCTTCGCCATTCAGGCGCAGAGATCGTACCCTGTGCGCCCCGCACACCTCTAGGCCTAGGTGTGTCAGCACAGTTCAAGGTGCCCAACCGCAGTGCCTGTAACAGAAAACCTCCCCTACAATGTGCATAAGGAAGTCAGCATGTGTGGGTATACCAAAGCATTTGCGGACAGCAATGTAATAAATTCTGACTTCTGAAATGGTCCCAGCACAAAACCTACCCTGAAAGAGAATTTTCTGAGTTTATGCTGGTAATTGTTGGGATTTTGATGACCGATCTCGCTTCCAATTTCTGGTTTATGAGGTGTTCGCGATAGCAAATTAGTTCTTTTCTCTTTCCAAATCTGAACGAAAACGTACTGCGCGATTGGTGTGTGCAAGTTATGTGTTCTGTTCCTCACGACAGAATTAAACTCTATTTGCTGATGTTTTAAACAAGCTGGAAATCCGAAGGATTCAAATCACGTTTATACAGAAGGCTTTTCTATTTCTTGCTTTTGTCTCGTGTATGTCTTCCAAAGCAAGCACTGATTTGGGGAGAAGGTGCCAGGTGCTGATGAAAGAAGAATTTGATCCTCCATGTAATGGATATTCGATTGCTTTGTTGAATCCTCCTGTATTAGGTGGTAAATAACGTTGTAAACTCCTTGCTGATTTAAAGTTGTGACCAATGCTGACCTTGAGGTTGTGACGTTCAGCTCTGTTGAAAATAACACTGAACACTTTCGGGCTGATTCTACAAGTTTTCAGGGCGTCTCACTGCCCAGCAGTACTGATAGGAGATTCGGGTGCCCGTGAATTGGAAACCATTTGTTTCAAACCCCTCCACCCCTCCTATCCTGTTGGGCTATGTACCAGCAGCACCATTTAAACAAGCTGGTCTTGCATTTTCATACAACTCCAGAGCCACAGCTCTACCAGTGGCCCTGTTCTGTGAGCACAGCATGCAATATACAGGAAACTTTGTGATATCCGGCACCGACGGGACCGAGCTGTTGCCGATCTATCAAAACTGCCGGACAAACCAGCGCTAATGTTGAAGCATACGGAGGTTTTCAGCTCCGTATCTGGCAACAAACACTGTTGCTTAGCAACAGCTTCTAAACAGTCGGCCCGTACCTTGGAAGCGTCTCTGTAGCTTAGCAACAGTTTCAGAGAGACTTTGCAGAGCCTGACTGTTAAAAAAAAGCCACGAGAAGAAAAAAAACCTCCGTATCTGGCAACAAACACTGTTGCTTAGCAACAGCTTCTAAACAGTCGGCTCGTACCTTGGAAGTGTCTCTGTAGCTTAGCAACAGCTTCAGAGAGACTTTGCAGAGCCTGACTGTTGGAAAAAAAAGCCACGAGAAGAAAAAAAACCGAACAAAACGGCTCCTGATTTCTGCCGGTGGATCGAGGTTTCCAGACATTCAACCTCCGGATAAACCAAAGTTTCCTGTACTATATATTACAATTAATGTAGTAATGTCAATATATTTGCATTTGACCAATAGAGTGCAGTTGGTCTGATCCTAAAGGGTTATGTAGTGATAATTGACCCATAACTGCAGGTTTGAGGTGATTGGTACAGGCTCATTCTGTGCTTCTAATGTTTAGTTTTATAGTCGTTCTGCTCTTTCTTTTGAGTATTGAAAGAAATATGATTGGTTCTGTAATGTTCCACCACAGGTGGTTCGTTCTATCATTGTAGTTTCGGTTTAATTTATTCCTTCAGGATGTTTGCTGTTACTATTTTATAGAACCACTTTATAGAAGCTTACAGCACAGCAGGAGGCCACTCGGCCCATCGTGTTTATGCTGGCTCTTTTGCGAGAACAATCCCAAACTATTCCTACAGCCCTATTCTTTCCCCATAGATTGCCACTTGCTGTGGCAAAAAAATCCATGATCCAACGATCCTCTGCTTAAAGAAATTTCTCCCAACCTTTTGCCTTAACCCTCTTGGAGGCAATTTTAACTTGACGCCCCCTTGTAACTAACTCCCTAACCAGAGGAAATAGTCTTTCCCTCTTCACGCTATTGAAACCCGTCATAATTTTACAAACTTCTATTAAATCTCCTCTGCTGCAGCGCAATTAGTCACAAGTATCTCAAGTATCACCTTACACATCTCATTTCCCCAATACAAAAGCAATACACGGCGGATGCTAATTTCCCCAATATCGGACTGAACATCCATTTTAGGTTTTTGAGATCATGTTTATGTGGTAACTTTGAATTTATTGGTCAGAATACCAGTAAAAGAGTAAAAGAAATTGCATTTATTTCACACGCTGAATTTACAGAAAACGTTTAACCTTCAATCCCAGGAGATTCCAGTATTTGGCCGAATGCATCATTTGTCCTATCTTTACCCTGAGTTGTTTTTATTATAGGGAAATCAAGTCCTCTACCTGTAACAATGAACAGATTACATATGGGGTGCACATCAATGGTATAATTATGAGAATGTTACTGTCTTCCTTGTAAATAGACTTTGAATTGGAGACATATGTGCATGCATGAATACTCCCATTGAATGCTGGGAAATACAAGTTGAGACCCAGGCCCATTTGCACATGTACAAGGATTCACACCGACTCCTGAGATCGTGGTTTATGTGTTTTCTTTCAGAATCATGGAAAACCAGCCCCTAAAGGTGTTCATGTCTGCCATGATTTTTTTTTCAAATGGGGTCACTGAATGTGAATTTCCTTCTCCCACCCCCACCACCAAAAATCAGAATTTCCAGATGTCAGCTGGCTTGTGAGTACATTTATCGTGGATTGACCATCTGAATCCCCAATTCTGACCTCTTGCCCATCCCTGATTTTCATCGCTCCACCATTGGCAGCCGTGCCTTCAGCTGCCTAGTGTCTAAGCTCTGGAATTCCCTCCCTAAACCTCTGTACCCCGGAATATTGAGGCAAAGGAGGAGATTGCGGGGGCTCTAACACATATATTCAGGACCTCTCTGGCCACAGGGGTTGTGCCAGAGGACTGGAGAACCGCTAATGTAGTACCATTATTCAAGAAGGGTAGTAGGGAAAAACCGGGGAACTACAGGCCAGTGAGCCTAACATCAGTGGTAGGAAAATTATTGGAAAAAATCCTGAGGGACAAAATTTGTCTCCACTTGGAGAGGCAAGGATTAATCAGGGATAGTCAACATGGCTTTGTCAAGGGAAGATCATGTCTGACTAATTTGATTGAATTTTTTGAGGGGGTGACTAGGTGTGTGGATGAGGGTAACGCAGTGGATGTGGTATACATGGATTTCAGTAAGGCCTTCGATAAAGTCCCGCACAGGAGACTGGTCAAGAAGGTAAGAGCCCATGGAATCCAGGGTGCCTTGGCACATTGGATACAAAACTGGCTTAGTGGCAGAAGGCAGAGGGTGATGGTCGAAGGTTGTTTTTGTGACTGGAAGCCTGTGGCCAGTGGGGTACCACAAGGATCGGTGCTGGGTCCCTTGCTGTTTGTGGTCTACATTAATGACTTGGATATGAATGTAAAGGGTATGATCAGTAAGTTCGCGGATGATACAAAAATTGGTAGGGTGGTAAATAGCGAGGAGGGTAGCCTCAGTCTGCAGGACGATATAGATGGGTTGGTCAGATGGGCGGAACAGTGGCAAATGGAATTTAACCCGGAAAAGTGCGAGGTGATGCACTTTGGGGGGACTAACAAGGCAAAGGAATACACAATGAATGGAAAGACCCTAGGCAAGACGGAGGGTCAGAGGGATCTGGGTGTGCAAGTACACAGATCCCTGAAGGCGGCGGAACAGGTGGATAAGGTGGTAAAAAAGGCATATGGGATACTTGCCTTCATTAGCCGAGGCATTGAATATAAGAGCAAGGAGGTTATGATGGAGCTGTATAAAACACTGGTTAGGCCACAGCTGGAATATTGTGTGCAGTTCTGGTCGCCACACTACAGGAAGGATGTGATCGCGTTAGAGAGGGTGCAGAGGAGGTTCACCAGGATGTTACCAGGGCTGGAGCGCTTCAGCTATGAAGAGAGACTGGGCAGGTTGGGTTTGTTTTCCTTGGAGCTGAGGAGGCTGAGGGGGGACATGATTGAGGTGTACAAAATTATGAGGGGCATAGATAGGATGGATGCTGAGGAGCTTTTTCCCTTAGTAGAGGGGTCAATAACTAGGGGGCATAGATTCAAGGTAAAGGGCGGGAGGTTTAGAGGGGATTTGAGAAAGAACTTTTTCACCCAGAGGGTGGTTGGAGTCTGGAACTCACTGCCTGAAAGGGTTGTGGAGGCAGAAACCCTCACAACATTTAAGAAGCATTTGGATGTGCACTTGAAATGCCATAGCATACAAGGCTACGGGCCAAATGCTGGAATATGGGATTAGATTAGACAGGGCTTGATGGCCGGCGCGGACACGATGGGCCGAAGGGCCTTTATCCGTGCTGTATTACTCTATGACTCTATGACTCTATGGCTTGGTGCCAAATTTTGTTCATGCTCCTGTGAAGCGTCTTGGGACGATGATAAAGACGCTATATAAATACAAGTTGTTGTTGTTGAAGTGAGTGCCTTCCTGCCCTAATAGGCACACAGATGTAAACATTTTTCTGCTGCCATCTTGTCACTGACATCTGCAATCGGATGGCGAGAGTTGTTTAGGATGACACTACAGGGGAGTGAACAAGAGCCAAGGGAAAAAAATTAAAGAATGGAATAAAAGAGTTGAAATAAAATGGTGGGTGTAAAGTAAAGTAGATTGGGCAGAGAAGATAAAATGAGAGAAAAGAGGTGAGTCACATACATCAGAAATTGGGGGGAAAAGAGGTTATTGTAAGAAGTAAAATGAAGAAATCAACAAATAAAATTTGACATTGAGCCATGTAACGAGGACATGTGACCAAATGCTTGGCCAAAGAGGTAGCTTTTAAGCAGCATCTTAAAGGAGGAGCGAGAGGTAGAGAGGCGGAGAGGTTTAGGGAAGGAATTCCAGAGCTTAGACCCTCGGCAGCTGAAGGCACGGCCGCCAATGGTGGAGCGAAGAAAATCTGGGAGGTGCACAAGAGGCCAGAATTAGAGGTGCAAAGAGATCTCGGAGGGTTGTAGAACTGGAGGAGGTTAGGGAGATAGGGAGGGGCGAGGCCATGGAAGGAATTGAAAACAAGGATGAGAAATTTTTAATCGAGGCGCTGCCGGACCAGCAACCAATGTAGGTCAGCGAGCACAGGGGTGATGGATGAAAGAACACTGGATTCCCACCCTCCCACCACAGCACATAATGTACTCCTGCATTTTGTTGATAACCATGCCCTGCTCGACACCAACACCCTTTCCAGATTGATCATTATTTAATTTGGTTGCCCTGCAGACCATAATAATATTCCAACTTGAATGACCTGATCATGAGGCCTGATCATGTTGATTTCTTTCCTTGGCTGTCTTGCAGCATTGTGTGAGCTCTCCTCGAATCGTGAGACTCCAAGAATGACAAGTGGATTGATTCTACTGGGGATTGCAAGTGAGTAGATGCAACAGCACCGCATTCGTTTTACTGTGAACTGACTGACATTAGTACGCAGCCACAGAAAGGTGAGCTGTTTTCCAGTCAGCCTCAATGTATCAGCTGCATAACATGAAAAGCAAAATTCACAAAGAGAAAGGCATCAGACTAAAGCCAAAGAAAAAGATGGGATGGTTAATCAAGAAATGTGGTTGACTCTTAACTGCCCTCTCAACTGGCCTAGCAAGAAACTCAGGGTTAGAAATTCAGTTGGTTGCGCCAGCCGTTAGCGCCTTAGGAGGAGTAGATGTCAAGCGCTAGGCGCTTAGCGCCCGGGCGCAGCGCGATCTGCGCCTCGCCCCAACTTCAGTAGACATTTAGCGCCGGCGCAAAGTCTTTGCGTGCGCTCAGCTGCGCGCGCAGATCATGATGTCATTTCCTCGTGCAACGCCCTTTGTGCGCCCCAAACCGGATCTTCAGTCGCGCCACCCCATTGTGCGCGTGGCGGCCCTAGCGACTGTTGAGTGGAACAGTGCTCAGCCGATGCGGGCCGCGGGGAACGCAAATTAAAGGGCACTTCCCCTGCACTATAAAAGGCTGCCATTTTGCAGCACTCATTCTTGTGAAACGGATCTTTGGAGAGAGACCAAGGTAGAGAGCTTACTGCTTTGGCCCAACACTAGGACAGGTACTTCTGGCTTCAGGCCACAGCTTTGCAATTGTCTTTGCCTTCATTGATATCGCATTGTTTGCCAGCATATTATGGGGGCTGCAATGGGTGTCAACGCTGGCTTTCTGCATTACGTCCAAAGGGCTCACAGACGCCGTGAGAGAGTGGCAGCCCTGGCTAGACGGAGAGGGGGCAACAGGCGTCGGCAAGGGAGGCCTTACCCACCCAGGGTATACCGCCAGCAGTTCTCCTATCTCAACATGTCTGACGAGCAGTGTGTTAGGAGGCTGCAATTCCGAAGGGAGGTGGTCACAGAGATCTGCCAGCTGCTTCAGAGAGATCTGCAGCCACAGCTGAGGTGCTGGACATCTCTGTCGGTGGCAGTGAAGGTGACGGTGGCTCTCAACTTCTATGCCACCGGCTCCTTCCAATCCGCTGCTGGGGACATTGCTAACATCTCCCAGTTCGCCGTGCATTGCTGCATCCGCCAGGTGACCAATGCCCTTTTCAGAAGGAGACGTCAGTTCATCTCCTTCCCCATGACCCTGGACAAGCAGCAACAGCGTGCAATGGGATTTGGAAGAATAGCGGGCTTCCCCTTGGTGCAGGGCGCCATTGACTGCACGCATGTGGCTTTGCGGGCACCTCTGGAGAATGCCGAGGATTACCGCAACCGGAAGGGCTACCATTCCCTCAATGTACAGCTGGTGTGTGACCACAGGCAGCTCATCCTAGCTGTCAATGCCCGCTTTCCAGGCAGCAGCCACAATGCCTTTATCCTGCGACAGACTACTGTGGCTGACATGTTCCAGGCACAGCCTCACCCAAGAGGATGGCTTATCGGGGACAAAGGCTATCCTTTGTGTACCTGGCTCATGACCCCACTCCGCGCGCCCAGGACCCCTGCTGAAGAGGCATACAACGAGAGCCATCAAGCGACCAGGAACATCATCGAACAAACAATTGGCGTCCTGAAGCAACGGTTCCGCTGCCTGGATCGTTCCGGCGGAGCCCTGCAGTATTCGCCGGAGCGAGTCTCCCATTTCGTGGTCGTTTGCTGCATGCTGCACAACCTGGCTATCCGCAGGACTCAGGCACTGCCACCACAGATTGGAGCACCACCTCAGGAGGAGGAGCAGGAGGAGGAGGACCAGCACAGGAGGGAGGCACAAGGTGCAAGGGCCGCCCGTCTGCGGCTTATTGAACGTAGGTTCTAGGCCCCCTCTCAGGGAATGGCTTGTACCAATGAAAGAACATGAATGCAGCCGCTCCGCAAGCCCTCAGCCGGTCAAGGCAACAAAAACTTCAAAGTTCAAACATGGACAATCTGAATAAAGAAAATTGTTTATTCCATAAACTCTGTGCCCTTCCCACATGACAAACAAAAACAGAAAAAAAAAACCAAAAACAGTCAGACACATAACTCGCTCCCACAACCTGGAGAGGATTAACAAAACAATGAAACAAAAATGACCGTCATCCTCGGCCTTCGTAAAAAACAAACACAACATCCTCGGCCTTCATAAAAACAAACACAACATCCTCGGCCTTCAAAAAAACAAATCATTTGCCCACACCTTCTACTTTTTGGCCCGCGAGGGCGATGCCTTGCGTATACTTGTGCGGCCCCTGCCCGCCCTGCTGCTGCTCCTCAATTGGAGCCCAGTGGCTGCAGCAAGGCTGGGGGAAGGCTCCTGAGGGGCACATGGCGAGACGGCAGATGCCCTTGGGGGTCGGCCTGCACGAGCTCTGGCCCTCGAGGGGCCGGCTGGTGACTGCTGCAGCTGTGGCTGGGCGGCATCAGTGTGTCCAGCAGCTGGTGGCAGCTGCACTGGTGGAGTGGCAGTGTCGGCTGCAGGAATGGGGGCAAGCTGGCTGATGGCAGGCGCTCGCTGGTCGCCTGATACAGTGGCAGTCGCCCGGGCCAGCACTGCAGCATGCGCAGCAAACTGCTGAAGGACAGCCCGCTGGGCTGCTGCAGCGCGGCGGGTGCCCTGGCGATGCCTGGCTGATGCAGCCAGTGTGGCACCAGTTAGTGCCCGTGTTGCCCTGGTCTGTGACCGCATAAGACCAGCCAGTGACTGGACGGCACGACTGAGCACTTGGGTACTTGCCGACTGTGCTGCCCCGAATTCCTCCACACTCCCAGCCAGTGACTGGACGGCACGACTGAGCACTTGGGTACTCGCCGACTGTGCTGCCCCGAATTCCTCCACACTTCGAGCCAGTGACTGTATGGAGTCAGGCATCTGTGCCACTACCCCCATTAGCTCCGTGTGCCTGCGCTCCGAGTCGACGGCCATTTCCTCTAGGAGGCGCACCTCCTCTGTGCTGACCGTCGCAGGACTGGAGGCCGCACTCACCCTCTGGGGAGAAGGCCGCCAAGCTTCCCCACCCCTCCCGCGTTGCTGCAGGCCGCTGGGCCCAGGAACTTGACTCTCCTCCGACCCTTCCCCCAGGCTCCCCTCCAGGGAAGCCGTGTCCCCTACATCGCCATGGGCTGTCGCGGCTGAGGGTGCCACTGATGGGCCGGCTACCTCTTCCTCCTCCTCCTCCTCCTCTTCCGAGGGGCTGTCACTGGCAGCTTGAGGGGCCGCCTCCTCACCTGGCGATTCACCATCTGAAAGCAGGAAGGCACAAGAGTAGCTTTACAGTGAGGACAGGGCATCAGCGAGGGAGGCATGAGTGGTGCCATTCACCGCATTGGTCGGACAGTGGCAAAGGATGTTGATCTGATGCGCAAGTGGAACGAGAGAGGTCCAAAAGGTGATGTCCTTACCATTGGTGCCCAGAACAGGGTCGGCATCTCCAGTGGCAACGGGGCCAATCACACGGACTCCCATAATGCGCTCCATGCGCTGGTCTAGGTCGGTGAGCTCTTGGTGCTGAGGTCGGCCTCCCCCGGTCGCAATCTGGCTATGCTTGTTGTTAGCCAGCTTGGCCTGCAAGAGAAAGGACGGCCTCCAAGTACGGTGTGTAGCCCTGATCTTGTCTGCACTGCCTCCCATGGTCGAATAGCTTGGACATTGTGTAGCCCTGATCTTGTCTGCACTGCCTCCCATGGTCGAATAGCTTGGACAGTGTGTAAAGTGCAGAATGTGCAATTGATGTTCATGCCAGTCCCATAGCTGCTGGATGAGGGCTGGCCATTAGAGCTTTCAGGTCCCTTTGTCCATAATGTGAGGTGCACATGCAAGGATGAGGAGGACACTGGAAAGGGTACTCACCCTGACAATCCGAGTGAGGTCATTGAACTTTTTCCTGCATTGTACAGGATTCCTGGCAACCACACTGTTGGATGTCACCCTGTTGGAGACCTCCCTCCAGGCTTTGCGGTAGACGCTGGGCACCAGCTTCTTGCCACTGTCAGGAAACAAAACATGGCGTCTTCGCTCCACTGCGCTAACCAGCAGCCTCAGGTCACCTTCGCTAAAGCGCAGCGCTCTCTCCCGGGCCTTCTGCATCGTCCTGGGCGGTAAACAGTTGCAGCAGCAGTGCTCAGGCCTAGGTGGAGGGCTGCAGTGTCCAGGGCGTGGCAGCCAAACAAATCGACCCTTCCCCCTTTAAGAGATGGCCGGCGCCAGCGTGTCTGCCGTCAATGAAGAAATCACCGCACCTGCGCTGCGCCCGGCCTCGGTGGTATCACTCAGCACCGCCGGCTTAGCGCCTAAAGATAGTCGTGCATCGCCAGTTTTAGCGCTGCAGCAACCTCTTAGGGCAATGCTACTGAATATCGGCGAAGTGGCCTCGGCTTTGCGCCGGGTGCAAACTTTAGCGGCCGCCCGGCTTTACCGCCCCAAAAGTGGCTATACTGAATTTCGAGGCCTCAGTGTACACAACCACTACAAAAACCAGTAATAAGAATAAAACCGGACGGACCACCCGACATTGACCTCGGCGCCGGCTTTGGACACAACAATGATACACCCAACCCAGGCGACCCTGCAAAGTCCTCCTCACTAACATCTGGGGACTTGTGCTAAAATTGGGAGAGCTGTCCCACAGACTAGTCAAGCAACAGCCTGACATAGTCATATTCACAGAATCATAACTTTCAGCCACTGTCCCAGATTCCTCCATCACCATCCCTGGGTATGTCCTGTCCCACCGGCAGGACAGACTCACCAGAGGTGACAGCACAGTGGTGTACAGTCGGGAGGGAGTGGCCCTGGGAGTCCTCAACATTAACTCCGGACCCCATGAAGTTAAGCATGGGCAAGGAAACCTCCGCCTGATTACCTCCTACCGCCCTCCTTCAGCCGATGATTCAGTACTACTCCATGTTGAACACCACTTGGAAGAAGCACTGAGAGTAGCAAGGGCAACTGCACAGATAATGAAGCAGTACATGCCCGCATGCAACAAGACCTGGACGACGTTCAGGCTTGGGCTGTTAAGTGGCAGGTAACATTTGCGCCTTCAAGTGCCAGGCAATGACTATCTCCAACAAGTGAGAGTCTAAACACCACCCCTTGACATTCAATGGCATTACCATCGCCGAACCCCCCACCATCAACATCCTGGGGTGTCACCATTGACCAGAAACCTAACTGGACCAGCTACATAAATACTGTGGCAACAAGAGCAGGTCAGAGGCTAGGTATTCTGCCATGAATGTCTCACCTCCTGACTCCTCAAAGCCTTTCTACCATCTGCAAGCACAAAGGCACAAGTAAGGAGTGTGATGGAATACTCTCCACTTGCCTGGATGAGTGCAGCTCCAACAACACTCAAGAAGCTTGATACCATCCAAGACAAAGCAGCCCGCTTCATTGGCACCCCCTCTACCACCTTAAACATTCATTCCCTCCACCACCGGCGCACCGTGGCTGCAGTGTGTACCATCTACAAGATGCACTGCAGCAACTCGCCAAGGCTTCTTCGGCAGCACCTCCCAAACCCGCGACCTCTTCCACCTAGAAGGACAAGGGCAGCAGACACATGGGAACACCACCACCTCCAAGTTCCCCTGCAAGTCACAGATCATCCTGACTTAGAAGTTTATCGCCGATCCTTCATCGTCGCTGGGTCAAAATCCTGGAACACCCTACCTAACAGCACTGTGGGAGCACCTTCACCACAAGGACTGCAGCGGTTCAAGAAGGCAGCTCACCACCACCTTCTGAAGGGCAATTAGGGATGGCCTTAAAATGCTGGCCTTGCCAGCGACGCTCGCATCCCATAAAAATGAATTTAAAAAAAAGTTCCTTTCATCTCTCGCTATCTTTTGCCACCCCCTTGAATTACCTGTAATTTCTCAATCACTCCTACCTTTCCCTTTCACACTCTCTTCTGCTGCCTCTCTTGCATTTCCTGTTACCTGTTCATCACCTTCCTGCTTGTCCCTCAAACTGCCTACCATCTCTGACTCTATCCCGCCTGTCTTGGCATTGCTACCATCTTTGAATCCATCCTCTCTGTTCTCTGAACTCGCTGCTGGTCCAGAACAAGTGAGCAGAACCCTAGAGCTAGGTGGTTCAGGGGTGATGTCAGGAAGCACGTCTTCATTCAAAGAGTGGTGGAAATCTGGAACTCTCTACCCCAAAACGCTGTTGAGGCTGGGAGTCAGTTGAAAATTTCAAGACTGAGATTGAAAGATTTTTGTTAGGTAAGGGTTTTAAGGGATATGGAACCATGGCAGGTAAATGGAGTTAAGGTACAGATGAGCCGTGATCTAATTGAATGGCAGAGCAGGCTCGAGGGGCTGAATGGCCTACTCCTGTTCCTATGCTCATATTGCATGCCATTATTTTCTCTCTGAACTGACATTCTCATTACCCTCTACTGAGTCAGAACATTGTGGGTTCAAGTCCCACTCTAGGGACTTGAGCACATAAAGCTAGGCTGACACTCCAGTGCAGTGCTGAGGGAGTGCTGCACTGTCGGAGGTGCTGTCTTTCAGTTGAGACGTTAAACCGAGGCGCCATCTGCTTTCTCATGTGGACGTAAAAGCTCCCATGGCACTATTTCGAAGAAGAGTAGGGGAGTTATCCCCGGTGTCTTGGAGCAATATTTCTCCCTCAACCACCATAACAAAAATAGTTTATCTGGTCATTTTCACATTTGTGGGAGCTTGCTGTGCACAATTTTGGCTGCCGCGCTTCCCACATTACAACAGTGACTCCACTTCAAAAAGTACTTCATTTGGCTGTAAAGCGCTTTGAGACGTCCGGAGGTCGTGAAAGGCGCTATACAAATGCAAGTCTTTCTTTTCTTTTACTCCCTCCCCACCTCTTTAGGCATGTGCATCTCCTCCTTTAATTGGTCTTCCAATCTTCTAACAGCATCCAGTGGCAAGAGCTAGAAACCCAGGCCTGGCATTCATTACCCTGTTTTGGATTAGTTCCTCCTGCACCAATCCATGGTCTACACGCGCTTCTACGTTCAGCGACTCTTACTGATTCTATTGTGCATGTCAAACGTCATTGGTATATTTGTCAAGTGATTTTCTTTAATCCTCAAGCCAGAGGTTTTGTATTCCACTGGACTCTGTCTCAACTCAAACTCATAGTTAAATGTAGTGAATTCTTCATTAAGGCCTCCATTCGCCAAATTTGCGTAGAACTGCATCAAGTGGGTCTTCGTTCATTATTTGTTTAAGTCGTCCCTTCTCAAAAATCTCCCCGTTTGTGGATGAATTGAACTATTTTAGAGTTCGCACTCTACAAAGAGTTGCAGAATTGTGGTGAATCAAATGCAGATGGGCACAAGTTATTTCACCAAGGCACATACCATTAAACAGCAGCTCTCCTTCATGTGGAGAGGATGGAGGTGATTTTCAGTTTCATGAGATGCTAAACTAACAGGGACAATCCTCATTATTAAAAATATGTATACAGTCCTAAACATCCACGCTTCAGAGTTTTACAGATTGAAGCAAACGCAATCTTTCCTAATAGAGATTTATTTTATTTTTATGAAATGTTCATCACCACAACGCGTGATTTGTACATTTAAAAAACACATAAATTCGGATCCTGACTTCACTACAAGTCCAATTATATAGTAGGTAATGTCAATAAGTACTGATATTTTTACCATCTGTTTAATAGATTAAATTCTTAAGCTTTACCTCACTCTAAACAGGCTTTGGTCTCATCTTGCAGTGACCGCAAATTATACTCCTGTGGCTGCTCCTGATATTGCCTCCCACCCAAACTTATACTGTCCCCTCATTGCTGCTACAACTGTTTCTTGACAACACATTAACTTCCTCCCAGTACCATAATCGACTCCAATCAGCCATTATCACGGAAATATAAGAGGTAAAGTGTTAGTAATGGGATCCAAATCAAATCACTGTAGGTTTAGCAGAGTCTGCCAAAGAGGAGAAGGCCCCGGGGAGTTTCAGTGCAAAGAAACACCTGCAGACTGGAGCCCAGACTCGGAGAAATAGAACACGACAGGCTGGCCAGCTTTGCCATTTCCTCAGTCTAGTTTCAGCTGGTCACATCAAATGTAATAACTGCAGGCAGGATCTGATTATCGCGTGCCCAGGGCTTTTGCTAGGGTTCAGAGTAAATCGGTTTTAAATTGTTTCAAAATTTCTGCGGGTTTTTTTTAAAAACCAGGATTACCATAGTTTCATATCTATGAGCTGCTGCTTTTACAGAAAATGGATTGCATTGGCTCACGGTATGAGAAGTATGATTTATTAAAAAATTACAAGACTGAGTCTTCTGTTCCATCTAAAATGTGTTTTCATTGTTGATCCCACTGTTATTACTCACCAAGTACCCTGTTCGTGTACAAATGTTAAAGTTAATCAGATCCTGCTGCTATTATTGCATACCGTGTAACCAGCTGGATCTATACAACAGAGATCAAAGCTGCCCTATTGTAAGTTTCATTTCTTATCATTGAATGAGACTTCTTTGGTACCTGTACTTGAAACCTTCGCAAGCTGCTGGTCACAGCTGATGACTGGTAATAGCTCCTGTTTAATCACGTGGTGCATTTTTGCACGAACATGCATTCCCAGCAGCTTTCTGTTTCTAAACCACCTACGAAATGATTCAAAATGGAGTCATTTTTTTCAGGCATTTACAGCCATTGGGGGGACTTGACGGCGAATCTTGGAAAATCGTCAGCACCCTGCCCGTGTACTCGTGATTTTCCAATATTCGCTGGCACCACGTGCAAATGCTTGGAGAGTTACTCCATTTAGAATCATTTCGGAGATGATGAAGAAACAGGAAGCTATTGGAAATGCTCTTTAATGCAATATTTTCGATTCATTGAAATCAACTGGTTTTTCTATCTGTTGATTTCAATGAATGGAAAACTGTAGGCTGCACACCCGCAGTTTTCCGGCATGCATTGGAAGCAGGCATGGGGTCCCCGTCACCAGTGTAAACTCAGGAGATCACTCCCTGAAAATCATCGTTAACGTGAGTTCTTTTCTATTCTTTTGTGTGTATTCACCAGTACAAAAGATGTTAGTGCTGGGGAATGGAACACTTTTCGTTTTGTTTACTTAATGTCAGCATCTAGCGCTCGCCGCCCCCCACCTCCGCCCACCTGGCCATGGTTAGAGAAAAGCTTCTTCTCCTACACAATGCGCTCCAATCCCACCCTCAAAAGAACACGTCCTATTGTGAAGTGTGACATTTTAACATTTCCCACCTCTGTCATTCTGTGACCTCTCTGAGCAACATTGCCAATTAGTGCCAAATTAGGTCAGTTTTGCGCAAAAGGTCTCTGCTCACTGGGAACAGGACAGAGACTGCGTACGCTCATTTCTTGCAATGCAGCAGACAGAGAAGATTCTCATCCCATTAACGTGACCTTGATTTGAACCCAGGTGCCTCATTCCACCAAATTCTACCGAACCCAGTTTGTTTACCTATTTAGCATTATGTCTGGAACACAGAAACTTTTTTTTTTGCGGCGCTTACTTTTGTTCACCATATTTATAACAGCACAAGGTACGAATGGGGTAATGGTTTTGACATTGCTTACTTTTGAAATACAAAATGCAGAGATTGACTCACTACCCTAGTAACAGGCAAGTACTGGCATGTATTCAGCCGGCACTCAATTAGTGAACCAACCCGTGGCCTGGATTGGCATCCAGAATGCAAAAGGATGCCAAGGTCCATTGCTTCAGGCTAACTGTTCATTGATTCGGTTCACCGCTGATGTCACGTAAATGGAAATCAATGCCTCCACCCAACTCAAAACGTCAGGCCTCAGAGAGGGCTCAGCAGAGGGCATCAAGCTACAACTGAACATATCTCCGAACACATGGTGGCCTGGAGTTTTCGCTAGCTTGCGTTGTTTTTTTTTCCCAGCGCAATTCGCCAAAATTGGCCAAACCAGCGCAAAAGATTGCGGAATTTCAAGTGCAAATTACGTCCAGCGCAAATCGCGTTTCCGCGATCTTTTGCACTGGTTTAAAAGACATTGGCCGGGATTTTTTGCAGGTGGGCGGGTTGGGGGCGGGGGGCCTCCGAGGTGGGTGAGAAACCCGGGAGGCCAGGTTTAATGGCAGGGCCTGATTTGCATGTGAGGCCTCAGTTTCCCGCCCACAGCCAGCCAGATTGAGAGGCTGGCTGGCTGCGGGTGGGTAGGCCTCAATTGCAGAGAGGGAGCGAGGGTTCGGTCCGGGGGAATGATGGGGGAGGGGGCTTGGTTGGGGACCATGGGGGCTCAGTCAGGGAATGGGGGGAGGTTGCTGAGGGATCGGTGATGGTGGGGGTCAGGGATCGGGGATCGGCAGGGGCGATGGTCGGCCGGATGGTCAGGGCCGGCCTCATCGCCATCAGTGGTGTGGCGGAGGAGGCCTCATGGTGGTGATCAGAGGCCTCGTGGTGGGGTGGGCTATGCAGTGAGCCTGGATCCAGGAGGTAGGTATAAAGCCACTTTCCTCCTGGATGCAGCAGTCTCCACCTCGTTTTAACTGCCGGGTTTCTGAAATTGTGTGAAACCCGTCCGCATGCAGCTAAATTCAAAATGGAGGAGAAAAAAGAGGCTTCCAGCCTCATTATAATATTTTAATTGGCGTTCCTCCCCCTGGGAGCGGGTTGGTCTCCAGCCCTCGTCCCGCCTCCGTTAAAACCAGAAGTGGGTGGTTGGAGGCAGGATCAGATCGGGAATCCCATTTTTAACAATTTAACTGCCCCCACCCTCCAAACCCACCCGCTTTTTTTAGGGAAAAATGTCAGCCATTGTGCTGGAAGCTGGCCCCGCCCACATAACTGGCCACACCCCTGGATCGAATTAACCACCGAGGCGAGTATCAGCTAATTGCGCCCATTTGCAGGTCTTCGAGGAGGCTCTTAAATTTAAGCTGTTTTAGGCACAAGGACACTAATAGGCACATTTTAAAAGCTTTTTGGGGAAAGATTCGGTTCATTTGCACCTCCCATTAGTGCACTAAGAGGGTGCTAACAGGGCGCAAAGCAACTAGCGCGCGGGCACGGCGCTGCTAACGCCTCCCGCGAAATTCAGCGTGAGATTAGCGGTGGTGGTAACCGTTAGCGCCCCGCGGCACTGCGCATATGGCAATGGTGTCATCGCCATGCGCAGTGCCCCGCTTGTGCCCCTGCTGTGATTTTCGGTAGCGCCCCTGACTTACAGACGGACGCTATGTCCGACAGGGTCAGGGGGGCCTACCTCCGGCCGGGACGGTGCAAATTAAAGTGGAGGTGCCAGGCGGCCATTTTTGTTGCTGGCCACCTGCCAGCACCTTTCCCCGTTGCCGTTCCTGGCCTCCTGTGAAGCCCCCCCCCCCCCCCCGGCGTGGTGCCGGCTGCGCTCCGTGAGCCTGGCACTCCGATCCCTGGTGGCCCAGCTGAACCCCAGGTTGCGCTGCGCTAGGCCCCGCCCCTTTAATAAGGGGAGGAATGCCTGCAGTACCGCGGCACGTAGCGCTGTGATATGCACTCGTAGCACCCCAAGAGGGAGGTGGGGCACCTCCAGTAGCGGCCCACCTCCCTCTTGGGGCACCACTAGTGAATTTCGGGCACGGGGGCGCTAACTTTTTCAGGGCGCTAGAAGTAACGACCCAATTTTTCCCTCTTTAATTATTAAAAAATATCTAATTTCTCAGAAACTGACTACTGTACACCAGTGGTAAATGGTTCTGTACAGTTTGTATAGTATAGTGAGATGCAATTGACACTGGCGACAAGAACATTCAGTAGGTTCACCATCACTTTGAGCTCACATTCACCTTAAGTGGCTACCGGCATCCATATCATGGGTGCACCATTCTAAAAACAGGCAATTTTTTTTACAATTCATTTCCTAAACTTCAGTCTGTAGCGGTGATAAAATGTTGATGCTTCCCGTTTAAAGTTGTGCATAATGAACACCACCATTTAAATAAGGCAAATAGAGCCCTTGTAAAACATTTTAAAGAGATTCCTTGCTGCAGCTCTTGGCTCCATCCCATTCAGCTGCCCACAGAGATGATCGAGGATATTTGCCATGTTTGACCTGTACTCAATTTTAAAAAATAAATTGATACTCACTCTGATCTTTGATAGTCAGTCTCATCATCTGAAGATTGAAAGGTGGAATGTGAACAGCATAAAAATAAAAATGTGACTGTGTTAAACTTGTCAGAAAAAAATGAAACGGAATCCAATTTCAATTTAAACAGGGGCCATTTTTATTGATGACTCCTGTTCATTTCAATAAGATAATAGGGGCTAACACATCTCTAAAAGTATTGTACGTGAACTGTGTACAGTATAATGGAGGGACTGGATCTGAATTGCTGAATTGACAGTGCAAAGTTAATTTATGCATAGTGAGTTCATTAAAATTGGCCTTGAATCCCCAGTTCAGACACATTCTATATGCAGGTTACTGGATATGAGAGGAATTGGAATCAAAACCAGATTTGAATTCAAAGCGCAATTTGGTGAGAGGGGATTCTTACATTTTGTCTCATTCTTCTGATGCAGGCATCTCTGGTAACGGTCCCTAGTTGTCGCGAGAAGGTAGTGGTGGCCCACCTTCTTGAACCGCTGGTGGTGGTTTGATGCAACTGAGTGCTTTTGGACTAGAGTACTAGAGTTACATACAGGCTAGACCGGGTAAGGACATAAGAACATAAGAAACAGGAGCAGCAATAGGCCAATCGGCCCCTCGAGCCTGCTCCGCCATTCAATAAGATCATGGCTGATCTAATCTTGGCCTCAACTCCACTTTCCCGCTCTCTCCCCATACCCCTTGTAGTTCAAATGTCTGTCACTCACCACCTTGAATATATTCAGTGACTCTGCCTCCACAGCTCTCTGGGGTAGAGAATTCCAAAGATGCACGACCCTCTGAGAGAAGAAATTCCTCCTCATCTCCGTCTTAAATGGGCGACCCCTTATTCTGAGACTATGCCCCCTCGTTCTAGATTCCCCCACTAGGGGAAACATCCTCTCAGCATCTACCCTGTCAATCCCCCTCAGAATCTTATATGTTTCAATAAGATCACCTCTCATTCTTCTAAACTCCAATGAGTATAGGCCCAACCTGCTCAACCTTTCATCATAGGTAACTCCTTCATCCCAGGAATGAACCTAGTGTATCGTCTCTGAACTGCCTCCAATGCAAGTGTATACTTCCTTAAATATGGAGACCAAAACTGTACGCCGTACTCCAGCTGCGGTCTCACCAGCGCCCTGTAAAGTTGCATCAAAACATCCCTACTTTTATACTCCATACCCCTTGCAATAAAGGCCAACATTCCATTAGCCTTCCTAGGTTTCCTTCCTTAAATAGCATTAGTGAGTCAGTTCGGTCTTTACGACAATCTGACAGCATTATGATCATTTTACTGATATCAGCTTTTTTTAAAAACTGAACTCGAATTCTCAAACTCAGGTCCTCTGGATTATTACTCCCTGCCTCTGGATTACTAGCCTGCTAACATGACCACTACACTACCTCACCCATCCAAAGTTCTGTTCAAATCATTCTACTTGTAAACTTAAAGATGTTCAGGAGATTTGAATCAGGTGTTCAAATTTGGAATTTTCTGGGAATTTTTAATCTGAACTTCAGGCCTGAATTTCACCAACTTTTTTTGGTACTGCAACTTCAGGTTTTTAAGGTGTTTTACCAGTCCTAAAAACTCAAAGCTGCACTCACTAGTTGGACGTGTCATCAAACATGTCGGCCTCAATTTTAACTGACCCGTGGAGTCGGGATTGGAGGCGTGCGGGGGGTTAAAGTCCCGAATTCGGGGGTCCCGACACCATCCTGCCCCCAACCCGCCTCCATGTAAGTTTCAAAGGAGGCGGGTACCCGCCCCGCACTGGGACCCACCTACCCGAGGCGGGAAAGGATTAGTGCCAATTAACTGGTAGTTAACAGGCAGTTTTTAGCCTAATCCCTATTTTTAATCTTGAAGTGTGGGATTCCCGACGGCTCCAAACCACGCCAAGTTAGAGGAGTCGGGCCGTCGGGTTGAAGGACTTGGAGGGGTCGAGATGTCGATGTTCAGGTGAGTGATGGGTGCATGAGTGCAAAGGTAAGTGTGTTTGGTGTGTCTAAAGTGTGTAAAGAAGTTTAAATTACCTGTACTTACCTTTTTAGCCTTCCTTCCTCTAGATTTCAGGAGTCCATTATCTAACCAGCACAGAAAGCAGAACAGCTGCGAACTGTCAAAAGTGACAGCCTGCAGCTTTCTGTGCTGGTGAGATTTCTAACTGAGTCTGTGTAGAAGGACTCAGGTTAGAAGTAAGACTGTCAGTGTTTGACAGCTTCAAACAGCTGTGAAACACTGACATTTCATCTGTCAAAACGTCTTGACAGATGAAATTTCAGTCTGTGATGTCACCTGTTGCCGGGTGGCCCTTAATTGGCCTGCTGAGCCCGCTGGGTGGGCTCAACAAGGTCAATCAAGTTAAAATTGCGTGGATTAGCCGCATCTCGATGGAGGCGGGACTACAACCCCGAAAGTTGCAGTCTCGCCTCCTTCCCGACTTCTGAGTGAAAATCACCCCCGTCAATTCAATCCACTTGATTCACTGTTCAGAAACATTGAAATCGATCAGAATCAGCTTGGTTCAGGTCCATTTAGGATGCATTTACACTGCGACAGTAGGCAAAGTGCCTTTGTTTCTCACTGATGCTGCAGTGATAGTGTAAGTGATAGCGATAGCCTAAATCTGGAGTCAAGACCCGACTAGAAGCCAGAATACAGCAAAATGAGACTCCCTTAAGGAAAGATTCTCACTTCACCTCACTTTGAACTCAGTTTGGGCCTTAGCACCTAATTTACAAAGAAAGAAGAAAGAACTTGCATTTATATAGCGCCTTTTACGATCTCAGGACGTCCCAAAGCGTTTTATAGACAATGAAGTACTTTTGAAGTGTAGTCGTTGTTGCAATGTAGGAAACACGGCAGCCAATTTGCGCACAGCAAGTTCCCACAAACAGCAATGTGATAATGACCAGATAATCTGTTTTAGTGATTTTAGTTGAGGGGTAAATATTGGCCAGGACACCGGGGAGAACTCCCCTGCTCTTCTTTGAAATAGTGGCCGTGGGATGTTTTACATCCACCTGAGAGGGCAGACGGGGCCTCGCTTTAATGTCTCACCCGAAAGATGGCACCTCCGACAGTGCTGCATTCCCTCAGTAATGCACTGAGGTGTCGGCCTGGATTATGTGCTCAAGCCTCTGGAGAGGGACTTGAACCCATGAACTGAGCCAAGGGTGGCACCTTGTTAAGTGCTGGTGTGAAGCCGAAACCATTTTGCACTGAAACTAAACTTGTAGTGTGAAGGCTCCCCTTCGGCATGTTTTCTGAGCCTATTATTTATCTTTTGGATACATTAGATTGGATTTATTATGCAGCTGTAGGCTGCAGAAACATATTTGTGTCACTATAGTGATAGAAATCACTACACAAACACTTTTACACTCTGGTAACCTATTCACAAAGAAAATACATGTAGATTAGAACTGTGTGTTCGAACAGACTTTGCCAATCAGTTCCCCCTCATTAATTTGTTTGATAAACTGGTAATATCTGACCACCAGTACAGTGTGTAGCAAGTCAGTGCAGGAAGACAGTGATACATAGTCAGATTGTTATATAAAGAGTACTTGTTATAGTTTCTAATGCATCAACATTGCCCATATCATTCTGATACTGCCATGTTATTGTAGGTGGTGACACACTTACAAGTAGAAGATTCTCCTAACAATTATTACTTTGCTGTAGATGAATCAGTTGTGCTGTGTATATTCTGCATTGCTTGTGAATAAAGAAAGACTTGTAATTATGTAGCGTCTTTCTCAACCTCAGGACGTCTCAAATCGCTTTACGGCCAATGAAGTACTTTTGAAGTGTAGTCACTGTTGTAATGTAGGAAAAGCAACAGCCAATTTGCAGACAGCAAGCTCCCACAAACAGCAATGAGATAATGACCGGATAATTTCTTTTTAGTGATGTAGGTTGAGGGATAAGTATTGGCCAGGACACTAAGGAGAACTCCCGTGCTTTTCTTCAAATAGTGCATTGAAATCTTTTACGTCCAGCTGAGAGGGTAGACAGGGCCTCAGTTTAACATCTCATCTGAAAGACGGCATCTCTGACAGTGCAGCACTCCCTCAGCATTGCACTGGAGTGTCAGCCTAGATTTTGTGCTTAAGTCGCAGAAGTGGGACTTGAACCTACAACCTTCTGACTCAGAGGCAAGAGTGCTACCCACTGAGCCACAGCTGAATTGGCTCAGTGTATTGGCAGCAGTTACTGTTGTGACATGTCTGTTGAATAACTGAATATGCCCACTTTGGGAATGAATCATCACACCATTTAGTTTCACAGACTAGGGAGGACCTGTCACACCTTTGAATAATTTTAGAGTAAAACAGAAGGGGCTTGAAATTCATTATAGCCCAGAAATGGGCAGTGTCTGTAGAAAAGTTAGAGAATTAGCGCCAGGCGCTAATGCTTTAGACTGCACGCAAAATTCGAGCTCATGGCTCAAAAAATGATTGGCGTGGAGTCCTAATCCAAGTCTTAAAGCCCAAGCACATTCGCGTTACACTCAAAAGGTGGACCAATATCAGGTGCAGTCTAATCGCAAGTACTTAAAGGGGCGGTTCATTGATGCTGCAGAACCTCATTCTCAGCATTGCTGGCTGTGCAGCTGTCTCAGCATGCACAAGCAGAACAAGAAGGAGCTGGAGGACTGAACCAGGTGTACTTATGGCAGATCCACACCCCAACGAGAGAGCCCGCAGATTCTGCGATCAAGCATTGGAGGCTTTGGTTTTCACTGTGGAGAGACGGAGGGCAGGGCTCTACCCAGCAAGTGGCAGGAGGCCCTCGCCACAAGTCTTCCGCACCATTTGGAGGGAGGTAGTGCAGCACGTCTCGGGCAGCACTGTGGTCCCCAGGACCCACAAACAGTGCAGGAAGAAATTTAACGACCTCACTCGGGTGGTCAGGGTGAGTGAATGCTTCAACAAATGCTACATACAACCATCTGAACCACAGTCTTCACACACTGCCCAAAGCATCACACCCCCAGCACTCACCCTCCAACAATCTCTACATACCAACACTCACACCCACATCTCACGCCTTGGATACAATGACAGCTATTCAACTATGGCAGGCACATCACCCAAACACATTGCTCCACACTCACTCAAACACTTTCCTTTCTCTTGCAGGCCAAGATGGTTCACAACAGGAGGGAGCAGGAGTGCACAGGTGGGGGACAAGCCGACACCCAACCACTCTCAGCACTGGAGAATAGAGTGCTGCAGATTATTGAGCACCAGGTGGTGGGCGCGTGGCCACCGGCAACGTTGACCCCCTTGGGGACAACAACGGTATGTTCATCCCTACTCCTTCTTCTCGCATACCACTTCCCCCTCAACCCACAAGCATTTCACACTTTCCGGCTAATCATGCTGTATGCATACCTTTCTCCCTTCCTGACCCCTCCCCTCACCTAAACCCGACTCTTGTGCCTTTATGCTTTCATGCCTTGGTCCAAACATGGATAAAGGAGCTGAATTCCAGAGGTGAGGAGAGAGTGACTGCCCTTGACATTAAGGCAGCATTTGACCGAGTGTGGCATCAAGGAGCTCTAGTAAAACTGAAGTCAATGGGAACCAGGGGGAGAACGCTCAACTGGCTTTAGTCATACCTAGCACAAAGGAAGATGGTTGTGGTGGTTGAAGGTCAATCATCACAGCCCCAGGACATCGCTACAGGTGTTCCTCAGGGCAGTGTCCTAGGCCCAGTCATCTTCAGCTGCTTCATCAATGACCTTCCCTCCAACATAAGGTCAGAAATGGGGATGTTTGCTGATGACTGCACAGTGTCTCACCCGCAGGCACCAGCTCAGATATTGGCACTACGCATTCTTTAGAGGCTAGTATAGTAGCGGGATCTGCACAGGGTGAGGCAATGGGGACGAGTGGGCTGCAGCCATGCCGGCGGATTGGGTAACTTGGGGGCCAGCTTCCGGAGGGTGAGTTCTGCTGCACAGGATTCAGATGAGGACCTTGATGGAGAGGCGTTTAGAAGAAAGGTGATGGGCGTGCACATGGAGATGAAAGGTGCAATAGCAAGGGTGCCTGGGAGCCTCTCAGCAACAGTGAGGAGCGTGGAGGAGTCCACCTCCAATATTGCACAAGGCTCCGCGCACACCATGGAGCCCATCATTTCCAGTCTGCAAAGGATGGTAGACTCCCAGAGAGACTGTGACAGCCCAGACCTGATGCCGCGTGTGATGGGCGATCTGGCAGCTCCATTGCAGCACAGGTGGAAGCGATGCAACGTCTTAGTGCTATAATGCAGTCCATGCTTGGTGGCATCCAATCTCAGACTACTCTCATGCAGTCTCAGCTTGAGGCCACGCAAGCTCTGACTACTGCCATCATGACTGGGTCTACCACCATCGACGTGTGCAATAAGGGCACAGCAGTTATCATGGGTGACTTTAATCTACATATAGGTTGGGCTAACCAAATTAGTAACAATACTGTGCAGGAGGAATTCCTCGAGTGTATACGGGATGGTTTCCTGGACCAATACGTCGAGGAACCAACTGGAGATCAGGCCTTCTTAGACTGGGTATTATGTAATGAGAAAGGATTAATTAGCAATCTCGTTGTGCAAGGCCCCTTGGGGAGGAGCAATCATAATATGATAGAATTTTTCATTAAAATGGAGAGTGAAGTAGTTGACTCAGAGACTAGGGTCCAGAATTTAAATACAGGAAACTTTCGTTTAACCGGAAAAGTCCAGAAAGCTCTATCTACCGGCAAAATTCAGGAGCCGTTTTCTATAAGTTTTTTTACTTCTCGTTGCTTTTTTTTTCCCAGTCAGGCTCTGCAAGGTCTGTAGCTAAGCAACAGCTTCATCTAGAGACGCTTGCAGCTGCAGCCGACTGTTTTGAAGCTGTTGCTAAGCAACAGGGTTTGTTGATTCACACGGAGCTGAAAAGCTCTGTATGTTTTAACATTGGAGTTGTTTTATACGGCAGTTTTGATCTAACGGCACCAGCTCGGTCCCGTCAATGCCGGATACCAGAAAGTTTCCTGTAAAGGAAACTATGATGGTATGAGGCACGAGTTGGCTAGGATGGATTGGGGAACATTATTTAAGGGTTGATGGTGAATAGGCAATGGCAAACATTTAAAGATCGCATGGATGAACTACAGAATTTGTTCATCCCTGTTTGGCATAAAAATAAAACAAAACGTGACTCAACCGTGGATAACAAGGGAAATTAGGGATAGCGTAAGATCCAAGGAGAGGACATATAATTTGGCCAGAAAAAGCAGCAAACCTGAGGATTGGGAGCAGTTTAGGATTCAGCAAAGGAGGTCAAAGGGATTAATTAAGAGGGGGAAAATAGATTATGAGAGTAAGCTTGCAGGGAACATAAAAACTGACTGTAAAAGCTTCTATAGATATGTGAAGAGAAAAAGACTGGTGAAGTCAAGCGTAGGTCCCTTGCAGTCAGAATCAGGGGAATTTATAATGGGGAACAAAGAAATGGCCTACCAATTAAATACATACTTTGGTTCTGTCTTCACAAAGGAGGACACAAATAACCTCCCAGAGATGTCGGGGAACATAGGGTCTAATGAGAGGGAGGAATTGAATGAAATCAGTATTCGTAGGGAAATGGTGTTGGGGAAATTGATGGGATTGAAGGCCGATAAATCCCCAGGGCCTGATAATCTACATCCTAGGGTACTTAAGGAAGTATGCCCTAGAAATAGTAGATGCATTGCTGGTCATCTTCCAAAATTCTATAGACTCTGGAACAGTTCCCATGGATTGGAGGATAGCTAATGTAACCCCACTATTTAAAAAAGGTGGTAGAGAGAAAACGGGGAATTATAGACCGGTAAGTCTGACATCGGTAGTGGGGAAAATGCTGGAGTCCAATATTAAAGATGTAATAGCAGAGCATTTGATTAGCATGCAAAGTTAAAGCACACAGGATTGGGGGTAAGGCACTGTCTTGGATAGAGAACTGGCTGGCAGACAGGAAGCAAAGAGTTGGAGTAAACAGGTCTTTTTTCCGAATGGCAGGCAGTGACTAGTGGGGTACCGCAGGGATTGGTGCTAGGGCCCCAGCTATTCACAATATATATAAATGATCTAGACGAGGGAACTAGATGTAATATCTCCAAGTTTGCAGATGACACAAAGCTGGGTGGGCGTGTGTGCTGTGAGGAGGATGCAGAGAAACTCCAGTATGATTTGGACAGGTTGGGTGATTGGGCAGATGCATGGCAAATGCAGTATAATGTGGATAAATGCGAGGTTATCCACTTCGGTGGCAAAAACAGGAAGACAGATTATTATCTGAATGGCAATAGATTGTGAAAAGGGGAAGTGCAACGAGACCTGGGTGTCCTTGTGCACCAGTCGCTGAAGGTAAGCATGCAGGTGCAGCAGGCGGTTAAGAAGGCAAATGGTATGTTGGCCTTCATAGCGAGAGGATTCGAGTACAGGAGCAAGGATGTCTTGCTACAGTTGTACAGGGCCTTGGTGAGACCACACCTTGAGTATTGTGTGCAGTTTTGGTCACCTTATCTGAGGAAGGTAGTTCTTGCCATGGAGAGAGTGCAGCGAAGATTCACCAGACTGATACCTGGGATGGCAGGAATGACGTATAAGGAGAGATTGGGTCGATTAGGCTTATATTCGCTAGAGTTTAGAAGAATGAGAGGGTTCTCATTGAAACTTATAAAATTCTAACAGGATTAGACAGACTAGATGCAGGAAGGATGTTCCCAATGGCGGGGGAGTCGAGAACCAGGGGTCATAGTCTAAGGATAAGTGGTAAGCCATTTAGGACTGAGATGAGGAGGAATTTCTTCACCCAGAGAGTGGTGAACCTATGGAATTCTCTACCACATAAGGCAGTTGAGGCCAATTCATTAAATATATTCAAGAAGGAGTTAGATATATTTCTTAAGGCTAAAGGGATGAAGGGATATGGGGAGAGACATGGTACTGAGTTTGGATGATCAACCATGATCTCATTAAATGGCAGAACAGGCTCGAGGGGCCGAATGGTCTACTCCTGCCCCTATCTTCTATGTTTCACGGTGTCGCAGCAGGCAAGCAATCTGTGCTCCAACAAATTGCTAGGGATGCTAAGGTGCTGCCCCGGGGGACTGGCAGTGGCTCAGTGGAGCAGGAACCTGCTGTCCTCTCTCAGGATGACAGCATTCCTGCTCCCATCATTGCCAATCCACCAGTGCCCTTGTCGCTGCCTTTCATCCAGCCAGCCCAGACTGCTGCCGCCCATGCTGAGGTGGTGCAGTCTACAGCTGAGCCTTCCAGGCCCAAAGCTGGTTGAGAGCATCCTGCAAGGCCATCTGAAGTCTCCCGCACGGACACTCAGCAGCCTTCCACCAGCCCTGCTGCAGCCACTGGGCCAACACTTCATAGGAGCACTAGAGTAGGCAAAGGCACTAAGGGATTGCACAAGGTGAATAGTTAATATTTTTGATGTAAATATGTGTTCACTGATTTTTGATAAATTTATTAATTCACTTACCATTCTTTTGTGGTGTCTGTCATTTCAGCTTTGCGCTGTGAAATGGCCTGCGAGAGGGATGGAATGATGGGGATGTGGTGAGCAAAGGGAATGTGGGCTTTAAGTCACCCTGGTGTGAGGCTGGAGGTCTGGTTGCAGGAGGTAACAGAGTTCTGTGACCACCTCCTTGGTGATGCAGAGCCATCTAATACACTGCTCCTCGCTTCTTTGAAGGTAGGAGAAGTGCTTTTGGAATACCATTGGAGTGTAAAGCCTCCTGCTGTGAGCCCTGATGTCCCTTGTCATCTCTCTGTGCACATGTTCCTGTCATTCTTGCTGCCTATGCTCCCTCTGCCATAGATCCTGGTGGGCGAGGTGGCATGCTAGTACAGCCCCCATTAATGTTACCAGGTGTAGCAGTTTGATTTTTAAAAGAATAAATGTAGCTGCTTTTTAGTTGGCACAACTCTCCTGATACATAAGAACCTAGAAATTACTGAATGAAACTGTTGGAGTATGCTCACCACCACCTTCTCAAGGGCAATTAAGGATGGGCAATAAATGCTGGCCTTGCCAGCAATGCCCACATCCCATAAACGAATAAAAAGAACTGACAAGAAATCACTGAAACTGCACTAACCTGACAGCAGCAAGTCATTACTGATGATTCCTTTAAATAATGTCCCAGGAGCAGGCTTCCTGGTACTTCATGCCAGCTCTCCCTGTCACTGTTTACTCTAAATGCTAAGGTAGGTGGTGACAATCAATTTCACAGATCGGGCGGTCAGTGAGCATTGCACACTCACTGACGTCACGATCCACCTGGCGTTGACACTCCCGGCGATAACTGTTACCAGTGGTGCTATGGGGGGAGGGGGCGGGATTTGGCGTGCGGCACTGGATAATGCTCTAGCGCCACGTTTAGCGCCCTCTGCTGGTGCTAACGGGAGGCGCTACGGGGATGAATTTTTCCCCCAAGAAGTTTTCCCGGTTCATATTCATGTCTGTGTCTTTGCGAAAATTAGCAGACAGTGGGAAAATAGATTTTTATTGGCCATGGCTGACAGGAAAGTGGCATAACTTTCCTTCCAAACCACAAACAATGCAGCTGGAATAGGGTCAGAGTCGGAGTGGTTCCTCCAGTGCTCATCATCGGAGAAAGCAGTTCATAAATAATGGATCACAGTGCCAAATCTCTGAAGTGATTTGGTGGCCAAGATATGTGGAGATATGACTGAACCTCTATTTTGTAGCCCTGGGCTCACTCTGATCTCTTCACTGACAGCATAAACCAATAGATTGCCCACTTTGATTCTACTTCCCATGTTATTGGATTGCTGAATCCCCGTCCCATCCAAACAAATGTATGTCCAGCTGGGATACACTAAAAAATTGCCCTTGATTAGTCACAGTGTAAATAAGGCGCATGAACAAATCATGCATACTAAACACTAATACAGGAAATTTTGGTTTATCCGGAGGTTGTATGGCCGGAAACCTCGCTCTAACGGCAGAAATCAGCAGCTGTTTTGGTTAGGTTTTTTTTCTTCTCCTAGCATTCTTTTAACAGGCAGGCTCTGGAAAGCGTCTTTGTAGCTTAGCAACAGCTTCAGAGACGCTTCCAAGGTGTGGGCCGAGTGTTTACAAGCTGTTGCTGAGCAACAGTGTTTGTTGTCAAATACGGAGATTTTCATCTCTGTATACTTCAACGTTAACTTTGCATGTCCGGCAGTTTTGATATATCGGCAACACGCCGGTCCCGTCGGTGCCGGATATCAGAACTTTTCCTGTATTAGATTACTCACATTTACTTATGAGTACATGTCATATTTCATTTATTAAATATCATTGATATGAGTGTATTATACCTCTGGTCTATTATGGGAAGTCCCAATACCAACAGTTATGTTTGTGGCTTGGAGCTTGTACAAGTATAAATTCCACTGAGAAGCTAGTCAAAAATAACAGGGATTGCACAGAATGGTTTATTGCCCAAGAAATTTGTCGATAAAAGCCAGTATGATGGCCAGTATTTAGCATTTGACGCTGTAGACGAAAGACCACCAAATCGTGTGGCCTACAATTCAGTTAACATTTCGAATAATTTTGAGCCCTTGCTCACAGAGTTCAAAAGGTCTTTTTGAACAAAAATAAATGGTAATGCGACCAGCAGCCTTGTAAGTCCGTTAAGCTAAGAAAGTGTGTTAAGCAGATCAGCAAAAGTGAATGTACTGTATAATAATTGTTTTTCCTTCCCTTTGTATTTGTAGATACAAATCATGTAGTTGGTGTGATAATATTGCCCTGAGAGTTAGCAAGTACCCTGATAACAGCTCAGAGAACAGTTCACTGTAGAGGTCATATGTCAGTCTAAGGACCAATATTATAACATTAGAAAATGCTGGAAAAACTCAGCAGGCCAGGGCAGCATCCATGGAGAGAGAAACAGAGTTAACGTTTCAGGTCGATGACCCTTCAGGTCTGACGAAGAGCCATCGACCTGAAACGTTAACTCTGTTTCTCTCTCTACGGATGCTGCCCTGGCCTGCTGAGTTTTTCCAGCATTTTCTAATGTTATAATATTGGATTTCCAGCATCCGCAGTATTTTGCTATAATATTATAACATTGTTGTTCACAGATGTCAGAGTCAATATTTACTTTCCTGCAGTCCTGGGCTGTAATCTCCCTTCTCTGGAATAGAAAGTCCTCACAGTTGCGTGCTGTGAGCACAACAGTAATAGATAGGTTTTAACTGACATAAAAAAAAAGAGATTTTCAAGAACTGAGATTTTTATTCCTTACTGTTCGATAATCCCAGGAGGCATAACCATTATGTCAAATGTCAATACCAAAACAAACGTTAGCGGGTTCCACTAATTATTGTATATGCAAGAAAATGATTTTAAGGTTGTCTTTTAGTGTAAAACGGAAAAAAATGTAGGATAAGGAAAGGCCATTCAATCCATCAAGTCCATTCTTTCCACAGACCATGTACAATTTATCCTAACCTAGTAGTTGAATTTGTTTTGCAATATTAGTAGCAGTTACGGTTTAATACATTCGACCAGTGGATGGAGGGATTTTGGATGAACACTAACGTATTTGTTATTAGTATCACACAGCACGATTTCACCTTCGTGTTTGTATCCAACTCATCTAATATACCGAGGGCAGATTCTGCAAGGCTTCTCACCGCCCCCAAAGGTAATTGAGCAAAACACAGTATTCAACAGTACATTGCTGGTATTAAGGATTTCAATAAGATTTAAAAGAGCTGATTCCCTGTGCGGTTGCTCCTGCGGAGGAATGGGGTTCACAGGAAGCGCAGATTGGGAACTGAGATTTTAGTTATATTAACCCCAATGTTAGTTAAATTAATAGATATAGGGCTAAAAATTGAGTAGCGCCCCGGCAAAAATTAGTACCCCCGCGCCGGAAATTGAGTGGTTGCGCCCCAAGAGGGAAGCGGGGCTATGTGCCGTGGCATTGCAGGCCTTCCTCCCCTTCTTAAAGGGGAGGGACCTTGCGCAGCGCGACCGGGGCCCAGCTGGGCACCCGGGGATCATGGAGTGCAGCCGGCACTGCACGGTGGGGTGGGGGGGGGGGGGAGAGCCCTTCAGGATACCGGGGACGGGAAGGCAGGCAGGTGCTGGCAGGTTGCCAGCAACAAAAATGGCCGCCCTGCACCTCGTGTTTAAATAGCGCCTCCCCAGCCGCAGGTAGGCCCCCCTGACCCCGTCGGACATAGTGTCCGGTGGTAAGTCAGAGGGCGCTCCCGAAGATCGTGGCTGGGGCGCAAGTGGGGTGCTGTGCACGGCGACGACGTCATCGCCAGTGGCGCAGCACTACGGGGCGCTACCGGTTAACGCTGCCGCTAACCTCCCGCTGAATTTCGCTCTTAGGGCGCTAACGGGAGGTGCAAAGCAACCGAATTTTTCCTCCATAAAATCAGGGGTTGAATATTCCAATCACCGCTCCTTATGAGCACCACACCTCCTTGGGAATGCTCGAGCACAGAGGAGGAGAAGTCAACCCTAAAATGTTTTCACAGCAGGGATCTTCTAGTTGTTGAGTTTACATTCTCTACCATGCCACAGTTCTATTTTTTAAATTCATTGGTGGCAAGGCTGGCATTCATTGCCCATCCCTAGTTGCCCTTGAGAAGGTGGTGGTGGGCCTTCTTCTTGAACCGCTGCAGGCCGTGTGATGAAGGTAGGGAGTTCCAGGATTTTGACCCGATGACAATGAAGGAACGGCGCTTTATATGTCCAAATTGGGATGGTGTGTGCCTTGGAGGGGAACTTGGAGGTGGTGGTGTTCTCATGCGCCTGCTGCCCTTGTATTTCTAGGTATTGGAGGTCGCGGATTTAGAAGGAGCTGATGAAGAAGGCTTGGCAATGTGCTGCAATGCATCTTGTAGACAGTATGATACTACATCATTGTTCAGACTTTCAATATCAGAATAAATTTCCATACTCCATTAATTATTGTGACATTGACCCAGAAATTCGGGTCTCCACGGGTGAGTACGCACGGGGTACTCACCCGTAAGCCCAATGGAAGTGCCGGTTTCGTGCACGCACTGCGCATGCGCGGGAAACCGGCACTTCCATTCCCCTGAAAGAAGGGGTTCAGTGGTCGAATGCGTGCGCAGGAGAGGCAGCACGTGCGCATTGAACTTACGTTTTTTTTACAGGTTTTCCCGGGAGGGTAAGTCTCCAGGAGTTACACTTTTAAAAAGTAGGCGTAAGGCCTGCTTTTTATAATGTAAGTGGTGAATTAATTAAAATTAAAACTTTTTTTCCACAGGTTTATTATTTTTAAATACTTTAAAGAAAGGTAAGTTTATTTTTCGCCCCGTTAGAAAATGTAATTAATTTTTTCAAAAATTTGAATTATTGTTTAAAATAGTTATTTCATGTAATTTATAGTTTATTTTTTAAATGTGATTTAAAAAAAAAGGTTATTTGAAGATTTAGTGATGTTTTGGGGCTTATAGGTTTGACAGGTCAAACTTATGAATGAAGCATTCCCGGCTACCATTGGCTCCCCATGGCCCACGTGATCCCAGGGGATGCTTCGAACTAACTGCGCCCCTGGGATACGCAAACACTGCGCGCTGGCAGTTGGAGGAGGCCCAGGATCGGAATCCCACGTGGGCCCACAGCTCAATGGCCGGCGCGCTAGGTTATTGCAGGTCGGAGGCTTGCACCCGCGGGAAGCCCCCGACCCGAATTTCTGGGCCATTGTCATAAAAGTTAGTAGAAAATTACAAAACAAAAGCATCACTTATCAGAAGCAAAAATGCAAAACCTTAAGTGCCACTCCAAGGCATATCTTTAGAATCTTTTGATTCTGGAACTCGTTTTTCCCCATGTCATGCGCAAAGCCGGCCACAAGAGCAGGAATTCAATCCACTACAGGCCTTCCAGTAAAACAACACTCTGCCACCAGCCTCGAGGAGGCAAACAATAATGCGTTCAGATTGATTCTTTTGACAATTCCCCCTCCTTCTGTGTTGTGGCTCACGGCGCCCCAAGTGATGGGACTAAATTCCTAAAGCTTTGTTTAAGAAAGGTTTGCTGAATTGAACATAAAGGCACCTGTGAATGGTAATGTCCATAAACGATTAATGAAATTAGAACAATTCTATCAAGAGCTGCAATGGTCAGCCAATAGAAACTATTTCTACAGATGTATTTATAGCTTGCCATTATATTCTGCAAAGCTATTATGTCACTAAGTGCTTCATCTTCCATGTTGTTTGTCTGGGTTATATTAGAAGAAGACGCTCATTGTACCCATGATATAAATAGAAACAACATCAGTGAACCATTGAACACAATATTTGCCCCACAGACTTGTTTATTGCTCAGTCATACTGCAGTCATGAAGTGTCATACTAGGTCAGTAGTAGTATGCTTGTCTCTGACAGTAGTTGTGGGTTTAAACCCGACTCCAGGACTGAAGCAAACACTACCGTACAATACTGAAGGAGTGCTGCATTTTCAGAGTTGCTGGCCGGAATTTTCATTCGTCCATGCGGGCGGGATTGGAGGTGGATCGGGAGCGAGAGTGGAAATAAATTGGAGTCAGTCGAGAACCCGCCGTCATCCCGCCTCCTCGTGCCTTTAACCCGGGCGCGTTTACCAACGCGGCAGCGACCCGAGCGACAGAGGCGGGCGACCTAATTTAGATCATCGGCTTGTTGTCAGACCCTTAACCCTCTTTTTAACCATACCTTTTCAATTCCACTGCAAGACCGCGGGAATCACGCAGCTCGGGAACCACGTCTGTCAAGCTGAGGCGGAAGTTCAGTGGCCATTGATCGAAGTCATTACTGCAGAGCATGGAATGCACAATAAACACGTTTTTTTTATTTGTTCGTGGGATGTGGGCGTCGCTCGCAATTTATTGCCCTTCCCTACTTGCCCTTGAGAAGGTGGTGGTGAGCCGCCTTCTTGAACCGCTGCAGTCCATGTGGTGAAGGTACTCGCACAGTGCTGTTAGGGAGGGAGTTCCAGGATTTTGACCCAGCGACGATGAAGGAACAGCCGATATACTTCCAAGTCAGGGTGATGTGTGACTTGGAGGGGAACTTGGAGGTGGTGGCGTTCCCATGCGTCTGCTGACCTTGTCCTTCTAGGTGGTAAAGGTTGCAGGTTTGGGAGGTGCTGCCGAAGAAGCCTTGGCGAGTTGCTGCAGTGCATCTTGTAGATGGTACACACTGCAGCCATGGTACGCCGGTGGAGGAGGGAGTGAATGTTTAAGGTGGTGGATGGGGTGCCAATCGTCCAGGCAAGTGGAGAGTATTCCATTACACTCTCTACTTGTGCCTTGTAGATGGTGGAAAGGCTTTGGGGAGTCAGGAGGTGAGACACTCGCCGCAGAATACCTAGCCTCTGACCTGCTCTTGTTGCCACAGTATTTATGTGGCTGGTCCAGTTAAGTTTCTGGTCAATGGTGACCCCCAGGATGTTGATGGTGGGGGGTTTGGCGATGGTACTGCCGTTGAATGTCAAGTGGCGGTGGTTAGACTCTTGCTTGTTGGAGATAGTCATTGCCTGGCACATTTGTGGCATGAATGTTACCTGCCACTTATCAGTCCAAGCCTGAGTATCGTACAGATCTTGTTGCATGCGGGCATGGACTACTTCATTTTCTGAGGAGTTGTGAATGGCACTGAACACTATGCAGTCATCGGCAAACATCCCCATTTCTGACCTTATGTTGGAGGGAAGGTCATTGCTTACTTTCCTAAGGGAAATGTTGTTGCTGAGTGCATTTTCAGCACAGGTTTAGGTATCTAGAGTTTGCCAGTCTTTTCTGAAGATTCGGAACCCACTGTCACCTCTTTGCTACTACCTATCACACCATTGACAGATTGCTTCACTAATCTCTACTTGACCTGCCATCTATTACATCAGCATGGGTGCCATTTATACTGTCACACCTTGGTCCTCAGAATCGGACCACGATGAGTCCCAACACCAGCAGCAACAGGCACACCAGCAGCAGCAACAACACTACCAACCTTCTCCTAAATGACCTGATGCTCCACAGGACAGAGGGCATCAGCGTAGGGTTGCACTGTGCCGGAGGCGATACACCCAACACAGGGTATACAGGCAGAGGATGAGCTTCCTCAACATGACTGAGCAGCAGTGCCAAAGGAGGCTCAGGCTATCACGCCAGGTTGTCGCAGACATTTGTACCTTATCTCCAGCCCAGAGGACCTGGTGGACACGCCTTACCAGTGGCTGTCACAGTCACCAGCGCCCTCAAATTCGTTGCCTCTAGCTCCAGCAGACATTTGTGGCATCTCGCAGTCAGCCGCCTATGGATGCATCACACAGGTCACCGATGCCCTGTTTAACAAGCCAGCCAATTACATCAAGTTTACCACTGATGACGCCAGCGTTACTGAGCAGGCGCTGGGCTTTGCTGCTCTGGTTGGCTTCCCACGGGTGTAGGGTGTCATCGACTGCACACGTGTGACCATCAGGGCACTGCATCATCACCCAGGAGTCTTTGTGAACTGCAAGGGCTTCCACTCCCTCAATGTGCAGCTGGTGTGCAACCATAGGAAGATCATCATGCATGTGTGCGCCAAATTCCCTGGCAGCTGTCATGACTCTTTCATCATGCACCAGTCCACCCTCCCTCAGCTCTTCGCTCCTCCAAACAGACTTTCTGGCTGGCTGCTTGGAGGCATGGGCTATCCACTGAAGGCGTGGCTCATGACACCCTTGAGGAGGCCAAGTACTGAGGCCGAGGAGAATTATAATGAAAGCCACATCTCCACCAGATGTGTCATAGAGCAAACAATAGGCATACTGAAAATGCGCTTCAGATGCCTTGACGGATCTGGAGGATCCCTTTAGCACGCACCAGCCAGGGTCTCCAGAATCATCGTTGTCTGCTGCACGTTGCACAACATAGCGCAGCAGCGAGGATTAGCGCTGCATGAGGAGCAAGGCGCAGAGTGCACAGCCTCTTCAGAGAAGGAGGAGGAGGAGCATCAGCTGGAAGATGAGGAGAAGGAGCAGGAGGAACCTGAGGTCCAGATGCCACCAGCACCCGAGCACATTGCTGCCCGGGAGGCCTGGGATGGCCTCATCATGGCCAGATTTACTTAACTTCATGCATTACCCAAGTGACTGCCACATGCTGCGCCAGGCTCCCCCCTCCCCCAGAACAACATCATAAAGCATCCCTACAATGACCAAGCCATTCCTTTCACACTGACCTTCATTGCTGGTGGTAACGTTATGTCTCAACGTTCACTCCAACTCACGAAGCCACTTCCAAAGTAGCTGACAAAATTGGGCATGGCCAGAAAGTGGTGAAAATAAATCGTTTTATATGTGACGTAAGAGTAATGGAACCTTAACAGAAACAATTCTTTAAACACCCAAGTGCTTACCATTGTGCACCTACTTGCGTGTCATCATTCTCTTACGCGTGCTTCTACGAGGTACAACCCCTGTGGCTTCAGCAGAGGTAGAGGCTGCCTGGTTACTTCCCTGCTGCGACTGCATAGACACTTTTGGCGGACATCCTCTGGGTATTGGAGCCTCTGATGGCCCCGCAAAAGTCTGTTCCTCCTCCAACTGTGCAGGGGCAGACTCGGACATCGTGAGCCCAGGAGGCATCTGGGGCTCTGACTGAGGGGGAGGCAATGGGGGAGAAGTGTGAACGCTTTGAGAGGAGCCCCCACTTCCATGTCCCCTCTCACCAGCATCCCTCTCATGGGCCACCCGCACTTCCCTACTAGCAAGGAGCTGGAGAGCACCTTGCTGCACAGCAGTGGGGCCATGAGGACCCAAGTCTACGTTGACATCCCTCCTAGAGAGGAGGTCTATGAGCCTCTGCCATATATTCTCCATAGATACCATGTGTTCATGTGAGTGGTGTATTAGCTGCTCCATGCAGGTGGCCATCCTTTCCATGGAAGAGCCTACAGTCACCATCGCCTGCGACATGGTGCTGCTCATGTTGGAGATGGACTCCTCCATTCTCTGTACTTCAACTCCTGAGATGTCCAGGGCGACCTCCTCTGCTGGAGTCAACGTGGCCAATGATGGAGGGCCACCTCCGGTTTTCTCCCTCTCCCTCTTACCTTGGGCTCTCTTCTCCGGCAAGGAGGGAAAGAAGAGAAGTTTGAGTGAGAGTGATGGAATGAGTGTAAGCAATGGATGGCTAACATCTTTAGAGGGAGACTATGATGGAGTGGGGTGGCAATGCCAAATGGCCTCCTTGCATGTTGTTAGTTGGTATGACTGCATTAGGATGAGGGTGAGTGTGAGGGGTGGTTTGTCAGATGGGGATGTGATAATGTAGATAGAGAGAGAGGGATGGGTGGAGGTGCAAGGTATGTTGGTGTGAGTAAGGATGTGCAGGAGCAGGTTTGGGAAGGCAGAGTGATGGGGAAGTGATGAGAGGCACAGCAGGATGAAGTTGATTGTGGCTTTGCACTCACTTTTCCTGATCTAATGAGATTATTGAAGCTTTTCTGGCACTGCACCCAGGTCCTCAACACAACATCCCTGCTGTTGACCTCCTCTGCTATCTTTAACCAGGCTCTTTTGGTCTCCTGGGGAGGCCTCTTGCGCCCATCAGAAGGGAAGAGACCTCCCTGCGTGCTCTCACTCCCTCCACAAACATATGCAGCGAGTCATCTGAGAACCTGGGTGCAGCCCTCTGCCTCTGTGCAGTCATGTGTGCAAGGCTGAGCAAGACCCAAAAGCTCAAATATACAGCCTGCACACTGCCAGATGAACCTTCAAAAGCAATGTGGCCATGGCTCCTTTAAATATCCCAGCTGCAAATGAGTCATCGATGATTTAACAGGGCTGGGAAATGCGCAGGCCTGCCCTATAGGTTCCTTTAAGGGAAAGTCGTTCTGAGGAGCGCGATGAAAATAACAACGGGGTCCCGACCCATCACAGCGACCACTCGCACCTGACCCACCCAGGTAAAGAAAATTCTGGCCACTATCTTTCAGATGAGATACAAAACTGAGGTCCCATCTACCTGTTCTACCAAGCACTATTTGAAGATCAGGAGAGTTCTCCTGATGCCCTAGCCAGCATTTATCCTTCAATTAACACATTTAAAAAAAAAATTAGCCGGTCATTTATCTTATTACTCTGTGGGACCTTGCTGTGTGCAAATTGGCTGCCGCATTTCCCTACAAACCAACAGTGACTACACTTCAAAAGCAGTTTATTGGCTGTGAAGTGCTTGGGACATCCTGGAGCTCTGAAAGGCGCTATATAAATACAAGTTCTTTTTTCCTGTTCTTTCCCACTGGATTATTATTGAACCCATTGTTTCTGTTACACCATCAACTGCTCATAAAGTTGAAGGTGGAGCGTTTACTGCTAGAATATGGAAAGGATAAAAAAAAATCCCTATTACATGAATTTATGAAGAAATAAATGATTTTGGGGGGAAATAAACAGCCTTGAAATTGGCCGGGATACTAGCGCTGGAAGGATTTTATTTTAGATGGGTTAATGACCCTGAAATTCCATGGGGATTCTCCTGGTCTCTCACCTTAACTCTGGCAGGAGACTGGCAGAGCACTCAGGAAAATGGCGCAAATGACAGAAAAAGGCCATTTACAATCGTTTCTCTGCTGGTTCCCCCTGACTCCCGCCAGAGTTACAGTGAGAGTCGAGGAGAGCCCTTGCAGAATTTCAGGGCCAATGCCTCCATTAACATAGTGGATGAAGATCTTTCACGTGAATGTCTTAAACATTTATGTTATGCCGAGCGTAATTAAAGCTCAGAATGGCAAAGTAATTCAATAAAGATAAATTCTCCTTTGGTGACATCCTCACATGATGTTTCCTTATATCAGGATAACATTCCAAACGTACCTAGCAATAAGCGTTCACTGTCATCAGAAAATGTGGCAGGACAATAATACTGCCAGAAGTACACTTACTGCCTGGAGTACGATTTTGCTGCTTGACAGCAATTGGGTGGTAAAATTACTGACATTTCCAATATATGCTCTTTTGTCTCCAGGAAGCCCAACCAACAGCTTGGAATTGAATGCAAAGTGAACGTATGCTTCAACACTTTCACTCACTCCTCTCAAGACAGTCAGTCTTCCTAAAAAGAAAGAAAGACTTGCATTTATATAGCGCCTTTCATGACCACCGGACGTCTCAATGCGCTTTACAGCCAATGAAGTATTTTTTGAAGTGGAGTCACTGTTGTAATGTAGGAAACGCGGCAGCGAATTTGCGCACAGCAAGCTCCCACACACAGCAATGTGATAATTACCAGATAATCTGTTTTTGTTATGTTGGTTGAGGGATAAATATTGGCCGGGACACCGGGGATAACTCCCCTGCTCTTCTTTGAAACAGTGCCATGGGATCTTTTACGTCCACCTGAGAGAGCAGATGGGGCCTCGATTTAACATCTCATCCGAAAGACGGCACCTCCGACAGTGCAGCACTCCTTCAGCACTGCACTCTCCTACAGTGAAACAATGTGATAGTAGTAAAATTCATACATGGAGGGAGGGTACTCAATACATTGTTTTGAAAGAGTGGTCAGCACTTTAACATGTAGCAGTGAGAGACAAGACACAGATGGATCTCCTGAATGGGCGGCCAATATATCCCCACAACAGAACAGTCCATTAGCGGAGCAGTATTCATAACAAGGCTTTGGGGCCATTTACGGCCACCTACCATTCACCGGTAGCATTTGACATGCTTGCTGTTCCACATTCCTTTCAGCCTCCAGTCACAGCAACCAAGCAGACATTCAGTGGTGTTCCCTTTCCCTTTTGTGGTCTCCAACAAAACAAAGCAAGGGAATGTTATTAGGGGATAGAGTTGTCCTATTCTTCCATACAGCAAGCGACTGCCCACGGAAGTATGATTGAAGTCAAAAGCTCACTCTGTAGGGAAATGCAGGTGCAGACCCGAATCTCATCATTCTGTTATGCAGCATGATGCAGCATTCCTGAATGGCCAAGATAGCTCAGTGACAAAGGTAAAGGCCCAACATGGGTCTGTAATCATTATACAAGCTCATTTTAAGTAAGATGCCTTTGAAAATCAGTACAATCATGTGCACCTTGGAGCACCAAAGTGTAGTGCCACAGAGCAGCGGGAATTAACTTCAATTCCCAGTCCCATCAATTTCATTATTGGATTGTGTTTGCTTTCTGCTTAGAAAGGAGAAAAAGAACTTGAATTTATAAAACACTTTATCATGTCTCTAAAACATTCCAAAATGCTTCACAAACTACAATTACATTACAATCAGTGTTGTTATGGAGGCAAATGTGACAACCAATTTGCACTGCAAGATCCCACAAACAGTAAATGGGATGAATGACCAGTTAGCCTGTTTTTGGTTAAGGGAAGAATGTTAGCCAGGACACTGGGAGAACTCCCTGCTCTTCTGCAAATCATGCCATCAGGCAGACAGGGCCTCAGTCTAATGTCTTATCTGAAGGCCAGGTTAGCGTTTATTTCACTGGGGAGGGGAGACATGTCCTCAGCAGAACACTGTCACTAACCTCTTCAGTGTATAATTTGTGGTTAGAAAAGCTTTCTTACAGTACCTTTTGTACAGGAAAACACCCACCAATCAATATATTAGGTTGGGACAATGTGGTTCTGAAATTCACGAAACATTAGTTGGGATCAGCGGAAAACCATCCAATCACAACACACCTGTAGTAAGGTTCCTTTCACACATCTAAATCAGCTAAATTACCAGTTAAGTGGTATAACTGACAGAAGTTTTGAACAGCTACCGGGACAGTGAGCAAAGCATAGATTGTCCTGATGTACCCACAACACCCTACATGCAGTAACAATTCTCTGCTGCACTGTGCCATTAGACTAACTGCAGCCTGGCAATTATATCTTCATTTGTTCAAAATTAGAATGTCACCTAAGGCCCCGATTTTAACTCCAGGTGGATTCCCCACTCAAGCCTGAGTTAAAATTAGAGTCGGGTCTCAATGATGTCACCGGGCCGCAACATGCATATGTAAAGAAGAACCCTGTTGGCTCCGGGCGTGTGTCCTTGCTGCCTGCTCAGGAGAGCAGGTTAAAATTGCAAATGTTGTGATTATGGCGGCTTTCGGACAGGTAAGAGCCATTTTAACTGCCCACCCGCCAGGTTTCTGCTGTGTGAGTAGGGTTAACATCACCCCAAGGTCTTCTTCATCATTATATAAAACTCTTAGTGTGATTGTAGATATATTTTAAAGCCTATGTGCCAGCAATCGTTCATCATTGTAAAGGTCTAATGACTTAACTAAGCAATACCTTGCATCAGATTTCAAGAGGCCTGGTCAAAGGTTGATATCACAGGTATTCCCTGCAAAAAGAACACTTTATTGAACTTAAGCAATTACTTGAGATAGTTCTGGAACTAACAAAACAACTTGATGAAATGTTTTACCAAAACACTTTCTAATTATTTTCTGTTTCCTGGCACCTATATGATAACTAACTATCCGTTATGGCATGAACTGTACAAAAAACACATTTTTTCATGCAGAGATGGACAAAGTAAATCAATGGTCAAATAAATGGACACAACAGAAAATACAGAATACACAATATAGAAAGATACACACAAAACACAAAAATCTTTGATTTGGTAACTTCATAACTGACAAACAACAAAATGAAGAAATAACAAAAGGCGTTGAAGCTTTCTCTCCCTCTGTTGCCCATCCTCCCACCTACATATACTTTCAAATATATTTAAAATGGATTGAAGGATATTGAAATATCAGGATCTTATTTATGCAGATTTTTGTTTCTAACCCTTAATTCTGAGTCACACGTGTCTCCCAGGTGCTCTGTCCTTTGTTGGGTTGGTTTCTTCCTTTTTACGCAGCGAGTGGTTAGGATCTGGAATACACTGCCTGAAAATGTGTTGGAGACAGATTCAATCGTGGCTTTCAAAAGGGAGTTGGATAAGTAACTGAAGGAAAAAAATTTGCAGGGCTACGGGGAAAGGGCGGGGGCGTGGGACTAGCTGAGGTGCTCTTGCAGAGAACCGGCACGGGCTCGACGGGCCGAATGGCCTCCTTCCATGCCATAACCATTCTATAGGGCTAAAAATTCAGTGGCCTGCGCCACCAGTTTGCGCCCAAAGAGGGCTTTTGTGCCACTGTGCAAACCTACCGCCATATTTAGCGGGGCGTTAATGGCGGCGTTAGCCAGTAGCGCTGCGCCGCCACCGATGACGTCATCGGTGTGCGCAGCGCCCCGCTATCGCCCCGCTGGCCATATTTGGTTGCTGCCGCCTGCCCCGCGCCGGCCGCAAACAGCGACCGGTACACGGGGCCTACCTGTGCCGGTAGTGGGGTGAGTTAAGGTGGAGGTGCGGCCGGCCGCTTTTTCGGCAGCCGCCTGCCCGCACCTCCTTCCCCGGCCTCCTACACCGCCCCCCCCCCCGCGGCATTGCCGGCTGTTTCCAGAGAGCCCGGCACTTCTCCTTGGTGCCGGGCTCATTTGCCGGCACTCGCGAGCGGGGATCGCGCTGTTGCAGGCACCTCCCCCTTAAGAATGAGAGGAAGGCCTGCAGTACCGCAGGCTGCCGTGCCGCAGCGGGTGGCGCTGCGGCACTTTACACGCCGATATTCAGTTTCAGCGCCCCAAGCGGGGCGCCGAAAGCCTTGTTTAGCGGCCGGCTTCCACTTGGGGCGCTGAAACTGAATTTCCCGCTGGCGCAAGTGGCTCCGCGCGCAGCGGTAATTCCGGCGCCCAGGCGAGCTGGGCGCCCCTAACTGAATTTCTAGGCCATATGATTCTCAAGAGCAGTTTTGTTTAAATCTTGTATCAGTTCACCCTTCACTGTCCTTTTCTTTATCCTGGTCTCAGGTTTGCATCCAATTAGAATTATTTCTCCCTTACAATGTTTTTTTTTTTTATTACTGCCCGATCCTGTCTTATAACAGTATCTTAATCTGTTTGAAATATTTCAAGCCAATCATATCAAACTCATGCTCCTCCTCGGCTTCAGCCATTTTCTACCTTATCCCACATATTACCTCCAAGTACAGAGCATCTTGGAGATGCTTGTGACTGCGTTCTGGTTAGGGTGGCACATTCAGAATTCTTTGTGACCCTTCAATACTCACATTTATCACATCTACCACAGGCTCTTATTCATTTTACTTTTGTGTTTCTTACAGCTGTCCTTCCTTATAACAACTATTTACCCTGCGATTTTCTTTTATGTGCAATTTATGGGCTCAGTCAGTAGTATTCTCACCTCTGGATCAGAATGCAGAGTTTGCACTAATAAGCTGACACACCAGTGGAGTAGGGAGTGCTGCACTGCCAGAGATTTGGGTGGATGGTTGAACCAAGGTCCTGTTGACAGTTCCAGTGGTTCAAGTGGACATGAAAGATCCCATGGCACTATTTGATGAAGGGCAGGGAAGTCCCTCCGTGTCCTGGCCAACATTGCTTCCTTAACCAATACCACCAAGAACAGATTAAGTAGTCATTCAGCTCTTTGCTGTTTATGGGATCTTGCTGTGTGGAAAAAAGCTGCCAACTTCACTTACTTCAAAGTTACTAAATGTACGTGTAGCATTTCGAGACATTTTGAAAGACTTCATGAGATGCTACATTAAAGCAATCCATGTTGTTTCTTATTCTCCATTTGATGGTTTACCTGTTCTGTGTCCCTATATTTCTATTTTAAATATTTCTCAACTGAAATAAACTGGATTTCCTATTTGTATCCTATGTATATTTAATTACAGTCCATCAATTTGTAACAGCCCGCTCCTTCTACAAAACTCACTTCAAACTAAACCTCGACTATCTAATCATATCAGCTGTAAGATCATGTTGTTCTGGACTATTGAAATAAATTACAAAGGCCATCTCATCTATTTCTATTCCAACAGAACAGAACCAAATGTTTGTCTTCTATTTCACTTGATATAGTTTGGAAATACATGGACACTATCTTAAATATGTCATATAATGGAAATGTTGATGGTCAACTGAGGTCAAAATCAACTTCGATGTACTTGTCCTTCATTAATTTCACCAATTCCAGTTTGGAATGGAAGATCGCGACTCAATTAATATTTACATCCCCCTTCCCGATATAAATCTGCACAGCTCCAAGCAAAAGCTTTTAACAAGGTGTTCACGATCATTAACAAGCAATTTTTTCCCCTCATTTTTCTCCTTACATCCACTTTAAAATGGGGATTACAGGTAACAATGGAACAAAAACCTGTTGTCACATTTGCTCACCAATCAAGTAGGGTGTATAATGAGTTGAGTGTATAACGGGCGGGGTGTATAACGGGTGGTGTGTATAATGGGCGAGTCTATAACGGGCGAGTGTATAACGAGAGGGGTGTATAACGGATGGGGTGTGTAATGGGCGGGGTGTGTAACGGACGGGGTGTGTAACGGGCGGGGTGTGTAACGGGCGGGGTGTATAACAGGTGGGGTGTATAACGGGCGGGGTGTATAACATACGGGGTATATAACGGGTGGTGTGTATAACGGGCGAGTCTATAACGGGCGAGTGTATAACGGGAGGGGTGTATAACGGACGGGGTGTGTAACGGGCGGGGTGTATAGCGGGCGGGGTGTATAACGGGCGGGTTTATAATGGACGGGGTGTATAACGGGCGGGTGTATAACGGGCGGGGTGTATAACGGGCGGGATGTGTAACGGGCGGGTGTATAACGGGCGGGTGTATAACAGGCGGGTTTATAACGGACGGGGTGTATAACGGACGGGGTGTATAACGGGCGGGTGTATAACGGGCGGGGTGTATAACGGGCGGGTGTATAACGGGCGGGTGTATAACGGGCGGGTGTATAACGGGCGGGGTGTATAACGGGCAGGTGTATAATGGGCGGGTGTATAACGGGCGGGGTGTATAATGGGCAGGTGTATAATGAACGGGTGTATAACGGGCGGGTGTATAACGGGCGGGGTGTATAACGGGCGAGTCTATAACGGGCGAGTGTATAACGGGAGGGGTGTATAACGGATGGGGTGTGTAATGGGCGGGGTGTGTAACGGACGGGGTGTGTAACGGGCGGGGTGTGTAACGGGCGGGGTGTATAACAGGTGGGGTGTATAACGGGCGGGGTGTATAACATACGGGGTATATAACGGGCGGTGTGTATAACGGGCGAGTCTATAACGGGCGAGTGTATAACGGGAGGGGTGTATAACGGACGGGGTGTGTAACGGGCGGGGTGTATAGCGGGCGGGGTGTATAACGGGCGGGTTTATAATGGACGGGGTGTATAACGGGCGGGTGTATAACGGGCGGGTGTATAACGGGCGGGGTGTATAACGGGCAGGTATATAATGGGCGGGTGTATAACGGGCGGGGTGTATAATGGGCAGGTGTATAATGAACGGGTGTATAACGGGCGGGTGTATAACGGGCGGGTGTATAACGGGCGGGTTTATAACGGACGGGGTGTATAACGGACGGGGTGTATAACGGGCGGGTGTATAACGGGCGGGGTGTATAACGGGCGGGGTGTATAACGGGCGGGTGTATAACGGGCGGGTGTATAACGGGCGGGGTGTATAACGGGTGGGTGTATAACGGGCGGGGTGTATAATGGGCAGGTGTATAACGAACGGGTGTATAACGGGCGGGTGTATAACGGGCGGGGTGTATAACGGACGGGGTGTATAACCGACGAGGTGTATAACGGACGGGGTGTTTAACGGGCGGGTGTATAACGGACGGGGTGTTTAACGGGCGGGGTGTATAACGGGTGGGGTGTATAACGGGCGGGTGTATAACGGGCGGGGTGTATAACGGGCGGGTGTATAACGGGCGGGTGTATAACGGGCGGATGTATAACGGACGGGGCATATAACGGGCGGGTGTATAACGGGCGGGGTGTATAACGGGCAGGTGTATAACGAGCGGGTGTGTAACGGGCGGGTGTATAACGGGCGGGGTGTATAGCGGGCGGGTGTATAACGGGCGGGTGTATAACGGGCGGGGTGTATAACGGGCAGGTGTATAACGAGCGGGTGTATAACGGGCGGGTGTATAACGGGCGGGTGTATAATGGACGGGTGTATAACGGGCGGGGTGTATAACGGGCGGGTGTATAACGGACGGGGTGTTTAACGGGCGGGGTGTATAACGGGCGGGTGTATAACGGACGGGTGTATAACGGGCGGGGTGTATAACGGGCGGGTGTATAACGGACGGGGTGTTTAACAGACGGGGTGTATAACGGGCGGGTGTATAATGGGCGGGTGTATAATGGACGGGGTGTATAACGGACGGGTTGTTTAGCGGATGGGGTGTTTAACGGACAGGTGTATAACGGGCGGGTGTATAACGGGCGGGGTGTATAACGGGCGGGGTGTATAACGGACGGGGTGTATAACGGGCGGGTGTATAACGGGCGGGTGTATAACGGGCGGGGTGTATAACGGGCGGGTGTATAACGGGCGGGTGTATAACGGGCGGGGTGTATAACGGGCGGGGTGTATAACGGGCGGGTGTATAACGGACGGGGTGTATAACGGGCGGGGTGTATAAAGGACGGGGTGTTTAACGGGCGGGGTGTATAACGGACGGGGTGTATAACGGGCGGGTGTATAACGGGCGGGTGTATAACGGGCGGGTGTATAATGGACGGGGTGTATAACGGGCAGAGTGTATAATGGGCGGGGTGTATAATGGGCGGGTGTATAACGGGCGGGTGTATAACGGGCGGGGTGTATAACGGGCGGGGTGTTTAACGGGCGGGTGTATAACGGGCGGGTGTATAACGGGTGGGTGTATAACGGGAGGGGTGTATAACGAGCGGGGTGTATAACGGGCGGGTGTATAACGGGCGGGGTGTATAACGGGCAGGGTGTATAACGGGCGGGTGTATAACGGGCGGGTGTATAACGGGCGGGTGTATAACGGGCAGGGTATATAACGGGCGGGGTGTATAACGGGCGGGTGTATAACGGGCGGGTGTATAACGGGCGGGGTGTATAACGGGCGGGGTGTATAACGGGCGGGTGTATAACGGACGGGGTGTATAACGGGCGGGGTGTATAAAGGACGGGGTGTTTAACGGGCGGGGTGTATAACGGACGGGGTGTATAACGGGCGGGTGTATAACGGGCGGGTGTATAATGGACGGGGTGTATAACGGGCAGAGTGTATAATGGGCGGGGTGTATAACGGGCGGGTGTATAACGGGCGGGTGTATAACGGGCGGGGTGTTTAACGGGCGGGTGTATAACGGGCGGGTGTATAACGGGCGGGTGTATAACGGGAGGGGTGTATAACGAGCGGGGTGTATAACGGGCGGGTGTATAACGGGCGGGGTGTTTAACGGGCGGGATGTATAATGGGCAGGGTGTCTAACGGGCGGGGTGTATAATGGGCGCGTTTATAACGGGCGGGGTGTATAACGGACGGGGTGTATAACGGACGGAGTGTTTAACGGACGGGGTGTATAACGGACAGGGTGATTAACGGGCGGTGTGTATAACGGGCGGGTGTATAACAGGCGGGTGTATAACGGGCGGGTGTATAACGGGCGGGTGTATAACGGACGGGGTGTATAACGGACGGGGTGTATAACGGACGGGGTGTATAACGGGCGGGGTGTATAACGAACGGGGTGTATAACGGACGGGGTGTATAACGGACGGGGTGTATAACGGACGGGGTGTATAACAGACGGGGTGTATAACGGGCGGGGTGTATAACGGACGGGGTGTATAATGGGCAGGTGTATAACGGACGGGTGTATAACCAGCAGGGTGTATAACGGGCGGGTGTATAACGGGCGGGTGTATAACGGGCGGGTGTATAACGGGCGGGTGTATAATGGGTGGGTGTATAACGGGCGGGTGTATAACGGGCGGGGCGTATAACGGACGGTGTGTATAACGAACGGGGTGTATAATGGACGGGGTGTTTAATGGGCGGGTGTGTAACGGGGGTGTATAACGGACGGGGTGTATAACGGACGGGGTGTATAACGGGCGGGGTGTATAACGAGCGGGTGTATAACGGGCGGGTGTGTAACAGGCGGGGTGTATAACGGGCGGGTGTATAACGGGCGGGTGTATAACGGGCGGGTGTATAACGGGCGGGGTATATAACGGGCGGGGTGTATAACGGGCGGGTGTATAACGGGCGGGTGTATAACAGGTGGGTGTATAACGGGCGGGTGTATAACGGACGGGGTGTATAACGGACGGGTGTATAACGGGCGGGGTGTATAACGGGCGGGTGTATAACGGACGGGGTGTATAACGGGCGGGGTTTTTAATGGACGGGGTGTATAACGGGCGGGTGTATAACGGACGGGGTGTGTAACAGGCGGGGTGTATAATGGGCGGGGTGTATAACGGGCGGGGTGTATAACGGGTGGGTGTATAACGGGTGCGGTGTATAACGGACGTGTTGTATAACAGGCGGCCAATCCGCTACTACCCAATTAGCGCCCCCGCCAAAGTTGAATTTTACCCCAGACTTAAACATGCTTTAAAATTGAGTTTGATCGCTACTGAACTTCCCAGAGTTAAATGGAGGTAGATTTCCAACTTGCCACCGGGCATTAAAGTGTCTTTGCGGATCGGCCGCCTATTATGGAAACTGCGGATTTTCATTCCATTGAAGTCAATGGGAATGAAAACCGGGAGGATTTTTTTAATGAGAAGCAAATCCATGATGCCGGTTTTCCGTTCTGGTGGTAAGTTGAAAAGCCATCCCATGGCCTCTACTTTATTTCCTAATCAAACAAGTCCCTCCATTCCAAAATGGTAGATCAGAGCTCTCCTGCCCCAATGTTGCTTGAAAGTTCAACAATCTTCATTCATCAAATTGTTCTACATCAAAGCAGGATTTCCTCAATATATTGGACTTTGTTGTTTATGAAAATCTTGTGTGATGAAAGGAGGCCAAGGCAATCTAATAATAAAGAGAGAGCCCTGCTGTTGTGTATGTACCTTTAAGAGAATAACTGGTCTCAGACTGCAGTACCGGCTAGTGAGCCTCTGTTGTTTTCAGTTTCACTATTGACTTCCATCAGTAAAGACTTGTTTTGTTCAACTCCTGCTGTCCGTGTCTCAATCATTCACGGACATAATACCTGCAGGTAAGCCAGTTCTGTTAAAAGAAATTGTGAATTAACGATACACACACATGTTATGTATGAGTGAAATTAATTATTTCCTACTTTGTTTTCATCAACAAGTGTGCTAATAAAGAAACATTCAAATGAGAAACTTTCTTGCTTGGTGAAGCAGCTATATGAACTTCTGTCAGTTAAAAATAAAACATGAGTTTTTGCATGGCGGCATAGAAAACCAGAAAGAGAGGAAAGTAATTTAATGGAAGGATACATTATGTTCTTTAGGGTCCTGAACACTTGCCCTGTTGACTATGTTCGGTTTGGATCATGTGAAAGAGAATTAAATGAAAGATTGTCACATCTCAATGTATTAAAAGGCTCTGCTCTTCTTTAGATGTTTCATTTAGTCCTACACAAATCTCCATGCCCTCCCTTTGAGTTCTATGGTGCATTAAGATACTTTATGGTATCAAATTTCTGATCTGGAAAATAGCCTTTGTAGGAGCTAATCTGGTAGTTTTGATCTCAGCCAGAAGAATGAACTGCCTAGTCATAACAGTAATGTGGAGCAACAAGTAGGTATTGTCTTACATTATTTCTAAGAGTATTCTCTGAATTGTGTTTAGTTTCAGAGATTGTTGTTCTATCATTCAGCTCTGTTTCACCAGTTTGAGATGCATCCAAATATCATCCACAATAATAAGAACGATTGCATTTATATATGGCCGTTAACATCGGAAAATGTCCCAAGGCTCTTCACAGAGAAAAATGGGATACCGAGCCAAAGAAGGAGACATTAGGAGAGGTGACATTAGGAGAGGTGACTGGAAGCTTGGACAAAGAGGTGGGTTTTAAGGAGGGCCTTGTCACTTTCTGCACTTTATTGTAAATTAGAATTTGAGATATGCAACATTTGGGAACAAATGAAAACAGGAGATTTTATTTTACATTTCATTTTATTGTAGAAGGACTTTTACAACCTGCAAATTGTTAGAAGTAACCAAAACACCCATTGTTAGAGGCTTTGTAGAAGTAATCATTAAAACCTGTCTGAGACTGACCTATAGTGCAGAAATAATTTTTATATTTATTAGATTGCTTTTCCCTTCCATTTGGAGCACAGCATTCAGGGCATCGTAGAGCCAACATTATAAATCTATATTATAATAAGCCAAGGATTTTATTATTAGCAGGTGTGTCGCCTTGGGTTCAAATATCTGAGGGCACACAACAGTCTATGGGTACTTCATCAAATCTTTTGATCTACTTATATTGATTCAGCACATTTATTAATGTAAAACATTTTCACACAATGTAGCCATCTTTTCCTGTGTAAGTTTGAATTGTTAAGCAGTGCAATGTGACTGCAGAAACGTGGCTTGATTACTGAAGGGAAGAATACATTAGAACAGAGAACTAAAATAATGGCCATAAAGGTTTTCGGTTTGCATCCATTCAACTGAAAATGACTAAGTAAAATGCTATCCTTGTAGTTTACTTCGAAGATAAAACAGAATGATAAATTAAACTGGCGGAATCAGGTATCTGCCATCATAGATGTCCAGGCATGTCATGCTTGAACCCATGAAATGATAGGCAAGATAGATTGGTGGGATGCCACTTAGACATCCTTTACTGTCTATAAATAAATATATTTTTCCACCTTATTGAAGCACAATAATGACTTACAATAATTACAATAATGACATTAGTATTTCTATTGTTAATTCAGTAACCCTGATAATCTATGACCTTTTTATATGGTACAATTTACCTATACTGCTGAATGTGAAAGCAATTTGGTAGTCACTGGATAATTGTTAACCTGCTAATTATTAATTTTTTTCCTCCTCTACAGTGGCATTAGCACTATTTCACAGTCACCACTTATCGTGAAATCCTAGAGGATTAATGGATTCACTTATGCCGACTAAAGTCTTTAAATTGCCTCGATTATCTGAGCAGAATGAAAGAATAATGGTTATTTGTCACTGCATTTAGGAGCAGGATAGATTGTCCACAAGAAACAGATTAACCCTCTGAGGCACACAATGGCATTTCTCTATATTTTTTCCAATATAAATGAGCATTGTTATTTTTGTGGAGAGGACACCTTTGGTCGCAGTCTGTGAGTAGTTGTCCTTTTTCCTAGGAGAAATGGATCTGTCTATGTATTACTCTAAATATTGTGTAGTCTGCAGTTTATTCACTGAGTGCACATGCCTCAGTTACCGTAGATTTTGATGTGAAATAGAAGCTATGGTTAAAATTTCAACAGATAGAATAATTCACAATAGATTGGAGGGTTCTTGCTATCATGTCCAATTTGTCGGCTAGAATGTTACTAACTGAGCAATTGGAATTAAGTGCAAGAATCAAAACAAATGAAAAAGGCAACAAAAATAATGAAATAAATGGGAAAGTAATAAAACTGGAAAAAATGGGATTAGTTTGAAGAGAAAGCAGAAACACGGAACTGTGGGAAAAAAAGTCAGCCACCCGAGAGGGATTTAAATTCAGCGCAGTCGTGAGGGAATGAATGACCTCTGGCTGTGCTAAATTTTCTGTGTTTCCAAAAAGAGAAGAAAGAATTTAGTTAGGAGTTGAAGTTAAGACATGAGAACTATATGGTTGTAGAATCATACAGCTCAGAAGGAGTCCATTCGCCCCATTGTGCATCTGCCGGCTCTTTGAAATGGCTCTCCAATTAGTCCCACTCCCCTTGCTCTTTCCCCACAGCCCTGCAAATGTTTCCTTTTCAAGTATTTATCCAATTCCCTTTTGAAAGTTACTATTGAATCTGCTTCCATCACCCTTTGAGACAGTGCATTCCAGATCATATCAACTCACGACATAAAAAGTGTCTCCTCATCTCCCCTCTGGTTCTTTTGCCAATTATCTTAAATCTGTGTCCTCTGGTTACTGACCCTCCTGCCAGTGGAAACAGTTTTTCCTAATCTACTCTATCATAACCCATCATAATTTTGAACACCTCTATTAAATCACCCCTTAAACTTCTCTGCTACATGGAGAATAATCCCAGCTTCTCCACATAATGAAGTCCCTCATCCCTGGTACCATTCTAGTAAAATACCTCTACACCCTCCCCAGGGCCTTGACATGTAAATGTGGTAACAGGTGAGAAGGGATTAAAATATTAAATTAGAAGTCAGGGATATTCACACGCTAATAAGTTCAGGGGTTGTTGAAAGCGGTTGAATGTGCATTCTCTTAAGGGTTTTGGTTATGGCTCACAGAAAATTCTTAACTGTAGACATAATGGTCTTTCTATTAATAGTATTAAGATGAAGAGTAAAAACAGTACAGTTATCACAGATTTGCTTAAAATCTTCAAAAGTCCTGATTTCGAAAAAATTGTGGCAGATTTACTGTCCACTGAAACATTGAATATGAAAACTACATGGAAAGACTCCATGTTGAAATGAGGCATTTGAGTCTCTACCTTGAAGAATTGAATCAATGGCCACCAACAGATGTGTGATGGAGTAAGGAATGTGATGGAATACTCTCCACTTGCCTGGATGAGTGCAGCTCCAACAACACTCAAGAAGCTCGACACCATACAGGACAAAGCAGCCCACTTGATTAGCACCCCATCCACCACCTTAAACATTCACTCCCTCCACCACCGGCTGTAGTGTGTACCATCTACAAGACGCACTGCAGCAACTCGTCAAGGCTTCTTCGGCAACACCTCCCAAACCCACGACCTCTACCACCTGGAAGGACAAGGGCAGCAGACGCATGGGAACACCACCACCTACAAGTCATGCACCATCCTGACTTGGAAATATATCGCCATTCCTTCATTGTCGCTGGGTCAAAATCCTGGAACTCCCTCCCTAACAGCACTGTGGGAGTACCTTCATCACACGGACTGCAGTGGTTCAAGAAGGCAGCTCACCACCACCTTCTCAAGGGCAGCTAGGGATGGGCAGTAAATGCTGGCCTTGCCAGCGATGCCCACATCCCACAAACTAATTTTTTTTTAAAGACTGAAACTGAAAGGGGAATGTCACAATATCCATCTACCCTGCAACGGAGGTGGAAAGCACTGATGTAGCTGATAGAATCAAAGCACACAAGATCCCAATAAAGGAAACAAAAGAGGAAGATTAGGAGATTAGTTGAAAGGTTACGGAAATATTTGGTCAATTGACCAGTGATTGGAACAAACTTCTAGCCAAGCATGATGGAGATCCGGTGGTAACTATGGCGGTTACACTCATTTTAACTTGGATTTGCAAATCTGCCTTGAGAGAGCTTCTGCCGTTAAATGGGTAATTTGATGGCTTTGTTCTCTTGCCGATGAGCCATGGCTGCTGGAACCGCATAGTGAAAATTCGGGCTCATCCTATACCTGATTTTCTGACCATTAAAAACACCGTCCGAGCGCACACACTCGAATTTCCAGTGCGTGGTCTCAACTGACATGAATGATTCCCGAGATCACAGAGTCCCCTTACATGTCCGGTACTGACATCCCTCACTTTGATAACACACCCAAAATAGTAATAAAAAATATACATTGTTGCTCACACCTTTATTAGCAGACATTTTTAGTGTATCCTATCATAGGTTTGAGGTGGTTGGTATATTAGTTCCTAGTTCTTTATTTTTGTAAATTCTTCTTAGGTTTTTCACCCAATGGTGCCTGTAAAATAAAATTACATTCTGATAAGATCTAGCTGAAGCAGTTATGGTATACTTTTCAAATCCGACCCTTTTCTCATTGAATCATACCAAACTGTGCCGAAAGCTGAAATGGTTCCATTTTCGATGTGCAAAGCGGGATGTGGCCCAGAAATTCGTGTTGGGGGCTTCCCGCGGGTGCAAGCCCCCGACCTACACTTACCTAGCGCGCCGACAGTTGAGGCCTGGGCCTGCGTGGATTTCCTGTCTGTGGCCCGGATCAGCTCCCGGCGTGCTGTACTTGCATGACCCAGCGGCGTACTTAGTGCGATGCGTCAGCTGGGATCACGTGAGCACTGGGCAACCAATCGGAGGATGCAAAAGTTCATTCATGAGTTTGACAGTAAGAACTGTCAAACTCATGAAAACTCCGGGCGCCCAAAACAGTACTTAAACTTGAAATAAAATTTTAAAAAACATCACACTATTTAAATGAACTATAAATAACTTTAAATAACTGTTTTAAACAATAAATTAAAGTTTTGAAAAAAATAATTTTATAAAAAATCGGGGCTAAAAATACACTTACCTTACTGTAAAGTCTTTAAAAATAATAAACCTGTGGAAAAAAATTCTAATTTTAATTATTAGACCACTTACCTTTTAAAATTAAGTCCTTACGTCTGCTTTTTTCAAGTGTAAAAAGTGGAGGCCTTCACACACGGGCAAACCTGGAAAAAAAAGGAAGTTCAACGCGCACGCGCAGACTCCTGCGCGCACGCGTTCGACCTCTGAACCCCTTGGTTCAGAGGATCGGAAATGCTGGTTTCCCGCGCATGCGTAGTGCATGCAAGATTCCGGCACTTCCATCGGGTCCACGCGTGAGTACTCCATCCGTACTCATGCGTTGGGACCCGAATTTCTGGGCCATTATTCTTCGCACTCAAGCTACGCATGAAAAAAGCAAGGAAAGAAAGCAAATCTTATGGAACAAAAAGAAAAAAAATGTTAGAATTAAAATGCCATTCGCCAAGTGGGAACCAAAATTCTAATGGTTGAAGTTTGCATACAATGCATATCACATCCTTGTAGCAGAGGATATAATACTCAGTTTTCCTTTTTTTTTACAGGGACTTGTTTAAGGTATGGTTATACGGTCAAAGCAAGCTACATCTTGTTTAAAAATAAATATGAGTATTTCATGACAAGGTGATGATTAAACAGCATTAAGATATCAAATACCTTACAAAGTATCTACCCCGTATAAACAAATACCACTGTTTACAGAGATTGGCCAAGTTTTGATTCTGAATTATATTTAGCATCTATTCTGAAAGGACTCACTGTCACAATGCCCCCATCTCATTGCATGTGTGTGTCAGGAAATGAGGCCAATAACCAATATATCACCCACATAGATAAAATTTGGTGAGATGTTAGACTGTCAGATAAATATACTGGGTGCTGAGAGATCATACTGCCCAGAACTTACTGAAAGAAATAAACTGAATCTGCACCAGTGGAATGTGATAGCTTCCTCAGTGTGGGCGAGTTTAAACATTATGGCCCAGAATTTGCAGTGGGGATTGACGCCGAACTGTCAGCATTCGCCATCATTGTCCCTCTGAAATTGACCGCAACGGCAGGATTTAGCGCGTGCGCGTCTAAACGCGGAAATCTTGAAGTTGCAGTTAGTCATTCACTGCTCCAATACTGGCTGTGCTGTGGATCACCTCCCCCCCTCGCCACCCCCGCCCCATAGCCAGCAATCAGTGAAATCAGTGAAATCCGTGGAACTGATGAAAACACTCCATTAAATGTTAAGCCTTGTTGAAATAGGTGTAACTGGGATTTTAACAGCGTATTGACTGCTAAACAAACATTATGGCCCTGAAAAATTATTTTTTATATTCGTGGAGTGTCAAATTTCTCCATTATGATAAAAATTACAATTTTTAAAAACTATTAAAAAATTGTGTTTTTTTAAAGTTTGGTCATGATACTTTAACTTCTACCTTATCCCCATGTGAAAATCCCAGGGGAAAAATTTGGTACATTACTGCCTTCCGTTAGCACCAGCAGATGGCACTAACGGGGTACTAGAGCATTATTGCCAGGGCGAGGCGAATCCAGCGACACACGTCAAATCCTGCCGCCACCCCCCCCCCACCTGCACCGCCGGCGGTAACAGCTATCGTGGGAGCCTCAACGCCAGGTGGATCATGACATCTCTGAGTGTGCAATGCTCACTGACCGCCTGATCTGTGAAACCTACCTTAGCGCCTGGAGTAAACAGCGACAGGGAGAGCTGGCGTGAAGCACCAGGAAGTCGGCTCCAGGGACGTATTTAAAGGGATCATCAGTAACGACTCGCAGCTGTCAGATTAGTGGAGTTCAAGTGGTTTCTTGTCAGTTTCACAGAGTCCAACAGTTTCATTCAGTATTTTCAAGGTTATTTTGTATCAGGAGTGTAGTGGCAACTAAAAAGTAGCTACATTTATTCTCAAAAAAATCAAACTGCTGCACTTGGGGCTGTACTAGCATGCCACCTCACCCTCCAGGATCTATGGCACAGGGAGCGTAGGCAGCGAGAATGACAGGAACATGAGAGCAGAGAGATGAGGAGGGACATCAGGGCTCACAGCAGGAGGCTTTGCACTCCGATGGTATTCCAAAAGCACTTCTCCTACCTTCAAAGAAGCGAGGAGCAGTGTATTAGATGGCTGTGTATCACCAAGGAGGTGGTTACAGAACTCTGCCACCAATCCAAACAGACCTCCAGCCTCACACCAGGATGACTTAAAGCCCACATCCTCTTTGCTCACCACATCCCCATCATTCCATCCCTCTTGCAGGCCCTTTCAATAGACACCACAAAGGAATGGTAAGTAAATGAATAAATTCATCAAACATCAGTGAACACATATCTACAACAAAAATATTAACTATTCACCCTTGTGTAATCCCTTAGTGCCTCTCGTTACTGTGCCTTTGCCTACTCTTGTGACGGAGCCACCAGGGGGACTCTGATCTGATGTACATAATTACCTTTAACAAATTATTAGCCACAGAATGAATCTGTATCTTTGTTCATATCATTGCATGTACATAGCGCGGTCCCTTTAAGAATGAGACCAAACGCGATGACGTCATCACGTGGATCCTCCAGCGGCGGGAAAATGTGATGACGTCATGACGTTAGGCTGGGGAGCCACCCTCGTCAGTCCTCGTGGAGCCAGCAAAGAGTACAGACCTGTAATGTAGTTCTCCTGTGTTTTCGTTTTAAACTCTGTTGATTAGTATTAAACATCGTTTGTTTGATAGACTGACTCAACCTCAGTCCTTTGGTTAGGAATCTAGCCATTCCGACAGTGGTGACCCCGAATTTTCGTGAACAATTTTCGCGGAAGAAGCGAAGCGCGACGAAACATGGATGCGAACTCCATGGCTTTGAAGCTCCCACTGTTTTGGGAACAACAGGCGGCCTCCTGGTTCGTCCAAGCAGAAGCACAATCCGATCTCCGAAACATCGTTGCGGATCAGACCCATTAACTTTACGTGATCTCTGCACTCGACAGCTCCACGGCCTCACGGATCATCAGCCTGCTCGAAAACCCCCCCGGTTGACAGCAAGTATAATACTCTCAAAGCGCGGTTAATACAGGTCTTGGGGCTCACGAAGGTGGTGCGTGCCTGTCGGCTACTCGCTTTGCCCAGGCTTGGCGATTCCAAGCCATCTGAGTTAATGAACCAGATGCTCACGCTCCTTGGCTCAGAATCACAATGTTTCCTCTTTCGGGAGTTATTCCTGAGTCAACTACCCGAGCAGGTTCAGGCTGTATTCTAGACCGATGGACTATTTTATGTGCAGATAGCACCCTCTGGTGGTGGTTATGTGTTAGCAGTGTGTTTGTATGAAACAGAGGTCATTTGACCTTTGTTCCTTTCTTCCTGTGTGAGGTCATTTGACCTTTGTTCCTTTCTTCCTGTGTGAGGTCATTTGACCTTTGTTCCTTTCTTCCTGTGTGAGGTCATTTGACCTTTGTTCCCTTCTTCCTGTGAGAGGTCATTTGACCTTCGTACCCTTCTTCCTGTGAGAGGTCATTTGACCTTCGTACCTTTCTTCCTGTGTAACCCAGGAAGTAGAATCCCAGGAAGTAGAATTCCAGGAAGAACCTGGCAGTAATGGAGGATTCCATAAGGGATTCACAATCCAATGTAATCTGATTTCATATGTTAGGCCAAGTGCAATATCTTTTCACAAAATTTGTTCAAGCAAAGCTTCAAAACAGCAAACGGCTTCACAAAGAATTATTTTTGAATAAGTGTTTAACTTGCTGGATAACTAGATAGGAGCACGTCTAGTGCAGCCAGTACAGTGAAAAGATATCAGTGAAAAGATAGCAATACGGCTAGCTGTGAAGAGCGGAGCCACAGGAACTCAGAGTGAGTCTTAACCTCATAGACCACACCTACCTCACATCAACATGTCAGAAGATAATAATGAAAATGCTTTGCAGCAAGTAGAAGAACTTAAACATGCAGACGAAACTGTAGAACATGACAATCGGTCTATAAGCTCTGGTTACTACAGATCGCAAGTTGGTTCATGGTCATCGGGTGGTTCTAGAGTAAGCATAGCCATCGCCAAAGCACGGGCTAAGCTAATAGCAGCTCAAGCCAGAGCTGTGCATGCGGACAGTGAAATAGAAATAAAAGTAAGACAGGCCCGTCTCCAAGCTGAACTCCAGGCTGAACAGGCCCGACACCAAGCTGACCTGGCCCGTCACCAGGTTGAACGACAAGCTGAACAGGCCCGTCTCCAAGCCACATTAGATGCTCTGCAGCAACAAAAAGAGATAGATGCTGCATTAGCCGAGACGCAAGTATTCAAGGCAATTTTGGAGGGAGCTGTTCCCGAGACAGCTTACAAACCTTTAATTCCCATTCCGTGGCAGAGTCCACGACAGCGCACCATAGATTACGTGAGCGACCATGCCGACATACAGTTTACAGGAGAAAGGGATGAAGGCCCGCACATCTCTACAGATGCAAGCACTTCGTATAACATGCCACAAGTTGCCAATCAAGGTCAAAGCAGACGGTGTGCCTCAAGCCGCAGAGTCTCCCCCAGCAGAACGGAAGACACGGTGCAGAGGAATAGGACGCCGAATAGAGAAAGTCAGAGGCAAATCCCCTCTCGGTTCCTTGAGACCCCCAACAGAGCCCCGAGCCAAGGCAACCCTGGCACAGGTCCCAGCACCTACGACCTCGCCAAATACCTTGCACGCACCCAGCTGGTGACTTCGGGGTTAATTAAGTTTGATGACAGGCCGGAGAATTATCGGGCTTGGAAGTCCTGCTTCCATGATGCCATATCGAGCTTAGACCTGTCGGCAGGAGAACAGCTCGGCCTCCTTATCAAATGGCTCGGCCCAGGATAAAAGCGGCCAATGTGGGACAGCTGCCAGAGGGGTTGAAGAAGGCTTGGGCGAGGCTGGAAGAAAGCTACGGCTCGCCCGAAGCCATTGAAAGGGCTCTCTTTGACAGGTTGGAGAACTTTCCGAGGTTGACGAGTAAGGAACCCCAGAAGCTCCGCGACCTTGGAGATCTGCTGTCGGAACTCGAAGCCGCAAAGCATGACGGCTACCTACCCGGTCTATCGTACTTAGACACTTCCAGAGGGGTAAGTCCCATCATTGAGAAGCTTCCATTTAACCTGCAGGAGAAGTGGATAACGTTTGGATCAAAGTTCAAGCTAAAGCACAACGTGGCGTTCCCACCATTCTCTGCGTTCGTTAAATTCATCTGTAAAGAAGCCAAAGCCAGGAACGACCCCAGCTTCAACTTCTTCTCCTCCCACCCAGCACCTGCCAGAAGAGACAAGTTTGACAGACATGGAAAGACACCAATATCTGTCCACAAAATGCAAGTGTCCTCAACTGAGCACACAATGATTCAGAAGAAACCTGAGGATATGAGCAAACAATGCCCTATCCACAACAAGCCCCATCCTTTAAAGAAGTGCAGAGGCTTCAGGGAGATGTCCCTGGAAAATCGGAAACAATATCTTAAAGAGAACTCTATATGTTTCAAGTGCTGCTCTTCCATGAGCCATCGCGCCAAGAACTGCAAGGTAGATGCAAAATGTACTGAATGTGAAAGTGATCGGCACGTTTCGGCACTACACCCAGGCCCAGCTCCTTGGAAGTCAGAGACGCCTCCTCCCGCTTCAGAGCACGGCGGGGAGAGAGAGGGAGCTGCTGGTCCGGAGATTACATCCAGGTGCACCGAGGTGTGTGGAGAAGGAGTGAGCGCAAGAGCATGCTCCAAGATATGCCTCGTTAATGTGTACCCTGCAGGATGTCGCCAGGAATCTGAAAAAATGTATGCCATACTAGATGAACAAAGCAATCGTTCTCTAGCAAGATCCGAGTTCTTCAACATCTTCAAGGTCAAAGGAAGTCCGTCGCCTTACACGCTGAAGACGTGTGCTGGACTTTCAGAGACAGCCGGCAGGAGGGCCTGCGGTTATGTTGTTAAGTCAGCCGACGGGAAGATTAGTCTCTCCCTTCCTACACTCATCGAATGTAATCAAGTCCCCGACAACCGTTCTGAGATTCCCACTCTGAATGCAGCTCGTCATCACCGTCATCTGAGACGCATTGCAGACGAGATCCCACCTCTTGATCCAGATGCAAGCATACTTCTGTTGTTGGGAAGAGACATCCTGAGGGTACATAAGATAAGGGAACAGATCAACGGTCCACATGACGCCCCTTTCGCCCAAAGGCTAGACATCGGCTGGGTCGTTGTTGGAGATGTGTGCCTCAAGGGCACTCACAAGCCATCTCAGGTGAGCACACTCAAGACTTCCATCTTGGAGAATGGTCGTCCAAGCTACTTTACCCCATGCAGTAGTCAGATCCGAGTGACAGAGAAGTTCAGTCATACGGCCCAGCCTCAGAACCCCCCAGCGCTGATCTCCACAGACAGCACACAGGTGATGCTCACTGGAGAGAACCCGGGTCAGTCAGTCTTCTGTTGCACCACCAACGACCACAAACTTGCTCCATCGATCGACGACATGAGGTTCCTCCAGATTATGTACAATGAGGTCTCTCGTGACAGCTCTAACAGCTGGGTTGCACCTTTTCCCTTCCGGAACCCCAGACGACGGCTGCCGAACAACAGGGGGTATGCCTATAATTGTCTTAACTCACTCCGTCGCACACTAGAGAAGAAGCCAGAGATGAAAGCACACTTCCTAGAATTTGTCAAGAAAATGCTTGTCAACGATCATGCAGAGATAGCTCCTCCACTCCAGGAAGGCCAAGAGTGTTGTTACCTCCCTTCCTTCGGAGTCTATCACCCCAAAAAGCCGGAACAGATCCGCATGGTGTTTGACTCCAGTGCACCATTTCAGGGAGTCTCTCTCAATGACGTACTCCTCACAGGGCCCGATCTTAACAACAGCCTCTTGAGAGTGCTCATGAGATTCAGGAAAGAGCCCGTCGCCATCACTGCCGATATCCAGCACATGTTTCATTGCTTCGTGGTGAGAGAAGACCACAGAGACTTCCTCCGCTTCCTGTGGTATCGGGACAATGACCCCAATAGAGACATTGTGGACTACAGAATGCGTGTCCATGTCTTTGGGAATAGCCCATCCCCTGCTGTCATCATATACGGACTAAGGAGGGCTGCCAAGGAAGAAGACGACGACTTTGGCAGTGATGTGAGAGGGTTCATCGAACGAGAGTTCTATGTCGATGACGCACTGAAGTCATTCCCGACCGAAGCAGTGGCCATCAGTAACCTCGGACGAGCTCAGGAACTACTTGCACTATCCAACCTCAGGCTGCACAAGATAGCCTCTAACGGACCAGCAGTGATGGAGGCATTCCCCCCTGAAGATCGTGCTAAGGACGTCAAGGATCTAGACCTCTTCACTGATAACCTCCCCTTACAGTGTAGCCTAGGAGTGTCTTGGAACATAGCAACAGACATGTTCACGTTCCAAGCCTTAGATGCCAAGAAACCCTTCACACGGAGAGGAGTGCTCTCTACAGTCAACAGCCTATACGACCCTCTCGGCTTCTTAGCCCCTGTCACCATACAAGGCGGGCTGCTCCTCAGGGAACTCTCCACACGCGCTGAAGAGTGGGATTCACCTCTCCCTGAAGAGATGGAAGCAGAGTGGGACAGATGGAGAGACTCACTCCAAGACTTACAGGAGATCCGAATACCTCGCTGCTATTCGTCTTTCTCTCCCTTAAATGCCCAATTCAAAGAGCTTTGTGTCTTTGCAGATGCATCCGCTAAGGCCATTGCAAGTGTGGCTTATCTGAAGGTCACCACTCAAGATGGACAAAGCAAAGTCGGCTTTGTCTTTGGTAAGGCCAAGTTGGCACCCCAGCCAGACCTCACCATACCCAGATTGGAACTGTGCGCAGCAGTATTAGCAGTTGAGATTGCAGAGTTCATAGAAGACGAGATTGATCTGAAGTTCGACAGCATCACATATTATGTAGACAGCAAAGTGGTGCTAGGATACATCCATAACCAAAGTAGACGGTTCTACATATACGTGAACAATAGGGTCCAACGTATTCGGCAGTCCATGTCCCCCGACCAGTGGAGGTACGTCCCTACAGACCTGAACCCAGCTGACCATGGGTCTAGATCTGTAACAGCGTCCCTACTCAGCAGCACGACTTGGCTGTCAGGACCTGCTTTTCTTCAGGATCCGTTCCCACACTTCTCCAAAATCAATGAGTCATTCGACCTACTCAACCCTGTTCCTGACTCCGAGATATGCCCACAAGTAACAGCGAACGTTACTCAAATCTGTAAGGACCTGATGAGCACCAAATGCTTCGAGCGTTTCTCCAAATGGAACATTCTCATAAAGACGATAGCACGCCTAACCCATATGGCTCGTACCTTCTCCCAGCCTACGCAAGGGAGTAACTGCCATGGGTGGCACATCTGTCATAAGAGTCCCTCTGAAGAGGAGCTCAAGAGAGCCACAATCCTTGTGATAAAGAGTGTCCAACACGAGTGTTATGCAGAAGAGTTGAAGTGCATAGCAGCAGAATGCAACCTACCCCCTCACAGCAGTCTACGGAAGCTACATCCCATCGTCGACGCCGACGGCCTTCTCAGAGTTGGGGGACGCATATCGCAGTCTCAACTAGGAACGAATGCAACCAACCCCATCCTCATTCCAGGTCGTCATCATCTGGCCATTCTGCTTGTGCGTTATCATCATGAGGCAGTGAAGCACCAGGGCAGACATTTCACCGAAGGTGCCATCAGAGCAGACGGCCTCTGGTTGGTTGGAGCTAAGAGATGTATCAGCGGCACGCTTTTCAAATGTATCATCTGCAAAAACTCCGTGGGAAGACGGAGCACCAACAGATGGCAGAACTGCCAGCCGAGCGGCTACAAGTAGCACCACCTTTCACCTACATAGGCGTAGATGTCTTCGGATCATGGGACATGGTCTCACGCCGCACCAGAGGAGGGCAGGCCAACAGCAAGAGGTGGGCGGTGATGTTCTCATGTATGTCCACAAGAGCTGTACACATCGAAGTCATAGAAACAATGAGCGCCTCCAGCTTCATAAACGCTCTGAGACGGTTTTTCTTAATTAGAGGCCCGGCAAAGCAAATACGCTCAGATTGCGGCACAAACTTTGTTGGCGCTTGCAGAGAGCTGAAGATGGATGGAACTACTTCCAGCTCTGAGTGTGGAAACGTATCTCCAAGAGCAGAAATGCACCTGGGTATTCAACCCACCTCACTCATCCCACATGGGCGGCGCATGGAAGCGTATGATCGGCATTGCCCGCCGCATCCTCGACTGCATGCTTCTCCAAGGTAGATCGTCGTGCCTCACACATGAGGTCTTGAACACACTGATGGCTGAGGTCACCACCGTGATGAATGCAAGGCTCCTCATTCCTGTATCTTCAGACCCAGAATTGCCCCTCATCCTCACTCCGGCCATGCTTTTGACCCAGAAGACAGGTGTTCCCCCTTGTCCTCCAGGAGAGTTTGGGGAAAGAGAACTCTTCAAGGAAGAATGGAAACGAGTCCAGAGTCTGGCAGATACGTTTTGGAACAGGTGGCGAAGGGAGTACCTCAACAAACTACAGAGCCGACGCAAGTGGCAGGACAAGAGGCCGGATCTCAAAGAAGGAGATGTTGTCTTGATGAGGGCCAATCAGGTAAAAAGGAATGAGTGGCCTATGGCTATCATCGTGAACTCCCATCCCAGCCGGGACGGGAGAGTGAGAAAGGTGGACTTGAGAGTCATCAAAGAAGGAACAGGGAAGGTCTTCTCTCGGCCCGTCTCTGAGGTGGTTCTTCTTTTGTCACCAGAGGACTCCAGTGACAAGTAGAGTTCGGACTATGTGGAGTCGTTAACGACCCCAGACGGGGAGTATTCTGGACCGATGGACTATTTTATGTGCAGATAGCACCCTCTGGTGGTGGTTATGTTTTAGCAGTGTGTTTGTATGAAACAGAGGTCATTTGGCCTTTGTTCCTTTCTTCCTGTGTGGGGTCATTTGACCTTTGTTCCTTTCTTCCTGTGTGAGGTCATTTGACCTTTGTTCCTTTCTTCCTGTGTGAGGTCATTTGACCTTTGTTCCTTTCTTCCTGTGAGGGGTCATTTGACCTTCGTTCCTTTCTTCCTGTGAGAGGTCATTTGACCTTTGTTCCTTTCTTCCTGTGTAACCCAGGAAGTAGAATCCCAGGAAGTAGAATTCCAGGAAGAACCTGGCAGTAATGGAGGATTCCATAAGGGATTCACAATCCAATGTAATCTGATTTCATATGTTAGGCAAGTGCAATATCTTTTCACAAAATTTGTTCAAGTAAAGCTTCAAAACAGTAAATGGCTTCACGAAGAATTATTTTTGAATAAGTGTTTAACTTGCTGGATAACTAGATAGGAGCACGTCTCGCGTGGCCAGTGCAGGCTGCCCTCACCAGACCGGAAGCCACAGGTTGCGCAGCACTTGCTGCAGAAGCAGTTTCAGTGGGAATTTATTACAGCCAAGGTTTCGCAAGCCATCCTCGGCGCGGATTTCTTATGCGCCCACAGCTTCTTGGTGGATGGAAGAAATCGTCGATTGGTCAACGCGGCCACCTTCCACTCCATCCCTTGTTTCCGCAGTTCCGCAACGTCGCACACTGTCTCCTGCGCGTTGTCCTCGCCGGACGAGTTCACCCACCTATTAGGTGAATTCCTGGAGCTGACCAAGCCCACTTTCTCCTCCTCGGCCACTAAGCATGGTGTCGAACACCACATTACCGCGACTGGCTCTCCAGTTTACGCACGAGCTCGGCGCCTGGAACCCGGCAAGCTCGCGGCTGTGAAGGCAGAGTTTGCCATGATGGAACGGCTGGGGATTATTCGCCGTCCGAATAGTCCCTGGTCCTCGCCTCACCACATCGTTCCGAAGCCCGGCGGTGGCTGGCGGCCATGCGGGGACTACCGACGCCTTAATGACGCCAATACTCCCGATCGGTACCCGATCCCGCATATACAGGATTTCTCCGCCCATTTGGCGGGAAACTCAATCTTCTCCAAGGTCGACCTTGTCCGTGGCTACCACCAAGTGCCCGTACACCCGCAGGATGTCCAGAAAACGGCTGTCATCACTCCCTTTGGACTGTTCAAGTTTCTACGGATGCCATTTGGGCTCAAGAACGCCACACAGGCTTTTCAACGACTAATGGACTCGGTCCTGCGGGATCTTCCCTTTTTATTTGTCTACCTGACGACATCCTGATAGCCAGCTCTACCAAAGAGGAACACGTCTGCCATCTCCGCACCCTCTTTCAGCCCCTCAGCCAACATGGCTTCATAATCAACCCGGCCAAGTGTCAGTTTGGCCTACAACAGATTGACTTCTTGGGCCACCGCATTACTTCGGAGGACGCAATTCCGCTGCAGTCAATGGCCAAAGCAATTATGGCATTCCCAAGGCCGCAGTCCACCAAGGCTCTTCAAGAATTCCTGGGCATGGTGAATTTCTACCACCGCTTTGTGCCCAAGGCAGCACGACTCATGCAGCCCCTCTACGAGGCCCTCAAAGGCAAGGCCGGAAAGGATACAATAGCCTGGACGGTCGAAATGGACAACGCTTTCGACAACACAAAAACCGCTCTAGCCAATGCAACTATGTTGGCGCACCCTCTGCCAGGTGCCACCATCGCCCTTACCACTGACGCTTCTGACTATGCCATAGGCGCTGTGCAGGAACAGTGGGTCAACGGGACGTGGCAACCACTGACATTTTTCAGCCGCCAACTCCGGCGCAACGAACGCAAATACAGCACTTTCGACCGGGAGTTGCTGGCGCTGTTCCTGGCTATCCGCCATTTCCGTTTTTTGTTAGAAGGACGTCCCTTCACTGCGTTTGTAGATCACAAACCACTGACCTTTGCCATGGCCAAGACCGCCGAACCGTGGTCGGCTCGACAGCAGCGACAACTAAGTTTCATTTCAGAATTCACAACAGACGTCCAACATGTAGCTGGCAAGGACAACTTGGTAGCTGATTGCCTTTTGCGCGTGACCATACGAGCGGTCCAGCTGGGCATCGATTATGCCCTCATGGCTACCAATCAGGCATCCGACCCTGAAACGCAGGCGTATCACACCGACACCTCTAGCCTCCAACCGACCGATGTGCAATTCCACGCTGCAGGCACCTCGTTACTCTGCGATGTCTCCATGGGAGATCCCCACCCGATCGTTCCAGTCCCCTGGCGCCGCAAAGTTTTCGACGCCATGCATGGGCTTTCGTAACCTGGCGTGAAGGCATCTCAAAAATTAATGTCGGCTAAGTTCGTCTGGAGAGGAATGCATAAGGATATCCGTGACTGGACTAACACCTGTGTCGTCTGTCAAACATCTAAGGTGCAATGTCACGTTAAGGCCCCATTGGCCACATTCGCAGTACCAGAACGTCGATTCGACCATGTCAACGTGGACCTCGTCGGGCCGCTTCCACCGTCGTAGGGGTTCACACACATCCTCACCATGGTTGATCATACTACTAGATGGCCAGAGGCAGTTCCTCTGGTGTCTACTATGTCCGCCGATGTTGCCAGAGCATTCCTCTCCTCGTGGGTCGCACGTTTCGGCGTTCCGGCGGACATTTCTTCAGACCGTGGTCCACAGTTCTCTTCCGAGCTCTGGAACGCTGTGGCCCAGGGTCTTGGCACCAAGCTTCACCGCACCACGGCCTATCACCCGCAAGCAAACGGTTTGTGCGAACGTTTCCACAGATCGTTAAAGGCATCGCTGAGGGCCAGCCTCCAAGGCGCCGGATGGGTGGATAAGCTTCCATGGATCATGTTGGGTCTCCGCACAGCACCCAAAGAGGACCTGCAGTCGTCCGCCGCAGAGCTCGTGTATGGCCAGCCACTCCGCGTACCGGGAAATTTCCTGCCGCTTCCAACTGAGCCGTGGTCCGCAGCCGAACAACTCAGCAGCCACCGGGAAACAGCCAGGGCTTTTGCGCCTATCCCAACTTTGCATCAAGGCCTTCCATCTTCACACGTACCAGCGGAGCTAAAGAATGCTGAATTTGTATTCATTCGTCATGATGCTCATAGGGATCCGCTCAAGGCCCCTTACACAGGCCCTTTTCGCGTACTGGAGACAGGCGACAAGAGTTTCTCTGTAGACATCGATGGTAAACCCGACCACATATCCATTGACCGTCTCAAACCGGCACACCTGGACATCGACCGGTCAGTAGAGACTGCACAGCCACCACGACGTGGTCGACCTCCCGCTGCATCCATGCCAGGCCGAAGGCTTCCATCCGCCAGCCCGCCCGCTGTTCAACAACGTCCACTCCAAGAATACAGGAGTCGCTCTGACAGACTTGTCAGACCTCCTAGTCGGTTGACTTTTACTGTTAAAGACAATTCTGGGGGGGCGAATGTGGCGGAGCCACCAGGGGGACTCTGATCTAATGTACATAATTATCTTTAACAAATTATTAGTCACAGAATGAATCTGTATCTTTGTTCATATCATTGCATGTACATAGCGCGGTCCCTTTAAGAATGAGACCAAACGCGATGACGTCATCACGTTGATCACGTGATCCTCCAGCGGTGGGAAAACGTGATGACGTCATGATGTCAGGCTGGGGAGCCGCCCTAGTCAGTCCTCGTGGAGCCAGCAAAGAGTACAGACCTGTAATGTAGTTCTCCTGTGTTTTCGTTTTAAACTCTGTTGATTAGTATTAAACATCGTTTGTTTGATAGACTGACTCGACCTCAGTCCTTTGGTTAGGAATCTAACCACTCCTACACTCTAGTGCTCCTATGAAGTGTTGGCCCAGTAGCTGCAGCAGGGCTGGTGGAAGGCTACTGAGTGTCCGTGCTGGAGACTTCAGATGGCCTTGCAGATGCTCTTGACTAGCTCTGGGCCTGGAAGGCCCAGCTGTAGACTGATATTCGTCCACCATTTAAGTGTAAAGTCAATGAGCTTGGGCTTTAAGACTTGAATCAGGACTCCAATCATTTTTTTCAGCAGGGAGCACGAATTTTGCGTGCAGTCTATAGCATTAGCGCCTGGCGCTAATTCTCCAATTTTTCTAATGATACCGCCCATTCCAGTGAATTTTTAGCCCCTAACCTTTATTTCACTCTCTGTAACATTTTTTTAAAGTCCGGATAAAAGCAACTTCTCATTTCCTGGTTTGCTGTCTGTAAGAATTCTTCAATGTGATTGGCTGCTTAGACAGCTTGTTGACATCACTGCAGCTCTTCACTGGGGACTCCCATTAGAGCGCTACAATCAATTACATATGCAAAAAGGCAAACTTCTCGCCACAGAGATTGCAAGATCTCTGTGGGCAGCCGTCCTCGGGGCCAACGGCAACGCCTCTGCTTTGGCACTGACCGCAAATTACATGCCATTGACTAATAACAATCTATGTGCAGGGCGTGATTAAACTGTGCTTGCAGAGGCAGTGTTAGGCAAGGCTTGTTCTGGTGTGGTGCTTGATCAGCTTGTTAAAAGTACAGCTGTGTAACGGCAAGCTGCAAATATTTCATTTCACTGTATTAACTGAAATATGGTGAATAATATTTAAACCCGCTTACCCAAACTGCATCTCTGATGGGCTTGTCTGCACCTCACTAATCACAGCTATTAGGAAACAAAGTTTACAGCCAATTTACTAGTGTATTAAAGGTACAACCAAGTACTACTAACTTGGAAGAGAGTCTGTACTAGTAACCAGTCATAATAACATTGAGAATTGTCCATTATGGACATGACGGATCCAAACAGAGCAGATGAATCTAAATAGACATTCTTATTATGAACACAGCTAGCTTTTGCTAGTTACTTTATTGAGCACATGTGGACTAGGTACAGTATCTGTAGAGGCTTCCATCTTGACTGCTGCCTTGTGGGTAGCCTAGTGCCTCATGGGTAATGTAGTCTTAATATACATACAGCTGGGTAGTGTAGTCTTATATACAGCTCTACACAGCTCTATGGCTCCACCTAGTGTCCACTATAGAATGACATGTTATTGATCATTACATCCCCCTTTCTTTGAGGTTTAACAAAATCAATATCAATCAACTTTCAAGAAAACAATAAAGATAATATCAGTAACACTTTTGTTAGTGCTCCATAAACATAAACATTTTCAAAACAGTCAACACATTTTCAAAGCTTTACATTGTACTCAAAGATTAAGTCTATCAGGCTTTTTTACTTCACGTGTGGATCTTCTCAACATGGGTAAGTCTGATGTGTCTTCATGAGATTGTTCTGGCGGTGAATGACAAGATGCAGTTGCGGCATTGTCATCAATCTGCTCTTGTATAGATCGAGGTCTCCTTGCGATCTTTGCTTGGAGAGGGTTTCAGTGTTTCCTTCACTCTTCATGCCATAACTCTCAATGTAGTTAATGCACTCTCGAAAAACTGCTGGCAGCTGGATCCCATCATACAGCATAGTCCTCTCAGCAGCCTCGGCTAATGGAACACCAAAGATTGGCCTGATGGAAGAAGGAGTATCCACCGGAACTGCTTCCTGCTCTGGTGCAGGCTTCTTCTTTTTCTTTTTCTCTTTCCACTGCTTAACAACATCTGCTGCGGTTATATCTTTGGACTTTTTCTCCTTGTGTTTTTCCTCTTTGTGCTTTTCTTCCTTTGGCTTCTCTTTGACCTTAAAGTCTTTTTCTTTCTTCTTGGAGAAACTAGGCTTTTTGAAGACATGGATACCCGTTGGCCTTTTCATCCTTGATGGGCTCTCTGCTTCATCACCTGAGTCATCTGGCCTGCTTATGGCACAGTTTATACGGTAGACTCTCTTGACCAGTTCTAAGTCTTCACAAGCTTTGTCACCTAGTATCGAATCAAGTCTTTCAGCCACAACAGAAAACATGAGATGATGCACTTTGTCTTTGACTGTCACTTTAAGTCTGCATACACCTAAGCTATCTATTTTCTGTCCATTATAGCTCTTCAGTAGTACTGACTTTTTCTGTATTTTGGGCTTTTCTTTCATATTTTTTATGTCACTCATACTGATTAAGTTTGCTTTTGCCCCAGTGTCCAGTTTCAATGTAACTAATGCTCCATTTATCTGCAGTGGGATCATCCATTTGTCCACTTTTACTGCATTGACTTTATGTTCAGCATTGTCCATTTCTGAGGGCTGCACATTTTCTGTATCTTTTTTGATATCGTCACATGACACCATTCCTACAAAAAATGTCTCACTTAAATCAGTGTCCTCAATTACATTAACTTGTTGCCCTTTCGTTGTTTTTACTTTTGAAAAGCATTGTTTGGCAAAGTGATTCTTTCCATTACACTTTGTGCACATTTTTCCAAATGCTGGGCATTGTCTTAACTGGTGTTTGTAACCACAGCGTTTACAATTAAAAATTTCATCCTCCGATTGCTTTTCATTTCTGTTCTGCCCACGTTTCTTCCCCTTGTAGGACACAGCACCGACAGCAGCATTATCACTCATTACAATCGCATCATTATTGATTTCACTGAAAGTCTTCGTGTGCTTTCGAGCTAGCTCGCTGGCTTGGCATATTTTCACCGCATTTTCCAAATTTAGTTCGGTTTCTCTCAACAGACGTTCCCTGACTTTTTTATCATGAATACCAAACACAATCTGGTCACGAATCATGGATGCTTTGAGCTCAGAGAAATTACATGTCTGTGCTTTCAGTTTCAGATCAGTTATAAAGCTATCAAAAGTCTCATTTTGTTGCTGTGTCCGAGAACGGAAGATGTATCTTTCATATGTCTCATTCTTTTTGGGAGAGCAATGTGCATCAAATTTTTTTAGCACATCTTCTAATTTTTCTCTGTTCTCCTCTGGATTAAATACAAATGTATTAAATACCTCTATCGCCTGTGGGCCTGCACCCATAAGCAGCAACGCTATCTTCCTTGCGTCTGGCTTCGTACCGAATCCGATGGCTGCAATGTAGAGTTCGAATTGTTGTTTAAGAGTCTGCCAATTGTAGTCGATGTTTCCTGTGAGTTTCAAACGCTCTGGTGGCTTCAAATTCTCCATGTCGCTTTTCACAATTTTCAGCAAATCTTCACCATCCTGGTACCATCTTATGTTCATTAATAAATAAACATTCTTGTTATGAACACAGCTAGCTTTTGCTAGTTACTTTATTGAGCACATGTGGACTAGGTACAGTATCTGTAGAGGCTTCCATCTTGACTGCTGCCTTATGGGTAGCCTAGTGCCTCATGGGTAATATAGTCTTAATATACATACAGCTGGGTAGTGTAGTCTTATATACAGCTCTACACAGCTCTACGGCTCTACCTAGTGTCCACTATAGAATGACATGTTATTGATCATTACACCAAGTACTACTAACTTGGAAGAGAATCTGTACTAGTAACCAGTCATAATAACATTGAGAATTGTCCATTATGGACATGACGGATCCAAGCAGAGCAGATGAATCTGCTTCTCTATTTTAGTAAGTTAATTTGTTAAATGAAACCATAGGTAGGATTTATCCCTTGTGTAGATCAAATCCTATACTTCAGGTAACAACCCTGTGTGTATCAAATTGACAACTTTTTGGCAATCACTAACTAAGGATGGACTTCAAAAAGTGATAAAAAAGTGAAAATTGAATATTGGCAAACTGAAATAAGCAGCATCAACTTGGACCTTTAAATGTAGGACAATGTTCCAAGTTGTTTCACAGAGGCACAAGGAAAGGCAGACCAAGCCAAAGAAGAAGAGAAAAGAATGGGTGATCAAAAGCTTGGTCAAAGAGGTGTGTTTTAGAAAGATCATGAAGGAGGAGAGGGAGGTGCATTGGCGGAGGGCTTTAGCGAGGGAGTTCCAGACAGTGGGACTTAGGTAGCTGAAGGAATGGTTACCAATGCTGAATGAAGGGAGGGGGGCATGCAGAGAGGATGGAGTCAGAGGAAGGGGGGGGAGGTTGTAGGGCTGGTGGACATTACAGCGATTAGATGGGGTGATATCATGGGAGGATTTAAATACAAGGAGAAAATTTTTAAATTGGAGGCGTTGGGAACAAACAGCTTATGGAGGTCAGCAAGAACAGATGAGGTGGGCGAATAGGACTTGATGAGGAATAAGATACAGGAAACAGAGTTTTAGATGGGATGAAGTTTACGGAGGGTGAAGGATGGGAGGCTAGTCAGGAGCATTAGAATGCTTGAGTCTGGAGGTGAAAAGGGCAGGAATGAGGCTTTCAGTGGCAGATGGGCTGAGGGAGGGATGGACATGGCAATCTTACTCAGGTGGAAGTGGGCGGTCTTTGTGATGGAGAGAATTTAGGGGCGATTTTGCCAGCCCTGGGGAGGTGGGTTTGGAGGCGGGACTATTGGGAAAATGGCAGAATCTGGGGGCAGGTACCCATCCCGCCCCCAATCCACCTCCGTGCCATCTTCCCAGGAGGCGGGTAGCCGACCCGCGCTGGGAAGGGGGGAAGGGGCTTACTGCCAATTAACTAACAGGCAGTTTTTTGGCTAATCCCTATTTTGAGCCCTGAAGTATGGGCTTCCCGACAGCTCCGAACCTCACCAGGGTCAGCGAGGTGGGCTGTCGGACTGTGGGGGTCGGAGGGGCCGAGGTGTGCAGGTGAGTGATGGGTGCATGTGTGCACAGCTAAGTGTGTGAGGTGTGTGTAAAATGTTTTAAAAGTTTTATTTACCTTTACTTCTTCCTGCAGGCTTCCTCCCTTCAGGTCTCGGGAGTCCCTCAGCTCACCGGCACAGAAAGCCGAATGGCCGCTGAACAGTCAAAAGCTGCAGCCTTCTGCTTTTTGCTCAGGAAGGCTTTCTAATTGCATCTTGAGTAAAGACACAACTTAGAAGACAGATTGTCAGTGTTTGACAGCTTCACAGAGCTGTCAAATGATGACATTTCATCTGTCAAAAGCTCTTGACAGATGAAACGTCACTCGCTGACGTCACCAGTAACCGGCTTTCCCTTAATTGGTCAGCTAAGCCCGTTGGGCGGGCTTAACAAGGTCAATCAAGGGAAAATAGTGTGGGTTGGCTACAAGTCGATGGAGGTGGGACTAAAACCCGACAAGTGGGAGTCCCGCCTCCAAAAGCTCCCCATCGAGAAAATCCAGCCCGGGGAGTCTGACAGCAACGAGGCAGTGGATGGGTTAATAAAAGTGGTGGAGAGCTATTGCGGCGCATCAGCCAGAAAATGCTGGAAATGCACAGCAGATCCATCAGCACTTGAAAGAAGAAAAGGCAAATTAATATTTCAGGTGGCGATTCTTCGTCAGAGAAAAAAAATGTGGGAGTTTATGCAAATATTAACAAGAAACATTAAATCTGTAGATTGCTACATAGCCGCAACTTACAGAAATAGGCCTAGTAATTGGATCGCACCTGATTTGGGCCTTGTTTGGAGGTGAGCTACGCCATTTGAGGCAGCTCGCCAGCACCGTCCATGTGGTGTTACCTCCTCTGTTGGAAAACAGCCCGTTAAAACTCTATCTCGATACAGCTTAGGAGGGCTATGCAGCAAACTGGACTTCTGTATTTGCACCTGCGTACCCTTCATCAACCTCATCACCAGCAACTTTTTTTTAAAATTCATTGATGGGATGTGGGCGTCGCCGGCTGGCTAGGCCTGCATTTAGTACCCATCCCTAATTGCCCTTGAGAAAATGGTGGTGAGCCACCTTCTTGAACTGCCGCAGTCCATATGGTGTAGGTGCTGTTGAAGGAGCTTTGGCGAGTTGCTGCAGTGCATCTTGTAGATGGTACACACTGCAGCCACAGTGCGCCGGTGGTGGAGGGAGTGAATGTTGAAGGTGGTGGATGGAGTGCCAATCAAGCGGGCTGCTTTATCCTGAATGGTGTCGAGCTTCTTGAGTGTTGTTGGAGCTGCACTCATCCAGGCAAGTGGAGAGTATTCCATCACACTCCTGACTTGTGGCTTGTAGATGGTGGAAAGGCTTTGGGAGTCAGGAGGTGAGACACGCGCCACAGAATTCCCAGCCTCTGGCCTGCTCTTGTAGCCACAGTATTTATATGGCTGGTCCAGTTCAGTTTCTGATCAATGGTAACCCCCAGGATGTTGATGGTGGGGGATTCAGTGATGGTAATGCCATTGAATGTCAAGGGGAGATAGTTAGAGTCTCGCTTGTTGGAGATGTTCCACCTCCACATCATTATCCAAAAGTGGAGGGGAGGGTGTCTCCATGTGTACAGCTGCTTAATGCAAGTGTGGGCAGCAAAAGTCATGCTGACCTCCTGTGCTACTTTCCATTGCAAACCACTTGAATATCCTTGCTCTGTGAAGTGAATGGAGGATACATTATAATTAATAAGTACACTTATTCATTTGAGTACTGTGTTATGATTGCATGAACTAATGAGTACTTTTGCAAAATTGTTGTGCTTGGGCACATTGGTATAAGATACAGCTGAATCATAGAAAATATGATTAATATGTTACATACTTAAAGTAATTGGAAAAGAACCAGAGGGGAGATGAGGAGATTTTTTTTGCAGCGAGTTGTTATGATTTGGAACGCGCTGCCTGAAAGGGCGGTGGAAGCAGATTTAATAGTAAATTTCAAAAGGGAATTGGTTGAATACTTGAAAAGCATGGCTATGGGGAAAGCGCAGGGCAATGGGACTAATTCGATGGCTTTTTCATAGAGCTGGTACAGGCACGATGGGCTGAATAGCCTCATCCTGTGTTGCTCTGATTCTATGGCTGTGATTTTTCCTATCGATGTGGCTTGGGGGCGGGACAGCTGTCTTCCGGGTTCCAGTCCCGGCCCCAATGACATCAGATGCACAGACGCGATTTTACATCAATTGGCCTTGTTAAGCCCGCCCTGCGGGTTTGCCGGCCAATTAAGAGGAAGCCAGTGTCAGATGACGTCATTTGATGACACGTCATCTGCCGGTTTTCTTAAAGGGGCCACGCTCAATTTTTTTTGACAGCTGATTTTTCAGTGTTTGACAGCATTGAGGTGCTGCAAACACTGACAATCACTGTACAAAGGTGAGCCCTTGCATCCAGGCTCTCCAGTGACTCCCTCCTTAGGCTAGAACAGATGGCAGCTGCAGGTGAGGTTACAGAAGCGATCTGTCACTGGTGAGAGCGGTTCTCCCAATGAGGTGGGACTACACACACAATCCAAAACTTGTCACCTACAGAAAAGTGTAAATGCATTAAAAATGATTTTCCCAACATTTCCTTACCTCTGAAACTCACCAGTGCACCATTGGATCCTTCACACCACTTCTGCAGCTGTCACCAATGCAGAAACATTACAGCAGACCCACAGCACACCACACTTAACTGGCGTGGTGTCCGGACGTGGGGAAGCCCACAGTAGACCTGTCAAAATTGCAAAAAGCCTCTTAACTGCCTGTTAACAACCTGTTAACAAGCAGTTAAGTGCCTATAATCCTCTTCCTGTTGTTAGGTGTCGGGTCCACGCGCAAATCAGGGACCGGACACCTGGGAAGATTGTTTGGAGGTGGCTTGACAGCGGGTTTCCGACCTGCTGTCAATCTTTGCGATTTTACTGGATGTCCTGCCTCCAAACCCGCCCCTGAGCGCCAGCAAAATTCCGGCCTTGGATTCTAAGTGCAGTTAGCTTTTTTTCCTTGAGAAGGTCCACTAACTGTTGTAGGTCTTGCTCTCCTGCTCTGAAAGAAGTATAGACAAGTTGGCAATTTGAAATTTACATATTTCTATAAAGCTAGTGAACTTGTTACCCATTTATAGTTTTCATATCCACACCTGCCCTTTGACGATATTTTTCATGAACATTATAACCTTACCTTGTTCAGTTATTTTCATGTTACAATAGTTCTTCCAGAGCTCCTGCAAGATCCGCGTTTGTTAGGCTGAGTTCACTTGTTTTGTTATACATCGCTACATTCCTTTTCCTTGGTTCTGATGTGTGATAGTTGTCTGCCTATGTCACCAAGAAGATCCTTTCTTTTCTTGATCACACCATCAACTATCAACTCGATGGCCCAAGTCATTAATCAGACTTTAAGAATTGCATAGCCAATCGTTAATACAACGGCCTGTGGGAGACTACAGTCTCCCGCGTAAAGAAATAGGCAACACAGCGAGCTACAAGAAATAGGTCTTTACTCCAACTCTCACAATACAGTACTGAATTCGTAAAGCCCGCGAACCTGTGATGACTCACGGATTGGTCACCTGCTGGAACCTGATTGGTTTTCCTTCTCTCAGCAGCAGGCTAGTCTGAACATGCCTTATTCCTCTCAGCTTGCAACTGTCTTGCGGGGGGAGGGGAATACAGCAGTTAAAAGGGGATTATACAGGTTTATCTACATACACACAGTGTTTCCCCAATGTGGCAACGCCACAGGCCCATATTTTCCGATGCCTACAGGTGTGTACGAGCTATGTACACACCCATAGGGTCATCGGAAATGCCGGTTTCAGGCATGCGAAGTGCATACGCTGAAAATCGGCATTTCTGATCTGTCAAGAATGCTCTTGACAGATCGTACGCCTGCCCTGGAGAAGGGCCTCTGCGGGGGGAGAGTTCCGCTTTCTGCAGAACCTCCGCCTGCTGAAAACCCTTAGAAATCTTATGCCTGGTAAAAGCGTAAGGCCTGCTTTTATCAGCATATAAGAGTTGAAAAAAGTTTTAAAAAATAAAAAAATTCACTCCTTTATAATTTAAAAATACTTTTAAAAACGGTAAGTTTATTTTTAGCCCTGTAAAAAACTTTAATTATTTTTTTCAAAAAATAAAATTTTTGTTTCAAATATTTAATTTAATGTAATTTTAACTCATTTTAAAAAAGAGATTTTTAAAAAATTTATTTAATGTTTTAGTGTCTTTTTGGGGTGATCTCCATTCATATATTTGACAGATCTTTCTGTCAAAAGTATGAAGGGAGATTCCCTTCTCCTATTGGCTGGCCTGGCCCACGTGATCTCAGGGACGCTTGCGAACCACCTGCGCCCCTGGGATACCTGGGCCCCGTGCATTTCGACTGTGGAGAGACCCAGGAGCGGAAGTGTCTGGACCTCGGGAGCCCTCAGGTAAGTTGATCGATTTTTTTCCGATAGGAGGCAGCCGCACGCAGGAAGCCTCTTATCGGAAATTACGGGCCAAAGTTTTCCTCACCATTGCACATAACGCAGCTTGTAGCAGACTTTATCTTCTTTACCTATTTAAATGGTTCATTAGTCCATTCGGAAATGTGAAAAGAGCATTATTACAGGTGCTTTATGATTTGTTTGTTGTCTGCCATTTTTGCTATCGAACTTGTGGGCTCACAAAACCAATCAGGACCAACTGCCAGTTATGAAAGTCACTCATTAAGATCGACAAAAAAAGGCATGATTTACTTTTTACTATTTCTTACTAAAAGAGGCAAATATATCCTATGTCAGCAAGTTAATTGGCACGTTAGCCTAACACTTAAATGATATATATATACATAATATATCAACCAGTCTGACTTGTAGCCCAACAGGGATCCAGTCTGTCTTCATCCATTTATCAGTATATCGGTGAACATATTCAACCTGACTGCATCTATAAATCGCCTGGAATTGTTCTTCATATAAAAGAACGAAGGGCTCTGATTTAAATATTGTTCATTTTCTCCGCAATGTTTCACCAATTCCGAGTGGTTTCCATTTATTTTTTATTGCTTCTTAAAATGTAGCATCGTCCAAGTTAAATTTTGTGACAATTAGTTCCATAAATGTCGCCCTTGTAGAAAGGGGTGTTATTAGTTATCAGTTACTAACATCATGATACCCACATTGACGAGAGAATTTTAGTAAGGCTTCACCCAAAAATAAGACTTTTTGGGCTAGATTTTCAGTTGCTTGCGCCAGCAGTTAGCGCCTTAAGAGAAGTGATTTTCGGGCGCTATGCGTGTAGCGCCCGGGCGCAGCGCAGTTTGCGCCCCGCCCCAAATTAAGTTGCCCGTTAGCGCCAGCGCAAAGTTTAGCGGCCGCCCGGATGCGCGCGCAGAAAATGACGTCACATCCTCGTGCAACGCCCTTTGGCCGCCCCGAATCCAAACTTCAGTCGGACCGCCCCATTGTGCGGCTGGCGTCCAGAGCGTTTGTAAAATGGAACGCAACACACCCTGGGGAGCGCAAATTAAAGGGCACTCCTCCTGCACTATAAAAGGCTGTTTGCATGTGTTCTGTGGAAGGATCCAGTGTGTTGTTGTGAACGGTGTATTTATGTTTCCGGCCACCACCACCACCACCACCACCTCCTCCTCCTCCTCCTCCTCATCTTCTTTCCCCCCCCCCCGCCCCCCCCAGACTCTGCCTTTGAAAACAACACATGCACCCTTCCCCTTTAAGAGCTCACTGGCACCAGAGTGTCTGTCGTGCGCTGCGCCCAAGCTCGGGCGTTGCGCTCTGCACCGCCGGCTTAGCGCCTAAAGATAGTAGTGGAACGCCTCTTTTAGCGCTCCACCAACCTCTTAGGGCGAAGCCACTGAATTTCCGGCAACGGGGCGCTACTTTGGGGCGGGCGCTAACTTCGGGCGGGCGCTAAGGTTGGCGCCCCAAAACTGTCTATACTGAAAATCTAGCCCTTTGAATCAGGGTGAAAAACTGAATTGACTCATGCTAACTTTCCTTAACTTAAGTAACTTGATTGTAACAATCTATTATTTGGATTTCCCAGTTCATAATTAGGAGCGTAGGCTTGCATTGAATATTGGAGGAAGAAGTGACTAAATCGGGAGTTTGGAGTTAATTTTTACCTAATTTTGCCAATAAGTTAGTTTTACCAAATTGCATATTTGTAATAAATTAAAGCATTATAAGACAACACATAACATTTATACGCACATCTTGAATATGATTGTTATGAGACTTTAAGGTGACCATGAAGCATATGAAGGGATATAAACAAGTCAGCGTATGTCCATTATTGTTTTTATAACCTTGTAGCATTTAGTGTACTTGGAAGGTTTGGAAAATTACTGAACACGAATATTATAAAATAAAATTAAAAGAAACGCATAGTATATTTTTAATTCCTAAAAGTATTAGCATTAACAAAACAAAACCTTTTAATCTGGATGCTTTTTAAACTTGCTCCAGAAATACAGATGCAGTTCTTGCACAGTACACTTAATTTAGGCTATTTCCTTTAAATGATGGTGGTGACTGAAAGTTTTCTATGAATACAATACAGGCTTGTTGCGCAGACTATTGTTTCTTTCTGATGCAGGCAATTAGGTCTTACAAGGTAACTTCAAACACTGAAACAACCTTTAAAATACTTAAATGGCTTGAATTGTGTACATTGCATATGGATGACCTAGAAAACTGAGCAAAGTTGGAATGGCTCCAAAGTCAGACTTCATTTCTATATTTTTATAAATAAGAATTTTCAGTCAACTATAACCAGTCATGCTGAGGGGCTAAGACCCTTTCTCCTTTCAGAGGACATCTGATTTTTGTTTCTGCCGCACAATAACTAGACCCTCCTTTCAAATTATTCCCTTAAATGAAGGACATTCAATGTCTTATTCCAGGTCGATTGTCTGGAAACCACACATAGAGCTTTGTCTTTCCTGTCTCTGCTGATGGCAATGGACCACTTAACAGAAAAGAGTGCATTACTGTGTTAAAGGGCATAGTTCAAAGGTGACCATATTTCTCATTAAGAGTGGGATCCAAAGTATATACATAGCCAGCCTAAAATCAATATTTGTTGTGCTCACGTGATCAGAAGTGGTGAAGAATACTGTAATTGGACTCTTTTGTCAAATAACCCATGCCTTAAATAGATCTCTTCTATTTGACATTTGTTTGTTTGATCTTGTACAAGCTGCATTAGAGCTATGTTATTTCATAGCCATTTAATGTCAAAGATAACAGGTCACATGTGAATATTCATATCAGAGACCAAGGTTACTCTGAGTTCAGTACAGTAGGTGTGTAATTGTGTTGCTGCTGCACTGTAGGTTGATGGTTATTTTATAGCTTATGGACAAAGTCTCCCAACAGATTATCTTTAAGTACTATCTTTGAATTACAAGCAGGTTTCAGTGTGGCAGCTTATGTAAACAAGGAACAAGGTATGGATATATTACTAAAATATTAAAGCTGTTTACTTCTTCTCTATCTGCCTAAACGGTTTGATTAATTTGTCATTTCATGCTCTCTTAAGCATACTTTATACCACTAAGAACAGGATTAACAGCGTGTCTTTCCATGTAGGAGGGAGCATATATCAGTCCAAGGCGCTAATTAATATTTAATGTTCATTTTAAACATACAGCAATCCTTTCTGTTGGTTTCTATTGTCTTTATTGACATCTTGTGAGAGAACAGTCACAATAAATAGTTTTCATTCAAAAAAAATCTAAGATATGCTAAAGAAAATTAAACAAAGGGAGCAGCACATTATAAGTCAGAAAGGATACGTTGAGTAGCACGTCTTATGCATATTAAAATACCATTGCACATATTTCAGCATTAATTAAATAAACTGCAGACTAAAACTAACCCTGACAAATTAAAATTCCATACTGCAGGCACACAAAATGCTGTGGCACATTAAGGGTTAAAATGAAAAAGTACCTTCTTCTGCACATTAAGAAGTTTTGCTGTTACAGAGATGTTTGCCGTTAAGTGACTGTATTTACATATGAGCCATTCTTGCGCACAGGTAGCATACTGTCATTCCAAACAGCGTGCATTTATTTTATTGCCTGCTCTAAACTGTCACTAACTGCAGTCCATTTTCCGTTGAGAGGAGAGGATTTTTTTTTTAGTGAATTTTGATATATTTGAAGGAGAATGATTGTTCACTTCAGTGGGGCTAGACCATGTTTCAATAAGACAAATGACATTTGAGTGCTAAAATGGCAGCCAATGATAACTCATTGTAAGGAGATCGGAAGAGTAAGGATTGAATAGACTAGCAAAAGAGTAATTGAAAAGCATGTGTAAGAAAAAGACATTTGGGTCTATGCAATTACTTACACTGTGAGTGGCTTCTTACTTAACCCTTTCTAGCCTTGAGTGCACTTATTGGGAGCACCTTTTTTGTCAATCTAGGGTGGAATTAAGTGGAGTATTTAATTGCAATACTCCAAGTTGCCATTTTTTTCCCTTTTAAAAATGTATTTAGGCCATAATTTCAATCTGCCTTCTCCCAAGCATAAGGATAAAAGTGCATATAAAGTTGACCACAGATAGGCCTGATTCATACTTACCTGCAAAAACAGGAGTGTTGTTTCATAGGAACAGGAGGAGGCTATTCAGCCCCTCGAACCTATTCCACCATTCAATTAAATCATGGCTGATCTGTATCTTAACTCCATTTACCCGCCTTGGTTCCATAACCCTGAATATCCTTAACTAAAAAAAAAATCAATCGTTCTCAGTCTTGAAATTTTCAATTGACCCCCAGCCTCAACAGCGTTTTGGGTGAGAGAGTTCCAGTTTTCCATGATCCTTTGTGCAAAAAATGCTTACTGACATCACCATTGAACGGCCTAGCTCTAATTTTAAGGTTAGGCCCTCTTGTTCTGGACTCCCCCACCAGAGGAAATAGTTTCTCCCTATCTACCCGATCAAATCTTTTAACCATATGGTTTCCCACCACTGCAGGGCAAAAGTGATACTTTTGAATTAGAAGAGAGTAGGCCTGCACACCCTCACCAGCCAGTTACTAAGTTGTACCTATAGAAGATACAATACAGACCGGTAAGCCTGACATCGGTAGTGGGGAAAATGCTATAAAAGATGTAATAGCAGTGCACTTGGAAAACAGTGACAGTATCGGACAAAGTCAACATGGATTTACAAAAGGTAAATCGTGCTTGACTAATCTACTGGAATTTTTTGAGGATGTAACTGGTAAAATAGATAAGGGCGAACCAGTGGATGTGGTGTATTTGGACTTCGAGAAGGCTTTCGATAAGGTCCCGCATAAGAGATTAGCGTGTAAAGTTAAGGCACATGGGATTGGGGGCAAGGTATTGACTTGGATAGAGAACTGGTTGGCAGACAGAAAGCAAAGAGTTGGAATAAATGGGTCTTTTTCCAAGTGGCAGGCAGTGACTAGTGGGGTACCGCAGGGATTGGTCCTTGGACCCCAGCTATTCACAATATATATTAATGATCTGGACAAGGGAACTAGATGTAATATCTCCAAATTTGCAGACGACACAAAGCTGGGTTGGCGTATGTGCTGTGAGAAGGATGCTGAGAAACTCCAGGATGATTTGGACAGGTTGGGTGATTGGGCAAAAGCATGGCAGATGCAATATAACGTGGATAAATGTGAGGTTATCCACTTTGGTGGCAAAACAGGAAGGCAGATTAGTATCTGAATGGCAATAGATTGGGAGAAGGGGAAGTGCAACGAGACCTGGGTGTCCTTGTGCACCAGTCGCTGAAGGTAAGCATGCAGGTGCAGCAGGCGGTTAAGAAGGCAAATGGTATGTTGGCCTTCGTAGCGAGAGGGTTTGAGTACAGGAACAAGGATGTCTTGCTGCAGTTAAACAGGGTCTTGGTGAGACCACATCTTGAGTATTGTGTGCAGTTTTGGTCGCCTTATCTGAGGAAGGATATTCTCGCCATGGAAGGAGTTCAGTGAAGATTCACCAGGCTGATACCTGGGATGGCAGGAATGACGTATGAGGAGAGATTGGGTCGATTGGGCTTGTACTCGCTGGAGTTTAGAAGAATGAGAGGGGAGCTCATTGAAACTTATAAAATTCTGACAGGACTGGACAGACTAGATGCAGCAAGGATGTTCCCGATGGTTGGGGAGTCCAGAACCAGGGGTCACAGTCTAAGGATAAGGGGTAGGCCATTTAGGACAGAAATGAGGAGGAATTTCTTCACCCAGAGAGTGGTGAACCTGTGGAATTCTCTGCCACAGAAGGCAGTAGAGGCCAATACATTAAATATATTTAAGAAAGAGTTGGATATATTTCTTAAGGCTAAAGGGATCAAGGGGTATGGGGAGAAAGCAGGGACCAGGTACTGAATTTGGATGATCATCCATGATCGCATTGAATGGCGGAGCAGGCTCAAGGGGCCGAATGACCGACTCCTGCTCCTATCTTCTATGTTTAATCAGAGCTCCAGTGTGATGCCACATTTAAACAGCATATGTACCTAACCATATAACACACAGGTGGGGATGCCTTCAAGTTCATTATTCTGGTTCAGTCAGTGGTATCACACTAGAGATTCAGATGATGTTCTACTATGGGATGGTGAAGCAATTTTAGTTCTTTTTAGTTTAAATAAAGAAATGGAGAACCTACCTTATGCTAACCCATATCATTGAGGAAGGATATGTCAGTTGTATATTGTAATCATGCAGTTTACGAAGTTTGTGGAAACCTGTGGCATTGTGGGTTATGGGCGGGGGTTTTGAATGCAGCCTTTGAAGAGGTTATTTTCGATTTGGTTGTGGTATTTTCACAAATTTATTTGATAATTTTGTTGCTTGCCGTTCTTAAGGAAGACACTTAAGGTCACATGCTGTACCTCACACTTTCTCTCAGAACGTGTTATCAGACTGGTGCTGGGACCATGCCCATCATACAGAAAAAAGGAACGGCACGTGCCCCTTCTCTGAGAAGTTGTTATGCTCCCAGTTTTGAGTTTCTGAGATTAAGAGCTTGTCATCTGAGAAACTGCAGGCAAGGCACTTTTGAAAGTGCAAGGTAATAGTGTTAACCTAGAATTGAAGCTAAAGTTCGGTCACTAGCAGACCCATTTGCGTTAGCAAGAGTATTGTAATAGTCTGGACTTGAAAAGCAATGGCTATGTGCTAGCGCTGTTCAAAAATGCATCAAAATCATTGGAAGTGTGATTTTACTAGGAATCAGTGAATCCTAATAAAGAATTTACTAATAAACAGAAAGGTGATAGGTGAGAGCTCGCACAAGACTACAATCTAACCAAGGCATTTGGATAATATCGTTGAATCATGCAGCACAGATAAGGCCATTCGGCCCATCGTGCCTGTGCCAGCTCTTTGAAAGAGCTATCCAATTAGTCCCACTCGCCTGCTCTTTCCCCATAGCCCTGCAAATCTTTCCTTTTCAAGTATATATTCAATTCCCTTTTCAAAGTTACTATTGAATCTGCTTCCACCACCCTTCCAGGCAGCGTATTCCAGATCATAACAACTCATTGCGTAAAAAATCTCCCCCTGGTTCTTTTGCCAATTATCTTACATCTGTGTCCTCTGAACTCACTGCCTGAAAGGGTGGTAGAGGCAGAAACCCTCACCACATTTAAAAAGTGCTTGGATGTGCACTTGAAGTGCCGTAACCTACAGGGCTACAGACCAAAAGTTGGAAAGTGGCTGGCGCGCACATGATGGGCCGAAATGGCCTCCTTCCGTGCTGTAAATTTCTATGATTCTATGATTCTATAATGACACTCCTGCCAATGGAAACAGTTTCTTCTTGTGTGCTCTATCAAAACCCTTCATAATAAAACCAAAAGCTTGAACATCATCTATACCCCAAAATTTTGATAGTTTTTAAGTGCTTCTCACATATTCCTTATATATTATGCACTAAATAATATTTTTTAAACATTTCTTTCTTGTTACGCACCAAACTACCTGTGTGCAGCTGTGCAGCAAAGCACCATAACGCCATTGTATTAATGCTTAACGCATCTTCATGAAGTTCCTCACTCAACAATTTTAACGGATGCGCTAACTCATTTAAAATAACATGATTAAGGCCCAGTTGAAAGATAGTGAGAGAAAGGGAGAGATTTAAAGTGAATGCATTAAGTTTCCGTAAATTACTATTCCACCGTGTAATTTCTGATTGAGAGGGTACGGAAGCAAATTGTGAGGTTCGATCTGAAAATGAAGCTGTATACTACTAGTAGGTAATGCTATTGGCAATGGTGATTGCAGAGAAGGTTGATGGTTTGTTGTTGGTGCTGCTGGTGTGCCTGGTGCTGCTGTTGTTGGGGCTGATCGTGGTGGGATTCTGAGGACCAAGGTGAGAGAGTATAAAGGGCACCCATGCTGATGGAATAGATGGCAGGTGAAGTAGAGATGACAGAAGCGATCTGTCAATGGTGAGAGAAGTAATGAGGTCAGACTGGATGGAGACTTGTGTAAAGACTTGCAGCATGGTGAATCTGTTGTGGAAATGCAGTGAGGAAGAGTTTGTGGCTGAGGAAAGATATCTCTGTAAGGTGTGAGCTTTTACTGTACATTTGAAGCTGTCAACTCAACAGCTGATTCAATGGCCACTGACCTCCCGCCTCAGCTTCACAGATGTGGTCCACGACCAGCATGGATTCTGTGGGCAAGCTGGCAAATGCAGAAGGTGAGCTGAAATTAAATCTTAAGTGGCTCTAAACAAGCCACTAATTACCTGAATTGGGTCCCCCGCTATGAACCCGCCACTGTGTGTCGGGTCTGCTCAGCACTGACAGACCCGACATTGGGGAAATGCATGTGGCGGCGGGTTCACAGCAGGGTCTCGACCCGCTGGGGGAAAAAACAATTTCCCACCTGACCTGCCACTGATCGCACCTGCTGACCCCCTGCAAAATCCAGCCCATAGAGTTTACAGCACAGCAACTAGCTATTCGGCCCAACTGGTTTATGCCGGTGTTTATGCTCCACATGCGCCTCGTTCCACCCTACTTCATTGGTTTTTCATTAGTGGGGCCTGGACCACTTGCTCACTGCACCTGACTCCTGTCCAATGAAAAAAATTGCACAAAATTCCTCCCACAATCAGATAAAAACATAAGAAATAGGAGGAGTAGGCCATACGGCCCCTTGAGCCTACTCCGCCATTCAATAAGATCATGGACGAACTTCTACATCAACACCACTTTCATGCCCTATCCCCATATCCCTCGATTCCCTTTGTGCTCAAAAATCTATCGATCTCTGTCTTGAATATTCTCAATGACTGAGCATCCACAGCGCTCTGGGATAGAGAATTCCAAAGATTCACACCCCTCTGTGTGAAGAAATTTCTTCTCATCTCAGTCCTAAATGGCCGACCCCTTATCCTGAGACTATGATCCCTAGTTCTAGACTCTGCAGCCAGGGGAAACAACCTCTCAGCATCTACCCTGTCAAGCCCTGTAAGGCATTTCAATGAGATCACCTCTCATTCTTCTACACTCCAGAGAGTATAGGCCCAATCTACTCAATCTCTCCTCATAGGACAACCCTCTCATCCCAGGAATCAGTCTAGTACTGGCAGTCAAATCAAATCAAATCAACTTTTATTGTCATTGTTAGTGCACAAGTGCAGTCCAACGAAATGTAGGCTTGCGGCTCCCGAGAGTGTACATTTGGATTAAGACATTTAAACATTCAACATACATTTGGCTTGTAGTATATTAACATAAATATAACCATAATAAAGTGCATTGGCAGATGTGCAGGCTTTAGAGTTTATTTGTGGAGTTCAGTAGGATGACAGCCCTGGGAAAGAAGCTGTTTCTAAATCTAGTCGTACGGGTGTGAATGCATCTGTAGCGACTCCCAGATGGCAGGAGGGCGAACAGACTGTGGTTGGGGTGGGTAGGGTCTTTGATGATGGACCATGACCTCCGTAGACAGCGTTTCTGGTATATGTGCTCTATGGTCGGTAGCCGGGTGCCGGTAATGCGTTGGGCAGTTTTGACTACCCGCTGCAGGGCTTTCCGGTCATAGTAGCTACAGCTGCCATACCAAACTGTGATACAGTTTGTCAGGATGCTCTCTATAGTGCAGCGGTAAAAGTTAGAGAGGATCCGGGGTGACAGATTACATCCCTTCAGCCTCAGTCGAGCACGTAGCCTGATGGTCTACGATTCCTCTTATTCTAAAACAGTGGAAAGAAGTATCTCAGACAAACATGTTAAGCATTCACATTTGAGGAACCCACAGTGTATTTTCAGACCAATGCCTTCACTGTTTAAATGTCAGCAAATATTATTTTGAATGCCACGACGTCAATTGTTTTTCATGCACCAGCTGTAAGTTGTGTTTTATCATTGATTTGCCCTAAAGGATGCAAATTCAAATGGCCCACCATTATCTGCAAAGCCAACACAGTTTCAAAAAAGAGAAAGAAACTGTCCAAATCAATCTTCTGGCAGCAAAGCACCTAAAGTCAAAGAGTCATTAAGAATCTTTGTCGCAAATATTTTCTGCTGGACCAATGCCAACCCGTACACTTTTCACTTTCCACCGGGTGCTTATTTCTTGCCGGTCCATTAAATCGAGGTTAAATATGATGCCGCCAAGCCTCCTTGTAGTAACCTCGTGATGTATTTCTTCATACTCTGTTGCTACTCCTTTACGAACACCAGTCCTGATAATAAAGCTTGTTGTTAATTATTTCTAAAACAGATTCTTACCTTATAAATAAGACACTTCCTGGACCACGGTAAAATGACATGTTTGTTTTTTATGTTGACAACCACATACATAACTCACTCACAGCTTTAGTGCTGTTGACTTCTGAGGTGATGCTCAACAGTACACTGTCAATTGTCAGCCCAGCAGGTAATGGGTATCAACCTATTCACCCTTACCTGAGGGCTCCCGGGACGTGCGCACTTCCGGTCCTGGGCCTCACCAAACTCGAAGTGTGCAGGACCCACGTATCCGAGGATTCGAGTACAGGAGTAAGGATGTCTTGCTGCAGTTGTACAGGGCCTTGGTGAGACCACATCTGGAGTATTGTGTGCAGTTTTGTTCGCCTTATCTGAGGAAGGATGTTCTTGCCATGGAGGGAGTGCAGCGAAGATTCACCAGACTGATACCTGGGATGGCAGGAATGAGGTATGAGGAGAGATTGGGTCGATTGGGCTTGTACTCGCTGGAGTTTAGAAGAATGAGAGGGAATCTCATTGAAACTTATAAAATTCTAACAGGACTAGACAGACTAGATGCAGGAAGGATGTTCCCGATGGCGGGTGAGTCGAGAACCAGGGGTCACAGTCTAAGGATAAGGGGTAAGCCATTTAGGACAGAGATGAGGAGGAATTTCTTCACCCAGAGAGTGGTGAACCTGTGGAATTCTCTACCATAGAAGGCAGCTGAGGCCAATTCATTAAATATATTCAAGAAGGAGTTAGATATATTTCTTAAGGCTAAAGGGATCAAGGGATATGGGGAGAAGGCAGGGACAGGGTACTGAATTTGGATGATCAGCCATGATCTCATTGAATGGTGGAGCAGGCTCGAGGGGCCGAATGGCCTACTCCTGCTCCTATCTTCTATGTTTCTATCCCAGAGGCACAGGCAGTTCGCAGCGTCCCTGGGATCAAGTGGGCCATGGGGAGCCAATCACAGAAGAGAATTTCCCTTCATACACTTGACAGGAAAACCTGTCAAATATATGATTGGAGATCAATAAAAAAGCATAGTAAAACTTTAAATACATTTTTTTTTTAAATCACATTATTAAAATGACTTGAAATTACAATAAATTAAGTATCTTAAACAAAAATTTAATTTTTTGAAAAAAATAATTAAAGTTTTTACAGGGCTAAAAATAAACGTAGCTTTTTTTAAAAGTATTTTTAAACGATAAATCAGTGAATTTTTTTCAAAAACTTTTTTCAACTCTTATCCTGGTAAAAGCAGGCCTCACACCTGTAAGAATTGTAAGAGTTTCCTGCGGGCGGAGGGTCTCCAAAAAGCGGAACTCTCCCCCCAGCAGAGGCCCTTCTCCAGGGCAGCTGGAGGATCTGTCAAGAGCTTTATTGACAGATCAGAAATGCTGGTTTTCAGCGCTTGTACAGTGCATGCCTAAAACCGGCATTTCCGATGTCCCTACAGGTGGGTACACAGTGCGTACACACCCGTAGGGATCAGAATATCTGGCCCAATGTATATTATATACAACAACAACTTGTACTTATATAGCACCTTTAACGTAGTAAAACGTCCCAAGGTGCTTCACAGGAGTATTATAAGACAAAAATTTGACACCGATCCACATAAGGATAAATTAGGGCAGGTGATTAATTAGGTTTAAAGGAGCGTCTTAAAGGAGGAGAGAGAGGTAGAGAGGTGGACAGGTTTAGGCAGGGAATTCCAGAGCTTAGTTCCAAGGCAACAGAAGGCACGGCCACCAATGGTGGAGCAATTATAATCAGGGATACTCAAGAGGGCAAAATTAGAGGAGTGCAGATATCTCGGGGGGTTGTGGGGCTCAAGGAGATTACAGAGATAAGAAGGGGTGAGGCCATGGAGGGATTTGAAAACAAGGATGAGAATTTTGAAATCGAGGCGCTGCTTAACCGGGAGCCAATGTAGGTCAGCGAGCACAGGGGTGATGGGTGAATGGGACTTTCTGCGAGTTAGGACACGGGCAGCCGAGTTTTGGATGACCTGAAGTTTACGTAGGGTGGAATGTGGGAGGCCAGCCAGGAGTGCATTGGAATAGTCAAGCCTAGTGGTAACAAAGGCATGGATGAGGGTTTCAGCAGTGGATGAGCTGAGGCAAGGGCGGAGACGGGCGATGTTACGGAGGTGGAAGTAGGCGGTCTTTGTTATGCTGTGGATATGTGGTTGGAAGCTCATCTCAGGGTCAACTATGACACCAAGGTTGGGAACAGTGTGGTTCAGCCTCAGACAGATGTTAGGGAGAGGGATGGAGTCAGTGGCTCGGGAACGGAGTTTGTGACGGGGACCGAAAACAATGGCTTCGGATTTCCCAATGTTTAATTGGAGAAAAAAATTTCTCATCCAGAACTGTATGTCGAACAAGCAGTCTGACAATTTAGAGACCGTGGAGGGGTCAAGCGAAGAGGTAGTGAGGTAGAGCTGGGTGTCGTCAGCATACATGTGGAAACTGACGCTGTGTTTTCGGATGATGTCTCCAACGGGTAACATGTAGGTGAGAAATAGGAGGGGGCCAAGGATAGATCCTTGGAGGACAACAGAGGTAACGATGCGGGAGCGGGAAGAGAAGCCGTTGCAGGTGATTCTCTTGTTACGATTAGATAGATAAGAATGGAACCAGGCAAGTGCAGTCCCACTCTGCTGGACGAAGGTGGAGAGGCATTGGAAAAGGATGGAGTAGTCAACCGTGTCAAAGGCTGCAGACAAGTCAAGAAGGATGAGGAGGGATAGTTTACCTTTGTCACAGTCACAAAGGATGTAATTTGTGACTTTGATGAGAGCCATTTCGGTACTGTGGCAAGGGCAGAAACCTGATTGGAGGGATTCAAGCATGGAATTGTGGGAAAGATGGGCATGGATTTGGGAGGCGACAACACATTCAAGGACTTTGGAGAAAAAAGGGAGGTTGGAGATGGGGTGGTAGTTTGTAACCTACCACCCCATCTCTAACCTCCCTTTGTTTTTTTGAGGAGAGGGGTGATGACGGCAGATTTGAGGGAGAGGGGGACAGTACCTAAGGAGAGAGAACCGTTAACAATATCAGCTAACATGGGAGCCAGAAAAGGAAGTTGGATGGTCAGCAGTTTGGTGGGAATAGGGTCGAGGGAGCAGGAGGTGGGCCTCATAGACAAGATGAGCACAGAGAGATCATGAGGAGCACAGAGAGATCATGAGGGGAAATCGGAGAGAAACTGAAGAAAGATGTGAGTTCAGGGCTAGGGCAGGGGGGAACCTTAGAGGAAGTTTGGCCCAGTGGGCTAGGGGAAGGAAGGGAAGTGGCAAAGACAGCTAAATGGATGGTCTCAATCTTAGAGACAAAGAAGTCCATGAGCTCCTCACACACGTTATCGGAGGTGAGGGTGGAGGAGACAGTGGAGAGGGGTTTAAGAAGACGGTTAGCAGAAGAGAATAGGAGCCAAGGTTTATCTTTGGATTCCAGAATGATTCTGGAATAGTGAGCAATTTTGGCAGATGAGAGCAGGGCCCGATAGTGCTTTATGTGGTCCAGCCAGATCTGGCGGTGAATGGCTAAACCAATTGTCCGCCATATCCATTCAAGTCTGAATCCCTTGGACATAAGGGAGCGAAGATGAGAGCTGGACCAGGGGGTACGGCCAGGGTGAGAGAGGGTAATTGTTTTAGTAGGGACTAGGGCATCAAAGATAATGGTGAGGCTGTGATTGAGCTGTAGAAATGTCATGGTGAATGGAGGGCCAGAGGCTGGGCAGTTGGGATTTCTTAAGTTCCGTTGTAAGAGAGTTGGGAGAGAGTTTTTTCCAGGGGCAGACACAGAAGGAAGTACGGTTGGGGGAGGTGGGTGGAAGGGGGATGTGGTTGGAGAGCGATACAAGGAAGTGGTCAGAGATGGCCTTATCTGCAATTGACACGATGGGAGTAGCGAGGCCACGAGAGATGGCGAGGTCGAGGGGGTGGCCATGAATATGGGTTGAGGAGTTTACATGGAGGGAGAGATTAAGGGAGGATAGGAGGCTTGTGAAGTCAGAGGAGAGAGAGCATGATTAATTGAGATGGAGGTTGAAATCACCGAGGATGAGAAGTCGTTCGGTGCTGTAGTGTATGTGCCTTTAAGAAACCCATGTGTACTGTAATGCCGGTAATGGCCACTCGGGCTATATAAGCCTGTATATTGTGTTGTATCAGTTAGTTCCCCTCCAGACTTTGTTTAGTAAACACCTATGAAACCAACTCCTGTCTTCAGTGTCTCTATCAACACACAGACACAACAGTGGCGGCGAATTGGAAACGGACTTACCTGCAATTCGGCAGCACCTCAAGGACATCGATTCCTCTGGCGTCCAAAGTTGAAGAAAAATCAAGAAAAAGAAGAAGCTGTGGTTTCACCAGCTAGCCAAGCTGGTGGCAGGTACTGCAATAATCCTTCCTGGGCATCGGGCTGGGGCTCCAGCGGCTGGCTCTACAGCTAGGCCAAGCAGCGAAAGCGGAGGCAAGCAGTAACAGACGGGGAGGGAGCACTCGGGAGACGGCCGGCGCTGCAAGCAGGTCGGCGTTCAGACCTAGAGAGAGAGTCCAGCGGGAACGAGTCTCCAACTGTAAATAAATAAATAAAAAGAACGGAAACCGCAGGAAACAGCGTTGTCATCGGCAGCAGCGGCGGGGAAGCGCGGGAAGCGCCATTTTTTTTCTAGGATGCCTAAGTCTGGCAGTATTGATGCTTTTGATAACAAGATAGAGGATTGGACCACATATGTGGAAAGAGCGGAGGTATATTGCACCGCAAATGGAATAGAAGATGAAAAAAAAGCTTCAGTACTTCTAAATCTAATGGGCGCAAAGACATATAAGCTGTTACGAAACTTAATCACTCCAGCCGAACCGATGGACAAGAATTTTAAGGAGATTGTTGATACCCTACACTGCCAATTCGGGGCAGGACTGGCAGATTCTCTACAAGACAAATTCGTCTGCGGCCTCCTAAGTGAAGGAACACAAAAAAGGCTACTTTCTGAGAAAGATTTGACACTGGACAAGGCTTTCAGTGCAAGAGGAGCTGCAGAAATACAGCAAAAGCCACAGGACTTCGGCACCCATGAAATGACACGGGGTTTTGAGAGATGTTATCGCTGCGGCAGATCCACCCATGACCAAAGGGACTGCTGGTTCAAGGACAAAGCATGCAGGCAATGCGGAAAGATGGGACACATTACACGTGTATGCCGATCTGGAAACAAAAAATCCACTAACAGAAAAAAAATCAATAAGGAAAAGCACAGAAAGGTACAAATGATAACGGACAGTAGCTCCGAAGACCAGAAGAGCGATAGCGACTCCGGAAACAAGAGGCTAAGCTCTCTCAAATTACATAATATAATTGCCAAAGAAGATTACCAGACCATTTGGGTTACCCTCACAATAGCAGGGTCCCCAGTTAAAATGGAGCTAGATACAGGATCAGCTCTGACCGTCATAAATCGACGGGATTACGAACGGCTATTTCCGCATATACCTTTAAAAGACACATCCATTAACTTGAAAACATATACGGGGCAGAAAGTATACCCCAAAGGAAAAATAAGGGTGCCTGTTGTATACAACGGCAAGGAAATACAGAAGTTGTATTTATACGTTCTACAAGATGGTGGTCCACCGCTGTTGGGACGTGAATGGATCAGGAAAATACATTTAGACTGGCACTCCATTCAGGCACTGACGGTGACCAGTAAGGAAAAAAATGATGATGACGTCATACCTGAACGATTAAAAGACATCCTGGCCAACGCCAAGGAAGTGTTTCAAGAGAAACTAGGAACCTTGAAAGGCATCACCGCCTCAATAAAAGTGGAAGATGCGGCAATTCCCAAGTTTTTTAAGGCAATGCCGGTGCCATACGCAATTCGTCCAGCAGTCGAGGCAGAGCTGGAGAATTTGGAAAAGGCAGGCGTATTATCCAAAATAGATTGGAGCGAGTGGGCAACACCCATCGTCCTGGTTATGAAGAAAACGTTGAATAATGATAAATCTGAAGAACAGAGAAAAATTCGCATCTGTGGAGACTTCAAGGTGACTGTAAACCCGGTCCTTCACACGGTACAGTATCCTCTTTCGAGGATAGAAGATATTTTCACCTCACTATCCGGAGGGAAACGTTTCACCAAAATTGACTTGGCACAGGCATATCTACAGATGGAGGTTGAAGAGGCCTCTAAAAAGTATCTCACGATAAATACACACAAAGGCCTATACCAGTACAATCGACTGGTTTTTGGAGTAGCATCCGCTCCAGCTATCTGGCAAAGAGCTATGGAGCAAGTCCTCCAAGGGATTCCGGGGACTCAATGCTACCTAGACGATATCCTTGTAACAGGAGAAAATGACAACGAGCACCTTGCCAATTTGGAGCAGGTGCTCACTAGGCTGAGAGAACGGGGCCTACGAGCAAATCGCCCCAAGTGCGAATTTTTCCAGAATCAAATATCATATTGTGGCCACATAATTAACAAGGAAGGGTTGCATAAGTCACCTGAAAAAATTGAAGCGGTCATAAAAGCCCCAGCACCTGAAAATGTTTCACAATTAAGGTCGTTCCTGGGATTAATAAATTACTCATAAATTTTTACCGAACTTATCAACTCTTCTACACCCTCTTAATGAACTGCTACAAACAGGAGTAATTTGGAAATGGAGCAAAGACTGTAAACGTGCCTTCCATAAATGCAAAGACTTAATCACGTCCAAAGAAGTTTTGGCTCATTACAACCCATCACTGCCAATCAGACTGGCGTGCGATGCATCCCCTTACGGCGTAGGAGCAGTATTATTGCATAAATTCCCTGATGGCTCGGAACGGCTGATAGCTTTTGTGTCACGCTCATTGAACTCAGCTGAGCGTAACTATGCCCAAATCGACAGGGAAGCACTCAGCCTGGTATGGGGAGTGAAGAAATTCAACCATTACCTACACGGGCAAAAATTTACCTTGTTGACTGACCATCAACCCCTCATCTCCATATTCAACCCTAAAAAGGGTGTTCCCATTATGACAGCGCAAAGGCTACAGAGGTGGTCCCTTTTTCTAGGGGCACACCAATACAACATAGAATACAAAGGATCAAAACAGCATGGGAATGCTGACGGGTTATCGTGCCTACCGTTGCCAACGGTAGAAGAAGCACCTACCGTAGACCCAGTGGAGATTTTCCACTCTACCATAGTCGAATGTCTACCAGTAACAAATTCTGCCATTGAAAGGGAAACTAGAAATGACCCGACTCTCTCACGAGTCTACGATTTAACAGTGAAGGGATGGCCAGCACATGGCGAACCACTGTTGCCAGCATTCTCGCAAAGAAGAGAACAGCTGTCAGTGTGCCGAGGAACCTTGATGTGTGGATCCAGAGTGGTGATTCCACCCAAACTCCAGGATAAAGTTCTAAAGGAGCTTCACGAGGGGCATCTGGGTGGAGTGAAAATGAAGAACCTAGCCAGGGCGTTTGTATGGTGGCCAGGTATTGATGGAGACATCGAAGAAATGACCAAGAGCTGCCTCGGATGCCAGAAGGTCCAAAACGTTCCACCCCAAGCCCCTCTACATCCATGGGAGTGGCCCTCATCTCCCTGGCAAAGGGTACACATCGACTTTGCTGGTCCATTTATGGACTCAATGTTCTTAATCGTGGTTGATGCACACTCCAAGTGGCCAGAGGTAATAAAGATGTCCTCCACCACCACGGAAAAAACCATCACAGTATTAAGGACCATATTTGCCAGGAATGGGCTGCCGGAACAGATCTGTTCTGATAATGGACCGCAATTTGTGTCCGAAGAATTCAGGAAGTTCTTAAAAAACAATGGGATTAAGCACTACACGTCCGCCCCATACCATCCCGCCACCAATGGATTGGCTGAAAGGTTTGTCCAGACCTTCAAGAAGGCCATAAAGGCCATGGGTAATGAAGACATAAAACTTCAGCACAAGGTGGATAACTTCTTGTTCGCATACAGGAATGCAACACATATGGTTACAAACCAAACTCCCGCCATGATGTTCTTCAATAGAAACCTAAGATGCCGGCTGGATTTGACCAAGCCCAACATCAGAAGGGACGTGGAGAACCGGCAATTTCAAGGCATGAATGAAAGGCCAACTAGAACCTTCCAGATATGTCAACAAGTTTTGGCCCGGTACTACCGTACCGAGAAATGGCAGCCTGGAACTATCTGCACATGACTAGGACCGCTGATGTATACCGTGGACATCGGAGAAAGCATAATAAGGTGCCATGCTGACCAAATCATAGAGTCATCTGAAAAGGGACAACCTACACCATAACTCTATACGCCTAACGATGAAGTAGAGATACCCATATCTACCTCCGATCCGGTGATACTGGAACCCGATGAACCCGACACTGGCATTCATGCCGAATCAGCCTTGCCAAAAGAACCTACTACACCACCAGAAACTACTACACCACCGAGGCGTTATCCGGACCGAGTCAGGAAGCCTCCAGAGAGACTGACTTATAATTAATTAACTGCAGCAATGTGTGGATTATTTTTCTTGTAACATGTAATTAATAATTACTTAAAATATTATGTACTGGTTGGCTAAAAGGGGAGGAATTGTAGTGTATGTGCCTTTAAGAGCCCCATGTGTACTGTAATGCCGGTAATGGCCACTCGGGCTATATAAGCCTGTATATTGTGTTGTATCAGTTAGTTCCCCTCCAGACTTTGTTTAGTAAACACCTATGAAACCAACTCCTGTCTTCAGTGTCTCTATCAACACACAGACACAACAGGTGCAGAGGCTGAGGGAGGAGAACAATGAAGATATCTCAGTAATAAAATTTTTATGGTGCTTGGGTAGGCGGTAGAGAACAAGGGGGAGAAATTGGGTGAGTAGCGCCACCTGTTAGCGCCTAAAGAGGCAGTCAGTGGCTGTAGCGCCACTGGCTGCGCCTCCCGCGATATTCAGCAGGGGCGCTAATGGTGGCGTTAGCCATTTGCGCTGCACCGCCACCGATGACATCATCAGTGTGCGCAGCGCCCCATTCACGCCCCGTTCACGGTATTTGGTAGCGAACGCCGCAGTTGCGCCGTTCGCTACCCGCGCCCAGTTCACGGGGCCTTACTGTGCCGGCAGCAGCGCAAGTTAAGGTGGAGGTGGCTGCCTGCCAGCACCTCCGTCCCCGGCCTCCTAACCACCCCACCCCCACGGCATTGCCGGCTGTTTCCCGAGAGCCCGGCACTTCTCCTTGGTGCCGGGCTCATTTGCCGGCACTCACGAGTGGGGATCACGCTGTTGCAGGCACCTCCCCCTTAACAGTGGGAGGAAGGCCTGCAGTACCGCAGCATGCCGTGCCGCAGCGTGTGGCGCTGCGGCACGTTGCGCTGCGATATTCAGTTTCAGCGCCCTAAGAGGGACACGGAGCGCCTCGAGCCTCGCCCCGTGTCCCTCAAGGGGCAATGAAACTGAATATCTGACGATCGCTAAAGCCTCGAACGCTGCGCTAAATCCTGCGCTCAGGCGACTTTTGCGCCACTTTGGCGCCCCAACCCAATTTCTAGGCCCAAGAATTTTAAATGAGAGGGGAGAGGGGTGGAATAAGGTGAGATGCTCAAAGGAGGAGAAACTGCTGGAGGAATAGGGGGACAGACCAAGGTGTGATTTGGTGATGAGAGCCACACCGCCACCACGGTGGTCTGAGTGGGGCAAGTGGTGGAAGGTATAGCCTGGCGGGGAGGCTTCATTTAAGGGTAAGGTGTCATCACCCCTCAACCAAGTTTCCGTCAGGGCCATGATATCGATGCAATCATCCACAATAAGCTTATGGATGGCAAGGGCCTTGTTCGCAAGTGAACGGACATTCTGGAGGGAGAAGCAGAGAGGGTTGGTGATGGCTGCCTCACTGCCAGCATCCACAGGGTCAGCGCTGGGGGGGGGGGCGGGGGGGTGGGTGGTGAGTTGGATGGGGAGGAGATTGGCAAGATTTGCCCCAGTGGGCAGGCTGGGCGGGAAGTTCGGCGAGAGAGTAGGATGGGACAGTTGGGGTTGCTGCTCATAAGGCGGCAGTGATGAGTGCCTCGATGGGCCCTTCGTAGGATGTCAAGAGAGGCACAGAGGGAAGCTGTAGGCTTATCAAAGAAGGAGTCAAGCCTGGGACAGCAGCAGGAGAGTAGAAAAGTCGAAGACTAATGAAGGATTGGGGTAGGGATTTGGGAGGGCAGAGTTCCGAGAGAGGAGAGATGAAAGGAAGTATGATGACAGGAGAGTGCGGTCAGGAAGGGATAGAGAGAAAAGGAAATTAGGGGGAAAAAGTGGAATGGCTCAGGTCCGCAGCGGCAGCCAAATGTGAATGGACACGGGAAATGCTCTGGTTACATAGGCCTGGTTAAATGTAATAATTAATGGAATATGTATTTCCTGGTAGCAGGAAATAGGTTGGGGATAATAGTAGGGAGACCAGGATCAAAGTCAGATGTCCCATGGAAGGACAAGCCGACGTAAGCAGGATGGGGCCGGTACGGAGCATCGACGAACCGCTGCCCAAAGCAGGTGAGTGAAGTCGTTTTGAAAAAGGGTTAGACCCGAAACATCGACTCTATTTTCTCTCCACGGATGTTGCCTGGCCTGCTGAGTTTTTCCAGCATTTTCTGTTGTTATTTCGGAAGTCCAGAAGCTATTTGAAGGGTAGAGAGTTCGAGGATGGAGGTTGTTGCTATAGGAATGAGAGTCGGTAGCGATGCAGAAAGATGATGGCGAAATTGACACAAGTTGGAGGTCACCGTAGGTCAAAGCGGCGGAGAGAAAGTAAAACCATAAACCAGTGACCAGCAAAGCTGAAAACCAGTAGAACGAGTCACCGGACAGCAAGTGGAGCTGCTACCTACAAGCCAGCAGAGCTGAAAAACCTTTTCAGAGATAGAGACACAGCAGTCAAGTCTTACAGTGTAATCCAGTGCAGAAACGTAGTGTAATCCAATGTAGTTCAAAGCAGAAATGTAGTCTAGATGTCCAGAGAAGTTGGAAACTAATTTGACAAAAGAATTCCGCAACTTAAGACTTGAGTGACTGAAAAACAGAGCAGAGTAGTCAACGAAGTCCTGTCCGCGAGGAACCAGTGATGGAGAATATCCTGTATTCTGAAGCGTGTCCTCTATAAATTCTATGATTGTACATTACAACCTTACAGGTATCCTTATGAAATACTATGATGGTGTATGACGGGGCTGATTTCCGTCCCCATTTTCATTTGGGAATGGGGCAGTAGCCCAAGGAAAATTGAAGGAGCCGAGCTCACCACCCGATGCCCGCTGAAGCCCAAGCTGCCGCCCTCTTGGTGGGTTCCTTGGATTGGTCGGCCCAGTCATCTGATGAAAATAGGTAGGCACCTCATTAGCTCGTGCAGCTTGCTGTCCTTTGACATCAACAGGACCCCAAAGCAATTGTCAGATACTGATGAATTAGTAGCAATATATACCAACAGGTATCCTCTGTGAATACTATGAGGTCCATACTCAAACATGGTGCCAATCAGGTGGGTGTTGCGCAGGGCAATCGGGATCCCTACCCTGTCAGTAGCAAGAGGCCCGCACCATTTTGATGGTTGGGCCTCATTTAAATCGCATAGGAAAGCTGCCCATGCATTACTAATGTTGATTGGCAGTTCGCCATTTCGGAGAGCAGGATTTCCAATGGGACCAATGCCTATTTGAAGCAACCTTGCATCTCCTAAAGTGAGGTGTGAATTAAATTTCTTTAAAAAGGCATGATTTTTGGGACTTTCTGTGATCGACATCTCCTGCAAAGGCTCTTCGGTTCAGTGATTTAGCGATGGAGGTTCTGGTGAAGCAGGTGAGGGACTAGAGACAGGGAGTCTTCCCTACACATGGCAGAGGAGTGCAATAGACCTGGAAGGAAATGGCAGAGAATGTCAACACCAGACACATCATCGCCAGGACATGGGTGCAGTGCGAGAAGGTGTTCAATGACCTTACCTGGACAGCAAAGGTGAGAATGATGTCTTGCTATCTCTTTTTCTCAGAATGAGACCTTGCCACAGCACTTCACCCCTCCAACCCTGCATTCAAAACCCTTCCCTCCCCTGCTCCACATGCTTCTCCTCCAATCCTAATGTGACACTGCATCAACCCTCCTTGTCATTCACCGGCTGCTGCATTCAGTACGAACAGCAGTCTGCTTTTACCAGGCAACAACTGTGTTAAGTGCTTTCATATTGCACACTGGAACCAATTTCTTGCACATGCCCACCTCCCCAGCTGGCTCACAACTTGCTGCATCTCCCTCTCAGCATAGCCACTATGGGAAGCTGCTTCACACATCTGCACAACCCTTTACAAGAACCACACACTGACTCACTCCCACTCTTCCTGCAGGACGAGCTGGCTCACAATAGAAGGGAGAGGGCCATAACTGTGTGAGAGGCCGGCCTCCATACAGGCCCTCACTCGCATGGAGAAGGAAGCCTTGGAGATCATTGGGGCTGGCAGCAGGTGAAGCATCAGAGATGGCGAGACTGGTGGTCATATAAACTGTCTGCCTATCTCTCTTACCAGTTCTCAACTGCTACTGCCAAAACTTCCCATTACTTGCTGACCCTTGCCCTTCGCCCTTTTCCTCAGGTCCATTCCATGACTCGGGCCCTGCCTCACAAGAGATGGAGGGGGAGCCACTCTCACCAAGATGCACTATGACTCAATCCATCCTTCTCAAGCATCAGCACCAAAATTGGCACCCCAGATGGGATGGAGAGTGAGATAGAGGGGCCTGCACAGGGTGAAGTACTCCTCGCTAGTGAGCACTGGCGATGGTAGTAAGCACAGACCATGAAACAGCTAGCCAGGGTGAAAGCTTAGGTCCAAGCTCTGCTGAAGTCAGAGATGCAGACTTCAGCAGCCCAGCCTTTAAGAGAATAATCTTTCACATGCACCAGCAATTGCTCGAGGCAGTGGACTGCCTGCCTAAGAGCTGCCGCATGGTGTCAAAGAGTATAGAGGAATCCGCTTGTATAGCGTTCTGGCTCAAGGCATCACCACCCTCCAGTCTACCATGGAGCATATGGTGACCTCTGTGGATGCTGCAGCCAGCACCTCTGTCCAGGAGTCTCTTGGCACCAGCAGTAGCATCTCTGATCAAAGCTCAAACTGGTGCCACTCAGGCTCTGGGTGCCACCATCCTCTCTTACAATGACAGCATGTCGGCTCCCCCACCATCACCTCAACCAGTGCCTGCCACAGTTCCAGAAGCCAGCTGGGCCAGACTGCTCCAGCTCGGATTACCCCACTCCAAAACCCAAGGGCGCCTTGAGGAGATCAGGTAGAACAGCAGTCACGGCTCAACATGAGCTGTCTTGCTGTCAGATGGTACAGTCTGCCACCCGACCCTGTCAGGACCGGGTTCCTAGAGGTTGTCAACCACCAACATCTCAGCAGCCTTCCACCTCTCATGCGTCTCTCGTATGGTAGTAGCAAAGCAAATCAAATGTCAATATCTAAGTCAGATATCTAGGTCAAAGCTTCTGGTGTAACAGTGTGGATATCTTGTAGGCTGCCTGTGAATTTCCTCTGAGGGCAGTGCTCAGTGATGTGCTCCAGGGTCTGATCAGGAGCTCCACAGTCGCATGATGGGGATGCTTTAATCTTCCATCTATGGAGAAGGTGGCAGCATCTACCATGACCGGTTCTGAGGCGGTTGATGGTTGTCCACTGTTTGAAAGGAAGGTTTGATCCTTCAAGTTGTACTGTGGGATCCTCTATAAGGAATCCATTCCGTATGTCACAGTTCATCCAAGCATTTTACCATCGGTCATCAAGGCTGAGGGGAGATCGCTGAAGGGCTTCGGCGACGGTCCAAAATGGCCTTCTAGATTTGAGACGGGTTGGTGGTAGGTTGTTCAAGTCAGCCTGGATCGGCATGTCTTTGTTGGTGTAGCGGTTGTATTCTCTGGAGACTGCATATTCGTGATGTAGGTGTGGTGGTGCGATGTTTGCAAGCACGGGCAGCCAAGGTGTTGGTGTCGATAAAAGCGTACCAGTCTCACAGTAGAATTCAGCTGGACATCAATGGATTTGCCTTGCAGACTTGATAGCCATGCCAGAGAGCAGTACTCCACTGTAGAGTACACCAGGGCGAGTGCTGCCGTACCGAGGGTTTGAGCGTCTGCTCCCCATGTGGATCCGGTGAGTTTCTGGATCAAGTTGATCCTACTCTTTAGTTTCTTCCCAATGTTCTGGAGATGCTGTCTATACAATAGGGTTCAATCAAGCGTGACTCCTAAATAGGAGTTTTTTTTGGCATGGTTTACCTCTGCGCCGCAAAAAGGAGACTTTCAAAGTTTGGTTTGCTCTCACGCTGAAGCCACTGGGGACCCACCTCATAGTAGTGGCAGTTGACAGAGAAGCAACATAAGAAAGACACAATAGCCTGACACCTGGGTGCTTATTATTTATGTTGCACTTGTTAACACAATTAAACTGAACACCCATTCATTTGACAATATTGTCTGCAGAGTGTTTCTGGGATAGCTGAGAACGTAGCAAAGCCAGGTGGCATGTAATGGAGCGATGGTTAGGGAGATGGGAATTCTTTATTGGAGGCTGGATGGAATGGTTCAGATGATGCTCTGGGTGGGAAATAGGGAGATGTAGTGGAGGTGAAAGGGAGCAGTAATTTAAGGGAAGTGATGGTGAATGAGTTGCTGGTGTACGATTCTGGATGCAGACTAATGTTGCAGACCTCCCAATCATCAGCTCCTCCTGTTCATGTGGTGGATGGTCCTCTTCATCTGTCACCTACAGTACCTCAACCCGTTGCAGGGCAAAGTTATGTAGGAGGCAGCACGGTAGCACTAAGCTCAACGCCCTCCCAGGGCAACCCCCGGACCGCTCCAGGCAGTGGAATCTGTTTCAGCACCCCCATGGACGACGCTCGATGGTTGGTCTGGTTGAGCCGTGACTGCTGTTCTATCTGATCTCCGCAGGCCTCCTTGGGTTTTGGAGTGGGGTCATCAGCCAAGTCTGCATACGATATCCCTTCTCTCTGAGCGGCCAGCATGGGGCGTGTTGCTCCTCGCCAAAGAGGGAGGGAATGCTGGACTGCCGCAGGATGTAGACATCATGGGAGCTCCCTGGACAACGGGCACACATCCGCACAAACATTGTAGTCACAGGCCAGATGGAAATTCGGGGAGAGAAACCCTTTGTGGTTCATGAAGATGCCAGGCTCATTGGCAAGAGCTCTGGTGACCACATGTGTGCAGCCGAAGGCACCCTGGACTTGAGAATCATGCAATGGCTTCCAAACCCACAGCCGTTTTCTCCTGGCTCTTGGGGTCCATGGGGGACAAGATTAATTAGATAGCCCTGGCAAACAACACATCTGTGATGTACACTGCAGCCTGACTGATACTGCATATGTCCCCAGCTGTAGCCTGAAATTACCTTGATGCATCAAAATTCAAGGCTGCGGTGACCTTAACTGTCACAGGCAATGCAATCCCAGCTGCGGCAGTGGGCTTCAGATTTTGTGAGAAGCAGAATCTCCTCCTACACTGCTCCTCACTGAGGGACAGATAGCTCACTCTGGGCCTGAAGACCCGATGAGCCGGACCATTGGCGGACAACCCTCCTCCTTCCAAGGCCAAGTGAAACTGCCTGAAACTCACCCACCTGTTGCTGCTCTTATTCTTCCTCTTCTAGCAGCTAGCAAGGGGCGGCCAATATGTCAGCCGTGGCTCAGTGGGCAGCACTCTTGCCTCTGAGCCAGAAGGTTGTGGGTTCAAGTCTCACTCCAGGGGCTTGAGCACATAATCTAGGCTGACACTCCAGTGTCACTCCACTGTTCGGAAGTGCTGTCTTTCAGATGAGATGTTGAACTATCTGCCCTCTCATGAATGTAAAAGGTCCCATGGGATAATTTGAAGAAGAGCAGGGGAGTTCCCCCCAGTGTCCTGGCAAATATCCCTCAACCAACATCACCAGAGCAGATTATCTGGTTATTATCAAATTGTTGTTTGTGGGACCTTGCTGTGTGAAAATTGGCTGCTGTGTTTCCTACCACATAACCATGACTACACTTCAAAAGTACTTCATTGGCTGTAAAGCACTTTGGGTTGTCTTGAGGTTGTGAACGGCGCTATATAAATGCTAGTCTTTCTTTCTCACTCCCATTTTCCAGTAGTGCAAGCACTTCACTGTGCTAGGAGAACAGTTGAAATGGCAACAAATGCATAACATTTCAGCCAGTAAACACACTCGGTCAACCTCCTTCAACTTTCCCGATAGAAACCAATGCTTTGACTACTAAGTGCTCCTTTAAATGTCACTGGAAATGTCTGTTTCCAACCAATAGTAGGACTGAGGACTGAGCGCTCATCACACTAAAATGCATGAAAGGGGTATTGGGGTTCTATCGATGTCATACTTTAATGAGGCCTCTGCCTGTTGCTGGCGGCCGCTCTGGACGCCTATGTCTAAGAAAGAAAGACTTGCATTTCTATAGCGCCTTTCACGACCACCGGATGTCCCAAAGCGCTTTACAGCCAATGAAGTACTTTTTGGAGTGTACTGTAATGTAGGAAACACAGCAGCCAGTTTGTGCACAGCAAGCTCCCACAAACAGCAATGTGATAACGACCAGATAACCTGTTTTTGTTGTGTTGATTGAGGAATAAATGTTGGTCAGGACACTGGGGATAACTCCCCTGCTCGTCTTCGAAATAGTGCCATGGGATCTTTTACGTCCACCTGAGAGGGCAGACAGGGCCTGGGTTTAATGTTTCATCCGAAAGACGGCACCTCTGACAGTGCAGCACTCCCTCAGTACTGCACTGGAGTGTCAGCCCAGATTTGTGTGCTCAAGTCTCTGGAGTGGGACTTGAATCCAGAGGCGAAGGTGCTACTTACTGAGCTCCTATTTCTTATTTTCTTATGTTCTTAATTACCAACTAAGTCCCAATAGAAATGCCAACAGGCAGTGGGAATGGGGTGGCAAGTTCTGCTTCCCGATTTTCATTGCACTGCTGCTCTGTTCCCACCAGGAAACGGGGACAAAATGTGCCTCCATGATTCTATATTCCATACTGTGGACTATCAATTATCTTCAGTCATTACTGCTATTGTATTTACTGTGACCCATCAGGAAACTGCTATAAATTTATATTGTCTCCCAACAGATGCCCTCTATAAATAATATGATTGTATACTATAGTTCAGCAGATATTCTCTATAAATCTATTATTGTGGCCTAATAGGTTACCCTTTGTTAGTATGCCTCATGTATAGAAGAACAGATTATCATGAGTGAATCGTTGGAATTCTCTACCCCAGAGGGCTGTGGATGCTCAGTCGTTGAGTGTATTCAAGAGTGAGATCGATAGATTTTTGGGCACTAAGGGAATCAAGGGATATGGGGATAGTGCAGGAAAGTGGAGATGAAGTAGAAGATCAGCCATGATCTTATTGAATGGCGGAGCAGGCTCGAGGGGCCGTATGGCCAACTCCTGCTCCTATTTTCTTATGTTCTTATCTGATTCCAGGGGGAATTTTGTGCAATGTTTTTCAATTGGATGGGAGTCAGGTGCAGTGAGCTCTCCGCCAGCCTGATGCAAGAGGTCCAGGCCCCACCAATGAAGAACCGATGAAGTAGGGTGGGAGGAGGCTCGCGTGGAGCATAAACACCGGCATAATCCTGTTGGGCTGAATGGCCAGTTGCTGTGCTGTAAACTCCATGTCATTTTCATGTTTGGGCCTCATTGCGTTCCGTCATCACGAGCTGATCGCACATTTTGAGCAGCTTGCCCATTGTATGGGATGGGAAATCTGATGGCTTCACTGTGGTGTCCAGCTGGCATAGGTAGGTTAAGTGGGGGAGGCAATCTCGAGGGAGGGCCACCATGGGTCGGGCATTGCAGGGGGTCGAAATTTTATGGAGCCAGGCGAAACATTACTGGTCTTCCTGGCCTCACAAATGGCGGAGCAGGCTCGAGGGGCCATATGGCCTATTGCTGTTCCTATTTCTTATGTTCTTAATTGGTACTGAATCCATAGCTGGTTCTGGTAATCCCTCACACACAAGCCCCAAACAACTGACCACCAGCACTCATCTGTAATTTAAGTCCTGAACGTATCTTACTTCCTTTGATATACTCAACACATCATTTGTTATTTTAAGTCATTTATTAAAAATGTGCTTTGTTTACTCACTTGCTGAGGGTGCTGACTGCACAGTGGGGAGGCCATTTTGTGACAAAGAACAATTGTTGAGTGAAACAACAAAATGGGGCCTGTGCCATCAGAGGTACAGAATTACCAGAAAATAATTTGGCTGCTCTGATGTCAAAATGAGCGGGTGATTTGGCACAAAAGAAGTAGCTGGTCATCTAGTGATTGATCCAAAGCCACAGGATTGTGGTGTTAGGGTATTTCACTGTGTATTGTATGCTTCTGTAGGTCTATGTTACCTCCCCCTGAATTGCAAGAAAAGTTGGTAAAGGCATTAAACAAGTTAACAAACAGTTCTTGTTACAGTATTTGAATTGAAGGCAAGATTCAAAAGAGGGCAAAAACACCAATTAAAACATGAGGATATAATGTGTACAATTAGTAGCTGGCACCTGCTTTACCTAATAAAAAAAATATTGAGAATAAGCCCAGCATTGTAGATACCCAAGCTGAGGCAAGGGGCTTAGAAGAAACAAAGCCCCTCACAAATACTACAGTTACTTTAATGAATGCTTTCAAAGAAAATGCCTGTTTTTCCATCTATTTGGTTGACACAGTGGGGAGATTTTCAAAACATGCCCAATACGGGTGAGGTATTCGCACTGTGCCCGTGATGCTCGCCCAAGGTCACAGTCGGGAGGCCTGAATTATTTTCAATATGCCAGCGAGCTGCGAGCGCCAAATGGGAGGGAGGGGGCACGGATTATGGGGGGGACACAAGGACATAGCAGGAAAATAACTTCTGATCACCATGTGTAGTAAAATCTTTAACATGTAAACCCGAGCATAGAGATTCCTCTCTTCCTTGGAATGGGAATCCAGTATACTGGAAGGAGAACGGCAGGAAATTAGGGCAGAATCCATTGTCACCCCATATTTGTTTCAAAAAAAAATTCTGCTGGGAGTGGGGTAATTCTCTTCCACCCTCCCCCAGCTTAATGTCACTCTTTGGAGCATATATGGCAGGATCCTGAGCTCCCTGGGAAATCCCGCTTGCAGTGGTAAGCATGCCTGCATGAAGGAGGTTTAATTGCCATAAAGATCGTATGTGGGGTCCACAATGCTGCATTCAAATGGCAATCGGTCCAAGAAAGATCAATCGCCATTTAAGTATGGGACTCACCAGCAAGGGAGCACCCAGAAAGATGCATGGTCCCCTTTCAGATCTTTCGCCAGTGACGATCTTATATTGATGGCCTCTAGTTTGGCTCTTCCCCACAGGTGGGAAACACTCTCTCTGTGTCTATTCTATCAAAACCTTTCATAATTTTGAAGACCTCTGTGAGATCTTTGCCAGAAATAATGGCCTGATTTTAATTCCCCCCACCTGGCAGTAACCGGACGGCGGGCAGGAGGGGAGGGGCGGGGGTGCAGTTGAAATGAGTGGAACGACTCAACCCTGCCTTCCCGATGGATCCGAATATTAACCTGCTCTTTTGAGCAGACGAGCGGGACTTCCGTTCCAAGCTGGTGGGGTCCTGTTTAAACATGCAGATTGAGGGAGCAGTGACGACCTCCCTACCAGGCCAGAAGAGGCCCGCACAGGTACATTTTAAATTTTATTTGAAGTTTCCTTGTGGGCCAGGAGGAGCTGGACTGACTTCCCACACTCCTGGTGAGGAATGGGATTAATGGTGTTCCCAGGAATCGTCACCAGGTACAACAAAATATTTTCCAAATTTGAATCCAATTGAACTTGAGCCGATTTTGAATATTTCAAAAATCATAATCTTGACTTAATCAGACCTTTGGAATGCATTGTCCCTCACTGAAGTAATCCAAGTTTCTTCAGAAATAATTAAGCTTTTTCTTTACTCCGTTGTGTACACGTGCTACACCATTTCTGCAATTATTTCCCCCTCTTTTAAAGCACTCATGTGCCACAGATCATTCCCCATCTAATTGAGCAAACGAGCTATCTGGTGATGGTTTACCGCCAATGCCACTTTGCAACTGGCTTGGAGGAGACACTTGAGTGTCACGGACTGACTTGCCCTCTGAGTTTCCCCTGGTTCCTGGATGGAACTGTTTTTACTCTCCGGGTGCTCCGGTTTCCTCCCACAGTCCAAAGATGTGCGGGTTAGGTTGATTGGCTATGATAAATTGACCCTTAGTGTTAGGGGGATTAAATACGTGGGGTTACTGGGATATGTGTTGGTGTAGGGGTTACAGGGATCGGGTGGGATATGTATCGGTGCAGGCTCGATAGGCCGAAATGGCCTCTATCTGCACTGTGGGGTTTCTGTGATTTCTGTGATTAGGGTACGGTAGCATAGTGGTTATGTTACTGGACTAGTAATCCAGAGACGTGAGTTCAAATCCCACCACGGCAGCTGGGGAATTTTAATTCGGTTAATTAAATAAATCTGGGAAAAAGCTAGTGTTAGCAATGGAACTACCAGATTATTAGAGAAACCCATCTGGTTCACTAATGTCCTTTAGGGAAGGAAATCTGCTGTCCTTACCCGGTCTGGCCTATAATGTGACTCCAGACCCACAGCAATTGTGGTTGGCTTAACCTGCCCTCTGAAATGGCCTAGCAAGCCACTCAGTTGTAACAAACTGCTACGACAAAGTCAGCACCGTGGGAGTAACTTCACCACAAGGACTGCAACAGTTCAAGAAGGTGGCTGACTACCACCTTCTCAAGAGCAATTAGGGATGGGCAAGAAATGATGGCCTTGCCAGAGATGCCCACATCCTGCGAACAAATAAATTTAAAAAAAAATTACTTCCCCCTCATAGTTGGGCAAAATATGCACAGTGTGTCAAGGCAGCAGTCACCTTTTGTTGCCAACTTTCTCCCCTCCCTTCTAATGAAGGTGTTGACTCCTTACTGGGGTATGGCTCCATGGGCACTGGGTGCCCTCCAGTACCTCACTCAAGCCTCAATCATGAGCGCCAGAAGACTGTTCAACGGTGTAGGAATGCTAGACCATGATATTCCCTCACAGTTGACCAGTCACTTGACATCCACACATGGAGGTCACTGGATAGCAATCAAGAACAGGAATTCTGGCTGAATTTCCATCTCTAATCCTAAGGCGCACTGAAGCCAATTGTCTGAACGCTCCCACCTTCTCATCTGAGATCAGTGAACTAGCACAGACCAGGTATCGAGCGTGTGAGTGTGCGCTTGTTACATCTTTGCATCTTTACTCATGTCTGATATACGCAACATGCTCAGGCCATTGCTATGACAACTCGCTGGGCTTCAGGTAGACCTTAGAGTACAGGACTCGTGTTAGTCTGCAGAATCTTCACGCTTTCTCTTGGTTTAATACACAGTCAGGCTACAATTAAGCTCTGAAATGGTTAAAGCATAAAGGTGTAATAGGGGCCACGCTCTGAAACCTTGCCAATCTTTCCGAAGCGATTCCCCCCCCCTCCGCCCTCTCTGAACTGCTGAACAATATCTACTTCAGCTCACTCGGCGACGTATTAAGATGCAAGTGGTGTGAGCGATTATAAAATTAACACCAAACCTGCCCTCCTCCCCACAATATTACTGATGAGATTGGACAAATCCAGCAATGAGAAAACACAGCAGGTATATGGAAGCTTTGTGCTGTTAATCGTACCTTGTCCAGGTGTGCGCTAAATTGGTATTAATGGCAATATCATTTAGTGCAGTTGGCTCCTGGCTGCTATTTGTTTTTAATTACCCGATGCATTCTGTTTCCCTTTTATTGACAGCCATTAAATAGGGATAGACACCAGCACCGCGGTGGTGTCAGAGAGACAATAGACCTCCTGCTTGGATAAAACAGGCAGCAATGCCTCCTTGTGGTAGAAAATCGTGCGAGCCTGTCTTTCCCACTATTACCGAGGGCGCCTGGTGCAGTGCCGACTAAATTCCTTCAATCCGCGGGGATTATCGCTCATTGGATCTGAAGTCGAGGAGTCCTGGTTAATATTCTCAGACATGTATACCCTTTTAGTTTTGATAAAGTTGTTTTTCGGCTGCACTCGGGCTGTTAACACGAACCAAACTGTTGCATTCGAAGCTTATTCGAATATGCCACTTAAATGATAAATATTACAAACAACATGAATAACTTTTATTCAGAATGCTGCAAATGAATTCCCGTGGAAAACGTCTTTATTAACACTGATAAACAAGTTGTAAGCTTTTTTCAAACCGTGGTGCTGTAGATTTCATAGGAATGAACTTTTTTGTTGTGTAGTTGAAACTTGTTATTAAGAATCTTATTCAGAATCGGACATCACCAAGGAGGGTTGAATAGGGGGATAGAGTCTGAATGGGCTAAGACCCTGGAAAGAAACTCGACACTGCTCTGGTTTAAAGATAATTTTTACTAACGTGAATTGGTTTGTATTTTACTTTTGTAATAATGCTGAACTGTATTTGTGTCATGAAATACAACATGTGCTTTTGCACAAAAGTTTTGAGGCGTTTTTAAATTATTAACTGAGAACATTTAACTAGCACATTTGCACAATGCCAAGAATTGGACCATGGATTTGAAGATGTATTGTGGGGAAATAGGCCAGCACCTTGGAATTTAAAAGAAAATGCGGTGGGGAGCTTGGTTCTTGTAGGGTAAGAGGCCATGAATACATTCAATCCATTTCAAGAAAAGTAACATTTATAACTATCAGGAAGAATGGACCCCAGACTTATCTACCGCCCCACCCCTGCCTCTCGGCTACTGGGCAAAAACGTTGGTTCCAGCTTCTGGGACACTGAAGCCAGCGAGAGGAATAAGAAGGAATAGCACAATCATGCTGGCTCCTTCATGACACCAACAAAAGAAGAAGAAAGACTTGCATTTATATAATGCCTTTCACAACCTCAGGACATCCCAAAGCACTTTACAGCCAATGAAGTACTTTTTGAAGTGTAATCACTGTTGTAAAGTAGGAAACGCGGCAGCCAATTTGCGCACAGCAAGTGCCCACAGTTTGCGCACAGCAAGCTCCCATAAACAGCAATGTGATAATGGCCAGATCATCTGTTTTTAGTGATGTTGGTTGAAGGATAAATATTGGCCAGGATGTCGGGGAGAACTCCCCTGCTCTTCTTCAAAGTAATGCCATGGGGTCTTTTACACCCACCTGAAATGGTAGATGGGGTCTCGGTTTAACGTCTCATTTGAAAGACGGCACCTCCGACAGTGCAGCACTCCCTCAGCACTGCACTGGAGCGTCAGCCTGGATTTTGTGCCCAAGTCTACACATAGTGAATATACGATTATTTCAGATCTATTTCCTATCTAAACTAGTGCTGAAGTAAATTGTGTACCAACAATAAATATGGTTCCATTCATTACTGTTTGCTGTAATGTGATCCTCTATTGAAGTCAATCCCATTTTAAAGTACTATTATGAAATAGACACTAACTATAGGCTAGAGACTGCAGACTGGTTATTAAAGTCTAGTTTAATTTGTTGCAATAACCAATGTGGTGCGCCTCAACTTTTATAAAAGTGATTCTGGGTTTAATAAGAGCAATGTTGTTTGTCATTTCAACAGCAGGAAATGCTTTGAAGGAAGCAATTTGGCTGATTCTCAGTGGAGGACAACATCTCACAAAGAAGACGTTACACATTCCTGATCAATTTGAAGCTACAGGAAACACAGACGCGTCAGTGCCTTTGTTAGAAAAAAATGGACACATTGGCTGCTGATATCACACCGTGAAAATTCAATCCCTAAGCACTTTTCTTTTATGCTTAAGTTTTATTTCGTGGGAGGATTTGTGCTGGTTATGGGGAAGTTGTCGATGGTGTGACATGGTCTACATTCTGGACCACTGTTGGCATCAAGCTTTCCAAGGGTGGGTACAGCACAAGCTAGATGCAGAATAACATTCATCCTCACTGCTCGAAACCCCTCTGCTGCAGTCTGTTTTTAAATTGATATCTCATACCGTCGGAGACACCCTGTAAAGTAAAGTTAGTCAGACCAGTGCTTTTGAAGGTTCCCCTGGAAGTTGGTTTCTCAGGGTGCCTTTGACAGATGGCTGCAAACACAAACCGGTTACAGAAGCAGGTTACACCCGTCATTTTGAAACCGGCCACTTCAGCTCAAGTTCCCTGCATTCGAAAGATCCTGGCAAGACTGTCAAAGTTGTTAATATGACTGCACTCCGATCGCAAGAGAACGGTTCACTGATGCACAGTTGCTGCAAGGTCACAGTGTCTCTGTAAACTTAGTGCAAGTTCGTATTGAATTATGCCGTGCGTTGTGTTATGGGTCGAACAGGCGTGAGACTTATCAAACTCACTCCACTTGACACCTCTATAGTTAGTAGAGAGAGAGTGAAAGAGAGAGGGATGCTTTCATCAGCCTCCATCTCAGCTAGGTTTGGTTTCAGGCCTAGAGGTGAAATGATACTATTCTAACCCACTTGAGGGAGATGATATCAAATTAATTAACATAGTTCTGATTATTGGAATGATACTGAAGGGAGGTGATACTGTGCTAAATACAGTAATGCAGCTTATACCGGAGTGACATTGGAGGGTTGTCGAAATTGTACCAAATGCAGAAATTCAGTTGTTGCTGTCAGTTTGGGCTTATAAAAATACAGTGACTCTGCTGCCGTAGAAACATTTTGCACACATTAGAAAACTCTGTTGCTATTTTTATTAAATTATAAATGATCTTCCACTAAAATTGACGCCATTTGTCTCTCCAGAGAAGAGAATGGTGGAAGCCATCACAACTTGCGTACGTTCAGTAAGAAACATGCTGTTTCGTAAATGCTCCTTTTGTTCTTAAAATGGCAGCGTATTCAAGTAGTACAAGGTACAACAATTTGAAAGAGTAATGTAGATTAAATGCAGCAGCAAAAATATTGCCAGTTCATTTTGCATGTAGAACTAAAACAAAATTAAATCAGTTTAAAGGTTGAAGTTGCCAGAAAAAATCGCTCCACCTGACTTAAAATGTGAACCTTGCTTAGAGTTCTGAAGGTTAAATTACATGATAAATAACAGTGCTTTATTGATTTCCTTATTGCACAATTTGTCGCATTTAAAAGACCTTCCATGTAGCCCTGCAATAAGACATAACTGCAGGCTATTTCTTTTGCTGTTTCATACGAGGCTGTATAATACACAAAGCTTTGAAGTATAACTGGTTGTGACCTTCTGTTTAAGTACTTCAAAGTGAAATACACTGCCTGAAAATCTGACCTAAATTCAGAACTTCATGTGGAAATCAGAAAAAAAGTTAATGATTTAATTGTGCTCTGCCTTCTCTTGTAAAATGCTTTTTCTCTTAACCTCTTATTTTTTTAAATGATAAAACAAGCTTATGAAGGAAAAAAATGAGGAACATCAAAGGGATTTTAAATATGAAGACACATTTTTACCACGGTAATTAAATCGTACACTCTAGTCTTCTGGGTGGTTTCAGTCTGTTCATACAGCGAGTTCAGCTGTCCTGTTTGTAGTGGTATAGCGCTATATTGCCACACACTATTGTGCACTTATGTTTTATGCATTTTTGTATGAAGGAAGTACACACTTACGATAACTATTAGCTGTTAATTAACTTTAATAACAAAGTTTACCCAAAGAGTTTTGTTGCAATGTATGTGTGTCAGCCATGGCTCAGTGGGCAGCACCCTCACCTCTGAGTCAGAAGGTTGTGGGTTCAGGTCCCACTCCAGAGACTTGAGCACAAAAATCTAGGCTGACACTCCTAGCAGTACTGAGGGAGTGCTGCACTGTCGGAGGTGCCGTCTTTCGGATGAGACGTTAAACCGAGGCCCCATCTGCCTTCTCGGGTGGATGTAAAAGATCCTGTGGCAGTATTTAGAAAAAAACAGGGCAGTTATCCCTGGTGTCCTGGCCAATATTTATCCCTCAATCAACATCCCTAAAAAACAGATTATCACATTGTTGTTTGTGGGAGCTTGCTGTGTGCAAATTGGCTGCTGCGTATCCTACATTACAACAGTGACTACACTTCCAAGAGTACTTAATTGGCTGTAAAGTGCTTTGGGACATCCTGAGGTTGTGAAAGGTGCTATATAAATGCAAGTGTTTCTTCTCCTTGAACATGTCTAAGATGGACTAATAAAGGCAACTTTAGAAATTAACCACCATTTTCTCTTGGACATTCTGTAACCATTTACCCCTCCTCTGGATATATCTTTTGTTTCCATAATTGTCCCATCATCACCTCCTTTTGCCTCGCACCACCATCCTTTTGTCATTTAATCACTCTTGCCTTCCACCCTATTACCTTTCCCTTTTGTTCTTGCCCTACCCCTCTTTTCCCTGGCTCTGTATTTGCTTAAAAGCTGTTCATCTCTAACATCTTCCAGTTCTGATGAGAGGTCCTCGACCTGAAACATTAACTCAGTTTCTCTCTCCACAGATGCTGCCTGACCCGCTGAGCGTTTTACAGTATTTTCTGTTTTTATTTGAGAAAAAAATATGGTTTCAGAGAAATTATAGACATCAGTAATTTTTCTGAATAATTATGCATTGTTCAATGTTTACTTTAAGAGTTAGTGAAGCTTATATTTTGCTTCATGTTACTATTGTAAAGGTAGCCAAATACTATTGGTTATGGGAATGAGAGGTATATTTCCCAAAGGCTGTGTGAACTTGCACATTTTTCAGGTTGATGTAGATACTCATAAGATTAACTTGTTTTATTGATTCGACGCTTTGCATTTTCTTATGTGAGCTGTGAAATATCACAGTCTGATGTTCAACTAAAGTTAAGAGCTCTATCATTAAAATAGACTGTTGCTGGCCTCTTGAACATCCCTGATTTTAATTGCTCCACCATTGGTGGCCGTGCCTTCAGCTGCCAAGGCCTTAGGCTCTGGAATTCCCTCCCTTTGGGCTGAATTTTGCCGGCACTCAGAGTGCAGGTTTGGAGGCAGGTCCGCTGTCAATATAGCAAAGATTGACAGCGGGTAGGAAACCCGCTGTCAACCTGCCTCCACGCGAGTCTCCCAGGTGGCGGCCCTGTCAGCAGAGAACTGACCCAACACCAAGCGGCGGGAGAGACAATTTGGATCATTAACTGGCTAGTTAACATATTTTAATATTTTTGAGGCTACCTTGTAATTTTACATGCTCACCCATGGGTTACCAACTGGTCGGGGAACATGCCAGCTCACACTGGCGTAAGTTGAGTCTGCTTTGATTTATCTGATAACCTGACAGCTGCAGAAGTGGTATAAAGGATACCATGTTGCAGCTGTTCCGTTTCAGAGCTCAGAAACTGTTGGTTACTGCATTTGTAAGACATCTAGAGATTTCTGTAGCTTGCAAGTGTTTAGAGCTAACTCTCTATCCATGGCACCTCATTGGAACAACCTCTCTCACCATTGACAGATTGTTTCTGTCATCTCAACTGCAGCTGCCATCTATTCCAGCAACATCGGTGCCCTTGAAAAAAATCACACTTTGGTCCTCTGAATTCTTCCACGATCATCCCCCAACACCAACATCATCTGGCACACCAACATCATCAACAACAGCACCAACCTTCTCCACCATCACCTGATACTGTACTGGACACAGGGCATCAGCACCTGACAATATTGCTGCCTGGGAGGCCAGCGATGGCATCGCCATGGCTAGATTTACTTCAGTTGACGCTGTACACCCTGACTGCCACATGATGTGCCAGGTTGACATCACCCCACACCAGCACCTCACTAAGGCACTTCTCAAGGTGCGCACAGATCTGTCCAATAAGGTGAAGTGTTGCAAATATAGATTTCAATGTTTGACAACACATGAACAGAAACTTCACATGAACATTGGCTAAACCTCTCAAGTGCCTACCCTTGTGTGTTAGTTGGTATGCTTGCAGTAGGATGAGTGTGAGGGGTGGCTAGTGAGATGGGGAAGTGATAATGTAGATAGAGAGGGATGGGTGGAGGTGCAAGGTAAGTTGTGAGTAAGGATGTGCAGGAGTAGGGTAGGGAAGGCAGAGTGACGTGGATGTGATGAGTGGCACAGCAGGGTGAGTTTGATTGTGGCTTTGCAGTAACGTTTCGTGATCTACTGAGATCATTTAAAGGTTGGCACCACTGCAGGCAGGGACTCCTGACGACATCCCTGCTTGTGTTCTCCTGTGCGATGTGCAACCAGACTGCGTTGATCTCCTGGGGAGGTCTCTTCCGCCCATGGGAAGGGAAGAGAATCACCCTGCGTGCTGTGACTCCCTCCATAAGCATATGGAGGGAGTCATGTGTGAGCCTGGGTGCAGACGTGCACCTTTGTGCAGTTCCTGTCAGTGTTTGTAGCACCTCAATGCAGCAGAATACTGACAGCAGAACTGTCAAAATGATTGTGGCCGTGGTCCCTTTAAGGAAACCGGCTGATGACGCATCATCAAATGATGTCATCAGACCCGCTTCCTGTTAATTGGCCAGGAACCCCGCAGAACGGGCTTAACAAGTCCAATCTACAGAAAATTATTTTCATAGAGCAGCTGCAGATGGGAGCGGGACCGGATCCCGCCAACCAGCTCTCCCGCCGCCATCCCGCCTCCGCCGCCATCCCGCCTCCGCAGGGAAAAACCTGCCCTAAATCTCTCCGCCCCTCTACCTCTTTTTCCTCCTTTAAGATGCTCCTTAAAACCTACCTTTTTGACCAAGCTTTTGGTCATCTGCCCTAATATCTCCCTCTTTGGTGCGGTGTCTAATTTTGTTTGATAACGCTCCTGCGAAGCGCCTGGGACTTTTTACTACATTAAAAGCGCTATATAAATACAAGTTGTTGTTGTTGTAGTTCTTTACTTCTTAAAAATGTCCGACCTGTTTCCCTGTACTTTTTTTATAATGTCAGTCACTTGTCAAAATCGCAGGGAATTTGAGTTGTATGCATAAAGCAAGCACCAAACCGAGGTCCAAAATAAGTTTTATGCCCAAAGAAGTTGTCTTCATAATTTGGTAACAAAACAATCAGCCCCAGTATATTTTGGAAAGGACTGATAAGTGCAAATATGCAAATCTGAAGTGAATGTGGATCACCTTAAATAACAGAGTGGGTAAAGGCATCACATGGTATTGGCCCAGATATTCCAATCGCAGGTCTCCCGCGGGTGGAGGCCTACTATCTGGAAAAACCTGTGCCCTTACCTCCGGGCTCCCGGGACCATCACAATTCCGATGCTGGGCCTTTCCAAACTGCCGGTGCGCAGGGCCCAGGTAATCCCAAAGGCGCAGGTAGTTCGCAGCGTCTCTTGGATCACGTGGGCCATGGGGAGCCAATCAAAGAAGGGAATCTTTCTTCATACATTTGACAGGAAGACCTGTCAAATATATGAATGGAGATCACCCCCAAAACATAGTAAAACTTTAAATCATTTTTTTTTTTAAATCATATTTTTAAAATGACAAGTCCAATAAATTAACTATTTTAAAGAAAACTTTAAATTTTTGAAAAAAATAATTAAAGTTTTTTACGGGGATAAAAATAAACTTTTTTAAAAGTATTTTTAAATGATGAATTAGTGGGAAAAAAAAATGTTCAACTCATATCCTGGTAAAAGCAGGCCTTACGCTGCTTTTACCAAGCGCAAGAATTGTAAGGGTTTTCTGCGGGCGGATGGTCTCCAAAAAGCGGAACTATCCGCCTGCAGAGGCCCTTCTCGAGCTATCCGCCCGCAGAGGCCCTTCTCGAACTATCCGCCCGCAGAGGCCCTTCTCCAGGGCAGCCAGAGGATCTGTCAAGAGCTTTCTTGACAGATCAGAAATGCTGGTTTTCAGCGCATGCGCCGTGCATGCCTGAAACCGGCATTTCCGATGTCCCTATAGGTGGGTACACAGCGCGTACCCACCCGTAGGGATCGGAATATCCGGCCCATTGTATTGAACCACAGACCCGCAGGGTGTCGAGAGTTTTCCCTGGTCAGTTAACTGCTCTCTGTCAGGGTAAGAGCAAAGATGCTTGAATTGGCTTTATTTTAAAATTCTCATCCTTGTGTTCAATTCCCTCCATGGACTCACCCCTCTCCATCTCTGCAACCTCTTCCAGCCCTACAACACTCTGAGAACTCACCGTTCCTCCAATTCTGACTTCCTTCGCCTCACCATTGACAGCCGTGCCCTCAGCTGCCTAGGCCCTAAGCTCTGGAATTCCCTCCCTAAACCTCTCCGCCCCTCCACTTCTCTCTCCTCCTTTAAGACGCTTCTTAAAACCTACCTCTTTGACCAAGCTTTTGGTCATCTGCCCTAATATCTCCCTCTTTGGCTCCGTGTCAAATTTTGTCTGATTACGCTCCTGTGCATAAGAAGGAGGTCGATAGATTTCTAGACACAAAGGGCATCAAGGGGTATGGGGAGAGAGCGGGAATATGGTATTGAGATCGAGGATCAGCCATGATCATATTGAATGGCGGAGCAGGCTCGAAGGGCCGAATGGCCGACTCCTGCTCCTATTTTTCTATGTTTCTATGAGCTGTACCTTGGGCATTATACTATGTTAAAGGCGCTATATAAATGCAAGTTTTTGTTGTGTAGTGTACAAGTGGGGAAGCAAGGCATATGGGAAGGGGAGCAGTGGGAAATCAGCCTGGATTCCCATGCCTCGATAGATATGCTATGATCCCTGCTGTAGCTGAGGCATGCGTGGAGGTCTAGTGAGGGCAAGATCAGTGTTAGCCATGATACCTCCACAACTGAATAACCAATCAACATTCGCTATCTCGGCATGCATACGAAGAAGGACCACGGGACCAGTGATCAAAAGACTGCTGTTATCCTGGCATGAGTTGTCACCTTCAGGAGAAAATAAAACCGGAGGAATTGGAAACAAATATAAATTTAATGTACTATAATCAATGGTCAATTATTTAGAAGCCATTGATTCAGGGATTATGATACCGATGTGTCCTTTGAGTACAGAGGGAGATAGCACTGTCCTGTTACAGTATGTTGTAAATTAGGACCAGATTTTCCTCAGTTTCAGTAACTAATCCATATGTAAATTTCAATCCACTAAAATTAACACTCCCATGTACGTGCATATTAATCATCCTCATCTTATATTTTGCACTCAGTGCAAATTATGTTCTCACTTGAAAATTAAATTACAACTCGATGACTGCATAATACAAAATGATTGTTTCCATACCCAGTGAGATTAGTACTGACCAAAGTTATACACTATTAACTTACAGCTAATTATTATCAATTTACAGCATAGTGGCAATTGTGTGAAAATAATGATTTGGTGATGCTGTATTTGCTGGGTGTTAATGTTGCAGCCTTTGAATTATATTGCAAATCAATACTTCAAACTCCTCAATTTGCTTTAATTTGTCAGAAACTTTAGCCTCTTATCATTTTAAATTTATCTTCAACCCTCCTCACTTTAGTTGGTATTGGGGAGAAAAAAGTCTTCATCCAGTAATATGTTTATAAAATAAGATGTCACGCATGCAGCCTACAAAATATATGTACATATATTACATTTAAAAAGACATCATGAATTCCTCGTTAAAATTCAGATGATCACTATTAATCTTTCTTAGTACCTCTTTTATGGCAAACTATCAAGGTGATTTGATCTGACCCAGGGAAATGTTAGAGGACATTTTTTAGTTTCCTGTTGCTATATAAATGCAGAATCTTTATTTATGTTTATTGCTGACAGTATTCTCTTTAATGTGATCTATTTAATGTACAAGTTTTGCTGTTTGATAAAAACTACTTCAGAATTTTCAAAAAAGGGTGTAAAGGTAAACCCAGCAACTACAGGTCAGTCAGTTTAACCACGGTAGTGGGGAAGCTTTTAGAAACCGTAAGCAGGGACAAAATTAACAGTCACTTGGATAGGTGTGGATTAATTAAGGAAAGCCAGCATGGATTTGTTGAAGGCAAATCGTGCTTAACCAACTTGATTTGAGTTTTTTGATGAGGTAACAGAGAAGGTTGATGAGGGCAATGAGGTTGACGTAGTGTACATGGACTTCCAAAAGGCGCTTGATAAAGTGCCACGTATTAGGCTTGCCAGCAAAGTTGAAGCCCATGGAATAAAAGGGACAGTGGCAGCATGGATACGAGATTGGCTAAGTGACAGGAAACAGAGAGTAGTGGTGAACGGTTGTTTTTCGGACTGGAGGAAGGTATACAGTGGTGTTCCTCAGGGGTCAGTACTAGGACCACTGCTTTTCTTGATATATATTAATGACTTGGATGTGGGTGTACAGGGCACAATCTCAAAATTTGCAGATGACACAAAACTTGGAAGTATAATGAACAGTAAGGAGGAGAGCGATAGATTTCAGGAAGACATAGACAGGCTGGTGAAATGGGCGGACACGTGGCAGATGAAATTTAACGCAGAAAAGTGTGAAGTGATACATTTTGGTAGAAAGAATGAGGAGAGGACATATAAATTAAATGTTACAAGCCTAAAGAGGGTGCACGAACAGAGACCTGGGGGTATGTGTGCACAAATCGTTGAAGGTGGCAGGGCAGGTTGAGAAAGCAGTTAAATAGGCTTACGGGATCATGGGCTTCATAAATAGAGGTTTAGAGTACAAAAATGTGGAAGTTATGATGAACCTGTATAAAACACTGGTTCGGCCCCAACTGGAGTACTGTGTCCAATTCTGGGCACCACACTTTAGGAAGGATGTGAAGGCCTTAGAGAGGGTGCAGAAAAGATTTACAAGAATGATTCCAGGAATAAGGGACTTCAGTTACGTTGATAGACTGGAGAAGCTGGGGTTGTTCTGCTTGGAGCAGAGAAGATTGAGAGGAGATTTGATAGAGGTGTTCAAAATCATGAGGGGCCTGGGCAGAGTAGATAGAGGGAAACCGTTCCCATTGGCAAAAGGGTCAAGAACCAGAGGACAGACTTAAGGTGTTTGGCAAAAGAACCAAAAGCGACATAAGAGAGAACTTTTTTCTGCAGCGAGTGGTTAAGATCTGGAATGCACTGCCTGAAAGGGTGGTGAAGGCAGACTCAGTCTTACCTTTCAAAAGGGAATTGGATAAGTACATGAAGGGAAAAGAAATTGCAGGGCTACGGGGAAAGGGCAGGAGAGTGGGAGGAGCTGAGAGTCGGCACGGACTCGATGGGCTGAATGGCCCTCTTCCATGCTGTAACTATTCTATGATTCTATGATTCTATGTTCCAATTCTTTAAAATGGAACTAGTATTTTGTTTTGGTTTAAATAAGCAGGTCTATCAATTGAATAATGAATATGGCTTATGAATATTTTTCAAGAAAGTATACTCTATGCACACTTCACCATTTGTGCTTAAATTGAACCCTTCGTAAAGCCAATGTTCCCTCCCTGCTGTCTTTTTAAAAATATTTCTTGAGATGTGGGCATCGCTGGCAGACCCGGCATTTATTGCCCATCCCTAGTTGCCCTTGAAAAAATGGTGGTGGGCCTTCTTCGTGAACCATTGTAGTCAGTCCATGTGGTGAAGGTGCTCCCACAGTGCTGTTATGTAGGGTGTTCCAGGATTTTGACACAGCGAGTGTGAAGAAACAGCGATATATATCCAAGTCGGGATAAGGCATGACTTGGAGGGGAGCTTGCACGTGATGGTGTTCTCTCCAGTGAGCAGAACATTACAATGTCCTCAAATAAGTTTTGACTGTTTGTTTATAGGTATAATTCTAAAAGGCATAATTTCCATCACAATTTATAGAAACAAGCATAATAATGTTTGTAATAACGTAGCTTTCTAAATATGAATAACTAAAAATGATACGTCCTCTTGTAATAATCTGCAGAACTATTTCACTATTGTGTTTAGAGGCCAAAATCTACAGACTTAATGACAGACATGTGGTTACAAGACTGCATGGGCAATGTTGTAAATCTGACAGCTTAACTTCTATCAAATGACAATAATGAGAAAGAAAACTACCAAGTCAAATGGTGACAGATCAAGCTCATGCTTCGAATAAGCAATCCCAAAAGAGGAATTAAATTGTTAAATGTGGTGCTTCTGATCTCGAGAATGAATCCAAATTCATACTTGACATTATTGTGTTATAAATCCAATCAAACAGGTGTTCTGCTTCAGGGAACTGTCTCCATTTTGAGGTGGTGTGTTCTTGTGTTTGTGGGGGGGAGAAAGATAGAGAAGGTAGACAGTTTTTATTTCCCATCGCTGAAATACTTAATTTCCAGCTTCTATTACGTGAACATGGAACAAAATACTCTGTACTTTGGCTTTCCTAACAGACAAGAGATCAGAGGGGAAAAGGCAGCTAGCCATGGAAGGATCAGCAAAGAAGTGGCGTGGAGATGTTCTTTCATTGAGATGTCCATTAGTTGTCCTCTTATTCAGACCGTCCATCTGTCCTGACTGAGGAAGAGAGCCTGAATCTGAGACATTGAAGGAATATAGAAAGAAAGTCGACTTTTTTTGTGAATTTTCTACTCGGCAAAGTGAAGAATGCATCAAGGATTTTCAGGTATAGCATGATTAGCTGCAGGGTAGAAATCCCCCTACTCTGCTCCAACAATGTGCCTCAGCCCCAAACTCACAAGAGAACCTTCTGTTATGCCAGTATGGCATTTTGTTCATTTCCCACACCAACTACTGTGGCCTCTCTGACTAGGATTGCCAGTTAATGTCAAATGCCTATGAGAAGCTGGATTCAGACTGCACAAACTCATTTTATGTCAGATCCTTGCAGCCTGCAGATTGAAGATATTTTTATTTCATTAGTCAAAGCTGGATTTGAAACCCAACTTCCAGAAGGAGAAGACCAATGTATAACCCATTGCACCATTCCATCGCTCTAAAAGAAAGGTATTTCCAGAAGAAAAGAAAAACACATTTATTTATTAACTACATACGTTTAAATAAACCAAAAGCCTTGTCATATTTCTGGCATATACCAGTGGTGGTGCTGCAGTTCCCATGGGTTCAAGACATGATCCATGTCCAACGTTTGTGAAAAATGTTTGCAAAGGATCTGATGAATTTAAGAAAATATCATTATTAAAAATCTGTAAGCAAAGCTTAAATTCATAAGTCTTTGAATTCTGGATCATTTTGATAACCCTACACATATGGTCTTAGGTACACGCAGTGGGCATAATATATCTGCTTTGTCACGGAGGATTTGCCCTAATTGATGTCATTAGATCCTATTTTTCCACTCTTGGGCTGTACGATCTTGATGTTCCAATGAAAGCTGCTCTTGATTTATTTTGTGTTCGCTTTTTTGTCTTCAGTTAAGTTCTACTGAGGGGTAGAACTCCTAGTATGAGATCATATTGACACTCGGGAGCCTTTCAAGTTGCCCTGAAAGGTGTTTCCATCTGCAGGGGTGACTTTTAAGGATGGCTGCACTTTGACGCCTTCAGCCTGGCATTTGCAGACTGTATATGCTGCAAAGTCGATAGCTGACGTCATTCTGGAAAAAGAATATATAAGGTCAGGCTCAATAAACCAGCTAGAATCTCAAATCATTTTCCACGCCATACATCCTTTTAATTGAATTTTTTTTTTAGATTTAAAATGATAATGAAATCCTACTGCAGAGTTTTCTATTACAGACTTGTGGTTCTTTTGCAGTTTGACATTGTAAGTGATATCATTAGTTACATTTTTACATTGATTCATCGCTTCCATTGTCCCAAATATAAAAGAGAGACAATTGTAGTATGTTCATACCCCATATTGATAACATGTAAACAGGGACAATATACCCATGAGACAGCTTTCCTATATTTCTACTGGTAACATATAAAAATGAATCATTTGAGTCAGTAATATTGTAATAGTAACATTTTGTACTTTTGTTCAAGAAGCAGTTGGTTGATCGAGATGATCAAATTAAATAACACGTTAACTCTGTTTCTCTCTCCACGGATGCTGCCTGGCCTGCTGAGTATTTCCAGCATTTTCTGTTGTTAATTAAATAACACGTTTGCAATAGAAAATTTCAAGACTATTAGAAAGCTAGGAACAAGAAAAGCCATTGCCCCCTTCAAACCCGTTCCTTCCACAGTCCATGTACAATCTCTTCTTCTTCTTAGGCAGTCCCTCGGAACCAAGGCTGACTTGTTTCCACATTAAAAATGAGTTCTCAGGTGACTGATGAGTCCAATGCGGGACCTACAGTCTCTGTCACAGGTGGGGCAGATGGTGGTTGATGGAGCGGGTGGGTGGGGTGCTTGGGTTGACGTGCGCTCCTTCCGCTGTTTGCGCTTGGCTTCCGCTTGCTCCTGGCGAAGAGACTCGAGGTATTCGGCGCCTTCCTGGATGCTTCTCCTTCACTTTGTACGGTCTTGGGCCAGGGATTCCCAGGTGTCAGTGGGGATGTTGCACTTTTTCAAGGAGGCTTTGAGGGTGTCCTTGAAGTGTTTCCTCTGCCCACCTGGGGCTCTCTTGCCATGTCGGAGCTTCGAGTAGAGCACTAGTTTTGGGAGTCTCGTATAGGGCATGCAGACGATGTGACCCGTCCATCGGAGCTGTTCGAGCGTGGTCAAAGCTTCAATGCTGGGGATGTTGGCCTGAGCGAGAACACTGACGTTGGTGCGCCTATCCTGCCAATGGATTTGCAGATGCTTGCGGAGGCAGCATTGGTGGTACCTCTCCAGTGCTTTGAGGTGCCTGCTGTACATGGTCCATGTCTCTGAGGCATACAGGAGGGCAGGTATTACTACTGCTCTGTAGACCATGAGCTTGGTGCTGGGTTTGAGGTCCTGGTCTTCAAACACTCTCTTCCTCTCATCTGCTCTAACATGGACTCCACCCAACCCATTTAATCTCCAGCGAGGTACTGTAACTTTCTTGCATAACAACAGAAAATGCTGGAAACACTCAGCAGGTCCCTGGAGAGAGAAATAGAGTTAACGTTTCAGGCCCGAGACCCCGCTCAGACCTGAAACGTTGACTCTGTTTTTCTCTCTCCGCAGATGCTGCCTGACCTGCTGAGTGTTTCCAGCATTTTCTGTTGTTATTTCAGATTTCCAGCATCTGCAGTATTTTGCTATTGTACTGTAAATTTCTTACTGCCTTGCTTTGCAAAGGCATGTCAAGTAAAATGCCATAATACTTGACTGCTTGCCTTCATCAGCAATGACATTTCATGGTCCCAACAGCTCAGAACGTATTGTGGTCTGTGCAGCATTTGATCATCCCCATCTGTACTTAACCTGATAACCCTGAATCCTATTCCTAACCAGATATTTTCCAGGTATCTTTAAATCTTTAATCATCATGGCATTCTCTGCGGGGAGGGGAGAGGGAACCCTTCTAATCTCAAGATCTTGCTCGAGGTTTGTTAATTTATACAATTCTTCAGTGCTCATAGTCCAAGTTCAACAGCCTGCTTGCATATATATTACGCGTTCCTCCCAGTTTAGTGTAATTTCTAAACAATCTATGTGATGCTGTGTGAGTGCAGAACCAAAACCTGATATAGTGGATACCGATTACATCCATTGGATTCAATGGCCGGGACTGACTGCTAATAGCTTCATCCAGACTCTTCAGATCCTCAGTCAGACATACCGGGATGGATTTTCACCCTCATCTCCTGAACGATAATCTGACGAAGCAGATCGCCCTCCCTTTATAGAACCTGCCCATATTCATTGATTTCAATGGAACGAGAATCAGGTGGGTTCTACAAAGGGCGGGTGATCTACTCCACCAGATTACCATCCAGGCAGTGAAGACCAAAATCTACCCCTAGTTACAGAAAAAAAAATACCTTACACTTGCAGTTCCTGATAAACAAGAAGTATCTTCTGTGCTTTATATGTAAGGGATGCCGCATTCATGAGCATGCCATCAAAGTAACGTTATCTGAATTTAAGAAGATAGTTACATGATTCTGGATATTTTGTCTGCTTCACAAACTGGAATAGTCTTAAAATCTGCTCACTTGGTTAAGTAGGTGGTCTAAAGGAGCTTACACTAGTACGCAGGCTATGAGGAGGTGGGAGGTCTCCATTTAGGAACGTCCCTTTAGTTACCCAATTAAACTATGGAAAGGAAGATCATCTTATGGACACCTCATTGCTCAACTAACGGCAGCACAGTCGTTATGTTACCGGAGTAGTAGGCCAGAGGCCTGGACTTAATGATCCAGAGACGTGAGTTCAAATCCCCCCCACTGTAGTTGGGGGAATTTAAACTCAGTTAATTAAATAAATCTGGAATAAAAAGCTGGTGTCAGTAATGGTGACCATGTAACTACCAGATTGTCGTAAAAACCCATCTGGTTCACTGATGTCCTTTAAGGAAGGAAATCTGTCATCCTCACCCGGTCTGGCCTGGGTGTGACTCCAGACCCACAGCAATGTGGTTGACTTTTAACTGCACTCTGAAATGGCCCAGTGAGCCACTCAGTTATACCAAACCGCTACGACAATGTATATTCCACACTGACTACAGTGGTTCGAGAAGGCGGCTCACTACCACCTTCCCGAAGGGCAATTAGGGATGGGAAATAAATGCTGGCCTTGCCAGCGACGCCCACATCCCGTGAATGAATAAGAAAAAACAACTCTGAGTTACTCAGTATTTGATGACCTTGCCAGGAACTCTGTATTAGTGACTCTAACAGCCCAATCTAGTGTCAGAGACAACTGAAGAGACTGCTGCGGAAAAGAGCCCAAGTCTTCCTGAGAGGAAGGTCAACATCTCCCCTCTGATCCCCGTCCCATTTAAGATTGAGGTCTTCAAATAACTGCGGAGGTAAAATATGTTGCATACCTGCGACTCCACCAGCACGTTCATGGACAGTGTAGAATCGCATGTGCGCTATAATTATTATTTTAATCTTGCTTAATAAAGAAACAGATTGCAAAAGGCCTGGCTTTAATTTATTTTTCTCTGATTAAAATGCCAGCTAGCAGGTTGCAGCAAGAGAAGATTTAGCAGACATTACAAGAACTCAGCGTGTGAGAGATTACCTCCTGGAAACTAATCTGTTCTATCAGATCTCGGTTACATTGTCTGCCAATGTGGCACAAACCATTGCATTGCTCTGGTACCTTACTAGTGTGAGGTGACAGATTACAGTAAAAGAGTTTACAAAAGATTCCAGCTGGCATAAAATAGGCTGCTGTTGTTACCCTTGCTTTATGTCACTTTCATTTTCTAAAACTACAATTCTCTACAATACTTCCCACTTTACTTTTTTTTGTTTTTCAATGCTGTTTTTTTTTTCCTCTCAGTTTTCACCTGTGACCACTCTTTAAGTTTCAGACTGAGTACTTTATTATATATATTAAAAAATCTCACTCCGTTCCGACAGAGAAGCCCACAGCTCCTCTCTAACTGTGCAACATAATGAAATTCTCCACAACATTGCAGTGTCACACGTTGTAAAAGACGGATTTTATATGGGGTTTATTACGGGAGTTTACCTTCAATATGTTTTGCTGAAGAAATCCAAACTGTTTTCAAGAGAAATCCTATTGCTGCCAATTCTAATGCAATAAAACAAATTCACTGCATTGCCTATTTATTAATTATGAAACAAATCACTAAAATAGAACATTAATTACAGATGTTTTTTGAAAGAAATGTCTACTTTTTTTTTACTTATGGAGTAGCGTTTAAGAACAGCACCGCTCCATAGCAGCGAGGGGTTAGTATATGTGCAAAAAAAGCACAATTGCAGATGAAGTTAATTCACTAAACAAAAGCAGAGCACACAATGTTGAATTCACTTTGCAAAGTTTTCTCCTGATTGTTCCAGTCTTGGAACAGTGAAGAAGACAATAATTAGGAGCGAAGGACTATCATCTTGAGCTTGACCTGCCCCCTCCCCCCCTGTTTTCACCTTTCTCAGAAGCTTTTGTCTGCACTGTCTGCTCCACCTGTCTGCTGCAGCCACATTGCAGTGCCATTAGAAGCCATTATCAGTGAGTGTGTTTTCACGGTCACAGAGCATTAGAGCAAGGGTCCCCCCAGGCTCAGATCGCATAACTATAAATCTACCCTTGAGCGTCTTGTTTCAATGTACTCAACTGCGGCTTTACCCCCTTTTTTTTTGGCACATGCACCTTGACCTCACCTGACACTGCACATATGTGAGAAGAGGAAGTTCACAGTCGACGGTCAATGGTAAATAAATCTCTGGTGAACTATTAGGTTACACCACTTCCCCCCCTTCCTATGAAATGAATGCTTAGATGACAGTTGGCTTGAAAATGGATAGATCTAGGCCAGGTCAAATCTAAGTGGCAATGAAATATCTTTGACTTGAAGACCGGAGAGCAAAAAAAAAACTTTGAAATAATTTTCACTGTGTCAAGCTGTCTGCATCAGTCATTCCCCAAATACCTGCTGGCTCGCATTAATCAAAATGCAAAACAGGTTTGCCTGTTCTACCCCTGGGTTTCTGGAAAATTTCAAAAGATAAAAATTGGGCACTTTATCATCTGAGGCTCGCCTGGTCAAATCTGTGGTCAGTTTTAATGTAGGTTTAAATCATAGACGGTGACGATTTTTGCTCAATTTATTATTGTAAAGTAAACACTGTTGAATGCTAAGTAATGACTGTAGTTAAGTTTAAACTGAGGTGAGACGAGAAGGAAAAGCAGAACATTATAATGATTTGACGGTGTTACTCAGAGATAAATACTTTGGCATTACATTATCCCTCTTACATTCTTGGCTAAAACTCACATGAATACAGCAGGTAAACATTTTTCCATAGTCGAGTGTGGGGGTTTTTTTGCCAGTAAAATAAGAGCTAAAATACACACGATTTCTCGTTTGTTCCGTTCAGAAAAAAAGAGTGGAATTTGTAACCATTTTGCATTTGCCCTGATTGCTATTTATCAGCAGTCAGGAAACTGCCTTATTATCGATGATTGAGTTAAAGATCAGTCTTGAGGATGAAGTCACAGGCAAAACACTCTCGCTTAATGACTTGAATGAGTAATTATGATTGGGAAAAAAATGATCTTGGATTCATTTCAAAATTCAGCCCTTGCTCGCAAAGGGCACTTCTCGGAGGCCGGCGAGAGACTGAGTTGTTGCTGGAATGTCGGAAGACCCACGGCAGCTGTTGACCCTCACCTATGGTCCCCACACTGTCCTGATTAGATGTAACGTTTCTTAAATAAAAAAAAGTCCTATTTGCCAACACTTTTATCCTGACCCTTAATAAACGGGTTCTGGTAAAGTATGATACATATTCCGTTATTATACCTCCCTCACACGATGGCAGTTCACAAGTTTATCAGTGACAGTGATTTATCAGTGCCTTAGAAAAAGAAACAGGCACTGGGGGAAATAATGATTGCAACTTTTTCCGCCCGACTAACAAACGAGCAGTATTTGAATTTGAACGCTGATTATCTGAGAACCGCAGTGATTGTTGGAATCTTTACATCTTCTTCGCCTCCCTGGCTGCCTTGAGGGAAAGTTTAAGAAGTAAGCGAATGTAAACGCACAACGTATAAAAAAAAATATTAACCCTTTTGAACTTATGAAGATGCGCCGAAGGCCTTCGTAATTTTCCTGTTTTTTTCCCCCCAGCATTGGAAATATTCATGGAATCTGTAGAGCAGAAAACACATGAATTTACTTTGTAAGAATGTGTGTCTCTATATGAATTGCTGAAAATTAGCATAGCATCAAAAACATATGGATGGAGTTATCATTTTGCAATAAAAAAAACTTGCATTTATATAGCACCTTTCAGGACCTTCAAAAGCACTTTACAGCCAATGAAGTACTTTTGACCTGTAGTCACTGTTATAATGTAGGAAATGTGGTAGCCAATTTGCGGACAGCAAGCTCCCACAAACTGCAATGTAATAATGACCAGATAATCTGTTTTTGTAATGTTGATTGAGGGATAAATGTTGGCCAGGACACCGGGGAGAACTCCCCTGCTCTTCTTCGAAATAGTGCCATGGGATCTTTCGCGTCCACCTGAGAGAGTAAACAGGGCCTCGGTTTACCTTTACTGCAGCTGTTGCCTCCTTACTCAGGTCTGGTTCCATTGGTGTGGGTCACCTTCTGGTACTTTGTTCAAGTGTCCATTATGTAAACGTGAGCCCTGACAGTGAGCAGGCCATTTGGCCATGAGGAGCATCACCGCCTCACCCACACGCACTTCCATCAGGGGCCACTGCATAGCTGACTTTCTCTGTCCCAAAGACAAAGGTGTTGGGGGTTAAATATAGTATCCTTACTGGCACCATGGAGTGGGCCTTTGGCGTAGCGGTAGCATCCCCGCCGCTGGGCCAGAAGGCGTAGGGTTTCGAACCCCGCTCCAGACAGTCCCGGCAAGTGGAGTCGGAGCTCCGGCTCTAAATTCTGGGTTGACATCCAGCAGGATACGTGGGTGTGGGTGGCACCCCCCCCTCGTATGGGTTGCGGGAGCCCGTAAAACCCTCCCGCCATAGGGCTAACCACCCTAATGGCTGGTACGAAGATGGTTACAGTCAAGGAAGGAGCGTTAACACGGCCAGAAATCCTTCCACCACTTCATACAGTTCCCCAAAGGGAACAGTGTGAAGACACGTACAATGACGACTGGCACCATGACTGAGATTGACAAACTCAACACAGGCCAGAGATTGTCCCTGGGAAATCCTGGTGTAACTGGCTCAGCTAATCTCTGGATAATTCATGGAGACATCATGGGTGTCCGAGACCTCTGGTTAACATGAAATTTAAGCAGCGGGAAACTCAACCCTCCATAAGATGAACTCCTTATCAAAATAACTGCTTTGTTGGCTTAACTGTATTTAAAAAGTTACATCTTCAGTGTAAACCATTCAATTTGTTGTTGTAATAGGGAATTCCTTATATTCATTTCTATCGCGCATTGGGCCAAAGATAAATTGCCTACAATGAAGCAGCATACAGATTTATATGTGAAGGTATTTACTAAAATTTGTTCACAATCTATTTAGAGCTTCAAACAGCAGGCAAAATGAATTCATTCCTGTCTTTTCACTGTTCAGTCACTGTCCCACCAAAGCTGGTGTTGGAAAAGTTGTCTCTCATACCAGTAATACACAAGTGGTAGTGCGTTCCTCCTGGGGCTGCCCTGCTTCCTCACAGTCTTCTTCATAGCAGATGACCAAGATATGAAGGATTAGATTTTCCGCTGCAATGTCACCTGTAAATGGACAGGAATTTGGGGCAGTGAGGCCTAATGCCACCTCCTCACTCCAACTTTGATTTTCCTCCCCTGCTAGGGCTGCCCCTTCCCAGCCTGCCACCTGTAAGTGCCAGTGCAGGGGTGTGGGACCTGGGTAGAAGATGGCATTAGGCCCAAGGTAGCAGCAGTCTATATGGCTCAGCTATTCATTGGGTAAACTTTCCGAGTCACTGGGAAACCTACATTTGCTTTACATGGAAACATAGGGCTGGATTTTCATTGAGGAGGCGGGTAGGAGGCGGGACTACAACTTTCGGGGTTGTAGTCCCGCCTCCATCGAGTTGTAGCCAACCCACGCGATTTTCACTTGATTGACCTTGTTGAGCCCGCCCAGCGGGTTCAGCAGGCCAATTAAGGGCCACCCGGCAACAGGTGACGTCACAGATTGATATTTCATCTGTCAAGAGCTTTTGACAGATGAAATATCAGCGTTTGACAGCTGTTTGAAGCTGTCAAACACTGACAATCTGTCCTCTAAGTTAATTCCTTCCTCTCAGGATGATTAAGAGATCACTCTGGAACAGAAAGCTGAATGCTGCAATTTTTGACAGATTCTGCTTTCTGTGCCGGTGAGATGAGGGACTCCCGAGACCTGAAGGAAGGAAGGCTGTAAAGGTAAGTAAAACTTCTTTAAACACTTTAAACACACCAAACACACTTACCTCTGCACTCATGCACCCATCACTCACCTGAACACCGGACATGTCGACCCCTCCAAGCCCTTCATCCCGACGGCCCGCCTCGCTAACTTGGCGTGGTTTGGAGCTGTCGGGAATCCCACATTTCACCAATGAAAATAGGGATTAGGCTAAAAACTGTCTGTTAACAGGCAGTTAATTGGCACTAATCCCCTTCCCGCCTCGGGGAGGATGGTCCCAGTGCGGGTCGGGTACCCGCCTCCTTTGAAACTGGCATGGAGGCGGGCTGGGGGCGGGATGGGTTCATGCCCCCCGATTTCTGGATTTTAACCCCCCACACACCTCCAATCCCGCCTCCATGGCCCAATGAAAATCCTGCCCATAGAGTTTTCTCTCAGTTCATGTGGAACTGTCATTGCCAGGCAATGACCATCTCCAACAAGCGAGAGTCTAACCACCTCCCCTTGACATTTAACAGCATTACCATTGAAGAATCCCCCACCATCAACATCTGAGGAGGCACCATAGACTGGAAACTTAACTGGACCAGCCACATAAATACTGTAACTATAAGAGCAGGTCAGAGGCTGGATATTATGTGGTGAGTGATTTACCTCTTGACTCCCCAAAGCCTTTCCACTATCTACAAGGCACAAGTCAGGAGTGTGATGGAATACCCTCCACTTGCCTGGATGAGTGCAGCTCCAACAACACTCAAGAAGCTCGACACCATCCAGGACAAAGCAGCCCAAAAAAAACTTCATTGGCATCCCATCCACTACCTTAAACATTCACTCCCTCCACTACTGGTGCACCATGGCTGCATTGTGCACCATCTATAAGATGCACTGCAGCAACTCACCAAGGCTTCTTCAACAGCACCTCCCAAAGCCATGACCTCTTCCACCTAGAAGAACAAGGGCAGCAAGTGAATGGGAACACCATCACTTCCAAGTTCCCCTCCAAGTCACACACCATCCTGACTTGGAAATATATTGCCATTCATTCATCATCACTGGGTCAAAATCCTGGAACTCCCTCCCTAACAGCACTGTGGGAGTACCTTCACCACACGGACTGCAGCTGTTCAAGTAGGCGGCTCACCACCACCTTCCCCAGGGCATTTAGGGATCGGCAATAAATGCTGGCCCTGCCAGTGATGCCCACATCCCATGAACTAATTTTTTTTAAAACGTGTGTTTTATAATTTGGTACCATTTTAGAGAACTGCACCTGCTGAAATCAGGTATGGTCAGCACTCCACCCAGCTCAAGTTAACTGCATTTTAACATCAAAATTTAATTTTTACCCAAGTTATTTTTTCTTGCTACATTACAAAACCAAGAACAAGAGCACACTGACTGTCACTATATCCTTGCTAAATCCTTACTCTTTCCTCAGTGCCCTGTGATATACATCAACTTCTGACCCACAGACTTGGTTCCTAGCCACTTGCAGGTACATCAATGTGATCCTAGTTGGCTGGCCCCTGTTTCCACCCTCTTTTTGCAATTGATCATGTGAGGGAACCATGGGTGCAAACCCACACCAACCCCCCCCCCCCCCCCCACTCTGGGCATTGGCTCGATATATCAACATACTGAGTTACTGAGGCGGTGAATTGCCACTGCTAAGCTGGCTGCTAGGAGGTATCTGGGAGAACCATAAGTTGAGTCTACCTTCAATTTTTTTCTTCACTGACCCTACAATGGTTTTGTTGGAAGCTCCACCCACATGGGCTATTGGCATTTTTTTCCCTTTGAGCTCATTTACTTGTACCAGCTTCGAGGCAATGTCTAACTGAGCAGAGTACGTTATCTGCGTCTGGTGCAAGAAGGAGCAGGAAGCACAACTGAAGCACTGTTATGACAATAAATCCAGCCACTAACTTGCTTAATACTCTCACTGGTCGCACTACCAGAGAGAGACGGGTTGGCTCAGGGGGGTGGTGGTGGGGGGGTGGGGGGAGGGTGTGGGTGGTGCGCTGGGAGCTCTGTCCTTTAAGCCAGTCTAAGTCATAGGGGCAGCACTCAAGCAACAGTCCTAATAAGACTGCCAAAAACACTCAGAAACAGTATGATTGTGACCAGCACTTCCAGGTCATGGATCATACACCCAGGATGATCACGTTACTCCTGGTTACCAACAGCCCAGCCTGGGATTTTTGAGTTACATATTTTAACCCCTGAAATGTTAACCATGATGGAGAAAGCTTTCCTCTGTTCGCTATCCATAGCAACATTGTCAACCTGTTTGGGAAGATTTCCTCCCTTGACTTGACTCTTTGAGGACCACAAGCTGCATTTTTTTTTAATGTGTGTCCCCTCAAAATGTCAAAATCCAAAATGAATTCCGAATCACACATTATATTTATAAAGAAATATTAAATGGCTCCCTGCTTTCCCCAGGATCGATTGACTGGTTTTCTCTGGAGAAATGCAAAACTAGGGGCCATGAATATAAGATCGGCACTAATAATTCCAATAAGGAATTCAGGAGAAACTTCTTTACCCAGAGAGTGGTGAGAACGTGGAACTCGCTACCACAGGGAGCAGTTGAGACGAATAGCATAAATGCATTGAAGGGGAAACTAGATAAGTACATGAGGGAGAAAGGAATAGAAGAATATGCTGGTAAGGTTCGATGTAGTAGGGGTGGGAGGAGGCTCCGCGTGGACCAGTTGGGCCGAATGGCTTGTTTCTATGCTGTAAATTCTATGACTCCAGTAAAAGAATCATAAACACATTCTTTATACTCCCATATGATTTTCCAACGAATAGAGAAGAGAGGAAATCTTACTGAGTGCGGTTATAAGTTCACTCTAAATAGCAGACAGTGGAATTCAGCCTCCAAGATTTGTTGTAGCAGCTGTACAGAATCTGTTTATTCAGCCGGGTAACGGATACCAATACACTAACAATTGTACAAACTGTACGGCTCGATTAAAATAAAGCGCCACTTTTACTGAGTTCTTCATCAAAGAACAGTTTTTTTTTAAAAAAGCCTGGACTAGGTTATAGCTGTGTCCCGAATAAAGTGAATCGTAAATCCTCCTACTAGGCTTGTCGACAAAGAAATGAACAATGGCGTGTTTGTCGGCAAGAACATTTTTACTGATGTAAAACTTCATTTCAAAACTGAGTGCTGCCCTGGAAGCTGATCGCACGTTCTGCCGAGCAAGTCCAAGAAATGAGACTGCCTCGTATTCACCTGGTAGTGAGACAATGGGGCTGATTTTTGTTTCACTACTGCCTTGATCTTTGACGTGAATGTGGTGGTAGTGGGCCAAAATTCATTAAAAAAATTGGTGCCCAAGGCCTCCCCGATTCGATTTCCTACAAGGGGCTTTGAAATGGTTGGCCAGCAGTGTTCTCTTCAATTTTTTTTGGGGGGTGCGCGGCCCCTGCAGCTTAAAGGGAACATTGGCGGTCAGTCCTCCTGCCTAAAACAGGCGAGAGCCTTATTTAAATATTTAAAGCGGCATCCCACGCCAATTGTAGGACCCCAACATACGTTCAGGTACCAATGGGGGGAAGTGTACACTTTGCAGGCTCCACCCAGTGGTCCATGGGGTCAGCTGTGGCTCGGTTGCTAGCACTCTCGCCCCAGCAGGTTCTGGGTTCAGGTCCCACTCCAGAGTCTTGATCACATAATACAGGCTGATACTTCAGTACAGTACTGAGGGAGCACTCTTCCCTCTCAGGTGGACATAAAAAATCCCAAGGCTCTATTCGAAGAAGAGCAGGGGAGTTCTCCCTGGTGTCCAAGACAATATTTATCCCTCAACCAACATTACTAAAACAGATTATCTGGTCATTATCATGTTGCAGTTTGTGGAAGCTTGCTGTGCGCAAATTGGCTGCCGCGTTTCCTACATTACAACAGTGATTATACTTCAAAAGTGCTTAATTCGCCATAAAGCACTTTGGGACATCCTGAGGTCATGAAAGGCGCTATATAAATGCAAGTATTTCTTCTTGTACTGAACGTAGAGCGGCCTGACCATTGGTCCTCAAAGAGACCACCGCAGGCCGCTCCAAAGTCAGGGCAGAAACTGTAATGCCACAAGTTCTTGTGGAGCCAGGAGGATCATGAATGCTCCTCCCGGGATCACTAGGATCTTCACACGTGTTACCAGCGGCCAGAGGTCCCCGCCACTCCCCCCCCCCTTAACATTTAACTTCCGCCTCGGTTCCATGGAGGAACCACTGGATTTCCCACATCCCACATCCACATTTCCCACATCCCCCCCTCTCCCCCGCCCCCCAGCCTCCCACGATCAGCGAGCTGCCTGTCACATTGCTCATTGAGTGCCGGCAGTTCGCCAATCCAATTGCAATGAAAATAGCTGAGGCCTCTCACTAGTACGATCACTCCATCTGCTACTCACTCGATGTGCGCTCAAATTGAAAATCAGCCCCAAATGCCTTTTAACGACCTGATTGTTTTTGGGTCATCTTAATATGCAGTTGATAGGTAGCAACTATGAATGCAGTATCATTGAGGTAATCAGCCTGTTATCAAATAGCGACTATGACTAATTATGCAAGGGCCATGACTTGACTTTCTTAATCCTGAAATATAAGTCACAATTGGGCATGATGTATGTTATCCTGCCTCCTTAGCTGGATAATAATCACTGCTATTGCTTGCAACCCCTATAGTCCAATGATTCCCTGTGATTCATTGACGGCAATACGGGATGTTTAATTACAAGAGATACTGGAAATGGTTGTCACTGATATCATACCGCTGACAAGTTTAATTGTGACAGGAACATCACGACATATCACAACAGGAATAAAGTTTCCAGCGCGGTGTAGAGATAAATTGGACATATTCGCTCTGGTAATCTGTTGTGTGGCAGCACAGTAATTTTTTTCAACAGCTGCTAATTATTGAGCCTCAGCACCATAAAATATACAGCTGTGCTGACGAGCACAAGCGTGCATTGGGTGTCGAGAGTGACTTTCAGCCAAAGGTACTCCTGCCGCATTTTGTGACTACGATAAACTAGAACCCAAAGTTCTTTTAAGCTTGTGTTTGTTTGGTTCTGTTTTGCTTCAGAAATTGAGGATTTAAATATATTGTTCAGGTGTGAAAATGTCAGGTAAATGAAGATTAAATCCATAAATTGGATAGAAAAACAAAACCCCACTGGGTAGAGAATTCCAAAGATTCACAACCCTTTGAGTGAAGAAATTTCTCATCATCTGAGTCCTAAATGGCCGACCCCTTATTTTGAGACTTTGCCCCCTGGTTCTCGACTCCCCAGCCAGGGGAAACACCCTCCCAACATCTACCCTGTCAAGCCTCTTAAGAATGTTATATGTTTCAACGAGATCACCTCTCATTCTTCTAAACTCTAGGGAATATAGATCTAGTCTACTCAATCTCTCCTCATAGAACAATCCCTTCATCCCAGGAAGCAGTCTAGTGTACCTTAATTGCACTCCATCTAAGGGAAGTATAATATTCCTTAGGTAAGGAGACCAAAACTGTACACAGTACTCCAGGTGTGGTCTCACCAGGGCCCTATATAATTGCAGTAAGACTTCTTTACTCTTATACTCCAATCCCTTTATAATAAAGGCTAACATACCATTTGCTTTCCTAATTGCTTGCTGTACCTGCATGTTAACTGTCTCTGATTTGTGTACAAGGACACCCAGGTCCCTCTGAATTCCAACATTTCCCAGTCTTTCACCTTTTAAAATATATTCTGATTTTATATTTTTCCTACCAAAGTGGATAACTTCACATTTCTCCACATTATATTCCATCTGCCACATTCTTGTCCACTCACTTAACCTGTCCATATCCCTATGCAGCCTTCTCACAGCTAGCTTTGTATCGTCAGCAAACTTGGATATATTACACTCTGTCCGCTCATTTGAGTCATTGATATAGATTGTAAATAGCTGAGGTCCAAGCACTGATCCTTACAGTACAACCGGTCAACCTGAAAATTACCTGTTTATTCCTACTCTCTATTTTCTGTCTGTTAACCAATCCTCAATCCATGCTAATATATTACCCCAAATCCCATGAGCCCTAATTTTGTGCAATAACCTCTAGTGAAGCATCTTATTGAATGTTTTTTTGAAAATCCAAATACAATACATCCACTTGTTCCCCCTTATCTAACCTGCTAGGTACAATCTCAAAAAACCTTAAGAGATTCATCAAACGTGATTTCCCTTTCATAAATCCGTGTTGCCTCTGCTTAATTATAATATGATTTTTGAAGTGCCCTGTACCACTTCCCTAATAATAGATTTTAGCATTTTCCCTACTACTGATGTCCGGCTAACTGGCCTATAGTTCCCTCTTTTCTCTCTCTTTCCTTTCTTGAATAGCGGGATTATGTTTGCTACCTTCCAATTCGCGGGACCATTCTAAAATCTAGGGAATTCCTGAAGATCAAAACCAATGCATCCACTATCTCTGTAGCCACCTCTTTTAAAACCCCTCAGGGATTTGCTGGCTTTTAGTCCCGTTAATTTCTACTTCTTTATTATTTCTGTAAAGTTTCTCATTCTCACTAGATCCTTGGTTCCCCACTATTTCCGGAATGTTTTTTGTGTCTTCTACCATGACCAGAGGGCCGGAATTTTCCCATTGCCATGCGTGTGGGTTTGGAGGTGGGTTGGCAGTAAAAATAGCAGAAATATGCAGCACGTCAGGACCCCGCCATTATCCCGCCTCCTCACGCCTTTAACTCGGGCACGTTTCCCAGTGCACCACGGACCCGATCGGCAGAGGCGGGCGACCTAATTCAGCCCCGTTAACTGCTTGTTATCAGACCCTTAAGAGGGTTTTTAACAGTAGCTTCTGATTTTACCGGCATGAGCATGGGAGGCACGCAGCTCGGGAACCTCACCTGTGAAGGGGTGGCGGAAGTTCAGTGGCCATTGTGCGAGTGCATTAATTGACAGCTGGGAAAACCACATAAATACACACACCTTACATCCCATTGGTTGCATAAGGGAAAGGATTTTGCTGACTCCATTTTGTGCACAGATTTAGGTTTCTGGAGTTTGCAGATCATTTCTGCAACCTCGGAAGCCGCTCTCAGCACATTGCTGGTCAGTATTAGAACACTGAGGGATTGGTTCTCTGATCACTACTTGACCTGCCATCTATGACATCAGCATGGGTGCTGCTTATACTGTCTCACCTTGGTCCTCAGAATCGGACCAAGATGAGCCCCACCACCAACAACACCAGCCACACCAGCAGCAGCAGCAGCAGCAGCAACCACAACACTATTCTTCTCCTCAACAGCCTGATTCTTCACAGGAGAGAGGGGATCAGATCAGGGCTGCACTGTGCTGAAGGCAATACCCCCAGTGCAGGGTATACAGGCAGAGGATGAGCTTCCTCAACATGACTGAACAGCAGTGCTAATGGATGTTCAGGCTATTGTGCCAGGTCATCGCAGACATTTGCAGCTTGTTGGAACCAGACCTGCAGCCTAGAGGACCTGGTGGACATGCCTTACCAGCGGCTGCCAAGGTCACCAGCACCCTCAACTTCTTGATCTCAGGCTTCTTCCAGGGATTTGCAGCAGACATTTGCAGCATCTTGCAGTCAGCCGCCCAGAGATGCATCACCCAGATCACATGTTTAACAAGGCAGCCAATTATGTGAACTTTGCCACTGATGAAGCCAGTGTTACTGAACGGGCGCTCATCTTTGCCACTCTGGCTGGCTCCCCACGGGTGCAGGACGTCATCGACTGCACATATGTGGCCATCAGGGCACCCCATCATGAACCAGGAGTCTTTGTCAACCACAAGGGCTTCCACTCCCTCAATGTGCAGCTGGTCTGAAACCATAGGAAGATCATCATGCATGTGTGCACCAAATTCCCTGGTAGCTGTCATGACTCTTTCGTGCTGCGCCAGTCTACATTCCCTCAGCTCCTCGCACTTCCAAATACACTTACCAGCTGGCTGCTTGGAGACAAGGGCTATCCACTAAAGAATTGGCTCATGACACCCTTGAGGAGGCCAAGTAATGAGGCCGAGGAGCGTTACAATGAAAGCCATGTGTCATAGAGCAAACAATAGGCATGTTCAAGATGTGCTTCAGATGCCTTGACAGATCTGGAGGAGTCCTTCAGTACGCACCAGCCAGGGTCTTCAGAATCATCGTTGTCTGCTGCACATTGCACCACATAGCGCAGGAGCGAGGATTGGAGCTGCATGAGGAGCAAGGCTCTGAGCACACAGCCTCTTCAGAGGAGGAGGAGGAGGAGCAACAGCTGGAAGATGAGGAGGAGGTGGAACCTGAGGTGGAGATGGCACCAGCAGTGGCACACATTGCTGCCCGGGATGGCCTCATCATGCCCAGATTTACTTAACTTGCTCCAATCCATCCATATGACTGCCACATGCTGTGCTAAGTCCACCCAGCCCCCCACCACCCCCCCTCCAACAACGCCATCAAGCATCCCTACAATGACCAACCCATTCCTTTCACCCAGAGCCCCATTGCTCGAGGTCACGTAATGTCTCACCATTCACTCAAACTCACAAAGCCACTTCCAAAGTAGTAGGCAAAAATGGGCAAGACCAGAAAGTAGTGAAAATAAAGACATATATATGTGCCTTAACAATAACGGAACATTAACATTGCTTGATACACCCATGTGCATAGCCTTGTGCATCGAGAATTGTGTAATTTTTCATTTCCGAGTGCTTCTACGAGGTGCAACCCCTGTGGCTTCAGTAGAGGTAATTGTAGGCTTCTCATTTCCTTATTGCGACTGCTTAGACACTTTTGGCAACGTCCTCTGGGTTTTGGAATCTGTGAGGGCCCTGCCAAAGACTGCTACTCCTGCGACTGTGCAGGGGCAGACTCGGCCATCAGGATCCGAGGAAGCATGTGGAGCTCTGACTGAGGGGAAGGCAATGGGGGAGAAGTGTAAGCACTTTGGGAGGAGCCCCTACTTGCATGTCCCCTCTCACCATCAACACTCTCATGGGCCATCCGCACTTCCCTGCTAGCAAGGAGCTGGAGAGCACCTTGCTTCACATCAGTGGGGCCATGAGGACCCAAGTCTACGTTTAGATTCCTCCTAGAGAGGAGATCTATGAGCCTCTGCCATCTGTTCTCCATAGCAAGCATGTGCTCCTGTGAGTGGCGCATTAGCTGGTCCATGCAGGTGGCCATCCTTTCCAGGGAACAGCACATCATCGCCATCACCTGTGACATGGTGGTGCTCATGTTGGAAATGGACTCCTCCATTCTCTGCACATTTGCAGACATCGCGGCTGAAAAACCTGCCAGAGCCTCCTGTATTTCTTGCTGCCAGTCCAGGGTCACCCTCTTTCTCGATGGCCCCCGAGACTCAGCATCTGCATGCAGCTGAGCAGAGCTTGGAGCGTCCTGCGTCCTCCGGCCAGGAGCCTCCACTGCTGTCCCTGTCAACACCATCTGCTCTTGCTCACTTGTGAAGTATGAGACACCAGCTGACAACACTACTTTATCTCACATAGGACCCACCGAGGTGTGCGATCTGCGCTGGTGCTGGGTGTGCTTGGGTCTGCTGACGGTGCACCCTCAGAGGCTGGAGGCTCCTCTGAGGAGTCGTCTTCTTCCTCCGGCTGGACAGTGGGCTCTTGTTGGACATGTGGGAGAGTAAAGAGATGATTTAGAAATGTTATAAAATTCTGACCGGACTGGACAGACTAGATGCAGGAAGGATGTTCCCGATGGTCGGGGAGTCCAGAACCAGGGGTCACAGTCTAAGGATAAGGGGTAGGTCATTTAGGACAGAAATGAGGAGGAATTTCTTCACCCAGAGAGTGGTGAAGCTGTGGAATTCTCTACCACAGAAGGCAGTAGAGGCCAATACATTAAATATATTCAAGAAGGAGTTGGATATATTTCTTAAGGCTAAAGGGATCAAGGGGTATGGGGAGAAAGCAGGGACCAGGTACTGAATTTGGATGATCAGCCATGATCGCATTGAATGGCGGAGCAGGCTCGAGGGGCCGAATGGCCTACTCCTGCTCCTATCTTCTATGTTTCTATGTTATATTAAGAATGGGGAACAATACCATTATGCACACGATGAACATTTACTGGCTGCTGACATCAGTCACCATTTGAGTGACCGCTGTGTGCCATGTGGCTGTAGGAGATGTAGTTCTGTCACCAGGTTGCTGAGAGGTCCCCATCTCCCACCTCCAGCTGCTCCGCAACACTCGACATCTCCAGGGCCACCTCCTCTGCTGCAGTCAAATTATTGAAGGGTAGAGGGCCACCTCCGGTTCTCTGCAGGAGTCCAAGTGAAGATGGAATTGGACACTGGATCGGCATTGACGGTCATGAATAAGCAAGATTACAAAAGGTTATTTCCACACATTCCCCTAAGGGATACGGAGATTATATTGAAAACATACACGGGGCAAAGAGTATACCCCATTGGAAAGATAAAGGTAAAGGTGGTCCACAAGGGTAAAGAAAGCCGAGGAATGGACTTATATGTGTTACCTGAGGGAGGTCCACCACTACTGGGACGGGAATGGATCAGGAGAATAAATATGGACTGGCATTCCTTAAAAGCACTAACTGTAGATTCCGGTAAAAAGGACGATGTCAAACCTAAACGACTGTCCAGAATATTGGACGATGCTAAAGAGGTGTTCCAGCAGGGACTGGGAACACTGAAAGGAATTACGGCAAACATCAAGGTTGAAGAACATGCAAACCCGAAATTTTTCAAAGCTAAACCGGTACCTTATGCGATACGACCTGCTGTGGAAGCTGAGCTGGAAGGACTAGAACATTCCGGAGTACTGTCAAAGGTGGACTGGAGTGAATGGGCCACGCCCATTGTTCCCGTCATGAAGCGTTCATCGAGTAACAAGCCGGGGGAACCGGGGAAGGTTCGCATCTGTGGCGATTTCAAGATCACTGTTAATCCGGTGCTTCACACGGTGCAATATCCGCTTCCACGGATTGAGGATATCTTTGCTTCGTTGTCTGGCGGGAAACACTTCACCAAGATAGACCTGGCGCAGGCGTACTTACAGATGGAAGTTGATGAAGCGTCACGCCAGTATCTCACGATCAACACGCATAAGGGCTTATATCGGTATAATAGACTAGTTTTTGGAGTGGCATCGGCTCCAGCGATTTGGCAAAGGGCCATGGAGCAGGTATTACAGGGAATTCCAGGCACACAATGCTACCTGGACGACATTCTGATTACAGGAGATGATGATGAGGAACACCTTGCAAATTTGGAACAGGTGCTCACCAGATTGAAAGAATATGGACTTCGAGTTAATCGCCAGAAATGTGAGTTCTTTCAGAAGCAAATCTCGTACTGTGGTCACGTCATTGACCAGGAGGGGCTTCACAAGTCACCTGATAAGATCGAAGCTGTTGTGAAGGCTCCCGCTCCGGAAAATGTATCCCAGTTGAGGTCGTTCCTAGGGTTGATTAACTATTACCATAAGTTTCTGCCAAATTTATCCACGGTGCTACACCCGCTGAACGCTCTTTTGCAGAAGGGAGTGCCATGGAAGTGGAGCGAGGGCTGTAAGCGGGCCTTTCACAAAAGCAAGGCATTGATCACCTCTAAGGAAGTGTTGGCTCACTTTAACCCAACGCTGCCTATTCGTTTAGCTTGTGATGCTTCTCCATATGGTATTGGGGCAGTGCCCTCACATAAGTTGCCAAATGGCTTGGAAAGACCAGTCGCATTCGCATCCAGATCATTGACCTCCGCTGAGCGCAACTATGCTCAGATAGATAGGGAGGCTCTCAGCCTTGTGTGGGGAGTAAAAAAATTTAATCATTACCTGCAAGGGCAAAAGTTTACGCTGCTGACAGACCACCAGCTGTTGGTTTCCATTTTTAACCCTAAGAAGGGTGTTTCGGTGATGACAGCGCAGAGGCTCCAGAGACGGTCCCTTTTCCTAGGGGCACATCAATATCAGATCGAATTCAAAGGTACAAAGCAACATGGTAATGCTGATGGGCTGTCGCGCCTGCCACTACCTACAGCGGAAGAGGCACCGACAGTTGACCCTGTTGAGTTATTTCACTCGACCATCATCGACTGTTTACCAGTCACCAACGCAAGTATTGAGAGAGAAACCAGGAACGACCCGACACTGTCTCGGGTCTACGAATTGACAGTGAAGGGATGGCCAGCTCATGGTGAACCACTGTTACCGGCATTCTCAGCCAGACGAGAACAGCTGTCCGTCTGTCAAGGAACATTGATGTATGGAACAAGGGTGATTATTCCTCCTAAATTAAGGGAGAGAGTTCTAAAGGAACTGCATGAAGGTCATCTGGGGGGAGTCAAGATGAAAAGCCTTGCTAGGGCTTATGTGTGGTGGCCAGGTATCGACCAACAAATAGAGGATCTGACTAAAAGCTGCTCAGGGTGCCAAAAAGTTCAAAATGCACCTCCAATTGCACCGCTGCATCCATGGGAATGGCCTTCAACCCCATGGCAACGTGTACATATTGACTTCGCAGGTCCATTCATGGACTCCATGTTTTTAATTGCGGTAGACGCACATTCTAAATGGCCAGAAGTGATTAAGATGGCGACCACTACCTCGGAAAAGACGATCGCAGTTCTAAGAACGATATTCGCAAGAAATGGATTGCCAGAACAAATATGTTCAGACAACGGACCGCAGTCCGTGTCAGAAGAATTCCAGAAATTCATGAAGAAGAATGGGGTGAAACATTATACCTCTGCCCCATATCATCTGGCTACAAATGGGTTGGCCGAGAGATTTGTACAAACGTTCAAAAAGGCGATAAAGGCCATGAGCGAAGACCAGATTCCACTACAACACAAGGTGGACAATTTCCTAATGGCATATCGAAACGCCACTCATGCAGTGACAAATCAAAGCCCTGCCATGATGTTCTATAACAGGAGGTTGCGGTCCAGGTTGGACTTGTTAAAACCAAATGTGCGGAGGGAAGTCGAAAACAAACAGTTCCAGCATATAAATAACAAGACCACTCGGAGTTTCGAAATAGGACAACCAGTGTTAGCCCGGGACTATAAGAATGAGAAATGGCAATCTGGAACAATTCGTGCCAGACAAGGACCCCTGATGTACACGGTGGATATTGGTGAAAGCGTAAGACAACGTCATGCTGACCAACTTGTAGAATCGAGAACAAGGGTCGAACCCATGACTATGACAGAGACACCAGTGGAAGAAGTTAGTGAACCTGAAGCATCTACTTCAGACGCCAATGTACCTGATGATGTCCAATCCATAAGAGATCAACTAGATGAGTCACCCCAGCAACGAGAATCAGAGACCCCTGAAAGGCGTTAACCAACTCGGATCAGGAGGCCTCCTCAGAGACTGAATCTTTGAACAGTTTTGCATGAAGTTGCATATATGCTATCCATGTTATGTTTAAATTGGGATGTACACTGTTAAGCTAAAAAGGGAGGAATTGTGGTGTATGTAACCTGTACCACCTTAAGAGACTACCTTAAGAGATGGACTACTTTCTCTTGGCTACTGTATATTGTAGTACCGGTGGTGACCACACCGGTATATAAACTCTGTGTAGTAATTTGCTAAGCAGTTCAGCCCTGACCTTCGATTAGTAAAGACCTGTTTAAGTTATTCTTGTTGTCTGTGTCCAGTGATTTAGAATAAGCATATCTGGAACACTCAGACTCAACAGTTGTGGGCTCTTTTCTCCTGCAAGGAGGGAAAGAAGAGAAGTTTGAGTGAGAATGATGGAATGAGTGTAAGGAATGGATGGGTTACATCTGTAGAGGGTGACTATGAGGGAGTGGGGTGCCAATGCCAAATCCTTCTGTGGTGCTACTTGCTATGATTGCTTTAGGATGAGGGTGAGGGTGAGGGGTGGTTAGTCAGATGGGGATGTGAGTATGTACATAGAGAGAGGGATGGGTGGACCTGGAAGGTATGTTGGTGTGAGGAATAATGTGAAGGAGTAGGCTTGGGAAGGCAGAGTGATGGGGATGTGGTGACATGAACATTAGGATGAAGGTGAGGGTGGCTTGGCACTCACCTTTCCTGACCTCATCAGATCATTGAACCTCTTCCTGCACTGGATCCAGGTCCACCTCACAACCTCCCTTCTGCTGACCTCCTCCACTATTTTGAGCCAGGCCCTTTTGGTCTCTTGGTGAGGTCTCTTGCGCCCATCTGCTGGGAAGAGGACCTCCCTGCATGCTCGTTCTGCCTCCACCAGAATATGCAACGAGGCATCTGTAAACCGGGGTGCAGCCCTCTGCCTTTAGGCATTCATGTTTTTATGTTTGCAAAATAAATCCAATCTTTACAATGATGCTTACACACTCCTATGCCAACCTTCAAGTGACTTGTGTGCAAGGCTGCTTTAAATATGGGCACTGGAAATGAGTCATTGATGACATCATCAGACCCACACCCTTTAATAGGGCCGGGAAACACGCGTGCCTGGCTTAATTCGGGCCATTATTTTAAAGTCGCACTGAGGAGCGGGTTGATCAACACATCGTGTTCCCGACCCGCTACGCGGTCCGCACACACCCAACCCGACTCTGAAGTGAAAATTCCGGCCAAAGTATTCATTTAATGTCTCTGCCATTTCCTTATTCCTCATTATAATTTCTCCTGTACGGGACTAACATTTACTTTCGCTAATCTCATCCTTTTTACATACCTATAGAAGCTTTTACAATATGTTTTTATGTCTCTTGTTAGTTTACTCTCGTATTCTATTTTCTCTCTCTCTTTATCAATTTCTTGGTCCTCCTTTGGTGAATTCTAAAATACTCCAATCCTCAGGATTTTTGGCAACATTATCAGCCTCTTCCTTTAACCTAATAGTGGCCCAGAAATTCGGGTCGGAGGCTTCCCGCGGGTGCAAGCCCCCGACCTGCACTTACCTACCGCGCCGGCCGTTGAGCTGTGGGCCCGCGTGGGATTCCGATCCTGGGCCTCCTCCAACTGCCGGCGCGCAGTGCTTGCGTATCCCAGGGGCGCAGTTAGTTCGATGCGTCCCCTGGATTCACGTGGGCCATGGGGAGCCAATCGGAGCAGGGAATGCTTCATTCATAAGTTTGACAGACCTGTCAAACCTATAAATACTATAAGCCCCAAAACATCACTAAATCTTCAAATAAATTTTTTTTTAAATCACATTTTTTAAATAAACTATAAATTACATGAAATAACTATTTTAAACAATAATTTAAATTTTTGAAAAAAATAATTTTATTTTCTAATAGGGCTAAAAATATACTTACCTTTCTTTAAAGTATTTAAAAATAATAAACCTGTGGGAAAAATGTTTTAATTTTAATTAATTCACTACTTACCTTGTAAAAAGCAGGCCTTGCGACTGCTTTTTACATGTCTAACTTCTGGAGACTTACCTTCTCGGGAAAACCTGCAAAAAAAACGTAAGTTCAATGCGCACGCACAGCCTCTCCCGCGCACGCGTTCCACCTCTGAACCCCTTTTTTCAGGGGAACGGAAGTGCTGGTTTCCCGTGCATGCGCAATGCATGCAGGAAACCGGCACTTCCATTGGGCTTACGGCTGAGTACCCCGTACGTACTCACCCGTGGAGACCCGAATTTCTGGGCCACTATCTTTAACTTCTCTTGTTAGCCACGGTTGGACCTCTTTTCCCGTGGGATTTTTATTCCTTAAGGGTATCCTGAGCTTTCGGCAGTTGTGTGACGTGAAAAAATTGTAGTGCTTATGTATATTGAACAAATTCTATAGTATTTTACACGTATTTATTTTTTACACGCATATGAGAAAATCAGCATTACGTTTGGATTTTTCAAATATAACTGTATCAAGGGATATTTATAAATATCAGTTTATCAATGCTTCATTTCTACCTATTATATCATTATCAATATGGAAAAGAAGGGTGAGAAAAGTTCATCAGGCCCATCACTGTCCTTTAGAGAGTATAATTTTGTGTATCATTCTCCCCGACTGTTAGTGCTGATAGCTCCCCTGGGAGGCAAAGAAAACAGAGAGAGAATAAAAATTGTGGCCAATTTCGGGAAGAACTCTTGGAAATTTCTTTCCAACTCCCATGGTTACCTATGACGCATCACTAAACATACTTAACCTAACCCCATCGACGCTACACTAACCAGATTGTATTTTTAGACTGTTACATACCACATGGTTTCTGCCTTGTAATCTCAGTAACCAGGAGGTGGGATATTTGAGTCTTGTGGTGGAACTTGGCATACTTGAATAAGAATTCTTCTCATAACAACATCTTACATCTTGCAACAAACTCGTGTTTCTTATGAAATATCTTTAATAGAGGAGATCTTCATGAATGCTCTTCTGTTGCTACATAAACTTCCCAGAGGAATTCTGATGGGGGATAAGCTTTGTAGAAAATGTCAACAAAGCACCAGATGCTTCAAATGGGACTAACAGTCCTCATCTAATTTGAATATATGATTTAAAAACAAACACTCAAACTACTTAATTACTGAGGAAAAAGGCAAATGTAAACTACAAGAAATTTCAGCAAACTTCGTTTCCAATAAACTTCCAAAATTTGACTTCCATTGCAATATTACTGAGGTAAATACATGTGAGAAAAGATAGTGAAAATCTTTTTTAAGAGTGAGTTGTCTACTGACTCTAATAAAGAGTGGCCAAATTCAACTCCAGCATTGGAATTTATTGAGCTTTCGATCGAAGTTTAGAATTAGTGCTAGTTTCAGGAGTCAAGGGATACCGGCGGCAGTTGCGAGGCACACCAAATCAACAGCAGAGGAGAAAGCTGGTGCAGTCGGGAGAGCAGGAGGCCAGTAACTGGTGAGTTTAAAAGCTCACCTTTCGGGGGCTTTTTCTTTCACAGCTGGGGCAGTCGGGAGAGCAGGAGGCCAGTAACTGGTGAGTTTAAAAGCTCACCTTTCGCGGGCTTTTTCTTTCACAGCTGGTGCAGTCGGGAGAGCAGGAGGCCAGTAACTGGTGAGTTTAAAAGCTCACCTTTCGCGGGCTTTTTCTTTCACAGCTGGTGCAGTCGGGAGAGCAGGAGGCCAGTAACTCTTATATAGGTGGAGCTGTTGCTAAACCCGAAACACTACAGTGTAGTGTCTCCCACCCTTCCACCTCCTCTAACCTTTTAGGGGTTAGGGGAAGTTGAAAAGGTAGGTTCAATTTATTTTATTTCAGGAGCCTAACCTAGGTGGAAAAGGTTCCAGGACAGGAGGCGGCAGTGAAAATACAACACCAGAAAACAGGTAGGTGACTGGTTGGTGAGTACTTTCACAAACTTATTCTAAGTAGAATTCAATAATTAAGCTAAATCGTAGTAAATAAAAGGGTATTGTAAGGGTTAAGTCATGGAAGGGCAGCTCGGACCGTGTCATGCTCCTCCTGTGCCATGTGGGAAATCAGGGACACTGTCCCTGACAACTATGTGTGCAGGAAGTGTGTCCAGCTGCAGCTCCTAGCGGACCGCATGGCGGCGCTGGAGCTGCGAATGGACTCACTCTGGAGCATACGCGATGCTGAGGATGTTGTGGATAGCACATTCAGTGAGTTGGTCACACCGCAGGTAAAGGCTAGCTCAGACAGTAAATGGGTGACCAAAAGGCAGGGTAAAGGCAGGAAGGTAGTGCAGGAGTCACCTGCGGTCATCTCCCTCCAAAACAGGTTTACCGTTTTGGGTACTGTTGGGGGAGATGACTTATCAGGGGAAGGCACCAGCAGCCAGGTTCAGGGCACCATGACTGGCTCTGCTGCACAGAAGGGCGGGAAAAAGAGGGATAGGGCTATAGTGATAGGGGATTCAATTGTAAGGGGGATAGATAGGAGTTTCTGTGGCCGAGACCGAGACTCCAAGATGGTATGTTGCCTCCCTGGTGCAAGGGTCAAGGATGTCTCGGAGCGGGTGCAGAGCATTCTGAAGGGGGAGGGGGATCAGCCAGTTGTCATGGTACATGTAGGTACCAACGATGTAGGTAAAAAGAGGGAGGAGGTCCTACAAGCTGAATTTAGGGAGTTAGGAGCTAAATTGAAAAGTAGGACCTCAAAGGTAGTAATCTCTGGATTGCTACCAGTGCCACGAGCTAATAAGTTTAGAGAGAGTAAGATAGATAAGCTAAATACGTGGCTTGAGCAGTGGTGCAAGGGAGAGGGATTTAAATTCTTGAGGCATTGGAACCAGTTCTTGGGGAGGAGTGACCTGTACCAAGGGGACGGTCTACACCTGAACTGTGAGGGAGCCGATGTCCTCGGGGTAATATTTTCTAGGGCGGTTCGGGAGGATTTAAACTAATTTGGCAGGGGGATGGGAACCTAGGTAGTGGAAAAGAGGGAAGTCATATGAAGTCAGAAATAGATGGTAGAAAGGTGAGAAGCAATAAGCAAAGGAGAGAAACACAAAGGGCCAAACTAATTCATAATGAGAGTGTGAAAAAAGCAAGCCTGAAGGCTTTGTATCTTAATGCTAGAAGCATTAGGAACAAGGTGGATGAATTAGTTGTGGAAATAGAGGTAAACAAGTATGATTTGATTGGGATTACAGAAACGTGGCTGTAGGGTGGGCAAGGCTGGGAACTTAACATCCAGGGATATACAATATTTAGGAAGGATCGGCAAAAAGGTAGGGGAGGTGGGGTAGCATTGCTGGTAAAGGAGGGGATTAATGCAATGGAAAGGAAGGATATTAACTCGGATGAAACGGAATCTGTATGGGTAGAAATGAGAAATAGCAAGGGGAGGAAAACGTTAGTGGGTGTGATATATAGGCCTCCAAATAGTAATATGGAGGTGAGGGAAGGCATAAAAAGGGAAATTAGAGAAGCGTGCGATAAGAGCACAGCTGTCATCATGGGTGACTTTAATTTACATATTGATTGGACTACCCAAATTAGTAAAAATTCTGAGGAGGAGGAATTCCTGGAATGTTTTCGGGACGGTTATCTGGACCAATATGTCGAGGAGCCGACTCGAGATCAGGCCATTTTAGACTGGGTATTGTGCAATGAGAAGGGACTTATCAGCAATCTTCTTGTACGAGGCCCCTTGGGTCAGAGCGATCATAATATGATCGAGCTCTCAGTCGAGATGGAGAGTGAGGAAATTGAATCAGAGACTAAGGTCCAGAACTTAAATAAAGGGAATTACGAGGGTATGAGACGGGAATTGGGTAAGATTGATTGGGTGGTGTTTCTGGGGGGATTGACAGTGGATAGACAATGGCAAGCATTCAAAGATAGAATGGAAGAATTCCAGAACATGTTTATACCGGTTTGGCATAAAAATAAACCTAAAAAGGTGACTCAACCGTGGATAACGAGGGAAATTAGGGACAGCATAAAATCAAAAAAAAGGGCATATCAACTGGCAAAAAAAAGCACCAGACCGGAAGATTGGGGGCAGTACAGGATACAGCAAAAGAGGACAAAGGGATTAATCAGGAAGGGGAAAATAGAATACGAAAGTAAACTTGCAGCAAACATAAAGACAGACTGCAAAAGCTTTTATCGGTATATCAGGAGGAAAAGACTGGTAAAATCCCAAGTCGGTCCCTTGCAGTCCGATTCGGGAGAATATATCATGGAGAATAAGGAAATGGCAGACCAATTAAACTCATACTTTGGTTCTGTATTCACAAAGGAGGACACAAATAACCTCCCAGGAATATCGGCAAACATAGGGACTAATGAGAGGGAGGAGCTGACAGAAATTAGTATCTCTAGGGATATGGTGTTGGGTAAGTTGAGGGGACTGAAGGCCGACAAATCCCCGGGGCCTGATAAACTACATCCTAGGGTACTTAAGGAGGTGGCCCTGGAGATAGCAGATGCTCTAAGGATCATCTTCCGGAACTCCATTGACTCGGGAACAGTACCCGTGGATTGGAGGGTAGCTAATGTTACCCCAATATTTAAAAAGGGGGGTAGAGAGAAAGCAGGGAATTATAGACCAGTAAGCCTTACATCGGTTGTGGGCAAAATGCTAGAGTCCATTATTAAGGATAAAATAGTGGAGCACTTGACAAATGGGGAAAGGATCGGACAGAGTCAACATGGATTTACAAAGGGTAAATCGTGTTTGACTAATCTGCTGGAATTTTTTGAGGAAGTAACTGGTAAAATAGATGGGGGAGAGCCAGTGGATGTGGTGTACCTTGACTTCCAGAAAGCCTTCGATAAGGTTCCACACAAAAGATTATCATGCAAAATTAAGGCTCATGGGATTGGGGGCAAAGTATTAACGTGGATAGAGAACTGGCTGGCGGATAGAAAACAGAGAGTTGGAATAAACGGCTCGTTTTCGGAGTGGCAGGCAGTGACCAGCGGGGTGCCGCAAGGATCTGTCCTGGGACCCCAGCTGTTCACAATATATATAAATGATCTGGATCAGGGAATTGGATGCAATATTTCCAAATTCGCTGACGACACTAAACTAGGAGGAGGGGTGGGCTCTGATGAGGATGTCAGGAGGCTACAGTGCGATTTGGACAGGTTGGGGGAATGGGCGGATACGTGGCAGATGCACTATAATGTGGATAAATGCGAGGTTATCCACTTTGGGGGTAAAAACAGGAGGGTAGATTATTATCTAAATGGCAATAGATTGGGAGATGGGGAAGTGCAGAGGGACCTGGGTGTTCTTGTGCACCAGTCACTGAAGGAGAGCATGCAGGTGCAACAGGCGATTAAGAAGGCAAATGGTATGTTGGCCTTCATATCAAGGGGGTTCGAGTATAGGAATAGGGATACCTTACTACAGCTGTACAAGGTGCTGGTGAGACCGCATCTGGAGTATTGTGTACAGTTTTGGTCGCCCCATCTGCGGAAGGATGTTCTTGCCATGGAAAGAGTGCAACGGCGATTCACCAGGCTGATACCTGGAATGGCGGGAATGACCTACGAAGAGAGATTAAATAGTTTGGGCTTGTACTCACTGGAGTTTAGAAGATTGAGAGGGGATCTCATCGAAACATATAAAATTATGGCAGGCCTGGACAGGCTGAATTCAGAGAGAATGTTTCCAATGGCCGGGGAGCACAGAACCAGGGGCCACAGTCTAAAAATAGCGGGCAAATCATTTAAAACAGAGATGAGGAAGAATTTCTTCACTCAAAGAGTGGTGAGCCTGTGGAATTCCCTGCCACAGAGGGCTGTGAAGGCTAATTCAATAAATATTTTCAAGAGAGAATTGGATATATTTCTGAAGGCTAAGGGGATTAAGGGTTACGGAGAAAAGGCGGGGACGGGGTACTGAACTGGTAAGATCAGCTATGATCTCAGACGAAGATCAGCCATGATCTCATTGAATGGCGGAGCAGGCTCGAAGGGCCGAATGGCCTACTCCTGTTCCTATCTCTATGTTTCTATGTTTCAATTGTATTGGCTTCAGCAGCTTAGAATACTGTATAGCGCAGTTCTACATTAAACGCATTCCTGTCATTGCATCAACAATGTTTAAAGAAATCCTTTGACAGAAATGGAAGATCTTGGCATTTCTTTTACAGATGGGTGAACTTAGCCCATTGTTAGTGATCTAACAACTCGCCACAAAACAGTGCCTTTCAATACATTGAAACTTAAGATGGTGGCAACATAATGCCTAAATAATCAATGACATGCCAGATATTTTTCACTGAGGTGTGTCCCGTAACAGTGAAATTAATTATTGGAAAAAAATTACATTAAACTTTGTGCCAAGACTGGGGTATTATGAAAAAACCAATCTGCAAGATTAATGTGGCATTTTGAAATATAACTCATATCGGCAATTAAAATGATTACTTTCAATAGAGATGAAGAATACACTTGAAAGCAAAGTACTCACTGGCACTGTATACTGCCTTTTACATTGAAGATTCTGGTTTAATTCCACTTTTGAATGAGGAGCTTATTTAAGGGTCTATTATCATGTCAATTGAGGATTTCAGTTTATCGGTATTCAGTATTGAATATCAATGAAGCTTTTCTTCAATTCAGTAACTGATTGACCCAGTGTTAGAAATATCCACAATTCAATGTGTAACTTTAACAAATATTATTTTCCTAAATGCAATGCATGTTACATTTATTTTGCTCCGAGAGCTTGTGCTATAAGGTATTTAGCCTGTTATAACTGGACAATGTTCTAGGTAAGAAAAATATTTCCAATTGTTACAATAAAGGCACATTCACAAATGCCTCCACCTGCTCTGACGATCTACTTATTTATATAAAACTGGATCTCCCGTGACTTTATTCTATGATGATCTGGGGTCTGGAGCATGGTTGTGATGTTGAGCTCCCAGCCTGGTCTGTCCCTTTAAGGACCCTACACTTATTAGACAAATCCACTTAATTGCAGTTACTTATAACCCAATGAGGCCAATCATAGGGCAGTTATAACTCCTTGGAAATTCAGGCTTCCAAGTCAGTGACTGGCTTGCTTTCTCTATTTATAAGGAGTGTTTTGCATCTTTAGCACTTCAAAGCATGACGTTTGATATGTGACATAAACAGTCGCGACAAACAATGCCTTTGAAAATTGTACCTTCAAGGGATTACATTCACATATATATTTTATAAAGCCATTGTACAATTTTATTGCACAATGTTAGTGGGAAGAATACATTGGTATATTAAGATTTCTTGAATGGTTTTGCTAACAGTTCATCAAAAAATCATGTGACCATTTGGAATTTGCTCACTCGACTAACCAGCTTAGAAAATATTGTAGTCTAATCCTATTTATCTGATAAAGTGACTTATAATTATATTTGTCTGTTGCTAAACCATCTTAGTCTGTTCACTAGTCATGAACTATCAGCTAATTTGTAATTTTTTCAACATCAGGAACTTTTTTTTATTCATTAATGGGATGTGGGCGTCGCTGACAAAGCCAGCATTTATTGCCCATCCCTAACTGCCCTTGAGAAGGCGATGGTGAGCTGCCTTCTTGAACCGCTGCAGTCCGTGTGGTGTGGGTACTCCCACAGTGCTGTTAGGGAGGGAGTTCCAGGATTTTGACCCACTGACGATGAAGAAATGGCAATATATTTCCAAGTCAGGATGCTGTGTGACTCGGAGGGGAACTTAGAGGTAGTGGTGTTCCCATGTGCCTGCTGCCCTTGTCCTTTCGGAGGTGCTCTTGAATATATAGGAAGTGAAGTTTTTATTCACTTAATGTAGTTTGGAGCTAGAATCAGTATTAGGACAAACTCATTTTGAACATTTATCAGCCCCAAAACCACAAATACCCAACAGTGTAGTTGTCAAGGAGTTGGTTCTAGTTTTGGTTGAATTGTGATTTATGTTTCTTTTTATAATTATGAGGTGACAGCCAGCCCAGGTACTTGAGCTCACAACCATCTGGTTGGAAGGTGGGTGCTCAGCCACTAGAGTCACTGATCTGCCAATTTTATAGTTCTTGTTTGGAATGCAGGAAAATATCAGCGTGGCCTTAGGATGCTAAGTTTTTTTCAGCGCATTTCCACATATGGTAACTGGGGACATATTTAGACCAAATTAAAATTCAAAGGAAAGGAAGAACTTGCATTTATATAGCACCTTTCAGGACGTCCTAAAGCGCTTTACTGCCAATGAAGTATTTTTGAAGTACAGGAAACTCTCGTTTAAATGGCACCTAAGCATCCGGAATTCTCTATTAACCAGCAAAATTCATACTCCGAAAACAACACCTCAATAACCGGAAACGTTGCCGAGTCCGAGTCCGAGTCTCCCGCGGTGGCCGAGTTAGTCAGTGGGGGTAGTTCTCCAAACTGCCACTACTCGACTTCTTGGCGCTGTCAGAAGTCCGAACACCTCAATAACAGGAGTCTGACTCTCCCGCGCTGCCGGTAGTCTCTTCCGATCCTCCATTTTTCTGTGTGTCTCCCGCGCTGCCGGTAGTCTCTTCCAATCCGCCATTTTTCTCTCCATCTTTATCGTGAGTTATCTCCCCCATCTTGCATTATGGAATTCCCAAAAGTTGGTCCAACCAAAAGGAAGAGAGTGGTGTTAACTTTAAAACAGAAAATCGACATATGCCAACGACTAGAAAGGGGAGAGAAGCGTATCAACATTATGAATGAATTCAAAATCGGTTCGTCAACAATCTACGGCACCAAATCGCAGAAGGATAAGCTGCTCAAGTTTTATTCAAGCTCGGAGACATCTAAGAGTGTAGAGAAACGGCGTACGCTTCGTAAGCCTAAGCTTGAAGAGCTGGATACCGTGCTTTATGAGTGGTTTTCTCTTAAGCGTTCAGAGGGTGTTCCACTTTCCGGACCCATGCTAATCGAGAAAGCGAAGGATTTCTATGTAAAGATGGAGCTCACTGACAAGTGTGCTTTCTCCGAGGGATGGCTAACGTGCTTCAAGTTACGGCACAGGATACGACAACTCGATATTTCCGGGGAGAAGAAATCAGCTGATCACGACGTCGCAGAAGAATACTGCGATTATTTCAATCGGATTGTGCAGCAACATGATTTGTTGCCAGCACAGATATACAATACCAATGAAACTGGCTTATTTTGGAGGTTTTTGCCAGAATTAACGCTTGCTGGGGCTAGTGAGGCTAATGCTTCAGGTTACAAGAAAAATAAAGATCGTCTAACCGTGCTAACATGTGCGAACGCTGCTGGATCACACCGGGTTAAACTTCTTGTTATTGGGAAGTATAAAAATCCCCGCGCATTTAAAAATGTGAGGCACTTACCTGTTGAGTACAAAGATCAAAGAAATGCTTGGATGGATAAGGAAATCTTTTTGTATTGGTTCCATCATATTTTTGTTCCATCTGTGAGGGAACATTTCGTAAAATAGGGAAACCTGAAAATAGCAAATGCATTTTATTGCTTGATAATTGTAGAGCCCATCCGCATGAATCCGAGTTGGTTTCGGGAAATATTTTCACCATTTATTTGCTACCAAATGTAACTTCTCTCATACAACCCATGGACCAGGGCATTATCCAAAATCTCAAGTGTCATTACAAGAAAGACTTCCTACGTAAACTGATAAACCAAGGTGACAATATTCACGCATTTCAGAAGGAATACAATCTTAAAGATGCCATCTTTAATGTTGCATGTTCCTGGAACTTGGTGAAAGGTCACACTTTGAGACAAGCCTGGCGCAAATTGTGGCCTTCTGTAATGTTTGCCGAAGGTTCTTCAGAGGAGGAATTTCATGGGTTCAATGTTCGTCCCAAGAGGAGTACAATAATGGAAATGGCTGGCATGGTGAAAAATGTAGGCCCAGCAAACCCTCTACGTCACCTCAGTGAAAGTGATATTGAGCAGTGGGTTGATGCAGATAGAGAAGTTGGCGTTGTGCATGTGCTAAGTGATGATGAAATAATTGAGACTGTTTTGAATCCAAAGAAAGAAAAGGAAAGTGAGATGGAAAGTGAAGAGGATGAGATTTCTGAAGAGAAGATGATTTCTTGGGCTAAAGCTGCCGAAGGATTTGCTTTAATCCTCCAATTTGCTGAAAGGCAGCCTTGCTACTCTGCCCAAGAAGTTATGCACCTCCATATTCTGCATTCCACCATTCTACAGAAAAGGCAAGAGTCCACTGAGCAAGCAGACATCCGGGACATGTTGAGGAAAGCTTCCCAAAGAGTTGGAGCAGTGGAAGTGCCTGAAGAATCTGTTGAAGTGCATGATCCTGATGACCCAGCTGACATGGATATTCCTGATGAACCAGCTGACTTGGAATAAGAGTACAGTCAACTACAGTATACAGTCGCTTATAAGTTTTGTTTTACTGTTAAGTAATTAAAGAGTTATGCATTACCTTCAACTGGCAGTACTGTACTTTACTTAATCAAGCTTCTTCCACCATCCATTTAATACAACATTCTGTAGGTGAGTACCCAATTGTACTGCACATTTCTTGATATTTTTTATTTTTGTTTGTTAAAAATAGCCTCGGTAGATAACCCTCTCCGTCATCCGGAATTTTTAATCAACCGGCAACACGCCGGTCCCGTCGGTGCCGGATACGAAAGAGTTTCCTGTATAGTCACTGTTGTAATGTAGGAACCTGGCAGCCAATTTGTAAACAACAAGAACCCATAAACAGCAAGGAGATAATGACCAGATAATCTGTTTTAGTGATAAATGTTGGCTAGGACACCGGGGAGAACTCCCCAGCTCTTCTTTAATAGTGCCATGGATCTTGAACATCCACCTGAGAGGCCAGATTTAACAATTGCTCCGTGTGCCAGCTTGAAACCGCAACCTAATTTAGCTTTAGCCCTCACTTACACCTGTAGCTCCATTGACAACAAAAAGTTACATTAAGCTAAATATTTTACTGAAAGAAAGGTTTAATACAGTATTAGAAAGCAGACAGTTTAACATCTCAGCTGGAAGAAATCTGACAGTGCAGCACTCCCTCAGTACTGCACTACATTTTATGCTCAAGCCTCTGGATTGGGACTTGAACCCATACCTTTCTGACTCAGAGGCAAGCGTGCTGCCACAGCTGACTTAGATAATGAAATAAAATTGAAGTTGCTGAATTGGATTTATCATACCCCCAATGTACTTCTGAGATTCTCAATGGTAGGTGGTCTTGTGAGAATATCTGCAGACATAAAGGCTGCGATTTCCCCTACCTCGGCAGGTTGGGTGAGGCCGGGGTCGGTGGCAGGTCCCGACCTCACCACTGGCTCCAGCCCGCTGTCCAAAGTGATTTTACATTGATTGGGCTTGTTAAGCCCACCCAGCGTGTTTGCCGGCCAATTGAAGGAAGCCGGTCTGATGACGTCACTTGATGACGCGTCATCAGCCAGTTTCCTTAAAGGGACCATGCGTGAATTTTTTTTTACAGTTGTGCTGTCAATGTTCTACAGCATTGAGGTGCTGCAAACACTGACAAGCACTGCACAGAGGTGCACGGCTGCACCCAGGCTCTCCCAGGCATATGGAGGGAGTCACATCATGCAGGGAGGTTCTCTTCCCTTCCAATGGATGGAAGAGACCTCCCCAGGAGATAAACACAGCCTGGTTACACATTGTACAGAAGGACACAAGCAGGGATGTCATCAGGAGGACTAGGCTGCAGTGGCGCAAACCTTTCAATGATCTCAGTAGATCACGAAACATTACTGCAAAGCCACACTCAACCTCGATCTCACTGGATACTCCAAACACTTGCAACCTGCATAAAGCTCAATCTGTCTTCCAAATGCAGTAAGCAACAGCTTCTGAACTTGGAAAGTGAACAGCTCTGAGATGGGAGCTTTTATAGCACAGTTGCAACTGTCAAGTAAATAGATGATTTCACGCTGACACAACTCCCGACCTCCTTATCTGACGTGATCCCCGAGCAGCATGGAACCCATGGGCGACCACGTAAAATTTAAAGGTGAGCTCACAATATTTTTTAAGTGGCTCTTAACAAGATCATAATGACCTAAATTGCCACCCCACCCCACCGCTGCATGTCGGGTCTGTTCAGCGTTGACAGACCCAACATCTGGGAAAGGTACGTGGCGGCGGATTGACAGCATGTTCCCGACCCGGTCAAAAAAAAATTATCTCACCCAACCCACCACCAAACTCGCATGCTGATCCTCCCCGAAAAATTGCCCCCAAAGTATACATTTGCCAGAACTGCCAGGGGGCATATTCAACCCTGTCATCCAACTGAATGCTAAGAAGCAGCAGGTAGATGAACCATAAGTTCCAGAGTAAATAGACAGTGTTGGTCCAGCCACAATACTCCTGCACCATTTGTGTATGAGAATTAATTCCAACACTATAACGCTTCCAGCCACGACACAACTTATAGGTCTAGAAGTCAGCACAAAGTGCTCAGCTTTGAACACAGAGACCACATCCAATACAGAAGACATTGTAGTGAATTATGTAGAAATAATCAATAAGGACCATGTCTACTTTCTAATCTCCTTCAGCAAAATATTTAGCTTAATGTAACTGTAATGGAGCTACAGGTGTAAGTGAGGGCCAAAGCTAAATTAGGTTGGGGGCTATAGGTTGGCACACAGAACAGTTGCTCCACTGACTTTACACCCAATTTGGGCAAGAATGATTTCTGATTTCCTGCGGGTTAAAGGGGATCCAATCCACCGACGTCTGATTCTCAATCATTGCTCAGATGGCGTCTTATTACCACATGCTCACCCGTCAATGGAAGTACCATGTCCCGCAAAAAAAAAACAAATGGAGCGTGGGATTGCATTAGGTGGCTCATGGAGAAAAACACTGGTGCAAACCTAATGAGTCGAAGGTGGCTGTTTTTCTGCTGTAATGTTCCATGATTCTATTCTAGGGAAGAATGAGTGAGTAAGGGTAATTACAGAAAGGCAATTAATGAGGTTGGGGGCAGCGGGGGCAATCAGGAGCAGGTAAGAATGAGCAACATAGATCACAATGTAGATTAAAGAAGGCGTATTGAATGAGGTAAGCTAAAGTAAAGGAAGAAATATTTCAAAATTATGAGGGGTTTTGACAGAGTAAATATGGAGAAACTGTCTCCACTGGCGGGAGGGTCAGTAACGAGGACACAGATTTAAGATAATTGGCAAAAGAACCAGAGGGGAGATGAGGAGAAATGTTTTTACACAGCGTGTTGTTATGAAGTGGAATGCACTGCCTGAAAGACAGGTGAAAGCAGATTCAATAGTAAAATTCAAAAGCGATTGGATATACACTTGAAAAGGAAAAAATTGCAGGGCTCTGGGGAAAGAGCAGTGGAGCGGGACTAATTAGATAGCTCTTTCAACGAGTCAGCACAGGCACAAACGGGCCGAATGGCCTCCTTCTGTGCTGTATGATTCTGTGAAATAGGAAGTAATATGAGAGAGGATAGATGTAATATGTGGGTGTCTTGAGAATCATGAGGCCAGGCAGGATTTTTAAAATTCACAAGCACAAAGAAAGTAGGTATCAGCCTCCAGGGGGTGAATTACCACAGAGTTTCTTCCCATCGGCACTGTAATTTCAGTGGAAGAGCCGCAGAAACGCTGGAATAAAGATTCCGTGGCTCTGAAGTTACAGCAGACAAGTGGAAATTCACACCCCAAAACTTTAGCTGTGACTCTTTGGCATCTTCCATCCCCATCAACCATACCTCTGTATCTGAGTCTGCATTTACATCGCCAGTCTAGCATTAACACAAAGCAATTTTCACCTCACATCAATGCTAAATTGGCACATTAAATATGGATTCAAGATCTGAATTTCTACATTTAGAGAACAGGGATTCTCCTCTCTCACTCCGCCGGTAAAGCGTTGGGAAAGACCTCTGCGCATTCAGATCTCCAAGCACACGCCGAGCCCTGTGTTGGGCAGGATCGTTATTCTCCAGCCAGGCAGAAGTCAAGCGATGTAAACAATGCTGGGCGAGAATCCAAAGTACAGCTACCGATCTCAGCCCAGTGGCTGCCCAGTAAGTGCACCCTAAGTTCTTAGATGGTCCTTCCCCATCTGAAGGTGGAGGGCCCACTGTATTTTCTCAAAAACTGATGTGCTATCCAGGTACTCTAAATACCACAGAAAAGTTAACTATTTTATTTTGTTACAATTTTTATGACAGAAAGCTTTATTTTGTGTGTGTGTGTGTGTGAAGATAACACAATTATTTCCTTTTTTATGCACAATTTAAGTACGAAGTGAACAGCTTTTATTCCCAAAGTAATTATATTTGCCAAGCTGATGACTTTGACAAGTATTAATTCAGTTTTCTTCCTGCTATTTAGAAATGTCAAGCTTCTCCTGTAGTAAATCTGTCAGGGTCTGAAAAGAGAGACAATAAATGAATGCTTTGAGCACAAATCCTTTGACAGATCTCTACCCGAAGCATTTGTTCAGATGCTGATAGACCTGTTGTGTACTTCCTGAGTTTTCAGATTTCTAACATTTCTAGATTTAAAAAAAAATCCCTTTTTAATATTAATTGGCACTAGGAAAAAAATGGGTTAATACAGGAAAGCCAGCATGGATTTGTTAAAGGCAAATCATGTTTGACTAGCATGATTGAGTTCTTTGATGTAGTAATAGAAAGGGTTGATGAGGATAGTGCGGTTGATGTTATGTATATGGACTTTCAAATGGTGTTTGATAAAGTGCCACATAATAGACTTATTAGCAAAATTGAAGCCCATGGGATTGAAGGGGAAGTGGCTGTGTGGATATGACATTGGCTAATGGACAGAAAGCAGAGAGTAGTGGTGAACGGTTGTTTATCAGATTGGAGGGAAGTGTGCAGTGGTATTCCCCAGGGGTCGGTATTAGGACCACTGCTCTTCTTGATATATATTAATGACCTGGATTTGGATTTACAGGGCATCATTTTAAAATTTGCAGATGTCACGAAACTCAGAAAACTTAGAAAAAAGTGATTACAGACAAGGCATTCACATAACTTTAGTGACCATCTACAGTGGATATTAGGCCTGTTCACTAGTTGTAGCAAAATTGTGCTCATCTGACACTCCAGTGCGGTACTGAGGGAATGCTGCATTGACAGAAGTGCAGTCATTTGGATGAGATGTTAAACCGAGGCCCCATCTGCCCTCTCAGGTGGTCGTAAAAGAGCGCATGGAACTATTCTGAAGGAGGGCAAGGGAGTTCTCCCCGGTGTCCTGGCCAATAGTTATCCCTTAAACAACATCACTAAAACAGATTATCTGATCATTATCACATTCCTGCTCATGGGACCTTGCAGTACGCAGATTGGCTCCCGTGTTTCTCACATTACAACAGTGACTGCACTTCAAAAGGACTTAATTGGCTGTAAAGCACTTTGGGACGTCCTGAGGTCATGAAAGGCGCTATATAAATGCAAGTTCTTTTTTGTTTTGATGAACACTAGAAATAGCACACGGAGGAAATCTTCGGTGATATTCTTGTGTGAGTGCATCATATAGACCATCTGTATCCACCAGGTGACTGCAGCAGCTGCCCTCTGATAGGATTTAGCAATACTACACAGTGCTGCAATGCAACAAAATATTTTCAGACATTCTTTGAACTCAATTATAAAATGCCAGCTTCAAAATCAAAAGATCAGAACTCTACTTCTATAATGGCAAATATGTAGTCAGTGACTATCCATGATGTGAGCTCCATCTGGGAGGTCCGCAACTCACCCGTTCGTAGCACGGTCTCTGTTGGAGAGGTGGCATGATGTTCTGCTGAGCAAAACAGTGGTGGTGTGAGAAAATGGTTTGGACTTTGCTCACTGACTAATGCCCACAGTTTCTCCGGCCAATATCTGAAATGGTAAGGGAATTTAAAAAAAGACCTGCATTTATATAGCGGCTTTCACGACCACCGGACGTCTCAAAGCGCTTTACAGCCAATGAAGTACCCTTGAAGTGGAGTCACTGTTGTAATGTAGGAAATGGTCTATAATGGTAATATGAATGGTCAGGGCTGTATTCGGCTTTTGTTGGCACTGGCACAAGAGTGGGGGTGCAAAACGGATGGTAACGGTAGCCGAGGTAACTCTGATGGGCGGCTTGCAGTGGCACTGGCGGTAGAGGTAAGTGTGGTGATGAGCTTTCACTCGCGGCAGAGGAAGGTCACATTTGGGAGCTTGACATCAAGCTGCAGGTCAAAATTACCAAGTGTAAGATCTCAAACACACCAAATACATTGAAATTGAAGCCATGCGTTGGGCAGGACATGTTGTCCATACATGAAGTTTCAAGAACACCTAAAAGGATTCTCTACAGAACCAAAGCAGGGCAGACAGTGAAAGATGGAAAAAAACGTGCATTTATATAGCACCTTTCATAATCTCAGGATGTCCGGAAGCACTTCACAGCCAATTTAGTACTTTTGAAGTGTAGTCACTGTTGTAATGCAGGGAACAATAGCAGCCAATTTGCACACAGCAAAGTCCCACAAACATCAATGAGATAAATGACCAGCTAATATTTTTTTTAGTAATATTAGCTGAGGGATAAATGTTGGCCAGGACAACTCCCCAGCTCTTTGAATAGTGCCATGGGATCTTTTACATCTACCCAAGAGGGACTTTGATTTAATGTTTCATCTGAAAGATGGCACCTCTGACAGTGCAGCACTCCCTCAGTACTGCACTAACATGTCAGCCTAGATTATGTGCTCAAGTATCAGGAGTGCAGCTTGAACCCATGACCTTCTGAATCAGAGTCAAAAGTGCGATCGCTGAGCCACAGCTGACACTTGGAAAGAGATACAGGGATATGCTCATGTGCAATCTCAAACGATGTATCATCAATAGCAACACCTGGGAAAAACTCATGGCTGACTGCATGAGCTACCATGCAGTAATACATGGCAGTGTTAGCTGGTATGGGCACCAATGTAAAGATCTTCTGAAGGAGAAATGGCAACAGCTCAAATGTGAACAGCTGCATCCTGTCAACTCCAGATGGGCTGCTTGATTTTGTGAGATGTGCAAGAGGACTTTGTTTTCTTGTAATGGCCTTAATAATCATTAATACACAGAGGCCAGAATTTTGCCAGCGCTCAGAGGGCGGGTTCGGAGGCGGGTCTGCTGTCGAAATCAAAAAGATTGACAGCGGGGTATCCCGCTCTGAACCCGCCTCCTTGTGAGTTTCCCCAGTACCGGCTCTGCCTGCACTTTGCAGACCCGGCACTAAGCGGCAGGTCATTCAGATAGTTAAGAATGTGTTAAAAGCAATTTAATCAGCATTTTACCAGGTAAAAACCATTTTCCCAAGTTTTACACGAGGTTCACATCGCTCGGGGATCACGCCAGGTCAGTGTGTTGGGTTCTGTGAATAGGTGATAGCTGCAAAAGTGGTATAAAAGCTACCATTTCACATTTGTTCACTTGCCAATCTTAGAGGCTGGAGCCTTCAGGATTTGGAATACACTTTTCAACTTTATGGAGGTTTGAAGTGTTAGGAGCAAACTCTCTATCTAGTGTCACCTCCTTGGAGCAAGCTCCCTCACCATTGACAGATCGCTTCTGTCATCTCAACTTCAGCTGCCAGCTATTCCATCAGCACTGGTGCCCTTGAAAAAATTTCACCTTGTTCCTCAGAATCCCACCATGATCAATCCCAACACCAACATCACCAGGCACACCAACAGCACCAGGCACACCAACAGCACCAGGCACACCAACAGCACCAACAACAGCACCAACCTTCTCCGCAATCACCTGATGCTGCACAGGACACAGGGCATCAGCACCCGAGCACTTGCTGCCCGGGAGGCCAGTAATGGCCTCACCATGGCCAGATTTACTTCACTTGACGCTGTACACCCTGGCTGACTGTGCCAGGTTGGCACCACCCCACACCAACAACATAAAGCATCCCTACAATGCCCAAGCCATTCCTTTCACACTCATCACCATTGTGGGGATACCGTTATGTCTCACCATTCACTGCAACTCACTAAGCCACTTCCAAAGGTGCACACAGATCTGTCCAAGAAGACAAAGTGTTGAAAATAAAGATTTCATTGTTTGACAGCACATTAACAGAAACTTTACATGGACATTGGCGATATTACCCAAGTGGCTACCCTTGTGTGTTGCTAGTTGGTATGATTGGACAAGGATGAGGGTGAGTGTGAGAGGTGGCTAGTGAGATGGGGAAGTTATAATGTAGATACAGAGGGATGGGTTGAGGTGCAAGGTAAGTTGGTGTGAGTAAAGATGTGCAGGAGTAGGGTAGGGAAGGCAGAGTAATGGGGAAGTGATGAGTGGCACAGCAGGATGAGGCTGAGTGTGGCTTTGCAGTAACGTTTCGTGATCGACTGAGATCATTGAAAGTTTGCGCCACTGCAGCCAGGTCCTCCTGACCACATCCCTGCTTGTGCCCTCCTGTGCAATGTGCAACCAGCTTGTGTTGATCTCCCGGAGAGGTCTCTTCCGTCCATGGGAAGGGAAGCGAACCTCCCTGTGTGCTGTGACTCCCTCCATAAGCATATGGAGGGAGTCCTGGGAGAGCCTGGGTGCAGCCGTGCACCTCTGTGCAGTGATTGTCAGTGTTTGCAGCACCTCAAGGCTGTAGAACACTGACAGCTCAACTGTCAAAATGATTGTGGACATGGCCCCTTTAAGGAAAACGGCTGATGATGCGCCATCAAATGACGTCATCAGACCCACTTCCTATTAATTGGCCAGGCACCTCACAGGGCGGGCTTAACAAGCCCTATCAACAAAATATCTTGTTGGAGGCCGGGAGCGACACGGATGCGAGGTCCCCACATGCCATGGACGTCGCCCGCCCTGGACCCGCCAAGGTTGGAAAAGTCCAGCCCCGATAGTGCGGATATAGCACACACATTGCTGCAGAGCCATCTGGTGGTCAGGATCGGGATAGCTATGGCCAGATAAATTCCCAAGTGGAGAAATTCGGTATAGCACCGTTTGGGGTGCTAAAACTTTGAAAGTTGAAGAATTAGCGCCAGGCGCTAATCATTCTCGCCTCCCACGATATTCACTTTTAGGAGGGAAATGGAGCGCTAAATCAAGTGCTAATCACTTCTCTCAAGGCACTAAATTCCGAGAGCAGGGCAGTAGCGGCAGAGCATTAAACCATCTCGAGCGCATTGTAAACGGCGCTCTTTCATCACAGAGGCTGCTTCCCTCGCTTAAAGGGAAGGGCCAATCATGCTGCACAAGCTAGTTGTCATCAGTCCTGTTTTGCAAGGCGACCTGGGCGACTGCCATTACAGCCCCAAATGCTTTAACAAAGTGGAGGGCTTGGACATCTTGCACCAATGAAACAGTAAAAACTTTTGCGCAGGCACCAGACTGGTGCAAATAATAAAGGTTGCATGACCTGAAAATAATTTCCTTTAATTACCGCTCCCGAAGCAGCCAGCCGAGTTCACAACACCTCCTCTTGCTAGCGTTGTCGGCGCGAGGCGATAAAACAGGGGGGGCGCAAGTGAATTTTCCATCCGGGCCAATAATGGGGCACTGCGCACTTTATGATGGCACAATCTGGGAGGCGCTTGAGGCCCAGGTGCTAAGAGTTATCGCCAGTGCTAAACCGGCATTGAAGTTCATGGGCGTCACTGCATTCGCCGCGCTCGGACGATAACCTCTTAGTGCCCCGTTAGCGCCCCCACATGATGCAAATGGGAGGCGGTAACATACCGAATTTCTAGTCCCCAGTTTACAGTATCAACTAGTTAAATTACAAACTAACGTTACGTGACAACACTTATAACATTGTAAAAACCTATCACAGTGTTATCTACAGGCACAACTGGTACTGCATTCGAATGTTAACACATTTTAAATGGATTTAGCCATAGATAGAGTCTGACGTAAGAATTTTCAATGCATTTTGGAACAGAATGTTGTGACCCTTCAGCATTTTATATAGACAGAACACAGCAATTATAATAATAACATACAATAAATTCAACCTACTAATTTTTCCCTGCCCCAGCCCCAGCAGGCTTCCTGATTTCTCCCAATCCAAGTCCTGGCCTGTAGTTCACTCGCACAAACAGCAGACCCACCACTCCGCCCTCCCACTCTCAGAGAGAGAGACAAGATCATTCCAACATTACAACAGTGACTACACTTCAAAAGTACTTCACTGGCTGTAAAGCACTTTGGGACGTCCTGAGGTCGTGAAAGGCACTATATAAATGCAAGTCATTTTTTTTCTGCAGCTATCAGAGGTTTGGAGACTTGGGCCTGCCTCCAGGTCATAATGGCAGGTGTGAAAAAAGGAGAGAATACAACTAATACAGAAAAAGAGAGAGCCTGACAGACACAAAATAGAGGAGACAAAGAGTGCCTGACATATGAGGAGAAATAGATGCAGAGAGAATGACAGAAACTATGTGAGAGGCATACAGAAAAGAGACTTACAGAAAGAAAGTGTAAAAGACAGTCAGACACACACCCAGAGATACAGAGATGACAAGAAAAATGTGTCAGAGGTTTACGAAAGAAAGAGGGAAAAGTAGAGTGGAAGACAAGTAACGGCATAGAGAGTGAGTCAGAAAAGATTAGAGTGGAGGCATTGGAGAAACCATTGCAGAAGACAGACACAGGCCTTGATGGCCTTGGGGTCAGAGAAGGTAGAAAGGGAATTTTTTGCCTGGGGCGAAGCAGGAAATTTGGGTGAAAACTGGTTACACCATGATTCTATGCTGTTTACACTGTCCTTTTAAATTCTGGTGGGGAGAGGGGGCATCTGTGGATCTTCTGCCTGCCTCCTCCCCACATGTAGGGACAAGCCTGGAGGGGTACTTGGACTTACTCCAGGAATTCTGTCATTATACCTTTGGTAGGCTTCAGTATAACTGGGCTTGATATTTGAATGTTAGAATTCTTAGATTAACAATAGACACAACATTATCTATAAGCAACCGGGATGCAAAATTTTAATTGTGGAAAGAACAAACTTGAAAGGTGGAATAGTTGAAGTGATTTGCAAACAACTGTGAGTGTGTGCCAAGTCTTTAGTTGGTTGGCGCACAGTTAAACAATGCCTCGATTTTAAAATTCTCATCTTTGTTTTCAAATCCTTCCAGGGCCTCTCCCCCTCCCTATCTCTGAAACCTCCTCCAGCCCTACAACTCTCCTAGATCTCTGCGCTCCTCCAATTCTGGCCTCTTGTACATCCTCGATTTTAATCGCTCCAACATTGGTGGCCGTGCCTTTAGCTGCCTAGGTCCTAAGCTCTGCAATTCCCTCCCTAAACCTTTCCGCCTCTCTAGCTCTCTTTCCTGCTTTACGACGCTCCTTAAAACCTATGCCTTTGTCCAAGCTTTTGGTCACCGGCCTACGTCAAAGGCGCTATATAAATGCAAGTTGTTGTTACAATGGGAGTTCCCTATGTAAACAATTCGCGGTGATCAGGCAGTGGCCACTAAGTGGCGTTGTGCAATGAGTTTCTGAAGTCTTGTGCGTGTATTGTGTATATATATATATAAAAAAAACTAACTGAGTAACACCACGGGCAAGATATCTATTGTCTAATAATACACTGAAGCTCAAGATACAATGCTTCTGTCATTACAAATACTTTCTCTAATTTTTATCTGCGAGCAATAGCATGGAAGGTCAATTGCCTGCGCTATATTAAAACGCTCCCATTTACCGTGAGCAATGCCATGGGAGATCCGCCAGCACTTCACAATAATTCTGTGATTAACAGGTTATGCTGCAACTAGAACTGAATCGTCAAAACATGTGACACAGAAGTCACCCGCTTGGCTGTAGACTTTACGGCGTTGAGAACTTTAACTGACCCCCGAGCATGCCGCTATTGATGGTGTAGAACCACGTAGCAAGATTGAGCTAGCATTCTGCAACCATTTCTTTAAGTGAAAATGCCTTTCACGCTCAATAAGCTCTGTGCCTTCCGGAGGAGCTGTTTGTGTCTATTTTGTCCTACAGGCAAAAGTGCCAGGACAAATCAGCATGATTAGGGCAAATTTTATGTCACACTAGATGAAGCATTTTGTAGGCCTGTTGTGACTGATGGTTAACATTAGTCAGCGTGATTATGATTAATATGCTTGCTTTTTCAATGACAGTGAGCAAAGGTATGGGAAAGAACTCTGCATTAGCTTGATGCCACAATGTGGTTTTTTTAGGATAATAATACATCTTTTCTAAACTCGGGGGATACATTTTTTCCCGTTTTACCTGCTGCCGCTTACAAAAGGAAAATGTAATAAACTCCAAATGTTATCATGAGACCGCTTTGGGAATATTTTACAAGATGATTACAATTCGGTTTAAATCTAATTCTTGACAAATGCTCATTTAATAGATGATAGCTTGGAAATGATGAACACACAACACAGTCCTGTCAAATCCTTTCTCCACTGTTTCAATGGAGAAGTTAACCCAATGACTCGATTAGGATAACAAAGGGAGAGGAATTTGATCAGAAGGTGTTAAGTGTTTGTGTGATAACATCGCTGACTGGGCCTGATTCCCGAGATTCGGCGCTTTCGGGAAGAAGATCAAAGGCCTGCAGGGGGCGCCAATCAGGAAATCAAGGGCCTACGGGCCATGATTTTCCACCATTTATGTACATGAGAGGAAAATCTGTCACGGCAGGCCCTAGAATTCCCAAACGGCACTCCCTTCGTACCTTGGGAGCAACTGCTCAGGGAATTGGCCAAATTAATTCCATCCTCATGTGAAAAGATGCTTTTATGTTGTTAAACAAAAGTATGAACTGTGAACACGGATTATATTTGCTAATTTATAAAAAAGTTTCGAGAAGCATTATGAAGATTAATATCACAACAAAAGCTAATTCAGTAAAGTGAGCAATAATCAGCACCAAATGTTAATTGATCATCACTGTTTAATGATTGATCTCTGTAGAATTTTTTGGTTTACTTTTCATTAGCAATGACGATTTTTTTTTTCTCCTGAAATTTGTGCAGATCAAGATGAAGGATGTGTGCAACTACAACTCATTCATAATTGTTCTGCTTGTGTCTCATCCCCCCCCCCACTCTTCTATCACCCCTGACCTCACCGGCCTCCATTGCTCTCCTTCCCGAACACACTGAACTTAGATGTAAAATCATCTAAAAATTCTTCCATGACTTTTTCCCTCCCTGTGCTTGCAGCCTCCTCCAACCCTACATTCCAGTCCGTACCTTCCAATCTTGAGACTCTGGCCTCCTTTGCAACCACCGCCCCCACCCACTCCCCACCGCAACCCTCCACTTCATCTTTGGTGGCAGAGTATTCACCCCTCTCAGCTCCACATCGCTTTGATTTCATCCCTAACTCATCTCCCACCATTACTTGGTGTCCCTATTCACCTCGAGTACATTTTACTGCAGTAAAGTGCTATATTGGTGCAAGTTATTGTTTGGACTTGCAAAAACCTATAGTCACTGGCACAGGGAACAGCAACAGTGGATATAGCAGGAAATACATTCTCCTGAAATTATATCTCCATCGTGTATAGAAATGCATCAATTATACATATGCTGTATTCGGAGTACCTGCACATAGCCTAAAAGTTGCCGCATTTATTGAATTCAATTTCATAATTTGGCATGGTGGAATTTAAACTGATGATCACTACTCCAGTACCATAGCCACGACACTACCATGCTCTATATTTTCCTTACAGTGGGAGCATTCAAGAAGGATGTTCCTCCTGCACGTTCTGCGTCATTGTGGCCTCTGCAGTATCAGAATGTATTCAACTGCTTGATCACAGCACCAACTAATGGTGCTCGCAGATGTTAAATCCGTGAATCTTAAGGTATGGTGTTCTTCAATAAATAGACGGAGACTGCAGATTAACAATCAACAGGTGTTTTCTGGATGAGGGTAGTCTAAAAACTAACAGTACAGATCCCTGCTCAGGGCTTATATACAGGTGTGGTCACTGCCGGTACTACAGTATACAGGAGCTGTAAAAGTAGTTCTTTCTTAAAGGTACATACACTACAATTCCTCCCCTTTTAGATTAACAGTACCATAACAATCAAATAACAGTTAACACTTTTAACATGCACATTTAACTGAAATAGTCCATTTATAGATTCAGTCTTTGGGGCGGCTTCCTGATCCTTTCTGGATAGCGCCTTTCTGGAGTTTCTTGCTCTTGGTGTGGAGGCGATTCTGGCCCCCTGTCGTCGGTTAGTTCATCAGCTTCCGATGCTACTGTTTCTGGGGTAGATGCTACCGGTATGTCGGGTTCATCACCAGGTACGCGAGACATGGGGTTGACTCGTTCCTGTGACGCTAGGATCTGGTCGACATGGCGTCTCACAATGTTCTCCCCAACATCCACTGTGTACATTAATGGCCCCTGCCGTGTGCATATCGTTCCGGGTTGCCATTTCTCTGTTCGGTAGTCGCAGGCCAAGACTGGTTGTCCTATATTGAAGCTCCTTGTCGGCTTCTCATTGATTTGCTGGAATTGCTTATTCTCAACATTTCTTCGCACATTTGGCCTGAGCAAATCCATACGAGATCTCAACCTTCGGTTAAAGAACATCATGGCCGGGGTCTGGTTGGTAACTGCATGTGTCGCATTTCTGTAGGCTAACAGGAAATTGTCCACCTTATGCTGCAGTGGAACGTCGTCATCGCACATGGCCCTTACTGCCTTTTTAAAGGTTTGTACGAACCTCTCAGCCAATCCATTTGTGGCTGGATGATACAGGGCGGATGTGTAATGCCTTACCCCATTCCTTCTCATAAATTTCCGAAACTCTTCGGACACAAACTGTGGTCCGTTATCAGAGCAAATCTGCTCTGGCAAGCCGTTCCTGGCAAATATGGTCCGTAGGACTGCAATCGTTTTCTCCGTAGTGGTGGAGGACATTTTGATCACCTCAGGCCATTTCGAGTGTGCATCCACTGCTATTAAGAACATTGAGTCCATGAATGGACCAGCAAAATCAATATGCACCCGTTGCCATGGAGAGGAGGGCCACTCCCATGGGTGTAGAGGGGCATGTGGTGGTGCATTTTGGACCTTCTGGCATCCTGAGCAGCTCTTTGTTAGGTCCTCGATTTGTTGATCGATCCCCGGCCACCACACATAAGCCCTAGCAAGGCTTTTCATTTTCACCCCTCCCAAATGGCCTTCATGAAGCTCATTGAGCACTCTCTCTCTTAACTTGGGTGGAATTACCACTCGGGATCCACACATCACTGTCCCCTGGCATACTGACAGCTGTTCTCTTCTGGATGAGAATGTTGGCAACAGTGAGTCGCCATGTGTTGGCCATCCCTTCACCGTCAAATCATATACCCGAGACAGTGTCGGATCGTTTCGGGTCTCCTTCTCTATATCCGCGTTAGTTACTGGCAAGCGTTCAATTATAGACGAATAAAATATTTCGACAGGGTCCACTGCTGGTGCTTCCTCCGCAGTAGGCAGTGGCAGGCGTGATAGCCCATCAGCGTTGCCATGCTGTTTCGTGCCCTTGTACTCTATTTCATATTGGGTCGCCCCTAGAAAAAGGGACCATCTTTGTAGCCGTTGCGCAGCCATCACCGGAACGCCCTTCTTTGGATTAAAGATGGAGACAAGTGGTTGGTGGTCAGTCAACAAGGTGAACTTCTGCCCGTGCAGATAGTGGTTGAACTTTTTTACTCCCCATACTAGGCTGAGGGCCTCCCTGTCAATCTGGGCATAGTTGCGCTCGGCTGAGGTTAGTGACCGAGACGCAAATGCTACTGGCCTCTCCAACCCGTCTGGAAATCTGTGCGACAGCACCGCTCCAATACCATAGGGTGATGCATCACATGCCAACCGAATTGGTAGTGCTGGGTTGAAATGAGCCAACACCTCTTTTGATGTGATTAGTTCTTTGCACTTCTGGAAAGCTCGTTTACATTCGTCATTCCACTTCCATGGTACCCCCGTTTGCAGTAGGGTGTTCAGTGGGTGTAATACTGTAGACAAATTTGGTAAGAACTTATGGTAGTAGTTCACCAGCCTGAGGAACGACCTCAGTTGTGACACATTTTCTGGTGCTGGAGCCTTGATTACTGCCTCAATCTTTTCAGGGGACTTATGTAACCCCTCTTCATCAATAACGTGGCCACAATACGAGATCTGCTTCTGGAAAAACTCGCATTTGTGGCGATTAGCTCGTAGCCCATATTCCTTCAATCTAGTGAGCACCTGCTCCAGGTTGGCGAGGTGATCATTGTCATTTTTGCCTGTGACCAGGATGTCGTCCAAATAACACTGGGTCCCTGGAATCCCTTGCAGGACTTGATCCATTGCCCTTTGCCAAATAGCCGGAGCTGATGCTACCCCAAACATCAGCCGGTTGTATTGGTAGAGACCTTTGTGAGTGTTGATCGTGAGGTATTGTTTCGAGGCTTCTTCTACCTCCATTTGCAGGTACGCCTGGGGCAGATCAATCTTAGTGAAGCGCTTTCCTCCAGATAGCGAGGCGAAAATACCTTCAATCCGCGGAAGCGGATATTGTACCGTGTGAAGAACTGGGTTCACTGTCACCTTAAAGCCCCCACAGATGCGAACCTTCTTTGGTTCCCCAGGCGTATTACTCAACGACCTCTTCATAACAGGAACGATGGGTGTAGCCCACTCACTCCAGTCCACTTTGGACAGTACTCCTGAATGTTCCAAACCTTCCAGCTCTGCTTCGACGGCTGGGCGGATTGCATAAGGCACCGGTCTGGCCTTAAAAAACTTTGGGCTTGCATTTTCCTCTATTTTAATCATCGCTGTTATGCCTTTTAGTGTTCCGAGTCCCTCCTGGAACACTTCTTGTGCGTCATTTAGCATTTTTGACAGTCATCCAGGTGTGACGTCGTCATCCTTTTTGGCCTCTACCGTCAGTGCTTGTATGGAATGCCAATCTAACTGTATCTTCCGGATCCATTCACGTCCTAGTAGTGGTGGTCCTCCATCTGGCAATACATATAGGTCCATTTTTGGTGTTTCCTGGCCGTTGTATATCACGTTCACCCTTATTTTTCTTTTGGGGTAGACTTTTTGCCCCGTGTACGTCTTCAAGACAATCTCTGTATCTCTCAAGGATATATGTGAGAATAGCCGCTTGTAGTCCCTTCGGTTTATGACTGTTAGGGCTGATCCTGTGTCCAATTCCATTTTCACTTGGACTCCGTCTATCTTGAGCGTGACCCAGATAGTTTGGTGATCCTCCATTTTGATTACCTTATGTAGTTTCAGTCAACCCAGCTCCTTGCTTCCAGAGTCTGTATCACTTTTCTGTTCGTCTGAACTACTCTCCATCACCTTATGTACCTTTTTGTACTTCTCCTGTGGAGATTTCTTGCTGCTGGTTTTCTTCCCCGACCTGCAGACTCTTGTTATGTGTCCTGCTTTTCCACACTGTCTGCACACTTGGTCCTTGAACCAACAATCCTTTTGGGCGTGTGTTCTGCCGCAGCGATAACACTTCCCTGCTCCATATGACATTTCATTGGTGCCATATTCTTGCGGTCTCCGTTGTATCTCTGCAGCGCCCCGTGCGGCTGCTTCGTGTGATACTGCCATGCTGAAAGCCTTGTCCAGCGTAAGATCCTTTTCTGATAGAAGCCGTTTCTGGGTTCCTTCACTTTGAAGCCCACACACAAACTTGTCCCTTAACATATCTGCTAGTCCCATTCCAAACTGGCAGTGTTTCGATAGCTTGTGCAGTTCCGTTAAATACTCAGCATTACTTTCGTCTTTATGCTGGTTCCTTTTGTGAAACTTAAATCTTTCTGCTATCAGCAGCGGTGTGGGGTTTAAGTGGTCCTGTAGGATTTCCACTATGCTTTCGAGATCCTTATCCACTGGCTTCTCTGGGGTTATTAGGTTTCACAGTAAGCCATACGTTTTTGCACCCATGGAATTCAACAAAACCGGTGCTTTCCTGACATCTGGCACTTCATTCGCCTTGCAGGACACCTCAATGCGTTCCACATATGTCGCCCAATCTTCGACTTCATTGTCGAACGCTGTGACACTGCCACTCTTCGGCATCCCTGGGTGTGGTTAGACTGGCTAAAATGGCGTCTCCCGCGCTCTCCCTTCTTCTCCGCTGGCTCAAAATGGCGTCTCCCGCGCTTTCCTTTCTTCCCGCGCTCGCCCTTTTTCTCCGCTGCGGCTTCAAAATTGGCGTCTCCCGCGCTCTCCCTTCTTCTCCGCGGCTCAAATGGCATCTCCCGCGCTTCCTTTCTTCCCCCGCGGACGCTGCTCAGCCCTTGAGCCCTGGCTGCGTTCTGCGCGTTCTCCTGTGTGCCTCTCTCGTTGTCGCCGCTCGGTCCTGAACCCCGGCTGTGCTTTACCCTCTCTCTCTTTTTGTTTTCCGTCGACGCCGCTCGGTCTTCAACCCCCGGCTGCGCCCTGTGCGCTTTACCCTCTCTCTTACCCCGTCGACGCTGCTCGGCCTTTTCTGTGCCGTCGGTCGGCTCCAGCCGCCGCTGTCCGGGAAGGGTCTGCGCTGTACCTGTTGCCAGCCTGTTGCTGGATCGTCGTGGCTGGAGAACCAAGCCCAGCTCTCAACAGCCTCCCTGTGATGTTCACTCTCTGCCGGATGACAGGGCGGTTGCTCGTGGTCGACGCCCGTGCTTCTGGCCTTGACTTCCTTCCACTGTCCTCCAGGAGCGAATCCCTGGGAGGAAATGCAGAATTGCAGGTAGATTCGAATCGACCTCATCACCACTGTTAAATCTGTGAATCTTAAGGTATGGTGTTCTTCAATAAATAGACGGAGACTGCAGATTAACAATCAACAGGTGTTTACTGGATGAGGGTAGTCTAAAAACTAACAGTACAAATCCCTGCTCAGGGCTTATATACAGGTGTGGTCACTGCCAGTACTACAGTATACAGGAGCTGTAAAAGTAGTTCTTTCTTAAAGGTACATACACTACAGCAGAAAGGGACTCTCCTGCTATAGCTGTAAAACGTTGCTTGGGGTACACAGATTCCACTGACTCCTGGCCGCCTTCCTGTCCAAGGAGCATCCTTTGTTTGGAGGGTGGCCCCATGAGTCTGATACCAGAAGTAATGCAGTAGGCCACGTGTCCGCACGGGGCTGGTGCTGTGTAGCAACCCACCAACAATCTCCCTTGCTTGGCCACGTTTAGTGCTCCACTCAGTGATCCCTTCACAAACTTACTATCGCCTTCTTAGATGTATGTTTCTGAGATGGTGCTGACTTCAGGTGTACACGTTGACATAAAGCACATCAGCTGCCACTTTATCCTGTGAAACCCCAGCCTTTTCTTGTGAGGGGACGACCTGCCAGTGTGGAAGCGGCCGCCACTTGCAAAGATGCGGCCTATGGTTTTAAGGGAGCAGCCTCTTGATTTGAGCATGCGGCCTCTTCTTCCATTGTTAGTTGTCTTTCTGTCAAGAGAGCAGATGGTACATTGTTAATATTGCGATTAGATTATGCAAAATGATGCAGTAATGCCAATTTAGGCTAGTTTCTGCATGGCTGCTGTATCACGGCATGTTCTCAGATGATTGCAGGCATTGCTGACAAAGGCATACATAATACTAACTCGCAGCTCAGCCACATGCCTTCCTTTACCTTCCCCGATTCCCTCTACAGCTGTGTGCTGGCCAATATTTATTCCTCAACCAACATCAGTAAAACAGATTATCTGGTCATTATCACATGGCTGTTTGTGGGACCTTGTTGTGCGCAAATTAGCTGCCGCATTTCCTACATTACAACAGAGACTGCATTTCAAAAGTACTTAATTGGCTGTAAAGCACTTTGGGATGTCCTAAGGTCATGAAAGGCACTATATAAATGCAATTTCTTTCTTTCCTGCCAATGATGCTTTGTACAAACATTTCCTGAGCTAATGAGATTATTGAAAGGTTTGCGGCACTGCACCCAGGTCCTCTTGACCACATCCTGCTTGTGCCATCCTTTGCAATGTGCAACCAGGTTGCGTTGGTCTCCCTGGGGCGGTCTCCTCCACCCAAGAGAAGGGAAGAGAACCTCCCTGCATGCTGTGACTCTCTCCATAAGCATATCAACGGAGTCATGGAAGAGCCTGGGTGCAGCCGTGCACCTTTGTGCAGTGTTTGTCAGTGTTTGCAGCCCCTCAATGCTGTAGAACACTGACAGCACAACTGTCAAAATAAATTTGCGCATGGTCCCTTTAAGGAAACTGACTGGCAACACATCATCAAATGACATCATCAGACCGGCTTCCTTCAATTGGCCAGCAAACGCGCTAGGTGGGCTTAACAAGCCCAATCAGAGGAAAATCATTTTGGACAGCGGGCTGGAGCCGCAACGAGACTGGGCCCTGCCACCAACCTGCTGAGGTTGGTAAAATCCAGCCCTCTGTTCTGTTCATAGAAAAGGTAGTTGACAAATTCACAGTAAGATACTTTCCTACTCTTGTGTCAGCTTGGCTCAGTTGGTAGCACTCTTGCCTCTGAGTCAGAAGGTTGTGGGTTCATAGCCCCGCTCCAGGAATCTGAGCACAACATCTAGGCTGACAATCCAGTGCAGTACGGAGGGAGTGCTGCACTGTCGGAGGTGGCATCTTTCGGATAAGGCATTAAACCGAGGTCTCATCACAATCCCACGGCAGTATTTCAAAGAAGAGCAGGGGAGTTCTCCCCGGTGTCCTGGCCAATATTTATCCCTCAACCAACACCACTAAAAAAACAAATTATCTGGTCATTATCACGTTACTATTTGTGGGAGCTTGCTGTGCACAAATTGGCTGTCGTGTTTCCTACATTACAACAGTAACTACACTTCAAAAGTACTTAATTGGCCGTAAAGTGCTATTGGATGTCCTGAGGTCTTGAAAGGTGCTGTATAAATGCAAGCCTGTCTTTCTTCCCTCAGTACTGCACTGGTGTGTCAGCCTGGAGTAGCACCTACTGACTCAGAGAGAGAGTGAGCTCTGGTTGACACCTATCTGCATACATCTGACTGTAATATAAAATCTTATAAAGAACGTTATATAACTCTTCAATTTATCTCCATGGCAGATGTTTTATCTCAGAATGAACTTTGGTTATCTTCCAATTCAACAACAACTTGTATTTATATAGCACCTTTAATGTAAGAAAACATCACAAGGTGCTTCTTCACAGGAGCATTATTTAAAAATATTGACACCGAGCCACATAAGGAGATATTAGGGCGGATGAGGTAGGTTTTAAGGAGTGTCTTAAAGGAGGAAAGAGAGGTAGAGAGGCGGAGAGGTTTCAGGAGCAAATTCCAGAGCTTAGGGCCTTGGCAGCCAAAGGCATGGCCACCAATGGTGGAGCGATTAAAATCGGCAATGCACCAGAGGCCAGAATTAGAGGAGCACAGATATCTTGGAGGCTTGAGGGGCGGGAGGAGATTACAGAGATAGGGAGGAATGAGGTCATGGAGGGATTTGAAAACAAGGTTGAGCGTTTTAAATTTGAGGCTTTGCTTAACCGAGAGCCAACCAACTAAAGACATGGCACACACTCACAGTTGTTTGCAAACCACTTCAGCTATTCCATCTTTCAAGTTTGTTCTTTTCACAATTAAAATTTTGCATCCTGGCTGCTTAGAGATAATATTGTGTCTCCATTGTTAATCTAAGAACTCTAGCGGTCAAACATCAAGCCCAATTTTCAGGTCTTATAACATTCAAGTTATTAAGTTAGCAAAGATGAGCGGCTTGTGAAAATGGAATCATTTTTATAGAATCATAGACTAGTCCAGCACAGAAGGAGGCCATTCGGCCCATCGAGTCTGCGCCGGCTCTTTTGAAGAATAATTCAGTTAGTCCCACTCCCCTGCTCATTTCTTATATCCCTGGAATTTGTTCTCCTGCAAGTATTTATCCAATTCCCTTTTGAAGGCTACTATTGACTCTGTATCCATCACCCTATCAGGCAGTGCACTCCAAATCCTAACCACTCGTTGCGTAAAAAAGTTTTTCCTCATTTTTAATGTTTAAGGGACAAGATTACTCCGTTCAATAAATTTGTCAAAAGAGTAGATCTTTGAACCAAGTGAAGTGGAGCCACCTGTGGAGAAGGTGTAAACGATCTTTTCAAGATTCGCTGCTCACGAGGCGGTCTCCTCTACATTGGGGAGACCAAACGTAGATTGGGTGACCGCTTTGGGGAACACCTCCATTCACTACATAAATGTGACCCCGAGCTTCCGGTCGCCTGTCACTTTAGTTCTCCGCTCCACTCCCACACTGATCTCTCCAACCTCGGCCTCTTACACTGTTCCAATGAAGCTCAACGTAAGCTCGAGGAACAGCACCTCATCTTTCGATTAGGCACTTTATAGCCTTCTGGACTCAACATCGAGTTCAACAATTTCAGACTATAATCTCTGCCCCTATCATTTTTTTTCTCTCTCTCACATGGCAGCTGTTGATGTTTCCGCCATTGTCATTTACACTTCATCTAGAGCCATCTTTTGTTTCTTAACTTGTCCCATTACCATCTCCTTTTGCCTTGCACCATCATCCCTTTTGTCCCTTAATCTCTCCTGCCTTCCACCCTATCACAGACCTTCCCTTTTGTTCTTTCCTCCCCTCCCCCTTTCCCAGCCCCTGCACTTGCTTAAAATCTGTTACATCTCTAACTTTTTCCAGTTCTGACAAAAGGTCATTGACCTGAAACATTGACTCTGTTTCTCTCTCCAAAGATGCTGCCTGACCTGCTGAGTATTTCCAGCATTTTCTGTTTTTATTTCAGATTTCCAGCATCCGCAGTATTTTGCTTCTGACCATTTCAAATGTGGGTTGAAGAAATTTAGCTGGGCCGGAAACCATTTAGTTAAGGTCTTGTTAAAAACCAATCAAGGGGAAGTCATACATTCTTATACACTGTCGGTGACTACCACTCAATTTCCGTTGCGAGGGTGCTAATTTTTCTGGGGCGCTAAAAGTATTTTAGCCCCATGACTCTAAGCCCTCCTCTCTAAATCTTTATGATGTTGTCACTTTGCCATTGCTTACATTTGCAGAGTCCACATCAATGCATGTTCTGACACTGAGGGCTGGATATTGTCAATGGAGGCGACTTGGAGGCGGGACAGCTGCTTGTCATGTCAATGTCCCGCCTCCATCCTCGCCTGACCATTCAGAGGGATTTTTCCCTGATTGAGCTTGTTAAGCCCGCCCGGCGGGCTCAGCAAGCCAATTAGGGAAGAAACCACTGACAGATCACGTCAATGTCAGACGTGCTGTCAAGACTTCTTGAAAGAAGAAATGATAGCGTTTGACAGCTCTGTGAAGCTCTGTGAAGCTGTCAAACACTGACATTCTCTTGAGTTTGATTCATTTTTGTGGTGAGAACTGAAAAAACATTGTAAAAAAGTAAATTTCAGATATCTGATGGATCAGAGGGTCCATCAGCCATTACCTGAAATTGACAAGGTGGATGTCCACTCTCCTGAAGTAAAAAAAGGTAAGTGAACACTTTTTTAAACTTATCACTCACCTTGCATACTTACCACTCCACACTTGCACTCATCACTCACCTCTACACCTTACTTCCAGGTGCCTCCGACCGCTGCAGACCTCCTCCACGTCTCCTCCAACCCGGCGGGGTTCTCCGAGGTCGGGAAGCCTTCACCTGTGAAGGTAAAATGGCACTAATCCCTTTTTCTGCCTGTTAACTACCTATTAAAAGAATTAAAAGCCTTTCCCGCCTCCAGGAGACAAGACCCGAAGCTGCACATCCTCCCGCCTCCTGGCAAAATGGGCACGGAGGCGGGATGGGGGCGGGTTTGCCACCTGCCCCCAGTTTCTCCAATTTTACGTGCTGTCCCGCCTCCATGCCCACCTCCTCGGGGCTTGGAAAATCGAGCCCTGAATCTATTGAAGCGGCTGTCTGAATAGTGTTGAAGGATCATTATTGCTGGTGCATTGTGATTTGAATGCCATTTGTGATTTACCACTAACCAAATCTGTTTCTCAGCGGTTTCACATGACAGAAGCAGGGGTTCCCACATTGTTGCTAATGGTTTGGAAACATCGAAGCAAAGAAAACCTCTCCAGCAATTTTGGGAAAAGGGAAAATCCAGGCCATGAGTAACCCGCACATCCCATCATCTGAACATCTGGACATTGTATGATATCTGATTTACACATGGTTGCAAATCAAAGTTTGAATAAATATTTTGCAAACACTTCCAAATTTACCACAAGAAAAATAAATGATAGAGTAGGTGGGAGAGCACCAAATTCCTTCTAAATGGAATTCTTCATTTGAAACATATTTGTATCATAAATTCTCAACAGTTTCTTTCAAATTAGGGTAATTGTAGGACCATTTTTAATCTTTACTGGATATTTTCATTCGCAGCAGGTTTTTGCTCACCCTTCCTAATTATCTCCTTTTCCTAAGCGTCCATTTGCTCACATCCCTATAAAATGTCGTGGGATTTACTTCTACATTAAAGGTTCTGTATAATTGCAAATTGTTGTACAAATACTGTAACTTAAGCAAAGTAGCATCAATTTTAAGGAGCTAGAAATAAGCATTGTACATCAACATAATAATGATTTAGTAAGTATGTAGTCAAGTCAATGTTAATGATGTTTGTATTGTATTTAATAGTAGTGTTCATAGTAACAAGGTTAACTCCTCCTCGTTCACTTGTTAAAGGCTCGCAGCATATTATCTTTTAATGAAAGGGAAGACCGTACAAAGTAAAGCTTCTCGATACTAAGGCACTTCTTTGAAGTTGCGTGTTGCCAGCAGGAACTTATTAGCAATCTAATGTGCATCAACCGTTTCCATTTTTAAGATGCAGCTGGCATACGCCCAATGGCTGGGTTCAGCCACTCCCATTTTGCCATTATAAGTCAAGCTGCCAAGATGAGAAATGGATATGAGGTGACTGATTATTAGGATTAATTGTCTTTTAACGGTGCAGTGAAGCAGGTAGGCCAAAGAGATTAAGCTGCAGATAATAAAGGGCAATATACTCATTGTTTTCATTCAAATTTGCTTGCACATATGAACTCTTCTCCGAGCTGGTATGTCTGTCAGTAAGTGAAATATTGCGAAGCAAGTTACCAGCTCCCTTTGTGAGAGCGTCTTGAGTTTATGGTACTTTGTTTAAAGATCAGATGTAATAATGAAAATTTCGTTATAATAGGCCCTTATTCCCTTGCACCTGCATCTTACTAACCTTACCTTCAACTTCAGTCAGTTCTGCCCTGCTCTTTTGTCAAATGGAATTCACTATTAGAACAACGAAACTTCAGGAATTAAAAGCTGAAAGATTTATGGCATCTTTAAGACTATAATAATTATAAAATAATGTTGTGCATCTGCACATTATGAAAGTGAACAGAATAAAGCCTTGTGTTGAAATAGCGTCATCTATAATCTTGTTTATGGAGTACCATAAGTGCAGCAGCAATTGATTATATTGTCGAGGGTCAAAAGTTCCATGACATCTTTAAGTGGAAAATATAATTGTAAAATAGTACAGGTACATCGGTATGTTATGGAGAGAAACAGAGAGATTACAGAACAAAGATACGATAGATTGGTGTTACTGCTGAATGAGATACCTCAAAGGTGGTGGCAATTGAATGTTTTTTTAATTTTTATTAAATAATGAAATAATTAAATATTTGGAGCTGATAATCATTTAGCATGGCCTCAGCTTATTATCACTCAAAGCCAAGCAGCCAAAGCAAAGCAAGAAAGAGGCAGGTTGGAAATGACCCCAAATGGTTCTGATTATGCTCTTAGCCAAATATACTTGTCAGCTGCCCAACGAATAAACTATCCAGAGGACACCTTGGCCTTTCTCTTTGTTGCAATGATATCTCCTTGGATAAAATGTAGGAAGAATATACTGCCTTGCCTCTACTGGATGGCCTAGTAACAAAACGTTTAAGTTTTCGATAAATCTTCATCTCCCTGGCCCCCTGCACTGTTTCAGATGCAAAATCCAGGCCTAATTGTACCTGCCCTCTAGCATGTCCTTAGAATAATATTTTGATGGCAGATACTTTACTCTGTGGGCAGTTTGAGTAAGCGAATGAAATCAGTAGGTGCACCTCAGGTAAGTTACTATCGCTGCTCTTCTAAAGTATTTATTTTATTTAACTTGCACCATGTTGAAGTCCATTCCTTTGTAAATTCAGCCTTGTCTTCCTTTGGCACTACTTTCCTCCTCTGCTTCTGCTGAAAATATTGGCCTGGATGTTCCATAACATAGGTGGAAGATCGAGGGAACTAGTGGAGAAATGGCATAAACAGCCATGGAATTTCAGGACCATTGACTCCGGTGGAGCATTGTTTCACAGGCGCCTTCGGCCATTTTGTACCTCACTCAAGTTGCCATTCTTAATGTGACCTTGACCTCAGCCTAAGACACACACACGCCTACCTTCCCACGCCCACAGTGTCAGCTGTGGCTCAGTGGGTAGCACCCTCGCCTCTGAGTCAGAAGTTTGTGGGTTTAAGTCCCACGCCAGGGACTTAAACACATAAAGCTAGGCTGACACGCCAGTGCAGTGCTGAGAGAGTGTTGCACTGTCAGAGGTGCCGTCTTTCGGATGAGACGTTAAACCGAGGCCCCGTCTGCTCTCTCAGGTGGATGTAAAAGATCCCATAGCACTATTTTGAAGAAGAGCAGGGGAGTTATCCCCGGTGTCCTGGCCAATATTTATCCCTCAACCAACATAACAAAAACTGATTATCTGGTCATTATCACATTGCTGTTTGTGGAAGCTTGCTGTGCGCAATTTGGCTGCCGCATTTCCCACAGCACAACAGTGACTACACCTCAAATGTACTTCATTGACTGTAAAGCACTTTGAGATGACCGGTGGTTGTGAAAGGCGCTATATAAATGCAAGTCTTTCTTTTTTTTCCAGTAGGAGTTCCCTGAATTGGACAGTTAGGACGGAGCTGATTTGCATTCCCATTTATATGACTCTCCAGCTGAGGTCATCTAACTCAGCCCAGATCAGCCTTCTGATCCAAATGGCTCAGCTCCATGTTTGCCAACTGATCTATTGCAGGAGCTGGTATAATCAGCTTTTAGAAATGGCTTATCTCGATTATCAGAAATGGACTCAGGTCTTATCTAAGCATACAATTTGTCACAGCTAGGAGTGAAAAATTGCCTGTAAATAAACAAAGGAGCAATTTGCCCACTTTTGCATGTAATGTTACATCCTGTGTGGTTTGTCTATATGCAGCCAATCTTTGCTTGCAAAAAAATTGTATGGTATGCAGATAAGTCGACAATGAATGCTATAGATGTGATTTACTTACTACATTTTTTTGTTAACAGAATCTGTGTCAGGTTAGCCTACATTATATATATAGTTCATAATTTACTGCATGGTATAATATGTAATGTTAAAATAATAACAGCAGAATGTAGGGTCACAAGGAATTGCTGTAGATTCTGTCCTCTCCAATTCCTTGAACGTGTTGTTGCCTCCCAAATCCATGCCCATCTTTCCCGCAACTCCATAGAAACGTAGAAACATAGAAGATAGGAGCAGGAGTAGGTCCAAAGATGTGCAGGTTAGGTTGATTGGCTATGATAAAATTGACCCTTAGCGTTAGGGGGATTAAATACGTGGGGTTACGGGGATATGTGTTGGTGTAGGGGTTACGGGGATCGGGGGTGGGATATGTGTCGGTGCAGGCTCGATGGGCCGAAATGGCCTCTATCTGCACTGTGAGGTTTCTGTGATTCTGTGATTCTGTGATTCGGCCCCTCGAGCCTGTTCTGCCATTTAATGAGATCATGGCTGATCATCCAAATTCAGTACCCTGTCCCTGCTTTTTCCCCATATCCCTTGATCCCTTTAGCCTTAAGAAATATATCTAACTCCTTCTTGAATTGGCCTCAACTGCCTTCTGTGGTAGAGAATGCCACAGGTTCACCACTCTCTGGGTGAAGAAATTCCTCCTCATCTCAGTCCTAAATGGCTTACCCCTTATCCTTAGACTGTGACCCCTGGTTCTGGACTCCCCCGCCATCGGGAACATCCTTCCTGCATGTTTGAATCCCTCCAACCAGGTTTCATCCCCTGCCACAGTACCGAACAAGCTCTCATCAAAATCAAAAATGATAACCTTTGAGACGGTTGACCACTCCATCATTCTCCAACGTCTCTCCACTGTCATCCAACTGGTTGGGTCTGCACTCGCTTGATTCCATTCTTTTCTATCTAATCGTAGGCAGAGAATCACCTCCAATGGCTTCTCTTCCCGCTCCCGCATTATTACCTCTGGTGTTCCCTAAGGATCTATCCTTGGCCCCTCCTATTTCAATTTCAATTTCAATTTCAATTTTATTTGTCACATAACCAAATACAACAAGTGAAATCCAGTCAGTGAAATGCTTTCTTCTTAACGAGCCGAGCGCACCAAGCAGCAAAAGACACTTAGCTGCCTGGTACGCACGGAGCCCGCAAGGACGGCAGCCATCTTCATCGGCATGCTGCCCCTTGATGACATCATCTGAAAACACAGTGTCAGTTTCCACATGTACGCTGATGACACCCAGCTCTACCTCACCACCACTTCTCTCGACCCCTCCACAGTCTCTAAATTGTCAGACTACTTGTCCAACATCCAGTTCTGGATGAGCAGAAATTTTCTCCAATTAAATATTGGGAAGACCGAAGCCACAAACTCCGTTCCATAGCCACTGACTCTATCCCTCTCCCTAACATCTGTCTGAGGCTGTACCACACTGTTCGCAAACTTGGTGTCATATTTGACCCTGAAATGAGCTTCCAACCACATAGTCGCAACATAATTAAGACTGCCTATTTCCACCTCTGTAACATGGTCCGTCTCTGCCCTTGCCTCAGCTCATCTGCTGCTGAAACCCTCATCCATGCCTTTGTTACCTCTAGACTTGTAAGGGGTGGTGTGTGGGGTCAGCTTTGCCTCTGACTCCTGAGCAGTTCGAATCGCTCCCACTCCCTTGGTTCTAGACCTGGACTTATTTGGGGGTTGTGATGAAATTGTAGCAGATAACTGAATTTGATACAAGAACTTTGGTTTTTATTTGAGAAGGAAAAATACAATACAATAATGTTATCACTCTAAAAGGGGGGAACACTTCGGAATATACGAGGGAGAATAACAATAGGCAGAATACTTCACCCCTCCCAATCCCACTACACTAACTAGGTTGGACCCCAGAGGACCAGGGAAAAATGCTCACCAAACGCAGGAATAGTTTGTAGAGTGGAAAAACTTGCAGATCTTCGGTTTCTTCCGAGTTGGTTCCTTGTTGGTTGTGGTGGCCCAGTATTACCTGGTTGGCTTCTGGTAATATTTGGTTGTTGGTTTCGTGGGGCTCTTGGTGCCGCGAGGTGTCCGATGATGTGTTACTTCTTCGAGAGAGAGAACTGCTTCCAGATGCTTGCTTCTGAAACCGCCGAGTTTCGATGGTGTTTTAAACTTGAACGATGGGTCTCTCCTTTCTTCTCGAACTGGTTGAACTGTTTCTGTTGAACTCCTTCTGCTGAACTGTACTTACCAAATTGTTCGAACTCATCGAACTAATCGAACTCCTGAGAACTGATTTCTTGTGGAGACAGGCCTTTAGTTTATACTAATTGAGGCCTGCTTATCTGCCCGCCAAATCTTCTCGGTTCATTGTTAAATTTTGGGCGGGCTTGTTAACATTGATTGGTCCCATTTATTTTTAATTGATTTAAGTTGGTGTAAACTAGTTTCGGGATGGTTTGTCGAATATATATAGATTGGGCTAACCAAATTAGTAACAATACTATGGAGGAGGAATTCCTGGAGTGTTTACGGGATGGTTTCCTGGACCAATATGTCGAGGAACCAACCAGAGAGTAGGCCATCATAGACTGGGTATTATGTAATGAGAAAGGATTAATTAGCAATCTTGTTGTACGAGGCCCCTTGGGTCGGAGCGATCATAATATGATCGAATTCTTCATTAAGATGGAGAATGAAGTAGTTGACTCAGATCTAGGGTCCTCAATTTAAATAAAGGAAACTACGATGGTCTGAGGTGCGAATTGGGTAGGATTGATTGGGGAATGTCACTCCAAAGGTTAGCGATGGATAGGCAATGGCAAACATTCAAAGACCGCATGGATGAACTACAGAATTTGTTCATCCTAGTTTGGCATAAAAATAAAACATAAAAGATGACTCAACCGTGGCTAATGAGGGAAATTAGGGATAGCATATGATCCAAGGAGAGGACATATAAATTGGCCAAAAAAGCAGTAATCCAGAGGATTGGGAGCAGTTTAGGATTCAACAAAGGAGGACAAAGGGATTAATTAAGAAAGGGAAAATAGAATATGAGAGTAAGCTTGCAGGGAACATAAAAACTGACTGTAAAAGCTTTTATATAGATATATGAAGAGAAAATGATTGGTGAAGTCAAGCGTAGGTCCCTTGCAGTCAGAATCAGGGGAATTTATAATGGGGAACAAAGAAATGACAGACCAATTAAATACATATTTTGGTTCTGTCTTCTCAAAGGAGGACACAAATAACCTCCCGGAAATGTCGGGGAACATAGGGTCTGATGAAAGGGAGGAACTGAAAGAAATCAGTATTTGTAGGGAAATGGTGTTAGAGAAATTGATGGGATTGAAGGCCGATAAATCCCCAGGGCCTGATAATCTACATCCTAGGGTACTTAAGGAAGTGGCCCTAGAAATAGTAGATGCATTGCTGATCATCTTCCAACATTCGATGGAATCTGTAACAGTACCCATGGATTGGAGGGTAGCTAATGTTACCCCACTATTCAAAAAAGGTGGTAGAGAGAAAACGGGGTATTACAGACCGGTAAGCCTGACATCGGTAGTGGGGAAAATGCTAGAGTCCATTATAAAAGATGTGATAGCAGAGCACTTGGAAAACAGTGACAGGATCAGACAAAGTCAACATGGATTTACAAAAGGTAAATCGTACTTGACTAATCTACTGGAATTTTTTGAGGATGTAACTAGTCAAATAGATAAGGGAGAACCAGTGGATGTGGTGTATTTGGACTTTCAGAAGGCTTTCGATAAGGTCCCACATAAGAGATTAGCGTGTAAAGTTAAGGAACATGGGATTGAGGGCAAGGTATTGACTTGGATAGAGAACTGGTTGGCAGATAGAAAGCAAAGAGTTGGAATAAACGGGCCTTATTCCAAGTGGCAGGCAGTGACTAGTGGGGTACCACAGGGATCTGCCCTTGGACCCCAGCTATTCACAATATATATTAATGATCTAGACAAGGGAACTAGATGTAATATCTCCAAATTTGCAGACGACACAAAGCTGGGTGGGTGTGTGTGCTGTGAGGAGGATGCCGAGAAACTACAGGATGATTTGGACAGGTTGGGTGATTGGGCAGAAGCATGGCAGATGCAATATAATGTGAATAAATGTGAGGTTATCCACTTTGGTGTCAAAAACAGGAACGCAGATTATTATCTGAATGGCAATAGATTGGGAGAAGGGGAAGTGCAACGAGACCTGGGTGTCCTTGTGCACCAGTCGTTGAAGGTAAGCATGCAGGTGCAGCAGGCGGTTAAGAAGGCAAATGGTATGTTGGCCTTCATAGCGAGAGGGTTTGAGTACAAGAACAAGGATGTCTTGCTGCAGTTGTACAGGGTCTTGATGAGACCACATCTTGAGTATTGTGTGCAGTTTTGGTCGCCTTATCTGAGGAAGGATATTCTTGCCATGGAAGGAGTTCAGTGAAGATTCACCAGGCTGATACCTGGCATGGCAGGAATGACGTATGAGGAGAGATTGGGGCGATTGGGCTTGTCCTCGCTGGAGTTTAGATGAATGAGAGGGGATCTCATTAAAACTTATAAAATTCTGGCAGGACTGGACAGATTAGATGCAGGGAGGATGTTCCCGATGGTCGGGGAATCCAGAACCAGGGGTCACAGTCTAAGGATAAGGGGTAGGCCTTTTAGGACAGAAATGAGGAGGAATTTCTTCACCCAGAGAGTGGTGAACCTGTGGAATTCTCTACCACAGAAGGCAGTAGAGGCCAATTCATTAAATATATTCAAGAAGGAGCTGGATATATTTCTTAAGGCTAAAGTGATCAAGGGGTATGGGGAGAAAGCAGGGACCGGGTACTGAACTTGGATGATCAGCCATGATCGCATTGAATGGCGGAGCAGGCTAGAGGGGCTGAATGGCCTACTCCTGCTCCTATCTTCTATGAAACTTAAATTAGCGTTTAATGGCTGTTTAAGCTTTTGTCCGATTAGTGAGTTCTGTCTTTACCTGCTGGGGTCAGGGTCTCTTTTGTTGATCAGTGGCATGTACTGTATTATTCATATTCTTGATGGCTCTGTAACTTTGGCGGGAACTGTCCTTCCGTGGGCCTATTGTCATTTATGTGGAATGACTGAGACAGTCCAGAACATTTCCAGACAATTTGGCCAATGCCAATACTCAAACTGTTTGTTTTACAGAGGCCCATCCCATCCCTTTTGTCGCAGCCTTCCACAGGCCTGGACGTGTCCTTTTTAAAATAACCAAAATCCTGGGGTTTTAACTTTAAGCCCCTTTTGGACCAATATTCTTTTAAACAGTCCAAAAATCTCTTCTCTTCTTGGTTTGGGGGAATCTGTAGAATTTTGCGAACCTTACAGACTTGTCTATTCCAATGCACTCCTGGCTGGGCTACCACGTTCTACCCTACGTAAACTTGAGGTCATCCAAAACTCGGCTGCCCGTGTCCTAACTCACACCAAGTCCCGTTCGCCCACCACCCCCTGTGCTCGCTGACCTACATTGGCTCCTGGTTAAGCAATGCCTCAATTTCAAAATTCTCATCCTTGTTTTCAAATCCCTCCATGGCCTCGCCCATCCCTATCTCTGTAATCTCCTCCAGCCCACAACCCTCCGAGATATCTGCGTTCCTCTAATGCTGGCATCTTGAGCATCCCTGATTATAATCGCTCAACCATCGGTGTCTGTGCCTTCTGTTGCCTGGGCCCTAAGCTCTGGAATTCCCTGCCTAAACCTCTCCGCCTCTCTACTTCTCTTTCCTCCTTTAAGACACTCCTTAAAACCTACTTCTTTGACCAAGCTTTTGGCCACCTGCCCTAATTTCTGCTTATGTGGTTTGGTCAAATTTTTTGTCTTATAATACTCCTGTGAAGCACCTTGGAACGTTTTACTATGTTAAAGGCGCTACAGAAATATACATTGTTGTTGTTGTTGTTGTAGATAATGCCAAATTTCCTATTTCATTCTGATGATGTATTTCACTAAATTATGAAACTCATGTTTGCTGAGAGGTATGTGATGTTTATCAGACATCTTGGGGTCGACTTTAATCTAACGCGCCCATCGGGAAACTGACTGGTTTTACGCCTCTCCCGAGCTTGCGCTCCATTGAAGTCATATCGGGCGGAGTGAAAAACCAGCGTTGCACCCGATCCCTTGGGTTCCCCGCCCCATGAGTCAGGTTAACATCACCCCCTTGCTTCAGTTGCCACAATGAAAAATTAGTCAGTTTTACCTGTTTTCAGACAACTCATTCATTTCTCCACAATAAGTTATTGGCCCAGTAATTCGGGTCCCAACGCGTGAGTAAGCGCCGTGTACTCATGCGTGGGCCCGATGGAATTGCCGGTTTTCTGCATGCACAGTGCATGCGTGGGAAACCGGCATTTCCGATCCTCTGAACCAAGGGGTTCAGAGGTCGAATGCGTGTGCGCAGGAGTCTGCGCGTGCGCGTTGAACTTCCTTTTTTTTCCAGGTTTGCCCGTGCGTGAAGGCCTCCACTTTTTACACTTTAAAAAAGCAGACGTAAGGACTTAATTTTAAAAGGTAAGTGGTCTATTAAAATTAGAATTTTTTTCCACAGGTTTATTGTTTTTAAAGACTTTACAGTAAGGTAAGTGTATTTTTAGCCCTGATTTTTTATAAAATTATTTTTTTCAAAAATTTAAATTATTGTTTAAAATAGTTATTTAAAGTTATTTATAGTTCATTTAATTAGTGTGATTTTTAAAATTTTTTATTTCAAGTTTAAGTACTGTTTTGGGCGCCCGGAGTTTTCATGAGTTTGACAGTTCTTACTGTCAAACTCATGAATGAACTTTTGCATCCTCCGATTGGTTGCCCAGTGCTCACGTGATCCCAGCCGACGCATCGCACTAAGTACGCCGCTGGGTCACGCAAGCACAGCGCGCCGGGAGCTGGACCGGGCCACAGACAGGAAATCCACGCAGGCCCAGGCTTCAACTGCCGGTGCGCTAGGTAAGTGTAGGTCGGGGGCTTGCACCCGCGGGAAGCCCCCAACATGAATTTCTGGGCCATTAATTTTCATTATTATATCTAACATTCGTTACACATTCTATTAAATGGCTTAACTTTTCATTGGTAACACGTGTAAATGTGCACGACTCTATATTAATTTTTGGAGGCTAAGGGGGAGAAATTACCCTCCCCTATTTGGGGCACTAAATCTGAAAAGCTGGAAAAGTTAGCACCAGGCGCTAACCTCTTCCAGCCTCTCTGAAATTCCCATTTTTTTGCTCCAGGAGGGAAGTGGAACGCTAAATCAAGCGCTCCACTTCCTTCTTGGAGAGCAGGAGGAGGAAGTTCATGTCCTGGGGTGATGTGCTCAGCAGCGCCACGAGTGGCCAAGCGTGGCACTGCCACGTTGCAGGGGCTCTTCCCTGAATTAAAGGGAAGGGCCCCATGCTGCGAGCTCTGCAGTTTTTTTAACTTATCTGGGCCACCGGGGAGCGGGGGTGCTGCGCGATCAGCCCGGCACTGAAGCAGAGTGCCGGGCTGACCAATCGCGGCACAGACCCCGTGTCGGGAGGCGCAAAAAAAAAAGTTTTTAAAAAATCAGACTTTTTTTCAGCGTGGCCGGACACCTCACCTTTAACTTCCGCCCTGCTCGCGTCCCCTGCAGCAGTCGCTGCCATTGCCCGGCACTGCTGCAGGGGGCAAAGGGGAATTTTTGTGCCGGGGTGCTACCGGGGCGATGTGCCCGGAGATGACGTCACGATCTCCAGGCGCATGAGATCGGGACGCAACCCGGTCGTGCCGCCGCTAACCTCCCGCGGAATTTAACAGGAGGCGCGGTCAGGCAAAAAGGCCTTTGCGCCCCATTAGCGCACCCCATGGGAGGCGCATTTCTCCCCCCTAAATATTTTTAAAGTACTTCATTGGCGGTAAAGTACTTTGGGATGTCCTAAGGTCATGAAAGGCACTACAGAACTGCAATCTTTCATTCTTTCATTATATATTTATCCTACTGGTCCTGCTCAAATTGGCATTTACAAAGCATCCTGAATGATTATTTTTCCTTCTGTTTGTATTTCTCTGCAGAAGTCACAGAAATCACAGAAACCCCACAGTGCAGATAGAGGCCATTTCGGCCCATCGAGCCTGCACCGACACATATCCCACCCGATCCCTGTAACCCCTACACCAACACATATCCCACCACCCCACGTATTTAATCCCCCTAACACTAAGGGTCAATTTATCATAGCCAATCAACCTAACCCGCACATCTTTGGACTGTGGGAGGAAACCGGAGCACCCGGAGGAAACCCACGCAAACACAGGGAGAATGTGCAAACTCCACACAGACAGTCACCCGAGGCCGGATTCGAACCCGGGTCTCTGGTGCTGTGAGGCAACAGTACTAACCACTATGCCACCGTGCCGAGTGTAGAAAGAGAATCCATTACAAGGACCTGTGACTAAGAATGACTGACTTGATAACTCAAGAGTAATAACACTGAGAATGAATTATGATCAGCTTCATAAGTAGAATATAAGTTGTACCCTACAAGTCTTCATAATGTATTCTGTTGATGTTACATAGAATTACATAAAACGTACAGCACAGAAACAGGCCATTCAGTGCAATTGGTCCATGTGGTGTTTATGCTCCATGCCAGTGTTTATGCTCCACATGAGTCTCCTCCTACTCCCCCTTCATCTAACCCATGAGAAAAACCTTCTATTCCTTTCTCCCTCATGTGTTTATCAAGCTTCCCCTTAAATGCATCTATTGCTATTTGCCTCAACTACTCATTGTGGTCGCGAGTTCCACATTCTAGCCACTCTCTGGGTAAAGAAGTTTCTCCTGAATTCCTTCTTGGATTTATTAGTGACTATGTTATATTTATGGGCCCCTAGTTTTGGACACCCCCACAAGTGGAAACATCTTCTCTATTAATAATAAAAACAGAAAATGCTGAAGATACTCAGCAGGTCAGGCAGCATCTGTGAAGAGAGAAACAGGGTTAACGTTTCAGGTCGATGACCTTTTGTCATCTTCTCTATGTCTACCTTATCAAACCCTTTCATAATTTTAAAGAGCTGTATCAGGTCACCGATCAGCAGAGTTCCCGTAAGTAATCTGGAGTAATCTGTGTTGCTGAACAAACCGGAAAAAGGTCCCACTACAAATTACTATTCACAAGCTATTTACCGTGCTTTGCAGAGCCTCAAAATGTGACTTCGCGGCAAATTGAAATATAGGAACCCAAGTTCATCAGAATCGCACTTGCGTTTTCTGCACTCAGGATCTGCAACAGTTTTGTGATTTTCAGCGAAGTGAGGGAACTACTTTTGATAAAACAAAATGGCCCAGAAATTCGGGTCGGGGGCTTCCCGCGGGTGCACTTACCTAGCGCGCCGGCCGTTGAGCTGTGGGCCCGCGTGGGATTCCGATCCGGGGCCTGGTCCAGCTGCCGGCATGCAGTGCTTGCGTATCCCAGGGGCGCAGTTAGTTCGATGCATCCCCTGGGATCACGTGGGCCATGGAGAGCCAATCGGAGCAGGGAATGCTCCATTCATAAGTCTGACAGGAAGTGCTGTCAAACTTAGAAATACTACGGGCCCCTTCTTCTTACAAAACATCACGAAATCTTCAAATAAATTTTAAAAAACATCTCATTTTTTAAATAAACTATAAATTATATGAAATAACTATTTTAAACAATAATTTAAATTTTTGAAAAAAATAATTTTATTTTCTAACGGGGCTAAAAATAAACTTACCTTGCTTTAAAGTATTTAAAAATAATAAACCAGTTGGAAAAATGTTTTAATTTTAATTAATTCACCACTTACCTTGTAAAAAGCAGGCCTTACGCCTGCTTTTTATATTTCTAACTTCTGCAAGCTTACCTTCCCGGGTAAACCTGTAAAAAAAAACGAAGTTCGATGCGCATGTGCAGCCTCCCCCGCGCACGGGTTCGACCTCTGAACCCCTGCTTTCAGGGGAACGGAATTGCCGGTTTCCCGCGTATGCGCAGTGCGTGCAGGAAACTGGCACTTCCATTGGGCCTACGGGTGAGTACCCCGTGTGTACTCACCCGTGGAGACCCAAATTTCTGGGCCAATGTGTTATTACTTTAGTTTAATGGAAATTTTGACTGACTCTCTGGAGATGATTTACGTGTGTCTACTATCCTGTTTACGTCTAAAAAACAAGGTGGTAATGCAACCGGAATCGTGTGGGAAACCGAAGTGGCGACTTACCGCAGGTGGGCATTGATCCAAATTATTACTAATTGTTGTTATTATCAAATGTTAACTATTATTGTACATTGATAATGAATCAAATGCATTAGGCTTTAGCATGTAAATAACCAATTAAGTCAATAATAACAGGGAAGCCCTGAACAAAATTAACCACAAATTCCGTAAATTAGTTGTGTGTTTAACAATTCGGAGCAGGCTGAAGTAATAGTGCTTGTACACCCCAAATCTTGTAGTCATGCAATGACATCACAGCAGCATTTCATATTAGTGAAATGTTATTGGCACCAGCTAGCTAACAGCAACCAAATGGAAGAAGGGGAATATGTAAGGTGAAACAATGTCTTTGTCAAAAAATTAGTTGGCAAAGAACCGACGACTCAAGTTCAGCCAGGTATCGACATGGTTTCAGGTTTAGTAGAGTTATTAGGCCCTATTTTCAGACTGACAGGTGTGAAGCCACTCTGGAAGGATTTGCAATGCTGACTATGCGGTGATCATATCGCGTTTTTGGCTTCCTCCGGCATCAACTTCTCACCTGTTGTAAGTTAACCCATCCAATCATGAGAAAGCACGAACAATCACTGCTAAACATCTAAACATGCTGCGACAATAGAACAAGTGGACACAGGCTCAAGCTATGTCCTGCGCCTTCAACCATCTAGGCCTTAATTCCCTCCCTAAACCTCTCCGCCTCACTACTTCTCTCTCCTCCTTTAAGAGGCTCCTTAAAAAGCTACCTCTTTGACCAAGCTTTTGGTCACCTGTCCTAATATTTCTTTATGTGGCTCAGTGTCAAATTTTGTTTGCTAATCGCTCCTGTGAAGCGCCATGGGGCGTTTTACTATGTCGAAGGCGCTATATAAATGCAAGTTGTTGCTGTTGTTGTTTTTCTGGGCCACACCTTGTAGTCAGGTAGTCAGGTGCACAAGTCAGAGGGTTGCCTGTCATGCAGATCTACCAGTAACTGTTGGAAAGGAAGTTCCTCAGTTTGGGCACACTGTTGGCGCTTCAGCTTCTAAATCGATGAAGTTTGACTATTTGTGAACTCAAACCATATATCGATTACAGGTAGTCCAGCTTGTGAGTCTCTCTAGGTGAGCAGGGATCATATGTACAACCCCCTTCCTATCTAAAGCGCTAAGAAACACAGCTACAGACTGGCACTTATATTAGTAGAGACTTCAATGCAGGAGTCTCTCCTGCGATGATTAACCCTAGATTATGTCAGCAAACATATGGCTGCATTCCTCAACCTATTGCTGGGAAAGATGAGCAGATGCGGTATATCAGCAAGGATCACATGCAGACAAAAATACACCAAAGATGCTGAGCAGATATCCTTCGTAGGTCACTGCGCCTGTGGCAATGTTCTCCGGGGCCTACCGCTGGTACTGAGCGGTCAGACTCAGGCGGTAAACCCATTTAAAAAGAAAATCAGCGTCCCATGATGTCAATAGGACCTTAAATTGCCATTCTTTGACTGATCTGGTCGGAGTAAGTGCCGTGAACTCACCGACCAGTATCAGGTGACAGTCCAGCCAAAAAGACCGGAAAGGTGAGTTTCTATACATTTTCACCCTCCTGACCCTACAAGCCCAGCCTAGGCCGTTGTCACTCCAATTTTCCCATTCCACAGATCCCCTCCCCCCACCGCCATAAAGCTGCCTTCTTCTGGCCTGGAGGTCCTCAGGATTGCCCGACATTGCAGTGGCCTGGAGCGGGCTGCTGTCCCAGTACGTTTAATCTCTGGCTGCAGCCTGACGAACTGATGCAAGTGTGGCCTAGCCGGACTACCGGCTACCTGTTTACCACGATGGGGAAAACGCCACCCCATTGTATGTAATAATTGCCAGTCAATTACTCCAAGTTGCCCCAGTGATAGCACTATCACCTCTGAGTCAGAAGGTTGCGGGTTCAAGCTCCATGCCAGAAACATGAGCACATAAACTAGGCTGACACTCCATATCAGAACTGAGGGAGTGCTGCACTGTTGGAGCTGCTGTCTTTCGATGAGATGTTAAACCGAAATCTAGTCTGTCCTATCAAGTGGACATTAAATATCTCACAGCACTATTCAAAGAAGAGCAGGGGAGTTTTCCCGGTGCCCTGGCCAATATTTATCCCTTAACCAATACATAAAACAGATCAGGTCAATTATTTCATTGCTGTTTTTGTGGGAGCTTGCTGTGCGCAAATTGGCTGCCATGTTTCCTACATTACAAAAGTGACTACACTTCAAAAGTACTTAATTTACTGTAAAACGCCTGAGGTTGTGAAAGGAGCTAATTAACTGCAAGGTCCTTCTTTCTTTTTCTTTCTAAAGGGGATAATTTTAGAAGTATGCTGTCCTGGAGGGGAGCATTATCCATCTGGAGTACAAATCAGAAAATCGCGGGTATGCCTGTCACAATTTTCCGTGATGGAAAGCTGTTGAGAGCAAATGCAAAATTCCCAATTTGCAATCCAGCTGGCCAAGCCCTCATCCTGGGAATGCTCTCTTGCCAAGCCATGTCATAAGAGTGCCACTATATGCTGGAACATTTGGAGCTTTCAAGGCTAAGATCGATAGCATGTTCAAGGGGCTGAATGGCCTACTCCTGTTCCTATGTTCCATTTGACAGGTCCTAGTTTCAAACAAGTAACTGTAGAATGCGATATACAGCCAGCTCACCTGAGCTATGCCGCCTGCTTCATCGCACACCATGCCCACACACCTATCCAAATAGATCCTATTGCTGGCTGGTTAAATTTAACATTAGGAGATCCTAGATGGATGTGTGGGCTCTCTGGAAACAGTAAGCCCATTCATTTTAAGTTTTAAGAATTCTTGGATGAGCCGTTGGACTTCCTGGCAAATTGGTAAACTAGGTTGGTTTTGATCTGCAGTTATACTGCAGACGTTGCAAAGCTTAAGTAGTATGAGACTATTTACCGGAAATGGTCTTGTGCCATTTGGTCTTGGCGTGTTAGGGAGTCAATTTATGACTGGTTCTTGAATTGTAATCGTGGCTCAGTTGGTAGCACTCGCGCCTCTGAGTCACGAGGTAGTGGGTTCTAAATCCCACCCCAGAGAGTTGAGCACGAAAGTCTAGGTTGTCATTGTACTCCTCGGGACTGAGTGCTGCACTGTCGCAGGTGCTGTTTTTCCGATGAGACGTTAGACAGAGGCCACGTCTGCTCTCTCAGGTGGGCGTAAAAGTTCCCCAGGGCACTATATTGAAGTTATTCCCGGTATCCTGGCCAATATTTATCCCTCAATCAACATCACTAAAACAGATTATCTGGTCATTTATCACATTACTGTTTGTGGGAGCTTGCTGTGCGCAAATTGGCTGCCGTGTTTCCTACATTGCAAGGGTGACTACAATACCACTTTTGCATCAAAGCAAATCCATTGTCTGCTACTTTAATGGCAACATTAACCCATTTAAGATAGATCACTAACACTTCTGCTAAAGTAACGGAGAGAGGAATTTCAGGTGCGTCCCTCGCCGCAGACTACCCAGCCTCTGACCTGCTCATGTTGCCACAATATTTATGTGGCTGGTCCAGTTAAGTTTTTGGTCAATGGTGACTCCCAGGATCTTGATGGTGGGGGATTTGGCAATGGTAATGCTGTTGAATATCAAGGGGCGGTGGTTAGACTCTCGCTTGTTGCAGATAGTCATTGCCTGGCACTTCTGTGGCACGAATGTTACCTGTCACTAATCAGCCTAAGCCTGAATGTCGTCCAGGTCTTGTTGCATGCGGGCATGGATTGCTTCATTATCTGAGGAGATGTGAATGGCACTGAACACTGTGCAGTCATCAGCGAACATCCCCATTTCTGACCTTATGAGTTTGTGCGTGTGTGTTAAGGAAGTGGCCCTAAAAATAGTAGATGCATTGCTGAGCATCTTCCAATATTCGATGGAATCTGGAATTGGAGGGTAGCTAATGTTACCCCACTATTCAAAAAAGGTGGTAGAGAGAAAACGGGGAATTACAGACCAGTAAGCCTGACATCGGTAGTGGGGAAAATGCTAGAGTCCATTATAAAAGATGTAATAGCAGAGCACTTGGAAAACAGTGACAGGATCGGACAAAGTCAACATAGATTTACAAAAGGTAAATCGTGCTTGACTAATCTACTGGAGTTTTTTGAGGATGTAACTGGTAAAATAGATAAGGGGGAACCAGTGGGTGTGGTGTATTTGGACTTTCAGAAGGCTTTTGATAATGTTCCGCATAAGAGATTAGCGTGTAAAGTTAAGGCACATGGGAATGGGGGCAAGGTATTGACTTGGATAGAGAACTGGTTGGCAGACAGAAAGCAAAGAGTTGGAATAAATGGGTCTTTTTCCGAGTGGCAGGGAGTGACTAGTGGGGTACCGCAGGGATCGGTCCTTGGACCCCAGCTATTCACAATATATATTAATGATCTAGACAAGGGAACTAGATGTAATATCTCCAAAGCTGGCTGGGCATGTGTGCTGTGAGGAGGATGCCGAGAAACTCCAGGATGATTTGGACAGGTTGGGTGATTGGGCAAAAGCATGGCAGATGCAATATAACGTGGATAAATGTGAGGTTATCCACTTTGGTGGCAAAAACAGGAAGGCAGATTATTATCTAAATGGCAATAGATTGGGAGAAGGGGAAGTGCAATGAGACCTGGGTGTCCTTGTGCACCAGTCGCTGAAGATAAGCATGCAGGTGCAGCAGGCAGTTAAGAAGGCAAATGGTATGTTGGCCTTCGTAGCGAGAGGGTTTGAGTACAGGAACAAGGATGTCTTGCTGCAGTTGTACAGAGCCTTGGTGAGACCACATCTTGAGTATTGTGTGCAGTTTTGGTCGCCTTATCTGAGGAAGGATGTTCTTGCCATGGAAGGAGTTCAGCGAAGATTCACCAGGCTGATACCTGGGATGGCAGGAATGACGTATGAGGAAAGATTGGGACGATTGGGCTTGTACTTGCTGGAGTTTAGAAGAATGAGAGGGGATCTCATTGAAACTTATAAAATTCTGACAGGACTGGACAGACTAGATGCAGGAAGGATGTTCCTGATGATCGGGGCATGCAGAACCAGGGGTCACAGCCTAAGGATAAGGGGTAGGCCATTTAGGACAGAAATGAGGAGGAATTTCTTCACCCAGAGAGTGGTGAACCTGTGGAATTCTCTACCACAGAAGGCAGTAGAGGCCAATTCATTAAATATATTCAAGAAGGAGTTGGATATATTTCTTAAGGCTAAAGGGATTAAGGGGTATGGGGAGAAAGCAGGGACCGGGTACTGAATTTGGATGATCAGCCATGATCGCATTGAATGGCGGAACAGGCTTGAGGGGCCGAATGGCCTATTCCTGCTCCTGTCTTCTATGTTTCTATGTTTCTATGTGTGGGTGTATGCATGTGTGTAGGTATGTGCGTGTGTGGGTGTATGTGTGTGTGTGGGTGTGGGTGTGGGTGTATGCGTGTGTGTAGGTGTGTGCATGTGTGTAGGTGTGTGTGTGGGTGTGTGTGTGGGTGTGTGCGTGTGTGTATGTGTGTATGCATGTGTAGGTGTGTGCGTGTGTGTGTGTGGGTGTGCGTGTGTGTGGGTGTATGCGTGTGTAGGTGTGTGCGTGTATGCGTGAGTAGGTGTGTGCGTGTGTGGGTGTGCATGTGTGTGGGTGTATGCGTGTGTAGGTGTGTGCATGTATGCGTGTGTAGGTGTGTGTGTGTGGGTGTGCGTGTGTGTGGGTGCGTGTGTGTAGGTGTGTGCGTGTATGCCTGTGTAGGTGTGTGCGTGTGTGTGTGTGTGGGTGTGCGTGTGGGTGCATGCGTGTGTAGGTGTGTGCGTGTATGCCTGTGTAGGTGTGTGCGTGTGTGCATGTGTGTGTGTGTGGGTGTATGCGTGTGTGCGCGTGTGTGTATGTGTATGGGTGGGTTATTCCTGTACAAAGAGCCTCCTCTGCTAGTTAGTAATCAATTGCTGCTATTTGCAATGAGTTGTGTTAGATTTTGATCATCTGCGGTCAGAACACTGTTGCTTCTAATATTTTCAAATACATCCGCAAGTGAATTAATGGAAAGCTTCACACTTTTTAACACCATTGAGATATCTGATCACCATGAATACGGGATCCTGCTGATAGACACCCCTGATTGCTTGTTTGTACAATCAGACACGTACCTGCCAAGAACGGATTACCTGGCAGTTTAGCTGAGCGGGCAGCCACTAATGATGCAATCGTTGTCAGATAACCTTGACAGATAACTGCGTGCTTATTTTCCTTATTAGAACCCAGGTGTTCTTGATCCAAGTACCTTGCCAACTTTCACCGTTCTATACAAAATCTTTGACCTGCATCATTGCCAATGTCAGACTTTGACGGGCTGTAAGCTGCTGAATTTTGTCTGCAAATGAGACGGATGCCAAAAATAAATCATCCATGTATTTCTTGTGTGTGTGTGTGAGTTGTTAATTTTGCCTCTGGCCTGTCAGCTTGTGGTGTTTGTGTCTTGACTGCCTTATTTGTGATGCAAAATTGCCAGCTTTGTAGTTCATTTACTCCACAATGAATGATGGATTGAGATGATGGAACTCTGTGCTACTTGCTTAGCTTTTATCCGTGGAGGTATATATCGGATATGTCAGGTTCCTTTCTGCAGACCAGAATTAGAGGCTTCAGTAGTAATTTACATTGTTCGTTAGTCACTTCACTTTGACAACATAATTACAGTGACATTTGACAACTTTTTAAGTAGCTAATTTGCTACTGTTGTACCTCTGTTGATAGTTAAAACAAATTCCATTGAATTCCATTCAGTTCCAGAACATAACTTTTTTTATAAAGAAAAACCTCTGCCTATGTTCTCCATAAAACTGGTGCCTAAGAAAATTTTCCCTGATATTTAACTGAGCTTCTGTCTGACCCCGGCAGATTGGCACTAAACAGCTGGTATCCATCTCTGATCTGGCCTAAAGACTGTTGTTGCACTTAACTCTTCACAATGACAGTAAGTGGAACGAAACTGGACTTTCTCCAAAAAAGTAGGAAACCCCAGAAGCTGAAAATGCCTTCGAGCCATAGGATGCCAACGGGTTGAGCCGTGTTTGAAGGAGCTTGTGACAAAAAGCAGCAAAGGCTGGAAACGCCGAGCAGCGTCTGCGGAGAGAAGGGATGAGTTAATGGTGCAGGTGTGGACCCTTCACGGGCTCAGCCTGTGCGGGTTTTTCACTCGAAGGGGTCCGAGTTCCGTGAACAAGGAGATGTGGGTCTTAGAAAGAAAGAAAGAGAGACTTGCATTTATACAGTGCCTTTCACGACCACCGGATGTCCCAAAGCGCTTTACAGCCAATAAAGTACTTTTTGAAGTGTAGTCACTGTTCTAATGTAGGAAACATTAAGAACATAAGTAATAGGAGCAGGAGTAGGCCATACTTATTATATTAGGCCATACACATTAGATTCCAGCTACTACTAAATCTGCACTGACTTTTCACACAGAAGAAAGGCAGCATCTAAATTTTCTGCTGTGGTTTCCAATGATATTTTACAGCGACAATCATTAAAAGACACTGCTGGTAACTGAACATACAGTAAATAAGAGCATAAGACCTAGGAGCAGGAGTAGGCCATTCTGCCCTTCGAGCCTGCTCCGCTATTCAATAAGATCATGGCTGATCTTCGACCTCAACTCCACTTTCCCGCCCGATCCTCATATCCCTTGATTCCCTCAGTGTCCAAAAATCTATCGCTCTCAACCGTGAATATAGTTAACGACTGAGCATCCACAGCCCTCTGGGGCAGGGAATTCGAAAGATTCACCACCCTCTGAGTGAAGACATTTCTCCTCATTTCAGTCCTAAATGGCCGACCCCTTATTCTGAGACTATGCCCCCTAATTTTAGACTCTCCAGCCAGGGGAAACAGTATCTATTTCAAGTTTGAAGGTTCATTAGGAGAATTGAGCATATACAAGTATAAAACTGACGTAACAGGGGTAGATTTTGACATTCTGCAATCGTGTAAAATGAGTGATAGTGAGTTGGCAGCCCGTTTTATTATACCTCTCCCCATTTTTATTTCCATCAAATAGAAATAAAAATGGAGAGATATGTAAAACGAGCTGCCGGCTCACTATCACCCGTATTACACTATCGCATAAAGACAAGATCCACCCCAGCCTCTCTGTTCGCAGGTTCCTTTGTCCCACAGCAAAAAAAAAATGACAAGAATTAAATTGAATTTTCCCGGAGTGTGACTGGGAAGAAGCCACCCTGGGGATGTTCTAATCTCAAAAAAGGTGTCACTCTCTTCCCTTATCACAATGCTGACACACATTTGCTGCTTCTTGTAGCCTTCTTTCGGAATATGAAGCTTCTTTGTTTTGTGTCAGTCCATCTAATGTTCCAGCATACTGCTGTGTAACCAGATGGAAAGCAACTGACTGGTGAACAGCTGACCATTCTGTAAAGCTGAATTATTGAGGGATACAATGTGAGAGAATCTGGCTAGAATTCAGATCTGTTTGGCCTTTTGCAAGGCTATCGGATTTTCTGAAGCACAAATCTTTCATAATATTAATGGCTGATGAACTTATACCTTCACCATCGATATCAGCTTTAATCCTTAGACGCTTGCCAGGGCCGTGGGAATTTACGCCATTCAGAGCTACCCATTTTGCTTGTATTCACCTTATATGCGGCGCTGAGAATAATATTATTATTATACCTGCTCAAAAATCATGAATAGCTTTATAACATTATTCTGAAGCTAGTAAATCAATGCTAAAAACATAGGCCCCAAATTTTCACAGAGCCTGGGGCATGCTTGAGAAGTCATTTCAGCAGAAGAGGGCAGGCAGGGGTAGGATTCTGTAAGGCTGGGTCTTCACCCCAAAGATAGCTGCGAGCAGATTTCCTCTGAGGTTGGGGCGGGCGGCAGGGTCCCCGAGAAGCCTGATGTCACAAAAGGGAGTGAAACTGGTAGGAAGGCTTCATCCATTGAATGCCCCGCTGCTCCCACCTCATCTGCGCTAATTGTACTTGAGGCCGCACGATACCAGCATCCAGGATAGTGGAACAACTCAGTGGGGGTTAACAGGAATGTTCCAGGCTGCGGTCATGGCCAGGAACATTCCAGAAGAGAAACTACCACCTCAGTGAAACCAGCCCTCTTATCAAGCGGGTCAGTTTCAACTTTAAACGGATGCTGTAGTCATTCTTGCCCATTTCTACCAACTGTAGCTGGCCAGTGCCACCTTCTGCTCCTCACCCCCCTCTAACAGGCTCCCGCGATACTGGTACTAGAGCAGCCACCTGTTTGGATTATGCCAATTGCCTGACTGCAGAAACTTCAGCGAAATGCTCCTTACTTGCTGTCATAAATCGCAACTTCTACAAGAAGTAACTCAGGAAGTACTACTGAACGGCCAGCTGAGGGCGCCGCCCGGGGAGTATAAATACTCGGGCGTGGGCCCAACTTGGCCAGAGACAGTCTGGAAACAGGAAGCTAGTGACTACTAACTAGACCTCCATGTTTTATTGCAAGTCGATTAAAGCCTTGCTTTATGTACAACCAAGTGCGTAGTGAGTCTTTATTACGTCACTTGCTTTTTTTTCTGTTTTATTTTGGTTGTGTTTTGGAGGTGGAAGTGGGCTGAGAGAAACCAACATTTCACTGAATGAAAGCCAGCCATTACCTGTAACTGGATTGTACTTATAAAACCAGGCAGAGGGCTGCCAAGTGAGTACATTCATCAGCAGCTCCATGAGCCCTGGCTATGGGCAGGTGAGTAAGCTCATCCAGAGCGCTTAAACGTTCGCACTCTCGCCTCTGAGTCAGAAGGCTAGGGATTCAAAATCCCACTCCGGAGACTTGAGCACAAAATCTAGGCTGATGCTTCAGCACGGTACTGGGGAAGCGCTGCACGGTCAGAGGTGCCATCTTTTAGATGAGACGTTAAACAGAGGCCCCGTCTACCCTCTCAAGTGGACATAAAAGATCCCACGGCACTATTTGAAGAGCAGGGGAGTTCTCCCTGGTGTGCTGGCCAATATTTATTCCTCACACAAAAAATCACCGGTCATTATCTCATTGGTGTTTGTGGGAGCTTGCTGTGTGCAAGTTGGCTGCTGCTGCATTACAGCAGTGACTACACATCAAAAGTACTTCACTGGCTGTAAAGCGCTTTGGGACATCCTGAGGTCATGAAAGGCGCTATAAAAATGCAAGTTCTTTCTTTTCATTTTTAAAAACTCAAACTATTGCAAGTTCTGGTCACCAAACTTTAGGAAGGATGTGAAGGCCCTTGAGAGGGTGCAGAGGAGATTTACCAGAATGGATCCGGGGATGGGGGTTCTTAGCTACAAGGACAGGTTGGAGAAGCTGGATTTGTTTTCATTAGAGCAAAGGAGGTTGCAGGGTGATTTGATAGAGGTGTACAAGATCATGACGGGTTTGGATAGGCTAGACGGGGAAAGACTGTTCCCACTAGTTGATGGTACAAGGACTAGTGGACACAGATTTAAGGTTTTGGGCAAGAGATACAGGGGGGAAGTGAGGAAAAACTTATTTATGCAGCAAGTGGTGAGGACCTGGAACTCGCTGCCAACGGAAGTGGTGGAAGCAGAGACACTCAATGTTTTCAAGGGGAGATTGGATAGGCACTTGAGAGAAATAAACTTGCAGGGCTACAGGGAAAGAGCGGGGGAATGGGACTGACTGGATTGCTCTTCAGAGAGCTGGCATGGACTTGATGGGCCGAATGGCCTCCTTCTGTGCTGTTATGACTCTATGGGCTCGATTTGTCTTGGGCCGTTGAGGCGGGATTAGAGGCGTGTGGGGGGTTAAAATCGCAAAATCGGGGGGCACGAACCCATCCCGCCCCCAACCCACCTCCATGCCAGTTTCAAAGGAGGCGGATACCCGACCTGCGCTGGGAGCCGCCTCCCCGAGGTGGGAAGGGGATTAGTGCCAATTAACTGCCCATTAACAGGTAGTTAACAGGCAGTTTTTAGCCTAATCCCTATTTTTATCCCTGAAGTGTGGGCTTCCTGACGGCTCCAAACCACGCCAAGTTAGCGAGGCGGACCGTCGGGCTGAAGGGCTTGGAGGGTTCGAGATGTCCGGTGTTCAGGTGAGCGATGTGTGCATGAGTGCAGAGGTAGGTGTGTTTGGTGTGTGTAAAGTGTTTAAATAAGTTTTACTTACCTTTACTTACCTTTACAGCCTTCCTTCCTTCAGGTCTTGGGAGTCCCTCATCTCACCGGCACAGAAAGCAGAATGGCCGCGAGCTGTCAAAAGTTGCAGCATTCAGCTTTCTGTTCTGAAGAGATCTCTAAATCAGCCTGAGAGGAAGGAATTAAATTAGTGTACAGATTGTCAGTGTCTGACAGCTTCAAAGAGCTGTCAAACGCTGATATTTCATCTGTCAAAAGCTCTTGACAGATGAAATGTCAATCTGTGGCGTCACCTGTTGCCGGATGGCCCTTAATTGGCCTGCTGAGCCCGCTGGGTGGGCTCAACAAGGTCAATCAAGTGAAAATCGAGTGGGTTGGCCACAACTCAATGGAGGCAGGACTACAAACCCAAAAATTGTAGCCCCGCCTCCTACATGCCTCCAGTATCAAAATCCAGCCGAAAGACTCTAATAATGACGATTTAATGTAATTTTGTTTTTACCTTGTCTTGTGTTATAAACGCCAGTTGTCCGTAATGTAATCAGGAGACTTTGCAGGAGTTTCTACATCTGACTTTGTAATGGAACTGAATTAAAATGCCTTGAAACGAGAAGACTACCAAAGTGCCTTGGATTAATGATCATATCTAAGAGCTGACTTTACGAATGCGCGTTCCCAGTGAGGAGTCTCACCTGCTGCGAGCGTGGGTTCATAGAATCAGCTTCAACTGTGACTAACTAATTCAGCTCCCCCAGGAACTGTCACCAGCTGATGTCTCCTTATGATGTCATTAGTCCTCATCACTTAAATATGAATATTCAAAGAGGAAAAACAGAATAAAATAGCAACATTTTTAATATAGATTTTTAAATGAGACAATGAGTTGGTCTCTTTACAGGACGCGTTGCAGCCCAAGAAAATGAATACCTTCATTAGTACAGTCCAGTATATGTGTGACAGGACCTATCAAAAACATATAGTTAATGCAGCAGTTTGATTTCCTGCCCAAGAAAATAAACCAGAAACGCCCATCCTGTGGGACTTGTTAAATGATCCTGTTGGGCCGTAGGTCATAATAAACATACTTTGGAATTTAATCATTCTGCTAGATTTATTCCTTTGATCAATAGCTCTATAAATTAGTAGAGATGAAAAGAAAAACTGAATAACACTGAAAACCTGAAATGCAATCAGAAAACGCCGGTGATACACAGCAGATCTGTCAGCCTCTGCAAAAAGAAAACACAGGTTTGTGTTTCGGGTGGAAGTCCTTCATTAACTGGCATGTTCTGTTTTGATCTTAGTGCTATAAATCACGTGGATATCCTAATGATGACATTTCACTGGCATTTAGCTTAGGCCAACTATATGGGGCCAGAATAAAGAACGAACTCGCATTTATACAGCGCCATCCACAACTTCTGGAGGTCCCAAACACTTTACAGCCAATCAAGTACTTTTGAATGTGGGAAACTGTTGTAATGTAGGAAACCTGGCAGCTAATTTGCACACAGCAAGATCCCACAAACAGCAATGAGGTAATGATCAGATAATCTGATCATTATACTTGCATTGGAGGCAGTTCAGAGACGACTCACATGGTTGATTCCTGAGATGAGAGGGTTGACTTATGAAGAAAGGTTGAGCAGGTTGGGCCTATACTCATTGGAATTTAGAAGAATGAGAGGTGATCTTATTGAAACATATGAGATACTGAGGGGGCTCGACAAGGTAGGTACAGAGAGAATGATTCCCCTCGTGAGGAGATCTAGAACTCGGGGGCATAGTTTCAGAATCAAGGGTCGCTGAGGTGAGGAGGAATTTCTTCTCTCGGAGGGTCATAAACCTCTGGAATTCTCTGCCCCAGAGAGCCGTGGAGGCTGGGTCATTAAATACATTTAAAATGGAGATAGACAGATTTTTACAAGATAAGGGAGTGAAGGGTTATCGGGAGCCGGCAGGGAAGTGGCTTTGAGCCCAAGATCAGCCATGATCTTATTGAATGGCGGAGCAGGCTCAAGGGGCCAAGTGGCCTAATCCTGCTCCTATTTGTTATAGACATAGAAACATAGAAGATAGGAGCAGGAGTCAGCCATTCGGCCCTTCGAGCCTGCTCCGCCATTCAACGAGATCATGGCTGATCATCCAAACCCTAGCACCCGGTCCCTACACCAACAGCCATCCCACCCAAGCCCTATCCCCGTAACCCCATGTATTTAATCCCCCCTAACACTAAGGGTCAATTTTTTAATCACGGCCAATCAACCTAACCCGCACATCTTTGGACTGTGGGAGGAAACCGAAGCACCCAGAGAAAACCCACGCAAACACGGGGAGAATGTGCAAACTCCACACAGTCACCCGAGGCCGGATTTGAACCCGGGTCCCTGGCGCTGTGAGGCAACAGTGCTAACCATTATGTAATCTGTTTTCTTAGTGATGTTGGTTGAGGGATAAATATTGACCAGGACATTGGGGAGAACTCCCCTGCTCTTCTTTAAAATAGTGCCATGGGATCTTTTACGTCCACCCGAGAGGGGACTCGGTTTATCATCTCATCTGAAAGATGGCACTCCATCAGTACTGCACTGGAGTATCAGCCTAGTTTGGTGCTCAAGTCCCTGGAGTGGGACTTAAACCCACAACCTTCTGACTCAAAGGAAAGAGTGCTACCCCCTTTTTATATATATAATTATTTATTTACCATTAAAAACATTTACAACATCATGATCATTCCATTGTATCATACAAATCCATTCCACTACTCTGCACAGCCATTCCTCCACCACATATTAACATCAAAACCTGAAGTTTAATTTGAATACATTAAAATCCCCCTCTATACAAAGGTTTTCCGCCTCTGCCACTTCAGTGAATAACCACTGAAAAAACTTGCAACGCTTGCAATGGTCGTTCGGTGCCTTGATATAAAAGCGATCGCAATTAAGTTCCTCCATTTTTATCTTTAGCCGTAAAAATCTCCCTTCAGTGTACTTATCCAGCAAGGCAATGTTCTCTTTTATGGACAGACTCACCATAATAGCCACCCCACTACGGTTATGCTTTGCACAACTTGCAAACACCTCTCCCTTTCAAACCTTCCAAAATCTTTCTAGGATAGCCTCATCCCAAAAGGTTTCTTGCAGACACAACAGGTCGGTGCCTTTAAAACATTGCAACAACTGCTGCAATTTCTTCTCACCCCTCAGTCCGTTAATATTAATCGAGACCAATGTAATCATGGCTCCGAATAAGGGAAGTGTGCCTGATAAGCTCCCCATCATTTAATTTCCGGCCCTTCCCTCCTCTCATGCTCCTTCCCAACTTTTCGGGTAGCTGTTGCTTTCTCCTGCAGCCTCCGGCTCTTTTTCACTTCTCGTTTGAACCTTCCCTGCAGTTTCAGCCTCTTCCTTACATTAGGTTTGGGCCGAGGAGCTGCCCCCTTTCCCTCCTTCTGCCCCTCACTAACCTTTCCTTTTCCACATGATGCTACCCTACCCCCCACTTCCATATCTCTGTCCTCTCTGATTCCTCACTCTCGAGCTCTTCTGTAACCTCCCGTCCCTGCTCCCCGTCAGTTACGAGAGTCTTCTCCAACACGGTTTCTCCAACAGTGCCACTCCCTTCGGCCTCATCTCCACCACTGGCCCTTGCTTCCCTTTTCCTCTCTCTCTGGAACAATGGCACATCTGCACCTATCTTGCTCCCTTCTGGCATCTTTGTCTCCCCGCTCCCGTCCTGCTGCCCTTTAAGGCTCCTGCCTCTTGCATCCTCTCCTTATCTTGCCCCCTCCTGCTCCCCGAGATGTCCAACTCCCCGCCTTTCTTTGGAGTAATTACACTTATCCCGCCTCCTCTCCCCCCGCGGACACCAGATTCTTGAGGGAGTGCTGAACCGTATTATGGCTCAACTCTGCCCTCGACCTGTGCTGCCCTCTGCTGTCTTTGTTCTTTTCCACTGCACTTGGTGTGTTTTCCACCATCTCCATCCTGTTCTCTGCTCTGCAATTTTTCAATTTCAATTTCAATTTCAATTTTATTGGTCACATAACTAAATACAAGAAGTGAAATCTAGTCAGTGAAATGCTTTTTTCTTGATGAGCCGAGAGCACCAAGCAGCAAGAACACTGAGCTGCCTGGTACGCACGGAGCTCGCAAGGACGGCAGCCATCTTCATCGGCGCCATCACAAAAAAACACATACCGACATATACACACATACATACTTTAAATATAAATAAAGCAGACGTAAAATAAATAAAAGACATAAAAAGACAGCACATAAAAAGAACAAGCAATAATGTAAAAAAAGGTAATTTCTACAGTAATTACATTGATATTTCTACCCAGGCTTCTAGAATAATCCCTGGTTACAGGGTGGCCACACTGGGAGAGCATCGTGAGGAACTCACAACTTATAATTAAATAAATTTAATTAATTAATTAATTAATTAATTAAATAAAATAAATAAAGTGCCCCCTCAGTCTTTCTCGAGGTTTCCATCTTGGTCTCTCGATGTTTCCCCTCTCTCTCTCTCGATGTTTCCTCTGTCTTTCTCGATGTTTCCTCTCAGTTTTTCTCGATGTTTCCCCTCGGTTTCTTCCTGCGCTCTTTTCTCCTTCCATTCACCAGCTGGGTTCTCCGCCTGCTCCGCTCCTCCAGCCGTTCCACTCACACCTCCTGCTCCTTCTCCCATCTCCTCGTCACTCAAGGAGCTTCCTTCTGCCTCACAATTATAGTGGATGGGGCCTTTGTGACACACCCCACAGCTCGCCACCTTGCAGCTCCGAGCGATGTGTCCAGACTCGCTGCAGTTATAACAGTAGAAGTCTAGACAGCTTCTTACAAGATGGTTGTGTCCAAGACAATAATAACAAACCTTCATCTGGTTATCATGCAGTACCCGGAAGTACTGCACTCCTTCCATTGTCTTGAATTTCATGCTGTACAGCAATGACTTCACCCGCTCTGGGAACCGCACCTTTACATAATGGGTTCCATCTGCTACCCGTGTTCCTGGATAGTGTCTCCTCTTTATTGCTGAGCAAATTTTAATGTCCTACGACTCCAATATTTTTATTAGCACACATCGTCCTCAATATAAACCGGCAGGTTTAAGAATGAGACCACCACTTCTTCAGAATATAGCAGAGATACCTCCAAGAACTTATCTCCAACCTTCAAACTCAGTAAAAGTCTTTCCACCTCCTGTTGGCCACTGACCGTCACCTCGAACCCAACATTCAGCTTTGGTCAGCACACAAAGCAGCTTCCCTTGCCACAGTCCTCATGTACCGCCTGGATAATATCCCAAGCTTGTATCTCCTTATCCTCACACTGAACCACCACCGTGTTTTCTTTTCCAAACCTCCTGGGGTCCTGACCCAAATCTTTGGGTCTTTTATTCTCCCTTCCCCCAACATTTTCTCCCCTGATTAAATTCATCCTGGCAACATTGTCCTCTGAAGGACCCGGCACTCCGGGCCCCTCAGCAGCCATCTGGCTGCTGTTTATGGATCACAAAGGCCCTAAAACCTGAAAAGAAAACACCAACTTTATACAAACTCACTCCAAATCCCAGCAGCAATCAAGCACCCAGCAGCCTCTGCTCACCCCTAGCCCCTCCCACCTAGAGAGTGCTACCCACTGAGCCACACCTGAATGCTGGCTGATATGCTAGTGTATATAGAGGTGACTGAAGGTATGTCAAAGAGGTAAGTTTTGAGGAAGCTTTTGAGGATGAGGAGAGGTAGTAAGTCAAAGAGATCTAGGGAGAGAATTCCACTGTGCAGGGACTTTTGATGCCAATAATGGAGAGAAAGGATGAGGGGGTATAGTTGGCCAGAGTCAGAGAGGAGGGGTTATTATGCATTATAGGGCAGGAGAAGCTTGCGGATGTATGGTAGAGTGAGGCCTTGAAAATTTAAAGATGGTTACGAGGTTTTTGACATTGGCGTGCTGGGAGACAGGGAGTTTGTTGAGGTCAGCAAGTACAGTAATGATGGATGTATTGGACTTTGTGTGGAATAGGAGTTCAGGATGAGGTGGAGTTAAGGCAGGGTGGAACTATGGAGGCTGGAGGAGAGATTGAGCCTTGGGGGGATATAAGGGTTTCTGTGCCTGACTGTCATTCATAGACTCATGTAATTGATACTTTCCAGAAACGAACACAATACAAAAACCAAAGGACTCTTCGTATTAGGAGTGGCATGAATTGGCAGCTGAGAAGTCAGTCATTCTTAAATGGAATAGCTGGCTACAAATGGGGAATTAGTGTTAGTTTCACAAACAGTTCATGAAGATGTCAGTCATTCCTAATATGGAGAGTAGTTAGGTTTTTGTGACATGTTAAGTTCTGGAATTTATAAATGGCATGGATCTGTGAAGGGCTCCCACACAGAGAAATGAATCAAGTTACAGCTGAATTGTCACGTCCATTGAATGCAGACGTGGTAGGAGAGGGCTATACAGTGTAGTGCTGGCCGAAGACTGCTTGTGACGGTTGGGTGGGCCACTAGCTGAAGTCAGGTGAATGACAGCTGAAAGCGTTGAGCTGAGACTGACAAAAGCCTCCGACAGCTGAGACTCGGACAGCTTGACCTCGACTTGTAAAGTAATAACTGGACGATAATATCATCCTCTTCTGAATTGTGTCTTTGTTGATGAAATCCCTAAATGCTTCAACAGAAAACTTCAACAAGCGCACTGCAGACATAATAGTTAGCAAGCCCTTGACAAAGTATTTCCCCTTTGCTTTCATTATTTACCTATCAGCATTTTACAAATGAGAGCAAATTATTTCTAAGAGTAGAAACTACTGTTAGACATATTAGTGGATGGTTGCTTAATGCATTTGTATGACGTTCACTTGTCCATTAGTTTAACGCAGGCAGACAAAGGAATGTTAAACATCCATTCACTATTACCACTATTAGTAATTTCTAACCCATAGATGATAATAATGCTAATCACAGAAATCACAGAATCACAGAAACCCCACAGTGCAGATAGAGGCCATTTCGGCCCATCGAGCCTGCACCGACACATATCCCACCCGATCCCCGTAACCCCACGTATTTAATCCCCCTAACACTAAGGGTCAATTTTTATCATAGCCAATCAACCTAACCCGCACATCTTTGGACTGTGGGAGGAAACCGGAGCACCCGGAGGAAACCCACACAAACACGGGGAGAATGTGCAAACTCCACACAGACAGTCGCCCGAGGCCGGATTCGAACCCGGGTCCCTGGCGCTGTGAGGCAACAGTGCTAACCACTATGCCACCGTTAAGAACAATTATAAAAATCAGCAGATAACCTTGGCAGTTTATATACTGCACTTTCATATTCGTTTACACCATTACAAAATACTAGCTATCACATTTCTGGAAATGTCATGGCCATTAATCCATACTTTGAGAATCATATTAAGGAGTATGGTAGCATAGTGGTTATGTTACTGGACTAGTAATCCAGAGGCCGAGACTTAATGATCCTGAGACATGAGTTTAAATCCCACCGCAGCAGCTGGGGAATTTCAATTCAATTTGTAATGGTGACCATGAAACTACCAGATTGTGGTAAAAACCCATCTGGTTCACTAATGCCCTTTAAGGAAGGAAATCTGCCATCCTTACCCGGTCTGGCCTATATGTGACTCCAAACTCACAGCAATGTGGTTGACTCTTAACTGCCACTTATTCAAGAAATTAGCGATGGGCAATAAACACTGGTCTTTCTGGTGACACCCACATCCCATATATATAAATAAAATAATACAACACAACCCTCATTTATTGTGTTATCCAGACTATTTATTGTGGTTGAATGAAGGTAGTAAATAGTTGAATTGTTTTATTTCAATGTGGATTTAACACAGCTCTCAGCCGACAGGGTTACTTCACCTGTATTCTGGTATTCCAACACTAGTGATTTGCATAAAACCACATAAGGTGCAAAACGATTCTTTATTGTGCTAATTGAAAACAAATACATTAAGGCTTACATTGCCAGACTACTAGTCTACTTTATCATGGTTTAGTCGCCACAGTTTTTAATTTGATTCCACCTAATGAGTCCATTGCCTCAAACATTGCCTCAAACATTGTGATGCACCTGTACCATTGTTCAAAATAAATGACAGCCAACAATATTCTTAAAAATGAGCCCAATTTACTTCTTGTAATAAATTTACAAATACGTCTTTGTGATAAATATTATGTCATGTGGACAGCCTAGTTCTCACAATTCTGAAGTACATAACACTCCTATCAAAGTTGGCCCCACAAGCATTGATTTGGCAATATCATTCAATTAGACTATAAGGAGAGACATTATAGGGTAAATTTACTGATACTGAGGGAGTGTTGCACTGTCAGAGGTGCCGTCTTTTGGATCAGACGTTAAACCAAGGCTCTGTCAGTCCTCTCAGGTGGATGTTAAAGACTTGCATTTATATAGCGCCTTTCACGAACACCGGATGTCCCAAGTGCTTTACAGCCAATGAAGTACTTCTTGAAGTGTACTCACTGTTGTAATGCAGGAAACATGGCAGCCAATTTGCGCACAGCAAGCTCCCACAAACAGCAATGTGATAATGGCCAGATAATCTGTTTTAGTGATGTTGGTTGAGGGATAAATATTGGCCGGGACACCAGGGATAACTCGCATGCTCTTCTTGGAAATAGTGCCACTGGATCTTTTACATCCACCTGAGAGAGCAGACGGGGCCTCAGTTTAACGTCTTATCCGAAAGACGGCCCCTCTGACAGTGCAGCACTCCCTCAGCACTGCACTGGAGTGTCAGCCTAGATTTTTTGTGCACAAATCTCTGAGTGGGACTACCACGGCACTTTTCAAAGAAGAGTAGGGGAGTTGTCCCAATGTCCTAGCCAACATTTATCCCTCAACTAACAGCAAAAACAGATGATCTAGACATTTATTCATTGCTGTTTGTGGGACCTTGCTGTGGGAAATTGGCCCTCGCGTTTCTTACATTACAACAGTGACTACACTCCAGAAGTACTTAATTGGCTAGAAAGTGCACTAGGACGTCCTAAAGGACATGAAAGGTGCTATATGAATGCAAGTTCTTTCTTTCTCTACTTAACCTCTGCAAAAAAAACGACAAACTTTTTCAAAGAATCAGTTTACTTCTAAGAAGCACTGCTGAGTGGCCACCACTTCATAGTGGTCTTGTCCTTTTCCTACTAGTCCTGGAGCTATACTAAATTACTGCACCATGCTAGTTTTTATTGTCCTTTGCAAAGATACAAAGCTGAGAAGCTTAAGCTCTGCGAAGTCTGCAAAACAAAAGTACCACTTGGTGACAAGGGAGAAGAGAGATATTTGTGTTGTCCATTTCCTTTATCCGCAGAGCAGATTGAGAAAAATTAAGGTTACGTGCCTTGTTGCCTGCAGGCAGAAAAGAAAACTTGAAGAGTTGTTAATTTAAGGAGAACTTACAGTGACAAACATGTGCGCAACCTGCAACTCACTCTGTGTGTCAGCAATTGAACATGAGTCATGCAGCTAGTACACTCGAAGGATTTGCTGTGCAAAGCTCCATTAATACATCAATATGACAACAGATTCAGATGCTGTGGCCCTTTAAATTTTTGAAGCAATGCTCAGGTGCATACAACCTCTAGAGGCAGTCCACTGGGTGGGCAGGACTTTATATAGCATAGCTAATTAACCCCAAATCTTGAAGTTTAGGCGGAACTAGCCATGCACAAGAAACATCAACAGATGTCCCACTGTGCACCCTTCCCTCCCCAATATTGCATAATTTGGAACTATACCCTACGTTGCATTTTCAAAGCATTTGGTCTACTGGCAAGCACTTGGAAACTGCACCAACCTTTATGTCAAATCACTCTGATCCTTGAATACTAATGTACCAATCCTTAACACATTAGTCTGAAATTCCTCTCTTTGCGACTTTAGCTTAAAATAAATGGGTTAAGGCCTCTGATAAAATAGCAGAGAGGAATTTTAGACAAACACTTCACATATGTGTACACCAGTACACCAGCGTAATTTCAAAGCCTATGAGAATTGGATATTACAGTTAGTCATTAATCCTTTAAGCACTGAAAGACTTGTCAACTTTCAAAATAATGCAAACTTAGCTTTCATTTAATGATTAGCAATTAAATGATTTCTGTTAATTTTTGAATGATTCAGATTATTAAGCTCAATTATTGAAGTGTAACTAAAATACCTCACGATTTTTTTTAAATGGTGCATTGTAGCTTGTGAGCCATGAGCTGGACAGGCTAAGTTCAAATCTGTACTGTCGAAGTGACAAAGCTCACCCAGTGCAGCTATAGTTTTGATAAGAGGTTAGAACAAAATTATTGTGCAGCTCTCTTTCTGCTATTTGTATAAAAAAACAAACTTCTTTCTCAAAGTATCTCTGAAGAAATCAATTTGACGGGGTTCTTGTCAGTGGTGAATGTTGCAGTTACCCTCTGTTTTACAGGAAGGTGATCATCACAGTCTGTGGATGATGAAACACATGAATAAATTACCATGCAGAATGATTAATTCCATCTTAAAGCATCTACTTCCATCTTATCAATCATTCCATTAGCGAAAAAAGTTCACTGTAAAGGAGGCTGAAGCCCGCCAGTATGAATAACTACCCTATCCCTTGACATGTTTACACACTGAAAGCCAAGATAATACTTCACCTATTTATCCGATGTACGCCCTGAGTTTTTTGACTGCTTCAGAATGTTTTTTTTCTCTTTCCTAATTTGGAACATTCAATTTTACACCGCAGAAGTCAAAAGGACCCGTCTGCCTCTTCTGCCGGCCCCATCCCACTTTTCACTCCCACTTGCAATAATTGCTTGTCCGATGTTCTGCCCTCTCTGCTCCAATGCCATCCGATGGATTTTCCCAGCATGCAACTGCTGTCCAAACAGCTGCTGCTACTACATCTTCAGAGTCCGTGAGAGGCTGGTATTAATCATATTTTTCAATGGGACACTCTGCTATTCATCTCCCTGACACTTCTAGCATTCGAGAGCCCAGTACAGACCACAGACCATTGAGTAATAAGATTACTCATTACCGTGCTTCATTGCTTCTCCCTGCCTTCTCCATTGAGTGGCTGTTCAACGGTGGATTCTTCTTCGCCAGATCAGAAATAATTTATGCTTTTTTTAAAGAGTGTCTGCATATTAAACTAAGGGGGTAATGGTTTATAATCTACATTTGTGCATAGTTCATGCAGGTATCACAAAATAAGCAACCATTTTGCTTGCAAATTAAGTGACCTTGGAACAACTAAGTAGGAAAAAAAAAAGAGAAAATATAAAACCATGTGCAGAGCAAAGTTATGAAGCATCGCATCAGTTAGTCGAATATTCAACAGTGCAAACAGCATTACAATATTAATTCCATTGCTAAATGATCTTTGATTTCTACATTTGGCAAATAGACAGCACAACATAAATATTAGTCACTGTCAAGGACATATAATTCTACAATTTGGCAAGAACCAGTAGGCAAGTTATGACAAAGCATCGAATCTTAAATTCAAAGACTCTTTTTTAACGAACTGTAAGCATACAACTGTATGCTTTTCCTACAATACTGTAATGTTAAACAGGCTAATACAAAACCCTAGATGCTTAACAGTATATTTTTTGAGGAGGCTCTACAGGGATCCATCTGCACAGGTCCCTATTTTACATTTAACTTGAAACAACCATCAGTTAGGTATACAATAGCAAAGTACTGCGGATGCTGGAAATCTGAAATAACAACAGAAAATGCTGGAAATACTCAGCAGGCCAGGCAGCATCTGGAGAGAGAGAAACAGAGTTAATGTTTCAGGTCTGGGACCCTTCATCAGAACTGGAAAAAGCTGGAGATGTAACAGATATTAAGCAGGTGTAGAGATGGGGTGGGGGGGTGGGGGTTAGGAGGGAAGGAAGGAATTGAAAGAACATACTGTACTTTTGTAAGAGGCAGGAAAGATAAAATGTTGCAAATGAAAAATCATACAGCATGAAAAATGGGGGCAGGGATTATTATCTGAAATTGTTGAACTCTATGTTGAGTCCGGCAGGCTGTAAAGTGCCTAATCGAAAGATGAGGTGCTGTTCCTCGAGCTTATGTTGAGCTTCACTGGAACAATGTAATAGGCCAAGGACAGAAGATCAGAGCGGGAGTGAAGCGGTGAATTAAAACGACAGGTGACCCTTACGGAATGAACGGAGGTGTTCCGCAAAGCGGTCACCAAACCTGCGTTTGGTCTCCCCAATGTAGAGGAGACCGCATCATGAGCAGCGAATACTCCCTCCATGGCCACCAACCTCATAGTCCCCCAACCCCGCACAGCCCGCTTCTACCTCCTTCCCAAGATCCACAAACAGGACTGCCCTGGTAGACCCATCATTTCAGCCTGTTCTTACCCCACGGAACTTATCTCTTCCTATCTCGGCTCTATTTTTTCTCCCCTTGTCCAGTCTCTTCCCACCTACATTCGCGACTCTTCCGACGCCCTCCGTCACTTTAACAGTTTCCAGTTTCCTGGCCCCAACCGTCTCCTTTTCACCATTGTAGGGGGTGGCGTGTGTCCAGTCATCTCTGCCCCTGACTGTCTCTGAGCAGTTCGAATCGCTCCCACACCCCTGGGTTCTAGACACCAGACTTAGGTACAGGCGGTGATACAGAAAATAGAGTGGACAAGTGGTTTGGTGCAAGAAAACCGCAATTTTTATTAAAGGCACAATAAAACACAATACTGAGGATTACTAGAATAATTACAGGCATATAAAATTACACTTATTTGGGAATGGGGAACACACAGCACATCGAGGGAACAAACACATTAAAAATCCTCTTATCCTTATCCCACCCCCAATAGCTAACTAGATTAAGCTACGAGTGGCCAGGAATTCATGCTCACCAATGGGGTTTATTTTACGGTTCGAAACCTGTCGATCAAGCCGGTAGTGGTTTTGGGGTTCGCTCTGGTTGTCCTTTGGGGTCTGCCGTTGTCACATGGTCGCAGGGCGCGGCGATGATGTCGACTGTGTAAAGTACCCTCCTTTTCCATCCGTTGGGAATACGGTGTAAAGTCTTTCTTTGGGTACTTTACTTTGCAGCAATGGTTCTTCTTCCGGTGGCGGTTTGGTCGCCAACGGTTTTGTTGCGGTTGGGGCTCGGGTGGTGGTTTTTATCGTCGATTGATTTTTCTATCCATGCTTCAAATGCCAGCTTTTAACTAGGCCGTTTGTCCCCCCAACGCTTCTTTTCCGCTGCCCTTCTCTGCTGTTATTGGTTTTACCATTTGTCTCGTCTCGTCTGCTCGTTCGTGGCCCCGTGTGTCCTGTGCGTTTTCGATTCGGGTCTCGTTCTCCTCCCGCGTTTGGCCCCCAGTGTAGTAATGGGTGTCCTGGGTGTCGAGCGGCGCGGGGAGGGAGAAGAAAGTCTGCAACGAGGCACGAAGCAAGAGCGAGAGGCAAGAGGCAAGAGACCTTGGCTACCGGTGGGCCTACAATTATACCCGGTTCTTCACACCTTATCTGCACGCCAAATCAGGTCAGTTCTTTGTCTAATTTTTGGCAGGCTCGTCTAAAATGATTACAGTCATTTACTTTAACGACATCTGGGGCAGTTGTCTCCGTGTTTAATGGCTTCGATATCCTGGCTGTTTGTTATTTATGAAATTTAATCATCTTTCCCTGGCTCGGTGGCCACGTTGATCTGTTACCGATTATGTATGCAAAAACGTTAATGGCCTCAAGATTAGGTCCATCCTGACTTGATCTGTTCCAAGGTGAAGAATGCATATTCTATGTTTACCTAGCTGCCTGGCTTTACAAAGTCTTTCACAGATCCATGCATGTTAGGTTTCGTTTCAGGGCCTGCCTCTTGCAGGGCCCTGCTTTTAAAATCCTGTAGGTTTTGGTCACGAGGTTTCAGAAGCCATTTTGTGTACCCTTTTTAATATTGTCCATACAGGGTCCCTTTATCCATAACTTTTGGGGAATGTGGGAATTTTGAGAACCCTACACCATGGATGTCCAATCCCTCTACACCTCCATCCCCCACCAGGACAGCCTGAGGGCGCTCCGTTTCTTCCTTGAACAGAGGCCCAACCAGTCCCCATCCACCACCACCCTCCTCCGCCTGGCTGAACTTGTTCTCACATTGAACAACTTCTCCTCTGACTCCACTCACTTCCTCCAAATTAAAGGTGTTGCTATGGGAACCCGCATGGGCCCTAGCTATGCCTGCCTGTTTATGGGATATGTGGAACATTCTTTGTTCCAGTCCTACTCAGGTCCCCTCCCTCACCTCTTTTTCCAGTACATTGATGACTGTATCGGTGCCATCTCCTGCTCTCGCCCTGAACTAGATAAGTTCATTCACTTTACTTCCAATTTCCACCCTTCCCTTACCTTCACATGGTCCATCTCCGACTCTTCCCTTCCCTTCCTTGACTTCTCCGTCTCCATTTCTGGCGATCGGCTTTCGACAAACATCCACTTCAAGCCCACTGACTCCCACATCTACCTGGACTACACTTCCCCCACCCCACTTCCTATAAGGACTCTATTCCATTCTCCCAGTTTCTCCATCTCCGCCGCATCTGTTCTGACGTTGCCACCTTCCATACCAGTGCTTCTGACATATCTTCCTTTTTCCTCAACCAAGGAATCCCCTCTACCGTGGTTGACACGGCCCTTGACCACGTCCGTTCCATTTCCCGCACTTCAGCTCTCACCCCTTCCCCTCCCTCCCAGAACCACGATAGTGTTCCCCTTGTCCTCACCTTTCACCCCACCAGCCTCCACATTCAATGTATTAGCCTCCGCCATTTCTGCCACCTCCAACGTGATCCCACCACCAAACACATCTTCCCCTCACCTCCCCTTTCAGCAATCCGAAGGGACCGCTCCCTCCGCGACACACTGGTCCACTCCTCAATCACCCCTAACAGCCCTTCTCCTTCGCCTGGCACCTTCCCGTGCAAGCGCAGGAGATGCAACACATGCCCTTTTACCTCCTCCCTTCCCACTGTCCAGGGCCCCAAACACCCCTTCCAGGTGAAACAGCGATTTACTTGTACTTCTTGCAATTTAGTATACTGTATTCGCTGCTCACGATGCAGTCTCCTCTACATTGGGGAGACCAAACGCAGATTGGGCGACCGCTTTGTGGAACACCTCCGTTCAGTCCATAAGGGTGACCCTGAGCTTCCGGTCGCCTGTCACTTTAATTCACCGCTTCACTCCCACTCTGATCTCTCTGTCCTCAGCCTATTACATTGTTCCAATGAAGCTCAACGTAAGCTTGAGGAACAGCACCTCATCTTTCGATTAGGCACTTTACAGCCTTCCAGACTCAATATCGAGTTCAACAATTTCAGATAATAATCCCTGCCCCCATTTTTCATGCTGTATGATTTTGCCATTCCCATTTGCAATATTTTCACAGTATATTCCTTCAATTCCTTCCTCCCCTCCTAAACCGCCCCCCCCCCCCCCCGCCCCCTGTCTCCGCACCTGTTTAGTATCTGTTACATTTCCAGCTTTTTCCAGTTCTGATGAAGGGTCCCAGACCTGAAACGTTAACTCTGTTTCTCTCTCCATGGATGCTGCCTGGAAGTTACATAGGATTACATAGGATATAGGGCACAGAAACAGGCCATTCGGCCCAACCAATCCATGCCGGTCTTTATGCTCCACTCAAGCCTCCTCCTATCTTTCCTCATCTAACTCTATCAGCGTAACCCTCTATTTCCTTCTCCCTCATGTGCTTGTCTAGCCTCCCTTAAATGCATCAATACTATTTGTTTCAACCACTCCCTGTGACAGCAAGTTCCACATTCTCACCATTCTCTGGGTAAAGAAGTTTCTTCTGAGTTCCCTATTTGATTTCTTGGTGACTTTATTATATTGATGGCCTCTAGTTTTGCTCTTCCCCACAAGTGGAAACACTCTCTCTGTGTCTACTCTATCAAAACCTTTCATAATTTTAAAGACCTCTATTAGGTCACCCCTCAGTCTTCTTTTTTCAAGAGAAAAGTGAACCAGCCTGTTCATCCTTTCCTGATATGTATACCCTCACATTTCTGGTATCATCCTTGCAAATCTTCTCTGCATCCTCTCCAGTGCCTCTATATCCTTTTTATAATATGGTGACCAGAATTGGACATAGTATGCCAGGTGTGGTCTAACCAAGGTTCGATACAGGTTCAGCATAACTTCTCTACTTTCAATTCTATCCCTCTAGAAATAAACCCTTGTGCTTGGTTTGCTTTCTTTACGGCCTTGTTACCCTGTGTCGCTACTTGTAGTGAATTGTGTATTTGTACTCCGAGTAATCCAATATGGCAGGTGGCACACTTCTGGCTTGTAATGAGAGGCGCCATATTGGGCACTTAGGTACCTGTTTTACACCTGAAATACTGGCGTGGTGCCAGCGAATATCTAGGCTATAGTTTATGGAAACTAGATCCCAGACACAGATGGGAGGGATATCGTTGCCAAGCTATGGATCCAACTCATTTAACTAAACCTGCTGATGAACTTGGGTCCAAAACATTTATTTCAAAGAGTCCAACTATAGCAACATCTTCTGTTCGTGACCTTAAACTAAATATAGGTCTACAGGGTAGAGATGTTGGTATGTAAAGTTCCTGCTCATATTGGAGATAGGTTCTGGATGTCAGCAATGTTTTCAATGGACTGGAAATCTAGCACATTGGATCAGTCGTCCAGTCTGAATGTAGATTTCCAGCTTCTGAATTAGGTTTACAATCTTGGAAACTTGCTTGCAAACCCCCCACTAAAATATGTTTGCATATGGTGTGTGTTGGGAGGGGGGAATGGATCCAATTATAGTGGGACAGTGGGAGGTACTAATCACTTAAAGAACCCATGCACATGCTACGTAGAAGACCATCTATAGTTGCCACGAGAAAGACAAATGGGAAGTTCTAGCACAGTGTCAATGGCAATTTTAGAATTTTGAAGTCAGTTTTAAAAATCTGGCAATAAGAAGCTGTTATCAGTAAAAACCCAGTCAGTTCACTAATGTCCTTTAGGGCGGGAAACTTGCTGTCCTTACCCGGTCTGGCTTATATGTGACTCCAGTATTTGTAGGGAAATGGTGTTAGGGAAATTGACGGGATTGAAGGCCGATAAATCCCCAGGGCCTGATTGTTAAGTCCGTGAATGATTGAGACACGGACTAGCAGGAGAGAAACAAAGAAATCTTTACTGGTGAAAGGCATAAACGAATCTAACCAACAGAGGCTCTCTAGTGCCTTTTATACAGGGGTGGTCACTGCCGGTACTGCAATCTGAGACCAGTTATTCTCTTAAAGGTACATACACAACAATTCTTCCCCTTTTAGATAAACAGTACATAACATTCATTTAACAACTAATGATAACGAATTACAATCACAATTACTGTTGCTAGATACATTGGTTAAGTTTAAGCAATTATAAGTTCAGTCTTTCAGGAGGCTTCCTGATTCTGTCTGGATAACGCCTCTTTGGAGTATCAGGTTCTTCTGGCAATGTTGAGTCGGAATCAATGTCGTTGTTTGGTTCATCTGCTTCCAATATTACCGGCTCTGCGGTAGCTGCAATTGGAACGTCGATTTCATTACCAGGTGTATCAGATCGTGGTGTGGAGTTGACGTTTTCCAGTGACTCTAGAATCTGGTCAGCATGGCGTCTTACAATGCTCTCCCCAACGTCCACGGTATACATGAGAGGTCCTTGTCGTGTACAAATCGTTCCTGGCTGCCATTTCTCAGTGCGGTAGTCCCGGGCCAAAACTGGTTGACCTATCTTAAAACTCCTGGTCGGCCTTTCATTCATATTCTGAAACTGCCTGTTCTCCACATCTCTTCGCACGTTTGGCTTAACCAAATCCAAGCGGCATCGTAGTCTTCGATTGAAGAACATCATGGCTGGAGTTTGGTTGGTAACCGCATGTGTCCCATTCCGGTAGGCAAACAAGAAGTTGTCCACCTTGTGTTGTAGGGGTATATCTTCATTACACATTGCCTTGATAGCCTTCTTGAATGTTTGGACAAACCTCTCGGCCAATCCATTAGTGGCTGGATGATATGGGGCAGATGTGTAATACTTAACACCATTGTTCTTTAAGAACCTCCGGAACTCTTCAGACACAAACTGTGGTCCATTGTCAGAGCAAATCTGTTCAGGCAGCCCATTCCTGGCGAATATGGTTCGTAAAACTGTGATAGTTTTTTCCGTGGTGGTTGAGGACATTTTTATTACCTCTGGCCACTTTGAATGTGCATTAGAATGAAAACATCGAGTCCATGAAGGGACCAGCAAAATCAATGTGCACCCTGATGTAAGAACAAGGAGACTTACCATCAAGTAACTTTAAAGTAAGCTTTAAGTAACTTATAAACACACTATATACACGAGAGGTCTTTACCATGCCTCTGGTAGAAGCCTCTTACAATACTGAACAGACCAGTATTTATACCAGTCCAACAGGAAGTGACATATGACAGGAAGTGAGGTATGTACATAGTTCATAGTTCATAGTTCACAGGAAGTGATGACATAACTTCCCGGAAGTTATCATTTTTATCACATTCTTCCCTCCTGCAGGATTAGGAGGCTGTGGTCTACCTTTTGGTCCGCAGCCGCCGAGCAAGGAAGAGTCGCACCCGTTTGGATTCCCATCGTAGAGGGTCGCTGGTCCGCTTACATGCGGTTGGCCATTGGTCAGAGTCTGTGTGGCCTGGATTGCCCTGTGAAGGGTCGGGGAGATCATGGCTTCGAGTACGAGCCCCAATAGGTTCAAAGTCGGACTGCCTCTGTTCAGAGGGAGGTGCAGAGCTGGTCTGTGGCGGATCAGTACTTTCATGCGCGGTACTGGGAGGGTCGCAACTTTGAGTACGGGGTTCTACCGGCACCAAGCTAGTTGGTGTCCGATCAGGATCCTGGAGAGGGGTACCCGATAGGTCCCAAGAGTTTCCTGGTGAAATGCCATCACCCGATGTCCCACTAGGTCCTGGTGGGCAGGGAGCCAGATCCCGTAATGATACGGTAGATTCTCGGCCGTCGGAATATCGTATGTTTGCATAGGTGGGGTTGGCATCGGTTAGTTCGACCTCGTCTACAAGAGGGTCATTTTTAGACGTCCGAACGTATCTTCGGAGTAATACAGGTCCAGGAGTAGTTAGCCATGACGGGAGTGATGTCCCATGAGATGAGCGACGCTGGAATCCAAAGAACCGCTTATGAGGTGTAGTATTTGTGGCTGTAGAAAGCAGGGACCGTATAGAGTGCAATGCATCCGGAAGCACTGTTTCCCATTGCTGGTCTGGTAGGCCCCGAGATCTTAAAGCGAGACGTACGGAATTCCAGATGATACCGTTATACCTCTCTACCTGCCCATTTCCGATGGGATGGTATGGTGTTGTTTTGCTTGTAGCAATTCCCCGTTCTGAGAGGTAGTCCTTGAGTTCCCTTGACATAAAGGATGGACCCCGATCTGAGTGAATATAAGCCGGCATGCCACAGAGAGAAAATACCTGCTCAAGGCAGCAGATTACTGTGGACGCCAGCATATTGGAGCAGGGGAAGGCAAACGGAAAACGTGAATATTCGTCGATCATGGTGAGCAAATATGTGTTCCGAGTTGAAGAGGGCACTGGGCCCTTAAAATCGATGCTAAGTCGTTGCATCGGTTGGGTTGCATGTATAAGTATACCATCTGAGGGGCGGAAGAACTGAGGTTTTAATTCCGCACAAAGCCGGCATTCTGAGCATATTTTCTTTACATCTCCAGTGGAAAAAGGGAGATTCCGTGATCGTACGAAATGTAGCATGCGCGTAACGCCAGGATGACACAAACCATTGTGGACATCCATGAGAGTGGAGGATGACATAGTGGAGCAGAATGCCCGTGTGAGGGTGTCCGGGGCCACATTCTCCTTGCCAGGCCGATAGAGAATGATATAACCAAAAGAGGCCAGTTCCATCCTCCAAAGTTGTATTTTATTATTCTTAATTTTGGTTCGTTTTCGATTATCGAGCATGAAGGCGACTGATCGTTGGTCCGTGATCAATGTAAAGTGCTGGCGAGCTAGAAAATGGTTCCACTTCCGTACTGCCTCTATGATGGCTGTGGCTTCTTTCTCAACCGGAGGATAATGTAGCTCGGCACCTTGTAAGGTCCTGGACATAAATGCTACAGGACGACCTTCCTGATTCAGAGTAGCCGAGATCGCCACCTCCGAGGCATCACATTCAACCACGAAAGGGAGATTCTCATCAATGGAGTGAAGAGCCGCTTTCTCCAACTGTTTTTTGAGAAGGTTAAAGGCTGCAACAGCCGCTGTTCCCAGTGGAAATGATCTAGCATGCAGCAAGGGTTGGATTTTGTCCGAAAAATGAGGAATCCATTTAGCGTAGTATGCAAACAGACCGAGAGCCCGACGTAAAGAAGCCAGATTCTTAGGTGACGGGAGCTCTTGGAGCGGGCGAAGTCTTTCTGGGTCTGGCTTAATGATACCATTGCCTACGCAGTAGCCAAGGATGTTGATGGTCGGTTGCGACTCAACAGATTTGGATTCATTCAGGGTCAAATTACGGCGATGGAGGGCATCCCGAAATTTTTGGAGGTTGGAGTCGTGTTCCTGTTGATCGTGACCTGCAATGGTAATGTTATCAAGATAGGGAAAAGTGTCCCTTAGGTTTTCCTGCTTAACCAGGCCATCCATTGCCCGTTGAAAGACAGCCACTCCATTAGTAACCCCGAATGGGAGGCGACGAAATTGGTACAGCCGTCCATTAGCCTCAAAGGCTGTGTACTGCTTATCTGAGACCTTCAAGGGTAACTGATGATAGGCACTTTTTAAATCGTAAGTTGAGAACACTTTGTATTCGGCCAGTTTATTAACCATATCATCAATGCGTGGCAATGGGTAGGCGTCCAAGTCGGTATATTGATTGATGGTTTGCGAATAACCGATGCATAGTCGCTGTTTGTGAGGTTTTAGAGGGTTCTTGACAATGACAACTTGAGCCCGCCAGGGCGACGAACATGGTTCAATGATATCCTCTGCTAGAAGTCGAGAGATTTCAGCCGCAATAAAAGATTGGTCTTCCTGATTAAAGCGCCGCGATTTCGTTATTATCGGTTGGCATTGAGGCGGAATACTGGCAAATAATGAGGGTTCATCAAGTGAAGCTGCTGATAATGCACAAAATGGTAATTTAGACGGTATATTAGAAATAGTAAGTCCGGGTTTGGATCCACCAAACTCAATGGTGAGTTTCTTATGCTGTTTTTGGAAGTCCAGCCCTAAGAGGAGATCACTACATAAGTCCTTGAGCACCGAAAGTCGGGTGGAGGGATACATACGACCATGAAGTGTCATATCAACAACACAAAAGCCGGAGATTCTGGTATTAAGTGATGACTGGGCCATCGCAATTGCCTGGTCCGATGGGAAGACATGTAGTTTCAATTTCGCAACAATCTGTTCCTTAATGAAGCTATCAGTACTTCCTGAGTCAATTAAGGCATCTAAGGTATGCCCTTTAATTGAAATTTTTGTGGCTGCATAAGACAGGTTCTGTGGGCAAGCAGCTGTAATTGGTGTCGTTGCACAGAGAGTGGCTAAAACTCTCGGTGTGCTTCTTCGAGAGAGCTCGAGAGGAAGCTTGATAGGTCCTAGCTGGAGCATCTTGATAGGCCCTAATTGGGGCAGTTCGGTAGGCCTTAGCTGGATTGGCCCTCGTAGAGGCCCTTGATAGGCAAACTGTAGCAAAGTGTCCTTTTTTCCCGCAATAACTGCAGATTGCATTGCGAGCAGGGCAGGTTTTCCTAGGGTGAAAAGCATCTCCACAAAAGAAGCATTCCTTCCTAGATTGCCAAGAGGCTGCTAAAGTGGGGTCGTCCTCCTCTTCTTCATCAGAATTATCAGAATTAGATTCCCCCATGATAGGGTTCACCTGAGACCGCTTGAATTGTCTGGTTGCAGCTACAGCAGCAGATCGAGATCTGGGCAGCTGATAGAGGTCTGCATTTCTCTTTGCCAAATCCAGTGAACAAGCTAGGTCAAAAGCTTTTTGTAGCTCAAGTGTTTTACTTTCTAGTAGACGCTGGCATATAAATGGAGAGGCAATCCCGCAGATGAAAGCATCACGAATCATTTCTTGGTGGTACAGCTCAGCTGAGGCTGCCTGAAAGTTACAATCTACGCTGAGCCTGCGAAGTTCTTGCAGGAATTCGTCAATTGATTCCCCTGGCCCTTGTCGGGCTGTGGCCAGTAGATGTCTAGCATAGACCTCATTTGGGGTCTTCGCATACAGTTTCTTAAGTGCCCGAATCACCTCTTCGTAATTATCCCAGTCATCAACATATTCGAACACTTTTGGGGTCACATAATTGACAAGTATCTTCAATTTAGCAGGAGCATCCGCTTTACATTCATCCAGAAAATTCTCAAAAGTACGATACCAATGCTTCCATACCCTGCCAGCTGCTGGTGTATTCGGGTCCAAGTCCAGACGAATAGGTCTAAGGATTTTCTCCATGATGGGTGGTTCCCTGGATCCTTAACTTCCAAGTTTGTCTGAAGGTCTAGTATTTGTCAGTGTAAATATTAAGTTACTTAAATTGATGTAAGAAAAAGGAGACTTACCATCAAGTAACTTTAAAGTAAGCTTTAAGTAACTTATAAACACATTATATACACGAGAGGTCTTTACCATGCCTCTGGTAGAAGCCTCTTACAATACTGAACAGACCAGTATTTATACCAGTCCAACAGGAAGTGACATATGACAGGAAGTGAGGTATGTACACAGTTCATAGTTCATAGTTCACAGGAAGTGATGACATAACTTCCCGGAAGTTATCATTTTTATCACACACCCTTTGCCATGGAGATGAGGGCCACTCCCATGGATGCAGAGGAGCTTGTGGTGGGGCGTTTTGGACCTTCTGGCATCCTGCACAGCTCTTGGTCATCTCTTCGATTTCTCTATCGATTCCCGGCCACCACACAAACGCTCTGGCTAAGCTCTTCATTTTTACCCCACCCAGATGACCCTCATGAAGCTCATTGAGCACTCTTACCGTCAACTTAGGTGGAATTACTACTCTGGATCCACACATCAAGGTTCCTCTGCACACTGACAGCTGTTCTCTTCTTGGCGAAAATGCTGGCAGCAGTGGTTCGCCATGTGCTGGCCATCCCTTCACCGTTAAATCATAGACCCGTGATAGTGTTGGGTCATTCCGTGTTTCCTTTTCTATGTTTGCATTCGTCACAGGGAGACATTCGACTATGGTCGAGTGGAATAACTCCATTGGATCCACTGCAAGGTCTTCTTCTTCCACCGTCGGCAACGGTAGACGTGACAATCCATCAGCATTTCCATGCTGTTTAGTTCCTTTGTACTCGGTGTCATATTGGTGTGCCCCTAGGAAAAGGGACCATCTCTGCAGCCGTTGTGCTGTCATTATCGGTACGCCCTTCTGAGGGTTGAAAATGGAGACAAGAGGTTGATGATCGGTTAGTAGAGTAAATTTTTGACCGTGCAGATAGTGATTGAACTTCTTCACCCCCCACACTAGGCTGAGGGCCTCTCTGTCAATCTGGGCATAGTTACGCTCGGCAGAAGTTAATGAGCGTGACGCAAAAGCTATCGGCCTCTCCAAACCATCAAGGAATTTATGTGACAGTACCGCCCCAATGCCGTAGGGAGACGCATCACACGCCAGCCTGATTGGCAGTGCTGGGTTGTAGTGAGCCAATACTTCCTTCGAAGTGATTAAGTCCTTACTCTTCTGAAAAGCATGTTTACAATCATCGCTCCATTTCCATGCTACCCCCGTTCGTAGCAGGGCGTTCAGTGGGTGCAGAATTGTCGGCAAATTCGGCAAAAACTTATGATAGTAATTCACCAACCCGAGGAATGACCTCAGTTGCGACACATTTTCAGGCGCTGGGGCCTTAACAACCGCTTCAATTTTGTCAGGGGACTTATGTAACCCCTCTTCATCAATCACGTGGCCACAATACGATATCTGTTTCTTGAAAAATTCGCACTTGGGGCGGTTGGCTCGCAGCCCATGTTCCCGTAGTCTAGTGAGCACCTGTTCTAGGTTGTTAAGGTGTTCACTGTCATCTTCACCTGTTACAAGGATGTCGTCCAAGTAACACTGAGTCCCCGGAATCCCTTGCAGGACTTGTTCCATCGCTCTTTGCCATATCGCCGGAGCCGATGCTACTCCGAATACCAATCGATGATACTGGTAAAGACCTTTGTGAGTGTTTACCGTGAGATACTTCCTAGAGGACTCTTCAACCTCCATCTGCAAATATGCTTGTGCTAGGTCAATTTTTGTAAAACGCTTCCCTCCAGACAGTGAGGCGAAGATGTCTTCTATCCTTGGAAGAGGATATTGTACTGTGTGAAGGACTGGGTTCACCGTCACCTTGAAATCCCCACAAATGCGAATCTTCCTTGGCTCTCCGGACTTATTGCTTAACGGTTTCTTCATGACAGGAACGATGGGTGTCGCCCACTTGCTCCAGTCGACTTTAGGCAACACGCCCGCCTTCTCCAGATTCTCCAGCTCTGCCTCGACGGCTGGACGAATTGCATATGGCACCGGTCTCGCTTTGAAAAACTTGGGAACTGCCTTCTCTTCTATTTTTAACGAGGCGGTTATGCCTTTAAGCGTGCCCAGTTCTTGTTGAAATACCTCTTTGGCGTTAGCTAAGATTGTTGACAATCGTCCAGGAGTGACGTCTTCATCTTTTTTACCGTCCACCGTCATTGCATGAATGGAATGCCAATCTAAGTTTATCTTCCTGATCCATTCCCGTCCCAATAACGGTGGTCCACCATTTGGCAGCATGTAGAGATACAATTGCCATATTTTCTTGCCATTGTATTCGACAGGCACCCTTATTTTTCCCTCTGGGGTATACTTTTTGCCCCGTATACGTCGTCAAGACGATGGATGTCTCTCTCAAGGGTATGTGTGAAAATAGCCGCTCATAGTCTCGTCGATTCATGACGGTTAGCGCTGATCCTGTATCCAATTCCATTTTAACTTGGGACCCTGCTATCGTGAGGGTGACCCAAATGGTTCGGTGATCCTCTTTTGCGATTACATTGTGAAGTTTGAGACAGCTTAATCTCCTGTTCTCGGATTCACTATCGCTCATCTGGTCTTCGGAACTACTGTCCGTCATCTTTTGTACTTTCTTGTACGGTTCCTTAGTAGCCTTTTTGTTGTCGCTGGTCTTCTTCCCAGACCTACAAACTCGTGCAATGTGTCCAATCTTCCCGCATTGTCTGCATATTTTGTCTTTGGACCAGCAGTCCTTCTGGTCATGGTTAGTTCTGCCGCAGCGATAACATTTTGCAAATCCCAGTGTCATTTCGTGGGTACCGTATTCCTGTGGTTTTTGTTGAATTTCTGCAGCTCCCCTGGCTGCTGCTTCATACGATACTGCCACGCTGAAAGCCTTATCCAGCGTCAGCTCTTTTTCTGCGAGTAACTTCTTCTGTGTTCCTTTACTCAGGAGTCCACAGACAAATTTTTCCCGTAGGGTATCTGCCAGTCCTGCTCCGAACTGGCAGTGCTTTGATAGTTTGCGTAGTTCCATAAGATACTCAGCATTGCTCTCATCTTTGTGCTGAGTTCTCCTGTGGAATTTAAATCTTTCTGCTATCAACAGCGGTGCAGGGTTTAAGTGCTCCTGTAGAACAGCAACAATTTCGTTAAAACTCTTCGCCTTCGGTTTGGCTGGAGTAATCAGATCCCGCAATAGGCCGTACGTTCTAGCGCCCATTAAGTTTAGCAATATTGATGCCTTTTTCCCCTCCGCTATTTCATTTGCCTCGAAATATACCTCGACTCTTTCCACATACGTGGTCCAGTCCTCTAATGTTATTATCAAAATCAGTGATACAGCCAGTCTTCGGCATCTTGCAAATCTAAAATGGCGCCTCCCGTGCTTTGCCTTCTTCTCTGATTTAACCAAATGGCACCTCCCACGCTTTTCCTTCTTCCCCGCTGCTGTTAGCGCTGCTTTCCACGGTTTCTTGCGCGTATTCTTTTTCTTTTATTATTTTCCCGTCGTGGAGCGGACCCTCTGGAACACTTCCCTCCCTCTTCTGAGGTCCGAACGCTACCCAACTTCGAAACACCGGCCGCGCCCTGTATGCCCCACCCTCTCTCTCTCTCCTTGCTTCCCGACTCGCTGCCCGGCCCCGTTGCAGCCCAGGAAGGATCAGAGCACTACCTGCCACCAGCCCGATTAGCTGGGAAACCACGGACCGAGGAACCCAGCCTGGCTCTGGAACGTCGCTCCTGCAAAGCCTTGAACCCGATGATTGACGGTCGACGCCCGTTCCTCGAGTTTCAATGGACTCTATTTTTTTTTTTTTCTTCCGACCTTCAACGTCGTCGGAGCTGCTGCTGAGTTGCAGGTAAGTTCTTTCTAACTCGTCGCCAGTGTTAAGTCCATGAATGATTGAGACACGGACTAGCAGGAGAGAAACAAACAAATCTTTACTGGTGAAAGGCATAAACGAATCTAACCAACAGAGGCTCTCTAGCGCCGTTTATACAGGGGTGGTCACTGCCGGTACTGCAGTCTGAGACCAGTTATTCTCTTAAAGGTACATACACAACACTGATAATCTACATCCTAGGGTACTTAAGGAAGTGGCCCTAAAAATAGTAGATGCATTGCTGGTCATCTTCCAAAATTCTATAGACTCTGGAACAGTTCCCATGGATTGGAGGGTAGCTAATGTTACCGCACTATTCAAAAAAGGTGGCAGAGAGAAAATGGGGAATTATAGAACGGTAAGCCTGACATCGGTAGTGGGGAAAATGCTAGAGTCCATTATAAAAGATGTAATAGCAGAGCACTTGGAAAACAGTGACAGGATCGGACAAAGTCAACATGGATTTACAAAAGGTAAATCGTGCTTGACTAATCTACTGGAATTTTTTGAGGATGTAACTGGTAGAATATATAAGGGAGAACCAGTGGATGTGGTGTATTTGGACATTCAGAAGGCTTTCGATAAGGTCCCGCATAAGAGATTGGCGTGTAAATTTAAGGCACATGGGATTGGGGGCAAGGTACTGACTTGGATAGAGAACTGGTTGGCAGACAGGAAGCAAAGAGTTGGAATAAATGGGTCTTTTTCCAAGTGGCAGGCAGTGACTAGTGCGGTACCGGTTCTAGGACCCCAGCTATTCACAATATATATTAATGATCTAGACGAGGGAACTATATGTAATATCTCCAAGTTTGCAGATGACACAAAGCTGGGTGGGCGTGTGTGCTGTGAGGAGGATGCCGAGAAACTCCAGTATGATTTGGACAGGTTGGGTGATTGGGCAGATGCATGGCAAATGCAGTATAATGTGGATAAATGTGAGGTTATCCACTTTGGTGGCAAAAACAGGAAGGCAGATTATTATCTGAACGGCAATAGATTGGGAGGAGGGGAAGTGCAACGAGACCTGGGTGTCCTTGTGCACCAGTCGCTGAAGGTAAGCATGCAGGTGCAGCAGGCGGTTAAGAAGGCAAATGGTATGTTGGCCTTCGTAGCGAGAGGGTTCGTGTATGGGATCAAGGATGTCTTGCTGCAGTTGTACAGGATCTTGGTGAGACCACACCTTGAGTATTGTGTGCAGTTTATCTGAGGAAGGATGTTCTTGCCATGGAGGGAGTGCTTCGAAGATTCACCAGACTGTTACCTGGGATGGCAGGAACTAGGTATGAGGAGAAATTGGATCAATTGAGCTTATACTCGCTGGAGTTTAGAAGAGTGAGAGGGGATCTCATTGAAACTTATAAAATTCTAACAGGACTAGACAGACTAGATGCAGGAAGGATGTTCCCGATGGCGGGGGAGTCCAGAACCAGGGGTCACAGTCTAAGGATAAGGGGTAAGCCATTTAGGATAGAGATGAGGAGGAATTTCTTCACCCAGAGAGTGGTGAACATGTGGAATTCTCTACCACAGAAGGCAGTTGAGGCCAATTCATTAAATATATTCAAGAAGGAGTTAGATATATTTCTCAAGGCTAAAGAGATCAAGGGATATGGGGAGAAGGCAGGGACAGGGTACTGAGTTTGGATGTTCAGCCATGATATCATTGAATGGCGGAGTAGGCTCGAGGGGCCGAATGGCCTACTCCTGCTCCTATCTTCTATGTTTCTATGTTTCTATGTTTCCATGCAATCTTTAAATGTTTACCATTGCCTATTCAACGTCAACCCTTTAAGTAACATTCCCCAATCCATCCTAGCCAACTCGCGCCTCATACCAACATAGTTTCCTTTATTTAAATTCAGTACCCAAGTCTCTGAATCAACTATTTCACTCTCCATCTTAATGAAGAATTCTATCATATTATGATTGCTCCTCCCCAAGGTGCCTCGCAAAACAAGATTGCTAATTAATCCTTTCTCATTACATAATACTCAGTCTAAGATGGCCTGATCTCTAGTTGGTTCCTCGACATATTGGTCCAGGAAACCATCCCGTATACACTCTAGGAATTCCTCTTCCACAGTATTGTTATTAATTTGGTTAGACCAATCTATATGTAGATTAAAGTCACCCATGATAACTGTTGTGCCCTTATTGCACGCATCTCTAATTTCCCATTTAATGCCATCCCCAACCTCAGCATTACTGTTTGGGGTCTGTATACAACTCCCACTAATGTTTTCTGCCCTTGGTATTTCTCAACTCTACCCATACAGATTCCACATCATCAGAGCTAATATCCTTCCTTACTATTGTGTTAATCTCCTCTTTAACCAGCAATGCTACCCCACCGCCTTTTCCTTTTTGCCTGTCCTTCCTGAATATTGAATACCCCTGGATGTTGAATTCCCAGCCTTGGTCACCCTGGAGCCATGTCTCCGTAATCCCAATTATATCATATCCGTTTACATCTATTTGCACAGCTAATTCATTCACTTTATTACAAATGCTCCTCGCATTACTACACAAAGCCTTCAGGCTTGTTTTTTTAACACTCTTAGACCTTTTAGAATTATTGTTTACTGTGGCCATGATTTCTCTGACTTCCACTGTAGGAGGTGGCGTGTGGTGCATGCGCCCAGTCAGTTATGCCCCTGACTGCCTGTGAGCGGTTCGAATCGCTCCCACACCCCTGGGTTCTAGACACCGGACTTAGGTACAGGTGGCGATACAGAAAATCGAGTAGACAAGTGGTTTGGTGTAAGAAAACCAAGATTTTATTAAAACAGAATAAAAACACAGTCTTATGAGAAATTACTGATAAAAATTACAGGCATGAACAATAACACTTATATACTTATACAGGGAATGGGGAACACACGGCACATCGAGGGAAAAACAACTACATTAACAATCCCCTTATCCTTATCCCACCCCCTATACCTAACTAGATTAAGCTATGAGGGGCCAGGAATTCATGCTCACCAATCCAAATCCTGTTCCTTTAACAGTTGCGAGTTTTGAGGTTTGGTCCTCTGTCCTTCAGGGTACTCCGTCGCCACGTGGTCTCAGGGCGCGGTGCTGGAGCTGTTGCTGCAACACACCTTCCCTCTCCTCAGCTACCGTCGTTGTCTCATTGCGATGGGTTCTCTTCTTCTTCTCCCTCGGGCGGTCATCGGCGGTAACGTTGCGATTACGGGGCGGTTGGTGGTTTTATTGCTGGTTTGATTTTACTACTCAAGCATCGCGCGCCAGCATATTCGTCGTGGGCGTGGACACCCGCGTTTAATGCCAGCTTATTCGCAGTGTTCAATCGCCAACTTATTCTCACTGTCCATACATATATTTTCTTCCCCAAGCGCCAGCTTATAACTAGGCGCTCGGTCTTTACCAATGCGTCTTCTGCTGCCCTTCTCTGCTCTTGTCGGGTCTTTACCTTCTTCCTCATCTCGCCTTGTCTCGTCTCGTTTCGTCTCACCATTTTCTTGGCCCGTGTGTCCTGTATGACTTTGGATTCGGGTCTCGTTCCCCCCCACCTGCGATTGGTATGGATGTCCTTGGTTGCAACTTAATGTGGGGAGCGAGAAGAGAACCTGCCACGAGGCCAGGGCATGAGTACGAGCGGCAGCAGCCCGAAGATCAGGGTCAAGAGACCAGAGCAAGAGAGAGCAGGGGCGATTGCTACTGAGGGCCTACAATTATACCCGTTTCTTCAACTCCTTATCTGCGCGCCAAATCAGGTCAGTCCATTGTTTAACTTTTGGCGGGCTGTGTTAAATGATTGTACCAATCTAAGTTAACTGGTTTTAGATGGACATTTATCGCACCTAATGGCCCGATGTCCGGGTTGTATTGTCATTAATGCATTTTAATCGGCCTGTCCAGCCTTGGTTGCTCCCTTGAGCTGTTTCCGATTACTTATGCAGACAAACTAATGGTCTTATGCTTAGGCCTAACTGGGTTTGATCTGTTTTGATCTGACGTAATGCATATTCAATGTTTGCCTAGCTGTCTGGCTTTTCAACCACAAAGTCCTTTTCACAGAAATGCATTTTAAGTTTCGATTTCCCAAAGCTGCCTGTTCTGTGCTGCAGAAAATCTCACAGGCTTTTGGTCACGAGGTGCAGACGCCATCTTTTGGGTACCCTTTTTAAATTGTCCATGCAGGGTCCCTTTTATTAATAACCTTGAGGGAATGTGGAAATTTTGAGAACCTTACTCACTTTTGCTTTTCTCCTTCCTGTCTTTTGATTCTATCCTTGCTTCCCTTTCCTCTGTCTCCCTGTACAGGTTCCCAACCCCCTGCCATTTTAGTTTAAACCCTCCCCAACAGCACTAGCAAACACTCCCCCTAGGACATCGGTCCCGGTCCTGCCCAGGTGCAAACCGTCCAGTTTTTACTGGTCCCACCTCCCCCAGAACCTGTTCCAATGTCCCAGGAACTTGAAACCCTCTTCCTTGCACCATTCTGCTAGCCACATATTCATCTGAAATATCCTTCTATTTCTACTCTGACTAGCACGTGGCACTGGTAGCAATCCTGAGATTACTACCTTCGAGGTCCTATTTTATAATTTACCTCCTAACTCCCTATATTCAGCTTTTAGAACCTCATCCCATTTTTTACCTATATCATTGGTACCTATATGCACCATGACAACTGGCTGTTCACCCTCCCCCTCCAGAATGCCCTGCAGCTGCTCTGAGACATCCTTGACCCTTGCACTGGGGAGGCAACATACCATCCTGGAGTCTCGTTTGCGGCCGCAGAAACGCCTATCTATTCCCCTTACAATAGAATCCCCTATCACTATAGTTCTCCCGCTCTTTTTCCTCCCGTCCCATGCAGCAGAACCACCCACGGTGTCAGGAAGTTGGCTGCTGCTGCTTTCCCCCGTTAAGCCATCCTCCCCAACAATATCCAAAGCGGTATATCTGTTTGAGAGGGGGATGGCCACAGGAGACCCCTGCACTACCTGCCTGCATATACTATTCCGCCTGGAGGTCACCCATTCCCTTCCTGCCTGTGCAGCCTTTACCTGCGGTGTGACTAACTGCTTAAACGTGATATCCATGACATCCTCAGCATCACGAATGCTCCAGTATGTATCCATTCGCAGCTCCAGTGCCGCAATGTGGTCTGCCAGTAGCTGCAGCTGGATACACTTCCTGCACACATGGTCGTCAGGGACACAGGAAGTGTCCCTGATTTCCCATGTAGTGCAGGAGGAGCATGCCATGGGGCCAAGCTTTGCTGCCACCATGACTTACCCTTTAATTAATTTAAATTAAATCAGTACCACCAATTATACTACAATTAAATGATATACTCAAGGGCCCTTGTTTCCCGCTACACAACAGAGACCTTAGAAACTATAACCAAAAAATTAAGACCTTAGAAACTTTTTAAACTACGAACCTTAACTGTCAAACTATAAAGTAGTATAAATACTCACCTGGCCGTACTCACCCAATCAGCTGCTTCCTCCTGCCCGCGTCACATTTTGAATCGTGACGTGGCTCTGGAATGCCGCCGCTGGTCTGTGAGATTGGTAAGCCTCTGAAAAAAAGCCCGCGAAAATGAGTTTAAATACTCACTGATCCCCCGCTCTCACCGCTCCCGACAATGGCCTGTGAAAAAAAGCCCGTGAAAGTGAGTTTAAATACTCACTGATACTCCGTTCTCACCGCTCCCGACAATGGCCTGTGAAAAAAAGCCCTCGAAAGTGAGTTTAAATACACAGTGAACCTCCGCTCTCACCGGTCCCGACACTGGCCTGTGAAAAAAAGCCCGCAAAAGTGAGTTTAAGTACTCACTGAAACTCCGCTCTCACCGGTCCCGACAATGGCCTGTGAAAAAAAGCCCGCGAAAGTGTGTTTAAATACTCACTGAAACTCCGCTCTCACCGGTCCCGACAATGGCCTGTGAAAAAAAGCCCGTGAAAGTGAGTTTAAATACTCACTGAACCTTCGCTCTCACCGCTCCCGACAATGGCCTGTGAAAAAAAGCCCGCGAAAGTGAGTTTAAGTACTCACTGAAACTCCACTCTCACTGCTCCCGACACTGGCCTGTGAAGAAAAGCCAGCGAAAGTGTGTTTAAGTACTCACTGAAACTTCGCTCTCACCGCTCCTGACAATGGCCTGTGAAAAAAAGCCCGCGAAAGTGAGTTTAAGTACTCACTGAAACTCCGCTCTCACCGCTCCCGACAATGGCCTGTGAAAAAAAGCCAGCAAAAGTGTGTTTAAGTACTCACTGAAACTTCGCTCTCACCGCTCCCGACAATGGCCTGTGAAAAAAAGCCAGCGAAAGTGTGTTTAAGTACTCACTGAAACTCCACTCTCACTGCTCCCGACACTGGCCTGTGAAGAAAAGCCAGCGAAAGTGAGTTTAAGTACTCACTGAAACTCCGCTCTCACCGCTCCTGACAATGGTCTGTGAAGAAAAGCCCGCGAAAGTGAGTTTAAATACTCACTGAAACTCCGCTCTCACCGCTCCCGACAATGGCCTGTCATCCAGATTTCACAATTTTAAAAAACTTTGCAGATGAACTGATCTTTCAGCCTGATTTTAAAATAACCTTCTTAAAAACCAATTGCCTTACTTGACCTGATTTCAATTAGATGGTGTCTTTAAGATGTAGACATTAATAGTAAATCAGTATCTTTAAAGAAAGGATTGAGTTTATCTTAAACTTCTCTTTGATACACCATCAGAGTTTGATTTGACTTGAGAGATCATTGTATCCTTTTTGCACCCTGCCACTTTACAAGCCAGCTAAGTAGTGCAGTTTCTTAATCTTACTGATTTTTATGCTGATTGTTGGTGACGTAAGAAAACTACTAGGCACTTGGTCTGAGTATTAAACAAGGCTTTAATCAACTGTTTTTCAACATGGAGATCTAGTTGTGTCCTTCACTAGTTCCTGTTAAAGAATGCCCTGAGTAAGCTGGCCCCATGCCCGAGTATTTATACTCTCCTTGGACAGTGCCACCAGCAGGCTGCCCAGTATTATTTCATAAGTCATTTCCCACGAATGACAAGATTCATGTCAGTTGGTTTCACATGGAAGGAGCCCAGATGTTCATAAGTCTTATGTTCATTAATAAATAGACATTCTTATTATGAACACAGCTAGCTTTTGCTAGACACTTTTATTGAGCACATGTGGACTAGGTACAGTATCTGTAGAGGCTTCCATCTTGACTGCTGCCTTGTGGGTAGCCTAGTGCCTCATGGGTAATGTAGTCTTAATATACATACAGCTGGGTAGTGTAGTCTTACACATACAGCTATATACAGCTCTACACAGCTCTACGGCTCCACCTAGTGTCCACTATAGAATGACATGTTATTGATCATTACAATAAGGTTTTGATAAGTTATTTATATCTTGAGACAAAAGTACTTTGGGTCAACACCAGCACGACGTCAAATGGTTAGTTGAGTACATTCTGAATTGTTAGCAACTACAAAGAATGATAAAGAGGTAAATCTGCCAATAAAGCAACCATCTAATGGCCCAGTTTGAAATATTTCCAGCTTGAGGGTGTTTGCATTGCATTTAGGTCGAGTACAATTCATTCCTTCAGAAAGGAGGGCTGCCTAGACCTGTCCAGAAATCTGAGTGCATTTTGTGTTACTAGCAAAGACCAATTTCACCCCCAGGATCTCACACCTCCTGTAAAAGCACATTAAGTCACTGGCTGCTGGCATTGTAGGTTCTGATTCCTGTCAACAATACATCCAATTCCTGATATTCTTATTTGTGGGGGCGGGGGAGGGAAGTTTCCATAATAATTGATCCATTGGATTGCCAGTATTCTAGAGCTAATTGCACCCTGTCTAATTCATGGAATACAGTTGCATAACTATAGACATCTGATTTCAGCTTGGGTTCGTGAACATCAAAATTTGGAGTTACAATGTCGAATTGAAATCTAAAAGCCAAAGAGCATATGTTTTTCAGTCTAATTTATGATGTATAGAAATTATCTGAAATTCCATTTCATATATCTATCAATCAGGAATGAACCTTAGAATCATTGAATCATAGAGCGCGGAAGGAGGCCATTCAGCCCATCGTGCCTGTGCTGACTCTTTGAAAGAACTATCCAATTAGTCCCACTCCTCTGCCCTTTCCCCATAGGCCTGTAAATTTTTTCCATTTCAAATATTTATCCAATTCCCTTTTGAAAGCTACTATTGAATCTGCTTCCACCACCCTTTCAGGCAGTAATTCCAGATCACAACAACTTGCAGAGTAATATAAGTCATATAGGAAACTTTAATCAACTGTATTTAAATTAGAATTGACACAATGCGGGAAGGATAGGTTCATTACCAGCATAAGATGATATGAATGCATTCAGAGCTGGATTTCATAAAACAGAGGTTGTAAGGGACTGATAATGTGGTCCAACTGCACTGTGCTGATGCACTGACTGTGCGTGCATTCCACAGAGCTGGTCTCATGCTATAATGTAAGATACATTCATTTGAGTAACACATTGGTGCTCCCAATGCTTTGTGCATGATGCTAAGAAAAAGTTACAGGCATTCTGGATAAACTACAAGCATTTTGGGATATTCTTAGTAAAAAGTGCCAATCTTTGACTCGCGTGTTGGCCTTCAGACCCAGACAAAGGACTCACACATCCTGATATTGCCAGATGTTTCCAACTAAAACTTTATAACAGCTTGAACTGGGCCTCACCAAATTTGGACACCAACAGACTGATTAATGTATTATCATCCTTGCATAGGTGGTCTAACAACCTTCTGGAGAACCTTGATAGCAAGAAGGTCTCTTCGTAACCATGATTTAAGCATTTGGTGTAGGAAGGGAATGAAGCATCTAATTGAAAGTTTGTTCTTTGTCAAACTAATTAAAATCAAGCAAAGATAGCTTCCTACATGTATCTGTGCAGTTGAATGATACCTTAGAAAAAGATTCATGTGATTAAATTGATCATCTTGGTTAGTCATCTCAATGGCCATGTGGACTGTAATCAGGGATATTGAAGGTATCTTTGTTATACGGTACTAAGCATAACCCAATTAATGATAATGTGACACACTTAAATTACTGTTACGCCCATGATGATTTACATTCCATTGATTCATATTAAGTATTCAATTACTTCACTGTAATCATCAATATCCTTGTTAATTGTGTTGTCAGAGATGTTGTTAAATAAAGTAGTGTTAGTTAATACACCTTTGTGCCTGACTTCATCTTTGATGACTTTAGAAAACAAGAGTTCACTGAGTGTTGCATTAGAGTCCTGTTGTGATTGATTTGGCATTGTTTACTACAAGAACATAAGAACATAAGAAATAGGAGCAGGAGTCGGCCATTTGGCCCTTCATGCCTACTCCGCCATTCAATAAGATCATGGCTGATGTTCTACCTCAATGCCACTTTCCTGAACTATCCCCATATCCCTTGATTCCCTTAATATTCAAAAATCTATCAATCTGTCTTGAATATACTCAATGACTGAGCCTCCACAGCCCTCTGGGGTAGAGAATTCCAAAGATTCACCACCCTCTGAGTGAAGAAATTTCTCCTCATCTCAGTCCTAAATGGCCGACCCCTTATTCTGAGACTGTGACCATGTGGGAGACTCGAAAGGTGAGTTCAGTTCAACGATGAGTTTAAGACCCTACACCTGAATGGTAGATCCCAACCAAGAACATGTGCACATGATATGAAAAAGGTGGGGGGGTGTGGTGTGGGGAGGTTCATCAGAAGCTCTTTAACTAATGTAGATTGTATATTGGAATTTCAAATAAATGGTCCTGAATTTGTAGTCGGTATGATGGCATACTCTCAGAGCATGGCATCACACCATCTTTGAAATTGGCCGCACTTGCATATGCGCTAAATCTCGATCTTGCGATCTGTCAAGTTCTGAATAGAAAGATGATCCGCCGCGACTTTCAAATCCTCATTGCTGGTGAAAAGTTGGGCTAATTGCCCACCAACTGCACATCAATTATGCTGGAAAATTTTAAGGCTGGTGCTTACAGGCGCAGGAGCCTGTTTGCACAACGTAAGTGGGGAGGGGGACATGAGAAAATTGCAATTTCAGGGCCATAATATTTAAAAACGAACATGTAAAAGTACCTACCAGGCAGCTATAAAGGCTCGGTTTGAGGGATGAGATCGTTTTAATTTTTTTTAATCTTGCAGAGTCTTCCAGTAAATAACTGTACTTATTCCAAAGTATTCCCTGTGCTTTTTAAAGCTGAGTATTGTACTTGTCAAATAAATATTTAGTATTACACTGTTTAATTCACAAGTTTCCTGATTGGCTATTGAAAGGAGCACCGCACCACGTGATCCCAGGTACACTTACGCACACCGGTGCACCCCTGGGATCCGTGGGCTACTATGCTGTGCACAACTCCGCAGCGTTTCAAAGAAAGTTTTCGCTTGGGGCCTCGCACGAGGTAAGTGCGGATTTCGTGCGGAGGTCGGTGGCGTACTCCTCAGCTACGCCGTCGACTGCAATTTCAGGGCCAATGTTTCTTACAGGTTGTGTGCAAATGGGGGAAAGCAGCTGTAGAGTGGGAGGGCTCCAGCCTACACTGACCTATCACTGAATAACCTGGAGGGAGTCAGCCTCACAATCAGTAAGAGCCTTACGATGCCCAGAGTATAGTTTTGTCCTGCAAAGAAGATGCATGAGCATCGTATGTACTTCACTTCAGGCTGCAGCTCCATGGAGCACAGTCGGGTTTAAGGGCTGAAGGCCATTGCCTGACTGCAGAGTACAGGGGTGGGCTTTTAGATAAGGCAGTGTGATGACCACCTATATCATTTGGAAAACAAGCACCCTGCTTTAGGTAACGTGGCCTGCTGAGACTGTGTCTGTATAGGTGAAGAAACATTGCTTCTTAATGACAGCTTAATAAAATAATATTCTTATTTGGCACGCGGAAGAAAATCTAGCCACAACATCTCTGCTCATAAATTAAGATAAAGTCTGACTAGAGGAAAATAGAAAACCTTTTCAATTATTTTTAAGTTGAGAAAAGCACCAATTGTTTTTATGCTAAATAAAAGTTTAAAACCCATTCTCGACATAAACCAACGACTAACAAGATTTTTTTTCCTGCTGCTTTTGTTTTTTTGTTGCAATTTATGAACAGGCACGAAGTGCCTTTACAGTTTTAAGGGTGTTTACAAAAATGGATTTCCTCACCAGTTTACGCACTGCATCATTTTTAGAGCAGTTTACATCAATAGATTTTTCACTTTACTGCTGTGAAATTCGAGTTGCGAGACTGGGCAAATAAAAGCAGAGATACTACTTTATATTATGTACATTTAGTTAAAAGGTCAGAGATCGCTCTCTAACCACGACATTTGTTAAATAGAATGTAAAGTGGAAGTTAGGCAATAAATCAGCATGCTCAGTCTGATTGATCAGGGATTGCCTTTTGATGCTAACATTTATTTCATTGTGTTATAATTACAAACTTACTATAATATTTTTGTTTTTGCAATATGAGCCAGCTACTTTTATCAGCTGGCGCATCTGCTGTCTGGTTTTAGACCCTTCATTTCAAACCCTATTTGGGCAGCTGTATCTCCGATATGGCAGGACGCTGGAGCGATAGCTGTGTCAATGAGCTAGTTATAATTACTGCAGGCAGACTTCAAGACTTTTCATTTATCTTCCCTAATGTTTCAAGCTTTTATCTTGCCCTACATACAGTCAACTCCTCAACAGCTAAAACAATAAGAGAGCTGTCTCTGACCTTCCTACTGGTCTTCTATATTAAAGCCCTTAATATGGTGCTTAGTCATTGGATAACTAAAATAGTCGGTTCATTTACCATAGCGCGATGTCCCACCTATAAATCTAGCTTAGAACTTGTAAAATGTAATGCATATTTCGGTTATTTAACCTAATAGTCAATTGAGATTATTTAACCACTTTTATCACACAGTCCTAAACAGCTCTGCTTCTGAGAGCTGTCATCAAACTATCCTCAGGGCATTCTATTGAAAATAAAATTTGTTTATAAAAATTCCTTACAGGTCTTTAGAACAAATTCAAGCGGATTGTAAAACCCCCTCTCCAAAGTAATTGAAAACCCTATGGGGGTGAAATTCGATAAGGCCAGAAAATGGGCAGGGGCGCCGCGGGGCGAGGTTTGCTCGCGCCCGTTTAGAAAGCGCAGGCAGCACGTTAGTTTGGAGCTGCCTGCTAATTTGAATGATTTCCGCGCACAGCCCAACGACAAATGCGCTGCTTCAAGCTGTGCACTCAGCCAGAGGCCCAATGTTGCATCGCTGGAGCGACGCTGCATTCTCTTAAAGCAAGACTGTCATTTTTGAAAGCAGCCTCGAGCCCTTAAGGGTGAACTGCCTTCTGAACAAAAAAAATTAAAAATCATTCCAAACTAGGCAGTCTTCAGCTCTTAAAGCTGAACTGCTTTCTGCACGTAAAAAATGGTAGAAGTGCTTCAGCATTAGCACAAATGGATCAACAGGCCAGGGAAAAGGCACCCAGGGTCTCAGCTTTGTGCTGGCAGTGACGCCTTGGCGATCTGGTCCCACATCCTTCTTTCCAGAGGACCTCCTTGGCCCCTGTGGATAGAGGACATTAATGTTGACCCCCCGCACTATGTTTTTCCCAGTCTATATTAGGGTAATTAAAGTCTCCTAATATTGCTACTCTATTTTTGTTACCCGCCTTTGAAATTTGCTGACAAATTTGCTCATCTATCTCCTTCTCACTGTTTGGAACTCTATAAAAAAAACTCCCAGCAATGTAACAGCTCCCCCTCTGTTTCTCAACTCAAGCCAAATAGATTCAGTTCTAAAACCATCTAGTAAATCCTTTCTATTTAGAACTGTAACATCATCCTTAATCAATACTGCCATGCCCCTTCTTCTTCTTCTTTTTCTTTCTCTATCATTCATGAATACTTGGTAACCAGGAGTATTAAGAACCCATTGCTGGCCTTGTTTGAGGCATGTTTCTGTTAATGCAACCACATCATAATCCCATGTTGCAATTTGTGCCTGCAGCTCACCAACCTTATTAGTTACACCAAGGACATTGACGTACATACAATTTAAAACCTCCTTCGTCACTTTTGCTATTTTCCTCAATTTTTGAGATATTTCTAATTTTACTGCTGTTTACTTATCTCTCTGTCCTCTGATCTCATTGTTGCTCCTTTCTGCTATTTTCTGGTAATTGGATGTGAATGATTCATGAACAGATATTATTATTGATGGTAAAGAATTCTTTACACAGTAATACTTTTCACACTATTCTGAGCAAAACTCTAATAAACCTAAAGGCAGCTTCATACAGCATGAAGGCAGTATAACTATACACATGTGAAACAGTTATAGAAGACCATTACTGCACTGGATCAGGCAGCAGAGAAAAGGCAGACAAGTTAATCTGAAAAATGGGACCACAAGTGATGTCTTTCAGATGTCTTTGCTACCACAAAGATAGAGTCCATTATTATTAATGAATTATAGTTATGTTACCATTTTCTCCTCAGTATTTTTTCTTGATGTTTAGAAGCTTTCTCAAATCAATGCACATATAGAAATAATAGTGGAAGAAGTGAAGCAGATGTTTGGTTGATACTCATCAGATAATACTCAATCAGGCCCCAAAATATAATGGGCCGTATTTTCCGCTCGGAGGCTTCCCGTGTGCAGAGGCCTCTGATCTGGAAAAAATCTCCGCACTTACCTGAGGGCTCCTGAGGTCCAGACACTTCCGCTCCTGGGCCTCTCCAACTCCAAGTGCGCAGGGCCCAGGTATCCCAGAGGTGCATGCGGTTTGCAAGCATCCCTGGGATCACGTGGGCCATGAGGAACCACTCAAAGAAGGGAATCTCCCTTCATACACTTGACAGATAGACCATATGAATGGAGATCACCCCACAAACACTGTAAAACATTAAATTGTGGCAAAGCCACCAAAGAGACTCTCACAGTAACTTGTACAATTGTCTTTAATCATTATTGTTACCTTTTAATGTTTGCCCTGTTTAAACAGCGCGGGATCGATAAAATCGCGATCTGACGTGATGACATCATCACGTGGGTCATGTGACGTCCACAATGCCGGGAAACGTGATGACGTCATGACGTCAGGGTTGGAGAGCGTTTCCAGTTAGTCCTCGTGGAGTGAGCTAGTGTACAGACCTGTTTGGAGCTTCTCCTGTGTTTTTGTTTTGTAATACTTTCAGTGCATTAAACTAAGTTTGTTAACTACCAGTTTAGTTCACAGAGTTTTTGTTAGGAGTGCACAGACTCCTACAAAATAACATTTTTTTTATCACATTTTTTAAATTAATTGAAATTACAATAAATTAAATACTTTAAACAAAGATTTAATTTTTTGAAAAAAATAATTAAAGTTTTTTACAGGGCTAAAAATAAACTTACCTTTTTTAAAGTATTTTTAAATGATAAATGAGTGAATTTATTTTTTTTTAAAACTTTTTTTCAAATCTTATGCTGGTAAAAGCAGGCCTTACTCGTGCTTTTACCAGGCGTAAGATTTCTAAGGGTTTTCTGCGGGTGGAGGTTCTCCAGAAAGCGGAACTCTCCACCCCGCAGAGGCCCTTCTCCAGGGCGGGCGTCCGATCTGTCAAGAGCATTCTTGACAGATCGGAAATGCCGGTTTTCAGCGCATGTGCTTTGCATGCCTGAAACCAACATTTCCGATGCCCCTATGGGTGTGTACACAGCACACACACACCCGTAGGGATCGGAATATCCGGCCCAAAGTGTTGAGAAAATCAGAATGTTATATTTTCAAACACTGAGACAAATTCTGTGTACCATAAGTGATTGTGACTGTGAAGAATGTTGTAGTGCATGTACCTTTAAGAGCCCCTGTGTACTGTAATACCGGTAGTGACCACTCGGGTATATAAGCCTGTATAGCGTCTTGTATCTTTTAGTTCACCTCCAGACTTTGTTCAGTAAACACCTGTTAAACCAACTCCTGCATTCCGTGTCTCCATTAACACACGGATACAACAGTGGCGACAAATTGGAAACGGACTTACCTGCAATTCGGCAGCACCTCAAGGAGATCGATTCCTCAGACGAAGGTCGAAGAAAAAAAACTGTGGTTTCACCAGCTAGCCGGGCTGGTGGCAGGTACTGCACTAATCCTTCCTGGGCGGCGGGCTGGGGTTCGATCGGGTGGCTCTGCAGCGGGGCCGAGCAGCGAGTCGGAAGGCGGAGGCAAATAGAGATGGAGGGTGGAACACTCAGGAGACGGCCGGCGCTGCAAAGCAGGTCGGCATTCGGACCAAGCAGAGGGAGGGAAAAGTCCCAGAGAGTCCGGCGGGAACGAGTCTCCAACTATTAAAAATATCTGTGTAAATAAAAACCGCGGAGAACAGCGTTGTCAGCAGCAGCAGCGGCGGGAAAGCGCGGGAGGCGCCGTTTTTTCTCGGCAGGGAAGAAAGGAAAGCGCGGGAGGCGCCATTTTTGATTTTCAGGATGCCTAAGACTGGCAATATTACTGCTTTCGATAGTGATATAGAGGATTGGACCACATATGTGAAAAGAGTGGAGGTATATTGCACAGCGAATGAAGTAGAGGATGATAAAAAGGCATCGGTATTTCTAAATCTGATGGGCGCAAGGACATACGGGCTGTTACGAAACTTAATCACTCCAGCCAAACTGATGGACAAGAATTTTAAGGAGACTGTTGATACCCTACAGGAGCACTTAAACCCAACACCGCTGCTGATAGTGGAACGATTCAAATTCTTCAGGAGGAATCAGCACAAGAATGAAAGTAACACTGATTACCTCACCGAATTAAGAAAGCTGTCAAAGCACTGCCAATTCGGGGCAGGACTGGCAGATTCTCTACGAGACAAATTCGTCTGCGGTCTCCTAAGTGAAGGAACACAGAAAAGGCTACTTTCTGAGAAAGATTTGACACTGGACAAGGCTTTCAGTGTGGCTGTATCATACGAAGCAGCAGCAAGAGGAGCTGCAGAGATACAGCAAAAGCCACAGGACTTCGGCACCCATGAAATGACACGGGGTTTCGAGAGATGTTATCGCTGCGGAAGATCCACCCATGACCAGAGGGACTGCTGGTTCAAGGACAAAGCATGCAGGCAATGAGGAAAGATGGGACACATTGCACGTGTATGCCGATCTGGAAACAAAAAATCCACTGACAGAAAAAAAATCAATAAGGAAAAGTACAGAAAGGTACAAATGATGACGAACAGTAGCTCCGAAGACCAGAAGAGCGATAGCGACTCCGGAAACAAGAGACTAAGCTGTCTCAAATTACATAATGTAATTGCCAAAGAAGATTACCAGACCATTTGGGTTACCCTCATGATAGCGGGGTCCCCAGTTAAAATGGAGCTAGATACAGGATCAGCTCTGACCGTCATAAGTCGACGGGATTACGAGCGGCTATTTCCGCATTTACCTTTGAAAGACACATCCATTATCTTGAAGACATATACGGGGCAGAAAGTATACCCCAGAGGGAAAATAAAGGTGCCTGTTGTATACAACGGCAAGGAAATACAGAATGGTGGCATAGTGGTTAGCACTGTAGCCTCACAGCGCCAGGGCCCCGGGTTCGAATCCGGCCTCGGGTGACTGTCTGTGTGGAGTTTGCACATTCTCCCCGTGTTTGCGTGGGTTTCCTCCGGGTGCTCCGGTTTCCTCCCACAGTCCAAAGATGTGCGGGTTAGGTTGATTGGCTATGATAAATTGACCCTTAGTGTGTTAGGGGGATAAAATATGTGGGGTTACGGAGATAGGGTGGGATATGTGTAGGGGTTACGGGGATCGGGTGGAATATGTGTCGGTGCAGACTCGATGGGCCAAAATGGCCTCTATCTGCACTGTGGGGTTTCTGTGATTCTGTGATTCTGTGAAGTTGTATTTATACATTCTGCAAGATGGTGGTCCACCGTTGTTGGGACGTGAATGGATCAGGAAGATACGTTTAGACTGGCACTCCATTCAGGCACTGACGGTGACCAGTAAGAAAAAAATGATGATGACGTCATACCTGGACGATTAAAAGACATCTTGGCTAAAGCCAAAGAAGTGTTTCAACAGGAACTAGGAACCTTGAAAGGCGTCACCGCCTCAATAAAAGTGGAAGATGCGGCAATTCCCAAGTTTTTTAAGGGAATGCCGGTGCCATACGCAATTCGTCCAGCAGCCGAGGCAGAGCTGGAGAATTTGGAAAAAGCAGGCGTGTTATCCAAGGTAGATTGGAGCGAGTGGGCAACACCCATCGTCCCGGTCATGAAGAAAACGTTGAATAATGATAAATCTGAAGAACAGAGAAAAATTCGCATCTGTGGGGACTTCAAGGTGACTGTAAACCCGGTCCTTCACACGATACAGTATCCTCTTCCAAGGATAGAAGATATTTTCGCCTCACTATCCGGAGGGAAACGTTTCACCAAAATTGACTTGGCACAGGCATATCTACAGATGGAGGTTCAGGAGGCCTCTAAAAAGTATCTCACGATAAACACACACAAAGGCCTGTACCAGTACAATCGACTGGTTTTCGGAGTAGCATCAGCTCCAGCTATCTGGCAAAGAGCTAAGGAGCAAGTCCTGCAAGGGATTCCGGGGACTCAATGCTACCTAGACGACATCCTTGTAACAGGAGAAAACGACAACGAGCACCTTGCCAATTTGGAGCAGGTGCTCACTAGGCTGAAAGAACGGGGCCTACGAGCAAATCGCCCCAAGTGCGAATTTTTCCAGAAACAAATATCATATTGTGGCCATATAATTAACGAAGAAGGGTTGCATAAGTCACCTGAAAAAATTGAAGCGGTCATAAAAGCCCCAGCACCTGAAAATGTCTCACAATTAAGGTCGTTCCTGGGATTGATAAATTACTATCATAAATTTTTACCGAACTTGTCAACTGTTCTGCACCCTCTTAACGCACTGCTACAAACGGGAGTAATATGGAAATGTTGCGAAGACTGTAAACGTGCCTTCCATAAATGCAAAGGCTTGATCACGTCCAAGGAGGTGTTGGCTCATTACAACCCATCACTGCCAATCAGACTGGTGTGCGATGCATCCCCTTACGGTGTAGGAGCGGTATTATCGCATAGATTCCCTGATGGCTCGGAGCGGCTGATAGCTTTTGCGTCACGCTCATTGAACTCAGCTGAGCGCAACTATGCCCAGATCGACAGGGAAGCACTCAGCCTGGTGTGGGGAGTGAAGAAATTCAACCATTACCTACACGGACAAAAATTTACCTTGTTGACTGACCATCAACCCCTCGTCTCCATATTCAACCCTAAAAAGGGCGTTCCCATTATGACAGCGCAAAGGCTACAGAGGTGGTCCCTTTTCCTAGGGGCACTCCAATATGACATAGAATACAAAGGATCAAAGCAGCATGGGAATGCTGACGGTTTACCATGCCTACCGTTGCCAACGGTAGAAGAGGCACCTACAGTGGACCCAGTGGAGATGTCCCACTGAACCATAGTAGAATGTCTACAAGTAACAAATTTTACCATTGAAAAGGAAACGAGAAATGACCTGACTCTCTCACGAGTCTACGATTTAACGGTGAAGGGATGGCCAGCACATGGCGAACCACTGTTGCCAGCATTCTCGCAAAGAAGAGAACAGCTGTCAGTGTGCCGAGGAACCTTGATGTGTGGATCCAGAGTGGTGATTCCACCCAAACTCCAGGATAAAGTGCTAAAGGAGCTTCACGAGGGGCATCTGGGTGGAGTTAAAATGAAGAACCTAGCCAGGGCATTTGTGTGGTGGCCAGGTATCAATGGAGACATCGAAGAAATGACCAAGAACTGTCTAGGATGCCAGAAGGTCCAAAACGCCCCACCACAAGCCCCTCTACATCCATGGGAGTGGCCCTCATCTCCATGGCAAAGGGTACATATCGACTTTGCTGGTCCATTTATGGACTCAATGTTCTTAATCGCAGTTGATGCACACTCCAAGTGGCCGGAGGTAATAAAGATGTCCTCCACCACCACGGAAAAAACCAACACAGTATTAAGGACCATATTTGCCAGGAATGGGCTGCCTGAACAGATCTGTTCTGATAATGGACCGCAATTTGTGTCCGAAGAATTCAGGAAGTTCTTAAAAAACAATGGGGTTAAGCACTACACGTCTGCCCCATACCATCCCGCCACCAATGGATTAGCTGAAAGGTTTGTCCAGACCTTCAAGAAGGCCATAAAGGCCATGGGTAATGAAGACATAAATCTACAACATAAGGTAGATAACTTCTTGTTTGCATACAGGAATGTAACACATGTGGTTACAAACCAAACTCCCGCCATGATGTTTTTCAATAGAAGACTAAGATGCCGGCTGGATTTGATCAAGCCAAACATCAGAAGGGACATAAAGAACCGACAATTTCAAGGCATGAATGACAGGCCGACTAGAACCTTCCAGATAGGTCAACAAGTTTTGGCCCGGGACTACCGTACCGAGAAATGGCAGCCTGGAACTATTTGCACACAACTAGGACCGCTGATGTATACCGTGGACATTGGTGAAAGCATAATAAGGCGCCATGCTGACCAGATCATAGAGTCATCCGAAAAGGGACAACCTACACCACAACTCTATACGCCTAATGATGAAGCAGAGATACCCATAGTATCTACCTCCGATCCGGTGATACTGGAACCAGATGGACCCGACACTGGCATTCAAGCCGAATCGACCTTGCCAAAAGAACCTACTACACCACCGAAAACTACTACACCACCAAGGCGTTATCCGGACCGAGTCAGGAAGCCTCCAGAGAGACTGACTTATAATTGATTAACTGCAGCAAATGTGTAGATTATTGTTCTTGTAAACATGTTAATTAATGATTACTTAAGATGTTATGTACTAATTATCTAAAAGGGGAGGAATTGTAGTGTATGTACCTTTAAGAGCCCCTGTGTACTGTAATACCGGTAGTGACCACTCGGGTATATAAGCCTGTATAGCGTCTTGTATCTTTTAGTTCACCTCCAGACTTTGTTCAGTAAACACCTGTTAAACCAACTCCTGCATTCCGTGTCTCCATTAACACACGGATACAACAAATGTGATGGCTTCCTTCAAACCTAATTGGAAAATAACTCAATGACTCAAAACCATCCAGCAAACTGCTGGAGCAAGACTTTAAATACTCCTGTCTTGAATCTCTCTTTTGACTTCTAGTAGCGCCACAGAAGTGCCAGGCAATGGCTATCTCCAACAAGCGAGAGTCTAACCACCGCCCCTTGACATTCAATGGCATTACCATCGCCGAATCCCCCACCATCAACATCCTGGGGGTCACCATTGACCAGAAACTTAACTGGACCAGCCACATGAAGGCCCTTGAGAGGGTGCAGAGGGGATTTACCAGAAATGTTCTGGGGATGGGGGATCTTAGCTACCAGGACAGGTTGGAGAAGCTGGATTTGTTTTCATTAGAGCAAAGGATGTTGAGGGGTGATTTGATAGAGGTGTACAAGATTATGACGGGTTTGGATAGGCTAGACGGGGAAAGGCTGTTCCCACTAGTTGATGGTACAAGGACTAGGGGACACAGATTTAAGGTTTTGGGCAAGTGATACAGGGGGGATGTGAGGAAAAACTTTTTTACACCGCGAGTGGTGAGGACCTGGAACTCGCTGCTGACGGAAGTGGTGGAGGTGGAGACACTCAATGTTTTCAAGGGGAGACTGGGTGGGCACTTGAGGGAAATAAACTTGCAGGGCTACGGGGATAGAGCGGGGGAATGGGACTGACTGGATTGCTCTACAGAGAGCCGGCACGGACTCGATGGGCCAAACGGCTTCCTTCTGTGCCGTTATGACTCTCTGGGGGCGATTTTGCTGGCACTCAGGGGTCGTGTTTGGAGGCGGGACTGCTGGCAAAATCAAAAAGATTGGCAGCGGGTCCTGGACCCGCTGCCAACCTGCCTCCGATCAATCTTCCCGGGAGTCGGGTCCCCGATTTGCGCAGGGACCCGACTCCTAGCAGCGGGAAGAGGATTATAGCCACTTAACTGCTTGTTCACAGGTAGTTAACAGGCAGTTAAGAGGCTTTTTCCAATTTTGATAGGTCGACTGTGGGTTTCCCGATGTCCGGACACCACGCCAGGTAAGTGCGGCATGCTGTAGGTCTACTGTAATTTTCCTTTATTGATGACAGCTGCAGTAGTGGTGTGAGGGATCCAATGGTACACTGGTGAGTTTCAGAGGTAAGGAAATGCTGGGAAATTCATTTTAAATTTATTTAGACTTTTCTGTAGGTAATAAGGTTTGAAGTGTTTGTGTAGTCCCAGCTCATTGGGAGAATCTCTCTCACCAGTGACAGATCGCTTCTGTAACTTCACCTATTTTTTATTTGTCTATGGGATCAGGGCGTCGCTGTGTAAGGGTTTTAGATCGCAGAGGTTTCTCTCTCTAGAGGCCTCTCTCTCTTGCACAGTAAAACCTTGAGTGGTTCGACCCACTCGCCCCTTAGGTTCTAGACACTGGACTTTGATGCAGGAACTACAATGTAGAGAATATTCGACAGGCCAGGTTTAATGGAAATGAAATGAAATTTTATTGCATAGAGAAAAACAAATCAAATGCAAGTCAATAAAAGGGTACATGGGAGGGAAAAACAAATTCATTATACATTACTAACTGAGATAGATACAGGCATATTATACTTTACAAAAGTCATCATGAAATGGGGAAACACACGGAACATCGAGGGACAACAACTCATTACCCCTTAAATGCCCACCCCCTAAGCCTAGCTAGATCAAATTGTGAGGGGCCAGAAACATGCTCACCAATCCAGTTGGAAAGTATAGAATTTTGAAACAGGTCTGCGTTTTCATCCTTTCAGGCGTCCTGTCTCCACGTGGTCAGTGCTGTGGGCTGCGACACTCTCTCTTCTTCCTCGAGGTGACGGTCACGGACAGGCTGGACACTGGCAGGCCTGGACGTCGGCGGGGACGGCGACCATCTGTTTGACCATGGTTGAAGAGGCCTCTTCGCGGAGTCTAGCTGATTACCAATTTCAGCTAGATTTCTTCTGTAGGGCTGCTGTCCTTTATCTCGTCAACGGCCCGGGGTTTGTCGATGATCTCCTGATGGTTACCCCGGGGCGGGACGCAGACTTGAACCACCTTCTTGGTCTCCGCATCGACGTTCCTCCACGGCTCTTAAAAGAACACGCTGGCTACCAAAAGCTGCACAAAGCAAAAGCAAACGGGACTCCAGTTATACTTCTCAAAGAAGCCTTTATCTCCCGCCAAATCAAGGTTAGTCTTTGTTTAACTTTTGGCGGGCTTGTATCACAACGGGGTAGTTATTATATTTAAACTGCTTTCGGGATGGCCGGTGATGGCCATCTCTGGTCTGGAATGACCTCGTATTGTTTTGAATGTCTTCTTGATGTCTTTAATGGGTCTTTGATGCTCCCCTTATGAATATAAAACTATTTCCCTTTGTCTGGGTAAACATTTAGATGGCCTTTATCTACAGGCCGATCTGACTGGATCTGCATCCAATCCATATGTATGTGGTTGTGTCTGGTTTCGTTTTCTCCGAAATGGCCTTCCAGAACTTACTGTGGGCTGAATCCACAAAGGCTGTCTGGGGACTGCAGGAACCATTTTAAAGTGTCCAGAAATCTAGTCACGGGGTCTGGCAGCCATTTTGTGTGTCCCTTTTCTGGGCTTCTTTTAAAACAGTCTTTTAAAAGTAAAGGCCTCTTCTGCCAAAGGACCCTTATCTGACAATATTAATTTTGCGAATCTTACAGCTGGCAAGGCCAGCATTTACTGCTCATCCCTAGTTGCCTTTGAGAAGGTGGTGGTGAGCCACCTTCTTGAACCGCTGCAGTCAGTGTGGTGATGGTACTCCCACAGTGCTGTTAGGGAGGGAGTTCCAAGATTTTGACCCAGCGACGATGAAGGATCGTCGATATACTTCTAAGTCAGGATGGTGTGTGACTTGGAGGGGAACTTGGAGGTGGTGGTGTTCCCATGCGCCTGCTGCCCTTGTCCTTCTAGGTGGAAGAGGTCATGGGTTTGGGAGGTGCTGCCAAAGAAGCCTTGGCGAGTTGCTGCAGTGCATCCTGTAGATGGTATACACTGCAGCCATGGTACGCCGGTTAATGGTGACCCCCAGGATGTTGATAGCGATGGTAATGCCATTGAATGTCAAGGGGAGGTGGTTAGACTTTTGCTTGTTGGAGATAGTCATTGCCTCGCACTTCTGTGGTGCGAATGTTACCTGCCATTTATCAGTGCAAGCCTGAATGTCGTCCAGGTCTTGTTGCATGCGGGCATGGACTGCTTCATTATCTGTGGAGTTTAGCATGGTGGTCGTGCCACACAACAAGATGGAGGGTGTTCTCAGTGTGAAGACGGGACTTAGTCTCCACAGTGACTATGCAGTGGTCACTGCTGCCAATGCTGTCATGGACAGATGCATCTGCGACAGGTAGATTGGTGAGGATGAGGTCAAGTAGGTTTTTCCCTCATGTTAGTTCTCTCACCACCTGTCACAGGCCCAGACTGGCAGTCATGTCCTTCAGGACTCAGCCAGCTCGGCCAGTAGTGGTGCTACCGAGCCACTCTTGGTGATGGATATTGAAGTCCCCCACCCAGAGTACATTCTGTGCCCTTGCTACTCTCAGTGCTTTTTCCAAGTGGTGTTCAGCTTGCAGCTGCCATCTGTTTTATCCTAAGGAGAGAATCTCTGGAGAGCCTGGGTGCAAGGGCTCACCTTTGTACAGTGACTGGCAGTGTTTGCAGCACCTCAATGCAGTCAAACATTGAAAAATCATCTGTCAAACAAAAATAAGCGTGCCCCCTTTAAGAAAACCGGCAGATGACACGTCATCAACTGACGTCATCTGACACCGGCTTTCTCTTAATTGGCGGGCAAGCCCACAGGGTGGGCTTAACAAGACCAATTGATGCAAAATAGCATCTGTGCATCGGGCGGCGTTAGCAGCGGGATCGGAACCCGCAAGTCAGCTGACCCGCTCCCAACTCGCACCGAAAGGTAGGATTGTGGCCTATGGCTCCACGGGGGAAAAATTCAGTATCGCCCCATTTGGGATGCCATTATCGGCCGTGCGCAAAGTTTAGTGCCTGGCGCTAATTATCGCCTCCAACGGCAAACTTGGCTTTTATCGCCCCCGGAGGTGATTGGAGCGCTAAATCAGGCGCTTCACACCTGTCTTAAGCCACAAAGGCCGAGAAGCGAGGCGCTACCTCAGAGCGCTGGTGAAGCAAGGAAGGGCAAATCAAAATGAACCTGCAAAGTGCTGCTCAGTACTCAAAACTCCTTCACACAGCGTTGAATCTCTCCAGAAGTCTCTCTCTCTCTGTCTCAGAATGCGTGGTGCAAAAATGTCACCAACAAAAAAAGGCAGGAAGCGGTCACCTTTAAATAGCGCTCCCCCAGTCCCTTTCTGACTGAAAAACGTTCCCCTCAACCTGTTGTTGCTAGCGGCAGGCTGTAAGGCAGGGGGCGCCACTCAATATCCGGTCCCGGGTGCTACCGAGGCGTTGCGCACTCGACTGACGTCACGATCAGCTGGCGCAGGAGATCGTGGCGGTAGTGTTTGGCGCCGCTGCAAAATGTCTAGTTAATTTCGCGAGCAGCGCAAACATTGCCGCGCCCGGGCGCTAGTTGCTTTGCGCCCCATTAGCACCCGCTTAAGGCGCTAATGAGAGGTGCAAACAACTGAATTTTTCCCTCTATGATTCTATGACATAAATACTGTGGCAACAAGAGCAGGTCAGAGGCTAGGTATTCTGCGATGAGTGTCTCACCTCCTGGCTTCCCAAAGCCTTTCCCACCATCTACAAGGCACAAGTAAGGAGTGTGATGGAATACTCTCCACTTGCCTGGATGAGTGCATCTCCAACAACATGAAGAATCTCGACACCATCCAGGACAAAGCAACCGGCTTGATTGGCACCCCATCCACCACCTTAAACATTCACTCCCTCCACCACTGGCGTACCGTGGCTGCAGTGTGTACCATCTACAAGATGCACTGCAGCAACTCGCCAAGGCTTCTTCAGCAGCACCTCCCAAACTCGTGACCTCTTCTACCTAGAAGGACAAGGACAGCAGGCGTGTGGGAACACCACCACCTCCAAGTTACCCTCCAAGTCACACACCATCCTGACTTAGAAGTATATTGCCGATCCTTCATTGTCGCTGGGTCAAAATCCTGGAACTCCCTACCTAACAGCACTGTGGAAGTACCTTCACCACACGGACTGCAGCGGTTCAAGAAGACACCACTGTCTTCTTAAAGGCAATTAGGGATGGGCAATAATTGCTGGCCTTGCCAGCGACACCCACATCCCATAAACGAATAAAGAAAAAAAATCTCATGACCTTAACCTTGTTGCAAGGCTGAGTTTTCTAGCTTATTGAGAGTTCAACTCTCCAACTCTATCCGAGACTTGAAAAAGAGTTGCATTTATGTGCCTTATCAGTTCTCGGAAGCATTTCAAAGTGCTTCACGTACAATGACTTAATGTGAAGTTCACTCATTTTTTTAGGAAAGCAGAAACCATTTTGTGCACAGCAAGATCTTGCAAACAGCAATGAAATGAAGGGTAATTTTTTTCTTTGTTTCTGATGCTATTGGATGAGGAAGAAATGTTGGCTGGGACTCTCAGAGATCTGCCTGCACTTTGATGATGTTGCAGGACCTTTAATATTCACCTGAAACACCAGATCCTAATTATCTCATTTTTAGAAGGTCACATGCAGCAATGCAACACTCCTTCAGGATGTCACTGGTGTGTCTGTGTAGTTTACATGCTCAAATCCTCAAGTGAAACTTGAACCCACAACGTTCTTACTTGGAGACAAAAATATTATCAACTGAGCCAAACTAACTCTTTGAAGAGTTCCAATGTCCAAATAGTTCATCTAGCCAGCTCGTTGGCCAATCAGAATTTCCCTGATTGGTGCTCATTAATTTCCCTGACAATGCTTCAGGTCTCCCTTGATCACAGATCTAGGACTTCATGGAGTTTTTACTACAGGCCTCTCCTAACTGATAGCTCTCATAGCTGACGTTATTGTCTTCACAAAGTTTCTTTTTGTGAAAAGTATGGAAGAATTTGAAATCACTGGTTAGGTTCTATATTTTAATCATTTCATGCGATAAAACTTCATATCCCAACATACACATCGAAATAGATATAATTTCATGTGGAGATTTTGTTTGAATTTTGGTTGGAAAAAGATTGCAGGAAAATACTTAAGGCATTCAGGACAGAAATCTGGTTATTATATTTGGACAACGCAAACTAGGTTGCTTGTCCACTGTCTACTGAGTTGAATCAAATTGGCAAAAGGAGACTTCAAAGAGAGCTTGAGATAGTAGACTTGTCATTTTCAATGTCTAGACAATGGGGTTAATTTCATGAGGCTCAGCTCCCAACATGGAACTTTGCTAGAATTTGCTTGATTTTCAAACCTGCACTCATTACGAGTGAGGGTGTGTGCCAGGAGCAGAGCCTCATCAAATTATCCTCATTGTGGTGAAGCGATTAGAAAATGAGCAGATTACTTGAACCTGTAGCCAGATCAACAGAATACAAGTCTCCACTTATTATGCTAAGGCTTTATGATGCACTGTTCAGTTCACTCCTGGAGTATTGGGTTCCGATTGTGTCACCATTGGAAAGTGCAGAGCAATTAAGTATAATGCGGATAGCTTATAAGGATTGGAGAAGATCAAACTCAAAGCTCTACAGTCTGAAAAGAAAGCAGTTAAAGGGGATCACATCAGGATATAGAATCATGAGGAGGCCATTTGGCCCATTGTGCTTGTGCTGGCTATTTGTCAGAACTATGCAATTAGTCCCACTCTTCTGCTCTTTCCCCATAGCTCTATTTTTAAGTACATTGTATACCCAATACCCTTTTGAAAGTTACTATTGAATTTTCTTCAATACTAAAGTATTGTGATATATAAAATATATTATAAAACAGATCTATAAAATATAAGGTGATATAGATATGATAAACCTAGAATATTCCTTCAAATTAAGCCAGGGAACATGGCCAAGGAAAATATATTTACATTGTTGAAATGTAAAGTTAGAACTGACAGCAAGAAGAACTTCTTTATGGACGAGTGATAAACGTTTGCAATAATGTTCCAAGCGAGGTCGTAGAGACGGGAACATTAGAGATGCTCAAATGAAGCTGGATGCTATGTCGGGGTTCGGACACTGGAAGGATGAGCTTCAGTGGGTCAAATGGTCTGCTCTCATTCTTGACTTTTCTTATGGGATACGTGGACAATGAATGAGGAGGCACTCCAATTTGAAACCTAAGAAGAGCCATTTTACCTAAATATAGTTATTAACTACAAAAAGGCCACAGCAGGTGCATTTTTATAAGTTGTGTGTATTTTGGGCAGTATAACAAATATTTACACAGCACTAGAAATGCAGTGAATTATAGATTTTTAGGTTTGAAGCTATTTCCATGCAGGCTTTATCCCTGTATTTTGCAACTCAAATCAAGTGGACGAGGATTGATATAGTTGACATTTTTTCTACACAGTGCATGCACATGTCACTGGAAATTCCTTAATTCCTAAATTAATTAATATACAATGGGGGGAATTTTAACCTGGAGGAGCGCGTGGGTTTGGGTATGGCTGGAGGGTTAATCTGGCAAAAGTGGGAGCGTGTCAGGAAGACACCTCCAACCCGACGCGTACGTGTTTAACGAGAGCGCGTTGGGCTGGTTGTGCGCAACCCCCTCGGCAGAGGCTGGTTGCCTACTTACATATGGTAATCGCTCAATTGGAGCAATATTTTAAGTTTGACGTCGCATTCACAGGTTTGCCGAGCTTCCTGAAGCTCGCCATTGAAAGCAAGGTGAGAACACAATGGCAATTGAGGGGGCTGTTGAGAGACCTGCAGCTGGACAGCAGAGAGGGGAGCAGCAGAGGGGTGCAGCTCGCAGGAGGCACAGGGTTCACAGGCAGAGGCTGAGTTTCCTGGACATGTTAGATCAGCAGTGTTTCAGGAGGCTCATGTTATCATGTCAGGTGGTGGCAGACGTCTGCAGCCTCCTAGAAGAAGACCTGCTCCCTGTTGGACCTGGTGGCCACACACTACCAGTGGCTGTCAAAGTCACCACCGCCCTCAACTTTTTTGCCTATGGATCATAGAAACATAGAAACATAGAAGATAGGAGCAGGAGTAGGCCATTTGGCCCTTCGAGCCTGCTCCGCCATTCAATGAGATCATGGCTGATCATCCAAATTCAGTACCCTGTCCTTGCCTTCTCCCCATATCCCTTGATCCCTTTAGCCTTAAGAAATATATCCAACTCTTTCTTGAATATATTTAATGAACTGGCCTCCACCGCCTTCTGTGGCAGAGAATTCCATAGGTTCACCACTCTCTGGGTGAAGAAATTCCTCCTCATTTCAGTCCTAAATGGCTTACCCCTTATCCTTAGACTATGACCCCTGGTTCTGGACTCCCCGGCCATCAGAAACATCCTTCCTGCATCTAGTCTGTCCAGGCCTGACAGAATTTTATAGGTTTCGATGAGATCCCCTCTCAATCTTCTAAACTCCAGTGAGTACAAGCCCAATCGACACAATCTCTCCTCATATGTCATTCCTGCCATCCCAGGTATCAGCCTGGTGAATCTTCACTGCACTCCTTCCATGGCAAGAATGTCCTTCCTCAGGTAAGGCGACCAAAACTGCACACAATACTCAAGGTGCGGTCTCACCAAGGCCCTGTACAACTGTAGCAAGACATCCTTGTTCCTGTACTTGAACCCTCTTGCTACGAAGGCCAACATACCATTTGCCTTCTTAACCGCCTGCTGCACCTGCATGCTTACCTTCAGCGACTGGTGCACAAGAACACCCAGGTCTCTTTGCACTTCCCCTTCTCCCAATCTATTGCCATTCAAGTAATAATCTGCCTTCCTATTTTTGCCACCAAAGTGGATAACCTCACATTTATCCACATTATAGTGCATTTGCCATGTTTCTGCCCAATCACCCAACCTGTCCAAATCATACTGGAGTTTCACAATATCCTCCTCACAGCATACCCTCCCACCCAGCTTTGTGTCGTCTGCAAATTTGGAGATATTACATCCAATTCCCTCGTCCAGATCGTTAATATATATTGTGAACAGCTGGGGTCCTAGGACCGATCCTTGCGGTACCCACTAGTCACTGCCTGCCACTCAGAAAACGACCCGTTTATTCCAACTCTTTGCTTTCTGTCCGCCAACCAGTTCTCTATCCAAGTCAGTACCTTGCCCCCAATCCCATGTGCCTTAATTTTGCACACTAATCTCTTATGCGGGACCTTATTGAAAGCCTTCTGAAAGTCCAAATACACCACATCCACTGGTTTTCCCTTATCTATTTTACCAGTTACATCCTCAAAAAATTCCAGTAGATTAGTCAAGCATGATTTACCTTTTGTAAATCCATGTTGCCTTCATCCGATCCTGTTACTGCTTTCCAAGTGCTCTGCTATTACATCTTTTATAATGGACTCTAGCATTTTCCCCACTACCAATGTCAGGCTTATCGGTCTATAAATCCCCACTTTTTCTCTACCACCTTTTTTGAATAGTGGGGTAACATTAGCTACCCTCCAATCCATGGGTACTGTTCCAGAGTCTATCGAGTCCTGGAAGATGACCAGCAATGCATCTACTATTTCTAGGGCCACTTCCTTAAGTACCCTGGGATGTAGATTATCAGGCCCTGGGGATTTATCAGCCTTCAGTCCCATTAATTTTCCTAACACCATTTCCCTACAAATACTGATTTCTTTCAGTTCCACCCTTTCGTCAGACCCTATGTTCCCCGGCATCTCTGGGAGGTTATTTGTGTCCTCCTTTGTGAAGACAGAACCAAAATATGTATTTAGTTGGTCTGCCATTTCTTTGTTCCCCATTATAAATTCCCCTGATTCTGACTGCAAGGGACCTATGCTTGACTTCACCAATCTTTTTCTCTTCACATATCTATAAAAGCTTTTACAGTCAGTTTTTATGTTCCCTGCAAGCTTACTCTCATATCCTATTTTCCCTTTCTTAATTAATCCCTTTGTCCTCCTTTGTTGAATCCTAAACTGCTCCCAATCCTCAGGGTGATTACTTTTTCTGGCCAATTTATATGTCCTCTCCTTGGATGTTATGCTATCCCTAATTTCCCTTGTTAGCCACGGTAGAGTCACCTTTTTTTATTTTTATGCCAAACTGGGATGAACAAATTCTGTAGCTCATCCATTCGGTCTTTGAATGTTTGCCATTGCCTATCCACCGTCAACCCTTTGAGTGCCATTCCCCAATCAATCCTACCCAACTCGCTCCTCAGACCATCATAGTTTCCTTTATTTAAATTGAGGACCCTAGTCTCTGAGTCAACTACTTCATTCTCCATCTAAATGAAGAATTCGAGCATATTATGATCGCTCCGACCCAAGGGGCCTCGTACAGCAAGATTGCTAATTAATCCTTTCTCGTTACATAATACCCAGTCTAAGATGGCCTGATCTCTGGTTGGTTCCTCGACATATTGGTCCAGGAAATCATCCCGTAAACACTCCAGGAATTCCTCCTCCACAGTATTGTTACTAATTTGGTTAGCCCAATCTATATGTAGATTAAAGTCACCCATGATGACTGCTGTGCCCTTATTGCACGCTTCTTTAATTTCCCTTTTAATGCCATCCCCAACCTCCGCCTTACTGTTTGGAGGTCTATATACCACTCCCACTAATGTTTTTTTCCCCTTAGTATTTCTCAATTCTACCCATATAGATTCCACATCATCAGAGCTAATATCCTTCATTACAATCCAGGGCTCTGCCAGAGACATATCTAGGTTCTCCCAGTCGGCGCCCCACAAATGCATAAGACTGGTGACTGATGGATTATTTGCCAGGGCCGGCAATTATGTGAATTTATTATGTGATGACACCAATTAGAATGAGTGTGCACTCAGGTTTGCATCTCTGGCTGGCTTCCCACAGGTGCAGGGCATCATCAACTGCACACACATGGCAATCCACGCAACCCCAGTTCAACCAGGAGTATTCGCCACTGCAAGGGCTTCCACTCCAGAAACGTGCAGCTGGTGTGCAACCACAAAAAGATATTTCTGCAGCTGTGTGCAAGATTCCCAGGGAGCTGCCATGATGCTTCCGTCCTGTGACAGTCCAAGCTCCCTGACCTGGAAGCACACTTAATGGGTGGCTGCTAGGAGACGAGAGATACCCACTTCAAACTTAGCTGGTGGCACCCGTCAGAAACCCAACCAATGAAGCCCAACAGCACTACAATGAATGTCATATAACCACGAGATGTTTGATCAAACAAGCCATCGGCATGCTCAAGATGTGCTTCAGGCGCCTAGGCAGATCTGGAGGAGCCCTTCAGTATGCACCTGCCAAGGTGTCTAGAATAGTGTTTGCGTGGGTTTCCTCCGGGTGCTCCGGTTTCCTCCCACAGTCCAAAGATGTGCGGGTTAGGTTGATTGGCTATGATAAATTGACCCTTAGTGTTAGGGGGATTAAATACGTGGGGTTACGGGGATAGGGTGGGATATGTGTTGGTGTAGGGGTTACGGGGATCGGGTGGGATATGTGTCGGTGCAGGCTCGATGGGCCGAAATGGCCTCTATCTGCACTGTGGGGTTTCTGTGATTTCTGTGATTCTGTGAATAGTCATAGTGTGCTGCTCTCTGTACAATGTTACGCAGCAGCGAGGTTTGGATCTGCAGGAGGAACAATTCGCAGAGCACAAATCATCTGTGGATGATTCCAAAAAGGAGGAGGAGGAAGACAAGGAGGATGAGGAAGAGGAAGGTAATGGGGCCAATGCAGCACTAGCTGCTCACATTGCTGCCCAGGATGTCAGGGGTACTCTCATAAATGCAAGGTTCACTTAGGTTGCACCAGTGGACTAATGTCAGAACTACATACAACAGCCACTCTTCCCGCCTCCTCCCAATGCCACTAACACGAAGCAGTCCTGCAAACAACCAACCACCGCTTGAACATTCCTCCATTGGTCCCCGTCAATTCATATCTTCTCATTCATCATAAAGCAAGTTAAAAGGCGACTTGCCACCCAGCAACCAAGAATGAGCAATATGGGAAAGTAGTGGTAAATAATAAAATTGATGTAATTCTACTGAAGAACAGAAATGTCACAACATAACATTTACTCATACACCCATGTGCATACCCTTGTGCAACTACAAAACCTTCCTCTACCTTTTCCTACCACTCCTACGTGGTGCAACCCCTGTGGCTTCAGCAGAGGTAGAGGCAGGCGGCTCACATCCCTGTTCTGACTGCTGAGATACACTTGGCTGACGACCGTTGGGTTTTGAAGCCCATGAAGGCCCCGCCAAAGAATGTTCCACCCGCCCCGGTGCAGGGGCAGACTTGGCCATCGGGACATGAGGCAGTATGTCAGGTACAGACTGAGGGGGTGGGGGGAGGGCAATGGATCAGAAGTGGAAGTGCTTTGAGTCGAGTCCCACTTCCATGTCCCCTTTCACCATCATCCCTCTCATGGGCCAGCTTTACCTCACTGCTATCACTCTGCTGGAGAGCACTTTGGTGCAGATCAGTGCAGCACTGTAAGACCAAGGCTAATGTGTCTGTCATCCTATTTAAGGTGGCAGGCATGTTGCCATCCAGAGTCTGCATGGTCATGGTCAAGGCATGCATGGACTCATTTGATTGTCTCGTTTGATGTTCCGCGGAGTTGGCCACTCTCTCCACGCAAGAGGACATCCTCACAATGCCTGCAACATCATCCCACTCATGCTTGAGGCAGACTGCTTCATTCTCTGTGCAGTCATGGTCAATGTGTTTGGAAGGCCTGTCAATGCATCGCACATTCTCTGCTGCTCCTCAATGATGAGCCTTTTCATCGACGGCTCCCGGGGGTACAGCATCTGTGTCCAGCTGAGCAGAGCTTAGAGAGGGCTGCTCCCTCTGACGCAGACTCTCCACAGCCGTCCCTGCCACCACTATCTGCTCTTGCTCACTTGTGAAGTGTGAGTCACCAGGTGAAAACCTATGTGTGAAAGCCATGGCAGAGCAAAGAGACATGAATTAGTACTGGCAAGGTAAATATGTTGCAACTTATCATTATGAAGCTGATCATATTTCACTCGCTATTGAAATGAAGTCAACATGACTGAGTGTTGTATAACATGTGGGTCGCTGATATTTAATTGCGTCACCATGTAGCTGGTAGGTCCCCATCTCCGATGGCCAGGGATGCCAAAAACTCCACTGATTCTGTGAGATCTGTGGGGGACCACCACCAGTTCTCTTTCTCTCCCTAGTGTTCTGTGCTCTCTTCTCCTGCAAGGAGGGAAAGAACAGACTTACATAGAAGATAGGAGCAGGAGTAGGCCATTCGGCCCTTTGAGCCTGCTCCGCCATTCAACGAGATCATGGCTGATCATCCAAACCCTAGCACCCGATCCCTACACCGACAGCCATCCCACCCAAGCCCTATCCCCGTAACCCCGTAACCCCACGTATTTAATCCCCCCTAACACTAAGGGCCAATTTTTATCATGGCCAATCAACCTAACCTGCACATCTTTGGACTGTGGGAGGAAACCGGAGCACCCGGAGGAACTGTAATGGCATGTGTTCACCTGACAGATTCAGTGCATTTGGTGAGGGTGACTGCCAGGGAGAGCCATGAAATTTCATAAGGATGAGGGTGAGTGGTAGATGGATAGATGGGGATGGGAGGAAGTACATAGAAAGAGAAGGATGGGTGCACTTGCAAGGAAAGTGGATTTAAAAAAAATTAATTCACAGGATATGGGCATCGCTGACCAGCATTTATTGCCCATCCCTAATTCCCCTTGAGGAGGTGGTGGTGAGCCACCTTATACATCTGAGTGGCTTGCTAGGCCATTTTAGAGGGTAGTTAAGAATCAACTGTTGGTCTGGAGTCACACGTAGACCAGACAAGGTAAGGATGGCAGATTTCCTTCCCTAAAGGACATTAGTGGGACATACGGGTTTTTACAACAATCCAATAGTTTCATGGTCACCACTACTGATACTAGCTTTTTATTCCAGATTTATTTAATTAGCTGAATTTAAATTCCCCAGCTGCTGTGGTGGGATTATGGACTCATATCTACCTCAGTATCATTAGTCCAGGCCTGCTGGATTACTAGTCCAGTAACATAACCACTGTGCTACCATACCCCCTAAATGAGTGATGTGATGGGGTAGCTTGACAGGGCAGATTGAGTGGGTAGGGTGATGTGCACAGCAGTTGCAGGCGAATGTGCAACTGTACTCATCTTTCCTGACCTGGTTAGGTCATTAAAGAGCTTCCTGCACTGAATCCAGTAGCATGGCAAAACGCTCCTGCTGCTGATCTCCTGGACCACCTCCAGCCATGCCGCCTTTGTAGCAGCAGCAGGTTTTTTCCTCCCATTGTACAGTTTTGAAGCATGTGCAGGGACAGAGGGACCTGGGAGTTCATGTGCATAGGTCCCAGAAGGTGGCAGGACATATTGAGAGAGTGGTTAACAAAGCATATGGGATCTTGGGCTTCATAAATAGAGGTATTGAGTACAAAAGTAGAGAAGTTATGCTGAACCTTTATGAAGTGCTGGTTAGGCCACAACTGGAGTATTGCATCCAGTTCTGGTCACCACACTTTAGGAAGGATGTGAAGGCCCTTGAGAGGGTGCAGAGGAGATTTATCAGAATGGTTCCGGGGATGGGGGATCTAAGCTGCAAGGACAGGTTCGAGAAGCTGGATTTGTTTCATTCGAGCAAAGGAGGTTGAGGGGTGATTTGATAGAGGTGTACAAGATTATGATGGGTTTGGATAGGCTTTACGGGGAAATGCTGCTCCCACTAGTTGATGGTACAAGGACTAGGGGACACAGATTTAAGGTTTTGGGCAAGTGATACAGGGGGGAGGTGAGGAAAAAGATTTTTACACAGCGAGTGGTGATGACCTGGAACTCGCTGCCGACGGAAGTGGTGGAAGCGGAGACACTCAATGTTTTCAAGGGGAGACTGGATAGGCACTTGAGGGAAATAAACTTGCAGGGCTACGGGATAGAGCGGGAGAATGGGACTGACTGGATTGCTCTACATGGCACGGACTCGATGGGCCAAATGGCCTCCTTCTGTGCCGTTATGACTCTGGGGGAAAAATTGAGTCGTGCCCCCTTTGGGGTGCAAACTTTGCCGGGGCATAAAATTAGCACCCCCGCGGCTGAAATTCATCGGTAGCACCCCAAGAGGGAAGCGGGGTGCTACTGCAAGCGCCCCGCCTCTCTCTTGGGGCGTTGCGAGGGAATATTGCGGCGCTGTGGCACGTTGCGCAGCCGTACTGCAGGCCTTCCTCCCCTTCTTAAAGGGGAGGGGACTTGCGTAGCGCGACCCGGAGCCCCGTTGGGCCACCAGGGATCGGAGTGCCAGCAAAAGAGCCTGGCATTCAAGAGAAGTGCCGGGCTCACGGAGCGCAGCTGGCACTCCACGGGGGTGGGGGGGCTGCAGAGGAGGCCGGGGACGGCAGAGGAGGCAGGTGCTGGCAGGCGGCCAGCAACAAAAATGGCCGCCCGACACCTTGTCTTTAATTAGCGCCGCCCCGGCCGCAGGTTGGCCCCCCTGACGCCGTCGGACATAGCGTCTAGCGGTAAGTCAGGGGGCGCTACCGACGATCGCGGCTGGGGTGTGAGTGGGGCGCTGCAGACGGCGATGATGTCATCGCCGGCGGCGCAGCACCGCGGGGCGCTAACGGTTACCGCCGCCGCTAACCTCCCGCTGAATTTTGCGGGAGGCGTTGGCGGCGACGCGCCCGGGCGTTAGTTGCTTAGCGCCCTCAGCGGTACATCAAGGAAGGCATCACTGAAGTGGGGCGCAGCCTTTGAGCATCCTGAATCCATGGTCACCCCTTGTCTTCTCTTGCGTCCAACTTCAAACTCCTCCAAATTCCATCTTTGGATTGGCCCTTTAAGTACTGGAGTTGTGATCGACTCATACGGGTCCTCATCACGCTCACCTCTGTGCAATCACCAATCCCGGAAGTAAAATAATCATGAGCTGGCTGCGGTAAAATGCCACTGACAGGTGCGCTGAACTTACTTCTGGGTTTCCCATGGGCTATCAGGCACGCCCCTGCTCCCAACGTGCCTCCCAGTTAATATAATTCCAATAATTCAGAATTCAATTCTTTTTCCTCTCTTCATTGAAAATGTACTTAAAGATACAATTAAGGAAGTGAAAGAAGCACAATCATAGAATCATGGAATGATACAGCACAGAAAGAGGCCATTCAGCCCATTGTGCCTGTGCCGGCTCTTTGTTAGAGCTCTCCAATTAGTCCCACACCCCTGCTCTTTCCCCATAGCCCTGTAAATTTTTTCCCTTCAAGTATTTATTCAATTTTCTTTTGAATGTTACTATTGAATCTGCTTCCCCCGCCCTTTCAGGCAGCACATTCCAGATCACAATAACTCGCTGTGCAAAAAAAGTTTCCTCATGTCACCTCTGGCTCTTTTGCCAATCACCTTAAATCTGTGTCCTCTGGTTACTGACCCACAAGGGCCTTATTTTTAAACATTCCCCTTTGCCATCATTCATCGGAGGGCAACAATGCAAATTATGCATTCAATAGTTTATGAGTTATTCCTCAGTCATAAAAAGTGCCTGAAACCCAACAGCTAAAAGCAGGAGTTGGCAGATTGCCATGGCCGCTGTATTTCAAGAAATTAGAGGCATCAGCTTTAACTGGGGAATGTTGCTCAGGAAAGAACCTTGGCTCCAATCACCAACTCAGCAAACTACAAGAGCACAGCACCTCCTGGTAGCTACAGTTCAGCCATAGGTGAGGTCATCTACAGTTGCCAAAAGTAAGGCATGGATTGAGCTTAATTATGTAATTAAAGATAAAATGTTAACCAAGAGCATTGTGAATAAGTTTAATTAAAACATAAATTATCTACTTGTCAGATTTACAACAGGGTTCGACAAAAAATTGATAGCTAAATAGATAGGTTTCAAATTATCAAAAGCTTTCTCCAGATTCATAATTCAATTTTTGGCAGCACATTTTAATGTATTGTTCACTTTCCAGATTCAAGCAAAATTTTACAGATGCCAGTTTTTTTTTAACCCATTTACTACTAGGAATCAGGAGTCCATATTTGATACAGGCAGATGTAATGTTGGATAAATAAGCTTGCTAGTATTTTTCCTCAACCCTACTTTAGACGCACCAAACAGAGGAAATCGTCACAAAAGGTTTTCCTGAGGTCCGAGATACAATATTTGCAGGGCTATGGGGAAAGAGCAGGGGGAGTGGGACTAATTGGTAGCTCTTTCAAAGAGCTGGCACAGGCACGATGGGTCGAACGGCCTCCTTCTGTGCTGTATGATTCTATAATTCTGTCACTACAACTAGTAAATTTATACCCCTTTTGGACTTAGAGGTTAATTCTTGAACTGACCATCATGATGGAATCTTGTAATTGACTTCTGTTGAAATACCTGTGTTCATTTTCCAATATTCTACTTGTTCAGTTTCCAACCAAGATTTAATATATTTGAAACCAAGAGATTAATATACACAACCAGAAATCTGATTCCTTTTTGCGACGTATAATTTTGCCACACAGAAAGCCATCTCTTTATGTGGTGCCTTTGAGATGGCAGCTTCACTCTTTTATTCACTTAAAGAAAGACTTGCATTCATATAGCGCCTTTCACGACCACTGGACATCTCAAAGTGCTTTACTGCTAATTAAGTAATTTTGAAGTTATAATGTGGGAAATGCAGCAGCCAATTTGCACACAGCAAGCTCCCACAAACAGCAATGTGATAATTCATCGCTCCATTCCCACTCGGACCTCACCGTCCTTGGTCTCTTGTATCGTTCCACGGAAGCTCAACGTAAACTCGAGGAACAGCACCTCATCTTCCGATTAGGCACTTTACAGCCTTCCGGACTCAATATCAAGTTCAACAATTTCAGATCATAACCTCGGCCCCTATTACATTTTTACTTATATTTTTTATCCACCCCCTTGTTTTGGTTTTTCCCTCCCCCCCTTTCCTTTTTTTTCTCTCTCCCACATGGCAGCTGTCTCTCATTCTGCCAGAACATTTCACACCTAATCTGAGCCGTCTTTTGTCTCCACTAGTCCTATCACCATCTCGTCTCGTTTTGAATATCTCTTAATGTCTCTTCACTTCTTTTGTTCTGTCCCAGCCCTGCCTTTCGATCGATTTCATTTCCTTTCCAGTTTTGAAAAAGGGTTTCGACCCGAAACGTCAACTCTAATTTCTCTCCACGGATGTTGCCTGGCCTGCTGAGTTTTTCCAGCATTTTCTGTTGTTATTATGTGATAATGACCAGATAATCTGTTTTTGTTAGATTAGTTGAGGGATAAATATTGACCCACAACACCAGGGATAACTCCCCTGCTCTTCTTCGAAATAGTAGCCATGGGATCTTTTACATCCGCCTGAGAGAGCAGACAGGGCCTCGGTTTAACATCTCATCTGAAAGACAACACCTCTGACAGTGCAGCACTCCCTCAGTATTGCACTGGAGTGTCAGCCTAGCTTTATGTGCTCAAAGTCCCTGGAGTGAGACCTGAACCCCCAACCTTCAGATGCTGAGGCGACTGAGCCACAGCTGACACTTAAGGCACACCATATTTGTCAGTAGTGGATGCAGCTCTTCTAACCCTATTGGCTGGAGAAAATATGATGCTGTGTATATTAACCTCTGTGTCGTGTAGTTTCCATTCCAGTCACCTGCTTTTGTGGCCTTCTTGCTGTCACCAAAAATCTTCTGCACTTGCTTGGGGGTTTAGACAAAGCACCGGTATACTGTGGTAGATCTTGAGCCGGCAGCCCATTTTGTATCTCAACTCATTTTTATTTCCATCGAAGCCAAGTTGAGCCTTAATCATTGCTTAACTCACCAGTCTGAATGTTGCTGCTAGTTCAGCGACAGCTCGGCTGGTGAAATAGACTATCCTTGTGAGGGTTGTTCACATAATATGTCCCTTTCCTCCACTCCCCACAGTTAATTTAGATTCCCAAATACCTCCGTCATCATTTTTATTATTATAAGACAATTAACAGGTACCTAGCAACCCAATAGCTGATGGGTCTTCTTACCGTGAACATAAGCAACCCAGTGTTAAGTTATGATGATTCAAGGCTGAGCCCAGGTTTCACCAGTCGTTGCTAACATTTTGCCTCATTCGGAGATTTACCAGAACTAACTTCAGAAGTGAACTTAGAAATTGGACCGCACCCCCAATCGGGGTACAATCCCAATGCGGTGCACGCCACACCCGCCTAATGAAACAGGACCACGGCAAATTGGTCCGCCGGCCTCATTAGGATAGTACAGCAAGCTGCTGGTGCCATCCGTGGCCCCAGGGGCACCAGCCCGCAGTTTTAATGTGTCCCACAATAAGGTGCGTAAAGAGTGTGTGAAAGTTACCGTTTGGGTTGCAGCCTCCAGCAGCCCCTTTAAGGCCCGCCGGTTTGCCCGCTGAGCGCCAGAAGAAACTGACCCCAGCATGCAAGGTGCACGCTGCGGTCATTCGCAAAGCAATTTGGCAAAGGGGCCTGAAACAAGGGGTAGGCCCTCGCTTTGTATATGCGAAGGTCCTAGCGCCAGTTTCAGGCATGCGCCCTGGACGCCTACTGAGCAGCCCTAATCAATATGGCGGGTGACACACTTCCGGCAGGGAATCCGTGCACGCCGCCCCTCATATTAGACTCTTAAGCACCCGTTCTATGCCAGAAAAACCGGGGCAGTACCATCGAATTTCTATACTGGGATATGCACAAGGCAAATATGGCCCATGCTTGCTGATGATTTGCAGCTTAAAGAGAGGCATGAATCACAGCAGGATCAGAAACATCCTTCACCATTACTGGTCTCCGCAACCAGGGCAATAGGATGCTCCGAGCCTCACAGCAAAACCTGTGCCGCAAAGGACCAAAAGTAATATACAGGTAGACTATCCTTTATCCGAACTTCCGAAAACCGAAACCCTCTAAAAATCGAAAGTTTTTTCCTTCAGCGTAAGTCGTGCGCACGACATGACCAGAGTGGTGCACGACTTACGCTGAGCAGGGCAGAGGGTCACTGAGTTCCCTCCTGGGTAGGAGATTGCAGGCCGAGCCGGGCAGTGTGAAGGAGGTATACCGGGAGAGTGAACCCAACAATACAGTGGCCCGTCCGATAGCTGCAGCGGCCTGTCCGATATTCTTTTCTCCCCCCCTGACCCCCGACCCCCACCCTTTCGGATAAGGGATAGTGTATCCTTTATCCGCACTTCCGAAAACCGAAATCCTCTGAAAACCGAAAGTTTTTTCGTTCAGCGTAAGTCGTGCGCACGACCCCGACACCCGCCCCCGACCCCCCCGCCGACGCCAACCCCCGCCGACCCCCCCGCCGACCCCCATCCCCGACCCCCGCCGACCCCGACCCCCGCTGACCCCCACCGCCGACCCCCACCCCGACAAATTTCCCAGTGTTATAAAATACCTTCTGAAATCCGAAATTTTCCGAAAACCGAAACACAGCTGGTCCCGAGGTTTTCGGATAAAGGATAGTCTACCTGTACTGTGAGAGAGGCCGGGGCTTGGAAGGAGAAACTCTGCTGGTAGTCGGAAGGAAAGGCCCAGAACTGTGAGACTCAGCGATTGAAAGTAATGATTTAAACTTTGAAAAATCACCACAGTTCATACCAATGTATAAATACTGGTTGTACAGAAAAAAAAAATCTTCTGTCCTGATCCAATTCGTGTTTGGAATCTATCAATAATGCAATAATAACTCCAGTGACGTAGGTTATGGAGATGGCATACAATCGCATTCCACGTGCCTCTTAGAACATCTCAATTACTTCACTGAAAGCTGTGCTTTAGGCTGGCCTGGCAACCACCTAGTCTTGAAAAGCTCTCCTACTGGTTTAGCAATATCAAATCAATATTAAATTTCCTGTATTCTGTCATATCACCACTTATAATAATATATCGGTATAAAAAAAACACAAAACCTGAGGAGACATGCAAAAAGAACCCATGCACCATGAATAAGCATCAGAAACCCTAAACCAGATGCAAGTGAACTATCCTGAGTATGTGAAATATGAGGAGCAGATAGAGGCCTGACTAAACTCACCTCTATTTGTAATGGGGGAAAATAACAAATACAGACAATACCTAACAAGGAAGCAGGCAGTTTAAGTGCGAATACCGTCGGGAATGTAAAAGGTCTTTCATAGGCCTAAATAAAAATCAAAAGCAAAGTTCCCCTTTCGGTTAAGGGAAAGAGAAAAGATATCAAAGAAAGCCTTGGACTAATTAACTGAGGCATGACTGCTTGACAAAATGGAGGAAGGAAACACCCTGAGCTTGAAACTGTTACAAAAATTCCCAAGGCAGAAACTCAAAACCCACAAAATGTCAAGCTCCTCTAAAGGGTTAGTAGACACCGGAGGGAATTAGATAAGAGGGCCAATTCACCACTCTGAGAGAAGAGTCGAATAGAAAGTGAGAACACCGATGAAGGAAGAGATTATAGATGTATACTGAGTGAAAATATAAAAAAGATGTAAGGATAGCACATGGAACAACAAAAGTCTGCAGTTATATTGCAATTTTAACATAGAAAAATGTCCCATGGCACTTCACTGAGGTGCAGGAACAGTCTCTGAGCCAAAGGAGGAGAAATTAGAGAGCATTGGGCAAGAATATGGCAAATGGAATATATAGGAAACTTTGGTTTATCCGGAGGTTGTATGTCCGGAATACTCGATCTAACGGCAAAAATCAGGAGCCGTTTTCTATAAGTTTTTTTAGTTCTCGTTCTTTTTTTTTCCCAGTCAGGCACTGCAAGGTCTGTAGCTATAGCAACAGCTTCGGCTAGAGATGCTTGCAGCTGCAGCCGACTGTTTAGAAGCTGTTGCTAAGCAACAGTGTTTGTTGTCAGATATGGAGATGAAAACCTCCGTGTGCTTCAACATTAACTTTGTATGTCCGGCAGTTTTGATAGATCGGCAACACGCCGGTCCCGTCGGTGCCAGATATCACAAAGTTTCCTGTAATGTGGAGAAATGTGAAGTTATCCACTTTGGTAGGAAAAATAGAAAAGCAGAATATTTTTTAAATGGTGAGAGATTGGGAAATGTTGGTGTGCAGAGGGACCTGGGAGTCCTTTTACATGAATCACTGTAGGTTAACATGCAGGTATAGCAAGCAATTCGGAAAGCAAATGGTATGTTGGCTTTTATTACAAGAGGATTTGAGTATAAGAGTAAAGACATCTTACTGCAATTATATAGGGCCCTGGTGAGACCACACCTGGAGTATTGTGTACAGTTTTGGTCTCCTTGCCTAAGGAAGGATATACTTGCCATAGAGGGAGTGCAACGAAGGTTCAGCAGACTGGCTCCTGGGATGGGGGGATTGTCCTATGCGGAGAGATTGAGTAGACTAGGCCTATATTCTCTAGAGTTTAGAAGAATGAGAGGTGATCTCATTGAAACATACAAAATTCTTACAGGACTTGACAGGGTAGATGCAGGGAGGATGTTTTGCCTGGCTGGGGAGTCTAGAACCAGGGGTCACAGTCTCAGAATAAGGGGTCGGCCATTTAGGACTGAGATGAGGAGAAATTTCTTCACTCAGAGGGTGGTGAATCTTTGGAATTCTCTACCCCAGAGGGCTGTGGAGGCTCAGTCGTTGAGCATATTCAAGGCAGAGATCGATAGATTTTTTAATATTAAGGGAATCAAGGCATATGGGGATAGTGCAGGAAAGTGGAGATGAGATAGAAGATCAGCCATGATCTTACTGAATGGCGGAGCAGACTCAAGAGGCCAAATGGCCTACTCCTGCTCCTATTTCTTATGTTCTTATGTTCTTGTCAATCAAAAACTTAGCTAAAGAGGTGGGGGGAAAAATTGGGTCGCACCCCATTTGGGGTGCTAACTTCACTGGGGCACTATTTTTTTATTTTACTTAAATTAGCGCCCCAGTGGCCGAAATTCACCGGTACCGCCACAAGAGGGAGGCAGGGCACTACTGGAAGCGCCCCGCCACCCTCTTGGGGCACTGCGAGTGAATATCGTGCCACTATGTGCCACAACGCCATGCTCTGCAGCACATCGTGCCACGGTACTGCAGGCCGTCCTCCCCTTATTAAAGGGGCGGGGCCTAGCGCAGCATGAACTGGGGCCCAGCTGGGCCACCAGGAATCGGAGTGCCGACAAAAGAGCCCAGCGGGCTCAGCAGGCCAATTAAGGGCCACCCGGCAACAGGTGAAGTCACAGACTGAAATTTCATCTGTCAAGAGGTTTTGACAGATGAAATATCAGTGTTTGACTGCTGTTTGAAGCTGTCGAACACTGACAGTCTTACTTCTAACATGAGTCCTCCACAGACTCAGTTAGAAATCTCTCCTGCACAGAAAGCTGAAGGCTGTCACTTTTGACAGTTCGCAGCCATTCTGCTTTCTGTGCCGGTGAGATGAGGGACTCCCGAGACCTAAAGGAAGGAAGGCTGAAAAGGTAAGAAAAGGTATGTAAAACTTATTTAATCACTTTAGACACACCAAACACACTTACCTTTGTACTCATGCACACATCACTCACCTGAACACCGACATCTCGACCCCTCCAAGTCCTTCAACCCGACGGCCCGCCTCCTCTAACTTGGCGCGGTTTGGAGCCATCGGAAATCCCACACTTCAACCTTAAAAATTAGGATTAGGCTAAAAACTGCCTGTTAACTACCTGTTAACAGGCAGTTCTTCTTATCGTGTCCACGGACAGTCTATATATAGCCCAGCCAGAACTGGACACATTTTTGCGCCTTGTTGTTGAATTCGGCAAGATCTGCAACAGTGCAGGGTTCCTCTAACGATGGACATTGCAGGAGATGTTGCATAGTCTGTGCCTCAGTTCCACATTCACAAGTTGTCGGGCTGGTTGAATATCCCCATTTGCTTAGTGACACCTTTGAGCAACCTACACCGGTCCTAAGTCTGTCAAGGCACTTCCAGGTTGCCCAGTTGCAATTAGCTCCTGGGGGAAGGCTTTCATCAAGTAAAATTTCCATTGCTGGGGGTTGTTCAAGACTGGCGAGCCGGTCTTTCCACAAGGCGATGCGGGCTTCGGATGAGGTTGATTGTAATGGAACAACACTGTTCATGAAGCTCTTTCTTGACTTTAGGCGGCCACTAACCTCTCGCTGAATTTCGCGGGAGGTGCTGTGGCACCGCACCCGGGCCATAATTGCTTTGTGCCCCATTAGCATCCTCGAAGGGCGCTAATGGGAGGCGCAAAGCAACCAAATTTTCCAGCCGCCGACTTTAAGGAGGGGAGGTGTTTTTACAGGCGTAGAGAGTTAGGGAGGCATTTCAGAGATTGAACGAATAACTGCCGATTGTGAGTAAAGGCGGGAGGGAATGCACAAGAGGCAGGAATTAGATGACCTGAGAGTACAGAAGTAGAGTGCAGGGCTGGAGGAGGCGTCAGAGGGGCAAGGCCATGGGGAGGATTAAAGATAAGCTCATGAATTTTAAAATACTGATTTTGAGAGGGATTGTTATTTGGAGATCATGAACTAGAAGCCTGGCCATTTTTCCCCGCTCTGTTCCAGAGCACAACTTTAGCATTCCTGTTCTGCCAACCTCACTGAGGCAGCAAAAACAGGGATTCTTCTTGTTAAAGATCTGGAGCAGATTTATCTTATGCTTCAAGCATTGCACGGGCAGAGCACAAATAGGAAAATTAGATGTGGAGGATCGCATGCCCACAATGCAGGCCGCTCAATTTTCTGTCCATTCATTTAAATGACCTAAAAATCGGTTATGCTGCCTTACAGACATGTGATCCTCCATACCTGCATGTGTTCCACTCAGGTTATCTTCTATGCCCAAGTGCTAAAGATTAAAATCCGGCCCGCCCGTTCTCTTCAGTTTGCTATTGACTCGATAGCGAGAGAGAGCCACGGCTAGAGCAGCAGCATGGCCAGCATAGTGGTGAGGGAAACAGTGGCGGCAGCAACAAGTCTGTCGGGATCGATGGCAAAGTGAGGTGGGCCAGCAGCAAGACCAATTGGGACAGGAAGCAACCTGAAGAAAGGTAATGCTACCTGCACTAATAATGGGCTAGTCGGGGAATGTGTGTCTGAAAAATCAGGTGTGAAAAGGTATTTTCATTACATAGAGAATCACGTTACATAGAAATTACAACACGGAAACAGACCATTTGACCCAATCTACAAGCAGTAGTCCTAATCCCATGAGCCCACTCTGTTCTCATCTCCCTTTACCCCCCTTTCCTTCAACCACCCATCTAGCATGCTCTTAAACATTGACATGGTCCCTTCTTCAATCATTAACTCCGAGTCGCAAGGTTGTGGGTTCAAGTCCCGCTCCAGAGACTTGAGGACAAAAATCTAGGCTGACACTCGAGGGGAGTGCTGCATTGTCGGAGGTGCCGTCTTTCAGATGAGATGTTAAACCGAGGCCCCGCCTGCTCTCTCAGGTAGCTGTAAAAGATCCCGTGGCACTATTTTGAAGAAGAGCATGGGAGTTATCCCCGGTGTCCTGGCCAATATTTATCCCTCAATCAACATCACAAAAACAGATTATCTGGTCATTTTCACATTGCTGTTTGTGGCAGCTTGCTGTGCGCAAATTAACTGCTGCATTTCCTACATTACAACAGTGATTACACTTCAGAAGTACTTCATTGGCTGTAAAGCGCTTTGGGACATCCTAAGGTAGTGAAAGGTGCTATATAAATGCAAGTCTTTCTTTCTTTCTTTCTGTTGCCACTCGCTATGTAAAGTGGTTCCTCCTGCTCTCTGTCCTAAATGCCTTCCATTTGATTTTATAATTATATTCCCTCATTCTAGATTCCTCAATCACTGAAAACAGTCTGTTTTTATCACTTCTGTCCCATCCATTTCATAATTTTCATAATCCTATGAAAAAGCCAACTTTGGAAATCTCATGCGTAAAGGAAGCACCAATAATGTAAACACCAAGTGAGGAAAGGACTGGAATGATTCCGCAGGTTGTCCCAGCCTGGTCCATCTTAACCCTTGCATGGCCCTGTTTCAAAGCAGAACAGAAGATCTTCCAATCGCCTGGTCAATACTCTTCCTGCAATCAACACCAGTTAAAAGAAAAACAAAATAACCAGTCACTCATCATTTTGATGCTTGTGGGATCTTGCTGTGCACAAAATGGTTGCCGTGTTTTCACTGCAGAGTAATTCAAGTGGGAAGGTTCTGAGAGGTGTAATAATGTACGATGTGAATAGAAGTCTTTCTTTAAACATGTACTTGTTGAGCAATGTGTTCAGCTGTCACCCACTCAGTAACCTGGGATTTACGATCATCCTAGGCATGACTTATAGCAACAGGAAATTAAGCCACCAATCAGAGATCAACCACCTTAACAATAGGAAATGAGCCTTTAGTCCACTATAAGGCACTAATCCAGATGTTTTATAATCCAGATGTACTGAATGAAAAATTGGCACTTAAAGGTTGAGAAAACATTTACAGCATGTGTCACTAATTTGAAGGTAGCTTTTAACATCAAAGAGGGGAGCAGTCTCTGGCAAGCCATTGTTCCCCTACAATCTATATTCTAAGAAGGAATAAGTAAGAAGTCAGTGGAATGTTGCATTAACCAAGAGAAGGATGAGGCAGGTGATCTGAAAAAAGTTTAATGGTAGATGGGTAACTTTCGTGAGGACCTCACGTGCATCTGGCGTTTTCAGGTCCTCGTCTTTTTCCAGTGGTTTCCAGTGAAACTCGCTAGGAGACTTGGGGCCATCAACCTGCTAAGACCTTCTCTGAATGTGATTATACCTCCATACAGTAGGAACTCCTCTGGTCACTTTGTGTACTGAAGCATTAATGCACTTGTGATGATTCTAGCGTAGATTTTAACTCTTGGGCAGTGAGCCCACATGGCCGCCCAACCCTGCTGATGGGAGGTTCGGTCCCTTTCGAGGGCCGGGTGTCATTACCTTGCTGCTGTTAGGCTGCACGCCTCAAACAGGCACCCTGCTGCAATATCAGGTGGCCAATCCGGCCAGCAGGAAGATAGGTCCAGGGGAACGAGGCACGATGCAGGCTCTGCCCAGTTGTCCTACATATGGCACCCGGGTCCTATGTCCATTGTAGGAGCCAAATTTGCAGACAGTGATGAGGCTCCTGCTTAATTCAGGGCCCAGCAAATATGGCAGCGGAGTCGAAAAGGGGCAGCAAGTTCACCACAGCTGTTTTAACCCCGCTAATGTCCCATTTCCGCCGGGCAGGCTGTTAAAATCGGTTCTATTTCTCTTTCTGGTAGAATTGTAAACGTGTTGTAAAAGAATGTGCTGGATAAACTAAACAGAAGAAATATTCATAACCATAGTTATGACGTTACTACACACGACAACCAGAAGATTCCTAACTCCGCACAGGCATATGACATAACTGTACAGAAAAAAGATTGGTTGGCAATTCATTGGATCCACCCACTTAATTCTGGCCTAAATCTACTGTTTTCAACACATGTTGGAATATTTTAGCCTGTGTCCACTCACCTAAAAAAGACTTCACGACCAACTCTGAATTTTTAGCGTGGCAGAGGGTCTCAGTGAGAAAACATATGGTTGGCACTATCATTTTCAGTGTGTCTCAAAGGCTGAGAGAAAAAAAAGGAAAATGGGTGATAACAGATTTAAAGATTTAATGGAGCGTTGCACCCAGCCCAAAAGTGCAATAGAAATATCAGTGCACTGATCCTCTGGGTCAAAGCAGCAGAAGTGTGGGGAAAGACTCCCCCTTCTCTATGGAACTGAGACAAATGGAAACAGGCCGTGAAGGTGAAGATGTGGAGTACGATGCCATCAGTGCTATTCTTGAACTAAAACGGAAGTGCAAGACAGGTGCTGAGGGAACAGGTTGCATCACAGAGGGAATGTACCCTGAAACAAAGTAAGGCAAAAAGGAATCCATCTGTAGCCCATAGAGAGATTGAGTCGATTAGGCTTATATTCGCTAGAGTTTAGAAGAATGAGAGGGGATCTCATTGAAACTTATAAAATTCTAACAGGACTAGACAGACTAGATGCAGGAAGGCTGTTCCCGATGGCGGGGGAGTCCAGAACCAGCGGTTACAGTCTAAGGATAAGGGTAAGAAGCCACACAACACCAGGTTATAGTCCAACAGCTTTATCTAAAATCACAAGCTTTCGGAGCGCTGCTCCTTTGTCAGGTGAAGTGGAGAGATGCATATAGGCACAGCATATATAGTCAGAGAATACTGCCAGATGATTACAGGTAATCTTTCTAACTGCCCTTTATCACACCTCTGCAGAGAGATAATCACAGCAATCAAAGGTGTGAATGGTGTCCAAACAGGTCAGTCAGGAAAACATTACATCAAAAAACAATGAGCTGGGGTCACAAGGGGTCAAATGTTGCAGATGCTGGGGTCTGTATGAAAAACAACAAAGAAACAAAAAACAATTTTTTTGCTGGAAATCATAGCAGGTCCGGCCGCATCTGTGTAGAGAGAACAAGCCAACGACGACTCGAGTCTGGATAACACTACGTCAGGTGGGGTTACATGTAGCGTGACATGAACCCAAGATCCCGGTTGAGGCCGTCCTCATGAGTGCGGAACTTGGCTATCAGTTTCTGCTCGACGATTTTGCATTGTCGTGTGTCTCGAAGGCCGCCTTGGAGAATGCTTACCCGAAGATCGGAGGCTGAATGTCCTTGACTGCTGAAGTGTTCCCCGACTGGGAGGGAACACTCCTGCCTGGCGATTGTTGTGCGATGTCCGTTCATCCGTTGTCGCAGTGTCTGCATAGTTTCGCCGATGTACCATGCTCTGGGGCATCCTTTCCTGCAACGTATGAGGTAGACAACGTTGGCCGAGTCACGTGAGCATGTACCATGTACCTGGTGGGTGGTGTCCTCACGTGTGATGATGGTATCTGTGTTGATGATCTGGCATGTCTTGCAGAGGTTGCCGTGGCAGGGTTGTGTGGTGTCATGGTCGCTGTTCTCATGAAAGCTGGGTAATTTGCTGCGAACGATGGTCTGTTTGAGGTTAGGCAGCTGTTTGAAGGCGAGTAGTGGAGGCGTGGGGATGGCCTTAGCGAGGTGTTCGTCGTCATCGATGACATGTTGAAGGCTGCGAAGAATATGGCGTAGTTTCTCCACTCCGGGGAAGTACTAGACGACGAAGGGTACTCTGTTGGTTGTGTCCCATGTTTGTCTTCTGAGGAGGTCTATGCGATTTTTCGCTGTGGCCCGTCGGAACTGTCGATCGACGAGTCGAGCGTCATATCCCGTTCTTACAAGGGCATCTTTCAGCGTCTGTAGGTGTCCATCGTGTTCCTCCTCGTCTGAGCAGATCCTGTGTATTCGTAGGGCTTGTCCATAGGGGATGGCTTCTTTAACGTGGTTAGGGTGGAAGCTGGAGAAGTGGAGCATCGTGAGGTTGTCCGTGGGCTTGCGGTAGAGTGAAGTGCTCAGGTGTCCATCATCAACAAGTTCCATCCCACCATCAAGCTCACCATGGACGACTCCTCAGAATCGGTCTCATTCCTGGACACACGAACCTCCATCAAAGACGGACACCTCAGCACTTCACTCTACCGCAAGCCCACGGACAACCTCATGATGCTCCACTTCTCCAGCTTCCACCCTAACCATGTTAAAGAAGCCATCCCCTACAGACAAGCCCTACGAATACACAGGATCTGCTCAGATGAGGAGGAACATGATGGACACCTACAGACGCTGAAAGACGCCCTTGTAAGAACGGGATATGATGCTCGACTCGTCGATCGACGGTTCCGACGGGCCACAGCAAAAAATCGCATAGACCTCCTCAGAAGACAAACACAGGACACAACCAACAGAGTACCCTTCGTCGTCCAGTACTTCCCCGGAGTGGAGAAATTATGCCATGTTCTTCGCAGCCTTCAACATGTCATCGATGACGACGAACACCTCGCTAAGGCCATCCCCACGCCTCCACTACTCGCCTTCAAACAGCCGCCTAACCTCAAACAGACCATCGTTCGCAGCAAGTTACCCAGCTTTCACGAGAACAGCAACCACGACACCACACAACCCTGCCACGGCAACCTCTGCAAGACATGCCAGATCATCAACACAGATACCATCATCACACGTGAGGACACCACCCACCAGGTACATGGTACATACTCATGTGACTCGGCCAACGTTGTCTACCTCATACGTTGCAGGAAAGGATGCCCCGGTGCATGGTACATCGGCGAGACCATGCAGACACTGCGGCAACGGATGAACGGACATCGCACAACAATCGCCAGGCAGGAGTGTTCCCTCCCAGTTGGGGAACACTTCAGCAGTCAAGGACATTCAGCCTCCGATCTTCGGGTAAGCATTCTCCAAGGCGGCTTTCGAGACACACGACAACGCAAAATCGTCGAGCAGAAACTGATAGCCAAGTTCCGCACTCATGAGGATGGCCTCAACCGAGATCTTGAGTTCATGTCATGCTACACGTAACCCCACCTGACGTAGAGTTATCCAGACTCGAGTCGTCATTAGCTTGTTCTCTCTACACAGATGCGGCCGGACCTGCTGTGATTTCCAGCAAAAAAAAAAATTATTTTTTATTTTATTGTTTTTTGTTTGTTTTTTGTTTTTCATACAGACCCCAGCATCTGCAACATTTGACCCCTTGTGACCCCACCTCATTGTTCTTTGGTGTAATGTTTTCCTGACTGACCTGTTTGGACACCAATCACACCTTTGATTGCTGTGATTATCTCTCTGCCGAGGTGTGATAAAGGGCAGTTAGAAAGATTACCTGTAATCATCTGGCAGTATTCTCTGACTATATATGCTGTGCCTATATGCATCTCTCCACTTCACCTGATGAAGGAGCAGCGCTCCGAAAGCTTGTGATTTTAGATAAAGCTGTTGGACTATAACCTGGTGTTGTGTGACTTCTTACATTTGTCCACCCCAGTCCAACACCGGCATCTCCACATTAAGGATAAGGGGTAAGCCATTTTGGAATGAGATGAGGAGGAATTTCTTCACCCAGAGAGTGGTGAACCTGTGGAATTCTCTACCACAGAAGGCAGTTGAGGCCAACTTATTAAATATATTCAAGAAGGAGTTAGATATATTTCCTAAGGCTAAAGTGATCAAGGGATATGGGGAGAAAGCAGGGACAGGGTACTGAATTTGGATGATCAGCCATGATCTCATTAAATGGCGGAACAGGCTCGAGGGGCCGAATGGCCTACTCCTGCTCCTATCCTCTATGTTTCTATGTTTCTATAAAGCAGGTGCAGGAGTGTTGCTAGAGCATTGGAAAGAGAAGCTACGGTAGGTGTGGATTGCTCCACAATGTTCTGACTGAGTGTCTTGACTTCATTACACTGCGAATGTTATTTCCTATGGCTGGCGTGTGCACACGTTATCCCCAGAAAATGAGCTAAGTATGCAGAAATACATTTGGTAATCTCAGGTTACATTACACAATCCAAAAACAAATGTGGTTAATCCTGGCCAGGAGGGAATCCAAGAGACTGACAAGCAAAGGACGCATAAGCACATAAGAACGTAAGAAATAGGAGCAGGAGTCGGCCACTTGGCCCTTCGAGCCTGCTCCGCCATTCAGTAAGATCATGGCTGATCTTCTACCTCATCTTCACTTTCCTGCACTATCTCCATACCCCTTGATTCCCTTAATAACCAAAAATCTATCGATCTCTGTCTTGAATATACTCAACGACTGAGCCGCCACAGCCCTCTGGGGTAGAGAATTCCAAAGATTTACCACCCTCTGAGTGAAGAAATTTCTCCTCATCTCAGTCCTAAATGGCCGACCCCTTATTCTGAGACTGTGACCCCTGGTTCTAGACTCCCCAGCCAGGGGAAACATCCTCCCTGCATTTACCCTGTCAAGCCGTGTAAGAATTTTGTATGTGGCAACATCCAGATCTAAAAAAAACGATAAGATCCGCCAGGCTGATCTCTGCAGTGGTCATTTGGGTTTTAACGTTCAAGATTATTGACTGGCCTCTGCGAGGCATAAATGGTCCTCAGTTGGTCGAGCCACCTTCCTCCAGTGGTACAGTTAGATAATAGGCAGCACAGAGGGCACATCCACAGGTATAAGCACATTGTAAGGGGAATACTTCCCAATACAATGTTTCTCATCACTAGCCTAACCTGCAAGCTTATAAAATATTGCAAATACAATCCCCTATAATTTCCTGCTGACACCACTTAGGTAATGAGTTGACAAGCTCTGCAAAAACTTTCACACATCATTAGGCATCTATTACAATTTCTGCCTAACTTTCCTCAATACTTGATTCCCTGATATTAGGCTCTGTTTCTAATTTACTCCATTAGATATGTCCCTTGCTTCTGACACGTGGGATCTGTTTTAGAAAAAAACAACACAATTATCCAAGTTAACTACAGACCTATTAGTCTTGCATGAATAACTGGCAAAATAATAGACTAGCTCCTCAACAAAAAAAGGCTCAAACTAGAGGACTAAGTGCATGAGAATAACCTAGTGAACAGCAGTCAACGTGGTATCAGAAGGAGGAGATCTGGCTTGGCCAATCACTTTGACTTTCTTAAGGAAGTCACATCGCAAGCTGGCATTGGGTGCTACACTCACATAACAAAATCGGTGTCCATAACAGAAAGACATACTTGCATTTATATAGCGCCTTTCACGACCACCGGATGTCTCAAAGTGCTTTATAGCCAATGAAGTACTTATGAAGTGGGGTCACTGTTGTGATGTGGGAAACGCGGCAGCCAATTTGCACACAGCAAGGTCCCACAAACAGCAATGTGATAATGACCAGAGAATCTGTTTTTTGTTATGTTGGTTGAGGGATAAATATTGGCCAGGACACCGGGGATAACTCCCTTGCTTTTCTTCAAAATAGTACCATGGGATCTTTTACATCCACCTGAGAAAGCAGACGGGTCCTCAGTTTAATGTCCTTGAACCCACAACCGTCTGACTCAGAGGCAAATGTGCTACCAGCTGAGCCACAGCTGTCCTTGGTAATACCTAGAGGTGGAGGAGGAATTAGCTGAAACAAAAGCACTGGGGACTGGTAAGGGCAGCAATGTTGAGCTCGGAAGATGCACCGACTGGAGTGATCAGGGATCAGTGCTGAAGCCCCGACAGTTCTTGGATTCAGAAAGGAAATAAAATTTTGTCAAACTCTCAGATGGGAAAGGAATGGCAGTCAAGTATGACACGGCAGCTAAGGAATTATAAAGGATCTTGATAAAACTTGCAAGTAGGCAAAACCAAGGCAGATGAAATTCAATGGATGAGTGCAAGATGTTACACAAGGGGGATACACTAAATTAACTGAATGCAGAGATATATTGCCAAATCAGTAGAGTACCAGACCCCAAAATCTCATATGCCTGGCGTTGCATTTCCTGCAGCAGAAAGGGCAGAAAATAAGCCGGGTCTTAGACACGCTAGGAACTAGCTTCATCTGCCAGTTTGTGGAGGGGCCTGTTTCCATTTTTAGAGGTATATAAGATACTTCACAGATAAAGCATCCATTGCAATACATTCAAATGTACCATGGCAGTGAGACAGAGTGTATAAGGTCAGGTTTTTGATGGGTAGATTTAGGACAGGTATCAGGAAACCCTATTTTACACACAAGGTGATCAATTGGTGAAATGGATGCCAAGAAGAGTGGATGAGACTGGGAAATTGGACTGATTTAAGAGCTAGATGGTGCAATGGATAGATGGTAGAGTTGTCATTTTTGAAGGGTGTGATTAAATGGGTTGAAGGGCTTTCGTCATTCAAACTCATGTTGTGACCTTGTGAAGACAAAAGATGGAATGACTGCTTTAAGCAGTAAGAAATGAAAAAAGGAAATTATGTAAGGAAAGGAAGTAGAAGATCAAAGGAATGTGAATGTAAAATTGAATGAAAGAAAGAACTTGCATTGACATAGAACCTTATCACATTCTCAGGATGTCTCAAATTACTTCATAATCGGTACAATAGCAAAATACTGCGGATGCTGGAAATCTGAAATAACAACAGAAAATGCTGGAAACACTCAGCATCCGTGGAGAGAGAAACAGAGTTAACGTTTCAGTTCTGACGAAGGGTCATCGACCTGAAACGTTGACTCTGTTTCTCTCTCCACGGATGCTGCCTGACCTGCTGAGTGTTTCCAGCGTTTTCTGTTGTTACTTCATGATCAATGATTGACGTTTGAAGCTGTCACGTAGGCTAAAACAGCAATCAATTGCATACAGCATGGCCTCACAAACAGAAAAGGAGATGATTGACCAGTTAATCTGATTTTAGGTTGTGTTCGTTGAGGATGAGATGTTGGAGAGGGCACAGGGAGAAGTCCCTGTTCTTTGAACACTGCCATGAGATCTTTAACATCCACCTGAACAGGCAGTCAGGTTTAATGAATGAATGAAGTGACCTGAATGAATAATGGACTTTATTAGGTTGTACAAGTTTAAATCTAATTTTGATTGACGCGCACTCCAATTTTTCCCTAGGCGTTGACCTTGCCAGCTTCATACAGGTGATCTTGGGAAGAACATTACTTCGACAGCATCCCAATCTCCTCACTTAGGAGGGAATGGATATTGGTAACTGGAGGGGGTGAAATTAGAGGAAAAACATTTAACGTGGAATGAAGAAATTAGTTTCAGAGGAAACTAAAACAGTGAAACATAGTCACTAAACCATTAAAGGCTGCTTTAACTTGCAAAAAAAAATTTTGAATCGTGCTCTGTCCAAAAATTTGACCTAATTTGACTTTTATACTAAATATACTGATCTTGAGCAGATGTGACAAATTGCAAGAAGTGAATTATAATCATCTAAACATTATAGTATGAAATTGATAGAAATGTACTAAAGTAATTTGCAAAAAAAGGATTGCAAGGAAATGTATGTCCAGGATATATTCTGTAATGTCTAATGTATATTGACGTAAGAAAACTCACTAAGCACTTGGTTGAGTATAAAACAAGGCTTTAATCAACTGTTTCACAACCATGAGATTCTAGTTACATCACTAGTTCCTGGTTACAAAAACGTCCTGGGCAAGCTGGGCCCACGCCCGAGTATTTAGACTCCTTGGACGGCGCCACCAGCTGGCCGCCCAGTGTTATTTCATGAGTCATTTCTTCATGATGATAAGATTCATGACATATATTACATAGCTTCTTTATCTCTACCCCTTCTGATCATAGCAACTTGCGTGTTCTCAGCAGAGAAACCAGATCCCGGCACATTAAGTAAGAGGCAGTTAAGCCTAAAGCCTAGAAATTGACTATAGCCCCGTTTGGGGCACCAGCCTCGCCAGGGTGCTAAAAGTAGCGCCCCAGAAGCAGTCGCGGCCGCCCGCCGGAAATTCAGTTGGAGCGCCCCAACGGGAAGCGCGGCGCTACTGGAGGCGCCCCGCATCCCTCTTGGGGCGCTGCAACTGAATATCGCTGCGCAACATCGCTGCGGCACATCGCGCTGCGGTACTGCAGGCCTTCCTCCCCTTCTTAAAGGGGAGGGGCCTTGTGCAGCGCGATCTGGGGCCCATCTGCGCCCCCGAGGATCGCGAGTGCCGGCAAAAGAGCCCGGCACCGAGGAGAAGTGCCGGGCTCTTGGAACGCAGTCGGCACTCCGCGGGGGGGGGGGGGGGGCGAAGGAGGCCGGGAATGGCAGCGCGGAGAAGTGCTGGCAGGCGGCCAGCAACAAAAATGGCCGCCCCGCACCTCTCCTTTAATTTGCGCCTCCACCGCTGCAGGTAGGCGCCCCTGAACCAGTCGCACACAGCGTCCAGCGTTAAATGAGGGGGTGCATCTAAATATCACGGCCGGGGCATCAGCGGGGCGCTGCGCACACCGATAACGTCATCGTAGCGGTGCAGCGCTAACGGCTAGCACCACCACTAGCGTCCCACTGAATTTAGTGGGAGGCGTGGCCAGTGGCTTGCGATCCACTTAGCGCCCTCTTAAGGCGCCAACAGGTGGCGCAGCCCACTGAATTTCTAGGCCAAAATGTCCTATTATATAAATACTAGCTGGAGTGTCTGGCGGTGCCAAGGCTTTTTCGAGGGCATGTTGTTGTTGGAAGAGAGAGAGCGACTGGGGGGGAAGAGAGAGAGCGACTGGGGGGGAAGAGAGAGATCGACTGGGGGGAAGAGAGAGCGACTGGGGGGAAGAGAGAGAGCGACTGGGGGGGGAAGAGAGAGAGCGACTGGGGGTAAGAGAGAGAGCAACTGGGGGGAAGAGAGAGCAGCTGGGGGGGAAGAGAGAGAGCGACTGGGGGGAAGAGAGAGAGCGACTCGGGGGGAAGAGAGAGAGCGACTGGGGGAGAAGAGAGAGAGCGACTGGGGGGGAAGAGAGAGAGCGACTGGGGGGGAAGAGAGAGAGCGACTGGGGGGGAAGAGAGAGAGCGACTGGGGGGGAAGAGAGAGTGCGACTGGGGGGGAAGAGAGAGTGCGACTGGGGGGGAACTTGGCCCGATGGACCCCTGCGAAGGAAGGAAGAAGGTAAGCTCTCCCTCCCTGTCCCACCCCCTCACTCTTTCCCTCCCTGTCCCACCCCCTCACTCTTTCCCTCCCCCTCACTCTTTCCCTCCCTCACCCTCTCCCTCCCTCCCCCGTCTCTCCCTGCTTTACTCAATTCAATTCAATTCAATTCAATTCAAATCGCTTTATTGGCATGACAAGTTACATCTTATGTTGCTAAAGCATCGAAAAACATTCATGTTTGTTCACAAAAATACAGTTCTATCCATACAGTGTATAAACAGATATATCCCTGAGTGTATAAATATACTTTCATATAATTTATATATACTCTTTTCTTATATTTAGTGGTTGTCCCTCTGTTTATGGCAAGCTGTAACATAGTGTGCCGCTAGTGTTATACAATTTCTCTCTTCCCCTAGTAGGTATGGGAGTTTTTGGTCGTCATTCAAATTTCTGAAATCCGGGCATATTTTTGTGAATTTTGGGTAGAAATTCTCCCTTATGCCCTGATATTTTCTACAAGCTGTGAGGAAGTGCATCTCTGTCTCCACCACTCCCTGACTGCAGTGAGAGCATATCCTGTCCTCTCTTGGTAGCCGGGTCTGTCTGTGTCTACCTTTTTCGATTGCCAGGTTATGTTCACTAAGTCTGTACATTGTCAAAGTTTTCTCAGTTTGCTATCCTTTACCATGGTCAGGTAATCAGCCATGTTGTATTGTCTGTTTAGGGCCAAGTAGCAATTGAGTTTGCTTTGGGTTTTTGTTGTTTCTGCCCAATATGACAGATATTTTTCCTTTTGCTTAGTGACGATTGTGTTGGGTCGAATTCTTTGTGTTCTTCCCTCCCCCTCTCCTCACGCTCTCCCTCCCTCACCCTCTCTCTCTCTCCTCCTGTCTCTCCCTGCTTTACTCTCTCTCCCTCCCTCCCCCCCTCCCTCCCCTCCCCCCACCCTCTCTCTCTCCCCTCCCCCCACCCCCTCTCTCTCCCCTCCCCCACCCTCTCTCTCTCACCTCCCCCCACCCTCTCTCTCTCCCCTCCCCCCACCGTCTCTCTCTCCCCTCCCCCACCCTCTCTCTCTCCCCTCCCCCCACCGTCTCTCTCCCCTCCCCCCACCCTCTCTCTCTCCCCTCCCCCACCCTCTCTCTCTCCCCTCCCCCACCCTCTCTCTCTCCCCTCCCCCCACCCTCTCTCTCTCCCCTCCCCCACCCTCTCTCTCTCCCCTCCCCCCACCCTCTCTCTTCCCTCCCCCCACCCTCTCTCTCTTCCCTCCCCCCACCCTCTCTCTCTTCCCTCCCCCACCCTCTCTCTCTTCCCTCCCCCACCCTCTCTCTCTTCCCTCCCCCCACCCTCTCTCTCTTCCCTCCCCCCACCCTCTCTCTCTTCCCTCTCCCTCCTTGCCCCTCTCCCTATTTCTCTGTCTCTCTGACGTCTGTTCCCCTCTGTCGCTCTCAGTTTTTCTTCTGCCGTGGTGCCCGATTTGCTACTCCAGGCCCCGCCGTCCGCCCGCTCTCCGGGGCAAGGTAAGAGCCGGGCTCTGGCCCCACACCGCCAGGGATCAGCACCCGAGGAACCCGCCCGCCGCCCAACGTGAACGAAGACCCTCCTTAACTGTCACGGAGTTGAAGTCTCTGAATGCGGCGTGCGCCGGGCCTCTTCCCCCGCGCATTCAGGAGGCGCGGGGAAGAGAGAGAGAGAGAGACAGACTGGGGGGGGGGCGAGTTAGACGCTGCTGCGCACCTGCTCTGCGGAGCTCCATGCCGCCACCCGCCGCACCAGCCTTTACTAAGGTGGCAGCGGTAGCGGCGCTCGGCTGAGGCCCGTCCCTCCAGCCTTCACAAAGATGGCGGCGATCGGGGGCCGCTTGTTGACTGGGGCCGGGAGGTGCCTAGCTCGGGCGTGGGTGCGGAGGAGAGGCCGAGGCTTCGAGGCCTACCTGGAAAAACGGGGAAAGGTAGGAAAATTAATGAGATTAGATAAAAGATTTAGAAAGTAATTAACTTTTTTTTAAAAACAATGTGTTTTAAAAGCAACGTTTTTTTTAAAGACGCAGAAAGCGGGAAAAAGAAAGGAAAAGTTTGGAATCAAGATGGCGGCGACTCACCTCGGTTCAGAACGATAAGGCCCGCCCACACACGCACCGATTGGTCGACCGTCAGGTCACCAAAGCGTAGGATTGGTCAATCGTCCCGTCACTCGACCGTAGGAGGGCCCGGCCGCACGCGCCAGCAACCCGGCGTACGACTGGTCGACCTCGAGGTCACTCTGTCGCTAATGAGCGGATAATGAGATGCTAATGAGCGGAATTTTGAACGCTTTTCGGATACGCGGGCGCGATTTTCGTCCGGCCGAAACGTAAATACGCTTACCACTGTTTCGGAAAGGTAAGCTTTCTTTCGACGTAACGCACGCGTAGGTACGCTCTATAACTTTAGAGCGCATAGCCGGACAGACGCACACGTGAGGACAGACAGACAGACAGAAGGACAGACAGACAGAAGGACAGACAGATAGACAGACAGATCGACTCGTTTATATATATAGATATAAATACAAGTTATCATCAATATAAAGTTTATTTTATAAAACTTGCACATACCATGGGTTCTTTTTTCTGGTAAGGTAGCCTATTCAATTTAACTCAGCAATATATATCTATTTCCATAGTTATAAAAACAGGATTGGGCTCTGCGGTGATGCTTTCATGACTGAATAGCTTGCCAACACATCAGAGAATTTATCTTCACCCCCTGCCATAGTCAGCACCTTCAAGAGAGAAAGGGATAAAATTGGAGCGAGGAAAAAATGTTTGCGCCAAGGACAGTAGTTTGAAAGAAATCTTTCCCATCACTGGACAGATGAACCCTCTCCCTGCAATGCCCTCAGTATTTATCCCCAAATTACTCTTTTAATTCTCATGCTCTGTTGGAGTCGAGGGAGGTATTTGTAGATTTCAGCTTTGAACACAACTTAAATTGCTCAGCATTCTTAAGAAGAATTAAGTCATAAAACCTGACACATAAGGTTGAGACCGCGTTTAACTCCCTTGGATTCCAAGGACTTAAATATATAGTTTAAATTTGTCAACCAGAATATTGTCAATTTGTTCCTCTGTTTTTAACTCCTAGACAATAATTCTGAGTGACACTTGATTGAAAGCATTTGCAGTAATTTTCCTCATGCTTGTCTAGTAAATCTAAAGAAATGAATGAAGGTTGATATGTGGCTATTAACCCATTGCAAACAGCCGTAGGCTTTCGAATGTTTGTTGCTGGTGTTGGGCGGATGAAAGATTTTAGGATTTAGAATCAGCATGTGGTTGTATATATCACTTTGCAATCATAACTGTTTTCTTTGGCACTGCAAAGTAAATGTGACCCCAGAGAGCCAGTTACAGTAGGGGAAGCCTGACCATGAACCGTCCAGCATTCTCTGGAGACCCTCAAACCATATGGTTCACATTTAAAGTGTGAATTAGGCCTATACACCAATTATCATATTATATAAACACAGGTGAGATAGATTTTAGCACATGACTGCTTGGGTTTTAAGAATCCTTTTCTAAGCGTTCCTGCACATAAACTGTCACGTTTGTTGTGTTTTCAGGGCATCTCGGCCTTCACTCCCAGGCAATTCATGGTCAAGAACCACATCTGGTCTTAAAACCTATCATCTTGTGCTTGCTGTGCTAATATCAGACAGGAAATAGCAATCTAAAGGCTGGGGGGTAAATAGCTGCCTCTGTGGTCTGTAATTGGTTTTTTCTGGCTTGTGAAGAATGACAAAGGGGGCAAAGGGTGGGAGACAGTTTAATAAAGAACATATGGGCATCAGTAAACCACTGACAGACTACAAATGTGTTCCACTTATCATTAAGCAAAATACAGATCTTAAGTTTTAATAGACTATATAAAGGAAATTCTTCATTTAAGGGACCAAATTAATTCTGAAGGCCTATCTAGGCTGTCAAGCTATTATGAAAAAATGAGTTCTCTTTAAAATCCCAACCACTGTTCTGGTAATTTGATTAAAGAAGATGACCGCAGCCATTTAATTACTGGGGTGACTCATTCCTATCACAGCTTTATATGAAATTCTTCTCACAAGAATCATGCATATATCTCAAGATTAAATGCTGGCTATAAGCTGATAAGAAGGGATGGTTGGTGATTTGCTATCTATTACACCCATACCAAGACAGATTTGTATTATGTGCAGTGATACAGATGACTTTTCCTGCAAGATGAAAACTTGCATTATTATATGAGGGCCGATTTTAACTCGGCCCGCCAGACGGGAATGGGGCAGTAGTGGCCCTAAAATCGGAGTGCTGCACTTACCCGCTCTGATCCTGCCCGCTGCCAAGGGCCTTTACAAGGGCGGCCCAGGTACCTGCCTGAATGAGACGGGAGCCTCAATTAAATTATGCAGATTAGTGTTCCACGACGTACATCGGACCCTGGTTGCAATTTCAAGGTATAAATGGGCAAAGTGTGCGCCACTCACGTTCTGTCACTTTGTGCCAGGCCGTGAGTGGCCTTAAAAGGACCCCTGGAGGCCACTCGCAATACACCCCAGGAAATATCTAATTTTCTTTGGTTGGTGGGGCCAGGAGAAGCAGGCGTGCTCCTCCTTGGGCCCAGTAAAACAATCCAGACCACTGCCGGTCTGTTCAAGGCCCTCCCCCACCCACCACCACTCAGGGATCAAAACCCCCTCCCCCACACAAGGCCCCGTGACTGCCAGTCGGCTCCGCATTTGAGCCAGTCAATTGCCCGCCCTCTGAGACCTGGCAAGCTGCAGCTGGACACCCTTTTGGTGCCCACAGCTCAATGACAGAATGGAAACGGGGCCTTGGCCTTTAAATAGCTCGCCACCTGCCCGGTCTCTGCTGGTGGGTAAATTCGGCCCTGTAGTTTCTCATCGAGTCAAGACATCTCAAAGCACTCTTTGGAGTACCATGACCATTGACATGTAGGTAAACGTGAGCAACCGTTGCTAGCAACATCTCAAAATAGCAATGAGGTTAATGATCCATTATTCTGTGTGTGTTTTCTTTTGCCAGTAACCTTGAGGGAAGGAGGTTAGCAAGCAAATCAGGTGAACTTCCTGTTCTTCTTTGAAAAGTGCCCTTTGATCTTTAACATCCATCAGGACAGACAGATAGACACACCTTGGTTTAATTTTTTATCTGAAGATCAGCACCTCCAACAACACAGCACTTCATTAGAACTGGAATGTCAACCTAAATTACACACCCAAGCCCTGGAGTGGAACTGTCACTCACCCAGAAGGAAGAGGGCCAACAAATGAGGTAGAATATTCAGTTACCCCTGATAATACTTGGAGATTGTGCTGAAGTCTTAAGGAGAGAGTATATTTAGTTATTTTTTTCTCTAAAGTCACATATTTACGTTCTGCCCTGCGATTGACTCCTCCCAGGTTAGAGTTCTATTGTGTGAGACATGACATGTCAGCAAGCTATTCAACTGGAAGAGGGTGGAATCACAGCCAAGTATTTCAGTGCTTTGGGATGCCTGAGGACATGAAAGGTGTTGTATAAATGCAAGCTTTTCATTCCTTCTTTCACAGACCAGGAATCTCATGTGGGACCTTCCTGTTCTGCATGGTTCAGCTTCTTACTGAATAACCTACTGAACCGTTGGGCGAGGTGGTGAATGTTAAATCCGTGAATCTTGATGTATGGTGTCCTTCAACAAATAGACAGAGACTGCAGAGGAACAATCAACAGGTGTTTACTGGATGAGGGTTAATCTAAAACTAACAGTACAGATCCCTACTCAGGGTTATATACAGGTGTGGTCACTGCTGGTACTACAGTATACAGGAGCTGTAAAAAGTAGTTCTCCCCTTAAAGGTACATACACTACAATTCCTCCCCTTTTAGATTAACAGTACCATAACATTCATTTAGCAATTAACACTTTTAACATGCAACATTAACTGAAAATAGTCCATTTATAAATTCAGTCTTTGGGGCGGCTTCCTGATCCTTTCTGGATAGCGCCTTTCCTGAGTGTCTTGCTCTTGGTGCGGAGGCGATTCTGGCCCCCTGTCGTCGGTTGGTTCATCAGCTTCCGATGCTACTGTTTCTGGGGTAGATGCTACCTGTATGTCGGGTTCATTACCAGGTACGCGAGACATGGGGTTGACTCGTTCCTGTGACTCTAGGATCTGGTCGACATGGCGTCTCACAATGTTCTCCCCAACATCCACTGTGTACATTAGTGGCCCCTGCCGTGTGCATATCGTCCCTGGTTACCATTTCTCTGTTCGGTAGTCGCGGGCCAAGACTGGTTGCCCTACATTGAAGCCCCTTGTCGGCTTCTCATTGATGTGCTGGAATTGCTTATTCTCAACATCTCTTCGTACATTTGGTCTGAGCAAATCCAGACGAGATCTCAACCTTCGGTTAAAGAACATCATGGCCGGGGTATGGTTGGTGACTGCATGTGTCGCATTTCTGTAGGCTAACAGGAAATTGTCCACCTTATGCTGCAGTGGAATGTCGTCATCGCACATGGCCCTTACTGCCTTTTTAAAGGTTTGTACGAACCTCTCAGCCAATCCATTTGTGGCTGGATGATACGGGGCGGATGTGTAATGCCTTACCCCATTCCTTCTCATAAATTTCCGAAACTCTTCGGACACAAACTGTGGTCCGTTATCAGAGCAAATCTGCTCTGGCAAGCCGTTCCTGGCAAATATGGTCCGTAGGACTGCAATCGTTTTCTCCGTGGTGGTGGAGGACATTTTGATCACCTCAGGCCATTTCGAGTGCGCATCCACGGCTATTAAGAACATTGAGTCCATGAATGGACCAGCAAAACCAATATGCACCCGTTGCCATGGAGAGGAGGGCCACTCCCATGGGTGTAGAGGGGCATGTGGTGGTGCATTTTGGACCTTCTGGCATCCTGAGCAGCTCTTTGTCAGGTCCTCGATTTGCTGATCGATCCCCGGCCACCACACATAAGCCCTAGCAAGGCTTTTCATTTTCACCCCTCCCAGATGGCCTTCGTGAAGCTCATTGAGCACTCTCTCCCTTAACTTGGGTGGAATTACCACTCGGGATCCACACATCAAGGTCCCCTGGCATACTGACAGCTGTTCTCTTCTGGATTAGAATGCTGGCAACAGTGAGTCGCCATGTGTTGGCCATCCCTTCACCGTCAAATCATATACCCGAGACAGTGTCAGGTCATTTCGGGTCTCCTTCTCTATATCCGCGTTAGTTACTGGCAAGCGTTCAATTATAGTCGAATAAAATATTTCGACAAGGTCCACTGCTGGTGCTTCCTCCGCAGTAGGCAGTGGCAGGCGTGATAGCCCATCAGCATTTCCATGCTGTTTCGTGCCCTTATACTCTATTTTATATTGGTTTGCCCCTAGAAAAAGGGACCATCTTTGTAGCCGTTGCGCAGTCATCACTGGAACGCCCTTCTTTGGATTAAAGATGGAGACAAGTGGTTGGTGGTCAGTCAGCAAGGTGAACCTCTGCCCGTGCAGATAGTGGTTGAACTTTTTCACTCCCCACACTAGGCTGAGGGCCTCCCTGTCAATCTGGGCATAGTTACGCTCGGCTGAGGTTAGTGACCGAGACGCAAAGGCTACTGGCCTCTCCAAGCCGTTCGGGAATTTGTGCGACAGCACTGTTCCAATACCATAGGGTGATGCATCACACGCCAACTGAATAGGTAGTGCTGGGTTGAAATGAGCCAACACCTCTTTTGATGTGATCAATTCTTTGCACTTCTGGAAAGCTCGTTTACATTCGTCATTCCACTTCCATGGTACCCCCGTTTGCAGTAGGGTGTTCAGTGGGTGTAGTACTGTAGACAAATTCGGCAAGAACTTATGTTAGTAGTTCACCAGCCCGAGGAACGACCTCAGTTGTGACACATTTTCCGGTGCTGGAGCCTTGACTACTGCCTCAATCTTTTCAGGGGACTTATGTAACCCCTCTTCATCAATAACGTGGCCACAATACGAGATCTGCTTCTGGAAAAACTCGCATTTGTGGCGATTAGCTCGGAGCCCATATTCCTTCAATCTAGTGAGCACCTGCTCCAGGTTGGCAAGGTGATCACTGTCATTTTCGCCCGTGACCAGGATGTCATCCAAATAACACTGGGTCCCTGGAATCCCTTGCAGGATTGATCCATTGCCCTTTGCCAAATACCCGGAGCTGATGCTACCCCGAACACCAGCCGGTTGTCTTGGTAGAGACCTTTGTGAGTGTTGATCGTGAGGTACTGTTTCGAGGCTTCTTCTACCTCCATTTGCAAGTACACCTGGGCCAGATCAATCTTAGTGAAGCATTTTCCTCCAGATAGCGAGGCGAAAATATCTTCAATCCGCGGAAGCTGATATTGTACCGTGTGAAGGATTGGGTTCACTGTCACCTTAAAGTCCCCACAGATGCGAACCTTCTTTGGTTCCCCAGGCGTATTACTCAACGACCTCTTCATAACAGGAACGATGGGTGTAGCCCACTCGCTTCAGTCCACTTTGGACAGTACTCCAGAACGTTCCAACCCTTCCAGCTCTGCTTCGACGGCTGGGCGGATCGCATAAGGCACCGGTCTGGCCTTAAAAAACTTTGAGCTTGCATTTTCCTCTATTTTCATCGTCGCTGTTATGCCTTTTAGTGTTCCGAGTCCCTCATCGAACACTTCTTGTGCGTCAGTTAGCATTTTTGACAGTTGTCCAGGTGTGACATCATCATCCTTTTTGGCATCTACCGTCAGTGCTTGTATGGAATGCCAATCTAACTGTATCTTCCGGATCCATTCACGTCCTAGGTGGTCCTCCATCTGGCAATACATATAGGTCCATTTTTGGTGTTTCCTTGCCGTTGTATATCACGTTCACCCTTATTTTTCCTTTGGGGTAGACTTTTTGCCCCGTGTACGTCTTCAAGACAATCTCTGTATCTCTCAAGGGTATATGTGAGAATAGCCGCTTGTAGTCCCTTCGGTTTATGACTGTTAGGGCTGATCCTGTGTCCAATTCCATTGTCACTTGGACTCCGTCTATCTTGAGCGTGACTCAGATAGTTTGGTGATCCTCCATTTTGATTACATTATGTAGTTTCAGACAACCCAGCTCCTTGCTTCCGGAGTCTGTATCACTTTTCTGTTCGTCTGAACTACTCTCCGTCACCTTATGTACCTTTTTGTACTTCTCCTGTGGAGATTTCTTGCTGCTGGTTTTCTTTCCCGACCTGCAGACTCTTGCTCGTGTCTTGTTCTGCCACAGCGATAACACTTCACTGCTCCTTATGACATTTCATTTGTGCCATATTCTTGCGGTCTCCGTTGTATCTCTGCAGCGCCTCGTGCGGCTGCTTCGTGTGATACTGCCATGCTGAAAGCCTTGCCCAGCGTAAGATCCTTTTCTGATAGAAGCCGTTTCTGGGTTCCTTCACTTTGAAGCCCACACACAAACTTGTCCCTTAAATGTAAGAAATCACACAACACCAGGTTATAGTCCAACAGCTTTATTTGAAAGCCATGGGGACCAAATTCGTACCCCAATACGCAAACATCTTCATGCACAAGTTCGAGCAAGACTTCTTCGCTGCACAGGATCTCCAACCAACGCTATACACCAGATACATCGACGACATTTTCTTCCTATGGACCCACGGCGAAGAATCACTGAAAAGACTACACGATAACATCAACAAGTTCCATCCCACCATCAAACTCACCATGGACTACTCCTCAGAATCAGTCTCATTCCTGGACACACGAATCTCCATCAAAGACGGACACCTCAGCACTTCACTCTACCGCAAGCCCACGGACAACCTCACGATGCTTCACTTCTCCAGCTTCCACCCTAACCACGTTAAAGAAGCCATCCCCTATGGACAAGCCCTGCGAATACACAGGATCTGCTCAGACGAGGAGGAACGCGATGGGCACCTACAGACACTGAAAGACGCCCTTGTAAGAACGGGATATGACGCTCGACTCGTCGATCGACAGTTCCGACGGGCCACAGCGAAAAATCGCATAGACCTCCTCAGAAGACAAACACAGGACACAACCAACAGAGTACCCTTCGTCGTCCAGTACTTCCCCGGAGCGGAGAAACTACGCCATGTTCTTCGCAGCCTTCAATATGTCATCGATGACGACGAACACCTCGCTAAGGCCATCCCCACGCCTCCACTACTCGCTTTCAAACAGCCGCCTAACCTCAAACAGACCATCGTTCGCAGCAAATTACCCAGCTTCCAGGAGAACAGCGACCACGACACCACACAACCCTGCCACAGCAACCTCTGCAAGACATGCCAGATCATCAACACAGATACCATCATCACACGTGAGGACACCACCCACCAGGTACATGGTACATACTCATGTGACTCGGCCAACGTTGTCTACCTCATACGTTGCAGGAAAGGATGCCCCGGAGCATGGTACATCGGCGAGACCATGCAGACACTGCGACAACGGATGAACGGACACCGCACAACAATCACCAGGCAGGAGTGTTCCCTCCCAGTCGGGGAACACTTCAGCAGTCAAGGACATTCAGCCTCCGATCTTCGGGTAAGCATTCTCCAAGGTGGCCTTCGAGACACACGACAACGCAAAATCATCGAGCAGAAACTGATAGCCAAGTTCCGCACCCATGAGGACGGCCTTAACCGAGATCTTGGGTTCATGTCACGCTACATGTAACCCCACCTGATGCAGGGTCATCCAGACTCGAGTCGACATTGGCTTGTTCTCTCTACACAGATGCGGCTGGACCTGCTGTGATTTCCAGCCAAAAAAAATGTTTTTTGTCTGATTTTTTGTTTTTCATACAGACCCCAGCATCTGCAATATTTGACCCCTTGTGACCCCACCTCATTGTTCTTTGATGTAATGTTTCCCTGACTGACCTGTTTGGACACCATTCACACCTTTGACTGCTGTGATTATCTCTCTGCCGAGGTGTGATAAATGGCAGTTGGAAAGGTTACCTGTAAACATCTGACATGATTCTCTGACTATATAAGCTGTGTCTTTATGCATTTCTCCACTTCACCTGAAGAAGGAGCAGCGCTCCGAAAGCTTGTGATTTCAAATAAAGCTGTTGGACTATAACCTGGTGTTGTGTGATTTCTTACATTTGTCCACCCCAGTCCAACTCTGGCATCTCCACACCTTGTCCCTTAAAGTATCTGCTAGTCCCGTTCCAAACTGGCAGTGTTTCGATAACTTGCGCAGTTCCGTTAAATACTCAGCATTACTTTCGTCTTTATGCTGGTTCCTTTTGTGAAACTTAAATCTTTCTGCTATCAGTAGCGGTGTGGGGTTTAAGTGGTCCTGTAGGATTGCCACTATGCTTTCAAAATCCTTTTCCACTGGCTTCTCTGGGGTAACTAGGTTTCGCAGTAAGCCGTACGTTTTTGCACCCATGGATTTCAACAATACCAGTGCTTTCCTGGCATCTGGCACTTCATTTGCCTTGCAGTACACTTCTATGCGTTCTACATATGTCGCCCAATCTTCGACTTCATTGTCGAATGCTGTGACACTGCCACTCTTCGGCATCCCTGAGTGTGGTTAGACTGGCTAAAAATGGCATCTCCTGCGCTCTCCCTTCTTTTCCGCTGGCTCAAAATGGCCTCTCCCACGCTTTCCTTTCTTCCCGCGCTCTCCCTTCTTCTCCACTGTGGCTCAAAATGGCATCTCCCGCGCTCTCCCTTCTTCTCCGCTGCGGCTCAAAATTGGCATCTCCCGCGCTCTCCCTTCTTCTCCGCTGCGGCTCAAATGGCGTCTCCCGCGCTTTCCTTTCTTCCCCCGCGGACGCTGCTCAGCCCTTGAACACCGGCCGCGCTCTGCGTGTTTTCCTGCGTGCCTCTCTCGTTGGCGCCGCTCAGTCCTGAACCCCGGCTGCACCCTGTGCGCTTTACCCCCTCTCTCTCTTTTATTTTTTCCGGCGACGCCGCTCGGTCTTCAACCCCGGCTGCGCCCTGTGCGCTTTATCGCGCTCTGCTCCCGTCGATGCTGCTCGGCCTTTTCCTGTGCCGTCGGTCGGCTCTAGCCGCCGCTGTGCGGGAAGGGTCTGCGCCGTACCTGTTGCCAGCCCGTCTCGCTGGAGTCTCCGCTGGATGGTCGACGCCCGTGCTGGAGGAATCAGCCTTCTTCTGCAGAGTTGCAGGTAGGTTTGAAGCGACTCGTCGCCAATGTTAAATCCGTGAATCTTGATGTATGGTGTCCTTCAACAAATAGAGAGAGACTGCAGAGGAACAATCAACAGGTGTTTACTGGATGAGGGTTACTCTAAAACTAACAGTACAGACCCCTACTCACGGTTATATACAGGTGTGGTCACTGCCGGTACTACAGTATACAGGAGCTGTAAAAAGTAGTTCTCCCCTTAAAGGTACATACACTACAGTGAAAATCCCCTTTTTTCTGTTAAACACAATGAAGGCACAAGGAATGCAAAGAGTTATTAGAATTTTCTGATTTATGGATGCTATAATTAAATGCAATTGTCAACGATTTCTTGCTGTCACTCACAATGGGAAATGTTCTGCACATATCAGAGTGCATATCAGGAAATTGTACACCTCAATTTTTATACATTCATGTTAATAATGGAAAATCATGGGTTGGGAATGCAGTATTCCAGTATGTGCTCCTGGTGTGCACCAGGAATGCCGAAAGGGAAAACTGCCCTTTACATAATCAACTGTGGTTGCTCATTTTTTTCCCCCCAGTTATTCGTAAGATGTGGAGAATGCTGGCAAGGCTGCTCATCTCTAGCTCCCCTGATGGACCTTCTTCCAGGACTGCTGCAGCCCTTGTGGTGATGCTGCTCCCATAATCATATTAGTTAAATAATTCCAGGATTTTGATCCAGCAGCATTGAAGGAACAATGGCCACGATTTTCCTTACCTCAGCGGTTCTGGGGTGGGCGATGTCAGTGGCAGGTCACGGCCTCACTACTGGCTCCACCCCGCTGTCTAATATGAATTTACATTGATAGGGCTTGTTAAGCCCGCCCAGCGCTTTTCCTGGGCCAATTAGAGGAAGCGGGTCCGGTGACGTCATTCATGACGCGTCATCAGCCAGTTTCCTTAAAGCGACCATGGACAACTTTTGACATTTGTGCTGTCAGTGTTCTACAGCATTGAAGTGCTGCAAACACTGACAATGACTGCACAGAGGTGCAGGGCTGCACCCAGGCTCTCCCATGACTCCCTCCATATGCTTATGGAGGGACTCACAGCACGCAGTCCTCTTCCCTTCCAATGGGTGGAAGAGACCTCCCCAGGAGACCAACGCAGGAGGACACAAGCAGAGATGTCATCAGGAGTCCCTGGCTGCAGTGGCGCAAATCTTTCAATGATCTCATTAGATCATGAAACGTTAGTACAAAGCCACACTCAACCTCATCCTGCTGTGCCACTCATCACATCCCCATCACTCTTCCTTCCTTACTCACACCAACTTACCTTGCACCTCCACCCATCCCTCTCTATCTACATTATCACTTCCCCATCTCAGTAGCCACCCCTCACACTCACCCTCATCCTAGTCCAATCTTTCCAACTAATAACACACAAGGGTAGGCACTTGGGAGTTTTATCCAATATTCATGTAAAGTTTCTGTTAATGTGTTGTCAAACATTGAAACCTTTATTTTCAACACTTTGTGTTCTTTGTGTGCACCTTTGGAAGTGGCTTAGTGAGATGCAGTGAATGGTGAGACATAATGGTACCCCGCAATGGTGGTGAGTGTGAAAGGAATGGCTTGGGTATTGTAGGGATGCTTTATGGTGTTAGTGTGGGGTGGTGCCAACCTGGCGCATCATGTGGCAGCCAGGGTGTAGAGCGTCAAGTGAAGTAAATCTGGCCATGGTGAGGCCAACCCTGGCCTCCCGGGCAACAATGTGGTCGGGTGCTGAAGCCTTCTGTCCTGTGCAGCATCAGGTGATTGCGGAGAAGGTTGGTGTTGTTGTTGGTGCTGCTGGTGTGCCTGGTGCTGCTGGTGTTGGGGATGATTATGGTCGGATTCTGAGGACCAAGGTGAGACTGTATAAAGGGCACCCATGTTGATGGAATAGATGGCAGGTGAATTAGAGATGACAGAAGCATTCTGTCAATGGTGAGAGAGTTCTTCCAATGTGATAAGAGTGGATGGAGAGTGGAGAGTGGAAAGTGGAAAGCCTGCAGAACCTGTGCTGGAAATGGACTGAGAAACAGCTTGTGGCTGACGAAAGTGATGATCTGTCAGGTGGAAGCTTTTACTGTACATTTCAAGCTGTCAAGTAATCAGCTGGAGCAATGGCCATTCAACTCCCGCCTCAGGTACACAGACGTGGTCCCTGAGCAGCATGGACCCCATGGGCATGCAGTTAAAGTGAAAAGGTAAGGTTAAAAGCATTATTAAGGGTCTGTCAACAATCCAATAATTGGTTTAATTGGGCCGTCCACCTCTGCGGGTCGGGTCGGATCGGAGATCACACGCGAGCCTGTGGGAAAGGCATATTGTGGCAGGTGGGCCCCGCTGTCAAAAAAATCAAATTTCCCACCTGACCCTCCACCGAATCCGCCCACTGACCCCCGGAAAATTCCCCTCATTGTGTCCAAGTCAGGATGGTGTGTGACTTGCAGGGGAACCTGTAGGTGATGGCTTTTGCTGCTCCTGTCCCTCTCAGTGAGAGGTCACGGAGACTTGGAGATTGTGTCACCACTCAGAGATATTGAATGCTTTTTTAGAATGAACTTCACTTTGCTGTGCTAACATTTAGCCAGTAAGTTTATTTCGACTGTAAATAATAAGTCAGGACAATACTCGAATTCTGTACAGAACCTTCAGAAAAATTATTGTATGAAGGAAGGATGGCGTAAACTGTTTACCAAGGTTGCAACACAATCAAATGGTATTTGTCTATACATTTATGTAGTTACCAGAACACTGAGCTTACGACACATAGCCAGTTATCTATTTCAATAAAATATATACTCTTCTGATCTTACTGTTTTTGTTATTGGCTTTTCCCTTTTGTGTTTTGCTATGCAGTTTCATATTAAACAGTAATATCGAAATCTTGTCTATCTGTCAAAGCAATGGGGTAGTAAAATGAGTTTGGACAGAGTCAATCAATTGGCATGGCATAGAACACTGCCTAACGGGCAATCTCACTCAATGGGTATGGTAGCGTCGTTGTTATGTTACTAGGCTAATAATCCAGGGACCATGGGTTCTAAATCCCACCATAACAGTTTGAATAAAATCTGAAAAGATGATATCAGTAAAGATGGTATCAGTAAAAGTGACCATGAAGCAGTTGGATTGTCATAAAAACCCACCTGGCTCACTAATGTCCTTTAGCGAAGGAAACCTGCCATTCTTACACAGTCTGTCTATATGTGACTCCAATCCCGATGTGATTGCCTGCCTTCTGAAATAGCCTCACAAGCCACTCAGTTAAATCCAGGGCCATGAGGGGACGGGCAATAATTGATACCCTTGCCAGTGATGCCCACATCCTGAGAGTGGACAGAAACTCAGAGGTCACAGGATATAGAAACAATGTCAGACTGCAGCAGTAAGGAGATGCTCTTCTGACATCAGGATAAAGTTGAGGGAACTTCCTTCTGCATCTGGCTGTGCTATACCTGACCTGGAAGTGTTAGATCTGACACTGGGTGCCTGGCAAGAGTCCCATTCCCCAGCATTAACATCCCTCCATTTGATGAGCACAATCATTTTGATTAAAAGATTTTGCTCTATTAAAAGAAATGGCAAGTTAGTAAAATAATTTTTGCTTCACTTTACAAACACCGTCATTCTGAGCATTGACCTTTGCCATTTGAGTTTCCTCTGGTCTCTCTGTGTAGTGCCGTTGTCAATGTGTTTGTGAAGAGTGTGAAGATAATACACTCTATTGTTTATTTTTGGCAAATTTGTGGTGAGTATTTATGAATTTGCTAGAGATCGCGAACAGAGCAAATCTTCATGAGCACGTTTTTGATGTTACTGCATGCGGTGCAAATCATCAACGTGTTTATAGAAGGACAGCTTTATGATTTTACTGCCCTGAGCCTGCAGAGAAACGTTCACCCATAGTGACCAGAGAACTCCTTAATCTTGCGTTTTTCCATCTGTGAAAGGGAGAAGGGATTTTACTTGAGAGTATGTGTATTCTCCCCGAGCAAGAGGAAGAGGTACTTCACTGAGGAAAGCATCATGTTTTCCCAGATGTTCATTCTCCTGTATTTTTCTTAGAATGGCGAGATGAGATATTCTTTTATTTCAAAAAAACAAATCTACTCTTAACCCACTTTCCTGAGCAGGAAGGCTTTTTTTTTACATCAAACACACAGTGTTCAGTGAGATGGACTGAACATTTCTCCAGTGTGCCACTGAAAATCCCAAACAGGGATAATTGTATTTATTCTGTACCCATGCAGGATATTTGTTGCAAATAGCCCTTAGTGTCGCAGCCTGCTACATATGGGTCTGTATCCTGCACAGGTCAGAGCTCAGGAAGCTAAGCTATTTGGTTGTATATTGCCTGTGCTCAGTATCCTAGTACAATGTTGACCTGTCATGCTGACAGCATTGAACCACCGCTATTAAATCAATATTGAAATGTTAATGGGTAATGAGTAATGGCTGCTTCGCACAAAATGGGCATATTTATTACAGGTTCTGGAGATGTGGAATCGAGAAAATCCTTTATATCTTGTGTTTTTTTTCCTACAACTGGTAAAACTTATTTCACATCCAAATTCAGAGATGAAATTGGGAAAAAGCTATTTGCAGTGGTCAGTGGGTCGGTAACTAAAGAGCACACATTTAGGACCATCACCAAAAGAATGAAGGGAGAGTTTCGGAGATTTTGTTTTACACGTAGGGTTGTTAGGACATGAAATACGCTACCAGAACCAGAACCCGATTTTGAAAAGGAGGTGGATAAATGTTTGAAAAAAAAAATTAAATGGGTGGTGGGGGAATGGTCCGAGAATGGGACTACGGGATAGCTCTTTCAGAGAGCTGACACAGGCGGAATGGCCTCCTTCAGTGCTAGGAGATTCTATGGCCACAATTTTCCGGGGGGCCAGCAGAGGATCGGTGGCGGGTCGGGTGGCAAAGTGTTGTTTTTTGACCGTGGCTCGGGACCCCGCTGTCAACCCACGGCCACGCACCTTTCCCAATGTCGGGTCTGTCAGCGCTGAGCAGGCCTGACAGGCAGCGGCGGGCGACCCAATTAATCTCATTAACCTCTAGTTGACAGGTCATTAACAGGCTTTTTTAACTTACCTTTTCACTTTAACTTCATGGCCATGGGAACCATGCTGTTCAGGGACCACAGCTGTCAACCTGAGGCAGGAGTTCAGTAGCCATTGCTCCAGCTGATTACTTGACAGCTTCAAATGTACAGTAAAAGCTCCCACCTGACAGATCATCACCTTCCTCAGCCACAAGCTGTATCTCAGTCCATTTCCAGCACAGATTCTGCAGGCTTTCCACTTTCCATTTTTCAACCAGTATCAACTCATTGGACGAACTCCCTCACCATTGGCAGAATGCTTCTGTCATCTCTACTTCACCTGCCATCTATTCCATCAACATGGGTGCCCTTTATACTGTCTCATCTTGGTCCTCAGAATCCCACCATGATCAGCTCCAAAACCAGCAGCACCAGGCACACCAGCAGCACCAACAACAACACCAACCCTCTCCACAATCACCTGATACTGCACAGGACAGAGGGCACCAGCACCCGAACACATTGCTGCCCAGGAGGCCAGGAATGGCCTCACCATGGCCAGATTTACTTCACTTGATGCTGTAGACCCTGGCTGCCACATGATGCGCCAGGTTGGCACCACCCTACACCAACACCATAAAGCATCCCTACAACGTCCAAGCCATTCCTTTCACACTCACCACCATTGCGGGGGGTACTGTTATGTCTCATCATTCACTGCAACTCACTAAGCCATTTCCAATGGTGCACACAAATCTGTTCAAGAACACAAGTGTTGAAAATAAAGATTTCAATATTTGACAGCACATTAACAGAAACTTTACATGAACATTGGATAAAACACTCCAGTGCCTACCCTTGTGTGTTGTTAGTTGGTATGATTGCATTAGGATGAGGGTGCGTGTGAGGGGTGACTAGTGAGATGGGGATGTGATAATATAGATAGAGAGAGCGGGATGGGTGGAGGTGCAAGGTAAGTTGTGTGAGTAAGCATGTGCAGAAGTAGGGAAGGCAGAGTGCTGGGGATGGGATGAGAGGCACAGCAAGATGAAGGTGAGTGTGGCTTTGTACTAACATTTCGTGATCCAGTGAGATCATTGGAAGTTTTACGTCATTTCACCCAGGCCCTCCTGACGACATCCCTGCTTGTGCCCTCCTGTGCAATGTGCAACCAGGCTGTGTTGATTTCCTGGGGAAGTGTCTTCCACCCAATGGAAGGAAAGAGGACCTCCCTGCGTGCTCTGACTCCCTCCATAAGCATATGGAGGGAATCATGGGAGAGCCTGGGTGCAGCCCTGCACCTTTGTGCAGTGATTGTCAGTGTTTGCAGCACCTCAATTCTGTAGAACACTGACAGCACAAATGTCAAAATAAAGTTGGCCATGGCCCCTTTAAGGAAACCGGCTGATGACGCGTCATGAAATGATATCACCAGACCCGCTTCCTCTAATTGGCCAGCAGACACGCTGGGCGGGCTTAACAAGCCCAATCAAGGGAAAATCATTTTGGACAGCAGGATGGAGCCAGCACCGACGCCGCCCGCCCTGGACTCGCCGAGGTGAGCAAAATCCCGGCCTATGATTCTACAATTTAATGAACCCTACCTGTAGCATTATACATCTAACAGTCCGAAAATCCACACTGTGGCCTATGATAATTCAAGATTGTTAGGGTGAAATTGAGCTGTGTGATATTAGCGTATTGTTATGTCTGAATAAACACTCAAATTGTTGTGGTAATAACTAACTTCTCTTTTATTTCCAGACCCTCTGGAACATTTGTGTCAAAGAATATCAGAAGCAATACAAGAGATGTATAATTGTTACAAAGTCCTTAGTCCCATCAGGGGACACCTGGGGGTCGATTTTCATTGACCCATGGAGTCGGGATTGGAGGCGTGCGGAGGGTTAAAGTCCCTAATTTGGGGGTCCCAACACCATCCCGCCCCCAACCCGCCTCCATGTAAGTTTCAAAGGAGGCGGGTACCCGCCCTGCACTAGGACCCGCCTCCCCGAGGCGGGAAGGGATTAGTGCCAATTAACTGCCTGGTTAACAGGTAGTTAACAGGCAGTTTTTAGCCTAATCCTTATTTTAAAGCTTGAAGTGTGGGATTCACGACAGCTCCAAACCATGCCAAGTTAGAGGAGTCGGGCCGTTGGGTTGAAGGATTTGGAGGGGTCGAGATGTCGATGTTCAGGTGAATGATGGGTGCATGAGTGCAAAGGTAAGTGTGTTTGGTGTGTCTAAAGTGTGTAAAGAAGTTTAAATTACCTGTAATTACCTTTTCAGCCTTCCTCTAGGTTCCAGGAGTCCCTCATCTCACCGGCACAGAAAGCAGAATGGCCGTGAACTGTCAAAAGTGACAGCCTGCAGCTTTCTGTGCCGGTGAGATTTCTAACTGAGTCTGTGTAGAAGGACTCAGGTTAGAAGTAAGACTGTCAGTGTTTGACAGCTTCAAACAGCTGTGAAACACTGATATTTCATCTTTCAAAACGTCTTGACAGATGAAATTTCAGTCTGTGACGTCACCTGTTGCCGGGTGGCCCTTAACTGGCCTACTGAGCCTGCTGGGCGGGCTCAACAAGGTCAATCAAGTTTAAATCGCGTGGATTGGCCGCATCTCGATGGAGGCAGGACTACAACCCTGAAAGTTGTAGTCCCGCCTCCTTCCCGACTTCTGAATGAAAATCACCCCCCTAGTGTTCAGTTCACAATATGTAAGCCCCATACATCTCACATATGAACGCATTGTAGCCAAATATTGCACAGCCTCTTATCATCCCGCTTGAATAGCACATAGGTATTTAATTAAAGAAATCTTAGGTCCTTTCACTGAGAGTTACACTGGTGTGATATGCTGGAGCACCAACAGGAGGTCACTCATGCTGCTAAGTACCTTATCTCAGCCTTTTCACTCCGTAGAAATTGTAAGAAGAGACCAGGTGCTTTCTCAGCATTGGAAGGGACAATTGCTTGGTGAGTCATTCTCATGTACCATCCATCATCCAATTCTGGGCTTGATTGCCATTCGGTTGGTTCTGTTATCCACACAGCCCTACTCTTTGAGTTGGGAGTTTTAACTTCAGTTGGCAGATTCTGCTCTCTCCTTACAAACTGTTGGCCCTTGACTTTAATCTTCTGCTGCTGCCGCAATATTTTATTCATTTGTGTTGTGTGGAAAATTCTCCCCTGCATCACAATCATGTGAACAGAAGATCGAGTCAATTCATTTCTATCATGAGCCCTTCCAGTCACGGTCATGATACAGGGGAATTTTTTTGCATCACTAAAATGATTCACACCAAGCCAATAACATTTGTTCCTTTACAAATTAGCTTGAATCTAATTTACAAAATAAGAAAAGTGTAACACTCCACGAGAGAAAAAAGAAAGACTTGCATTTATACAGCACCATTCATGACCTCATGATGTCCCAAAGCGTTTAAGTAATTTTTTTGAAGAGTAGGAAACATGGCAGCCAAATTACGCACAGCAATGTCCAACAAACAGCAATGTGATAATGGCTAGATAATCTGTTTTTAGGGATGTTGGTTGAGGTAAAAATATTGGCCAGGACTCCAGGGAGAACTCCCCTGCTCTTCTTCGAATAGTGCCATAGGATATTTTACGTCAACTTGAGAAGGCAAACAGGGCCTCGGTTTAACGTCTCATCTGAAAGAGGGAACTTCCACCAATACAGCACTCCCTCAGCACTGGGCTGGAGTGTAAGCTTAGATTTTGTACTCAAGTCTCTGGAGTGGGGCTTGTCACCTATAACATTCTAACTCAGAGGTGAACGTGCTACCAACGGAGCCACAGCTAAAACTGTGGTATATTGCAATTTGTTGTGTTAAATAATTTTTATTTTGTCACCAGATCTGGTCACTTTTTTTGGAATTTGCTGACATCTGCAGGGAGAATCCTGGAAACGCATATTAGCATTAAACAAAATCAGTTCAGTACAGTGATTCGGACCGATGATCTGTTAATACCATGACAACACGAGCAGCCATTTTGTATTGACAAATTTTCTGTCAATTCACTTATTGACTTGTTTTCAGAATTAGTCAACATTTCCAAACATTCTCTCAGCATAAATATTTAGGGAATGCACTGCCCTCTGACATTGCATTCTTTTATGAACAGAATGAATCAATAGAATGAACAGTGTCCTCAACAAATTTGTCAGCGTGAAATTGGACACCTCACAACAACTTAATGTAACTTTTCTCAATTATTGAGGAATTAATAACTAGTAACAACCTTAGTCAATAACAGTTATGCTAAATTGATGTATACTGCTTTCAGTGCCAATGAATAATTACTATTTGCATCAATTAAACTAATACAGGGAGAAGATTTCCTCTGGTCTCCATATGTTAGCAGGATCATAAATATAGGAGGACGGTTTCCACCAATTGCTGCTCCCAGTGGAAATGCTCTATCAGAATGTGATTACAACTTCAATAGAAGCAGCTACTAGGAAACAGTCTGTCAGTGACTCAGTACTATTTCCATCAGAAGGTTGTGGGTTGAAGTCCTGACGTAAGAAAACTACTAGGCACTTGGTCTAAGCATTAAACAAAGCTTTAATCAACTGTTTTACAACATGGAGGTCTAGTTGTGTCCTTCACTAGTTCCTGTTAAGAATGCCCTGCGCAAGCTGGGCCCATGCCCAAGTATTTATACTCTCCCTGGACAGCGCCACCCGCAGGCCGCTCAGTTGATTCATGTCAAGTCCCACTCCAGAGACTTGAGCACATAATCCATGCTGGCACTTCAGTGCGGCGCTGAGGGAGTGCTGCACTGTCAGAGGTGCCGTCTTTCGGATGAGACGTTAGACTAAGGCCCGGTCTGTCCTCTCAGGTGCACGTAAAAGATCGCATGGCACTATAGGAACTTAGGAATATAGGAACAGGAGTAGGCCATCCCAGCCCCTTGAGCCTGTTCTGCCATTCAATTAGATTATGGCTGATCTGCGTCTTAACTCCATTTACCAGCCTTGGTTCTGTAACCCTTAATACCCTTGTCTAGCAAAAATCTATCAACTTCAGTTTTGGAATTTTCAATTGATCTAGCCTCAACAGCTTTTTGGGCAGATAGTTCCACATCTCCACTATCAACTACTATTTCAAAAAAGAGCAGGGGAGTTCTCCCTGGTGTCCTGGCCAATATTTATCCCTCAGCTAACATCACTAAAAACAGATTATCTGGTCATTATCTCGTTGCTGTTTGTGGGACCTTGCTGTGCGCAAATTGGCTGCCCCGTTTCCTATATTTCAACAGTGACTACACTTCAAAAGTACTTCATTGGCTGTAAAGTGCTTTGAGACATTCTGAGGTCGTGTAAGGTGCTATATAAATGAAAGTCTTTCTTTCTTTATCTGCAACAATGCTTTTCACTGATGTAATTTGCAACATATTTAACCTTATAACATATAGAAATACAGTTTGAACTTGGCCTGTAATATCAGACTTTGCCAAGTTTCCATAGCAGGCCATTGCTAGCTGTTCAAAGTCAACCTAAAATCTCCTGAAAGGGGTCGATGCCAAAACCCTTGGGCCTAGAAATTCAGTGCCCTTAGCGCCGATTTTGCGGCGCTAGAGGGCCTAGCGCTGCAATTGGCGCCGGCGCCTAAATTGCCTGGGGCCCTTCCGCCGCGGTAGACCGGTAGCGCTGCGCCGGCAATGATGACGTCATCGGTGTGCGCAGCGTCCCGGTTGCCATGGTAACCCGCCCGAACTGGGAAATTGACTTGCGGCCGCCTCGCCCGTGGCAGCCGCAAGCAACGTTCTGGCAGAGGTGCCTTGCACAAGTTTGCGCCAGCGCATTAAAGGCCCCGCGGCGGCCGGCCGCTTTCCCGCCGCCCGCCTGGCCGCAGCTCCCTCCCCGGACTTCCCCCCCCCCCCCCCCCGGAACAGAAGCAAGCCCGGCACTTGTCCGAGGTGCCGGGCTCATTTTTAATAAGATTATCGCGGGCCGCGGCCGGGTGCAGGCAGGTCCTCCTTAAGGGAAGGAGGAGGCCTGCACTTCCCGAACCTGCCGCACCGCAGCGGGCGCCGCAGCGCCGGAATAGCGCCGAAATTCAGCGCATAGCGCCAGTTTTCAGGCGCTAACAGCTTTCAGCAGCGCCGGCAGCCGTTTGGGCGCAGAAGTAGTGAATTTTTGGCCTGACCAGCGCGACTTAGCTCCGGCACTAACTTCCGGCGCTAAAGCCGTTGCTGCGCCAAAACCCAATTTCTAGGCCTTGGTGTTGCGTTCCTTATCTGGGTGATGAAAAATGGGAATTCCTGTCTGTGTAAAGTTCACATAGCTGAGTTTTAAAATGGAGCCAGCTCCTCCTCAAGGTGCAGAACAGAAGACTGGCTACCAGAAACATATAATGAAGATAAAGGTGCTTTGATTCAAGTATGAATTGAATTGTATACAATAAGAGTGATAGCAAGTATTGGATGCTTGCGTCTCCGCGTGCTCCGAAAATTCCTGATGAGGCCTTGAGAGCTGGGGCAGAGCAAATTTCGGCAGTGCGAAACCGGCTTTTAAATTTTCTCACTCATCCCCCCCTCCCCCCCACCGCACCCGCTCCACCCCCCTCCACCAACCCCACCCATCCGCCCCCCTCCCCCTCCCCCCTCCATCCCCCCTCCGCCCCCCTCCCCCCTCCCCCTCCCCCCTCCATCCCCCCTCCGCCCCCATCCACCCCCCGTCCACCAGCCCCCCTCCACCCCCTCCACACCCGCCTCCCCCCTCCACCTCCACTACCCCCTCCGCCCCCGCCCCAGCCCCCCATCCACCAGTCCCCCCCACCCCTCCACCACCCCCTGTCCACCAGCCCCCCTTTGCCCCCCAACCCTCCATCACCCCCTGTCCACCAGCCCCCACCCCTCCACCAACCCCACCACCCCGAAGGGATTAGGTGTAACTGTGGTTTTAAAAGTACCTGGACTTCTAAATAAAGGTTAACGGCCTGGAAAACTATTGTTAATTGTGTGCAGTTCAAAATGTGTCTATTTTAATAAAAAATAAACATTTTCAGAAATTTTCACAAAAAAAATTTTTTTATTTTTATATTTGTGCATCTTAGGTTTGCCTTTTCCCCATTTGAGAGCCCCAATCTTCCTTTTGCTCTTTCTAACTACAGTATTTTAAAAAGTTAGAACATTAAGGGGGAGAAATTGGGTATGTAGCGCCACCTATTAGCGCCTAAAGAGGGCAGTCAGTGGCTGTAGCGCCACTGGCCACGCCTCCCGCGATATTCAGCGGGGGCACTAATGGTGGCGTTAGCCTGTTGCGCTGCGCCGCCACCGATGACATCATCAGTGTGCGCAGTGCCCCATTAGCGCCCCGATCACGATATTTGGTAGCGAACACCGCTGTAGCGCCGTTCGCTACCCGTGCCCGGTTCATGGGCCCTTGCTGTGCCGGCAGTGGTGCAAGTTAAGGCGGAGGTGCGGGGCGGCCGCCTTTTTCGGCGGCCGCCTGCCAGCACCTCCGTCCCCGGCCTCCTGACCTCCCTCCCCCCCCCCCGCGGCATTGCCGGCTGTTTCCCGAGAGCCCGACACTTCTCCTCGGTGCCGGGCTCTTTTGCCGGCACTCACGATCGGGGATCACGCTGTTGCAGGCCCCTCCCCCTTAACAATGGGAGGAAGGCCTGCAGTACCACAGCGTGCCGTGCCGCAGCGTGTGGCGTTGCGGCAAGTTGCGCTGCGATATTCAGTTTCAGCGCCCTAAGAGGGACGCGGAGCGCCTCGAGCCTCGCCCCGTCTCCTTCTAGGGGCGCTGAAACTGAATTTCTGACGTTCGTTAATGCTCCGAATGCTGCGCAAAAATCAGCGCCCAGGCGAACTTGGCGCCACTTTGGTGCCTCAACCCTATTTCTAGGCCTAAGGGTTTACTCACTTCCGTGTTTGTTGTCTGTGAGAATTCTGCCTTTTGATTGGCTGCTTAGACAGCCTGTTGAAGTCACAGCAGTTCGAACAAGTTGATTCCCCATTAAGTTCCGTTGAATTGAATTCAAGGTCGGAAAACACAAAGTTCTCGACACAGGGATTGTGAGACCCTTGTGTCGGGGAGTACTTTGGAGTCAGCAGCGAACACCTTCGCTTCGCTGCTGACTGCAAATGCATGGTCAATACGTCCACCCATTTGTGGATGAGCATATTACATGCTTGCTCCCCAAGAGTCTTATGATAACCAGTAGGGCTAATAAAAGGGTGGATTCCTGCTGGATCCAAGTTCCAACATGTACTCTGGTCTCCCAACCCTTGATGGGGTGCAGATTCGCCCTGCCCAGCCCCTGCATTTTCAGGATTTGTATGCTTAATTTCTCATTAACCTTCCCTGTAACTATTTTCCTGGCATTGTATGTTTATTAACAGCACTGTCCTCAATGAAAAAGGTTCTAACATATGAAATCTTAAGTCGCCATCAGTCCTGAGGACACACCAGGATCTGCGGGGCTGGAGGCTTAGGCATTTGACCTATGTCTTATCCCAAAAGATACACAAGAGACTGTAGAATATGCACCAAGGGACAAGAGATGAAGGCAGCATTCTGAACAAGGGATTATTAAGCCATATAGGCTAGTTTCCATTCCCTTATAGAAGCGTTGTGCTATTTAGTTTTATTTCTTTGCTTCTGTGAAGATTTTTTTTTATAAATAATTTTGACAAGTCATTTAGCCTGTACAAAATGATCTGGCTTAGTGACATTTTCCACCATCTAAGTCAACAGAAGATCTGGAGGGCATCCTACCTGCTCTCCAGAAAGCAATTTACTGCGTTTGGGATTAATTTTTAGACCTGGGTTACACTAACTTAGTACAACGCAGAATAAGGACACTGGCTTCACTTCAATAGGAGACCTGGCCTGCATATGGAAGCTGCTGTTAACCAACTTACACAAGGAAAATGTGTTGGGAAAGGTTTGTCTTGTGCCTGATAATGCCACAAAAAAAGAAGAAATTTGAACAAATATAAAGACATATCAAGAACAGAAACCTTTACATGTAGCTCTTCATCATTTTTATACACGGAATATCAGTTATACAGAGTCAAGCTCCTGTATGTACCTCCTGGTTGCAAAAAAAGAAATCGTTAGTAAACTTACAGCAATACCCTCTTTTTTGTCTCTTCGTCGTTGTTTATATTTGTGTGGAGGCAATTTTAACGTATCTCATACATTAGGAAACTGACGGGCTCGGGTGCAACACTGGCTTTACACCCCGTCCGATTTAACTCATTGAAATCAATCGAGAGCAATATCGGGCGGGGTGTAAAAACTGGCGTTCCCCCTGATCCTGTGGGCTTCCCACCCGGAGAGTTAGGTTAAAATGATCCCCTGTGTTTCTCATTCTCCGCTTCTGTGTCTCTTACCCAGCTTCCAGCTGGTGAGGCAGCCACATGTTATACACATGTAGAAAAGGCAGCAATACTTACTCAGCGTTAAACATCACCAGAAAGAAACCACAATAATAGTCTCAGGCACGAAGAGCTGCTGCAAATTTACCGACATTTTCTTGAATACAATACAAGAAGTAACGTGCAGCGGGTAAGCAGGCCGGTGCATCGTTTTTCTTGCTTGAGTGTTTTGGGAAACGTACACTGCACATAAGCTACCTCGAGTATATATCCATCAAGTCTGTTGATTAGCTGCAGTCTCATAATATATTGTGTACTCTTACAAAAGAGAGGTGAGTACAATTTTGGTTGACTTTTTATTATCAATTTAAAGTCGCTACAATGGCAGGGGAAGCTAGTTGTGGTGCGACGGACAAACAAATCCCTGATGTTGACGCACATTAAAGAAAGAGCTAAAAGCGGATGAAAGGAATGTTTTTCCATGGCCCCATATCATTTGGTGAGCAATTCTTCTAAACAGGTTGAGCCTAACATAAAAGCCTTTGCTCCTTTCTGTTTCCAGGCTCGGTAATGGAACTGAAATGGTTTAAAAAAAACCATCTGTAATAATAGAGGTTTGGCATCAAAAGAGGTGAGGGGACTTCAAAAAGCAGCAAAAGTTTTGTGTGGGAGCACTACTCAAGGGGCTGCTGCTCAGCTTTTAGTTGTCACTTTGAAGGGCTGAAAGGGAACAAAAAAGCATCATCACTGTTGAACTCTGTAGTCCTAGTTGCATGCCAGCAAAGATGAAAAGAAGACAGTTTGGTCTCTGTTGTAAAATATTAAAATGGAATAGCACCACTATGCTCACTAATTCTGGCCACAAGGTGCTGCAGACATCACTTTCACTAATGGCAAAAGAGATCTCAAGGCCACAAGACAAAACTTCTTGAAAACCTGAGCCTGCCAACAAGCAAGGAGCAAATGCTCCATGTTAGGTTCAACCTGTTTAGAAGAACTGCTCACCTAATGATGCAGGGACATAGAAACACATTTCATTCATTCACTATTAGTTCTTAATGTGTTTCGATATCAAAGACTTGTCAATCAATGGCTAACTCTCCACCACCGTTGTAGCATCTTTATATTTGTAAAGATGACATTTTTTTTATTAGTTCATGGGATGTGGGTGTCGCTGGCAAGGCCAGCATTTATTGCCCATCCCTAATTGCCCTTGAAAAGATGGTGGTGAGCCGCCTTCTTGAACCGCTGCAGTCCGTGTGGTGAAGGTACTCCCACAGTGCTGTTAGGGAGGGATGGGGTGGAGATGCCGGAGTTGGACTGGGGTGGACAAATGTGAGAAGTCACACAACACCAGGTTATAGTCCAACAGCTTTATTTGAAATCACAAGCTTTCGGAGCGCTGCTCCTTCTTCAGGTGAAGTGGAGAAATGCATAAAGACACAGCTGCTCAGACGAGGAGGAACGCGATGGACACCTACAGACACTGAAAGATGCCCTTGTAAGAATGGGATATGACGCTCGACTCGTCGATCGACAGTTCCGACGGGCCACAGCGAAAAATCGCATAGACCTCCTCAGAAGATAAACACGGGACACAACCAACAGAGTACCCTTCGTCGTCCAGTACTTCCCCGGAGCGGAGAAACGACGCCATGTTCTTCGCAGCCTTCAACATGTCATCGATGACGACGAACACCTCGCTAAGGCCATCCCCACGCCTCCACTACTCGCTTTCAAACAGCCGCCTAACCTCAAACAGACCATCGTTCGCAGCAAATTACCCAGCTTTCAGGAGAACAGCGACCACGACACCACACAACCCTGCCACAGCAACCTCTGCAAGACATGCCAGATCATCAACACAGATACCATCATCACACGTGAGGACACCACCCACCAGGTACATGGTACATACTCATGTGACTCGGCCAACGTTGTCTACCTCATACGTTGCAGGAAAGGATGCCCCGGAGCATGGTACATCGGCGAGACCATGCAGACACTGCGACAACGGATGAACGGACACCGCGCAACAATCACCAGGCAGGAGTGTTCCCTCCCAGTCGGGGAACACTTCAGCAGTCAAGGACATTCAGCCTCCGATCTTCGGGTAAGCATTCTCCAAGGTGGCCTTCGAGACACACGACAACGCAAAATCGTCGAGCAGAAACTGATAGCCAAGTTCCGCACTCATGAGGACGGCCTCAACTGAGATCTTGGGTTCATGTCACGCTACATGTAACCCCACCTGATGCAGGGTCATCCAGACTCAAGTCGACATTGGCTTGTTCTCTCTACACAGATGCGGCCGGACCTGCTGTGATTTCCAGCCAAAAAAATGTTTTTTGTCTTTTTTTGTTTTTCATACAGACCCCAGCATCTGCAATATTTGACCCCTTGTGACCCCACCTCATTGTTCTTTGATGTAATGTTTCCCTGACTGACCTGTTTGGACACCATTCACACCTTTGACTGCTGTGATTATCTCTCTGCCGAGGTGCGATAAATGGCAGTTGGAAAGGTTACCTGTAAACATCTGACATGATTCTCTGACTATATAAGCTGTGTCTTTATGCATTTCTCCACTTCACCTGAAGAAGGAGCAGCGCTCCGAAAGCTTGTGATTTCAAATAAAGCTGTTGGACTATAACCTGGTGTTGTGTGACTTCTTACAGTTAGGGAGGGAGTTCCAGGATTTTGACCCAGCGACGATGAAGGAACGGCAATATATTTCCAAGTCAGGATGATGTGTGACTTGGAGGGGAACTTGGAGGTGGTGGTGCTCCCATGCACCTGCTGCCCTTGTCCTCCTAGGTGGTAGAGGTCGCGGGTTTGGGAGGTGCTGCCGAAGAAGACTTGGCGAGTTTCTGCAGTGCATCTTGTAGCTGGAACACACTGCAGCCACGGTGCGCCGGTGGTGGAGGGAGTGAATGTTTAAGGTGGTGGATGGGGTGCCAGTCAAGCGAGCTGCTTGTCCTGGATGGTGTCGAGCTTCTTGAGTGTTATTGGAGCTGCACTCATCCAGGCAAGTGGAGAGTATTCCATCACACTCCTTGTGCCTTGTAGATGGTGGAAACTTTGGGGAGTCAGGAGGTGAGACACTCGCCGCAGAATACTCAGCCTCTGACCTGCTCTTGTTGCCACAGTATTTATGTGGCTGGTCCAGTTAAGTTTCCTGGCACTTGTGTGGCACGAAAGTTACCTGCCACTTATCAGCCCAAGCCTGAATGTCGTCCAGGTCTTGCAGCATACGGGCATAAACTGCTTCATTATCTGAGGAGTTGCGATTGGCACTGAACAATGTGCAGTCATCAGCGAACATCTCCACTTCTGACCTTATGATGGAGGGAAGGTCATTGATGAAGCAACTGAAGATGGTTGGGCCTAGGACACTGCCCTGAGGAACTCCTGCAGCGATGTCCTGGGGCTGTGATGATTGACCTCCAATGACCACAACCATCTTCCTTTTCGTTAAGTATGACTCCAGCCAGTGGATAATTTTCCCCTGATTCCCATTGACTTCAGTTTTACTAGGGCTCCTTGATGCCATGCTCAGTCAAATGCTGCCTTGATGTAAAGGGCAGTCACTCTCACCTCACCTCTGGAATTCAGCTGTTTTGTCCATCTTTGGACCAAGGCTCTAATGAGGTCTGGAGCCAAGTGGTCCTGGTGGAACCCAAACTGGGCATCAGTGAGCAGGTTATTGGTGAGTAAGTGCCATTTGATAGTACTGTCAACGACACCTTCCATCACTTTGCTGATGATTGAGAGTAAACTGATGGGGCTGTAATTGGCCGGGTTGGATTTTCCCTGCTTTTTATGGACAGGACATGCCTGGGCAGATTTCCACATTGTTGGATGGATGCCAGTGTTGTAGCTGTACTGGAACAGCTTGGCTAGATGCGCGGATAGTTCTGGAGCACAAGTTTTCAGTACGACTGCCGGGATGTTGTCAGGGCCCATAACCTTTGCTGTATCCGAAGCGCTCAGCTGCTTCTTGATATCACGTGGAGTGAATTGAATTGGCTGAAGACTGGCTTCTGTGAAGGTGGGGACCTCAGGAGGAGGCCGAGAAGTATCATCCACGCGACACTTCTGGCTGAAGATGGTTGCAAACGCTTCAGCTTTGTCTTCTGCATTCACGTGCTGGGCTCCACCATCATTGAGGATGGGGATATTCATGGAGCCTCCTCCTTCCGTTAGCTGTTTAATGGTCCACCACCATTCACGACTGGATGTGTCAGGACTGCAGTGCTTTGATCTGATCCGTTGATTGTGAGATTGCTTAGCCCTTGTCAATAGTATGCTGCTTCCACTTGTTAGCATGAATGTAGTCCTGTGTTGCAGCTTCCCCAGATTGGCACCTCATTTTTAGGTACACCGGGTGCTGCTCCTGGCATGCTCTTCTACACTCTTCATTCAACCAGGGTTGGTCCCCTGGCTTGATGGTAATGGTAGAGTGAGGGATATGCCGGGCCATGAGGTTACAAATTGTGCTGGAATACAATTCTGCTGCTGCTGATGCGACAGGCAGATTGGTGAAGATGAGGTCAAGTGGGTTTTTCCCTTGTTTTGGTTCTCTCACCACCTGTTGCAGGCCCCGTCTAGCAGGTATGTCCTTCAGGACTCGGCCAGCTCGGACAGTAGTGGTGCTTACTGAGCCACTCTTGGTGATGGGCATTGAAGTCCCCCACCCAGAGTACGTTCTGTGCCCTTGCTACCCTCAGTGCTTCTTCCAAGTGGTATTCAACGTGGGAGGGCGGAAGGTGGTAATCAGCAGAAGGTTTCCTTGCTCATGCTGAACCTGAAGCCATGAGGCTTCATGCGGTTTGGAGTCAATGTTGAGGACTCCCAGGGCCACTCCCTTCCGACTGTATACCACTGTGCCGCCACCTCTGGTGGGACAGGACATACCAGAGATCTTGGCCTAGAAATTCGGTGGCGCCCCAAACGGGGCACCAAGCTCGCCTGGGCGCCGGAATTACCGCTGCGATCGGAGCCGTTGCGCCCACCGGAAATTCAGCTTGAGCGCCCCAAGAGGGACGCGGGGCGCTGCTTGAGGCGTCCCGCGTCTCTCTTGGGGCGCTGAAACTGAATATTGCAGCGCAACGTGCCGCAGTGCCAAACACTGCGGCACGGCGCGCTGCGGTACTGCAGGCCTTCCTCCCCTTCTTAAGGGGGAGGGGCCTGCACCAGCGCGAGGACCGATCGCGAGTGCTGGCAAAAGAGCCCGGCACCGAGGAGAAGTGCCGGGCTCTCGGGACACAGCCGGCACTGCCCGGGGTGGGGGGGATCAGGAGGGCGAGGACGGAGCTGCTGGCAGGCGGCCACCAAAAAAAATGGCCGCCCCGCACCTCCACCTTAATTTGCGCCACTACCGCCACAGGTAGGCCCCGTGAACCGGGTGCGATTTGCGACCGGCGTTACAGAGGCGGGCGTGACCAAATATCGCGATCGGGGTGGTAGCGGGGCGCTGCGCACACCGATGACGTCATCGGTGGCGGCGCAGCGCTACAGGCTAATGTCGCCATTAGCGGCCCGCTAAATATCGCAGGAGGCATGGCCAGTGGCGCTAAAGCCACTGAGTGCCCTCTTTAGGCACTAACTGGTGGCGCAGCCCACCGAATTTCTAGGCCCTTGTGTCCGTAGCTGGTGCTGAGGTCGATGCCGGGTGGTCCATCCGGTTTTATTCTTATTATTTTTCGTAGCGGTTGTGTACAACTGAGTGGCGTGCCAGGCCATTTCCGAGGGCAGTTAAGAGTCAGCCACATTGCTGTGGGTCTGGAGTCACACATCGGCCAGACCGGGTAAGGACAGCAGATTTCCTTCCCTAAAGGACATTAGTGAACCAGATGGGTTTTTATGACAATCCGATAGTTTCATGGTCACCATTACTGATACTAGCTTTTTATTCAAGATTTATTTAATTAACTGAATTTAAATTCCGCAGCTGCCGTGGTGGGATTTGAACTCACGTCTCTGGATCATTAGTCCAGTAACATAACCACTGTGATACCATTCCCGTATAAAGTGATTAATCTCTGTCCTGCAAAAGAATACAATAAATGACACTGCGTAAGTCAGATCAAGCACTCTGAGAGGTACGTTGTACATCACAGGCCTAAAGTTACTTTAACAAATTTTATAATTGGTTTATTTTTGGCCGTGGTTGTTGTCCAGTATAGCAGTGAGTGCATGGCAAGAACTGGATGAGCAACGAAGCAACACTCCAGTGCAGTGCTGAGGGAGTGCTGCACTGTCAGAGGTGCCGTCTTTCAGTTGAGATGCTAAACCGAGGCTCCGTCTGCCCTCTCAGGTGGACATAATAGACCACATGGCATTATTTTGAATAAGAGGCTAGGCCAACATTTATGCCTCAACCAACATCACTAAAACACAAATTATCTGGTCATTTATCTCATTGTTGTTTGTGGGAGCTTGCTGTGCACAAATTGGCTGCAGCATTTCCTAGATTATAACAGTGACCACACCTCAAAAGTACTTCATTGGCTGTAAAGCACTTTGGGATATCCTGAGGTTGTGAAAGGCGCTATATAAATGCAAGTTCTTTCTTACTGTAGAGGCTGACCTATGCTTCTATCTCTATTAGCACAGATTGGCATTCCAAAACTGCTGATAAGAAACTGGAATTCAAATATGTGCGCAGAGTAACATTTTGTGATCTCAAATCCATTTTATCTGTCTGATTCGTCTGCTGCACAAACTGATCCCTTGGTTAATCCGTTTGGACCGACCCTGTTAACCATCTTCTCCCATCTGAACAGCGAGCAGCACATCTTGCAACTCTCCTCAAGAAGAGATCAAAGTCAGACTCTGATAACTATTACATAGAAACATAGAAGCGAGGAGCAGGAGTAGGCCATTTGGCCCCTCAAGCCTGTTCTGCCATTTAATGAGATCATGGCTGATCATCCAAACTCAGTACCCTGTCCCTGCTTTCTCCCCATATCCCTTGATCCCTTTAGCCTTAAGAAATATATCTAACCCCTTCTTGAATATATTTAATGAATTGGCCTCAACTGCCTTCTGTGGTAGAGAATTCCACAGGTTCACCACTCTCTGGGTGAAGAAATTCCTCCTCATCTCTGTCCTAAATGGCTTACCCCTTATCTTTAGACTGTGGCCCCTGGTTCTGGACTCCCCCGCCATCGGGAACTTCCTTCTTGCATCTAGTCTATCTAGTCCTGTTAGAATTTTATAAGTTTCAATGAGATCCCCTCTCATTCTTCTAAATTCCAGCGAATATAAGCCCAATCGACCCAATCTCTCCTCATACGTCATTCCTGCCATCCCAGGTAACAGTCTGGTGAATCTTCGCTGCACTCCCTCCATGGCAAGAACATCCTTCCTCAGATAAGGCGATCAAAACTGCACACAATACTCAAGGTGTGGTCTCATCAAGGTCCTGTACAACTGCAGCAAGACATCCTTGCTCCTGTACTCGAATCTTTTCGCTATGAAGGCCAACATACCATTTGCCTTCTTAACCGCCTGCTGCACCTGCATGCTTACCTTCAGCGACTGGTGCACAAGGGCACTCAGGTCTCATTGCACTTCCCCTTTTCCCAATCTATTGCCGTTCAGATAATAATCTGCCTTCCTGTTTTTGCCACCAAAGTGGATAACCTCGCATTTATCCACATTATACTGGTAACTAAGCAATGCTCCAGTGCAGTGCGGAGGAGGTGCGACACTGTCGGAGGTGCTATCTTTTGGTCGAGACATCCGGCATCCCTACAGCCAATCCCGTCAAAGCTCGTGAAAACGGTAGTGAGCAAAAGCTGTTGTGACATGCAAGTTACAACAATCACCTATCTAATCTGGTGCAGGAGTAAAATCAGTTGACTTGTGATGCTATTAATCTGATGGCTCGGAAATGTATTGAGTCTCTCAATAGCCATAACCCAGTTAAAGTTAAACCCTGTTAGAGGCTTTGATAGGAGCTGGCAGGCAGAGTCACTGAATCCCTGCGGGCAGATATTGATAGGTTGGGACATTGGGTGGACAAATACTGTGCTATCTTCAATGCTGTGAAGACCAAACTCTATTGAATATCAAAAAAAAATCGGGAGTACTGCAGACATTCATACTGGAAACTGATCTTTCAGAGGAATCAAGATTTTTTGAGTCACATTTAAACCGGGATGTTAAATAAAGACTATTAAAGTTATTGTCACCAGCAGAAAATTAGAAAACTGCTGGTTTCCTTTTTAGATTTAATCTGGTTTTATGCAACCTCGAAAAGAATCTAAAATTCAGTCAGAGGTCCATGCACGATTGTTCAAGAGTGTTGTCGTCAGAGAATGGACATGCCACTGGCCAAGAGAGGGCGCTGCTCCCAGTTACTCAGCAAGTCTGACTACTGGCCAAAGGAGGGATTGCGACTTAGGTTCAGGCAAAAAATTGTGGCAAATATAGGAGGTAGGGAAGAATACAAAATGTGCAGATCTGCCATGTCAAGTTATACCACAAAATAAACAGCGTACCCGGAATAGAGCGTTATTTTACTTTCCTCTGCACTAAACAATACAACCTGGTGCTGGGAAATCTCTTCAAATACTTTATAGCTTCAGCTTCCTAATTGAAAATGCGCAAGACAGTAATTGTGAGAAACACCATTAAGCCCAAATTAGTTGTTTTCTTTCCTGCCGTTGAGTTTTTAAGACAGTTAAGCAATTTAAAGTTATTGCGTACAATTTTAGAAAGCAATCAAAGGACGATTTTTGGTTTTATAATGTGTTTAGTTTTCAGTTCACGTACTGTGACGCAGAAATAAAACCCACATTTTGTTGGGCTATGGGGAAGGAGCAGGGGAGTGCGACTAACGGGAGAGCTCTTTCAAAGAGCCGGCACAGACACGATGGGCCGAATGGCCTCCTTCAGTGCTGTATGATTCTACGATTCTATGTAATAAAGCCAATCAAATGGCAGGAGTAGCATCACCATTGTAATATTAACCCTGCACTAGAAAAATGTACACTTGAAATCAAAATAAATATTTTCTTCTACTTGCACGTTTTATTTTCGCTATCCCTGTTTTGTATCATTTTAACTTAGAAACATAGAAACATAGAAGATAGGAGCAGGAGCAGGCCATTCGGCCCCTCGAGCCTGCTCCACCATTCCATGAGATCATGGCTGATCATCCAAGTTCAGTACCCTGTCCCTGCCTTTTCCCCATATCCCTTGATCCCTTTAGCCTTAAGAAATATATCCAACTCCTTCTTGAATATATTTAATGAATTGGCCTCTACTGCCTTCTGTGGTAGAGAATTCCACAGGTTCACCACTCTCTGGGTGAAGAAATTCCTCCTCATTTCTGTCCTAAATGGCTTACCCCTTATCCTTAGACTGTGACCCCTGGTTCTGGGCTCCCCCGACCATCGGGAACATCCTTCTTGCATCTAGTCTGTCCAGTCCTGTCAGAATTTTATACGTTTCAATGAGATCCCCTCTCATTCTTCTAAACTCCAGCGAATATAAGCCCAATCGACCCAATCTCTCCTCATACGTTTTCCTGCCATCCCAGGTATCAGCCTGGTGAATCTTCACTGAACTCCCTCCATGGCAAGAACATCCTTCCTCAGATAAGGCGCCCAAAACTGCACACAATACTCAACTTTACTTTTACTTCCTTTCTGTTTAATATAACCTAACTGTTTTCTATTGCAATGTGCGTTTTATGTTTCCTTTGCTTCCCACTCCTACCGTCCATTTTGGAGCTGTGAAAAGTTGCTTCTGATTGCGTCCAAAAGCTGGGCTCTTAAATTTAAGCTCAAGTCATAAATTCTTTAATGAAATCTTTTATTATCAAATAGAATTGTATTATTGCCAAATAATGTCCTTTGTCTGCAGCGTTGGGAGCTTGATTGTACCTGGGTATGGTAATTTGTCTTTTTAATTCTCTTAGTCTGCATTTCAGTTTTTAGTTCAGACTGTCCAGCATTTTCAGTTTTTTGAATTGGCCCAGAATTGGGGTAAAACCGTTGTCTGCGCTGCTTCTGAGGTCCCTGATTCACCACAATGCTCGCTGCGACGTATTCAAATTACTTCTCCCGGAAATTTTGGAGTAAGTTTGTGATGGGAAGATCGGGGCATGAAATGGTGTAATTAATGGCGTACTTTGTCATCAACACCGTTCCAGGCCTTTGTCGAAATCTAGTTCCTAGTGGGCATGGGCTCACCACACAAAACTTGTCCCTATAACAATTTGTCACTAAAATTGCGATTTGATTCAAAGGATAGATTTTAATTTTTGGGTTGCCAAGCAGCACCTCCCAAACCCGTGAGCCGCGGATCGGACAAAGTCAACATGGATTAACAAAAGGTAAATCGTGCTTGACTAATCTACTGGAATTTTTTGAGGATGTAACTGGTAAAATAGATAAGGGACAACCAGTAGATGTGGTGTATTTGGATTTTCAAAAGGCTTTCGATAAGGTCCCGCATAAGAGATTAGCGTGTAAAATTAAGGCACATGGGATTGGGGGCAAGGTATTGACTTGGATAGAGAACTGGTTGGCAGACAGAAAGCAAAGAGTTGGAATAAACGGGTCTTTTTCCGAGTGGCAGGCAGTGACTAGTGGGATACCGCAGGGATCGGTCCTTGGACCCCAGCTATTCACAATATATATTAATGATCTGGACGAGGGAACTAGATGTAATATCTCCAAGTTTGCAGACGACACAAAGCTGGGTGGGCGTGTGTGCTGTGAGGAGGATGCAGAGAAACTACAGTATGATTTGGACAGGTTGGGTGATTGGGCAGAAGCATGGCAGAAGCAATATAATGTGGATAAATGCGAGGTTATCCACTTTGGTGTCAAAAACAGGAAGGCAGATTATTATCTGAATGGCAATAGATTGGGAGAAGGGGAAGTGCAACGAGACCTGGGCGTCCTTGTGCACCAGTCGCTGAAAGTAAGCATGCAGGTGCAGCAGGTGGTTAAGAAGGCAAATGGTATGTTGGCCTTCGTAACGAGAGGGTTTGAGTACAGTAACAAGGACGTCTTGCTGCAGTTGTACAGGGCCTTGGTGAGACCACATCTTGAGTATTGTGTGCAGTTTTGATTGCCTTATCCGAGGAAGGATATTCTTGCCATGGAAGGAGTGCAGCGAATATTCACCAGGCTGATACCTGGGATGGCAGGACTGACGTATGAGGAGAGATTGGGTCGATTGGGCTTATACTCGCTGGAGTTTAGAAGAATGAGAGGGGATCTCATCGAAAGTTAAAAAATTCTAACAGGACTAGACAGACTAGATGCTGGAAGGATGTTCCCGATGGTCGGGGCATCCAGAACCAGGGGTCACAGTCTAAGGATAAGGGGTAAGCCATTTAGGACAGAAATGAGGAGGAATTTCTTCACCCAGAGAGTGGTGAACCTGTGGAATTCTCTGCTAAAGAAGGCAGTAGAGGCCAATTCATTAAATATATTCAAGAAGGAGTTGGATATATTTCTTAAGGCTAAAGGGATCAAGGGATATGGAGAGAAGGCAGGAACAGGGTACTGAATTTGGATGATCAGCCATGATCTCATTGAGTGGCGGAGCAGGCTCGAGGGGCCGAATGGCCTACTCCTGCTCCTATCTTCTATGTTTCTATGTTTCCACCTAGAAGGACAAGGGCAGCAGGCGCATGGGAAAACCATCACCTCCAAGTTCCCCCCCAAGTCACACACCATCCTGACATAGAATTATATCGCCGTTCCTTCATCGTCGCTGGGTCCAAATGCTGGAACTCCCTCCCTAACAGCACTATGGGAGCACCTTCACCACACGGACTGCAGCGGCTCAAGAAGGTGGCTCACCACCACCTTCTCAAGGGCAATTAGACATGGGCAATAAATGTTTGCCTTGCCAGCAATACCCACACCCCATAAAAAAGGAAAAAGCTGTTCGGGCAGCAAAGAGCCATTTTGAGGCTCAGGCCTCATTTCAATAGAACTGGCTCGAAATGGCCGTCCCAATCCAACTCATGTGGATTTGGGGCGGTGAAATATCGGGCGGCCCTTGGCTCACCCGGGTGGCAGCAAGGTAAATCCCGGGGAAAGGGGGGTCATTCTCGTGAGGGGGTGGGGTGGGGGAATCCCGGGGTGGCAGCAACCCAGATTATCTTTGTCGAACTCTTGCTCCTCCTGGTCCCACAGAAATCATGTAAAACTTACCTTTTTGTGGCGTCTTCGGCTGTACCACCAATAAAGCTGGTGGGAAAGTTTGTAAATCACGCTCAGAGCAGTTATTTTCTAAAAAGGCAATCAGGATACGATGAATCTCATAGGACCCCGATTTGCATGTTAAAAGTGGCTTACCACCAGAAGCAGGCTGACGCTTTGGCCGCGCAGGGGTAGGCCCTTGTATAAAATGACGACACCCAGAACATCGGTGCTAACTGGGCGGTAAGTCTACCCACCCCATTTTGAGGTCTTTACCGCCTTTTAACATCAATTTTGATGAGTTAAAATTGTTCCCAGACAGAATGGTTAATTTGGGTAATGAAGCAATACAACACTGGTGAAGTGGGGCTATTTTTCTGGAGTTAGGATTGAGGCATGTTTTTGGGCAAAGTAGGCCTCTAACCACATTATATCTAACTTGCCAGTGCTTGGTACTGGAGTGCCAGGAATGGAAAGTATTTTATTCCTTAGCACTTACATCCTTCTTGAGGAGCACACAATTCACTTTTTTTAAAATAAGAAATTTTACTAACACTTGGAACCACGGGGGAAAATTAGGTGGCGCCCATTTTGGGGCACTAACATTGCCGGGGTTAGCACCAGTAAAAAGTTAGCGCCCCTCCGCCGTAAATTCAGTAGTAGCACCGCAAGCAGGAGATGGCGCGCTACTGGAAAGCGCTCCACCTTCCTGCTTGGGGCGCTACTACTGAATTTCACGGCGCTACATGCCTGGTTAAAAGGGGAGGGGCCTTGCGCTGTACGCACCGGGGCCCTGCTGTACCACCGGGGAGCGGGTTATTGGGAAAACAGCCCGGCACTGTTATGTTCATTAATAACTAGTCGTTTTTATTAAGAACAGCTAGCTTTTGCTGGACACTTTATTGAGCACATGTGGACTAGGTACAGTATCTGTAGAGGCCTCCATCTTGACTGCTGCCTTGTGGGTAGCCTAGTGCATCGTGGGTAGCCCACTCTTATATACATACAGCACCACCTAATGTACCATTCCAGAATGACAGGTTACTGATCATTACATCCCCCTTTCTCTGAGGTTAAACAAAATCAGTATCAATCAATATCAACCAATAACAACATAAACATCTTCAACAGTCAATACATTTTCAATGTAGTTTTCTTTGTACTCAAAGATTAAGTCTATCAGGCTTTTTTACTTCACGTGTGGATCTTCTCAGCACAGGTAAGCCTGATGTGTTTTCATGAGAGCCTGTATGAGTATTTGTGTTAGATTGTTCTGGTGGTGAGTGACAAGATTCAGTTGCGGCATTGTCATCGATTTGCTCTTCGATAGTCTCTTGTGTTTTTAGGAGGGAACGGCGGTTCCTCCTGAGAATCTGTCCTTCCTCAGTTCTTACAGTGTATGACCTTGGTCCTACTTCCTCAAGAACTGTAGCTTTCCTGTTCCATGCATCTGGATCCTCAATCCTGACAACATCATCCCTTGTCAATGGTTTCACAGTTTTGGATGACTTGTCATAGTATGATTTCTGTTTCAGCTTTAACAGTTGAAGTCTCTGTCTCAGTTCCTTACTCTGCTTTTCTTTTGCACAGCAGGGTAGCGTGGTACGCAACTTGCGACCCATTAGGAGTTCAGCAGGTGAAGAACCACAGTCTAAAGGTGAGGCTCGGTAGCTCAGCAGGGCGAGATAAGGATCAGACTTGCTTTCTGTCGCTTTCTTCAGTAGCTGCTTGAGAACTTGAACACCTTTCTCTGCCTTACCATTCGACTGAGCATACAAAGGACTGGATGTGATGTGTTGAAAGTCATAATGTGCGGCAAACTGTTGCCACTCCTTACAGTTGAAGCATGGACCATTGTTGCTAACGGCAATCCTGGGAATTCCATGTCTGGCGAAGATGGATTTCACATGCATTATGACACTGCTTGCTGTGGTGCTTGAGAGCAGCGCCATCTCAGGATAGTTAGAATAGTAGTCAATCACTATTAGATAGTCTTTACCATTTAAATGAAAAAGGTCCATACCAACCTTTTGCCATGGTGCTGTTGGTATGTCAGCTACTATCATTGGTTCCTTTGCTTGTTTGTTTTGGTGTTTCTGACATGTCTCACATTTGCCTATCATGTTCTCAATGTTCTTATTTATGCCAGGCCAATAAACAGTGTCTCTTGCTCTCCTTTTGCATTTTTCAATTCTGAGGTGTCCCTCATGAATCCTTTTGAGCATGTCTTGACGTAGAGCCTGTGGAATGACTATTCTGTTCAGTTTTAGTAATAGTCCACTTGCGACACTCAATTCTGACCTTATATGAAAATATTTTGGACAGGAACCTTTTGGCCAACCATGATGAATGTTCTCTATTACTGTTTGTAATACTGTATCTTTTACTGTTTCTTCTGCTACTTGCTTTGATTTTGTGTCTGACACGGGCAGCGCAGCAGTGACCATACTCACATGAACATCCACGTCTTCTTCAGTAGAGCTCACATGACTCATTGTGGGTGCTCGGGATAGTGCATCTGCTAACACTATGTATTTGCCTGGTGTGCAGATCAGTTCAAAGTCATATCTTTACAGCTTCATCATGAGTCGTTGAATCCTTGGAGACATCTCATTCAGGTTCTTTTTTATGATGGCAACCAGTGGGCTGTGGTCTGTCTCAACTGTGAAGGTGGGAAGTCCATATATGTAGCAATGGAACTTTTCTAGTCCAACTACCAAGCCTAGACATTCCTTTTCAATCTGGGCGTATCGACACTCAGTATCAGTCATAGACCTGGAGGCATAGGCAACAGGCTTCCAATCTTCACCCTCTGCTTGTAGCAAGACCGCACCTAGGCCATCTTTTGATGCATCCGTTGACACTTTGATTCTTTTTGTTGGGTCAAAGAAGGTGAGTACAGGTGTGGTTGTCAGCACTGTTTTGAGGTTTATCCACTCTTGTTCATGTCTTTCTGTCCATGCGAACGCATTTGTTTTACGTAGCAGGTCTCGCAGACAGGCTGTCTTGGCTGACAAGTTAGGAATGAACTTTCCAATGAAGTTTATCATCCCCATGATGCGTAGCACTCCTTTTTTGTCAGTGGGTTGGGGCATTTTGAGTATGGCGTTTACTTTTTCCATATCTGGCTCTATTCCTTTACCAGATAGATTATCTCCTAGGAAAGTGACTTCCTGGACGCCAAACTGACACTTGGCTTTGTTGAGCTTCAGTCCATTCCAGCGTATGCTCTGCAGCACTTTAGTCAGTCTCTCATTGTGTTCTTTCAGTGTGGAGCCCCAGATGATGATGTCATCAACATAGACCCGAACTCCTTCCAGACCTTCAATTATGTGTTCCATCGGTCTATGAAAGATTTCAGATGCAGATATTATCCCAAAACGCATTCTGAGGAAACAATACCTGCCAAATGGTGTGTTGAAAGTACAGTATTTGGTGCTCTCTTCATCCAGTTTTAGTTGCCAAAATCCTTGTGAGGCATCGAGCTTTGTAAAGTATCTGGCACCTGACATTTCACTGGTGATTTCTTCTCGCTTGGGAATCTGGTAGTGTTCACGTTTTATGTTTGCATTTAAGTCCTTTGGATCCATGCATATTCTTAGATCATTGTTCTTTTCCTTTACACATACCATGGAGTTAACCCAGTCTGTTGGCTCTTCGACTTTCCTGATGACTCCTAGTGTGGTCATTCTGTCCAGTTCATTCTTGAGCCGGTCACGCAGGGGTGCTGGAACTCTTCGTGGAGCATGTACCACTGGCTGAGCATCCTCCTTTAGCTGGATCTTGTAAGTGAATGGTAGAACTCCAAATCCTTTGAACACACCCTGGAAATTATTCACTACAGAATCCACCGAGTCATCTGGTCTGCTTATGGCACAGATTATATGGTAGACTCTCTTGACCAGTTCTAAGTCCTCACAAGCTTTGTCACCCAGTAGTGAATCAAGTCCTTCAGCCACAACAGAAAACATGAGATGATGCACTTTGTCTTTGACTGTCACTTTAAGTCTGCATACACCTAAGCTATCTATTTTCTGTCCATTATAGTCCTTCAGTAGTACTGACTTTTTCTGTATTTTGGGCTTTTCTTTCATATTGTTAATGTCACTCAAACTGATTAAGTTTGCTTTTGCCCCAGTGTCTAGTTTCAATGTAACTAATGCTCCATTTACCTGCAGTGGGATCATCCATTTGTCCTCTTTTACTGCATTAACTTTATGTTCAGCATTGTGAATTCCTGAGGGCTGCACATTTTCTGCATCCCTTTTGATATTGTCACATGACACCATTCCTACAAAACATGTCTCACTTAAATCAGTGTCCTCAATTACATTAACTCGTTGCCCTTTCTTCGTTTTTACTTTTGAAATGCATTATTTGGCAAAGTGATTCTTTCCATGACATTTTGTGCACATTTTTCCAAACGCTGGACATTGTTTTAACTGATGTTTGTAACCACAGCGTTTACAATTAAAAATTCCTTCCTCCGATTGCTTTTCACTTCTGTTCTGCCCATGTTTCTTCCCCTTGTAGGACACAGCACCGACAGCAGCACTTACTGCAATCGCATCATCATTGATTTCACTGAAAGTCTTGGCATGCTTTTGAGCTAGCTCGCTAGCTTGGCATATTTTCACAGCAATTTCCAATGTTAGTTCGGTTTCTCTCAACAGACGTTCCCTGACTTTTTTATCATGAATACCAAACACAACCTGGTCACGAATCATGGATGCTTTCAGCTCAGAGAAATTACATGTCTGTGCTTTCAGTTTCAGATCAGTCAAAAAGCTATCAAAAGTCTCATTTTGCTGCTGTGTCTGAGAACGGAAGATGTAACTCTCATAGGTTTCATTCTTTTTGGGAGAACAATGTGTATCAAACTTCTTTAGCACATCGCCTAATTTTTCTCTGTTCTCCTCTGGATTAAATACAAATGTATTAAATACCTCCATCGCCTGTGGGCCTGCAACCATGAGCAGCAACGCTATTTTCCTTGTGTCTGGCTTCGTACCGTACCCGATGGCAGCAATGTAGAGTTTGAATTGTTGTTTTAAAGGCTGCCAATTGTAGTCGACATTTCCAATGAGTTTCAAACGCTCTGGTGGCTTCAAATTCTCCATGTCGCTTTGCACAATATTCAGCAGATCTTACCAATCCTGGTACCATGTTATGTTCATTAATAACTAGTCATTTTTATTAAGAACAGCTAGCTTTTGCTAGACACTTTATTGAGCACATGTGGACTAGGTACAGTATCTGTAGAGGCCTCCATCTTGACTGCTGCCTTGTGGGTAGCCTAGTGCATCATGGGTAGCCGACTCTTATATACATACAGCACCACCTAGTGTACCATTCCAGAATGACAGGTTACTGATCATTACAGGCACTCAAGAGGAGTGCCGGGCTGAGCGATAACAGCTGGCACCCTGAAGAAAAAAGTGAAAGGGGACAGGTGCTGGCAGTCGGCCCAAATAAAAATGGCCGCCCGACACCTGCCCTTTAAGGAACGCCGCCGCCGCAGCAAAAACGCCCCCTGATCCTGTCAGATATATCGTCTGGTGATAGGTCAGGGGGTGCACAGGAGGTTTGCGGCCAGGGCACAAGCGGGGCGCTGCGCACACTGTTGATGTCATTACCGGCAGTGCAGCGGCGCAGGGCGCTACCAGCTACCGCTGCTGCTAACCTCCCGCTGAATTTCCCGGGAGGCACCAGTGGCACCGTGCCCGGACGCTAGGGGCTTTGTGCCCCGTTAGTGCCCCCGGGGGCGCTAATGAAAGGCGCAAGCCAGCCCAATTGTTCCTCCCATGACTCTGTAGTGACGATCAGTGCTACCCAATCTGTAAAGTTTGAGCAAAGTGGAACGGTAGCATAGTGGTTATGTTACTAGTAATCCAGCAGCCTGGAATAATAATCCAGAGATGTGAGTTCAAATCCCACCAGGCAGCCGTGGAAGTTAGATACAATTAATTAAATAAATCTGGAATATAAAGCTCATATCAGTAATGGTGACCATGACCCACGGGAATGTGGTTAACTCTTAACTGCCCTCTGAAATGGCCTAGCAAGCCACTCAGTTGTAACAAATCACCACAAAAAGCAATAAGAAGAATAATATCGGACGGACCACCCAGCATCAACCTAGGCTTTGGACACAAAAACGAGACGCCCAGCCCAGGCGACCCTGCAAAGTCCTCCTCACTTACATCTGGGGATTTGTGCCAAAATTGGGAGAGCTGTCCCACAGAGTAGTCAAGCAACAGACTAACATAGTCATATTCACAGAATCAGACCTTTCAGCCAATGTCCCAGACTCCTCCATCACCATCCCTGGGTATGGCTGACCCACCGGCAGGACAGACCCACCATGGGTGGCAGCACAGTGGTATATAGTCAGGAGGGAATGGCCCTGGGAGTCCTCAACATTGACGCCAGACCCCATGAAGTCTCATAGCTTCAGGTCAAGCATGGGCAAGGAAACCTCCTGCTGATTACCACCTACCGCCCTCCCTCAACTGATGAATCAGTACTCCTCCATGTTGAACACCACTTGGAGGAAGCGCTGAGAGCAGCAAGGGCATAGAATGTACTCTGGGTGGGGGACTTCAATGTCCATCACCAAGAGTGGCTCAGTAGCACCAATACTGACAGAGCTGGCTGAGTCCTGAAGGACATAGATGCTAGACTGGGCCTGCAGCAGGTGGTGAGAGAACCAACATGAGGGAAAAACATACTTGACCTCATCCTCACCAATCTACCTGTCACAGATGAATCTGTCCATGACAGCATTGGTAGCAGTGACCACTGCCCAGTCCTTGTGGAGACAAAGTCCCCGCTTCACACTGAGGACACCCTCCAGCATGTTGTGTGGCACTATCACCCTGCTAAATGGGATAGATTCAGAACAGATCTTGCAGCTCAAAACTGGGCATCCATGGGGCACTGAGGCCCATCAGCAGCAGCAGAATTGTATTCCACCACAATCTGTAACCTGGCATATCCCTCACTCCACCATTACCATCAAGCCAGGGGACCAACCCTGGTTCAATGAGGGATGCAGAAGAGCATACCAGGCGTACATAAAAATGAGGTGCCAACCGGGAGAAGCTGCAACACAGGACTAAATGCATGCTAAACAGTGGAAGCAGCATGCTCTAGACAGAGCTATGCGATCCCTCAATCAATGGATCAGATCAAAGCCCTGCAGTCCTGACACATCCAGTCATGGATGGTAGTGGACAATTAAACAACTAACGGGAGGAGGATGCTCCATGAATATCCCCATCCTCAATGATGGCGGAGCCCAGCACACAAATGCAAAAGACAAGACAAGCGTTTGCAACCATCTGCAGCCAGAAGTGCTGAGTGGATGATTCATATCGACCTCCTTCTGAGGTCCCCACCATCACAGAAGCCAGTCTTCAGCCAATTCGATTCACTCCACGTGATATCAAGAAACGGCTGAGCGCACTGGATACAGAAAATGCCATGGGCCCCGACAACATCCTGGCTGTCATGCTGAAAACTTGTGCTCTAGAACTAGCCGCGCCTCTAGCCAAGCTGTTCCAGTACAGCTACAACACTGGCATCTACCTGACAATGTGGAAAACTGCCCAGGTATGTCCTGTCCACAAAAAGCAGGACAAACCCAATCCGGCCAATTACCGCCTCATCAGTCTACTCTCATCGACAGTGCTATCAAGCGGCACTTACTCACTTACAACCTTCTCACCGATGCTCAGTTTGGGTTCCGCCAGGACCACTTGGCTACAGATCTCATTACAGTTTTGGTCTAAACGTGGACAAAACAGTTGAATTCCAGAGGTGAGGCGAGAGTGACATCAAGGCAGCATTTGGCCGAGTGTGGCATCAAGGAGCCCTAGTAAAACTGAAGTCAATGGGAATCAGAGGGAAAACTCTCCACTGGTTGGAGTCATACCTAACACAAAGGAAGATGGTTGTGCTTGTTGAAGGTCAATCATCTCAGCCCCCGGACATCAATGCAGGAGTTCCTCAGGGCAGAGTCCTCGGCCCAACCTTCTTCAGCTGCTTCATCAATGACCTTCCCTCTGTCATAAGGTCAGAAGTGGGGATGTTTGCTGTTGACAGCACAGTGTTCAGTTCCATTTGCAACTCCTCAAATAATGAAGCAGTCCATGCTCATGTGCAGCAAGACCTGGACGATATTCAGGCTTGGGGTGATAAGTGGTAGGTAACATTCGTGCCACACGAGTGCAAGGCAATGACAATCTCCAACAAGTAAGAGTTGAACCAACACCCCTTGACATTCAACGGCATTACCATCGTCGTATCCCCCACCATCAACATCCTAAGGGTAACCATTGATCAGAAGTTTAATTGGACCAGCCACATAAATAAAGTGGCAACAAGAGCAAATCAGAGGCTGGGTATTCTACAGCAAGTGTCTCACCTCCTGACACCCCAAAGCTTTTCCACCATCTACGAGGCACATGTCAGGAGTGTGATGGAATACTCTCCACTTGCCTGGATGAGTGCAGCTCCAATAACACTCAAGAAGCTCGACACCATCAAGGACAAAGCAGCCCGCTTGATTGGCACCACATCCACCACCTTAAACATTCACTCCCTCCACCACTGGCGTACCGTGGCTGCAGTGTGTACCATCTACAAGATGCACTGCAGCAACTCGCCAAGGCTTCTTCAGCAGCACCTCACAAACCCGCGACCTCCACCACCTAGAAGGACAAGGGCAGCAGGCGCATGGGAACATCATCACCTGCAAATTCCCCTCCAAGTCACACACCTTCCTGACTTGGAAATATATCAGCCGATCCTTCATCGTCACTGGGTCAAAATCCTGGAACTCCCGCCCTAACAGCACTGTGGGAGTACCTTCACCACACGGACTGCAGCGGTTCAAGAAGGCAGCTCACCACCACCTTCTCAGGGGCAATCGGGGATGGGCAATAAATACTGGCCTTGCCAGCGATGCCCACATCCCACGAACGATTAAAAAAAAGTCTCTCAAGGTGAAACCGACAGCCCACCGTTATCCTTCAAGACTTATTTCATCAATAGTTTATTTGTAGTTGTGATTGACCTTTCATTCCACGAAGCACTGAGAAGATCTTTTCATTACAAGAGGATGAAGACACAGCTACTGTCCGAAGAACATATTTTGTTAGGCCATAATGATGCTCAAACCTGGTTCAAACTTCTACATGGGTCACCCCGAACTTCCTAAATTCTCCTTCATCTTCCAAAAACTGAATAATGCACCCAAAACATTATATTTCAGTGCATCTAAATGGTTCGATTTTATCCTCCGATCCCTTCCTCCTTCCCCTGGCCTGGCGCAAACCAGACGGGTGGGCAACCAAAATGGAGCAGAGCACATACCCGCTCCTCGGGGCCCCACAGGGAAACCTTGGACCACCTCTGTCTTGGGTTCCCCCTGACCCCCTCCCCTGACCGGAAGTCCCCTCCCGGAGCACTTACTGTAGTGTATGTACCTTTAAGGGGAGAACTACTTTTTACAGCTCCTGTATACTGTAGTACCGGCAGTGACCACACCTGTATATAAAACCTGAGTAGGGATCTGTACTGTTAGTTTTAGAGTAACCCTCATCCAGTAAACACCTGTTGATTGTTCCTCTGCAGTCTCTGTCTATTTCTTGAAGGACACCATACATCAAGATTCACAGATTTAACATTGGCGATGAGGCGATTCGAACCTACCTGCAACTCTGCAGAGGAAGGCCGATTCCAGAGGCACGGGCGTCGACCATCCGGCAGAGACTCCAGCGAGGGGGGTTGGCAACAGGCGCAGACCCTTCCTGCACAGCGGCGGCTAGAACCGACCGACGGCACAAGAAAAGGCCGAGCAGCGTCGACGGGAGCAGAGAGAGAGGGTAAAGCGCACAGGGCGCAGCCGGGGTTCAGGACCGAGCGGCGTCAACGAGAGAGGCGTGCAGGAAAACGCGCAGAGCGCGGCCGGTGTTCAAGGGCTGAGCAGCGTCCGCGGGGGAAGAAAGGAAAGCGCGGGAGACGCCATTAGAGCCACAGCGGAGAAGAAGGGAAAGCGCGGGAGACGCCATTTTTGAGCCGCAGCGGAGAAGAAGGGAGAGCGTGGGAGACGCCATTTTTGAGCCGCAGCAGAGAAGAAGGGAGAGCGCGGGAGACGCCATTTTGAGCCACAGTGGAGAAGAAGGGAGAGCACGGGTGATGCCATTTTTAGCCAGTCTAACCACACCCAGGGATGCCGAAGAGTGGCAGTGTCACAGCGTTCGACAATGAAGTCGAAGATTGGGCGACATATGTAGAACGCATAGAAGTGTACTGCAAGGCGAATGAAGTGCCAGATGCCAGGAAAGCACTGGTATTGTTGAATTCCATGGGTGCAAAAATGTATGGCTTACTGCAAAACCTAGTAACCCCAGAGAAGCCAGTGGAAAAGGATTTTGAAAGCATAGTGGCAATTCTACAGGACCACTTAAACCCCACACCGCTGCTGATAGCAGAAAGGTTTAAGTTTCACAAAAGGAACCAGCATAAAGACGAAAGTAATGCTGAGTATTTAACGGAACTGCGCAAGCTATCGAAACACTGCCAGTTTGGAACGGGACTAGCAGATACTTTAAGGGACATGTTTGTGTGTGGGCTTCAAAGTGAAGGAACCCAGAAACGGCTTCTATCAGAAAAGGATCTTACGCTGGACAAGGCTTTCAGCATGGCAGTATCACACGAAGCAGCCGCAAGGGGTGCTGCAGAGATACAACGGAGACCGCAAGAATATGGCACAAATGAAATGTCATATGGAGCAGTGAAGTGTTATCGCTGCGGCAGAACAACACACGACCATAAGGATTGTTGGTTCAAGGACCAAGTGTGCAGACAGTGTGGAAAAGTAGGACACATAGCAAGAGTCTGCAGGTCGGGAAAGGAAACCAGCAGCAAGAAATCTCCACAGGAGAAGGACAAAAAGGTACATAAGGTGACGGAGAGTAGTTCAGACAAACAAAAAAGTGATGCAGACTCCGGAAGCAAGGAGCTGGGTTGTCTGAAACTACATAATGTAATCAAAATGGAGGATCACCAAACTATCTGGGTCACGCTCAAGATAGATGGAGTCCAAGTGAAAATGGAATTGGACACAGGATCAGCCCTAACAGTCATAAACCGAAGGGACTACAAGCGGCTATTCTCACATATACCCTTGAGAGATACAGAGATTGTCTTGAAGACATACACGGGGCAAAAAGTCTACCCCAAAGGAAAAATAAGGGTGAATGTTATATATAACGGCAAGGAAACACCAAAAATGGACCTATATGTATTGCCAGATGGAGGACCACCACTACTAGGACGTGAATGGATCCGGAAGATACAGCTAGACTGGCATTCCATACAAGCACTGACTGTAGATGCCAAAAAGGATGACGACGTCACACCTGGACGACTGTCAAAAATGCTAACTGATGCACAAGAAGTGTTCCAGGAGGGACTCGGAACACTAAAAGGCATAACAGCGATGATCAAAATAGAGGAAAATGCAAGCCCAAAGTTTTTTAAGGCCAGACTGGTGCCTTATGCGATCCGCCCAGCCGTCAAAGCAGAGCTGGAAGGTTTGGAACATTCTGGAGTACTGTCCAAAGTGGACTGGAGCGAGTGGGCTACACCCATCATTCCTGTAATGAACAGGTCGTTGAGTAATACGTCTGGGGAACCAAAGAAGGTTCGCATCTGTGGGGACTTTAAGGTGACAGTGAACCCAGCCCTTCACACGGTACAATATCCGCTTCAGCGGATTGAAGATATTTTCGCCTCGCTATCTGGAGGAAAACGCTTCACTAAGATTGATCTGGCCCAGGCGTACCTGCAAATGGAGGTAGAAGAAGCCTCGAAACAGTACCTCACGATCAACACTCATAAAGGTCTCTACCAATACAACCGGCTGGTATTCGGGGTAGCATCAGCTCCGGCTATTTGGCAAAGGGCAATGGATCAAGTCCTGCAAGGGGTTCCAGGGACCCAGTGTTATTTGGACGACATCCTGGTCACGGGCAAAAATGACAGTGATCACCTCACCAACCTGGAACAGGTGCTCACTAGATTGAAGGAATATGGGCTCTGAGCTAATCGCCACAAATGCGAGTTTTTCCAGAAGCAGATCTCGTATTGTGGCCACGTTATTGATGAAGAGGGGTTACATAAGTCCCCTGAAAAGATTGAGGCAGTAGTAAAGGCTCCAGCACCGGAAAATGTGTCACAACTGAGGTCGTTCCTCGGGTTGGTGAACTACTAACATAAGTTCTTGCCGAATTTGTCTACAGTACTACACCCACTGAACACCCTACTGCAAACGGGGGTACCATGGAACTGGAATGACGAATGTAAACGAGCTTTCCAGAAGTGCAAAGAATTGATCACATCAAAAGAGGTGTTGGCTCATTTCAACCCAGCACTACCAATTCGGTTGGCGTGTGATGCATCACCCTATGGTATTGGAGCGGTGCTGTCGCACAAATTCCCGGAAGGCTCGGAGAAGCCAGTAGCCTTTGCGTCTCGGTCACTAACCTCAGCCGAGCATAACTACGCCCAGATTAACAGGGAGGCCCTCAGCCTAGTGTGGGGAGTGAAAAAGTTCAACCACTATCTGCACGGGCAGAAGTTCACCTTGCTGACTGATCACCAACCACTTGTCTCCATCTTTAATCCAAAGAAGGGCGTTCCGGTGATGACTGCGCAACGGCTATAAAGATGGTCTCTTTTTCTAGGGGCGAACAAATATGAAATAGAGTATAAGGGCATGAAACAGCATGGAAACGCTGATGGGCTATCACGCCTGCCACTGCCTACGGCGGAGGAAGCACCAGCAGTGAACCCTGTCGAAATATTTTATTCGACTATAATTGAACGCTTGCCAGTAACTAACGCGGATATAGAGAAGGAGACCCGAAATGACCCGACACTGTCTCGGGTATATGACTTGACGGTGAAGGGATGGCCAACACATGGCGACTCACTGTTGCCAGCATTCTCATCCAGAAGAGAACAGCTGTCAGTATGCCAGGGGACCTTGATGTGTGGATCCCGAGTGGTAATTCCATCCAAGTTAAGGGAGAGAGTGCTCAATGAGCTTCACGAAGGCCATCTCGGAGGGGTGAAGATGAAAAGCCTTGCTAGGGCTTATGTGTGGTGGCCGGGGATCGATCAGCAAATCGAGGACCTGACAAAGAGCTGCTCAGGATGCCAAAGGGTCCAAAATGCACCAGCACATGCCCCTCTACACCCATGGGAGTGGCCCTCCTCTCCATGGCAACGGGTGCATATTGATTTTGCTGGTCCATTCATGGACTCAATGTTTTTAATAGCCGTGGATGCGCACTCGAAATGGCCTGAGGTGATCAAAATGTCCTCCACCACCACGGAGAAAATGATTGCAGTCCTACGGACCATATTTGCCAGGAACGGCTTGCCAGAGCAGATTTGCTCTGATAACTGTAAGATTCGCAATTTTCAGCAAAAATCACGCAAGAAAACTGGATAAAATAAGACTGTTTATTGACCAAAGTAAGCTTGCACAGAAAAACCTTTGATAAAAGGGCATACAAAATGGCCGCCAGGCCCCGTGATCAGTTTCTGAACCATTTTATTTCTGTTACTGCAAGCCAGACAGGCTTGTGGATTGAAGACAGTGAGCCCGCGAAAGCCAGTATCTGGGAACCGAAACTCAGAGGAACAGCATACATATTCAATGGATTACAAGTACAGGATGGGGCCCATCAAGATATGGGCGGACAATGCAAAATCACTCATACCCATTTATTGTACAAAGGAAAAACCGTTTAGCAGCCATCAAGGAAAATCTCCGGACCGATCAATATGCGAACCGAGCCGCGGTGACAATGCAAAAGACATTAAAAGACATTATCGGCCAGGAAGGCCAGTTTAAGTTATCACCGGCTCTGTTACAAGACAAAGCGCCCCTGCAGAGATTTCTGCCCGCCAAAATTAATACAAAGACAGGACTATGATTTGGCGGGAGATAAGACTGTTCCAAAAGAGTATAACTATGGATTGAAAGTCCATATACGTTACTTCAACTTCTTCGGACGGTGCCAGGATCGGCGCCTCTTCCACTTCGACAGATGCAGAATCGATGAAAATGTTTTCGTCTTTTTAAAGACGGACGGTTTCGGTAAAAAGACAACGTGGTCGGTGTTCAGCCAAACAAGGTTCGGCCACGACGAGAAGACGACGAGGGTGGCCCGGGTACTGGGGTCGGGAGATCATCGACGACCCAGGCCGATGGAGAAGAAACCCTCTGGAGAACCGACCAGGCTGGAGACAAAAGACAGTCCGGGCCTGACACTTCCGTGTCTCAACATCCCATTGGGTTGTTCTACTCCATGAACAAAAATCCACGACAGGCTTAGTGGATCTCAACCTTGACGAGCGCTCATCGAGGCTGTGTCTACCCCATCGCCTCGAGAGAGAGAGAGAGAGAGAGAGAGAATATCGACTGCGCCAGAAGTTTCCAAATCCACGTGACGACGGAAAGCGGTGCCAAAAAAGCTGCGAACCCCCCTTTCTCGCGATTTCGAGAGTGGTGAGCATGATCCCAGGTTCCCCAGGTCGAAACTTAGTTTAGGTATAGGGGAGGGAGTTAAGGGAAATCGTAATGTGTTTCCCCTTTTACGATGTGCCGTGTGTTCCCCATTTCCATAGAGTCAAGTTCATAAATTTGTGCATGATTGTAGTTACTTTAATCTGTGCCTATGACATGTATTTTGTAATGCTTCAAACTGTTTAAAAATAAAAGCATCCATTTCGTGCTATTCAGCCTGGTCTATTGAGTCCTTTTCTCTGCACTACTGTTCTCTGCATCTAAGTCCAAGGTCTAGAACCGTAGGGGGAGTGGGTCGAACCACTCAAGGGTAATTCTTGCACGAAGCCTGGCAGGAGGCCAGAACGGGCAAGAGAGCAGGAAAAAAAACCCTACAGAAATGGCGACCGCGGCAGGACCTTGGCAGCAGGAAAGTAGTGTGTTAGATCAATATCTGAATAAACGAAATGTGATGGATGAAAGAATAGCAGGTTATGTTTTCGGAAAAGTCAACCTCACAAAACAATGGATATCTGATCTATTAAGGGATAGGCGCCCGCTAGACGCAGCCATCAAGTGGACAGCGGGTAGAGAGCATAAGAAATCTGTAGAAAAGGCGGTCTGGCTGATGTGCTACAAGAAGCAAGTCCAGCTTTTGGACCAGGTAGTTGCAGCACAGACTGTCCAGATCAACGGCTTGCTTAAAGACGTAGAGGAAAAGGTTGCGGGAGGTCAAAAACTGATTGAATCACTTGACGCGCTGAATCAGGAACGCCGCTCCATAATTCGCTGCCACAAAACCCGGGTAGAATATTTAAAATGTCAGGTCGTTGAGGCCAAGGCCAGTGAAGGTAGAATGAGGGAGAGGTGTTTCCGTCTAGCCAAACAAGTAGATGCCCAAGAGGAAAAGCTCCTGGGAGCCAGGGCAGCATATAAGATGGCCATGGAGGATAGGTCTGAGAACACCGACCACAGCGCTTGCCGCCGGGAGCTAGAGGACCTGAGAAAGGCCCTAGCGAAGGCAAACGGGTTGGTGTGTCTCATAAATCCACCAGCGAGTCAGCTGTTGCTAGCCAAGGAATCCAAAAGACCGATTCCACAAGAGGCAGTTGGGGTACCAACCCCCGAACCCTCTGCGCCTCCTGCCTATGAGGAGTCTTGGACTCCGGGACAGGAGACGGAGACGGTAGAGGAAGAGAGCCCTGAGGTAGAGCAACCCCAGACAGTAGAGTCGGGGCCAGCGCCGTTGTGTCCAACGAGGCACCGGAAGCTCGGTCCAAATGAAGAAAATGGCGATGACGGACCCCTTGAGAGTCAGATCATAATGCCTCATAGCGCACGACAGCTAAGAGAGATGATAAGTCACATCCCAAAACTCTCCGAGTCAGGAGATCCCTCCGTGCATTTCAGCGACGTGGAGCAGACCGCAGCAGTCAATGACTGCGACGGGGTTGAACAGTCTAAAATGCTGCTGTTCTCCCTGGACAGTTCGCTCCTCCAGTGTCTCCCTGACGAGAGCAAGAGAGGGCACAGGGACTATGAGTTGCTACGGGATGAGATTCTGGAGATCATGGGAGAGGGGGACGGAACTCCGTTCCTCCGTTTAGAAAAGACAGTGCAGCTAGAGGGAGAACCCTCACGGGTTTTCGCCGACAGGTTGTGGCCAGTGTATCGGCGCAGCTGCCCGGGCGGGCCGGCCCGGGCCGGGCTGGATGGCGAACAAAGGGCTCACTGGCTTCGGTGCCTGGTAGCAGGTTGCCTGCCAGTAGTGAAGGAACAGGCCAAAGCATGGTTTGACCCCACCAACGCCCGCTCCACGGAGGATCTAGTGCTAGATCAGCTCACGATCAGTTATAGGAATAACAAGGGCAAGAAAACGCCTGTTGTAAAAGGAAAGGTGCATGAGGTGAGGCCCGCAGCCTCTGCTAAAAGGGAATGGCGTCAGGAGGGAAATCGCCCTCCTCAAGCCAATAGCAGTTGTTACGGGTGTGGGAAGGAGGGTCATTGGCGCAAGGACTGTAGGAACCCTTGGAAGGATAAGAGGGAGAGAGCGTTCGCCGCAGCCCAAGATCAAGCCCAAGCCCGAGTCGCCAACGGCCCGAGAGTTTACGACCCAACACCAGCACAACCACAAGTGCAGGCCGCTGCCCCAACACCAGTCCAGAACCCAACCGTAGCCTCTGCCCCGACTAAAGGGGGTGGTGCGGTTGTGGACCCCGCTGCGATCGAGTCAGTCTTGGAGACTATGCGGTCTCTGATGACCTGGCAGGGGAAGGCAGCGGTTGCTAACAGCCCTATCGCCCCCGAGACCCCAGCCGAAACACCTAAATGACTGACGCCCGCGCAGCCCGTCTACTTGTGTCCGCTCCGCTATGACGCTTGGAGAAGACCTGTGGTGGAGATGGAGGTGGAGAAACAAAGGGGTAGTTACCTGTTGGATACGGGAGCTTCGTGTAACGTGATCCACACGGACAAACCTTTTGCCTCACCTCTGTCCGCCCAGGCTCCATATTTAGTAGCGGGTTTCACAGGTAGAGAACAGGCTGGCGCGTACTCCCTCCCGCTCTCCATTCAGTTGGGAGCACTCCACACCACATGGACGTGCATCCTATTGAAGTGGAATGAGGGGGGGGGAAAAGGTATCCTCGGGGCTGATTTCTTGGTGGAACACGGGATCCTCGTGGACCTGAGAAATCACTGTCTCTGGGGAGCCGAGGGCGGTTTAGGTAAGGTAGTCGTAATCCCGGGGAAGGAAGAAAAGGGGACCCTGTGCACTATGAAGCCGTCAGGAGGTTACGATCTCGAGCTCATGATAACAAACGTCCCAACGGACTTGCAGGCGTGTGTGTCAGAAAATCTGACCGCGTTCGCCACCCACAAGCACGACTGCGGGAGAGTCACTGGGTTCGAAGTCAGCGTAGACGGGGACCCCATGATCCGACCCCAAAAGCAGTATAATTTCCCCAAGGAGGCAGAACCCGACATGGAGACAGCAATATCTTCATTGGTACAGCAGGGCGTGTTGAGGACGATAGCCACCCACGTAAACTCCCCATTATGGCCGGTAAAGAAACCGGACAATTCGTGGAGAGCCACGGTGGACTACAGAGTCCTCAATAGTAATAGCCCGGCCTGCGCGCCCACGGTAGCAGCAGTTGCAGACTTAATAGGGAGTATTCCAGCATCGGCGACCACATTCACGGTGCTGGACATCTCGAACGGTTTTTGGTCCATTCCGCTGCGGCGGGAGGACCAGTACAAGTTTGCCTTTACATTCAAAGGGCAACAGTACACTTGGAACTGCTTACCACAGGGTTTTCACAACAGCCCCAGCATTTTCCATCAGTGCATGGCGGGGAGTTTGAAAGAGTTCAGCCAGCCAAACCAGATAGTGCAGTATGTGGACGACTTACTCCTGTTCACAGATACAAGGGAGCAGCACGGCCCACTGTTAGCCGAATTGTTGGAACTGTTAGAAAGGAAGGGTTTCAAAGTAAACCCAAAGAAAGCCCAGATCGGCCAGCAGGAAGTCAAATTCCTGGGTCTGGCCATCCGCGAGGGAGAAAGAGCCATAGATAAGGCCAGGCGGGAATCTATACAAGATCTGCCGATTCCCAACACAGTAACGGGTGTAAGGTCCTTTTTGGGATTGACCGGGTACTGCAGAGATTTCATCGAGGACTATGCTGCCACAGCGGCCCCGCTACTTCGACTCTTACACAAGGGAGTCGAGTGGTCTTGGGACAAGGGGTGCCAGGCAGCGCTCGAGAAGTTGAAAAGAGATCTGCAGACCGCGCCAGCCCTAGGGGCCATAGATGGGGGAGAGGAGTTCTTTCTGGAGGTAGCCGCTAGTGGGGACAGCCTGAGTGCAGTGCTGCTCCAAGAGCGGCACGGCAAGCTAAGACCAGTAGTTTATCCCTCCAGGGTGCTCACGGATGTGGAGAGGAGTTTCTCCAATTGCGAACGGCATCTCCTGGCCACGCATTGGGCTGTGAACAGATCAGTGATCTTCACAGGGACCTCTCCCATTACGCTCCTCACCCATCACACCCCCACGAAGATGCTTCTGGATGGGAGGATTAAGGATGGGACCGTAAGCAGCGCTCGGATTGCGCGCTGGACCCTCCTCCTTTCCCAGATGGATCTCAAAGTTAAAGGCCTCTGCGCGCCAAGGCTCGCAGCCAATATGGCATATCCCGGGACAGCCCATCAATGTTCCGTAGAAGGGGTATGGGAAGTTAACATAGGTTTACGGGCCGGGATACATCCCACAGGCCGCGAGATCTACGTAGACGGTTCTAGCACTGTAGCTGACGGCAAGCGACTCACAGGGTGTGGAGTTTATGACCCTGCGGCAAACATTGCCCTGGCAATTAAGCTCCCCAGCACTATGAGCGCGCAGCAGGCTGAACTGTCCGCGGTGGCGTACGTGGTTACCCACCCCGAGATTTTCCCAACCCCATACACGATTTGCTCAGACAGCATGTTCACGTGCAATTCGTGTACAGAGTACCTCGCCATCTGGTCCCGACGCAGGTACACCTCCGCGGACGGGCGGCCTTTAACAGTTAAGCCCTTGCTGGAGAAGATCCTAGCAGCTGTGGGGGAGAAAGGAGAGGTGTTCATCCATAAGGTGAAGGCTCACTCCACCACAGAACCCCGCAGTCAGGGCAACCAGCAGGCGGATGCGCTAGCCAGGGAGGGTGCCCGCAACGGCATTCTCTGGGACCCATACGAACCCGGACCCGTGGCGGCGATCCAAGGCAGGGAGGGAATTCCCGGGAACACAGGGGTGACACCGCCCCCAGACCTAAAGACCGTCCAAACCCTGGATCCCGCCCTAAAAGCAGTCCTAAAAGCCATCACAGAGGGCAAACAGGTAGAAGGTCCGTACAGTACGGCAGCCCTCACAGTCAAAGAAGGTGTGCTGTTCCGAGAGGAGCAGTGGGTTGTGCCGCAGCAGCACCGGAGGGAATTCCTGCAATTGGCCCACGAGGGTCCAGGAGCGGGACACCCTGGACCTGAGGTCACCTGGCAACGGGTGGAGCAGGCGGGATGGTGGCCGGGACTTCGGGACGATGTCCGTGAGCTCTGCGCAAGCTGTCTTGTGTGTGCTGCTAACAACCCAGACCCCCACAAAAGGAAGGTGCCCATGGGGCACATCAGGAGGGTAGAGGGACCATGGCAGTCGATTCAGGTCGACTACATAGGGCCCCTGCCCGCCGCCCAGGGAGGCTATAAGTACTGCCTTGTCCTGGTAGATGTGTTCACCAAATGGGTAGAAGCCTTCCCGTGCAGAACAGCTACGGCACTGGGTACTGCTGAGATCTTGATTCGGGAAGTGTTCTCACGGTGGGGACTCCCCCGTTTTGTAGAGTCCGACCAGGGGAGTCAGTTCACCGGTCAAGTAATGCAGAACGCCCTCATGCTCTTGGGCATTGAGGGAAAGTGGCACGTAGCATACAATCCCCAGTCATCTGGGATTGTTGAGCGTATGAATCGGACCCTCAAGGAAAAGCTGAGGAAAGAGACAATGGGCTCGCCCCAGAAATGGGCGGAGGTCCTGCCTTTAGTCCTCATGGGGATCCGAGCCAGCCAGTCCAAAAGCACGGGGTATTCCCCGCACGAGTTAATGACTGGAAGGATCATGCGAACACCCACCCATGTGCTAGCCCCGGTGCTCACTGAGGGCCAGCTCCGAGAGGTGAAACGGGACAAATTCGCCCAAATCCTCTTGGAGCGCCTGAGACAGATTTATGGGCAGGCGGCTGGGAACATGGGAAGACAGCACCAGGGAAATAAACTGTTGTTGGAACCTCGGAAACAACAAGAGTGGGTAGTCGGAGACCAGGTCATGGTCCGAAACTACGCCAGGGTAGGGAGTTTTGAACCACTGTACATGGGGCCCTACAGCATTGTGGACAAGGCCAGCCCCATGGTTTATGCAGTGAAAACGCCCCGACATACCAAATGGTTTCACATCAACCAGTGTAAACTATTTAAATCGGGTGCACAAGGGCCATCAAAGGGGACCAGGTCGGAGAACAAAGATCCTCAGCCTGTAACAGAGTCACAGACCACACAGGCTGGTACCGTAGCCTGCGTAAAGGGAGAGGCCATCCCATTGGAGTGGGAGGTCTCATCTTTTGAATGGGATTTAGGCAGGAGAGAGCACGAACAGCTCGACCCCGCCTTAGACCCAGTCATGGAGGAGGAAGAGTCAGAGGGCGACGATCCCGCCCTCGACTCAAGCTTGGGGGAGGTAGGGAATGGGGGCGGAGACCCACTACCTGTAGGGACAGGTGAGGTGGAGTCAGAAGCCACAGATCCCGACCCCGGGGGGGTGGAGCCTGAGGAAGGGGAGCTGGAGCCGGCAGCTGTGGAGGAACCACAGGCTGTGACGGTAACAGTCCCAACCCCCGGTCCATCGGCCCCGGGAGCCCGACCCAAAGCAGCCCCTCGTAGGTCGGCTCGAGCGCCACAGCCCAGAAAATTTTGGCCAGATTCTCCCCATCCTTCCCAACCACGGTTTAGAGCAGCCCCAGGAAGGCATGATCCCCGTTCAGCAGCGACAGGCTGCGGGGGATCAAAGCCAAAGATCAATACAGCCCCACCGCAGGGTGTGGCACACGACAGGCCTCATAGGGATTCGGAAAGCCGCCCCACGGAGGGCGGCGCTGTACATAAGTTAAGTTAGGTAATTATGGTCATAGTTTTAAGGAATGTAAAGTATATGGTGTTAAGAGTACAATTTTGAGGTCTGCCCGGTATGTGTGTTTGTTAGGGAGCGGGGTCCAGGAACCCGCGCGTCCAATTAATTTAGGCCAGCACCTATCGGGAGCCCGGCTACATCATTTTGTTGGTTACAGAAACCTGGGATATGATGGAAAGGATTTTCATCGCGTTCATGGCGATCGGGTGCGGGTGGGCCTACCGAGGCCGCACCAAGGACGTCATCATTTTCGGATGCTCCGGGGACACGGCCCCCATCGCAACGGATGGGACGGGGAAGCGAGAGGTTGAGGAAACCACCACCTACTTCCACCAAGGGAGATGGCCAGGTTGGTTGGGAACAAATTCCACGGAATATTCCAGCAACTTCGGTTTTGCCTACCAAGAGACTTCGTTAACATGCCCTCGAGTGAGGATCCTTGCGCCCAGAGTCAGCGTCACCGTGGGAAAGAGGATTTGTCTGGTGTGCAATGGGAACGTACCACTAAGGCGATGGTGGTGGCTACGAAAGCTGGGAAAGGACATGAGAAACTCTACGGTCGAGTGGGAGCGACTGGGTAATAATACCCATCGGACTATTACGGGAACTCACAGACAATTACGTGTGTGTTGGGACAAATGGTGGGAACCAGATGAGGGAATATATGTCTGTATGTGGGGTTCAAGACACGTCTGCCCCAAGGGCGTGTCCATCTTCTTCCAGAGGCAGTGGCAGGATGAAGGGAAGGGGATGAGATGGGATGTTAGCACTCGAGCGTGCGGAGCCCCATACTCCCCTATTCCGGTGAACGCCACTGAACTCATCACCCGCCCACGCAAGCCCCTGCCCACGCTTCCGGTAGCACTAGCCCAGAAAGGAGGGTGCCCAACCACCACCAAGGGACCCGGGAACGGTTTAGTATTGGTACCCACCGGTCAGGTGCTGTACCAAGGGGTACACTACGCGGTGGCCTCAGTGATTTTAAATCTCACTGAGGTAAGATTGCCGGAGTGGTGTCCCAAAGAAACGGAACAATTATACCAGGTCCTGTTAACCCGTATGTTTAGACAATTTTACGAATTTGACTTTGCCGACATCGACAGAGACAAATTATACACCACACCGCCAGAAGTTTTGGATCGAGTCGGGAGGCAAAGAAGGGGTACTGTAAATGACATATTCACTGCTTTTAATACCGGGACATCTGTTGTCAACGCTCTAGATAACGTGGAGCTGCAGACACAGATCAACGGTTTAAAAGCCCAGTTAAGGAACATATTGACAGACGAAAACAAGGTAGTGGGTTCTGAGTTGCATGAGGACCAGGCCATGACACTACACTTTAAGGACATAATTGCTGAGCTGGAGAAACACGCGAGAACGGTAAATGCACTCATTAAGGAGGATCGGAATGCGTCCGATCAAGCTGCGCAAAACGAGGCCTGTGTGCTGTATGGGGCGTGGTTACTGGGCGAGGGCCGCAGTAATCTTGAGGATTTAAAACAGGGTTTGGTCCCGTCCTGGATCAGCAACAAGCACTTGCAAGCGCCCCACCCTTTTGAGAATGCATTAAGCCCGTGCCAGCTCAGACTAGCCGCAGAAGCATACCCAGTCCCAGTGGACTGCGGACATTCAAATCACACTATTATGGGAATAGTAGTAAGAATGCCGGTGTTGGGTCCCGCAGCAAAGCCCGCCCCGGTGTACAGAGTAGAGAACATTGGAGTCATCCGGGGGGGCGCACACATTCGTTACGCAACGGTCCCGCCTTATGTCATCAGATGGGAGCGTACGATGACAGGCACCGACCTCTCGGGATGTCGGAGCCGGGGAGCACACATCATCCTGTGTCCCCAGCACTTGAACGCCTTTCTGAAACCGCAGTGCGGGTTCAGGACTGCTAGCACAAAGCCGGTGAATTGCACCATGGAGGCAATGGCAGAGGACCATGTGCCCCCACAGGTAGCATATATCGGGGGTGGGACATACTGCGTCACCACTGCAGCGCCTCAGTACCGATATGGACAACACGAGTGGTGTTCGGTCGGTGATAGCAGTTTCTGTTTCAAACCCAGGGCCGAGGTTCAAGTGGCACAACAACGAATTGTCCCCATTCCTGCGCCCTCCACCGTTCACATCACTATCAAAGAGAATTTCACAGACTTACAACGATTTGTCGCGCATTTTGGTTATGTCATTCCCCCTCTTCCCGAACACCTCACCAAGATTTTAAAAGCCGTTATAATTTCACAGAAACATTTCTACACACTGGAGCAGAAGACTTTAGAGATAGGAAAAGACATATTGGACATAACCATCCCACCATGGTGGGACTTGTTCACCAACATAGAGGTCCCCGCCTGGATTAGAATAGCATCCCATATCCTAGTAGTATGTCAGGTTTTGATTGTGATATTTTTGCTCTTCGTGCATTGCAAAAGAGGCAAATGCCTCCAGAGGCACGAGAACACAGGAGAATGGAGAGAACGCTATGTGCGAATGGGGGAAGCAGATACCCCACTCTAAGCTGCTAGTATAAGATTAAGTGTCCCTCCATTTTAAATTTTTTTGTGATTGTTTTGGGTTATAAGGAAATAAGTATTGTTATGTTATTAGTCGTTCTTAAGTTTTTTTGGATTAATAAAAGATGCATGCAGATGGTGCCAGGGGGTATCAACCCCCGCACATCTGACAAGTGAATGTGTTATAGTTTAAAATACGCTGTCTATGATTGTCCAAATGTACAAAAGGTAATTTTCGTTTTCTGCGGAAATGGGAACTGCATGTGTCGTGAGGGTCATAGATAGCTAAGTGCCAGGAATGTTTGGATGTGAGGAATCAGGGAAAATTTGCTCATCAAGGATTATTGATACTTTAAGCAAGCTATCAGTATCACAGGGGGGCCTGTAAGATTCGCAATTTTCAGCAAAAATCACGCAAGAAAACTGGATAAAATAAGACTGTTTATTGACCAAAGTAAGCTTGCACAGAAAAACCTTTGATAAAAGGGCATACAAAATGGCCGCCAGGCCCCGTGATCAGTTTCTGAACCATTTTATTTCTGTTACTGCAAGCCAGACAGGCTTGTGGATTGAAGACAGTGAGCCCGCGAAAGCCAGTATCTGGGAACCGAAACTCAGAGGAACAGCATACATATTCAATGGATTACAAGTACAGGATGGGGCCCATCAAGATATGGGCGGACAATGCAAAATCACTCATACCCATTTATTGTACAAAGGAAAAACCGTTTAGCAGCCATCAAGGAAAATCTCCGGACCGATCAATATGCGAACCGAGCCGCGGTGACAATGCAAAAGACATTAAAAGACATTATCGGCCAGGAAGGCCAGTTTAAGTTATCACCGGCTCTGTTACAAGACTTCCCCAATATTAACTGGGATAGTCAGAGTGTGAAAGGCTCAGAGGGTGTAGAATTCTTAAAGTGCATCCAGGAGAGCTTTTTGAGCCAGCATGTAGAAAGTCCTACAAGAGAGGGGGCGGTACTGGACCTAATTCTAGGGAATGTGGCCGGCCAAGTGGAAAAAGTGCTAGTAGGTGAGCACTTTGGTGATAGTGACCATAATATGGTAAGATTTAAGGTGGCCATGGAAAAGGACAGGGATGGGCCGGAAATAAAGGTTCTAAATTGGGGGAAGGCCGATTTTAATAGGATAAGGCAGGATCTGGCCAAAATGGACTGGGATCAGCTACTTGTAGGAAAATCCGCATCGGAGCAATGGGAGGCTTTCAGAAGGGAGATTGAGATCATACAATGGCAACATGTTCCCGTAAAGGTCAAGGGTGGTTCCAAAAACCACAGGGAACCTTGGATGTCAGGGGATATACGTGAATGGATTAGGAAAAAAAGGAGGGCTTTTGGTAGATACAAAAGGCTAAAGACGGAGGAAGCCCTAGAGGAGTACAAAAAGTGCAGGGGGATACTTAAAAAAGAAATTAGGAGATCAAGGAGGGGCCATGAAATAACACTGGCAAGCAAAATAAAGGAAAATCCGAAGATGTTTTATAAGTATATTAAGGGTAAGAGGATAACTAGGGAAAAAATAGGGCCCATTAGGGACAAAAGTGGCAATCTGTGTGTGGAGCCGGAAGATGTAGGAGGGGTTCTAAATGAATTTTTTGCATCTGTTTTCACTATGGAGAAGGACGATGTAGACATAGAAATAGGGCGGGGGGACTGTGATATGCTCGAACATATTAACATCGAGCGGGAGGAGGTATTGGCGGTTTTAGCTGGCCTAAAAATGGATAAATCCCCAGGCCCGGATGAAATGTATCCCAGGCTGCTGTGTGAGGCAAAGGAGGAGATTGCGGGGGCTCTAACACATATATTCAGGACCTCTCTGGCCACAGGGGATGTGCCAGAGGACTGGAGAACCGCTAATGTAGTACCATTATTCAAGAAGGGTAGTAGGGAAAAACCGGGGAACTACAGGCCAGTGAGCCTAACATCAGTGGTAGGAAAATTAATGGAAAAAATCCTGAGGGACAAAATTTGTCTCCACTTGGAGAGGCAAGGATTAATCAGGGATAGTCAACATGGCTTTGTCAAGGGAAGATCATGTCTGACTAATTTGATTGAATTTTTTGAGGGGGTGACTAGGTGTGTGGATGAGGGTAACGCAGTGGATGTGGTATACATGGATTTCAGTAAGGCCTTCGATAAAGTCCCGCACAGGAGACTGGTCAAGAAGGTAAGAGCCCATGGAATCCAGGGTGCCTTGGCACATTGGATACAAAACTGGCTTAGTGGCAGAAGGCAGAGGGTGATGGTCGAAGGTTGTTTTTGTGACTGGAAGCCTGTGGCCAGTGGGGTACCACAGGGATCGGTGCTGGGTCCCTTGCTGTTTGTGGTCTACATTAATGACTTGGATATGAATGTAAAGGGTATGATCAGTAAGTTCGCGGATGATACAAAAATTGGTAGGGTGGTAAATAGCGAGGAGGGTAGCCTCAGTCTGCAGGACGATATAGATGGGTTGGTCAGATGAGCGGAACAGTGGCAAATGGAATTTAACCCGGAAAAGTGCGAGGTGATGCACTTTGGGGGGACTAACAAGGCAAAGGAATACACAATGAATGGAAAGACCCTAGGCAAGACGGAGGGTCAGAGGGATCTGGGTGTGCAAGTACACAGATCCCTGAAGGCGACGGAACAGGTGGATAAGGTGGTAAAAAAGGCATATGGGATACTTGCCTTCATTAGCCGAGGCATTGAATATAAGAGCAAGGAGGTTATGATGGAGCTGTATAAAACACTGGTTAGGCCACAGCTGGAATATTGTGTGCAGTTCTGGTCGCCACACTACAGGAAGGATGTGATCGCGTTAGAGAGGGTGCAGAGGAGGTTCACCAGGATGTTACCAGGGCTGGAGCGCTTCAGCTATGAGGAGAGACTGGGCAGGTTGGGTTTGTTTTCCTTGGAGCTGAGGAGGCTGAGGGGGGACATGATTGAGGTGTACAAAATTATGAGGGGCATAGATAGGATGGATGCTGAGGAGCTTTTTCCCTTAGTAGAGGGGTCAATAACTAGGGGGCATAGATTCAAGGTAAAGGGCGGGAGGTTTAGAGGGGATTTGAGAAAGAACTTTTTCACCCAGAGGGTGGTTGGAGTCTGGAACTCACTGCCTGAAAGGGTTGTGGAGGCAGAAACCCTCACAACATTTAAGAAGCATTTGGATGTGCACTTGAAATGCCATAGCATACAAGGCTACGGGCCAAATGCTGGAATATGGGATTAGATTAGACAGGGCTTGATGGCCGGCGCGGACACGATGGGCCGAAGGGCCTCTATCCGTGCTGTATTACTCTATGACTCTATGACTCTAAGACAAAGCGCCCCTGCAGAGATTTCTGCCCGCCAAAATTAATACAAAGACAGGACTATGATTTGGCGGGAGATAAGACTGTTCCAAAAGAGTATAACTATGGATTGAAAGTCCATATACGTTACTTCAACTTCTTCGGACGGTGCCAGGATCGGCGCCTCTTCCACTTCGGCAGATGCAGAATCGATGAAAACGTTTTCGTCTTTTTAAAGACGGACGGTTTCGGTAAAAAGACAACGTGGTCGGTGTTCAGCCAAACAAGGTTCGGCCACGACGAGAAGACGACGAGGGTGGCCCGGGTACTGGGGTCGGGAGATCATCGACGACCCAGGCCGACGGAGAAGAAACCCTCTGGAGAACCGACCAGGCCGGAGACAAAAGACAGTCCGGGCCTGACACTTCCGTGTCTCAACATCCCATTGGGTTGTTGTTCTACTCCATGAACAAAAATCCACGACAGGCTTAGTGGATCTCAACCTTGACGAGCGCTCATCGAGGCTGTGTCTACCCCATCGCCTCGAGAGAGAGAGAGAGAGAGAGAGAATATCGACTGCGCCAGAAGTTTCCAAATCCACGTGACGACGGAAAGCGGTGCCAAAAAGGCTGCGAACCCCCCTTTCTCGCGATTTCGAGAGTGGTGAGCATGATCCCAGGTTCCCCAGGTCGAAACTTAGTTTAGGTATAGGGGAGGGAGTTAAGGGAAATCGTAATGTGTTTCCCCTTTTACGATGTGCCGTGTGTTCCCCATTTCCATAGAGTCAAGTTCATAAATTTGTGCATGATTGTAGTTACTTTAATCTGTGCCTATGACATGTATTTTGTAATGCTTCAAACTGTTTAAAAATAAAAGCATCCATTTCGTGCTATTCAGCCTGGTCTATTGAGTCCTTTTCTCTGCACTACTGTTCTCTGCATCTAAGACCAAGGTCTAGAACCGTAGGGGGAGTGGGTCGAACCACTCAAGGGTAATTCTTGCACGAAGCCTGGCAGGAGGCCAGAACGGGCAAGAGAGCAGGAAAAAAAACCCTACATAACGGACCACAGTTTGTGTCCGAAGAGTTTCAGAAATTTATGAAAAGGAATGGGGTAAGGCATTACACATCCGCCCCGTATCATCCAGCCACAAATGGATTGGCTGAGAGGTTCGTACAAACCTTTAAAAAGGCAGTAAGGGCCATGTGCGATGACGACATTCCACTGCAGCATAAGGTGGACAATTTCCTGTTAGCCTACAGAAATGCTACACATGCAGTCACCAACCAGACCCCGGCCATGATGTTCTTTAACCGAAGGTTGAGATCTCGTCTGGATTTGCTCAGACCAAATGTACGAAGAGATGTTGAGAATAAGCAATTCCAGCACATCAATGAGAAGCTGACAAGGACCTTCAATGTAGGGCAACCAGTCTTGGCCCGCGACTACCGAACAGAGAAATGGCAACCAGGAACGATATGCACACGGCAGGGGCCACTAATGTACACAGTGGATGTTGGGGAGAACATTGTGAGGCGCCATGTCGACCAGATCCTACAGTCACAGGAACGAGTCAACCCTATGGCTCACGTACCTGGTGATGAACCCGATATACAGGTAGCATCTACCTCAGAAACAGTAGCATCGGAAGCTGATGAACCAACCGACGACAGGGGGCCAGAATCGCCTCCGCACCAAGAGCAAGACACTCAGGAAAGGCGCTATCCAGAAAGGATCAGGAGGCTGCCCCAAAGACTGAATTTATAAATGGACTATTTTCAGTTAATGTTGCATGTTAAAAGTGTTAATTGTTAAATGAATGTTATGGTACTGTTAATCTAAAAGGGGAGGAATTGTAGTGTATGTACCTTTAAGGGGAGAACTACTTTTTACAGCTCCTGTATACTGTTGTACCGACAGTGACCACACCTGTATATAAACCCTGACTAGGGATCTGTACTGTTAGTTTTAGAGTAACCCTCATCCAGTGAACACTTGTTGATTGTTCCTCTGCAGTCTCTGTCTATTTGTTGAAGGACACCATACATCAATATTCATGGATTTAACACTTACCTTGTACCGGCGAAGGTTTCCCTGGATTCCCGGTGGTGGCCTTTCACTTTGCCGTGTTCCTGCCCAGGAGTTAAAATTCAGCCCTTTAGATTTAAAAAAAACTAGAGTTATTATAATAAAAATACAGTGGAGATACAATTTCTCTGTAACTATCTATTATCTTTTAGCAACTTTCAAAAGGGAATTGGATATAAACTTGAAAAGGAGAAATTTGCTGGGCTATCGGGAAAGAGCTGGGGAGTGGGACTAATTGGATCGCTCTTTCAAAGAGCCGGCACAGGCACGATGGGCCGAATGGTCTACTTCTGTGCTGTTTGATTCTATGATCTTTCTCTGTAAATAACAGCAATGCAACTAATTTCTTCTTTGAACATCAGAATGTCAGCTGTTAGTTGAACAACGAAAAGTAGAATAGATGAAAAGCTAAAAACTTATCGTACTTGTTCTGGACATTATGTGGACATTATGGACATTTTACATGCAGATAGCACCCTCTGGTGGTAGCTATCGTATTGCAGTGACATTCTGGACATTTTACATGCAGTAGCACCCTCTGGTGGTGGTTATTGTGTTAGCAGTGTGTTTGTATGTAACAGAGGTCATTTGCTCTTTGTTCCTTTCTTCCTGTGTGAGGTCATTTGACCTTTGTTCCTTTCTCCCTGTGAGAGGTCATTTGACCTTCGTACCTTTCTTCCTGTGTAACCCAGGAAGTAGAATCCCAGGAAGTAGAATCCCAGGAAGAACCTGGCAGTAATGGAGGATTCCATAAGGGATTCACAATCCAATGTAATTTGATTTCATATGTTAGGCCAAGCGCAATATCTTTTCACAAATTTGTTCAAGTAAAGGCTTCAAACAGCAAACGGCTTCACAAAGAATTATTTTGAATAAGTGTTTAACTTGCTGGATAACTAGATAGGAGCACGTCTAGCGCGGCCAGTACAGTACTCCTAAAAAAAACTCAAGCTGTTGAACTATTCTCAAAAATGGCAATTGCTGCTTTAGTCAAACTTCTTCTTAAGGATGAGAAAGCTGCTCTTGGAGGAGAATCTCTCAAGTCAAAACAAAAGTTGCTAATGTGAAACTAGTTTACACTTTTATTTCACACAGCTCTGCAAGCTCCGAATGATTCCTTACATCACTTGTATCCTCATAACCAAACCTTTCCTCACAGACTTTCCTACCTCAAACAGCTTACTTACCTCTGCCGAAATAATGAGGCCTAAAATGACATGAGAAAATCCATCAAAAAAAATCTAAAGCAGGATTGTCATCTTTGCATTGAGATAACTTTTACAAATTACATTTAGATGACAGTCTTGTTTACTATCAATTATCAACTGTTCTCCATCTATCATATGCAGATTATTCCTCGATATGACCAAGTTTCAAAACATGTAGAATTACATAGAATGCACACCACGGTAACAGGCCATTCGGCCCAACTGGTCCATGTTTATTATAAAAACAGAAAATCTTGGAAACACTCAGCAGGTCAGGCAGCATCTGTGGAGAGAGAAACAGAGTTAACATTATAGGTTGATGACTCAGCGACCTGAAACATTAACTCTGTTTCTCTCTCCACAGACGCTGCCTGACCCGCTGAGTATTCCCAGCATTTTCCTTTTTTATTTCAGATTTTCAGCATCCGCACTATTTTGCTTTTGGACAATGTTTATGTTCTACATGTACCTCCTCCCACCCCTATCAGCATAACCTTTCATTCCTTTCTTCCTCACGTGTTTATCTAGCTTCTCCTGAAACGTATCTCTGCTATTCGCCTCAACCACTCCTTGGGGTCGATTTTGTGGAACCTGTCGGGAAGAAGGCGGGACTTCCCTTTTCGGGTTTTTGACCCGCCTACTTCGACGTCCGGCCAATCCGCTCGATTTTCCCTTGATTGACCTTGTTAAGCCCACCCAGCGGGCTCAGCAGGCCAATTAAGGGCCACCCGGCAACAGGTGACGTCACAGACTGAAATTTCATCTGTCAAGATTTCCTGACAGATGAAATATCAGTGTCTCACAGCTGTTTGAAGCTGTGAAACACTGACAGTCTGATTTCTAAGATGAGTCCTTCTGCACAGACTCATTTAGAAATCTCAGCAGCACTAAAAGCTGAAGGCTGTCACTTTTGACAGATCGCAGCCGTTCAGCTTTCAGTTCCAGCTGAGTGATGCACTCCCGACGCCTACAGGAAGAAAGGCTGTTAAGGTAAGTACAGGTAAGTAAAAGTTCTTTACACACTTTAGATACACCAAACACACTTACCTTTACACTCATGCACCCATCACTCACCTGAGCGCCGACATCGCGACCCCTCCAACTCATTCAACTCGACGGCCCGCCTCGCTAACCTGGCCTGGTTTGGAGCCATCGGGAAACCCACACGAAACCCCTCAAAATGGGGATTAGGCTAAAAACTGCCTGTTAACTACCTGTTAACAGGCAGTTAATTGGCACTAATCCCTTCCCGCCTGGTTTCGGTGGGTCCCAGTGCGGGGCGGGTACCCGCCGCCCCTGAAACTTACGTGGGGCAGGGCTTTGGGCGGGATGGTGGCGGGACCCCCAAAGTGGGGATTTCCCCCCCTCCCACACACACCTGAAACCCCGCCTGATGGCTCCCCAAAAATCTAGCCCCTTGTAGTTAACAAGTTCCACATTCTAACCAGCCTCTTGGTAAAGAAGTGTCTCCTGAATTCCCTATTGGATTTATGAGTGACTATCATATATTTATGACCCCTAGTTTTGTTCTCCCCCACAGGTGGCACTGAACTACAATAAAAGGAGTGAGCATTTGGCTTAATGGTAGCATTCCTCAAGTCAGAAGGTGACGAGTTTGAGCCCCGCTTCAGATATCCCCAGCGAGTAGAGACTAGAATATGGTTTCTAAATATTGTGTTGACATCCAGCAGGGGAACTCCTGTCCAGGCATAGGGAGCACTGGCTCAGTGGTAGCATTCCCGCCTGTGAGTCAGAAGGCTTGGGTTTGGGCCCCACTCCAGGTGAGCGCCCCGTCGTAAAGGGTAGCTGGGGGTCTTTAGCCTCAGTTGCAACCCACACGGGAAAACGTACTCCGAAGATAAAAACTGGAAGAATCATAGAATCATAGAAATTTATGGCACTGAAGGAGGCCACTCGGCCCATCGTGTCTGTGCCGGCCGAAAAGAGCTAGCCAGCCTAATCCCACTTTCCAGCTCTTGGTCCGTAGCCTTGCAGGTTAAGGCACTTCAAGTGCATGTCCAAATATTTTTAAAATGTGAGGAGGGTCTCTGCCTCTACCACCCTTTCAGACAGTGAGTTCCAGACCCCCACCATCCTCTGGGTGAAAGAAAATCTCCTCAACTCCCCTCTAATCCTTCTCCCAATTACTTTAAAAGGAAGGCAACGGGAAACCAACTCATCTACTCCACCCTAGTAAGCAGCTCAAGAATCTCATGTGCGAGGCTTGAGCTAGGACCAGCCTGAGAACAGAACACAACAGACGGACTACTGTAAAACTGCCGGGATTTTTTAGGAATTACACAAAATGATGGATATACTGAATTAGTTAGCTCACAGATCTGATGATTGGTGCGGTAGTGTTAGTAATACAAATGGCTTTACAGTTTATTTTGTTCAAACCAACATATGGGTTTGTGCTGCTGAAGGGGTTTTGATACTTGGCTGTGAAATAATCTACATTTATCTACATTAACTTGTGAACTTTTGTACGGTGTTGCAATATTTATTTGAACGCAGAATGAAGGCAGCAAACAGATTCTTTTGGACTCTACAGTTGATTAGATTTTAATGGGAAATGTGTGAAGGTACAAAACAATATAGAAGTACTTTTTTAACCTTCGGCAATAATCTCTCTTTCTTTAATATCCAGTTGCTAGGACACCAAAGCACTATTTAGTGATTTAACCTCCAGCAGCATCAATGTGCTCTACTTTTGCTGAAACGTTTAAGTAGCTGAATGAGGTCAACATGAGGAGATAGCTTCACGAATTGCGAGAATTATTGTTTAATGTGGCTTACACAACCAGAATTCAGGCATGCCAGCTTTAATTATGGTTCATTTACAAATATACAAAAGACTAAAGCCTGGACTCGTATTCTTTTGAAACCCCGATATTCTTTGCTTACTATCATTCTCCGGGATAAATTATCCTTTTCAAATGCTCATTACCTGACGGAGATGTGCACTGTCTCACACAGTATGTGAAAGGAACTCCATCCATGATATCTCTTGATCTAAGAACCTCCAATTTAGAAATAATTTGATATATTTCACCCTACTGTACTTTGTTTCACAAGTTGCTAATAGATGAGAAGGTAACTAAAATTACTAGGTCTCTCTGCAGTACACAATTATAACGAGTGGTTATATTATAAAATTACAGCATATATTTCAATTTCCCAAACCGGTTCTCCAGAGGTTTCATGTTTTATTGGTATGGTCACTGCTGGTGTGAAATTAGCCTGTATCATTGCACCGGGTTGCGTTGCTCCGAGCCGCCACATTATAAAAAACGCTTTAAATGGCACAAATACACTATCTATTGCTCTTGCCAATCTACAAACATAGAGAAATCCGTGGGTCACTTCTGATCAAACAGTACCAGCAGTTGCTGGAGCAAGACTTGTAAATTGCCGAGATTGGTGTGCAAATGAAAGTTTAAAAAAAAACAGAATGAGCAGCCCTTTGTTGAAGGGACAGAACATTCTGTTACCTGGCAACTGGGTTCAAACTGAATTAATTGAGTATCCATGGAAGGGATGGGGCGGGCAGTTGGAGTTTTAGGATATTTATTATTTTTCAGTGCATGAGCAACCTCGGATGATTCGAGTACAGAAGGGTAGTAGGAGAATAGTGTGTAAAAAGATTACTAATATCCAGTCACAGACTTCTGGCTGTTCTTTGATTTGGATTTGTTTCCTTGTGGGCAGCTCAGGGGCGGGATTTGTAGAAGCATGGAGTTCATTGCCTGCCACCGTCTTGATTAGGCAATGGTGACTGATGTGAGGAATCTACAAAAGGAAAGAAAGTAACAAAAATGCCCCAAGCTATTTTCGTTTTTAAAGAAAAGGACAGTTAGCAAATGCCTCAAATGCCATCTAGGCAAGATATATTTTTACTTGTTCTTGGGTTGTGGGCAACACCAGCAAGGCAGCATTTATTGCGGTTAAGAGTCAACCATGTAATGTGGGTCTGGAGTCACGTGTAAACCAGAATGGGTAGGGGTGGCAGGTTCCCTTCCTCGAAGGACATTTGTGAACCAATTGGGTTTTTAATGACAATTTGGCAGCTAGCAGGGTCATTGTTCATGGTAGCTGGTTCTAGGTAGCAAGCAATAGCAAAATACACTTGTGCCACAGAAAGCATTGCTTCTACCAGCTCTTAACCATTTTAGTGGGGTCGGGTAGAAAAATTCACAATGAAAGAAAGGAAGAAAAAGAAAGAAAGAAAGACTTACATTTATACAGCGTTTTTCACGACCACCGGATGTCCCAAAGCGTTTTACAGCCAATGAAGTACTTTTTGAAGTGTAGTCACTGTTGTAATGTGGGAAACACGGCAGCCAATTTGCGCACAGCAAGATCCCACAAACAGCAATGTGATAATGACCAGATAATCTGTTTTTTAGTGATATTGATTGAGGGATAAATATTGGCCAGGTCACCAGGGATAGCTTCCCTGCTCTTCTTCAAAATAGTGCCGTGGGATCTTTTACCTCCACCTGAGAGAGCAGACGGGGCCTCGGTTTAACGTCTCATCCGAAAGATGGCACCTCGGACAGTGCAGCACTCCCTCAGCACTGCACTGGAGTGTCAGCCTAGATTTTTGTGCTCAAGTCCCTGGCGTGGGATTGGAACCCACAACCTTCTGACATCAGAGTTGAGGGTGCTACCAACTGAGCCACAGCTGACTAAAGAAAGAAAATATCTTGAAATTGAGGAAAAGGTCATCTTCCTTTCATCGACTACCTCAAAAATTTTCTGCCAACTTGGAAACATCCACTGTACTTTGTAAGGTTGAATAAAGTGATACTGATATAAATTATGCTTTAATGAGGGGGGGAGGAGTAGAACAATGTTGAAGGACTATAGTGTTCTGTGGCTCAACTATTTGAAGAGTCATGTATAAGACATTCTGACAGAAACCAAAGAATTTCAGGCACTGCTACGAAATATGCAGCAGTATGCTCCTCCCTTGCATTATCTTCAGCACGAATGTTGTGGTTGTCTTGTGGCTTGTCTGCTCTAGGGTACAGTATAGTACATGTTCATGCAATGATACTGGCTGCACACTAGCAAGAGATTGAGAATGGTGACCACTCCATTAATATTTGTTAAAAAAAATGTTTTTGCTGGGCGGAGAGAGAATTTGATTCCGGTACAGTCAGATACTAATCTGACCTGAACGCCACAGATATGTAAAACTTTTATCAATTATTCTAAAAGGAAAAATTAAAATATAGAGTCACTGATCTGAGGTTTCAAAAGAATTGACAGTTGACTTTATAGCTGATGCAAAACATATTTGTGTCACAAGAAGAAGTTTTCTACAGAAAGACTTGCATTTATATAGCGCCTTTCACAACCTCAGGACATCCCAAAGCATTTTACAGCCAATGAAGTACTTTTGAAGTGTAGTTACTTTTGTAATATAGGAAACGCGGCAGCCAATTTGTGCACAGCAAGGTCCTGCAAACAACAATGAGCTAATGACCAGATTTTTTTTTTGTAGTGATGGTGGTTGAGGGATAAATATTGGCCAGGACTTCTTTGATATGCTCAAACAGAGCCTGCTGAACTCCTTCGAAATAGTGCCAGGGGATCTTTTATATCCACCTGAGAGAGCAGGTGGGGCCTTGGTTTAACGTCTCATCTGAAAGACTGCACCTCCGACAGTGTAGCACTCCCTCAACACTGCACTGGAGTGTCAGTCTAGATTTTGTGCTCAAGTGTCTGGAGTTGAACTTGAACCCACAACCTTCTGACTCAGAGGCTATCCACTGAGCCACGGCTGACACTAAGATGACCATGAGTTGGATTATATACAACAGGCCTTTGTTGCAATACAAAAGTCCATATATTAAGGGTAGTGCACACCATTTTTACAAATGACACAGGAACCATCCTACACACACTTAAGCTATATCAACCATTCTTTATTGTTGTTTATGACTGGTGCAATTGAAATCAATGGAAGAAGAACCGGGTGGGTTCTATAAAGGGCGAGCGATCCATTCCATTAGGTTACTGCCCAGGTGACGATGTTGAATATTACCCCACTTCTCACCTCCTGTGCCCCGCCACTGCCACCCCCCACCTCGTGCTTCCTGTATTGTAATAAAGAAATAGATAAAGCAATGGTTCTGGAGAAGTCACCCTGTCTGAAAGAGGTAAGAAACCTGTGAGGGGAGTAATACATGCTGAAACATGGAGAAGGAAGAGGCAGAGAATTTGCTGGGAAATTAGAAGTTACCTTAGCATAGAAAATAAAATCAGGTAACTGAGACGTCAAGATATTAGCTTGGTAGGAAGATGGTGGGAAAAACTAACAGCTGGTTTAGCACAGTGAATAGGTAACATCATTGCAGGACAGTGTGTGTGTGGGTCATTAATTGAATAAAGCATTGTGCTTGGAACCTGAACGCCTGCCAGATGAAGGCTTTTTGGCTGTAAAAGTTTGAAAGACAAAGGAGTTATTAAACACAGCTGCTTTGCACACAGAAAAGCAGACAGATAACCTTCTGAGGACAGAGGAGATAAGGAAAGCTACGTGACATGGAGCTTGAACTTTGACTCAAAATGGACACCATGGGAAGATTACTAAAGGGGAGGTGCCATGTTAAGTCGGGTGATAGAAGGAATCCAATCAAGGGAGAAGAGGCAGATTCAAGTTCACTATAGAAATATATAAAAACAGACAGTTTGTTTTAAAGTTTAGTACAATGTTAGGCTGCCTGCTTACATCTATTGTACACTACCTGTTTAATCTACTCTGCTTGTAAAGTGCTTTTACATATTGACTGAAGAAATAAAGGTATTGAACCTGAAGCAACGACTATTTGTGTTACCACTCAAGTAAAGAGACAATGTGAATCTTTCATCACGTACATATTTTTAAATGTATTCTACTTCTAGCTAGCAAGCATGGGCTAAATGTATTCCTTTTTTATTGTAATAAAACACTTCAGGTGAAATTGCTCTGAGCACCCTGGCAGTGCATTATATGAGTTAAAAATTAATGCGCTCGTAGGAAAATAATTCTGCTCTGTGGTTTCTAGAAGTTTCAGTGCGTTACAGACCGCTAAAGGTAACATTTAACTGAGTGCTGAATCCATAAATGCTGCTCAACTAGCTAAACAGCCACTCTGCTGATAGAAATAGTGCATTGTGGGCCAATCCCGCTACGGTTGTGCACTTTCTGTGAGAAATGAAAGGAGAGTACAGTTTGAGTTACAGGTTAAGATCTGTCAGGTACAGTAGACTCTGTGAGGGTATGGTGAAGTTCTCTAAGTAGAGCAAAGAGGCAATCCTCTAATCTTCTTCTTCTTCTGCTTCTTCTTCTTCTTCTTAGACAGTCCCTCGGAACTGAGGATGACTTGCTTCCACACTAAAAATGAGTTCTCAGGTGACTGATGAGTCCAATGCGGTACCTACCGTCTCTGTCACAGGTGGGGCAGATGGTGGTTGAAGGGGCGGGTGGGTGGGGTGCTTGGGTTGACGTGCGTTCCTTCCGCTGCCTGCACTTGGCTTCCGCTTGCTCCCGGCGAAGGGACTCGAGGTGTTTGTCGCCCTCCCAGATGCTTCTCCTCCACTTTGAGCGGCCTTGGGCCAGGGATTCCCAGGTGTCGGAGGGGATGTTGCAGTTTCTCAGTGCCCAAAGAGTGAAGCACATGGTGGGCGCCACCATGAAGGAGGTGAGCGTGGGGTCACGTTCTCAGACACATTGGGCAGAAAACAGGCAGAAGGTGTCAAGCTCCAGAAAACCACGAGTGACGATTTCTGAGACCACCCCCACCCTCACTGACACTGGACCAGTCTATGCTCAAACAGAACAAAAAGCACCATGAGGAGGGGTATATGACAAGAAGAGTAGAAATGGGCTCTCAAGTAGCTGCCAGCCCTGTGCATTGAGCTGTAGCTGCACAAAGTGATGAGAGAAGTGTCCAAAAGAAAGCTAGTCTCTGCAGATGGAATAGCAGACAGGTGGCGTCGTCTGGTTTGTCAAGTATCGGGGTAAGCTGCCAGCTGAATCACAAAACCTCAGGAAGTCTCTGTACCGACTTCTAACCATTAGTACATCTCATAGGAGTAATACAGAATCACAGAAATCCCCACAGTGCAGATAGAGGCCATTTCAGCCCATCGAGCCTGCACCGGCACATATCCCACCCTATCCCTGTAACCCCACGTATTTAATCCCCTAACACTAAGGGTCACTTTATCATAGCCGAATCAACCTAACCCACACATCTTTGGACTGTGGGAGGAAACCGGAGCACCCGGAGGAAACCCACGCAGACACAGGGAGAATGTGCAAACTCCACACAGACAGTTGCCCGAGGCCAGATTTGAACCCGGGTCCCTGGCGCTGTGAGGCAACAGTGCTAACCACTATGCCACCGTGCCCCCATACAGTAGAACTACCATGCACTTATTCACATAAGGCACCAGGTAGGTACAGCTGCACATTACACAGGGTATACAGCACAGAAACAGGCCATTCGGCCCAACCAGTCCATGCCGGCGTTTATGCTCCACTCGAGCCTCCTCCCGTCTTTCCTCATCTAAATCTATCAGCATAACCCTCTATTCCCTTCTCCCTCATATGTTTATCTAGCCTCCCCTTAAATGCATCTATACTATTCGCCTCAACCACTCCCTGTGGTAGCGAGTTCCACATTCTGACCACTCTCTGGGTAAAGAAGTTTCTTCTAAATTCCCTATTGGATTTCTTGGTGACTATCTTATATTGATGGCCTCTAGTTTTGCTCTTCCCCACAAGTGAAAACCTTCTCTCTGTATCCACTCTATCAAAACCTTTCATAATAAAGGTTAAACAAATGCTACAACTTCCCTGTTATCGTCTATACAGGCATAAAGCAACATCTTAGCCTGCACAGTTATTTTAAAATTTATGGTTTTGAAATTAATCGCACGAAGAATGAATGATTATTTATTACAAAAACTAAATGAAATATAAAAGCAGGCCTCAAGGATTGGCTCAATCAGAGCCTGGCGAAATCATGCTGTCTCTTGCGCTGTCTGCTAAGCTTCAGCTCGCTCATCGCCATCATTCTCTGCCTCCTTCTCCTGTGCCAAGACTTGTTGTGAGAGATTGGAGATCAGTCTTGTTTCTAATCATAAAATTTTGACTCGCGACATTTTATATTTATGGCATTTTGGTAGCTGGCCAGCTGTGTTTGTGTGTACCTGAAATACACTTTATGTATTAATGTCACATCAAAGGGCAGAGGAGTCACCTCTGTCTCTGCGCACTGCCTAACAAGTTTTAGTTACCAATTGCACACACATGACAGAAACACTTAATATTAATGAGCTGGCTGCAAGGGGAGAAAGCTAATGGTATGGGATTGCCAGCCCACCATTAACGGCACTCTATAACGAGAGTTGCTTTGTCTCACTGGTGTAAATATTGTGCCAGGAAATCCTGTCAAGCTGACTATTTTTGACAGCTTTCCCTATTGGGAAGGTATGCTTTTTGATCTTCCTTTGCTCCAAGTTGGCTTTTTAAGCAATAAAGATTTAAAATTGGGACCCTATCTCACTGTTTTTCTGTTAGTTGATATCTAATTGCCAGGCAGTTGATGTGCTGGGGTACATGGAGACACTTCGTGAATATTCGATTTTACATGTAAGTTTTACCTCACTGGCAAGTGTTTCAAGCTACGAGGATGGTTGAAATTTTGAGACTTTTCTTGTCTTGAAGCAGATTTTGTAAGTTAAGTTGAACCACTGTAATTTATCTATCTGCTGTTATTTGACCTGTGCTTCTGCTATTTTTTTCTAAACAAACCTGATTCATCATTTGTAGTTGGGATATGCAGGGCTCGATTGTGCCATGGGGGCTGGCTGGGGCGTGTCAGGTGGTTTTCGTGTCAGGACCCTGACTCTGATGTGAAGTGTGAAAAAAGGGCGACTTTGTCCTAATTGGGCACTTGGTTTCCATCGTGTGGAAACCCCTGGCCCAATGAGTCTTTTGATACAGAGAATCGCCTCCGATGACGTCACCAATGTTTCAGGATTTAAGGCCTGTAAGCAGCCATGCTTCTTCTGGAGACTTTAAACTTTATGCCCATTGCTGTGATCGCTTCATTCAGCAACTATGTCCAGCAGTAGGCCAAAGTGTGCTCCAAGGTTCGATGAGGCCTCCCTCCAAGCTCTGGTGGAAGGAGCAAGATCAAATAAGGAGATGCTCTTCCCTTCCTCAGGGAGAAAAAAGCCTCCCCAGCAGACTAAAGCTGTGTGGCTGCAAGTGGCTCAGGAGGTCAACTCAATCTCTATGTGCCGCAGAACTTGGCTGCAGTGCAGGAAGAGGTTTCATGACCTTCTCTGCACAGGAAAAGTGAGTATGACTTTCCCATCACCCTCAATCTGATCCCCATCGCCTCTCCTCACCAGCATTCTGCTTTGCCAACCTCTTCCTCCACATCCCACTTGACACTGACGTCCATGCACCCTTACCCATTCCCTCTCTCTCTATGGTCACATTCACTTAACTATTCGAACATGCAGCCCTCACACTCCCTATCACTGTGATGCAATGACAGCAACTTACAACACACAGGGAGGGCCCTTTGTCTCTTTCTAAGCATCTATGCTATGGATTCTCTACACTCACTCCTTCATTCTCACTCAAATTCCACTTTTGTCACTCATTGCAGGAAAAGAGAGCCCACAATAAGAGGGAAAGAGCGAGGACAGGAGGAGGGTCACCCTCAGTAGCCCAGCTCACCACCTCGGAGGAGGCGGCACTGGAAATCGCCAGTGTCGAGGAAGATTCACAAGTGGGGGACGGACAGACGGGTGCATCACAGCAAGCTGGTGACAGAACAGTTTGGCATTTCTCTCATTGACATTGCATGAGTGACTGATAATGATTCTGATGCTCTAACAGATTGACTTATGATCATCTGCACAATTAAAAGTGCATGCAACCTTTACCTCACATCTCTAGCTCTTTCCTTTACTCTCCCACAGGACCATCGACAGCCCCCATCCCCACTGTCCAGGAGGAACAGCCTGAGCTTCAAGACTCCTCAGAGGAAGCTGCAACCTCTGAGGGCATAGCGTCAGCAGAATTCAGTGCACCCAGCAGCAGTGCAGATACTCACACCCCGGTAGGACATCCACGAGATAGAGTAGTGTTGTCACCAGGTGTATCACAGCTCACAAGTGAGCATGGGGGGGGGAGGTTTCTAGAGAGCAAATAATAAAAATGACAACGGAGAAGGTCATAGACCTAGGTAGCAGTGGGGGAATTAAAAACCAGAGAGTGTCAGGAAGGGACAGAATGTATGGAGTAAAAGGTAAAGTAGTAAAAGGGGAAAAAGCAGGAACTAAGTGTCACAAAACATATTTGAAAGTCCTTTATCTGAATGCACGTAGCATTCATAACAAAATGGACGAGTTGACGGCACAAATAACTACATATGGGTATGATCTTGTGGCCATTACAGAAACATGGCTGCAGGGTGACCATGACTGGGAATTAAACATATGAGGGTATTTAACAATCAGGAAGGACAGACAGGAAGGTAGGGGAGGTGGGGTGGCTATGTTAATAAAGGAAGGAATCACTGCAATACAGAGAAATGATATTGGGTCAAAGGATCAGGATAATGAAACAGTTTGGGTAGAGATAAGGAATAATAAGGGGAAAAAACACTAGTGGGTGTAGTCTATAGGCCTTCTAACAGTTGCAACACTGTTGGACAGAGTATTAATCAGGAAATAGTTGGGGCTTGTAATAAGGGAACAGCTATAATTATGGGGGATTTTAACTTTCATATTAACTGGACAAATCAAATTGGGCATGGCAGCCTTGAGGAAGAGTTCATTGAGTGTATTAGGGATGGGTTTCTTGAGCAGTATGTAACTGAACCGACCAGGGGGCAGGCAATCTTAGATCTGGTCCTGTGTAATGAGACAGGATTAATAAAAAATGTCCTACTAAAGGATCCCCTTGGAACGAGTGACCATAACATGGTTGAATTCCATATTCAATTAGAGGGTGAGAAGGTTAGATCTCAAACAAATGTATTGAGCTTGAATAAAGGAGACTATGAAGGTATGAGAGTGGAATTGATTAAAGTGGACTGGGAAAATAGATTAAAGGGTAAGACGGTACATGATCAGTGGTGTACATTCAAGGAGTTATTTTACAACTTTCAAAAAAAAAATATTCCACTGAGGAAAAAAGGGTGTAAAAGAAAAGACAGCCATCCGTGGCTAAGTAAAGTAATAAAGGATAGTATCCGACTAAAAACAAGGGCATATAAGGTAGCCAAATCTAGTGGGAGGATAGAAGATTGGGAAGTCTTTAAAAGACAGCAAAAAATAACTAAAAGATTGATTAAGAAAGGGAAAATAGATTATGAAAGTAAATTAGCTAAAAATATAAAAACAGATAGCAAGAGTTTCTATAGTTATATAAAAAGAAAAAGGGTGGCTAAAGTAAATGTTGGTCCCTTAGAGGATGAGACCGGGAAATTAATGGTGGGAAACATGGAGATGGCAAAATCGCTGAACAAATATTTCGTATCAGTCTTTACAGTAGAGGACACTAAGAATATCCCAACCTGGGCAAACAGGGGGCTCTAGGGGGGAGGAGCTAAATACGATTAAAATCACTAAGGAAGTGGTACTCGGTAAAATAATGGGACTTAAGGCGAATAAATCCCCTGGACCTGATGGCTTACATCCTAGGGTCTTGAGGGAAGTGGCGGTAGGGATTGTGGATGCATTGGTAATAATTTTCCAAAACTCCCTGGACTCAGCAAAGGTCCCGGCAGATTGGAAAACTGCTAATGTAACACCCTTATTTAAAAAGGGTAATAGACAGAAGGCTGGAAACTATAGACCAGTTAGCCTAGCATCTGTGGTTGGTAAAATTTTAGAGTCGATTATTAAGGAGACAGTAACGGGACATTTGGATAAACATAATTTAATAGGACAAAGTCAGCATGGTTTTACGAAGGGGAAGTCATGTTTGACAAATTTGCTTGAGTTCTTTGAGGACGTAACATACAGGGTGGATAAAGGGGAACAAGTGGACGTAGTGTATTTAGACTTCCAAAAGGCATTTGACAAGGTGCCACACAAAAGATTATTGCTCAAGATAAAAAATCACAGGATTGGGGGTAATATTCTGGCATGGGTGGAGGATTGGCTATCTAATAGAAAGCAGAGAGTTGGGATAAATGGTTCATTCTCAGACTGGCAATCAGTAACTAGTGGTGTTCCGCAGGGGTCAGTGCTGGGACCCCAACTCTTTACAATCTATATTAACGATTTGGAGGAAGGGACCGAGTGTAACATATCAAAGTTTGTAGATGATACAAAGATGGGAGGGAAAGTAGTGAGTGAGGAGGACATAAAAAACCTGCAAAGGGACATAGATAGGCTAAGTAAGTGGGCAGAGATTTGGCAGATGGAATATAATACTGGAAAGTGTGAGGTTATGCACTTTGGCAGGAAAAATCATAGAGCAAGTTATTATCTTAATGGCAAGAAACTGGAAAGTACTGCAGTACAAAGGGATCTGGGGGTCCTGGTGCACGAAACACAAAAAGTTAGTATGCAGGTGCAGCAGGTGATCAAGAAGGCCAATGGAATTTTGGCTTTTATTGCTACGGGGATGGAATATAAAAGCAGGGAGGTATTGCTGCAGTTGTACAAGGTATTGGTGAGACCACACCTGGAATACTGCATACAGTTTTGGTGTCCATACTTAAGAAAAGACATACTTGCTCTTGAGTCAGTACAAAGAAGGTTCACTTGGTTAATCCCGGGGATGAGGGGGTTGACATATGAGGAGAGGTTGAGTAGATTGGGACTCTACTCATTGGAGTTCAGAAGAATGAGAGGCGATCTTATTGAAACATATAAGATTGTGAAGGGGCTTGATCGGGTAGATGTGGTGAGGATGTTCCCAATGATGGGTGAAACTAGAACTAGGGGGCATAATCTTAGAATAAGGGGCTGCGCTTTCAAAACTGAGATGAGGAGAAACTTCTTCACTCAGAGGGTGGTAGGTCTGTGGAATTTGCTGCCCCAGAGAGCTGTGGAAGCTACATCATTAAATAAATTAAAAACAGAAATAGTTTCCTAGAAGTAAGGGGAATTAGGGGTTACGGGGAGCGGGCAGGATATCGGACATGAGGCTAGGTTCGGATCGGTTATGGCCCTGTGGGTGGCGGAGTGGGCCCAGGGTCCGTATAGCCTGGTCCTGCTCCTACTTCTTGTGTTCTAATTCTGTGTTAGATTTCAGGAGATGGTTCGATTCACAGGGATTAGTGGAGACCTCGGGAACAGGCTGCCAGTTAGGAGTCCTTCAAGAGTAAATTGGGCCTGTTCCTGGCTGGGGTGGCGATCACCTCTCACAGAAGGTAAGTACTGTAGTAAATACAGGGACAGAGTGATCTCCTGGACGAGTTTTGATCGCCTAGATGGGTCGGAGAGGAATTTCCCAGATTTTTTCTCACAAATTGGCACATTGTTTTTTTTATCTGGTTTTTTGCCTCTCCCGGGAGATCACATGGGTTTGTGTGGGATGGAGAGTGAAAGTAGATTTGAGGTTAGGATCAGATCAGCCATGATCTTATTAAATGGCGGAGCAGGCTTGAGGGGCCGATTGGCCTACTCCTGCTCCTATTTCTTATGTTCTTATCAGCAGATGGTGGAGACAGGGACAGCAGTGGAGAGTCCTCGTCGGAGGGTGCAGGACTCTGCCAGCTCGGCTCAGCTGCATGTCGACCCTGTGCCTCCGGGTCCATCCAGAAGGAGAGCGGTGCTGGTGTAAAGTCTGTGTGTTCTAGTTGTAATTAATAACACACAGGCTACAAGATTAAAGTTCAACAGGTCTTTACTGGTTGGAGGTCCTCTTTTTATTCTTTACTGGTTGGAGGTCCGGACTATCTGAAATACATCTTACTACACAGTGCTTATATACCGGTGGTCACCACCGGTATTACGTATACAGCAGCCAGAGAAAGTAGTACATCTCTTAAGGTGGAACAGGCTTAAGTTCTCTTAAGGTGGAACAGGTTACATACACCACAGCTGGAACTCCAGGAACAGGTGCAGGAGTCTCTGGCAGGTTTTGTCTCCAGGGTTGCTGCGAGTGTGGAGCGAATGGAGGATTACATCGTGAACATGAGCAGAGCCTTTGTGGAGGCATTGGCGCATGAACGCATCACCACGGAAAGGATGGCAACCTCCATGGAAAGGATGGGTACGGTAAAGGAGAGGATGGCTACGGCCATGGAGGAGCTATGTCGCCAGAGTGTTGAACACATGGTCATTGTTCAGAATAGACTGGCCTCCACATCTGCTGAAGCCACAGGGGAAGCATCATGTAGGAGCACGTGTAAGAGGAAGATAATGCACAAGTAGTCACAAGGGTAGTCACTTGAGTATTATGTTGTGTTTATTTTTGAAATGCCATCAGTTGTTTGTTGTGATAAAAAAAATTCTGATGGCAAACTGTTGAAGTTGTGGCCTGTGTCATTTTGCAAATGGGACTTCCACATTGAGGGCTTAGAGCGACTTGCAATTGTCAGTATGGTGATCAGAGTGATAGGAATCCACAGGTTCTTGTCCATTGACGATGCTCTGGTAAAAAGGTGCGAGGCAAAAGTGTTTGATTGTGCAGGCTAAGCAAAGCTGGCCAACATGAGTGCATCCCTTGAATCCCGGGCAGCAATGTGGTCGCACGCTGGCGCCTTCTGGCCTGTGCAGCTTCAGGTGGGTGAGCAGCAGCTTGGCGCTCCTGTTGTTGCTGCTGCTGTTGGTGCTGCTGTCGTTCAGGGTTCTGCTGCTGCCGCGGCTAGTCTTCATCCGAATCTGATGTCCAAGAGGAAAGGAAATAAATGGTTCCCATGCTTCTGGTATATGCCTCAGTTGAGGAAGCGCTCAGTCAAGGTGGAGAGAGGGGTTTCCCAGGAGGTCACACTGGAGATGGGTGTCAGGCTCCAAACTTCCACAACAATGAGTATGCCTGCTAAAAGTTCCCCAGACCTGAGACAACAAAGTTCTGCTACCTGCAAATGATCATTGGTGAAAACTCCTTTTTAATGGTGGAGCTGCAGCTGTTAGTAAGCAATCCACTTGTGAGGCCGCCAGGATTAACTGGCATGTCCCAGAGGAGACGTGCAGGACGGGGGAAAAGTGTTAAAATCAGAAAGGCCTCTCAAAATGGGATTATAGAGACAATTAACTGGTGGTTAAGGGCCTTAAGGGCCTCTCCCGCCTCTTGGAGGCGGGCTGGAAACGAGGTCTGAAACACCGATTCTGGGAAAATTGCTCGGAGGCGGGATGGAGGCGGGATCGGAGCCGCCCGCCATTTTTTGCGATTTTAACACCTCACAAACCTCCAATCCCGCCTCCTCGGTCCTGGCTAAATCGAGCCCATAATGTCTGAAAGTGTTATTTGCCCATCGGTCAGAGAGACCAGGAGATTGCAAGCATCTCGTACCATTTTCAAGCAGCTTATCAGCAGTATGAGGTTTATTGGTCAACTGAGGCACCCTGCACTACAAGTTCGGATGAAGCAAGGGTTTGCCTATGGGAGTAACTGTTTGCCCAGTGCCCATGGAAAAGTGTCTGATGGGTGGGAGCCCTAATTATAGCCATTTTCTGACAGCTCCTCCTGTGCCAACGCTGCTCATCTTCCACAAAGAGGTATAGACCTTTTTCAAGGGCTATGTTGCATTGTTTGCAGAGCACCACTACCATTCTTTAGAGTCTAATGTAGACCATGCCCTTGGCTTGTATTCCCTAGATTCCGGGGTGATCCAAGGATAGTAGAAATCTGGAATTCTCAGCTCCAAAAGGATGCTGGAGACAATTGGAGTTTTCAAGACTGAGATCGATAAATTTTTATTAGGCAAGGGTGTCAAGGGATATGGAGCTAATGCGGGTAAATGGAGGTGAGGTACAAATCAGCCATGATCTAATTGAATGGTGGAGGAGGCTTGAAGGACTAAATGGCCTATTGGTTTTTATTATGTTCCTATGCTCAGTGCTAGCCAAACACTGGGAGGCATTATTTGAGCATAGGCCCATGGGCTGGTCATTCCCCTCGTGTTGCCTCTGATGTCTCTGCTATCCTGTGCTGCTCAGCCTACTCCTGCTCAAACATGCCCATCATAACAAGGCATCCTGCAACTGCTGTGTGGACTGAAACAGTTCAGTTGCTCTTCGCAATGTCTCTTGCATTATTCCGTGCTGGACCTTGCCAACTTTCTTGTAGCGCTACCTTCAGTGCAGGTTTCATTGTGTAATGTGTGCTGGAAGACAGGCATGTGCAAATTTTTTTTAAATTCGTTCACGGGATGTGGGCGTCGCTGGCAAGGCCAGCATTTATTACCCATCCCTAATTGCCCTTGAGAAGGTGGTGGTGAGTCACCTTCTTGAACCGCTGCAGTCCGTGTGGTGAAGGTACTCCCACAGTGCTGTTAAGGAGGGAGTTCCAGGATTTTGGCCCAGCGACGATGAAGGAACGGCATGTTTGTCTTTTTAAATGATGCTTAAGATGTCCTTAAGAAGCCAAAAAAAAACATGAATACTGAACTATATATTAATGTGTATTAAACCAGTTCAGTTCTGAAAGGAATTTTAGAATGGTTCATTAGCTCTAACACGCACAGTAATTTTTCAACTTAATTATGCATTTTTGTACATGTTTAGGTACATTTTTTTTCAGAAGCATCGTTAATGGAATACTGCATGATTATATAATCTGAAAGGTGAGGTTAGATATTAGGCTAAATTATCAAAACGTTATGGCATTAAGGTGCAGCTGTAATAACAGAAATTAAACTAAATTAAAAGTTAAGAGGGGCAATTTTGTCAAATTTTTTAACAATAATAGATTGAGAGAATGTACATGCAACATGGACTTGAGTGCATGAAGCTGAATGTTTTCATATGAAGTGACCTTGTGGCATTAAGCTCCAGATAAATACACATGTTCCAGTTAATCAGTACCGCTGGTGTGTATACGCTTTTATTTTTAATTGCTGTCTCTGATTCTCTTGACTGCACAGTAGTAGCCCTCGAATAGAATAATGCAAAAGCAAGGAAGAAAGTTGGAGGCTCAATTCAGCTCAGTTAATTGGAGTTTTAAAATGGTGTTCAGCCAATTAAGCCCTTCTTTGTTCTTACCCATAAAGTAAATAACTAATTAATAACTATCACTCAGTTGTATATCATTGCGCACTTAGAATGCCTATAACTAACAGTGCAGCAAATAGCATTCTATTTTCTGGGCTACATTCTATGGAAATTGAGGTTAAAAATTAAGAGACAAAGCTTAAGGTGCTTGTATACTTCTCTGGTAGCTCAACAGATGTGAGAAGATTTTTTTTGACTGTTAAGCAGTCATCTGAAAATATTGGCAACAGTCATTTCTAGCCTGTTCTAGTCCCCCACATTAATATTTGCGCCAGTGAAAATAATACGGCCATTATATATACGTAAAAAATATGAAGGGCTGTGCAAGTCACCCCCTGAGCCGAAACTAACAATCAATCAATCAACGGGTGACTTTTAACCCTGCATGCCCGGCATAAACCAGGTGGGAGAGCAGTTCAAATCCCCCCCCATCTTGGACTCACCCATCGACATTGTTCTCGCAGGCGAGGATTTTAACCTGCTCCTCTATGCAGGCGAGAAGGACGCCTGCCAGCAACCGCAGGGTCCTTCTTCAAATGTGCAGATCGGGCGCCGATGATGTCATTGAGGCCCCAACTGCTATTTTAACCAGACGCTTGGGCAGGGAGAAGCCATTGTGGTTTTCCCGCCATGCTAACCTAGCAGGAAGAAGCCCAAGAAGGTCAATGGTTTTTTTTACGGAAGGAGATCGTCGGCATGACTAGGGAAGAGGAAGGAGTGAGCCAACGTGAATAGGGAAGAGGGGGAAGGGAGACTGTCAGAATGGACTGGTGGAAGGTGACGGTGTGTCCAACTGAATTAGGGGGAGGGAGAAGAATGCCATTTTAATTGGTGGTATGTGTTGGATGCAGAAAAGATTGAACTGGGGAATGGGGGGAAAGAGTATCAACAAGAATTGATGGGAGGCAGAGAAGAGTGCCAGTTTGAATTGGGGATGGAGAGGGCGATAAGCCCCAGCACGAACTGGAAGTGGGGGATTGCAGGAGGAGAGAGAGTGCCTCTGTGGCATTGGGTGGAGGGTAGAGTGATCAGAAGGAGTAGAGTATATCTGTGAACTGGGAGGAGAGGATTAGAGGGGGAGATAAGCTTGGTGAAGAGCTGGGGGTTGGAATGACTTTTAAGGTTGTTTTTGGCAAGTGATTGTCTTGTTGGTCTGTTGCAAATCCAGATGTCACTTATTTCCTATTTGTTTAGATTAAAAATCTGTAATTATAAGAGTATCCGAGTATTATTTTGTTATAAAAATTCAATTTTCATTAGGTGAGCATCCTTGGACCTGCACCACCAGTTCATGCCAGGGAATGGACAGCATTTGGAAGAAGTGTGTACAACTGTTACGTTGCTGGCACAACCCTGAGTGGAATTATCACACAGTCGGTAACACCAGGTTTGAATTCCCTATTTCCTATGAGGCAGTTTTTTTTTTAAGAAAAGAAAATTAATTGATTCTTTTTCTCCTAGTAATAGATTATCTGCTACTACTGGGATAAAGAAGATTTGAAATATAAAGCGAAATAATTAATTCCCAAATGGCAAATAGAGAGTCGTTTTCAACAAAAATGAGGAAGTGGCCTTTCTTGTTTAAATAAAATAAAGTATAATTTCCATGTTTGACTCCAAGATATTGGCAATGCACCAAATATGTATCAAAAAGCTATTTTTTTCTGAGTAAAAAGAACCTCCTAGAAAATAAATCTTAGGCCTTTAGGAATTGGATCCTCCACAGGCCTTCATGTATTTATGTTTTATTTCCACCAATATGAATGGAGAAATGTGGGGCAGACCTACAGCTTTAGTTACAAGCCCACATCCCACTGCACTTTCAATGTAATTACTTGTTCTCGTATGTCATTTCTTTACATTCAAGGCCATTTTGATTTGGCAGCTATTTAGGGCTTTGTCAGCTGTTTTAAAGCTGTTCAGCTTTTGCTAATTATGTAAGTTGGCATGGTGTTCCACATAGCACACGCTGAGCGGTAGCAAGGTTTTGACATGAATGAGGCTGCTGCTTCTGAGTATGATACTATGGCCTAGAAATTCAGTGGGCTGCGCCACCCGTTAGTGCCTTAAGAGGGCGCTAAATGGGTCGGAAGCCACTGGCCATGCCTCCCGCTAAATTCAACGGGACGCTAATGGTGGCGCTAGCCGTTAGCGCTGCACCGCTACTGATGATGTCATCGGTGTGCGCAGCGCCTCTCTATCGCCCCGATTGCGATATTTAGATGTGCCCCCTGCTTTAACGCCGGATGCTATTTGCGACCGGTTCAGGGGGGCCTACCTGCGGCGGTAGAGGCACTAATTAAAGGAGAGGTGCGGGGCGGCCATTTTTTTTGCTGGCCGCCTGCCAGCACCTCTCCGCGCTGCCGTCCCCGGCCTCCTGAGCCCCGCCCCTGCGGAGTGCCGACTGCGTTCCAAGAGCCCGGCACTTCTCCTCGGTGCCAGGCTCTTTTGCCAGCACTCGCGATCCTCGATCGCGCTGCACAAGGCCCCTCCCCTTTAAGAAGGGGAGGAAGGCCTGCAGTACCGCAGCACGCCATGCCGCAGCGTGTGGCGCTGCGGCACGTTGCGCAGCGATATTCAGCTGCAGCGCCCCAAGAGGGATGTGGGGCGCCTCCAGTAGCGCCGCGCTTCCCTCTGGGGCGCGCAAACTGAATTTCCGGCGGGCAGCCGCAACTGCTTCCGGGGCGCTACTTTTAGCACCCTGGCGAGGCTGGCACCCCAAACGGGGCGCTACTGAATTTCTAGGCCTATATCCTTCCTTCCAACCCCTCACCTCAAATTATACAAATTGTAACAGGACGTGGGTAGGACCAGGCACCCACTGCAGCAGCAGGTGTGGCACAGCTGGTTGTAGGGTCATCTCATGATCCAGCACAAGGAGGCATGGTGCCACTTCAATCCAAAAGGCTCCCACTGACACACAGCAGCTACTCACCTCTATTACTCCTGTCACTCCGGCAGACTGTGTATATCTCAGGCTGCAAACTACAAGTGAGGTTTATTAAGCAGTAAAATTAAACAGAAGCAAAAGTCAAAAAACACCAGATAGCTTAATCACAGTGGTTCGCTTAACTTAGAAGATATGTTGCAAAATGATAAAAGTCAAGAACACTTACAATTCTCTGTAAGATTTTAGACAACTTGCATCTTTGATGAAAATGAGAGATTCATGGATTCCTCTGCTTGTCTCTCTGCCTGTGCAACAATGCAGCAAGAAGGGAACTGGTAAACTAGTCAAAGGCTCCAATATGTACTCCTCTGTCAGGTGGACTATGAGAGTGGAGCAGTCCATCGACACCATCATCAGTCACCATGGCTGAAATGTCCACAACAAGCGATTTACCTCCTGGTGGGCCAACAATCTGAAATGATTAAATTGGCTTCCTTTTTGTAGAACAGAATCAATATTAGTTGTTTTTAATACCCGGGTGAACGTTGTATCCTGTTAAGCAGTCCACTTAGACAGAAGTGACTCATCCACGTTTGAAGTGGCATTGATACCCAAGACAGATAATGTAAATAGTAATCAAATGTAGTAAGTAGTAATCACATTTTAAAAGTAGTCACAGGCTAGCCAGCTACCAAAGACCCATTGAGAAATACTAAGTGTACGGATCCCAAGATCCCACAATGCTGCTCCACCACAACATTAATGGCGGAGCAGGATTTAGGATCCACCTGAGAGAAACGTGCCTGATCCCGCTGGATTTTTCAAGGTTAGGCAATTTTCAAGTGTTTAGCAAGGTTGGCACAGCTGGGGCGCCTGCTGCACAGAGGGCTCCAGAAAATGTGCCAGTGACCAACCACTTCGAGACAATGGCAGCAGCTCGGACTGAAGACTTGAGGAGAGACTTCGAATCGACTCCTTTATAGGATGACACCACTCACATGGGCCAACTCTGCTTTCTTTGTGTGTTCCAGGCCACGCAACGTGCCTGAAGTATTCTGGTGAAGTCCACTTCCACTCCAGAAATGTACAGTACACATGCATCTGGCAGTATATTGACACAAGAGGCAGGACTAGAAGGGACTCTGGCAGGTGTGACACCATCATGCCAGTCCCACATCCATTTTTGGTGTCAGGCTGCGAGGGAGTTGCCACAACAACCACTCAGCTGTGCCCCCTGCTCCGCCCCCACGGGAATTCCCAATGCAAGTTCCAATGGGGTGGAGACCCAGTTTAAGGGTTCCACTTCCATTTCCAGTGCCAAAAATCTACACCCAACTCAGATGTTCCCCAAAAGCACAGATCTTCAGGGACATGGCCTTTTATGATTTGAAACAAGACAGAGCTATTGAAGGGTTTAACTGAGCTTTATTTTGGGTTTTTGAGGTTGATGCTGTGTAACTAGTTAACAGCCCATGGGATCCAGGGCAAAGTGTCAAGTTGGATTCAAAACTGGCTCAGAGACAGGAAGTAGAGTGTAATGGTTGATGGGTGTTTTTGTGACTGGAAAGCTGTTTCCAGTGGGGTTCCGCAGGGCTCAGTACTAGGTCACTTGCTTTTTGTGGTATATATCAATGATCTAGACTTGAATATAGGGGGTATGATTACGAAAATTGGCTGTGTGGTTGATATTGAAGAAGGAAGCTGTAGACTGCAGGAAGATATCAATAAATTGGTCAGGTGGGCAGAACAGTGGCAAATGGAATTCAATCCAGAGAAGTGTGAGTTAATGCATTTGGGGAGGGCTAACAAGGAAAGGGAATACACATTAAATGGTAAGACGCTGAGTAGTGTAGAGGAACAAAGGGACCTTGGAGTGCATGTCCACAGATCCCCGAAGGTAGCAGGCCAGGTAGATAAGGTGCTTAAGAAGACATACGGAATGCTTGCCTTTATTAGCCGTAAGAAGTCACACAACACCAGGTTATAGTCCAACAGCTTTATTTGAAATCACAAGCTTTTGGAGCACTGCTCCTTTGTCAGGTGAAGTCACTTCACCTGACGAAGGAGCAGCGCTCCGAAAGCTTGTGATTTCAAATAAAGCTGTTGGACTATAACCTGGTGTTGTGTGACTTCTTACATTTGTCCACCCCAGTCCAAAACCGGCATCTCCACACCATCTTTATTAGCTGTGGCATAGAATACAAGAGCAGGGGGGTTATGCTTCAACTGTATAAAACACTAGTTAGGCCTCAGCTAGAGTACTGCGTGCAGTTCTGGTCACCACATTACAGGAAAGATGGGATTGCACTAGAGAGGGTACAGAGGAGATTTACAAGGATGTTGCCAGGAGTAGAGAATCTTAGCTATGAGGAAAGACTGGATAGGCTGGGTCTGTTTTCCTTGGAACAGAGGAGGCTGAGGGGAGACCTTATTGAGGTGTATAAAATTATGAGGGGCATAGATAAAGTGGATAGAAAGGACCTATTTCCCTTAGCAGGGGGGTCAAAAACCAGGGGGCACAGATTTAAAGTAATTGGTGGAAGGTTTAGAGGGGATTTGAGGGGAAATTTCTTCACCCAGTGTGTTGTGGGGGTCGGGAACTCACTGCCTGAAAGGGTGGTAGAGGCAGGAACCCTAACCATATTTAAAAAGTACTTGGATGTGCACTTGGGATGCTCTAACCTGCAGGGCTACGGACCAAGAGCTGGGAAGTGGGATTAGGCTGGATAGCTTTTTGTTGGCCGGCGTGAACACGATGGGCCGAAATGGTCTCCTTTCGTGCTGTAACTTTCTATGATTCTATGATTCTATGAACTCATGACTTTAATGTTTTCAGTCGGTGCATAAAATGTGTAACTCCACATAGCTGGGACGGAATACTGAGAGGTCCACTACCTGGATCTAGGCAATCATGGATTAAAGGCTGCTTGCACTTCAATCTGCCATTGAGTGCAGGACAGCTCCTGTGGCATCTACAGTGGAGCCCTCAGTAGCACAGGGCATACAGTGTGGGCATGGCTCACAAAATGCTGCTGCAGAGGCACCTTGAACATGCTGTCTTGGTAGACTTCAACATGCTTGCAGATCGCATAAAGCCAACATTCAGGAATGGATTCACAGACCTTGCACAGATCAGTTAGCATGTAGAGGGAGTGCCCACGAACATTGGGAACACCTGGAGGTGACACAGGTTGGGTGACTACCTTTTAAGGCAACATGTGGCTCATCAACCAATTCAAACAAGTGACAGCAGAGGTGGCAAAAAGCAAACAGGACGAGCCATCCACTTGACAACTGGGGAGCGGTTTATTCAAGATACAGGGCTACCAGAATGCACACCTCAGGGAGGGTCGACGTGTCCAGTTTTCCAATAGTAAAACCCAGCAGCTACTAGAGAATCACTTAGGAGGAGTAGGAGGTATAGTGTCACATGTCAAAAACAAATTCGAAGCACAAGGGGGAAATCACAGAAGCAGCATTCATACACAATGGGCTCAATAAATGCACCGCATTTGATTGGAAGACTGCGCTCAGTGTTTATTAGTAATTATTTATAACAAAGAAGTCCAGCGAAAGATGGGAAATGGTATTTTAAGAAACTACACAGGACAGCATAGGTCTGAGGAAGGTTATTTTGTTTTGGTGCAATGCAGCTTTTAGGAACGATGTTACAGTAACTCTCCAGTATAACAGCAATTTCCAGGCTTATAACTTTAGTAGCATATTCCCTTTCTCTTTTCTGCTATTAGTAGATGGAATTTCCACCCTAAAATTCTCAGTGCAATTCAGCAAATTAACTTAGCTCCAGAGCGATACTGACAAAAGTAGCAAAACCTGTCATGTTTGGAGAACCTTGTACAGTAAACCAACCTGGTTTGGGGCTCACTTTCTGCCTCATTGACATCCTCCAGGCTAGATATTGTCCATTCCGCACAAAGTCAACTCATGCCTAATTGGTAAGATCAGTAGAGTCGGTCAGTGGTCCATATTAAAGATAGACTTGCATTGATATAGCGCCTTTCACAACCACCGGGCGTCTCAAAGCACTTTACAGCCAATGAAGTACAGTCACTGTTGTAATGCGGCAGCCATTTTGCAAACAGCAAGCTCCTGTTAGATTTGAATTTTTGGAGCAAAATCACACGGAGACAGAACTGCTGACAAAGTAAAGGTTTTATTAGTAAATAGCTAGAAAGCTAGTGCACAAGGGAGAGAGGCTGATTTCCCCAGAATCAAACCTTTCCTCTCAATGAAATACAATCTACAAGCCTTGATATACCTTTCGATAGGTAACGCCCATTAAGTTGCAAAAGTAGGCGTACACATACAAACAGCATCACTAGCGTCACTCCCTTATTGGTTGGCATGATTAGTCACTCAGTGTCGGGAGCCACCCTGAAGTGTTCTGACATACAGCATAACATCTAGTTTCTAGCTTCTGTGAGCAAGGTCGTTTAATTCTTGAGATGATAAACAATGTCCGCTTTTGGTTGCAAGCGGACATTACAAAGGAAGATAAGGTGTTTGAGGCAGAGATAGAAATGGCCGACTCCCTATGAAGTTCAGTTTCCCTTATCTCTCAGAAGGCCAGCTGCATTAAACACTGCTTCTGTAACACTGATAACAACAAAGACAGAGATTAGGGGCTGGATTTTCAGTGTGCCATGAGGCGGGCTTTTAGGCGTGCGGGGGGCAAAAATCCTGAATTCGGGGGTCCTGACACCATCCCACCCAAAACCTGCCTCCACGTAAGTTTCAAAGGAGGCGGGTACCCGCCCCGCACTGGGACCCGCCGTCCGATGCGGGAAGGGATTAGTGCAAATTAACTGCCTGTTAACAGGTAGTTAACAGGCAGTTTTTAGCCTAATCCCTATTTTAAAGCTTGAAGTGTAGGATTCCCGACGGCTCCAAACCACGCCAAGTTAGAGGAGTCGGGCCGTCGGGTTGAAGGACTTGGAGGGGTCGCGATGTCGGTGTTCAGGTGAGTGATGGGTGCATGAGTGCAAAGGTAAGTGTGTTTGGTGTGTCTAAAGTGTGTAAAGAAGTTTAAATTACCTGTACTTACCTCTACAGCCTTCCTTCCTCTAGGCTTCGGGAGTCCATCACTCAGCCGGCACTGAAAGCAGAATGGCCGCGAGCTGTCAAAAGTGACAGCCTTCAGCTTTCAGTGCCGGCGTGATTTCTAACTGAGTCTGCGTAGAAAGACTCAAGTTAGAAGTAAGACTGTCAGTGTTTGACAGCTTCAAACAGCTGTGAAACACTGATATTTCATCTGTCAGCACGTCTTGACAGATGAAATTTTAGTCTGTGACGTCACCTGTTGCCGGGTGGCCCTTAATTGGCCTGCTGAGCCCGCTGGGCGGGCTCAACAAGGTCAATCAAGGGAAAATCGCGTGGATTGGCCGCATCTCGATGGAGGCGGGACTAAAACCTGAATGTTGTAGTCCCGCCTCCTTCCTGACTGCTGAATGAAAATCCAGCCCTAAGAGTCTAGTAAATATGTTATTTCTACAGTACTTGATTAAGAGGGTTAATATGATGGTCAAGTATCCCATCATGCTTCGCAGCTACCTAAATGCTACATGTTCATTTTATATATATTTCCTAATACGTGGAGCTAAACATCCTTTGAATGGTTTCTAGTACTACAGCCCTCTCTACAGCTTTGGTTAATATATTTAAAGACTAGTGGATTCAGGCTTTGATTCACAGGCCTATTTTTGCAATCCAACACTCCTACAAACAGCAACGTGATAATGACCAGATAATCTGTTTTTGTTATGATGGTTAAGGGATAAATATTGGCCAGGACACTGGGGATAACTCCCCATCTCTTATTCGAAATAGTGCCATGGGCTCTTTTACGTCCACCAGAGAGAGCAGACGGGGCCTCAGGTTAACATCTCATCCGAAAGATGGCACCTCCAACAGTGCACCACTCTCTCAGCACTGCACTGCTGTGTCAGCCTAGCTTTATGTGCTCAAGTCCTTGGAGTGGGACGTGAACCCACAACCTTCTGACTCAAAGGTGAGTGTGCTACCCACTGAGCCACAGCTAACTTTTTGACCAGGGTCCAGACATACTGTTCAGTCATTGCACGCAATCCTTGCAGCTAGCTAAATAAATTAGTTAGCAATAGGTTACACTGATTAAAATGAATATATCGGACATCCGAGAGAGCAACAAGGATCTCTGCACTTTCTCTTTGTGTTGCGTCAGGTAATCTGACAATTTAAGTCAGCCATATTTTCCCTGAAAGATTTATTTTTATGACATTTTTAATGGATCCAAAAAGACAGGCACTAATTAAATACATGTAAAATGTCCTGCAATAAACTGAAGTAAATAAATGTATTACTTGTTTCTAAAGGTGTGTTAATTCATTAATTAGACTAATAACATTTTGAAATCATAAATTGTAGGAATAGATTATATTTATCTGAAACTCCTAGTGATTGAAAGTCCCTGAAGTTAAATCAACTCTGCCTGAATTTGGCCATTAACTAAAATTACCCTCTAAAACCTGATCAACGTGGAGCCGGTTGTAAAATACTTGTAAGCGCTATTTAAACACGAATGTTGGAATGTCTTAAAACACAGAGTTCTAAAACACAAATTTGAAACAATGAAATAAAATGGTGAATGAAGCCCTCCTGATTTGGAAATTCCGAGAACTCAGCAAACTTAATGCCGCTTGAGGGAGTGCAGAGAAACTCCCAACGCTCCCACTTATTCTCCAATTTATTTGAGGATTCCCTTTGATCTCGTACTGGCATCTGTTGTGATTTTTTCACTGCTTTGGTAGGTCAGCCCTCTTGTTTTCGCTTTCCAGGACTAGAGTCGCATGTTCCTGACTTTGCTGCAGGTAATTTGAAGCACTGACAAGGAACAGGGCACTGACTCGCTGACACAGATTCGAATCTTCCAATCTCCCTTCCTCTTAAAGTTTGTTCAACCCTCTTAAGAGGTCACTGATGAATTAGGTTCTTTTATAATTAGTAATCTAAATTGCACCAGAGAATGCTTGGTCCTTGAAAAGAGAAAGAAGCAGGAGAAAACAGATACGTTAACTGGATAGAAATATTGGGGCAATTTTAGCACACAAAAATGGGTGGGTTAGTTTCGGGTCAGATGTTAAAATTCTATCATTCTGAACTCAGGCCCCAACTTGCCTCCAACCTTTCGGTTTTTACGGAGGCAGGACAAGGGGCAGCCAGCCGAGCTGCTCCCAGGAGATGGGTTGGCAATTGAAATATGTTCATGAGGCTGGCAGCCTCTGATTTAACCTGCTTTGCTGGTTTTACAGTGGCCTGCCCGGGTTTCCCAGGCCTCGGGAAACCCGACAGCTGAAACGAGGCGAGGGCAGCTTCGGGGAGAAAGTAAATGCCTGCACAGCACTGCTTGTGGGCCAGGAGGAGCAGGAGTGCTTCCCCCCCAGCCCCCCCAAGCTCCCCTCCCATTAGACCACACCCCAGACAAAGACCCCTAGGATCAGACCCCTCCTCTGGGACAGAGATCGGACCCCCTGGGATAGGAACCCCCGCACCCCCGGGTCAGGGATCGGACCTACCTGCTCTGCAGCCTGCTCCAGGGTGTTCTCTGCCCGACTGGAAGCCAAGCCTATCAATGAGGCTGACTTCCAGGCGAGGGAACCTCTCAGAGCCAAAAGACACACGCTACAGTGTTAAAACTCCATAACATGCAGGGAAGCCCAGTCTTCTGAGTTTGCCGTCCGCAACTTCGCCGCCCCCGCCCCTGTTAATATCCAGGCCATTGGCTGTATATTAAATATAGTAACAGTTGGTAAGGTTAAACCAACTACAGGTTTCAGGTTATTATGGTTAATTATTGTGACAAATGATTATTTACTGCAAATAATAGCTAGATAAATATCCATGACTTAATTTTTCCTGCATTTTTTTATTCATTTATGGGATGTGGGTGTCACTGGCAAGGCCAGCTCCATCCCTAATTGCCATTGAGAAGGTGGTGGTGAGCCGCCTTCTTGAACCGCTGCAGTCCGTGTGGTGATGTTACTCCCACAGTGCTGTTAGGGAGGGAGTTTCAGGCTTTTGACTCAGTGACGATGAAGGATCAGCGATATATTTCTAAGTCAGGATGATGTGTGGCTTGGAGGGGAACTTGGAGGTGGTGATGTTCCCATGCGTCTGCTGCCCTTGTCCTTCTAGGTGGAAGAGGTCGCGGGTTTGGGAGGTGCTGCCGAAGAAGCCTTGGCCAGTTGCAGTAGTGAAGCTTGTAGATGGTACACAATGCAGCCACGGTACGCCGGTGGTGGAGGGAGTGAATGTTTAAGGTGGTGCATGGGGTGCCAATCAAGTGGGCTGCTTTGTCTTGGATGCTGTCATACTTCTTGAGTGTTGTTGGTGTTGTGTCGGTACCTTTCTACCTAGACACAATTTAGGACTCAGAACTCAGAGATTCAAACATGAAGTGCTTTATTCAGGAAGGAAAGGAAGTTCTGGAAAGTTCCGAACAAAGAGAGCTAAACTTAACCAAGAGAACACCCAACCATTTATCTGCTGTGACAGCGCCACCACAGGTGGGAGGAGAACACACAATACATAACATATTCCTCCCCTCTTAAATGAAAGGTCCACATTATTCCTCAACAGGTAAGTTACTTTCAATGCACTCACTAACCAAGGGTAGAGGTAGACTGCCTCAAACCCTGACTTTACCCTGGGGTTTATTCTGCCCCAGTCTTGTGGGTAAGTCACTAAGCCTACAGATCCAGGCGTCTTGGAGGCCGCCGCTCTCTGACAGGATACCGGCGGTCATCGCTGGCTTCCACAGCAGCAGGCATTGACACAGGCCTGGATGGAGAAGGTGCCTGTGTCAGTCGAAAGTCAGGAGTTTGCACAGGTGGAACAGTCTCTATGACTTCCTGTGTTGGAGAAGAGCACTGTGGCAAAGGATGCTGGTCTGCGGTATCATCTGTAAACAGTTCAGGCCAACCAGCCGTTGGAGCCTCTGTGGCTGTCTCTGCTCCTAGCAACAGTTGATCTGTGTGTCTTCTCCAGACGACGTCCTCAGCAGTCTCAACCGTGTAAGACACAGGGCTTGTCTGCGCGATCACCGTAGCAGGAACCCATTTCGGTCCAGTGTTGTAGTTTCGAGCTAGGACGTGCTCTCCAGGGTGAAACCGTCTCTCCTTGGCTCTTTTCTCTCTCTTTTCAACTTGAGCTTGTTGTTGACGATGGACAACCTGTTCTGCCCTTGGAGGTTTGAGTAAGTCAAAACTTGTCCGCAACTGCCTCTTCATCATGAGCGAAGCGGGGGAAGTTTTGGCTGTGGCATGCAGCTCGTTCCTGTAGGACAACAGGAAGCTGTTCAGACGTTGGTGGATGGAGCCCTGACCTTGCGATGCCTTCAAGGCGTGCTTCAAAGTTTCCATGAACCTTTCTGCCAGGCCGTTAGTAGAGGGATGATAGGGCGCAGTCCTGATGTGTTGGACACCATTCACATGCAGGAAGGTTGCAAACTCCTGTGATACAAATTGTGGACCGTTGTCACTTATGAGTTGTTCCAGTGAGCCATAACGGCTGAACATCTCACCAAGTTTCTCAATTGTTTTCTCTGCCATGGTAGACCTCATCACAGCGACCTCCGGCCACTTGCTACGAGCGTCCACAACCACCATAAACATCTTCTCTTCGAAAGGACCGACGAAGTCCACATGTACTCGCTGCCACACTTCTGCAGGCCAATCCCAGGGGTGTAGGGTTGCCAGCTGTGGAACATTCCGGACCCTTTGACATGGGGAACATATTTTGGCTTTCTCCTCAATATTTCCATCAAGACCTGGCCACCAGAAGTAGCTTCTTGCCATTTCCTTCATCCGAACCATCCCACTGTGGCCTGTATGAAGTTGTTGCAGTATAGGTTCCCTCAGAGGTGGCGGAATGATGACACGGCGTCCCCAAAGAAGGCAACCTGCCTGGACGGAGAGGTCATTTCTTTTTGAAACGTAAGGTTTCAAACTAGGAGAATCTCCTATAGCTCTCCCTCGAATGACATTGTCCATCACCTCAGACAGGACTGGATCGTTGCGGGTGTACCTTCACACCTGAACTGCCGTGACAGGTGCTCCCTCCACTTGTCTAAAGTAGAAGATGTCTATCTGACGAGGCTCTGGGGGAGTAACAGGCAAGGGTAGCCTCGAGAGACCGTCTGCGTTGCCGTGCAAGTCTGACTTGTGATATTTGATGTCGTATGTGTGTCCTGACAACAGTAAAGCCCACCTTCGCATCCTGCTTGCAGCAAGAGACGGAATTCTGGTGTGGGACCCGAAGATTGAAGTCAGCACTCATCCAGGCAAGTGGAGAGTATTCCATCACACTCCTTACTTGTGCCTTGTAGATGGTGGAAAGGCTTTGGGGAGTCAGGAGGTGAGACACTCGCCGCAGAATACTTACCCTCTGATGTGGCTGGTCCAGTTAAGTTTCTGGTCAATGGTGACCCCCAGGATGTTGTTGGTGGGAGATTTGGTGATGGTAATGCTGTTGAATGTCAAGGGAAGGCATTTCTGTGGCGTGAATGTTACCTGCCACTTATCAGTCCAAGCCTGAATGTCGCCTAGGTCTTGTTGCATGCAGGCATGGACTGCTTCATTAACTGAGGAGTTGTGAATGGCGCTGAACACTGTGCAGTCATCAGCGAACATCCCCATTTCTGACCTTATGTGGAGGGAAGGTCGTTGATGAAGCAGCTGAAGATGGTTGGGCCTAGGACACTGCCCTGAGGAACTCCTGCAGTGATGTCCTGGGACTGCGATGATTGACCTTCAACCACCACAAGCATCTTCCTTTGTGCTAGGTATGACTCCAGCCAGTGGAGCGTTTTTCCCCGATTCCCATTGACTTCAGTTTTACTAGGGTTCCTTGATGCCACATTTTGTCAAATGCTGCCTTGATGTCAAGGGCAGTCACTCTCACCTCATCTCTGGAATTCAGCTCCTTTGTCCATGTCTGGACCAAAGCTGTAATGAGGTTGGAAGCCGACTGGCCTTGGCGGAACCCAAACTGGGCATCAGTGAGCAGGTTTTTGGTGAGTAAGTGCCACTTGATACCGCTGTCGATGACACCTTCCATCACTTTGCTGATGATTGAGAGTAGACTGATGGGGCGGTAATTGGCCAGGTTGGATTTGTCCTGCTTTTTGTGGGCAGTTTTCCACATTGTCGGATAGATGCCAGTGTTGTAGCTGTACTGGAACAGCTTGGCTAGAGGCGCGGCTAATTCTGGAGCACAAGTCTTCAGCACGATAACCGGGATGATGTCGGGGCCCATATCCAGTGCGCTCAGCCATTTCTTAATATCACGTGGAGTGAATCGAATTGGCTGAAGACTGGCTTCTGTGATGGTGGGGACCTGAGGAGGAGGCCGATATGGATCATCCACTCGGCACTTCTGGCTGGAGATTGTTGAAAACGCTTCAGCCTTGTCTTTTGCACTCACGTGCTGGACTCCACCATCATTGAGGATGGAGATATTCTTGGAGCCTCCTCCTGTGTTGCAGCTTCCCCAGGTTGGCACCTCATTTGTAGGTACGCCTGGTACTGCTCCTGGCATGCTCTTCTACACTCCTTATTGAACCATGGTTGGCCCCCTGGCTTGATGGTAATGGTCGAGTGAGGGATATGCCAGGCCATGAGGTTACAAATTGTGGTGGAATACAATTCTGCTGCTGCTGATGGCCCACAGCGCCTCATGGATGCCAAGTTTTGAGCTGCTAGATCTGTTCTGACTCTATCCCATTTAGCACGGTGGTAGTGCCACACAACACGATGGAGGGTGTCCTCTGTGTGAAGACCGAACTTCGTCTCCACAATGACTGTGCGGTGGTCACTGCTACCAATATTGTCATGGACAGGTGTATCTGCAACAGGTAGATTGTTGAGGACGAGGTCAAGTAGGTTTTTCCCTCCTGTTGGTTCTCTCACCACCTGTCGCAGGCTCAGACTGGCAGTTGCGTCCTTCAGGACTTGGCCAGCTCGCTCAGTAGTGGTGCTACGAGCCACTCTTGCATTTCCCTTTCCGTTATACTGTTTTTACCGCAGTGCTTATTAATGAATGGTATTAGGAGAGATAGAATTACCAGCATTCTTTCATTGAATGTGTTTTCATTTGGTACTGGTTGGTTTTATTGATCTATATTTGCAATTGTTATTTTATACGCTAGAAGGTCAGAAGACACATAGCCATCTTTTACCTCAGAGAGTCAGTCTAGGATACTTTGGCATAATATAAACTAAAGGGTGCAATCCTAAAAAGGGTGCATGAACAGAGAGACCTGGGGTAATATGTGCACAAATTATTGAAGGTGGCAGGGCAGGTTGAGAAAGTGGTTAAAAAAGTATACAGGATCCTGGGCTTCATGAATAGAGGCATAGAGTACAAAAGCAAGGAAGTTATGATGAACCTTTATAAAACACTGATTCGGCCTCAACTGGCGTATTGTGTCCAATTCTGGGCACAGCACCTTAGGAAGAATGTGAAGGCCTTAGAGAGGGTGTAGAAAAGATTTACGAGAATGATTCCAGGGATGAGGGACTTCAGTTATGTGAATAGACTGGAGAAGCTGAGGTTGTTCTCCTTCGAGCAGAGAAGATTGAGAGGAGATTTGATGGAGGTGTTCAAAATTATGAGAAGTCCAGACAGAGTAGATGGAGAGAAACTATTCCCATTGGCAGAAGGGTCGAGAACCAGAGGACACAGACTTAAGGTGATTGGCAAAAGAACCAAAGGCGACATGAGGAAAAATTTGTTTACGTAGCGAGTGGTTAGGTTCTGGAATGCACTGCCTGAAAGGGTGGTGGAGGGAGACTCAATCGAGACTTTCAAAAGAGAATTGGATAAGTACATGAAGGAAAAAAAAATTGCAGGGCTACAGGGAAAGGGCGGCGGAGTGGGACTAGCTGAAGTGTTCTTGCAGAGAGCCGGCACAGGCTCGACGGGCGGAATGGCCTCCTTCTGTGCTGTAACCATTCTATAATATCTAGTGACGTAATGTGATATACAATGGGAAAGTAGACAGGGTTGAATGCCAAAGGCAAATATTATCAGGAATGGATGTTGATATTGTTGTCCCTGGTAATACCTGGCTATTAAAGAAAATGAGATTTGAACTTGTACCAGATGTTGGCTAGACCACAGTTGGAGTATTGCACACAGCTGTGGGTATCCCATTATAGGAAGGATTCTGGAGCCATGGAGAGGGTGAAGCAAAGATTCATGAGAATGATACCAGGAATGAAAGATTATAGTGATAAAGAAAGGCTAAAAAAATTGTGGCTTTTTCACTGGAAGATTAAAGTATGATCTAATAGAGGTTTGCAAAACTGTTTTTAGAGGGTAAACCATGAAAGAATGTTCCCACCGGTTAGGAAATAGGTAACAAGGAGAATGGGCTCGATTTTCAGTGTGCCGTGGAGTCGGGATTGGAGGCATGCGGGGGGTTAAATTCCCAAAATCGGGGATCCCGACACCATCCCGCCCCCAACCCGCCTTCATGCCAGTTTCAAAGGAGGCGGGTACCCGCCCCGCACTGGGACCAGCCTACCCGAGGCGGGAAGGGATTAGTGCCAATTAATTGCCTGTTAACAGGTAGTTAACAGGTAGTTTTTAGCCAGTCCCTATTTTTAAGCTTGAACTGTGGGATTCCCGACGGCTCCAAACCACGCCAAGTTGGAGGAGTCGGGCCGTCGGGTTGAAGGACTTGGAGGGGTCGAGATGTCGGTGTTCAGGTGAGTGATGTGTGCATGAGTGCAAAGGTAAGTGTGTTTGGTGTGTCTAAAATGATTAAAGAAGTTTTACATACATTTTTTTACCTTTTCGGCCTTCCTTCCTTTAGGTTCGGGGAGTCCCTCATCTCACCGGCACAGAAAGCAGAATGGCTGCGAACTGTCAAAAGTGACAGCCTGCAGCTTTCTGTGCAGGAGAGATTTCTAACTGAGTCTGTGGAGAAGGACTCATGTTAGAAGTAAGACTGTCTGGCCTAGAAATTCAGTGGGCTGCGCCACCAGTTAGCACCCAAAGAGGGCACTCAGTGGTTTTAGCGCCACTGGCCATGCCTCCCGTGATATTTAGCGGGGCGCTAATGGCGGCGTTAGCTTGTAGCGCTGCGCCGCCACCGATGACGTCATTGCTGTGCGCAGCACCCCGCTACCTCCCCATCGCGATATTTGGTCGCGCCCGCCTCTGTAACGCCGGTCGCAAATCGTGACCGGTTCACAGGGCCTACCTGTGGTGGTAGTGGCGCAAATTAAGGTGGAGGTGCGGGGTGGCCATTTTTTCCAGTGGCCGCCTGCCAGCACCTCCTCGGCCTGATCCAGCCCCCGGGCAGTGCCGGCTGTGTCCCAAAAGCCCGGCACTTCTCCTCGGTGTCGGGCTCTTTTGCTGGCACTCGCGATCGGTGATCGCGCTGGTGCAGGCCCCTCCTCCTTAAGAAGGGGAGGAAGGCCTGCAGTACAGCAGCGCGCCGTGCCACAGCATGTGGTGCTGTGGCACGTAGCGCGGCGATATTCAGTTTGAGCGCCCCAAGCGGGACGCGGGGAGCCTCGAGCAGCGCCCCCAGTCCCTCTTGGGGCGCTCCAACTGAATATCGGGAGGGCGCAAGCGGCTCTGGCCGGAGCGCAAATTCCGGCGCCCAGGCGAGCTTGGCGCCCCAAACGCGGCGCCACTGAATTTTTAGCCCTCAGTGTTTGACACCTTCAAACAGCTGTGAAACACTGATATATCATCTGTCAAAACGTCTTGACAGATGAAATGTCAGTCTGTGACGTCACCTGTTGCCGGGTGGCCCTTAATTGGCCTGCTGAGCCTGCTGGGCGGGCTCAACAAGGTCAATCAAGTTAAAATCGTGTGGATTGGCCGCATCTCGATGGAGGCGGGACTACAACCCCGAAAGTTGTAGTCCCGCCTCCAACCCGTCTCCTGAATGAAAATCCAGCCCATTGTCTCTAGAACAATGAAGGGCAAAAGGGGAAATTTACAAAAGGGCGAAGTTAGAAGATTGTTTTACACACAGTGTTATTGCAACATAAAGTATATGAACATACAAACATGCAAATAAGGATATAAAAAGAAGACTAGGGCCTAGAAATTCAGTTGCGTTTGCGCCCACTCAGGGGCGAAAGAGTGGGTTGCGCCGGAAGTTTTTTAGTGTCCGAAATTAAGTTGGGCCCTAACATCGGCGTTAGCCGGTAGCGCTGCGCCGGCACCGATGACGTCATCGGTGTGCGCAGCGCCCCGGTTCCAACGCGATTCCGTTCCGAAGGCCAAATTCAGTTGCGGCCGCCTCGCCCGCAGCGGCCGCAAACAACGTTTGGAAAACGGGGCCTTGCAGCTCCGAGAGGCCAGCGCATAAAGGTGGAGGGGCGGCCGGCCGCTTTCCCGGCGGCCGCATGGCCGCACCTCCCTCCCCGGACTCCTGCACCACCCCCCTGCGGCATTGCTGTCTGACTCCCGCGAGCCCGGCACTTCTCCGTGGTGCCGGGCTCATTTGCCGGGGGAATCCAGCGGCGATCTCACGGCTGCAGGCAGCTCCTCCTTAAGAGAAGGAGGAGGCCTGCAGTACCCCAGCCTGCCGCACCGCATCGGGTGGCGCAGCGGCAGCTGGACGCCTGAAATAGAATTTCATCGCCCCAAGCGAGGCGGCCAAACCCTGCAGTAGCGCCCGCCTCCGTCTTGGCCCGTCGCAACTGAATTTCAGGCAGGCGCTGCGGGAATCCGGGCGAGCGCTAAATTTCGAGCGCTGAAGACCTGGCGGGGCCTTACTGAATTTCTAGGCCTAGCTGTTCATTGCGTCTGTCCCATCCTGATATGGTGTGACTTTTGCATATCATCACACCCATTCCTCCCACCACCCCCTGCCATACACACACACACACACACACACACACACAAAGAGCCATGCAATCTCCTGGGAGAGGCAAACAAAAACAGAGAAAAAAACTTAGGCCAATTTAGGGAAAAACGGTGGAAATTCCTCTCCGACCGCTGAAAGTGATCAAGTAAGCTCCAGGAGAGCATGGTGATTGGATGATACAACCCCCAATAATCCACATACCATCTACATGTAGGTATGTCAGTCATTCTCAGGAATTCAGACAGTTTCTTCTTGAATGCTTGTAAAGAATACAAACTCCGTGCCCGTGCCAGATGCTTATTGCAGAAGTCAACGACTCTCTGTGAAAAGAAGCACCTCCCAGTTCTATGTTTTTGTAACTCATAATTATGTCTACTGGTCCAACCAAACCTATCTAGCTCAAATAGTCTATCCATTTGGACTGAGTCAAATCCTTTTAAAGACCTCAGTCATCTCTCCTTAAAATCTACACCTTTCCAAAATAAAAAGCCTCAGTTCTTTTTAGAACACCGAGTCTGGGCAAAATGTGGTGTAGATATGAAAGTATGATTAATGAACTTGACTCAACGGCCTAGAAATTCGGTGGGCTGCGCCACCAGTTAGCGCCTAAAAAGGGCACTCAGTGGCTTTAGCGTCACTGGCCGCGCCCCCCGCGATATTTAGCGGGGCGCTAATGGCGGCGTTAACCTGTTGCACTGCGCCGCCACCGATGACGTCATCGGTGTGCGCAGTGCCCCGCTACCGCCCCGATCGCGATATTTGGTCGCGCCCGCCTCTGTAACGCCGATTGCAAATCGCGCCGGGTTCACGGGGCCTACCTGTGGCGGTAGTGGCGCAAATTAAGGTGGAGGTGCAGGCCGACCATTTTTTCGGTGGCCACCTGCCAGCACCTCCGTCCCCGGCCTCCTGATCCCCCCCCCCGGGCAGTGCCGGCTGTGTCCCGAGTGCCCGGCACTTCTCCTCGGTGCCGGGCTCTTTTGCCGGCACTCACGATCGGTCATCGCGCTGGTGCAGGCCCCTCCCCCTTAAGAAGGGGAGGAAGGCCTGCAGTACCGCAGCGCGCCGTGCCACAGGCACGTTGCGCTGCGATATTCAGTTTCAGCGCCCCAAGAGGGACACGGGGCGCCTCAAGCAGCGCCCCACGTCCCTCTTGGGGCGCTCCAACTGAATTTCCAGCGGGTGCAACTGCTCCGTTTGAAGCGGTAATTCCGGCGCCCAGGCAAGCTTGGGGCTCCACCGAATTTCATCTTTTTAAGACAGTTTCTTTAAAAAATACTAACATATTGGCCTCTATGTTAGTTGAATAAAAATTTGGAATAAAGGGGAATGTTATGTTTCCTATGCTCTATTGTGTATTTTTTGCATCCATATCGCAGTTGCATAGGATTCCTGCAGTAAATTGTGAATGCAATGATCTAATATCAATTAACGTTACCTACCAGATTCAATGAACAGGGGAAGTCCTCTCCTCCTCACTAGCTGGGTAGATTGGGATGCTTCTTTCTCTTTCTGCTGCCAAAATTTTCTAGTGTTAAACCTTCATCTTTCCCCTTGCTTCATAATCCTTTTTGTAAGGACCATTTTTCCATTGTCATCCATTTAGGCGTCAGCTTGGCTCAGTGGTAGCACTCTGTCGCTGAAGGTAAGCATGCAGGTGCAGCAGGCAGTTAAGAAGGCAAATGGTATGTTCGCCTTCGTAGCAAGAGGGTTCGAGTACAGGAACAAGGATGTCTTGCTACAGTTGTACAGGGCCTTGGTGAGACCACACCTTGAGTATTGTGTGCAGTTTTGGTCGCCTTACCTGAGGAAGGACGTTCTTGCCATGGAAGGAGTGCAGCGAAGATTCACCAGGCTGATACCTGGGATGGCAGGAATGATGTATGAGGAGAGATTGTGTCGATTGGGCTTATACTCACTGGAGTTTAGAAGATTGAGAGGGGATCTCATCGAAACCTATAAAATTCTGTCAGGCCTGGACAGACTAGATGCAGGAAGGATGTTTCTGATGGCCGGGGAGTCCAGAACCAGAGGTCATAGTCTAAGGATAAGGGGTAAGCCATTTAGGACTGAAATGAGGAGGAATTTCTTCACCCAGAGAGTGGTGAACCTGTGGAATTCTCTGCCACAGAGGGCAGTGGAGGCCAGTTCATTAAATATATTCAAGAAAGAGTTGGATATATTTCTTAAGGCTAAAGGGATCAAGGGATATGGGGAGAAGGCAGGGACAGGGTACTGAATTTGGATGATCAGCCATGATCTCATTGAATGGCGGAGCAGGCTCGAAGGGCCGAATGGCCTACTCCTGCTCCTATCTTCTATGTTTCTATGTTTCACCTCTCGGTCAGAAGGTTGTTGGCTCAAGCCTCACTACAGACTTGAACACATGATCCAAGCTGACACTTACAGTGCAGTACTGCCATCTTTTGGATGAGATTTAAACCAAAGCCCCGTTGAGGAAAATGATCCAATGCCCTATTGGGAGAATAGAGAGTTCTCCTGGTGGCTTGGCCTGCATTCATCCCTCAAGCAACACCATTGAAAAACAATTCCTGGGATCTTGCTGTCCACAAATTTGCCAACATAACAGCAGTGACTGCACTTCAAAAAAGTATTGGCTGTGGCAGTTCATTGGCTGTGACATCCTCGTGTGACACGGGACATCCTCAGGAGAGGAAATGTAAATGCAAACATTTATTTTCTTTCTTCAAGCTGCTTTCTGCAGTCTGTTTCAATCTTGTTTGATGTTATTTTTGTTTAGGTATTTGCTCATTTGGTAAAGGAGTATGAATTTTTAATGCCTATTTAATTTCAGTAAGCTGTTTGCCAAAACCATCATGCTGTCTGAAACATAGCTTACGTCTTAGAATTTTTAAGCTTCCTTTTTTTCTGTTACTGCCGAGTAACTAACATTTTACTCATTACCAAAGATTAAATGGCTCATTTACCGCTCTGCAGTTTAGTTTGCATGATCACACTTGATGTTCCAGTGGTTGCTTTACCTTGCTGTGAATAGCAAATTAAGGCATGAGAAAATAGCACCCTGCACTTACTGTCCTGTACTCTTAATTATTGCACCCAGGATGGCTCCAACCCAATTTCCACTCTCATTTTTTTTATTGTACCTTCCAAATCTGGTGAACTGGTCAGAATAAACACCACTAAACCCTCCCTTCAGAAACAAAGGAAGTGTAAATGATCAATTGGCATAAAAGAGTATCAGAACTGCTTCATCAATTGATTTTTAATCGATCACCCCATTGTGGCACATCAAACGAAGATCTGTCTGGTACAATGAAGCATTAACTATAATCAATCATCAAATGCTGATGCTGGTAGTATCAGATGGCAATGGGAATGAAGGGCTAGATTTTCAGTATAGACAGTTTTGGGGCGCTAACCTTAGCGCCCGCCCGAAGTTAGCGCCCACCCCAAAGTAGCGCCCCGTTGCCGGAAATTCAGTGGCTTCGCCCTAAGAGGTTGGTGGAGCGCTAAAAGAGGCATTCCACTACTATCTTTAGGCGCTAAGCCGGCGGTGCAGAGCGCAACACCCGCGCTCGGGCGCAGCGCACGGCAGACACTCTGGTGCCAGTGAGCTCTTAAAGGGGAAGGGTGCATGTGTTTTTTTCAAAGGCAGAGTCTGGGGGGAAAAGAGGTGGTGGTGGTGGTGGTGGTGGTGTTGGTGCTGGTGGTGGTGGTACCGTTCACAACAACACACTGGATCCTTCCACACAACACATGCAGACTGCCTTTTATTATAGTGCAGGAGGAGTGCCCTTTAATTTGCGCTCCCCAGGGTGTGTTGCGTTCCATTTTACAAACGCTCTGGACGCCAGCTGCACAATCGGGCGGTCCGACTGAAGTTTGGATTCGGGGCGGCCAAAGGGCGTTGCACGAGGATGTGACGTCATTTTCTGCGCGCGCATCCGGGCGGCCGCTAAACTTTGCGCCGGCGCTAACGGGCAACTTAATTTGGGGCGGGGCGCAAACTGCGCTGCGCCCAGGCGCTACACGCATAGCGCCCGAAAATCACTTCTCTTAAGGCGCTAACTGCTGGCGCAAGCAACTGAAAATCTAGCCCGAAGTGTTTAAACTATGCAAATACTAAATGGAAGTCTCTTCTAATACGCCAAATACTCTGTCAGTTATCACCATGGTCCAGGTGTATTGTTTATGCTGGTGCTATGGCTTCATAATATCAATGCGGCACTATAATAACATCTACCTTCCAGAAGACCAACCCTATTAAATGATCCTCAACAGATCAAACTACATGTTCTGATATATGATTAATCATATAATCATCATAAATGCATAATATTATGTTCAAATTATGCTGTTAAAAATACAAAAGTCATTCAAATTGTTAGTCTAGGGAAAGAAACCTTCAGGAACAAATAAGCAACTTAGATCACATATTTCCACCAGTGAAAGTAATTAATAACCTATTATTCCTTACCCTGTTAAATAAGTAACCTTTATAACGTAGAAATTCTAGGTATGAACTGGGTGAACAGAGGCCAAAAAATGACACGTTACAGAACTCACTGGCTCCCCTCCTGCATCACACCATGCCCACGATTCCAGAGCTGATTGTCTGCCAATGGTGCTCGTTCTCACACAAAACGTTGGCGGCTAAATCTGTTCAATTCAGGGTATAATGAAGAAGTCCACGATGCCCCTGCTTTCCCCCCCATGTTTAGAAGGCACATTAGAGATCAGCAAAAATACTCTCTGTAAGGAAGGGATCCCTTAAAGGTACACCTAGATTTTTCTTTCCAGCCATTCCTTTGCAAGATATTGGGATTACTTTCAATGTTCTCCTATCATTTCATGCAAGAGCCACAATTCCCACTCTCACCGTGGTGCCACCAACTGTATCTACAGGCCCAGGCACAAAACCACAGCTTCCCTTTTCATACTAACGTCATTACATTTTGTTTTGATCTGGGTGCAAAGATTATTAAAAATCCTTTTCTTATTTTTACAGATTTGAAGGGAAAAAAAGAAAGACTTGCATTTATAAAACCCCCTTTCACGATCACCGGATATCTCAAAGCGCTTTACAGCCAATGAAGTACTTTTGGAGTGTATTCACTGTTGTAATGTGGGAAGCGCGGCAGCCAATTTGCGCACAGCAAGCTCCCACAAAGAACCATGTGCTCATGGCCAGATAATCTATTTTAGTGATATTGATTGAGGGATAAATATTGGCCAGGACACCGGGGATAACGCCCCTGCTCTTCTTCAAATAATGTAATGGGATCTTATACGTCCACCTGAGAAAGCAGATGGGGCCTTGGTTAAATGTCTCATCCAAAAGACGAGAAAAAATGATTAGCCTACTTATCTCCTCAGCCATCTAACATAAAGTCACAAAAAATGGGAAAAATTAATTTGACAAATTGTGATCTGCGTAAACAATTTTTATTTTCCTGGTGGTAGTTGTTACAACTGATAGTCTACTTGTACATTATAAGCCCCTTCCTAATACTTCAACATTGATATTATGCACGTCAATGCCTCTTTGAAAAGCAACACAACACAGCTCAAACTGCTACTTTTTGTGCAACTTTATGTGAGGACAGCGGTTTACTGAGAATTAAACTGAGGATTAAAAGGCGCTTTTACTGAATCACAGCCTTCCATTGCGATGGGAAATGATTCCTTGCAGTGAAATGCAATCCTCGCAGGGTTTCTTTACCCCATAAATCCTTGAGGATTCCAACCTTGTTACTGATTAAATAACTAGCCCATTAGATTTGTGTAGATCAGCAGTTATTAACTTCAACAATATTATCGTAGGTGTAACAAAAGTGTGATTTTAGTTGGGCAGGCTAATTTGACAGAGGGTCAAATGAAAACCTGCGTGGATTGCAACATGTACAAATATATTGTTTTAATTTGTAATGTTGAAACTGCATCCCAGTCTTAATCTCATAACAACTCAATACATGGATCTGGACCTGACATTTTCTTTTGAAGGTAAAGCCAAACATTGGCACTTCTTTTTCAACCTTTGCCAATATAATAGGCCCATTTGGCATGAAAAATAAATATTCTACTTCGTTACATCCACTTTAGGTGAAAAGGTCTCTGCACTTTTTTTTTTCAAGACAAGTTTATCTTTTATTGGTTGCACAATTAACTTTGATTTCCTCACACTGAACTGAAACACTTAGCAGCTAACCAACAGGATATAGTGCGGCTTCTCCCTCGAGGCTGACGGTATTTTCCTAAAGTGTTTCCAAATGCTGCTCTGGAGGTAACCCTTGGCTGAAAAAATGCTTGGTGTTCAAACAGGTGGAAACACTTAATCGCAGCATTTCTCCACAGTGAGGCTGGAGAAGGGATTGCTCTGTAGCTGGCAAATCACTGATGTAGCCCAGAATAGAAAAGATGGGGATTTTCTCCAAGGGTTGTGTCCAAGCCCCTACAACAATATATTGTCCAACTTCTTGTGTAATATTGTAATTAGGAAGTGAATTATAAGACAATAGGAACTGGATTACAAGGCTATAAATAGGAAATGGATTACAAGGCTATAAATAGATAATAGATTATAAAACTGTAAATAGGCAGTAGAGTACAAGACGATAGGAACTGGGATACAAGACTATAAATAGGAAGTGGATTACAAGACTATAAATAGGGATAGATTACAAAACTGTAAATAGATACTGGATTATAAAACTGTTAATAGGAAGTAGATTACAACACAATAGGAACTGTGATACAAGACTATAAACAGGAAATGTATTATAAGACTATAAATAGGAAGTGGATTACAAGTCTGTAAATAGGAAATTGATCACAAGACTACGAATTGGGGGCAGATTACCAGGCTGTGGAATAGGAAGTGGTTTACAAGACAGTAACACATTCGGGTCATAAACTGCAAAAGCAAACACCAAGTAGTTTAGAAACACTATTTGAATCTGCAGATTGCATTTTGCCTTTTCTCTAAAACCTTAATTTATATGATCGCTGTGTCTTCCACAACATCAGGAGAACATTTTACTGTATCAGAAGACAGTGTCAGCTGGCCGAGGGAGGCACACTTTGAACCATAATGTGTTCTGTTTCTATGGCAACTTTCATATCCAAGTATTCAGTGATGGATTCCAATACTTCAATGTTTGCATAGAAACAGAGTAGATATTGCACTGCTTAATTCCAGAAGGAGTAATATGTTTATATATATTCATTAAATTCTGTGCATTCATAGATTATGCATGTGGGGAATTTTCCACCAGTGGTTGGCTGGTTTCATCCACTGAAACTATTTCTAAAAAGAAAGGTGTTCATTGGATTTGAAGATTCAGAGGATTTGAGTACAGGAATAAAGAAGTCTTACTCCAATTATATAGTGCCTTGGTGAGACCACACCTGGAGTACTGTGCACAATTTTGGTCTCCTTACCTAAGGAAGGATATACTTGCCATAGAGGGAGTGCAACAAAGGTTCACGAGATTGATTCCTGGGATGGCGGGACTGTCATATGAGAAGAAATTGAGTAAACTAGGCCTGTATTCTCTTGAATTCAGAAGAATGAGAGGGGATCTCATTGAAGCATACAAAATTATTACAGGGCTTGATAGGGTGGATGCTGGGAGAATGTTTCCCTTGGCTGAGGAGTCTAGAACCAGAGGCCACAGCCTCAGGATAAAGGGTAGGCCATTCAGGACTGAGATAAGAAGAAATTTCTTCACACAGAGGGTGGTGAATCTTTGGAATTCTCTACCCCAGAGGGCTGTGGAGGCTCCGTCATTGGGTATATTCAAAACAGAAGTCGATAGATTTCTGACTAGTAAGGGCATCAAAGGATATGGCGATAGGGCCGGTGAATGGAATTGAGGCAGAAGATCAGCCATGGTCTCATTGAATGGTGGAGCAGGCTCGAAGAGCCGAATGGCCTACTCCTGCTCCTATTTCTTATGTTCTTATTGACATGTGGAGAGTCCCGTCCTGAGTCCCTACCTGCTACCTGCTAAAACCATTCGGGTTATGCTAGGCAGTTTTAGTGAGAAAATGTAAGACGGCATTTTTAACACGAAGGTGCTAGAAAAACTGCCACATATTTTGTATTGGTGCAGAAGTCACATGAGCGACTTTTGCACTGAGCAGCTGAATGGCAAAGGGGAACCATTTTGTGTGCTTCAAAGCACATGTCCTTCACTGTGATAAGCACCTCAGCTTACTATAAAACGTTATTTTGTAACTAGCAATGCATAACCATGTTCAAAATCATGAGCAGTAATTGATAGAGTAAATAAGGAGAAACTGTTTCCAGTGGCAGACTGGTAGGTAACCAGAGGACACAGATTGAAAGTGATGGACAAAAAACCAGAGGCGACAGGAGGAAACATTTTTTTATGCAGCGAGTTGTTGTGATCTGGAATGCATTGCCTGAAAGGGCGGTGGACGCAGATTCAATAATGACATTCAAAAGGGAATTGGATAAAAACTTGAAGGGAAAAAACTTTACAGGGAAAGTGTTGGGAGTGGGACTAATTGGATAGCTCTACCAAAGAGCCGGCACAGGCACAATGGGCCGAATGGCCTCCTTCTGTGCTGTGGCATTCTATGAGTCTATATTAATCTCTTAGAGTAGTTAGACAGCAGATAGCAGGGCAAACTCCACTCAAAAGCTAAAGACATAAAATGAATACATTTAGGGGGCAATTTCCCCCAAATACTTTAGGCACTAAAGAGCCTCCAAGGTGGCCAAGGTAGGATCTTGAGCTGCAACACCAGTTTAGTCCGCCTTTAGCGCAAGACGCCATCTTGGTAAAGGAACTGAAGCGCGCACTAGGAATGGATGCCCCGGGGATCGTTAAGGCTCTGATTGACAATTAAATTGGCTGCTAGCACTTCATTTAACAACTTCTCCGAACAGCGAACGGCTGAACAGGAGTGAAGAAGTTGTTGCTGAGGATTTCTAGCACTACTTAAAGCCATGCCCAGCTTTCACTGTTCACTTGCTGTTGGAGATAGACTGCGTTTGAAGAGGACTTTGAGACACGTTGGGAAACTTTCTGGGACACTTTGGCTGTGATTTTGTCATCACTGAGAGGGCAGGTTTGGAGGCGGGTCAAGGGTTAAATCATTTTGATTGACGGTGGGTTCCGATCCCGCCGTGAACCCGCCTCCAAACAATTTTCCCAAGTGTCAGGTCCCCAATTTGTGCACGGACCCGACACCTAGCGGCGGGAAGAGGATTAAAGCCACTTACCTGCCTGTTAACAGGTATTTGATAGTAGTTAACAGGCTCTTTTTCAATTTTGCCGCTTCTGCCTCGGGGTTCCCGATGTCCGGACACCAAGCCAGGTAAGTGTGGTGTGTTGTGAGTCTGCTGTAGTATTTCTGCATTGATGACAGCTGCAAAAGTGGTGTGAAGGATCCAATGGTGCACTGGTGAGTTTCAGAGGTAAGAAAATGTTGGGAAAATCATTTTTAATGTATTTACACTTTTCTGTAGGTAAGAAGTTTTGAAATCAATGTCTAGTCCCACCTCATTGGGAGAACCTCTCTCACCAGTGACAGATAGCTTCTGTAACCTCACCTGTAGCTGCCATCTATTCCAGCCTATGGAGGGAGTCACTGGAGAGCTCACCTTTGTACAGTGATTGTCAGTGTTTGCAGCACCTCAATGCTGTCAAACACTGAGAAATGAGCTGTCAAAAAAAAATTGTGCATGTTCCCTTTAAGAAAACCGGCAGATGGCGCGTCATCAAATGACATCATCTGACCGGCTTCCTCTTAATTGACCGGCAAGCCCGCAGGACGGGCTTAACAAGGTCAATCAAGGGAAAATCATGTCCGTGGGCCGGATGCAGTTGGGGGAGGGACCGGAAGCCAGAAACCACCTGACCCGCTCCCAACCTGCATCTATTTACAAAATCGCGGCCATAATCAAGACTTCACCAACACTCTATCAACATTTTTCTCGTAAATTCTCTGAGGACTTCACCTAAAGAGAATGAGTGCTGTGCTACTCTACCTTATTGGAGACCTTATAGGAGTCATTAGGAGAAAGTGAGTGCTTGGTCATGGGGATCTTGTTAGGGGTCGGGAAGAGGAATGGGAGGAGGAGTTGAGGCCAGGCAGAGCAGCAGCAGTTGCTGCAGGAGAGAGGGAGAGAGGGACAGGAGGGACAGGAGGGCGAGGTGGGCTCCTTCCCACCCCTGCGGGTACAGGACATCCTCCTCTGGGCCTCCTTCAACAGGACCTCCAGTGCCACGTCCGAGAACCTGTGCGCCCTTTCCCTCGGTCTCTGAGCCATCCTGAAATGTCCCGTTGTGTGTCAGCCAGCGCACTCCACACCTTCAGTGGAGGCTACAAATACCGCGACACGAAAATTGCTGCTAATCAGCGCTTGAGTGCTAAACTTACAGGTGTCCGTTTTAGTGCCTGCAGGCACGTTTAAATCATGGTAATCAGAAATTAGCCCCAAAATTGCGGGCTTAATCCAGACTTTTAAACAGGCATCTCTTATTCGCACAGCACCCATTAGCGCCTGTTTTCAACCTTTCCCCAAATTAACCCCCTTACAATTTGATGGCTCAAATAAATTTGAGCTTTTCCTAATATAAACAGAATACAGACAATCAGCTCTTGGATATCTATATTGTGCTCTGTGTTTAAAGTTAAGGAAAACTTCCTCTTCCTCATCTAAATGCTTGGCAACATCATGCGCAGACATGAGATCAGCTGCGGCACGTATGCTGATGACACCCAGCACCACCTCCTGCCTTGATTCCTCCATTGCTTCTGTGCCTGTCTGACATCCAGTCTGGGGTGAACCACAATTCCTTCCAGATAAAGACAGAAGCCATTGTTTCCAGCTCCCACCACAAACTCCACACCCTTGCCTTTGACCTCATCCCCTTCCCCAGACAGACCACCTGAGGAGCCAGTCCACTCCATTTTCTAAGTGACAGAGTTCATCTGACCTAGATCCATAAGTTACCCTCATGACGCCAATTAATGTCAAGGTGCCATCAGTTCAATTTAGATCAGCCCAAGGTTTGAAATGCACAGGTAATATTGAGGGCTGACGTTCACGTCCCAAATGTACGATGGTCTGGTTTCCTCCACAAGCTTGGTATGAACTTCCTTGACAATATTAGTTATTCAATAATGTTTGTTCACCCCTTAATCCTCTTCACCTCTCAGGGGAAGCCCCAGGAGACTCTGGATCAAGGGAATCTTTTAGTATTTGAAAAGATCCTCAACAAAACTATTCGATTTTGGGACCACTCCAAAAAATATGATGTATGAATCCCACCTCCCCACATTCCCTCGAACATAAAGGAAAGAGATGGGTCCAGATGTTACTCAGAGGCACAACAAAAATAATGGAGATTTTTAAGCTGTGTGCTATTTTCCAGAGCACATTAATGCTAACATGTTGTTTTCCAATCTCTCAGTCATTATTGGACTGAGATCAGCAATTTTGATTTTTCACCCCATTCTAAGGTACCTGCTACATACGCACAGTACAATTTGAAACAATTTTTATGGTCAGATCTTTAAAAAGTATTTCAAATTTTGTTTTGATGTTCTACATCACTTCATGGTTTTTGATGTTGCTGGTATTGTATAGCACCACATGACTGGAAGAAGTCTCGTGATGACAGGAAACATATTTTTACATTAGCATTTGCTAGACAATAAGGTGATACAACAGCTCCTTGACAGATTTTTGACTATATTCTATACATATCACATTTTACTTCAAATAAAGATTTTATTTTAGATTTAGTAAACCAGCTTGAAATCTCCTCAGCCTCTTTGTCTTAGTATAATATCTCTTAGTCTAATATCTCCTTATGTGGCTCGGTGTCAAATTTTGTCTGATAACGCTCCTGTGAAGCGCCTTGGGACATTTTACTACATTAAAGACACTATATAAATACAAGTTGTTGTTGTTGTTGATGTATCTTCGCAATGGCCTGTAGTGTTTTTATATCACCCATACAAAGCCCAATAAGTGTGAGATTACTTATTAACGCTGGTCTCACCACATTTGCTTTGAACTGCTCAGGAGTCGGTAGGTAAGGTAAAATCAGAAGTTCCTTATCTGTCCCTGTAGCATGATCTGAGGAATCTCCTCGACATTTCATCCTCATTGTCAACCAGCAAGTGAAACACTAGGGGACCAAAAATTGCCAACTACCTGCAAAGATGGAGAGCTCATTAGTCCTCGTTACATAGGTGCAGGAAAGCAAGAGTTCTCTGCTTTCACTTGGGTAGAAGCAAAGATGATTCTGATGATAAAATGGGAAATGAAAGCAGACAGGCTGGAAGGCCGCCAAATGATAAAATATAAGCCTGTCACTCTGAGAAAGCCTGGCAACTTGCCCCAAAATTTTCTTGGGACTGGCAACCTTTGATATACAAGAGGAAGAGAACTGGCACAGTCCTGGTCCCCATGGATTGAAGATACGGTTTGTTATAGGGAGTCTCCTGAGGTGGTGTGCAGTGATGTGACTATGTGACTACACTTCATAAAAACACTGGTTGTGTGTGAGACCTCAGTTTGTGCAGTTGTGTGCATTACAAGAGACACTCTACAGCTGAATTATGTTCATTACAATAACACAGACAGTTTCTGTTGCCTGCTTAGCTGTGTTATATGGCCGAACACTCTACTGATTTGCTAATTGTCACCAATACTCGGAGAGTTTCCTCTTCATTGGTCAGAAAGCATCCTCCTGGGACATTTTGGCTGCATGCAATTTGGCCACTAAGCCTTTTAAACATGGATACAAGCATAGTTTGCAGCTGCTGTCGGTGTTCAGCATACACTGCTCTCTGCTTCCTAACTGATTGTCACATTTTTCATGTATTGCTCGAAACAAATTCATGAAGTCGCAGCACTTTGACTTAAAATGCAAAATAATCTGCAATATTTTGCATCGCATCTTAAAGTACAGGAGAATGCACTGAAATCTGAACTTGCGTGCAGTCATGTTACCCTTCAAATGTCCATATTGATGCATTAATATATTTGCATAAAATTCCTCTAGTCAATGTTTTTTAACTCCGGTAAACAGCAATTTCCTACAAATGCCATGCTAATATAGCATAACACAACTTCACTCCATATCTCTCTATAGAGGGATATAAGCTACCCGAAGAAACATTGCCAAATGTGCGCCAATAATGTGAGCTTGTTAACATTGACTTCACGCAGCCAAAACCACAAAGCAGTCAGCGAGAGATGTTATTAATTGATGGGTGTGGTTTGCAAAGTGTCACAAGGCCACCTGCACTTCTAAATTGATCCGAGAAATTCTCCAAAGGTTCGCCAGTAAGAAAAGAAAGAAACTCTTAAATTCCACTGATAATGAGCTATCATTACTCAGATTACTCAGAACACTGATTAGGTTTTAAGTAATGAAGAGGCTAACATAATCAATCATAATCTAGGCCCGTCTTGTCAATATACATTGAAAGGTGAAGGAGTGCATACAGGCCTAGGCAACGTCAGCAGAAATAAGTCTTTCTGTCTGTACGTTTGCAGGGCAATGCAGAACTCTCTGCACTCCAAGATCGATCCTGTAAGGTCCCTAAAGGTTGACTAGTAGGAGAACATAAAAAAACTCTTAAACTCGGCAAATGCCGATAATGAGCTTTCATTACTTAAATTGCTGTGAACACTGATTAGGTTTTATCAGGCGAAGAAGGCGACAATGATCAATCATAATCCAGCCTCGGGTTGTCGATGTACATCTAGAGGTTAGCCAATTCTTACAAGTACTGACGACGTCAGCAAAAATTAATCAAACTGATCATCGGCTGGTAATAGACCCGAGAGAAAATTAGCGAGTGATTAAAATGCCAGTGCCTGGGAACTAATAATTAAATTAAATCACCTATTCACCTAGGCGCTATCCGGGTGGCTTTGTCTGTTAAAAACAATAAATTCAGAATGGCTATTACACCTTAGGTGAACAGCAGTTGTCCTGTCGTTGAATTAGGGTCACCTGCAAAAATACTGGCACGTAACCCAAAATGATTCTAAAGCTCATTCCGCCAAGTCTGACTTTTTTTTAAAATAGCCTTTCGTTTTTTTGTAAATGAATCGTCATTTCAATTAAAATCAGATCGTTTTATGCCCTCCCTGTCCTTGAGTGGTGAAAATGTAAACTTCTATTCATTTACGAGCAGACTCAATCTCCTTTCTGTGCACTGTCCATTTGAATAAGGAGATGGAGCGGAGGTACCTCTATCTAGTTTTATTGTTTGCCTTGACAGTACTATTACTTGAGCTGAAATTGTACATGCATTCACTAATTTAGTGATTATTTACATGGCAGGGGAAAGAAGTGTTAGCAAACAGATGCTCCATAAAAGAGAAATGGAATGAAAGGCATTCATATCACTGCTGAATAATATTTTATACCTTTGCGTGTCATAAATGGGTCCATTGCACCATTTCCATTTCCCTGCACATTTATAATTCATGCTCTGTAATAGCTCCAAATATTTTTTTGGGAGAAACTCAATGTTTGCCAGTTTGATCTGACAAAACGCTCAGCACGTAAAGCACACATGATAAGGTGACACGATGCTGACCCTGGGCTTGTGTGCAGCAGAAGTGACACCCTCTTCAGTTCTAAAACAAATTCCTATCTGTGCTTCGCTCAAAGATTCTATCAAGCCTGCCTTTTCGACGATAGATTTTAGCAAGCAATACAATTCTTATCATTTCACTGCTGTGATGATTTTGAATACCCAGCTGAACAGGGCCTCTCCAGCCAGACTTTTTGACGGTCAAATGGTCTCCTATCCACAGGCTGTACCGGCTCCTGGGACCTCTGACCCTCTTCAGGCACTGTTTTTGCAACCAAACTAGGAGTCAACCACCATAACAAATAACTCTTAGATCCAATGTGCTCTCCCATGATGAAATAATAAAAAGTGACAATAAATAGAATTTCTAATCCTTCTAAATAATAAAAAAGGTGCAGCTGTTAGTCTCTGGCTGATCTCTGCATCCTCCTCCCTTTGTCTTTTCCCATACAAGTAAAATCGTCAAAACAGCATTTAATAAACATTTTACAGGAAATAGGGAAAGAGAAAAGTGGGTACATAGTTAAATCAGAGGAAGGTACAGGGCTAGGGGAAGAAAGCAGGGCAGTGGCAAAGAGCCAACGCAGACCCAATGGGCTGAATGGTCTCCTTCTGTGCCACAAACTTCAAAATGGAAAGGAAAGTGTCTTTTATGAACTCAGAATGTCCCAAAGCACTTCACGGCCAATTAAATACTTCTGAAGTGTAGTCACTGTTGTAATGTAGGGAAATGTGGCCGACAATTTGCGCACAGCAAGCGCCCACAAACAGCAAGGAGATACATGATCAGACTGTCGGTTGAGGGATACATATTGGCCAGGATATCAGGATATCTGCCCTGTTCTTCTTCAGATAGTGTATGGACTCTTTTACATCCACCTGAGAGGGCCCCCGCTTAGTATGTCATCCAAACAACTGCGCCTCCAACAGTGCAGCACTCCCTCAGTACTGCACCGAAGTGTCAGCCTAGATTATGGGTGCTAGTCTCTGGAGTGGGGCTTCAACCCACAATCTTCTGACTCAGAGGCGAGAGTGCTACCACTGAGCCAAGGCTGACACATAAATGGTTCTATGGAGTTAATTCCTGTATCAGAAATGCCAAAATGGCCATGCCATTAGTTTCTAGAAATGAATGGTCATTTCAGTAATGAAATCCAATGCCTTTTCTCCCTTTCTAAGACAGTTCCAGAGGGCTAAAGTTTTCCAAGGCCTTGCACCAATGGCTGGGCTTCACACACAGAGGGCGGCTTTTCAAAACTCACATGTGTACGATGACTATAATCAGATTCATTGGCAGGATTGCAACTGCAGTTAGCTGAATAGTGAAGGAGTACAGCTCTGCAGAGCAAACACTTCTTGCATTGAATTTTTAAATTGCTAATTAAATACTCATCTAAGTATGCAGTTCAACATTTAGGCTAATTCTTTTCTGCTTAGCACAGGTGACCCATTCCTGTCGTGGCAGTGACGGCGATGGTGGTGTTAATGTGATTGAAAATCTACAAGGTATTTTTGCATTTTTATATGTATGTTCACTCCTGGAATCAAAGGATTTCTGAAAGTACAAAAATAATTAGGATTCAATATTGTTATCATTTCGCACATTTGTTTACGTAGGGATAATAGAACCCTAATTTTAAGGCTAGATCTAATGAAAAATCATCTCCTTACCTCTTTGAGATGGAATAAACTGTTGGCACTTTCTGTCTATTTACAAGGGATAAAGCAAAAGCAGTACAAGCACAGCACTGTGTGAGGCCAGCTCTGTATTATGCATGGCTTTGAACAATTACCGCTCAGTATAATTGGCTTTTTCTCAGTTCGGATTCAGACTGCATTATTGAAGTAATGTCAAGAGAACTTGACACTGCCCCTTACTGGCACCATAGATCAGTCCATTCTGCAAGAACAAGGCAAGCTTTACCCTAATGGGCAGGAGAAAGCCTTGCTTGGTTTCATTCAGTGGCAGTTTTCTGACATAACTGATACTCTAGTAATTTGATATGGCTGTAATCCAGACAACCTGGCCATGTGTCAGGAAAAAAAATTGATAAAGAGTGCTCGGGAGATCTTTCTTTTGACAGTCAATGTACCTGTCATCAAGTGAGAGGATGAATTTAACAAGGACAAGGCATAACACAGGATGGCTGCTTATCTTCTTCAGTCATTGGCGAGTTTCTATTACTGTCAATATGCCTAAGCAATTCTTTAGAAAGATAATCAGCAATTTTGAGGAGACAGTAGCCCTGGAAGTCCATGTAGACGATGGCTGGGCAATTCCTGGGAGCTGCTCCCATTCCGCCAGCATTACTTCACCAAAATGCGGTAGAAACCCCTTTTACGCACAGAAGGTCTCCGCCGCACTTCCGAAGAAGTAACGTCTGTGGAGCGGGAGCAGCTCCGCGGAACCTTCGGCCTATGTTTAGTTAAAAATGCAGACCCCTAAAACATTCATTTTAACTCAGTCAGGCTGCTTAACCAATTTTTTAAAAATGTAGTTAAAAACCTGCAACAAAAAGAAGCAGGTGAACAAGAACAATTGTCCATAGATGGCTTTGTATCATCTACATATTAGGGTTAATTAATAACCTTGAAGTAAATGTGCCTTTAGGGAAGAGTGACCATAATATCATAGAATTTTATATTGAATTTGAAAGTGACTCAGTTAAATCTGAAACTAGGGTCTTAAATCTAAACAAAGCAAACTACGTAGGTATGGGGACGAGTTGGCTAAGGTAGATTGGGAAACTACATTAAAAGTTATGACAGTGGACGAGCAATGGCTAGCATTTAAAGAATGAATACATAATTTACAACAAATATACATTCCTTTAAGGCACAAAAACCCCAAAGGAAAAGTGATCCAACCGTGGCTAACAAGAGAAGTTAAAGATAGTATTAGATCAAAGGAAGACGCTTATAATGCTGCCAAAAAGTATAGTAAGCCTGAGGATTGGGAGGGTTTTAGGATTCAGCAAAGGAGGACCAAGAAATTGATAAGGAAAGGGAAAATCGAATATGAGAGTAAACTAGGAAGAGACATAAAAACAGACTGTAAAAGCTTCTATAGATATGTAAAAAGGAAAAGGGGCAGCACGGTGGCATAGTGGTTAGCACTGTTGCCTCACAGCACCAGGGACCCGGGTTCGAATCCGGCCTTGGGTAACTGTCTGTGTGGAGTTTGCACATTCTCCCCGTGTTTGCGTGGGTTTCCTCCGGGTGCTCCGGTTTCCTCCCACAGTCCAAAGATGTGCGGGTTAGGTTGGCCATGATAAAAATTGGCCCTTAGTGTTAGGGGGGATTAAATACGTGGGGTTATGGGGTTACGGGGATAGGGCTTGGGTGGGATGGCTGTCGGTGTAGGGACCGGGTGCTAGGGTTTGGATGATCAGCCATGATCTCGTTGAATGGCGGAGCAGGCTCAAAGGGCCGAATGGCCTACTCCTGCTCCTATCTTCTATGTTTCTATGTTTCTATGAAAAGATTAGCAAAAGTAAATGTGGGTCCATTACAGGCTGAGACAGGAGAAATTATAATGGGGAATAAGGAAATGGCAGAGAAATTAAACAAATACTTTGGGCTGGATTTTACCAGCCCTGAGGAGGCGAGTCTGGAGGCAGGACTGCTGAAAAAATCAAAAAGAATGGAAGTGGGTACCGAACCCACTCCTAACCCCCCTCCAACCAATCTTCCCGGGAGTCGGGTCCCTGATTTGCACAGGGACCTGACTCCTAGTGGCAGGAAGAGGATTATAGCCACTTAACTGCCTGTTAACAGGTAGTTAACAGACAGTTAAGAGGCTTTTTCCCATTTTGAGGCTTCAGCTGTGGGCTTCCTGATGTCGGGGAACCCTGCCAGGATATGTGAGGTGTGCTGTGGGTCTGTTTTAATGTTTGTGTATAGTGTACAGCACGGTGGCATAGTGGTTAGCACTGTTGCCTCACAGCGCCAGGGACCCGGGTTCGAATCCGGCCTTGGGTAACTGTCTGTGTGGAGTTTGCACATTCTCCCCGTGTTTGCGTGGGTTTCCTCCGGGTGCTCCGGTTTCCTCCCACAGTCCAAAGATGTGCGGGTTAGGTTGATTGGCTATGATAAAAATTGACCCTTAGTGTTAGGGGGATTAAATACGTGGGGTTACGGGGATAGGGTGGGATATGTGTTGGTGTGGGGGTTGCGGGGATTGGGTGGGATAGGTGTCGGTGCAGGCTCGATGGGCCGAAGTGGCCTCTGTCTGCACTGTGGGGTTTCTGTGATTTCTGTGATGACAGCTGCAAAAGTGATGTGAAGGATGCAATGGGACACTGGTGAGTATCAGAGGTAAGGAAATGTTGGGAAAGGCATTTTTAATGTGTTTAGATTTTTCTGTAGGTGACAAGCTTTGACATGTTTGTGTGCCCTCACCTCATTGGGAGAAGTGACAGATCGCTTCTGTAATCTCACCTGCAGCTGTCATCTGTTTTATCCTAAGGAGAGAGTCATTGGAGAGCCTGGGTACAAGGGCTCACCTTAGTACAGTGATTGTCAGTGTTTGACAGCACCTCAATGCTGTCAAACACTGTCAAATCATCTGTCAAAAATAAATGGTTCATGTCCTTTTAAGAAAACCAGCAGATGAAGCGTCATCAACTGATATCATCTGACACCGGCTTTCCCTTAATTTCCCAGAAAGCCCGCAGGTCAATCAGGGGAAAATAGAGTCTGTGCATCGGACGTCGCTGGGGGCGGGACTAGAACCCGGAAGGCAGCAGTCCTGCCCCCAACTCATCTCAGCAGGTAAAATCCAGCCCTTTGTGTCTGTCTTCACGGAAGAAGACACAAAAAACTTCCCGGAAATAGTGGACAACCAAGGGTCTAGCGAGAATGAGGAACTGAAAGGTATTAGTATTAGTAACAAAGTAGTACTGGAGAAATTAATGGGACTGAAAACTGATAAATCCCCTGGACCTGATGGCCTACATCCTAGGGTTTTGAAAGAGTTAGCTATAGAGATAGGCATTGGTTGTCATTTTCCAAAATTCCATAGATTCTAGAAAGTTTCCCGCAGATTGGAAGGTAGCCAATATAACCCCACTATTTAAGAAAGGAGGGAGAGAAAAAATAGGGAACTACAGATTAGTTAGCCTGATATCAGTAGTAGGGGAAATGCTAGAATCTATTATTAAGGACGTGGTAACAGGGCACTTAGAAAACAATAATAGGATTGGGCCGAGTCAACACAGATTTATGAAAGGGAAATCATGTTTGACAAATCTGTTAGAGTTTTTTGAGGTATTAACTAACAGAATAGATAAGGGGAACTAGCGGATGTGGTGTATTTGGATTTTCAGCAGGCATTCGAGAACAAGAGGTTATTAAACAAAATTAGGGCTCATGGGATTGGGGGTAATATACTAGCATGGATTGAGGATTGGTTAACGGACAGAAAACAGAGAGTAGGAATAAACGGGTCATTTTAGGGTTGGCAGGCTGTAACTAGTGGGGTAGCACAAGGATCAGTCCTTGGGCCTCAGCTATTCACAATCTACATCAATGATTTGGATGAGAGGACCAAATGTAATATACCCAAGTTTGCTGATGATACAAAGCTGGGTGGGAATGTAAGTTGTGAGGAGGATGCAAGGAGATATAGACAGGCTAAGTGAGTGGGCAAGAACATGGCAAATGGAATATAATGTGGAGAAATGTGAAGTTATCCACTTTGGTAGGAAAAATAGAAAAGTAGAGCATTTTTTAAATGGTGAGACATTGAGAAATGTTGGTGTTCAGAGGGACCTGGGTATCCTTGTACATGAATCACAGAAAGTTAACATGCAGGTACAGCAAGCAATTAGGAAAGCAAATGGTATGTTGGCCTTTATTACAAGAGGATTTGAGTATAAGAGTCAAGACAACTTACTGCAATTATATAGGGCCCTGGTGAGACCACACCTGGAGTATTGTGTACAGTTTAGGTCTCCTTACCTAAGGAAGGATATATTTGCCATAGAGGGAGTGCAACGAAGGTTCACCAGACTGGTTCCTGGGATGGGGGCATTGTCCAATGCGGAGAGATTGAGTAGACGAGGCCTATATTCTCTAGAGTTTAGAAGGATGAGAGGTGATCTCATTGAAACATACAAAATTCTTACAGGGCTTGCCAGGGCAGATGTAGGGAGGATGTTTTCCCTGGCTGGGGAGTCTAGAACCAGGGGTCACAGTCTCAAAATAAGGGGCCAGCCATTTAGGACTAAGAGAAGGAGAAATTTCTTCACTCAGAGGGTGGTGAATCCTTGGAATTCTCTACCCCAGAGGGCTGTGGAGGCTCAGTCGTTGAGTATATTCAAGACAGAGAGTGATAGATTTTTAAATATTAAGGGAATCAAGGGATGTGGGGATAGTGCAGGAAAGTGGAGATGAGGTAGAAGATCAGCCATGATCTTATTGAATGGCGGAGCAGACTCGAAGGGCCAAATGGCCGACTCCTGCTCCTATTTCTTATGTTCTTATGTACTTATATTGTTTTAGGAACATAGGAACAGGACTTTATATACTCTGCAGTTAGCATTAGTACTGCATTTGGGTAGTCTCACTCCAGTTCCTCGTGAGCATTGTCACAGTGCAAAACTGTCTTAACTTGATATTAGTTTGTCAATCATTCTCAGGCAACATAGGATTAAGAGGAGGGTATTCAGCCCGTCAAGCCTGTTCCACCATTCAATTAAATCACGGTTGATCTGTGTCTTAACTCCATTTACCCGCCTTGGTTCCATATCCCGTAATACCCTTGCTAACAAAAATCTATCACTCTCAGTTTTGAAATTTTCTATTGACCCCCAGCCTCAACAGCTTTTTGGGGGAGAGAATTCCAGATTTCCACTAACCTTTGTATGAAGAAGTGCTTCCTGACATCGCCTCTGAATAGGCAAGCTCCAATTTTAAGGTTACGCGCCCTTGTTCTGGACTCCCCCATCAGAGGAAATAGTTTCTATCTACCCTATCAAATCCTTTAATCATCTTAATTGCCTCAATTAGATCATCCTTTAGTTTTCTATACTCAAGGAAATACAAGCCTAGTCTATGCAACCCTTAATTTAACCCTTTTAGCCCCAGTATCATTCTGATGAAGCTATGCTGCTCGCCCTCCAAGGCCAATATACCCTTCCTGAGGTGCATTGCCTAAAGCTGAACACGGTACTCCAGATGCAGTCTAACCAGAGCTTTATTCAACTGCAGCATAACCTCCATCCCTTTGTTTTCCAGCCACAGTTTAACAAGACATGGTTTAATGTACTGTGCTCCATGCCGCATTAGCCTAAGTGTTGGTTCTGCCTCCTTCAGATATTTATGCACATACATATTGATGTAAGAAAACTACTAGGCACTTGGTCTAAGCGTTAAACAAAGCTTTAATCAACTGTTTTACAACATGGCGGTCTAGTTGTGTCCTTCACTAGTTCCTGTTAAGAATGTCCTGCGCAAGCTGGGCCCGTGCCCGAGTATTTATACTCTCCCTGGACAGCGCCACCCGTAGGCCACTCAGTATTATTTCATAAGTCTTTCTTTCATGAATGACTGATTCATGTCACATATATTTTTTATTTCATTCTCGTGATGCGGACGTCACTGGCAAGGCCGGCATTCATGGCAGACCCCTAGTTGCCCTTAAAAAGGTGGTGGTGAGTCTTCTTCTAAGTCATTTAGCAGGATCCTCATAAGCATAAAGTCAGTGATGCCTATTACAAATGTCTTTTTAATGCTGGTCTGTACTTTGGGAAGTTTGTCCCTCCATAGGTTGGTTAACATGTTTCTCAGCCAGGAGCCAAGAAGATTATGATCGACAGAAGTGTGGTTTTGAAAACATTATTGCATGGTGCATTTCAGAGGAAATAATGGCCCAAAATTTGCGACTGGAGGCTTCCCGCGAGGCGGATGCTTTCGACCTGTAAAAAATCTACGCATTTACCTGGTGGCCCGGGAGGCTTGCGATCCTGGGCCTCTCTGGGTCCACACGGGCAGAGGCCCACGTATGTCAGGGGTACATGCGGTTCGCAAGCGCCCCTGGGATCACGTGGGCTGGCCCAACCACTAAAAGAAGGGAATCCCCATTCATACTTTTGGGAGTTGCATACATACGGAACTCCAATAAGTATGAATGGGGATCACTTAAAAAATACGCCAACACATGAAATACATTTTTTTTTAATTATATATATTTAAAATTAATTAAAATGCCATTTAATTAAATATTTTTAACAAAAATTTAATTTTTTGAAACTTTTTAAATATGTTTTAACAGGGCTAAAAATAATTGCACCTGATTGGACAGGGTTTTTAATGTATAAATGAGTGATAAAATTTAATTTTTCTATTTTTTAAAACTTTTATGCTGGTAAAAGCAGGCCTTATGCTTTTACCAGGCGTAAGAATTTCACAGGCATTCAGCGGGCGGAAGTTGGGCAAAAAGCGCAACTCTCCACCCGCAGAGGCACTTCTCCCGGGGATGCGGAGGACAGATCGCAAGTTCCGGGTTTTAGCACATGCGCTTCACATGCCTAAACCCGGAACTTGCGCGGCCCCTACAGGTGCATACACACCTCGTACGCACCCGTAGGGGTCGCAAAATACAGCCCATTGTCTAAAACTATCCCAGTAACAGCAATAACAAACAAACATAAGAATGAACTCAGTCTGAAAGCAGGCATAAATTATTGACGGGTCGGAAAGGTCCACCACAGTAAAGCAACCTATGCAAATGATCAGTAGCATTGCATTCTTCATATATTAATTTCAAGCTGATGCCCTCCCTCCTTTCTGTCACCCCATTAGTTTACGATCAGAGCAAAGAGGCAGAGCTAAGCTATTAATGAGTCTGTACAACTTTTTGAAAACATGTTAAAAAGATTGACAATTTTGGTTAGTGGCCTCAGCACCAGTGGCTTCACCAACTTCCTGGGGTCCACAGACTCCAGTTTGCAAACCACTGCTATCATGATGGGCTAACTGTAGCTTCACCTATGGCCCAAGTACACATGCCTCAAAGTATTGCTGAGCAACCGGTTGCACATTTAGCGCTGGTTCCTCTGTGCTTTGGGAAATGCTGCAGTGCATGGAAACTGGGCAGCAGTGTCATGTCCCTAGTGCTAGTCAGTAGAAATGGAAATGAAGGAAACGGCTATGTTGAACAAAGGATCAGTGACTTGTCCCATAAATGCTAGACTGGAAGGTGGCAGAGGGGAAAGAAGTTATCAGCGCAGTAACCTTGCCTGCCACTGACCTTTTCGTGAAGGTTGGCTGTAGGTCTCCTTACAGCTGGTGGAACCGATCCGCAGGTAGCTCCGTGTTGATCCATAATGTGTGGAGCCAATTCTCCACGGTCTTTCCCAGCTACATGTGCTTGGGCATATATGTTCGGTGGCATCATGGCAGGTAGGGCGCTTTGGCTCTGATGCCCACTGATCTCCCTCATGTGACTTCTTTCTTCTAGTATAACTTAAATTCAATTCAATTCAATTTTATTTGTCATCTATGCAGCAGACGTGTGTACTGCACAATGAAATGTTGATTTTTACAAGTCCTCCCAACATTGGAATAAATATGGCATAACAATGATAAAATACTAATAGAAATACAGTAATAATAAATAAAACAACAGTAATAAATAATAATAAATTAGACGTTCATGAGTCTTATGGCCTGGGGGTAGAAGCTGTTTCGAAACCTGCTGGTACGAAAGCATGAAATACAGTGATTGAGGTATTTTCAAAGCAACCCCCAGTATTCAGATATAAGTAGGGGTAATTTTGACTTTGGGCAATAGTGTAAAACATGAACATAGGAAGAGGAATAGACCACTGAAGTCAATGAAAATTCAAATCAGGAGAGATGTAGGACGGGCAGCTGATCCAATATTGCCCGTTTTACACTATTGCCCAAAGTCAAAATTGCCCCCAGCGAATTGCCAAAGGGCTCTGCACTTGGTGTAGCTTCCAGTTAGATTCCACGGCACTCCATGAGCTGCTATTGTGGAAGACACTTTAAAGATCCCAACTTCTGTAAGGCTCTTCCTGTTGTGCAGAGCACCTGGACAGAGGTCCTGTACAGTCGGTTTCTCTCTGGGAAACAAAAATGATTCTGCAGCCTCCCTCATTTTGCAAACATTCCCTCCGTGGTCTAATCTGGAAAACCCAGAAAAAATAGAGTGAGCTTTGGCTGGATAAACGCACCTAGCTGAAACGTAACTAAACTGTTAATGCACAAAATATTAGCGGACAAATTGAAAGGCCAATTGTTTCCTTCTGTCCCTTTAAATTGGAGCTCCAGTCAGCTTTCCTTTAATAGCTGTTGAACCAGAAATGTGAATGGGCCTGATGAAGGCCCTCATTAGCATGCTGGAAGCATCCACGATGAGGCTCCCGCTTAGAATGAGTGGGAGTGAATACTGTGGGTGTGCAACACATAATGGAGTCACCGCAGGGTGCATTTGCAGTGGGGACAAGGTGCAAGCACTGGTGCCTAATTTCGCAGTCCTTGCTCGCCTCGAATCCTGCCAGCAGAGTCAATGCCACCGGGCACTGATTGCCATTGTTACATTTTTTTTTAAATCGAATGCCTCAATCTCTGCTCGTAAGATGCCAAAACATCCTCCAAATATATGGGACTTTTCCCCATACTTAAATTGTTAAGTATTTAGTTCTTGTCAAAAACATGACTGTCATGAGGCAGGAACAAAACGCCCTCTTTCACCCACTTAGTAAACGTTGCTATTTCCCTAAAAATCTCACTTAAATACAGAAAGGAAAACTCTAGTCACAAGTTATTTTAGAAACTGATCTGTAAGTTGAAAGGTTTTTGCAAGGAAGAGTATGTAGGCAGTGAGCAGGAGGGATGCAGCTGGTCCTGTGAGTTTGGCAAACGATTGTAGATTTGAAATCACAACCCTACTGAAGCTGGAGGTTTAAAAGTCCAGGTGAAAAAGTTAGAATGACCACCGACATGTAACCACAGAACGGCCTCAAGGTAAAGTTTAACACCATGACGAGACTGCAGGAGAGGCTGATGGTGAAACCCTGAGAAATCTCAAACACTTGTCCTCATTATCAGTACTCCTCTGTGACTTTAATCGAAAGAAGATTGCATGTCATCAGATCATCAATAACTTCAAATGGGTATAAATTACATGTGCATAGATGCAAGATAGCCTATTATTTCAAGCTTTAAAAAGACTTTGGATAATTGTAATCCTTAAGGAAATTTCAGCTCTTAGAGACCTGTACGTTGCAAGACAATTACACCATTTAATCTAGGATTTTTTTTTTGTGGCTGAAGTCTTATTATAGCATTACAGCGTTCAAGATACATATTGATGCTGGTGGCCTGCAGTACCGGGTGGTTAGTGTAGTCGCTTGATCCTCTAGGGGCGAGTGTTTAATTCGCCAGCCTCAAGCCAGTCCTTAACTCTAATGAGCACAAAAATAGAGGCCTGACTGATTTAAAAGACCGCAAAAGAAAACACACCCTGTTTTCTCCGAACAATTAAGGGATTTCAATCGAAACCTCACACTGTGGCATCATGTTGATATCAATTTTGGAGATCATTCGCAAATTGTGTTAGTGTTCATAAAAAAACTTAAATGGCATATGCAAAACACAATCAGGTTAATTTTAGTTTGCTGGAGTAAAGTAGTCATTTGCCCCATTTAAATTGCCACTCCAAAAACTATTACGGATTTTGAAAGCAAACTTATAGTCCTTTCACTGCATGAGAATGATAATAAATACAAAGAACAAACTTGTATTAATACAACACCTTTCCCAAAATCAGGATGTCCCATAGCACTTTGCGGCCAATGAATTACTTTTGAAGGGCAGTACAAACACAGCAGCCATTTTCCACACAGAAAGATCCCACAAACAGCAAATGAGATAAATGGCCGGTTAATTGCTTCTGGGTGCTGTTGGTTGAGAAAGAAATGTCGACCAGGACACTGGGAGAACTCCCTTCTCTTACGTAGAATGTACAGCACACAAACAGGCCATTCGGACCAGTTTTTGACAGATGAATTATCATCGTTTCACAGCTCTGTGAAGCTGTCAAACACTGACAGTCTATGTTGTTTGATGAGTTCTTGTACTCAAGACTCACCAAACCTCTTTTGTGAGCAGAAATTAGATGGTTGTTGCATTGGAGAATGCAGCAGCCTTCTGTCATCCCTGCCGGTGAGATGCGAGACTCTCTGCATCCCCAACGTTTGAAGCCTGCAGGAAGAATCAAAGGTGAGTAAACATTTTCTATCACTTTCCACTCACCTCAGATACTTACCTCCACAGTGCACTTTTGCACCCATCCGACCCCCACAGGCCCACTGCTCGCCTCGCTGACCCTGGTGGGGTTCACAGCCTTCGGGAAGCCCGCACTTGTATGGGTAAAATGGGAATAATCCTCTTATCTGCCTGTTAACTACTTGTTAACAGGCAGTTAAGTGGCTGTAATCCCCTTCCCGCCTCCAAGGAGACGGGACCCGGCATGGGTCGGCTACCTGCCTCCCGGGAAGATGGCACGGAGGCAGGTTGGGGGCAGGATTTCTTCACCCAGAGAGTGGTGAACCTGTGGAATTCTCTACCACAGAAGGCAGTAGAAGCCAATTCATTAAATATATTCAAGAAGGAGTTGGATATATTTCTTAAGGCTAAAGGGATCCAGGGGTATGGGGAGAAAACAGGGACAGGGTACTGAGTTTGAATGATCAGCCATGATCGCATTGCATGGCGGAGCAGGCTCAAGGGGCCGAATGGCCTACTCCTGCTCCTATCTTCTATGTTTCTATGTTTCTATGTAGGATGGGCACCCGCTTCCAGATTCTGCCATTTTCCTGGCAGTCCCGCCTCCAAACCTGCCTCCCCAGGGCTGGCAAGATCGCGCCCTTTGACTCAGAGGTCAAAGTGCTACCAACTGAGCCAAAGTGACACTAATACGGTGGGAAAATAAAGGAGGAGCCCAAATGGATAATGCAATAAGTTTTTATTAAAGTGTTAAAATGCATGAAAAATACAGAAAATGCAACAAAATAAATTAGATGAGGCATGAAGGTCTTGAAGTATGAGAAGCTCAAGAGGTATAAAAAAAATATTTAAAAAATCAACCACAATCTATGGCATATGCCAGGAAATAAAATGGAAACTTGATCTTACAAAGTGAACATAATCTACATATTGGCCCGTAATTTGCGTTCAGCGGTGAAGCAAAGGCGTTCGCCATTGGCTTCGAAGTAAGCTTCCCACAAAGATCTCACGATCTCTGTGGCCAGAAGTTCGGCTTTTCTAACGAGCAGTTGAGATCAGTGGAAGTTAATGGGGGGATCCCTAACGCGAGCTGCTGAGACCTCAACAAGCTGTCCAACCACAACGCAGAATTCTCACAGACCGGGAACCAGAAAGTGAACAAGTTGTTTTTATTCTGACTTTTTAAAAAAATGTTACAGAAAGCAAAACAAAGATTGGGGCTCTCACATGGGGGCAAAGGTAAACCTGAAATAAATACGAACAACTTTTAAAAAAATATAATTTATTTTTTAAGTTTCGTAAAAATTGTAATTTTAATTAAAATGGAGAAATTTGACACTCCACAAAATTAAAATGAGTTTTTTCAGGGTCATAATGTTTGTTTAGCAGTCAATACGTTGTTAAAACCCCAGTTACATCTAATCCAACAAGGCCTAACATTTAATGGGCTATTTAACAGCGATATTACCACGGAAAAGCTCAAGTTTTTGCCAGTTTCACTGATTTCCCTGATTGCACTGATTGCTGGCTATGTGGGGGGTGGGGGGGTTGGTTGGGGGGTGGGGGGCTGCCACAGCTCAGCCAGTACCGGAGCAGTGAATAGCCGACCGCAACTTCAGGATTTCTGCATTTAGATGCGCGTGCGCTAAATCCTGAAGTTGCGGTCAGTTTCAAAGGGGCAATGACGGCGACGCAGGTCGTTTGCTGTTATTACCCACCGCAAATTCCAGGCCACTAAAAATGACTGCTATATTAACATGATGGGACAACTTTCCAACTTCGCTCTTCCGCCGGGTATCCTAGACTGCCGAGAGCGCGCATTGGAAATTTGGGTGTGGGCTGAGCATGATTTTCCAACGACTTAAACTAGCACTTGGAAAATCTTGTGCAACACATGCCCAAGTTTCCAGCAGACAAGATCCTCGTTGGAAACACAAAGTACCCCAGTTATGTAGTAATAACAACAGAAAACGCTGGAAATACTCAGCAGGCCAGGCAACACCCGTGGAGAGAGAAACAGAGTTAACGTTTCAGGTCGAAACCCTTCTTCAGAACTGAGAAAAAAAAGGCAGGAAATGAAACAGATTAAAAGGCCAGTTTGGGGCCTGGCCTGCTGAGTTTTTCCAGTGTTTTCTGTTGTTATTTCGGATTTCCAGCATCCACAGTATTTTGCTATCGCACCAGTTATGTAGTAGATACTTTTCCGATACCTTCACAAGACATAACAGCTTAAGGGTTAGGGATGAGTAAGGGCCATCCACCCCATTGAATCTCACCCCTTGAAATCAAAGCTCATTCCTCTGCCCCTCTATTGGAACAAACTATTACTCCGTATGTAAATTTGTAAAATAAATAATACTTGTCTTGGAATGGACAGACAAGGTTGTGTGTTTCAAAATAGTTGGGTAAATGTAGTAATGCCTACCAGAACTTCTGTGGAAGGTCCTTCTTCTTCTTATCGTGTCCACGGACAGTCTATACATAGCCCAGCCAGAACGGGACACATTTTTGCACCTTGTTGTTGAATTCGGCAAGATCTGCAACAGTGCAGGGTTCCTCTAACGATGGGCATTGCAGGAGATGTTGCATAGTCTGTGCCTCAGTTCCACATTCACAAGTTGTCGGGCTGGTTGAATATCCCCATTTACTTAGTGACACCTTTGAGCAACCTACACCGGTCCTAAGTCTGTTAAGGCACTTCCAGGTTGCCCAGTTGCAATTAGCTCCTGGGGGAAGGCTTTCATCAAGTAAAATTTCCATCGCTGGGGGTTGTTCAAGACTGGCGAGCCGGTCTTTCAGTAAAAGTATGTTAACAATTGACCTCAACATCCCTAGGCAAGGTGGTGTCATGGGGGTGGGGGAGGAGTGAAGGAAATCACCCAGGAGATGTTGTCACACCTGCAACAAGAGATAGAAGGCCAGGATCACTCCTTCCCCTTTCATTTTTGAATGCTTCCGTCAGGTCCGTGCCTCCTGCAGGGGCAGGAAAAGCTCCATGCGCCTCACGAAGGCAATGCAGTACTGAGGGAGTGCTGCACAGTCAGAGGTGCCGTCTTTCAGATGAACTGTTAAACCGAGGTCCTGTCTGCCCTCTCAGGCGGAAGCAAAAGATCTCACAGCACTGTTCGAACAAGAGCTGGGGTGTTCTTCCAGTGTGTTGATCAATATTTATCCCTCAATTGAGCCTCGGTTTAACGTCTCATCCAAACGACAGCACCTCTGACAGTTTGATTAGATGTAAAAAGTAGTCTTGACATATGACAGATATGAATAAGGCTCTGGGTTGAAGGCATTGAAGAAATTGCATAGTTGACTAGATTGACACTTGGTTCAAAGAGTTTGAAGGATGACATTTTCTCCCACATAGTAATCGTGTTGAGTTTCAAGGCTTGCTTCCATTCAATTTATTGCCAAGCTTCCTGCTCAATGGATCTACACGGATGTATTCTCCATCAGCTCACAACACTGTTCACCAGAGAGTTCAGTTGTCAGATTACACTTCATCAAAATTGCTGAATCTGACCTGGATAATGACATAGCAGGGAACCCAGTTGGAATGGTTGAATTAGATTCTATTCAGCCAACCTGGCCTTACACAGGAAAGCGAAGCCCAAAGATAGGAGGCCTCATTCAACCATTGGAGACTGCCATGTATTATGTTATTCTGGAGAAGCTACAGTTGATGTTAGATTGACTACCACCCACAGGAAGAATGAGAATTTTTCATTATTTGCCTGAAATTTACATTGGAATTTGTAAGGAGATCATGAGGATAACACGATTTTGTTTAGGCAGAACATACTCTCGACAGTGATAATGGAAAGTGCTGCCACTTCTGAAAATCATCCTGCTGTGTATAAGTCAGAAGCAGAATAAGGACAATTTCACAGAGGTATTCAGATCTGGTCCCTGCTTGCAAAAAATGATAGCGTCTTCAGGATTTATCCTCCTACAGTAAAAGAAAACAGAAAGACCTTACGCTTATATAGTGCCGTTCACTCCCTTAGGATGTTCCAAAACATTTCACAGCCAATGAAGTACTTTACAAGTATAGTCACTGTTGTAATGTAAGTAAATGAAGCAGCCAATTTGCAGACAGCAAGATCCCACAAACAGCAATCAGATAAACGAGCAGATAACTAGGCCTGTATTCACTAGAGTTTAGAAGAATGAGAGGGGATCTCATTGAAACGTCTAAAACTCTGACAGGGCTAGACAGAACGAGGGGTCACAGTCTCAGGATACGGGGTAGGACATTTAGGACTGAGATGAGGAGAAATTTCTTCACTCAGAGGGTGGTGAACCTGTGGAATTCTCTACCACAGAAGGCTCTGGAGGCCAAATCACTGAATATATTTAAGAAGGAGATAGATAGATTTCTAGACACAAAAGGCATCAAGGGGTATGGGGAGAGAGCAGGATTATGGTATTGAGATAGAGGATCAACCATGATCATATTGAATGGCGGAGCAGACTCGAAGGGCCGAATGGCCTACTCCTGCTCCTATTTTTCTATATTTCTATGTTTCTATAACCTGAAGGATAAATGTTGGCTAGCACACCAGGAGAACTCTCTTGCTCTTCTTGAAACAGCGCCATGGGATCTCTTACACCAACCAAGAGGTAGACAGGGCTTTGGCTTAACATCTCATCTGAAGAGCAATGGGATTGATTTTAACTTGGGGCAGGATCAGTGCTTGAGGGGCCCAAAGCGGGCAGCGGACCCAGAAGTCATGGAGGAAGCGATTTTAGTTGGCTGGGCCTCATTTAAATTTTTCAAATCTGTCTCCCGCCTGAAGCTGTTGGAAATACGATCAGGGCTGGTGTGTGGGTGCGGGAATTGGGGCAGAAACCCAACTCCACCGGAGATGCAAAGAAACGGCCCCGGCATAAGGTAAGTGTTGGGCGGGGGGGTGGGGGTGGGTGCGGTGGGGGAGAGGGTTTTCATACTCATGGTGTGGGGAAGGAGAGGGCAGGTGGGGGCAGGTGAGGCCCAAGGTTTCCTTCTAGGACCCGGAGGAGCATTCCTGTTCCTTCTGTCCCCCAAAGAATCCTGGCCAACAGCAAAAAGTAAAACTTACCTTGTTCTCAAATGGTGTTGTGGCAGCGGTGATGTCACCGGGCCTCAGCTTTTACATTTGAATTAGGCCCCCGCCTGCATGTAGCGAGAGTCTCGGAAAGCCAGCGAAGGTGAGATGGGGCTGGGTGGGAACAGAGAGATCCTGGGCCAGTAAGTGGTCTTGGATGATCTTAACCCCCCCTCCCACGCAGCATTCCCACCTGACGGGAAATTCAACTCCAGCGCCTCTGACACTCCAGCACTGCCTCTGTACTGCACTGCAGTATCAGCCTAGATTATGTGCTCAAGTCTCTGGAGGGGGGCTTGAACCCACAACTTTCAGACTCAGAAGTAAAGAGTGCCGCCACTGAACCAAGGTTAACACAGTAGTATGCACTGAGAAGCATAAAAAACATACAGGTAGCTCTCAAATTGTCCCTGCCTCTTCAGCTGAAGTCAGCATTGATCACATCTTAGATTTTGGACCCAAATGCCTCAACATTAGTGCATAACTGTGAATGTGTTAAACTAAAGCATACCAGTGAGTGCTCCAAAGTAGTGCATAGGTGTGAGTGCCAAAATAGTGCATGCCTGTTAGTGTGCAAAAATACTGCACACACCCCTCGCACACTCCAGTATCTTCAGCAAAGGAAGAATCAAGCTGGCCGCTGTTAATTAGCTTTAGGATAGTGATTGGTTCATCCAACTCACGCAGAGGTTTTTTTGAAGCTAGGAAGGTTCAGTTTGTCAAAGCATTACTCAAGGTCAGAAATGCTCATTCTTTTTCCCTCTAAATGACACAGTTGGGTACAAAGCATCTTCAGAGATAGACTGGATGAATTCAGGAGTCAGAGAGCCATCGAGACTTCATATGTAATATATTCATCAAATTTTGCTTTCTTGATTGACTGCGCTGTAAAGTGACTCCATTTCGCATCCCAAAAGAACCAGTGAGTGAGAACTCAACCTTGTTGACATGAAATGATTCCACTGATCATTTTTCCATCAGAGATCAGATTTTTTTTTTATTCATTCCTGGGATGTGGGCGTCGCTGGCATTTAATGGCCTACTCCTGCTCCTATCTTCTATGTATCTTCTATCTTCTGTATCAGTAAGGTATCCAGATACCACTTGAAAAGGGGAAAAAAAATAATAAACCTGCCATCGAACTGAAACAGATATGAAGTAATTTTACCAAATAATAAGTCTGTTATTATTATTCAGAGAATAACGAATTAGTGGAATGAAATTGGAATTATTATATAGGTATTAGTAATTCAGAGTTCACCTACATTTAAATGAAGGCTGCTATGTACAATACAAACACTACATCTAAAATAAGCTGCTAAGGACTCAGTTCATACATATGTGTATGACTCATGTGCATTTAGAATTACAAATTAGTACAATAATATTCAGCTTAATTATTAAAACTTTACTTCAAAGCAAGTCTGACTCATTTCAATATATTTTTTAATTTCATCCAATGGTGCAGCCACCCTGGGAAGTTTTGAAATAACATTGGTCCTTTTGGTGGATTATTCATCCCTTAATATGAAACTAATGAGATCCGAACACTTTATTAGTCATAACTGATTATAAAATAAGAACAATGCTGGGTATATATTGTTCTGTTAAAGAACAATTCTTTTACTTAACTATAGTTATCAACCTCCTCAGTTTAATTTTACACTTTACACTTGGAGCTATCTATTTCTGTAACCTTCTCTAGCCCTAAAATCCACCGAGAACTCTCTGTTCCTCCAACTCTGTTGTGCATTCTCCACTTCTTTCGCCCCTTCATTAGCGGCCATGCCTTCAGCCATCTAAGTCCTGAGCTCTGGAATTCCTTCCGCAAACCTCTTTGCCGCTCTACCTCACTCTCCTCCCTTAAGGTCCTCCTTAAAACCTACCTCTTTGTCCAAGCGTTTAGTCACCTGTCCTAATGAGCCTGATTACGCTCCTGTGTAGCGTCTTGGGACTTTTTACTAAGTTAAGATGCTATATAAATGCAAGTTGTTGTTGTTTCCATTAGCTCTCCATTTACACCTTACACTGTAGTGATATAATATTATTGTCTCTAATTAAAACTGCTTCCCCTCCTCCCTTTTCTCGTCCCTATTCCTGCTGAAAGCTTCATATCAAGGTGCATAAATGGTACTTTTGCTTTGAGGTTGTGTGTTCACCTCCCACTTCAGCACCTAAACGCATATTAGGGCTATATGTTTGACCCATCCATAGTCAGTAAGCAGAAATTCTAGCCCTAATGTAGGTTGTTACTCCAGTTTAGTACCAAGGGAGTGCTGCATTGTTGGAGATGCAATCCTTCAGATGAAATGTCAAGCCAAGACTGTAAGCCTGTTCTGCATATTTTAAACATCCCATGGCACTAATCAAAAGGGAGCAGGGAGTTCTTCTCATGTCCTAGCTAACATTCTTCCCTCAACCATTACTGCCAAAAGAAACAGATTAACTGGTTAGTCATCTCATTGCTGTTTCAGAGATCTTGTGTACAAAATGCTGAAAGACATGTTAAAGTGCTATGTAAACTTATGTCTTTTTTCAATATTTTCATTCATCTTCTATCTTTCCTTCAACGTAGCCTTCTTTCTAAATTCCTCCCCATCCCCTGCAGATTCCTAAACAGGTCTTGTTGCTTAACTTGCTTTCCTCCTTCACTAATGACTCACTTTTTCAATTCATCCACATTTCAGTTCCTCGTTCAGCCTTGCATCAGTAGCTTCCAATTTGAATATTTAGTGGAAAGTTACCTCAACTATCTTTGCCTATGTAACAACGTCAACTGGACTTCAAAAGTAACTCATTTGATGTGAAACGCTTTAGGAGGTCCTACAGATGTGATAAGGTGTTATATAAATTCATTCTTCTCTTCTTCCTTTCCTAACTTCTCCTGTAATACAGATAAATGATATTGGGTCAAAAGATCAGGATAATGAAACAGTTTGGGTGGAGGTAAGGAATAATAAGGGGAAAAAAACACTAGTGGGTGTAGTCTATAGGCCTCCGAACAGTTGCAACTATGTTGGACGGAGAATCAATCAGGAAATAGTTGAGGCTTGTAATAAGGGAACATCTATAATTATGGGGGATTTTAACTATCATATTAATTGGACAAATCAAATTGGGCAGGGCTGCCTTGAGGATGAGTTCATTGAGTGTATTAGGGATGGGTTTCTTGAGCAGTATGTAACAGAACCGACCAGGGGGCAAGCAACCTTAGATCTGGTCCTGTGTAACGAGACAGGATTAATTAAAAATGTCCTAGTAAAGGATCCCCTTGGAATGAGTGACCATAACATGGTTGAATTCCATATTCAATTAGAGGGTGAGAAGGTTGGATCTCAAACAAGCGTGCTAAGCTTGAATAAAGGAGACTATGAAGGTATGAGAGCGGAATTGAGTAGAGTGGATTGGGAAAATAGATTAAAGGGTAAGACGATACATGATCAGTGGTGTACATTTAAGGAGTTATTTTACAACTTCCAAAAAATATATATTCCACTGAGAAGAAAAGGGTGTAAAAGAAAAGACAGCCATCCGTGGCTAAGTAAAGAAATTAAGGATAGTATTCAACTAAAAACAAGGGCATATAAGGTAGCCAAATCTAGTGGGAGGATAGAGGATTGGGAAAACTTTAAAAGACAGCAAAAAATAACAAAAAGGTTGATTAAGAAAGGGAAGATAGATTATGAAAGTAAATTAGCAAAAGATATAAAAACAGATAGTAAGAGTTTTTATAGTTATATAAAAAGAAAAAGGGTGGCTAAAGTAAATGTTGGTCCCTTAGAGGATGAGACCGGGAAATTAATGGTGGGAAATATGGAGATGGCAAAAACACTGAATGAATATTTTGTATCAGTCTTTACAGTAGAAGACACTAGGAATATCCCAACACTGGACAAACAGGGGCTATGGGGGGGAGGAGCTAAACACGATCAAAATCACTAAGGAAGTGGTACTCGGTAAAATAATGGGACTCAAGGCGGATAAATCACCTGGACCTGATGGCTTACATCCTAGGGTCTTGAGGGAAGTGGCGGTAGGGATTGTGGATGCATTGGTAATAATTTTTCAAAACTCCCTGGACTCAGCAAAGGTCCCGGCAGACTGGAAAACTGCTAATGTAACACCCTTATTTAAAAAGGGCAGTAGACAGAAGGCTGGAAACTATAGACCGGTTAGCCTAACATCTGTTGTAGGTAAAGTTTTGGAGTCCATTATTAAGGAGACAGTAACAGGACATTTGGATAATCATCATTTAATAGGACAAAGTCAGCATGGTTTTATGAAGGGGAAGCCATGTTTGACAAATTTGCTGGAGTTCTTTGAGGAAGTAACATATAGGGTGGATAAAGGGGAACCAGTGGACGTAGTGTATTTAGACTTCCAAAAGGCATTTGACAAGGTGCCACACAAAAGATTATTGCTTAAGATAAAAAAATCACAGGATTGGGGGTAATATTCTGGCATGGATAGAGGATTGGCTATCTAACAGAAGGCAGAGAGTTGGGATAAATGGTTCATTCTCAGAATGGCAATCAGTAACTAGTGGTGTTCCGCAGGGGTCGGTGCTGGGTCCCCAACTCTTTACAATCTATATTAATGATTTGGAGGAGGGGACCGAGTGTAACATATCAAAGTTTGCAGATGATACTAAGATGGGAGGGAAAGTAGTGAGTGAGGAGGACATAAAAAACCTGCAAGGGGACATAGACAGGCTAAGTAAGTGGGCAGAGATTTGGCAGATGGAATACAATACTGGAAAGTGTGAGGTTATGCACTTTGGCAGGAAAAATCGTAGAGCAAGCTATTATCTTAATGGCAAGAAACTAGAAAGTACTGAAGTACAAAGGGATCTGGGGGTCCTGGTGCACGAAACTCAAAAGGTTAGTATGCAGGTGCAGCAAGTGATTAAGAAGGCCAATGGAATGTTGGCTTTCATTGCTAGGGGGATAGAATATAAAAATAGGGATGTATTGCTTCAGTTGTACAAGGTATTGGTGAGACCGCACCTGGAATACTGCATACAGTTTTGGTGTCCATACTTAAGAAAAGACATACTTGCTCTCGAGTCAGTACAAAGAAGGTTCACTCGGTTAATCCCGGGGATGAGGGGATGGACATATGAGGAGAGGTTGAGTAGATTGGGACTCTACTCATTGGAGTTCAGTAGAATGAGAGGCGATCTTATTGAAACATATAAGATTGTGAAGGGGTTGGATCGGGTGGATGCGGGAAGGATGTTCCCGATGATGGGTGAAACTAGAACTAGGGGGCATAGTCTTAGAATAAGGGGCTGCTCTTTCAAAACTGAGATGAGGAGGAACTACTTCACTCAGAGGGTGGTAGGTCCGTGGAATATGCTGCCCCAAAAAGCTGTAGAAGCTACATCATTACATAAATTTAAAACAGAAATAGACAGTTTCCTAGAAGTAAAGGGAATTAAGGGTTACGGGGAGCGGGCAGGAATTTGGACATGAGTCTAGGTTCGGATCGGTCATGGCCCTGTGGGTAGTGGAGCGGGCCCAGGGGTCGTGTAGCCTGATCCTGCTCCTATTTCGTGTGTCTAATTCTGTTAGATTCAGGAGATGGTTCTGTGATAGTAGATTGGCGGTTAGGATCAGATCAGCCATGATCTTATTAAATGGCGGAGCAGGCTCGAGGGGCCGATTGGCCTACTCCTGCTCCTATTTCTTATGTTCTTATGTTCATTTCTTTCCATCCTTTTAATATGCATGCCAAAAATACAACCAACAAAATTGAATTTATTACAATCTGACTTATCAGGAGCATTAAAGATGTTAACATAAGAACATAAGAAATAGGAGCAGGAGTTGGCCAATCAGCTCCTCGAGCCTGCTCCGCCATTCAATAAGATCATGGCTGATATTCAACATCATCTCCACTTTCCTGCCCGATCCCCATAAGAGATGTACAAGGCAGAGTGTAGATTTCAAAAGAACCCTGTACAATAGCAAAATGCTGGAAGCCTATTTGGCCCAGTGGTACTTTACCAAACCTCCAAGAATACATATCGCGTTTTGGATACGATATCCCGCCGTTACCCGAACATTTGGTTAAGCTATGAAAGAACCTGGAGTTGTCCCAAAAACATTATTACGCGTTACAGCAAAAGAATGAGAAAGAAAGGGAGGAAATCAAAGAGATGATTATCCCTCCGTGGTGGGATGTGGGACTCAACATTGAGATCCCTGCTTGGATTCGAATCGCGTCGCATATGTTGGTAATTGTACAATTGTACATTATGTGTACCTATTAATCTTGTCATGTAAATTAAAAAGAAAGACAAGAAGGGGGAAACTTAAAAGATTGAAACGGGAGGTTCAGAGTGTATGTATGTAATAAAAGTGAAATGTAAAGATTTGGTTGAGACCGGCAATGCACCCAAAGTCAAAGAAGAAGTAGAATTCGTCAAGAGTAATGTCTCTAGTTTATTAAGAGACATTAAAGGGGGAAATGTAGATTTCAAAAAAACCATATACAATAGCAAAATGCTGGAAGCCTGTTTGGCCCAGTGGTAAGGGCATGATACAGTTAAACCTAGAAGCACAGACACATCTGTGAGTTTTAATTTAACTTTGGAAAAGACATTTACTTTGGACATTGAGTGTCTCAATAGGTGATCTAACTTTGGACAATGAGACTTCGTGTTTTAATGGGTTTCGATGGATCTTCAATGGATAAGACAATGATGCCAGTTTCGCTGGAACAATGGACTTCCTGGCCTCAATGGAAAACACTTTAACCTTGGGCAAAACACATCAGCAGTAAGATTAAATCACATTAAATATGTATCACAGCAGGGGGGTGGGGGGGGGAGACAAGATAAGGAATTAATGGTCCATCTCTGACTCTTCCCTTCCTCGACTTCTCCGTCTCCATCTCTGGGGATAGGTTATCGACCAATATTCACTACAAGCCCACTGACTCCCACAGCTACCTGGACTACACTTCCTCCCACCCCGCCTCCTGTAAAGACTCTATTCCATTCTCCCAGTTTCTCCGTCTACGCCGTATCTGCTCCGACGATGCCACCTTCCACACCAGTGCTTCCGACATGTCTTCCTTTTTCCACAACCGAGGATTCCCCTCTACTGTGGTTGACACAGCCCTCGACCGTGTCCGTTCTATCTCCCGCACTTCTGCCCTCACCCCTGCCCCTCCCTCCCGGAACCACGATAGGGTTCCCCTTGTCCTCACCTTTCACCCCACCAGCCTCCACATTCAACGGATCATCCTGCGCCATTTCCGCTACCTCCAAAGTGATCCCACCACCAAAACACATCTTCCCTTCCCCTCCCCTTTCAGCATTCCGTAGGGACCACTCCCTCCGAGACATCCTAGTCCACTCTTCTATCACCCCCAACAGCCCTTCCCCTTCGCCTGGCACCTTCCCGTGCAAGCGCAGGAGATGTAACACCTGCCAATATACCTCCCCCCTTCCCACTGTCCAGGGCCCCAAACATCCCTTCCAGGTGAAACAGCGATTTACTTGTACTTCTTGCAATCTAGTATACTGTATTCGCTGCTCACGATGCGGTCTCCTCTACATTGGGGAGACCAAATGCAGATTGGGTGACCGCTTTGCAGAGCACCTCCCTTCAGTCCGTAAGGGTGACCCCGAGCTTCCGGTCGCCTGTCATTTTAATTCACCGCTCCATTCCCACTCAGACCTCACCGTCCTTGGCATCTTGCATTGTTCCACGGAAGCTCAACGTAAACCTGAGGAACAGCACCTCATCTTCCGATTAGGCACTTTACAGCCTTCCGGACTGTGATAAATCCAGAAAGTGGAACAAGGAACTCAAAGAGGCTAGATGTTAGAATTAACACGAGTACTTTATTAACAACTGGGAAACACGTTTACAGACAGCCTGCATCAGCATCCTGGCATTCCACCTTGTGCTGACCTATACAGGAAGCAAACCTCTGACCTTAACAGGAAGCAAACCTCTGACCTTAGCAGCAGCATTGGCTACAGCACCACCTGGTGGATAACCTTAATCATAACATCTCAGATTACTATACGGACTCAATATCGAGTTCAACAATTTCAGATCATAACCTCGGCCCCCATTACATTTTTACTTATATTTTTTTACACTCCTTTGTTTTGGGTTTTCCCTCCCCCCCCCTTTCCTTTTTTTTTAATCTCTCCCACATGGCAGCTGTCCCTTATCCTGCCAGTACACTTTACACCTAATCTGAGCCGTCTTTTGTCTCCACTGTCCTATTAGCATCTCGTCTGGTTTTGAATACCTCTTATTGTCTCTTTTACTTCTTTTGTTCTATCGCAGCCCTGACTTCGATCTATTTTATTTCCTTTCCAGTTTTGAAAAAGGGTTTCGACCCGAAACGTCAACTCTAATTTCTCTCCACGGATGTTGCCTGGCCTGCTGAGTTTTTCCAGCATTTTCTGTTGTTATTAAGGAATTATCTTCCATCCCTCAGCCTTGTACATATCCTGTGGTTTGGATTACTAGGTGTGTATTGGAAAACAAGAGTTGGGTGAAGGCCCAGACTCGAAAAGGCGTGACGGAAGAGCTGTAAGAAGGAACCACACCACAGCTCTCTCTCTCTCTCTGGGAAGCTCTCTCTGGGAAGCTCTCTCTCTCGGAAGCTAGCTCTGACTACAGCAACTGCCAGGTGTAAGAAGGAAGGGAAGACGGTCATCTCCAGCTCCCAGCCTGCAATCGACGTCGGCCACAACCAGCCGGACGGGTGATTGTAGGTATCAGTTGACTCTACAAGGGGTTTGCGCTGTGTAGGCAGCCACAGTCAGATAGAGGATGGGGACAGGTCATCTCCGAACCAGGCCTACAATCCACAACGGTAACGATCGGCCGTACGGGTGATTGTAAGTTTCAGCCAAATCTCAACAGGGTTTTGTCTGTGTTTTGTTGGTTTTAGTAAACTAACAGTTTTGGGTTGAACCTAAACCTCTGTGTCATCAACCATTTTGTTCCTGTAAAACCCAGAGTCAAAGAACCCTTGTAAGGACGAGGAACCCAAACACCTTACAGAGGATCACCCGATAGCTCAGGAAGTTTATCCAGTGAATCGCTGAGCTTTACAGTTCAGCAAGGCTCAGGATGTGATTCCTGTTCTGTGTTGAGTTAGTCAGCGGTAGATGTACTAGAATTGGCCTCAGCACCCCCGGGTTAGGGACAGGACATTGGTCTCAGCTCCTACTCCCTATATTTTTTTTTATTCATTCACGGAATGTGGGTGTCGCTGGCATGGCCAGCATTTATTGTCCATCCCTAATTGCCCTTCAGTGGCTTGCTTGGCCATTTCAGAGGGCAGTTAAGAGTCAACCACATTGCTGTGGGTCTGGAGTCACATATAGGCCAGACCGGGTAAGGATGGCAGATTTCCTGTCCTAAAGGACGTTAGTGAACCAGATGGGTTTTTACGACAATATGGTAGTTACATGGTCACCATTACTGATAATAGCTTTTTATTCCAGAATTATTTAACTGAATTTAAATTCTCCAGTTGCCGTGGTGAGATTTGAACTCTTTGGCCGCAATTGTACAAACCTCAGCGAGTCCGGGGCAGGCGACGTTGGTGGCGGGTCCCGACCCGCTGTCGTCTCCATCCCAGCCTCTGAAATGAATTTCCCCTGATGGGGCTTATTAAGCCCGCCCAGCGCGTTTCTTGGCCAATTAGAGGAAGCGGGTCTGGTGACGTCATTTGATGATGCATCATCAGCTGGTTTCCTTAAAGAGACCATGGCCAACTTTATTTTGACATTTATGCTGTCAATGTTCTACAGCATTGAGGTGCTGCAAACACTGACAAGCACTGCACAGAGGTGCCGGGCTGCACCCAAGCTCTCCCATGACTCCCTCCATATGCTTATGGGAATCACAGCACACAGGGAGGTCCTCTTCCTTTCCCATGGGCAGAAGAGACCTCCCCAGATGATCAACACAGCCTGGTTGCAAATTGCAGAGGAGGGCACAAGCAGGGATGTGGTCAGGAGGACCTGGGTGCAGCACTGCAAACGTTTCAATGATCCCATTAGATCACGAAACGTTAGTACAACGCCACACTCAACCTCATCTTGCTGTGCTTCTCATCACATCCCCATCACTCTGCCTTCCCTACCCTACTCCTGCACATCCTTACTCACGCCAACTTACCTTGGACCTCCACCCATCCCTCTCTATCTACATTATCACATCCCCATCTCACTAGCCACCCCTCACACTCACCCTCATCCTAGTTCAATCATACCAACTAACAACACATAAGGGTGTTTTATCCAATGTTCATGTAAAGCTTCTGTTAATGTGCTGTCAAACAGTGAAACCTTTATTTTCAACATTTTGCATTCTTGGACAGATTTGTATGCAACTTTGGAAGTGAGTGGCTTAGTGAGTTGCAGTGAATGGTTAGACATAACGGTACCCCCCGCAATGGTCATGAGTGTGAAAGGAATGACTTGGGCATTGTAGGGATGCTTTATAGTGGGGTGGTGCCCACCTGGTGCATCATGTGGCAGCCAGGGTGTACAGCGTCAAGTGAAGTAAATCTGGCCATGGTGAGGCTATCACTGGCCTCACGGGCAGCAATGTGGTCGGGTGCTGATGCCCTGTATCCTGTGCAGCATCAGTTGATTGTGGAGAAAGTTGGTGTTGTTGTTCATGCTGCTGGTGTGCCTGGTGATGCTGGTGTGCCTGGTGATGCTGGTGTTGGGGCTGATCGTGGTGGGATTCTGAGGACCAAGGTGAGAGAGTTTCAAGGGCACCCATGCTAATGTAATAGATGGCAGGTGAAGTAGAGATGACAGAAGCGACCTGTCTTTGGTGGCAAAAACAGGAAGGCAGATTATTATTTGAATGGCAATAGATTGGGAGAAGGGGAAGTGCAAAGAGACCTGGGTATCCTTGTGCACCAGTCGCTGAAGGTAAGCATGCAGGTGCAGCAGGCGGTTAAGAAGGCAAATGGTATGTTGGCCTTCGTAGCAAGAGGGTTTGAGTACAGGAACAAGGATGTCTTGCTACAGTTGTACAGGGCCTTGGTGAGACCACAGCTTGAGTATTGTGTGCAGTTTTGGTCACCTTACCTGAGGAAGGACGTTCTTGCCATGGAGGGAGTGCAGCGAAGATTCACCAGGCTGATACCTAGGATGGCAGGAATGACGTATGAGGAGAGATTGTGTCGATTGGGCTTATACTCACTGGAGTTTAGAAGATTGAGAGGGGATCTCATCGAAACCTATAAAATTCTGTCAGGTCTGGACAGACTAGATGCAGGAAGGATGTTTCTGATGGCCAGGGAGTCCAGAACCAGAGGTCATAGTCTAAGGATAAGGGGTAAGCCATTTAGGACTGAAATGAGGAGGAATTTCTTCACCCAGAGAGTGGTGAACCTGTGGAATTCTCTGCCACAGAGGGCGGTGGAGGCCAGTTCATTAAATATATTCAAGAAAGAGTTGGATATATTTCTTGAGGCTAAGGGGATCAAGGGATATGGGGAGAAGGCAGGGACAGGGTACTGAATTTGGATGATCAGTCATGATCTCATTGAATGGCAGAGCAGGCGCGAAGGGCCAAATGGCCTACTCCTGCTCCTATCTTCTATGTTTCTATGAGAGAGATAATGTGTTCCGACTGGATGGAGACTTGTGTAAAGACTTGCAGCATCCTGAATCTGATGTGGAAATACAGTTTAGAGAAGCTAGTGGTTAAGGGAACATATCTCAAGCAGCTGGGAGCTTTGAGTTGACATTTGAAGCTGTCAACTAATCAGCTGATTCAATGGCCACTGACCTCCCGCCCCAGCTTCACTGATGAGGCCTAGGCACAATGGGAAACCGGTGGGCAACCTGCCAAATCTAAAAAGCTGAGGAAAAACCATTGATTAGTGGCTGTAAACAAGCCACTAATGATTTTAATTGCCTCCCCGCCGCTGCGTGTCGGGTCTGCTCAGCGCTGACAGACCAGACATTTGGGAAAGTCGCGTGGTGGCGGGTTGACAGTGGGGCCCCAACCCGCTGGGGTAAAAAAACACTTTTCCACCCGACCCGCCACTGATTGTGCCCGCTGACCCCCCCCCCCCCCCCCGCAAAATCCAGTCCTTTGTCTCCGGATTATTAGTCCAGCCCTCTGGATTAGCAGTCCAGTAACATTACCAATATGTTATCGTTCCCTATGGCTATCCAGTCACCCCTGCTGGAAATGCTTGTGTGAATGTCGGGTGAGGACAGGCTTAGGCTCAGCTCTAATACCTTATTACAGTCAAATAGCCTACCCACACTCACTGTCATGGCCCACACGTGAGTAATAACCACCTAACTAAGCTGAAAGAAAACAACCAATACTTGTGGAGCCATACCCCAGCAAGGATATGTTCAGCAGAGGAGCAGAAGGGAGAAAATTCAAGACAATCACTATCAAGTCTTCACTTTAATGGTCCATTCGTTTCAGAGTGATAGATCCTTATTTTACTGCAAGAAGCAATGATTTTCCTGGAATTGTTCTGAGTTCATTAGCTAGAACATTGTGTTAAGGTCATTCAGAAGTGTGGTTCCATAGTGTAAATCCTACAGGCTGGTGAAGAAAATTAAAGCCTATTGCATCCCAAATTCTCTGAGAATTTTCTTAACTTCAGAAAGCTCCCTGGTTTATGGAATCTACAACTGAATAATCTTCCTAGGCTTATTTCAATATCCCTGAAAAGTAAGCTTAGGGTAAATTTTCCGATGCAAGCATGAAGCAATGGCTTGGCGCTCGCCAGAGTCGCATTGGGATGATTTTATAGGATTTCTCATGTTTGGTCCCAATTACTTAATCATGTTGAGCCATATTGGGTCTGGCCCTGGGCCACACACTTTCCTAGTTATCCGCTGCTCCCCTAGCCTGCTATTGCATTCTGAAGCCAGACTTGGCTTTTTAAAGGCTGCACTGTAATTTCCGAGCGCCCCTAGCACAGCACTCTTGTTTTATATGGGATTTTGCATTAGAGAACTACAGGTAGATACTTAAATGAGTTGAACCCATGAATTATGGCAGGGTCAGCACTGCAGGGCACTGGTGAGAGCAAGTCCCAGCTCATTGGTGGAAATCCAGTGTAATTCACTGCGTGAAACTTTGGGGCCGTTAACTTTCAAATTGCCTAAAATTGTAATTGGGATTAAAGGCTTTTGTGTTTGTGTAAGAAAAATCTCTACTGACAGTAGGTCTATTTTTAATGTCATCCTGTCGCTTGTTTGGCAATTTACATTCCAACTGGAACATCTTGGGCCATTTCTCTTTGTGATGCATCTTTGCAATGACATGGGATGCACAAGATAAGGTCTGTGCGTCGGGAGTGCATCATTATAGTGTTCAGCAATTACTTTACCATGTCATCACATTGAGTTCTTTGCAAACTCAGTTTGCCCCTGGATGTCATTACAAGGAAAATATAGGTGTCTTCCAGCAGGCTTACAGCAGAAGGAGCCTTTAGGAGATTTCTCAAGAAATAAAGACAATGGCCGGGACATTCCTCGGAACTGCTCCCACTCTGCTGCACTCCCCCCGAAGTTACGGTGGCAAAGCTGGAGCAGCTCTGAGGAATTGCACATTGTGAGGATGTCCTCTTCTCCTGCTCCTTCGCTCCATTCTTATAGTACAGACTACTTTGCATCACTTGCAACACTTTGTCTTTCATAATTGAACAGTGTATGTGTTTTGAATACCAAGTTAAGTGATGCTGGAGATTTCCTTTCAAGTGTAAGCCTCGTGGGAAACGATCATTATTAATAGAGAAATTTCTTGATATGAAATGCTAAGGTGACAGAAGCGACATACTGTGGTCTCAGTCTCTCTAGGCAAGTAGTCCTTATAACAAGATATGACTTCATGCACCTGTGATGTGTTTTTGCTGATGTTAGTCACTGTATCAATATTTTATCTATGTGAACTTATCAGATCTAGATCTGATGGTTCACACTAGGAGAATATTAGCAATATTTTAGACCTGTATCGCACTGTACTGTAATGCCCCACACTATTTGAAAGCAGGCAAATCTTACTTTTGACTTAATGTTAAAAAAAACTATAACAGAAATGAATTAAGCAATATGTTAGAGAGCGGAAAAATTCTACTTGATTCACAAATGAAATGTTGACCCTCATACCATTAAAAACTATGGGCCAGAGCCTGAAAATGGCTCTCGGTGTTATTGCTTCACACATTTACATTAAATTCCTCTTTTTACTTTTTTAACAGAGATGTAAACCTCTTTATTTTAAATCGGTTAACTGCTCTGTTGAAATAATGGGCAGAAAAATTGATAGGATTGTGTTGTGTAGTTCAATAGCATCACTGCCAGTCATTTCTACCCTCTCATTTATGCATCAACGTTTCAGCATTTTGGAGAACCTTTCCTTATCTTGGGGAAAGTTTGATAAATATCACTAAATTGCTTTTGGTTTTCATATATATTTTATCTTTTTAATTTTTGAATGAACATCAGTAGTGATAAGGGAGTAGAACATTGGGCTGGATTTTGCGGTCAACGGCCATTGAATGGTTTTAGCACTTATACTTATACTTTCCCATAGACTTTCTATGGGCTTTTGCATTGGAAGTGCCTGTTAGCCAACCACCCAAAAGGCACAGTGCCATCTACAGGGCATCTGGGGACCTGTGTGAACAGGGCAAGCAACTGTGGGACTCCTTAACCAATCCGATTGACGAATCATTAATGACCAGCGCTGAGTCTGAACCAGGAAGTGTAAGTTAGAATATTTAGTTCAATGTCAAATCAGGTACAGAAAATAAAATAAAGAGAGGGAAAGAAAGATTGGATTAAGAGAGAGAGATAAAAGAGACTGAAAGAAAAAGTGAAAAAAAATTATTTAAATGATTTAAAAAAAAATCTCCAACAGTAATTAAAATCTGAAGGAATGAGACTCCACACTTTTTAAAGCTAATTTTCAGTGTCAGAGAGGTTGTTTGGCAGTAATTAAGACTTAGCACGCTGTTAAAAATTCACTTACACTGGAATGAACAAGCCCTAACTTGTTCTGGTGAGTTTATTGGGCATCTATCAGGTAAGTACAGGAACTTCACGCCATTCCATGTATCACAATGGCAAGTCTCTCGATGAGATATCATTCTGGAGGAGTAGGGCATCTCGGACAGCAGCTTCCTGATTTACGCATTTAACTGTGCACGTGCAGTCGCTGGAAGTTGCTGTCCGATTTACATGTTAATAACGGCAAGCGCTGTTAGCCTCACCATTATTTCTACTGCAAAATCTGGCCCATTATATTTTGGGCTATTTTCTGCCTTTCTTATTCTAGATGATTCCGCTTCTATATTTTAAGTTACTCTTATAAGTGTGTTCTTAGATCCTCATGGCTTTGAGAGAACATTTTCTGGCCCTGGATAAGTTTTGGTCACCTGCCCAGGATATTGAATAGAAAACCTTTTCTGCAAAGCTTCCTTGGGCTACAGGATCTATCTTTGCCTCCACAGGGCTCTTTCTGCATAGGAACATTGGAACAGGAGGAGGCCATTCAGTTCCTTGAGCCAGTTCCGCCATGCAGTTAGACCATGGCTGATCTGTATGTTAACTCCACCTTACCCGCCTTGGTTCCATATCCCTTAATAACCTTGCCTAACAAAAATCTATCAATATCAGTTTTGAAAGTTTCAATTGACCCCCAGCCTCAACAGCTTTTTGGGGGAGAGAGTTCCAGGTTTCCACTACCCTTTGTGTGAAGAAATGCTTCCTGACATTACTCCTGAATGGCCTAGCTCGAATTGTAAGGCTATGCCCCCTTGTACTGGAGTCTCCCACCAGAGGGAATAGTTTCTCTCTATCTACCAGATCAACTCCTTTGATCATCTGAAACACCTCAATTAAATCACCCCTTAATCTTCTATATTCAAGGAATACAAGCCTAGTCCATGCAATCTGTCCTCATAATTTAACCCTTTTAGCCCCGGTATTGTTCTGGTGAATCTGCTCTGCACCCCTCCAAGGCCAAGATATCTTTCCTGAGGTGCGGTGACCAGAACTGAGCACGTTACTCTAAATGGGGTCTAAACCTGAGCTCTGTACAGCTGTAACATCACTTCTACCCTTTTGTATTCCAGGCCTCTTGAGATAAAAGCCAACATTCCATTAGCCTTTTTAATTTTTCTTGTACCTTTAGTGACTTGTGTACTTAGACCCCTAAATCTCTCTGTTCATCCACAGTTTCTAGCTTCTCACCATTTAGAAAATACTCTGATTGATGTATCTTACATCCAAAATCAATGACCTTGCACTTTTCCACATTGAACTCCATCTGCCACAGTTTTGCCCACTCACTTAATCTATCAATGTCCCTTTGCAACTTTTTCCTCCCGTTTACATTATTTTCTATGCCACCTAACGTAGTGTCATCAGCCAAACTTAGATGTACGGCTCTCTATTCCTTCATCCAAGTCATTTATAAATATATTGAAAAGCTGAGGCCCCGGTACAAATCCCTGGGGAACAACATTAGTCATATCCTGCCAACTTGAGTACATACCCATTATCCATACTCTCTGTCTCCTACCTCCTAACCAACTCTCTATCCAAGCCAATAGGTTGTCTCCAATTCCATGCACGCTCATTTGTGTTAGCAGTCTCTTATGTGCAACCTTGTCAAATGCCTTCTGGAAGTCCATAAACACTGCCTTATATAACATGTTCGTTACCTCCTCAAACAATTCAACAAGGTTTATTAGACATGACTTACCCTGTCCAAATCCATTCTGGTTCTCTCTGATCAGCTCATATTTGGCCAAATGATCAATCACTTTGTCCCTAACAACAGATTCCAGTAACTTCCCCACAACTGACTTTAGATTGATAGACCTATAATTTCCTAGTTTACCTCTCCTACCTTCTTAAATAATGGAGTGACATCGGCAATTTTCCAATTCAAGGGGACAATTCTGGAATTGGGAGAGTTTTGGAAGATAATGACTAACACATCAGCAATTTCCTCACCGACTTCATTTAATACCCTGGGGTGGAAACCATTGGGTCCTGGAGATTGGTCTACCTTTAATCTCATTAGTGTCTCCATCACCATTTAAAAAAAAATCTAGTTAGTTCCTCCTCTTGATTTTTTTTTCCTTGCATCACTGGTACTTTATCCTCATTCTTTACTGTGAAGACCAATACAAGGTAACTATTTAATAAGTCTGCCATTTCCTGATTTCCAATTACAATATCACCTGCGTCTATCATTAAGGAGCCCACATTACTCTTAGCCACCCTCGTTCTTTTAATACGTTTGCAAAAACCTTCAGTGTTGTCCTTGATATCCCTCACAAGTTTTTTCTTGCATTCCTTTTTGCAGCTCTAATTGTTTCCTTTGTACCCCTTTGCTGTTCTTTATATCTCATCCAATTCGCTGAATCTCTACTGTTCTTTGTCTTTTTATAAGCCCTTTCTTTAGTTTTATACTATCTCGCACTCCCCTTGTTGGTTAAACAATTGTTAAACAAAAGAGCTCTTGCCCTTTAGGGGTATGTCAGGTCTTGTATTCTGCCAAATACTTTTTTGAACACCTCCCACTGTTCATCGGTAGTTTATCCAATAATAGTTCTGCCCGATCTATTGTGGTAAATTCCTGCCTCATCCCTCCAAAGTCAGTCTCACCTAAATTTAAAAATCTTGGTTCATGACCCACTCTTCTCCCTCTCAAACCTAATACGTCATTTCTCATGTCTTTCACAAGCAGGAGAGCACCATCACATCAGATTTCATGTCAGACTTTTACTATCAACTGAATATATAGTAATAATACATCCCAAGACACTTCACAGGAGCGTTAGCAAACAAAATTTGACATCAAGCCACACAAAGAGATATTAGGACAGACGACCAATAGCTTGGTCAAAGAGGTAGGTTTTAAGGAGGGTCTTAAAGGAAGAGAGATTGGTAGAGCGGCACAGAGGTTTAGGGAGGGAATTCTAATAGTGGGCCGATGGAAATCAAGGAAGCGCAAGAGGCCAGAATTGGAGAAAGGCAGAGTTCTCAGAGGGTTGTAGGGCTGGAAGAGGTTACAGAGATAAGGAGGGCGAGGCCATGGTGGGATTTCAACACAATGATGATCATTTTAATTTTGAGGCATTGCCGGATCGGTAGCCAATGTAGATCAGTGAGCACAGAGGTGATGGGCGAACTGGACTTGGCATGAGTTAGGATACAGGCAGCAGAGTTTTAGATGAGCTGAAGTTTACGGAGGGTCAAAGTTGGGGGGGCATTGGACAACAAAGAGCCAGTTGGAGAGCTCTGCCATCTACTGCAAGACCTGCAGCCAGCCTGCAGCACAGGCATGACATTTCCAGTGGTAGTCACTGATGCACTATCAATTGTGAACAAGAGTGAACAACAGTACTAACAGTGAACAACAATACTAACAACAGTGGTTTACCACAGTCACGATCACCATTGTCTTCAACATTTTCTGCCTCCAGCTTATTCCAGGCTAACACAACTGTATCAGCCAATGTGCTGGCCACCCCTGTATCAAACAAATAACTGATGTGTTGGTCCACATAGCTAGGATTTCTATCTCCTTTCTAACTGAATAGCAACAGAAGCACCCCAGTTTAAAATGGAAGTAATCAATGCAATTTGAGAAAGCAGTAAATCTTTAGGAAATTTGCACATTTAGGTTGAATTGTTCCTTAACAGGCAGTTTACAATGAAAAACCACCAGGTCTGTGCAATACACTTATTCCCAGGAGCCATTTTTCAATCTTATGCTTAAATTAACACATGGTGCTTTACTACAAACTTCTAAATTTATTTTTTTCTGAATGCTCATTTAACACAACTGCTACTGTTACCACTCAAAGGAAATTATACTCCTGTGTGATTACCGAGAATCTGTGGCATCTCTTTCTGAAAAGTTTCCCGGAGACTTTCATCCCTGCAAGTTTATCTCTTTGCTGGGATCAGAGGATTACTCATATCCTATTCAAGAAAAGACAAACAAATGTTATCAGAAATCCAATCAATTATAATGCAAAGTGACTCAATATTTTTGTTTTGCCCTTCTGTTCTTTTCTCCCACAGGGCAGCTGTCTTCCATTCTGCCAGCACAATTTACACTTCATCTAGAGCCATCCTTTGTTTCTTAACCTGTCCCATTACCATCTCCTTTTGCCTTGAATATCACTTAATGGCCTAGAAATTGAGTTTGCGCTGCGCCAGGGCTTTAGCGCCGGAAGTTAGCGCCGGCGCTAAAGCCCTTTGCGCGCGCCAAAAATTCAGTAGCGCCGCGCCCAAACGGCTGCCGGCGCTACTGAAGGGTTTTAGCGCCTGAAAACTGGCGCAACGCGCCGCATTGCGGCGCTATTCCGGCGCTGCGGCGCCCGCTGCGGTGCGGCAGGCTCGGGAAGTGCAGGCCTCCTCCTTCCATTAAGGAGGAGCTGCCTGCACCCGGCCGCGGCCCGCGCAAATCTCTTCAAAAATGAGCCCGGCACCTCGGACAAGTGCCGGGCTTGCATCTGTTCCGGCGGGGGGGGGAGAAGTCCGGGGAGGGAGCTGCGGGCAGGCGGCCGGCGGGAAAGCGGCCGGCCGCCGCGCCTCCTTAAAGCGCCGGCGCAGACTCCGGCAACGCTCGTTTGCCGGAGTCTTAGTTGCGGCTGCCACTGGCGAGGCGGCCGCAACTGAATTTCGGCTTGGGGCCGGGTTACCACGGCAACCGGGACGCTGCGCACACCGATGACGTCATCGGTGCTGGCGCAGCGCTACCGGTCTACCGCCGCGGAAGGCCGCCAGGCAATTTAGGAACCGGCGCCAATTGCAGCGCTAGGCCCTCTAGCGCCGCAAAATCGGTGCTAAGGGCACTGAATTTCTAGGCCAATGTCTCTCAATGTCTCTTAATCTCTCCTGCCTTCCAGCCTATCACAGACCTTCCCTTTTGTTCTTTCACCCCTCCCCCATTTCCCAGCCACTACACTTGCTAAAAATCTGTTCCATTTCCTGCTTTTTTCCAGTTCTGACGAAAGGTCATCGACCTGAAATAATGGCCCAGAAATTCGGGTCGCCACGGGTGAGTACGCATGGGGTACTCACCCGTAAGCCCAATGGAAGTGCCGGATTTGTGCACGCACTGCGCATGCACGGGAAACCGGCACTTCCGTTCCCCTGAAAGAAGGGGTTAAGTGGTGGAACGCGTGCGCGGGAGAGGCAGCGCGTGCGCATTGAACTTACGTTTTTTTTCCAGGTTTTCCCGGGAGGGTAAGTCTCCAGCAGTTAGACATGTAAAAAGCAGTCATAAGGCCTGCTTTTAACAAGGTAAGTGGTGAATTAATTAAAATTAAAACATTTTTTCCATAGGTTTATTATTTTTAAATACTTTAAAAAAAGGTAAGTTTATTTTTTGCCCCGTTAGAAAATGTAATTCATTTTTTCAAAAATTTTAATTATTGTTTAAAATAGTTATTTCATGTAATTTATAGTTTATTTAAAAAATGTGATTGAAAAAAAAAAATTATTTGAAGATTTAGTGATGTTTTGGGGCTTATAGCATTTATAGGTTTGACAGCCCTTCCTGTCAAACTTATGAATGAAGCATTCCCTGCTACCATTGGCTCTCTATGGCCCACATGATCCCAGGGGAGGAATCGAACTAACTGCGCCCCTGGGATACGCAAGCACTGTGCACCGACAGTTGGAGGTGTAGTGTCTGAGTATAAATAATACACGGACTGCAGGAGAACAATAATAACAGGTATTTACTGAACAGTGGGTAACTCTTTTGTTGTACCCAAAAAACCCAAATTGGGCTGTAAACAAAAGTTCAACCAAAACTTAACAAATCAAATTAAAATTTGGTTTTCCGGGTTGATGATGCACTCCAGTCCCCGCGGCGCCCACCGGTCGCGGAAATACTCAAGCGCACCGGCGGACACCGCGTGCTCCATCTCCAGGGCCACCTGGGCACGAACATGGCCGCGGAAGAGAGGCAGGCAATCCGGCTGGACGACCCCCTCGACCGCCCGCTGCCTGGACCAATTGATGGCTCTTTTAGCCAGGCCCGGGAGCAGGCCCACAAGGAGGTCCTCCAACCTGTCCGCTCCCCTCCGCACCGGGTGACCGTAGATCAAGAGCGTGGGACTGAAGTGCAACCAAAAATCGAGGAGCAGCCCCTTCAAGTAGTGAAAGAGGGGCTGCAACCTCTCACACTCCATATAAATGTGAAACACGGACTCCTCCAGGCCGCAAAAAATGCAGGCGGCCTGGGAGTCCGTGAACCTACTTAAAACCTTATTGCACGGGACCGCTCCATGCAACACCCTCCAGGCCAAGTCCCCGAGGACCCCCGCGTAGAGAGCCCTCCATTGGGGACCTCCGCCACCGCCAGTCGGCAAGACGCCATGCCAAGGCGTGTCCGGACGGTAGACGAAGATGGCAAAGTGGAGAGTGTGCAGGAGCAGCCCGTACAGGAAACCCCTCTGCGCGGAATGAAAAGGCACGGAGGGTATTTCCTCGAGACGGCTCAAGATGTGAGGCGCCGGTTCCCGAGGGGAGTTTCGGGGCCGGGCGCCAATGAGGAACTCCGTCCGAACGGGGGTAAGCTCGGACGGGATCGCCCCACATGCTTGAGCCGCGTCGATACACCTAGTGGAGTTGGGTCCCAGTGCTGCTTTCACCGATTCGATGGCTTCGACTGCAAGCCGGACGTTGGCCCAGGACAGGCGCCGCGCCAGCTCCTCCGGCGCCATCCAGCCCGCTCCTCCGCCATCGAGCAGGTCCCAGACTCTGGTCACCTTGCCAGGCACAGCCCTGCCCTCCGCCAGCCGCCTGAACCCACGTTCGTGGAGGTGCGGATTCCTGAGCAGCGGCTCCCAAAGGAGAGCCGCCGCTCCTGACGGGGGAGAGCTCCGCCTGGAAGCGATGTAGCACCAAACCCATAGTAGTTCCTGGTAGAAGACAGGCAGCTCCCGCAGGCCGGCATGCCTGCCGCCCACTTTCGCAAACAGGAGCTGCGTGTCATAATTGAGGCCGTGCAGCTGGCGGAAGAAAAACGTCGCCAGCGCACACCATCTCGGAGGATTCTTGACATATAGGTATCTCTGCAGCATCTGCAGACGGAAAGTCGCAGCCTGGGTGCGAAGGCACACCAGCGCCGGACCGCTCTCCCTAAGCGGGAGACACAGAACCGCGGCAGAGACACAGTGCTTCCTTTTGTCCCAGAAGAAGTCGATGAGCTTCTTCTGCATCTTGGCGACAAATGCAGGGGGGAGGGAGCAAAGTGACCAACCGGTACCACTACATGGCGGCCACCAGCTGGTTTATGACCAGTGCTCGACCCCTGTAGGACAACACTCGGAGCAGTCCTGTCCAGCGTCCTAGGTGAGCAGTGACTTTGGCCTCCAGCTCTTGCCAGTTCGCCGGCCAGGCGTCCTCGGCAGGGCTAAGGTAGACTCCCAAATAGAGGAGGTGCGTGGTGCTCCAGGCAAAAGGCCTGAACTCCTACGGCAGGGAGTCCATCAGGAGTCCGGAACATTTCTCCCAGTTGATCTTGGCGGAGGATGCGTCCGAGTAAATCTGCTGGCATTCCCGCATCCTCCGCAAGTCAGCGGGATCCGTGACCGTGAGGAGCACGTCATCGGCGTAAGCCGAGAGGACCACCTCCACGCCCGGCCCTTGCAGAGCCAGTCCCGTCAACCTCTTCCGCAAGAGGCGCAGGAATGGCTCCACGCAAACAGCGTATAACTGACCGGACATGGGGCATCCCTGACTCACCCCCCTCCTGAAGTGAAGGGTCGCCATCAAGGACCCATTAACTTTAATCCGACACTCCGTGGCGGCGTACAGAAGTCGGATCCGGGCGACGAAATGCGTCCCGAACCCGAATGGGTGCAGAGTCATGAAGAGATACTCGTGATCCACCCTGTCGAACGCCTTCTCCTGATCCAAGGAAAGGAAGGCGACCGACAGACCAGCCCTCTGGGAGTGGTGGACCAGGTCCCGGACCAGATGGATGTTATCGTGAATGGTCTGGCCCGGGACCGTGTAGGACTGGTCGGGGTGGATCAAGTGGGCCAGCACAGTGCCAAGGCGAGCAGACATGGCCCTGGCAAAGATTTTATAGTCCGTGCTGAGGAGGGAGGCCGGGCGCCAGTTCTTAAGGAGGCAGAGATCGCCCTTCTTAGGCTGCAGGACAATGACCACCCTGCGCCAAGAGAGGGGCAACTCCTCGGTCGCCAAACTTTCCCCCAGGACCCGCGCGTAGTCGCCCCCCAAGACGTCCCAGAACGTCCTGTGGAACTCCACGGTCAGCCCGTCCAGCCCCGGGGACTTTCCCCTAGAGAGCTGGCGGAGGGCGCCGGTCAGCTCCGCCAGGCTTAGCGGAGTGTCCAATTTTCCAGCGCCCTCCGGGCTGACCTTCGGCAGGTCCTCCCACAAAACTCTGCGCGCATCCTCGCTGGACGGATCCGGAGAGAAAAGAGCCCCGTAGTAGGCGCGGGTCTCCGCGCTGATTCCCTCCGGATCCGAGACCAGAGATCCGTCGTCAGCCAGCAGCCCCAAGAGCTGCTTACGGACCCCCCGTATTTTTTCCAGCGAGTAGAAGAAGGGGGAGCCGCGGTCTAGGTCCCGCAGGAGCTGGATCCGCGACCTCACGTACGCGCCTCGGGACCTGACGACCTGCAGGTCCTTCAGCGCGCCCTTCTTCTCTTCGTACACCTTCCGCAGGGCTGGGTCCTCGATGACCTGACCGAGACGGGACTCCAGGTCGAGCACCTCCTTCTCCAACCGCCCGACCTGGGCCGCCCGCCTCTTGGTCGACCCCTTCGCGTACTCCTGACAGAAGAGACGGATGTGAGCCTTGCCCACATCCCACCATAGCCTCAAGGAGGGGAAGCCCCCCCGCTTCCTTCTCCAGTCGGCCCAGAACCGACATAACGAATCCCGGAACCGCGCGTCCTCCAGCAGCAGGTTGTTAAAATGCCAGTACGCGGACCGCCCCCCCCCGCGCGGACCTCACGCTAGTGAAGGCGCTGGAGTCGGGGTGGAGATTTCGCCAGACGTCCACCAAGTCGAAGGACCCAACCAGGTCCTTCAACTTCTCCATCACCGCCGGGCTTCGCGGGGGACCTGAACGGTCCCTCGCCTCGAGGGTGCAGTTAAAATCCCCCCCGAGGATGACGCACTCGCCCACGTCGATGGAGCCCAAAAGAGCGGGCACTTCTTCGAAGAAGCGCACTTGCTGCGCACTGGTCTGAGGGACGTACACGTTCACTAGATGGAGCGGCACGCCCCCCAGGCGAACAGTGACCTGGAGCAAGCGGCCCAGCACGTGCTCCTTGACCCCCAAGATCTCCGGCTGAAAATGCGGGGCCAGCAAGATAGCCACCCCGCTGGAATTGTTGGAGAGGTGACTCATGCTGACCCCTCCTTGCCACTCCAGGAGCCACGTGGCTTCATCTCCCGGAACGGTGTGGGTTTCTTGCAGGAAGCACACCCCATACTTCCCGTCCCGACGGACCGAGAAGTTATTGAATCTGCGGCGCGCCTCCCTGTTGCCGTTGATGTTGAGGCTGGCTATGGTTATCTTCATGTCAGAAGCACAGTGCAACCTCTACCTACACCTAACGGGGGGAGGAAGCGCAGCTGCTGGTCAGCCGCCACTTCCTCAGCAGCCCAGTGAGAAACGTTCTGAGCTGACGCAGCTCGAGCGGGTCCACAACCTCGTCCGCGCCCATGATCTTAACGGCGGTGCGGACGGATACGATGAGCAGCGCCAGCTCCGACCACCTGTCGAGGGCCAGCCGGACCTTATTGCGCCGACCCAGGCACGTGGCCATAAAATCCCGGAGTTCCCTTACGGGAATGAGGGGAGACTCGGCAACGGGCACGAGGTCATCCATTGCCTCGTCGGCGCTGGAGTCCGAATCGTCCTCCGTGCCCATCACCGAGTCCCCATCCTCCTCCAGGGGGTCGTCACCAGCGGCCGACCCGTCCGCCACGCAGTGCGCAGCAAACGGCTCGGCCGCACCAGCCAGCCCCGCCTCCGCCCGGATCCCACCCCCAGGATCGGCGGCAGAGGATTCCTCCCTTGGCTCCTCTAGGGGTGCTGGGTCAGAAGACGGCGGCGGTTCAGAGCTCCCCTCCGCCCCAGACGCCGGACCGACCGGAGAAACCGGGGAGAGAACAATTCCCAGCTCCTCCAGTACGTCCGGCACCAGAGACGCAGCCAGGGGACCATCCTCCTCCCCGCCACCAACCTCCGACCCAGCGGATGGGGTGTTTTGAATTAAAACCTCTACCAGGACAAGCAGCCCCTGGGAGATGTCCGGGTCGCATTGGGCGAGTTCATTATCCTCGAGCTCGCCCGACCCAGACCCCAGGCTGCCCGACCCGGCGAGGGGTAACGGCACCAATAGAATGTCAATTTCCGCCGCGGGTTGTTCCGCGACCCCCCCCAACGGGCAGGGTCTCATCCTCATCACTGGGAGGCACGCGCCGGACAGACACATCTGCCTCAGCCTCCCAAGGGACAGGCGACCCCTGCCGATCACTGGTGATGACGACAGCAGGGGGGGGGCGCAGTACCCGCGGTGAGCGACGACTCGACCTGCTCGGATGGACCTTCCTCCTCCCGGTCCTCCTCCTCTTCCAAGGGGTCACGCCTTCTTTTTAGCACGGAGGGAGCGAGGGAGACCTCCATGTCTGCAGAGGCCTCATCCTCAGCTCCCTCCGGTGGACCAGGATTCTCGGGCTCCTCGGGCCCGAGCCCAGCCGCAGGTAATGGCATTTCCACTACGGCGGTTGCGGCCATAGGCTCGGGCACGAGGCCCCTCCCACTCGCGTCTGCCCCGACCAACTCCGCGAGGAGCGCGGGTGTCAGGGGCTCTAAGTTTAGGGGCTGGCCATCCACGGGGGGACCCGCCCTGAGGTTTTTCGATTTTCGCCGCGCCTTCCTTCCGCCTGGACGCGCTCCCTCCCCCCGTCGGAGGCCCTGATGGCATCGGCCTCCGACCGCGCATCAGTGGCTCCCGACGCGCGGACAGAACCGGGGGGAGGAGTGGTGCCGGCGCCAGCCTCGGCCACGCCAGACGATCTGGCGGCCTTGGAGGCGGGGCAGTTTTTTCTAATGTGCCCCACCTCCTTGCAGGCGTGGCACTGCACTCCGTCCGACGTCCAGAAGACGCGATAGGCGGTCCCCTCGGGGAGGACGACGAAAGCCCCGTCGGTGTCCTCCTCCCACGCCAGCTGGATAAACAGCTGGCGCCGGAAGGAGAAGATGTGGCGAAGGCTGGCTTCCCGGAAGCTGAGAGGGATGGGTGTAATCGCCGACCTCACCTCCCCGAGTTGGCGTAAGTGGGGGAGGAGGAGCTCACCAGGAACAAAGGGCGGGACGTTCGAAATAACCACCCTCTGCGCGGTGGCCTCGAGGGGGTCCACCGGCAGGAAGGTCCCGCCCATGGTGAGCCCCTTGGTGACAGCCAGGGACACCGCCTGCTTGGACCCCAGGAAGAACACAGCCTTCCCATACATTTTTGAGGCCGCTACAATGGCTGAGGGGCCGACAACCCCAGCCATGGCTTTAACGCAGGCCTCAATGGTCATAGTGGGGTGAGTGTAGCTCTTCACCACAAGCTTTTTGGTTATTAGTCTAAAAGGTGACGAGGCAGCAGAAGCAACGGGAGCAGCTGTGGCTGTGGCTGCCACGCCCGCATAAGTCCTGGCTGGCCCCGCCACCGGCGATGAAGCAGACGCCATTATGGGGTGGTTTTTAAAAAGGAGCCACACCCAACCCAAGTCTCAGGCCTGAAGGTGTTAATGGCCTCGGGTTCAAATTCCTCCCTTGAGCAGAGGGTGCTGTTAATTTGAAGGCACACCTCTCCCCCTATTGATTGGAATTGGGAGAGGGGCCTTCTGCCCTCTGCTCAAGTGGCAATTAATAAAAAGATTAGTAGAGGTGCCTCTTGAGAGAGAGAGCAGAGAGAGACAAAGAGAGAGAGAGAGGGGGGATGGGAAGGAGGGAGGCCGCAAAGGCAGGGTCGCCACTCAGGATGGCGGGTAGGTGGGTGTTGGCAGGGGTGCACTCTCCTGATGGAAATTTAAAGTCTCTGATAGTGGTGGTCTTCTGGCAGGGGGAGAAGATGTCTTCACCTGGGAAAGCTGGAGATGCCCAGGCTCAGTCCTGCACCAGGTCTTAACGATGTAATTAATGGAATTAACCACTTCACCTAGGCAGCTCCAGCTGTCCCAGGTCAGGCAATAGAAGGGATGCTTATTAGTGGTGTGTGTGGCCTAGTTATTGGCAAGAGTCACACACACACACAGCCACCCCTTGATGTTCCGGCCTTGTTTCTTCTTTTCTCCCCCCAACTAAAATACAAAGTCTTTGGGAGAGTGCTCCAAATAACACCCACCTGCAGATATTTTGAAAGATGATGTTCCTCCCTCCTTGCGAACAGTTGGTGTTGGTTGATGGTGGTTTCTCTCCCCTCTCTCCCTCTCCTGAAGTGGAGGCCAATTTGGGGAGGCAGTAACGGGAAAGGCCTCTCCCCTGGTTGGTGTTGTTGCAGGCCTCCCTTCTCCTTCTCCTCCTCTGTCCTCTCTCTCCAGGCACCTCAGTTGCTGTGATGATGGTGGAGGTGGAGGTGGTGGTGGTCCAGCGTTCTCCTCCTCTGCCTGGTCAGGGGACCACCACTTTAGTCCACTCTCCTAGTCTGGCTGCTCCCTCTGCTTGTGCTTGCAGCTGCACAGCCAGCAATGCTGTGAATAAGGTACAGAGGGTACTCTTTTTGTTTGGACCCAAAAAAAAAACAATTGGACTGTAAATAAACAAAAGTTCAACTAAAACTTAACAAATCAAATTAAAATTTGGTTTTCCGGGTTGATAATGCACTCCAGTCCCCGCGGCGCCCACCGGTCGTGGAAATACTCAAGCGCGCCGGCGGACACTGCGTGCTCCATCAAGGTACAGAGGGTAACTTAAGACTAAAATACAGAAGCCTGCTATACCTTTATATACAGGGGTGGTCACTGCCGGTACTGCAGTATTGAATCAGTTCTTCTCTTAAAGGTACATACACAACAATTCCTCCCCTTTTAGATAAACAGTACATAACATTCATTGAACAACTAAATAATAACTAATTACAATTACAATTTTCTCTGTACTATATACATCAACTGAAATAATCATTTATAAGTTCAGTCTTTGAGGAGGCTTCCTGATCCTGACTGGATAGCGCCTTTCTCGAGTATCCTGTTCTTGCGGCAGAGTTGATTCTGGCTCATTGTCATTGGTTGGTTCGTCAGCTTCCAATACCACTGCTTCTGAGGTAGACGCAATCTGTACTTTGAGTTGATTACCAGGTGCACCTGCTCGTGGTATGGGTTTGGCTTGTTCCTGTGACTCTAGAATCTGGTCAGCATGGCGTCTCACGATGCTCTCTCCAACATCCACTGTGTACATTAGTGGTCCCTACTGTGTGCATATCGTTCCTGGCTGCCATTTTTCTGTTCGGTAGTCGTGGGCCAAGACTGGTTGCCCTATCTTGAAGCTCCTGGTTGGCTTCTCATTTATGTGCTGGAATTGCTTATCCTCAACATCTCGTCTTATGTTTGGTTTGAGCAAATCCAGGTGACATCTTAACCTTCGGTTGAAGAACATTATGGCTGGAGCTTGATTGGTGACTGCATGTGTCGCCTTCCAGTAAGCAAACAAGAAATTATCCACCTTGTGTTGTAGTGGTATGTCATCATTATGCATTGCCTTTATGGCCTTTTTAAAGGTCTGAACAAACCTCCCAGCCAATCCATTTGTGGCTGGATGATATGGGGCAGATGTGTAATGCTTCACCCCATTATTCCTCAGAAACCTCCGGAGATCCTCTGACACAAACTGTGGCCCATTGTCGGAGCAAATCTGTTCTGGCAAGCCATTCCTGGTGAAGATGGTCCGTAGGACTGCGATAGTTTTCTCCGTGGTGGTGGAGGACATTTTGATGACCTCTGGCCATTTTGAACGGGCGTCCACAGCGATTAGGAACATTGAGTCCATAAATGGACCAGCAAAATCAATGTGTACCCGTTGCCATGGAGATGAGGGCCACTGCCATGGATGTAGCGGGGCCTGTGGTGGAGCGTTTTGGACCTTCTGTCATCCTGTGCATCTCTTGGTCATATCCTCGATTTCTTTATCGATTCCCGGCCACCACACAAACGCCCTGGCTAGGCTTTTCATTTTTACCCCTCCCAGATGACCCTCATGAAGCTCATTGAGCACTCTATCTCTCAACTTGGGTGGAATTACCACTCGGGATCCACACATCAAGGTCCCCCGGCACACTGACAGCTGTTCTCCCCTTGGCGAGAATGCTGGCAACAGTGAGTCGCCATGTGCTGGCCATCCCTTCACCGTCAAATCATAGACCCGAGAGAGTGTCGGGTCATTTCGGGTTTCCTTCTCTACACTTGCTTGGAATATCTCAACAGGGTCCACTGCAGGTGCTTCCTCTAACGTAGGCAACGGTAGGCGTGACAGCCCATCAGCGTTTCCATGCTGTTTCGTACCCTTGTACTCTATGTCGTACTGATGTGCCCCTAGAAAAAGTGACCATCTTTGCAGCCGTTGCGCCGTCATCACCGGAACGCCCTTCTTTGGGTTAAAAATGGAGATCAGGG